>NW_026086604.1:62456485-67256485 GCF_022539395.1 Myiozetetes cayanensis
AATTTGCTTAATCGCAACAAGGGATGAAATAATGTAAGTAATTAAGTAAGAAAGTATTCCCACATGATTATACGCTTTCGTAATAATGTAAGAAAAAAAAAAGAATGAAGATGAGGCATTAAAAATGTATACCATATGATTTCATATATGAAATATGAAAACAGAAAACAACTGCTGATTGCAAATAATTACTAAAATATCAAATGGTCCTAGTAAACACAAAACCAATTTTTAGCTACATAATTTCTCTAATCTTAGTCCCTTTCAATTCTATAGCTCTATAACCTTTCACTGCAAAATTAAACCAAACCCTTCCCCCTTTCCAGGATACAGATAAGGGGAAAGCACTGTAGTTATTTAGTCTCAGTGATACTTCCTTCCTTTTTATTTTTATTTTTTAATATGAAATACAGGAGGTTATCCTTGTATTCCACCACAGAAAGAAGAGATGATCTTTCCTAGAAGTCCAGGTAATTTCAAGAAATCTGTTTAGCTGCCTATTGCATGCAACTGTAAATACTTGATAAACAGATTGTGCTCATTTATTTGTACTTCTGTTCCTAAAATTAAAGCTAGTGCCTATCCTCCTTATCAGCTTAAAATTCAGAAAACAAATTTTCACATTCAATTAATCCTACACTCCTTGTTTAATGTAAAAGTATTTACCTTCACATATCCAATGCATATTATACTGCTGCAAGAATGTAAAAATGTGTCCCAAATCTGAAAATTAAATATTAGATACTACCTACAGTAATGTATTAAGCATGATCAGCGAAGGAAATGCCAATGAATATGTGACAGAAATTATATGAGCCCACCGTATTTGTTCCTTGACTTTTTTTCTCAGGTATTTTTATTGTGAGGAGTAACAGATGAAAAATACAAGTGTTTGCTAATAGGATTCACATCTTATTATTGGTGCTGATTTGCAGTTTTCCTTAACTCGCCATGATTACTTTTTTAGAAGCTTTCACTTTTCCCCAGCTGATCCTCGTCTTGTTAGGCAGCATTAATGACACTTCAGTCATTGTGGCTTTCAAGCAGAGCCCTTCCAGAGTGAACAGAGAGTTGACATTTCCTGACATTTTCCCAACTAATTACAGGACAAATAATTAAGCATGTTCTCCTATGTAACAAATGAAGGCAAAAGCCGTCTGTCAGCGATGTTGATTGATGACACTCTGGGAGACTTTATCTGATGGGTCCTGCCATGCAGTAGAGGGGAAGCAAATTTATTAGAATGAACAATGCAAATTCTGAGTCATCTCATCCAGTTATGCGCCAAAGCAATATCCATGTCAAGGTGAATGTGACAATGAAAGCAAAATATTTGCATTTTGTGGAGCAGGTTGAAGGGGAAATCAGAGAGAGAAGATGACAGGCCTAATTATTTTGGCTCATACAGGCTAGGACAGCTGTTTCTGGTGTCCTGAACAAGGCTGTCACACAGGTAACTAAATAGGTCTGCATATAAGTCTGTATCCAACACTGTACGGAGATGTCTACCACTAATGACCAACGCTAATGTTACTGCCATCCCTGAAAAACAGTAAATGTGTCACAGTGCACCTTCTGCATGGCAGTCAACATTTCGCTACATAATTACTTGTTAGTGAATTAATTCCTATCTGTCAGTATCTATGCCAGTGTCATTTTTAGACCATTACGAAATTATGCCATCACTATAGCAACTGCAAGCACAGTTAAAAGGCAAAACAGTTCAGATACTCAAGAAAAGTGCCTAGTTAGGCAGAAGACTAATAATGTAAAATTCAAATTGTGATGTTGCTGTCTGCCATCCTAATTTTATTTATCTTGATTATGCGTTTGATCATTGATCATTAAACAATAATTTAAGGTTTCCAATTTCAATTCACAATTAATATTTAATATAATTAAAACCTCAGCCACAACAGCGTCTTTCCTATAAACAGACGCACGCAGCGCTGTCATTGCAATTAATTAGGAGCTAAAAAGTGACATGCTCAAAAATGAATCCTAATATCAGAGTTTACATGCAAATAAGAATAACTGATAGCATCAGGATGTTCTTTTCCCCCTGCTTCCTTTGTGGATTGTAAACAATGCCAATATTAAAATCCTGTATCCTGACTCATTTCTCCTTTCTTTATTTATTTCTTGCATGCACTCCATTTATCCAAGGAAAGTCAGGACCCATCTTACCATTATCACCATTATTTACAGATTTCAAGATGCCATCTTGTTCACAGAAATATATTCACAGGCTTAAGATAAATTATATATATTAATCTGTCTAAAATCTTCCAAACTACTGAAATTTGTAATAATGAAGAAAGAAAATATTGGCTGATATCTACAACTACCTTAAATGCATACAAGTTCAAGTTAAATTAGGGAATTTCTCATATGGAGAAAGCATTCCTTCATTTGCATCCTCTTCTATTTTATATAAATGTTCAAAGAAAGGAAACCAAATTCTTCTAGAAACTTTCAGCACATATTCATCATGTCAATCTATGCAACATCATAGCTTTTGTTAGAGTGCAAATGTTACAGGGGTGCATTTTAAATGATGTATGACAGCAATACAGTGGCCTCGGCTACTCTGACTCTGAGTGGAAAGAGAATGTAGAGAAATAATATGAAATTCAGGAAATCAGTAAGAGGCCAAAGATGTTGGTGAGTTTTGGATTGGGGTTTTTTTGTTATGGTTTGTCTTTTTTTTCCTTTATTTTTAAATTTTTTTTTAATTGTTCTATTCTAAGAAAAGAAGAAAGTACACCCTATGATTCCATTTTCATTCTAGTGTTAATAATATATGGCTAGTCAATTGTCTTTTGGGTTAACTGTTTTGAAATATCTCCCTGGGATTAAAATATATATATTCACAAACATTTTGGTTTTTTCTTTCAATGTATCTACTGTCTGCAAAAACAGATAGTTTTGAGAAAGTGAATATCTATTATTTTCTGTTTTTCTTAGCATAGATATTGTTTTCATTACTGCACAATGTGTTTTTAGCAGGAAAATCAAATTAAAACTCAACCAATCACATGAAATTAAAAGGGAATATTTTCCAGAAGAAAAACACATAATGATTATAATGCAGGTGTATAGATCATTAATATTCTTCACTGACAAATAAATGCTTACTTTTTACTAAAAAAATACCCTTTTATGAGATGAGAAACCTACTTACTAGCTCTTGCCACATGGAGGTATTTCTTTCACTAAGATCTACAAAACGGTCAGGCATCCTTCCTTCTCACTCTCTTGACTTCACACAGACCATTAGCATGATTGAACTGGATAAACTTTGCAAAAATGTCTAACTGCAGTATTGTTCTAAGATAGACCAGTTCTCTGAAAGTGATGGGAAGATTTAATTTCTGTTCTGCTTAACAAGGTTAAAAAGAGTTCGGTTCTTGGTTAACATTGACCACTAAATGAGTAGGAATCAATAGTTCTTCACTAATGCCACAGTAAGCCAACTCCTTTATTGACCTTTCCATTAACACTAAGGAGATGAAATGCAAAAAAAAATAAATAGTCTAATCATTTTAATTTTTTAACATCTACCAAATCAAGTGCTTCACTGGAGTTTCAGTACTCTTCTGCCAGTCCTCTCATGCGTCTACCTTCTTTTATGTGTTATCAGATTTCAAAAAACCTTGCTTAAGATTTATTTATTTGGTGATCATGTCTAAATTGTGTGCTTAACCCAGGAAGAGCTAGAAATCAAAAACAAAGAAAAAAGGTAGAAATGAAACAAAGAGGTTTTGTCCAATTAAAAAACTTTTTGTATATCGCAGTCACTCAGAGACACTTTTCAGACAAGTAAACAATGAATTATCTTGATAGGGATGATATACAAATTTGATACAAAGAGCCAATGGGAGAGTTTCTGTCTAATGATCCCAGTCAATCTAATTAATGTATTCTGCTACATTACATTTTAAGAAGTGACCATTGTGTAATACACTTTGAAATATGCACAAGCTAATGGGATAAGATGCAAAAATTATTATGCTGACAGTAAATCATATTACATTCCTAATAAGCATTAACTAGATAACTAGGTCAAAGCAGTATTATCTTAATTGATTTTTCAAAAGAAACCTGACAGAAAAATGTCAATGCTCGAATATTTCTTCATGCATCATTAAAACAAGATTGGCTTTTAACAAAAGAAGAATCCTTCACAGAATTGATTCTTGCTTCAGGCTGCCTGCAAGTAAGTGTATTACATAAAAATCTATACAGGATATTAAAACAACACCACTCTGCAAGACAGTTACAATTAAAAGCTGACACCCCCCCATCATGTGTCTACTACAGTGGCTTGCCAGTAAATGTATTTAAAGTCTTCAGAGCCAGTATAAACCATACATGAAAATCATTCAGTTTTACTATTTGAGTGGGTGGGACACATGCACATATACGCACACACACTAATCAGAGCTTCTAATTGAATCAGTACATTAACAGCTCACCCATTTCATTACTATAAAGCAATCAAAGAAACATGTAAGAAAACACAAAAAAATGCTACCTTGGAGATATAACCATAAATACAAGGTCTGCATCTAACAAAATGGACATTTCAGTGTGAAGACAGCACCATTCTGACATCAGAAATTTCCAGTAGGGATTGTCAGGTAAAATGCAATATGCAGAACAAATAATATATGATAACATGCTGTATAGGTTCAAACAACAGATCTCGTTGCAGACACACATATAGATTGATCAGAAAAAGATTGACTGATCCATCTGAACACAAGTAAACCTTGTGTGCTCATAAACCTAAAAATTATGAATTAGTACATTTGTGGCTCAGTAGTACATCGGGAATTATTTTTGTCTAAATAATCACAGTTCAATTGCTTGTACTGTTTAGTATTGAAGTTATAAGTAAAAAATGCACATAGTAATTTCTGATAATTTTTAATATATTATTTATACAAGAACTTTCTTAGAAATATGTAATATTGTTATGAGTTACTCAATGCAAAATAACTTGATGGCTACATATTTTTTTTCTAAAAAATCCTGAGTGCCTATATGGGTTTTTCAACATCTAAATTTTCATTTAATTCTGAACATATCTTAGTGCCCTCAATGCAGTTTGTGAGTCATTACCACTTTTAAAAGTAAGGAAAAGATTATAGTAGAGATTTTAAAACATTATTTCAGGAACCCAAGCTTCCCAAAGGCTGGTCTCAGTCCTTGAGACAGAGAGAAGGGATAAGGCAAGATAAGCCTTCCAGTTCCATGAAGACCTAGACTCCAGAGGATGACTTGGAGAATGAACCTGATTAAGGAGGTGGCTCTCTCCTCCAGCAGCTCTGTCCCATTTAGATCTAGATGATTTTTTTTTTTTTTTAATATCACCACCCAATTTGAATGTTCAGTTTTACATCATTTTTCTGAGATTTCAAAGTAGGAAGTGTCAGGAATGTGGTTCTCTTCTAACTCATCTCTTTTTTAAGTCAGGTGTAAAAGCTGATGTAAATTTCCTAGGAAGAATGGCGTCTGACAATCTCTGGGTAGCATTAGCCCGAATTATCATAAATTCTGTGAAAGACAGTTTTGAAGCAAGTAGTAGTGCCTTTTCATGTTGTTAAATGTCCCATTTCATATTGGAGAAATGTTGTCCCTTAAATGAGAGCATAGAAGTACATGATAGAAAAAACCAGACAAATCCTGGAAGCTGGTGCAAAGTCACCTCACGCACAGTGAATCCTGGTTGCTATTCAGCACCTTTAATCTTTGTTTGCAGCTGTGACCCAGTTTGCTCTTCAAATTGCCACAGACATTGAAAAATATTACGTAAAGTGAATGTTTCCTGTTAGTAAATTAGACTACAGCAGAGTATACAGTCTGTCAGCAAGCTCTATGAAAGGGGGAGAGGTCAGGCTGTATGTTTGCTTTCAGGCAGGGACTCTGGAGAGCAAGTGAACCATAAGGGGTCAATTTCGTTTATTAGTAAAAATTCAACTCCAACTTGCATCCATATTTCTTATGTTATCATTGCAGCCTCTGTACTAGTATAACACAAGACGTCCAAGGCACTTGTCCCAGGACTTGGCCTATCATTGATCACTTCCCTACATTTCTTCCTTTTCCAGACACTCACCAGAGAAAAGACAGCAAGTAGGATCTGCTCTGAGGGCAGGAAAGGAAGCAATTTTGTAGTGTGGTGGAGGAAGGAGGAAGAAAAGTATAATTTGTGACTACCAGGATGAAGTAAAATGCAGAAATGGGAGAAAGAAAGGTCACTGTCCTATATTTAGGGCTTCTCTTCCATGTTTCTCCTCCCAGACATGTTCTACGTGTTGTCTACTTGCATAATTTCAGCCTTGATATATCAACAACAAAATAAGTCACAGTGTGGCTTTTTGGTACTTTTTTTTTTCTGTAATAGATCAACTTGGGGACTTATTTGATCATTTGTCTTATGTTCTTATAGTTCCCTTCCTTATATTAGCTGCATCTGACTGTTAATATATAATTTAGAAATGTATTTTCAATAACAATCATAGCAGGAGTTTGAGATAAAGAAAAATTGTATGTTTGTTACACTTTCCTGCCAAAGTATCTGACACTATAGATGGGAGATGGGTTCTTCAGAGATTTGCTTGCATGTACGAATAGAATAGTTGATTTTTTTTTTAGGCTTTTTTGTTTGTTTGGTTGGGGTTTTTTTTTGACACTATCAGCAGATTTGAAGCATTTGTATTGTGAGCCTTTTTCCACCTCTTCTTTCCTTCATGTTTTTCCTTATTCTGGGAAAAGACAACTGCTCTTTTCCATTTTAAACAGAAAGGGTTTCACTAAAGGTAGAAATATTTAGTATTATCAATCTCTTCTCTGAAAAATAAATAAGCCACCAACTATTGAATATCATCTCAGGTCAAAAGCAATAATCTGAAGGATGATTAGAAAGATCTGTTTATATTTTCTCAAAATAAAAATTAGATCTTCAATAAAATTATAAAACATCCATTTTAAACCAAATTAAATCTCCACTAAATTCACAGATAGCCTGTGACACCTGCTGCCAAAAAGTATCCTTGTGGCCAAGAAATTAGAAGAGCCAAGAATGGACCATGTATTTCTATAGAAAGAATGAGTTCAAATGTTGTCCTACATCACTGTTCAACAAATGTCAAGAAAAAGTAATTTTGCTGTCTAGCAGTGTTATGTTGTTGACTGTACTGTGTATTACTTCACTAGTTTCTTTAGATTCACAATGATTTGCTTCATTTATTCTTAAATGCACTTTGTTCTCCTACCTCATGCTTAGGTAGCACTGTATGGACAATATTTTGGTTTGATGTTCGCTAACTTCCCTTAGCATTCTTACCTGGCTTTTTCCAGTCCCCAGGATATAGTTGTGTCAATGTATTTCATTAATACATTACCTCCTGCCCCTTTCATATCATTACTGAAGATGCTAAATAAGATTTGGCTTACACAAATTTCTGTTGCATCCTTCTCAAACCCTTCCCCAGAAAGATACCCTAGCTTTTGTTATTTAAGTGGGCTTTGTGACCTAATTTTTCGAAAGTGCTCTTGCCTGAGCTGGCTCATATTTATTTGTTTTTAAAAAGTCACAACACTGAAAATGGTACTATAATTTCTTGTTATCTAATGTGTGTTATTTCAATGAGGCCTCAATGTATAGTGTTGATTCCAGAACACAAAATTTTGTCACATTTTTGCACCCATCTATTTCTTAAGAAGGAAGCCTTATATAAGGGGATGGATAGAAAATATTTTAAGGAGGCATTACTTCATAATCCTTAGTAAGGATGAATTAGAGATCAGAATTATTATTTTTGTGATTAATTTATATCTTCTATTTGTAGTATCCAAATCATAAATCAATACCTTGGATGGATCAATAACTAGATAAATATTATGTGCAGATGTTGCTCTCTCAGACATTACTGGAATTTGCTCTGTTTTATTAAAAATAAACAAAAAAATAAAACCTAAAATAAATTAGGTTTGATTAGTGTAAAAACTCAGTTTGTAATCGATTTCACCTATCTTAGTCATGTAAAAAGCAGTGCATATATAGCTTTAACCATTTTTCTAGGCTCACATTTCAAGCACGAAGAGAAGGTATAAGTAGAAGGTGATTTATCCCACTCTGAGACAGACGCCTAAAACGGGTGGAATGACTCAATTTTTGATGTCTCTGTCTCTCTCAGTTGATCCAAATAGGAACCTCATCCAGAACCCTTAGGCAGCTGAAGATGGTAATGAATAATTTCATCCTTCATGTAGATATATTTTGTCTTACCAAATTATGATACAAAAAGCTACTTTAGAGAACAGTTATGTCACTTTCATAATTTCAAGAAGGACTATTTCACACAGTTATTTCACACAGTTTCACACTATTTCACATGATTGGTGCAAAACACAACAAGTTCTTTTTCTTAACTAGGACTCTGGAAGCAGATGAGCTCTTATCAGTGCTGAGTAGAGGGGTGGGATCACCCCCCTCAACCTATTGTCGATGCTCTTACTAAGTGTAAACCCTGAGCACTGATGGCCACATTTGTCACAAGGCCACACTGGTGACTCATGTTTCACTAGTTATCCATTGCACCTTCAGAGTGTTTTCTGCAAAACTGTTTACCAGGTGGTCTGTCCTCAGCCTGTACACGTCTTCCTCTAGGGATGGGACTTGGCATTTTCCTTTGCCAAACTTCATGAGATTCCTGTCAGCCCAGCTCTTCTGCTTGTCAAAGTCCTTCTGAATAGTAGTGCAACCATCGGATACAACCATCTAAGTCTTTGTCATCTGCAAAGTGGTATTCTGTTCCATCACCTAGGTTGTTAAAAAAAAAAGAGCTAAACAGTACTGGCCACAGTACTGATTCCTGGCGTGCAACACTAGTAACTGGTCTTTTCAATCCACCTCATTATCCATTTATCTAGTCCCTATTTCACCAGTTTGTCAACAAGGATGTTTTGGGAGGCAGTGCTGAAAACCTTCTAAAGCCAAGATATCCACTGATTTTCCATCATTCACTGAGCAAATAACTCATTTGTTATCAAATTTGTTAGGCATTGTTTCCTCATTGACAGCTGACTATTCCAAATCATCTTTTTGTTTTTAATATCTTTGGAAATTGTTCCCAGAAGGATTGTTCCATCACTTTCCCAGTCCTATAGTTTCCTTGTCCTTCTTGCTCTTCTTGACTTTTGCTTTCTTTCTGTCCTCTTCCATTTGCCATGACATTCCAAAGATTATTGAGCTGCACTTGCAATGGCATTGGTTATCTCCTCAATACTTGTGGTTGTATTCCATTAGGCCCCATGGATTTGTGTATATCCCCTGTTTTAAATTTTCCCTAAGTATACCTTCCTTTACTGAGGTGTAAATCCACATTACTCCAGACTTTTCCACTGATCTCAAGGACCTGGCACTTCTAAGTCAGATCATGCCTCAGCATTTCCCAAACCCCTTGCCACCAGGCTCCTTGCTCCATCCAGCATCAGGGGTATGTATTTTCATATATATACATATATATATATAGTTGGAAGGTGTAGGATCTGGGCATGATGTAGGTGATATAGAATAAGTGGTGGATAATACCTTGATTTTGGCCAAGAACAGGGTTAATTTTTCACAGTAGCTGTGAGGGGGTGGAGCCTGGAACCATTTGGGTTTGTCTGGGTTGTTATTCTATACCACTTCATGTCATTTCTGAGGGGTGGAACTAAAGGACTCTCCCAAGAAGAAAGGGGACCGTAGCTTGGGATCAGGGTAAAAGTGTGTGCAGAGAGTCAGGCCACCATTTTGTTCATTGTCACGGAGTTGTGCCCCATTGGGTCAGGGAGCATTTTACACATAAAACACCCTCTCTTTTGTACCCTGTTGTTATTAATATTAGTGCTGTTGCTGCTTGTTTTCTTACCTCATTGTTGTTTCCAGTAAATTGTTCTTATCTCAGCCTCTAATCTCTACCTGTTTTCTCTCTCACTGGAGGCAATGGTGGGAGGGGAGCAGGAGTGCCTTTCCTAAACCATGACAATGAGGGACAAAATCTCTGATCAAATAGATGAGATGTTGGTCACATATGGTCATCTTGTCATCCACAAAGAAAATGAAATCTCATTCACTTTTGGCATCTCTTTCTCATATATGCTTACTGAAACCCAATAGATCTCCCCAGTGCAGTCTTTTTTGCTGCCATCTTTGCATCTGATAAAAATTTTTAAAGGTAGGTAGGATTTCAACCTGCTATTCAAACCTCATAAGCCACATACCAGAAAAAAAGAAAAAAATCATTCTGAATCTATGTTTATGGTCAATGTTGGTGTATTGGGTTTGTGTGTCCAGGTTTTGGTGCCAGGGGGGCAACAGGGGTGGCTTCTGTGAGAGCCGCTACCATGTCCTGAAAAACCAGTGCCAGCTGGCTCCAGGATGGACCTGCCGCTGGCCAAGGCTGAGCCAATAATCTGGTAACGCCCCTGTGGTAACATATTTAAGGAGAAAGAAAAAGTTGGGGGCCAGAAGAAAATTGCAGCCAAAGAAGAGCAGAGTATGAACGTGTGAACAACTCTACAGACACTGAGATCAGTAGAGAAGGAGGGGGAGAAAGTGCTCCAGGCACCAGAGCTGAGGTTCCCCTGTAGTCCTTGGTGCAGACTGTGGTGCATGCTGCCCATGGAGGACCGTGGGAGTGCAGGGATTCAACTGCAGTACATGGAGGAGCCCATTCCAGATCAGGTGAATGCCCAAAGGAGGCTGTGACCCCATGGGAGGCCCATGCTGGAGCAGGGTCCTGGCAGGGTTCTGCTGACCCATGAGGAGAGGAACCCATACAGGAGCTGGTTTTCCTGGTAAGACTTGTGGCCCTGTGGAGAATCCACTCTGGAGCAGCCTGTGGCTGAAGGACTGCACTCTGTGGAGAAGTGACCCATGTGGCAGCAGTTTGTGCAGAACTGTTGCCCATGGGAGGGACCCCACACTGGAGCAGGGGAAGGACTCCTCTCTCTGAGCAGCAACAGAAACAGCTGAAACCCTCATTCCCCATCTCCCAGTGCTGCTGGTGGGGGAGGAGGTGGAACCTGGAAGGAGGGAGGGGTGGGGGAAAGTGTTTTTAAGATTTATTTTTGTTTTCATCATCTTGCTCTGATTCTGTTAGTAATAAATATAATTAATATCTCCATTTTATATAAATATAATGAGTCAGTCTGTTTTGCCCATGATGGTGATCAGTAAGTTATCTCTCCCAGTCCTTATCTCAGTCTTATAAATGCTTCATTTTCTCTCCTCTGTCCAGTTGCAGTGAGTTGGAGTGAGAAAGTGGCTTTAGTGAGTATCTGGCATACAGCCAGGGTCAACCCACTACAGTGGGTTATTTTCTTGGCAGTTCATAAGGGGAGGGAAGACATGACAATATTTCCAGATGCCATAAATTAGTAAAAATTAATTCAGGTTGCTGGACACTTCTACTTTTAAGATCTTGAGTTGAGTTACTTAGGATATTTTCTTCTAATTGATGGAGTTAAATTTTTCTGTGCCATAAATCTTCAAGAAATTGATTTTTTTGCAGACAATCTTTAATCTAGGAATATTTTTGGATGGAATTTGCTAGGCTTGATGTTCTACCACAAAAATACACTGCTTGTGATCTCTGTAAAAATATACTTTAGCTAAGAAACATGCTTCTGAACATCTCTTTGCAACTTTCCAGTGTTAGAGTTTCTCAGGTTATGTGTTCTAGTCATGTTGCATCATGAACAGACTGAGGCAGTGAACAGCTTTCACTGTAATTATTCACCCTGACATCGAGGGACCAAAATCATAAAAGGAAAGTCCAGAAGGAAATTAATAATTGAGTATTCAGAAAAGGGTAAATGGAGTTAAGTAAATAAGGCCCAGGGCTACATATTCAGTTCTGCTAAATCTCAGTCTTTCCCGGCTGCCTACCCTACTTTCTCACCCTTTTTAGTGTGGTCCTGCTGTGAAATGCATGGTACTCCCTAAGGCTGAGAAGGGAAAGAGAATGTTGAAGAACTGGAATTACAGGAGGAGCAGACAGAGAGGCCAGTAGGGTACTGATTTGAAGTTAAGTGCTGAGACTTGAGACTGGTAGAAACTAGTAGTGAAATTTTTGGAATTTGAGGAGAATCTGGAAACAGTATAATCTCAGTGGAATCTCCTCATTAAGGAGTGCCAGAAATCACCCTGATCCATAAATATGCAAGTCTCAGTAACAGCAAAGCAAATGGACTGGACAGTAAAATCTGAAAAGTAAAAAATACCTGTTTAGCACAGGGAAAGAAAATTCTTAGGGCCATTCTTTAATTTTCTTTTCTGTTGACAAGATTTTTTTCAAAAAATTCTAAGATTGGTATCCAATCAAAAAAAGTAACATCAAATATTATTTTCTTTAGTCCATATTCATTGAGCCCCCTCTAGGTATTACTGGTCAAGTTTCTAGATAAAATCAAGACATTAATACAACTTCCAGCAGTTTTCATCTATCTGTTGAATATGGTATTTAGGAAGTAAATTATCCTCTGAGTTTTATTTACAAATGTCTTAATACTATACTGCAAAATAGAGAGAAAATAGTGTGCTTAAATGTTAAAGGCAAATGTAGAAGGAAAATTTTGGCTTGCTTCCTGAGTCCCAGAAGTCTGGTCTTTCTCCATAAAACATATATAGACATTGCACAGGCCTGTGACTGTCACATTTTTTATATGCTTCAAAGATGAATAAATGTTGCTGTTGCTAGGTTTTTGTAATAATGTCTCAATAAGATGTATGGGGCAGTTTTAGCTTCAAATGTGTGGTTCAAGACATCACCGTGCTAACTTAGACATTTAAAAACAGCTTATGGAGTTCAACTTTGGCTTTTACTTATGAAAATATCATTTTAAATCAATTTTGTAATTAAAATTAAGGTACAAAACATAATATCCCCAGTGTCCTAACCTGTCTTCACAAAAGAGAAAAGGACAAACAAGGAAGTTTCTGACCTGAGCTCATAATCCTGTATTTTCTCTGCAACAACAACTTGGTGTAATATATTATGTCATCATTAAAATATATTTAATTTAAAATAATAAAGAAGCCTACTCAGAACCATTTACATGTTCAATTCTACCCCCTGCAAGAAAGTAGATGGATAATGAAGTTGAAAAATGGATTCAGTATACCAGTTAAAGTTTTATCTAAGTAAACCAAACAAACAAAACAGTTGAACATGTCATGATCAGATCCCACCCACTGATCTCTCTGCAGGTTCCCACAGCAACCAACATTTTAACACACAGTTGTTGCAGTTAAAATAGTTCACTTACAAGTGTACTTTTAGTGGTATGATTCTAAATAAAGTAAGTATAAGGCTATTTTTCTGTATACAGTGTTAAATTTCTGTGCTGTTTCACTAAAAAAAGATGGGGAAAACCTAAGTTTTACCAAAAAAAAAAAAACCACAAACCAAAATGCAGAAATGGAAAGACTCATATGTTCCCTAAAATACAAGTACTTTTCCATTTTAGTATCCCTCTGTGCTCTGCTGTGGTGACTTCCCTCTTTGACAGTTCCGTATGGCCAAACTCAGTTGGAATTTGGGAGGACAATTCTGGAGCAACAGCAGCTGTCCTACGTGGGCTTCTCTTATGACAACCATAATTATGACTGCTTCTAGAACAATTCCATTTCTGCCACTATTCTTCTTGTAAAGTGTGGTTGTCCTTAGTGTAAAGGGAAGTCAGCCAACATGGGAAGCCCATTTCCGGAGAAAAGAGCAGCCACGGAAACATTAGTTCATATATATGCAAGCTATACAAAATCAAAAGATCCATAGACATCCCAGGTTACCAGAAATTCAATTTTTTTTTTAATCCAATGCAGATTACATTTTTAAAATGGGAAATCCAAAATTAGATGGAATTTTTTGTTTCTCTTCCACTGATTTCTTTTCCCCCATTTTAGATACAGGCCTTACAAAATAAACCAGGCAAAGCCCCCCCTTCTCTGTCTCACACTCTTGTCTTCTTGCATTTTTCTGTAACTTCCACCTTCTTCAGCTTTGGGAAAATGGCAGGGAAGTACAGCAAAAATAACCTCAACAGCTTCACTGCTTTTTGTATATCTTTCCAAACCTGGACCAATGCTAAGAAAAAACAAGATGAAAAATGGGAGCATGTGTGTCCACGTGCACCTGCATGTAAACTTCTTGAAACTCTTCATTTTACTGCCTTGGGCTGGAGCACACAACATACAGGCAGAAAGACAAGGGCAGTGCAGTTGTTTAGCCTACAAAATGAAATGTTTATAAGGGGAGATCTAATTGAGGTCTTTCATTTTCTTAAGTAGGAAGTACAAAATTAATGAGAAAACTGAGACAGGCACTTCTCTGAGATGCACAGCAAAATGACAAGAGGCAACGCCTAAAGTGTTCAACAAATAAAATCCCAATTAAATGCAAGTAGAAGAGAGTTCACAGTGATGGTAGTTTACTACTGGAACAAGCTGATGAGCTCCACATTCTTACTCACCCAGGGCTCATATAAGATCCTGAGCAAACTTACCAAAATCTAAAACTTGCCCTGCCTGGAGTAGGAAACTGGAATGGAGGTTCCCTTCAGCCTGCACTTTTCTGAAATTCTACATTTTCTGTGACTTCATGCTAAATCAGTAAAAACCCAGAAATCTCTGCTCTAAAAAATATGTTCCAGCTTTCACAAAAGTGGTTCTTCAAAAAAATACCTGAACAATCAAATCTCAGTTATCCCATAACCCCAACCCCTCATCCCCCCTTCAGACAAAAAAAAAAAAAAAAAAAAAAGTTTTACAGAAAATACAAAAGGAAAAAAACTTTGATCTAGGAGATATTATATGGAATATAAGACTTTCCAAAAAATTAATTCCTCAAAATCTTAATTTATGAGAAGATGTGAGCTTTTGCACTGATCTTTTTCCCTATTATGGTGTTTTTTCCCTTTCAACATTAAGACTGCACTTCAAATTCTATTACTTTTACAGCTGAGTTCAGGTAGGTTGTAATTTGAGGTTTCAACTACATTTTAAATATCTATTTGAATCTGTGATCTACTGAGAAATCTGTTTCTGCTGAGATGTAACCTTATTGATTTACTTGTTGGGTACCCAATTCATGAACAAAAATAGAGTTGAAAAACCTGTGAACAGGGATTTGTTTGGTAACAGCTTATATATTTTATTCCTTGCTTATGTAGAACTCCAATTAGTTTTAATAGGTGATTCAAATCTATAGGAGTGACAGGATCAGGAGGTAAATTGCTTTCTTAATAACAACTATTTAACATCACTACGATGTTTAAATGTATAATGTCACCTACATAAGGAACATCAGATATCACTGAACATATCTATAACGTGGTTTTCTAACATGGTGATAAATACTAAAGTCAGAGTATACACAATTGACTTTCTCTTAATGGATCACTTGGACTGTTCCGAAAGTATCCACTAAATGTCAGATATAGCTACCTATAAAAAGATCTATTTTAACCATAATCACCTCAGAAGTATAAAACCAAACAATATGGCTCTTGAGCCAACACACTAATGTTATGGAATATCATGCACTGGGTTTGCAAATGCACACACACACACATACACATACACGTACGTGTATATATAAATTGTACATTCACTGCATGTATGTATGTACAAAAGTAGTATTGTACCCAAAAGTCTAAGTCAAGACATGACAAGATTAGAAATCTTGCTGTTTAAGTGATCTGTTTTCCTGTTCTGTGCCACATACAAATAAGTTTAGTTTTGCTTTCAACCCTGTGAAATCCCTGATGTTATATAAGGACAAGCGAGGGGAAAAAAACCCAAATAGAATATTATTTGCCACTGCAAAGGCAAGAAAATACTGAAATTTGGCAATCCTAAAATTATAGGACTCACAAGTAAGCAGCAAATGTGAATATAAGTCTTGCTAGTTTGAATGTTAATGGGAAATAAAACAATGAACACAGCTAGCATGAAAATTAGGAATTTTAAACTTTCTATAAGTAGAAAAAAACTCAACAAAGATCAAAATTTTGATAGGTATTAAATACAACTTTCCAGCTTGTTAATAATGAATACACTCAAGTGAAGAAAACCAGAAATAATCTTCAGCAAAACTGGTCAGTATTAAGGAAAGTTAATCTAAAAGCATGGCACTTTCACAAATATTTCTAAAGTGAATGTCTACTTCAACAGTTCTTTATTAATATTACTTAATGGGTTAGGGAACTACATAGTTTGAAAATTCATATACCAAGTAATTCCCTGTAATCATACTGATTTGTCATGGTGGCAAGTCACAATTTAATCTGTATTCTATTTAGTACTCATCCAAAGTAGCCTCTATTTAAATAGTAAAAAAGGAAGTAAATATAATGTGGTACCAAATGATGGCAAAATTCCTTTTTCAGTTTTAAAATTCTTAACTATATTCATATTCAAAATGCTCAAAAATTACATATATTTATAAATTGCTGAAACAAATTTTACAACTTTTTAATGTGAGAACATGATGATTTAACTTTATTTTCATTTTGAAATTAAATCATATCTGTGAGGAAACAAGAAAATCTTGGCTTCTCTGGGGCTTTCTTGGAGGATGTTTCAAAAATATCGTTTTACAAATAATGCAGCAAAAATATAACAATGAATCACAATAAAGCTGCTTATGTCTTTCATTTGCTATCTCCTTACAAATGTATTTAGTACTGATGTAATTTAATACTTACATTAAATAGTAAGGAGTGCCTAACCTTAACAAAATATGACATTCAAATATATTTATGTTACATCAAATAATAATATAGAACAGCACAAATCTTGTTCCACAGCCATCTGCAGTAAGAGAAGGCTTTGGCAGTAGCAGAACCAATGTGATTTCACTGTGCAAAATGGAAATTTGGATATCAGCAGGTAAGGATGGTCAGGAAATCTTCAGTAAAAGTTTATTGTGATAAAAAGCTGATTCATCCAAACTAAAACTTTTCTCTGGAACCTTTCTGAAAACATTATCATTAAGAAGTGTTTCATCAGGTCTGGGCTAGGACACCTTGTCAGAAACAAAGTCGCAATCCTACAGGGAATCCAGCATTCCCAATGAGAGAGATGTAGCTCCTGTTGGGCAAACCTAGGATTTGGAAACGGAACTCCAAGCTCCTCTGTAGACAGGCCAAACCTCTGTCTGCCAGGAGGACTTACATTTTTGCCCAGGCATTTCTGAAGTGTGCCAAACATGCATGGCACCCCTATCTCAAGGAAGCAAATGAGCTGGATGCAGCCAGAATGCAAGGGACATTATACATGAGCATGAAAGTATTCATTGGGAAGATTGACAGTGATAGTTTCTTCAGGACTTTTACATGTCCTGGCTGCATGGATCCACACATAGGTGGCATAAGGAATATGCACAGGGAAATCCCAGTCTATGATAGATCCAACTATGAGCTATTCTAAGTACCTAAATTTATAAGATTATCACAGAGTGAGATGTGGAAAACTATCATTGTCAAAACATTCCAAGAAATGGCATTCTAGCTTCTAGCCAGCCTGACCAGGTAATAACATTGATCACTTGTGTCTATTAACACTGTAGGATTTGGTGCTTGGAAGGAGAAACACATTTCTTCAGAAACTTGTTGCAGACTCTGTTTCATTTCCTTGTAAATGATGGTTGTCATACATGTAGGGACCTTCCAGCTTTGAGTTTCCTACTGTTGTAGGACATGCAAAAGAGTTTCCCTCTCCTAATCCTAGCATCTATCTCTAGGCAATAATAAAGCCAGAAAATGAATATGTATCCAAATGAACAGGCTAATGTTTATGAATTTTAAAATATTAAAAGGAAACAAAGTTATGTATCACCTTTATCTTTTTGTTTTGTTCATACCTGGGAATATTGTGGGTTTCTAACAGGGAAAAATTGCAACTATTGCTAATGTCTCACTGTGAACAGTGACTAGACTGCATCTGAAAGCAGATTGCCCTATATAATTTTCAGATGGGCCATTTAAAGATTAATGTTATGAATTTTCCATGACTTCAGAGCACTGAGTATCTAGGTGTCGTGTATACATTGCTTGCAGGTTTATTTCTGGTGTAAGTATGTAAACAAGAATGTGACTAGTGGTAAGAACAAGAAAAACCTATGTGACAATTGTTCAATTTCCCCTATTCCTCTGCAGTGGGTCTTAGGAGGCCTGAGTTCCTTCTGCTTCTGAGATTTTTAACAATTTGAGTACTAAATGAACAAGTTGAATTTAGTGTAGTTATACCATGAGAAAAAATAGCCTTATCTCTTGGGGGAGCAGTGGAATATTGTGCAGAGACCATTCCCCTGACATCAACTGTGTTTGGCAGATGGTGCTGTCAGTTCAGGTCTGTGTTTATTCTATCATGCATGTGGTAGCATATTTTAAAATGTACAATCTCATGTATTATCTATGGGCTAAAAGCATGCAACACAAGCGGGACTATATCACAGGAGTTAAACTTCTGTAAACAACTAGCAGCGGTTGTGTAAATGCTATTTTCTTGACATAAATAACAGAAACATATGGCCAGAGACAGGAAGTGGGTGATACCTGGATAGATTGATATCCTGCTAGACAAGTGGCTGTATTTATGACATGATTCTGCCTGACAGTGAAAGAGGAGGGGAGGAGAGCTAATGACTTTTTCATGAACTCTCTGACAACATACATTTGACCACTGAATAGCTTTGCTCAACAATCTGATTCTCAGCGTTGTTGTTAAATATGTTCAATGAAGATGAAGAAATATTGGGGTCAGAAGTGGAAGGTAAAACTCTCATTTCTCATTTTGTTAGAGCAACTTGTATTGAAACAACATTGTTATTCCAATAGTTTAGTACCCACATGATTTCCAAACACTTTTCCTTTACTGAAGAATACGTGTTACAGGAAGTAGTGACCTACTGTAAGAATTCTTTTCCTGTTGTGGCCTGAACCTTAAAGTGAGAGGTTTTTAATACCACACCACCTATTTTACAGTCTTTCTTCCTTTGTCTTTTCCTTGTAAAAATCATGGCTACAATAAGTTTAAACCCTTCAGCATAGAAATTATCACTTCCTCATATTTGAATGTCACTCACTGAAGGTTACTGAGTCATAGTAAAACACTTCACTATGTGTGACTCTTCCACAACATTTCAGAACATGTGATGTGTAATGTTTCTTGTGTCTGAGCTATTCTGTTTTCAAGATTTACACAGTTTACAAAGACCCACAGCAGTTTCTGATAACTGGATGAGATTCTTCCACCCAGTTATAAATGCCGGCTAATTTAGGTATATTGGCACATCTGTGTAATGACTCTTCACTCTCTGTCCTTGTCAGTAAAGATTCAACTTGTCTTCCTTTTAGCATGGCCCTGCGACTAGTCTACCATAACTTCCTGCAGTGTATGCTTATTTGCTTTAAAATGATGCTCATGGTGTGTACTAGAATCTCTTCTAGATCACTCTTTCAGTTTTAATAGGTCTGCAAACCCAAGTTAGGGTGAGATCAATTTTGCATTTTTTTGACTAAAACTGATGGGGTTTTAGTTAACATAAGAAGAATGACTCCTGTAGAAAGGTGTTTGACCATTGCCTTTTCAGTCTTCCTTACATATTGCTAAATATAGAAAAATGTCAAAGAAGGACATAAATAAGCAGAAAAGTGCACACTTATGGTAAGAAAGTTACCAGGACTGGTTCCTAAACAAGAAGATTCAGAAGAAAACTATCTTCAGGAATAAATCTACTTTTGCAAACCAATTCAAACAAAAGACTGCTTCCAGAATTCACCTTCAACTTGCAGAGCATGACAAGGAAGCCATTTAAATTCTAGTGTCCTGTAGCCAAATCGTAGAACCTTTAAGGTAAAGTATTTCTAAATGAAGCAAAATAGGGCTCAGCATGACCGAGGTTCAAACCAGCCTTTTCATCCGATTCAGAATATTACAACCATCTGGAATACTCAGTCATCTTTTCCTGTATTTCTGTGCAAGGGTCTGATGAGCTCTGTCCCACAAGGTACCCCAGAGGGAACATTCCCATTATTTACAGTACCCTGGCTGTTAAAATACAGACCTACTATGTGGGAGGCCAGAGCTCGAATTCTTACTTTGCTTCAGCAGGCATGCCTCTGTGAAGTGCCTCATCAACACCAAATAGCGTATTCCAGGAAGTCTGCCTGTTTGTCATATCCTCCCATTGCCTCTGTTCCACTATGCTCAACATCATTAAACATGCACTGGTGCAGGAACTCAACATCCGATTGTTTAGGATGCCAACAGGCAATAACTATGTTTTTAGCCTTGTTACAATGCATATTTAATTACTTACATAAAATGTAGTTATCAAGAAAACACTTTTTTGCCAATCCTCTTGATTGTTTGTTGGATCTTGACATTTAATTGAAATAGGGGAAAATAAGACTGAGTATTAACATTAAGAGCTGATGTATTAATCCTAGGTTGTATGCAGAATTTCCAAAGGGCCAGTGGCCAGATTTTTGACCTGGTAACACTTTGTTTTACTGTACACTCTTAATGTGGCTTTTACAAAGCAGGAGAAAATTAAATGCCCAGAGTTTGTAGACAGAAAGTGAAAATGTACCACAAGGAGCAGAGGGATCCCTAGGTACAGTTTGCACACCTTAGGCTCCCTGTTATGTCAACCCTTTAAATCTAGACCCCAAGAGATAGAAATTAGTTATGTCCCTCAATTGTAATTTCCAACAATGAAATATGTTTGCTCAACACCTTCTAGCTTGTATCAAGCTACAATTAATAAAATGACATTTAGAACTATAATTAGCAGATAATCACCTAGTCACCACCTGCTGAAAAGTGATCATGAGTTCAACATCTTAGTTCGGGCTTATTCCTGAAAAATGTTGTGTGAATCAAGAATATTTACATATACATTAATAATCATACTCTTGGCATCTCAAGCAATCCGCATGTAAATGCAGGGGGGGAAAAAAGCCTCTTTTCCCACAGAGTTCCTCATTATCTGCTTCAGTGGGAACATTTAATCATTTCTAAGACATTGGGGAAAACCAGCAGTGGCACAGATACTTTCCTTGAGTTTGTGCTGTTGTATCGTAGTTGTAAACAGAAGGAATCACTCATGTAGCTTAGTGTCCACGAACTGAGCAAAGCACCTGCACAGGGAAGTGTTGGCAAACTCAACCTGTCATGCCCTGCTATTTTCAGAGAAGCCCCTTGAGTGCTTTCTAGAAAACAAAAAAAGAGGAAACATATGCTCATGCAGAGCTTGAAACTAGAGGGAATGTGTAGCAGTCTAATAAATGCATAAAGGTTGATTTTCTGATTTCTTTCTATGGTTAATTTCTCTGCATCTTGGATCCTTTCACTGTATGTCTGACTGCATGGATTGATCTAGTGAATAGCAGAGGGAATATTCATTATATGTGAGAAAATTATGTTGCTTGCAAGGATTCCTTTAAAAATGAAATTCTTTTTGAGGACTGTCAGCATAAGAGAAGATGTCTTCATAGTTCTACAGATAGGTGGTATTTTTTTCTCCTAGCTTGATTTCCCAGAGAAATATAAGACAATATTCACCAAAATATTTCTTGAGAACTGATCACATTCAATCATTGCATATGGATCTGAAAAAAATATTCATCTCTGTTGACGTCATATTAGCCAACGGTGATGCTAAGCCTGTGTTACTGTGAATCAACAGAAAATAACCCATAAAATAAAACTGATGGTGTTTCAACTTTAAATCAGTTTTCTCAATATTAAAAACAAAACAAAACAAAAACAAAGCCTAGAGGAACCCCTAAACCCCAGTATTCTTCCAAAGACTAGATTTTCTTTTTTGCCTAATCATTTTTCCATCTGCATATCAGTCAAGTATCTCCTGTGCCATAAGGCTTTAGGATTGTGACAGTCAAACAGTTTTTAACCATACTTGTTTCTGCCTCATGCTGGGTGGAACAAGAGTACCTGTCTCTCATCACAACTCAGTTTTTGTTCCTCACCCATAAATTAATTTTTTCCCAACCATAAGAACGTTGAACTATTACAAGTCAGAGGCAGCTTGGTGTACATTTTTTCATCTCATAAGCAAAAGAGACTCTTGTTTTATTTGGAGAAGTACTACAGCTATACCAACTCTCTCTCAGGCATTACCTCTGTGGACCCTTTCCAGTTCTTTCATGTAGAGCTGGCATAAAAAAAAAAAAAAAAGCTGCAATGAATAAGTGATACAGCCAAATGATCAAGCTGTGAAAAACCTGCTGGCCCCAGCGTAATTTTCCCTGAGATGTACGAACTTTGGTGAAATTCAGGCATACTTGAAAACCACCTGTGCAAATTGGAGAGGCTTGTACACGATGAATTTCCACAGTTATCAAGTAATACAATGCTCACTGCTTCTTTACGCTGCACAAGTAGATATGCACTAGTAGACAACTTGATTATGTCAATATTCTACATAGAAACAAACAACAGGAAAGAAAGAAAAAAGAAAAATAAATAAAAAATATCAGAGCAACATTTCTTAAATTTCTATATAGAGTTTTGAAGATACTTGTTATTCTTTTTGCATTAATTTTCATGAAAATTTTCTTTCATTCTTATTTTGTTTTCAACACAGTATCAGGCTGCTTTACTTTACTTGAATAAAGATCTTAAACGTATCATAAAACCCAGTCTCTTTCATGACATTTAAAAATCCTCTGGAGTTGAAAACAGAGTACTTTAGAGCCATTAGCAGAAAACTGCTTAACTACAAATGGTCTGGTTGGTATATAACATGCTTAACGTTAAAGCTGTTCCCAAGGTAAACATTCTGCAGTGGCTTTACAAATAGTGCATAGTAAAAAAATAATGGGATCTGTAATTGTTCAGTCATCTGCACAATATAAAAGTTAAGTATCTTAACTATACACAAAATGTGTTCAGGCCCTGCAATGTTAAATCCAGTGTCTTTTGCACTTTGTTCCTGCTGTTATAAAACAAGGAGAAAACAAGGTGTCTGTAGAGAATCTGATGCAGTGCTTTCCCATATGTCAGTCTCTAGGACAAGGCAATATTAATGTCTGAGTGGTCAGCTCCTTTCGTATACTACTAATGTACTGGAAAGTCTTCCGCACTCAGTGCTTTCCTTCACGTCTCAGGACATCTCGTGCTAGAGCACTTCCCCACACAGAACAATATGGCCTTCTCTTGGAAAAGCCCTCTGGGCTGATCATTGTCAGGTTATGTTATGTTTTAACAGTAGACACTTCAATGCTAGTTTTGTGCAGAGTTGTAGCAGGAACAAGAGGTCTAAACAAACAGAAGGGCCACTAGAGCCCTTTCATTTATCATTCTAACCTGACAGAAGCCCCTATCTATTCCCTAGCTTTGCAGAATTTTACACAATACTTTTAAAACTTCTGCTTTTAAATGTAGCTAACCTTATACTTGGCCCTTCTGCATAACCATTTTTTTCCTTACTGTTTAGATAAGTCAGTCTGAGAAATTTGAAGGGAAATGTAAAATCAGTGGTAGCAGTTTGAAAGGTTTAAACATAGCCTAAACAAATATTACTAAAAATAATGGTGTTAATACTTGCATAGCATCTTTTAGCCAAATTTGCTATGAAGGCGTGAATTAATTAGTGCTCACATCACAACACCCCTGTGAATTAGTCAAGAATTATTATAGCAAATATTCACAGGGAGAAACAGATATAAAGAGAATCCAAGCGTTGCCTAGGTAACACAGGGAATGGCAAAGGTGGGATTTAAGCCCAATTTTCTTCACATTTTAATGTTCATTAAAAACATTCTCTCTTAAATGAGAGTGTATCATCAGTCCATCTTAAGCAAGCAATTGCTTACCATAAGAGTTGTGATAAACTTTCTCTAAACACATGGTTAGAAAATGCTCCTTGAGCAGGAATTCTCAGTGTGAGTCTGTTCAGGTAACTAAGAATGCACTCAAAAGCTAGCCACAGTATTTTCCCACTGTCTGTTTGCCAGTAACAATGGCAATACAGTTTGGAAAGCTATTTTTTTAGAGTTTCAGATTAGGTTCACTGCCTTTCGTCATGCAGCTGAAGCCAAGTATTATTTCAGTATTCATCATTCAATATTCAGTATTTCTGTATATCGAATGAACTTTCCTCATGTGATCATAAAGGGACTTGTCTCCCAGCACTGAGACGGGAAAGACATATCCCCAAGAAGTACTGGCAATATGTTAAAAGAAATGCAAAATATTTTACATGGAAAATGAACATTAAGACAGAACTCTGTTGGAGTGATTTATTTAGAAGAACTACTTGGACCAGACACAGAAGATCTTTCTGTCTCATGGTAATGGATATGTTTTGCTCACTTTTAGAAAGGAATTGCTTTGGGTGGGTGATGATTTTAATAAAGGGTGAAAGAAAATTTATGAGTCTGAAAGAAAGATTAGTAACATGGGAGATTTTGTATTTGGGATATGAAAATATGCTGCAGTTGTTGGAAGCAATACTGTTCTGATGGAAAAGTGATTAATTTCCTGAGCGTTGCAAGACACATCTTTAGTTCAGAGAAGGATGGTGATAGGGAATGTTAAATACTTCAGCGTATTTGTGAGAAGTATGCGAGATTTGAGCAAGTGTTGAATCTGTGAGATTAATGGACAATTGGAGGCAAAGGGGAAGGATTAAATGTGTGTAGTCGTGGGACGGGGACCTGAGAGATTCAGAAAGATTGGGCTGGGAGGCACCATTCTGGTCATTGAGTCCTTTTGCTTACAATCTCAGCTAACTATGTGATAGATGTTTATTTTAGATCTATCCACATAACATCTTTTTTTCTTTCTTCCACCTGTCACATCTCCCAGGACCAAAGGAAAATTAAGATTTTCAGTAAAAATTGAAACTACAGTATGCCACAGGAAGGACATAAAAGAGGCTATGGTCACCTCCAATAGCTATGTCCCTGCATTATCAGGGAAGCAATTAAATAAAACTCTCAAGTGAGCCCAGAAATCTAGCACTATGCTCCATAGTACAAAAGTGCATCAAATTTCAAGTAAAGGAAATCTTTCCTTCTAAAGCCAAACCAAGTGGCCATTTTATCCTGTGCAAATGAGAGATATACAATAGTATGGCACTGAACATTAATCACAGTAGAATAACAGCAGAAGCATCTGAATATCCTTTCTATACCTTTTCGCTAGTTATGGTCAATTTCCAACACTTCACAGGAAAGAAAACTTTCCTTCTTATAAAAAACTTTTTACCAAGATTTGAAAAGGTTCCTTCCTTGTTTCCAGACGTAACTATCAGAGATGCAAAGCACAAGACACTGTCTATGTGCAGTGTAAATAGCACTCATTTCAACTCCCTTGACACACTGGATATCTAATAATTCCTATCACATTCTAATATCTTTTTTTCCCAGAATTTTCCTTGCAAGCTTTAAAATCTGTCCTTCTTAGCACCACCTTACATTGAGTTCCTACTGCACTGCACTATTTTGGAATTAGAAACTAATTTCTTGGATGATTATAGATCACCTAGTTATCAAACTAAATGTATTTGTGACCAATTTCTTATAATTTCTCTTACACTGATTTAATTCCTTGATGTAAAAACTCTTCTTCTTCTTGAGTATTTAGCCCTGATTTTGTTATTACATTCCCTCTAAACCTTCTTTTATGAACTCTAAATAAGTAAGATTTTTTTAGTCTATTTTCACAAATTAGCTATTTTCACAAAATAGCTACTGCATGTTCCTAATAAATCTTTCCTGCATTTAGCTCTATATTTCCTGAATAGAAATTACTAGTCCTGCATATAATGTTCCCAAAGAAGTCTTATGATTGTCTTCCCTGATGGTACAAGTCATCCTGGTCTATGACAAAATAACCTGGTCTAATGTTTCCTGTAACTTACCATTCTTTTTTCACAACTACATCACATTAGTTGCATCCTTACATACACACAAGTTTTCCTCCATTTCATTAATTTCCAGTTGATAAGACCACAGTCCTCATACTTCTTGTTGTCTGAACCCAAGCACATCTCATTGCGTTCCATGAGAATAATTTCCATCCTGCTTCTGTCAATTTGAACAGCTAAACCATGAAATTCCTTTGAGGTTCTTTTAAGCCCAAAGAAATGACAATAATTTATATTGTTCCAAAATATCACAGTTGCCCCTAAAAATCAAAATAGTCTTCTGTGAGAAGGCAAGATAACTACTCGAAGCATGCCATTGATATTTTGTACTGTACTTTCTAGAGCACTGAGTAAACAGCACTCAGGTATGAGTGTGCCACTATGACAAAATGCTGTTTCAGCCTTCAGTCACATACAGTTTGAGTGACAGTAGTGTGTAAATCCAAACAGATGAGGTGAATAAAAGATAATAGTGAGAAAATTTTGATTGACAGTTGCACCTCGGTGACTACTTCTACTCTTCCAAATGATTTTTTGCACAGATTCTGTGTTTGGGATTTGGAAGCCAGCAGGGGATCATTTGTAAGTTTTAGTCTTTTTGATCCCTGACCCAGTGGGCAAGGAAAGACTTGTCAGGAAAAACACTGTGTTTGGGAGAGCAGCTAAGTACAAGATGCTTAGTACCAGTTAGTCTGATCTAAATATTGTTTTAGGATTTCAGCTGACCAAGATGTTGTCCTATTCATGCTGTTTAATGTGCAATAGGATTAAAAGCATGCATAATCTGAGCATGTATGAAACCCTTGAGACCCAGTTGAATGGCGTGCTGAGGCTTTTGGCTCAGATCCTGCCCAAGAGGTATTAATTTGGGTATGAATCAAATGAGGCTGGGACTGGTGCTGTTGTGCTAGTTACTGCTGATGTCAAATTTAAAGTCTCTCAGTGCTAATAAAGAATGTTGTCCAGCTTGTGAGAATGCATTAAGAAGGGCAGAGTAGTGGTATTCAACGTTGAGCAGGTCTGAAGCTCTGTGAGTGATGAATTCAAGGTTGCCAAACTTTCCACCCTTCCCTCGGAGTTCCTGTTCCACAGACCATAAGCAGTCTCCCAAGTCTCTCCTCTTTTTGGTCTCCTAAGGAGGTTTATGGTAATATAGCTAAAGAAACACAGAGGTTTTGAAAGGAATAATAAATAATTATGAGCCAAATTGAAATGTTCTTTGCTCGTAGTGGTTGCTACGACTACTAACAAGAGAAATTTCTTACGAATGCAAGTAATGGGTTTCCAATGCACTGGTGTACATAGAAGACCATATTAAATTGGATCTCTTGGGCTGAAGTTCCTCTCTCCTGTGACATTTAACTCTGATGGCACATGGGCACTTGTGGCTTGAATGACAGGAGATGACTGCACTAACAACTGGGTCTGGGAGACAGTAGACAAGAGAGATGACTGCAAGCTGGTATAAGGCTAAGAAAAACAAGATACCACCAGTGGAAACAGTGTGCAAGCCAAGGAAACAAGTAAAACTTCCCATATGTCTTTTATGTCCAATATTGAATCCAGAGTTTTCAGAAAGAAGATAGCTGGAATGCTTTGCCAAGGTCAGGGTAGCTCTACTCCTAAGTGGAGCTCTACTTTATCCTCTTCTTTCTCTGAGATAGCAGCACTCTCATTCACATAGTATGGGGCCTTCCTGAATTCTCCAGCCACCTTTTGTATAAAATAATTTAAACTCCAAAAATTGTTTAACATTTTGTGTAAATTATGAACATTTCTAACTGTGAAATTACTATACTAAAGGTCTGGAGAGATCAGAATCACCCTAAGGAACAGAATCATGAGCTTCCTAATGGATCTGACGAATATACATTGTGCATGCTTTCTTTTTCTCTCAGTTCTTTACGGAATCAACATTTCATTATATAAGAGAAATAACTGTAAATATACATTACACATAAAATTATTATTTGAAAGAATGAGAAGGCAGTATTCCAACGTACAGTAAAAACTAAGGTGTCCAATTATTTTGTGGTTACTCATAAGCTAAACAGAGTTTTAAACACTGTTTCATGAGGAAATTTTAACTAAGTGCAAATAGTTGACGTGCATATAAAACCTTATCCAGGTAAGCTTCAAAAATCTACAAAAGAGAGATTTTAGAATTTAATTCTACCACTTGATATCCTAATTCGGATATAAACATTTCACTCTGTAGAGTTGCTTATTACAAGTTCTCTTTCAAATTTAAAATTCCTTTCAGTTCTGAATACCAAGTCAGACTTGTCAGGTCCTAACAGGAAACCAGGCCAACTTTTAGAATCTAAATTTGATTTGTTCACAAGTTTTACTGACACTTTACCTTTATTTAAGGAAAGTTTTAGTGCAAATTTTAAGTGAATTACATCTAAGAAGTAGACAAAAGTTTTAGTCTTTTAGTAATTATTTTGATGCAGCCTAAAGTGGAGAAATTTTGTAATGCATGATTAGGACATAAAAATAATGTTTTAAGTGGGCATTTTCTATACTTAAGAGGAAATTAGGTGAGACAATAATTTGACCATGTGAGGCAATTTGGTTAAACCACTAAAATGCTGGGTACTGTCTGTAGAAAACAGTAGGCACATATGTTGAAAATTAGTAAGGCATCAAAATAGAAAAATATAAAAAAGCATACATGAGATTATTTAAGTTAATCAAAGGCAAGAAAACTGAAATAAATTAACAGATTTCACTAGATAATGAATAGCATAATGAAGAAAGGCTTTGAGGTAAGGAAAATGCTTTCTTTGTATTAATCCTAACAGTGGATTAATAAATTGTGTCCTGCTGCACTTTTTGTGCTAAGACGTTTATTTCTATAATTTTACTCCATTAGCATTGTCCTAAATGTGCATTACTTTTTTTGAAAGGCATGGACCTCTGATCTAATTCTACTTAACTCAGTGCATGATAAAGTAGCTTGACTTGCAGGAAAACAGTTGATGAATACTCTATAGGAACACTTAGTTGAAACCAGGTAGGCAACTTTCCTGAGCCTATGGCCTTGAAGAATCTGGTAATGCAACATTAAGGGATGAGATTAGTCTAGACATCTTGGCTAATGAAAAAAAAAAAAACAAACAAAAAACAAACCCAACAACAAAAATAGAACTGTTGTTGGCCAAGAAAGCTATTTACACTAATGCATATGGAAAAAGAGTCTGAGGAAATCCAAAGGAGCTCCCCAAAAAGAGGATGTGTAAGCAAACAGATGTAAAACACTGAAGTAATTATTAAATAAGACCATTAAGTGACTGGACTTGAATATTCTTGTTGTATTAGTTCCTATTTGAATGAAGAAAGATTTCCTCATTTCTCTCGAAAGAGTTTGTGACATGAAAGCTCTGACAGTTTGTGCCTCGCAGGTGAAAATTCATTCCAGTTACATTAAAACTAGGTGATTACGTCCAAGCAAAATTAAGCTCAGGACACTTGTTTTTTTAATATCAGTGAATATAATAACTATATCAACAGCTGTCCTATTGTCTCGACAATGACATTTTGGTAAAAAGTAGCCTTGTCCATCTCAGTGGAAGACTATATGAGCTCAGCAATGCTCAAGAGAGGCTTCCAAAACATAGATATCTTAGGGACAGTGCCACTCTACTGTCTTCCCTCAGATAACCTCTAGAGAAAAACAGCTTGAGATATCAGACTTGAGCATCACATTATGTTTCTTATCAGCTGCTTCAGCTGGCTCCTCACTCCACATGTGGGTGTTTAGGATTACTTGCTGATCAGCCCCTGCCTTTTAGAGAGATATTAGGAACATTGGGCTTTAATTGTTGTTGGAGGGCAGGCACTGAAAAGTTAGGTTCTGCTTTGATTAATTTGTAGGTGTTTAACATCATTCACTGAATCTAATTTATGGTAACTTAACACTTACCACACCTGAATCCTCCTGTGGCTTTATCTGTTATCCTATAGGATGTGCAAAGTAGCCACAAGCAAGTAAAAATGGGGCCCAAAGAGCAACATAAAGCACAATATTGTGATACTCTGTTGGCACAAAACCTCTGTCAAAACATTGCCCAAAGTAGGATGTGAAATAAGAGAAAAGAGTGAAAAAGATTTCATTAGCAACATGCCCTATTAGCAACAGCCACTGACTTGTCTTCATCTAAAGACCCTCTGTAATGAGTCCACCAGAGAAGAAAATAAATTGTTGCTATACCTTTAAAGTAATTAAAGCCATTCCAGTTATTACTGACTATTTGTTTGGGGGAATTATTCATTTTATCAGAAACAGAGTAATCACAGTTTAATAACTGCATTCTGTGCAAAGAAGGAGAGACAGCACAAGATCTTCCAACTTAAATGTGTAACAGGGACGTGGGCGTGTAACTGGCAACATAATTCTCTTAGTATATAAAACATATAAAAAAAACGATAGGTACCTGGTGTTTCAAATACTGTGTAGTTAAATTAAAAACACTGTATCAGCTGCAATTAGTAACTAATCCCACAAAAAAGCCTCAGCATAAATCCAAACACTATCACACCAGCTCTGTACCTCAGTACAATTCCTTAAATCCACTTCTTGCAAATCTCATCTAAATAGGCTAGTCCTGCAACACTATGCCTCTGGAAGGATAGGGGATAAGGACCAAAACAGGGAGAATTTTCTGCAATGGCAGATTTCCCTCTGTTTTCCATTTTAAATCTAGAGAACCTGAGGTTTCTAACTGCTCTATGAATCGAAATTTGACCAAGACAGCATAACAAGAAAGGGATTTCAGACAGAAAAATATCCTTTTATCCTTTTCTTTATGTATTTAAAGCATGAGGTATAATTTTCATCTAAAACAAATGAAGCTGTTTTTGCAATCAAGTGGACAAATATTTATGGTGCTTTGGTTCAAAACTATATAAGAGGCTGACTGCCTGCTCCCTGTTAGTTTTGTTTATTTTTTAGGTTATAACTTCAACTAAAACTTGGTGCTCTAATGTGACACTGGTATGGATGATTGTAGCATCTACATGGATTACAGAAAAAACATTGTGTCCATTCTATGGATTTTGTTCTTTTTATTTTTTTTCTACATCCCACTCTCCTCTCTCTGGAAAGAAGAAATTTACTAGGCCCAAGGTATTCTTCTTTCAGTATAAGGTACTTCAAAGCACTGCTTTTTGAAGAAATCCCATTGCCTGGAACATCATAAGTATATAAACCTGTGACATACATCTAAATATCTAGTTAAGAATAGATCTACAGGTATATGAAACACCCAGCAGCAAGTGATAGTTAGAAGATAATTTACTATACTGTTTTAGAATGTCTCAATCTCAGCATCGCTGATCCTGATAAAGTCTGAAATCCTGATATAGTTAATGTAGGAATAAAATAAAAAATATATGTCTTTGTGTGCACAGATAAAATAAACATGTATTGTGTTAGATGTGTTAAATTCTCACATACACTCTGTAGCTATATACATTTTTGTATCAATACATAATAAACTATGGTAAGAAAAGGAAAGAAAATAAATGGATAAGTTTAATTCTGGAGAGGCCTGTTGAATCCCTGTATGTTCTTCTCTCTTCAAAACCAGCTCACAAAAATTTGTAAATCATCTTTTCGTCATTGGAAAGAACTTCGGATTGCATCCCTCCAGCTATTATGTGATTGAACTTTAGGAAAAAAAAATCTTTGAATATTAATCATTATTTTTAAAGTCAACAGCTACCCCAAATTATTTAAAAACTTCATTACATTCTGAGTTATTTTTCTTCACCTTTATATCTGTGAAAATATATTTGCTTCTCTATTCTGAGATATATAGTGTTGTTCATAGTCATTTAAATACTCATAATGAAGAAAAGATGTATCTTTGTATTGAATTATTAAATACTGAGGCATTGAGCACACATTTACTTTCAAGGTAAAGCCAAAACAACTGTATTACCAACAAAGTTGCTAATGTAGCAATTAGTGGATGGAGAAAGGTGAGACTTGAGAACAAATATGATGAGCTAAAGCTCAGTAAATTAAGTATTACACCACTTCAAAACACTATTTTCCTGTTACAATGTATGATGTGATTTGGAATTTTAATCACGGTCAAATATTTTATGCACTACAGAAACTGTCAGAATACTTTGTGTAGGCACACCCTCTCCAAAAATGTCTATAAGCATGTAACATAATGTTCTGTGTCACAGAAAATGTAGAGCTTTAGACCAACATGATTTCAGTGAAGCCAAAGTCAAAATAACTTATAATGGAGGAATTAGGTTTGACTTTTACTATAGTTTCAAACAATAATCCATTTTCTCTACTAACTTACTTTCCATTCATTAATTACATTACAGATTAAAACAATCAGTAGGGAAAAAAACCCCATACAGTGTAAATTTTACTTTGTTTCCATTTCTTATTTTAGCCTGTAACTTTAGATATAATTAGTTATATTAAAGCTCTGAAGAATAAGGCTGCCATTAACAGTGATTTAGCAAATGCTTTCGAATTTTAGTCTTACACTACATAATTATACTTACATGAAATATAATTAATGAGGAAAACGTCTCAGATGTGTGGGCTAGGAAGGCAAATATAACTATCCTTTATTGTGCCTTCAAGGTTAGAATTATTATAGCACTTATAATTTTATTATAATTACCCATAATGAGACTCCACATGCGTGATACAGTCTACATGTTTTTGACATTAGAAGTTTTCAAAATGCCTCATTAAGTATTTTACTCTATATTTATGTGGTTTTCCCTCACCTCCCATTTTTGGTGGCCATCTATTCCATGTAAAAGCATACAAACTTATTTAAAAAATACTACCATTAAAGATCATAAAATGATTACAATGAATAGATATTAAGATGTCACAGCTGTATAACCTATTCCTTTTATGTACTCCCATGCTGAATTGTTTTATGACCTATCATAAACCTATTAAACTACTGGTAATAAAGGATTGTAATTAGTGATAAAACCTTGTTGCTTAGTGAGCCAAGACAGTCATCCTTACTTTGGATTTTATTGAAAGTAATCAAGATGAAACCTTCAGCAATGTCAAATAACACCTTCAGAGAAGAAGGTTGCACTTTTGGTAGAAATTGTCAATATTTAAGCTTTTCTGTAGTTGATCTGTGCTGTATTTTGCAGACTGAGCTTGTTTAACTCTGTTCCCCTCCATCCTTTTTCACCATGAACTTGCACTGAAGAACAAAAAATATAGGATATATGAAGTCAAATAAGCTTGGAACACAGTTTGACTTCAGTGGGTTTCCATTTTGCTATTGTATTACGCATGTAGAATGTTGTCCACAACTTGTTTCTTGGCAGGATTCAACAAGGGCTATAGCAAAGCAGAAATCTTTAGAAGTGAGCTCTGACTGAAACGGAGAATCTAGTTAAGGAAAAAAAGCATGCAAGGCGCTGAACAAAATGTGTGACCTTTTCAGTTATCAAATCAAATTAACTTTTTTCCTAGTCATACTGGGCTGAATGCAAACATAGCTTTGAGAGGCACAAAAGCCACTGCTTTAATCTGCACAGTATCATCAAGACCCTCTTAACATTTGTGTGTTGGCCTTCTAGAATAAATTAATTTTGCCAGCGTGCTCAGATGGTTGGTTCTTGATGTATCCTGGTGAAAGCTGACATTTTCACTTTCCTTAATGTAAATTTTCTGTAGCTTAACCTCAAAAACTGGGTGGGGTAATTTTCTCAGGATCTAAAAAAAATGCCTTTTACCGTTTTGGCATGGAAACACTATATGGATGCGACTGGGTGCAGGGAAAATATAATGCCAGAGATTAAACTCAGAAATCTGTATTCCTGTCTCCACAGCATAGCTACAGTATCTGGCACATTTTGAAAACTGAAAAGGAGGGGGGAGGGGAAGAAGTCAAACAATATTCACTTTGTCTTTATAGCACTGTATGTCACTCCGCAGTAAACTGGAAAGACAGAGCTCTAAGCACCGAACAATTAACCCTCCACTAATTCCCCTTCTATCCTACAAAATAAAGAATACATCAAAGGCAGAAGAACAGGTATCTTCTCTCCCATTCTTCTCAACATGGATTTATTTGTCCTAACTGGACTTTTAAACCTATTGTGCCTGGCTTTTCACAGCACTGAATTGAGCAATAGGGAAACTATAGTAACCAATAATCTGTTTCACTTCAATGGAAACTATGTATCTTGGTGGATAACAAAGCCTGGGATAAACACTGAAAACCTCTGACAGGGTTTGGAGGGGGAGAGTATGGTGTCTTGACTGTCCCATCACGTTTTAGCCAGCCTTCACCTATAGGCAACAATTATCAGGGCATTCCTCATTTGTTCTTTACTAATCAAATTCTTCAAAGGTGCTTAATGGGTATACCTCACCTCCATTAAAATTCACAGTATTCTGTGCAATTAATTCAGCCATATGCAGAGGTGTGTGTATGCTAATCGCTTTTAGTCACATACACATTAAGATTATACGCACCAGGCTCCTTTTGAAGGGATACCGCTTCAAGGAAAGCTGATAAAACTTTGTATAGCAATATTTGTAGTCGAGTCAACACAATACACCTCTCCTTAATTCCCATAAAGATTTTAAATCTCCCATTTCAAAGGTAGCAGGGGAAAAGTGTGTTTGGTATTCCCCACGCAATTATAAATTGGAATTAAAACAAGCCCAATATTCACTTAGATGTCAATACAACCAAATAATTTTACGTTACCTAAGATCTACATGAAATCAAGTGCACCAGAAGCTGATCACTTCTGCAAGTAAATCAAAAAGGCTGTTCCTCTATTTTATTTTTTATCTTAAATGTATCCAGAGTTTTATGGCTAAATACAAAAGCACTAGCAGTTGGTCATGCTTTAAGCTACTAGAAGAAAGTTAAGCTTCCACGTTGGCTAGCTGAGATATCAGCTCTAAGCTGACAAGTAATTAAACCAGCATATCTATAACAACTGTCATCTCTTATTTCTGTGCAACTTGGATGTAAACCAAAGGCACGAAAGCCAAAAAAAGACTTCACATTACTGGGCAACTGCTGAGCATCTCCTGCTGAACAGTTTAGCAGACCTGGGCATTTAGAGGATTGTAGCAGAGATCAAAAGGGTCAGAGATCCCTTTACCAATTAACAGCAGGGAGAAGAACATCAAATAAGGTGTAAATTTTAGCTCTGCAGTTTTGAGTAAGCCAAGCATGAAATGCATTCTAATACTCTTGAGTAGCTGCAGCTTTGAGCCATCAGTGATGTCACTGGTGCACTAAAGGAAGCTTAATCGCACTTAGAGTGGCATGTAGCAATCCCGCTCAGCTAGGTGCTAAAGCCTGCTGCTTCTTGTCTCTTTTGATAACACATGGGAATTGCTAGCCCCGACGTGGCTGGCGAGAACAGAAAACACTCCACAAAAAGCAGGCTTTCTTTGGGGTCTTACGCTTTTATTGCTCCTGATCTTAAAGAGATAGTGACACAGTGTTTATTTTCTCCCCTTAATTGTTTCAAATAAAGAAGGAAATAATTAATAAGGCCCAGTGCAAGTAATCAGCCTTTGGGGGCTTGAAGCCCTGCTTAATCCAACTTTATGCAAATCACCATGGGGGGAAAGCTGTTCCTATAGACATTGCTCTTTCTTCTCTTTCTTCTCTCTCCACCACCAGCCACCCCCCCATCCCTCCCACCCCTTTTTTTAAGTCTGACAAAAGAATGCCATTGAGCCGCTTTATGCATCCCCTTGACCGGCATATACTGCCCAGAATATGCAATCAGACATGATAGTGCTGGGAAATGCGGATCAGGCCAAGAACTGGTGGAACCAGAGGGAGGTGCTTCTTTTCTGCAGAGGTGCCAAAGGCAGAGGCTGGGGATCAGCTGTGGGGGTCTCCTCTTTCCTCTACCCGGAGAGTCTCTTACTCTAGCTGCCACAGAAGTTGTGCAGAAATGGCACCTGTGAAGGTGGAAGAGGTAACAGCAACAACAGCAGTAGCAGCAGAGACAAAAGAGATCAACTGGGCCAACTGCTCTGGCAAAATAGCAGTATAGCTCTTTAAGGTTGAGCTAAAGGTCAGAATCAGATAAGTTTAACCTATTTTTAAGGTGCCTTTGTGTGTGGATACTTATTGTTGCTCAAGTGCATGAAACAGTTTAAACAGAAAAAGAGTTATTTTTTTTTACTGTTTGTGAATTAAATTTATATCAATAATAATTTGAAGCACAATCCTTAAAGAAATAAATGTAAGTATTATGTTATTCTTTTGTTTATTTCAGCTAACAAAAGATTACCACGGGGACAATTACAAATTCATGATATGGGTACATTCACAGAATACATTAGTGGTCCTGCTTCAGTGAGAAAATACAGTTGTGGTGTTTAAAATGTGTTAAGAAAAATTCTCACAAATTAAATATGTATTTCATTTTACAGATCCCAACTATAACAAGTTCAAATCATGAATGCTCTATCCCTAATGAAGTTCAGTTAAATATGTCTCATACTAACTTAACTATTCTGCCCAGAAACTCATCCCAGATCATCAAATACCTCATTTTACATACCAGGTATTTATAATTGCATATACCTAATTAATTTAGGAAAAGTCAGTGAAATTCCCTTCCTGCTTTGGTTTCAAGAGTGCAAGTACTTGGTTTTCTAAACATTGTGAATACAACTAGATCTGAAAGGCATCATATCCACAACAAAGAGAAGCGAATGACCAGCTCAAATACATTGTCTTTTGAACAACAAGTCAGCACAGACAGAAGTAAATGACAGTTAATTACAAATTACATTCTGGTTGGGGCTGTGAAGGCCTCCTGGCTTGAATAATAATCAGGCCCTCCGGCACTCACCTGCCTGCAAACGAACATACAGAGGCACAGGCTGGGGTGCTATACAAGTTTCAAAACAAGCTGCTAAACACAAAAGCTTATTGGATTACAGAGATTTAGGCAAAAGCATTCAGATCTCTGGCAGCAACTCTAGTACTAGGTTGAAGGAATTTCTAAAGGATGAATTACCATTTACTGTAAATTTCTGAATACTCCTGATTTTTGGGAAAGGAAATGAGTTCTTTTCTAACATTAGAAAAGTCATCTTATTACAAGGGCCTTTAGGAAATATGATAGGAGAAAGTGTCTGTTACAAATTGAAGATCTAATCTCTTTCCAAGTGAGAGAAATTTACATATTGTTTGCATTGTTTCTTCTCCATTCTTGCCATTCAACCAGTACCATGTTCCAAATGTAGCCTACATAAAAGCAAAGAATCAAAAAAAAAAAAAAATGTTACTCTTGGTGGAAGAAATACTTTTACGTAGCATCTTTGTTGAAATTTGTGTAATTTACTGATATATGTTACTTTTTTAACATTTTATTTTAATCCCATATATTTGTAAAAATATGACGATGTCTACATTAATTAATGTCAGTATTAGTACACTGTAAAACCTTGGCTTTTGTAATTCACTAAAGCAATTTCTATTCATTTAGTTGAGCTAAGTGCTTATTGTTAAAGACAAAAGGCTCAACAGTTTGACATTGAGCTCATTATGTATGTTTAAAACATTCTGCAATTCAAGGCCACACCACATGAAATAAAAAAGAAGCCGGTGGGTTCAGGGATTAAAATTCAGACCACACAGTTCTCTTCAATAACTTTCCATTTAAATCTGATTAAAACTTCAAAACAAAGCTATTTAGATGTATCAGAATACGTGGGTGTGTAAGTATGGGAGAGTACGTATCTTTTGTGCTCTTGATATGCGTGCACAAGCTTTCAGTTGTTTTGTTTTTCTTTAAGTCAGCTGCCTTGTAGCTTCTGTAGAAAGATTTTCCTGTTAGTAGGTGAACGTGATCATGTGTTTTTGAAAGAATTTCTGGGTGTAAAAGAAAAATAATTTAGTAAGGTTTTGTGTTATGATTATGTGCAAAGACAACACACTATGTTTATGTTCTGTGTGTGCGCATAGATGCACTTATACTGGAATGAAAAGATAAATAAAATGGAAAGTACAATGGGTTAGAAATCATGCTATATATTATATTTCAGGTTAAGAGCACAGGTTGCAGAAAGGCTTGAATAACAAAAAATATTCTTGCAGTAAGATATATCCCTGCATATGCTTTACTCCAACCCTCTTCTGTACCAAATAACCAGACAGTGACTACAATTTTCTTCTCCAAACACAATTTCTCCAATGGAACTTTTGACTTCAGTATTAGAATACAAGAAACTGTTAGGCTGAATTGTCACCATGCCCTTGTGAATGGAACATGTGTGCCATGAAAGCCTTATAATATTCATTATGGGATGGAAGTGATGCTCCTGAAGTATCAAAAGTCCAGCAAGGCTCTTTCACATTTGTCTGCTAAACATACTTGCCTGTTTGTGGATCATCCATATCTCTTACACAACTTTAACAAAGAGTGAGCTCAAGTCTTAATCCCACCTTTAGGCTTGAGGGGATAGGGTGGGAAAGGCATTATGGAGCAAAACTTTGTGTCAGGGAGGGCTGTGGAGATAACTATGAACTGACATGGAATTCTTGGAGACAGTAATTTTCCAAAAAAATCGATGCTGTACTCAGCAGTCCTCTTCTGCAGCTGAGATTTCAGGACTCCAGTCCAAGCAGTACATACTGTCTCTCACTCCCTTTCAGTTTCACATAAGCAGCTGTCATGGAGGAAAGGCTACAGTATCAGACACAGAAGAGATTGACTAACTCAGAACCAAGCAGAATTAGGGTCCCTGTTGAATTTTTTATTTAAACTACATGGCTTTTGAAAGCTCCTCCCGAAATATTTCCAAAGCCCTGCCACTTTCCAATGCTTTATTCTTCTCCACTGCTGCTACAAAAATATCTGTTTCTTTTCTCACACAGAGAAGAAGAATTGAGAAACAATGCTAGTAATTCAAACTCTGATAAATCGTGAGGAAGAATGAGTCCAGACAAGCATTCATCATATGTCTTAAAGTATTTTATTTTCAGGATCAGAAGAAACCAAGTGATGCAAAACATTTGATATGCATCTGTCCATTTTGAAAGTAATTTTCAAAGGACTTTGTCTCCTATGGCCCAAAGCTACTATGTACAATTAAAAATAGTCTTCTCCTTCTTTGATTTAAGGAATGTTTGTGTGAGCTACAGTTTTAAAACCAGAGGGAAAAATAGCTTCACTCAACCAGAGTAAAGAAAAGGGGCTACCTTATCAGCAACAGAGTGATTTTGACTGTACTGACAATGACATGAGTAATCCATCATGTCATCGGCCCAGTGACTGATGTACCCTGCACCTCATCTCTGTATGTGTGCAGAGAGGACTATGTAGCGAGCCAGGAGGCAAGTAACACTTAACCCCTGCAAGCTTCATGTCCCTGCTGTGCTTCAGACAACCTCTGTCATGTATGAAAAGCCTAAAGAATGACAGTAAATCTATACAGACCAGCACAATCCACCATCATGACAACTACACACCACCATAGCCTTATAACACTATTAAACTGTATCATCACAGACATGTAAGACAAGGCCGGCATTATGTGCTTTGTTGAGCCACTTAAAAGGTCTTTGGAAATGCACTGAATATACCTTTTGTCTTCATTCAGTCAACAAAAGGATATAGTTCATAAATACAAAGTCCATATAGAAGGATGATTAACTATTTTGGCCGAAAAATAGCACTTTATTGCAGAAATGGACTTAAATAGTAGACAACATTCAAAGGGAGTAACAAAAGTTAAATCTTCTTAAAAACATTTTCTATGTTTGTTTGTTTGTTTGTTTGTTGATTGACAATAGTTTTAACAGAAAATCATAGTTGTTTTCTGGCCAAAGATGTGACCTCCTTCCTCCAGATTTTTAATTTGTGTGGTCACTTCTGAACAAAATGTGGACCTTTGAAAATTTGATATCCATTATTTATTCAACTCTGAAATGTAAACAACATTTATACGTTTCACCAGCACAATTGCTGTTCTATAGAATCTTCATGGTTAAGGTGTAACACTGAAATGTCCCAGGATGGTAACCTTATAGATTAATATAAATATGCCAATTGATACTTCTCTGTATATGTGTATATGTATATATGTTCTGGAATATCATGTGCCATGAATATACCATCCAAAATTTTCACCCAGACCAGGAAAGAGAATACTGGATAGCTCCTTTAAAAATAGATTCAATGACTACATTTCCTGAGTCTTCAAAAATGTGCTTTTATAATCTCCCCTTTTCTCTTTCTGTTAATACAACAAGCTTCTCCTGGGTTAAAAAAAAGGGAAAATAGCTGGTTGAATAGTAACATGGTTACTTCATGTATATGCAAAAAAAGATCTTTTCACACCTTGATGAAATTAACATAAATTTAAATACTAATGAATTGGAAGAGACCACTGAAGAATACCAAGGACCACATTCAAACTGAGTTATATCCCTATAAAACAGATCTATTTTCTAGGGACATGTGACATGAGTGTTATGTGCCTTTATTGCACAATCTGCATAATTCACAGTCCAAAACAATTTGCAGCTGGATAAAGGAAATTGACTCTTTACTAGTGGAACATCACATCTAAAGGATATTATTTTCCTTCTTGGCTGAAATTACCATGTACTGTTGGAAGCCAAAAATCTGTAGTCAGAAAATACAAGGAAATGTGCGCTTGGAGCTATTCAGTGTTTTGTCACTGGGGAAAGCACAGTACAAACATACACAAGGCAGAAGGGGACTGGAATGTAAGATGAAGAACCATTGCATCTTTCATTAATTCCAAGAAGTTGCCAGGAGAAGGACAACAGAAGTCAGGAGTGGATTGTCTTCTCTGTTCCCTTCTGGCCCCACACAATGTATGCATGAAGCAGCACAACAGGAGCCAATGCAAAACAAATATGCAGAGTCAGTGTGCACATCTAAACAATTGCTAAACCAAATACTGTGGAATTTCCACACTGTTAGTGCTTTTAAACTCATCTGCTTATTGTGTGCATGGTTTACTCTGCTTGGTTTTGTTGAGGTCAGTGACAACCTTCAAAGCCAAAGTTTGTCTGTATTTGTCCTTCTTTCCTGAATGGATCAAATCACACTTTTTGGTTGTTTGATGACTTTCTTCTTCACACAACCATTCTTTTATTTTCTTATTTTACTAAGTCTTGAGAACAGTAGAGACCTGATGGCAGTATGCTCCACATCTACCAAAACTAGTTGACAGATTTCAGTAGGCATAAAGTTAATGCTATGCTTACCTTTGGCTGAGGGGTCAAAAGCTCTTGACTTTTATGACTGTAGAAGCAGCAGCTGGTTCAGCACTGCCTTTCTTCCTCAATATTTTCTTCCAGTTCTACGGCAACGTATTATACACACAATCCTAAATTAGTAAGTCCAAGAGCTAAATAAGATCAGAAATTTAAAAAAATTATTCTACTCTGTTCCAAACAACATGACAGTATATTAAATCACTGTTTACAAAAACAAAAGAGTCTTGAGCAAAGTTATAAAATTCCATTCAAATAGGGAATGTCTTTGGTAGGAAAAGACTGTCCTTTTAAAAACATGTTTATTGTTGACATTGAGATTTTTCTCAACTTTTTAAATGTCTTTGCACATTACTTTCTTCTAATGAGAACCAAGATGGATAAAATGTAAGTAACACCATTTTAAAAAGCATAGAATGTTCCATTTCTACATATATTAATTATGTAGGAAAACACATTTGAAATACAGTTCTAAGTTTGTTTGGCCCAGATGGCCAAAAATGACATATGTGTTTCTTTATCCCCAGTAAAAGCACGTGAACATACTCAACTTTAAATAATATTTTTCTGTCTTCTTGTGCAGGTCACTATATGTAACCACGTAATCTTCAGAAGAAAACATCCTAAATGTATTTTCTTTGCTATTATAGTATTGCCATCCACAATAGAGCACAATAGATCTACTAAGAGTATGTATTGTTCCAACAAGTGAGTTTGTGTGAAATAGGTATGGCTTGTTGTACCAAGGAATTTGTTCTCCATAAATTACAAATTAATACTTAATTCAGTTCTTTTTGCACAGTAGTCAGTTCTTTGTTTCCTGTGTCAGGGTGCAGCACAGGCCAGGGAGTCAGGTGTAACCAGGGCAGGTATCTCAATGAGGACAAGGATGGTACAGCCAATAAATCTTTCTGAAGAGGGTAATTTTAGTGAGTAGAGCTGATCTGCCTAGACAAACCTTTATTAACGGAAAGCAAAACATTTAACTTTACTTTCTCAACAAGTTGAGGTGCCTGTGGTCAGCAACATTCCCTCAGGAACACATCATGATTTATTTAAAATAAACAAGCTAACAAAAACACAACCCTTTTTTCTTAAAACAGAATATCCAATTTTGCACCAACTCACTGTATATACTGATAGCAGTATTGTTGTGGAAAATTTAAGATGAAAACAAGATACAATAATAAATGCTGAACAGTACATCACAGAATAAGAACTCCCATAAAAATCATTTGTGCTGCTTGGGGTCCAATCTTTCCTAATGTAACTAAAGCTACATCATCTCCCTATATGCTTTAGAACATGTGAACTACGTGTAGACACAAATGTATTTTACACATGTGGACTACAGCCTTTTGAAATTTGTATTTTAAAATTCTCAAAAGGATATACACTAAAGCCCATATGCTTGAAAACAAGGTCCCGAAGATAGGTTCTGATGTGCCAGTTTTTGAAATTCTCAGCATCAGAATGGCTTACCAAGTGTACTCAGTCATTTCTATTGATTTCAGCAGAAAACATTAGGATCACAAGACTATGAAAATCGTCCCACAACTTTCTCAGACTGAAGGAGAATTCAGCTTCTGTAGGTAAATCCTAATTCACCACAAACTTGATAGGTAGGCAGTTTGAGATGCATATCTCAATCACATCTCAATTTGAGATGAGATCTGGCAATCTCCTAAATTCTACTCCCAGCCAGAAAAAATATACAGAAGCTTCAAGATTCCTCTAAAGCACATAATAGTTGTGCGAACCTATATACAAGTCAAGAAGGAATCATTTCCTGCATTTTTACAGCTAAGTTATTACTTTTTAAAAAATTGCCTTCATTTAGGTGCTCTTGGGATTCCCTTCAGACTTGGCTGGCATTGTCAGGAGGTAAAAAGGTAGAATTCAAACCTCATAATAACTGCAAGTATGAAAACTACTCCTATTTATTGATTTCAGTAATTTCCATAAATAATATAGAAAAAAAAAATCTTTAACAGGGACTTTACCAGTGTGTCAATTCAAAGGTTTGACAAGACTCCTACAGAGAAATTTTGTTGTCTCAGAAGCCATTTCTTGGGGCAGCACAGCCATCACCACAGTTCTGCAGTCATCAGCTGAAGAGTCCAATATCAAAAAGACATTTCAGACCAGGTGAAGTACAACTGTAATCAGACATTGTGTTCCAGTTTCAGCTAAGTGGAGTTAAGTCCCTGTCCTCAGCCTGTCCCTGGCTGCTATCCATTCCTCCCCTCTTTAGGGGTAATGTCCTTGCAGATTTGCAGGCATAAGACCACTTGTAGTTGCTCCCTAACTTTTTATCTGGATCATAATATTTAGTCTTCCCAATTACACCTTAAATATTTTATGTTTAGTTGTCCAGTGCCATTACATGGATTGACAGAACAATTTATTAGAAAACACAGGAAAAAAACCCTGTAAAATTCCAATCAGACTAAGCTAAAAATGTGTGGGATTTGGAGGTGAAAGAAATTGCACCTTTGCCTGTCCATAAAGGGGTCAGGCTCCGAAAGTGCATTATCACATGTATTATCACTATTCATTTACTGTACTCAATGCTATGGACAACTCAAAATCCCCTACTTTTTTTTTTTTATCTGTTAAAGGCAGGACAGACATAACCTTTCTACAAATTCTCAGACTAAAAATCTGAGTTCTTTCAGGTTTAATATAGTGTAAAGAAACAGCAGAATGTTTGACTGTGAAGCTAAGGTACTCTGACTTACTCTTAGGCTGGCTGGCATATTTTTCTTTTGCATAGCAGGTGGATTTACTTTTTGCCCCATACAAGGGAATGGACATGAAGAGAAGAGTTCAGTTAAACTACATAACCATAAGGAAAGATTTGGGGATTAATTTGTAGTTTTGGTTAGTTTTTAACACTTCATTTCAAAGGAATGGCTTTCAATTGTTTATGGAGAATTTTAAATAGGATTATGATAAGTTTTTCCTGCAGTTTTTGATAAGGAATTGCCCTTACTGGAAGAAAAGGAATAGAAATTCTAGATGATCTTGGATTCAGGTATATAAAAAGCCATACTTGACTCAACATCTCTTCTGCAGGATGACACATGCACTTTAATATGAAGGTTTAAACTTCAGAATGCCAAGAAGACCTGTAAGAACTTGCAATCTAGAGGAATAAAAAACTACAGGCAACTTGATCACAGACCTTTATCTACTAGTTCATAGGAGTGAAGTGTGATCCTATTTGTTCATTTTGGAAAAGCATTGTATTACTTTTCTTGTGAAGAAAACAAGAAAAATGAAGTATTCAGTTCCTCAGAACAAGAAAATCAGAGCTGTTGAGAGAATATATTGACAAAATGTTTTCTAGACTAGAAATAGAACGTTTCAAATGTGCTTTATTCCCTTTATAACATATGGAGAGTGAGAGCAGAGGTGGCAAGAAGAGATTGATGTACATATGCACACTCTTGAGTTACTCTAGAATAGAGTGAATCAATGCAACACATATTGATTCAAGAGATTAGAAGTTAAAAGACAGTCTCACATCTCAAGTTGTCACTGTATCAGATTTGTATTCAGTATCACAGTATCACCACTTTAACATCCCAAACAACTATTTCTACTGGTAGGTATGACATCTTAAGACCAATATACATAGATATTCTACATTTAATACAACCAGGTTGTATGAAAGAGCTACTGAAATAAAATTCTAAAATCAATTTTGAGCAATATGACTTCCAAAAACCCCACATTTCAGTGCCAGGTATTTGAGGAAGTAATGTGTGTTCTAGAGACAAGTTGGTAGGGAAACCTTCAGAAATGTTTGTCTTTCCAGTGATAAAATAAAGCCATCTACTTTTATGCAATTGTTACAGACTCTGAAAAACTTCTCTTACAATCTCTTCACTACATTAATTTTTAATTCTTGCGGCAAGAGTCTGTAAGGCTGTTTCCTTCCCTCTTCTATCCTTCAGACAGGAGAAAAAGGAGAATTAGACCAGTTAGTTGACTCTTGGAGAAGACTCTGACAAATGCATTAGCCATGGAATTGACTAAGTGTTAATCAAACCTGTGTGTGTGACCAACCCTTCGTGGATCAGAGATCATACATTCAGTGACTAAAAAAGTGAGTCTACACCATAAACCCAAATTTTTTTTAATGTTTTATGTAATACCTATCAATTTTTATAGTACCAACATGATAGATCTATTATTTTATAATATACATGAGGCAGAGGCCAATTGAATGACCAGAAAGCTGGAGAAGTAGGAAGCGTTACTAGAAAAGATTAGTCTATTACTTATTATCACTGTGGTCTTCCTCAAAACACCTCTTAAATACCCAGACCATAACACCTGTGAAAGGAGGAGTGTGTCTGAGCACATTATAGGCTATCTATTTGTAGAAAACACTGGATAGCAATTACAAGTTCACTTTACCGAGCAATTATTTTTTTCTTTTTTTTTCCTCCCTCCCACTCACTGACTGTAATTTGCCACTGTAATTTATTTCTTAACAGTTAGAGTTTAATAAAAGAGAGGGTTCATAATTTATTTCTGGTACAGTTATCCCCTCCATAATAAAAGAAAATCTGGTGCTCCTTTCAAAATCACAAGGGTTTCACTGGTCAGTGACTAATGTAACACTTAATATACTATATACTTTTTTTTTTTTTTTTTTTTGTCTCACTGCTTATTTTCACATTAAGGTAAGGCATACAATTGTTTAAATGGGGAAGCTGATTTATCATTCAAAAAGTAATTCTTCATGGGGGCACAGTAGGTGATAAAAATCAATGACAAGTATAGTAAATTGCCTGGGAGGGTGCAAAACAGATTCAAGATAAAGGAGAGAGAGACAGAGAGAGAGAGAGAGAGAGAGAGATTAAGTCAAGACAGCATCTAATGCTTTTGCCAAACACTTCAGCCTCACCCTATTTGACGTTGATCTAATAGTCGACCATTTAATTTCCAGGTCGCAGTGCCAATCTTTTGTCACCTCTGTTGCCCCATATCAAACTTTCAGGAAACAAAACCCCTGAAAGCAGACAATCAATAATGAGATCAGCAGATTTTATCTTAAGAGAAACAGGACTTGCCTGCTTTGTTTGTGGAAGGTTGTTTCTTTGAATGCTTCAGCCAGGGCTGCTTGTCAGTAAGTGACTGTGATGTGCACAGCATGATTGAACGAGACTAGATAAAGTCACCAGAAAATGTGGCAGTGGAAAGCAAAACACATAAACTAAGGGGTGAAAATGTACCACACCATGTGTGGCCACAGAGTTCTTATCATATGTACTCTCCTAGCATGTCATCCTATATTATTATTGGTACATTTTAGATGCCTTGTAGCTGGTCATATGCTAAACACATTTTTACCTTAGGATCTGAAGGTACTATGGGATTCCTAGGTTTCAATATATGAAGAACTATGCATTTTCCTCAAAGTAGTGACTTTCTGTTGCTTTAAGCTACTATATTGTTTAATAGGTATATTGTGGACTAAGAAGTTTATTGTATAGGCAGTTTGTTGTTTCTAAACTTATTTCTGAACAAAACGGTAGACAGCCAGGGAACACACTAGAAGATACATTTAAAATTTTTAATAAGATTTTATATAGAGATGCCCAATCTAGGAAATCTCTTCCATGGATTTGTGATGTCAATATTTCAGTACAAAAAAATTATGTAGTGTCAGTCACACCACGTACTTAGGGTCCACCCTCATTGAAATTAGCTAACATCACTTCTACTCCTCCTTCCTCTCAGCAAACTGACGTCTGAAAATCAAAATAAGAATTCCTTAGTTTTAAAATTAGAAGTATTTTTCTGACAAGCCTAACTGCAACCAACATTAACTTCAGTGTAGAAAAATAATGACTCTGCATATTACTAGCTTCTCCCTTTACCTTAAAGCTGTGCCAGTCTGGTCACATTTCCTTTCATAAGGCAGCGTAGGATAAATATTCACTTTGAACCCCCTTTTTTTTTTTTTTTTTTCAATTACAGCAGTATGAAAACCATCATTAGTTAAAATTAATTTTCAAAAAATATTCAGATGAATATGAAGTCCTTTAAAAAGAGAGAGGCCAAGATTTTTTTTTAACCACAATGAGGTGCTACTCAGTTATCTGGTTTTGTGCAATGTCAATAGAGATTTGAATGAGAATGGTGAAATATTCAGCATATGTTCTTTGCTTGTTTTTTATGTTGTTACTAATAAAGTAATATGGCCGAAATAGCATCCTGGCTTTATTAGGCATAAACACAGCATATTTTTAGTTGGTGTTGGGTTGTTTTTTTTTTTTTTAGTTATTGAATTTGCTCAAGAAACTCAGTTGCATGCAGTCTACAGGTTTGGGGAGAGCAAAATTGCTATTTCTAAAGCTTAAAAAATGTAACATCATGTGGCATCATTAATACCTTCATAACCTGTGCTAAAATGTAGGACAGTTTAACTAAAAAAAGACACAATATACAAATTTAGGGGTCAGAGAGAAGATTTATACTCGTTAAAAAGAAATTAATACATCTAACAAATAGTTACTCTGTGAATTCCTACACTTAATTTTCTATGCTTCTAATTTCTACTTCTCTTACTTATGATTTTCACTTCCAAGAAACTGAGCAGTTTGTTCCAGATCTTGAAAAATGTCTATTTCTAAGGAGAATGTTGTTACTCCGAGCTGAATGATGATTTAAAGAGGAATTTGTGCCCAGGGCATTGACCTTGGTGGCCTTTTCGTACATTACAATTCCAAAGGAAATCACAAAAGAAGATGGGCTTACTGTAGTTAATGAGATTCCTTACCAAAAACACTAATCTGGGTTAAAACTAAAAGAATGCTGATAAGGATATTACAGCTCATACTGAGAACAAGAAAGGTGCACTGCTAAGATCAATTGTGGATGTTAGGAGGTAGTCTTCAATAGTGGGGTTTTTTTAAATATCTATCAAAATGGATGTTTGAGAAAAAGCCTTTTAAATGAGGAGCCGCTAAAATAGAATAAAACATAACATTTCTACCTTTTTTTTTTTTTTATATTGCACCAGGTACAAATCAACCAATATTAGCAGAAGTTTAACATCACTTTAAAAGAAAGAGATTGACCTACTGAGAAAGTACATGAGTAAATGTGTAGCAATACACTGATTATTACTGTTTCCCCTCAGGCAAATACCTCTCTCTTAAGCATGTGCTTCACTGGAACATTTTGTTTTATTACCTTGTGAGATAAGTGGGGAAAAAAGCCTTTAGTACCTGGGGAATTAAAAAATTCAGACTTGTCATATCAGTGTCTGTTCTCAATTTCATGCAGGGCGCATAATTATAACCGTGTTTAAATTGAGCCCAGAAGAAAGATGGGTTCAAGTGCAAATTAATTTCAGATTATCACAACAAAGGCAATCAAATCTCAACAAGCTTGCCAGCAAAATACTTTGCAAAGGTCCCCAGGTCCCTTCCCACCCCCAACTTACAACAAAGACCTTTCAGCTCAAATTAAGCTAATGATCTAATACAACATTTCTGCCTACCTTTTTGGGTTTTATTATTTACTCAGATGTGTGTATTAAGCCAGTGGAATATGGGGGGAAAAGAGGAAGAAAAGGTGGCACAGAAAGGTCAGTGTTTAGTATCGGTAATGTGACAAAATAAACAGTCAACAACCCTGACAAGGTCTGCATGTCGTCAAATTGCCTTATTCTGTGGAAACTATCAGAGTGAATTGACAGTGCTGAAAGAACTTGAAATTTATCTGAACCCCTTCTCATACAGACAGAATCCAAAACCAAATAGCATGGCTCACCTCCTCCACCTATCTATCAGCAGAGCTTTTATATAAATCCAACATCTTACTCTATCCTATGGGAACCTGCTGGGGAATGAAGGGAATCAAGTGCTGAAAAAATTCAAGTCAAGCCTCATTACCTCCTCATTACCTTTGCAAAAGTGGAGTGAGAGAAAATTTTATCTAGGGAACAGAAGCTTGGGAATCTCATTCAGAGTTCTGTCTGGTTATTGCACAGCCAACCATGGAGCTCTGCCTCTGTGGGATTAAAGTTTTCTTCCCATTTCTCTATAGTAATGATCCACTCATTAAGGTTTTTAAGGTAAATTACCATCACTTATCATTATGCCAGTCACTAAGTAAGCTGCATTAAACAAGGAATGTCAGTGGTACCCTTTGCCTTTCTTTCTTTCCAGTTATCATGAGGAAATAAAGAAAATACCTTTCACAGTTGGTTTTATAATTCTATATTAATTATATTTTCCCACTTGTATTTGTTAGACCCTTAGGGTAGACATACTAGATAGAAATAGAAATTGCTTTGTAAAAAAGAAAGTATACATGCAGGTATGTAATTCTGTCTTCCTGAAAAAACCCTTGAAGCATGATTTCTCTTTAGCAGTTTATTGTCATATTCTCTTTGCTTCTATCTGAGAATTTTGTGTAGCACCTCACTATAGCATGTAAGAACTATTCATCTTGCTACATTTAAGTTTGGTTGTTATAATGTGCTTTTTAATTATTCAACTAACCCTTTTTGTTTTAAATCACTTCTTTTGTCAGTTTATCCTTTATTATGCAAATTGTTGATGCAAAATAAAAATGCCCCACATTCACCCTATTTTGAGCTTTTTGTAATACTCAGTTCCTTGATTCCTTGTTCTTTTTCATAAAAGTCTTGAAGCTTCTTCTTAGATTTTTTTTTTTATACTCAACATTTCCAGGCAAATTTATATGGGCATTTCTAAATTCTAAAGTAAATTTGCTGGTCTTCGAGATCACATTGGGAAATTTGATTGTTTTGCTATCACTTCTCAAATAAATTCTTTGGAAGTTCATTTCAAAAATAAACACATGAAAACTAACTATGTAGCATTTAACTTGCTTTGCCAACAGAAAAGTGATCTGCAAGAACTGTATCCCCTGCAAGCACTCTTTTGTTTTTCTTATTTGGCTGGAGAGGCTCTTAAATTTGCCCAGTGTGTATCTGTCCCCATCATGAAACACTGGGTGATAGCCACCAGTCCACTGCAGATGACAGAGAAAGCCACAAAGCTAACTTTCCCAAAACAACCATACTTTCACGGTGCAATGAGCAAGGAGGAGAGTCAATGCATTAGGACCTCCTACTTCAGAGGCTTAACTGGAAATACGGGGGTACATCCTTTTGCAGGAAATGCATACTGATGGAGAAAAAAAGATGGGAGAATATAAAGGGGGGGAATGGCAAAGGCAATCAGAGTAAACTATAGGAGGGAAATAGGGAGCGGTAGATAAGAGCTGGGAAGTCTTATGGCTCTGACAAAATGGCAGGCAGTATCAGATTACATACATGTAAAAATAAATTCCTACCAAAGGCAAGCTGCCTCTACCTTAGTTTCTCTGCTATCAATTGCTTTCCTAGACTTCCCCCTCTTCTCCTACATGATGGTTTTTGTCTTCTTTCTTTCCTACCACTTAGAGGTTCATAAGTTTCTTAACTATGGTATCAACCCTTGCTTCTATATTTAAGTTTCAGACATATTTTAAAACACAAGGGTTTCAGCTAAAATAAAACAATTGAAAATCTGGCATAATATAAGGTACATTTGAAAATTACACCATAGAATGATTCATGTCTCCACTTGCTTTTGTTATTGCTAACAGTTCAGAATTTTCAAAAGCATCTTTTTTTTAATAGGATTTGTATTTTTCCAACTTTACAGTTTGTGTAATATATGTTCCCCATTAACACTACAGTAATTATGGGTTGGGAGACCATATGTTCCTGTGACATAAAGAAGTGAAACTGATTATTTTGCAGGTAGTGATACTTTGTGGAGTCATGAACGTCTGTTGTAATATTTTTGAAAGTACATTTTAAACCCCCTGGAAGGCAAAATCCTGAAAATAAGTATTCAGTGTCTCCAAAGACTCTGCAACCAAAATGAAAATGGAAAGAATCAATGTTACATTATCTTTTAAAATATTCTGATAATGAACCATTCACATGAGGCCTGTCTGGCACCATTTGAATGTGACAAAATGGATTGAAAAATGTTTTGGTTTACCTTTTTTAGCTTTCCTTAAGCACCAGATATTAATGAGTTAAATCATTGTGGCAGTCATGAATGCACAGTTACTTCCTTAAAAAACTGATCTTGAAAAGACTTCAAAATGTGCTTATCGGTTCTGCAGTTCTTTTTGCATGTGGAAAAACAAAGTCCTTCTAGGACTAAAACTGGTTAGAATGCAGTCAGAATTATTTTCAAGAAGGAAATAGTATTGTTGCATGCTTGGGAGATACAAACTGCTTCATGCATAAAATATCAATGAGGTTACCTGTTTTGGAGAATGCAAGAGAAAATAAAAAAAACCCAATCACTTTACACTAGGTTCTAAATGAAATTCATATAACCTTTTTATCTTGAATTTTATGTTAATTAAAAATATAAGACTGTTCTACAAAAATTTTTTGTGCTTAGTTGTACATAATTCAGAGTTCTGGTGGTGATGTTTTCAATAAATCTTTGCAATGCCTTTAAATCCCTGAGTATTACTAACCAAATGTTAGCTAATACCCATTGATATCCAAGAGCAATTAATCAAAAGACGGCAAGATACAATCATATGCCATGAAGAAAAAACAGTAAAATAAAATCACATGAAGAGAAAATACACTTTTTCCTTTAACATCTGGGATAGCTGTGATTAATATTTGCTGCTGTAAACACTCAATAGGCATTCTCACATGCAGCACAAATATATAGATCTCCTGTCAATGAAAAGTGCTTATTCTGTTCTAGGTTGACAGTGGAAATACCTTCAATGCATTTTGGTTTCAAACCTGGTAATTTTCATATACAGATACATATCTTTTTATATTGCAACTGATTATAACTTCAATATTGCAAGAATTTGATAACTATTATAATTATTTTATTGCAGCTTTCCACTTCACAACACCACCATAACAAACAGGGTGCATCTATTTGTCAAATATGTGAAGGATTGGCCCATTCCTTGAATAAATACAAATATGAATAATATACAAATAAATAGGAATGGGAATGCTACCATTTTAGAGTCACATACATTTCCTCAGACAGGATAATCTCCTGAGAAGCAGTAGATTATTGTGTTACTCTCCAAGTGTGGGAAAGACTGCAAAGTCCATACAATGATTACACTTTGTAAAACATAAACTAAGTTAATATGAATTACAAATAGCTTTGGCTTGATATGCAGGTATTGTAATAAGCATCCTCCCAAACTTGAGCAATCAGAGGAAGAGCCCCTTACAACTGCAGTCTTTGATCTCAAGATAATTCTGGATCTGTTTTGCCACTAAAATGACTCATTTCTCCTAAGGCAGCAGTAAGAGTGCAGAGCTAAGGCCACACTCAGTTGTTTTTACTACACCTTGAGGGGAATTATCACTTTGGGCAGATGTATACATTGTCCTAAACACCTCATATGTGCAGACTGGCCCAAAATATATAATCACCTGAAATACTGAGGAATGTTTTTAACCAATTTTATAATATGTTTTTTCAAATATGTTCACAGTATATGCAACGTTTCCTGTGACATACATGAAGGTTATCAGTTTCATGGTTCCTAAGAAACTAGATGATGGGGAAGGTAAGATTACAGCTGTCAGTTTAAGGCTAATTTTAATCCCCTTCCAGTGCTGTTTCCTCTGTCTTTACCTCAAATGAGAAAATCCCATTTTCCCTTAAATGTAGAATAGTTCCTTAGTTTCTTTTGTAGGCAGAGAAATAGTTCCTTTTAGGAACAATTTTACTGGATAAACTCGATTACACTGGAATGTAGAGGTGACTGCTGCTGGTCATCTCCTAGAGTGAAATTACTCACTTTTACTGGCAAAATTTGGACTTGATTCCAAGACAGTAAAGAACCAGGCTAGGCACCAACTGACTTCATCAGGTCCAACGAGAGGTACCTCATGGCACTTTTGTGAAGTCAAAAACAATGAGAGAGCCACATGTTCCTGGAATACCTCAGTGATACTGACGACAGCGCACACGCTTCATGCACACAGCATGTCTCCAAACCCCCTGAACCATACACTACTGTTGCCTTCCTCTTCTCTGTTGACAAGCTACAGTTCAAAACCTGTCATTATTTGATGGCCTCTTAAGAAATGCTGTCATGCTGTGGCCGCTGTTCAGAGGCATGCTTTACTTTGTCTCAGTGTCTCTTTTCTCATGACTAGATTCCTTTTCTTCTCTGTCTTTGGACACTGATATCCAGATGAGAGTGTCTAGCTGCGCAGTAGAAGTACATCCAGTCTCTCCATGCTGCCCACCCATGGGCAGGTTTGTGAAGATAGGAGGAGGGGAGGATGAGCTGTTTCAAATACTGCTTATCAGATCAGGTTGCACTGGCATGACAGAAGGTATCAGAAGACTGCTCAGTCACAGCACCAAGCCTGACAGAGTTCAAGTGTTTGGACAATACTATCAGGCACATGGTGTGACTCTTGGGGATGGTCCTGTGCAGGGCCAGGAGCTGGACTCAATGATCCTTGTGGGTCCCTTCTAACTCAGTGTATTCTGCAATTTTCTGATGAGGTTTCCATTGCCACTGCAGATGTTATTGAGCCTGGGAAGGCATAGCATTTTTTTGCCATGCAGCTTTTCCTTAGTTAGCTCTGTGAATACTAGGGACGGAACAGCAAACTATGTTTCCTAGGGTAATCCAACAGCTTAGAACAGCCCTACAGTTGAAATAGAGCTCCCATAAAGGCAATTGAAAAGTGACTTCTTTTTTTCAGAAGTGCAGACAGTCTTCCCTTGTCTCCTTCCCCAGTACCACAAGGCCTCACACCTTTACAAATGCTTAAAATGAAAACAAACTCTGTCTACACACACTTTCTAATAGCATTAAAATAAATCATCATACATAAAGCCAAACAATGTCACAAATCTGTTTCCAGCCATGAGTTGGTTTCAGTAGTGCTTACCAGCAGCCAACATTGAGTTACAGTATTTTCTTTCTATTTAAAGAACTAAATGGGGAGCTTTTTCCAAATCCCAAGTCAACTTTTTAAAATAGAAAGTAACATACAAGAGCTTGCAAATCTGCTTGTAATCAGGTCTCCTGGAAGTTACATCTGGTTGACAGATTTAGAGCACCACAAGTGTAGAAAAAGGAAGGGTAGAAGAATAGCAAGAGCAGCAGTAAGAGTGGGAGAGGATAAATAGAACAGCAGCAGCAGAAATTAAAGGAAGCATCTAGAAAACAATGGGTAACAATATAACATAGGCTATTGAAAGAAAAGGTAACATGCTGTCAAATATTTTCTTCCTGACTAAAATGATTAAGAAATATATAATAAGGTTTTCTTGAAAAATTTTGGGTTAAAGATAATTACAACTACTGCTTTATATTGATGACTTAAATGCATCCCAAGTCAGTGAAAAAAAAATGTGTACCTATAGCTACCGAACAAATTAAGACATTTTTAACAAAATATGTTTCTTCACAAGACTAAATACATATAGATCTCTTACACTTATCCCTTTAATAAGCATAAAACTAATGAGTCATTAGTTTACAGTGTTTTACTTCTAACACACAGGTGTCTTACAAAGCCTCAGGGAATTTTATGAAGCCAAGCTTTGTCAATCTTCATCCTTTTCAGTTCAAGAATTCTTAGGTTCCAACCTTGAGCAATTACTATTGTTAACTTTGTTGAAAGCAACACTGACAGCTTTTGACAATAGTATGGTAGTATATCTTCAGCCTAAAGCTGCTTATCGCTGTATCTTACCATCATAAAATAACTTTCCAAATTTGGTGAATACTTTATTAAAAACTAAAAGAGAAAAAGATGAGTTGTATGATTTACAGAGTGCTACTTCAATAGAGTGCACAGACACAGTCAGATATGCATACAAACATAGAGACGGTTCTGATATTTGATTAATATAGCTCCATCTCTGACTTGAGTTTTTTTAATGACAAGAAGAGCTATTACAGAATTATCAATCACTTCAGAGGCATTTCTGAGTACCAAATGGCGTCCAGGACTGAAACACCCTACATATTGTGTGGCAGGCGTATAATGCTTGTCACCAAATGAATGTCACTCTGGAAGAGTCAGAAAAGCTGAACCAACCAAACATCATCTTTATTGAAGGAGAGGTTTCAAAATGCTACTTTTCCCTGTTACACTCTGTTGTGACAGGTTTGCTTGTTTTTGGCAATATAAGCTTTGGTTTTGGAGAATTTGATATTTTCCAGAGAAACTAACAGATCAGGGAAGTTTCCAAGTGCAGAACTTTGTTGTGAAGGAAAGTTCATCTTGTTGTTTCCTCCCATAGGGGTAAAATGGTAAAAGAAAGACATCAAAAAAACCCACCAAAAACACAAGACAGAAAAACAGGTAAGGAAAAGATTCCTTCAATTTCTTTTTCTCATAAGACACATGATTGAGTGTAAACAAGCAAAAGGGAACAGAACATGAAGTTAGGCAGGGTAAATGTAAAAACAATATGATGGACCAAACAAAAGTTTGAGGAATAACTTTCAATAAGTACAAAAACTTAAATAAAGCTTTTTTCAGGTACATCAGAATTGAGAAATGTTCAAGGGAGTTGATAGAGAGGGCAGGTGCCTAGGATAGGGAAAGAAAATTGGGAGAAAAAAATGTAACCATTAAAAAAAAAAAAAAAGGAAAAGGGAAAAAGGAAGGGGAAGGGGAAAGGGAAGGGGAAGGGGAAGAGGAAGGGGAAAGGAAAGGGGAAGGGGAAGGGGAAAGGAAAGGGGAAGGTGAAGGTAAGGCAAGGCAAGGCAAGGGAACACAAGGCAAGGCAAGGCAACACAAGGCAAGGCAAGGCAAGACAAGGCAAGGGGATTTTATTCGTGTTTGACATGAAAAAAAAGGATAAATTGCTAAGCCACAATTCTTCTAAATAAGAGGTTGTCAGAAAGTTCACTTCAAAATGAAATGTTTCTAAACTGGTTTATCAGACAAAAAGATAAAATGAACAGTGAGAAGTCACAAACAAGGGATAATACCCAAGAATCCCAAGCTGCTGCAGGAATGAACTCTCTGAATTGTTATGCACAATCTTTGTTTGAAATAATTTGTTAACTAAGCAATGGTGAAAACAGGTATTTTTTAAAAAGGCTACTTATGCATAATGAAGGAACTACAGACAAGGAACTCCAACATCTGTATTGTGCAGTTCAGCAGAAACTATTGTAAAGAATATAATGAGTGGACATATGAATAAAGAACATATTACAGGAAGGACCTACAACTACTTCTATAAAAAGAAACAGTGCCTAACAAATCAATACAAGTTCTTTAAATGAAACACAAGAGAATTAATAAGATTCACAATGATCATACAGATTATTTGGTTTTCCAGAAAGCATTTGACAAGATTGCTTACCAAGGGCTCTTAAAGAAACTGAGAAGTTGGAAGATTAAAAAGAAGATTTTTGCATGTATAAATAATTGGTTAAAAGATTGGAAACACAGATTGAGAGTCCATTCTCAGTGTAGAAAGGGGATCCCTGTGGAGTTCTGCAGTCATGTTTTTGGGTCTCACACTGCTCAGTGTTTTTCTAAATAACTGGAAGGAAAAGAGGGTGAATATAAAGTGTCAACACTTCCTTGTGATATTAAGCTATTTTAAGCAGGAGAAAAAAGCTCACTGTGAAGAAGTGCAGATACCTCTACTGGAATTCAGATACTGCAGTCACTTCTTCGTCTTAACCTGGAACTGTATCGTACCTTCAGGTATGGGGAAATCAAATGTTAGAAGAAATTCATTAAAGGTAAATACTTGGTAAAGATACATATGGAAAAGTAATAACTCCTATTTCAGATGTATTCTTACAGACTCTAAGCCAGCCTTCACCATTTAGGAACAAGTTCAGTTAGACTCTTGAAACTTTAATGCTGACCTCAAGTAAGTCCTGGGGAAATTTCAGAGGAGTGGGAAAAATCTACAGTGGCAACCTTTCAAAAGGGCAAAAAGGAAGAATAAGTAAAAGCCAGTTATCCTAGTAATCTGGAATTATGAGAGTATAATAATTTCATCTGAAACAACTCATATGCAAAATTAAACCAGTATGATTTGCTGGCAGTGAGAAATATAATTCATAAAGGTAAATGTTTTAATAGACTTCCATGAAATGATAGTGTTTTATGAATAAATTATAACAAATTTCAGTATAAAAACCATGACATACTAATATGGTAATTAATACTTCGTTGAGTGAGAGTGCAGAAATTATTGCAGACAAGCAATAGTCTTCAAAGGATGTAGAACTTGCCCTGTTCTTGTAATGGGATGATATCCTGTGCAGAACATGTCAGAAAACCCAGATCAATTAATCAGTGTTGTTCAAACAAGTACATAGCCCATATGATAAACGCATTTTAACCATAGATTAGACAACTAAGTTTTTTTTGGAGCTGCTGAGTAAAACAACACCTCAAAAAGAACTTGTAGATGAAAAAGGAAGTTGTGGCTTAAAGGTATCTTCACAGTATCCTGGAACTTTCCACCTGATGCTTCCTAAATCCTATATAAAAACACAGGCACTCTAAGCAACCTTTTGCAAAGCCAATACCTCCACCTGAACCTACCTACAGCAGAAGTAGGTTCAATGTATTCTACTTGCATTGGAATGATAGTTTCAACAACTTCAAATTGCCTCAATCACTCAGGCTAATGTCATTGAAAAAGTTATCTATTATTTCTTATCACATGAATTTTTATCAACACATCTTGAATTGCATTTTTTAACATTTTTTTTTAGTCATATGCAGCTCTAGAGGATTTTAGCTTTAAAAGTAAGCAAAAGTTTTGACATGTTAACATTCAGCATTTTTGTCTACAACCGAGTTATGTTACACTCTATTTATGAATATCTGCCACAAGGTAAAAGAAAGAATGGATGTAGAGATAAAGTTGTATTTTGTCTATTCTTCAGAGTGCATTCAAATGCACTTGCTTCAATCTGTCACCCATTCTGTCCTGTTTTCATCTTACTACTTGATTAACCATGATTTCTGTGCAACCCAGATTCTGTTCAGTAGTATTTTTAACCCAATCTTTTCCTAACCTGTCCTAATCCTAGTTTTACTTTTGCTAATAAACAAACACCTCCACTTAATCATAATCTGTCTACCCTCATTCCAACCCTTTCCTTCACGGGGTCTTCATTACATTTCCAAACCTCACCTCATTACAAGTCTTTTCTTGTTATAGCACCCTGGTAGAAGCTCTGATTCACACTCCACATTACCTCTCACAAGACTTGCTGACCTAATTCTGCTGCTTATCTTTACCCAGATCTGTCTCTTTAACCCCTCCTTTCTGCAGACTTCTTGAGTGAGAGCTAGAAGCCACATACAACACAGAAAACATAGGAAAACTCAACCTTCGTTCTGACAGCGGTTCCTGCCTTTCCCTTGCCTTGCACAAGGCTGCAAGTAAAACGCAACAGTCTCTGACCATTGATAGGATCCAGGATACTCACTTGCCTTCTGTGAAAGAGGCCACATATGGTTCAACTAGCAGTAGACACATGCTTGGGGAGGAAGAGTCTTTTGAAATTTTAGCTTTTTAATATGAAGGAAGTTGGCTGAGAGTATCTTTCAAATGTTTATTATTTGGCCAAATTTCAATGGATTTTGAAAAGGCCAGCAGAAAAACACATCCCTGACACATATTTCAAGTCTCTGTTGGAAAGAGTGGGTTGTTGTTCAAAGAAATAATGTACTGCTGAACCACTTTGTTTGAAACAAAAATAAAATGCAAAAATAAAAAATTTTATCCTGAGGCTGACACGGAACATGGAGAAGTTTCCACCCAAAGGACTGAAGCTGTGGCAAGCTGTAAGCAACTGAATATTAGGGACTTAAAATGGGGACTGATAATGAAAATTATTGATAAAATTAATTTTAATATTAGTAATGATGTGATGCTACCATCCTGTCTATAATAACCACCAAGTAGCACTCTCTTATATAGGTTAAAAGTAAAGGAATATAATTTACCACAACTGTATGGACAAGAAGCCACATAATTATGTATCTTTCTCTTACAGCAAAGTGGGTGAGATAAGAAACCAGGTGATGGAGGATTTTGCTTCTCCACAGAAATAGGATTTTCATTGGTTTCACCCGTTGTGCAAATTTGTTTTTGTACAGCCGTATTTTCCTTTAAATCCTGAGGAGCAGACATTTGTCCCCTAGGACAATTTTTCAAACATGTATGAAAATATCCCTAGTTGCTGTGTAGAGTGAACAAAATCCATATCCAATATCCATATGCAATTATGTTCCATTAGTCACCCTTCCTTCTATCCTTCCTTCCTTCCTATAACTCCTTTACCAAAGACACCTGGTTTCTTATTAACTATTGAACAGATTGAGGATGCCATCCTCAAGGTACTAAGTACCAACTTTTTACTTGACATTTTGCCAGCAAAACTCTGCTTTCTTAAAGACTGAATACTTTAAGCTCTATTATTACCAGTATTTCTGATTAGTGTACTCTCCTAGTTTACCTAAATAAGTGGCAGTCCACTTAACCTCTAAGAACTCCAGCAGCTTTAATAAAAGCCTCATTATTTTTCTCCTCATATCCCAGCATCTTATTATGAAAGGTCAGTAAGAGAGTGTTTACCATTTAGCTTCAGAAATATGTCTCAGCAAATGATATATATGAAGAATTACAGCTAGGTATTGTCTTGCATATAATACTTCCAGATTGCAGTCTGGGGTTGGGGGCATCTTTGTCTTGGGTTAGATTCATGGTTTTTTTACAATAGTTTTCACTTGGCATAAACTTGGAAGTGTGGAGGGGACTAAGCTGTAATAACTCAATATAGTGTGAGCCTAAATTAGTATAAGTAAGGATTTGATCTACATACAATATAAGTGACATCAGATGCAAATGGGAGTGTATCACTTGTACATTTTTCCTTATTCAATCCAGCTTAAGTTCTCTATAAAAATTATTTTATGATCTTCCATTGGAATAATAATAATTAAAAAAAAACCACTAGCCAAAGTATTATTCATTTTTCTTGTCAGCTGTTCTCTTTTCTGTTGTTGTGTACAAAAATTGCTTTTGATTGTCATGGTATGTGCCTAGGTTTTTGGAGTCCTTTATTTAAAGCTTTTTCTCAAAGACAACTATTGTTTCATCTAGCTTTCTTATCATCACTTGAATGTATTTACTAGTATGATACCTGCACTGCTTCCTCTTCACAGAGGGTGTGAAATGTCTATCTTTACCACTTCAGATCACAGTGTCTCCAGTTATCTCTTCAAATTTTTCTTACATCTTTATACAGGAACACATGTAAATCTGTACGTGTATTAAATGCATGTTACAGTAAGCATGCCCAGATTTTGCATTAACCTATTCATGTAGAAACACCCTTGGTTCATCACAGAACACCAGACTGACTTTAAAATCATTCTGTCCTTTAGTGTAACCTTTGTGGCACACTCTACTGGTTGCATTATGCAGTAGCTTTATAAGACAGTAATATTATGCCTGATACTCTGATATGCTATCACACCTCAGAGAACGCACCAATTAGTTGCATCCTAGATGGCAATCAGCCTGCTCCCTATCATTTTACAGAGAGAGGGTCTAGCTGTGCTTTTGTGCAATGCATGAAACTCTGATGTGCTTTTCACTACTTTTGTTGGTTAGATGAAAAGATGTGGCCTATGGCACCACACAGAATTTCCCTAAATAATTTTCAGTGCCAGGAATGCTGTGCAGAGTTGGACAAGGTGGTGGATTTGCATTCATATTCAGTACTGTGGATTGAAATCTCCTTGGCCATAAAAGGCAACAAGTATTTTCAACAGCAGAAAGCCTTTAACTGTTCAGGGAAGGATGTGTAGACACCATACTACTTAAAGTCCTGACTGTAGCTTTGCCATTTACCTTCAAACAGACAGGAAAGAAGCCTGTCATTTGGAGAAAGAAGTTGTGGGTTCCTGGCCCTATTTTTTATAGCTATGAAAATAACTGGTGTCTGCCACTGCTTACACACCACAGTGTATTTTTCCAACACAGAGGTTTAGTTACATGGGTTGCACATCGCTCTTCTAACCTCTTTTGAGTAACAAAGCAAATGCTCCATATATACCTTGATCTCTAGTATGATAAGGATACAGAAGCACCACACACTCTTCCCACACATGTACTGCAGGCATACATTTTTCTTTGCATGACTGGGAAGGCTCTACTAATGTCCACAAGAATTCAGAGGGCGTATTTAAGCCTAAAACACTCACAAGGACTTGAGTATAGGTCACCATCCCTACAAAGGAAGATTAAGGGTTGACAATGCCTAATGGGGACACCTCAAGATTTCACTTAAAAAATCCCTTCACACTTTAAGAACCTCCAAATACAGATTTAGCCATTCTTCCTGGTCAAAGGATATATTTCTTTTAGAGATCTATCTTAAATCCTCCTGTTTCAAACCATTGCTGCACTGCTACGTAAGATCTAAATTCTGTCACCTGAATTCCAAGTTTGCTCTAGCCTTCTACAGATCAAAGACCCAGCTGATACCCTTTGCTCAACAGTCCTCATCCCCTTGAACACTACTCTATTCATCCTCTGAAGTCTCCACTCATACTCACTGCTGATTTCCTGTTGACTGCTAAACCTTGCATACAACATCATCTCCTCACTGGGTCTCCCCATGACAGCTATGCTAACCAGAAACTTTCTCATGTGTATTTTACAGATAGGGGAAAAAAAAAAAAAAAAAAAAAAAAAAAAGGGAAAAAAAAAAAAGGATATGTCAGGAATAAACATACATATGAAAGCTCACCAGATTTACCCTATTATTAATAAAATCCTCATTTTGGCTTGTTCTTCAAAATATGTCCTTCTATCCAGGGACATTGATATCTCTTCTTAGTCTAAAGAGGTTTCAAGCAATAAAACTTTTTTTTTAACACCTTTTCTCTCTATTTTTAATCACAAACATGTCTGCATGGTCTAGTTTATTTCTGAAAAGTCAGTATCTTTTTATCAGTATTTTAACAAAAGCTTAATATCCTTTCTGTTATTGCACCAATAAATATAAACCTGGGAAGGAATTGCCTTAGAAAAGTTACCTAGTTAGTTCTAAAATTTGTATAACTTATCCTGTCATGTTTATCATACAACAGACAGAACAACAAAAAGAACCAAAAAAAAAAGGAGTGTGGACAAATGTGATAATATGTCTGCCTCTTCATGTAAAACCTTAAGAATTCATACTTTACTGAAACCCAGTTCTTAGTCATATTACCAAAAACTGGTGCATGTTATTTCCACAGTTAACTAGACAGAGGATAAACCCCTATTCAATCATGTCCTGGTATGGAAGGCATTGAATACTAGCATAGGTAACACTGGTCATTCAAGGAAGTTGCAGCAGAGAGTAAGGAAGGCTTAAGAAGGTGAAAATTAAATTAAAGAAATAAAAATTCTCACATTTTATATTTGAAGCTCCCCTGTAGACACTAGGATTGGGCATGACCTCGGTCTTGCATCACTGCTGGCAGAAACAGGGTGTCCATCAGCTTTGCCTACCCTCAGGAAGGGGTAATATATTGTGTGAAGGAACTCTGTTTTATTACTGAGTTCTGTTTTAATGTTCTTACCAGACCATGAGCTAAACATTATGACTTCTTCTTACTTACCTTTCTGTTCACACATTGTTACTACAATGGCTTTGTCTGTGTTCTGTTCTGTGCCACTAGCTCCTGAGCCATAGAGAAAAATGTTTAGCATTTAATGACTGTCAGACATTGAAATTTTTGGGTTTAGTGTATCAGGAAATAAAACAAAGGTCTTTAAAAGTTCTTTAAAAATAAAAGAACTGATAGCACCCCTCAAAACGTATTTTTTTTTTGAAGATGTCTTATTGCCAAGTAGAAAAGGCATTATTTAGAGTAGCAAAGAGAGGATATACAAAGATATACAAAGGTCTATTGTCATTTGTTACAATATATTTATGAATTAGGCTGGTGAGCTGCCATGTGGTTAATGTTTCTCACTTTTCAGGTTTCTTTTTTTTTCTTCTTTTCTTTTTACTTTCCTTCACTTTCCAACATTCCTGAGTCATTCTTTATATTAAAAGCTTTCTTCTTCCACCATCCCCTGCTTTCCAACTTCTACCCAATCCCAACAGCCTCTGCAGATAACACAGAACTGAATGTTGCTTTTTCTTTCAAGTCTTGTAGTTCTGATGCAGACATGTAGCCTTATTCTTGTTTCAGTGCTAATCACCAAAGCTATGCAATAGCAGTGGGTTCAAGAACTTACAGCACTGTATCTCCGTGATGGTATCCAGGGAAATATTAACTCTGCAGCTGTAAATACCTGCAGAGATACAATAGGAAACACTTTAGTTGCTCCTGCTTTTTGAGATCCTCTGTTCTAAGGACAGTGGTTATGTGTAAGTACAATCTGCTGCTACCAAGCTTGCAATTTACTCTTCCCTTCTTCTGTCTATTTTGTCCAAGGCAGGATCTGCTTCTGATCCTACCTCATCTAGTAATTGAAACCAAGACAGAGAGACCAGAGAAGCACATGTGATAATTCCGGCAGCCACTGTTTTAAAACTTCAGTAGTTGCTGTTGGAAGTTCCAAATGTAATAGGATAAAATGTCAGCTCTTTAAGAGCTTGATAGGTACAAGTATTTCCTTTACTACAGAAGTGAGAACTCCCATTCAACAGAAAGTATGGCATTGAGTTGAATTGTCATTCAGTAGCCTTCATATATGAATAACAAAAATGAACTGGGGACTGAAGAAAAGCTGGTATATATCTTTCCTGAATCCCTCCACGTCATAAAGCTTTCAACTAAATCTTTCTTCCTGTTATCTATCAATATATAACACCTTAACAGAGCTTTTCAACACCTAATTCTAGCTTCTAGGGAGCATGTAAAGTAATCTCTGTGTAGTTTTCTTGAAAATATGGATGAATGGTTCCTAAGAATCTCACTACGAAAGTGAATTTTCTCTGATACGCTGCCCACCATGTTTTAAATTTTGAAGAAAAAGCATCTCCAAAGAGGTTTTGAACATCTCATGTAAAGAGAAAGGAGACAATAATCCTCTAGATAGCAAGTGATTAAACAGCAGTTATTGATAAATAACTTAAAGAGCATGTGATTCCCAGTCTTCAATTATATTGATTTATTTCATTATTTAATACGGTTTAGGTCTGGTTTTGTATCACCTCAGCTTTAGGACAAAATGTTGATATAAAAATAATTCAGCTGGTCAACAAAGGTATTAAAACTTTGTTGTGATAATATTTAAAGTCCATAAATATTATAAAATTAAAACATAAAAGTTGAGATAATGGATATCTAGTTAGGTATCTTGTAATTATGATATATGGCTATTACATATATATTCACTACCTTATAAATACAATGATGACACATAATTTCCAAGAATATATTATTTTTGTTCAACAATTTTGCTATTTCATCATAGTTTTATACAATCAATAAGGCCCTATAAAAGAGCACTGCTACCTGAAGGCTGAAGGACAAGGGAATAAGATGTCATAGGTAACTCTAAATAAGTAGAGAAAGTTTGCTTTAACTCTTGAAGATGCAGTAACTCTCAAGACCTTTCACATGAAAACTACTAGGTATGCTATTGCCATATTTTTGTGTAGGTTTTAGATCAATGGGCTAAACTGATCTATAGGATCTATTTTAACTGGATTGTTAAAAGTATTGTTAATAGAAAAAGAAAAGCTCATAAAAGCGAGGAATCTGGAAAGCATTATTAGGTGAAGTTTTGGTGGGGGATGATACTACATTGAATTTGTAAACTGATTTTGCAGATTTGATATCAGTTTGCAACAATTTGCAAATTCATTGAGTCTGCAAAACTTGGAAAATTATTCTCATAGTAAGGAGTTTTATTTACACTAAGCAACGATGTGTTACATCACAGGATGCTAACAGACCCACTGCATGCATTCAAGCAGCCATTAGACAATTTCATGCATCAGCTTTCAGCATAAGTAACCAAAAGTAAGGCCCATAAGAGAGAAACCAGTATTTTGACTATAAACCTATAATATATGTTTGACCTTGAAGGACATATTGAAGAGCAAATTTTTAGCATTAAAAACATCTGTGATTTTTCTACCATTCCTAGATCACCTGACTGCCTGTTGGGTTCCTGATGCCCCCTATTTCCTGATGAAAGGATACTTCTTGACCCCTCACTGTTCATAGTATTCATCTCAAGTTATGGGCATTAATTTTATTTCCCTTATAATTTTCAGGAATCACTTATAACAACATAGGATTTTTTTCCTCTTTGCTTTTTGTTGTGTTTCTGCTGAGCAGAGCTCTGTGAGACCTCAGGTGCTCTGTGTGTTTCACCTGGGATTCAGGCTTCCTGTGACTGCACTGTAAAAGTGGACTGGGAACCTACTGTGTACCCTCACCCAAGGAACGTTGATTTTTATCTAATGTCATGGATAAGTTTGCTCTGGAATAGTATTGAATTCAACTTTCTCCCCAGAGAATCTATAGGGTAATGTTTATAATATTACTCTGGATCACAGGATTGTCTTTTCTTTGGTACATTAAAGTTCTTTCTGACATACTCCAGTATGACCTACAGTATTATGGACAATATATGGAAGACAAGAAAAAAAATCTTCCTTTAATTTTGTTCAAAGAAAGTGTGTCAGCCAGTACTGCACTTCTGGGAGGCCTAACAAGGCAGGTCCTGAGTAAGAAGGACTCCTTTAAAACTACAGTATTCATAAATGTTAAAAATATGCAAGATTTTTGTCACCCAAGGCTTTTCATTCTAGAAAAATGGCCAATATCTAGAGTTCAGGCATCCCTCTTTTACAGGAAGTAACTTAATAACTTTTTGTCTTTTGCTTCCACAAATTCTTTCCTTTTTACACTATTTCTGTTAATCTGTCTTTTTTTTTTTTCTATTTCTCCATTTCTATTCAATAGTGGTAAATTGTCCTATTTCTAAGGTTAGTTTTTTATCTTTAGTGTCTCCTGCCTGTGTACTCTTTCTTATGGGTTTGAAATAAATTAATCATGTCAAACAATACTGTATGGGTGACAGCACTTGCCTCCCTGCTCTTCTGTTTCTGCAGACCCCCCTTCACAACTATATCAATCTTGCCGTTGGTTGAAGCAATTCTGTGGGGTGCTCCTATGCTCTTAAAAACCAAGACACGTGATACTACCACCTATCTGTTTTAGTGATGCAATGTGACCATACTCATGTTCTACCAATGGTAATCAGCTCTGAAAGGCAACACTGAACTGAATCTGTTTCACGTTTGATCAGGGAATAGAGTTTAGGTGAGAGACTATTCAGGCCTCTGTCCTGGTTTCAGACAAGGGCAGGGTTAATTGTTCGCAGTAGCAGTGAAGTGGCAGAGCCTAGAGCCATGTGGGCATGGCCAAGACCCTAAAGTTATTGATACCATCTCATGTCATTTGCCAGGGATGGGGAAAAGTGACTCTCTCTCTCAGTTCCAAGAAGAAGGGCGTTCCTTCTGGAGGAGAAGGTGTGACAGGTGAAACAGTCAGTATTGTCATGGACTTTCTGTGTAAATTATTTCTTTGTCTTATACCTTCTGTTATTAATATTGTTGCTGCTAGTGTTCCTTTTCTTATCTCATTGCTGCTTCCAGTAAATTGCTCTTATCTGACCCTGTGATCTTTGCCTTTTTTGCTTTCAGTTGGAGGGGCAAGGGAAGTGAGTGGTGGCATAGTTTTGGGAGGAGTATTAGATTGGAGAGTATCATTCCTAAACCATGCCAGCCTCACATCTCTCCCCACAACTACCCACTGAACCACTTCCAGATTAAAAAAACTTGCCAAAGTAATCAGGAAGCTTCTCAACCATTGCTTTACCAAATTGAGATACAAATTGAGACTAAAAGCAGAAAGCACACTGACTCAAGCATAAAGTATACTGAAGAAGTATACTGAGTAAGCTGCCTACACCCAGGTAAAGTTAAAAACTTCTCAGAGTTAGCAACTTTTTAAAATTTTGCTTGCCTTCTAGGATGAAACAATTACCTGGATGGATGAAGGGAGAGCAGTGGATGTTGTCTACCTTGACTTCAGCAAGGCTCTTAATGCTATCTCTCACAGCATCCTCATAGGCAAACTCAGAACTGGCTGAATGGACAGTGAGGTGGATTGAGAACTGACTGAAGGGCAGACCCCAGAGGGTCGTGATCAGTAGCACAGAGTCTGTTTAGAGGCCTGTCCCTGGTGGGGTCCCCCAAGGATCAGTAGCGGGCCCAGTGCTTTTTAACTCGTTCATCAATGACTTGGATGAAGGGATAGAGTGCCTTCTCAGCAAGTTTACTGATGCTAAAAAACTGTGAGGAGTGGCCAGTACCTCAGGGGACTATGTGGCCATTCAGAGGGATCTTGGCAGGTTGTGCACCTGAGAAGGACTAACCCCATGCACCAGTACAGGCTGGGGGCTGACCTGCTGTAAAGGTCTGTGGAGAAGGATCTGGTTTTCCTGGTGTTGTGGGTTTACTTTGGGTCAATTTTCTCTCATCTCCCACACAATTGCTATAAGTTGAGAGAAGGTGTATGCAGACAAAAGAGATCTGATGTGGGGAGAATAATATTAGGATTTATTACTAGCAAGATAAAAACTAAAGAACTATATATACAACAATTCTAACTAGACAAAAGTGCTATGTATTTACAGAAATACCCCTCCCACCTTGTATCAGTTCAAGAGGAGAAGCAGTCTCTTTTCCATTTCCAGACCTACAGGTCTTCTAAATAATTTTGCAGCACTTGAAAGTTCCCCTTCTATTATCTCTAGGACAACAGCTCCAATTCATCACAGCTGGAACTTTTTCTCTCTCTCTCTCTCTCTCTCTCTCTCTTCTATGTCAGCCTCAGGGCTAGGCTTACCCCCTCCTGGGCTAAGACCAGAGGCTGGGGGTTACCCAGGCCCTGTGGGGTCCTCCATGGACTGCAAGGGGACACTTGCCTTACCGTGGTCTTCACCACAGTTACAGGGGATAATGGTTTTTGAGTCCACCCCTGTTTCTTGTGGGGTACCTCCTCATGAGAGACAGTCCTTGATGGACCTCTCTAGTGTGAGTCCACCTTTGGGCAATAGATCTTCCATTCTCTGCTGTCCCTCAGGGTCACAAACTCAGCTGAACCAGCATGGATCCCTCACTGGAATCACAAGTCCTAGCCGGGATGACTTGCTCCAGTGTAGGTCTCTCTCTCCATGGGCCACAGGTTACCAGCAGGACTCTGTTTCATCTTTGGCCTCCTACAGGGTCACAGCCTTTTTGTGCACTCACATGCCTTCACCTGCTTCAGCATGGACTCCTTCATGAGCTGCAGGCGATCTCCTCACTCAGTAATCTTCCACAGACAGCAGGGGCTTTTAGTTTTCAATCTTTTCCCTGCTGAAGGGAGAGAGAGGGGGGAGAGAAGGAGCTCCCCACTCCTCTCGGGCTTCTCTTCTCTCTCCTCCAGCTGCCAGCTTTGACCTTGGAGGCTGTGCTATCTCTCTGCCTGGAATTCCTTTTCTGCAGCACGTCTTGTCTGCGTGTTTTTTTTTTCTCCACTCAGTTACATGTCTTGGTCAGGGGGGCTTCAGTGCCACACCTGCCCCCACTCAGGGCCAGCGGGGTGGAGGAGGGAGGCCTGGCCCACACCTGGGGCCTGCCACCTCCCTCTACATGGCTCCTAACGTCGTCTGCAACACCACCTTCTCTTCCGTTTTCTTAAATGTGTAATTGGCAGAGGAGTTACTAAAACTTTTGATTGACTTTGCTGCGGAAATCCACCTGGAAAAACTATTTTCAGCCCCAGGAGGGCTGGTCGGCAAACCCACAACACCTGGGGGACAACAAGCTGTCCATGGGCCAGCAGTGTGTCCTTGGGGCCAAAAAGACCAGTGGTATCCTGGGGTGCACTAGGAAGAGCACTGCCAGCAGACTGTGGGAAGTGATCCTGCCCATTTACTCAGTCCTGGTGAGGCAACATCTGGAGTGCTGTATCTCCTTTGGACAAGAGACATATGGGTCTCCTGAAGCAGGTGCAGCTAAGAGCTGCAAAGTTAATTGAGAGACTGGAGTACCCCTCTTATGAGGACAGACTGAGGGAACTGGGCCTGTTCAGAATTGAGAAGAGATGACTGAGATGGGACCTCGTCAATGTATAGAAGTATTTGAAGGGAGTGTGTCTGAGGATGGACTCAGGCTCTTTTTGATAGTGCCATGCAATAAAACAGGCAATGGGCAGAAACTGATGGACAGGAAGTTCCACCTCAACATGAAGAAGAACTTCCTTACTTTGCAAGTGACTGCACACTGGAACAGGTTGTTCAGAGAGGTCGTGGAGTGTCTCTCACTGGAGATATTGCATCTGGATGAGTGCTCTAGGATGACCCTGCTTGAGCAGGGACGTTGAACCTCCCCTATGGTCCCTTCTAACCTTACCCATTCTGTGATTATGTGAAAATAAATTCAAGACAGGTTTCCAAGACAAAACAAGACAGTTTTAAAGCTCTTGGATATCTATAACATCCTTACCTAGTTTTGTTCCACAGGGAGAAATCGAAGACCTGTGGAACATAATTCCAGAAAAGATCACCAAATCACCAATCCTGATGGTCATGTGACCTTCTCCTTCTTTTACATCATAAACTTTATATATCACTCAGTTTCACAAAAACCCCACGGTTTTAATTAGACCAAAGTGTTTCAGAATAAACTCTGTGCTACAGACTGAGAAGTGGAGATCAAGGCATTAGTGATTCCAAAAGATCCTTTGATGTTAGAAAACTGACGAAGTGAGAGCTGCTCTGATGATTCCCAAAAGCTGAACCACATCCTATGTTGCAGAGGAAGTTAAAAACACCTTTCCACTCGGCACAGATGCACACACACACCAGCATCTAAAACCCTGTCAATCTAAATCAGGTTTGACGTTCAGCCCAATCTTCAACCTTGACGCAAAACACAGCCTCCAGGAAACAAAGAAAGCAGTTTGTCTTTGCTAACTTGAGGCACAGTTCTGGGCAACCTATATCTGGTTGTATGAGGAAGGATAGGAAAAAGAAAGAGGATGCCCACCTCAGAGTACAGTTTGCTAATTACAACTGGATATATCCCTGAGAGTTCCCCCTCTGTTTTGCAGATACAACAGGTGGTATATTTGAAGCTTCAACACTCCTAGATTCTGGTAAGGACAAAGACTATGGATAGGTTTGCATTATAAGGCAGAGAGATCTAAGTTAGCTCAGGATAAGGCTAAGACTGGAAGCAGCATAGCCATGTCAGCATAACTGTGCTAGCCAAAGCATAATTCAGTGCAGCAATGATGCGTCTGCACTGCTTCCAGGACCCAGGGTATAATTTCTGCATTGTGCAGATGTGTAGATCTACCACCTCATCTGGAGCTAGCCTGAAAATCTTGAAAAGAATTCTGCACTCTGAGGCAGTTCACCCCACATACATGCTTCCTATTGTTTCAGGACACGCAAGGGAGAATTTTTAGACTTAAGAGCATTCAGTATTTGGCAATGTAGCATCTCCTTTGCCTTATTAAAAATCACTGCACTGTAAAAGCCTTCTTGACAACAGCTACTTGCTGAATGTTTTCTCTAACACTTATCAGGAAGGACTTGCCCCTGTCCATTTCTAGAAAATCTCAAAGACCCATTTACCTCAAACTATCACTGTGTATTCAACACCAGATGCATAGAACCAATCCTTCAAATAGGTAATGTCTCTTCTTTAGAAACAGTCTCAGGAAAATATTTAGCTCTTGTGTGTTCCAATTATTGTCCTTGTAGTTCTTTTTTAGTGTATACATTTAAAGTATGAGCTCTACTACCCTTTGCTTTGTCTCACAGCTATTCATTTTTGACCTATACCTTTTTGTACATAATATGAGAACTGACTTAACTAGTACCCACCTGCTCTCCTCAGAAAACCTATTCATCTGTCCTACTCATTGGTCATTTAAAACAAATTAAAATACAGAGAGCAAAGCCACATTAACTTCCTTCCTTCCTTGATCCCTTGAGGAAAGGCCTTTCCAGCATTGACCGTGAGTCTTATTTGACTGACTTTTGTGCTTTTGATTGGTCCTTGGATACAGCAGTGAGATGATATTTCCTGTGCTGTAGAGTGTAATAAGAGCAGCAGATTTTACTCTGAGCCATGAGCTGAACAAGGGAGGAAATTGGAGTGCCTTGCAGTAATTAATCATTGTACGATGAGACCTGTCAAAACCCTTTCTAGACCTGATATTGCTGTCAATAACCAGCTAGTACATCGCCATCTGTGACTGTTTAAAATATCAGTCTATACTACAATCAACATATTTTTCACTTGCACATCTTTTTTATTTACCAAATATAATTCTCCTAAGTACTATATGTGCTCCAGTGTTTGCCAGATGACAGCACTGCTGGTGTCAATATCTAAACTAAATGCTTTTGCCCTTAGTAAGTATCCAACAAATCCCCTGAGCTGTAAAATAAAGTACCAGCTAAATTACATTTGTATCTAGTCTAAATTCCAGTGGTAAGAAAAATTTATTACCAAACATTTGTACTCTGGATATTGGCTTATGGTTGAATGAGAAAAAAGAGAAATCTCTCAGAATAGTTTCATGTCATACTGAAAGCTTAAATAAATAATAGCTGCCAGATTCTCAGCTGATATAAAAGAAAGGAATCTAACTATAACTATAGAAAATTATGCTGTTTTACATCAGGTGAGAATCTTGCCCAAACAACCAAGAAAATCTGAACCTAAGTTTTATATTTTCTAAATTTTATATTTTATTTCACTAATTGAAAGCAGCAGCAGCACTGGCTTCCTCTAAAACCCACTAACTTGCTCTTTCTTTTATCAAATATCTATGTGCTTTGCAGAATAAGCCAAGTTTTGAGGTAAGGCTCAATTTATCTCTAATAATATAATGTCTTACTTAATAAAAAAAAAAATTGAAGTTACTTTTCCTCTAACTGAATACAGCCTGTGAAAAATTATTCTGTTTCCTTCAGCCCCAGAAAATTAAAATGTTCAAATAGAGATTAAAAAGGAAAATAAGGGACTGCCCACAGTCCATTATTTATGTGGTACTGCTTTTCAGACATTTCTGTGTTTCACATGCTGATAACTTAGTAGTTTGTTTCTTCCAGATCCCCCTGCAAGGGAACTAACTCTTCATGGACACTTTGAGAGGAATTTACTAACTCATAGTCATACTCCAAGACACAGGCTACATACTTAATGGATAGGCATTGTGCATTCTTTTGTTTTGTTTGCATTGTCTGCATCGTTTTGCCTGTGGAGTCCTACAGAAATCAAGCTCTTCCCATTCACCTCCAAAGTTTTGAATGCAGTTATCCTCTTTAATGTTAAGCATATGCAATACACAGATAGCTCTTGAGCAACTGAGTTCTGCTACTTAATGTCACAGGAACACGCAAAACATCAGTTATGGAACACTCTAAGTGGGGAAGGAACACAGAAGTCCTAGGACATCTGGGGGACAAAGCAGGGAGGTCAAAAGGGAAGGTTGTAAGCGATAAAATATCAGTTGAAGTGCCCTGTCCTGGAAGATGGGCATGAGAGATGTTGCCAGCAGTTTCTGTCTGTAGAAAAGTATGCAGACTGAAACATCTCCCTGGTTTGCTTCCAGTAGTCAGTAAGCACAGCTTTGCTGCTTCCTCTGTCTCTCCTCATCTCTTTCCTTGTAAATGTCCAGAAAATAAAAATTAACTCCATTGTTCCTTGTGGTCTGAATGACATGAGAGCAACCAAATCTGTTAACCCTGACATACAGCAGGTCCTTGGTGTCCTACTCTTTAACTGATCACAGTACATCCCATGATTTGCTTGCACTCAGATAACTGACATAAGCAAATTATTCTGATGTAGTAACCTACCCTGTTCATTAACTATCTCTTCAAACTTTTCCACCATCAGAAACGGTGGAAACACAGCAATTCTTAATACTTTCATATTTGGTCACTAACATGAAAAAAAAAAAAGTCTTTCACTGTGTACCATGTTAGTTTTGAATCACTGTTCTTTGAATCAAAATGATGTATATAACTGAGTATGTAATATATAAGTGTTTGTAAGACATGTCATGTGTTATGGAAACCTAGGTATCTTGCATCAACACAGTTCCATTTTGCAACCAAAGTAGTACTCTCATACAAAAGAAGTTATTATGACAAGATCTACTTTCCATATGCTTATGTTGATTGGCATTCATTCCATTTTCTTCCTTACATTCTTTGGTAACAAAGTCCCATATCAGTAACTCTATTATTTTGCCTAAGGGGCTCCTGGTGGTCTAGTGGTAAAGCCGTGGCGCTATCACCGCCGAGACCCGGGTTCGATTCCCGGTCAGGGCCACTCCCGGGCAGGTGGAGCTCCTTAGCCCTTTAGGGCAACCCACCTACGTCCTAAGGACTTCACTGCCACTGTCCAAGCTCGCTTGGCCCCGGCAGATGAACCTTAGGATTAAAGGGTGGGCTCAGTTCCGCGCACACTGTGTCTCACCTAAAAAATCCAATGCGCAGGCTGGAAGGTGGAAAGACCTTCCCTGGATCTTCGCTCGCGAAGACTGGCCATTATTATTATTATTTTGCCTGGGATTAATGTCATGCTGACAGTCCTATAATTATGTGAGTTGGCTCATTTAGTCTTTTAAGTACTGGCATGGTGTTATCTTTCTTCCAGTCCTCTGGAATGTCCTTAGTGTTCATAGGGATATTGCAAATCAACATGCTGGTACCAACCAGTTGAATACATGCTGGCTTACCACTCACCAATAATTCACTTCTTTAATCCATTTTACAGAAATTTCCAGCCAATATGAATCTTGGATAACTTTATGTGACTACGCTTTTTTGCCTAAGTTGCAGTTTCTGAATAAGAAATTTAACTTTAACAATGTTATCACAGAAGTGAGAAAAACACTTCAAGACTATTTTCTTCTGCATTTTTATTAAAGAGTATTTCAGATGGCTCTGCCTTAAAGCATGTAGGATGTGTTTTCCTCTATATATGCTTGTGTATGTATGTGTGTTTATAGGTTCATAAATTAACATATCAAATTAAAATAACCAATTACTTAAGAAACCTATTTGTGGTCAGGGCAATATTGGCCATGTCTATACTAAAAAGTGGTTTAGTGCAATAGTCAGCAGACCAAAACAGTTGCTGCTGCAGGTCCTACATTCAAATGTTTTTTCAGTCAGGGTTTCACTCTGTACTCAGTTTGGTTTGGTCCCCTAGGCTGACTGTCCTTACCATGTGAGTGGTTCTTAGCTATCTGGAAGACAAGTCATAGGTGTGGATGTTTATGTGTTTACTGCAGGTTAAAGTTGCATTTGGTGTGCACCATGAGCAGAGCTTTTTCCTCTGTTAGAAATCCAGCGCAAATGCTATACAAATCCAAATCAATCTGCAGCAAATATCCTGGCTAGGGAATTTCTTTCCAAGCAGCAGTGCTGTTCTCAACCAAACTGCAAGTGTACACACAATCATTGATAATATTTTGTCATATTGAAAGTACAGAATATTTCAGTTAGTTTGTTTCCTTTATTTTAATTTATATTTTAGAATTGATATTTGTAATTGATATTTTAGAATACTTTTTTTCACTAACATCGTATATGCTGTTCCACCAAAGATGAGAATTGTATCTACTGTGTATCTATCAATGTTATTAATTTATTGAAGAAAAAGATAAGTTTAGTTTCTCACAGTTAAGCAAACATTTTTAGACATTTGTTACATTTACTTAACATAAAACAAGGTTCAATCTAAACCAGATGCCACAACTCAGCTACTGCAAAGAGAGTGCTGAGGGAGATTTAATTCTACCCATGTCAAACATTTGGATCAATATATGGCTCTATGAGTTATTCCAGCTATACATGGCACAGATTATCACTTCAGTAGCTGAAAAAGGAAGCTGACTCTTGCTCAGTCTTAAAACTAAAAACTGTAATCTTACATATGTCTTGGGCAGAAAGCAAATGTCATAAGGAACTTATAAGTGATATAAAATATGATCATCTTTTTCTGAATATCACAGAGCAGTATGAACATCTTCCTTCACGTGGCACTATTTCTTTACTATATATCAGATCTGACAGAATGGCTTGATACAGGTTCTAAGCACATAACAGAGATATGACTAGCATGTCTAGGGACTGCTGCTCTGCCTCTCTGACTATGACATAATACCACATTTATATTTGTTATGTATTGCAAAGCTGACTCAGTAAGTTGTAGTTTCTAAAGAGTTAAGTATGGCCCTCTGTTACTTCAGCCACTGCAATGTATAACCCTTCAGTTACAACCTGATCATAATCTAAAATTTCTTTTTTCAAGTTTTTTTGCTAACACTAGTTCATATTCCATTGCTTCTAGACCTTGACTGTGCTAAGAAACCTGCTTTCAATTTCTGGTCTACATTAATTCATGGCCATAGCTGGATGGGACCCTGAGCAATCTGGTCTAGTGAAAGGTGTCCCTGTCCACGGGAGGGGAGTTGGAATTAGATGATCTTTAAGGTCCCTTCCAACACAGGCCATTCTATGATTTTGTGGTTCTATGATTTTTTCTTTGAATTAGTTGTCCTCCCCCCATCCCTAGCATTTTTCTACAATGCATTGGAAGATAAAAGCAATTATAACCTTACATAGTTTTCTCTTTACTACAGTGAATGAAAAAAGCCTTTAAAGTAGCCAGCTGACCAACAAGCATTTGAGAAGCAGGTAAAACTATTTTTTTATTAATTCTTAAGAATCTCTCATTCTGTGTCCCAAAGCTCCATAACTTCAAAGAAAAAGTATGCTTTAAGTGGAGAATTATTATAATAATTTAAAAATTATTTGAATATGCCTTAGACATATTTAACATATAATATATTTCTTCTGAAGACCTCCAAGGAATTAAAAATTCACTAATTAAGTACTGTAACATCCTTGAGAGGCATATACCATAATTATCTCCATTTTACAGATGGAGCAAGTGAAGCACACAAAAGCTAAGTGATTTGTCCAAACTAACACATTCCACTGGAGTGTAGCCAGGAGAGATACCCATGCTTTCTAATTTCTATTGAAACAATAGATTATGCTACACACACCAGCCCCCAAAGGCAGGTTGTTACTGTTTCTTCACCAGAAATTGTTGGCTTCCTTACTGAAAACAAGATGCAAAACTTTGCCTTAGTTCAGAGTGTCTAGTAGCTGCCAAACAGTCTAAAAAATGTATTAACATATAAATAATTACAAAGGCCTGTACTCAATGAAAGACTGAGTTGGAAATGATATCCAAACACTCTTACTCAATGACAGCCTTTATTCTTGTACCTTCTTGGTTAACTGCATATCTGTTCATTCAGAATTCATGTATCTCCCTTCATATGACAAAATCATGTCTGATGAGGTAACAGAAGACTGCATATACATCAGGTCATATCCATGGAAGATGCTCGCATGACCCTTTGACTAATCACACATGCATCCATTACAATGATAGGGAATATCTTCATTTTGGATAGCATCCTGGCATAGGTCCAATCATATGAGAGGGCAGCAGCTATAATCTCTGATTATATCCAGGAAAAGCTGTGAGGCTTACTCAAGTCAAAACTTTTGTTGCCTACTGGTAGCAGTTTATAAGGTTCTGGAAACCTGGGAAATGTCTGTGTTCTCTTTGATATATCATACTTTATCCACCAAAAAATCAAGTTTTCAGAGCCAGCACTGAAATTTAAGAACTCTTCTATTTCCTTTCCCATCTTTCCTGCATTGCCCAATAACTATTGGATTATTCTCCCTTCTTGCATATTCTCTTTCTAACCTCTGACTTCTTTCTTACTTTAGGATACAGCATCAAAATGAGAGTAACACATTTGCCTCAATCTCCCCTAGTAAAGTATGCTGTAGAAGGAGCTAAAAGATGCTTGGTAGGGAAGCACAATATGAAACAACGGGTTTGAACGACTTAAGGAGAGAAGGACATTGACTCTAGTCTTCCTTGACAAACTACTAGACTACATCATAAAAGATGGGAATTGCAACTACTCTGACCTCTTCCACTCTCTGAGTGAGAGAGATATGAGTGGACCACATGGATATTTCTGAAATGGAGTGGACTGTGGGCCTGAGACCCCTAGTGGGCTTCTCAAGCTGCAATTTAACTGCCTAAGTAGCTCTGAATAGTTCCCTTCTCCACATATTGACACATAATCACAACTTTTAATATTAGTATATCTTTTTAATATTAGTATATCTATTTCTTTTCAGCACTTAGACTTACATTTTAAAATAATTTTTGCAGAGTAAGCACCTGTTTTACATCTGGAACTATTCTGGCACCTGTTATTATCTAAACACATTAAAAAGTTTGAACTAAATGAATAGGCTAGGAAATATGATCTGAAATTACCATTAATTTTCAGATTGTCATTGCAGCTTTATCTCATTCTTAAATATTATGCTGACAGTGAATAAATATGATAGTGCACAAAAAATCATCATAAGCCTTGTATTTAAAATTAATATACACATATATACAGGCAGTGAAACTTGCCAGTGATACCTGTAAAAACTTATATGTTAAACTCTTTACATCTACTTTTATGTTACTATATATTCATTAATTAAAGAGCAAGAGCAAAAAATGTATAAAGTTGATGAAAGGTTTACAGACCTAGTGACCTATTCCAACCCCAAGGATTAGTACAAAAACTGTGTGTGACTGCAAATTATTACACCAGCCTTATGAGGATAATGATTTCCCACCTTCCATGGTGCTGCATTGTTATCCATAAGCTCCCAAAGGTCCTTAAGCTTGTTAATAACCATTATAGATGTGCAATGAAGTGAATCAAGACTAAAATGAACTCACCTGAGCCTAAGTAGATTAACCCTGTTCAAGTCTGGTGATGTCCATATAAATTCATCTGGATCTCCTTCCATCAACAAGTAGAAAAGTACAATAAAGCAATAAGACAAGGGTATATTTTATCTGTTCTTATAAAAAATAATTGCAGGAAGTTATGCAGGACACAAATTCAGGAATCACTATTTAAACCGCAAAATAGGGTCACCCTTTCCTGGTGAATATATCTGGGCCCCTGGGATTATGTTTCATACATGTTCAGCACTTAGTATTCTTGAACCTGGCTCAGAGGCTGAGGGCACTATGTCTTGTAAGTTGACTCCAAAAATGTGAATTAAACAAAGCTGGACATCTTCTGTATTAGATAATTAGCTAGTCCCTGAAAAAGTCATTGAAAAGATGACACCTGCAAAAATGAAGAAACATTCACATGCAAAATAAAGATGAGGGTAGCAATTTATGAAATTTTAGACCAGTGTTGCATTTCAGAAGAAAGAAAATAAACTTTGAATTTGTTCTATTGTAGAGCTAAATTGAAACGTTTATAAAATAGCCTGCTAGGATTCATAGACAAAACTTAAATCAAGAAGATAAAAGGCACTTAAACATTTCAGTAGTGGGATTTCAAAAACAGACTAATATCTTATTTTTACACATTTTAAGTCACCTTATTTCTGCATGTAATGAATATATAATGATGCAATATTTTAGTTTGCAGAAATTCTTATCTAATATAATAAGTGTCAGATTTGAAATGATTTCATTATATATTGCTACAGAATGTGAAAGAGTTGGAGTTTAATGGGAAATGTAAAAGTGGAAATGGTGTTTCAATGTTTGAATTGGGTGATGAAGAAAGAATGATCTTATGATGGTGCTCAGATGAACACTGGAAAGAGAAGATAGAATTAAATTAGAGTCATGACTATGATGACATATGAATTTCATGTGGAAAGACATGGCAGGAGGACTTTACAAACTGTAATCGGAGTAGCAGAAGAGAGAGATAAGTATGGAAGCAATATTTCAGACAGGAATTATCACTGAAGAAAACAGATCAGTAATTAGGCAGGAAACCACTCTTCATCGCAGCTCAGGCTGTGATATTTTTTATTCAAAAATAAATAAAATTAATTACTCGGATATAATCTGTATGTTGTATGTGAAGAAGAGAGATATGACAAGAACAGGGAAGAGAAATCTGGACCTAGAAGGAAGACATTAATCTGTTGTGATGGAGAAAGAAGACCAGGATGATCTCGAAAAAAAAAGAGAAGACATGAATTTGCTACACAGTTGTCAAACCCAGAATATTCAGTGAAAGAAGAAGGGAGGAATAAGAAGAACCATGTCAGTTATGAGACAGAATACACAGAAAGTGATAATGAATTAATATAGAAGTGGGTTGTTAGAGACCAGATATAAGGAATGAAAAGGAAAAACCTCAAAAAGTGGACTACAAAGGGACCTCTGAAGAAAGCCTCTCATATTGAATGATTGGCATCATAGCTGTGAGAAGTAAGAAAAAGGCAGACAACTATTTTCTTTAACAGGAAAAATCCAGCATTGAGAAGTACTGTTCATGATGGACTAAACAGAGGCAAGCTGAAGCAGATGTCCCTGCCATCCAAACTGCTTGCCTTCTTAGAGATTTATTCTGTCTCTTGTGCTCTTCCCCATGCTCTTCTTCAGTTTGTGAAAGAAAGGTGGTTTACCATACTACCAACGAAAATACTCGGCTTTCCGGTAGGAGTTGAAGCTAATACAATAGCAGAAGGAAGGCATCTAGATGCAAAGGCATCTCTTCATAGAAGTGATTCTGTAGGCTTTGCTTTAAAGCTGTATGTTTTCACTCCCTGTAGTTCAGTTGTTAATTCTGTCTCAACTCTGCATTTGTCCTCCATCTGCATCTCTGCCTTCTTATTTTTATCCAATATTCTTATTAAGTTGATGAATTAATATTTTTTCTTTTGTTTCTATGCAACATGCTTATTCTTTGCATCACCACCTGGTTTCTCTATGTAAATGGTAAGCTATTTAAAGTATTTTAACTTACCTCCCAGAAACACATAGAAGTTTGAAGAATAAACCAAAGCAGAAATTCTATTTTGGATTTGAATTACCTAATTTATGCTTTCCTCAATGCTGGCACTTTCTCAAGAACAGCTAAAAAATAGAAGAAGGCAATGCAAACTTTTCAGGTGATTTTCAGAAATTCATGGGAAAGCAATTAAAAATAAGATAATGGAGCTGAGAATTAAAATAATGTAAAACCAGACTATTTTCAAGGAGAAAAAAATACCTTTACTGTTAATTTTATATAAGGGAAAATATGGAGGGGTTTTTTGTGGGTTTTTTCATTTTGCTTCATTTTGGTTTTGCTTATCTGCCTCAAAAAAAAAAAAAATTTTTTTTTGTGGTATTTTCTGATTACTCAGAACGAAACCTGCCAGAACTGGAGTTCCAGTTTCCTATGTTCAACTGCTGTTTTTCCCCACTGAGCAGCAAGAGTTCAGACAGATGTATGTAATAAATTCAGAAATGTTGATCTGTACTGCAGATGAAAGGCTGAATAACAGCATAGTCATAAAACTGAAACTTTTCATACCATGCAAGCAGCCTGTACTATATTTTATTCTACACTTCAAGATATATCACAATGACAGATTTTGTAATGTCAGGATATCGCATCGAAAGAATTCAAAGAAGTTTCTCAGCAGCTGCTGTTAGAACAGTTGAAACTGACTTATAAAACTGTCTGAAATATAGTAGTTTTCCCTATTTTTAACACTTTTCAAATACTTTTTTGTTAGTGAAAAATCAGATTCTGAACAATCTAACTAATATATTCAGTCATTCTACAAGACTGCTAAAGATAATGTTTGTAGCAATAAACTGAACTAGAAAGTTTATAGTAACAGGAAAAATATGTAAACAGAACTTTGAGAAGGTAAGTGATTTTTATTCAGACTATCCAAAACACTTTATTTTTTTACTTTATAAACATGCACTTAAAGTCCTAAAAAAAAAAAAAAAGTGGCTTGGCAGTTCTGACCAAGGTTGTAATCAAAATCTGAACCTGTCAAAGCAGCTTCCAGCAAAGCCAAGAAAATCTCTGACACTCTTGAGGCCCCCAGTTCTCCAGTTTTACTCAGCTTTCCTGTTTCAGATCTCTTTGCTTTATGGAACTGTATGTTTTCCTTCCTTTTATGTCAACTTTCACATTCTTCTTAAAAATTTAAATGTACAATAACAAAATTTTCCTCAACTTCACAATGAACATTGCAAACCACCATAAAGGATGCAATTAGGAACTTTTCTAATTAGCAAAGCAAAATGAGGCATTAAAGGGTGACAACATTATTCAGAGAGAAAAAACAACATTGTAAGCTATTTTGGAAAAAACTTAGCATTCCAAATTTCAGCAGAAGTCCTTAACCATAGAACATAATGTAGCAGGTTTGTCCAAGTTTCTGTGCACATTTGATGGTTATTAGCACAGCAGTATCAGTTTAATTCACCCAGGCCTGAACTGAAGTCCTACGTGGCAGCAAAATTGAATAAGATTAATTAGTAGGAAGCCATTTGCACCTTAAAAATTGGGCCGTTGGGTTGCCATTTATTGTTTGTGATGGAAATCCAATATAACTTCTTCTTGCAGCAAATACATGCAAACTCGCCTTTTGAAAAGGTCAGTAGCATTCAGGTTGCTAGAATGCAATTATTGACAAGTAACTTCTTAATTCCTTTTTACAGGTAGCTTATGTTATGGCTGCTCTGTCTGCAGGAGGTTGTAAAGTCAATATCCATGGAAAACTTTTGAGACACACTTAGCAAACGTACTATCAAGCTTTGTCAGTCACAGCAGGCAGACGCAATTGTAAACATGTTTCATTTGGAAAAGAAACAGCTTGGCTTATGATTGAGATAAATATTGGTTTGCATTTTTAACATTTACTTTGTACTAATAGACTGTTTCATTTCATAAGCATATAAGCAATCATAGTAAAGTTATGGCAGGACTAAAGTATACTGGCATCCTTGAAGTTCTCCAATCAAAGACAAAACTCAGTTGTTTGCTTTGATATTTATTTAATGATGTGAGCCCTGACCGGACTTGAGACAACCTCAAGTATTTCATAGAGCAGTGAGTTTCTTTTGAAATGGAGCAATGTAAATACACTTTCAGGTGTTGTATAAATAGCTAAACTGTAACGCATAATATTTCTTTAAATTAGCATAGTGTTAATAATTGATGGGGAGGGGGTCATATATAGGTTACTTGGCAAAACAACAATGCTATTTCTCAACATGCAGGAAAATGCATAACACAAGTCACAAATGTGCGAAGCACATGATAGAAGAATCAAGATTATTTAGAACTGCCCCTGGATTTGAAAAAGGCTTACAAAGTCCTTCAGTGATAGTCTCAAAGTGACTTTTTTATCTTACAAGCCATATTATTATTACTGTAACTGTCTTATAGCATTATAAACTATCTAATAGCATTACAGTCAACTATTCTGAGAGATGTCCAGTGCTTCATTCACCTTCTGTAAGTATTTTGATATGGGTTTTCTTGTTGCCTGTTCCAAAGCATTTGCAAATTCCATTCTCTTCCTAGATCAGTACAATCAATCTAGGGTAAAAGTTGGAAAAATCAATTAGTAAGCACTGAGTGATGAAAGAAACAACTGATAGTAGTGACACTTGTGGTGCTGCTGTACAGATATAGTTTAGTCATGATATTTCAATTTCTGTTTTCTCTGTAGGAAACACCAGCTACAGTCTACTGAAAGCACTTTAGTCAGTATACTCACACACACACACACACATCCTCCCCATTTTTTAATGTTGAGAAGATGCATAAATTACAACCAGACCTTGACATCACTAAAATTAAGATTAAAGGACCAATGTGAGTGTTATTTGACAGCACAGTGATTACTCAGATGGGAAAATAGTATCAGTCAAGCTGGGACAGCTAAAAAGTGCTTGGGAACTTATGTTGGAGCCAGTTTTCAAAAGTGAGGAGACACAGAAATCCTTCTCAATATAAGAACTAGAACTGCAGTCATCAAATGGAACAAGAATGATAAATTCCAACAGAAAAATACTTTTCAGAAAATATTAGATGAACCAGGCTGATAAATTTCCTGTCTCTTCACCCAAACTACAGAAATGTTTTCCCTCATTCAAAATGCTTTTACCTGTTTGTCTAGGTCCCCTGTTATTCTGGCTCTTGAAGTCTCACCTGTTTTACCAGCATAGCTCATTAACTTCCTCATCAGCCCAGTGAGACAGTATTTGATTTGACATCATGCTCAAAAGTCACTTATCAAAGCTGTCTTAAAGTCTTCTCCAGATGCCAGGGCCAGCACCTTGGTTGTCCAGAAGAAGAGATGTAATAAATGCTTGGTTTCATTTTAGGAGGCAGAAAAGCATGAAAGGCCGGACATTAAAATAGCTGTAAAGATTTCCACAAAGCTCCTTGTGAAGAACCAAAGTGCAAGGCCAGGTGAGTAGCCACAGAGACTTTCAGGGAGAACTGAATCAAAGTCAGAGGAAGGGAAAGCAAGGGAAGCAGGGGAGTTCCAGATCAGAAGAGCTCCAATATCAGACAACTTCCACTCTCCTTGTGGAAGAAGACTGAGTGGTTCAAGGAGGAAGATAACTTCATTTTTGGGTTAGATAGGTAGCACAACAACATGCTGTCCAGGCCACGTTGAAGGGAACTGGTAGTAAACAGGAGGTAATTGCATGAGCAGCAGAACACCGAGCTTGCTCCCAGGCCACACCCAGTTTTTTCCCTGCTAGGCTCACCCTGCTCTTCAAGACACAAGTGACTATTTAATGTGGGTTTCTCCAAGCTTTAGGCAGTGTTTCTCCTAGAAAAGAGAAACATATTTTGGCTTGTGCTTTTTTGGATGTTTTTTTTTTCTCATTGCTCTTCTGACTCAGCCTCTGCCACCCATTCCTCCACAGGAGAAAATTCTTTCCTCTGCCTTACGTGATACATCCCACCAAATGCTCACAGAGACAAGAGTGGCTTCTCTTGCTATGCATCTGCTGAATGCTATTTCAGCCCCGAGGCAGCACAATTCCTGTACCATCTCCTCAAAACTCTACAAAAATCTCTACACCTAACTCTTCTGCCTGTCCCTCTCTTCACTGTCACTAACACTAAGGCTATATGAGGAAGTACTACAAAAAAATAGAGTAATACAATTATTGTGGGCGCAGAGGGCATCTCCCTTAGTTATGCAGGCTCTATTTAGGCAAGAGTCTTCAAGGTTTTTTAAAAAGAAGTTGCTAGTAAATATAAAACTTAATGTTCTGTATATTTAAAAGACTATGTTTGTTATTCCTGAATCCAAGAACAATGTGAAGTGACTTTTTTTTTTTTACCTTCAAACTACAAATTCTTCTGTCTTCTGACACCTAAATGCCTAGTTTGATTGGCATGTCCAGTTCAGATCAGTGCGAGCCACGGTCAAAAGTAAAACATTCCATCCAATCCACAAAACACATCTGCTTTAACACTGGGCACAATTTAAAGTAATATTCTATACCACAAAGGATTATTGACAGTGGCTGTCTAAACTAGCCTTGCATTTGCGGCCGGCTCATTGGGATGAACACATTTGACAAAGCAAATGAAACTAGATCCACATGAATGAAACCATCTGTGGATCCTAAACTGCAGAATATCCAAAGACAGACTAGTCTCTGTTCTACAAACAAAGTTCAATTTACATCTTTTTCAAAGCCATTAGAAGAGCTTGATGCCCATAAAGGTCAGATTACATAAACATTTTTTAAGTCTTTACATTTTCTACATTCAGTATTTTGCTAATAAGTGGCCCAATATTTTATAAGTTTTATAAAGAAATATGCTGTACATGTGTAATTCTATAGGCAGAAGAGCAAACAATTGACCACGAATAAAATGCATTCACTTTGAAGAATAGTTCACTACAATTACCAGCACTCGCATTAGGTGTTAAGGAGAAGCCCAACCAGCATATCCATTGTGTATTCAACACAGCTGGATGGCATGCAAAATCTTAACATTTTGCCAATCAGTACTATGCCATAACCTTTACAGACAGGGACTTGTGCTTGATGTCAGTTGTTCTGTGACTGCCAACTCCATGGCAGATTTTGCTGAGAATAACTTTCATCTCCACTGACAACTAAAATATAGTGAACCATGTTCTTCACTTCTGAGATGAGAGTGAAAGGGGTATGTGTGAAGTGCCAGTCGGAAACAGTAGAACACACATTACTTAATGTCACAAATATAAAACAATTAGGAAACACTAGATTGATAACTTCATCAGTAGAAGGGAGGATGTAAGCTGCACAATGAAGTTTAATATTTTTTAAAGAGAAAAAAGTCAGCAAACACCACAGGGTTTGCTGGGTCCAGCTGGGTAACCCTAAGGAATAAGCACTGATTTCTGCCTTTGGAATTAATAGCAAAATTACACCATGGCAGTGGAAATACATGCTTCTTGTATCTGTTGACTTTTCCTCTTGACAAATGAGGCTCTTAGATGGGTATCTATAACCATCCAAAACCTTTTGGTAACAGTCACTGAACTAATTCATCCAAAGATTTCTGAATTCCATAACAGTCACGGTATAAGTATACAAATTTCTGTGTGTATTAATGGACCTAAATGGTGAAGAGATGACTGCTGAGCATGTACAAAAGCAATAATCCTATAACCATCATTAGGTAGTAATCTCTAATGATTCTTACTTTCTCCTGTCCTTCATTCACCTCCAATTTCTTGTTTTGCAAGGTTTACTCTACGATTACAAGACATGCCTCATTCTTGTACTCTGTTACTCTGATGTTATTGTTACCATTAGTGAACGTCTGTAAGAAATATCTAAATTCATATTCTTCTTCAGTTCTGGCATTTATCTAACAAGCTATCTAATAATAATTTACCTATGTTCTGGCTAAACAGATCTGCTTTTTTTCCTAGTGGAACTCACGGACATCATCATTTCTGGCATTTGGGTTATTCTTCAAATCCTTGTTTCAGGACACGGGAGCTCACTGATTAATTTTAAATAATTTTCTTGGTTTCCTACACTTCTAACACTCCTGTGACTCTTCTCTTTGTAATATATGGATAGCTTATTTACTTCCATCTCACCAAAAAAAGCTTTTCATCTGCTTGCTATCTAGTCCACTTGTCTTGCATGTCCGAGCTAAATAAAGTTCTATATTATACTCAAATTAGAATGCACCCCATTCTAGATCCTCTCAAATAAGATTCTGTGCATTGCAATAAGTCAAACCCACTCTTATCCAAATGCCTAATGGCATCTTCCTAAGCAACTAGTATTCAGTCTCCTTCTTACTGATACTTTGACATCCGAACACTGTAACAAACATCATTCATTATAAAATCTCATTTCTTAGAATCAGCTGGGTTGGAAAAGACCCCTGTGATCATCAGGTCCAACCCTTGATCCAAGACTTCTGTGGTTACTGGACCATGGCACTAAGTGCCACATCCAGTCTCATCTTAAAAACTTCCAGGGATGAAGAATCCACCACTTCCCTGGGCAGCCCATTCCAATGCCTGATTACCCTCTCTGTAAAGAATTCCTTCCTAATATCCAACCTAAACCTCACCTGGAAGAACTTAAGACCATGCCCTCTTGTCCTACTGCTCATTGCCTGGGAGAAGAGACCAATCCCCACCTGGTTACGACCCCCTTTCAGGTAGTTGTAGAGAGTGATGAGGTTTCCCCTGAGCCTCCTCTTTTATTTGCTGCTTCTTTTTTCTACTGGTAAGTTCTGCTTTTCATGAGTGTAGTATCCAGCACAATAAAGCTCATGAGTTAGAGTTTCAAACTGTAGTAATGTTATCCATATCAAAATTAACTTCCAGCATTTTGGAAGGAAATACATTTTTGCATTCCCTGTATTTCTGTGAAACCATCACATCTCAGTACAGACATGCAAAATAAATTTTTGTATTTTCTCTAGGATGCAGGTTGTTTTTTGATGAACATTTGAGCCACAAAGGTGAAAATAAGCCAGATAAACAGGTTATCATGTGTCAGTAAACTGAATAAAGAAAGATTAGTATACGTGAGTGTTTGAATTCTGGGTCCACCAAAAATTAAGTTTTCTGAGGAAAACACATGTTCAGATGCTATGTAGATATGTGAACAGGCTAAAAATCATAGCGGTATTTATTACAACTTTTGGGTTTTTAATCAAACGTGAAGGAAAAAAATAAACTTGCTTCTACAGAAAACTCTAAAATCTCTTATAAAGAAATAATTCTCAACTTTATATCTTCATGTGAATAAAACCACTGGATTTAAATCACCAAAACAACTTAAAAACATGGACCAAATCACGACCGTTCCAAAGTTTAAATAAAAAATTAGCATACGTGATTTCAATCTCTGATGGCCACAGCTTAAAAAAAATGAGCACTAAGTCATATCTAGATTTGGAACTTAGGCTTATATCCAGTCTTCAACTGAAACAAACTCAAAAATAAAATCAACTGAATTTTGATAAACTCATTATGCCCTTTTAGAAGACCCATCATGTAACTGAACTATTTATTCTTTTAAAAACATAGGCAAAACAATGAAATGAAAAACTCTGTCATAATTTCAAGGTTTGTTCCTTTTTTTTTTTTTTTTTTTTTAAATATTTGGCCCATTCTCCCTAAGTAGTTTCTTGAAAATGAGAATATTTTTTAAAATAGAATATTCTTAAGTAATATCTTTTTTACCAGAATAAACTTATGTCTTGAAAGAACTATACTCCTGTATTTATGTATGTTTGTCTTCTTTTCCTTCCAGTTTTATGCAGAATCTTGAAGTTCTTCATGATACCTTATTCTCGCGAGACTGTATCGCTTCTCCTTCTCTGCAATGTAGTAAATGTGAAAGTTGACCCCACAGGTCTTAAATAGGTGCCCTTTGCTTTTACGCTAGTCATGAAAATCACAATTGCTGTAATAATTTGCTCCTAGCAGTAGTCTAGCAGCTGTCTAAATTTACAAGGTCAGTTCTAGCACAACCTAAGCCAAACTTTTTAGAGACCTCAGGGTCAGGTTTCAAATAACTGCACATTCCTACTTTAACCAAAAGTAATCCCTGAGACTCAGCACACTTTAAAGATGAATGTTCATCTCTTCTCACATTTGAAACTTCAAAGGCCCAATTACTACTGGGCTGACATGGGCTGTTTCATGATACTTCCTGTGCAAAGTGCTACCTCTCTGCACTCTGTGTTTCTAATGCTTCTGTTATCGCTGGTTTTTCTTTGGCAACACAAAATTCAATACCAGGTTTCCTCTCCCTTCTTCCTTGCACTTGTTAAAAGCAATTACTGTTAGCATCCATATTTGAACTTGAGTTCTGTTTCCGGGATTGTTTATATTCTTTACGATGGCTACATTAATCACCAGCTATTGGCTTATCTTACAGTCAAAACTATTGGAAACACCTGGCTGGAAGATAAAAACAAAAGTAATGCTACCAAAAATACCAGGATTAAGCTCAAGATAATGCCGCTACAACACTGTCTGTATGCAATTTGCTTTCAGGGAAAAACATTGACAAAACAAATCAATTGACTAAAAGATAATGTTCCTCTCGGTAACAGCAAAGCACTTCAAAGTGTATTTGTGCATTTTTTCTGCTGTGAGAGTTTAGTTGCTATTTTCATATTCGGTTCAGTGACATAAAGGTTTTTAGAAATGGAAAAAAATAAGTGTAAAAATTTGTATCAGGAACAGAGTCAAACCACACAACTTTTGCTCACAACTTTCCTTACCTAACTGGGTTTTTTGGACAGTACTTTTTTTCTGCTATCTAATAAAAACTTTTTAATTTTTTTGATAATCCTGTGTGATACATCATGCACAAAAGACCTGGGTTAATTCATTAAATTCTTAATCAATACCTGACAGAAAAGTAGAACAATCCCAGCATGGTCCTTCTTGAAAGGAATCATGAATTCATAGGACAGATGGGATGAATTGGGAGTGAATGAGGTGGGAAGAATAAGATTCCTTGTATAAAGTAGTTACAATTTTTTTTTTCATTTTTATTTCAGTGCAATGTTGTTTAATAAAATTTGGTATAATAATATAATTTGCACTGCAATTTTCACTTAAGAAATACTCAGGTGACTTCTAAATCATGTTTTAAAAGATGTGAAGACTTATAGTGTATTAAGGAGATCAAACCTGATACAACTGCAGAAGATTTCGAAGTTCAGTTATGTCTTGATATTAACCTGCAGTCTTGAAATTGTTTGTCCTTTATGAGGAAAAAAATTAGTGAAATCATTCCCAGTAACTTAATACCCTTAAATGGTTTATACTAAAATGGTTTGCTCTCCTTTCAGGGATTTACCTTAATGATATCATTCCAAAGGAGTCTGGTTTAGATCAAACTGGGTTAAAGATCATGACTGTCAAAAGATGATGTCACTTAGATTCCATTACTAATAAAACCAGGGGTCATTTTGAGTACAGAAACAGATTGATATTCATGCCTCCTTTACCTCTAATACCTTTAGTCATGCATTACAAAGGTAAAATTTAGCCCATTCCAACATAGTTCAAGAACATAGTTCATCAACATCATATTTAGAGTTGTTAAGCACAGTTGTTTCATAAATATATGTCAAGAAGCACTCAAATTCAACTTCAATAAATGAAATACACTTTGTCTGGGAGATCCTAATTTCTGCATTTTACAGAGATTAAGGTTGGAGATGCAAACATTTTATTTTAGTTCTATCAGATCGATACAGACATAAATAAAAACATAGTCAGTACAACCAGTACTCAATACAGTGACAGTGAAATGTAAAGTTAGAATAAATTAGCATAAGCTTGAAAGACTGTTTACAATGGTTCAATAGTTATTCTTTTGTTGTCTTATCTATTTATTATTTTGTAGCTCCCTATGCCGTGCCTGGCGCTTTCCAGAACTATCCAACTTTATCTTATTCCCAGAAAATATTAAATATATATTTATATTATTTATTTATTATATATATTTATACAAAACAAAGCAGGAATAACCACCTGCGATGAAGAACTGCAACTATCATTTCGAGTAAGAAACAATACAAGTCCAATTAAACAAAGGAATATTTGCCAGCATAGGACGTTCAGGCTGCATGAAATAAAAAATTTCAGTGAAATCTTTAGGAAGTCAAACAAAATAAAGCCCTGTGATTTTCATTACAGTTTGTGTCTTGTCATCAGCAGTCTCATGTGTGAAGGGAAAAAAAGGTACAAACGACTGAGCACTTGATGAATGTAAAAACAGATATGTGGCTAGCTGTGATGGAATTTGGTCTGTGTACTTAGGATCCCATTCATCATGTCCTGCTTACCTGATTTCATGATTTTAACAACTAAAATCCAGATAAATTTTCTTCTCAATGTTCAGAAAAGATTCAGAACCCACCGATTCCACTAGCCAAGATTTCATTTCCTTTTGTGCATAATGAGAATCTTTGTAAGGACCACTAGACAGACAGAGCAACATCTCTTCCTTGGATGTTTGTGCGTGCCTCCTGAAGACCTGCTGTTTGTTAGCTCTGCCACAAGTCACTATGAAATGCTATGGTTCTTCTCTATATTCGTCTTTGATACAGTTGCTGTTACCTTAACTTAGATGTTACCTATTGCCAAAACATTCACTTCAGAAGAATGTTAAAATATGTTCTTCCACAGCCTGTCCCCAGATATTCAAACAGCACTACAATATTACTCTTCAATTTCTTCTTTTTCTTCTACATATTTTTCCATGCCAAATCTCCCACGTCTGCTTTATTTTCAAGGTTTCTGTGTATCCTGTACGAAATAAAAGAATTAAAAACAAAAAAGTAAAAAATAGCTATCTGTTTGTCAAAGATAAACCGTCATATTATGAAACCTGAATCTTTCCCCTATACATCTTTTATTTTTTGTTATCCTTTAGGTATAAAATAGTTGGGAGAAAAAAAAAATCTTTTTTTGTTTCTGAAATTTCAGTAAGACAGCTGAACAAAAACTAATATTAATAAAAGAATAACAATTAGGCACAAAACTTTTCACAAGGAAATAATCTTCTACTTAAAATTCAGAAGTGTGGTATAAATATATTTAAATGAACACTTTATAATATACATTCCCAGTCAAATGTTTAACCTTAAGTAATGTGCCATATGGAGAACTAGACAAAGTTCATCCTAAAATGGCTAAACCAACCTTTGGAAAAAAATAAACACTGCCAGATACTTCATACATTGAATCAACTATACAACCTGTTGAAACGTGAATTACCTGCTCCATCGGATATTTTATCTACTAAATCAAAGTTAACACCTACTGAGTCAAGCATAGCACCTAATAAAAAACTGTTAGTACAGATTTATATGTGTTCATGTGAATTACAGTAAACACATTGCTCAAGAAATACGAAGTGGAATACATTTATTTACTGCATAATGTTTACATGGTAACAAATGTTCTGCTATGAGGGAATTTCCCATTCAAATAGCAAGAAATAAGGTCTTCCTTTTGTGAGTCAGTTTTCTTCATCACATGGCACAGATTCTCGCCAATGAATTCATAGATGTTCTAATATCTAAGCAGAACTCGTTGGAATAATCAGGGGGAGGGGCAGGGAGAATACATCTGTGCAGTTGCTTTGCTCCCTGCTTCTTTCATTATTTCCCTCATATATCATGCTGCTACACATGTAACTGCAATGAAAAGTATGTGAGAAGAAGAAAGGGAGATCTTGTCCAATGCGACTCATGAGAATTTCAGTTTGTAAATCCACTGTTTCAGCAGCAGATGGTTCTGCACACTATGTCTTTTCTCAAATCCTCCAGTCCTTCTACTTGTACAAGCTTGTATACAGGCTGCTTTATTCAGTATTTTGGAATGAAGTATGCTACATCTGTACTGTGTTTTGCCCCTACACAGATTTCTTTGCTGAATATTTGTGCTTTTTCAGTATTTTATTTGACAGACTTTCTTCGTATAGAGACCACTGCATGTTGGTTTTTAATTCCATTTATTCCTTAATATTTTGCAGAAAACACTAATTTCCCTTAGCTCTAGAATCAACAAGTGTCCATTTGCTTCTTTTTTTTTTCTATGTCTTATACCTTCTGATCAGATTACAGTACTCATTTCATTCCACTGGTTTTGTGCAGAGATATCCATAGTAGGTATGCTTTTCCTTTAGACCTACCATTTTTTAGGTCAAATTGTTGCCTTTTGGGAGCCATTTCCTTTCTCTTTGATTATGGCTTGATTATGGCTTTTGAGGCACACAATATGTGCCTATATTTTTGTTTTAACTTGTATCAGGAGAGCAGGTTTGAACTGCCAATTGTCCCTATGTTTACTGTACTTCGATATTCACCATAGGGGTTCCATGGAGCACATGAACTGAAATCCTTTCAGGTGAAACTAAAGGAAGAAGGAGCATACCCGATGCACACCAGCTGCAAATGGGTTGGAGGATATAGGATAGCCTAGAGTTTATCCCCCCACGCCTCCCAGTAAAACACAACTTGTGTGGGCATGAACACCAAGTGTTTCATACTACACATCTTGCTTCTACTGGTCTACTTGCTACTGCAACTACCTTTCACATTTTTCTCTAGCAAAATCTAAGACCTAAACTCACACCCACATACCCCCACTTATACAGAGATGATGGTTTATTGTGATTACCAGTGACAGGACTTGAGGAAATGGTAGGAAGCTGAGTCAGGGAAGGTCTAGGTTAGATATCAGGGAAAGCGCATTCACCCAGAGAGTGGTTGAGCACTGAAACAGGCTCCCCAGGGAAGTGGTCACAGCACCAAGCCTGTCTGAGTTCAAGAAGCGTTTGGACAATGTTCTCAAGAACATGCTCTGACTCTTGGAGTCTCCTGTACAGGGCCAGCAGTTGGACTTGATGATCCTGATGGGTCCCTTCCAACTTGACATATTCCATGGTTCTATGATTAAGGATATTTATGTTGACTCTGCAGAGAAGAAAAATGTTTTAACATTTTTATGTTGACAGCAATATAAGAGCTTTCTTACTTTCAAAAAATTTGTGCAGGCAAGCTACAAACTCCAAAAATAATTTCACAGTGAAATAAGCCCTCCTAAAATGAAAATTCATAGTTATCACATATTTGGATTAAGATACTGTAATCCTGAAAAATGAATACTGTAATACTGAAAAATATACAAAAAATGTCAAGCTTTTCTAATTAGATTTTTAACATATTGAACAATAATCTATCTCTTTGTCACTGTAGGAAATGTTGCATTCTGATGCAGCACTTAATAGCTACCTCTCAGTAACAGGTATGCAGAAATAAGAAGTAAATTATGTTGTTGTCATAATATGTATGAGATTGCTTTGCTTTTCTGCTGTTCTTTTCCTCTTTTTTTTAATCATTGCATAAGAGGTACAAGGAAATCTGAATTCTGGATCATAATCAATGAAGTAACAGAGTTTCTGCAAAAGGTTTTGTTGATTTAATGACCTGAGATGTTTGAGTGTTTGAGCTGGTTATCGAGAGTTTAACATGATACTTGAAACACTGACTGTTACAGAAAGGTTGCATGTTGTCCAGCAACCATGTTATGTTTCCAGAGGATGAATTTTCATATGGCACGTAACTGTGAAACAGGTTTTACTCATTAATACATGACTTGTTACTGATCTAAAAGAAAATTGATTAGTTATTTGCTCTGCACCATGCTTGAGATACTGAGAAGCAGCTGCCTATGTCTTTTATCTATGGATTTGCCACACAGCGTTTTCTGTTGATACACACAGATTCAAAAAAATATATTTGTTTTACCTAAAGCAAACAATGACATCCATTATGAACCTACTTCAGCTCCTTTGGTATCTTGGAATAGGCACACACGAAACAGAAATTGACATATATGGTACGTCTTTCATAAACTGAAATATTTTGTTTATGGTGGCTGAACATTTCCTAAAACCACAAGATAGCTGCAATTACTTTACACTGAACACGCAGGAAGAGTACTCATTATCTCTATTACAAAAAAGAGCAAACTGATCTAGCAGTGCATGATACTGTTGTTCATAAAAATTCTAACTTTTAGAAGGTTAGGTAAGTAATTATTGTAGCAAAAATGCACTCTGTTCTGCATATTAATAAAAATTATCTTTTATTATTAAAATAGATTTTTCATTTCATTACCTGAGATAAAACATTGTCTGTAAAATAATAATAGTAAAATGACAACATTTGATTAATTATCATTAGAGCAGTAGCAGTAAGCACTACCAGGACAAACATATAAAAAGTTCTTACTTAAGAATAGAAATACACAGCAGAAGTGAAATTAGATCAAAAGGACTAGATAGGGCAGAAAAAAAAAACAAGTTTGTGCATTAAGAAGATTGTATATGTTAAAGGTATGGGGATGATATGGGGTTATATGGGGATGATTTGGCATTGATTAAGACTCTCCTAAGAGAAAGTATTGGTTGGATGGAGCTAGCTTTCCAGTGCACTCACTAGCAACTCACTTCCCTTCTCTTTAACTGTCACCCTCATTAATAGATGATTAATTAATGGATTAATGGAGGCAAGTGATGACTTCAGCATAACAATATTTTTAATCACTGTGGTCTTTTTCTTCTCCTTCAAGTTCCCAGATGCATATCACTCTCCTCTGCCACTGGCAAAACAAGGAGTTACTTTTAGGAGATGTCTGACAGAGACATGATGTAGGACTATGCTGCTCCCCATGCAAACTTCCCTACAGCATGTCATATACTTCACTTACTCTGTCCTTGGGCTCTTACCAAATCACTCACAAAATTCAAGTGTTGTGACTGTACAGAACAGGGAACCGTCTTGACTACGAAAGAGCAGAGAACAAGTCATTACCACGTCCCACTAATTAGAGCTCTGTTCTTTTAATACTCTGCATTTTCTTCAGGTTAGTGCATTTCTTTTAAGGACTCTGATGCCAGGGGCCTCCATACATCTCTCCCAGGATCTGGCAGCCAGGACTCAGGGACAGCTCAGCCCCTGCACAGCCATGGGCAACACCAACCTTTCTGGTGATGCAGAGGCACCCAGGCAGCACCCCAACATCTATTTAGGAAATAATCCTAAACAGACTCCATGAGTCTCAGTTTGGTGTTGTATTTCTATGGAAACTATGAACTTAGGCAGTCTTGTTTTATAATTGTTTACGTAAACATAAGAAAAAAAACCCATAACAGTGAAAAACCTAGTATTTTTGTAAATCTGATCTGGAGTCCACTGAAGCACTCTTGACATACAGCAGTGAAAATGACATACCTTTTTGAAGCAAGAATGGACTCATTTCAGCATGAATTTCTTTGCATGGCCTTTAATAACTACATTTCTTTCCATTTGACTGTGCAAGGAACTTCTTAAATGAAAAATAAAATCATATGCAAACATGTTTTTTCAGCTATAAAATAATTCGTAAAAAAAATTCCACAATATATAAAATCTTCTCATTTGTAATATGAGCTATGTGTGCAAAATTTTAGGAGAAAAATTTGTTTAAAATGTCTTAAATCACTTTAGAATTGAAGAAAAATTTTGCTGTGAATTCAGGGCAGGCTTTAATTGGGAGAGAAAATTGAAAAATAAGTGCAGAAACAAACCTGATTTCTCTTATGCTGTTTACACCTTCTTCCCACTTCTTCTCACCATTTTCCTTACAGCGTTGCATCACTACGTTGGATATTGTACTGGAAATTAAGGCATGTACTATTTGAAGTCCATTTCAGGTTGATTTCTTGATTTTTTTTTCTTTCTTCATAAATTTATTTGTAAGAATTGCATTTAGATCCCTCTATTCTTTTTGAGAAGGATGGGGACAAGGGTATACATCCAGCAGATGCAGATCTAGAGTACATAAGCAAATAACCAGTGGGCCCAGTAATATGACTAGTTACAGAGAAATGAACCATAATGGAGGAGCCACATGGTGATGAAACTGTATGCCTGGTGCACTCTCAACACACATTCCATTCACTGAGATCAAAGTTAAAAAAATCAGAACATTTAGGAAAAAGACACCCTTACAGACCTCCTTCAACATATGAAAGTCAAGGCACCCACAAAGATATCCACCCTTTCCTCTGCAGCGACTCCTCTGAAAACAAGACAGACCATGCACACAAAGGAGGCTTTTTCTCTCAGCTTGACAGCCCACTGCATGCAGGGAGATAAAAGCATTTTGGATGCTTGCCAGGAGAGAAACCTTAAAGCAGCTTCATTAGGCAAAAGTAAGATAATCAGAGTAAATATACAATGCTGCCTTTGTTACTTAAGCTGTTTGATTGGCTGTTATGCTGTTGGCTGGCCAATTAATACCCTGAGCACAGGGCACTGACAGTCCCAGGCACCTCACGGTGCACGCAGCAGTGTCAGCATCCAATGCATGGCAGGATCTGCAAAAATGGATCTACGAAAATTTGCATATTTTCTGCTTGTTCAAAGCTGAGAAGATATCCATCCAAGGGGTCACTCCAACATGGTAATTATGATTTGTGTATGTTAATTATGTCAATGCATGCAAAAGTGTGAAGCTCAGGGAAAAAAAATATTAATTTGTAGTAACAACCTGAGCGCTGGCCCCAGCAGTGCTAAGGTGTAGGTAGCAGAGAGGGCAAGCAGAGCAAAAAATTGTCCAGTGATGCTAATGGAGACATCTGTGACTCTGCAGGTAAAAGAGAGGTGCTAAAGAAATTCCTTAGAGAATTGCCATGAAATGGTGACCATGAAATCAGAGTTGGATAAATGCTGCAAAGCTGAACTGTGAAGATGAACACTGAAACATTGTATGCTACAGTGGTAATACTATAGGGCTCTTGAGCCTAACTCCACGGATGAGCTGAAGATCTGTTCCCACCACTTCTTTCATCAAGATTTCAGGACATTTGAATACTGTTTCCTTAGACAGCAAGGAAGAATGTAGTGCATATGAAATGTTTATTAAGTATTTACATTCACAGTTCCCCTTCAGCTAACCACATTCTGCTGGCAATCTCAGACAACATATTCCTTAACATCAGAATCTTCTACCACCCCTCCCACCACATTCATGTACAAGTACGTGGCTGTAACAGTCTCTCTTTGTCTCAGACTTTCCCAAAAACTAAAGGGAAACTTTCAAACATGAGACCATTTTATTTTCAGTCAAGGGGATTAAAATACTAAACGTGCTTAAGCATGCAGGACGGAAACTTGGTACTTGTTCGTCCAATCGCAGGGGGCAAACTCTCAAAGCTAAATTCAGGCTGCTACATAGAGAACTAAAGTTACCTGCACAGTAACATTCTCTGAAATCTTGCATGTTGTGAAGGGCTGGCAGGAATCCCTAATCTCCATGTATGGCAAAGAAAGAGCCTGCATTAGAAAGACTTGGCTGCACCTTCATTGTAATAGAACCAAACTGTCAGCAGCGGAAACTAAAAGAGTCACAAGGGGTCTCTAAAGTGGAAGTTTGACTGGCAGCCCTGTGTAAGACATTTCAAAGTGTGACTAGGAGGATAATGGAATGGCTTGTGTTCCTAGGCTGCTGACTTCTTGTGAGGGTTGAATTAGGATATGCTCTGAACTAGCAGTTACACCTGCAGAAGTCATATAGTCATATAGGATTGTTAGGCCCATTTCTGTGGCAAGGGCTGCATCTAGCATGGGTACATTCTCGTAGCCTGTGTGTCCTTTGTCCCTGTAGCTCAGATGGATATAGTGGGTATAATGAATGTGCATACAGAGAAGAAAACCTGAAATTATCAAGAAGATGGAGTAGCTACTTCATAAGGACAGGATAGCATTCTTTCTGAAGAGAAGGCTAAAGGAAAGGGCCTGATCAGGTGTTATGAATTCAAAGGAGCAGATAAACAAAAATGCAGAGTTATTCATCAAACTCAGCAATACACAAATGCTGCAGCAGAAAATAAGGTGGCACCAAGCTAGTACAACATGGATTTGAAGTAAAATACCAGTTCTACCAGTAGGTGGAGAACATCTGGAACTTGCTGCCCAGGGAGGATGTGGAGGCAGAGAGAAAAAAGTCAAGAAAAATTCATAAACAATATGGTCACAAATGGATAATAAAAACATCTGTTGAGATCTATTATACAATGTTCAGTAGCTGTAGAAGTTGGAGGAGTATGTGAGTCATTGCTTGCATGTTGGCTAGACTTATGCACTCTGCCTGTGACATAACACTGGGCCAGGTGGACTGCTGGCCTGCCCTAGGGAGGACACTTCTCATCAACAGTGAGACCTTAACACTGCAATGTCTGTTGTATTGTGTCAGTGATCAAAACAGACTGTTGAAGCTAATCCTGAGAATACCTGATCATCTCTCCAACACTGTAAACATTGTCTGAAAGCCTTAGTGTCTGAAGTTGGTGGCTGTAAACATTCACTTTGGTTTCTTCACTTTAATCAGCTTGTACCTTGTTCTACCAAGCGCACTTCTCGTAGATACTTACACCATCTGGATAAACTAACTGTCCAGTGAACAGGAATTCAGTTATAATTCCTCAATAGGAAGAGCAATGTCATCAAGTATAATGCCAATAAGACAAGAAAGATTAATTCTGTGTGCCTTAAACAAGTAATGGTGTTTATCTAAGACTTAGTTATAGTAGTCAGTTCAATTGCCCAAGGGATTTTATTACAGTCCTCCCAGGAAGCGTGGTATGCTGGCTACAATTCTCTGAGCTAGCACACCAGAATGAATCTGCCAATGCAGGTGAGCATTTAAGCAGAAAACCATAGATGTTCCTTTAGAGACCATATAACACCAGAAGCTGATAGAACTTTCTGTGAATGTCCAACATTTCAGTCCATTATAGAGCATATTCCTAGACACAACACATCAAACTGCAAATGCTCTCCAACATTCTAAAAGGCATTCAAGATATAGTGATGCTAATTTTTTATGTCTTCCTATTTCAAAACATCAACCAAAGCTTTGCTTGTTCTCATTCAATAAGGCCTAGTTCCAAACAATCTAAACTGCTCAGGTAACTGAATGTTAGAGTATTTGAGTTCCAAAGATTTACTATTCACAGCATAAAGAATTGTTTCCTTTATCACTTTTAAATTTGCTAACACTCAGAGTAATTGAGTGTCTTCTTGTTCTCACATTATGAGACTAAATTAGAAGAACCAAACAATCTATCTTCATTACACAACTCACTAGTCAGTATCTTTCTTCATTCTTTCTTTTTCTAAATTACTTGTTAGCTTTTTCACACTAGTTTACATGCCCTGCTAGTTTCTCTATCCCTAATTTTTTTTTTCAATTCAGTTTTTGATTGTTCAAAAAGAAGGTGATGCAAGATTAATGTCTTGTTTTCACGCGGTTGTCGAGTAAAAGCTTTACTAACTCAAGACTAAACCAGTCTTTTTTTTTAATCTATGTTTACAAACATGGGTTTTGCATCTTTTTTTATGAGAGCTTTTGTGGACTATTATGGACTATGCCCAATCTTTGTTTAGACTGATGACCAAATTTTCTCCCCGCCTCCTTTCTCAGTGTGATGAAATGAATGGACAACAAAATCTTCACCCTTGCTCAAGGAAGACAGGATAGATGTTGGCTGTAGAGAGCAATTGGATGAAATCAGTATCTTCCAGAAATAGGCAGAAAAACTTACTTTCTTCTTTAAGTTTTGTTTTCCCAGAAATTTCAGCAAGTAAAATAGGAAAGGCAGTGACTGAACAGGTAACTGTTTCATTGTAGTCTGTTTCTTAGGTTGTCAATTCCTGATCAATGTTATTTGCTGTCCTCATAGTTGGCAAATCAAAGAGAGCAAGAAAATGCATCTAAAAAGGTAGGGAAGGACAGATGAAGAATGTATTCCCAGAAGTGTAATATCTACATCATATGACATTTACCCTGACTGCAATGAATCTAATTTTCAATATAGTTCAACAGACCCCTGCAGAGTCACTTCATTGGGTCCAAGGGAAGAGATGATTCCCAAAAGCAAGACTAGAATGCCTGTTTTTAAGTTAAGACATTGCCTTAAGAGTCATATTACAAATACGATGTAAAGTAATAAGAAAATAATTATGAGCTACCAGTTATTCAGGAACTTGACCATACTGGTGGCACTGTAGTATAAACAGTGTCAAATAAGAAAGAGTGTAAGGTAACTATCCATCAGGAGTGTTCAATACTTATGATTGGATAATAGAAAGTGGTTAATACCAGGTTATGTTAATAATTTCCCTATTCCTCTGCAAATCATGGTAGTCATGTGATTGGGGAAACAAGAAGGTAAATCAGAAAGGATGCAGCAGAAGAAAACTCAAGAATGAGTGCAGATTTCAGTCATATATAGCCTGGCTAAATACTGGGTTTGGGCATGACAGAGATGACATTCCAGTATCTCATTCAGAGATAGCAAAAGTACCTCTTTGGAGCAGTTAGTTAGAAAATCCGAGAGAAGAGAGCTAGTACTTGCCTTACTCCCAGCACTGACTGTGGTACCATTCAAAATTTTACTACCAAATGTCTTCTCTGCAGTAGCTGATAGGTTGTAATCACACATTCACCTGCTGGGGGGATCAGGTGTAAGGAAAATGGGAAAATAGAAGGTTTTTGAAAAGTTATAATATTTGCAGGTAGCTTGGAGATTGCTTGCTGACCACAAAAACATCTCACCACAGTGAGCCAGCAATGTTGTAGAAGTATATGGAAAGAACTACATGCAAGGAAAAGTTACAGTGCTTCAGCTTGGAAAAGTGATAGTCAAGGACAGATAAGATGGAAGTCTGTGAACTTAATGAGTGTCTGTAAACTTCATGGAGATGCTGAAAAGGGAGTAAGTTTCCTTGGAAGAAGTTAAAACCATAAAACAAAACAAAAGGATCTGGTGCTTTGTGCACAGTATGTGGTGCCTCTGCCACGGGGTCTGGCAGTGTGAAAAGTCAGACCAGCCTTTTCTTCCATTAGTAATGTTTGCAGAAGAAAAATTCATTAACAGTTTTAAAATAAACTGAAAATTTGATCTTGCACAGTCTCCAAACTACAAATGATTGAAGGCCAGGGTAGAATTGAGAGGACCTGTCATAACACCTTTCTGTCTTATAATCTTCCCTAGACATCTGGTGTTGTCCAAGAATGATACTGAGGCAGATAGACCTTTAGTCTGACATCGTGCAGTCATTCTTACATTTTTATGAAGAACAAATCAATAACATGAGTTGTAGCAAATTGCAAGGACCAGATGGTACTCACCTAGGAGTTTCAAAGAGACTAAAATATGAAAAAGATGCACTGCAATAAGTGACTCAGTTAAAACATAAAATGTCCTTGGTACTAGAGGTAGTAGGAAATAAAGTTTCAGTTCACAGAAAGTTTCTTAGACTGAACTGTGAAACTTCAGATTATAAAGCTAGATTTCCATTCTGGAGAAAATGGTAGAAACTATAATAAAAAGACAGACTTATTAAATCTATGGATAGGTGTGAACATGAAGTGGAAGACATAATTTGCTTCTTGTAAATATATTTTTGGAGTTTATTCCAAAAATCAATGACCAAGTGGAAAATATTTACTTGAAACTGTCTTTTCAGGAAATTTCTGACAAGATTTTTCAGTTAAGGTTTATAATGAAACTAAGTTCCCATGGATAGACATTCACATGTGGAAGACCCCCACAGCCTTCAGAATTAAGAGTACGTATTTGCGGTTATTTACTTGCTTATAGAAAATCTTCTGTACTTGACAATCTAAGTGCATGACCTAAAACCAGTGGATGGTATATTTAACACAGGGCTAACAGATTCAGCTTTTTGCATAGAAAAGAGTACATATTGAACAGGAGATGTTTTTTTTTTTTTTTTTGGGGGGGTGGGCATTGGTTAGTTTTCCTTCAAAGAGCTAATAACTGTCTCTGAGCTGACAGAACTTTCAGAAAGATAGATTACCATATTTAAAATTATCACCATCACCTTTGGTCTGCAGTAAAACTGTTCATAGTAAACATTAATTTCTCAGGAAGGAGTGGGGGGAGGTTCAGTCTGTGGAGGGTTCTGGAGAAAGACAGACATGTACCCTTTTATAGGTCTCGATAGGAATTAGGCCATGTCGGTTTTTGAAATATAATTGCATTCTTCTTTCTTCTACCTCTGTTGGTAGGATGTGAAGGATCTGGTGAATGGAACTGGTGGCCACGTTTGTAGGTTTCAAAAACAAGTCTCAGATCTCCTGGCCCAGTTCACAGTTTCTGTCTGGATACTTACACATCACCTGAAACTCCGCATGGCTAAAGCACAATACTAACACTTTATTCTTGTTACTTCAGGTGTTCCACTCTTCCCCTTTCAGTGGGTGAGGATCAGTGTGGTTATGGCCCTTCTCAGGTTGATACCTATCTCTGCCATCTCTTAAGTGCCCTTTCACTAAACACTTCAGAACCAGATGGAATCTGTTTTGTAATGTCTTTCAGTATGTTTTATCTAATATGTTCTTCCAAGTTTGTTCATGTTATTATTACCTTGTATCTCAACTTTCATAACATATTTTCATCTGCCTTTTGAAAGTATTACCTAATAATCGGAATTAAGCTGCATAGACAAAGTTATTTGTCTGTATTTTTTGTTATTTAATCTTTTTAATTGCTCTATTCAGAAGTTAATATAAAGCTTTAGTTGCACCACTGTGTTTAGTTTTGAACCAATCGAAAAGAGTCTGAAAGACAGTACTGAGATGGATAAGAAGGCTTATATGGAAAGAGTTGATGAGGCAGGGTTGTTCAGCCTAAAGAAGAGATTGAAGATAGGCATGAAAGTCTTCAAAATGCAAAAGGCTGCTGCAGGAAGGAAAAGAAAAATCTGGTTTTTATGTTCAAGTTGGATAGGACAGGAAATAATGGGTTTCAATTGGAACAGGGAAGATTTAGGTTACTAATATGATTTTTTTTTTATATAGTGATCAAAGTTAGTGAAGCATGGGAACAGATTTTTTGGTGAGTCTGAGAAACTTCTCCTTTGGAGATATTTAAAAATAGCTTGGACCAATATATACCTGAGGTGATACTGGCCTTGTTGATTATGCCTTCTGGCAGGCAAGATAGATTAGATGATTTCTTCATGCAACCTTCCAGCTTATTATGATTATAATGTTTACATTTCTTAATTTATTCACTCTCTTGAGGGCTTTGAAGACCAAGAACCAAGATCTGAAATTTGATTTGATAACAGAGGAACAGTCAATGTTTAATCAAAGAAAAAAAAGTTGCTTGTTGAAGTGCATCTACTGTATTTAAATGTTAAAACATTGAAATTTTTTCTATATATAGGAATGTATTCCCATGTGAAGTGTGTTACTGTAATACTCTGATTCAAAAGATAAAGAATATATGGCTCACTGTGGGCACACTAGCAGCTGACAAGCTGGAATACTGCCTCCTCACTATCCACAGATGAAAGAAAGTGCAGCAGCTGTTACTGTTCAGGTAGCTGGTAGTGATGAAGGGCCCAGGAGGAGCCTGAGGCAGTCTACTGCCTTGACAATTGCAGGACAGATGGCCTTAGTTGTGATTTATATTACTAAATATTTTTCTCTTTCCACCTCTGTGTTGCCTGACTCTAACATCGTTCAGGTGGTCTTCACCCAGGGTATGACTTGGGTAATGAGGCATTACTCTTGTATGAGGTGCAGAATTATATACTACCAGCATGTGTGTATGACTATACAGGAACTTTTGTTCAAGAGTCAGTCTTAAGTGCTTGTAAATTAATCATTTCTATATTTTTGAATTATGGTATTTTTATTTCTTCTAGGAGTAAGATTATGTGAGTAGCTTTTTTCAATAAGGCAACTTCAGAATAGGCAATCATTCTTTCATCCAGTCAGAAAGCCTGCTTTAAACCTTTCTTGCAGTAATGTTGCACTTCCAGGAGCAGAAACATGAGATTCAGCCAGAGTGCTTCTCAAAAAATTACTGTAAAAATTTCTGGTCCATTAAAAATTAGTGAAGGAAAGGTTTCACAACATGAATTGCACAACTTTGATCTTCTGAACTGTAAAGCATGATTTTTGAGCCTCAAGTTCAAGTTTCCAACTTGATGAAATCCAAAAACATTTCCAAGATTTTTTTTTTTTTTGGGGGAGGGAGGAATTAAATAGGAAAGGGAATCTATTTTTGGGTATTAAGCTGCTGGTTAAAAATCTTCTGAATTGACAAAATGCATTTATACTATAGAATAATTCAGCTAAATATCCTTTAGTACCTGCAATGAAAAAGGAAAGGATAGATCACTGAATATCACTGAATTTCAGTTTTGGCTATGAAATAGGATAGACTGTTTTTCTAGGTCCTACCTTGTTCAAATCTGCTTTCCTTTTTATATAAATACAAAAAAAGAGAGTTTGTTTGTCTGTTTCATTTTCATGTGATTCCTTAACAGAACAATTAAAAAAATAATTGAAAGGATATTTTCTGTCACTAATGTAGATATGGTTCTGAAATGTCTTATAGCTTTTTTATGCCTTTAGTCTCTTGGTTGGGTTTTTGTTTTCCTTGGGGTGTTCTTCTTGTTAGCAGTTGGAAAGACTCTGGGTAGAAGATGCTACTCTTTCTTTTCCTTATCGGAAATTTCAGCAGAAAACGTATTGTATTAGATATTTTATAGAATACCTACATATATACACACATATATATACACACTTATGTCACTATGCTTGTGTATATATATCAGAGAAGAAATTGGAAGAGACTTCTGGAGACCATGTAGGAAGGTTAACTTCAGAGTCAGTTCATGCTGCTCATAGTCTTTTCAAGTCAGGTTTAGAAAAATCTGTTTCCAGTGCTCAACTACCTTCATTGTGAATTGTCTTTTCCTCCTATGTAGTAAGTATTTCCCTTGCTTCAATTTGTGATTTGGCTCATTTTTGCTCTGCATGCCTGAGAAGAGTCTGGCTCTGTCTTTTTAATAACTGCTTTTTTAGTTAGAGTAGTTTTATGGAAGTTGTTTAAACTAACACATTTATGGAGAAATTAATACATTTTGATTTGCTACTAGATCTTTTGCCATTCACGACAACTGCTTTTTTCAAGCAGTTGTCTATCTTCCTTCCTTTGTAATAGGCAGACTTGACATCTGACAAATTCTTCAGATATTCAGAAGTACTGAAAGCATCATAAAATCACAAAAAATGTTTTATCAAAAAATAATGGATGCTGGGTATTCTCTATACAGGTTTCTTGGCTGTCCACTCTTAGCAGCTGTTTGACTTGCCATGCATATTTAGATATATATTCTCATAAGTTTCTTCAGTAAATATTAAAACACGGTAGAAAAATAAGGAAGGGGATTCAGCCTTGGGAAAAAATCACTGCAGAATCTAAGCAAAACCATTAGCCATACAATAAACATGTGCAACATAAACATTCATGACTGACAAATATATATCCAATTACAGTTCTAAAAACCAGACAGCAAACAATGAAAAACAGTTTTCTTGGGGAAGGAGGGGACTGACATGCAAAGAAAGAAAAGATGGGGATTGAAAAAGCAATCATCTTTTCTAACTTTTAAATGATAGCCTGATTTTTTGTTTCATTAAAATAACTGAATTGTGAAAAGTTCTAGTCAGACATTACTTTTTGTCAGCTAGAGGGCCTACTTCTCCACAACTATGATTCTTATTTTATTAATATCAAAGGGTCTTCATTTTTATCAAAACACATGATTTATAGTGTTATGTTCTGCTGTCATAATTTCCTGTATTTTTAAAGATGTGTTTAAATTGTGACAAGGTCAGAACAAAAAAAGATCTTCACTTTTCTTCAAATTATTTGTATACAAAAGTTCTTTTTTAGCAAGGTTTTTCAGACCCAGATGGAAAGTTTAAAGTAAGGACACATGAGACTTCAGAGACAATATGCTGTTTTACGCTTGGATTATGTTCATCCAGTCTGGAGCTGCACATATGTTTAACTCATGTCCTGTAAAGTGTTCACTGTAAAAAAAAAAAATCCATACATATTTGTTTTATTATAACTAATGGCAAAAGTCAAGATATGTAATCATTGATTCCAAATGTAGTGGCTACTGCCTAAAGAACAAATCCAGTATCACTGATGAAACCTGTTTTCTAGAGAGAAGGTTAGATATTATTTACATCAATATTACTGCATTTTCATTCTTTTCTATAAAGACATTGAAAAACCATATTTCAGATATCCTGCCTGTATAGTAAACTATTTTTGATCAGATTACCTGTGATAATAAGTTTTTTTCATCATCTCTCACCCTCTTAATATTTAGTATATTTAGTTTAGAATTATAACTAGACACTAAAGGCAAATAATTTCATCCCCTTTATATCCAGCCAAAAAAAATATGAAAAAAACCAGGGTCTGAAATGGACAGAGGAAGTTTTAGAGAAGGTGGAGATGTTCCTGTAGAAAATTGTTAGCAGAGAAAATGGAGGATTTTCAGAGATGCAAATGCACAAACTTCACAAGGAACAAAATGTAAAACATGTCACAAAGATTAAAAGGATATAGCTATCTCATTCTCATCAAGGTATAAACCTAGATTACTGAAAAATACACTGGTGAAAGTTCAAAATAGAGTTCTGTGTTGAGCTATGTGTGTCATGCAATAATCAGAGCCTAGGAATATTCTAGCAGGGCTAGATGCTGAAGTTAATCAGCATCTGACTACTCATTGCAAGGCATCCCACCAGAGCCTCTCAAGCTTAGTCTCTCCAAATAATTTTTTATTATCTTAATAGAGGTAACTGTTTGGTTAAAGGAATCAGAAATGGTGCTTGTTTTTTGCTAAAAAGGAGCAAACTGTTACCCACACAACAAGATTCAATTACTCTGAGGCACCTTCAGACATCAGCATTGCTGTTATAAAGAGTCCAGTAGTTCTCATCATGATGCATCCTATGGGTCAGCTGGTTTCACCTGTTCTGGCACTCTGCCTGAGGCTCTCAGAGCCTCTTGGAATTTTTACCCCCATGGAATTTGAATGAACCACTGGCTGCTTCCCTGCCAAACGTCTGTGTGCACTGAGGACTTGATATGACCACAGGATCAATCTCTCAGGATACCATCATTGCATGTGGCCATTGTTTCTCATTGCAAATGTCCATCATTTATTTCTGGAGGTGGTGGCACCAAATGTAAGTGGTTAGCTTTTTATTTCACACTGTGCCACATGACACATCTCGAGGTCCGAAATCTTTGACATAGATTTTTTCACAGTACAAGCACTCTCATTTTCATTCATTCTCTACTAAGAGAATATTCATATGGAACCCTATGTTTAAGCAATGTTGTACTGTATTTTAAGAGTTGAATATGACTATATAGCCTTTTTGGTACGTTTCTAGTTATGGCATCAATCTTCAGAAACCCATTAGATCTAGAGATGACTATATCTTTAATATTAGATATATCTAATTAATAGTTAACTATGTCTATCTTTAATAGATATTCTGAAATTTCTTGCATTTATCTGCAAGAAACATTCCATAGATATCTGATAGATGGGATAGAGATGTAGAACAGTCTTTTTCTATTTTAACACAACTGTGAAAGACTGGGGACTTCATTTTTTTTCTTCTTGTAAAATGCTCAGGCTTTCATACTTGCGCAGACAAACGTCACTCTGATTTCCCACACTTGACATCACATAATTATGCAAGTTCTGTAGTTCTGTGGCATCTGTTGAACTTCAGCCATCTGGACTCATGTTCTAGCCTTAGGCATCCATAACCTAGCAATATTTAGCACATCTCTTTCCATATAGAAATTCATTTGGCACCTTCCAAATTGCTGTTTTGAGCAAAGGTCTAGTAGAACCAATGGTCTAGCAGACTTCTTCTAGAACTTTGCTTAAAACATCAATGCTAAATGAAGGAAAGTCTGTAGTAAAGGTTTACTTCTTTCCCCCCCCCCCCCATAAGTATTTGGAAAACAACACTGACCTGAACTGAGAAAAGGCTTTGGAAAAGCCTAGAAAACAAAACATAATGATCCTCTTATAATGCCCATGATTACTAGTGAAAAAAACCCCATTTAGCAACATGAGCTTTCAGTCATAATAGGTATGGTTAACACAGAATCAAATAATGTAAGATCTTCAGTGATCATGTTCAAAGATTTTTTTTTTTTTTTCCCTCAGAAATTAGCTGACAGCAGTCCAGGATGGGTATGAGAGTCCTGCTTGCAGCAACTCTAAATCAGTGTAATTTGAATATAGTTTCCATATAGTTCCCAGGCAGGACAGTTAATACAATGAAATTGATTTTGATTTGTAGAATCATAGAATGTCTTGGGTCAGAGGGGACTTTAACAACCATTTAGTTTTAACCTCTGTTCCGTGGTCAGGGGCAACTTTCACGAGGTCAGGTTGCTCAGAGACTCCTCCAGCCTGGCCTTGAATACTTCTAGGGATGAGGCATACACAACTTTTCTGGGCAACATGTTCCAGTGCCTCACCACCTTCACAGTAAAGAGTTTTTCCTAACAGGTAATCTAGACCTACTCTCAATTTGAAACCATCCCCTCTTGTCCTGTCACTACATGTTCTTGTAAAAAGTCTCTTTCCTTCTTTCTTGTAGGTTCCCTTGAGGGACCAGAAGGCCACAATTAAATCACCCTGAATTTTCACAGGTATTCATTAAATGAATGTTATTGCAGATAAATCATTTGGACCAGGTTCTTTTTCTGTTTGAAACTGTTCTTGGCTCCCCCTTACCCTTCGAAGAAGGTATGCCTGTTTCTTTGTAGAGACATTAGGACATTTTGTTTCAGCCTAGTTGAACTGATGCTTATATATGCTCCTCATGACCACCAGCAACCTTTCCAAGTATGGTAATGTCCTCTAGGCAATTCTGGAGTCCAGGCTGCCTGTTGAGAATCATGGAGATCAGTCTTCAAAAGTACTGGTTGCAAAATACATATATACACAGCATTTTTTACATTTATTGGAGTACTTATTATTTAAGGTCTTTGTTCTCACACAAAACGCCACAGAAACCTATGATTTTTAGAGAGAATTAAATGCCAGCATGCATTTGATACTACTTTACAGGACAGATATAGCAGATAAAGAGACACTGTCACATATTGCTTCAGTAGCTTGATTTGGTGTGCACATGTGGGATTTTGGGAGATTGCTTTGGTTTGGTTTTTTTTTTTTTTTTTCTTTCACCAGTGCAGCAAAATAATTAACAGTGCATGACTGCAACTATTCATGTTCAAAACAGAACCCATTCTCCAGGCCACATCACATATTTTAGATTGAGATCTGTGATAATGCCAGAAGATAACATCTATCGTTTCCCCAAAGTTTGCATTTCTCTTGTGAGATCTTGAGATTTTTCAGGTTTTGTGTAGATTTTCATCAACAGAACAATTTTTCTTGTATATTAAGAGTATCTCAACCTTATAGCCTTACAAAAGTAGAATCAATGCCAGTTTCCTCAGCCTTTGCTCTAAACTCCAAACTTTCCTAATTCCTGTCAAGTTGCAACAGTTACAGTAGGTCTGATTCAAGCAATAAGTATTCCAAATGCCTGATGTTACTGTAATATCATATCATATGCCATGTTCTACGACCATTTCAGCTTCCGAAGTTGCATAGGAGAATCAGCTTCCTTGCAACAGTTTCTCGGACCAGGTCTGTGTTGACAAAGCTTATGAACATGAATGAAACAATATTTAACACCTGCAAGAACGAGCATAGAGTACATGCTGGTTTCTGCTCCAAGACAATGTAAGAGCAGCAACACTCATTCCTCAAAAGGCTCTGTTACAAAGTACTAGCTTGTTGTTTTGCAGCACTCTAACAGACTGTAGGCACACCTTGGAAGTGCGCAAGCAGTACGTACTGATGAGGGAGACAGAGGGGGTTTCTTCCCTATCACCAATTTGTCCTTCCCAATGGAAGCGTGGGTCAACTTCTGGTGATGTAGAGGCCTGTGGAGGGGTAAGGTGGAGCAGGCCAGCATGGCCCCAGGGGCAGGGCACACCGGGAATCCGCTCCAGGAACCCGCTCCCTGCACTGCAGCACAACGGAGCAGTGCCCTCTACTGCCCAGCACCGACACTGCAGCGCACACCTCACCCGGGATCCGATCGCAGGCCCGAAGGGGACGATCCAGTGAGTGGTGGGCATAGACCTCGTCTTCGTTTGAGCCTTGCGTTTCTTTCTAGGGAGTCAGATTTTCTGGTGCGTCAGAAAAGGTATTCTTCTGCCAGGTTTGGCGTTGTTGGCAGTGCTTCCTGTGGTGAAGCCCAGGGTATGGTTTTGGGCTGCAAGCACAGCCTGCGGGGTCGCGTGGAGCTGCTCACCCACCAGCACCCCCATGTCCTTTTCCTCAAGGCTGCTCTCAACCCATTCTCTGAACAGCCTCTGTCTGTGCTTGGATTGCCCTGGCCCCAGTTCAGAGCCTTGCACTTGGCCTTGCCGAGCTTCATAAGGTTTGGACAGGCCCACCTCTCAAGCCTGTCGAAGTCTCTCTGGATGACATTCCTTCCCCACAGTGTGTTGACCATACCACACAGCTTGGTGACACCAGCAAACTGGCTGAGGATGCACTCAATCCCACTGTCCGTGTCACCAAAAGAGACATTAAGCAGCACTGGTCTCAGCACCAAACACCCCGAGGAACATCACTCGTTCACTGGTCTCCACTTGGATATTGAGCCATTGACAGCAACTCTTTGATGCGATTATCCATCATCATTCTTTGTTCACTGAGTGGCCCATCTATCATATCCATGTCTCTCTAGAGAGAAGGATGTCATGCAGGACAGTGTCAAGTGCTTTGCACAAGTCCTGGTAGATGATGTTAGTTGCTTGTCCCTTATCCACCAGTACTGTAATCCAATCATAAAAGGTCACTAAATTTTGCAGGCACAATGCCTTTGGCGAAGCCATTTTGATTGTTAGCACTCACCTCCTTATTTGACATGTGCCTTAGAATAGTTTCTGGGAGGATCTGCTCCATGATCTTGCTGAGCACAGAGTTGAGACTGACTGACTAGCTTGTAGTTCCCCGGGACTTCCTTACTTGCCCTTTTAAAAACAGGGATTATGTTGCCACTTTTCCAGTCAGTGGGATCCTCCCAGATTTCCCCCAACTTTTATGATGGATGGTGACTCAAACTCCCTCAGGATCCACAGATGTAGCTTATCAGGTCCAATGGACTTGTGCACCTTCAGGTTCCTTAATGACCTTGAATCACATTTTCCTAAAGTGTCTCTCATGGTTGCAGAAGACCTTCCCCAGGCCCAATCTTGAAACTCTCGTTCTTCAAGATAGATTTCACAAGCCATTTTATTTTTATTTAGGATCTCTAAAAGCATAATTGGCCTTAATTTTTCAAATATTCTGCTTATTCTTTTTTCTCACAAGAATGAATTCATAAAAGAGAAAAGAAATTAATTAAGCAAGACTTACAATCAAAGTTTTGGATGGATATTTGTAAATCAAAAATAAATAAAACACACACACAAATCCAAGCTTGTATTGTGCAAGGCTCTTTTGTAAATGGATAAGGATATCTTTTCTAAAATTCCTCCCGTATGTCCTACCTTCAAAAACTGAGGCATCCAGCATTTCGCAGAATCATCCTTCCTGCAATAAAGCATTGATAGTTTCCTTTTACTGTGAGATATGGTGTCTAGAACTAGAACTAGATCTGGATGCAATATTTTAAAAAGTGAGATCACTAGATTTGTGCTGTGGTTTCATGTGTTTTCTCTTCTGTTTCTAATAATCCTTCATATTTTAGGCATCTATTTGTCAGATGAACTGAACCTTAAACTGATGGTTTTAAAGTACTAACTCTTTAAAGCAATAATTCTAAGACTTTCTTCTTCCATGGTAATAATTTCAGGTCCTTCACTCTCTGTGTACAGTTAGGCTTATGTTCCTCATATAATTTACCCACCATTTATCTGTATTTCCTTTATAATTTTGCCACTGTAATTCAGTATTACAAGACCTTTGTTTCTCTTTTTTCTAGACCTGTAGTTACCTAGATCACTCTTCAAGTCTGTTTTAAAATTTCTTTTTGTCAATTTCCATTCCTCCGACACGAAGGCTGCTAGATTTTGTGTGAGCTTCTTCTCATCTAATGATCAGGTTTTAGAGATCCAACTGCTCAAAAGTGACTGCTGCATTCATCTTGTGATGACAGGTGCTATGAAAAAAATTCCACGTAACCAGTGATGCTACTCTGAGAATCAGGGCATACCTTGCTGGCACTAGCAAGTTTTTCAGTTTCAAGACTCTACTCTGGTTTGTGATGTTTACCACTAAACAAGGCTGAATGAGTATCCTGGTCTCTGTTGCAAGGGCAGCTTCTGTGAGGAGAGGTCAGGGCTGCCCCTTGCTGAACACAGATGCTTTCAGCCAGTTCTAGTTGGCTCCAACAGACCCATTGCAGGGCACGACTGAGCCCCACAGCCAAACTGGTAGGACCTCTGGCAAAGTGTATTTAGGAAATCCCAAAAGATCCTGGAGATGCAGGAGGGAACACAGACACAAACAAAGTGAGAAGCAGCAGTGGGAAAACCTAGATCAAATAAGAAGGAAGAGGAGGAGGACATGTTCTATGGCACCAGCCTATTAATTGCAAACTGTGAGAGACCTGCCCTGGAGAGGTGAATATTCTTGCCAGGAGCTGTGGCCTGTGGACAGCAAATGCTCTAGCCAAGGAAAACATGAAGAAGAAAGATCAGAAGAAAGAAACCATTATCTACTGACTCCAACCCCCATCCTCTGTCCCCTTGAGCAGCTTGGGGCAGGTCTGTAGAGGGTAAAGGAGTCTGGACTGAAGGTGCGAAGTTGAGTCTGAGAAATGGTACAGCAACAATGGTGTTTCAATGTTTATGTTTTTGATTTTGTTTTTATTTTACTACCAGAAATATTTGTTTTAATTGTCAATATATGCATTTTCCCTGATTCAGGTCTATTTTGCCGGTGAGAGTAACTGAGAAACAATATCTCTGTCTTTACCTTGACTCACGAGTTTTCTTTCTCACTCACATTCTTATTTTCTCTCTGTGCCACCCAGTGGGGTGGGAGTGAGAGAGAACAGATGGATGGGAGCTTACTGTTAGCCAAGGTTAACCCACCACAACCTCTCTTAAAATTGTGTTTTTACCTGACTTACACAGAAAACTCTTTAGTAAAATGCCTCTTTACTTAATGGGCAGCTACTGCTTCAAATATAGACTGTAAATTTATTGAAGCAGTCCTACTTCCCTCATCTTTGGTGATTTTTTCCTTCCTACTTACCTTTCCTCTCAAGTATCAGTGACAGATATGAGGATCAAGAGCAGTTTGGATCATACTTAGATCTGTGTAGGTGGTGAGCCTCCCTTGTCTAAAATGGATGCTGGTCATAAGTTTGATTTTTTTGGAATGCATTAGCATGTATCTCCTACACCATTTATGATAAAAGCACGTCATATCTTCATGGCACCTAATTTTAGAGGTCTGTAAACACTGGATTGGGGCATTCTTAGAACTAGGCCAGATGCTTCATCCTCCTGAAGTCTAAAAGCGATTTGACTCCGGATGTTATATAATGCAAATATTAAAGGGTAATGTCAGAAGTCTTTGTAGGAAAGCTAACAACAAAAGAGCTGACATCGTGTCTACAGTATTCTCAATCTTTAAAAACCATCTTTTTTTAAAGTTAATTATTTTCACATTAACTTTATTTTCGTAGAATAAAAAACAGTTGAACAATGTTATTTTGAATGTTTATGTACAGTTTGAAAAGGGAATTAGGGAAAATACAAGATAGCAACACTCTGTAAATACTTAAGTATGATTGAAAAAACAACCCTTTGATTTTTATCATGTGATAATATTCCAATTAAATCAACTTTTTTATTGAGTAACTGTCTTATGAAATCATACTAATGACATACCAAATTAACATAGACAGTTGGTGTATATTTTATTACACAAGATTTTTCATTTATATCCCATTTGAAGTGGCAAAATTTGTCAAAATAATTTCACGTATTTTTAAAGCTGTTCTTCCAACTGTACATATATGCACAATATACTATGGGAATTTAATGTAGGTGTGGAAGACTGACTTCTTCCTCTGGACTAACTAGAGATGTTTCTGAAGTGTAAACTTCATCAAATAGGAAAATCAACCAACCTGAACAATATAAATATTACCTAGAAGCACATGTTCACAAAAGGCAATATATATAATGAAGATTCTCATAGTGAAAGATGGTTATAATAGTTCTATAAATGTACCCATTGTTTTTGTTTAGTTTTGAGGTTTTTTCTGCACTCATATTCTTTTCTATTTCACCTCATATATATACTTCAACTTTTTGAGATCCTCAGACTCTGAAATATGAGAAGAGATTAAAATTATTTAAGATTCAGCCATTAACCATACAGTAAGATTTCACAGGTTCTTGTCCTAGAAATGAAATGTTAGCCGTCTCTTGTCAGTTAGTCTTTGATGTTTTACACACATACACAGAATAATAAAGATGTATTGATTGACTTCTGTTGAGGTTAACCTTAGGATTTGTTACACTGAGCTGTGAGCACTGATTTAGTCAAGCCAAGGAAGGAGAATCAATCTCTTATTTTATCAAAATACCAAGACATTTCTAGATAGGCATAGGATTTACTTATAAATATATTTGGAACTCAGTTTTGTAATGAATGAAAATCAAGAGGTGAAAATATAACATCTTCTTCTAGCAATTTAAAGAAAGGAAAAGAAATTCTTATGTGCTACTGAATGAATTGACAATAATGAATTCCATTCCAGGGAAACTGAACATTTTTGTGCGATGATTGCCCCAAAATATAGTTTTATGGCCTTAGAAAGAGAAAAAAGTGAAACATCACAGTAATTTACAGTTTTTATATACTCCAAAGCCCCAAGGTTAGTCAGAAAGAGATGAACAAAAAGCATCTGCTTTAAAGGAGAGCAGGCACCTTCTTGATGAGCATGCCATAGTCACAAAAGAAATGGCTGCCACAGCTGCAACTACTAGCTGGTATAGGCATGTATGCACTAGAAAAAATAGTAGGGAAATCGCTACAGAGGCAAGTGAAAGTTACATCCATCACCTTCAGATACAAAATTTGTGCCTGAGGAATCTAGTGATGCATAAACTCTGAACACAACTCTCCTCTGGATCATCCTTACATCAGGGAATTTCTTTCTGGTCTCACTGTACTTGAGATCTCTCCTAGTTACTTAGCATCATGTGGTGAGGATGTATCTTTCTGCCTTCCCCACTCTAAGTCTCAGCCAGGAAAACTAAAATTTGAGTGAATGGAACTTGTTTCTGAAAGCAGAATCATTCTTTTGTACCTTCCTCTCACTTTTCATGATGTCATTAAGGGAAGTGTACATCCTCCTTTGGTGTAAACTCTGAACAGCACTGAGGACTGAACATTTCTTTATCTCTTATCTGTGCTTCAGTTTTTAAGCAGAGGGATTCCAAAGCATGGATGGACTTCAAAAATCCTTACACTATTTTCTGGAGTATGCAGATAAGTGTATTTGCACAGAGTTAATAATAGAATATTTTACCAATTTTTTTCCATTTCCCACTCTTGCTGAAGAATAGTCCAGAAGATTAAGGAAGACAAAAACCTAAACTAAAAAAAAACTAAACTAAAAAAAACCTGAGGGCTTTTACTTGGTTCTTTTATTTGGTCATCTACTAAAAATTTAAAAAGTAGGGCATCTAATAATAATTTAATTTCCTTTTTTCCATAGGAGAGAAAGATTGAATAAGAGAAGGGAAACACTGGTGGTTTTTTCCTTTGGAAATCAGAACATGCTATGTCCTTTATGTTTTCAATGGAGGTCCTGCTAGGATCTTCACCTCACAATGCCTTTATACAATCAGGATTTTATCAGATATTTATTATCTGCCCTTTTGGACTATTGTTACAAATTTTCTTTGCTCTGGACTTGTTGACTTAATACTTTAAGGGATAGGCAGAAAAAAAAAATTATCCTCTGAGTATTTCTTAGATTTAAAAGTCTCCCATCTTATATGTATTTTGAAAATTGAAACCCTTAACTTCCAAACAATAATTGAGATGGAGTGAATTAAAATAATTTTAATGTTTCATTTTTGCATTAAACTAGAAATGCTTAATCTTCTTAATAATGAATTAATGTAAATTTCTCAACAGTAGTAATTTTGATAGAATTTTTTTAGTTTCTTTTTGAATATTAATAATTTGAATCATCCTAAAATTCATTCAATTTACATTCATGCTAACAAAAATATTGTTGCTGTTTTGACAAGATAACATTTCTCCAATGGAGGGGAAAATTCTAAAAACATTACAAGAGACACAAACCATCTCTTGAGCAAAGGTACAATATGCTAGCATGGAAGTGTGATAGGGCTTCTGTTGCCAGAGAAAGACTAATAGGTGGTGGTATGTAGACAGATAACATTTGGCTTGATAGGTTAGACTGCTGCCAAACAGCAGTATAAAGCTGTAGGTTCCTGAAGAATATTTGCAAGTGCAAGTATATGTTGTTCACCTGACTTAAGTGTATTGTTCTGCACCTCCCAAAATGTTTTTTCTCTTTTATTTTGCATTTCCAGCCTGTTTCAACTTTTACTTCTCTCCCTATATCTCATTTCTTGTCCCCTTTCACTTCTGTCCTGTTCTGGCCCTAGAGCTCAGTCTGCATTCGTTCATCCATACTCTAACTTCCAATACAGTAGTTTATGAATTTCATTTTTAACAACAGAAAAAAATCTTCTCAGCCTCATGCAGTGGAAATGTACGTGCAAAAGCTACAAAGATAGCTCTTAAAAAAAAAAAAAAATCAAAGAAAAATTCCAAAAGGAGATTAATTTGAAATCTTATTTCTTGAGGGTCTTACTCGTGTGTTTTGAGTGCTTTGAAGTGTCAACATTATTTGTTGTAGTACAATAGCTAGTGGGTGCAAGTATCCTGTTGGGTCCCAAGGAGAAAAGGTAAGCCTTTTCAACCTGTGCTTTAAACCCACCTGTGACTTACATTATCCTACAGCAAAAAAAAAAAAAAAAAAAAAAAAAAAAAAAAGCAAAAAAAAAAAAGCGTGTGCGAAGTCATTGCTTTGGAATTGCTTCCTGGGGAAGCTGTGGGCATAGAGAAATTGCCTGTTATTTGCTATTCTCTCAGACTCTAAACTCTCTCTAGCCTTTTAGTGCTCAGAAAAACATTCTACTTATATACAGTTTATATCTATATAAAATATATTTTTTTACTTATATATATTAACAAAGACATACATACAAATTCATGCATACACTGTGTCTTTAGGGTTACTTGTAAGTGTTTTACTATTGCCGAGAGAGGAAAAACACTTCAACATTATAATAAAACCCCTAAAGGCATTAAATGTATAATTTTTCTGAGATTTTGGTTAGATCTTGTGAGATCCTCAAGAAACAGTCAGTGTAATGTGCAGCTCCTGAATGTGTTTTAAGATTTCACTGTCTGCAAGTGCCCCTCTGCTTCTGTTTCTGCCTCCCTCTTCCTCCACCCCTACTTTGCTCATGTCTCAGGTAAAGTGTACTCCAGCCTTCACTGGCTATAAACAGATAAAACTGACATATAGCCAACAGTATTTTAGGGCCTGCAAGTTGTGGTGAATATTCAGCATTTAATTTTTTTTTAATTTTTTTTTTTTTTAGCTTCTAAAAGAGTTGTTTTTCTCTCTCTCCATACCCATCTTAGTATCATTCATGCAAGGCAAGAAGGACAGGGAAGATCCGAACATCCAGGATTTTCTTTTCTTTGACAGGCAGTAATGCTCTTCCTAAGTGCTGCCACTATTCACCCACAGAAAGGAATCTTTTCTGACCTGCATAACTGTCAAAAATGGACACATATGAATGAATCCTCTGTAGGCTGAGAACTGCAATATCAAAGCACCATTATTTACACACCCTACCTGAAAACACTGGTCGTAGGCACCCCTCACCTTGTCTCCTGCTTAGTTTAACCCCAGGCCACACAGCATGGCTTACTAATTGTGGAATGCTGTTTTGAATACAAGGTTCAAATAGCAAATTTAAACTGCAGATTTAATCTTCCGAGAACTGTTGAGATGTATGTAATTTTCTTCCACAAAAGCTGAACAAAGAGATGGTATAACATTATGATTGTGTAAATCTTCTTTCAACACCTCCATTGTACAAAGTGTAGACTCAGTGATTGAATAGCAACAAACAAAAGTCCCTCTTCAATTAAACTCCTGTGACTCACACACAGAAAGCTTCATCTAACATATCTAGTATAATGAGATTCCTCCTTTTAGGTAAAGTGCCTTTGTTTTAAAATGTGTTTGTAATAATGCCTAAAAAAACCAACATGATAAAGATCAGATATCTTTTTTGTTCTGATTCCTTTAATGAAAAGTCAGAATTTTACACTGGACCTGTTTAAATTTAGCTATAGAATTACACACACACACACAAAAATCTAACTAAAAATAGCATGGATTTTTGCTGGTATCACATGGATATCCATCGCAATTCAGCACCTATAATCAATTGATATGCAGTAAGCAAATGACAGTCTGTAAGTTATAAAGTATTTCAGCTGTGGTAGCTAGGGGAAAAAAACAGTATGTCACCACTTTCAACAATAGCACAAATTTAGTGGAAGCTTAAAACAACTTTCAGATGAGAAGTAGACACATTGGGTAGTAAGAAAATGTGTAAAATATTCATTGTGCAGCAGCATTCAAAGATAATAGGACATCAGTATCCATTGTTCAGTATTAAATATAATAAATATAGCTATTCTATAACAGACACATTATCCTTTTGTGGAAAGAGCATAGCATGGGATGTTATCCTTGAGGCCTTAATGCACCACATTCTTTCACATTTAGACAAGCAAATCTTCGCACAGGCCATGAAGAACTTCTTCAGTTTTAAGAGCTATTCTGTTAAAATTGGACTGGGGTGCCAGATTTTCCAGCACATGAAGAGTTGAGAAGGGCAAAGTGATGTGCTCTCCATAATCCAGGAGAAGTGCTTTTGTATCTGTATTATATTTCAGAGACTTTTCCTTTGTCTATTGCTCCAAGAACCCCCAAGATTCTCAATAGAAGATTGAGGACATGGCCCAAAAGATTTATCAAACTCTTGTGTTTATGTGACAATGCTGAAAGTTTTATATCCATGGGTTGAGAAGATAGAGGACAGGCTGACCCGAAACATATGCAAATGAAAATTGAATAATCTTGAGCATTTTTGATATAAATATGTGTTAGTGGGGAAGTTTGGGCCTGTATAACAAAATTAGACTAAATGTTAAATGAGTACTAATGCTTCCCTTTATTTTATAGTCTTTTATTTATGTAATTCATGGCACTTGGGGATATGGTTTAGGATTGGTTATGGTAACGCTATGTTGACTGTTAGATTAGATGATTCTTGAAGATCCCTTCCAACCTTGAGGGTTCTATGATTCATGCATGAATGATATTTGCATTCTTCTTAGAAGGAAAAAATGGGAAGATAATGGCTTTTTTTTTCTAGTTTGATGCCTAAACTTGAAGGAGGTCAGGGATTCATTCATATGCAACAAGGGCTGACATTTTTTAAGGCAGAAGTGTTGGATTCTGGCCTCTGTAAGAAAGGTCTAGAACACCTTTGTCATCTAGGTGAAAAAAACAATGACTCAAAGCTCCTTCCAGCTTGCTTTTTTTCCAGGATACAGAGAGGGGACTTTCCTGTCTCCTATGCTGAAATACTGGCTCAGTATTGCAGCATATCCTAAGGCATAGTAGGAAATAACAAAACTCATATTGCCATTGATGGCGAAAGATCTGAGAAGAATCAGATGGTGGAGATCTCTTCTCATAGTTGCGGGCAAGGAAAGCCCCCTTTCTGTTCTTTGTGCTGTTTTTATTGAATTGTAGGTGCCAAAATATTTTCAGGGTTCTACAGGCATAAATGGTCTTCATCCCCCACTGCCAGTAACACTCAGCTGTCTTGTAGCCTTTCCTTCTCTATAACCAGATGTGGGACCCATCTGGGAAGACACACACACTTGTATGTCTGATTCCTCCCTCTGTGGAAGTGGTTCCATCTACGACTCAACACTGTTTTATATATGACAGTTTTTGTCCAAGAGAATAAAGTACTTTGTCTCCAAAGGTTATCTCTTTTGTTCTGCTTAGAGTTACTACACAATAAAAACAGTCTTCTTTTCAAAGGAGACCACATGGGTGTCCCTCATGCTTGTTTTACTTTTTTGGTCATACAGTCACTGTTACTATAGGTGGCACAAATTATTTCTCTTTTCCTTTACACTGGCTGCTTTTGGAACCTGTCTGTGAGTGTCTTCTACAGCATTCAAACGATGCTATCTTTCCAGAAGCTTTTTTCAAGCCCTGTTCCCCCTTACTGATTTATAGGTCATGCTCTGATGCACAGAGTTCCAAATGAAATGGAGTTCAACCAGTAGTAAATCAAGGTATGCTACAGCTAGACAATAATTATTTTATTATTTAGTTATTTATTTTGCTCTTTTTTTTATTTGTGAAAGGGTATGTTAGAATAAAAGCCATAGCAATAAGTGTGGAATGGTTACATCAGTAAGTTTCAGGTTAATATTTTCTGTATTCCCTAAATCATTGTAAAATGTTTATTGTTCCCATTCAGTTGCTGTTTGTAAAGCTTCTGGTAGCCTTAGCTATGTATTTAAAATAGAATAAACCATTTATTTTTAAAATCCATTTTCTTCTTTCCTTTACAAAAGGAAAAAAATTAAAGACCTTTCTTATTTAAGGTCTCATTGAGATAAAATGATATAGTTTATTCCAATGAGGGAACATATTCTCTGGAAGAAAATTGAAAAGCAATTGGTGCTATTTTATTTACAGAGCCTGAGTTCCAACAACGTTATTCCACTTAGTCCTTGAGGAAGTAATATACTCTCACCCTTAAAACGCTGTAAGTAGTCGATAATCCATTATTACAGTAAGCCGTACACTCTCACAGTAATTATCTAATAACCCCTTATAAAAGACCGTAGCTTCCTAATCTGTTTATAATTATCATTTCAATGATCCTGTGCATTAATGTCTGACCTTCAGCAACTCTGACCTGATCTTAATTAGCTGTAATATCAAATCATCACTATATAAGAAACTAGCCATGACCAAATGAATGAACCCCAGGTACAGCTAATTTCTGGAGCAATTATCTTTTCATGTAGGGAGATTTAAATGATTATCTGCACAATTTCACACAGTTTTATGTAATTCTGCGACATTATAAATTCTGTTTTAAATCATATTTCAAAGGCATGGCTCTGTAGACTGACTTCATATAGTACACTAAGCTATCAGGATAGTATATCAGACTACCAGTGTGTAAGAGTAGATGATTTTTCTGTCATTATTTTCAATTACGCAAAGTATATTTCACAAAGTGATAAATTGTAGCTGAAATATATAAATATGTGCCAAGGTAGTCTAGGGGCTAGTGACATCCAGTATAAATTGTATGTCATTTTAAAGTAATGTTACATTATATTAAAATACTGCAAGTAATTGATAATACCATATGTGCTAAAGCAAGATTAGAAAATTCTAAAATGTGTATTGGTAATATACATGCAGTATTTACAATGCATTCGAAGCTGAGTATCATTTATCACATTTAAAAAGCTACTGTATAAAAAATGAGAATACCACAGAAAATATTTGAAGCTGCTATTTAACTTACAATTATGCAGTACTAAGGGCACAGGGACTATTTAATATGTTATTAAAATACCCAGGCTTCTGATTTATAGTTTAATCTGACGGGAACACAACACAAACCTTCATGCTGTCCCAGCTATTTGCCTCATGTTTTTTTACACATACACAAATAAACACACAGTAGTGGGAAAATTCACAGTCTTTCAGATATACCAAGTAATTTAGGACTCAGAAGACAGTTCAACAACCAATACAAGGGTGTGCCATGTTAGTGCATACATCTCTGGAAAAACCCAATAAATTTTGTTGTAGGTTTTTCGGGGACACATTTTTTGGAAGAAAAAAAAGAAAGTATAGAGCAGCCTTTTTATTTCAGAAAATTTCAGAAATTGCAAGTCAGTTGCATGGACTATTTTAACAATCATATTATTTATTGCACTTTCTTAACACAATTTACCAAAGTTAACCATTGAACCTTCTTTCTGAGCTCTTTCAAATGCTAACATTTCCTACCTATAAGCCAAAACATTTGTCCTACAGCCATCAGATGAAGATAGCAGCCTGATGAGGATGATTGATTTGAAAGGTAATTTGAATGGAAAATGTTGTGTACATCCTCTTAGTGATGCCACAATGACAGCTCAGACAACCTTTCTGTGATATATCACTCAGGAAAACGGAAAAGAGTAAATTTAACAAGTGGCATTGCCTTCTTATCACATATTTTCTTTTCTTCTAATTTAGTAACTTCATTCTATATCATGTCTAGTTATTTATAAATATCAAAGATAGTCAACAGATATCTTGTCTTACCTTTTAATTAAGTAAAAAATTCAGTAAGAGATGTATAAAATCAGACAATTAGTATCCACAAGCTAAATGAACTAAGAAAATAATTCCTAGAAATTATCAAAAAGTGATGGCAAAGAAATCCTAGCTAGCTTTCTGGTCAGATCAAACCATCTATTATCCTCTTTACAGAACCATTTCTTTTCTCTTTCACTTCCTTTCCATACACACATATATTTAATTACTTCCATATACTTAAAATCAACCATGTGCATTATAGGTCCTGGCAATTTTCTCCTTTACACTTTCAGCATAATACCTGTCGAGGAAAAAATTGTCTGTACTTATCTCAAATACTGAATAGTTTAAGTCATTACATAAGCTTCAGCCATTTTAAAGGTTGAGGTTTTGAAAAAGCACAATGAATAATTTTTATAGAAAATTAAATATTCTCTTTAAAATTGCTGGAACATATATCTTCTTGAAATATTATCATCTTGCTCTAAAATTCTTTTCTGGTTTAGATCTTCTGTCCTGTATTTCATTTTCATATCTTACAGTTAAGATACACACATGGGCACTTCAGGAGGCTTAAAATCAAAATCAAATTCCTCTCTTCTTCAAAAGAATATAAGTCTACATTTTAACCAAGGACATTTTAGGAGAATACAGATTTCCTTCTTCTTCACCTTTTATAATTTTAGTGTGAAATCTTGCTTTTTTTACCCCCCATATATTTCACATTAAAAAGTAATTTAGTAAAAGATTATATAAATTTTCTGGCATTCACTCATGGATTTTAGAAGACAGACTGTGAGCAAGCGCACCATCTAATCAGCAAGAGCTGGAAGCATTAAATTTGTGTAGGGGACAAAGTCATTCAGGCTTTTCTGTGTGGATTACCTTTACTTTGGAAGTAGCTACCTGGAAACTTGACTTTCTTCCATAAACCCACTCACATACAGACAAGTCTTTTGTCTTCTTCTCTTGAAGAATATCAAGCCAAAGGCAGCTAGATTTCGGACCTAAACTGCAATTACAGTATTTCTTGAGTCAGATATGTCTCACATAAAGCCCAGTGCTACACACTATAAACTATTCCGCCATATTAATCTAAGTCTTTATTAATCTACTTATCACAAAACTTGTATGTGAGAGAGGATGATGAAATATTGTTAGATAAAACTCATTTGTCCTTTTAAATGTTTTTGTGCTTGTGAGGCTTATGTTAAAAGTGAAGTGCAGGTCTTAGAGTTACTTAGCATGGAAGCTGTTCAAAACAGGGATCATGCATTTTTTTTCATGTTTATTCGGTGCCTGGTATAACAGAAAGCCATACTGCAATGACAGATCATGAAGTCTACTGTAAAAATAGGAAACATCCACTCTACACTAAAAATCAGTTTAAGAAACTGACCTTTGGTTTCAGCAAAATGCTAAGGACCTTGTAATGGTGACCTACAGGTGTGTACAAGGCAAAATCTTTTGGTACTGTCTAAAAAGTATTCATACATTGAAATGAACTTATTTAGTTATTACAAAAATTTTCTTCATGAAGTTATGTTTTTGGGAGTTAATGAGCAGCAGATGCATAGGAAACATTTGCTGTAGCTCATTTGGCATTAGCTTATCAATGCCAAATCTTCCTCAGTTACTATAAGTGTTTTCTAGAATATTGAATAATACTTCACACATGGTACTAGCTCTGAGTGTGGGTCTGGCTCATAAAGGTTTAACTCTAATGCCAACAAAGCATGCAATTTAAAGTGCTCCTACTGGTGAGGATTTCTGTCATTTCAGTGTACAATGACTGTATTGGTTGCACTGCTTGCAGTTCTTTGTCTAGAGGCAGGGGAGGAGATTTGACTTCACAGAGGAACTTTCCCAAGAGTGTAGATGGTATGCTGAAGCTTTTCATAGCCACTTCGGGCAGTGCCTTGAACAGTGGGGTTTATTCCCTATTAGGAGTTTATTTTTTGGAGTGAAAGAATGCTGAAGTCATATATTCGCTTTTAGGCATAGAAAGGAAACAGACATCTGAGGATTTTACTGGGTTTGTATTGTTACTTTTGCTTTTGTTTTCTAAATTGCTTAACAAGATCTGTCATACCTCAGAAATTTAAACTCAGGTGAGCTTGTTTCAAAACTGGGGAAAACAGTTTTTGAAACATCTTAACATTGTTTTTAGGTATTTCCCCAAAGGCTGCAGCCTTCCTTTTGAATTGAGGTTTTACTGAGATGAAAAGAAATTCTCTCTCATTGATCCCCATAGGAAAGGCATTTGTCTTTGAACTCTATTTTTAGAGATGTTTTAACACATATTTACACTTGGGGGGATATGGATAAGTGTAGTTTTGTTTAAAATTAACATGTTTTTTGTTTACTTTATAAGCAGGTAGAGTTCAGGTTTTGTACATGAACTCAGCTAGCATATACACCTCCTGAGAACCAATGCTTCCTTTGAAGAATTTCTTTCTTACCTGCATGCTCCACCCTGCTGGGTTCAGTGTGGTAGATAGGGAAGAGAGTTTTCCATGTGTTGTTATTACAGCTCAGAAGTATCATTCAAAATAAGGCTCCTGAAATTGCTCAGAGCTGTGCTAAATTCAATCTTTCATTCATTTTACGTCTGTCAACCACTAACTTTGTAGAATGACCCTGTGACTTTTACAACGGGACAGTGTAAAAGGTTTTGACCATCTTCTATGAATAATCTTCATAGTTTTAAGATTCAGTGTAAGTTTTTATCCAATTTTTCTGAAAGCTCATTAGCTGCATACCATGTCTACTGTTTGAATTACAATGGCTATACCATGTTGTGACCCCTGTTTCATACTGATCTGATAGAAAAGTGAATCAGCCTATAAATTTTTAAGCTTTACTTGTTGAACACCAGAATTGGACTTTCATAACTAGGACTTATCTGTAAAGGGAAGGCAAAGTTTAGGAAGTCAGGTGTTAACATGCCAAGTATGCCAGCTTGATTTCCTTGATGGAATCCTTTTGCTTGTGATGATAGAAGGTCTTTCCTCAGAGGTAGTTCCCTTCACTTGCAGAGCCTACAGGTAGATTCCTCATAACTTCAGGATGAATTTACATGGAAAATTTCTTTTGTAATGTGCAACAGGTGTGAATTTAATGCATCCTTTCTAGTCTGTAATAATTTGCCATGTCAGCAATGTTAACATGCTGTGAGATGAAAGTAGAGAAAGTTACCTTGCAGACTGTGAGGATTCACACAGAAGTCATCTATTGCATGATTCAGATGCACAGACTTTTTTACTGTGTACAAATGAGCTCTCATAGTACACAGATCTCATACACTGACATTAAGTATTCGCTGGTTGCCTCTGCCATTAAGTTTATATGCATAAACTCACAAAATCCCACTGTTGTGTGATAAGGACCAGAATATCTAAGAAAATTAATTAACAATATGTAAACTAATCTAGGATATTAGGTGCAGCAGACACTTGTTTTCACTGAAAAATAATACCCCTTAGCAAAGGAATGAGGGAGGAAAGGACTTTCAGGTCATCAAGCTCACTTCTCCTCCACTGCTTCCTCTATGGTAATTAAAATACTTCCTCCTATTTCCTAATCTTGTTAATGTTCTAATCTTGCTCATGGCCTTGCAGTTCTTTGACCAAAACTGCATTTAAGATTATGTAATTCATCACTCTATGATCTTTTTTGCAGCCTGTCTTCTGCTCTTCTATCCTACTTCTGGTACAGGTATGGATTGCATCAGTCCATTTTATATCCTCTTACCCCTTATTTTGTCGGAACATGAAGTCCCATTTCTTTAACTTTTCATTAGTTGTTCTTTCCATTCTCCTGATTACTGTAGCCATCCTATATATTTTATTGGTGCAATTCATCTTCAAAATGGATAATTGGAATCATATATTGTGTCCAGAAATAGCATGTCTGTTATATCAAATGATCATATTTGTACAGAAAAAAAATCAATAGTTCGAATTTTCAATTTCTGCTGTGTCTTTCTTTGAGATCATCTGATTCTTTTTAGATTATATTTCCATATTGTTTTGTAATATAATTTCATTTTCTTTTTTGTATCAAGTCATTAATGCCAGTATGTCCCAGACCTAATCCCTGGGTATCCAGCAGCTTCTTTCCAATTTCTAGTTCTACAAATTACTATCTTCTTTACTGTCACTAAAGTATTATTTACTGCACATCATGATATCAGCACCCCTCCCCAATACTTTTTCAGAAAAAAAAAAAAGGATTGATTAAACATGTTTTTCAAGAATGTTTGTCAACATGGAAAGTTAGGAAATCACTGATAAGCCTGCTTGAAGTTAATGCAGTGACATTCATATGTCACATTCAGCTCAGATCTCTCTGACTGTAATTAGATGCCAAATATATTCAATATCAATGTTAATTTTTATGCTTTGTCTTATTGCGGGAGGGAATGCATGAAAACCTGAATCGCGAGACTCTTCCCAGCTGCCAGAACAGAAAGCATAAAGCAAAAGTTCTGTAGATGTGCAATAGAAAATGATAAAATTAATATTAAGACCTCAGAAGTAGAAGTACAGAGCAAGCCAGCCTTTGGGTTAACACCAGAAAGAAACAGCTGGTAAGACAGAGATGGATTATGTTTACTTACTGCAAACCAAGAACACGGTGGCTTCTTCAGAGGTTTGTGTGGTCTTTCAGGCTTGCTAGGTGCCCAGTCTTCACTGCTAGCATTTTTTTCCCTGCCACTATCTTGTTTTATGGGGTCTTCCATTATCAACTATGGTTTTGAGGACCTGTTACCAGATATTTTTTTCACCTTAATTTCTTCCAGTCTTGAGCTCCTGAATACTCTGAGCCTCCAAGATTTTTCTTCCCTCCTTTCCACCTGTTGCTTCTGTTTTCCTTGCAGGCAGCCTGTCTCCCATTCTGCTGCACGGTAGCAACCACCAGCTGTTGGATTGTAGCTGCAAGGTCAACCTGTGCTCACAGCAGTACCAAAGGGCACAAAATATTATTGAATCACTGAATCATTGAATCAATTATGTCAGAAAAGACCTCTGAGATCATGCAGTCCAACCAATGACTAAACACCACCATGTCAAGGAGACCATGGCACTAAGTGTCACGTCCAGTCTTTCCTTGAACACCTCCAGGGACAATGACTTTACTGCCTCCCTGGGCAGTCCAATTGTTACAATGTTTAATCATCCTTTCTGTGAAGAAATAATTCCTAATGTCCAATTTAAACCTCCCCTGGTGCAACTTGAGACTCTGTCCCCTCATCCTATTGCTAGTTGCCTGGGAGAAGAGGCCAATCCCCACCTTCTATAACATCCTTTCAGGCAGCTGTAAAGAGCAATAACTTCACCCCTGGGCCTCCTCCAGGCTAAAAAGTCCCAGCTCCTTTGGCTGCTCCTCATAGGACATGCACTCCAGACCCTCATGAGCTTCACTGCCCTTCTCTGGACTTGTTCCAGCACCTCAATGCGTTTCTTGAAGTGTGGGGCCCAGAACTGAACACAGGACTTGAGGTGTGGCCTCACCAGTGTCAAATAGTGTAGTACAGTACTGGTGGCTCTATATACAATTATTGTCACCATTCACTCTTACCTGTGGAACTAAAGCTGCTGCAGAAACAACTGGAAATTTTACTGACACAAGGGTGTGAGTCTCTCATTGCAGGATATCCCACATTCCGAGTGCTGCCCTGAAACACTGTCAGTGTGCACTTATGAACTAGTCAACTGACCATGCCTTTGTAATGCTATAGCAAGAAAAAAAACAATAAATTAATCCTACTCAAAATTTATTAGGTAAAAATTGAAAACTGGAACCACCCCTTTACATCAATAATATTTTCAAAATATGTATGTATTTGGGAAAATATTCCCTCCTGTATTTCGTAGTTACTAAACTAAGGGATGAAGGTATCACCTTTACTGTTGACTAATCAACAAATTATCATCTGTTTGGCCTGTTTTCAACTGGAAAAGAGTCCATTCCACACACAAATATTCAAATTACTAACAGTTTTACTGTAGATGGTATCTGGAAAGAATGGCTGTAAATGTCATTGGGAAGGACTGATGGGAACGAGAGCCATAATGAAATTACCTCTTTTTCTTTTACAGTTGTAGCAAATTCACCTGGAGATAGAGGAAACTAGGAAAAGTAAGAAGTCCATATTGACAAATGAATAATCATACCAAATTAAAATAGGACTTTGAAATACAAATTTGTGTGCATTTTAATTGAAGCTCATAACTTCTGTAATGGTATTTATTTGAGTAAATGAAGGACTAGGAAATCAATTCAGAAAGAATTGTGTGGTTTATATGGGCATTGAGGGGCTGTACAGTACATTCAAGTTCTTTGCTTATTTTTACTTCTTAAAGTGCTAAAACAGAAGTAGATCAGTATGATGGGAAGTGCATTTTACAGGTGATGTACACTGCACATACAGCTGTACAATACTTATGTGTCAACTATTTGTTTATTCTATATAATGAAAACCTGCTAAAGTCTCATATTATCAAGATAAGAAAAAAACCGTAGTATAATTTGAAAAGTACATTGCAATCTACATTATTCACTGTACGTTTCTTGTAAAGTTTTCCAGTGGGCAATAGAAGAAGCATGCAAGACCCTGTCAACACTGAGCATTAACCATGACTCAAAAACCCAGTCTAACATCAGTTATAAACAAAACAAGACAAAACAAACCTAGATTGCTGAGATGCAGAAGACTGACATCTATGGAAGTCTCTCCTATGATCTTGGTTAGTTGTACAGTACCAAAGTTAGAGGCATTTCTATTGACTCTCTAGAGGATTAAGCATGTTCTTCCAAAGGTTTGCTTAAGATGTAGTTATTAGGTTACATTTGATATTTTTAAGGGGTAGAAAATCAAATACGGATTTAAAGAAATCCATATTCATACAGATGCCAATCAGTTAACTTCTGTCTCCATAAAGCTGTATGGCAGATGTAAAATTATTCTTCAGGGAACTCCTTTTAAGTCAAACTCCATAGTCTCTTATATGTGTTTTATGACAGCTTCCTATAGGCCCAGTCACTTGGTCTTTATAAAAAATGAATACAATCTCTACTATGCACATTCTGTACTGTTTATTTTTATTTTTAAGTCAGATTGAATGTAATATATTAAAAACACTTTAATCATTTAGCTATAAGAATTGACTCAATAGATTTTTTCCTCTCTTTTTAATAGGACTTTCTGAACAGAGTTCTTTTGATCTCCCTGACTGCTTTCTATATTGTAAGTCTAATCCTATATTTAAACATTTTCCTACATTTCATCAAACACTCTGATTTAAATTTTCCTTAATCTAGCTAGTCATATTAATCTACTCCTTCACTTCATATTGTAGAGCATGTCATTTCCTTTTAAAAATAAATAAAAATAAAAGTGGCTAATGAAAAGGACTACTACAACATATTTGAAAATGCTCTACAGTTTAGCATCACAAAAAGTGAACATTTAAGGATTCTAAATGCCACCCTAATTAAAGGAACCTTCCTTTTAAATGTACTTTTTTTCACATGCATAAGAGGCCTTATTCAAATGAAGGGGAAGACCTTTCACATACATGAGGCTATAATAGAGAGCTTAGCATAACTTCTACCTGATTTTCAATGCAAATGGCAGAGGAGAAGTTAGTGTGTTGATGCAGATTATGGTTTATCCTTCTCACACACCACAGAATTCTTCACGCTCTGGAAATATTTTGCTTATCAGTGAGAAGCAATGATCAACACCTCACACCCCCAATCCCAGAGAGACTCTGAAAGTGAGATCATCAATATTCAGATATAGTCAGATTCTCACGGTTCCAGACTATTAATTTGCTCCTAAACTGAAGGTTTACTGTACAATTTGCAATATAAACATTTTAACGCTACATATCAAATATCAAACAGAGTGATTAAAAGGCAATTTAACAATGTTCGGTTGCTGAAAAGTGGCAGGCAATTGGTATTTAAATGCATTATATGAAGGGAGACTGTTCCTTTTACTCTTCACTGAAAAAATTTAGTACTGTCGTTTTCGTTTGTACAAAAAGCAAAACATAGAAAGAGATTTCTATGCCTGATATGGCAGTTATTCTCAAATTAGACTTAACAAATGCATATATTTTGTTCACAACTCTTTAGTCAGTTCCTGTATTTACTTTCTACAAAAGCTTAAAGTCACTGCTCATGTCACACTCAGGTTCTTCTTTCTCTGAGAATAGGCTCTATTTATGACATGACAGAGGAAAGAAATTAGATGTAAAACTACACCAAGCACCACAGCCCAGAACCAAATAAAATGGTGCTAACACTAATTTGTATTAGCATCTCTGACTGCTCGGGAGCAGTGCTACAGTAGAAGAGGGGAAGTAATTTCTTGGTGTGCTGTTTTCATGAGGTTTCCTGACCATCTTGCTGGACTCAGATAGCTCTAGCCTGTCTTCAAAGAAAAAGAAAACAGAAAAAACACCTCTCTTCACTATTCAGGACAAAACCTGGCCCCTGTTGGTGTCAATCTTCTCCAGAACAATATGGTGGGATTTGAGATAGATGTTTCCTTAGGATGTCATAGTGATGGTATTGCCATTTTTAGTATTTTTTCAGGTATAACTCCCATGAGAGGAAAGTCTTTTAAGAAATTAATAATGGAAATATTTCTGTAATAGATTCCTGACATGCTTTTACTCTAGCTTTTGGTGTAGTGATGGGCTGACATAAGGGATAATTATCAAGTATTAATAAACTTGTTACAAGTGGACATCTTCTACACATAGCCTGCCACCAGGATCTTCCAGATGGATAGCAAATCCTCTCCCAAGCTGTCCCAGAAGACAAAGATGAGTCTTGGAAATAACTAGAGAAGACATGGCACCATTTTCCCAGTTGCTCCAGAATGTAAATAGCAGACTGCTGGTTTTCAAAAGTTTAAAATTAAAAACTCCAGGAGCTTCAGTACTTTCATCAAGACATGGAATTTCAAATTATTTAAAGCAGAGCTATATGTGCTCTGCTTGAAAAGCAGATATTTTGTTTAGTTAGTAATTTAAATGAGGAGAAAATTGTTCAGTCAACAATTTTCAAGGTGGCTATATTTCTGATATTCCAGAGACCATCTTAGAAGATGTCCAGAAGAGCTCTAATTTTTAATTTGCTATATTCAGTAAAGGTCATGGGGCCAGTGTTGTGTGTCGTGTTTCTTCACACAGAGGTATGAAGCCTGCCAGCAGGATCACACACAGAGGTGTGAAGAAATCTATTAATATTCCTTTTTACTTCTCAGGTGCATCAAATACATGTTCTAGAGGATCATGAAATGCTCTCCAGGAAAATAATGACCAGACATGTTGACTTTTCCTCTTCATCTACCTGAACCTAACACTATGGTTGTTTCTTTCAAGTAGAGACCTTACTGCTATGCTTTTTGTCTTTGCTATAGTTAGATTGTATTGTTGTCATCCCATGCTATGCCAAACTATGCACTAGCACCTTTTGGAAGTTAGAGGTGGCTTCAGTTAACTGCAGTCTCCTCAGTGAGACATTTGTTTTACTGTAATTGTATTGTTGCATTCCTGTGCCTGGATGCCTCTGGATTTCCAGACACCATTAAAATAGAAATCGTTTTTGTCCTATTAAAAAAAAAAAAAAAAAAGAAAAAGAAATAAAAAAACTCCCTTGCTCTTACTCTAACTGTGCTGCTTCTGAAGTTATGAAGAGGAAAGTTGTCCCAGTGATGAGCTTTTCTGATAATCTTCTTCTAGACAAACTAAGATGTCTATAATGTGTTTATAGTATGTCCTCACATATTCTTTTTATATGATTCTGGAAGGAAGGAGAACAGTCTTCCCAAGAACTAGAGCTTCTCCGACATAACAAAAATTAGAACTTGCCCACACAGCTGAAGAATGAAGTTTTTGTGGAAAATTTCTTGTTCATACAGGTTACCTATAGAGTGTTCAGTGGTTTTTCATGCTGGTTAATTTTATTTGTACTACCATCTTTAATAATGTAAAAACACGTCTGAAGTAGCAGATCCATCTTTTATTTTACATCTTCCCATTGATAACTTTAACATAACTCCACAAATTTCCTAAATTCTGGCTGAGATCAGGATGGGAAGAAATAAACTAACTAGAAGACAGCACTGAGAATGCTTTTTGATTGATTTAAATATCCAAAGAAACAGTTCTGGATATCAGAGAAACAATCTCTAGATCAGCTAATTGGATTAGATTTTTAAATGTTACTGTATACATTAAAACTGACAAAGGCCCTTAAAAATCATTATTTATGCCCTTCTATAAATTCTTAGAAATGCATTGCAAAATACTGATGTTATGTCAAGTAATAGGGCAACATGGCTAAGATCAAAGTCTCTGCAGATTTCTCCCAAGAGAAGGAAAAACAGAACATGCCCTTTTAATTTTGCAACTTTCTTTATATGCCATGGATTTGTTTTTCAAAGAAATGCTATCACTGCTTCATATATGACCAAGCAAGCATCTAAAATAACTGCTAAAAGATTTATATCCCAAATCATTAAGATAAGGTGCAAAGAGTCTTAAAAATGAACCATTTTTGAATGTCAGCTAAGAGGATTTTCAGTGAACATTAAAAATGTTGCACAAACCCAAGACTTAAACAACCGTCTTCATTCTTTGCCTTACTTTAAAATATAATCAATTATTTTCAGAAGACTTGTGAACTCTTCAGTTGATGTCCTGGCTCTCTAGTTATAAGGGAAGTTATTTAGGGGAAAATAAGAAATAAGAAATTTCCTTAGTTTTCACATACCAAAGGAGTTCTGATAAACACAGGGCAATAGATGTAAAAGAATTGGGGATTTTTAAATGGGTCTCTGAGATAAGAACCTAAAATCCAGAGGACAGTACCTAAGATTTCCACTCAGAGAATGGAAGTTAGATACCAATGAAAAACAATCCTTAAAACCTACCCAAACCCAACACTTAAACACAGTTGTCTCTCTTAATTCCTATGATTTTGCAGAGATGGAACAACTGATTGGGGGTTTCAAGCTTCTCTCTTCATGTATGACCAGAGACCTGAGTATATATACCATGACCATCTAGTAAAATATGCAAGGGTAGCCCTAGGCACCAGGCTGCAAGACCATTTTTATAGACAAAACACTAGAGTTCCTATGTATGACATCATCATGCATTCACAAGCACTCCAGGAAAATACTTTCAGTGAGGTAAGATTTAGAGCACACAAGCTTTTCTTAGATGCTTTCCACTTCCCTAAGAAGTCGTAGAATCATAGAACCATAGAATATCCTGAAGGGACCAACAAGGTTCATCAAAATCCAGCTCCTGCACAGGATAGCCCCAAGAATCACCCCAAGTGCCTGACAGCATTGTCTAAACTCTGGCAGGCTTGGTGCTGTGACCATTTCTCCGGGGAGCCTCAACCCAGAGTCCAGCCACCCTTTGGGTGAAGTGGGATATGAAATGCTGCTGTGCTTTATATATGCAATATCATTCCATAATTCTCAGCCACAGTGCTTATTGTACCTTACTTAAAAGAAAAAATGCTCTATCTAAAAAGATGTATCAGTACAATAGACCTAAAGGACAGTAAAACCTATTCACTTATTCTGGGATTAATTTGTTTTCAGGAATTTCCTCAAATTCATATACAGTTTTTGGTACAGCATTCTACATTTGGATTTTCAATTTAGCTGAAGGATCTATAAAAACTTATGTTGCTCCAAAACTCCCAGCTGACCACAAAGAAAAGACAGCCCAGGAGTATCAATTATACTTGTCAACTGTAATTTACACTTGCTAAACTACCTGGCAGATCTCCTCTTTCCAGATACTGTGATAGGAATAGCGTATGCAGTAAGCTGAAAAATTCATTTTAATAATATTGTGCTTCTGTAATGTTTTTCATTCTGATGGAATGCCAAAAAGATTTAGATGTTACACAGAATAATAATCTGTTTGAATAGCATTTGGAGAGAGTACCTCACCATCAAACAGAGCCAAGAAAAGAAAAAAAAGAAAAAAAAAAAAAAAAGTGGTCAAATAGCTGGAGCTCTGAAATTCTGAAATAATTTTGAAATTACCATTGTTTTTATCATCTTATCATGCCTCTTATTTGTGTGTTCTTCTATACCAATCTGCTAATGCTTGTCCTTAGTTCCATTTGCAAGCCATTCAGGGTGAGAACAGTGATAGTGCTCTGTACTTGCCCAGTACGATGGGAACACACATTTTAAGTTCCTCATGCTACAAGCACATAGAGACTGAGATTAAATAACAAACCAGTTTAGCATGCAGCCTGGCAGGTTATCCTTTCTAGCAGCAGGATATGCTTTTCTACCACTCCAGCTGACATGGTTACAGTATTGTTTTGCAAAGAAGACATATCTTTAAGTATCCTGAATTTCTCTTGAAATTTTCTTGCCCATGTCCTGATCAGACTTGTTCTGGCCAAGCCTATGAGAAGTAAAGGAACTTTAACCACAGGGGATGTAGCTGGGAGCAGATTTAGCTAATGAATCCTGGAGATTTATTACTAACAAGGCAGATGTATCAGCAAGACTGAGTGATTCCTTGGCCATGGAATTTAACTCTTGTTACTAACACGTGTTCTGGAGTGTCAGCTTTCAATTTGGAAATGTTATGTTCTTAGCCCTTATGGTGAGGCCTAGAAAACCAACTTCAAACCTTTGGGGTTTTTAATTTTGTTAACAGCAAACATATTATATTGTGAAATATAATAATAATAAAACTATTGTTTTCTGTCTACCTGCCTCTCAGAGTCATCTCCGCCTGTTGCTGCTTCCTATCTCCTTTTTCCCACAAGGGGGAGCGAAATTTTACTACATAGCTGGTATTTCCAGCAGTACTGGTCCAAGAGTAGGACAATGGTAGAAAAGGATGCTGACAAATGATTATATGGAAGTACTTCAGATAAATGACATATGAGAAGAAAGCTTCAGGAAAAATAAAAAAAAAAAAAACGAAAAAATTTAGATATTTAAAAAAAATAAAAAAAGAAAAATAATAGCTGAAGAGGAGGGTAGAGACAGGTTCTGAGATGGCTTTCCTTAACAGTATTTTAGTCCTAACAGCTTCCTACAGTCCAAGAAATCCAAAGGATCCCCCCTTTTTCAAATACTAACTATGTAAATAATTTTGCACAAGGTGCATATATTCAAGTCCAAGCCATCACTGTGTACATACTTAAAATGGGAATAAGTAATGGAATTGTAAGCTGCTTCAATGATGGGCTAACACTGTCGTGGCATTGAGGCACACTTACCATTGGGTACATACTGTACTGACCATTAAAATGGTGCTCATGAGTTCACATGTTATAAAGTTTTAGCTCTTCACATGACAGCAAAGCAGGTCTTCTAAGATTTAGAAAGACTGCAACTTTTCCCACTGTTAGACAACTCAACCTTAATTAATTATTGCAGCTGCAGTGCTTGGCACCAATACATACTCGTAGGCCCGTTGAAGTCAATAAAACTCTGCAAGGCCAAAGAGTACCTCACAACAAACCTTTTTCCAAGGTTGGGGCCTGGAATTGTTTTGAAGCACAGCAGCTGTGTGAACATTATAATTAGAGCACGTCCTCATTCTGCGGTCAGATTCAAACAAATATATATCCTCATCCTGACTGGGCCTGTTCCTACAAGTGAATACACCAACTTCAGATCATTTGTCAATTACGGCATACATACATTAGCAACTTTAGCTTGCTTTAGACATCTCACTAAGGTTACAGTTCAGATTCTTGAAATGTGGAGGCGTAAATGACCCCCACAGAAAATGGAGAGAGGAAAGTGTGCTCTAGGGGTGATTCAATTCTGAACTTTTAAATGCAATAGTATGCTAAATCTGGTCTGATTTGATACACGTTTTTCAAGGTCCACCTAACCTCAAACAAGACAAAGACTCAGGAAAAACTGTTTTAGAAGGTGGGCAGGGGAGACTTCTCTCTGAGAATTATAATGATTTATGGTGAAGATTTAAAATAAAGTTACTCAGAAGAGTTGAAAACTAACAGCGAAATTTGATTCTGAAAAAAATAAGTATTAACCACACAGAAATAAAAAAAAAAGGAAAAAAATCAAATTTTTTTCGGTAATATTTAGCTATTTATATAGATTTTCCCTCTAAAAATATTAGAAACAATACACCATTTAAGCTTATAAATTTGTTTTTAAAGTCTCCAGAAAAAAATTTACACACAACCTTTTTGCAGTAATCAGAAGGGGAAATAGGGAATAGAGGATCATGAACAACAATCATGGAACTAAAGAAAGGAAAGATGTAAATATAATTCTCAAATAAATTTAAATATAATTCTCAAATAAATGCAGCTGAAAGAAAGTAGACCAGGCCAGACTATCCTGCCAGAAAGTTTGTGGCATGGATTTTGCATCCCTGTAGGCCAGGGAAGAAATTGGACAGAAGGACTGTCTCCCCTTTAGCATCTTTCTTTCTAAAAGTCCATGCACTGACAAACTGGAAATAACAGAAATATTTCACCTGGTTCTTTCTGAGGTACCTGCTCTAGAGAGGTGCAGATATCCAAAGACATCTTCGTTTTCAGCACATAAGCTCAAGTCATATCCTATGGTCCGTAGGCCTTCCTTACCATCCTTTGAAACAGCTGAAATTCAGCACTGATCAGATAGAGAATATATACCACAAGTAAGTGCTCTGTATCACCTTGTCAAGATGCCTGCAGCTGCCTATTGAGATGCCTAAGTTGATGTTCCAGGCTAAAGGGAGTCATCTCCATTCTCAGTATTGACATGCCATTTTTATTTTAAGAAATTGCAGCAGTGGATTGTACTACCATCCCCTGAAAATTTTGAAAGAAAAATGATGCTAGAGAGTTTGTGTCCTGAAATAGCTTTGTTTCCTGATACAAACTTGATAGGAACAGACAAACTTCAAGTTTTGTTTTCTGTGTTTTGGAATATAAACTCCTCCATCTTCCACACCGTGGGCAAATATAATAACGACTACTCTGCAAAGTCAGGTTGGTTATTTTTTTCTCCCAGCCTCTCTTGTTGATGCTATTCCACTTCACATAAATAATTAAATATTACTGTTAAATAATAAATATTAAATAAATGGGCCAGAGAGAGAGAGAGCAGGAGAAATACTGGCACTAAGATCTTTCTCATAACATTTTCACTTTTTTTTGTGGGGGGAATGCCTCATTTTTTGTCTGCATTTCAAGAAAAAAATCATAATTATGAAATTTTTTTATTACATTCTTTTTTTCTGCCATCTGTTTAAGCTGACTAAACTGAACATGAATACATACAAATGTAAACATTGTTCATTTTCCAAATCTCATGCAGCAAATGCCAGAAAGTGCCCAAATTAATTATAGTAGAGAGAAGAATTGTAGGGGTAGGCCTTATCCAATTTATAGTCTTGCCTTTTTTACAAGTGCCACATTTTATGGGAGGGTTTTTCTCTTCTGGGTACATATAAACATATATTCAGGCAACTGTCTAAACAGAAGGTGTATTGAAAATCAACGAAACACAAAGTCATGTTAAACTCCTGGAGCAGCTGTTGAAGTGGAAAAGGTTTACAAGTCACTGCTCACCTTCCAACCCTGAGCATTTTTATGCTTTGAGAATATTTTTCTCCCTCTCCTCAAAAAACCCAACAAACTAATAAATAATATCTTCACCAACACTGTTTGAGTTGGGAAATACTACACATGAGGCCAGATTTTGAGCAGTCTGTAAAATGACTTGAAAAATACAAAAATTGAACACCAGACACTAAGTGCTTGCTGTTCAGAAAAAAAATCCCCAGATGAAACTTTATTTTCGAGATTTATTTCTTCCAGAAGTGTAAGCCACAGGCTTGCATACTGTTTTTCTGAAGTTATTATAATGAACCATTCTTTTACATGCAAATTTCAGGATACTCAGAAGAAAAAATGTGAACTGGTTATTTCAAAATAAGTTATTAGACACACATTTGAAAATATACAAAGGAAGCATTTCAAACCTAACACCTGCATGAAACTTTATTTGCATTATAGTCAAAATGTATTTCATTACTCTAAGTGGTTTTACGCTCTAGCACCTATAAGAGGTGAGTTTTATCTCATGGCTTGAAATTCCAGTAGTGTTATGTTACTAAAACCAAATTACATTTTAAAATTATAAAAATATGTTGGTGCAGTTTTATCGCTATATACAGTCCTTCAGACTCTTTCATGGAACCTGAAAAGCAGATATTCACACAGAGATGTGCTGATGTAGTGGCTGATCTGGTTGCATAAGACAGTAATGCTATGAAGCCACGTTTGAAGGTTTTTCAAGCTCACATTAGGTGTTACTAAAATGTAGCGAGCTGTTCTGAAGACGGGTCTGCCATTCTGGGCTGACAATTCACAGAAGCAGGTTTTGAACTAGAATGGGGTTTTATCTGCCCTGTAACCAGGAAATAAGACTGTTTTAGTTTTGGATCCAATCCATTACCAGAGATTATATGACAGGTTTGGATTCAAATTCATCTCTCTTCAACAGAATAAAAAGCTTTAAGATAGGAAGTTCTGTTTTTCATATATCCCTTTGTGAAAATATGTCTTAGAATTAAAACAACAAACTTGCTCCTCAACACAAAGGTTATGACAGCATATATTAATGGCTAAAATAAATACATTTTCCCAACAAGATGAATTATGCACCAATATTCAGTATACCTGGAAAGGTCGGCACAGAACTCATCTGGGAGCAGAATCAATAAATTATTTGTGTGATAAAAGCAATGTGTTGCCTAGAACAAAATGCACTGTGTTTTTTAACTCCGACAATTTATTTTCCTTATAAATAAAATATTTTCCATGGTAAAACAATGTAGTGTGCAGTGAACAGAAATAATCTACAATTTTTAGCATGCACTTTAACAATGGTGTGAGTAACAGTGGAACAAGTTCAGCAGTAGATGGAGACTAAGAGCTGGCTCTACAGGTAGGGAGGAAGAACTGTGGTTATAATGTTTCGGAAAATATTATGATACAATCAGCTCTTGTTGCAAGATGTGCAACTAGTTGAAGGGAAAGTTCATAATCATGAAGAGATTTGTATATTCCTTCTGCCCAAAATTTCCATTTGCTCCATATTTTTTCTTTCAGTGACACGCAGCACCTTGCATGTGTGCTGAGCACTCCGCTAAATCTATCTTCAAAATCCTGTAGCAAGTTTTCAGAAAATTCCTTTAATTTATACTGCATATTTATTTCATTATATATTATAGTCAGCAAAAGGTGTTTTAAAAAATATCTTTTAAAAATTTTTTCATTGACTATCTTTTTCTTTTTGTTCAACCTGCAAGAAGTATTTAGGTCATAACATGTTAGCATATTTCGTTGTCTTCCCCTAAACAAAGCCACTGTAGAGCCTTCCTTGGCTGAAACCCGATGGACTCTCCTGTAAGTATCCATATGGAATTAGGGCAATAGCAGATGTAACTTCTGTTACATGCAAACTCTGTTCTGTGGTATTCCAGCTCAGGCACTTCAATATTTATAGGAGACAAGATAGAATCGAGGAGCCTTTCCTTAAACACTTAGTTACAAGTATTTTGGCTTAAAGAGATGAATCTAAAACTCAAGGATGTGCTGCTACTTTTCTGCTAATATGTGAATTACCTCATCTTAGCTGTGATGCTTATGAACACTGGCAAAACAAAGTGTGATAGGTCATGGTTGATGTTCACTCAGCTAAGAGACCGTTGTTCTTCTGTTACCTTATGGTTTATATCTTTTTGAATTTAGAATTTCAGTTCTTTCCTCCCTTTTTTTTCATCTGTTTTTTCCAAATAGAGTATAAACTTCGGGAGGATAATTATTAGTAGAGATATGTACTGTATCTTCTTTTTGTGCAATACTATATAAGTACTGATGCATTTTTAATGTTTTTTCCTTCTTTTTGCTGTAAATTATTTCATTATATAATTGCTTGTTTCTTATTTTTTAATACATCTGTGAATGCATTCATGACATACACATTAGCCAGAGAGGACATTGGTGCACAATTTGCTCATACCATGTAGCATTCCCCTGAACTCATCTTAGATTTCTACTTTACTTGTAATCATTAGAATCCAGTTACATTCAGTAGAGAAGGAGAACTACCTTAAGTGTTGCCCCTTATAAGGAGAGACTAGAAAAGCAGCCAGATATCTATAATGTAAGTGTTGAAATGCAGGTGAGCTGAATCCAACAGCTGTAGTCCATAGAACTAGAAGTAAAATGAAAACTCAGTTCTGTTCAGCTGACTGGTACCACAGCTTCTCTCCTGGGAACACACTTTCCTGTCCTATCTCCAAAATCAAAACGGTCATCATTGGCAAAGAAACTGTGAACCCAGCCCAAAGCATCCCAGTGGATTGCCTTCGATGTAAAAGAGATGAATTATAATCAGTCAATTTTACATGAAATATAGCAACAATATTCTCTCCAAACAAAACTCAAAATTTCTTTACAATAATCTTTTCATTTAGGAAACTTGGCATTAATAACTTGTATAAACTACACTGAAATTGTGGGCAATGTATAATTGTACATATCAAAGTTCTAAGTCTAAATAGAAGAAGCAGTAGTCTTAAACCACATTATTTGCACTTTTATGAAATTTCTAAGTTTCAGTTTTTTCATTCTAAGCCAGGACTTTTTTTATTATTATTTCTTAAGCATCTCTAAATTTATTATTTGTTTCTCAAAGGGATCAAATTTGCATTTCAGTTTAAATATATTTTCATGTTTGCCAAAATCAGTGTCAACAGGTGATTTTTTTTTCAGGAGGGTTAGAGCGTATTGCTCCTTTTTCCCCTCCCATTGTTTCCCAACATGTCACTCTCCCGTGGATAAATGTGTCCTTCCAGACCTCTGGGATGACACTGGTCACTGTATTCCAGTACCCATCTTGGCTCATCTCCCACGAACTTCAGAATGATAATAACTAAGATGCAGCTAAGTTCCAATAGCTACTTCAATTGCAAACTAGAAGCTTGATCCTTGGTGTGACAGGCAAAGGGCAACTGTTTTCAGCACTAGAACTCTAAGTTAGTATCTGCCAAATAAAGCAATTTTTAATGACTTGTTCTGAACAAATATAAATAAGGTAGGACTGATTTGTCAAAAGTAGAAAGAGTATTACACTGCGATTCAAATTATAGGAATTTTTACAAGAGTTTTGCATTCGTGGCTTGGCAGGAGACACAGCTGGTACATCAGCCATGGGACAGCCAATGTGTACTGTCAGCTTTTCTGTACTGGCCTGCTTTCTTGTCGCACCCATATGATTTGGAAGAGGAAACATGAGGAAGTATGAGATCATTGGTAGATCTTGCTGTAAGTACTTGAAGATAGTGTGCCAATTATTTGTGCAACTGGGCTCAGTTACAAGGATATGAATATTTTTACATGAAACCTAGAAGTTCCCAGTAATTTTAAAAATAAGATGGAAAAATTGAAATCACAAAACCATTTATTTCTTCTTTATTCTTTTTTCCCTACTTTGGGAGGAAAGAGTATTAAAATTTCCAGGAAATTAGAGAAATTTCTCATATATATCAGAGGTACGGTTGTGAAAACATGAACTGCAATGCAGAATGTCAGAGCACAAAAAACTTTTTCACCTTATATTTTACACTAAATCTGACTAAAGAGCCTATCAAGAGACTTAGCAAATCATCACGTCGTACTGTAAAGTAATTTACAGTTGCATTTGCAGGCAGGCATCAGCAGGCTCAAAACTCATTACAGCCAAAGATAACAACATTAACTTAATCCTGACAGGCAAAATACTCTAGTCAATACAATTGCAGGTATGGTGTGTTGAAATATCCAACTGCAAACAATCCTGAGAAAGGTCAGTGCAGCACAAGTGTTTAACAATATAAGTGTTCCAGCCTAGTGTTTTAGACAAAGGTTATCAGCGATATTCAAATAAGAAAAAAATCACACTGAATCATTACCTTTGAAGTTTTAGTAACACTGAGCTTTCATCATAACCACAAGCAGTAGTATTCATGTATCACAAAGCCTTTGTTTAAAAACCTGTTCGGAAAATGCACCGAACTCAGGAAAATGCACAGAGAAGTAGTCAACCATTTATTTACGTTTTTACAGTTTTTAATCTTTCTGTCCATAATATCTTGATCACAAAGAAATTTAAGTAAGTATCTGAACATTTGCATTGCTTCCAAGCCCACATTCCCTATAGCACTAACAATTCCTATATAGACTACTGTTTTCACAAGATCTTTTGAATGATGTTAATTGTCAAGCTAGAATATCTCTAACTTGCCAGAGCATACAAATGGAAGTATTAAATAAAGCTTAGTTGAATTCCTCTTTCAGGGGCACAAGCAGCTGTTTCTGAATCAAACACTAAGAATAAAATTTAGGTGTAAGAGTAGTAGTCATCTTATGATTAGCAAAATTCAAGAAAAAGAAGGAAAGGAACTCCTGAAATATAATAATAATTAACCCCAAACAAGGTTTTTTTTCAGTTGAATTAAATTCTTTCTTGATTTTGATGTTTGCAGTAAGTCTCTGATATTAACATAGAAAAGGAACAACCCTTATAATATCTATTAACTGTATAGGGCTTTTCCTCTATACTTAATGACAAGTTACCGAGGTCCCAACTTCTAGTTATACATGTAATTTTTCAGAGTAGCTAATGTAAATCACATCTTTGTTAAGGCTAGTATTTTCAAGGTAATATTAAGCAGTGAAGCTTGTTCCTACTAATATTTTAGGTCCAAACTCTGCTAAGAAAATTCCTACTGTAATTATTAAACTTTGAGGCCTCATTTCTGTACTTAATCAAGTCTCGCATAAATGTAAGAAAACAAATTTAGAAGTTCAGGACTGGATTTTTTTCATCATTTTCCAATAAACCAATGTTTAGTACATTCTAGTAAGAGGTTAACATTTAATGTGAAGAGTAACATGTACAGATAGCCATAGAAGGCTATCAAATTACTCTTTGCTGTGGGGGGACAGTTTTTATTACAATAATAACTGGCACGTTACTGTGACATGACTCAATTTCTAGGAGAGAACTGATGCTTCTCAGAGAGGGACAGTCTCGAAGGTTAAAACAACCATGCTTCATTAAACAAATGCATGCCACTAGATCAAGTGCCAATAATGACATAACTGACACAGAGCAGAAAAGGTCTGCACTAGTGTTCTCACCTTGTTTCCACTAGTATGTGTCATTGTGGATGCCTGTACAGAGGCCCAGCACAAGCAAGGGGAAGAAAACAAATGATGCCTTCATAGGGAGAGATGGGCACAACCTAGAAATGTAATTTATCAAAACAAAGGAGAGACTGGAGCTGAACATCTGCATACGTGTGTAGATAGATCTTAATTTCCAAGGTGTTGCAGAGTATTCTCTGGGGAAAATAATAAGGATGTTTTTCAGAACACATATATTGTTGCCTCGTTGTGGAACTGCAGATGGAAATACACAATAGAGAGACATTTGTGATTAATCCAGTTTCTGTAAAACATCTGACTGCCTCCAGTTCCATTTTGAATTTATTTCTGAGTAGGTCTGAAAGAGTTAAAATGCAAGTATTAGCAGGTGTTAATATAAACTGTAATGGCCAGCTGTTTGCATAACACTCTGCTCATTATAAAACTTAATAAATAGTTTATACCAGTGTTTCATTCTTTCTCCAGAGCTTATCAGAGCTACAGCTTGGACAGCTAACTGATAATAATGTTTTAGGTATACTAGCTATACTTTTTGCCAAATCAACTTTAATATCAGATGCATGGTAAGATCAAGACAAACACTTTTCTCCCACATGTCTTAGTAATTATGCTCCAAGAATGCTAAAACAAGAAGATTAAGTTTTTATTTAAGTGCTATTACAGACCTACTTCCCCCAAACACTCAAAATGCTTTTACTTGTGTATGACCCATTCACTCAACCCACACTGGCCACCTTTATTTGAAATTACTTTGGAATTTTTAGTCTGTCTACTTTTCAGGGAGTGTGCATATAGACACTGAGGGTCAGCAGCATCTCATGAGTATCCTCAGTGCTCCAGAAGAGCCACTGTCCCTGTCCATGGGAAAGAGTCCCATAGGTCAGACTACTTTGTCATTTAAAAAAAAAAAAAAAAAAAAAAAGCATGGAAAATAACCCAAAAACTGTAAGACCACAGAGAATCGTGAAGGTGAAATAGTTACATGAATATTGTCCCTTACACCCCTTGCAGTATGCAAGGCCAGATTCCTTTAGCTACCCACGGTGCTCATCTTTGGGCATATTTTTGGGCTTGGGATAAAAAGAGCAAAGCTGAGGTGCTCTGGTTGAGAGCACTGTGTCTACTGAGACACAGATGAAGCAGAACAGATGGTTTGTGGCTCTTCTTTCTAAAGGACTACCCGTCACTATTGGGTTTTATAGAGATCTTAACTTCAGCTTAAGGCTCCTTTGAAAGTGATAATTCTACATGTTAACACACATATGTGTCTGAGGCGGGTGTGTGCGTGAACACACACATGTTGTTGGGCCTTTACTGTAGTCCAAGCTGAGATTTCTCTGGGGACTGGCTTCCCAAGGAGCAGATGTCACACCACGGTGACTGCTAGGCAAATTTGGATGTCCACACCAAAGTGTCAGTCAGTCTCCAACTAGCACAGAGAGTGAGTAAAATCATGAGGCTGGCTGATTCCTGCCTTGACAAGAAAACTTAGGGGTTTAGACAGCTTTTACAAGAACTCTGTGTCTATACAACCACCCTGTTTAAATCTTATTGCTTGATATGTATGTCTGTGCTATTTTCTATTCAGTTTATAGGTATTCAAGTCTCCAAAAATGCTCTTTAAAGGACGTTAAAAGTGTTGGTTGCATTTACTAGCCTTAAATGTTCAGACCACCTACAGTCTTCTTTTCTTGTTTTATAATAAAGCAATCATCACAACTTTGCTCTGATGATTTTCACCAGCAGCAAGATCATTTCTTAAGGTGAATGGTAGTGTGGAAATGCAAAGGAACTGTGACTTGGAGTTTACTGCTTCTGGTTGCGCCTGCATTAAGGGAACAGTGGACACAGAGTGCAAATCCCCTTTTCCCTTTGTGTGTGTTTGTGTGTACAATATATACAAACAACATATGTGACTGAACTTTCCTGTTCACAATGAAAAACTTATAAGAAAGCTATTTCTCCTGTGTAGTGACAGAATTGAAATGCCTCAAAACTTGCTTGTCAGATATAAAAACAAACCAATAGGCAATAACTAAGCTTGAGCAGGCTCATTTTTTTACTAAACTAAACTGATGTACACTTATCCACTATGGTAGAGTATTTGGGGGCCATAAAAGGTTAATCACTAAAATTTAGCACGTATCCACTGTGGGAAAGCACTTGAGCGGCTTCAGACTAGGGTTAACTGTCTTGCCCCCACCTTAGTCACTCCTTATCTGTACACCTGTTCAGCTAAATGCCTGTTAGAGTACAAATTAGTAAGTCTGAGGTACTTAAGATGATCTAAAGACTTATATTGATGTAATCTGTTTAAGATGATGTAAAGGTTTAGCATAGATTATGATACTTATATATCTGATAGCTTTAGTTTGGTTTATCTGTAAAAACTGTTCCAGGACAATTTGGAGGGAATAGAGGTAAAGAGGGAAAAGGGAAATACCAGGAATGTTGAAGACTAATAAGGAAGCAAAGTTGCATATTTTGCCCCAAGCCATGCACTTGAAAGACTATACAAGCACAGGTCTAGAAACATATGGTTAGCCTAGAATACTAAGAAGATGATGGTCAATCTGGTTTATTAAATAACTCCCAAGTATGTTCATGGGAAATTAGTGCTGATAATATTACGCAATTGCTAGATTTGTTATTTGAGAATCATTAAAGTTGTTCGACTCTTTGAAAAGTTAAAAATGAAATTTTAATTTCTTGACTAAATATATATACTTATACCAAGTTTATTAAAGAAAAACGCATACAAAAGAGAACTTTGAGGGGAGTTAACAGCATTCATCATCTTCCAATTTCCACACAGTTCTGCAAGAGGATAGATGTCACTTATAATGGTTGCTAGGAATTGTTACAGTTACATATATTTAAAAGACTTATTAATATAATTATATATAATTTTGTATATCATTCATAATTCATATATTTTTTATGTTTATAGTTACTTATCGGTTATATTTCCATGCATATGTACAAGGGGGAGGAGGGACCAAATTAAAGAATTCAGCCTTAATTGTCATTTGTTCTCATGTTTAAGACCTGAACTAAAACTCCTAAACTTTTTTTTCTCTTATTTATCCATCTTGCCTCTCCAGAAAAAAATGAGATTTTTACTACTACTGATCTGGAAAGGTACACAACAATGGTTTTGATGCTTTGCATTTAATAAAATAAGACAGCATTTAAAGATTTAAGATTTGTTAGCGTTTTAATTTCTGCCCTCCTTCAAAAGCACTGTGAACTTTCCAGCCTATGTGCTAAAGATTGAAGTTCCACAAAGATAAAAATGGACAACGTTTCTTTAGCTGACAATTTGTCACATAGCCTTTAAGTTTTACTAGCCCGGAGAGATATCCGACAACTAAATAGTGAAAGGAAAGTGAATGATTAGCTGGCAGACCTTCAGGCTACTGAAAGATAGTTTTAGTAGCCTGTCATGAAAATCTGTGGCCTCGGGCTGTGAGGCTACTTTTTATTTCCAAGCCTGTTATTGATTTTGGTATGAAGAAAATAATTTGGTATTGTTGCTTAAGGTGTCACTGAGAAAGAAAAGAAAAAAGGGAAAAAAAAAAAAAAAGGAAGCAACCACATGTTTCATTTGCTAACAGTTTTTAGTTCAAATTTACCTTTTTATTACAACAGGGATTGAGCTGGTAGATGAAGGGCATTTACTACTTAAAGGTACTACCATCTTTATGAAACATGGCACACTAATCGAAAACACAAGTAAACTGAAAATTAAATTTAAAAGCCTATAATTTAGTATCTTCCTTGCCAGGAATGATGACTTTCATTTAAGGAGGGAATCCAGAGCTGCTCAGGGTCAGTCTGATGTGTGCCATTTTCAGGCCTATCGGAGAGGCTGATGGAGTTGATTAATTTCTTGGAACTCAGCTTTGTCTTCTCCAGCTCACTGAACAACTTCATTTCAGCTGATGAGTTCAAACAGGGGTCAGAGCAATCCTCATTTCTGACAATCCCACAAAATGGGAATTAATTTTATGAGTTAGTACTATTGTGTTCAAAACTAAGTAGAAAGCAGTCAGCTGACTTAACCTAAGGAGGGAAAGAAATATTCCATTTACGAAACCTACAAAAAAAGACAGAACTGTTAAAAAATACAGGAAAATATTTACATTAGACAGACAAAATGATTAAACTTCCCATAGAATCTAATGCCTGAAAATCCACTTAAGGTCCACGTCAACGCAAACACTTAAATTGTAGCTGTTGCGCTTCATCTTTATTTATAAAACACATTCAGGGGTGGATTAAAATGAGTTTGAGAGAACTGAAAAATGCAGGGCAACGAGGAGTGCATACCTGCTTTAGAGGTAACAAGACTACAAGCTCTAATTTTGTTTTAGTGACAGATGAGACATAATAAAGCAATACTGCTCATGTAAGTAGTAATGGCATTCGACATTATGAATATTGATACACTATTCAACAGCAAGTATTTCACAACACAGTCTTCAGTCTTTACACTCAAAGATGACGAAATACAGGTAATATTATTAAACTGATGCAATTTTGAAAAACAATATACAAACACCACCATTTGATCTAAGAGTATTCACACCTTTCAGATACTACTGAGACTTAGTTATTTCCATAGAATGATCTAGAACTACTCATACCTTAATATAAGTACATAGCCTGAACTTACATTTTAGAATCATTTGCTACAGGTGCTAACTTTCTGTCATTGTTCTTACCACTACCTTGGTTTGAAAAACCCGCCACATATGAAACACCACCCAGACTGTGGAAGAGGTTTTACTCTTTCAGTGTGCTGGGGAGTGGCTGAATCCAGAGCTGAGAAGGAGAGTACCATATTCATCAACAGTGAATGTGAGTTTTCTCAAATAGAGAATTACATCTTCTTTATTTGTCATAGAAAAGTTAAAAAACAAACTTAAAAGAGAGGGAGATGATTTAGAAATTTTGCTTATCTGTATGATTCAATTTGTCCTTTAAATAGGATTGACTCCAGAAATTGCAAAATCTGAATTCAAAATATAGAATCATGTTACTAAAAGGAATAAATATAATATTTTCCAAGTGAACCCTTCCAATTTCCATTTCTTTGTATATTGAAAGATATGGCAAATCAGCAGCTCAGAGACAGAAGACAAAAGAACAATTTCTGCTCTCACTATTGAGTGCAACAGTTGTTGAAGCTCAGAGTCTGTGCTGGTTGAAGGAACATATGGACTTTAGGAACTTTCGTTCAACAGCTGATGTTTGACACTAACTTACGTAAATCCTATAAATCTTGTCTAATGAAGCTGAGATCTTGATGCAGATTTTATTATCAGCAGATATGGATGATACAATGTTTTTAATTGATAAATGTATTTACATTTACCAGCATTTCATTCAGAATAAATGACTCCATTGTAGTTTGAAATGAAATAAAGCAAATTGAATAAGAGCTTAAAATTTCACTATGACAATGAACCTTAGCTGCTTAGAAGTGAATTTTTCTGTGAGTCTTCTTTAAACAAAAATACTTATCATTTGGATAGCGAGATTAGGGGGACAAAAATGTGAGGATGGTTTAGTTCCACTACAGAAGCCTTCAAGTGCTACAAATCACAGTCCATGGCCAAGAAAAATTGTGTACTGGGCATGAAAGGTGATGTGTAACTAATTTTTACCTTGAATAATGCATAAATTCTCCATCACCAAAAGTATCATCTTTTGTGGGGGGAATAACTAACAAAGAATGTACTCATTAATTTTGAGAAAGGTATTGCTCATTTTTCTTCAAACCCCTCCTGTTACTGGGTTTACTTAAGTAATTAAGTCTCCTATTTGTAACTGCAATTACCAGTTATCAGATTATGCACTATAATGATTAAAAAGTACACAGAACACTGAAAATGGATGGGGAGAGTTATCTGATCCACTTCTGCAAATGGTAACACATTTCGCAAAGTGAAAATCTGTCTTTTTAGCTAACTTTCCTGGCTGTCTCTTCTTGCATCATGGACAAAACTTTCACACTGCCTCTGTTCTTCCAAGTCACAGGATAATAACTTAGGTTTTTGCTCACAGCTATCCACAGTGCATCTAACTCCCATCTCAAAAAATCTTATTATTATAATTTCACCTTTTCTTCAATAAAGAAGTTAGGCTATTAAAATCTAGAGTCCTACTATTTACCCAGATTACGATGCTGTGCCATTTCTCTATTGATGCAGTGACTTCTCAGTGTTTGGTATTTTCTGCACTAGAATTAAGTCAGACCATGAGTGTCACAGATTAAAACAAGTTCCAAATCCTCTATACCTTGAACACGAAGATTACAAGTGTAGCTTGAATTTTGAATGCTGCAGTCTACTTCAAACTCATGATCACTGCTTACATAATCTTCTGAGTAGTACCACTGGCACATAAAATAATTTATAGATACACATACCTCTACATGATAATTTCTAATATGAAAACTTATTACTCAATAAGAATTTACACAAATTAGAATACAAATATTATTTGTAAAGAACAAGATATGAAAAATTATACAGGCTTTTGTGCTTTGTAGTGCTAAGAACTTTAAACTTCCACCAATAGTGGGAAATTCTGTCAGCTGCAGATCTGTGTCTTTCATTGGCACTGTACAGAATGAAATCAAATTGATCTTTTGATAGCACAAGTGGGAAAGTGCAAATATGTTTGTATCTGTGTAGGCTGTAAATTGGAGTTGCAGCTTTTTCTGTAGTGAAAATGAAATTATATGCTATTCAAAATCAACTACAGGATGTAAAATTAGCATGACTATGTACTTGGGTTTGACACATATGCATTACATTTATTTCAGACACTGCTGCTTCTGCTGAATGAAGTATGGAAAGGTTCTAGCAGTCTTATGGCCCAATACATGAAAGTAGAAAGAGTTACTGAAGCCTAGATGAATACACAACAGCAAACACTTCTGCATCAGCCACTTGCCATCTCTCCTTGCCATATAAGAAAACGAACAATACACATGGGAACTGTGTGCTATCAATTCAGACATCTTCAAATAGCATTCCTTAATTAATCCTCACGGGATACAGTTCTGAGAAGTGGAGAAACTAGTATCTCTCATTATTGGATTTTTCTCTATTTTAACAATACGCTACACCAACAGGATGGAAAACGGTTTTGAATTGGGACTTTACATTTATTTTATCATCTTTAATCCAGCCTGTTGCAAACAAGATCCCACATCCACTGTGCTTCACTGTGCTCTCTCCATTTATGCCTAGAAAAGATCAAGTGCAGATTTCAGTCATTGTGACACTGCTACCCAGCCCTAGCAATTGACTGTCAATCTAACAATGTATTGTTAGAGTGACCAGTTTAAGGAAGAATGTAATTTACTCCTTATGCCCATTGAGTTTTAGGTTTATCTCACCAGCTCAGTACCTTCAGCCCAGGCATTTTTAGTTGTACTGTTCTTAATAGTTGCTCATGAATTAGTATGCAGTCTCTGATGTACTGGCCACAACACTGAAGATATCAAAAACTGAGACCTTGGACTGCTTTTTAAAGTCAAGTGATAGCCAACAGAAGATTATAAAGTTCTGAGAAAAATATTTAACTTCTTCAGTCAATGAGATTATACTCATGTTCTATATAGTCAAGAGGTTGTGAAGATCCCTCATCTCATTCAAAGATTCATCCCAGTCATAATTAATAACAAAGAATACAATAATAACTACCTTTAGGGCACAAGTTCTGTCAACTACATAAATTATTTTATCCTTCAAAGAGTAGGTAACATCATCCTTTCTTGATATCCAAATTGACAGCTGAATATGCAAAATAAATTATAAAATTGATCTGAGGAGATCTTCCAGAAAACTGATAATTAGGGGGGTTTTAAATCCTTGAATAATATGCTTATTTCTTAATGTTTGTGTTTATTTCAACAAGTACCAGACACAAAATTAAAGAAAAAAAAAGAGTCACAAATGGCATGGGTATGATAACAAAAATACAACAAACAATCCAATATTGGGCATATAATGGGCATATTTTTAAAAAAAAAGGAAAACCAATATGGGGTAAAACCCAGTGAACCCCATAATTATAATTTTGAATGGTGTTTATTGATCATGTGGGGTTTATATGTGGGGTTTATATTCTTAAATATCAGTTATAGTTTGCAGTTTTATACAGTTACTGGACATATACAGACCTTTCAGCATTTATTTGTGGGCTTTTTTAGCTTAGTATCATCTGTAAATATCATCAAAGCTGTAATGGAACCACAGCATGGTTGAGGTTGGAAGAGACCTCTGGAGGTCATCTAGCCCTATTTAGCTGCTCAGGTGGGGCATCTAGAGCAGCTTCTGATGGTGGTTGAATATGTCCAAGGTGAGACACTCCACAGTCTCTCAATTCAAACTATGGCAGTGGTTTCTGATGTTCAGATGGAGCCTGCTGTGTTACAATTTGTGCCCCTCTTGTCTTGTTGCTGGGCACCACTGAGAAGAGCTGGCTCCATCCTCCTTGCAACCTCCCTTCAGGTATTTATATGCATTAATGAAATCCCTACTGAGCCTTCTCTTTCCAAGCTAAACAGTTCCAGCTCTCACAGCATCTCCTTATACATGAAATGCTTCAGTCTCCTCATCATCTTAGTGGTCCTTTGTTCGACTCTCTCCAGTGTGTCCATGTCTCTCTTGTAGCCCAGAATTGCAGCCAGCACTCAAGGTGCTGCCTCACCAGTGCTGAGTAGAAAGCGAGGATCACCTCTCTCAACCTGCTAGCAACACTACTTTTAATGCAGGACAGCATTTCCCTTTTTTTTGCCACAAGGGCAGATTGTCAGGTCATGTTCAAATTGGTTCTCACTAGGATCCCCCAGGTACTTTTAGGTAAAGCTGCTTTCCAGCCAGTCAGACCCCAGCTTGTACTGTGCCTGAGGTTTTTCCTCTTCAGATACAGGACTTGGTACTTCCTCATTTTGAATTCTTCAAGAAGTATGTTAAAGACAGTGTCCACAAAACTCACATGCTAGCAAAATAAAACAGGTAGAAAAGAAAAATTTTCCTTTCCCTTCAGTTCCCACCCTTAATGTGCATGAAGAAGAAGGTGTATATCTAATCCACTGACTATATCAGGTACACAAAATGAGGTAGTCAACACTTTTCCACATCTTGAGTGTGCCTGATAATACTTTGTTGACCAGTACTCACCAACACTTTATGATGTCTAGGACCCTTCATTTCCTCTCCCTGAAAAAGCCCAAACTCTGTCATTTCCCATTGGATTTAACCATGAAAGTCAGAGCAACCCATCTCTTCAGTGCCTGCCATGTATCTTGTCAACTCCTCATCCTGCATTTGGGAGCCCTTTTTTGAAGACTGCAACTCCTGTAGTAGATTTTATGGTGGACTTGCTTGCTGGAGTATGACTGCCTATTCTACTACAGATTTTGGGGGCTAATTTACAGGTTTTATACATCTTTATACATAACTTATTTTAGATACATGCACAGTAATATATATTTATATAAGGATTTATAAATATCAACACACATATTGTCTATAAGATATGCTATATACTACAGGTGTGTGATAGTACACACACAGCTACCTGTAAAAAGGCAGATATTTAAAAAGGCCTGATTTTACAGTTGCAGGTGCAGCTGTAGATTTATATTTATTTATAAGGTATTTCTAAAAGTTTAGATTTACATCTAAACAGCTATATTTAGTACAGTAAGATTTTGGATGTAGCTGTATTGTGCTGACGAAGACATCAGCAACACCCATACAGCTCAGAAAGGAAGTGTAAAGTTATTGTACATCCTATAGTGATGGGCTACCTGCCACTTCAGCTCCTCTCAGAATAGCCAGGCCAGCAGGGACAGGAGCTTGACTGACAGAATTGGAGAGTGGCAGCAGAAAGCTGTAAATTATCACTGGTGAAAAGGAGGTTGTACATCTACGCATACATCAGTGTGTCTTAAAGCACTGGGAAATATGACAACTGGTTTGCTGTTTATCCATTCTGCTGGCTGCATCTCCGATGTAATTATCAGTTGTGCAATTTATGATTTTTAAACTCAATACATGTGTGTTCATTAAAATACATGTGTGTGACGTTAAAAAAAAAAAAAGGGGGGGAGCAAAAAGACACATCAATTCCTCTAGCACAGGCTTGTGTTAGCTATGTTCTATGACACAGATCTTACTTTGCTTGTGGACTGGAATTTCTTTGCTTAAAACTACTGGAGAAAGTAAGGTAAGATTCTTTCATTTTCATGTCACTTTTCATCATTAAATTGAACAAGCAGAAATTGCAAAGCCGAGTAGATGGTTTCAGGGCACCCAAAGTAGCTTGTCTATTGGACAGAAGGAACGTTAGGCTATGGAAAGTATTAATTAACAGTTATCATTTTTGGGAGTTTTCAGCAGTTGACATTGAAAAGATCATTAGTCTTCTACATAACATTTTTAAAAATATGTTAAGAGTAAATTTGTCAGTCTTCAGTAAAAATCAAATGGAAGTAGTTGTCATAAAATGAAGGACAGTACCATTGGAAGTCTTCACTATAGTAATACCAAAACATCATTGTACAGACATGTACCACTGGGGAGGTGATCAGACTTTTATAGGGAAAAAATACAACATTTCTTTCCCCACTTCAGTACACTTGCTTCAGAGCTGATCTAATTTTTCTGCAGAGTAAGGCTCTGTTCCTTGGAAAAGTGAATTTATAATGGAGTTTACGGTGCAAGCCAGAGGTAAGGACACTGGCAGTGCATCCTTCTCCCGGTGTCCTTTCATTCAGAACGTATCTTCCACAGACTCTTCACAACAGTTTTTTATTAATTACAAGGAAGAGAAGAGGAAATAAATATTAATTTATTAATTTAACAGCAATTAAATTTATTAATTTAATTTTGTTTTAAAGAAAGAGTGGAAACCTTTTTTTTGTGAAGTGTGATATTTTTCCGGCAGAGGAAAAAAATATTCTGAAAATTTAAGAGTCATAAATGAAGATACATAAACAGAAGTCTATAAAATCTGTAACAACTGTTTCAGATAAGACATTTTTAACAGCCACTTAGTTTTTCACAGTGTGATAAAGTCTTCTGACAGAAGAAGTATAATTCAAGGAGTTAGCAAAACTCAGCAAACTGATTAATCTATTTAGGTCACACTGATACTTCCAAGCACATAAACTTTCCCTGTATTCAGAGGGCAGCTCTTACAAACCAAACTACATTCATAAATACTGCTATAAGAATGAAGGGGAGTGAAGCAAAGCCTGAAGTTTATTGATTGAAGTTGGCAAATGTTCACTTTTATTTTCCCTTGTGCTAACATCTTTCAAAAGTAAAGAGTACAGAAAGGAAAAGTCAGTAAGTGACTAGCATGGAGGATCAGGGAAGAAATAAGTACTGACAGTGATGGAATTATGTTGATCATACCAGTAAAGCAGCTACCATTGGCACAGAAGACCTAGGACCATCAGCCTGGTACCATCTGGCAGCAATCATTGCAGTGCCTGACATCAAGCAGGTAATGTTAACTCCACCACAAAAGGGGCTACGAACTATGATCAGAGATACAGCCCCATCAACGACATCTATTTTCCTGCTTTGCCATAAACGTCAGTGTCCATAGACCCCTCAATTATTCAGTGTTCTGCTGAAGGTTAAAGGCTTAGAACAGATTTTATAAGGCAGTCTTGACACATATTGTTTCCCCTGACCACACACACGCACACACACAAAAATGCAGGCTGGGAATGCCACAGTGGATAAAGATCAGCTGTAATTCATTTGCAATAATTAGAGACGAAATGAGCAGTGCTCAAGGTGAGGAAAAAGCAACAGAATTCATTTCTTTGGAAAAGGTTCTTTGAAAGCAAGTGGCTAAGCACATTCAGCACTGTTTTTGTAGATGTTTTTCCTATTTTCAAAACCAACATTACAATTTTATGATGCACAAAATGGAAAACTTTCAAAAATGTCAGGTTTTGAAAGAGATTACTATGAATAATGTATTTCAATACAGCTTTGTCAAACTGTTCTATAGTACATACATTTGTAATTTCTTAACACTGAATTTACTGGGAAGTGACACTACTGTGCTCATGCTGTTCACACTTGTTTACAAATAGAGGCAGTCAGGCTTTGAGCTTCAAATTCAAGTGTCCAGATACTGACGTGACTTGCCTGAAAGCACTGGCAGGAAAAGTGTGCTGTGTTAAAAATTCATAAAGAACACTGCTTTTTATTTCAAGAGTAACAGGAGCAAAAGGTTTTTGCAGTGCCCTGGGAAAGAGAAAGTTCAAATATTGTGAAGTTGCAGGAGTAGATCAGAGCATACTATTCACAGCTAAAGCCTACAAGGCAGTTCTTTATAGTGTCTTGGGTGAGACAACTGAAGGAGAACTGAACCTAAGGAGCCAATTTGCTGAGTTTTGTTCGGTCTGTAAATTGAGTAGTTTTTATTATAGAATCATGAACTGCAGGAACTGCATATTGAACAATGGAAAACTATATTTGAATCTGTATTTCTAGGTTATCTAAACTTAGGTTTCTGTAATTCCTCCAAAATATCAAATAGACCCATGAAGGGCTGCTTAACAGATTAGATCTTTCAAAATTCTGAGCATCAAAAATTATTGATCCCATAGCTGGCTACTTTTTCAGACACCTTTATTGTGAGAAGTAGCCATGTTCTGATTCCAGGCTAGAAGGAGACAGGTATGGGTTTGGGGTTTGGTGTGTTTTTTGTTTGGTTTTGGTTTTTGCTTTTTTTTTTTCTATGTGCTCAAACTTCCCCTTCTGAAATGCATGCACTCTTTGAGTTAGATTTAAAAGTATAATACCCAAGGTGTAACATTTCTTTATCTTCTTGTTCTCTTTATCCTGAAGTCTGTACTGACTGGTAACAAAACTGCTATGCATCATGTATTTAAAGATAACTTTAAATGAATATTCAGCAAAACAGCTTTGTATTTTAGACAGTTTCTGAACTAGATCCTTCTAGGAGAGACAAACAACTAGAAACACTTGTCAAATATGTTATTTCATACATTTAATTAATATCTATCAAATGTCTGTCAGATGGCTGACTGAATTATTTGAGGAAAAATTAGTAGAGTAAAACCTTAGTGTTTGACAGCAGTCGAATTTTGCTAAGAGGGTCCACCTCAAGCCTGTGCACACAAATAAGGAAGTACAAAGACAGCAGCATTACGTGGAAAGCTCTCACACTTTTGGGAGGGGGGAAATCAGCATGTCTGGCAGACCAGCTGAAGAGCCACTACTCAGATGCACTCATTTCCCATCTCGTGGGCAAAGTCCAGCACTTTCCCTTGTTGAACTTCTTATGGTTGGTGATTGCCCAGTCCTCTAATTTGTTGACATCTCTCTGTAGGGCCTCCCTGCCTTCAAGGGAGTCAACAGCTCCTCCAAATTTTGTGTCATCTGCAGAGTTACTTAGTATCCCTTCCAGTCCTGTGTCATTTATGAAGATATATTTTGCAAATGTATCAGTATAATGAGAATTTCTGCTTTGTAAACCCCGGAACAGCATGAATTTGATGTCTTTCTTTTATGTACATGGCATATGTAAACATCTAGATTGGAAAACTCATCATCCTGAACTCAAAAAATGGGTGACCACAAAATTTTCTCTTTATGCAAAATCCTATTTCAATTAATTTTGGTTGGATGAAGAAGCAGTCCTCTGGGATCTCTTCTTACACACCACTGGTCTGTAGGCTCCCAGGTAGTACCAACCTCTAGCAATAGATATGCTAGCATTTTTCTCATATCTTTTTCAAGCCCTTTGCTTCTCACTGCCTAGACTGCTAGTCTCTACTTTTCACTCTCATCAAAGCAAAAAATCCAAATTTCCTGCAACTCCGATACAGCTGCATGCAGATACAGCTATGACTCTACAAAGTCTTGAAGGTAAAACATCACCTGAGTGTAGGTTCAGTGCCTATTAGCTCAGGTTTTAATGACATCTTTATTCACCATCATGAAAATTCTCCCTGTTAGGCACTATAACACTATAACAGAAAAAGACCATTTTTAAAAAATTAGCATAGATAAAAGTCAAAAGCTTAATCATGAAAATGCTGCGACAGTAAAGTGTCACATGTCTTCCATTGAGTAAAAGGTAGGGAGATGCATTTACAAATAAAATACCTTCCACTTATTAAATAAATATAATATAGAGGAAATTCTTATCAAAATCAAGTGTATTATCTCTGAAATTTACTCGTTTTAAATCTGATCACATTTTTCTACTAGAAAAAATCTTTTTCAGGATGATACTAAAAGAAACCATTGTGTGTGATGATCATATTCAGAAGATGCAAATCAGTTTAGCCAATACATGCTACTACATTATTGTGTTCTTGCACATTTATAGAGTACCATCGGAAAGTCTGAATAATGGTTTATAACCAATAACTAATAAGAAAAACTGAGCAGATGTAAGATTTAGCATACTCTGTATCTAGTAAAAAAGAATTCTGGAACAAGCCAAAAAAGCTTTGTACTTCACTATTCTGAAAAAAACTACATGCTTTGTAAGAAGTCTCTGATGGATGAATTGATACATGGATAGGTAAATCCCTAAGGCAGACATGTATGTGAGGAAATAGATGATAGTCACCATGTTCCCCCCTGAATATGAGGAAGAACTTTTTTCTGTGCAAATGACAAAGCACTGGAACAGATTGCCCAGAGATGCCATGGAGTCTCCCTCACTGAAAATATTGCATCAGGACATGTGCTCTAGGACGACTCTACTTGAGCAGGGAGGTTGGATGAGATGGCCCACTGTGGTCCCTTTAAACCTTAGCCATTCTGTGATTCTGTGAAATTTATTTAAACTTGAATGTTTATCTTGTAGACTTCAATAAGAATTCTCGTGCTGAAGATCCATGTGGAACAGTCTTAACTGTTACAACTGGTTGTATATTGTACATGTATGCTCTTCTACAAAGATACTTGAGTATAAAATGTTAATAATTCTTCTCTGTCACACAACCTGGTACTACTCACAGCCTGACTCTAGTCCTAGATCCTATAAACACTTGACAAACAAAGTTCAATCATTAAATTACTCCTGCAAAAACTACAGATATTTATTTCCCTTTTGGCTAAATGTTTTCTTTGTTATCATTGATCACATTTAGTACAACAATTGAGTTATTTTGCAAATTCTATTCAGCAAATTCTAGTTGATTAATATTCTTTGAGTATTCTGCTTCACTGAACCTTTACTGACATTTACTCTTCAGTGTACAAAGTTACGAAATCTTCCTTTAGACTAAAATGGTCTGAATGTTTTCACAGTTGTATCTAGAATTACTGTTGTATATGGACTGAAAATGCAAAATTATGTGTTTAATAGTTAGAACTACCTGAATAAATACTGTGTGAACTAATATCCTCCTACTCCGTATACTTTATAAATTGTTCATCAGATTGAAAAAAATACCTTCTGTTTAACAAATTGCAGGTAACTCCATGCATGCTGCAGAACTTACCTTGAGACCAGTGCTTGTTCAGTAAAGCCCCAAACGTAAATACCTTGTCATAACACGCAATCTCATGTGCAATGTTAACTCAGCCCTGGATTTCAGAACACGTTAAAATGAATGACTTTTAGATAGGAAAAAAAAAAATCCCAAAAATAGTAAGTTACATAGTGCGGTCTCAGCACCTGTCCAGTGGAGCCACTTAACACAAGTCAACTCTAAGTAAGTCAACAAGAGGATGCTATCACATCATCTTGTTGATGATAAATCTTGACACATTTCTTCTACCTTGTTTCTAGAAGGAAGTGTTTATGCTATGGTGGCTGTGTTCTCTATCAGAATCATCAGTTTCCTCATCTCCTTCAGTGGTCATACAGATTGTAAAACCCTCTATATAGGCATCTGCTGCTGAGATTCAAATCTTGCTCTTCGTTCAGCATACGGATTCTTTCTCACATGTTGTTTATATCTGTGTTTCAATGCAAGAAGAGATCTCTTTCCGTACTTTGCATTATAGAATTGTAAAAATTATCAAAATATCTTTGCTTTCAAATTGGCCTTGGATTTCTCTCACTGAGCTTTGTGAATGCATCAGTATAAATGTTTCAGTGCAAGCATTTTGCAATGTTTTATTTTTGCTCTGCCAATTGGTGTATATACACACCTCTATTTCTTCACCATCAGTTATTCTTGTCAACTTGAGGATACACTTCTAAGGTGTGTAAAAATTGCTACAGCAGATCCTAGTAGTGAAGCTGAAAACTTTATCCTTCATCTAACAATGAAGGCCAGTATGACCACAAATCAATTCAATGAAAGAACAAGGTATATTCTTATAAAACTTTCATATATCACAGTTGCAGTTCATTGCTCATATTTAGAAAGACCAAGATTCTGGAGCAAGAATTGGAGAATATAATTAACTTTTTCTTACTAAGACAAAGTGCAAAATAACAGCTTTTATGGACAAATTAGAAGAAACTTTGCTACAGATTAGGGTCTCACTAAGAGAAGGGAAAGAGAACTGTATGTAACTGTTACTGATATATAGCATCTAAATGCTATATATCTCTAAGCAATTTAATTTGAGGAAGCAGCAGGTGGGGTATTTTGAGTAAAGAGAAAAAAAAATTAATTCTATTGCACAAGTCTTCATCAAGACTTCATTAGAATATCAGGCTCACTTCTGATTAGCTATGTTTAGAATAGTATATTTCAATGTAAAACCAGCCTACTCAGATGATAAGAGGTTTTAGAGAACAAATCTTAAAAGAAGAGACTAGTGAAACAAAACTTGGGGCAGGTTATAATTATTTTCTATAAATATACTTATTTGATAAACACAATGAAAAGAAAGGACTGTCAGAACTAAGTATGCTTGTCCAAGATCAAAAGACTGCAAAAATTAGTTATGGATATATCTTCTCAGCAAATGAAAAGAACATTTCTAACCATCAGAAATGAAGTTCTGGTGTGTTTTTTTGAATGATGCAGTGGAGGTCTGGAACATACATTGACTAAAAATATTTGAAAATATCTGCTAGAATCCATGTGGCCACCAAAATAAAAGCAAGCAATGGTAATATTGATATATTTCATAACTATATATGCACCTGTAATTTGAGCTGCACACATGTGTAATAGGTGTATATAAATATATATATACACATACATGCACATATATAATCTTACAAGCCTAATGTTTGAGATCTCATGTATCCTTTACTTAAAACAACTAAATATACTGTTTGTTTTGTTTGGCTCTGATACTATACTGAGTAGATATGTTCACTGCTCAAATCTATAGATTTTTCTTGAACAATTGTAGAGCATTCAATTTAAAAATCCTTTAAGAATAGGATCAACTCAAAGACCAGGGCAAATTGTCTTGTTCCTTGGCAAAATTTCTCCTAACTTTGCTATATTCCCATTGACTTATCCTAAAACATAGTCAATCCTGAGCAATCCAGTACAGCTATTCCAGCCCTTCATCCAGTTCATCAATGTAAATATTTAAGCACCCATAAACCCACTTTAAATAGTCCATTATCAGCTTCCTTTTGCATTAGATTATGACCATTTTTCCCCTTCTCCTTTACTACTTTCTCTCAGTCTCCCCTCGCTTTGTCCAAGTCCAATGTGAATGAAATTTCAAGTATATAACTCCTTATATGACTTTGTGTGTGTGTTTGTTTGCTTATCTGTTTACTCATAGCTATTTTCCTAATGTGATATATCAATGTCTTGCTGTTTCTCTGATCAGTAGCAAGACTGCTAATACAGCCTTACTGAGTATATGGTTCCCTGTTGTGCTATGGGAAACAACCACCAAAAGAGTAAGAAGCTACTCGAATATGCTGCATTTGGTCTGACTGAACTGTAACAGATACTAAACTGGGTCCTAAGAGAGCTTTAATATACTCTGAGACCAGCATATTGTGATAATAACCTCTCCATTATAATGGTCATTAAGGAAACTTGAAAATACCAGTTCACAAACTAAACAGAATAACTTCTCCATTCGGGACTTTTGCTACAAATAGAGAAATTTATTTTGGGGAACAGCCAGGAAAAGATAGAGTGGGGCTGGAATTCTAAAAGAAAGTAGCAACAATTAGATCATTTCTGCCACTGCTTACTGGGTGGGTCCTCTGAATGTCAGCCTCATTATTCTGCATGTCAACTCTAGGCAGCAGCTCCTAAATGCCTTTCCAAATGGTGGCCTAAATGGCAGTCCCTGTTGTACATTCTTTCTCCAGTAAATTCTTTCTTTTGGGAACTTCTTTTAGTTCATAATAAATTTCAGGAGCACTAGCTTGAGAACAATGTTTGAGGCTTATGCCAAAACAGACTGGCAGATAAATGCTTCAAATCCACAGTTTCATTATCGGTTCTGAGAATCCGTAGGCTGCAAGACTTGTTCACTGGTGAGGAAGAACCCAGATATTCTGAGGTAACAAGGACAATTTACATAACATTTGTATAATCTCAGTGTCTCAAAGGCCCTGCATAGCTCTGTTCACCAGAGTCTCTAAGCCCCTCACAAACATGAAAGAAAGCATCTTCATTGTGGTTGCATTAAAGAAAGAATCCTTCTGTGAGGTTAGTTGGGTTCCAAAACATGGACAAATTAATTGAACAGACAACAAATGTGTGGCAGTGCCAGGAAATCGTGTTGTAATTCTCAGTCCACAGCAACAACCACAAGACTAATCTCCTTGTACATTTCTAGTAGCAAAAGGGGGAGGAGGAGGAGCATAAAGTCCTTCACAGAATCCCCTTCTTTGTTTAATAGGGATTTTATCATGCATGGAAACAACCATTCCGTTTGCTTATGTAGACTGATAGCAGTCTGTTGAACTAAGCTTGCAACAAAATGATGATACAACATTTAAAGATGGGCTGCATGAAATCAGAGATTCAAACTTCTGGCTGATGCAAAATAGAGCCTGTTTTTTACTAGCAGCTGTGTCTCAAGCAATAACAAATTTTCCTACCTCTCATTTGTTTGGAGGGACAGCCAGTACCTTCAGCTACTGGAGGTTGATCCATGGCTATAAAACTAACTTTTAGTCTGTTATGAGCTAAGGACAAAACCTTCCTGAAGCTATTCTTTCTGTTAGTTTAGCTAAAAGGTGGCTAAGCAGCCACACCGTGTCATGGACACTTCATAGATGTCAGAGTTGCCTCTCCAGTGTTCAGCAGTGCCAAAATCCATCCAGTTACATCTCAGTCTTCATGCATGGCTGCTGTGGTAGAGGAGCTTGCAAGATGAAGGGAAAATATTCAAATGCCTTACTCCTGAGCACAGTACTCCTGTTCAGGGCAGGTTTGCCATCTTTTGCCTGGGAGAAGTCAAAGCCAGTGGCTAGTTTTGTTCTCTTCAAATAACTGTTGCTCTCTTCCTCTGAAGTATTTAAATGAAATACATTTGCATCATATAAAAATATCAGAGTATATTTGCTGTGTGTTTACATTTTTATGAAGTCCAGCTACCACAGAGAACTGAAAGACTCCAGAGTAGAAACATATGGGTTGTGACACATTCTCCATTTTGCTCTGGTTGGTTCACTTGTTGGTTCAAGGCAAAGGCAAGCCCAGCCCCTAACATTTCCACCCAGTTTCATTATCCTGCTGTGACACTATGGATGCAGGAAGGAGCCACACATAGCTCATGTTTACTGCCCTGCCTGTGTTCTCCAGCTCTTCTCCCATAAGTTATGTGTTCTCCACCTCTTCTCACATAATAATTGAGGACATATTCCCTGTCCCTATCCTCCATACAGACAGAGATATACACATGTGAATAGATACATTAGCAAGTTCCAACCCATGCTCAAGGCCTCCCACACATTTTCGGGGGAGTCTACATTCACAAATGCTGTTTGCAAAGTGGAGAACTCACTCCACTGAGTGAATTCTTTACCTTGGCTCAGAACATGGCTTCAGTTTTCTGTGCAGCATTACATTTTCAGTGGTGCAATTTTGTTTTAACACTTTTCTTGAGAAGCAGTGTAGAATAGAAATTTAAACTACTATTTCAATATCCAGTGGCTCCATTAACTACACCCTTAAGCATATGCTGTGCTGCAATGACTAATCTGTCTCCCTGCTAACAATAAGAAGCACCCTGAAGTCAGGAAGCCTTCTGGTTGCTTTGGGCTCCAAGGGCAGGCTCCTTGGATGACTGAATGCTGCTGTGACTGGGTCATGTCTGTGTAATAATGGTCCTCAACAAATGTAATTGTGTCCTTAAAGCCACAAAAAGACAGCAATAACAGAGTGGTGCATGTCGCTGTGAAGTTGTCTGCGTCATCTGAGTCTGGCTCTATCTGGCATTCCAGCAAAATGGCTTTATTAGATAGGCTGCCAGAATGCAGCTGTGGCACCTTTGGGGTTTGTTTGGTTGGTTGGTTGGTTGGTTTGGTTTGGTTTGGTGTTCTGTGGGGTTTTGGGTGTTATTTGTTTGTTTGTTTGTTTGTTTCTTAAAAAAGAGAGAATTTTCCTTCTGGGTGGCCATTTTTTCTGGTTTGGCACAGAACCATTGGCATGAGCAAATGGATTAGCAAGGAAGGTATAGAAACAGGAAGGAAGAGATAAGGAAAGGTCTGAGTTATCAGCACTGACTCACCAGTTTACAGTGCAAAATTCATGCACAGCTCTAGCTTCATTTCTGCTCTTCCCAACATCTCCTCCTTGGGCCATGTGGTATCCTTGCAATTGGGGTACAGTTTATGTTCTTTTGGCACCTAAGACTTTTCCCTGCAAACAGCCACAAAGTCTGTGACTATATGGATCTAGATAATTTAATAATGAAAAAGATAAAAAATACACTAGCAGTGAATCAAAGCAAATATAACCATAAAACAATACTCTTAAATACGTAGTCACACACTGTTCTGAAAACCAGGATTCTTAGCTATTACTACTACAGTCAACAAAGGGAACGAAAAAGATGTCAGATAAAGCAAAGAATACATATCCACATTTGTTTCAGTCGTTTAAGCAACAAGTTTCCAAAAGAGAAAGCAAGCCTTTTCCAGAAATTAAAATTTCCAAACGAGAATTATATTTTACCTGGAAGGTGCCCCTATGCTAAAGGAAGTGAGCATAACTTATCCAACCTGTTTTGAGTATTGCTCTGTTTAAATGCCATTTCAAAAGATTCATTGGCTATGTAGGCTTTTACTATCAGCATATTTATTTCACCTCCTAAATGAAATCCAATTTGAGGCTATTAATATTAATGTGCTGAGATAATTCTGATGATGAATTAATAAAACACTTGGCCTCTCAATATGCTGTTTGCTCTTACCATTTAATGATGCTCTTAACTGGAAAAAGGAAGAGATAGAGCAGATTCCAGCAGGAGCCTGAAAATTAGAAACCACTTCATTGTTTTTACCTTGCCACTTTAATGACAATCGATGGCATTGATTTTGGACTAGAAAAGTATTTACTAAATCTTTACCATGTGCTACAATCCCTATTTAGATTCCTTAAGCTTAATCTATATGCAACACCTGCTTAAAGTACTTCAACTGTTTGATGAGATTAAATTAAAAAATATTTAATGCATTTCTGTAGTTTGTTGGAGATTTGACCCTATTTCTTTTGTTAGTCATAAATATTGGGGTTTTTGCAAAACAATTGTCTTCACACTGAAAGCACACAGCTGTACCTTAGAAAAACAAGATGGCATCAACAGTCTCATTTCTTTACAAGAGGAATGTCAGTTCAATGAGCGTTTTAGTACAGATAAGGCTAATTCACCTACCTTATTATGCCAGAATAGATTTCCATTTGAAGAGCGGAATTCAGCTAATGTACATGATTTTTACATTAGTCTACACAGTTAGCACAAAATCCTAATAGAAAAAAATCTAAATAATAAGATATTTCCACAGACAACTCATGTAAAAACATATGTGTAAACATCTATATATGTCCTATATATATAGTTTCATATTCACAATTTATATAATTTTTTATTATTGATAAAAGTGAATATGGAAAGCATTTCATTCTAAGATCACATATATGTATAATTTATTAAGATATAGAACCTGAATGATAGTAATTTTTATTTTCTATATATGAGGAATGAATGAAAAAATTATAGTAATGTGATTGCTAACAATTGCAATTTAATCTAAGATTTCAGTCCAGGAAAGCCTATCTAAAAGGTGGCTTACAGAACTCATACAGGCTAATTTTCAAAGTAAAGTGTATTTTAGAAATTCTAGAAGGATGGTAAACCTAGAAGTGCATTCCCAGTACACCTCATGTTTAAGCCTGGAGCTTTCATTCCAGCCAGATTGTCTCTCTTTGAAATAGGTCAGATGATACAGACTGTTTTACCTTAACTCCATTGTAGGAATATGCAAAAATATCAGGAAACCAAGAAGCAACAATTTTAACATATCTGACATGTATATTATTATTAATAATTAAGTTTCTCAAACAGAGAAGTCAAACAAATTACTACCTCCAAACTGCTTCAGACAGAAAACAAAGACAAGAAATTTACTGTTGTTCTTTTTCATTAAATTATTAAGTACTCAGTGTTTTAAAAACTCTGTATGTAGCTAGAGAAAGTTTGCTAATATGGAAGAAAAATGTTTGCAATTTCTAAAATTATGCTACTTGATAATCAGATTTTAATGTTTATTATTTGTGACAGGATAATAGCAAGTGGGTTTAGGTGGTAGGGGAGATGGATGATGTTGCAGGGTACCAGTTGTATATCAGTTCTATTTTGATGCTGCTTCTTTGAAGCAGGCATGAGAGGAAAACCTGTACAGCAAGTCATAATGCAATCTGCATTTCACAAAATTTGCCCTCTGCTCCCATGTCCAAGTACAAAATAGGTAACGCAGGTCAACAGGCACTGAATGGCCACATTGAAAGCCAATCAGGGAACTCCTTTTTTTTTGTTCTATTTGCATTTCCCCTTACGTAGGTGAAATGTTTAATTTCTCCTAGAGTTTATAACAACCTAAAAGGACAGACAAAGTGTTAACTTCCTACGTGTCTTTGGCCACTATTCTGATGATCATGATCTTAAAAAGACTATAATGTGTGCACAATTTCATGAAGTTCAAATAGTTCTGTCAAAATCAGAGTTGTTTTGCTATTATCTATAGGTTGTTCAGGGATAACATCATAACATACAAAACTGCTGACTTGAGTCAATGATCTATAACTCCTAAATCTTCATCAGTGCCTTGAATTTTGCTATTATTTCTTGGAAGTTTACCTACTTTCAGTCATTTTTGGAGTATTTTCATGACCAGACTTGGTGTGAAAGTTCTAACCTCTGAGAGAAAAACAAAACTATAGAATCATAGAAAGGTTTGGGTTGGAACACTTGTTCCAAGCCCCCTGCACTGAGCAGAGACACCTACCAAAAATCATGCTGTTCAGAGCGTTGTCCAAGCTGACCTCGAATGTTTCCAGGATGAGGTGTCTACCACCTTTCTGATCAATCTGTGCCGTGTTTTACCACCCCTCCTTGTAAATTCTTTATATTTAATCTAGGTCAATGAGAAGAATCTGAACTATTATGCTTTTAAAAATCAGTTAATTTGGTGAAAGAAAACTGATTTTAAAATATTAAAATCTATTTGAAACTGTCAGGTAGCCTTTTAAAATACTGTTCAATGATAATAGCCTAAAACATTGCTGTATTTCAGCTGCTATATATTTTCTCAGGTAGCCACAGCAATGTTTCCTAATTAGATAACTTAGGGCTAAACACTGGGAGTTTCTAAGTGTTGAGTACCTTAAACTTTTGACAAAGCAAGAGCAGAGAGTACCCAGTGCCTCAAAGGGTAGGTCACTCTTTATATAACAGTGCGTGAGAATCAGTTTTCATCTTGTTTTTCTTAGACATAATTTGATGTTTTACAATAGAAAAAAGTGTAAGCACACCCCAGCATATCACTTCTATCACTCGTGTGTATAAAATGCTTCCCCCTATGCTTTTAAGGTGATGAAAAGGACAACTACCTTGTGTCTAAATCAGGAGAGCTTGATATGATGTCAAAGCCTTTGGCTAAACATAGATTGACTTAATTCTTTCAATAATGAACTTTGGTCCAGAGCATTTAACAACCACAAGAGGAGAAACCCAATATAAAAGAGAAAATCTCCTCATTCAGGTTATCTTGACTCTGCTGCAGGCAAAACATAGAAATATTTTTTTAATCGAGATTCTCTGCAGCAGCCCGTTCCAAATGCCAGTATCCATCACTGATGACTGGATCAATAGCTCTGTTTTGGCCCCAGTCTCCTACGAGAGATGGCATGCCATCAGTGACAGACAAATATCACAGTTAAGCAAAGTATCCAGCCAGACCTAGTAACATTTTTATTGATTTTTGTTGTGCAAATAATGTCTTTTTGGGCTGAATAAATGGCTTTGAGCCAAACAGTCATTGTTTATGATTCCAAAATGCAATAAAGGGACAGGAAATATATTATAGCCTATGTCTCAAGGCACACAACATAATCATCCTTTGGTGGTGAAAAACTGTCCAGCTGCAACCATGAGTGCATATTTATCCATGCTTAAAGGTACCTGTAGGACTTGCAAATCTTACACAAAATGTCCTGTTAGGAAACAGATGGTATTGCCCTTTAACCTATTGAATAAGTACTAGAAAACCAAGCAAAAAATAAGCACTATATTTCTTCAATCAATACAAAGAAAACACTTTATTATTTTCCCTTCAAATGAAATATCAAACTTGCCAAAATGGTATTAGGGTGCTATGAAAAAAGAACAAACCAGAAAGTATCCCGACTTTCTTCAAATGCTACAAAATTAAATTAATACTTGTACAGGAACAATATTTGTTGGCTTTGTACTCTCTTCTTCTTTTTTTTTTTTTTCAGAAATTGCTAAAACATATTTTGTAAAATTTTTGCATTAAAGAGCATATTATTTATCTTTCTTTTTAAAAACATCTATTTTGTTTTGCTAATATTATTTAATCACTGAAGATAGCCATACAAACAGAAGTATCTCCTTATGGTTATATCTGCATTAAATCCCAAACCTTTTCCACTGGGTATATGTCTACTATATCGAGTAGATTTAATGAGAAATCTTTCTTAGTCTCAGCAAGTGTGCAGTGGCCAAACTTTCTAGACATGCAGGTGCCATAAACAAATATTATCATTCAATGACATTGTCAAATCACCAGTACAAATCATCATCAGTGGACATCTGAGAAAAGAATTATTCTTATAACCGCCAAGTTATCTACAAAGAAATATTATTTAAAGTTTTGTTGTTTCCAATTAACTAGAAATAAGCTGTATTAGCTTGCATTATTTCAAGGCTGGTAAAACTATTTAGCCCTCATTGAACAACTCTGTGTTTTCACAGAAAAAATAAATAATTCAAACACCTTTCAGAAAAATTCAAGAATATTTTTCCTCATCTCAGAAGAGTCTGTCTGTAGGAAAATGTTACACTAATCAAAGGCCAGCCTAAATCCCATTTCTCCTATATATCAAGCTTTTATTAACTCTCTAATGACAGCCTGAAATATAATTTTGAAGGTATTTGGAGTACAAGACAAAAGTTGTTCCTAAAAAATTATGCACAAAATCAGGAGGTTTGTTTGTAACATTTTGAAAAGTAAATTGCAGAAAGAAACCGTGGAAGTCAATGGGAAACTCTAAGAGGAAACATGACCATAATAGCCTATATTTGTTAATAGCCTTATTATGTCTTCTATAAAACATAAGTTCTGATACTCTTCCCAGCAAACCTATTGTAAATTTTTTATATTCTTCAATAGAAGTATATATTCTCTTTGGATTACATAAAATTAATCCAACAAGCCTCAAACCCTATCTCTCTGTTGTACATCTTTTTGAAAAGTTATTCAACTTTAACAAGTACGTCATTAAATGCTTCCAAAGTTTCTGGGTGAATGAAGCTTTTTCTTTTATTATTTTTTAAAGTAAATTTCCCAGATTCTCGACCCTGGAAAGATTACACTTGTGATCAGAAATTATATGTGAGGACAGCTTCTCTGAATCAGGACATCTCATAAGCCCAAAGATATTCCTGTGTCTAAAGGTTCCTGACAGTAAGATGTGAAAAGGCAGAACAGAGATATAAAGAGGTTGACTTTTGATATGTTGCACATAGTTCAGGATAGTCATAGATTTGTCACCTCTTTTGTCCTTGCCCACCTCATCTGAGTATTTAAAGACCAGAGTAACCATCTTCTGAGAGATCATAGACTTGGTCTTCCATCCTTCACTGTCTGCTGTTATCTTTTTTGTACACATTAGAGACTCATATAATGAGCAACGTCTTATCTTTGAACCTAAAGAGAAATAAATTATCAAACTTACATTTCATAGCATCAAATCTATTAGAGAAAAAAATCTCTTGTTCTTTGAACCCCTGTCTTCAGCAATAAGTGAACTGAAGCACAGAGGAGCCAAGTCTCTGAGTCCAATGGTTTATCCCTGGCAATGGTTTTTTTCTCCAAGAGAGAGAATAAGAAAACAGTAAGAAACATCTATTGAGTGTTATTCATCTGGTTTATTTCTAAATATCTCTTTTAGCAGGAGATGGATAGTCCTATGAAGGTGTCTGTTTCTTTCTGTTAACTACAAGGGTAGCCCTGAGACACTGGCTTAGACTTACATATATATTCTATTTTTAGATAACCTTTAGAATCCTAACTTTGGTCATTCAGATGGTTTCAGGCTGCCAATCCTGAGCAGATGATGGTCCCTGTGTCCTTTAGGGCTGAACTTTACAGGATTTCAGGAACACGGTTTCTTTATATTTTCAACTTTCATCCAGACTGAGAAGTCTGTTTACTTATTTGGGAGCCTTACTTTAATTTTAACCCAGAAAACTGACACCTAATGTTAGGTATTTTGATTTCAGATGTTCAGATATTGTATTGGATTTGGCCTAAAGATTTGTTTGGGCTGAAATCAGAATAAGCAATTAAGCCTGCATATTGTACTGTGAACATTTTTTTCTTTTCTAACTTTAAAGGGTTTCAGGGCACTTTATTTGAAATTTTAAACTCAATGTAAATCAGAAACATTAAACCATGAGGTATGAAGCTATAGGCAAACACTTCAGTGCATGATCAGCCAGGTTACCCATTTGTTCTCTGGAGGAGCTGGCCCCCAGTAAACTCAACCCCATTGTTCCTGAGCTAGAGGAGCAGGTCTACATAAAACCCTAGCTGGGTATTAAGAGATCTGCAACTGCTCCTCCTGCAGACCTCAGGAACATATGTTCACATGCTTGACACAAACCGTCTGTGCCAATAAAACCCTGCCCATTGTCATGCTAAGGAAATTCAACCCTCCCTGCAGACTAAGCCCTGTCTATGTCAGTTGGTCAGGCACGTCTTCTCCTGGGGGAGTTGAATCCCGCCAACTGAGAGCATGGTTTGCAGAGGACAAACAAATAGGCTGTAATGGGATAGCATGTGAAATGTTCCTGCAAAGACTAGTCACCTGGGTCTTATGAACTGTGAAGTGAAGATACTAGAATGAGTGTTCTTAAGAGTGTGAAATCGCCTCCATTGAGGAGGCTAAAAATAATGGAATAAAAAATGTTTCTTCATAATCCTCTTATTACAGGTCCTGTTTTCTCTGCAGGTAAGAATGCCTCCACCCATTGCATCCATTTCAAGAGTACAATTTAAAGTGTTTTTTTACAGCAAATACAGTGAGGTAGAAACAAACATGCTTTACTGTCTGGCTTTTAAAGACAACGGCAGCTGTGACCAGACTGATCTCATCACCCCATCGGCAATATTTTTATAGCAGTTAGAGTAATGGCAAGGCAGAGACTCTCAAACTTGGATTTACCTAAGTGTTTTCTTTCCAGGTCCTTTTTCTCTGGTGACCTCTATGTTTCTGATCTGTTTTTCAGATTAAAGTTTCCACGTATATTCTCTAGCTAAGTTACTGGGAGAGCTTTACTGACACTTGGAGGTGTGTGAGTTATAGCTTTGCATTGAACTTTGCTTCTCGGATAAAGAGAAAGGCTGATGAGGAGAAAGGGTAGGCTTGGGTGTGTTCAAACGTGATGTCTGCTCAGATGCCTTTAGCCAGCATAGGCCTGGATATGGAGCAGTTAAGATTTGCATGAGAAAATCTTCCTGGAGGAAACAGCATGAGCCAGTGGACAGGCAGTCCAGATGTCTTGTGATCTATCTCTAGTTTTCTCTGCATTGCCATGTAAGCTTGGGAAAGCCTCTTTTCCTCAGCTCTTAATTTCAGTCTGCAGGAACTTAGAGATAGACCTAACCTACAATGTGATCTCAGATCTTTCTGAAATGCCCATTTCCAACAACTACGATGCCTACAAATCCGTCTGACCAATAACAGCATGTTTAGGAGAGAACAAAGTATCATCTATTATGTGTTTGATAGGCAAATCTCCAGCTTGATCATCTTTTATTTTTCCTTATCAGCTATATTTCTTCACTTTGTATATTTCATTGAGTATATTTAGTTTAGGAATTTTTCTGATGATCCCAAATATTATCAACAGAATTTAAAACACTTACTAAGAAGAGGAGCACAGTGAGATTTCTGCCACATATACTGTGATTTTCTCTTCAGAACTTCTGAATAAATTCATCTTTGAAAATACAACCAGAGCTAGGCAATATTTAAGCTTAAATAAGACACAGCAGGTTTTTTTAAAAGGAAAAAAGTCTCTAAGTGGATCATGGACTGAAACAGAGTAGCTCACCACCTCCTCTATTGCCTCTGTATTACAATATAGATGTGATTATAGAATATGTAAATATAGACAAGCAATCATATTCATAATAAACACAGGTCATGAACCAGAACAAGAGAAATTAAATAGCAGCAGTATTAGTAATTAGTGCACAGCTTCTGGAAAGTCTCTGCAAATATCACTGCCTTACTAGGGTGCAATGAAGTCCAGATCACTTTGTGTATTCAGTGATACAACAGATACACTGGATAAACTTGTTTTGCTGGAGTGAATACGTCCAATATGAGCTACAGGTTCATAGCCTGTAAAATACATGTTTTCTCCAAGGACTAGGGTATTTCAGAGACTTTTATAGGTTGGTCAAGGAAATCCTGATCTTTATGGGGAAACCATCTCAGTGACTTTGGTTTCTTCTGATACTCACGCTCAGTGAAGGAGACTTAATTAGAGCAACAATACACGCACATTCTTGTATATGAGGGAGAGTTCCATCTCCACACTTCCTAACTATATAAGCCATGCTGAAATACTCAGTCATTTGATCTCAGTATCATCTGGGGACCAGCTGTCCTGCCAGCTCTCCCACTCTCCATGTGGTCTCTGCACCCCATATGTTTCCGGCCCTTTTTCCCATATGCCTTGATCTCCCTGTATCCACCAGACACCCAGATTTCAGTTTCCTTGCTTACCTTACAAATTATCCAGGCATAGTATGAATGGTGGTTTCCACGTCCATTTTATCCTTAGCAGGTATCTGGCTAAGCTTAGCACCAGTTTTCTGTGGCGTTACAGCAAAATTAGCATTTCTGGAAAGTTCCTGTGTTGCTCAATAAAATTAATAAAAAGTGCAAAAATTGTAAACCATCAGAGGATAGAGGATTTTGATCATCCTGGTAATATATTTATTGCCTGAAAAGAGAGATGGGAAGATAAGTTCTCCGAGGCCAGTGAGTCTCTTTCCAAAAATCAAAATTCTGCCGACAGCAGAAGGTTGGTCATCAGACAAAGTCAACTCTTTATCTCTTTCTGTCTGCTTCTCTTCAGTGATTCTGAAGTCTCTGTAGATGTTACAACCACCCTCTGCTGTTGGAATCCAGCCTTTATTCTAATCTTAATGTTATAATATATAATCCAATATAATATTGTATCTGATTCTATCCTTGTGAATTTAAATATGCTTCTCTATTCTACCATTATTTCTCAAAGGCTTTATGATCATTTAAGATTTATCTAGTAATATAAAATATGTTGTACTGTTTCCACAGACTTAATAGACTTTATATTTTATTATAAATGTTTTTTATATTTTATTGTTATTTTTTTTAAATTGCATTTTATGCATCCAGTAGTCAACCATGAGTATGCAAAATAAAATGTCTTCACTATGATCCAAATTTAAAATGTCACTCTGACTTAATTACAATCAAGGTAGAGACCAGGCTCATACTATCCAGTAGTCCCCATCTGAGCTCTGAACAGCACATCTTGAGAAGTAGAAATAATGGCTTTTTCCAAGGTAAGACTCCGCTGGCTTCTCAGCAGCATTTATTACTGAAGAAGTACTATTTGCAAAATATTTTTAAAAATTCACCTGCAATTGTAAGTTATCTCTGCACAGTCCTTTTTTTACTTGCAGATAGACATATTCTTCTCTCCTTACATCAGTCTAGTGTTAATGCGTGACCACATCTTTCAACCTGGAATTTTGCTTTGAGTTGAGAAAGTTGTAGCAACCCTAGTAAAGCAGCCATCTTCATGACTGAAATGCTTAAAACCAATTAATAACTATAGCCAGTATCTGCAAAATGTGCCCTGTAACCCTACCTACCCTGTAAAATATTCCATGTAGCTCTACCATTCAGGATTAGACCCTTAGGTAGCAAGGCATCAAGAAGACGCATAATTTCAATCATAAGAAAAGTTCCACTTACTTCAATGAACTGGTGCCTGAGAGCCTTTTTGGATCTTGCACAGTCACATCACACAGTAACTAAAGCAGAGCCAAGCTAAAAATCTCAGGAGAAAACTGAGGAAGAGGAATCTTAGTCACGGAAAGATGTGCAAATTTGATGAGACTTTTGGGACATGAGGACAGTCAAGCATTGCAGCAGGTTGCCAAGAGAGGTTCATCAATTTCCATCTATGGAGGATTTGAACACCAGGGTGGATAAACCCTTAGAAACCTAGTCTAGCCTGCTTTGAGCAAGGGGTTGTACTGTAGACCTTCCTAGGACGTTTACAACAAATTATTCTATGACCTTATTAACATAAGGATACAAAAATTCTAAAATCAAAACCTTAAATTGCATCCATTTATCCATGCTCTTCTCACATAAAAAACCATTACCATAACTCACAAAAATATACAAAAAGGAGTCATCAATAACATAGACGCAAGACACCATCAAAGTTTTGGCCCTAACTGCTGGTATTTTTTGCCTGATGGTTCTCTCTCATCTGCCTTATGATTATTGAATATACTTTGCAATAAACATAATCTTTTCAAAAGCACAAATTAACCAGAAGACAGGATCAGTGTTTATAGTCCCTGATGATCATAATATCAGTATAACAAAGGATCACAAGAACATGATCCTGATGTTATGTTAGACATATGGGAACAAAAAAAAAGTTGTCTAAAGGTATTTCAGCAACATATATCTGGACATGCAGCTGAAGAGGTTTTCTAAATGAATAGAAGTCTCTGACTATGCTCCTCTGCTTATGTAAATACTAAGAGGCAATGCTTGTTCATATAGCAAAAGATTTTCCTAGCTCCTTTGTTTCTTGGTTGTAGCATAAGAAAAATGACAGAAAGTATCATTTTGCAGGAAAGGACTTAAGCACTGAGACAGACTTGAAAAAAATTTAAAACCACTTTACAAAACTATTGCAATGATATTGTCATAGTAACCTATTCCTCCTGGACTGTGATTATAGGAATCAGGGAGTGAGCAAGGCAGTCGTGAGGATTTTTCTGGGTTATCTGGCTTTGAAAGGATCATGTTCAAACCCTGAAAAGATAAAAGAGAGACTATACAGAATGTAAGCTGGACCGTTAAACATTTCCATATGACAAACTCCTCTCCTGAGATCTGACCTGCCTGTAGATTCCCCAGTTTGCAGATCTAAAGGAACCAGGCCCACCCGTGCCTGTTCTAAAGGGAAGAAGCTGGGCCTGACTAGCTTTTGAAAACCACTTTAAAATTCTCACCAGAAAATACCTCAATAAAGAGGGAAGATATATCCATAAAACATTCAAAAGAAAATCCCATCAACCAGGATTTTTAGAAAGTAACTCATCTAAAAATTATTGTAGAAACAATATCCCATGTAAGTATTTCTGAAAGAAATAACTACCCTCTGTAGAAGACATTTCTTTTTCCTACAGATTATTGGTACATTATGTCCTTGGACAGCAATCCTGACATTTATGTACATGCATAACTCCAAGCACATGGCTAGTTTCATAAACCACAATGGAACAGTATGCATTCTTAAAGTTAAACACATGTATAAGCGTTTGCAGAATCGAGATCCATACTCCTAAGTAAAAACTTTATCTACTGGTAATAATTGAGCTAGTGAAGTAGAAAATTGGAGGCATAAGTAGTCATATGTAGGTGTTTCTCCTTCATCCTCCTCCACTATACTCACAGCATCTCCACAGATGCTAGAACTTGATCTCACCTTCCATCCCCATGGCAAGGCAGGACCTTAGGTAAGTCACAGGAAAATCTGGATTTCTACTGCTTCTCAGGATGTAGCTGCATGCCTACCCATAGCAGCTATGACAGAACACACATTCCAGCTGCCATTTTATATCACAGCTGTCCATGTCACATTGTCATGTGGCTAATGTCAGGCAAATAATGTAGCTCAAGGTCATTACAGAAGGGTTGTGACATGTATCACAAGACCAGGTGAGATTTGGAGGCAGCCTGAAATCAGTCTTCTCTTCGAACAGAACAGATACCCATAGCAAGGCTACAGGTATCTCTCCTACAGAAGATAATATTGGTACTGTTAGAATATATTATTAAATAGCAAATATTCGATAAAACACCAGAATTCTAGTAACAAGGCTATTAACCTGATAATTTTAATCAATTGTCAAAGCAAAATCAGGCACCTAGATTATATTGAGTGAACAGCCATCATATGAATACAGATGTGAAATTCTTTCTAACATTAATGGAAGTCAAGTTCAAATCCACGCATTAACTTCTGACACTCAAAATACATGAGTGCATATGTTTTAAGAAAGCCTATCACTTAACTGCTTAAAATCCATTCTTAGCAAATGAAGAACAGTCTCTCTGGCAGGTTTCCCATGTGGATACTCTACAGCTATTATAAACCCACTCAAAGCACTCATTTCTCATTATGAATTTCCTGTTAGTTAAAAATAATAATACTGTTAGTCATCTACATCATCACATCTAATGACTGAAAAAAGTTACTCTAGCAATTCTGATCAGCTAGTGTTTTGTGAAATGTTAATTGGTAATGGTCTGTCCTGCATTTGGGAAAGCTTCTGCTCACTAGAAACCTAGCCACAGTTGTCTTTCAGCTTATTTTGATACCAAAGTCCCTTGATATCAGAAAGTCCAACTCAAATGCATATCTAACTCGAGAAATTACTCTATGTATAGTAATCTATTTGAGGTTCTAAGAATCTTCTTTCACTTGCCTTGTATATATCACATAACCAAACAATTTTCTCACTTTTTCCAATTGTTCTTAGTAGATCCATGAGCCTCCTCCCTGCTGCACGTCCCTCAGAAACCTCTCAGCAGTCAGCTGCACATGGTACAATCCCAACCCTGTCATCTGACAGCCCAGGGGCGTTTCGCTTCAGGAATCCTAAATAAGGAATTTTTAGCAACTGAAAGTATCAATATCAGCTGTAACCATTATATGAACTACAAAAGTTAGGAAGCCTGGTTTCTTGTGTCTTTTATTTTTGGCTGAATTACTCTGTGTCTAATGGATTAATACCTCCATAACACATTTCCATGTGGATCTTATGATTCTAATAGTGGAAATCATGGTATATCTTTCATTTCTGCAGGCCTTTCTCTGTTCAGCCACCTTAAACGTTGTGGAAACTTCTTATTTTTTGAAATATCAATTATTGTACTAAACTCGCTAGAAATTTAGTGCAATTTCAAAAGACATTAGACAGATGCTTTGATCTACTTCTTTAGAAAACATATTTCTCTAGGAAACCAGCCTAATAAATTGGCTAGATTTTCATACTGCTAAAAACTCCATTGTGAATACTAGGCTTCATCTTCACAGGCTCATTTATCATTACCATGCTTTGACAAGTCATTTAAGTACAGCTTAATTCTGTTTAATTACTCTAGTTTAACAACCATTAATAAATCACTAACTTACAATTTTCTTTAATAGTCATCTCAGCCATATTTCAAAGTTCTTACCTTTTTTATAGAAAGATGAGTTCTTCATATTTAGGGTTTCATACTCTCAGAAGTGAGTAAGCATCTATGGACAACAATTTCCTATTGGAGGAGTATCAACACATGCATATAATTATTAGCTAATTAATAATACTTCTTTTGCTCCTACCACAGTCTATAGAGAAAAAAAAAAGTGTTCAAAACTTTCAGCCTTTCAGAATGACTGAGAATTTGAGGCCTATTATGACAACTGTTAAAAAAGTTGCTATCATGGTTGGAAGAATGGATAGTTATTATGACTGAATATCTACATATACATCTCTATATTAATATATTAGAGATCACTTCATTGTGATAATAAATGAGGCTAGTTTTAAACACTAGAACAAAATTTACCAAATTTTTTTACTAATAAGATGGTTTTTTGCTAAAAGTTTTTGCACACTTTTAATTATTTTCACAACATATGGTAAACTGTTAGTTCTTAATATTTGTATCCTTAGCTGGGAGTATACTAATTAGCTGTGAGTATGCACAATTACAAGGTGATCAGTCTCAAGAGCTCTTTTGGCAGAGAAGTTGGAACAGAAGTGGACTCATTTTCTTTTTCTCCAATTTTCCTTGCTTTTGTCTGATTTTTATTACTATTTACTCCCTCCTCTCATTAGGGGTTGTCCTCAGCTAGCCCATGTTCTTATTGTTTGCCTTCCGACTGCTTGTTGTGTGGGTGCTTCTTACCTTCAACTTAATACTTCTTTTCCCCTCTGGTGGTCATATTGGTCGCATATTTATGTAAAGTGCTTATACATTGTGCCTGACTATGCCATCACAATTTTGCAAAATATTTGTATGCTCTTGTTTAAAATATTTTAGTATGCTTAGATTTCACTAACCACTATTAATTACTAATTAATATAGGTATTATTTCTAACTGTCACAGATCTCTGTTTTGGCTTCAGAGTCCATCTCACAGGAGGAGACTGAAATAACTTGGTAGAGAACTTGATGAAAATAAGGTGGCAAAGGGCTCTCTGTTTATGATGGCCATGAGATTTTAGAAGAGCCTTTCAGAAGAGAAAATTAGAGGAACAAAAGAAAAGAAAGGAAAAAAAATAAAAAAAAGCTTGTAATTTTTTTTGGAGGATCTAATCAGTTTGTCCTATTTTTAAAAGGAGCAATATGCTGTGATTTCTGCAATGGGAGACAACCAGGTATGATGACTCAGCTCAAGTTCTATAATCTTGTGTTCTCCTTCCATATGCTGGTTGATGATTAAGTCACTCAAGGGAGGAGAGAATTAATAGTCCATGCAAATAGGAACTACTACAGTGACCTGCCATTATGCACATCCGGCACGGAATATGGTTCTTCTGGACCCCTTTGTGACTAAACCATTCACAACCTGCCTCTGCTTTTGTGAGGAGTCAATGAGCATTTAATGAGTAACTTCAGACTCTGCAGCCTTAAACAGGAATTGCACTGTTCCTCTCGGGATTTGGTCCTGGATTTTCATTTCTGTTCTATCAGCCCTAGAACTGAGACTACTATGTGACCATTTTGGAAGTATTATCTGTTTGGTCAAATTAGGATGACAGTTCAATATTTCTGAAAAAAGGAATCTTGAATGATCCAATAGGAAAATGGAATTCATCTTCTATCTTTCACTTCTTAATATTGTAGTAAGAAACTGGAAAACACAGTACCCACATTATGCCTTACCAGCAGCTACTCAGTCAAAGCAGAATTCATAGCAGATAGAGACAAATCATCTGATGGCAGAGTTTAAAAGAAACCTGTTACTATGACAACAGATAGGGTCAGATAACAAAATGAACAGACACTTTTGATCTTCAAAAAATTCCTTTTCCTTTGCTCTCTCCTCTGTTATCTGGACCACTCCATCAAACACCTAGCAGATAACAGGGTTGAAAACCCAATCGACCTTCAAGGAAGACCAGACAAGTTGGAAAGTCTATGGAAAGGTTACTATTATAGTGGAAATGCTTATGATGATATTTTCTCTGTGTATTTGTATGTGCATGTGTGTGTATTTTACCAAAGTAACAGAGTACTGTTCAAAAGGCTTTACAAAAGCCTCTAACATTGCAATGTTGAGGTATTTTTTTATAATGTCACTCAAGGAAAGAAAATAGAATGTAATGTGATCTGAAATGATCTGATATATAGTCATATTGTACACTTTGCAGATTGTGAATTAAAAAAAAATATTTAGGTACTTTTGGATTTTGAAACAGTAATTTATTGTGCATGCCTTACCTCTTAATGTTACTTCTCTCATGTTAGGAAAGCTGGAAAAATACCTCTGAATTTGAAGCCCTAAGAATATTACTATATCATATTTTAGTATTATTTTACAGCATTTCAAAGATTTGTATATTGACAAAAAGCAATATGATACACATTGATGAGTTGGAAAGAAAATCAAAGTACCACATTAACCCACTTTCAGCTGAAATAACAAAACAGCAAAGAAGGGATAAAGAAAAGTAAAAGTACGTCAATTAAAGGGAAAATGCTTCCTCACCATCTAAGGCTACTGAAGAAGTAAGTTTTCAGTGCACAGCTTAAAAAGTGTGTAGGGAATGGCACTTCCCATATGTAGTAGTCCTGCTGTCCTAAAAAGATATCTCAGCTAGGGAAATTGGTTACACAGATGAACCTGTTTTGGGCCACAGTTTCTTTATTTTCTTTCCAGTCCTCCTCCATACGGTAGTGCCATTGAATAGTTAAGTGAGATAGTGACTGTTCCAGACATTGTGTTGGTTTATGCTAAGTATGAAAGATCTTCAGTTTTGCATGTCATGGGTCCGGAATCTCTCCTGATCACTCTGGTCCATACTCATCCATGGTAGGTATGTATTATATTAAATATCCTATGTGCACCAGAGGAAATATTTATTCTGCACAAAAGCAAAAGTTGTGTGAACACTTCACAGGGACTCTTGTCCTGATTTCTCTGAGTTTCACAGAAAACCAATCAATTCAACTATTAGTTAAATTACCAGTCACCAAAGAAGAGAAGACTCAGTGTTATGCTGTTACAGAAATGGTGCTTCTTCTTTCAATATTGTCAACAGAGAGAGACAAACAATCACTATCTTCATATTAATGAAACTGGATTGTTTTTCTTTGTGTTTTTCTCTATTTGACAAAAATTTATATTTAAAAATTTATATTTAAAAAATATAAATTTCACCTGGAAAATGTTCTGTCAAGGCAAGGCAAGATATTTGCATTTTAGCTGATTCTACACTAGCATAAAAAAAGTGGTTCTGATTGCTGGATAAGTCCCTACACTTCCATGAAATAATTTCACACTTTATAAGATACATAATCTTTTGTTTCACAGCTAAACTTTCAAAACAGTATTTTCAAAATATTTTTCTATTATTTTTCTAAAGCTATCAGAAAAGAAAAACTAAAAGTTTGGTGTTTTTATTACATACAGTTATGTTGACTGCATTTTTCAGCCAAATATTTTACTTAAAATTTGGGGGTTTAAAAGTTTCACAGATTTCTTATTCACTGTTTAATAGTTCCTTGTCCATACCAACAAATGTGGGAGTTTGTTGGGCTTTGGGTTTTAGGATCTTTAATTTTCAAACTGAAAATCTGTATTTTTATTTAGCTTAACTAACTGTAAATATCATGCTCATATAGCTTGTGGCCACAGTTCTGATGGATAAAAAGACCAGAAGGTGCTATGCAATAAAAATTTAACATTACTAATCAAGGTCTGTAAAATAATCAACAGATAGTCCTTGCATGAAAATGGTAGTACAAAGCGAAAAATGGATGTGGCCCATGAAAGTAATTCCCTACTATAAGCTGATCTTTGAACTCTTCAAGAAACCTGAAGGAAGTCTTCTATTCTCAGTGAAATGGTCTCTAAAACAAAAATAAAAAACATTTTTATTGTTTCCAAAAAGTACTATCCATAGGTTAGTGTAATGGGCAGGCAGCCTTTAGGAAATCCTGCAACTCAGCAAAGATAGTACTATCTTGCTAACACCTGTTTACTACATAAAAATATTGCCCTGTTGTCATACTGTGGATAACAAGAAAAAGCCAGGTTAATGCAGCTTTGAATTCTGAAATGGTAATACATTGTACATATGTCTCTCCTCATCACTAACATGTTTGATTACAAGTTGTTGGGCCATAGCAGTCATGAGATTGGCTTTAATATAACAGTTGTTTGCTTTATTTTTTATTGAGTTTTAAGCTCCATCTCTTTAAACTTTCCTTGTAATTCCTTACAATTTCCTTGAAAACTTGTAACTCAGAGGGTGAGACACTTCTTTTTCTTTAAAAGTGAAAACTAGGTATTTATATAATGACTTATGTCCAGGTTAGGTTTTAGCAGAAGCATCACATGTTCTCAAAAATAGGAAAATAAGATTGCTCATCAAAGTCTTAAGTCTGACTTTTATATCATGACTCTCATAAGACTCCTCATGCAGGTCATGCAATATTAAAAGGTTTTATATTTTTACTGCTGGAATATTTTACCTGGTATGTCCTGAAAATTTTTCAATGCCTTGAAACTCAGGGGCTGTTAGAAAACAAAGAAGTCAGAGTAGCCAGAATGGAATGTTGTGTCAGAAAAAATGGAAATTCTTTTTTTTTTATTTCCTTAGCAGTTGCACAATAGAGTTGAGTGGAACTGAAGTGATCTTAGAATCCACATTGGAGGGGTTCTAAACTGTGTTTCCTGTGATGACTCTCTACCTCATGTAAAGAAGAAATCTGCACCCCGTTCTAAGGGCAGATTCAGTCATTTTCTGTTGACTTCCACAGTGGTGGCAATGGAAAGCTACTCAGAGACATGGTGGGGCACACAATCCCACCAGGGAAACTGCTACATGGGAGAGATATGGAGCCAGCAGGCATTTCCAGGAAATGCAGCTTGATGGTGACCTGATTTGGAGTTCAGTGATTGTCACTTCTCTATTTAAAATGCATATAAAATTGTGCCAGTATCTATGAACTATGGGACACTTACCTGAAAAAAAAACAAACAAACAAAAAACCAACAAAAACAAGCAAACAAAAAATACACACACACACACACACACACACAAAAAAAAAGCAGCAGGCAACTTTTCAAGTGTCTACATACATTCAAAATTATTCTTAATAATAGATGAATATTAATAGTAGGACCCAGGCCTGGGAGCCCATCTCTCATCTGCTCATGTAGCAGACAGCATGATAGCAGTAGCTGCTACAGAATCTTCCTCCCCTAATCCTAGTAGATCTCCTCTTCAAATTACTCAGCCCCTCCACTGAGGAACCAGCAAGGTCACTGATTTGTGCTAATTACTGGAAACTGGACTCGGATGTGGAAGACCTTTTGCTCAGGCCACTGAGGAGTTGCCAGTCACCTCTAAGTATTATTCACTTAATCTTGAGATGAAGCAGAAAGAAAACAATCTGTGCTAGATGATTTTCAAAGGACATGTGCTGTACCTAAGGAAGAAAAAATCTATTATTAGAGAAGAAATATATACATGCTACAGAGTATGTACTTCATCAATGCATCTATGTCTCAAGATAGAAAGAAAAGTCCAAGCCCATTTTTCTCTCAGCTGTATTCATATGGGAAAAAGCAATTTCTGATTTCAGACAACAAAATATTCCTAGATAGTGAGTATATTTATATACACTTGCTATTTTTTTCTTTAATATTTTTCCATTTAAGAAAACCCTTCAGAGAAGTTCCACAAAGTGCTGATTTCAAAAAAAACTGTAAAAGGCCACTGGTCAGTAGCTATTCAACTTGCCTTTTTAACAAAATAGAAATGTGTAGGTGAGTATTGTACTGTATGTCAATAACTGGAAAAAAAGAGATGTTAAAGCAAGCTAAATAATTGCCTAACAGTACTTGTACTAATGACCATAAACTTCTACTATGCTAATTTTTCTCTGGACTTTTAATTACAGATCAATAATACTTTGCAGTTGACATTTAAAAATGCTGAACTGCATGTAGGAACACAGACTGAATAAAAATATACAATGTGGTACTGAATTTGCCAAATCAATAAACTTTGCCATTTAACAAACAGTAGCATGTAAACAGTCACCAAAATTAGCAAGTGTAAAAGACTATGCTTCAAGTGCTTAATTATTTTTTAATAACACTAAGCTTCAGTTCATTGACAAAATTCCACTGCTGTGAAAACCACCCATTCTATTGTTTTTTTGCTTTATTTACACATAACATCTCTTTTCATGGTTTCATAGCAACTCTTTCCATGATTTGAGCTTTACTCAACCAAATGCTAAGCTGCAACCACATACTTTAAAAAACAAGGTTCTTAAAGATCAAAAGGTGAATAGTTGCATAGATTTTAGCTTACTTCACCTTACTTAGATAAATGAACTTTTTTCCTTCTAAAATGCTTTATTGTGTCAAGCACACTTAATAAATAGGATCATAGCATTAAACAGTAATTACTTATGAGAATATCAATGTAATATCAATGATTCTGTTTGAAATTAAAGGTTAAAATCAATAAAATTCCATTCTACTTTCCTATGCCAGCTCATGCTAAGATAAGCATGAAAAGACATTTTTTCCGATATTCTGACTTTACAAACTGCTTTTCTTTTTTCTTTTCTACTTCTTTTCTTTTGTTTTTGTTTTATTTTCCTCCTGTGAGTTTTGCAGCTGTACGCTAAATTTCCACTGAGCACTGTCGCTACCTGATTCCCATGCACACGTTTCTAACCATGTTGAATGTTTTTTTAACTCTGAGGAGTATGGAAGGAAATGTAAGTGAGACTGAAACTAACAATTCAGTGATTCTATGTTACTAATATGTACCTTCAAAGTTCAAATGCTGGTTTACTGTCTAAATTTTCTGGCCTGAGCTAAGGTTGTTGAGTTGAAGATGGGTAACTAAAGCTAAAGCCACAATCAGGAGGACCAGATCATGAATTTCTACAACATTATATAAAGCATGTGACCCTTACATATCATTTCCAGCCTAAATGATCACTGTAGTAAGAGAGGCTACAACAGAAATATTCTTTTTTTGCTACTGAGTAAGATATAGCAGACATTCTGACACCAAAGCTGGATATAACATGAAAATTCCAGCCTGTGAAAAATGTTACATTTTTTAGAAGAAAAAAATACATGTTGAATCAGGAGACCAAAAAGAAAAATGGATACCACGGGTATCTTTCTCGTCTTGCAGCCAAATTGGGAAGAGTGAAAAGCATGCCAGGAGCAGGTGATTGGGATCTTCTGTCATCCTCCTATACTCTAGCTCATCAATTAGTGTCTTGGGTTTACCGATCAGGTCCCCCTGGGGCTGAAAATATTTTTTTCCAGGTGGATTCCTGGAGCAAAGCCAATCAAAAGTTTTAGTAATGCCTCTGCCAATTACATATTGAAGAAAACGGAAGAGAAGCCCGTTGCACAGAAGAAAATAGAAGAACCAGTGTAGCAGCTGGCCCTGTTTGGCCTGGGCATCTGCCCCCACCTCGGGCCAAGTCTGGCCCCTTCTCTCTTGTAACAGAGTAGAGAAAAAAAAAACTCTAAAGGAAGACTGCCTGGACGAGAAATACTGCAGAAGGAATTCCAGGCAGAGAGAGACAGCAAAGCCTCCAAGGTCAAAGCTGGCAGCTGGAGGAGAGAGAAACCCAAAGCAGGGGCTCCTTTTCCCTGCTTTCTCTCTCTCTGCCTTCAGCAGGGAAAAGGCTGAAAACTCAAAACCCCTGCCGTCTGTGGAAGACTGCTGGAGAGCAGAAACCCTCCTCTGCAGCTCATGAAGGAGCCCACGCCGGAGCAGAGTGCATGAAGAAGATGTGACTCCGTGGGAGGCCTAAGATGAAACAGAGTCCTGCTGGAGACCTGTGGCCCATGGAGAGAGAGACCTACGCTGGAGCAAGTCGGCCCGGGTAGGATCTTGTGACCCAGTGAGGGATCCATGCTGGTGCAGCTGAATTTGTGACCCTGAGGGACAGCAGAGAACGGAAGAACTGTTGCCTGAAGGTGACTCACACTAGAGAGGTCCATCAAGGACTGTCTCTCGTGAGGAGGGACCCCACAGGAAACAGGGGTGGACTCAAAAACCATTATTCCTTGTAATGTGGGAAGACCATAGTAAGGCAAGTGTCCCCTTGTAGTCTGTGGAGGACCCAACAGGGCCTGGGTAACCCCCCAGCCTCTGGTCTTAGCCCAGGAGGGGGTGGTCCAGCCCTGAGGTCAACACAGAAGAGAAAGAGAGAGAGAGAAACAGTTCCAGTGACGAACTGGAGCTGTTGTCCTAGAGATAATAGAAGGGGAACCTTCAAGTGCTGCAAAATTATTTAGAAGACCTGTAGCTCTGGAAGTGGAAAAGAAACTGCTTCTCCTCCTAAAATGATACAAGGTGGGGAGGGATACTTCTGTAAATATATAGCACTTTTGTCTAGTTAGAATTGTTGTATTTATAGTTCTTTAGTTTTTATCTTGCTAGTAATAAATCCTAATATTATTCTCCCCACATCAGATCTCTTTTGTCTGCATACAGCTTCTATCCACTTATAGCAAATGTGTGGGGGGTGAGAAAAATTGACCCAAAGCAAACCCACGACAACTAGAACTGTGATTAGTATTTTCTTGAGAACATCAAGTAACTGAAATTTTTACATTAGAGTTGTATATCAGAGAGTATAAAGAAATTCAGTTTGAGGAATCAAAAAACAGATTTTCCATTGGTAAAACATTTCAGCAGATTATTACCAACAATCTCTATTTGCTGTTTATTTTTTGGAGCTCTCAATCAAGGCTGAACTGATCAAGAAATTGTCTCATTAAGGCAGCTGTTGCACATTTGTAAGTTTAGAACTTCATTTTGCAACTGTTGTTGACATTAAGGAGCACTTAGTCTTGTAAGTGGTTCAAACTAAGTCCCCTTTAAATCAATGGATTTACTATTTCCTAACTTGGTTAAGTATAGAGCTGAATTAGCAAAATCTGCTTAAGAGACTTTACACAAAAGTAACTGTTACAAAACGTCTTCGGTGAATAGACTTCTTTCCCTTGGGAATTTTCCCTGTGTGATATCAGTCTTCTGCAGTGACAGCATAGAGTTATTTCTGACCCGAGCTACACCATCCAACGTAAGAGAGGAAAGGAGACAGGAATGTGCTTGAAAAGATGAAATTTAGGAGGGTTCATCAGAACTGCTTTCAGGGCTTTCTATTGCTACCATGCATATGAGGCAGACATAGAATGGTAGTTAACATAATTTCTAAATGTTGGTGGCCTGATGTGCACACCAGTAGATAGTGTGCCAAGGCATGACTGTAACAAGGTGATCCTGTCCCACTGTGTGCTGAAGCATTCCCAAGCACAGGCATCCACCACAGGCTGAGTGGAGAATGGATTGAGAGCAGCCCTGTGGAGAAGTACTAGGGGGTGTAGGTCAACAAGAAGCTCAACATGACTCAGCAATGTGTGCTAGCAGAAACAAAAGCCAACTGTATCCTGTGCTGCATCAAAAGAAGCGTGGCTAGCAGGTCAAGGGAGGTGATTCTGTTCCTCTACTCTATTCCCCCCTTGTGAGACCCCACCTGGAGTATTGCATCTGGCTCTGGGGCTCCCACAGTCTTCATAAGAAAGACACGAACCTGTTGGAACGAGTCCAGAGGAAGGCCACTGAATTGATCCCAGGGTGCAACACCTCTCCTATGAAGACAGAATGTGAGAATTTGGGCTGTTCAGCCTGGAAAAGAGAAGGCTCTGGGCAGACCTTAGGGCATCTTCCAGTATCTAAAGGAGGACTACAAGAAGTCTGGAGAGGGACTATTCACAAGGGCATGTAAGGGATAAGAGTGGGATAAGGGGGAATGGCTTTAAACTGAAGGAGGGTATACTCAGATTAGATATTAGAAAGAAATTCATTACTGTGAGGGTGGTGAGGCACTAGAACACGTTACCCAGAGAAATTATGGATGTCCCATCCCTGGAAGCATGCAAGGTCAGGTTGGATGGGACTTTGAGCAACCTGGTCTAGTAGAAGTTGCCCCTGCCCATAGTGGGGAGGGGTTGGAACTACATGATCTTTAAGATCCCTTCCAATCCAAACCATTTTATGATTCTATAATTTGATTTGTCAGAATTGAACAGACACATTTCAAAACATAGCTGGAAAATTAAAGAAAAACAAAAAACAAAGCAAACAAACTAAACTCAAAAAAACCCAAACAAAAACCAAAGCTCCAAACCTTGCTCCTGGAACTGCTTCTGCATTCCACATATCATATGTTAGATACATAGCCAAAGTAGTCTAGGGAGAATGGACTAAATAGCCAACATTTCATACGGGTTGTTTTGGAAAAACTGTACTGAGTGTGGTCGATAGTAAGAATCTCAGCTTTGGTGTGTAAAACTTCCCCATTCTCTCTTTCATGACTGTGAACTACTGTCCCAGAGCTTTCAGTTCTTGTGCCACAGTTCCACTGTACCTACATTTCACTCTGTATTTGATCCCCAGGCTCCTGTACTGTAATGTCTGAGAAAAGCTGGATGGTAAGCTCTACTTCACCTAACGCAATGAAGACAGAACAGACAGTCACCTGGGAAAACTTCAGGTCTGAGAGCATCAGTTTCATTTATTTTCTTGACAGTTGCAACTGTGAGCAGATTTCTTGCATTAGGTGTCAAGTATTTCTCATATAGACAGTGCTGTGCAGGGACTACCTCCCTTCCATGAGTGCCAAGGTCTCAGGTAGAATGCAGAAGTTCCAGGTTGTTGGTACATCTCATTTACGTCTGTCTCATCTGATCCACATCAGAAACTCTCACAAATGTAAGCAGCTACCTTACTCATTCACTCTTCTTGGGTGGCACTAGGCCTATAGAAAAAGAATCAGGCTGAAGTCCCCAGTACAGTAACACTGAAATTATTTTCCATCAGTAGCAGAAAGAGAATATGAAGCACACAACTACTTTTATTCTATCACTGCGCTAAGGAGGGAACATCCTCCATATCTTAGCTGAGTGCTAATAGGAGTAAGGTAAAAGGCAGCGATCAACTCCTTTGGCACTGTTTTGTGTAATATGCTGGCATTTAGCACTCTTGGAGAACATCTAACTGGATCCCAACAGTGAGCCAGGCAGAGGAACATATAGTTCGCATGATGCCAGCAGTATTTTCAGAGTAACTTGATGAGGTTAAGATGTGGTAGTCTTGTAACAGCATCTTGGGATGTAGATCGTAAGAATATTTCACAACACTGGTGGTTCTCATTATTCACCCCCACACCTTCTCTCTTGCCACATCAACTCCTACCCTTGGCCATTTGTCACAGTGCCCCATGTTGCCTACTCCATCATGCTGGTGTGAATGTCTGTGAGATGGTGAACCAAATCAGGACTCTACATAGCTAGCAGACAGAGAATTTTCTCAATCCATTTCACTATGCACTCACAAACACTTGTTTTGGCAGAGAAGCACAGCATTAGAGCAGAAACTCTTGTCAAGAAAGGGAAGGAGAAAATTACAGCTTTAGGTGGTCTAAGCTGCCATTAAAGTTATTATCTATGTACTCAGAGTAACTTAGTGAGGGAATTCAATCACCTCCATGTCCTGCTGCAACAGGAAAGTGGCTAAGAGATTTTTTAATCATGGCTTCACCCCCTTATTCCTATATGTTTTGTCTGCTTATCATACTGTGACACTTGTGCTGCTCCACTTTGCTCTGTGCTTTGTACTTTTTGACTGATACCACATGCTATTTGACATACGCCATAACTATCAAACTTCTGGTCACGGATGTCAGAATCAGTGAAGTTACTGTACCTCTGCTGAGATCACTGACAGTGTTCGCATTGAAAACTTCAACCATTCAGAAAAAGAAGTAGATGTTTTGAAAGGCTTCTTCAAATACTGAAACAGCAGAAGTAATATATATGGTCACAACAAACTAGAATTTTGGGTACATAAATTTCTTTCAAATGGGAAATGTCTTTGAAAATATTTTGAGAAATATTGAGAAATACTGAAAGTACAAAAAACTTGCTATATGTTTTGCTGCACTTGCCAACAAGATTCCAGTTTCAGTTTGCCTGCCAACAGTACAGTCAATATTAAAAATAACAACTGAGTTTAGTGAAAGCTTTTGGTTTGCTCTGACACTTCAATATACCTTCAACTCTGAATATATAACAAGGCCTGACTGATCATGGCAGGATCCAAAATGCATTGCCAAGTTTCATCCATATCACTCATAAATAATGAGTGACCCTAATTTCAGTCACTTTAGTCTTCTTTGGTAGTGCCTTTTCAGTTTTCCTTTTCCGGTTCATCTTCACAAGATAAAAGTAAACTAGAAATCACAGTTACTAAATACAGTTACTAAAAACATTCTAACAACACTTGAAAAATTGCCTGTTCTCCAGTGAGTACTTTAAAGCTGTACAAGAGTTATCAACAGTGAAGCATTAAAGGGAAAAAAGGGCCAGATTATTCCAAACTCTAAAATATTCAGTTCAGCAGATCCTAATCAATCAAGTCCAAATACTATCTAGTTGGTTTTTAAATTATCAACTATAACAGGTAAAACGTTAATTCTTAATTTTAAAAAAATAGTCACTTAGAGAAAAAAAACAGCCTAATATGAAATACTTTAAACATACCAGAACTGTATTCATGGTCTTATTGCTCCTCCTAGTTTAGCACTGCTAGCTTATAAAAGGACTATGGACATTGTTTAGACATCAACATATTTAATTGGATTTTTTTGAAAAGCTGGTGGGAGCTGTGTACCCCAGATCTTCTTTTCTTGTGAAGTGGATACAAAACAACACAGACGTTAAGCAACAAAGGGAAAACTCTAAAGTAAACTGATGAGTGAATATCATTATGGTGATTTCTAGCATTTTTATCTTAGAATTCTGAGGAAATTTAATATTGGTGTGCCTAACCTCTTGTCCAAAACATCTACCCTGTTTTCCTAACTGCCTGCAGTAGTATATTGACAAGCTGATGTGTCTCTATTTCATCAAGCGTGAGTATGGGAATGATGGATTAGAAAATTAATTAAACTACAAGCTAATTAGGTTCAACAAAAGATTTACACAACAAAATGGTAACTAAAAAATAGTGACTTCTGCAAAGATCCCTTATGCCTCAAAAATACACCAGTTTCCTTTGGTCATTACAACAGAACCAAGGACAAAGGAAAACTTTATATTAACTATTTGATTTGGTTTTTGCTTCAATCTGTAAGCTTTTGAACAGCTCCCTCACAGCTTGCTCTTAACAAATAATAAATAGTATGTTTTAACAAAGACAGACAATAGTTTATTCTCTATTTACCATCGTTTATATGACTGGGTTAAAGTGCTATGCAAGATACTTAAGTGTATAATCATCATAATCTTACTTACACAAGTCAAAATATCAGATTTAGAGGGTTTCATAAAGTTACAAAGACACACAGGAGAGAAGGAAAGATAACCACCTATGACTGGTTCCTGGGAAGACTCAGCTCAGTGATCCCTCCTGCATTCACTCTGTGCTCAGTGTACCAGAAGCTATTTGTTATGTTCATCCCCAACAGCGTGTCCTTGAATTTAGTTATATTTCTTTGGGGTAAAACTGAAGAGAATTTTGGGTCATCACCAACAGGATTTTCAGATTCCATCAATATCCCATACTGGAATATCACATGCAAGTCCAGGGAACACAGTGCAAGTGGCAGCAAACCAGAGCCTGATGATTCTATGATCAGTGAATTTTATAAGGAAGATTTCGTGCGTTGACCTTATCTGGACACCAGGCAACCACCAAAGCTGCTCTATTGCTCCCCTCTGCTGTGGGGACCACCATGGCTGTGGTCCCAAAGTGATCCCAAAGAGCTTTGAGTTCAGAAGTACTCCAGGCACCCAGAACCTAGCGTACTGCACTTTTTTGGCAGTCCACACTGTGCTTTAGCTCAAGATACAAGTCTCCCCCCTGGATAAGATCAATCCAAATACTTGCAGGAAGCATCCTGGAGCCCTGGGAGGTAGGAACACTGGCTGCATATTCTGCTGTCATTGCTGGGGCCAAAGGGATAATCAGTGTCTGGACAGAGTGCTGTGATTCATTCATTACTCTAAATGATGCTACTGTGTTGGTTTCCATATTTGCTTCCTTGAAGTTAAAGTGGGGTAACTTAGGTTTCTTTTGTTCCTGTGAATTCTATTTTCTCTAGTACTAGCAGGTAACTGGCCTCAAATGCCTAAATAAAAGTTTTCAGGACGTTATGTAAATACCTGTGCTCCTGAGTTTGCTACAGAAGATAATGGGTAACCCAGTCTCATCAGCTGTAGCTCAGCACTCATGCTGGGAACTGTTCATATTAGATGTTGCTAGGTCCTCAGTGGATTGTGGAGAAATTGCTGCAGCAAATCTGAGATAAAGAGAATGTGGCAGTGGTTCAGATGCTTTTGTTTACATGGGCTCCAGTCATTGTCCAAATACAGCAAAGTAAGAAGAAATTTCTGGGATACGTATAAGCTTCAAAAATCCTTTTTTCCCAGCTCTTTAGTGTGGAAGAACTCTTGCTCAAAGATTGGCAAGACAATCTGCAAAAAATTTTCCTGCAAACTGTCTTAATGATCAGACTTGCCGTTCTTCACTTTTTTGCTAGAGTCTGATCTAGAAAACTATATGTTTGTATTCTTCACATTTATTTGGTTTGTAAATGATCATCTAGATCCTGTACACTCCTCTAGAGCAGCAGACCTCATAATTCTTTGCACCAAATCAAACCTGAATCCCAGAAAAGAGAGGGAAAATGAGTCTAAAGATCAGAATATGCCATTACAGCAGTCTCTTTTGACTTTCCTGAATAACAGAAGGCTGAGATTTCCCTAAAGATTTCCTACAAAAGTTCCACGTATTGTAATTTAATCAGAACATGTCTTTTCTACAGTCCCCAAACTTTATTTTAAAATTTCAAGTAATGCAGTAATTTCAAGTAATGCAGAAGTGAATAGTCACTCAACTTTCTCTGATAAACAAAACTGATTGAGTTCTCTAGTGTACCCCTTAATACAGTTTTCTAGATCAGGAGTTGTTACTAATGCATTCTTCTGAATCCTTTGAGGTGAGGTTAGCTCAGTTCTGGCAGTGGTGGATATTTTATTAGGTCTGTTGGTGACCCAGCACACATATTAATGGTTTGTTTACCTAAAATAGTATGAACAAGGACTCTTAAGAACATGATTGAGGCAAAATTTATAGTACTTGTTTTCATCTATGTTTAGGGCTTGTAAAATACAAGATTGATTAATATGCAACATGAATAGTCTTCTCTTTAATTTATAAATTCATTTCTACATTCAACTGAATGAATAGTGGTTTTTTTATTTTAAAAACAACTTTCCAACTCAATCTTATCAAACATTCAACTATGTTTATAAATATTTAAACAGTTACTAACTAACTTTTAGATTCCTGGAATCAGAGCTATTTATTTTAAGGGCTTTGCAAACTATGTAAACTATGTGTGTGTCACTCCTTGAACCAACTTGTTTGGTGTACAGAGCTTCAAAACTATACTAAGTGTGTTTTTTAAGATAGATCTCTTGAAAAAAAATAGTTGCTACTTAGTCCCATGATTTATGGAGCTGCTAAATTCGTAAACCTGACAAGTTTACAATTTTTTTTGGACCAGGACAATGAAAGTTGTGCATATTTCAATTACCATAAGCCCTTTGGCAGAGCTCTGAAAGATGTCTATAAAGTTTATTAAGATGTCATCATACTTTTGAACTTTATGAATCTCAAATGTCCATTACCAAAATATCAACTAACTAACCATATACGACAACAGGAAATATTTCTTGTGGAATGTAGGTGCTTGTGATTTGCTTAAAAAAACCCCAATGTATTGCCAGATGCAGATCAAATAAAGGACAATAGTTTCAGCCAGAAATTAGTTTACTGTGATTATCTTGGCACTTACTTCAGATGTTACAGATAAACCAAAATGAGTGGGAGAAAAGACAAGAGATAGTCACTGTAACAGAGGCTGAAAGCAATAGTATTACAACAGCAATTTTTCAAAACCTAGAAAGAGTGGCCTATCAGGAAAAAAAATAAATTTCTCCTAGGTCTCTGCTGATCTCAGAGCTATGACTGTCAAAGTAAACTCCTCTCCTCAGCAACATAAGAATAGCTTTAAATTCTAGGATGTATCAGTTCAAGTACCTAATTACCAATCACAGCCCGAATATTTTCTCCAGTGTACAACCGTATTTGTGAGGCCTAGCTAATATAATGATTTTCATGATAAGAGGAAAAAACGGAGAACATTTTAAGGACCAACTATCTTTTTGGATGTTGAAGCTCTCATGTTCTTTCAACCAGAGCAGTTTTAGCTTTACTGTGAAGAATAATTTAGTCACTCCTTGCTAGGGCTTTGGTATGTTGTGGGGTAATTGGTGACCAAATTTACTGCTAATGTATTTGTATCCTGTTTTACAACTAGAGGATAAACACCTCTTATTTAGTCCAGCAACACCATACAAAAACCTTCAGGCTATTTCAGATTGCTGAATGCTCTTCAGATGCAGAGGTCCAATCAGACCAATTCCAATACAACTGAACATGCTGTAGATAGCAGAGGAGGCAGTTCCCATACACAAGGCAATGGATTGTGAACAGAAATCTCAACTAAAATAACAGGGTAAGCAACTGTAAGATTTTTCTAAATGTCTATGCTGGAATGGAATTTCATATCTTTTTGACAGAGTGTAGCCTATCTATCTGACAAGTTAAAAAGTGAACATTTAACAAGTATTCCGGAACTAAGAATATTCATCTGTTCACATATCATATAGTTATAGATTATATTTATATATCAAACAACCGTCATGTATTTTTTTCCGCCATCTGAAAACAATATTGTTTTACTGCCCTGATTTCATAATATAGGTAGGCTATGTAAATTAAAAACTCTTCTACTTCTATTAAAGTTTAAAAGTATTCCATAAGCAGAGGTATTGCAGGAATATAATTCAATTTAAGACCAGTAATTTGTGTAAATAAATGTCTAATATGAAAGAATCACCACAAGTGGAATTCACGAATGTTCAATTTTTCATGATACGTATCAAAAGAACAAAAGAGTTCGTGCTCATTAAAAAAGTTCTAAAAATAACAAGGTTCAGATTCTCCTATGGGTTCATATGAATTTTTTATTTTCCATTTGAAAAGTAGGATTGTGCCATATACATGCTTTTTTTTTTTTTTTTTTTGCATACATGAATTGAATTTAAACTTTTCTGTTAAATTATTAACCATGGGTTTAGTATGCTCTAAGGTGAGTAAATTAAGAAATCTTAGATAGTAGGAGGTGTAAAAAGTGCCTGTATCAAGGGAACTGGTGTTAAAATTGCCTGGCATTATCCAGGAATAGGTACTTAATATTTCCTTGCAACAAGAAGAAATGTGTGCCTGATTTTAACCCGAGGGGATTTTTTTGCTTTTGATTAGTTTACTGACTGATTAATGCTGGTAGATTACAGTAGGCAATGCTCTTTCACACAATGAAGTTTAATTGAAACTAAGGGGGTTGCACAATACACAGGAGCTGCTTTAATGTTAATATCTATATCATTTAGGTATCTAAATATCAGTCTGTCCTAAAGGTTTGGAAATATTTTTGTCCAAATGTTGAAGGAGCAGAAGAAAAACTTACTTTTAATAAGTGTCACTTTTGATCTTTAGCAACAGAACACGGGCAGTTTATACAAAACCTAGATTTGTATTTCAAAAAATTAGAGATAATGTGATAAATTCCTAAATTTCCAACAAAGTGAAAACACAGGAAACAAACTACTGTGAACTGTTTTTGAGAGCAATAATGTCAGCTTAAGGGCTGGAGTTCAAGATTATGTGTTTTTGCTGGTTTTTCTTTCACAGAAGCACAATTTCTTATCATGGATTTAAATGTAATCACTCTGGAAGGGGTAAACTCTGAGGTTTTTCATGACTGCCATGACAAAGACTCTTTCTGTGAAATTTATTACCTAACTGCTCCTGTCTATGCCTTCTTCAATGTAGCAAGTACATCACTTGAACACTGTAGTGGGAGACATTCAGGTCTCAGGCTGACAAGATAACATGCTGTTGACTGCAGTTTTGGTTGGACTTGTCCACTTAGAATAAAGACTTCTGGTAAAATTGTGATCACTAGTGTGCAAGCAACTTTCATGCTCAGTGCTGTCAGCTCATATAAATAAATATTTGGGATTATAAATACTATTAACTTTTTTGTATTTTTTTGTCATAGGCCTCTATGTGAGAAGAAATCTCAAAGAAAATGCCTTCCTTATGCATTTTAGAGTTAGCTCAGTCTTTTTGCCTATGGAGATAAAACTGAGCTTGATTAAGCTTAGATGTGGTTAGGCTTAGATGTGGCAAAGACATTTAGCTGATCTCTAGGTTGAATATCAGTTCTCCATGGTGACATTTTGATGGAGTTTTAGAAAAATAAAATTTTATGTCTACATTTGAGTTATTTACTTCAGACTGATGTTACAATAAAGGGAGAGAAGAAAATGCTTCTCAAAAGCAGTTCAGCTGTCCTATTTCAAATGCTTATCTTGGTGGCTCAGGAGATGCCTCTTTTCTTCCGCTGACCACAGAGAGCACGTAGTGTGACTGCATCATACTTATATAGTGGGACTAGACATCATACTTATAAAGGACAAATTACAGCAAAAGTATCCGTCCTTGGTGATGAAGGTAAAATTTTGTTGTACTGAGTCTTAAGCCCATTAGTAGCCTTTTTATTCTAGGGCCATTGGGCCACAGGATGTTGTTAACTCATCTCCAGTTGATAGTTCAGTAGAAGTGTTTTTCCTTTCTGAGCATTTGATCATCTGCACATAGCAATTTTGTGCAGGTGTATAAAAAGCAATGTTTAAATCATCTGCCGCATATCTCATGCATAAGAGCCCACAGTGTGTGTATCTTTTTCCTATCAAACCTGGATGACTATGTGTTCACTTTTTGAAGTCCAGGTGAAGTTGGTGTCTGTACTTCAGTCCGTATCAATCAAAACTAATCAAATGCCAATGGTTCTCAACCGTAACTATAAGGTGGGGTAGTTGTTATCCCTTTACAGTAAATTTCTTACTCTTTGCTCAGAAGATCTTTATTTTGTGATGAATATTGTGGCCTCTGTTCACACAACTTGAACTTAACTTCAAAAGCAAGGAATACATTTTTTTTTTAAAGTGGTCATTTGAAACCTGACTAGTCATTTGTAAGTTACTATATTAGCCAAGACTTTAGGCCCTCCAGAGTGAGCTACTAGAAACATTTTAACTGACAATACTTACCTGAGCATGTGGGTTAGTAGTGTTATTAACAAAGTCAAAATATATCAGAATAATAAAAATACTAAAGAATATTATTTTGGTCATTTTGTTTTAGAAGGACTGTGTCTGATCTTTCTGTTTGACTTAATGAAGTGTTTAATGCTTACAATACTTACTGAAATAATTACCTTTATTTGTCTAACATTAAGTTCATAGGAATGATAACATCAATAATAACATTATTTGGAGAAAATAAAATAGGCAGAGTAATTACAAAACTCTGCTTAATAAAAACCTAACTCCTTTGCCTTTAGCATTGACATAATATAGCTTGGTATAATGATTATAGTTTTTAAGGGAAAATAACCAACATGTTTGTCTCACCATCTTTATTATTTAAATGATCATATATTATATAATTACCTTCAATGTAACCATCTTATCTCATGGAAGATCTGCGGTAAGGGAAAATAACTTAAATCTAATGACTTCTTCTGGCACAATCAGTCTTTCGTTCTGTATCCTTTTATGTGAATGAGAATACTGATACAAATTTGAAAAGGAGAGACTGGAAATGCATAACAAACACTGCCTCAAATCGTCTAGGTAATATAGACTAAGTAGACCTTTCCAGTCATCTGATACCCAGATCCTATTCCCTGAAACATAACTAGATCTGTGTAAAACATCTAACTCATCTTGCCAATCTCTACTCAGGCTTTTTCAGAGGACCAGGAGGGTTTGGGGTTGTTTGTTTTGTTTTGTTTTGGGTTTTTTTGCTTTTGCTTTTTTTGGGCACGTCTTCAAACTTATTCCCTCCTCCCATACCTTTGCACTTCTCTGTTCCAGTTGTCTTTGTAGGTGCAATTTCATAGGAAAATGTTATCCTATCACAAGACTCTCTTTGCCCTCCAGCTCACCTACTAACTGAAACATATTATGCTAGCAAATTTCACTACAAAGTCACTTGCGTTGTGAACCCAATAACAGGATCAGAGAGCAGGGGGAAGAGGGAATCTTCGTGAGAAGGAGAGAAGCTAGCATGGGAGCAAGAGAAGAATTCAGAAAGCTGGAAGCCCTCCAAGTCTTGTATCTCTGGATGATGCTTATTTGATAGCAAACCATAGGCTCCTGCAAATAAGTTAAGCCATGTCATACAGAGCTGAAACTAAAGGATGGGTGACAGTTGCTCCTTCTGCCAGCCAGGCAATTTTATGGCAGAGAGGACCACTGGTATTTGCAATGTACAGTCCTTTCTGTGACATAGGACACCTGGGGTTTAGATTTGGAAGAGTTCAAGCTTTTGACTTATTTAAAATTAAGAAATTACCACAGTTTTATTAAAGCTGCTCTAGGAGAGCCAGTGGTTCCTCTGCGCAACCAGGCAAATAATCATTTCTGTCCATTACATCTGCTCTACCTGAGAAAAGAAACATGGGCTTGGGAGCACTGTTAGAGGCCAAGGAGGAGGCCACTATGTATCTCAGCAGTTTTCCCCACTTCATATGAAACAAAGCTGCCCTCAGTCCCAGGTACCTTCCAGTTTTCCATTTGCAAACCCTTCTCTTGGTACCCAAAGTATTCACCCATTAATTTTCCCTAAGATTGGAAAGATATGCATAGACTATGCCATTTCACAGGTATTCTTGGGAGAAGGTAGGTTGCCTTATCACCTGCTGTTTATGATTTTCTGTAGCTGAACTGGAAATATGCAAATTATCATTTAGCTAATGCCAAATACAGAACTACAAAAAGCTCACCAAATAATTCATCTGCTCCTGGTCGTAGATTTGGCAAGACTGTAAATTATTGCACACTGGGGCTATACAGGCATAAGGAAGAGTACTGTAGTGAAGTCTGAGTCATTCTCCGACACAGAGAAATGAATGTGCATCTACTTTGGGAAAATACAGATGACTGAGAATAAATGATGGATTGATTAAAAAGCATATGTTTTTGATGAAATTTGAAATATAGTGTCACAAGTAAGTCATACTACAGTCAGTGACTAATTGAAGCCCCTTCAGCAAATAAATATCTGTGCCATGTGTGAACCAGAAGAGACCTAGATTCCTCTGGCTTCAAACCTTGAAACTGAGTTGGCATCAAACTGTATCATGGTGTGGTGATTAGCCACACTACAGATAGGCTTGCAGCAATGTTTCTATTTGAAGATAGATTCTCAAATCACTCCAAAAGCCGCATGCAATGATGTCACCTTGAACACTGACAGGGTGAGTTTTTCTTGGTCTTTCACATTTGAAGCCTAGGGTTAGAAGTCCCACATTCTGGATGCACCCAAGAAACAGAAGAATGTTTAAGTAAAAACAGCAGAGGAGGATAAAAGGGGCTGACTGAACAGATCAGTGCACGTGTCAGTGAGAGAGTTGGGATAGCCTGAACTATAAGTGTTTAAGAGCCCTCTCTAGGATGCTGTGCCCCATTCCACAGGTTTACAAAAGGATACCTGATAACCCATTTCTACAATTCTTAGGAAAAAATCCCTTGGCAGGACTTAAAAAATGAAATATGACAGTCTTTACAGCAGTCTTTTTCACTTGGAGACCCTAGTTTGTGCTGAAGGATGAAAAGAGCTGTTGCCTGCTTGGTGGTGCTATCGGTATTAAAGCGGTATGTAAAGGACTGAGATGAACTTGCAGATTTGTTTTGCAATGTAACACTGCTTTAAACAGCTGCTACAAAATCTGATTGAGAATTGCAACTATTGTGTTCAGGATGTTGTAATCAGATTCCTTTTTTCAAAACTTTTTGTAAGTACTGCTTGACAGCAATAGGACCCTCAAAGGAGAGGTGATTGCTGTGTTTTGTGGCATGAGAACCACAGGAATGCAAAAAATGACAATTGGGAGTCTTTCATGTTTGTGCTGTTATGGATTCTGTGAAGTTAATGTTAACTGTTCAGAGTGTCTAAGATCAGTCAAAGCTTCCTTTAAATAGCACATTAATGTACTGGATTGTTTTCCATGTCTGTTGAATTTTAGCAAATTGTTCAGTTGCCTCAATATTGTAAGTTTAAGGAAATCCAGCTGTCAATTCCTATTAAACTGGCCTTAGTTTTATATTGTTAATTCAGTTGTCTTTCACACTCTAGCTCCTAAATCTAAAGAACTCTTTACAAAGGCAGATTTATGATGGATGCCATCTGGCCTGATAGAAGGAAACAGATATTGATTTTTAATATTTTCTCCAAACTTGTTTACTCTAGGATAATACAGCAGCTGTGTGGCGGCTTGTCTCAGAGTGGAAAGGATTATTACCAGTGCCTTTTGATGAGATAAATTACCTAGAATGACTTGAATGGCTAAAGGGTATACTTTGATGTTATGTCGCTTCATTTACCCTTATGACTAAATGATTATTGATTTTATATTTTTAAGCTCTTGAAACGTGAAAATAAGTTGGTAGAGAAGCCTAGCTGTGTTAGTTTTATTAATTTATTTCTGCAGGGCATAATTCACTTTGGACCAGGTTGTGAAGGTTTTGGGTTCATGACCGACTCCAGATACAGTTGCAAAGAAATGGCTTATTTATATAGTCATTGCAAGTAGTTCCAAAATCAATACAGTCTGGGATTGGATGATTAAACTTAGTCCCTTTGTGGGATTCATTCCTGTAGCTACCTCTGAAATGATCTTGACTGAAGCAGATTCATGTGATCCAGTCTACAAATAGCAAGTTTGTTCAAGTTGAAATACTATTTTTTGCTCATCTTTTTTTTTTTTTATCTACTCTGTTCACTCAGTGACATTTTAACAACCTGAAGAAAAGCAGTTGATTGACTACTTCAATGAAATCACTAATCTGCATTCAAAGAGTTGCCTCCAAAGACTACTTAGATTTTTCATGGATAGATTTAACTACTGCTTTGATCAGTTAGTCCCAGTATGCAGTGGATTTAGGTCTCTCTACTTATGTAGGCAGCAGGAATCCAAGGTGTACACTAAACCTTTAAATAGTCTTTGCAGTTCAAAACAGCTATTTACCTTTTGTGTACAGCAGACACCTACATATTTCTGTGAACTATTACCTTTTCTATCATCATTTAACATGTTGGTGCCATTTAATGTTTGTCTGAAATGTGACTCTGTTGTCAGTCTATTGAAGTATTTTGTAGACACTGGAACAAGTGCAAAAATGTGTTAAAAAAAATTCTCTCTACCCATTTTCCACAATGTCTATTTATATATGCTTTTTGCTTGGCACCTTTTAATACCTTAAACAGCAATGCTTTTAAGCTTAATTTCTTCTGGAAAGGTTCAGCAATGAAAAAAGATGTGTTATCTTACTTAGTTTCAAAATTTGGGATTCAGAATCCTGACATTTCATTTATATAGACCATTAGCAAATTATAAATAATATTGCTAATAGTATTTCAACTGTCTAAAAGCAACTGAAGGCAATAAGCTATAACATAAGCCATGTCTCTAACAAAGTTGATTACTTGGAAGAGTTTAGCAGTGCATGAACCTGCACAGGACTGTCTAAACTACAGAATAATATTTCATGATTTAACAGTACATATCTATCCATCTTCTGTATAGGCTATTAACCATATGCTTGTCTCTTGTTCAGATATAGCTAAATATGGATTTGTGTGTGGTTTTTTTAAATATATGTTTCATCTAAAACTGTGTGTTTCTAAAACACAGGGTTCTTTCTAAATGTAAAGTTTATGTAGATAATATTATTTACTTTATGTGTGTGTGTGTGTGTGTGTGTGTGTGTGTGTATTGTCACTCAAGAATATCATTCCCTCAAAGATCTTTCATTGTAATAAGCCTTGGTAGCATATTTTAAAGAGTTAAAAAAAGGTGTAAAACACTTTTCCTTACTTTAGCCACATGATATGTATAATTAATGTGTAGTAAATTATATTGCCCAGTTTAAGGCTTGTTTAAATGCATAGAATTTGAAGTCTAATGCAGGAATAAAATAACTTTTGGATCAGTGTAATGTAATATGTTGATCCATTTTACAGGGTGGTGGTGATTATTTAATTAATCACCTTTTGACAATTATTCACACTGGTCCAAATCAAGGTCTCCATTAAAACCAAAGAATAGCTTCATTACAAATGACCCATAAAAGTGTCAAGTGCTGGCAGTGAAGACAAGTAATTTCCTTTCCCTTTAAAACCATTAGATCGAATGATGGGGGTGGGGAAGGTGATGAAGTGCGTAATAGTGTGATTACAAAGAAAAGCTTAAGCAGTAAATTTGACAGCCATGTTAGAGTGGATAGAAGATAAGGGTTATAAACTGTTGGTTCTATACCTCCAAAATCTTTTAATTTTATAAGAAGACAGGAATGAGTGGATTATATTTTTGAGAAAGTTTTTTATCCTCTTTTGGTGTTTACTTATAAATTGAGATTAGAAAATTCTCTGACTCAAAGCCTTGGAGATATAAAATAAACACTGTATTGCCTTCTGAATGTTGCTTAAAATAGCAGTTAATTGAGACAAAATTGTTTTACAGCTCTGTAACTATTTTCAAAGCCTGCTTATCTACAAAATCTTTTCTATATCTTATTGGTGAGGTTAGCAGCAGGACCTTTATGTCAGCATAATTATATCGGGCACTTTCTTTTACATCTGGAAAGTACCAAGAACCACCAACTGATCTTTTGTAGAGATAAAGTTAAACTCATCTTTGATTAAAGGTAGATGCTGCACCTTTTGCTGAAAGTCCTTACGTTCTTGCTATGCCGAAATGTGAAATTATTTTAATTTTCAACTTCTGATAAGAGAGGTGTTTATTTCTCTAGTGACCACTGCAGTTTCCATACAAAAGGATTAAAATTTGCACCTTCCAAATCCTAATGTCATATTTCAGTTTAATATTAAATTCTGCCAAATATGCACTGACTGAAAGCATCCAGTAATGTAGCTTCAGAAAGTATAACTAGAATATTAGAGTGTCACTTTCAGAGGGGCTGAGCTGAACAAAGCATTATTCACAAAACACATTCTGGTTTTAAACACATATGTAATAGCAGTTGTGCACTTGGTTGTAATTTTGTTTGGTTGAACTACTTTAGATTGTGGAATAAAGCCTTGTTAAGGAATTCCATATAGTGACCTTACACTTTATGACCTGGCTTCAAATTGTGAGAGTTAACAGGTGGTGGTTATTAGCTCAGCTATCATGGCAAAAAGATCCCATAAAAATAATACTTTCACCCAAGGTTCTAGGTAATCTTTCTAGTATAGATAGCACTTACTACAGGAGATGAATATGTATTTACTAGTTTTTCAAAAGCACAGCAAATATTGACCAGTCCCAGAGATGTATTTGTTAAATCTACTTGTCATTCTTTCTTTGATCTTCATTTGTTTTAAAATCTTGCACCTAAGGTTGAACTAGTTACTGTAAAAGATCCCAAAAGTTCAAGTGCTGCTTCTAAAAACTAATGGCTATTGACTTTCATTAGGATTTCTGTGATGTTATCTAACCCTGTAAAGACATTTGCGGTATGCAGTTTACATTGTATCTAGTGATTGTATAATCATTATTGATTTTCCTTGTGTGTAGTACCTATGTCAAACAACCTAATATATTTAAATGGTGATTATTTCAGCAATATATCTATTATTAGATAAGATCAAAGGCAGTTAAGTGTGTAGCAGATAGTGTGATAAGATGATATAATGTGTATTTGTGCCAGTACCTGTGCCCTTTTGTGCATAAAACTGCAATTCATAGTCTTTAATGATTAACTCTCTGAAGCATGTTGTGATTTCCATCCTGTAGTAGAATAAAGTATGACAGATGGATTAAAGGAAGCCCACTTTTTAAGCAAAAGGCCTAGGAGTTATGTAAATGTAATACAATTAGATGAATTGCTTTTCAAAGACCATGGGAAATCACTCTGTATATTCTGTTCATTTCTTGTTTTCCTACCAGTACTTCTGAAGAAAACTAGAAATATATTTAGAAAGCTGCATGATTTCCCAAAGGATATAATCGCTGTTAATCCCATGAGTATGGATTAACAGAATAACTCGGCCCATAACAGCAAGTGATTTCTCAGGCTAATCTCATGAGTAGAATGGTTATTGTATTTTATTAGTGATCAAACAGTATTCTACTTGGACTGTAGTAGAAAAGCGGCAAATCTAATGCATTCATTTAATATCAAAGAATGCTATACTTTACTTGTGGAGTTCTGCTGTTTTTACTAATATCATTTAATTAAAATACTTCTGCTCAGTAAATAAAAGTTGCACTATACATTTAATGTAATTTAAAGAAAAAAATTAAAAGAATACAGCATATTATAAACTCCCACCGAAAAAAAATAAAAGAGGCTAAATGTGTAAATATACCTGTAGTGTTGAGGTGGAACTAGAAACCCCACCTTTCAGTTCTGTATCTTTACATTAAGATTTTGTCACTTTCTGCATTGCTCTAAAAAGCAGAAGATGCATTTGAAAATTCAGTATCTGTGCTGCACTTCGTTACCAACATTTTATCACAATTTTTTAACTAGTTCTGAAAGATATAGACCCGTGATAGTACAACAGGCTTGCATTCATTTTTTGCGGCTCCATTTTCAGTTCTGAAGTTGTTCCTGTGCGAGTACAAAGCCTGAAATTTGAGTTATTGCTCACAACTCACCATGATGTGGGTATGTCCCAGTTCTTGTTAGTATTAGATCAGGATCCTCTCTACCCCTCTCCATTACACAGTATGGAGATGCATGCCTTGGCCACCTTTTAATTCCTGTTCATGTTCTTAAAGTTACTCTTTGATTTCACTCTTTGTCTTCATCCAACTGTAAGAATGGAAAACATTACCATCCCAAACTATATCTTCCACTAGGAAGTTACCAACATTGACAGTCAAATGGTTGAGGAAATCATGTGGATCTTCCCCAGGTAATTTCAAGGAAAATCAGACATATTATTTAAACAATTAGTCTGATTGTGTGCCATAACCTGTGTGAATATGCTTGGAGCAGTTGAGGAATGTCTCAGAAACTCCTCTTCCAGCAACTCAGGACTGAAGGTGATCATTCTGATGATCAAGTACTAATGGGAAAACTCCAGCAGAGAGTAGCAGAGATCAGGAGTCAGAGCACTTACCTGTTCACCAATATAGCTGGATTAGGAACAGGATGCTAGTTCCCAGTGGTCTTTGTTTTAGTCTGTCCACAAAGATGAAGATGCCTACCTGGTAGCGTCACCTCCTGTGTGCTGCGCAGGAATGTACTCTGGTGTGAGATACTCAAGATACTCACTTTACCTTAGTTTTCCACTGTGGCCTGTTCCTGAATTTCCATGAGGCTCCAAGATGAGCCCCATCATGGGTAAATGTGAGAGTCTTGATGATGGGTATTCTGTCAGATAGGAGAACACTGTTTTCAGTTGGAGAAGCTTCTTCGGCTGATGGTGAAGCTCCTTGGTTGATTCTCAGTTGTGGGAAAAAAGTCTTTTTGTTGAAAAATTTCCTTATGTGACTGAATGTTGGAGCTGAATAATAACTTATTTATTTTAATCATTTTCTCTAGATCCTGATTGTGAAAGTCTCACAATCAAAGCAATTGCAATCAAAGAAATGTGAGAAATTTGAATAATTCTGTTGAGACTGGTAGAATAGCAAATGTAGCTATAAAGCTACTTACCATATGGGAGTAATAAGGACAAATTTTAGACTGTAAAAATGATTTCTTCATGTTTCACATTAACTAATTAACTTATTCAGAACAAAGAGTTGAAACACTACAACAATTATTGACCTGACATTACAAATTGACACAGCTGTTCCTGTGCAAACCATACACATGGGCTCAATGGTAGGATTAGGACCTATGTAATTATCTGTGTTGTACATAGAGATGCACCAGCTGAACCTTATGCTACCCTGTACTGTGTCAAGAAGATAAACACAAGTAGGAATTGGTGGTTTGAAGAAGAGGAGGTTCCTAAATGAAGCTGTCATCACAGAGAACATCCCACCTTTCATCCACTTTCTCATGATTCAGGTCCATCTCGGTCCTGTTCAGAGCTGTGAAACAGCATCACACAAGAATAGGTGGAAAAGCGCAAGTCACTTGTTCTGAGGCATTTATTTCTCTGTAGAAAGTACAGTAATGATGTTTTAGCTTGCATTTAGACGCTGAACTCTATAGGAGCTTCTTTTTCTTCACTTGGAGTAACAATGCCATTATTTGTGCAAGACTGTCCTTCAGCCTATTGCAGTCATTAGGAAAAAATTAAGAAAAAAAGGTCTATGCTAGTTATGTCTGGAGTCTACAATTCCTTCCACTACAGTCAGAGTGTGGGAGAAGTCAGAGTAAGCAGCCAGGAGCAATGCTATGAGCAAGTTTGCAGGGGGTATCCTAGCTGTCAAGTTATCCTCCTACATTTCTGAATGTGAACATTTAACTAAAATACTCATTTGTTTACTTTAAAGTGGTCTTTTCCATGTTCAGGCAACAAAGCACCCAGACAGGAACAAACTTGCTTTTTATGTAAATGCATATTTTAATAATGTTTTTAATGTTTTTTTTTCAGTTGATACAGTTCTTTCTCAAACTCCAGGCATATAAACAATCTAAATGAGTCTGTATTTACTGCCTGAAGCTTTAAAAATGTCTATTAACCAAGTTCAAGTAACCCCCCCTAAACCTTAAATCTTTTTATGCCAAATACTAAATCTCATGGCATAAGGACCCAGAGGCCAAACGGGTGCCAAGGGGCAAATTGCAAGTGGAACCTTTAATTCCATGTGTCCTTGAACTTTATTGCACAATTTCTGTCATTCCTAAAGGATGCTGAGAGGAAGCCAGGAGAAGCACATTGAGAGTTAGACTATTATGTCTCTGCATCATGTGGAGCTGCTACTCTGAAGACTCTGTAGCGGTTGGTTGCAGCAGCGTAACTTCTGCACATCATAGCTTTGGGCTGCAAGGAAACAATTCCCCCCCTCCACCCTTCCCTTTAACTTCTCACTGTTCTTCTCCTCTGCTAAGTCCTTTCAGTCAGCCTTTGAGCAGGACACAGGGGAGCTGAAAAGAAATTCCATTCATTCGTTGCTTACAGACTTGTGCTTGGGATAAATTGAACCTCCAAGGTGTCTTTAGGACCAGGACAGGCTTAGAGTAAGCTTCTTTAGAGCAAGGTAACAACATATGCCATCTTTGGTATTTTGTTCTACCTTTCAATGGGTGAGAGGCAGTTTTCCCTCTCTCCTCCTCTCAGGCAGTTGCCCCTTCCCAGGTATGTGACAAAGCCTGGGAGATGGACATCCAGATGGACACAGCCTCGTGGTAGGCTGTGTAAACCCTTAGAAAAACCTCACCTCCAGATACATAATCCAATAGAGAGACACATACTTCCTTCTGTCTTCTAATGCTAATTATACTCTAGCCAAGGACTTATCCCATATCCCAATCTTTTCTTTTTTTTTTAACAGACCACCCTGGCTTATGTGCATCCTTGCCTCTGCTAGACTCACCTTTGCTACACAGCTACTGAGCACATCTGAAAATTTTGGTGGGGAAAAGAATCTCCACCACAAGAAAAAATAAGGAAAAAAACATTGTCACTTTTTTCTTCTATTTGATGTTGGGACAAAATTAAGCCTTTCAAAATATTCCATCCAAACTGATGGGACTTAAAAAGGGAGAACAAGTGGGAGGGATTATTGGTTTCGCCTTTAAAAACTAAAAGGCTGGTAGGAAACGTATCCCTATAGTTTTCTCCCACGTGAGACCATTTTGAAGGCTACTACATGGTGAGACACAGAGCAGGGACGTGTTTCTCCCTGTTGCAAAGGATCATCCTCAGAGCTACTATTCCAAAGATATCCCATCACCCTATTTAGGTTTCATCAAGGGATGGGGGGGGGGGTATGCAGTCAGCTGTAGATAAAGGCTCTGCTGTCACTGTACAGTACCCAAATTAAATCCACTTACTCTAAGCCCTTCTGGAAGTGTTGCAGCTACTGCATTTGTTTCAAAAAAAAGTCTGTCTTTTCATGTGCTAAACATGGAATAGAAGATATTTTACTGAAATTAAAAAAAAAAACACCAACCCACACTGTATTTTAGGTTATAGTCATTACTTATACAAAATAAATGATCAAAACTAAGCAACAAACTCACATCTCTCTTTTGAGATTTCTATACATAAAGAAATTGGGTTATCTACAAACACATTATGGTTTTGAAATGTGTTACTGCATTCTAAATACTTGAATTAAAACAATTTGGTTTCAATTGTACTATTATAGCAGACTCAAAATCCTTTTATCAGAAGGTTTTTTTTTTCTTTCTTTCTTTTTTTTTTTTTTTAGTATTATTAAAGGTTTTGAAGCTTTGTTATTCGAATGAGATAAACACTATGGTAACTAGGAAAGCCAGAATGTTTTAGAAGTCTGCAGTTTTGAGTGCTTTCCAAAGAGACAAGGTAATATCTGTATCCTAATATTCTCTCAATGCGTGAAATGTAATAAAAGAAAGCTATTTCAATAATATTCCTTAAAAGCTATTAGGCACAAAAATCCTGACGCAGTGGAGATATTGCTTGAGGCACACCCGAGGGGATCAAGGTCAGTCCTTCTATCAAAGTATCTCATAATGGGGGAATCTTGTTTTTTGCAGAGTAGAACACAACATTGTTTAAGTAAATCCTAAATGCTAAATAAAAATATTTCACTTCCAGGTTTGTGAAAATTCTACCTGGGTATGTGCTTTTTTTGGTGGGCAGGTGGCTTAAATGGTAATGCGAGAAGAATACCATATTGTCTTTGCTATTCAAGTGAAACAGGAAGTCGGTATTAAAAAGTTCCTGATTGAAGCTTACGAAGTAAAGATGGCCAAATTTCAAAAACCTTGAAGTCTCAGTTTACAAGTCTGGATACCAGTGTGAATGCTTCTGAACTGTACAAATGTTTTGGATGTGAAAAATGTGGACGGACATCTTGTGAGAATTGCCTGTTTCATTTCAGAATGTGTGTCCTTCAGACTTTTCTTATTTCCTTTTTTGAATCAGAGCCATGTGCATAAGGACATATGGCATTGTGCAGTTGCTAATGGTCACAGATCCTTCAGAAGGTGTGTCATAACTATGGTAAAAAAGAGTTCAAATGCATAAGAAACTAGAGTTTTCAAGATACACTGACATCCCTATTGGATTATCTTACTTTAATTGTCTGAAACATATATCTAGATGTATCTATATCTTAGACATATTACTTAAAATAAATCACTCTTTTAACTGTTGCGGGCTTAAACATCACTGAATTTTTAATTTTACTTTGGTTTATATACAACACACGTTTTTTCTAAAGAAATTGCAGGTTCAGAGTCTTGATTTGCTGACAGCAAATTCTCTGCCTCTAGAGGCATTAGCTGCAATCTCTGCTTAAAGTTACTCAGTGTTTCTTTACCTCAAATTCTTTTTCATAAACTAAAATATTATTTGTTATGGACAGAACTCTTTCATCCATAAACAGCAAAAAGGCTTCTGCAGAAGTGGCAAATACAACTACTCTGAGTTTGCAAGTAGGTCAATGGGTCTGCAAACATGTGAAATTATTTACTTCACATTACAGATTAAATATGAGTCAGTAGAAGAATGAGAGTCTACTATTCTTTTCTGGGAGTCTTTGATCAGCATGTGTTTTAACATTTTAGTGACTTATTTTATAAATAGCTTTTAAGATGAAAAGTTTCCAAACACTTTACATATTTAAGATGCTTGGGATCTGATTTCTACAGATACTTAGTACAGTGCATTGGTTTGTATCTTCAGTTCTAATTTTTGTCTGCCCTTCGAGTTAAGAGAGCTCAGGATAAGTAAAAATCTAAAAGACAAGAAAAACACAATTAATACATACCATTGACACATTAATTTAAATCATCTTTCCAGCCTGGCAAAAGGGCAACAACGCAAATATGTCTACACACAGCCCACTTTGAATGATTTCTGTCATTCTCCTTGGTCCTCAGTTGCTGCTCCAGAAGTGTGTGGATCTTCCATGGCTCTCATGTCATATCCAACATCCCTGCGTACGGCTTCCATATAGACTCTGGACTCTGTATTTAAGCACCTGAATCATTTCCAGGGACCCTAGGACAAAGACAGAGAGAATGTTGCAGGACAGCCTTAAGCTGTCCTTTGTTTGCAATCTCCAGCTCTGGTCTCAGCACCATTTTTAGCATTTGGGGTGATTTTACTAAGATACAAGATGATTCTTTGCTATGCTACCTTGTTTGAATGCAGAAGCAGGATTCCTCACCACGTCCCCTCCTCAGCAGTTGCACTTCTGATCTCTTCATTTGATTTTTCCCTAAATATCCAAAATCATGTTCTCATAAGACTTTCAGGGGATGGAAATGTGAGTTAGGCAATAGAGATAAATCTGATGGGAGTCATTGCACCTGAAGGATTCTTTAAATTAAAGCACAATCCCATTGGGCTACTACTTGGTTGGCAATTAGGCAGGATACTTGCAATATTACGAAAAATAAAAGAAACCCTGAAAAATGGAAATGATAGAATTGCCAAGAGTTAATGCAAGAAAGTAAAACTTCTGCGTTTGGAAGAAAAACAGCACTATGGTGATGAAACACTTTCTGATGGAAAAATTATTACCGGGATATTATACAGCATCTGTTAAAGCTAGACATTTTAAAATCATTAACTCTACAAAATATGCAGTTTTTTAAAAGCACTAACCAAAGAACTACTTAAATTATTAAGGGTTTTTACTCAGGAATTCTAGGGATTCTAGGAATTTGGGAACGTATGTCCCAAAAATGGAATAAAGCTATAAAGCTGTTGTTGTATATATTTTAGAAAAATAAACAGGAAGACCATAGCAATTACCAGGCCTTCTAACCTAACACTGACCATAGATTAATCAAGTACCCACTATGATGTGATCAAAAAATGAATTAAGAAGAATGATATAACTGATCCTACTGAACATGGACTTACAGAAACTTGCTTTATACATTTTTCCATAATACATCTTTTACAGGAAAAAAATCAATCAAACAAACAAACACAAAAACACAATGCGGGGGGATAGGGGGTGAATTTAAAGCAGTATAAAGAATATTTGTTTTTCAGTCAGCCAAATACCACATATCTAATGAAAAAAAAAAAAGCTAATACTGAAGCCTAAGCAAACTTCCTTAAATGAATTAAAAACCTTTCTAATTGTTCAGTAAAAAATATGAAACGGGAAATATTATTGATTAGTTCTTATTCCTTCTTACTTAATCTTCTTATCAATAATCTGAAACTATTGATAAAATTAGTATAAAGAATAAGAAAAGTAATATATAAAGAAGATGAGCCTCTAATTAATAGACATGTGGATAAACATGAGATATTGGGGAAAAGATTTTTTGTGAAGGTTAGTGATGCCTGCCAAATCTGTAGAACGTTTTTCGAGGAGTCAAAGCTTACATGGACAAAGAGTTAGTTGATCTATTCTTCTCAAATGCCTAAAAGAAGTTCAGAAAACTCATTTTCAAAGAATTTTTAATAGAAGGTTCTTAACAGTTTCCTGAAACTTGGTATGATAGTGTGAAAAAATGATCGTCAGGATTGATGCCATTTTCAAGAAATATGATCTAGAAATAAATGCATAAATGACTCCAAAGCACCCAGTGACACACAAAAAAATATTTTGTGACACTGATTCTTCCACATACTTTCAACTTTCAGGATTTTGACACCAGTTCAGCTGAAAGGGCTAAGTATAAATATACAGCTTTTTCTGTTAAATGTGCTAGGGCAACAGCTAAGTTGGAATTTTGGAGAGTAGTGACCTCTAAATTTTAGTCTTTGACAACATAGTCTGTCAGTGGGTCAAACTACAGAATATTCTGAGGATCATCAAGGCTGACGTTAGATATGCTTTCAGAAAAGTGTAAGAAAAAAAAGAAGACAGTATAATGGCAACCTCAGTACTATTAATATACTATAAATATAACAATATCAAGGTCATATAATGAGAAAATTATATATTTTTCTGTGGCTGGACACTGAAGCATAAAAACTCTCAGACAACAGATCAAAACAATCTTGCCACAATCTAAGATTGCAAAAAATGCTTAAAAATTAAGACAACATAGTATGTTTTGAAGCTAATGCTTTCTGAATGACAGATGAAACATTCATATTTCTTTCTGTACAACTTTACTTTCCTCTCCTTTACTTTCCTCTTTCTTTTTTTTTCTATATGTCTAGAAAGAGAAAAATCTATTACTTTACAAGAAGATTAATAGTAGAGTTTATTCAAAAAGGTAAATAGAGTATAGATTTTATTTGACTTATTCTACATCCATAGACACTAGAGAAGGATGAAATCTGCTGAAATATGTAACATTAGATTTTGTGAACATAAGGCCTTAAGAAGCTAAATTATTACACATTCTAAGATATTTCATTCTCATAAATTACCCAGCAGTCATTTGGAGTCTTATTTTGTGTGCTAGCATTGCAAGACTGTTTACAAAATACATTTGCTGTGAGCAGTAGAATTATTGTATGATAAAACAATTAATATGTCAACATATAAACTGCTTTTCTTTGATTATATTCTTTAAGATAAATGAACACATAAAAATTATATAAACCATCTTTTTAGGGGTAAATTTGTTTATTATTTGCTTTTTCTTCAAGAAGGGGTTTGAGATATCACTCATTCATGTTGAATAAAGCTGCATAAGAACACACCTGAAAAATTATAAATAGTGGGTTTTGCAGGGAGCATACAACTGAGGTACTAACTGGACTTAGTTAGACTGTATCAAGTTTAGTATCCTTTGTTGCAATTGCTACCTAAAAAGATGTGACAGTCTTTGTCGTGGCAGAAAACAGTGGATGAGGTATATAGAAAATAAAGTCATTGTTGGAGTAAAGGTGCAAGAGACCAATAGTATTAAACTCTGCAATTTTCTTTGCCTGTAATGTCCCTCCAGAGGTTATTCTAGTCAAGTCCCCTGATATGCAAAATCCAGAAATTTTTAAGATGAGATATGTAGTCTACCAATCATTTCCAAGATTCTAAGACTTTTTCAAGTCAGCTTCCATGTCCCAAAAAAAAAAAAAATATTGTGGAGTCTTTTCACTTCCATCTGTATTTTCACTGAAGCATCTCTTCCCTTTTCCCATCTCTTCTCTTTTAATACTCTTGGTTGTCTGCTACTGCACAATGGCCCAAGATGGCATCTGTAGCTGGCCTGGAACATCTCTGACAATGGATTCCTTCTGAAAAAGTACAACAGGACCCACCTAAGGACCCCTAATTCCACTCACTTGTTTGTTCAGGGAAAAGACTTGGCCAGGGAACACTCCATTCTCCCCCTCTAGCAGCCAGCGCTCATATTTGTTTCATGCCATTTATTGGATGAGCTGGGTGAATTCTGCCCATGGCTAAACAGAAATCAGCTACATAGGTATTCTGCTCTGCAACATAGACTGAGAGATTCAGCATAAGGAACGCACTGTGGCAATACTGCCCAGTTTACTTAGCTGCAAAACTATTCACATGTAATTTCTGTACTGCAATTTCTATGCAACTGCTTTATTTTTACCCCATTTGTCTTCAGTTTAGAGACAGACCACCTGGCAAGGTTCTATTGACTTCTGCTTTCACTATTATAAAACCTTCTGCCCTTACAGGGACCGGGGCGAACACAGATTATAAAACCCCATTTCCTATTTAAACGCTCTATTTCCAACAATCTCCTAGCAATTTGTTATTTTGACCTTTGCACATATTTTTGCAGACTGAAGATGGGAGGGGGCCAGTCTGAGACAGGTGTAGGGAGACTGAGTTATAAAGAGTTATGTGCAGAGAGGGAGCAGACTTAATTGTTAATTCCCAGACATCCTAATTTTTTATAAAAGTAGAGAAATAGGGTTTCTTTTAAAAAAACTTAATGTTGGTTAGTTGGGTGGCAACTGGATTCCACTTTTAATGGGAGCCAGTGATCTGGTTCTTAATCCTCTGCTTTGTAAAGAATTTTGTGTACAAATAAATGTACCTGGTACTATCACAAGCCTCCAGACCACATTTTGGAAATCACTGAACTAAGAGGTCTCATACAAATAATCATGGAGCAAACAGAGGCCTGGCTATAAGGGAAGTGAGATGAAGGATGGGCTGCAGCCCAGCTCTGGCATCAAGAGGGCAGAAATACTAACTGCAAGAGGTAACGTGAATGAAGGATGGTGGGTTTAGTGCCCTCCACCACTTCTGTAAAATCATCCTTGTAAGTTGTAGTCCAAGAACCAAAGGCTCATAACTGAAGAATCAAGCCATGACTTTTCTTGTACAAATTACATCCAGAGAACTGCTTATACACACACTCATGAGTTTCACAATATGCCTACTAGCAGATCTAGATCTGTTCCAGGTTAAAAACACATGCTAATGTATTATTCCTCGGAAGTGATTTCCTTAGCTGCCTTAGAGAAATGGGACCTGAAGGGCAGGGCAGATGGGAGTTCCCCTGATAGAAAATATGCCCCTTTCCAGGTGTGCACATGAACTAGCGGAAAGGCAGCTTCAACTTATGAGTACACTGTGCTTCAGGCATCTGCTGGGGTTACTAGCACTAACTCTTTCAGATCTTCTTCCAATACCCCAGGTAGTACTTTAAGAGTAAAGAGAATATTCCAATCAGCTGCCACAGACAGCCACAGACAGTATTTTTTGCAGCCAGAAGAATTTTAAGACAGTTAGTTCTGCCAGGTTAAATTAAAGAAGGCATGTCATCAGTAGAAAGCAGAGCTTTGTATAGGTATGATATGGTATGAACTCCCCACAGGCTAACAGGGTCAGCTATAAACATGGCAAAGTAGGCAGCTCCTGGAGGCAGCAAATAGTCCTGGGACTACTGTCTCCTTTCCCATTTCCCGACGAGCCTGTATTGCTGAGGAATGGTGCTTCATATGCAAGCAAGGCATTTTCTGCCACAGGAGCAGTTTGCCCAAAGAAGACAACCTACATGGGTAGCAACAAAAAACAAAAAAGCCTCAACTCTCCAAGGCTTCCCCCTTGGCTCTTCATTTAAGTCTACTCCTTCCCCCTCACCTTCCCACTTTCACTGCAAGAGTTCCCACCCTTGTCCTTGCCCTCAAATCCCGAGAAAATTCAGTTTTCTCTAGAACCATTCAGAGTCTCTGAGCCAGCTCTAGACAATAAGAGTTTTCTATCTTCCTTTCATAATTCCTTTTAATCAATCAAGATGTAGTAATTGGACTCTAATGCTCCCCCATTTGGGCTTAAAATATGGCAATGCTATTTTTCTACCCTGCACCCTGCCCCGAGAGTGATTGGCTGTGGAGCCAGGGGTTGACTGCTGTCACCACAGACCTTAAGGGAATGGTAGTGTGAAAAAGGCCAGAGTCCACAGACTATCACCTTCTCCTGTTAAGTTCTCCTGGAAGCACAAGCGTCCATGAATATATGCAAGGTTTGACATGAGGCTTGGACATAACAAGGCTGATTTTGTGACTGAAGCAGATTTTTTACTACCCCTCTTTGATCAGTTGTCCATAATCCCACATGTGACTGAATGAACTAAAACACTTGGGACAAGAAGGAGAAGGTTTGCATAGATGACTGTACTGGTTGGGCATTCACAAATCCCTATTCAAACACACACTTTCAGTAATCAGGTGGCTTTTGGATAGCACAGTCCAAGTGGTCCGCCCAGCTTGGTCATCGCATTGCATCTTGGCAAAGACATTCTGGTTGTCACAATTTATGGTAAGTTATTGTCTGTTTATTGTCTATCTTTTCAGGGATGAAAAATTCCCTCTAGACAAGGCATAACATATGATATGATAAACTGTGCAGTTATGGGAGTTTACAACCCCTTGCTATTAATAAGTGGGGTGGGCAGCATCCCTTATATCAGAACATCCGCCTGTGAAATACAAAGTAACCACAACACATGATCTGTCAAAAACTATCATGATGATAAACAATGGGGTGAGCTCCAAAATAAATAAATAAACACTGCCAAAGACATTATTTGCATATTTTTCTCTCTCCCCAACCAGTGCTTGAAAAATGTCCTCATTCAATGTGCTTGCTCATCCACGCAGCTGCCAGCTGTGCCTCCTTCCTTCAGCAGTAGTCACATGTTACATGGTTTGTAACACCAAGTCCATACTGATGCATAAGTATGAAATACGGCTCTTTCTGGCTCTTTAGAATTTGTGTGGAATTATTATTTCAGTGCTGCAACAAAAATTTGACATTCAGTTGAAGACTGTGGCATGCAGGAAACCAAGACAGACAGAGTACATGCAAAAATGTCCAGACACTAAGAGACATCTCCAGAAACCCTCATGTAATTAACATAAATCTGGGCTGCCAAAAGTACTAACAGCACTTGAAGCAGCTTTGAAATCCCAAATGCATGACTTCTAAATTTAGAGCTCTGTTCTTACTATATTCTGTTATGCACATGTTTAGATTTCTATTGATTGTTTGCAGAAGAAAAGGAATGTAAAGGTTACTTGTTTAGAGTGAAACCATGGCCTACAACTGCAACTCAGTGTTGGGGGATGAAGAAAAACCACCCTGCCAATGCAGAAATTTAGAATGGCATCATGATTCACAACGAGCTCAGAACTGAGGCAGCTGCTGTGTTCTTAAAGAGGTGTTTGCCAGCACAAGCAGTCCACCCTGTGCCCTGTGCCCTGCCTTTTGCAGATGCTAAAAGAAATGGTAGGTCCGCACAGCCATTAGCTCTCCAAGTGTGAGATCCTGACTGTAACTGTCCCCTGTGTGGATGGCACAGGTACGGGAGATAATATTAGAGCACGATGTAGTGAAACTGCAGAAGGTTGCAACGGGCACTGAATAGAAATACAGACTTCAAAGATGGAGAAGGAAGGTAAGGACCAACATGGGGTTTTTTCCTTACAGGAGCATCACCATTCCAATTCTAGTACTCAATAGATACACTGATATTTTGCACCCTTTTAACATGTCACAGACAGGTAGATTTGGCTACAATTCAGTTATTCAGCATTACCTAATCATCCATAAGATCTGAATTTTTAATCTGTGTATTTGTTACAGAGCTTCTACTTCAGGAATCCCCCCCTCAGACATTTTTCCCATGGATTTTTAAGGCATTTAAGCATTTTAAGGCATTTAAGGCATTTAAGCTATTACACAGCTGAGAGAAGGAACATATATCCTCTTCTGTTATTTTATTTGTTATTAGTATTATTTATTTATTTACTGTGTGGCAGGAGATCAATAAAATATCATAGTTTTTAACTACTTTCTAAAATCTAAATCTTTCGTATTTCCTGTTTCTGGATTAGGTGCACCTTCTTGAATGTGACCCTGCTTTAATGTGTGTTTTTACATGTGCTTCTGTAGTTATGGAACTTTTTTACTTTGTGATTATACATGCTTTTATGCCATTATGAATCCTGAGAATAATGTTTTTTTTTACTTAATTATTCCCTTGTAGTTCTATTAACTCAATGAAATATATTTTGATGGGAAAATGGGATAGCAATCATTAAGTTTCTCCTTTTTCTTTGTTCCTTGGGACAATTCTGTCAGAAATGTCTCCTTCTCCCAGGAATCTGAAAATTATGTTTCCTAAAGTTTAAGGTCCATTTATATCAATATCTCTTCTTTTCTTTGTAAATAATTTTAGCAGTAGTCTGAAAGAGAAAGAGCATGTACTTAGTAGAGTACACAGATACTACGGAGAGAGACATATTGCATGATTCTAATGGATACCATCTCAGTAGCAGAGGGAATAATCTCTAGGTAAGGTATTAGGTTGCTGTTAATGTAACCATGAAGGCAGAGGGTGGTAACAGGATAATCCTAGTAGATATACTCAAGTGTTGAAACCAGTTTTATGGTATCCTCCACACAATAATGTAAGCAAAAGGGGTCAGATAAAGAACACATTTTTTAACCATTTGTGTATTAGTGAGAGGAGCCTAGATAATAAAAACAGCAGCTGGAGATGCTCTTGCCTGAGAAGGAATATTCTGCATTTGGTACTGGAAATATGATAAGATGGTTGTTATGACTAAAATAACTTTTCAAACTTCCGGCTTCTTCCATAAGGATAAAATAGGGGAAAAAAAGCACAGACGGGGTGTTCACATCAAAGACACTGTGTTGTTTCTAATAGCTCAGAATGGGGGGCAAATTTCATGCAAGAAATATCTACATATAAAAATATTTTAAAAAATAATCAACTGCCTGGTTTGTAAAATCCACAATACAAAACCTACTAACAATAGATAACAGCCTGTACTGTTCTTTAACATCTGTCCTTAATGTGTAACAAAGCCAAAAATTTTAATAGGGGTGACTTCATCCTGGAAGAGGCTTTCTCATCATCTCATGCATCAAAATTTTTTCCAGAATTTCTAAATATAATAAATGGTAATATCTTTATGCAGAAACTCCTGAACTCAAAAAAAGATAACTCAGTTTTTGATCTTATTTAAATTAACCAAGAGTTAATTGCCACCATAAAGCAAATTGTTTCCTAGATTAATTAGATCAAATTATGATCTGATTGCATTTGCCTTGTTCATATGTTCTCTGAATGTATGACCAAATTATGTGTATATATATATAAAAATACACATATAAATAGTTTTTGTAGACTATTTTATTTTTATATTTTGCAAAGAAACAGTCATTGGTATACCACATATTTAAAGTGAAAAGTATTTGCAAAATACAATATCTGTCAAAAAATGAAACCCTGGATACCTGCAAGCCCAGTTCACAAGTAAAACAGATTATACTAAGGAATAAGCTGTCCTAGCTAAAAGAAGATTGAAAACAAAATAGAATATAAAATATTAATACAAAACCTGAGTAAATAACAAATCATTATAAGCCACAAGTTGAAATACACTCAACCTGAAGAAAGGACTTCCTGTCCAAAAGCTTGTCTGTTTTTTCCATCTACATCTATTAATTTCATAAAAATGTCCCCTCTCCCTCCCAAAATTTGCACTAAATATATCTTCAAATAACTATGACTACAGTAATATGTAATAACAAAAGGAATTTAAATGTAGAGGACCAAGAAAAATCCTAGGTTATGTATGCTTATTCTAGATTACAAACTCTAACTAGGTATGTATTTTCCATAGATATTTCTTGGAGGGTCAGTTTAACAAAACACTGCACCAGTCACATTCAGTAAAGTGCCAGGGACTGGGAGTTTGTCACCTTCAAAGGATGACATGAGGAAACATAAGCTAAAATGGTATAATTTTAAACTAACATATCTTGTGAAAATACTTTACATGAAAAAGCCTTATAGAAACTAATCACAGACTTCTGAGAAACCACTATTATGTTTTGTAAATAGTTGAAAAACGGGGAATTTTCAAGGTATTGAAAAATTTCCTGTGCCAATACAATTCTGACAGGAGATCACCCAACATGGTTTAACTAAAAGATTTTAAATTTAGTATTCTATTTACAGATAAGCTTGGGTAAAAAAATGTTGCCAATCAATCATTTTTGTCAAGACTACAAGTCTAATCAATGTGTGCTACCGTAATAAACCTGGATTTCCCCAAAGCATGGGATACTTCAAAGTTGTCAGATAGGCAGATCAGGTTAAAATTATCTCACTTAAAGATCTCAGACTAGGTAGTCCTGCTTCTAAGAAAGTCCTTCAGGGATTTTTTTTACCCATATTATTTTGTACATGTGCCAGTCATCTAAAAGATGTACAAAAATCTCTGTTAATAAGTTTTGCAGATAACACAAAGATTAGTGAGGTAGGTAAGGAAGAGGAGCAACAAGAATTATTCAAATAATCTTCTTAAAATGCCACCTTCCCCACCCCAAATCCATTTAATAAGATGAATATGTTACCTAGTAATATACTTGGAAATAAACAATGAAAATTGTGCCTATGCACAGAGCAGTTCTGCTTTAGAAAATTATGGTAGAAGTATCAGTTGAAAGATACTGTGGGTTAACCACCTCAAATACCAGTGCAATTGTATGGAAAAAAAATATAGACTTGACATGATCCACGGTCATACAAAGCAAGAATAATCAAGTGGAAGCAGAGAGGTCATCTTGCCTCCACACACTGCCTTAACTGTCAAATCCTAGCTGTGAGGCGAGTTAAACAGGACCATAAGCCAAAGAGCTGGGCTGCCAGGTCCCTTCACACAGTCTGTGGGTAGACAGGCTGTGGCAGGGGTCACCCAACAGACAAAGCTGGGCTGGCACTGCTGTGGGTCATCCCATGCGAGCCTCTGACCAGGCAGTGATTTAATGGGGTTTTCCTTTCCTTGTAACAATAGTGCGAGGAGCATTGGTGGAGAAATCCCCTCCAGACAGTGATGCCGTGGTCTTCATCTCTCCTATGAAACGCAGCTTAGCATCCCTAAAACCTGAAAAGTTTTAATCTGAGTAGTTTGCTTGGTAGAGGGAATTTATTAGAGGCATCTGAGCCACGTCTGGCAGTGACAGTTTGGGTCCTGAAGAGAGCTCAGCCAGGAGCTGCCGTGCCTGGACTACGTTAACTGTAGCGCTTTCAGCACCGCTCCCAGTCTAATGCAGCTTTATTGCTTCCTGCAGCTGAGCTAATTTGTTCAGAGGTAGCGTGGGTATCTCTGTACGGCACTGCACCATGTCATGTGCATATACCTTTTATGGTTTGTAATGCATGGGATGTCAGGCTAAGATGATCTAATAATCCTTTCTGGCCCTAAACCGCATGAAACCATCATCAGTCAATTCCATTAATCTTCCATGAAGGAAAATAAGACACCTGAGCATAGCAAGACAGTGAGATACAGCAGTAAAAATGTTGAAAATGTTTCTGAACTTCACTCTGCTCTCCCTTTAATTCTCCCATAAATTACTGGCCCGAGTCCACAGAGACACTGAAATGCTCTCAGACTGTATTGGGCTGCTGCAGAGGACTTCAGTTTGGGCTTGCTACCAAGGCAGTAACAATTAGCACAGTTTGAAGGGAGGATAAGAAAGAGATGGTTGTCCACAAAGAAGTCCAGTGTGATTTTCAAAGCCCCTGCAGGGTAACACAAGGATTTTTAGGCAGACTGTAAGTGCATCCTGAGAGACACTGATAGCCCTTGCTATTTTCATGAGCATGAGGGAGAAACATACAGTCTTGGATTTACACTCTCTCTTTTCATGTCTTGTGTAAAATGCACTGAGCAAGTTGCAATCTGGAAATGGGTAAAAGCTTTGGATCAAAAAATCCGATGGATCTTGGCCAGTTTGTGCAGAAGTTACCATAACATGGTATCGTTGCTCCATACACAGGAAACAAACAGCTGGAGGGCCTAAGCCTCCGCATGATGGAAGTTTGAGAGAACCAAGGGCTGGGAGATGTGCTGATTTTCTCTTCTGGCATGTGCAAAGGTTTATTTTGGACTGCATCTGTTTTACTTTTTGTTCTCCGTTCCTTTAAAAAGGGAGTGACTAGGTCAGATGGACCCCCTGGAGGGAGCAGATTCCTCCTTTCCCTGGAGAGCAGATGAGCATGCTTGAGGACTGGGTGGGAGGAGGAGGATAGGAGGAGCTCCCAGGCTTCTTCAGGGTGTACTGGAGAGAAGAGATGAGAATGAGAGCCCTAGTGAGAAGATGGGAGCCTGCTGTTCATGGAGAGGTTCATGAAAGGAGTGAGGAACATATGCACAGCCAGGCTCCCTTGGCGACAGGAAGAAAACTTCCCAGGGATCAGAGAGGACTGTGCAGAGTTGCTGAAACCCAGAAAGTCACAGAGTTGACTGAAACCAAACCTGGAAGCAAGTACCCACCTAACACCACATAAGGGAAGAGGGGTGAATCTTCTGTTTATAACCTTGTCCTCTTTTATACATGTTTTGTCCTCACAAAAAGTGTTTCTTTATACAGTTAAATGTTCTCATTTCTATTCTATACAAATTGTCTTTTTGAGTTTAAAAGACTCTTTGGTCTCTTCAGATTACTTGCAGGAAGAAAAAAAGTCTAGGTCCGTCATCATCGAAGCTCCATCTGTCCTCTCACAAAGTGCGGAACCAGAAGTGACCCCCAGTCTTGCTCCTCAGCACTAGAGATATGTAAATGATAGAAATACTGTGAAACAGTTAATTAAATTTCATCTGTAACATAAAACTGCCTCCAAAAGGTGTATGAAAAATTAGGAAAAATATATCAGTTCACATCTCCTTAATAATTCTTCACTTCAATTCAGTAGGTCAAATAGGGAGCAAAATGGATTTTGGTTCATTGGAAGTGCAGGGGGAAAAAAATGAAAAAAAGAAGAGTGTTTGTTTTTGATCAAATTGAAAACTATTTTCTTTTTTTCATGAAACATTGCAAAAGTGATGCAACCCAAAATATTTTATGTGGCTTCAAAAACCGTTTAAAACTGCTTTTCTCAAAAAAATTGAAAGGAAATTTCAAAATGGAATGGTATTTCAAATTAAATAATGGAAATGCTTGACTTAAAAAAATGTCAAAAGGAAGTATTTGATTCTTTAAAAAAAGACAAAGTTCTTTTCAAAATGAAGCACTCAATAAAATTAACACAATTATGCAAAATTTTTGGTATACCTCTGCTTCTATTGGGAAAAAAAAAATCAGTTGAAAAATTCAGCTTCACAAACAAGCAAACACTAAGAGCTAAAAAGCATGTAAGCACTGAAGTTTTTCTGGCCATACAGACCAGAAGTTGTCCCAAAGAGTTAGTTTAGTCTTAACCAGAATAGCCTACCAGAAACCCTGTTAAGAATAAAAATTGAAAACAGATATGCCATGAATGTTTTTTGTTGCTCTTTATTATTTTGCATTTTCTTTTACATTCCTTCTCTCTTCCTTTTGCTGAGTCCTTCTTAGATGCCTGTGTACCAGACATTCCAGGACAAAACATCCTGTGATCTCCACACAAATACCTCCCCAGAATATATACGGGTCAAAATATCTGCTAGCAGAAATTGTCTCCCTACACATAAAATATGTTAGCTGGGACTCTCACCTGCTCACTTCAGATACAGTGATTTTAAAAGCTTGTTTTACAGAGAGCCTCAACATATTTCAGCAATTTTTATTTTGTAGAATTTCATAGGCATGACAAAAGTTTCTCATTTGGAATTTAGAGTGGAAACAAAGCCAGAGTCATCATCACTGGTGCATTTCAATTGTTTAAGAAACGTAATTATTTTCAGGACAAGGTGAAGGACATGCAACACTCCCTTTGCAGACTAAGGACTCTTCTAAATAGGAGGAAGATCTGAGAGGTTAAGCAGAAAAGGAAAACTTGGGGCCTTTAGGACAAACAGAGCCTACAGAGTATTTTCACACATTCCCAGACCTCCCAGAAATGTACAAGCACATCAAGCTGATCGGGAAGAAGAGCGCCTTGAGCTAACGCTGACCTGAAATGCTAAGCCATACGGCCTGCTGCTGTGCCATACAGATGCCCCATCTTCAACTGTCAGCTGAGTTTATTAGTTTTAGTATCACACCTCAGGAGCAGAGTTACTTTGCTTTTGAATCTATGTAGGCTCCCAAAGTAGCAGGTAAGCACCATTCTAGGTCACAGGGAAAAATGCTGTGTGAGTGTGTCAACATGGGTTAGGTTTATGCTGTCCCTGTTTAGTAATGCTGGATGAATGTGAACCACAGCAGATATCTGGATGCTGGAAAAGAAACCAGGTGAAATGATTTTGATGTCCCTGAGATAAAAAGTGTCTGCTCTGTTCCTAATTGACTGAGTTTTCTAGTGCTGATGAATTCCTATGGGGGACATCTGTTTTTTCCAATGTTTCTCTGGAGGACAAATCTTCCTTCTGTTAAATCAGTCTTATCTTGCTTTTTTATTTTTTTTTATCTGAAAAAGAACATTAACTGGAAAGCTCTCTCACTCTCTTTTTCTTCTTCATTCTTCTCTCTCTTTTCCTCCTTCTCTTTCTCTCTCTTTCTCTCGTTCTCTTTCTCACTTTGATCTTTTGAAGGCTTTTTAACATTAAGGAATACCAAGTTTAGTCTTTGCTCTTTTATTTTTTTCCTGGAGCAGCTCTGAGAAGTCTTGTGTTCTGGGTGCTCTGGCACTGCTGTTTAAAGAATGAGGATCTTGAACAGAGACTTTCTTTGCCCAAAATTGTAATTAGTTACTTACAAAATCAGACGCAGATGAACAAAATTATTCTAGATATTGAAAAGCTTGTACAATGACACATTGAAGAGATAGGGCCTGTTTAGGGGAAAAAAACAAACAACTAGATAAGTTTTGTTCAGAACAATATGACTTATTAAGCAATAAAAATTAAGTAAAAATAATAAAGCACAATTACTACGTCACTGTATAGATCAACGTTGCACCCTTATGTGGAATAATTTGCTTTGTTGGCTAAGGTACCATCACAAAGGTGAAGTGGGTTTTGAAAATTATCCTAAGTTTCTTAGCTCTTTCCACACTAAGGGCAGCAAGGTCTCATGAGTGGATACAGTTGTTGATAAGAAACTCATCTATTTACTGAACCTAGCTATTTCATGAGATTTACAGGATGAACTTTATCATATTTTGTGAAAGTCCAAATAAATCATGTGTTCCAATCTTCTTGTATTCACTCTTTTGTTATCACACCCAACAATTAATGTGAACAAAGACTATGAATAGCTAACAGAGGCACAGATTTCTTTTATAGAAGCCGTGGTGATCTGTCTCCATCATATTATTTTCAGCTGGGTCTTTTATAATTCTGGTTTTAATTAGCATTTCAACCAATTTTCTTGGTGCTAAAGTAAGAATTCTCAGTCCTGAATTTCCCAGAATAACCTTTACAGTAAAATACCATTTGCAACATAGCTGTTCTCTGAGAGAACAACTATTTGAAACAACTTTGAAAATGTTTTTGAGGCCAAGAAGTATTCTTGAAGCAATGCCAAAATATGACCAAGTGTCAAGGCCAAGCTACCGGTGAAGCTTCTTCAGACAGATCTTAACCACAGGAATTTACTCTTTGTGGTATTTCTGGTTCTGACCTGTCATCACACCAGCTTACCCAGCTAGATGATTCAAATGGCAGTTCTGTGATCCCTATATGTGTCTGTGGGAGGTATGCCCACCAGACAGTGTCCATGGCACACAACGGGTTGAGTCTACACAGTGGAGGAAGTGCCCTCTAAAGTGCAGCCTACAGGCTTGAACCCCTGGTCATCCAGGCTGGGTGGTGATCATCACAGTTTACTTCATACTTCCACACGAAATTAATTTTGCCAAATGGAAATTAAGGGGGCGTGAGCTGAGGCAGATATTGTCTTGACATGCTTACCTGGAACCCCTAGTTGCTGACCCAGAGAGCACACATTACTGATTTGTGAAGTGCACTACATTTGTGTATTGTTCTTGAGCTTTATCACAGAACTTGATGTGAATTTTACATTTTATATACAGCTCTTAGGGTGAAACAGAGTGTGTGCTAATGCTTGAAACTATTTTTCATTATATTTATCTTATTTGATAGAACCTTTCTGTATTAGTCTGCCAAAATCTAGAAACATAATAACTTGTACGATAGAAAATGAGTTTTTGATTGTGAAGCTCAATAAAAACATAATGTTTAAAAATATAGAATACTTAAATATATGAGCCAAAGTAACAATCTACCTTTTCTAAGCTGTGGCTGCCTCATTTCTGTAAGTGTATAAGGCCAGGTTGGATGGGGCTTTGAGCAACCTGGTCTAGTGGAAGGTATCCCTGACCATGGCAGGGAACTTGGAACTAGACGATCTTTAAGGACCCTTTCAATCTAAACCATTCTATGATTCTATGGTTGTCTTGGTATGTAATTCAACCTTTGGTCCCTCAGTTGAATTTTCCCTACTGTTGTTGTTGACCCTCAGGCTTGTTTTAAAGAACCAAGAAAAATCAAGTGCTCAGCCCTGAAGTACTCTAAGTAACTAATTTGAATGAGTTTTGATGTAAATATCAATAATAGAATATGACAAATGAAATAAATGAAATACAAATGCCGCATGAAAGAAATAATTCTTAATACATTTTTAATACAAGCAGTGAAGAGAATAGTCTTACTGCTGCTGCTTTTGTGTCCTTCACTGAATTTTCGTGTTGTACCAGGTAAGTGATGAGGAATTCGGGTCTGAGTGTAATTACACTGATAATGTTTACTTGATGACATCCTACAGCAAGCTAGTTAGCAACCTGTCCTCTTTTGGTAGAATCTATAACCATGCCAATGAGAAGTCTTTATGCCTCCTTGAGAGGGAACAGCAAATTGCCAGCAAGAGCATTAACATGAGATACAGGCACAGTGGATTTGGGAGAAGTCTCTAATTTGCTTTGTCTCATGGCTCATTCTGTGTAAAGTTTCATGTATGCTTAGTGGTTACCTGTACTAGTCCAGTCCTGCTGTGCTCTTGGTCCTGCCTCTTGACTAGAAAAGTCAATTGTTTCCACAGGCTTTCACTTCTTAATATTTTCTTTGATTCTTCTGCGCCTGTCATCTGATGTAACTTATGCTTAAAATCTTCAGTTGAAAAGCATAATTTATATTTCTAAATTTGTTAACAGATCTGAAAAGTCTGTTAGCATTAATACCTCCTCAGCGGTATTCATATATATGTGTCCTATTTACTGCGTAGGTTAGGAGTTGTATATCTTTTTGTGTATTTGTGCTGCACCTGGTATTATGGAGTCTTGACCTCCTATATAAAATTAAATAATAATCTTGAATACTGATGAAAGAACTATTTATTTCTTCTTTTTTTTTTTTAAACTTCATTGAGTTTTCCTGTGAATGTTTTTGCAAGTCTGAAAACTAAGCAGCAATCATGGTTTACATGTTCCTTTGACAACATACTGTGTAGTGACTTTTTAGAAAGTAGGTCTTTTAGACAATACATGGCCAACTAAAGTGGAAAAGGGCAGAAATAAGTAAGTCTAATAAAAGACTAGTCGCGAGCAAAAGTCACAGATTGCTTAGTAGACTAACAATTTTTTTAAGCAAAATTTTATTTGAGAGCTGAAAGAGAAAATTCTTTTTATTGGGTAAAATAAGAACAAGCAAATAAAAAAAGATTGCAGTATATTAAATGTAGTGTTTCTTTTTTCAGTTGCATATTTGAAACAAGCATATTTACAGGGAAAAGATTTCTTTTTATCCCATATTTTTGACAAAGGTTAGAATTAATGTTTCTTCTCTTTAAACACAATTTTAATCAAGTCCTTGGAAATATTTTTAGTTGATAGAGTTCATAAATCTGATAAGGTTCATAAATTCAACTGAAGTACAAGAGGTGTTAGAAACAGAACAAAACAAAATTAAAAAGAAATTAACTGATTTGCAAATGCATATTTCATGTTAACTGTGTTTGTGCAAAGAAGCCAAAAACTTACACATTCTTACAAGAGTAGGGCTGAACAATTTCCAAAGTCGGTGTATTTACAGAATTAAGATTTGTTAGTTTATAAAGAAATCTCACTAACCTATATCAAAGGATACCTGACATGTCTCACTATTGAACTGGAGTTCAGACATAAGAAACAGCTCATAAAGTTCTTCTGGTGAGATTACTCCCTTTGAATGTCACAAAGGCAAGTCCAGCATTACCAAGTTATGATGCATCTGGCACACCATTACTTTCTAGAAAATCTCAATTTACTGAAGGTAAAGGAGTAGCTACAGGGGAGGAAAAGAGTGAGAGAAAGGGAAAACTTGTGGTATACTCTTGCTTTGGGTCTCCAACAGCTTTAAAAAACTAAAAAACCAGAACAATATCTTAATTGTGATGATCCCAGATTATTTGATACAATATGACATAGTGGAGGCCGCTGGTTAATTAGTTCATGTTTTTATTCCCATTCTTATCACTTTCATCTGCGTGGACTCCACCAAATGGGTCCCAGATGAAAAAGTCAGGTGGTATATTTGTATGCAAAATAAAATTTAAACATTGCATATCTCTGGTGTTTGAGATAATGAAATCACATAATTCTCAACAAATTTCAAAAATCCATGTTCAAAAGTGCAGAGGAGTCACAACTTTCTAGGACTTCACTAATTAACAATCAGGGAACATCCAAGAAAAGAAAAAAGGATCATTTCACTATTTGCCTTTTAGAGATATAATAAAAGGTCATGTGTTTTAAGTCTGAGCTGCATAAAGCAGAATTCATTGTCTCTTGATAAGCATGAAGAGATTGTTCTTTACAATTCCTGGAACCTACATTTCAAACATTAAATGTCTTTCTAAAAACTGAAGCAAATCTGTTGATTAGTTTGTGTTGGCATTAGTTTAACATAGATGTTTTAAAAGACCTGCGACCTCTGTCAAGTTTTTGTTTGTTTGTTTTTTTTTTTTTCTCAGCTGTCTTATTACAAGCAAAACAATACAATCCCTCCAAAGCTTCCCTAGAGTGAAGATTCAGCCTGTATGCAGTATTTTAGCTATGACAAGATCCCACTGTTGTGCTGAGCATAGACAAATACAGAACAAAGTCAACAGTTCATGTCATTCTTAAAGTCATGTTGATTTCAGAAGGAATCAATGCACAACTTCTCTCTGAATTTTCAGTTCTGTGCCCCTGATGATGGAAATGGGTCAGATGTATGAGGAGAAATGTGCACGTTTAGATTTCTCATTGATAAAATGGTGAGCAGCCTTTTTCCAAACAAAAGTAACTTAAAATCTGCACAGTTCTAGGTTGGAAATCTAGAGTCCAGGTGGTTCGTCTGCCCTTCCTTTACTTGATATGAAGTAAGGCTGTAAACTGGGCTCAACAGGCAGTCTACCATTACTACAAAGGCAGGAAAAACAGTGAGACCGCATGAGTAAATGTTGATAGCAATTTTTAATGAGTTAGAAATAGCATTATGTGGGGTTTTACTTGTAACTACTGAAAGCAGTATTGGGGGGGGGGTTTCTTGTTTAATATTTATATATGGGAAGTAGTACTATGAAGAACCTTTCCCCTCCAAATTCGAAGGGAAAGGGAAAAGGGAAAAGGGAAAAGGGAAGGGAAAAGGGGAAGGGAAATGGAGAGGAGGAAGGGGAAAAGGAAGGGGAAGTGAAGAAAAGAAGAACATTTTTTAACTAATTCTTTACTAAATGTACTAAGTGTAGTGAACTCTGGGAGTTCAATATTGAGTGAAAGGAAATGAAACTAAGAACTTCAGCTGCCCTTGACTCTTCCATTAATGGAAGAAAATTCAAAATTATCATAAAGCTGCCTAAATGTTTGTGAACTACACATCAGTTTTAAATAGATTTTGTTTTAATACCTCATGGTATTGCTAAGTACATGAAGATGTAATGGTTTTCCTGAATATGATGACAGGTTTTCTGTCTTTTTTTTTTTTTTTAATCTACTTTTGGAAATACATCAGCAACCTCAAATGGCAGCACACAATGGGGCTGGCTGATTGTTCTGAGAAAGGAAACTGCCTCGTTTTACATGGATATAAAGAGGTCTCATCATTCATGAAGGCTATTTAATGTAGAGAGTAGAACTTTCTGTTTTGGGAGTGTGGGAAGACTCACTGTGTTTCTGGGTCTTGAAATGAAGGCTACGCATAAACGTGTACACACATGGAGGTGAATGAACGTCACAGTGAATGAGAGAAAAGCACAAAGCAGGTGAGCAGGTGCTCTCTAGTGTTAAAAACGGTGATCAAACAGATGATGGCAATTACACGAAGGGGAAAGTCAGACTGACTTCAAAATTACCGAAAACAACTTTAACCCTGACACAAGTATGAGGAAGAGCCGGTAGAACTCCATTTATACACATCTAATCCGGGTGAAGCACTCCCCGGAGCCTGACAGAATGCCCAAACCTACTTGTTGACTATTCCTCTGCCACAGAGTCCATTTTAACGTGAGCCTTGAAAATAAAGCAACCCGCCAGTTAAATCTTCCCACTTTTCCTTTACTCTGTCACCGACTTCGCAAGTGTACCAGGCGCTGAAGACACTCAGGCTCCCGCTGGCGTTGAAGCCTTCCCGAGGCGCGCTGGCCCAGTACGAAACGCGGTGGCAAAGACGTGGCACTGCCTGCCTACCTCCCGCGGGGCCGGGGATGGAGAATGGGCGACTGGGAACGCTTCTTCCCCGGGCAGCGGGGGTGGGGAGGGGGGAGGGCGAGCCAGCCCTTTGTCACCCCCCTCACCGCAGGCTCTTCCCGCAGCTTCGGGGGCCAGTCCGCCCTCATACCCTCCCTCCCGCCGGTGGAGCGGGGTTGCCCGGCTTAGCCCGTCGCGGGCTGCTCCGTGCCGCTCACACCGAGGCCGATCCGAGGCGCTGCAAGAAGCGGCCGCTGCTCCGCTCAGGCGGCGCCCGCCCGGGCCGCTCCGCGGGGCTTCGCGGGGAGCGGCGGCCGCTCCGAGCCCCTCGAAGCGAGCGGCGGGACTTCCGCAGCTCTGCTCCCACCGCCTGGATTACTCGGCGGCTCGTTCAAAAACTAAACGTTGTGATTTTTTTGGGTTTCGGCGTTTTTTCGTGGGTTCCCCCCACCCCCCCCCTTTTAGAAGAATGAACTATCCCACCTGTGGATCGTACACTTGTTTTCTCCCTGAGAAACACTGTCTGCCTTTCAGGTGAAAATAGCAGGCTCCAGGAAAGCCTTGGAGTTCTTTTATCTTATACTTACGGATACATATTTGCTTATATTTCCCTAGGCAGAAAATTACTAACAATCTTAATAACAGTGTGACTTAAGGGAAGCAACTTTTCTAATCCTCAGATCTGCTTTTTAGAGATCCGCTTTAGTTTTATTTACATTTTAAAAGATTTCCCCCAGTAACGTCTCAAAACGAGAAAGGTAAATCCTGTTAAAGACTCGACCCGTTATTACTGCAAATTGTCGAAGCCACGGGCGCCCTGCGGATTTTTTTTTTTTTTCAATAAGAAGCTGCAAACAGGGGGTACGTTTCATATGTTTCTATTTGTGCGCTTTTGCGTGTTATAAAGAGTCGTCTAAATTCCCGGCGCTCCCCTGTGCAGACACTTCTTGCAATGTATTTTAAAAATAAAATACACTATGGGCTCTTACTGAACTGAAAAGAAAAAAAAATAGCAGGAAAAAAATGGGATAGGGGGGAAAGAAGTGACCATAACTCACGCGAACAGTCCAGCTTTTAGTGCGGGTATTATGGTAGACGGTTAGATAACATTGTTAATAAAAGTAACGACTGAAATATTAAAAGAAACCTCAGGGAAGGAGCTTCCGTGAACGATTCCGCGGCAAGTGCTCGGGAGCACTAGAGAATTCATTGCCACAGCGCCCCCTCCCACACGCGGCTTGAACTAACGATCTTATCCCGAAGATGGGCAAAGAAAACTTCTTTCTTTCCCTTTCTCACTTGCTGTTTTCACCGCTCTTCGCTTTAACCCCGTGAGCAGCTCCAAGGCAGAACGGCTCGCCCAGCTCACCCTGTCTCACCCTGTTCTCACAGGTCGCTCCTGCAAAGCACCTCGCTCAGAAAGAGTCTTATAAACTGGGTTCCTTTTACTAGAAAACCAGACAACTCCGCTTGCACAGTACGCGTGTCATTTGTTATTTTAAAATACAATAGTCTATTATTTAACGTCGTTGTCTCCAGGAGATGGTGGCGGTCCCCCATTTCATGAGCGAGAGGAGAAAGCATTCCCAGACCATTGTGTGGTTATGTCACAGGAAACTGTTTCAGCTGCGCATTGTGTTACATCTCCAAACCCCACCAAGTTCCACTTCGCTCTGCTTGAAAAGTTGCTGTGACCGGTGTCACGACAATTGGGCAATTGGCATTGTGCGGGTGACAGGCGTGTGCGCCTCTCCGGGCCGCAGGGAGCCCTCCCGGGGAGGGAAACCTCTCCTTCACCCCCATGAGGCTTGTATTTTATTTTTCTTCTTCTACTTCTTTTACTTGTGTAAAACCGAGGGGAGCGTGGTCCGGAGTGAATGGCCTCCGGGCAGGCGTCCGAGAGCCGGGCAGAGGAAGCAGGAGTGCCGTCCCCACAGACGGGGCTTTCAACTTCACCCACCCGAAAACTTCAGTCTCTGTCACTAGTGCAAGGAGATGTAGCTAATAAATGACAAAACGCAAAACTTGTCTCACAGGACAGCAATGAGCGATAGCAGGGGGAGGAGGTCTCTCCATACTACCCTCTTAGCTCTGCTGGAGCAAACTGAATTAAAGAAGGCAAGGCGACATCGCCGCTTAAACTCTGGGAAGGTAAACGCTGAACTAATGAATAGATTATTAAAAAAAAACCCGCAGTGTGTAAAGTCTTAATGTCTCTGTGTAGGCATGTTAATTTGCCACAGTTATTAGCAATAAAAAGTGCATGTAACACTATTCTGGTGTTTAACACAGCAAGTTAGACGGCTTTGTATTAGTAACGGGTAGTACTATGGGAAAATTAGATTTCGGCGGTGGAGACAGGCAAATGAAAAACCTCTTCCCTGCGAAAGGCATTCAAATCAAACAGAGATAACTTCGAGAAGAAGTTGAATACAGACCCGTATACTGATCGCTGTATAGAAACGTTATTGACACGGTTTTCTGGTTTGTGTGTCGCAAAGCCTTCACCAGCTATATTTAAATGACCCCACTAGCTATTCGTTCTCCACATTGTGAGGAGTCAAATTAGTGGTGTACTCGTAATAAAATGCATATCGGCTCCTTACAGTGGCTAAATCCAGTCCTTTCTGAAGCCACACAAAAATTATGCAAATCAAATCAACGCAAAAACTTGTCTTTGAAATGATAATGTTTTACTCCATTAATCTCTGATTGCGAAATTAACCCTGTTTCTGTATGTGGAACAATATTTTTGGGCTGCATAAATTAAAATATCAGAAATATAATCTGTTGCTCTATGTGTCTAGAGGAAGTGGAGTAATATTCCTGATTTAAACATTCCTTACACCAAAATCATAAAAATATATTCCCATAGACGAAAGGCGTGCAGATGGAGCCGAAACCAGCACCTACATTTTACACGGACGGCCACGTACACTTAACGTGTATAACATATGTCTATGCGTGTAGATATGTATGGAGATTTGTATCTCTCGTGTGTGCGTGTGTGTCTGTGCGTATCTACACACACTCTGAACTGAATAACATCAATTCTCCAGGGATCACGGTATTTATTTAAGTGCTCTTCCCAGGTCATAACTGTAACACTCACTTAATAGCATTAATCCCCTGTTATAATGTAAACACAACGGCCATTGTATTCCCAATCTGTATTGTTCCACTAATTATTAAAGAGGAGGAACTAAAAGCAATCAATTCGCGAAGATAAACACCACTTCTGCTGGAAAAAGGACAGCTTCCCAAATAAAAATGCAGGGAGTATAGCACATTTTGCAAGGCATGCAGGTTGGCTTAGAGAGATTCATGTATGACTTTATAATGTTATAATTAATTTTGCATTCTCGGCTCTCCAGCTGCTGCTCCGTTCAGAAGCAGAGCTCATATATTTAGAAATCGGTCTGCGGAACACAGAAATTGACTATTCAGATGTAGTCGCATGATATCGATTATTCCATAGAAATACTGAAATATGAATGTGTTTTATATAAAGCCCTTGTTTTTAGAGTTTCTATTTTTATTTAATATATGCGCATTAATCACTAAGCAGGGAAGCAAATGTCTTTTCTGTAAGCTGTTGCACTGAGTTTACCAGTTGTTTATCACTTTCTTATCAGGAAGTCGGGAGTTAATGACAAGAAATACCTGTTGGTGTTAACCTCCTCCCCCTCACCTGCTTTTTTAAGGATTGCCTCTTTCTACAGGCCACTTGATAGATCTGGATAGGAATTAATCCGATATGTCTGGTGGCCAGACCTCTATTGCTGCTTATAGCGGCAGGGGTAAGCTGGTATGTGGGTTTCACAGAAGAGGAGGAAAGTAAAGGAAAGAAATAAAAACTGAGATAGAAAAAGAAAACTGAAAACTCCCATTGCTTCAGACACTACACAAGTCCCGAGGCTTGACCGTATCTCCAGCACGGCATTTTCCCCTCTGTGTGCGCCAAGCTATTGAAACAGCTTCTCCAAGTGTATTTTTTTTTTTTATCAGCTGCATGTTTAATTGATTAACAATAGGCTGCCCTGCACACCCGCAATTTTTCAGCTACTGCCATCTCCCCTCCTACCGGTGGCCAACCGATTCCCTGACGTCGTCTCCATCCGACCTGACTGAAACTACTTGAGGTGCTCCATGAAGAACTCGGCCGTAAACCTCAAGCGACTTCATTTGGTTAAATACTGAATAAGTGCCTATTCATATCAGTTGGAAAAATAAAACACGGTTTGATTAAGTTGGTTTGGGGGGGGGGCAGAGGGGCTGATTGTTTGGGGGTTTTTGGGTGGTTTATTTTTTAGGCACCTAAACAATTTTGTTGAGCCCATTACTGGCTTACCAGCCTCGGCAGGTTGCAGGTGAAGGGCTTCTGTGAAGTGCGGTGGCTTCCACACCTGTAGCCCTGTCCCTGCCTGCCGGAAGGACCCTGATCCTGCTCCGCACGGACGGCAGCGGCGTTGGGGAGCGCAGGTGCGGACCAGGATGCTTGGAGCGGCCTAGCCCTCCTCGGCGCCCCGGCCGCGGTTCGGTGGGATGGGCAGGGCCCAACGCCATTCCCCGGGGCTGTCGGAGTGCCGGGAAAGAGGAGCCCCGGCTCCACCGCGAATGTGGGGGCACGGACACAGGGAACCGTCGACACCGTGTCTCGTCCCAGGAGGTAAAGGGCAGAGCTTCAGTGCGGTCAGCTCGCCGCCAGTTTTTGAAGGAACTCTCTCCACTAATCATTAAAGAAATGCAAGTGCACGTATATGTGTGTATTTATGCTTGCACTGAGAAGAGAATAGAGGTGCCTTCATCTCTCCCTCCTGCGCCCGGGCCGGAGCAGCGCTGCCAATGGCTTGAAGCTGATAGTGTCCAGGGCAGAAGGGAGGGGGCAGAAGAAATTAATTTCATCGAGACCATATTCTAGGAGATTTATCTGATCTGCAAAAAGGGGGAACAGGAAGCGGGGGAGAAGGCAGCTAGTCCCCTGGAAGGAGTCACCCAGGCCTCTTCTCCACGCACCAGCCCAGGAAGAACAGAAATAAAAGAAAGATGAGGGGATTTTTTTCCCCTTCGTGTGCAAACGCATTCCATGACTAGATCTTGACTGTTTGTGGCAACTTATAAAACTGTAAAGCTCTCTCTGCCAGGAATAGCGCGATCCTGAATCTGTTGATTTGAGCAGTTGCTCTTCTCCCTACCATATAGGGCAGTACTTTTACCAAGTGCTCGCTCTCCCCTTGCGCACTTCCCAGTTCCCCCGCGCCTGTCCCTGCGCGCATACACGCGTGCAAATGCACACATCTAACACGCGTGTGCATGAGTACAGCGCTTCGCCGAGTGATTGAGGGGATGCAGATATCTACCATGCACATGCTTTTCTGCTCCTCGTGTGGATACAGAACGAGAGAGAAAGGAGGTGTACTGGATGGTGTGCGAAAGAGTGTTCATGGCTCCGAGAGTCCGGAGAGGAGCTGATGAGCAGTATCATCGCTTGGCTTCAGTAGCGTGCTCGCAGTCGAAGAGGCTGGCTTGCATTACAAAGCCTGCTTTCGTTGCCTGCCCGCCTTCGCTGCCCGCCTGCCTGTCGTCCGCGGGAGGAGACGGAGCCGGGGCCGGAGCGGGAGGGGGCGGGCCCGCCGCGCTATGCAGATGAGCGGCGGTGACGGACAGCTCTGTTTTCCAATGTCCCTCAGAAACTCGAGTGCTGCTTCCCTCAACTCTTCACTCCAGACTCTATACTTCCCCCAAAATACAGACTCGCAGGCGCTCTGGGAGCTGGCTGGCTGACTAGGAGAACTCCATATGCAGCAGCCACTTTTCTGATTTCGGGGGCTCGCTTCTCTCTCTCCCCCTCTCTCCCCTTCTGTTTCTTTCCCTTTCTCACTTTCTTTTTATTAACCCTCTCCTCTTCCATCTCTCCCAGACGCCTTTCCCCTCCCGGATAGATTTCTGGCCTCTCTATTAATTTGCCCTTCGGGGTGGGGGGGAGGGAGGGGGAGCAGTGTCTATTTTTTTCCCCCTCCTATTTGTTTTTATTCTGATCTGGTGCGCATGGGGGGGAGCACAAAACAACTCTGATTCTCTACATAACTGCACAGAGCCAACCGGGGAAAGAGAGAGACAGAGAGAGAGAGAGAGAGGAGAGGAGAGAGGAGGGAGGAAAAAGAGGGAGGGAGGGAGGGAGGCAGGAGGGCGGGCGGGAGAGAGGGAGAGCACGAAAGCAGCGCCAGGAGCAGCGGCAGCAGCAGGGCCGGTCACCCTCGCCCCCTCCCTGCTCCTGTGCACGCCAGTGCAAGCCATGTCCTATCCTCAGGGTTACCTCTACCAGCCCCCCGGCTCGTTGGCTCTGTACTCCTGCCCGGCGTACGGGGCGTCGGCGCTGGCGGCCCCCAGGAGCGAGGAGCTGGCCAGGTCTTCGTCGGGATCGGCGTTCAGCCCTTACCCGGGATCGGCAGCTTTCACCGCTCAGGCGGCGGCCACAGGCTTCACCAGCCCGCTCCAGTACTCCACAGACCCCGCCACGGGATTCCCCTCCTACATGGTAACTACCGAAGAGAAACCCTCTCCTTCTTCATTAGCATCCGCATTCTCATCCTCATCATCTTCAGCCTTTCTCCTCACACACTCACCATCAGACCCCGACACCACGCCGCACAACCGGGTGCCCCGCACTGCCTCCTCCTCCGCGCTGCCGGTGCCGGCTGCGCATCGCGCTGTGAGCCCTGCAACCCGGCCGGGGCCGAGCGGAGCGAAACGGAGGCGAGTGGAGCGGAGCGGTGGGCCAGGGCCGGGGCCGGGGCGCCTCTTCGCGACCCATCCAAGCGCGGTGCCGGTGGGCCTGGGTCCCGGGCTCTCCGCGCGGTTTGAGGAGCCGGGAGGGCGCCTTGATTAAGGAAATACGGATCGTCTCACTCAGTTGGGTTGGATGCTTTCATTCTCCCCCCCCACCCCACCCCCCGTTTCCATGTGTGTGTCTACCGTCCTCCACTCTCTCTTCCCTTTTTTATTTTATTTTTTTTAAAATATATATATATTATTTTCACTGTGATAGCATAGGGGAGGGCTGCTTTTACTTCTTCCCCCCCCCCCCTTTTTTCTCTCTTTCTTTTTAAGTCGGTGTTTAGAGGCGCTGGGGGCTTTATTCCTGTGTGGTTTTATTTACTTTCAGTGTGTTTTGTGCTAATGGTTTAACTGGATTTTGGGAATGAAAAGGAGCATCTGTTTGCGATCTGTGAGCTTCGCTTAAGCCCAAGATGGTTGTGGTGGCCGCAGTTTCGGATTTCACTTTCTTCTTATTAGTTTAAGGAGCATTTGCAATTGCGTGTTGTGTGTATTCTGTGCATAAAGTATATAAATAAAACCACAAACTATATAAATAAACTACAAGTCTAGATGGTTATGTAGTTTAATAAACACACACGCATACAGAGAGTCAGACACGTATCTAGTCCGTACACACAAAGACTTGTGCCCGAAATTTGAGACAAGAGCCGCTGTCGATATCCTAGAAGAGGATGGTAGCGGGATAGTTTGCTTTCCCTGCAAAGTGACAGGGAAACTACTTGCTTTCTGTCTGTAAAATACTGTCCATAAATTGTCGTGCAGTCTTTATTCAAGGTGATATAAGACCTGAGGGTCTCGCTTGTTTTTCCTGTTGAGAAGCAGTAGGCGAGTGGCTGGAAGTTGCAGCGAGGTTGTGAACTATGCGGGATACTGGGTGATATTGAGCCTATGACTCCCCGATCTGCGGGGTTCAGAGACATGCTGAAAGTTAGCGAGTTTCTTAGCGATATCTTTAACTTTTATTGCATTATGCAGACTTAAATAAGCGCAATTTAAACGTTAAAGAGCGAATTAAAATGCTAATTACATCGCATTTGAACAATTCGAAACGGTGCATATCTTCTGATTTGCAAATTGGATTTGCAATGCATTAGTGCAGTGAATTGCTAAGTGGCGGCTTTGTTGTATTTTCTATAGCAAAAAAGGAAACATCTTTTGAACCTTTGAGAGAAATGTAGATATCAAGACACTACCTGTAGGGCCTTTAAAAAGTCTACGCGGTTCAAAAATTATATTGGGAAATATTCAATTACAAGGAGCTGAAATTAGTTAGAAAGATTAAAACATCGCCGATTTTAAGCGCGTGTGTCTGTGTGCTGGGCGGAGGAGGGGGGGGGGGGCATCGGAACTTAATGGCCTTGGGTGCTGCTTCTCCCCTTCATAGAATATGGATACAAGACACCATCCCGGGGAAATACAAATATAACCACCGATCTCGCCTTGACAACTCACTAATGGCTATCAGCAATAACAAATTGCCAACCCCACCGTTTTGTTCTGTCCAGGGCTCCCCTTACGACGCCCATACGACGGGGATGACCGGAGCCATCAGCTACCACCCGTACGGCAGCCCTGCCTACCCCTACCAGCTCAACGACCCCGCGTACAGGAAAAACGCCACCCGCGACGCCACGGCCACACTGAAGGCCTGGCTGCAGGAGCACCGCAAGAACCCCTACCCCACCAAGGGCGAGAAGATCATGCTGGCCATCATCACCAAGATGACCCTCACTCAGGTCTCCACCTGGTTCGCCAACGCTCGTCGGCGGCTCAAGAAGGAAAACAAGATGACCTGGGCCCCGCGGAACAAGAGTGAGGACGAGGACGACGACGAAGGTGATGGGCCGAGGAATAAGGAGAGTCCCGAGAAGATACCCGAGAGCAACGAAACGTCCGCGGAGGACGAAGGTAGGCGCGGGGTGACCGCGGCCCTGGCGGTGTTGCCCCATCCCGCCCCGTCGAGTTCCCCCAGGAGCAGGGCAGCGGTAGGGGAGAGGGCACGGCGTTTAACAAAAGAGCCTCCCAAACCTTTCCCGTCCCGTCGCCCCCGGCTGCTCCGGGAGCTTGTCGCCTCACAGTGCCGGTGGCCGAGGCGGGCGGGGGGCGGCGGGCAGAGGTGCCGCGGCGGACGGCGGCGCCTTAGGGGGGCAGAGGGGGAAGGTGCGAGGGGTGCCGCGGCGGACCCAGCCCGTGGGGGTGGATGCTCCTCGGAACGGGAAAAGGCCGGGATGGCTATAGCCTGCCTGCCTGCCGCGGTGGCGCGGTGGTGGCCTGGCTCGCCTCTCTCCTGCTCTGTTTTGCCACCTCTCCTGACTGCGTTTCTGTGCCCGGGGGGCCCCCGCAGGAATCAGCTTGCAAGTCGACTCCCTGACGGACCACTCCTGCTCCGCCGAGTCGGACGGCGAGAAGCTGCCCTGCCGAGCGGGCGACCCCCTCTGCGAGTCGGGCTCGGAGTGCAAGGACAAGTACGAGGACATCGAGGAAGAGGAGGAGGAGGAGGAGGAGGAGGAGGAGGAGGAAGACATCGAGGAGGATGACGGCGGCGGAGGGGAGCGCGACCCACCGGCCAAGCCCGCCACCTCCTCGCCGCTGGCGGCCGTGGAGGCCCCGCTCCTCGGCCACCCGCACACCGACGCCGCCCGCAGCGCCAGCAAGGCGGCGCTGGGCCCCCGCGCCTCCCCCGGCCCCCCGACGCCGGCCAGCAAGCCCAAGCTCTGGTCGCTGGCCGAAATCGCCACCTCGGACCTCAAGAGTCAGACCCTGGGCCAAGGCTGCCAGCCTGGCCCGCTCTCCTCGGCCACCCCCGCCTCCGTCCCGCACAGCGCTGCCTACTCGCCCTCCTCCCTCCTGGGGAGGCATATTTATTACACCTCACCTTTTTATAGCAATTATACAAACTATGGGAACTTTAACGCTCTCCAGAGCCAGGGAATCCTGAGATACAACTCCGCAGCAGTGGCTTCAAACGAGGGACTAAGTCAGACTGTCCTAAACGCCAGCTCTGTCCACAAACAGAGCAGTGACTCTTTGAAAACGATCACTAACCAGCTAGAACAACATTACAGACCCTCTAGCTATGACTCTAAGAAAGGTAGGTGACTTGTTTCTGCCTCTTTCTTCTCCCTTCTCCCTCGTTCTCCTTCCCCGACCAGTACATGTCCCCTCATGCACTGTAAATACTGAAACCTTCTCTGAAGAAAACAGCGAGCGCACTGCCACCGCTGCCAGAGCGAAGACGGGCACTCGTATAATCTGGGGATTAAAAACGGCGTGTCGCCGTCGTATCGGTACCTGTCTCTAAGAACCGAGAGAGGAAATGTAAAAGGTGACTCTTAGATCAGTCTCACACGCTACAGACACAGCTTTAAAAAGTCATTTTTTAAAAAGGAAAACTACACACAAAGCTATTCAGAGAACACTGGAGTCATTGCCTGTAGTTTGTTTTTTTTTTTTTTCCTGACAAACTGGTTTGTCTCTCTTTGTTTCCATATTCTCACGGGTTTTTTTCAGCTTTGGGTTCAGATAATTGCTGACCTTGGACGTGAAATTATGTGGACCGTGACATTTTTTAACTGGTTGGTGTTTTCTTTGGTTTGGGGTTGGGTTTTTTTGTGTGTGTGTGGGGGTTTTGGTGTTGTTTTTTTTTTTTTTTTTTTTTGGGGGGGGGGCGAAGGGGGGGTGTTTTTTCTTTCTTTTTTCCCTGAAAAAGATTTGTACTAATATAGTTGTCAGTTTGTTCTAACAAAATACTCGAGATACAGGCAATTACGAAATATTGGCCAGCCTTTTAAACGACCTAGCTACGAATTCTGCACCAGTGAGGGTTGGGACCTACACAGACTGTATAATCTAGTTAGCTGGCTGTGTCCTGTGACTAACTGACGGTTATATTTTGACAGATCCCACTGAAGTCTGCACAGTAGGAGTACAACCATACCTATAGAAGTGCAATCACACAGCAATGCAAGTAAGTGAGAACATTTTCTATTACACTGATCATTTGGCATCAAGTCTGAGACATGCTGCACAGTTCTAGACTTGCTTAACGTTAATTTATTGCTTCATTACTTACGAGTCTGATTACAAAGTAAGACACTATTTTTCTGCTGTTTTTTTAAGCCTTTTATTACGACTTTTCTTTCTCGGGTTTGTCTTAATTTTCAAGTCAGTTTAGGCAAATCCCTCACTTTGCATACTCTTCGCTTGCGTAAGACAAAGCCGTAGGGACTGTTTAACGTTATGGAAAGAAATCTTAAAAAACAAAACAAAACACCTTTGAAAGTATTGTTATTTAAAAACAAAGTGCTTGTACTCACGTGGCAGTGCTAAAATTGTATATTCTGAGTGGGGCTTAATGCAGTGACTGCGTATTTAATATAAAAAGAGACAATTGTTAGAGACCGACATGCATCTTAAGCAAGGTATGTTATCTGTGACTAGCCTATCTAGCAAAGGCACTCTGAATACTTCCGCTATTTAGAACTAAAAAAAACCCAACAAAATCTCCTTGCTGATATTTTTCAATTACCTTTTTTTTGTTAGAAGAAATTAGATGAGTAAAATTTTCACCTTGCTTCCTTGCCCTCCCCCCCCTTACCGCCGTTTAATGGTGTTAGAGTGTAATTCAAGGATTTTTGGATGATCTGGTTTTTTCCTTGGTCCACAGGTAGGTGTCACAATTGCTTTGAAAAAAGTCAGCAAGCCATCATCTCTCCCCGAGCTAATATATATAACAAATCTCTAAATCCGGATCACATCTGGTGCCACTGTATAAAAGAAGACCACAGAGCACTATTAAATCTTCAGAATCTAATTATTGAACCAGAATTTTGTTGGACATATGTGAGTTTGCTGGTATAGTATAGTTTCCCCAATGTATGTGTGACTTTTGAAAACAGATCTGTTTTTCTCAGGATATCTTGAATTGATCACTTCATTGCCACGGTATCTATTCGATAGGTGTGCTAGGATTTATTGTAAAATTATTTGTAAAAGATGTATACAGTAGAGATAATAAAGATGTGATTGGAGAACTTGAGTCCTTACAAAGTGGAAACAAATTTGATATTTATTTTTGTAATGATATAAAGCTTCTAGTAATTTATGCAAGTTGTATTGCAATGGAATCTGAACTTTTTGTAAATAAATTTTGCCCGGTTTTTATTTGAAACGTTGATGGTTATACAATCTTTGGTTGTTTAACGAGAATTCTTTACTAATTTATATCTCTAATTGTAAATAAAAACAGACTAGTCTGCAACAACATTGTGTTTTTCGTTCATTTCCCCCAAAATGGTAATTTATTATTTAGAAAATGAGGAAAGCTCTAATTTCACCAGTAGAGCATAGACCATAAAATGAGTAAGCAATTTAAATACGCTGCAAAGATACGCTTTGCATAAATTAATTCCTTCTGGGTTGTTCCGTTATACTTAAGTTTTAAATACACACATACGTGCAAATAGGCATTTGTATATATACATGAATATGCGTAGAGAGGGTGATGTGAATATATGCATGTTTCCTATAAACTATTTATATTGGGTGTGAAGTTGATCTTTATTTGAGTTAGCATTCTTTAAATCCACAATTTCTAGAAAAAAAAAATCAACTGTGACTTATTTTTAATTTCTTTGTTTCTGCTTATGCCTAAAGTATTCAAAGGGGGAAAAAATTAAAAGTCCAATACCTGTATTTTTATTATTATTATTATTTCCTCCCTTTATATCAGTAAGCCATATCTTTACAATCACATTGGAAATCCACTTTGATTTGGCTCATAAAAATCAGTCAACTCGTAATTTTAATTTTTAGTTAAAAAATGGCAATCCTCATATAATATAATTTCGGAAAGAAACGAACAATCATTTATTTCCCCCCAAAGATAAATTGAGTGAATATAACTTACGGTTATAAAACAAGAATAATAGCTTCTTAGATTGCCCTTTAATCAATCATACACTTATTTTTCAAGAGGCTCATCTATTTTATTCCATGATTAATAATGTTCCAGCGTGAGAGCATTATTAGATCCCAGCAGGGGAGATCCTGAATGCTTTTAGCTGCTTTGGAATGGTCAGTTGGGGTTCATTATGGTTTGATATTGAACAATTTATAAAATCTTGTCTAAACATCTGCCAGCTCAGATAGGCCGATGTGTCTGAAGATGGGAAATTGCTGGACCAGTTGATATTGACAAACGGATCTCTCTCCAGTGGCTTTTTGTTCAGTGAAAATTAGTGGCCTCTTGCTCAGGTCTTGTTAGAAAGGGCATTTGAAAGTGATCTTAGATACTTCAGGCATCAGCCTTGGGAATGTTAACTGGATAAAGAGCCGTGCTAGTCTGGAGTCCAGAAATATGTTGTGATTATAATAAATAAGAGGAAAGGAAGTTGTTTTTCTTAAATACGTAGACACAATTCTCATGATCCATCTTCCTCTGCACATCCACCCATCCCTTTGTAACTTACCCCCATAAAGGCATTTAACTGACTGAGAAAATGTATGTGTTTTTCAGCTGAAAGGGCAGAAATTAATAATGTTATTCTAGAAAACTCTGGGATCCATACAGTTAAATATAAGCCACTGAAGACCTTCGTGGCTGCAGGCCTACTCATCCTCATATGTTATTTGTTGAATGATGCTTCTTTGCTTCTGTAACATCCTTTTTGTTTCATTGAGGTACAATGCAATTGTATCTGCATGTAGTGTATAGTACAATTAGACAAACAAGAAGTAATTCAGGTTTTTTGTCTCCAATTTAGCAGATGATGTAAATGCAAATATTTACTATAACCATCCTCGACCGTCTTTACTGTGCACTTCAGGAAGATTTAAAGGAGGGAATTTTTGTGTCAGGGGAGACACCTGAACTTTCTTTCCCCTACTTTTGCTCCTACTCCATCTGCCCCCACCACGCACATTTAATGTTTCAGGTCTCTGTTGGACACAGTGTACATTTCAATTGGTAAAAACCAAAAGCTGTGGCAGAGATTAAAAAAGGCTAACGACATTCCTTTGATGTTTATACGCCCAAAGACTTATAAAAGATTTCCATAATTTACCCACCCTTCCTAGTATTTAGACCTGGATTTCTTTCTGGAAAGAAAAGTAGAAAGACTTGGAAAACTCGCTTTCAAGTATTCACTATGTATGTAAAACCCAATGGACTTTTCTCATCCTCTGAGAAATTCACAAACGGTTCATGGATGCAGATGTACGCCACTGGAAAGATTTGGCATAAACCCTTACTTTTTTAAGCAAGAAATTAATGGGCAAGAACTGCATATTCAACGTCATTTGAGATTTAGTAATCAAAATTGAAAGCAGGAGGATAGTGTAGCCTTTCTAGATTGTTGGCACAAACAATGTGATGATTTCAGCGGAGCGAGAAAGAGGGACGAAAGATAAAATGTATCACTTTGTGTATGGTTTATTTCATAACGATGCTAATCAGTCTGCTGCGATTAAAATCTCACACACCTTTCTATATTTACTCCTTCCCCCCACTCCCTCCCCTCGTTTCTGTGCTCATTTCGGAACGGGAAAGGCAAATCCTTTCCTCTTCGGGGCCAGAGGTTTCATTAGGGCTGATTTATTGAAATTCAGGCTTTAATCTCAGGTGGGATCCCTGGGGAATTGGCGCTGTCGTCAAATAGGAAGAGGGTCGCTTTCCACTTTGCACTTCCTGGGCTGCTTTTTTATTCACTCCCTGCAAATGTCAACATTTGTTCTCAATAAGAGAGTTATTGTTTCAGGAAAGCTGCTCACCAACTGCCTTAGGAGCAAAAAAAAAAAAGCGTCACCCACCTTTGTTTGGCTGGAGGCTGGGGGAAGGGATGGGAAGGGAGGTGACACGCAGCTCAGGCCAGCAGCGGACAGTCAGACAGACAGACAGACACACAGACATCGGAATTGCTGCTGCACATCAGTTCGCAACTGGAGGGGAACGGGTCCGTCTTAGGGGAAAGTTTATATATAACACAATGGGGATCTGCGTTTCTCTCCCCCCTCTATTGGCATCTTTGCCCCCGATGTAAGGGAGAGAAGCTGCAAGGGAAAAAAAAAAAAAAAAAAGTAACAAACCCACCAATACAATAAAAAGAGGACTGCCTTCACGAATTTCCACCCGCGGAGGTGGTCTTCAGGTTTTGGGGAAAGGGGGGAAGGGTGATTTTTCATGTGAAAAAATCAATTGTAGGGTGAACCGTCCGATTCAGCCCTACCTGACGGCCCTCACCTCCCTAACGGGCCATCAATTAGCTCCCGACCCGGGGTGGGGCTGCAGCCCTGCGGCAAGGAGCGGGAGTGGCTGGGGGCCGGGCAACCCGGAGCGGAGCGAAGCAGCCCGGCCCGCTCCGCTCCGCTTCGTGGTGGCCCCTCCGTGTCCATCCTCCCGGGGAAAAAACTCAATCCTGTTACCACTGAAAGTTTCTGGCTCCGTCACATGTTACATCTCGCAGTTCAGACTCAGCGCGCCTCTGAGGAACCGTGGTAGGGATGTAATCGATACCAGGAGGGTTTTATTGCTTATTACCTTTTGAAACAAACAAACAAGCCCCCCCCGCTAAACCCTCTTGCCAAAATAAACTCAGGCGGAATGTATATATAGGTCGATTCGTTTTCTTCTGCATTCAGATATATCTCGTGTGCTTAGTCAAGCTTCTCACGATCCAGGTGGTCGAAAGGAGCCTCTCCATTGTAGGAATTGAATATAGTAGTGGCCAGTCTTCGCGAGCGAAGATCCGGGGAAGGTCTTTCCACCTTCCAGCCTGCGCATTGGATTTTTTAGGTGAGACACAGTGTGCGCGGAACTGAGCCCACCCTTTAATCCTAAGGTTCATCTGCCGGGGCCAAGCGAGCTTGGACGGTGGCAGCGAGGTCCTCAGGACGTAGGTGGGTTGCCTTTAAGGGCTAACGAGCCCCACCTGCCCGGGAGTGGCCCTGACCGGGAATCGAACCCGGGTCTCCGCGGTGACAGCGCGGCGCCTTTACCACTGGACCACCAGGGGCTCCTCAGGAATTGAATAATGATGACAAAAAATACTGTTGTTAATAGTAATACTTCACATTAAGTAATGTAATGTTCACCCCTTTGTTTTTAATCCAGGAACTAATAATTTAGGCTTCCAGCTTCTAAAGAAATAAAAGCGAGGGGTGGAAAAAAAGTTAAAAACAAAGGGATCCACGGTGCATAGTCAAAGCACCCATGCATCTAATCCCTGACTATTCTCGGCGTCTCTGAAGCAGAGTCTTTATTGAAAGTACAGAGGGAAAGCGGAATCGGCGGGACACAGGCTGGCACACAGGTAGCTCGGAGCCGCAGGCAGGGACCTCGTGGCAGGCGGGTTCTGGGAGAGCGTTTTACCTTCTGTGAGAGCTTTTACGTCCTGCCCGAGGTGATAGCCGGGCTCCCGCAGCCTTGACCCGCGCCTCCACTCTCCAACCATGACTCACGGAATAATGTCACCGTTTCGCATCCAATGCTGACCGAAACAGCTGCATTTTCCCTGAGCAAAACTATGGGACGGAGGGCGCTGCCACTCTGCCTCGGGGGTGGCCACCATTAACTTGGATCCTTTCGAGGTTTAGAGACTGAAATGAAAGGGCGAGGGGTACCACCCCGACCCAGCCGTCTTCGGAAAGGCAGGAACGTAGGCCGGCAGAGGAAGTCACTTCTACTCCTCTCGGGCTTGTGTCATCCGTGATGGGGGATTTCAAAATACTCCCGAATATTTGGACGGGGGAAATAAAAATAGTACAGTTGCTCATCTCACGGGGGCTGTGTGGATAGTGCTCGGGGTCTTAAAGAATGCCCAGAACAAAATAAAAATAAGTATGTGCATTTTTATAGGGAGGTAAATTGTCAATTTATTGTGTATAACTTCTGATCAATTATTAATCGTTAGTGTCAACAACAGGGTTATAATTACCTTCAGTTATTTAAAGGGATATTTATTTTTTCTTCTCTCTGATCTGGTAATTAGTTAATGCTCTGGAGTAATGAATTCAAAGCTGATTTGATAATGATTGAGACAGGGTTTTTTTCCCTCTCTTTTGGCATCCCCCCTCTCGGGGAGGGGGAGGGGAGAAGGAGGGAGGTGTCTCCCCCTGTTTGCAAAAGAGTCCATGTAAAGGCAAATCACTGAGCGTTTCACTTTTCAGACCATAAATAACGATTCTGGGAGTAAAAAGGCGAAATGACAAACAAATAGAGCGCAGCTGGGATGAATAAGGCCGATCAAAGTTAGCGGGGGCCGACGCTTCCCGCAGCCGCCGCAGGTCTGAGTCCCATAAAGGTGCCAGCAACTCTTACCTCTCTCCCCGAGATCAAGGGAGAGGGCGAGCAGGACATTTTAACCCCCTGACATCTTCCCGCGAGTGGAGGAGGGGGTAAAAGAGAGAAAGGAAAGTGAATATTTCTTTTTTGGTGGAATCAATGCCTTCACTATTGCCCAAGGGAAGCAGCTTCACCTAGAGCCTGTGAAGCCCTCGCCCACATCGCGTACGATGCGCAGGGAGCGGAGGGGAAGCGGTGCAAGCGCAGTGCAGGGCTGGCTGCGCTCCTCTGAGCGGCTGAGGCACAGCCTTGTGCGTTTGAGCGATCCCGAGCCCTGCTCAGCCCTGGGGACGGGGAAGCAAGAAATAATTATTACATTTTTTTTCCCCCCTCTCTTTGAGTGAGCTCGGCAGAGCTTCATCGTGAAGAAAAAGCAGCAAAAGAGCAGCCCGCAGGGACCGTGGCTGCTGCCTTACTTGCCGCCACGTCTTGGGGCGTGGGTAACCCCCTCCTCCCCGGGCCTGGGACTTGGCAGCCCGGGGGAGGTAACTACGGAAAAGGCCTCTTCCACCCCTCTCCAGACAGAGGCGTGTGGCGCTGAGCCGAGGTAGAAGCTCTATCGTTGCCTCCCTCGCTTTCCGCCAGACCTCCAGTTAATTTAGCGTCAAGCCAGGTCTCGGAGCCAGAAGGTCGTCTTTTTTTTTTTTTTTTTTTTTTTTTTTTTAAAGCGCGTTGGGTCTCGTTTTACGGCAGATCTGAGCGAAATGGAATAAGTGAATACAATATTATATGTAGTAGTCATAAGTTTATATATACGAATGTTTTCCCCGTGCAAACAATCCTGCATTGGGAATTGCAGTGTAAAATGCAAGTTTTAAAATTAATTCATCCTGACAGGTTTGACATCGCCCGGCTCCCTTTTTCCTGCAACTACGTCCGCAAATGAATGCCGCTTCCAGAGTGTATGTTTTAATTTGTCACATCAAGGCAATAAAAGGGAGCGATATATACTTAAGCCAGTTAACATTGTAATAACAGGTTTAAAGGAGCAATTAAATGGTAGTGAGTCGCATGTCTGACTTTCTATAGGCATTACCACATCAATGGTACCTTTTAGACTGACTATAACTTAGCATGATTGTCTCAATTAGTTTAGCTACATGATAGTTATTGTGAACTCTTTGTGAGTAATCAATGTTACGCAAGCTTATGAGAAGGAGGCTTTAATAGGGGCGAGCAGCAGCTAAGTAACGCGGACCTCCTAATTAAAAAAGGTACCTTTCTCTTACTGTGTCTTTTTTCCCCCCCTCTCCTCTTTATTTCTTTACTCCAACCCGAAACAAAGAAAGAAACGGTAATTTATAGTCTTATAAATCTGTTTCTGAGACCGTGTAGCTGAACGTAGATTTACAGGCAAAAAAGCAGCTTCTGCCGCGGCTGATCAACGAAAGAACCGCCTCAGCACAGCACTGATAGTGAGGCATCCCCACTTCGCCTCTCCTTGGTTTTTAGTGGTGTGTGTCGTGGCTGTTCACTGTCATGATTAAGCCCCGAGCCACAAATAACCTTGAGGGATGCTTACATCAAATGATATGCGTGTGCATATCTCTTACGGGTGCCTGAACTTCCCCTCGCTGACACCGGAGCCGGTCCGAGTTGGAGAGTTGCAGGGACATCCACGCGTGTGCGTGTAACCCGGGAACGGGTGTATGTGCGCGAGGGGTGGAATGACTGTAAAGCGGGGTTATAAATACGATATAACGCAGAGAGAAAGGTCCTGCCGCAGCAACGGGACGCTTGGTAACTTGTTAATTCTTCTCTACTTACAGACTGTCTCGCTAAATACTGAGCCACGGGTGGTTAATGCAAAATACAGAGGGCTGAAAATTTAGTGAGACCTGCTGAACTGCTTCAAACACTAACAAGTATGTACTGTTTTCTGTCATGGGGGAAAAAAAAAAAAAGAAAAAAAAAAAGAGTGAGAGAGCGTGTAGCATTAAAATTTAAGATAAACATAATGCAGGGATATTTTTGTTGGTGAAGTTATTCTCATTAGTCCTAAGAATGTCCCACCATTAGACAAGGCTGGAGTCAGCCTCAGTCGCAGGATTTCAGATCTGCGAACCTTTTTTTTTCTTTGCATGCACATTACATTTCTGTCATGCTTTGCAGAAGAACACGATATCCCCAAAGAACCCAAAGAAGAAAAAAAATACTCTGACAGCAACCATTAGTTAAGAGTGCAATGAATAAACCCCTTGCACAAGAGTATCAGGACTAATTAAGATTCTGTTTAGCAGCCCTGGATGGAATGTTAATGTAGCTTTGACTAACTGGGAATAAGCAGGGGGAAAAACTGCATTTTAAGAGGAATGCTGGGGTGATAACATCTCTCACTTCTTCTGTCCAAGGTCTGCCCAAGCCTGTTACAAAGTCATTATCTCAAATTACTCCTGTACTTCATTTTTAGAGGGTTTGGGCAAGATCCCCTGGCGTTGAAGCGCTGCCTAGAGCCTCACAAAGCCAATACTCTCTAAGGGGATAAAGGCTGAATCAACCCACTATCTCTACCTTCGAGAGTTTGCTGGTACCAGCTTCTTGGACAAATACAGCCAGGATTCTGGAGGCAGATTAGGATCTATTGCTGGCGTCTCCTCACAAATCCCTAAAGGGTTTTTGACCCTTTGAAGTTTCGTCTATTTTGCTTACACAGAAGTTTACATGATTAAGTCAGGATTTTACATGGCTCAACAAGGCAAATTTAGTCACCTCGGAACACTCAACACCAAAAAAAAGTAAAATATCCAGTTGTCCCGTTGCTTGTTTAGCTCTAGAAATACTAGCATACTATCATATTTACAGTGTTTAATAAAAAGAGAAAGTGGTTAATAAAAGAGAAAAATATCCGTAAGACAGCTTCAGCAGGGGAGGGTGAAAAGAGTGTTGTCGTGTGTCCCCCCCCCCCCGTATTATTATTAATTTTATTTTAATTATATTTTTTCAGACTTTGATATAGCATTCCTCCCCCTCTCTCCTCCCCTCTTCCCCCCCACCGCTCGCCTTTCCAAAGATCGTAAATGCAGCTATGTTTCTCGGAGAGTGGACAAAATTTCCCAAAGACCTTTCCAGTCTTTCTTAGCAGTTCCAGTCTACCTTGACTTCTCCTTATCCAGGCAGGCAGTTAAATTTTTTCACTGTCAAGCGACAAGCCCCCCTAATCCTTCTCTCGGAGGTAAACTTTTGCAAACGCTTTACTTGTTAAAAGCAGCCTCGCATAATGCACATTTTTTCTTGGAAGGAGAGGGCTGGGAACTGACAGCATAAACAGAAGAGGAGGAGCAGAGCTCCTTCTCAGGGAATAGCTACCTATTTAAAGAAGTCTCCTGCAGTCAGAGCAGGAGGGCTGTAGCTAGGGACTGCGGTTGCATCTGGCCCACCATATTTGCATGGCCTTTTGTGGAATACAAACAGTCTCTTTTTCTCTCTTTCTCCCTGTCTCCCTTTCTCTTTCCCCCTCTCCCACCAGAGGGAAGATTGCTCTGCTAATGGATTACTCCTGCAGAGTTATTTTCAATAAAGGAAGGAACTATCTGTTTAATCCGTCCAGGCTCTGAAATATAATAATAATAATGATACCTGGCAGGCTGAAAATTTTCTGTAGCAGGATCAGTGAGTAGCAAGGACAACAAGGGCAATCAAGTGAGCTGCAGATTTTTCTTCCTCAATTGATTTATAATTGATGAATGGATTTTCTTGTGCAGCTGCAATGTGGTTAACAGCTATTGAGGAGGTAGGTGTTCTGGGAGGTGTTATTTTGTAAGGGAGACAGTTAGGAGTAACTGGGTGCATTTATCAGCAGGAGATCTGAGCAAGCAACACGATTACATTAGCTGTTAGTGGCTAGGATTCAACTTTCCATAGGCCTCCACCACCTGCAGTCTCACAGGAGACTGACACGGAAATGGGTTCCTGCCGGCTGCTGGCCATACTGGGGCATTGATCTGGCACAGAGTTCCCCATTGAATCTGACGAGGAGTGCTTTGCCCATCTCAGTGGCAAGCCGTGCATTGCTGCTGTTCTGGTGGAAATCAGTCAGGCCTGGTTTTGCAAGAGAAGGAGGAGCAAAATCTTGCAGCATTTCTCTCACACATTTTAAAGAAGTGGAAGGGATTTTCATACTGTTTAAGATGGGTGTATTTCCTATTTCTGCTATGACTTTTCTTCCTGCCTTTAGGGATGTACCTGGTAGTGCATTTGCAATGTGTCTTAAAGAGAGAGAACTTTAATGTGTGTACCAAGAGATATGCAAAGCTGTTACCGAGCCTCTGGATCGTGGGTGTTTACCACAGGTCTGGATGAACTTTAGGACCTGGTCCCTGAGTGGGGGTTTTTCCATATGTTCTGGATTCACATTGTTAACCATCTGGGCTTCAGCATAGTACCTTGTTTTTGTGTTGTTCTTTGGAAAAGGAAAAAAAAAAAAAAAAGAAAAAAAAAGGAAAAAGTCTTCAGGCATCAGGACCTCCCTTTTGTAAGGGAGCTTATGACTATGTTCAAGGAGACAAGGTGTGAATGTGATAGAAATATCTTACTCAGCTGCTTATCCTTGAGATCACTTGGCTTCAGGATTGTACTCTTGTTTGACCTTAAACTCACCCAAGAAATCAGATGCTGTCTTTCCTTGTGTTCAGGAAGGCTTCAGCCTTCCAGGGGTAAGAAGTTTATACCTAACCATGTTTGGGATGCTGACTGAGCGTCCTTGAAGGTCTTATGCTGGTATACCCTCTACAAGAAGGCCTAAAACCCACCCTCTTGCTGGAGGTGGTCACCCTTGCCTTCTCCAGCACACTTGAGATGGAGTTGCTCCTGCTGGTGATAGCACAGCACAAACCCAAAGAAAACCTTTGGAGCAGAGATAGAAAATATTCCCAGCAGAGTGACTTTACGTCTAGGCAATGCAGCCATGTCTCTGTGCTGCCTCTGTCTCTCTGATGCTGTTTCTCTTTCCTCCTTTTTTTTCTCAACCTCATTAGGAGAGGGGGAGTAAGACCCCCCTTGCCCCTTTCCCCTTCTTTACCTCTCTGTGAGAAAGGGGGCACAGAGACTTTCCTGTAGAGGCGGGCTCCAGCATATGGACATTATCTTCCCTGAGCTTGGAGTTGTGTGTTGCCTGAGGGGAGAGCAGATTTAAGCCACATTTTACCACTTTTTGTATTTCATGTTGGATATCTGCACACAGGCGAGATGGCTTCATGCTCAGGGAGAGGGCTGATCCAGACATAGCACCCCGCAAGCAGGGAGCTGGTGGGCCAGGAAATGCAGGTGAGGCTCTGTCCCACCGAATGGGTGGTGAGAGGGAGTGTGAGGGGGAAATTGTGGGTTTTAATGCCTCTCTTTCTCTTCCTGCTTGCTATTCTGCTGGCTGAGAAAAATCTTATTCTCAGCACGTTTCTTCTGGGGATAAAACAGCCCACCCCAAAACCTCCAGTGCCGTGCTCAGATCTATCTCTTTCTAAAGTTTATGAGATTTTTTCTTTTATTTTCTTTTCTTTTTTTAAAATTTATTTTCATTTGTCTGATTATTTTAAAACTTCTTTCACGCTAAATTTTATACTGTGAGTTTGGGAAAGAGTTATAAAATTATAAAATCATGAAATGTGGAATACTTACCTCATTACTCAGTTCCACGATCTGGGGCTTTGAAGTAAGAAAGCTCCAAACAAACAAGTATGAAATTTCCCTTAAAACACTGAAATTTCACTTGACTTTGAAATATTATTAATGTCAGCAAAGCAACTACATAATTACATTCCTATTTCTCTGTGTTTAGTCGGTGTTAATGTCTATAAGCGAGATCTTCCTGCTTTACTAGCCCACACACATTTTTAAAAATTCTTGTTAGAGCTGCAAAATGTGTTTATAGAGGAATAAAAATCTAACTTATTTGAATTTTTTCATAGTAAATAATTTGAATTGCAGAATATTATTGGTAAACACGTAAGAACATATCATTTATCTTTCTTATGCTGAATATGGGAACTTTGCCATATCAAACAAATTGTTTATGGTTTTTTTTTACAACAACTACAAAGAACTAAACAGCAGAGTCCTCCAAACTGCCTTTGTGCAAAACCTTTTCTGAATTACAAACACACATAATTCTATTTCAGCTAACATCAGTGGAAGTTAAATACTCAAGAAGTAGCATTCAAATGAACTTTAGGTTATCTCTGATAGCAAGAATGAAATCATAGTCCTGCAACTGACATAATAGAAAAATGTTTACAGAAACTAATAGACTGAAGAAACTACTCTATTAAAAGCACAATTTTTTGAATGTTTTAGAGGACTAGAAACAATAAAAATGTCTGTGGAAATATGGTCCATAATATCCTTGAAAAATCCATACAGCTGAGACCAATTTCTGTTATTGTATCCAGTCCTAAAAAACCTGGTAAAGTTGAACAATTAATCCTTAAGTCGCTTTAATGTAGTATGCATACAAGCTTCTTTTTATTGATGGATAGGTTTGTGACTAGGAGGATAAGTCACAGTGTAAGTCCATAGTAAACTTGTTTTCAGGCTAATGACAGGATTGGACAGCAGATAAATCTGTACCTTTTGTCTCTCTCTTCTTTTTTTTTTTTTTTTTTTTTTTTCCCTTTTTCTTTCTTTTATTCTAATCCCTTCTATAATTCCTGGGAATATTAAACATAAATGCGTTAGGTCCTTATGTGACTCAGTGGGTAATACAGTTTCAGTCATCTTTTTCCATCATCACAGTGTCATTAGAACGTTGCAATAAAAGCATATATTGAATATGCAGTAAAAAATCAGTTGTGAGAAACAGCTGATTTAAAAATATGTCAAATCACTCATTAATACTGAGAAAACAGTTTCTAACATTGTATAATTGTGAATTAACTATTTTTGCATTTACGGATAATAGAAGACTTCTAAAATCCAAAATCTAAAATACTCAAATAGAATCCAAACCAATGTAATTGAACAGAAGAATTGCTATTTTGGGAAATGCCAGCTTTTTGGTGAAAAATTTCTACCTGGATATCCACTTTTATATAGAATGAAGAGAAGTCTAGTGGGAAAAAAACCCACTCTTATGGTCATATAAATAATTACTTTATTGTAAAACATATGCAAAAGGGGAAAAAAGATCCCACAGCCATCATATATGTGGTATCCACACTGCCAACTACTTGAAATGAAAGGATAAATAAGTTAAACGAATTTTTTAAATGACCTATTTTTTGGTACCATAATATATCGGATTCCTTGAATTGGGTCATGCAGTGACCAAACTCTAGGTGCTTCTGGAGACCAAGACTGCAATGACCATGCCTTCAAAGCATACTGGGCATGTGACAAGGAAGGCTATTGTTCTGAGCTGGAGTTGGGAATATTCTGGGATTTTCTTGCAGAAATCTACGGTGATGCACTCTTCCATCTCCATCTCTGTGTCATAGCTTCTTTTTCAGCCTGTGATTCCAGATGCAGCTGGTTAGTACATCACAGATCAGGTCAGGCAATTGCATTTGATGTGTGGGGGGTCATGTGTAAAACCCATATGTAAGAGAGAAAGAGGGAGGGGGGAGAAAGAGAGAGGGAGATCACTGCCTTGCAAATGCGCAAGGCACAAACACAGTAAAAGCCCAACGTGTTGGGAATCGAATGGTACGAAATATTGTCAGATCTGATATTTCATTATGTATGTTATTTCCACATTAAAAAGAAAAAATGATAACAATAAGGTGTGCTATAACTAACTCTTATCACCTATCATCCTCAGTAAAAATCCAGTATATTTTGTGTACACCTCATCAGTTGGGCTGAACAACTGATACGTTAGGTAGTGTTAGATGGAGGAGCTGAGACAGCGCTGTTCACTGGGAGCCTAGCCTGACTGCCTTCTTTTCACCTCATCTGCTGAAGCCATCAGATTTTTCTGGAACAGCATCTACCAGTTGTAGAAATAGATTTCTTGTTCCTTGTTAGACAGTCTTAGTCATCATAGCAATTTTTTGATGTAGGGAGTAAAGAAGGGAAACTCTTGGGACCTGGACTGAAACTGGAAAAGTAAATACCTAATACTGAGAACCCCTTCAAGAGAAATGTGGTATGTTTATACAAATGCGAGAGGAGGGGGAAACCACATTTCTACCAAAATCAGAGCTTTATGTTGTTTAGGCAGGATTTGTCTATATGCTGAGACACAGCTATCAACTTGTAGTATGATGTTGTCAATGCCCAGGTTAAAAGAAAACTATGTATTTTACAATGAAAATGTAACATCATATTACTGTAGCTCTACGTAATTACACATTAAACAAATTAATCTCTGAAAATTTAAGAATCCGTGAATCAACCCATAAGGATCTAAGTGTTTACTTTAAGGGAATATGGTTGCCTTTATCTAAGAACGTAAACACATTTAAAGCTAAGATAGATAAACCGGGATGAGGTTAAGCTTTCCATCAATTCATTTAAGATTTATGCTTGCAACTTTCGTGATACTCTGTAAGCTTCTCCTGCATGAAGCCCTTGGAATAAAACCAAAATATAAAGATAGAATAATGAAGATATTCTTTATTCAGCTATTCAGTGTTTATTGCTATGTATAAAGAGATTGGGCTAGACTCCATAATAATTTGAGAAAAAGTCGTTCTAAATAAGGTGTTTTGTGTTTTTTTTCCCATTCTTCTTAAACTGCCAATGAGTCAGGCTTTGTGGTGGTAAATAACCATGTGCAGCAGTATTTCAACAAATCTATTATTATATTGATATGACCTTGAAGAGGAACCTGGAGGAGACGGCAGGGTGTTCAAGTAATTTTCATCTCAGAACTCTAAATATATTTATAATTTTACATAAGTATCAAGCATCTCTTGGGTGAAAATAGTCACTCGTTACACAAAAGAGGCTGGTGAATTTGTTAAGAGGAATTTGGTCTTATGAATTTTATGGGAACTTAACAGGAGAAATAGCTTATGGATTTGATGTGATTACATACAAACACAAGTAAACAGAAAAAACTTTGAGATGCATAAAAAATAATAATGCTAGCAAATTTTTACAAATACATATACATTCAATGAATACTTATATGCATATATATGCCACAGATGGAGCTAGAAATGAGTTCCCCATTTAAGGGTGGAGAACATTTTTTTATGTAAGATTCTGGTGTGGTTCTTATTGTTAGATGTAATCCTTCAGACAAGAAATTTTTATGACTGATGTCGGCCTCACACTGTATGTCTTGCTTTTATATAATAAGAAAGCTTCAACAAAACAATTTAACTGTTTCCAGGAATAATAGGCAGAAACTGTTTGGTTTGCTAATGTTAAAAATCTGTGTGACCTTACTGAATAAACTCCTTTACAGTAAATCCTGTAAATTTAAGAGGTATCTTGAGGCCAGAAAGAGGTGCATTTTTTTCTTTCCTTGTAAAAGTACACACCCATTTGGCAGAGTTATCATTGGATATATTTGATATAATAGCTTATAGTGTAATTAATTGTAGATTTCATCTGTAGTGTGTATGTTCAAGACTGGCAATCTCACAGCAGAGCTAAATATGTCATTCCTTATAATTGTTCCTCTTACGTGCCTCAGTAACTCTAGAAGTGAGGGCAAGAAGATTGTCTTTTTTTCTGCTCTCATTCCTCCTTCATTGTCATCCACATCACTTCAGGGCAGTCTGAAGAAGGACAGATTAATCAGCCTTGAATAAAATCTGAGTGGGGAGCAGAGCTGGGACAGGGACAGATATCTGCAGGACTTAGGATCTGAAGGAGGAGACAACAGGATCTAGCAGAGGTCATAGGTGAGATCAAGCGGCAGAAACAATAGAAAATAGGAAGAGAGGTGAAAACAGCTTGTCCAGAGGAAAAGGTAGGGGTAGAATACAACAGGTTAGAAAAGATTTTAAAAGGTCTATGGCACTAAAACACGTCATCTTCCAGAACCTGGGGTAGGACTCAGGATTTCTGTTTTTCAGAGTTCCTCTGCTACTTACTAAATAACTGGGATATCAAAGGCAGTGTATATCTCTTATTCCGCATAGCAGTGGAACCACAATCACAGTTGATTACTCCCTTGTTTCAGGTCATAAACTTCTACTGGAAGTCAGATTCCAGTGCTGTTGTCCACAGTGTGAGAACTGGAAAAATTTCATATGATTAACATTTTTGTCAGACTGAGAAACAAAGAAGTGACTCTTTTCTTCCCTAGTCCCTGCATCATCCCACTTGCTTGTCTGCTGAATAGACAGATCTCTGAGAATGAGGCACTTTTTCAAAAACTAGCCTTCTCTTGTGGATTTCCTAACTTTTCAATGTTTGGCCTTGTAGTCTCGATGTTTTGTTTAAACTTGATTCTTGAATGCAAGTACTACAATAAAATTACACAACTGGGCTATTTGTCACTCATCATCTATACTAAAAGTGCTTAAATATATATGTCTCTGTGTGTGTGAATGTACACATACATGTGCTCTATATAAATATCTTGTTATGTGTTCTCTCTTTTCATGTGTCTTTTTGGTGGGATGAAGATGGAATAAATAGTAACAGGGAATTACATAATCCTACAAACAGTTACTTTGGTGAAGTAATTTACCTTCTTATTTGAGTGAGGAATGCCAAATCCAGCATGAGAATTTGTGACATTGATGTTATTCAGATGTAAGAATTTCTAGGACTGCAACTATTGGCTGTAATTATTTAGAGGCTTTCTGTTTCTTCCAGCAGTTTTAGTGCTGCAATATGCTGTAACTAACTGATTGCAGCAAGGATCCATGCTAAATTTACACATACTGAGCTCCCATATCTCTCAAAAATGTATGCAGATAGCTATTGTCCATGCAGGCAGAGCCATTTGTAAGTTTAAAGTTACTGGTTTACATTAATATTGTAGGATTTGAGCCTTGGTTATTTTGTTGTCTTCCTAAATGGGAAAGGGGTATGGACAAGCCAGGGCTAAACTGCCAGATGTGTTAGTTCTGCCAAAGCATTTGTAGTGTATCTAATGTTTTTCTTGAGCCAGTTGGTCAGTCAGTCAGTGATTCTTTCCACTAAAAAATTACTCCTAAGGAGGAAAACAAAACTAAGAATTTAGCAGCAGAAAGGGTATGTATTGGAGAAGAATATACTTTTTTTCTTGCTTCCTTTCAGCTACTCCAGAGAAATAAGACGTGACATAATGTATCTGAACCAATGAATACCTAACACTTGATGATGAGTGGATGGAACAATAGGAAATCATATAAAGTAAAATTTTATGAATCTTTCAGTTCTTAGCTATGCAGATTAGTAGTCACATCAGAAAGAATTCAAATCTCTTTTTTGAAGTATGTATGCATATATCCACGTTTCTTCTGCGATTTTACAGAAATGTGTATGCCTCTGTGCACACACTTCTGTCTAGTATACTCTCTCATGCTCATCTGCAGCAAAATTTTGACCTTAGGTGCCGTATTTCAGAAAGTTTGGTAATCTTTGATTGCATTTATGATGCAATCAGAAGAGTTATATCAAAATGTTTTTTTGCAATGGTCAATCAATAGTGCTAAAAAAAGTGTATTATACCATATAAAACCTGTCAACCTCAATAATTTAGGTATCATATTAGGAAAGCACCACGGTCTAAAACTAATTCCATTTTTAGGAAAGCAACTGAAACTTGCTTGAACAGGCCTGAGCCTGGTAGTTTCTTTACAGTGTGACTTAACAGTTAAAAATTTCTCATTTTAATGTGCTCCTGTCTGGCCAGTAGCCATATGCTGGACTTCTTTGACACTATAAGAAGGTTTCATATGTTTTAAAAAATGATAAAATGTTGTCAGGGTGTGGGAAGATTGAGAAAATAAGCAAGACAAATTTAGGGATAGTTTTTCTGCTGCACTGACTACACGGCTGTGCTACATGTGATGGTGACTTCCACTGCTCGTGTCCTGTATGACTGTGTCTCAGAGAGGGACTGGGACACTGCATTATGAAGGGGCCCTGTTCTGTTATGCTCCGCACGTGAGGGTGAAGCTGGCTACTTCTGTTAGCAGATGTCTTTTTTTCCACTGAAGTCATAGGAAAAGAGCAATCAGGCTGAGCCAATCCCATGCTCCTGACAGGATTGTACTCAGATTTGGTTCTAAGCAGGCAGCATTTTGTTTGGTAGCATTAAAAACAACCGAAAAAGGGCACGGAAAGCTAAACTGTGTAAGATTTCACAGCAGAAATTCCGAGGCTTTCTTCAAGATGCTGAAGAACATCCATTTGGTCTGAGAGAGGTCCATGGGGAATTCAGTTTTGTCTTCCCATGTCTGAGGAGCTTGTGCCTGATGTGGGGAACTGGGGCCCAGCTCTGGGAAGGCAGGCGTCCAGATCCTGCCCCATTCAGAGGGATGAGATGGCTGTGACTGCATCATTTGCAACAGTGTTGTTCTCGATTTCACTTTCACACTCCCGAGTGCATTCCTTCAGCAATCCCCTGCCTCAGGCAGCTGTTTATTTTGCCTTTGTCAGTCTTCTAAAAAAAAAAAAAAATTATTAAAATAGTAGATAATGTCTCAAGTGCTACTATAATAGTTTGCTTAAATATCTCTTGATTTTAGATTTTCCTCCTTATAGATATTAATAGTATTTTACACATCAGGTTTTTAAAGGTCAGAGAAAGTATTGTGGACATTAAGGTTATGCTTTCATAACATCCACTTATAGGTAAAAATTAAAATTAACAGCAGCTGAGCAATGAGTCAAAAAATCCTCAAACATAATACTGTTAGAAAGTTTCTAAAATACCATCAGAAAAAAAATAGGATCAATTGCAGACAATATTTTGTGGTTTTCCCCTGGAATTTGTTGACACTAATATTTTTGAATTTCTTTATTACAGTCTGCCTTGTTACTGATAGAACTGGGTTCTTCACTATTTCAGGTTAAGCAATAAACCCCTACCAAGCCCAAGACTGGTTATATGTGACACTTTAGGTTTCTGCCAATTGATTAAAGTCAAGTGGGTTGTGCCGGTTTGCAGACCTTACAAGAGTTTCACTCTAATTGTCAGAAAAATCTCTTTTATTTAATTGAGATATGGGTAAAGTTGTAAGTGGAGGGATTTCTGCATATTTAAAAAGACACAATAAGAAGAATTCATGCTGTGACTTTTCAAATGCTTTCTTGGCTCTAGATGGAGAAGCAGCTAATGTCATGAGCATTTCACCTATTCAGGAAGATAATATAATCAATCAAATTAACCTGTTTTATTTGTCAATAACAGATAAAGATGTTTATGTAAGCTATTACTTGGTGATTGCTTGTTAAATAGTTTTACAAGTGTCTTTTAAAAATAACCTGAAAAAAAAATGTGGTTATTCAATATATTGTTTGATAAAACTAAATTCTTTTCAGAACCATCCAATTGGATCTCAAATGCCTTGATAGTGCTTTTGGTGTTTTAACTGAACTTGGTTTACCCTGTTTTCATTTTTGTTTTGTTTTGTGGTGTTGTTGTTGTTGTTATTGCTCATTTGCTTATTTGGTTGGCTTATTTTTCTCTCGTTTTTTAACCCCCTGCCTAAGATTGCCAAGTCTAGGTTGATCATTTGCCATAGTTCATGGCTTATATTATGAAATGATCATAACTGTAATGAAGAGGGAGGATGAACTAATGGAAAGTGAATATTTCTTGTTAAGTAAATCTGGAATATAGATCAACTGTAATTACCAAATATGCTAAAAGTAAATCTGGAATATTTTACATCTCCTCTAGTAAAACACAAACAGATGCAAAATATCCAACATAATATTTTTGGTCACTTTTTGATGCCTGTTGTTGTACCTAAACTACCAACATCAGGATGCGTTTTTTATATACTGAGAATTCCACATTGCGCAACTTCAAGATTTTGTCTTGCAGAACTTGTATTTAACCTACAATCACTCTGGAAATACCCTCTGAGCTTTGTATTCATTACAGTAGAACATTAAGAGAGTCCTGACAGCAAAATAAATTCCCTCAAGTTATTTACTTATCTTAGCCATTTATAGGTACTTGGTTGAAGTGAGACATCAAAATAAATCAGTTAATTTGTGTCTTGGTTCAATGTTGTTAAGGAGTCCTGCAATAATAATGACAACACTAAGAAATAGAAGCCCCTATGAATTTTTTCCATAATTTGAACTTTTGTGTAACTTTACTCCCTTGCTAAATCTCACATAAAGAGTTGCCTTAATTTCAGGACAATCATATTTCAGTAAATCCACACAGGAATATTAGTCTTATTTAATTTAATTACCAAATCCTAACAACTAAGTATTCACTTCATTAAAGACACTAAAAAATTCTGGCCAGCTGTTTCCTGCCACTTGGCTGAGGACAAGGTGGAGAAAGACAAGCAATTCAATCCTTGGTAACTCTCAGTTGTGTTCAGCATAATTCTACCACATAATTATACTTTCATAATTTTATTCCTAAACTGGAATCTGAATCCAAGGGGGGTTCTGTAACTTATGGGCTTAAATTCTGATATGTTTAAATTCATGTGTACACACAAAAATTTCCACAGATTTGCGTAATCATCTCAGACTAATGTTTTGTTTTGTCAACTGTGCTTTCTTTCCCTTTTTTTTTTTTTTAAATAACTTTAAATTACAGTAGTCAAATAGATTGAAGAGGGAGGTATACTAGTTGTATGTGCAAATGGTGGATTGGTTATTTGCTCTGTTCCTGAAAAAGTTTTTCCTGATCTGGTTTAAATACAAAATTCTGGAATATTAAGAACTCTTTGTCAAAGATCAAGATAACTATAGTATGGTGGTTTTAAAACTGTTAGTAATTTTTATGCACTGAAGGTAAAAAGAAATACTCAATATAACTGAAGAGTGACTTAAAAAATATTCATTTGATGTATGAACAGCCAGGCCCATTGCCTGTAAAAGTAAGTGCTAAGATACCAAATCATAAATCAATATTTCAAGGCTAAAATCCAAACAGACATAGATCGCTGAATTATATGGACTTCTGCTATGCTGTGCTTGTTTATACATCTGGGTCTGGCTATTGGGTGCTGCAAAAATTACAAAGTTATCCAATTTGATCTTAATATAAGAGAACTCTTGAAGAAAGATATGCTTGTCCCTGGAAACAGAAAGTAGAATTCTGTACAGCCTGTGGAGAAGATTAGGTACGTCAGGACCAGATTAAAACCTGTCCACGAGGCCAGAGAATGCTGAGAAGGGCTGTGTGAAATCCTGTCCCTCTCTGGGATTCAAGCAGGTTGGCCCAGGTATCTGAGTCCGCTTGTGTACCAACATATTTGTGTCCTCCCTCCAGTATAGGGATGTTGATCATTTTCTTTGGAAAAATAAGCACAATACAGGCTTTTAAATAAAATAAATCACCTGCTCACCACCTAAAAGCTGCAGAGCTGGCAAATTTTTGCAAATTTCTTTCTCTGCATTGTGTAGCTCCTGTCCCAGTTCAGTGTCCTCAACCCCCTGAACCAGAGCATTGGGATGTACTGGGCTGTAGACTCTATGCCTACTACATAGGTTAATTAATGGGATAAAGTGCATTCATTTTCCCTTACCCTGGGGTTTTAAAATCGAAGCACATCTTCTCATGATGCTGTCAGCAGCTTGATTTCATTAGCACTTCCTGGGAATACTCTGTGGGTTGTGATCTGAGTCAGGCAGCTCAGCCAGTTGGGACTCATTCCAGAGGCAAGAAATACTAAGTACTAACTAGACAGAATCCCTCAGGGGAATAAGGACTAATTTGGGATTCCCATCAGGTTAGTAAGCAAGGTGCCCAGTGCCTCATCTGAGCTTGAACCAGAGCAAATTTGAAAACTCTAAGGTTCACATTGCCTTCAGGGCTAGGCAGCAGCCAAAGTTTTTGAATACTAACTTTGGACTTAAACTCAGCCTAAACTCCACTTCAGGTGTTGTGTTTCTGATAGGCCTGTTTCTCTAAACATTTCCCCTCAAGAGGTGTTCAGTGTGTGCTTATAAATAAATTAGGCATAAAGCTTAGATGTTGGATTTGAAAAAGGATGCGTTATTCAACTTGGTAAGTGCGGCCAGTTACAGCTTTAGGTAGGGGTCTTAGAAGGTAATGTATTGATTTTCTCCTGATGCATTTTTTAAATTATGTGGTCTCATCTGCTTTTTAGATTTCTGTATATAATTCTTGAGGTTTTGTTGCCTTTGACGATACGTTTTTTGAGAAAAGGTTTTCATTATTCAAATAATATTCAAATTCAGTTTGTTTTCCACAGTTGTATAGTGGAGATCCTTGCAGAAATGAAATTTCCTCTAGAAATTGTAGCCCAATGTTTTCATGGAAATTTGTAAGTAAGACTAACAAAGTGAGGAAAAGTAGATAAGTGACACTGGTAGTAGTCTGACTCTACTGTGTAGACATTTTTTCTCTATTGTGGTTACTGAACTCATGCTTACCTATTGCAGCAAAGATGAGCATCACAGGGAAGTGATGCTCACTGTTTTTCTTCTTCAAATCTCATTGTAATGCTGCAGTTTTTCCTATTGCTGCTGTTCATTTAATCAGTAGTTTTCATCACAGTGGGCTTTCATGCCCTGAAGAGATATAAGGGCTTACAAGGATCAGATGGTATCGGGATCTAAAACAAGGAGACTTGCTGACTGCATAGATGAACTGGAAAACTACAATACTGTCATCTGCAGTTTGCTAAAGCCTAGCTGTTCTCAGAACAGAACACTGCTTTCTTTTCCCAACAGGAAAGATAAAAATGCAGAAATTAATTTTTGGATCTTTCAGCTTTTCTAAAGGGAACTTCTCAACCAACATGAATGGTAATGATTGCAAAAACCAGCTAGTTTTGCTGCTAGATCCCTGAAGGAAATGAAGGAGGCTTAACAGCTCTTGGCCAGGTGCTGAATTTTTTTGTACAATGTGAGGGGAATGGTTAGACTCTTTAGCTTGACCCTAACTGCAGCCAGTGAGCAGATCCAAAAAACTGTCCTGGAAGTCGTAAGACAGAAAAGAGTCTTTTATCTTGTGCAGATACGTGCTCTGTTGAGTGCTGTGTCAGGCCTGTGACAGTCAACAGCAAATGAGGATCTGCAATGCAAAGTAAAGGTTGACATTATCAACTGAGCCATTCCTTCCAAAAAGAGATGAAGAGAGATGACACTCCTTATTTTCTAAAATGCATAATGAGAAGGTAAGTGGTACCTGTGCAGCTTCCAGTAATTCTTTGCTAAATTTACGACCTCTGACTAAGCACTGTGTCTTGCTAAGGAGGAGACAGCTTTTGATATACCTGGTGTTACTACAGAAGTCTAGGAAGCTCCACTTCAGAAAGTTAAGATCCCCACAGGTTTTCATTCTACGTTTGATACCTTACTGGCAGACATTAAAATCTGAGGTAATCACCCTGCTCTCCTTTTATAGCTAGTAGAGGGACAAACTGGGTCCCAGCAGCCTTAGCTGAAGGCCTGAGGACTTAGGTGCATGCAGTTACCTAGAAGATGCATGAGGAAGCACTTAAGGCACGTACGTTGTTTTACAGAGCTGAGTTCTACTCACCCTCAGAAGCGGCAAGCACAGAACAAGCTATGTAACCTCTCCAGGCTATTTCTGTCCTGAGCTGCAGGGGTCTCTGAGGTAGGTCAGCTTCCCTTCTTGTTTGCTCCATGGCTTCTGAGAATTTTCCCACCTGGAACAAAGATATGGATGTCGTTAAAATCAGCAACTAGTTGGTGTAACCCAGGCTGGCTAAAAGCTGTCAGATGTCAGATTTTATGATGAGAAGACTACTAGAAAAACAGAGAGAGATCAGAGTCTTGACAACATTAGGAAAATTAAAGAAAAATAGTAGGAATTATTATGCTAAAATGTTTATGTTTTCGTGATTATTAGAATAAAGTTTTGTTTTCTTGAGTTCACTTTGTTTCAATATTTCTTTGAAATTGGCTTCAATATCAAAGTGAAAGAAAAAAACCAATCAAAATAACTCACCCCAGATACTTTTTATGTGTGTGAAACTGTTGAATCACTCACAGTTTGTTCCTCCAAGTGAAGGAAGGTGGTCCTGTTCACCTGACGGGTGAGTCAAACTCAGCGGGTGCAATGAAGGCTTGTGGAGGCCTGTGCAGGATAAATACTTTTTACCATGCTTGTCACCATGCCACTCACTATCTACATGGAATAATCTATTGCTGCTGCTGTTGCTGACACAATCTGCTTTTTTTCCCCCCACATGCTTGTCCTGCCCAACGGCATCTGGTTTTGTTCAAAGAGGCCTATGCCTTCCCTCACCTTGATGATCCGTTGTTGTATCTTTCTGGCAAAGAACTCAAAAGATTTTGCCAGAAGGTTGCACTCAATCAATCCTGCCTTTAGGGTGTCCTAGAAGCACTTTCTTGGATCACCATTGCTTCCTCTTTCCACACTCCAGTTCCCTTCATAGTAGGTGCTTGAACATATGTACATCATTGATTCAAGCCATATGTCCAGCCCATTACACCTGGGCTTTCCATGTGGATACGCTGCAGGAATTCATCACTGGTCAGCTTAGCGTAGCATCTGACTCAGAGCAAGACACATAGGTGCCTCTGGTGGAACTTCTCCAGCTGGCAGATGTGCTTTCTATACTACATCAAAATCTTGCCTCTGTTTAGCACAACAGCCTTATACAATTTGAGTCTGTATTTGTAGTCTGTTCTGATACTGATTGCATATTTCCTTAATAAACCCAACAGAAAATCTCCCTAATTCTATGAAACTACCTCTCCATCTACACTGGTACAGTCAATCAACATAATTTGAATGCAAATGAACCCAAATGCAACAAACAGCTCAGTCTCACCGTGTTTAGTGGAAGGGACAGCATGTTCTTCTCCATGTTGATCAACACATTATCTGAATTTTCCTCAAAATTATGATTAGCTTGATTTTTTTTTTTTTGTTTGTGGTGGGAGCAGCATACTTGTTTGTTAAGAAAATCTGAAGTCCTTGGCTGATGTGGGCCACCACTGTTCTGTGATGAGCATGCCAGCATTCTTGTGTGCTCTGCTTGGTAACATCAGGCTTGGAGTGCAGTCCTCCTGCAGCTCAAAAGTGAGTCCTGGTATTTAGGCTGAGGTTGCATTTGTTTTACTTCACACCTTGGAATACAATAACATTTTTTCAATGAAATGAATCAAGGGCAACAGAGAAAACAGTCCACTTCATACACAGTGATTTACAAAAACAAAATAAGAGACAATCAGGGATGGTCTGAATGGCATATGGTCTAAATAGAAAAATAAAGGCGGAAGAGGAAGGAAAGAAGGGGAGAATTAGTTCAAAGAGATGGATGTGGGTGGTATAAATGGACAATGAATACAAGGGGGAGGAAGCTGAGGTTAAAAAATAAAGAAAGAAACCTCTCATCATGGCCTTTAGCAAAGGAGTGAAGGAAATTACACCACAATAGCCAAACCACTGCATAAGCAAGAAGTTGCACTCAAAACACACCTAAGCAAAATTAAACAGAGCTTCAGTTCTGGAGGTACTAGGTGGTAATAGTGTCTCAGAAATATTCTTCCAGAGGAAATGTTTAGGTGCTGTGCATACAAGACTTTTATAAAAAGGTAAGGAAGATCAAGACCAAGAAGTGACAGATACCAGTCTGACTTTTTTTTCCACTAAAATTAGGAGCTCAGTTACATGTATATACCTTAACACCAAAGATTCTGCAGTGCTAAGCCTCTATCATATTAATCTCTGTGTTGCCAATTTTTCATGGTATATTTACTAACTGAATACTAGATTCATCAGTGAGTTAATTCAGCTTCACATCTGTATCTAACAGAATAGGATCAATGAATCTGTAGGAAGAAATAGAACCGTGGGTTCGTACGCTTAAATATTTGGGGTTTTTATTTCCATACTGGCACAAGTTTCAAGAAGTACTTGAAGTTCTGTAGATCTTGGACTATGGCTATGTTATATAATAACTCTTTACATACATTGCCTTATCATCAAAATATGCAAGAGTGCCTTATTGACAAATAAACTCAAAGCATTCAGCTTGGTCTCATTTGTTTTAAATAATAAACAAGATAACATCATGTTATGAAGAATCTAATTGAAGATTTGGAATAAGTAATTATAATTACCCAATAGGAGTTCCAGTGTCTTCTTGAAGCAACAATATTCTTGGATTACAAAACTGATAGAAGTCTCAGTGCTGTAAGCCACATGAAGAAAGTAAACCTCAAATTAAGACTGATGGTTACAAATCAGAGACATTTCTTCTGTGTCTTTCTTTCATTAAAAAATACCATCTTGTCCATTTAAAAGACATGAAACAATGCTATCAGAATTTTTTCCCATGAAAAATATTTGCACAGGAGATACAGAAACTAAGAGCATGCAAGTACAATGCTGTAGCATGCAGCACCATATTGCAACCACTTTGAGGAAGCAGATGACTGCTTTCTGAAGCATTCTGATTTTGGAATTGTCCAATTCCACAATAATCTTGAAGAAAGAAAAAAACCAAAATACTTCTTTTCAGTTTTCTCTTTCAATTTGTAACTATTTCTTACAGATGTTCAAGTACGCAAGAATAATTTGAAACTGTAATCTGAAGCTAAAGGAGGAAGTTAAAAGTATGTTGACCAAACAGTTCCATATTGAAGAAATCATGTTCTTATGATTAAGGAGGATCAAACAAAAAAATAATCCAAAGTGATCAAACCATGTCTCCTAAAAAAATTTCTAAATCCATACTCAAGCACATGGGTAAAATAAAAATATTTATAAGTAAGAAGGTGAGATTGCACTGATTGAAGTTTGATTTGCAGAAGTAGCTACAAAGAAGTAGGCTCCTTACTGTGGATTTAGGAGCTGAACTTCAGGCACCTAAGTTTACAAGGAGCTACTACCTTGTGACAGGAATCTGTTGTATGAGTTTATAGAGATATCTATGAAGATACATGTCTGGAGGGAAGGCATTCTTGTTTTGATTAGTTGAAAACTTAATAACCACATCAAAATATTCTCACACTAAATGCCATAAACTCTACACTGGACAAGAAGATATAAGGCCGGTTCCACTTTCATTTTAATTTCAGGAAAAGAGTAGGCTAGTTTGTATGTCAGTTTAAATAAATTTTCAACAGATCAGAGTTTGATTATTTTGGAATTAGAATATCGTGGTCTCAGCTGAAGCTTTTTTTTTTTTTTAATATACAGAGAAGCTAATGAATTTCCTCAAAGTATTAATTTTTCACTTCTTATTTTCTATATGTTACAAAAACTCATTTATAATTATGCAATTGAGTAGTACAGCAGCAAGGTATGAATGGCAGAGTAATAACTTGAGATGTATACACACAAATTTCTGAAAAATCCTTAATACCTCTAAAAATACAAGGTGAATTAACGTAAAACCTTTCCATGAAAATTTGACAGGATGTAAAATTTCTGTGCAACATACAAAAACATTCACATCACCTTACCTCACAGTAAGAAAACTAAACTTGTTATTACAATTTAAATGAAATTTTTAATTATATATTACTTCATTGGTTTAATGGTATTTACACAGAATTTAATACAAATTTAATGACACCTGTGCTTAATGAAATGAATAATTCTAGAATCATAGAATCATAGCATCAATCGTAATTGGGAAGGCACCTTAAAGATCATCTAGTTCCAATCCCTTGCCATGGGTAGGGACATCTTCCGCTAGACTAGGTTGCTCAAAGTCCCATTTAACTCAAACAGATCCAGAGATACAGCACCCATAACTTTTCTGGGTGACCTGTTCCGGTGTCCCACTAGCCTCTTAATAAAGAATTTTTCATAACATCTAATCTAAATCTACCTTTCTTTCTTTATCTTAAGGCCACTCCTCCTTGTCCTGTCATTACATGCTTGTGTGAAAAGTACCTCTCCAGCTTTCTTGTATGCCCCCCTTATGTACTGGAAGCCTGTTGCAAGGTCTCCCTGGAGCCTTCTCTTCTCCACGCTGAACAGTCCCAGCTCTCTCAGCTCTTCTCTCTCTAATCATCTTCACGGTCCTCCTCTGGACTCACTCTAACTGGTCCAATTCTTTCCTATGCTGAGAATTCCAGACCTGGTGCAGTATTCAGGTGGGGTCCCAAGAGGGGGAGAATCACCTCCATCAACCTGCTCATTGACGCAGTTTTGTAGAGAGGAAAGGAATGAACCAGCATCAGGGGTTCTTGGCTAGCTTTTAGCTGTTAAGGTAGCAGCCAAGGAAAAGGCTAGCAGGTAAAGTTCAGGCGATGACGCAGCCCCAAGAAGAGACACACAACACGCATCCAAACACCTGCACAGCCAAGGGCTGATTCAACTTTATTAACACAAAATGGTGGGTTTTATAGGGTCTGTTAAGGAAGGATCTGGAACCTGGGCGGAGATGGGGCGGAGCATGCAAATCTGCTAACAGAGATTGGGTAAGGGTTTATGAATAAACATTAAGAGGCAGGGACAAGGGAGGAGATAACTGGGGGAAACATGATTGGTCTGTACCTCAGGGTACACGGACCAATGAGGGGTTGTCTCTATGCCTGGCAGGCAAAAAGTCCATAAGAGAAAATGGGGGAAATCAACCTACGAATAGGTTTCACAAGCTTAACACAGCTACCACTGTAAAGTCTTTAATCATTATGGTTGTTGAAGGTAGAGGTAATAGCAGAGTTGGTCTTCCAGTCTTCAAACGAAACTTCTCCCTTCCCTTGGTCCTTCCATGCAGCGAATGCTGTTTCCTGGTTTTCCTCATCCCCAACAGCTTATCACTTCTCTTTAGGTGCTGCCTAGGATATGGTGGCCTTCTGGGCTGTGAGCACACATTGCCATGTTATGTTCAGCTTCTTATCTACTAGAATACCAAAATTCTTCTCTGCAGGATTGTTCTCTATGAGTTCTTCTCCTAGTCTGTTTTCATATCTGGGATTGCCTCAACCCAGGGGCAGTACTTTGCACTTAGCCTTGTTGAACTTTTTTAGGTTCTTGTGGCCCACTTAAGTTTATCCAGGTTCCCTCTGTGTGGCATCCTTTCCTTCTGTTGTGTTTACAGCTCCACTCAGGTTTGTGTCATCTGCAGACTTGCTGAGGGTGCTCTTGATCTCACTGTCTGTGTCATTGATAAAGGTAACAAAGAGCACTGGCCCCAAAACAGAGCCCTGAGGGACACAACTTATCTCTGGGTTTCAGCCAGAAATAGAGCCATTGACCACAACTCTCTGGCTGCATTCATCCAGCCAACTTATCCACTGAGTAGTCCACCTTTCAAATCCATATCTCTCCAATTTGGAGATGAGAGTGTCATCTCCATCCAATTTGGAGATGAGAGGAACATGTTGAAGATTAAGAGAACTCTACGTAGATGACATTGGATGGTCTTCACTTGTTGACTTTTGCAGCCGCTCCATCATAGAATGCCAACAGTCATCTCTAGTTAGTTCAGTTTAATTTTTTTAGTGTAAGCTAATACTAATTCTGATGTTTTTAAAAATCTACTTTACCTTAAAAATATTTGTTCTTAATTCTAAGACTGCATTGAAATGCTAGGTTAATATTTCATCTTTACTTGCCTGTACATGAAAATCTGATGTTGTTATTCTGTCTGATTAAGAGGAACCATATATTTTAAAAGTAAAAGGAGAAAAGCATGGGTGTTTATACCTTTAACTGGCATGGTCGAAGGGCCTTTTTTCAGAAAAGGCATGACATCTCACTCAAACTTTTATATATATATATATATATATGCATATATATATATATATATTTGTCGCAGGTACTTAGTACTTTGTTTTAGCTGAGAACTGATTTGCTATACTTCATATGTGACAGCTTCCTTTTTTGGCCAAGCAAGAGGATGATACTAAATTCAGACAAAACACTGAAAGCTACATTAAGTAACGTGCTTTTCTCACCATTTGGAAATCATATGTAATGTGCATTTCTTACTTTTTATGGATCCTACCAGAAGAAGAGGTTTTGTTTGTTTGTTTTTGTTTTGTTTGGGGTTGTTTGCTTGTGTGTTTTTGTTGTTGTTGTTGTTGGTTTGTTTGGCTGTTGGTTTCTTTTTTTTTTTTAACGGCTCACTATGACTGATGGTATTTTCTTTACTTATGAATCTTACTGTATCATATTTCCTTCAAAAGGAACTGACAGAGTCTGGGCAGCTGCCCTTTTCCTTGACAGCTATGACTAGGAAAGCCTCACTGACTGAGCATTTGGAGGACAACAAGGAGTTTGTCCACAGCTGACAAGACCATGGAGAACACAGAGAGCAGGGCCTTGCAGGAAGCACAAGGAAGGGCTGCTGAAGGAGTCAGAGCAGTGTTTCTACAGATTTCCAAAGGCAACATACTGGAGCTGAGTCTGGAGGACGTCACTGACGTGCATGTAGGTAAAGGTTTGTGAGGACCTTTAATTCTATCTTGTTTTACTTTGGCATTTTGAATTTTATCTGTTCTAAAAAGGTGGATGTGACTTGCCCAGATGCAACTCTTACTTGAGCTTACACACAACAAATAAAAAATGTGGGTAAATACAACTCCTAATTTCATATGGCTTTTTGATCTTATACAGGTGCTTGCAGTTTTACCACAAAGCTTCTAGAACTTCTGGTTGTGAACATAATTTTAGAGTCCTGGTAAGAGCTTGCAACTGATGGAAGGCTAAAGGCATGATCCTAAAGTACAATATAGATCCAAATGTATACTTTCAGAAAGAAATGTGATTAGAGGTAGCTGCCATTACTTTCAGTGTTAAGTTTTGATATAATGAGCCTCTGGTGCTTGCCAAGATTTTATGTGCAACCTGTGGTTTGCAAACCAAAACAAGAAGCCTCCTATTTCCTGGCCTTTGCCTTTGTTTCTTGTTCTCACACACAAAATATTTGGTTCATGAGTGAAATTTTTAATTTTCACTGTTAAGATTAGAGTCTTTCACTGTTAACATATGACTTTCAACTTAATCTTCTTGTTTTTCTTTAGTCTTTGTTCTTAGTGTTTTTCTTTAAAATGAATTAAAGTATAAGTCCACTGACATCACTCATAGGCACAAAATAAAATAATCATATTAATCTGAGTTTGAAAGAGATTTTCCTCTTGTGTTATCTTCCAGAGTTTTGTTTTTATAAGTAACTGAACTATAAAAACGTGTATGGGCCTATCAAATACTAAAGTCAAACAAAACCACAACATCTTAAACAGGAATTTGGTCAGCACACACATTCATAAAATGTGATTCTACTATGCTACTCTGTGGGGTTTTTTAAAATGGTTAACAAAATAATAGTGCATTCTGTTCCAAGTAATCCTTTCTGCTGGTGATTTGTTGCACATCATACTTGTGTGTAATCAGACTGCTGGAATAAAGGCTACTGTACTCTTTGTACAGTATTTAATCTTCATGAGAAATGTAATATTTTAACTAGGTTCAACTACTTGCTGCTATGTGATCTACACAAAAGTAGTAAAATGATTTAATAGCAGGGAGTTATGATAGATAACTTGTAATAACATAACCTGATTACTTTCACGGTACATCCTGCAGAAAATTTGCAAATAGCATAATTAAAATAAACACATTTCCCACTAAATTTGAGTGTGTTTTGTCATGTGGAAAAGGCCCATGCTTTCACAAGTCAAATAAGATGGATGATTTGATTTCCACAGATTTCTTTTGGACATTTGTGCTTTCTCAGAAGATTGCAACTCTCTCTCTCTCTCTCTCTCAGATGCTGACCCTGATACCTGATATCCACCCCTTTGTCACATGAGATACAGTCTTCACAGGATTTTGTGCAATGGTTTTGAATCTCGTATTAAATGTGCTTCAAGAGACTGGTGCCCCACCAGCATCTCAGCTGTGCTCCTGATGCAAAACGCAATGTAAGGCCCTGGATTTGACCTAAAGGAAGCAAGGTAGTATAGCAGTCTCTGTTCATGGCTTTCTACATTGGATTTGCTTTTGGACTTGGCCTAACTGCAGGTATTACTCTTTGAGTCACTCCAAAGTGCTTAGCTTTTCCCATGGGGTTTTCTGCAGGGTGGTGCAAGATTTGACTATAGTTCAGTGTTGGTCATTACTACAGCTCTGTACAAAGTGAGGATTTCTCATAAGCATATTCCTTGGAGCAGCTCATTGGTATTTACTTATACTTTAGAACAGAAGTGTGCCATTTAAATTGGCTTAAGTAAGTAAGTTGTGCAAGTACAAATAGGTCTAATTTACACTGCTGACACCCAGCATGGGAATTTGCTTTCACTTTTTCAAGTGACAAGCTGTTTTCTCAAATAACTCATAGCAATGTGAAATGAGGAAAGAGTGATATATTTTTGCAAATTCTAATAGAAAGGGGAAAATGGCTCAAAGACTATTTGATTTCAAAGAAGTCCCCAAAGCTGTATCAGAATCTCCTAAGAGCTTTATGTGGCTATCCTTAGAGGAAAAAAAAAAGCAACTGGCCGCAAGCTGAGCACTGGTTTTATAAAGGATCTTTGTCCTGGGATACTTGCACTTACCTGGAGAACACATTTCTAAGACATTGGCCAAGACCCAATAACCACCTTGATATCCACTGAGTTTTACTATGCAGTTTTCAAACACACACTGAATTGTTGTACATTCTAACTTCGACCGTAGTTAGTCTGAATTATAAATAATTTCACCTTAGTTCATACATTTCCTTTAAGAACAGAGTCCCACTTAGTCTGAATGATCTGCTTTCCAAGGAGCTCTGGAGCTTAAGTGTAGTCATTGTTGCAAAATCAGGCTTGTAAAACCTTGGTTAAGTATCTTCTGTATACTAACTCCCAAATACCTCCTCCATCCTCACTGTTCAGACAGACTATTCTGTTATTTATTGATAGAAATCAACCATACTGTCAGAAAAATATTAAAAAATATAAAAAGTAATTCAAATGGCAGTTTGAATTTGATGCACCTGTGTCTCATATATTTGTTCTGCATAAATGCCACTTTGAGATAAGTTTTATTCCTTTAAGTGTTCACTATAATTAGAGAAGTTCAGTCATTATTAATTTATTAAAGGAAAAAAAAAACCTCAATTTGATTTTAATTCAGGTAGAAAGACTCCAAAAAGATTAGATGGTCCAATTAGGGTACAGGAACAAGACCATGGGGCGAAGACTAATGTCAAATGGAAGTGAAGTAAATACAGCCAAGTATGTTTAAAATTATAACTGGAGATAGTGAAAGGATTTTCTGTAGGTCATCACTCATTGACAATTTCTAGAGAAAATTATATATTTATTACGGTAACAGTAACATGAGAATTCAATCTTTTCCAACTTGACCATATCCAATTATGTTGTGCTTTCAGCATTCAGCTGTTTTCCTTTGTGCTTTACTTAAAATGCGCCATCTGGATGTCTTCATTAAATGAAGATTAGATAATCTACTAATAAACTATTTAATTAGGAATTCACCAGCAGGAAAACTACTAATGTTGTTATTTGTCTTTACTCACACTTATTAGTGAAAGAAAAGAAACCACAGCATTAGCTGGAATATTTTGCATATTTGAAAAAATGTTTTATAACAAACTTACATTGTTTCTAAGTACAGTAGTGGTTAGAAAAATAGTCTAGTCCAGCTAGAGAATGTAAAGTTATGATTAAAATTATGATTTATAATAGTGTAATAGTGATGTGACACAGTTTATGTAGCTTTTTTTGTGATTTCAGATGATTTTGTCATTGTCTTATCCATTCTTAAAATGCAAAAAACAATAAAATGCGTAGCTTTTACAACTTATCCTTCTGCACTTTTCATACCAGCATCAATAGGGAAAATGTTTTTCTAAAGTTTTATACATGACTAGCTGACACATAGCAGACTACAGGTTCATATTCTTTGAAAATGAACCTGTAGGGCACTTTTCCTGGTTGGCTTTAGCATGTATTTCAAGCATATCATAGGCATACCAGCCTAGTATGAAATACTCTCTGTACTAAAGCTATCTGTTTTGGTGAGAATGCTGAAAGAGGACCATTGCTGGGTAGCTTCTGGGATGGCTGGTCCTGTTCAGTATCATCAACTGGATTGCAACCTTCTTAACATGTTTCACTTGTGATCTTTTAAAGCTGTCAGGGTGGAACGATTTTCAGTCACTTTGCTGAGCAGTGGATTTAAAATCATGTTCCAAAGGTGGTATGTTAATAGATTAGGAAGGCAAAGTATTAATCTTATGCACTGTCCTGCCTCCTTAGCCATAACTTACAGTACAACTACCATATGATTATGGCAGTTCTCCGATGAAACAAAGTACTTATATTCTGTTCTCCATAAAGCATTTCACTGACTGGTGCTCTTGTTTCTTCAGTGTGTTATTCTGTAGGGAGCAGTGGTCTGCTAAACTGATTTTTAAAGAGCAAAAACACCATACAAGCATTAATTTTGATTGTTATAGTTTTGAATATAAACTTAATTATGTATAATAAATCTAAGCATTAGTTGGAAGAAACAAATTTCCTGGGGAATTTAAATATGCTCCTTCTACAGTGCTGAGTCTCAAGAAGGCCAAGAATGTTTTAATGTGAAACAACCTCAATTAGCTTCAGGTTTTGCTCAATGGCTTATCTGGACAGATGGTGGAAGCAAACCATTCTTTGTATGGAATAGAAAAATTATTTTTCCCTTTGCTAATTGTGATAGAGGAGATTCTATGCTCACTTTGTTGGTGTGTGGATCTAGGTAATACAAAAAATTGTTTGCGTCTCAAGTATTTCAATTTCAGTTGTGTTTTATTTTCTGGTGTTTTGTTTTGTTTTAGTTATGATCAAATACCTCAAGAGTTTACTCATGCTTTGCTAAGCTAAGACCCAGGATACCTTAGCTAAGGAGTTCCCAAGATATAACCTTCTCTAAAATGATCAATTTCTACATCTATTTTTAAGATTTTCTTAAAATAGTTTTTAAAAAAATAAGTAACTCGCATCCACTGAGTTTGGATCGCAGAAACCTGGTATTTTGGAAGCATTTTGGAGCATTATGGGCAAACTGTGGAGTCTCCACTTATTTTAAGCATGTATATTATCTGGAAAGCAAAACACCTATGAACACAATGTGCAGCCTATTTTCTGCCAGTGTCTGAAGTCTGTTGCTGTATGGTTGTATACATGCCAGCACAGTTAACATATATTTTGATGAGAGAGAGGCTGTATATGTAGAGACAACAAATATCTGTTTGGTTAAATGTGGAGGTTTGAATAATGCTCTTCTCTGCTAAAACTATATTATTTCTTATACACTAGAGTATTTCTTATATATGCTTCCACTTTTCAGTCATATGAAGTAAAGTGAGATTCCATGCCAAACTTGTTCAGTGATGTCTTTCACATTTAAGCCACCACTCCAAAAAGACACACTGAGAAATCCACACAGTTCTCATCTCTTAGTTTTCATCACCCATGAGTATCCAAGAGTTTACATCTATGTGTTTGCACAAGCTGCTGTGACTCCTCAGTATAGCAGAGCCAAAGCTTGATATCTTATACTAAGGGAAAACACAAAAAGAGCATTACGATAACTATTGATTTGAACATATTAAAAAAGTCAAGAAAGAGTCTAAGAAACAATTTACAAAATAAATAAAAGGTACTAATCATTTTTCAAATATATCAGGAGTAGGAAGCTTACCAGGAATTCTGAAGGGAGTTCAGAGAAGATAATTTTATGGTAAAAAAAATACTTTAAAAAATTTTTTTCATAAAATTTTAGAAAGTTTCAAACATAGTAATTCATATTTCTGGGTGAAACTCATTATATATCTCTCAAAAAAAGAGATATAAATAGGAGTAGTTGAGGAATAAATCTCTACATTGAACCTTAACAATTTTCAAAAACTCTGCCTCTCAGATTCCACAGGTTTCCTTGGATAAAATAGCTGAAATAGTAACTGTAGCATATAATTTCCCTTGTAATGAAGATTGAAGATGCAGGTTTTTTAGATCATTCAGGGAATCATATAAATCTGTAAATTATATGTGTACCCAGAAAATCTGTGAAAATTACAGTAAAGGATGGAATTAGATAAAACATGAAAAAAAAGGGATACATGGAATAAGGCCTATAACATATTAGGAAAGAATCATCTAGTTTTGTGAAAAGAATTTTAATCAATTAATGATCTATGATTTCTTTGAAGAAGACAACAAGTAAGAAAAGTAAGTTGATGTAACCATTGGTTTTCCAGAAACATTTATTTTTGGAGTTTCTTCTCCAAAAGTTCTTGACCTGACTTATTGTGAGATAAATCTTCTAACATGGAGAAAATACTGGTATGAGAAAAAGCAGGTCGGAATAAATTTTCATGGTGGAAGATCACTAGTGAAGTCTTACAAAGGTCTAATGAAAAGTGTCCCTGCCCATGGCAGGAGGCTTAGAGCTAGATGATCTTTGTGGTCCTTTCCAACCCAGGCCATTCTATGATTCAGTTATATTTGTGCAGTTCATCATCCTAATTAATGATTTAAGAAGAAAGTGAGCAGTAAGGTGAAAAAAATCACAAGCTTTACTAAGTTAATCAAGGTTCTAAAAATGAGAGAGACCTGCAAAGTACTGCACAAGGACATCATGATGATGTGAGAGCCACAGATCAAATGGCAAATAAAATTTGAGGCAGATATATTTGAAGGGATACATATTCGGGAACACTCCAAATTTTGTAGTTCAATGAAAAATGCTCAATGCTAAACAAAATCTAAAATAAAACAATATGTAATATGATGATAAATACTGCTCAAAATAGAAGATGTTAGTGTTCTACTTAAATCCTCCATCTGCAACATGAATATTGAATGTAGAAGTGGTATCTCAACTTTGAAAGGAGCACAAACGCTGTCAAAAGTCAAAGGAAAACAGGGTCAGTCAGAGGTATGAAATGGTTTGGGGTTTTTTGTAAAGGAGATGTCATAGGAGAGATGTGACAGAGTTCTATATATCCATGATGGTTCCTGTGAGAACAAGACTTAGTACTGTTTTTTACACTGCAATAACATTAAAGTCATCAAATGAAACAAGTAATTAGCAAGTCCCAGACAAGGAAGGCAGTTTTTCATGTAATGTGTAATTGTAGGATTTCCTGCCAAAAGGAAGTTTTTAATGTTAGAAATTTATCTGAGATAAAAAGTGATTGGATAAAATAATGGAAGAAAAAAATTATAAATATGAAAATGCTATTCCTGGCTCAGAAGTTTGAGTTGCCACTGAGGGATGCAGATCATCCAGCAGATACATCAGCATGAGATTTTCCTGTTTCCTAACTGTTCCAGAAGTACCTTCTTACAGGTATTGTCAGAGAAAAGATTACAGGGATCTTTGTTCTGACAAGGTGTTGTTGTCCTAGTTTTATTCACCTTTCCAGACCCTGGCTGCTCAGAAGCCTGTGGCTCAAAGGACACTATCCCTCACTGACACCAGACATAGGGCTATGGTAGCTCAGGTGTGAGGTTTGCACTTAATCCTCATTCAAGGGAAGAGGTTGAGCTACATAAAGCCTGGCTTGCCATAAGCTTCCATGTGTCAGCTGCTTGCTGAGTGAGTCTGATATTTGTGCGGATTTTGCTTGCTATTCACACTGTTAACATGAAAAGGAGGAGGTACAGGAAGACTGAAGACTCAATTAGACCAGCACAGAGTCTGCTTTATTGGGAGTTGATGATAGGGAGACCTACACTGATAAGTGTAAGAAGGGAAATACTGTCTCTGGAGCTAGCTCCCCTTTGCATTGCATTGCAGAGACATGAACTATGAGTGAACTCACAGCTCCAGCACATGTGGGCAGTCATGAACAGTGAGTTACAGTGCACCTCTTTGGGCTGTCATCATAATTCTGTGTGAGTTTCCTCAGGCAGCTTGCCTCCTATCCCTAATGCTATTTCATTCATAGTGTTATAAAAGCACTAAACGAACAGGGACAAGGATGGTATATAGATACCCACTGTATCTTTTCTTCTTGTCTACTTTAACAAAAACCCAACACATATACACACAGCACCTAAAAACAGGTATTGTAATGTAACATTGCAATCTTCATTGGAAATGAAGACAGATTCATATTGCAGCACCTGAAGAGAGGAATGTGAGTGAAAGACCACAGCTAGAGCAATTTCCTACACCAACTAATGTGAAATAGAATGGGCATGTTTGGAGATGCATCAGTTCACTGAAAATATAAACAGTGGCAAAAAAATAAAAGGGAGAGAAAGACAGTCAAGCTAGCTGCCAGTCTAACCTGCAGTTTACTAGGGGAAATAACCTGGCCGAAAGTGATGAAGGAAGAGTTGTTCAATTGGAAGCCTTTACAGTTTCTTCATGTGCTTTCTCAGCTGCCTGGAACAAGAGTCCTGCAGGTCACTTTCAGTTTCCAAAGGAACCTTTTTGTAAATCTCATTTCAAAAGTTAAGAAGTGCTTCTTGGTAACTCCAAATCAGTTAAATGTTGCAGGAGGAAGAGGATGGGATGGTCCATAAGAAAGGCAGGAAACGAATGGAAATTGTAATCAGAGGAAATTTTTTGTCAAGGAAGACACCAAGAGGAGAAGATACTTTCTTCAACAACAAAGAGGGGTCTAGAAGATGGCAGAAAGCCAAGTTGTCTTTCATTGTCCAGCTATGATCTCTATCATGCTAAGTAACTTTAATTGATATAGCAGTAATCATGTAATATACTGACCCTGACAAAACACACTATTTTTGAGCAGCTAAAGATTAAAACATTTCAATTCTGAATTGGGTATACTCAAGACATAAATAGTTCTCCCCTTATTAGCCCAGACATAAGGTACATAGCCAGACAGGGCATCACATCAGAAAAAGAAGTATGATTGGTTTCTCTGGTGGTTATTCAGATCTTATCTGGAAAGGAAAGATGAGAGATGACACTGGAGAAGGTAGGAAAAACTGTCAGAATTTTTTGGTTATCTTGTGGGGTTTTTTTAGGTGCAGAGGTGTTTTGCACTCTAAACAGACCATTTTGATCAGGAATCTAAGAGATATCTTTTTGTAAGTTCTTGTAATATGTGAAAAACATTTAATAAAGTATATTTGCCCTTTTTTAGTTTCCTCCCCCAGTTAAAGCACAGTTTACAAAATTGGGGCCAGGATCTCAAAGAAGCAAAAAATATAGGAAATAATAGGTGGTGGCAGGCAACTTGGAGGCCAGTGCATAAGAGAATATTTAAATGATCATGTATTCTGAAAGAAGGAGGGCAGGTCATGCTTACCCAATTATTATTAACATTCAATAATTTTGTTTCAAGAGAAAATAAGTATATATTCTTTAATCTGAAACACCACTGTTTTGCATAACTGACCAGTCTTTAGAATTTATATAAGTCCATCTCTTTTTGTGCTACCTTACTGATTAACTTCCTTTTAGACCTTTGATCATAATAACAATTTGCACTGGGCAAAAAAATAGAAAATAGATCCTTTCAGCATACCTTTAAAAAATATATCATCTCTCTCTCATAGCTACTCAGCATGATTGCATTTTTGTAGCAACCTCAGCAGCAATGAAGAGGCATGTGCTTCAACATCAGTTCCCCAGTACGTGTGTTGACTAACAGGTGGTGCTGTTTTGTGTTGTTTTGCCTTACCTGCTGCTCAATGCCTGATAAAAATCCAACCACATGTGCACACACAGTACAACCAAACCTTAGCAGACAGACCTGATTTTTTTTCTAAAGAATCCTTGTCAGATTTATTTGAAAATCCTGTTTTCATGAAGTGAATTCTCTATCACTTCCTGGTACCTTCAAAATAAAGCGTGAAATTAGTTCAGTTGGTTGGAGAACGTTGCTAGTAATGCCTAGCTTGCAGGTTTGATCCCCATGAGGGCCATTCACTTATGGGTTGGACTTGATGATCCTTATGGAATCCAACTCAGAATATTTTGTGATTCTGCGAAAATATATAAATTTATGAGTATGTCTCCTTGCACCTTTCGTTTGTCAGGTGAGAGTCCTGAGTTCAGGATCACAAAGGAAGGCACATGCAAGGGAGGGAGCTGAGAAGCCAGTTGCAGACAGTTGCTTCCTATCATTTCAGATCAGCTAGAAGTGGACTAGCTCCAGAAGGAAGATGTGTAATCACATTAGCACAGCACTGTGCCTGAAGGAATGATCCCTGTTGGATTGAAGTACCTGCTCTGTCTGAAGATATTTAGCTCTTGCAATTCCCCCAACCTCTCTAGGGTAGAAAACGTGGGAGAGAAGAGAGTGAAATAGTTGTGATTCAACGATGAGTCCTTTTCCTCTAATCAGTTAGGAGCCTAGCATTGTGGTTTTTGCTCCATACATTTTGGATGCATGATTTTAGTCATTAGCTAAAATGCATGGGCAGCTTTGATATTTGAAGTAAGTGCTTCCTCACTTTTTCTACCCCATAAATCTCAGGCAAATTACTTAATCTCTATACTTTGATTTCTGAAACCTCTAATAAATCTTGCTGTTAGTATAATGATAAACCTAAAGTAATAATACTCCCTTATAACACTGATCTTAAAATAAAGATTAACATAAACTGCTTACTGACTGCTTAGTATGTTGATTTTTTTAAGCTTAGGAAGACAAAACCAATACGATCACAAATACGTTAATTTGAATGTAACTGTGTAGTATCTTGGAATTTATTTGCTGTCTGTGACTGAGAAAAAGAAATATAATCTTGCTCCTATCATCCAGTAAAATTAAAAGAGAATAAAATAATTTTTTGCTAGAGAAGAAAAGAAAATACAGGAACAGAGTAAGAACAGTATACAAAGTGAAGCCTATGAGTGAAATTTGCAATCAGAATTTTTAGTATTTTCTTTTAATTAATGAAACCTGTGCAGATGCGTTCATATGCTGGTGGGCTAGACTTTTTAAGACATTCAAGCAGAAAAGGCTTCTTAAAGTAGGCATATTGCATTGTCTACAACCACTACCTCCCATCTCTGTCCAGAGACAACTAAGGCCTGCTGTTTAATGATCAATACCACAGAAACAGTCATCATAATATCAGTAAAGGATGCTACTTAAATATTCACTAACTAATTTATTTTCTAGTCTCTTTGCTTTGTAGTGGAAGTGATTTCCACAAAATTACCAATGGTCTGGCAGTGATTATATTGTAGTTTCTCTTTTACTTCTATATGTGAATATTGTCTTAGTTTTAATTCGTCTACTAACATTTTAAGAATTCCTGTCGACTTTCTATTATTCTTAATAAACAGAAGTATTAAGTACTTTAGTTGAGGCAGTGTTTATTGCTTACAATTTTTTACAATGATCTAGAAGTAGTTCATAATTCTAAATAAATATTTATCATCACCAGCCAACTGATAAAATAACCATTCTCTCATAAGCCATCAAAAACCTTGAGAGGACAGTTTCTCTTCAAGTATTACAAACACTGGCCCTTTGGTGAAACAGGACACCACGCTGCCTTATGCCTTCATCTGGTGGCATGTTGTTTCTCAATGTAATGTACATTTCTTCTTACAGAGGTGAGTACTTTGGGATTTAGCAATTCAGAGGACAAGCAACTGTTTTATAACCAATTCAAACTGTTGTGGTCATTGACAAGAACAGTTACTGTGATTCCTGAACAATGTTTCTTAGCATCAAGTACCACATGGCTAGATCCATGTATTCCCATTTCAGAATCTGTGCACCTGTTTGGACCTGCCCTTTCCTAAAGAAACTTTTTCTTAAAATGCTGGGGGCTCTACAAGGTGAAGGTAACTGTTTATAGGAGGAATTTTACGGCTTTTCACCCACACCCACACTGACCTCCTTTCAGCTACTGCTTTGCCAGATGCATTTAATTATTGCCATAAACTGTAAACACTACTTCATGACCATTTCCCCTTTAGCAAGATTGTGTGTGTGAAAAAAGTAAACAGATTGTATAACAAAGTGTTCTCTAGCTGTCAGCAAGGGCTTTGAAAATAAAACACTTCCCTCCCGACTCACAATTGGCTGACAGTCGGCACATAATGAATAATAGCTCCTGGGGACCAGCAGAAAGATGTGTGGGAAAACTTTAATTAAAAGCTTGTCAGTACAATTTTACCTGGGTGACATCACCTGACTGAAATCCTGCTGCCGGGCTTTGTTGTCTATAGGATCGCAGGTAGCGCACTTGTTTTGCTGACAGCAAACAATTCAAAAAGTACTTCAAAACACTGGGGGGAAGATGCTATGCTGCCAGTAAAATATAATCTATTTGTGGTGTTCTAATTTTCTAATTAGCAGCCGTAGAAGGCTCTTTGCCATTGTGGGAGGAGGGTGACAAACAGGTTTTTGTAGCTCGTTATCTATGATGCCCTCTTGATTATGTATTTTCTTGACATTCCATTCCAGAAAACTGTGTTCCAAAATCAAATACATTTCCAAATGTAGACAGCTGGGCTTGAGCCAGAAGTACAGACTTAGCATCAAATTCCCAGCTTGAAACTCTCTTATATATATTAAATCAGAGCAACAAATCCAAACAGCCTAAAAGTTCATCGCAGAGGACTTTCAGGCTGTGAAAAATTCCTAAGGAATGGGAACTTCCTGATGGTCCAACATAATAAAGCATGTAGTTCAGGAGAAGAGTCACAGCGTTGGATTTGGTTCTGCCCCACTCAACATGCTGGTAGCTAAAACAATGAGGTGGCACACATGCTTTTGTATGCCTGTTAGCGCAAAATGGCAGTGGGAATCTGAAAGCCCAAACTTGGCCCTTAAGTTGTAATTAGTAATATTCATGGAAAGAAACTTTCATGTAACGCTGCTGAAATCATTAATGCTAGTAAAGCCTGGCTATTTTACAAGTAATTTGTAGTAATGGAAAGCAGTTTCTCATAATTTAATGCTAATTAATTCAGTTACATCATGATCTAGCTCAAGTCCTGAGCTGACTTTGATGGGAATAGGCTGGGTCTGAGCCAAAAGCCACTGAGGCCAAAGGGAGCCTTTCCGTTGTTTTTGAGAGAAGTTGTTTTGGGTGTGTAGATGTATAGAATTTACTTACCTGACAGAAGAAAAACTCTCACTGAATTGTGTTTGCCTCCTTATGAACATTTTCTCAATTTCCTTAATTTTTATGCAATTATTATTTGCCAAATGTTGAGGAAAATATTATATCTAATTAGTGGTGAACAAAAGTAAACAAGAGGTTTATTTTCTTATTACATGCTAAAATTAAATATTATTCTGGGGCATATAAATGTGAGTAATAACACACAAAGTAATTCCCATGTAAGACTAAAGACAAGGCTTCTAAAATCAAATATTTCTAATACAACATTTCTTTGCCAAACACAATCTGAAGACTGATGAACAAACTTTTATCACTTATTTTGGTAGAAGATACTCAAGTTAGGCAAATGGGAAGGAAAACAACTGGAGAAATTACTTAAGAATTTTCCTTTTTCTTTTGCTGCCCTGATACACTATTCAATAACACACAATTCTTTAGTGAGAGGTATGCCTATGTGAGTCTTTCAGTCCCTGGATATTAAAAGATATGCTTTTATACTCCAAATGGAAAAATGTAATGCTAAAATGTACAATAATTGCCATCTGATAGTCAAAATGTCCATCACTTATTCAGTGACAAGCAATATTTATGAATTTCAATTACTAATGCATGATAGAATATTTATTCCAGCTAGATTCATCAAGGCACCTCAAGAAGGAGTTTTGCAGTGACTAAGTATTAGGGCTTTTGAGACTTCCAGTGCTGTGCATGAGTAAGGAATTTCTGATTAGGCTAAATGATAGCTGGCATTTGAGAAGAGTTCCCAAAGTCCCCTTCTAGGTGAGACTCAGATCTATAGGTAGCCAGGTAGCACTCTAAGAGTCAGGCCACTGAAAATTCGTTGACATCACAGATTCTCCTCTGTAATTCTTCCATTCTGTGTAAATGAACAAGTGAATGTGTAAGGAACGGTGTTTGGAGAATGAAAGGATGGAAAGAGACATGGCATATTAGACATGGTGTTCAGAACACCCCTTTAAGGAGGGAGATACTGCAGCTTTAGCTTTATGTATATGATGGAGCTCACTGTTCAAATCCTGAACTGTTTCAGTCACTATTCAATTGTGACATAGAAAGTGAGCAAAAAGTGAAAAAGCTAAAAAAGCACTGCAAAGAAAAGTGCATTGCACCCAGCCACTGTGGGAGAACTTGGAACTTGTTATATAAAACATTGTCCCAGGAAATTCTACAGGCAAATGCATAACCCAAACCTAGGTTTCCTATGAAGTAAGTGAGAAGATAGAGACAAGTTCACTGGGCTTTTAGAGCAGTACAGGCAAAACCTCAATCATGTAGTTTCAATTTCCCTCAAATATGCCTGTGTCACGTGTTGAAAAGGATGAAATTTTAGGTAGGATTCGTAATATTTATCTCCTAATCCTCCCCACCTTCTTTAGTATTTTTTTTGTTGAATCATCTGAGAAAGACATGAGTTTTTGGAATTAGCTAAAACAAAACCCAGAATTTTCTCACAGTGCTAGTTCCATGCAACATGGAGTATTTCAGGTGGAGGGTCTTTCATTCTTGTGTTTTTTCGTGTTTTTTCAGGCTGTCGGAGTGTTGTCAGTGCTGGTCTTGCCAGCCATTTATTCTTACATTATTACTCAAGAACTCAAGCTTCAGAAAAAAATCACCCTTTCTGGCTAAAAGTAGAAAATTTCAAGATCAGGATTTCTGGCAGGTGTGAGGAGCACAAATACATTAGTTGTTTCATGAAACTAGCTTAACGATTTCATTCCAGTTTCTGTAGGGAGGAATCCTCTTCACAAACTCAACCATAATTGTGATTCTTAGCAAAGTTCATGGGAAATTTAGTGGATATTCTTTTCCCTTCAGGCAGTCATTCTTCATGAACACATATATTAGTGATACAGTACAAGGACGGTTGCAGTCTTCCTTGTGCGTATGAATCTAATGTGATACACCACTGTTTTGCATAGATGTAAGTGAACTGTCTGGTGTTTCTTTTAGTAAGTAAATTCAGTGTCAGGTAAACCACTAGACAAAGTATGAGAAGAGAGGGTTTCAGTTACTGGCATAGGCTTCCTGTGTGATCTTAAGTAAGTAATTTATGGTCTGATTCATTAAAGTGTTAAGTGGTAAGGATTAGATGCTTACATTTTAGGCGATTAGTCAGCAGAATTCGGATGCCTAAGTTTTTTAGCTCTTATAGGTGGGGTTATTTTTTTTTTAAATTTTGTTTTGTTTTATCTTTTGATTTTTTTTTTATGGCATGTAGGATGGTTCAAGAACAGAAACAACCACACGTCAAATGGAACATTTGAATTTCTAAGATTAACAACAAGAAAAGATTGCATTGATTGTATAGCCAGCCTGTATGAAGTTCCCACATCTGCATGGAGGAAAGAACCTTTGTCCTTTATATTTCTGAGCTCAGAAGTCTCTTCTAAAGGAAGATAGGTTTAGTAGGTTGAAATTTACAGTCATCAATAAAACATTAAACGTATTTCTTGCCCGTTGTCTTACTTGCTGATTTATATTCCTTATTGTGCTGTCTTTATGTAGCCTAGGGTTTTTTTCTCCTCAATCCCATATCTTCTATGAGGCAAGGAAGAACGAACATGTCCTGTTTTCCCTTTCCATCCTGACTGCCTGTAAATGTGTGTTGGTATGCTTCTCTGGCATCTGAAAGACACAGGTTTTAATACTTCTGAAGTGGAGTGGCAAAGCCTGCTTTGCATGTTGTGGGTTACCATAACTATGGAAAACAAAGCAGCAGTACCGTGTTTTTCATAGTAAGTAGTTCATGTCTTTCTGTTTGCAGAAACTGCAGCAGTGGCTGCTGTGTGTTGCTGGGAACATGACGCTTCAAGAACAGATGCTCTAAATAACCAACAGGATTAGGCACATCAAGGGGAGCCGAGACTACTCAAGGGCCCTCAACAGTGACCCACCTCATATTAGTGGTATCATACTTCTATATATGTATTGAATAACTAGGTAACTATGTAACTTACAGCCTTTGAGGTCATCCACTACAACCACAGTGGTTTTAATGACATCTGAGAAGAAGTTTTCAGGTAGTGACAAATATACCCACAGATGAAGATATAACAGCTTTTTGCCTATGTCCTGCTTTAGGTATCTAAATCTTTAAGACTTTTTTTTTTTTCTTTTTTTGATCTATTCATAGAAAGGCTATGAAATTCTTGTCAATGAGAACAAATATACTCCAAGTATTTCTCCAATCACAATTTACAAACCTACTTGTGTAGGTGGGAAATATGTCTTTCTGTTGACATTTAGTTATGCCTTGAAGCAGGATTTCAGAGTTCTTAAAAACATGCCAGTTACACAAGTTAGCAGATGATAGTTGTTTTCATCACCACGGGGTTGTTACAGAAGCTAGTAAGAAAAGTATAAGCAGACACTTTTATTTATTATTTACATATTATCAAAGTGAAGGAAGCCTCTTTTAATTTAAGAGAGCTATGAAAAAAACTATAGAAAACCAGCTTTGCTCTTGGTATTTGATGAACTGTAATCTTTGATTGTACTTGATGATAAATTAGGTGGCTGGTCTTAGTGTTCAGTCTGATTTACAAGAGAGTCTTTTGAAGTGATAAATGCCTATCAGCCTGCAGTCTTACACTGCAGAACAGAAGGATCTGAACATACTTGACCAAACAGCACCATGTTTTGCTTCTAATAGATAATTCAAATGAGGCAATATAAAGACATTTTAAATCAGTTACGAGTAGTGAAGCCACTGTTCTTGTTTAAGACTGACAAGTCTGAAAACAGAAGTTAACAGAAAGTCACAAGTCATTCTTGTGACAAGTGCGTGAAATCTAAAGAACAGATTCCATATGGTGTCATATTTCAAGTTGTATGTCAATGACTTCATCAGAAAGTTATACCCTTTCAGTAGGAGAAATGATACCTTTGAAAACATGTGTGGCTGCATGTAAAAAGTAAGCTCTCCCTGTCTTCGCAGAGAGCCAAGACACTTTCTGCTGAACAGGCAGACAGAAGAGAAAGAACAGATGTAATTATCAATCATACACTGTCATTAGCCTAGCTCTCAGAATGTGCTGAAGAGCAGAGTACATACTGGTCAGTTACTCTTGCAGACCAGAGCTTCAATATAGATTTCTTATCTGTTGTTTATACTCCAGTATAGTGAAGGCAGTATTAATTTAAATGTCTTAAAGTTTAGGCCTGTGGATGGTTGCTAAGTCCATATGCATTTGTTACCACTTGGACATCTCCTACCAATGGCACAAGTGAGATGGGCTGAGTCATAGAAATTACATGCATCAGTGTAAACTGTAATCTACATCCTGTCCAAATAATTCTGGCTCCTCTTTGGCATGGTGGACATGCATAGTTCAGATTGTCTTCAGAGTTCAGATCCACTCTTTCTGCAAACACAGAAGAATGGTCACCTCCAGTGTGGAAATGAGATCATACTACTCTTCAAAGGTATCCAAATCTCTAAGATCCCAAAGGAGTTTGCCAACACAAGTTGCACTCAGCAAATATTTAGTTCGTTGTTTCTCCCCTGAGCTATTTCCACTGTAGAAAAACATTTGTGTCTATGCTCAAACACTGCAACATTGTGGATAATTATATATTGCTGAAGATAAAGATGTACCTAAAAAGATGAAGCTCAAAGCACTTTTCTGCAGAAGTGGAAAAACCAATGTCAGTATTTTAAGAGGTGCTTAAGTTAAGCATCTGTATTTATTTCCATTCTGCATGGCAGTGAGAGAACCTGCTAATTAGAACTATTGAGTTTGATTAGATTACTAAACCCTTTAAATGTGAATTAACAAACATGGTGTAATTACATGGATTAATGAAACTGAATTTTCTCATCTGTAGACACAGTAATTCCTTTTTATGGTCTCTCTCTTTTTTGTTTGTTTGTTTGTTTGTTTTTGTTTTGTTTTAATAGAAGCACTATTTCACAGAATCATAGAATATCCTGAACTAAAAGGGACCCATAAAGATCCTCAGGTCCAGCTCCTTGCCCTGCACAGAACACCCAAAGGGTCACACCATGTGTCTGAGAGTGTTGTCCAAATGCTTCTTGGACTCGGTCAGGCTTGGTGCTGTGACCACTTCCCTGGGGAGCCTTGTGAGGGAGTTGTAGACTGCCATGAAGTCTCCCTAAGCCTCCTCTTCTCTAGGCTGAACAAAGCAAGTGACCTCAGTTGCTCCTCATAAGGCTTCCCCTCAAGACTGCCATAGTCTAATAACCAGGGTGGTAGTGGACCAAGGGTGGGACTTGATTACCTCAGAAGTCCTTTCTAACCTGGTTGATTCTATCATTCTGTGGCATTCCAACACTCCAGTCATAGGAGCCATAGAATCACTTCTCCATGATGCCAGTAAGATCATAGCACTGCAGGTATGTGCATGTTTTTAACTCCACTTGTTCATTCCTCATGCTGTGTGTGTTTGCACAGAGACATCTAAATTGGGCCCCTTATGAACCTGATTTACTGGCTGGAGTGGCAGGAATTTCTTTGTGCTGTCCTTTAGGTCCTCTCCTTCTGACCTGTCATCCTTCTTCAGAATCTGTTGGTGGATGGAACTGGCATCAAATTGATCTGAGTGGGATGGATTGAGGTTACCCTTCTGAGGTAACTTTAGTTTTAAGCCATTTTCACTGCCTTGGCAAACCTATGCCTCAAGGTGCTCTTCCCCTTCTCCAACAGAGGGACCCCATCGGCTCCCAGAAGACCAGGTTTCTCAAAGTGAGTCCCACGAACTAAGTAGACAGGCTCCTGACTATTTGTACCTAACAAAAAGAAGGAAATCCACCTGTTTAACTTCAGTTTCCTTCAAGGAAACTTCAAAGAAACATCAGTAATCAGATACAAAAAGCTACACCTATATCCCAAGGTTTATGGAGCAGTAGAAATAACAAAGTATTGTCAAAGGCAATGGACAGTTCTCTAAGTTTAAAAAAGAGTAGGGGAAACATTTCACAACAGTTCTTCAGCCTGAATGACTTAGCAACGTCCTTGGAGAAAACCAACAGTTGTGAATATTATTAAATTTTAGTGGTCTATTGATGAAACATTTTATTTCTACAATTTTGCATTGACATTTCAGAACAAATTACCTAATCTTGGGCTTTGTTCTTATATTCTTTGTTCCATAAGTAAATGTGAGGGCCAAATGTTCTAAGAAGGACATAAAGGGACAGTCTTTTTCTTTGGAAATTTTGAGTTGACCTATTGCCAGACTGTTTGCTTCAAATGTATAGTATCTGCTCAGGTTTGTGATGGGTAACCAGCATAAAACAGCAGGGAGATACATAAGGAATTAGTAAAAAAATACACATTACATATCAAAATGCCACTTTCTTCAGAGTTGGTTAGCAGGTCAAGAGGGTCTTGATTGAAAAAATATTTCAAACATATTTCTATGAGATCATGTCCTGCACAAACTGTTGGACTTGCACATATGGTTAAAATATTTGCACAACAAAAAAGAAGTCGTAATATCTCTGCTTAACTAGAGAACTATTTCTATATTAGAAATAAGCAGTAGGTTGAGCTACTTATATCATTTACTAACCAGAACAATACTGACTGCCAAAGGCCTAAATCTTATCTTTAGAGTTCTGCTTGAAGTATGTGAGGTTCTGACTTTCTTCTTTAACCACAAGGACAACTCCATAGCTTAAATCCTGATAAAAGTGAATGGTGAACACCAGTTCTTCTTAAAACATAATTCTTCCAGGGGACTCTTTATAACTCGAACCAACAAAGATATCTAATGCAAATGAAATAGACAAGCTCTTCATTTTATTTTAAATTGGCTTGACTTGCTTCATGGCATTCATTTCATTGGTTTCCAAACCACAGACTGAGAAACCTCTTAAACTTATCAGACAGGATTCTGTTCCAGTAAAGTTTTTAATGCTTAGGTATCAAATGGACAAATTCTTGATGCCAAAAGGCATCACAAACTGAACATATGGTAAATCTGGGCACTAGTAAGTATATGTTTGATTGCTGGATATTAATTTCAATATCTAAAGCTATATAAAAATATATATGTGTTTTACAGAATGCATAATTTTATATATGCATAAATAAATACGTATAATATAGATATAATTGTATATACTAAACATTGAGTTAATGTTGGTGCTTGTAACAGAAGTTGCCTACAAAGATCTAGGATTGTTTCAAGGTATGATCTTCAGTAAAACAAAAGCAAAGAAATCTGTAATCATAACTGTTTTCTCTATACTGTTGTGAGATTTGTGCTTTCCAGATGTGAGATGGCTGCTGTTGAGAAACACTTCAACACCGCAGCACTTTTTTCTTTGCCTCCTTTCCCTTAAAATGAACACAGAAGAAGGCATCCAGTGTCTCATGCAGAGTTTTATGAGAACAGAAGAGAATTACCTAGAAGTTAATTTTTTGAAGGTGCAAACACAGTCTGTCAGGTGTAGCAGGAGGTTCTGCCCACCATGTCCCTGTGTGCAGGTTCCATCCAACAGCAGCCTCTGACTTTGATCGGGAACACTTCACATGTTCCCTGGGTTGTGTTGAAAAGTCATCTTCTTTCAGTCACCTTGCATGCTTGGCTCCTTGTGCTCTTCACATCATACCTCCTGCTGTGGACCCTTGCTGCAGGTTTGCTACTTGCTGTGTTTCTCCCCTACCACCAGTTTCACCAGGTGCTCTAAAAGCAGCACCCAGCTGTGCGTGTTTGATGTGACTGGAGGAAAACAATCTCCCCTCCAGCCACAAGCTCCCCTCAGACTCAGGTTGTGGAGTCAGGACAAATCACAGATGGGTCTATGCCCCAGATACTTAGCTACAGCTTTTCAAAAGATTCAGCATATATAAAAAATAGAAAGAATCAGATTTATAATCCCTCCCAGCCCCCACCCCCACCTTTAATGTAATAATGGCCAGTCTTCGCGAGCGAAGATCCAGGGAAGGTCTTCACACCTTCCAGCCTGCGCATTGGATTTTTTAGGTGAGACACAGTGTGCGCGGAACTGAGCCCACCCTTTAATCCTAAGGTTCATCTGCCGGGGCCAAGCGAGCTTGGACGGTGGCAGCGAGGTCCTTAGGACGTAGGTGGGTTGCCTTTAAGGGCTAATGAGCTCCACCTGCCCGGGAGTGGCCCTGACCGGGAATCGAACCCGGGTCTCCGCGGTGATAGCGCGGCGCCTTTACCACTAGACCACCAGGGGCTCCTACCTTTAATGTACTTGGAAGTGAACCACAGTGTACAAAGGAAATATCTACCCTTTCCTAGTCATAGTTAAAATGTATTTTTTTAACCATTTAGAAAAAATAAGTTCTCTCTCATCTGCATTTTCATCATTATTTGGTCAGTATTGGAAGGTTTTTAATGAAACCTGATTTTAATGTTAGAAATTTTAATTTAAAATCTTTTCCCCTATCTCCTGAGAAAAGAGAAAGGAAATTATTTGTTCAAATGATTTAATACAAAATTATCTTAGTCTTCTTATTTCCCAGCACAAAAAAAGCAAGGAAAAATGTTGTATTTTTTTCCCTATTATTTTCATTTTTGTTCAAGATTCTTTTGGAATTATTTTTATTTCATGACCACTATTCCTTCTTTATTTTAGCTGGAGTGTTTACAGTGCAGAAATCCAGCAGCTTAAAAATCTGATTATAATAGGAACCAACAACTAAATTAAGGATAGTGTAAAAAGTTCAAAAATCTTTACTACTTTAAAATATTTCCATAGACATATTTATCTCATGTTTAAAATTTTTTTTTTTTTCAATTTGTGAGAATACTCATCAGAGGATGATTAAATCCATGCTTATTAAGAGGGAAGCTTCTGAAGAATTCTTTAGTTCTGTTGTCTGACTGGATTTTAAAGTGATCTTTCCCAAGACCTTTAAGAGGGCTTATCTATGATTCCACATGAAAAAACATCATTTGCACTTACAAGTTCCTCCTTCTGCAAGGCAAAGTTTTTTTTCATATCAGTACAAGAAGATGGTTAACACACATCAGGAAAGCACTATGTTTCCAGTAAGTTTTAGTAACAGTAGGTCTACCACAACAAAAAAAAAAAAAAAAAAAAAAGAAAAAAAAGAAAAGGGAATTTTTTAAGTTTATCTACTTTTTGTGCACCTAATCAAGTGGATCTTATCAATGAGGTATAAGAATAAATTAACAGTGGAATTCAGTTGCTCTGCACAAGGACATGACTTCTTCCAGGATTTTTTTTCACCCCATCCGCTGATTGGGTTGTTAATGGAGTCAAGTTAAAGAAAACTGTCTCAGCCAGGCATCTCTTGAATCCTGTACTGAAGGATTCAGGATTTGAGTAGGAGAACCCCTTGGTGTGTTTTTCTCATGCGACATAGTGATAAGAGCATAGTTTAATGCATCTGTGATTATTCAGGCAAACTCTATCCTCTAACAAATTTTGCAGGAAACAAGAGAAATAAGAAAGTATAAATCTACTTGTCATTCTTGTGCTCAGATGAGGATATATTTCATTAATAAAAACAATTTCCTCCAAACTTCAGGTAAGAAAACAAAGGAATAAAATGGCGAATACAGTAATTACTATTACAAAGTCAACTTATCAGACTGCGATAATTTCAAATAGACATACATATATTTAACTGCTAGTATTGTGCTCATCTACCATGCATAAATATAGGCATCTGTTAAAAACAGTGTCCTGTAAATTGCTATATATTTGCTAACTCTGTGGGACTGAGAAAATTCAATATATACCTTGGTACATCTGAACATGCATTTCAATACTTTATCAAGACCAAGGAAATTATCCCCACCAAGAAAAAGCTCAGTGATTGCCAGTTAAACTGAGAATAAACCCAAGAATTCAGAAACATATTTCAATTGAATAATTTATTTTGTCTGTGGATAAATCTACTATTTGAAAAGAAGTTCTTTCCTTCATTTACTTGATTGCTTTCGTGAAGACTTATAAAGCAGTTCCCAGTGATGAATATGGTAATACTGAGCAATATCTTCTTAGAAGTTTATAATAGTATAATCCAGCACTTCTGGTATATATTTTATATGTGTAATTTCTTCTAGAAAAATGCCTTATAGTGGATTGAAGAATGGGTGAAAACATCCACATTAAGCACAATAATCCAATAATATACAAACATGAAATAATTAAGTTGGTGTTAAACTCTTGTATGTATTTTTGCATCTCATCCCCAACTAAGTTCTTAAACATTTCCCTTTTAAAGGAAAAAAAAAAAAGAAAAGGAAAACGGAAAGATAGTTAGAAATCAGATTATCATACTTCAAATCTGTTCTTCAGTTAAGCAGAATGTGAAATATTCTGCAATACTTTCCCACCTATGTTTAGATTTTCTCCCTTTCTAATATTTTTTTTCACATACTACCTTATCCCTTCTACTTTTGTAGTGGTATGACTCCCATTCCAGAGAAGCCAAACATTTATTTAATGCAGTTTAGTTAAACTGGCATTTAAGAAATTTCTTCTCACAAATTTGTACCATGCTACAGATCTTTTAAGTGGGATCATGGGATTCTGATTGAGAAATAGTGTGCCCTTTAAAATGCAAACAAAAACTCAACCAAAATCTAAAATTTCTGATACATTTCTGTCACTTTATAGGAGGTATATGAGACCTTTTTTACTTTCTAAAATCTAACTCAATCAAGGGAATAAATAATTACATGTTCCAAATACTAAGTATGGTAAAACGTTTTCATATTGCAAATGCTATGGCCTAGACGTATATGTCAGTTTGTGCTATAATTTAGCCATGACTATTCATCTTGAGGTTTTAAGTGCAAAACCGAGGAAAATCATTAAAGATTTTGAATTGTAAGAAGAAAGCATAAGTATGAATTACCAGTAGCTGAATAAAAAAGAGAAATTACTAAAAATCAACAGCTGTATTGACTGTTTCTTGAAAATTTACAAGAGATATGCTCACTGTTTAGAGTTCCAGGATTCTGCTTCTTTCTAAAAGATAGCCACACTCTTCATGCACAAAATGTAGTTCGACACAGTGAATTGGTGTATTCTCTCCCCATTTTGAAGTCCGATAAAAGTACATAAAACATTCTGGGAAACTTGGAAGCCTGTTTCTTAGACAGTCATCATTTAGATCTCAACTTTATCTCTGTAGGAGAAACAAACTTCAGTGGTATTTGATTATTTTAATTACTTTTTTAAAAAAGACAGCTGTTCCTATGAAAATCTGTCTGTGAATTGTATTGTCTTAATGGTGAAATTATTAAGTTTTCAAAGTAGAGACTACATGTATAGGTAAACTAAGTACATTTCCAAGCGTTCATTATTTTATGTGTAATTTTTGGTTGTGCTAACTGTGTGTCCTGTGATGATATAGTATACTTGATTGGGCACGGTATTATTAAAACCATCTTATTCTTAAATAATATGAGTATATATATTCTCAGTTAAATTGAGACCTCTGTATACTACTTTAGAAGTGTAGAGTAGCCTTAAAATGAGTTAAGATAAAAATAAAGGATTTATATTTTGAAACAATACATTCTACATTTATTTATTTTTAAAAAACTAAAAAAAAAACCAAAATCAAACCAATAAAAAAAATACCCTTTTTTGATCAAAAAGAGAGAGAAGAAAAATTCTGAAAAGTATATTAAAAAAATCTTACAGACTAAGCTGGTGAAGTCTGGAGAGTGGTAGCTCAGGCAGACTTCTTGCATACTACAGCAAAAGAGATATCACAAAAGAAAGTCAAAAGAAAGAAAAATTGGATTGTGTATGCATTAAAGTTCAGAAGTTAGTTTTTTTTGCCAGGGTTGAGTAACTTACTTTTGTTTGTGATTAGGATCATGCAAAAAAAAGTTCTATGTTGTAAATGAGAGTGGTATTTCACTATGTAGTTCACTACTGGGGTAGAGCAGTTAATTAACAGATTTTTCAAGAGATGGAATCACAGAGAAATATCACTGACAGATAACTGTTCCTAAGAAAGTTGTCTATAAATCATTTATTCAAAACAGTAACTGGAAGTTTTGCTTGTCAGATTTTTAAAAGCAGAGAAGCGTTCCCTTGAACTTTTGCCTGACTTTGGCTGCCAATATATTACTAGCACCTGGGAGAAGCCTCAGGCTCAAACAGTCAGAAACACATGAAGTTCCATTTTGTTTTAATAAGGGTCCCCTTCCTGTAGTAGACTTTGTTGTATTATTTAATTTATTCTACTGTTAAAAGTAGAAAACCCCAAAAATCTGTCTTACTGTCAGAAGACACTTGAACTTAAGTTTATAGTAAAAATTGCTCTCATTATAAAAGGCAGATCAGAATTTGCTAGCTTTTCTATTTCTTGTAGAACCATCCTCAGCAAATACTGTGAGCAAAGCAGAAAAAAGCTGCTTGTGTTAGGAAGAACCATATGTGTGAACGTCAGTGTGCAGAGACAGTTTGTGAGTATTTCTGATTTGTAATGGATCCGATTATTTTCCATGGCTATGCAAGAGATGCTGGAGGAGAAATGCCTCTTTTCAGTGCAAAGGAGAAAGAAGACTGATGTACTCGCTCTACTGTGCTATACTCCTGACTTAAAGGAAAAAGGAGGCAAGGTAGTTCAATCTTGACACCAACCCAGACCGTGGCCTTTTTGCTGTCCTTGTGTGATAGTGTCATATTATTCTATGTTCTAGTGCTTTACAAAAGTGTTTTTGGACTAACACAAAAGAAGAATAATACAGCACATTTGTGTCATGAATGCATAGAAGAGCTCAGCTAACTTAATGTCCCTGTATCTAAAGCCACAGAAGTTTCCTAGAACATGGTTTTTATTTGCTTCCCTTGACAACTTCAGGAAGGAGCTGAAGCAAAAGGAAATAAAGAGATAAATATGATCTCATTACCGTGATGCTTCTGACATAAGGTGGATTAAATTTCCTATTTAATTATCTTTCTAGCTCCTGTTTTGAATGAATAATTTAGTGCATATCTTCAAGTCTTATGAGTTAAAATTTGAAGGTAAAATTCCTGAAAATCTCATTTTAGAAATAATTTGAATTTTTTGGGACCTATCTACTGATAAAGGGCTCCTGTACAGCTTTTTAACTTTATAAAAAATCTGATAGTTACTTTCTTGCTAAATTTCAAATATACATTGCAATAAAAGAAATTGTGCCTATAAAATTTACTATCTTTTGCTTGTTTTTCCAATACTATCTCAATAAATGTTTAACAGCATGGCCACTATTACCAATAATTCACAAAGGTATGTCAGCCAATCAGCAGAATAGCAATACTTATGTTCAGACAGTTGCAACATCAGTCTGACTGGCCATTGACTTATTTTCCAATGGCATTCAAGTTACAAGCCACCACAGAGAAGTGACAGACCTCATTCTTAAAATCTGCAATTATATATTTGAACTTTCAATCCTGACAAAATAAGGCATAAACACAGTGTACTCTAAGTTCTTAGAATAAATAACAACTGCATTATCTTCTGTGGCAGGCCATAGCTGGAAGATTGTGAAAGCCTTCCCATTATAAAGCTTGTAAGAGAGTTTTGCATCATGTGAATACCACAAGCCTTTAAAAGAAGGAAAAACCCCCATCCTTTAATACTATTGTAGGCAGCCATAAGTATCACAGTGAGGTTGCTATTAGAATGCAAACTTTCTGTAGCCTATTTCAGAATGCTAAAAATTGAGTTACTGTTGGCCTTTATGCAGACCCAGCTCCATAAAAGAATGTTAAACATTTTCCCACCTTGAGGATGAACATCAAAATATCATGTGGGATGTATATATCCTCTTGCCAGCAGAGATGTGATATGTAGTCCAGTAGCTAATATGGACATTTGGAAGACAAGTATTTGATTTTCTTCCTGGTTAGTACTTTTACTCTACTGCTTGCAGTAGGAAAAAATTGATTTCCAAGCATCTAACACTGTAGGCCTTGGTGGGAAGAAGTAGTCTAGGAGATAAGATAGGATTTTACAGGCTGCATAGTCAAGTTTTAAGATGTGCGTGTGCTGTATGCAGAATCAGACATTGGCCTAGTACAAGCCTAGCATATCAGTCTGGTCTTTGCAAAGTCTTCGTTACATATTAAACTTATTTAATATTGTTAGGAGAAGACAGGAGAAGAGGGAAGGATGCCTACATGACATTTGCTCCCTAATGAGTGGTTTTATTGGTAGTCTCTTCTTTGCTTTCAATAATAATTTCACTGTTTTCTTGGGCTAACTGCCACATGAGTAAATCTAGCTACACACTTCTTCTGCTGACCCAGTTAACTCTTCACAACTGCTTATCCATAAGAAAAGAACAGCATTAAGGTTTACCAGTGAGTAGGGAAGGAAACTGCACTGAAATATACTCACTAGAGATAAACCACTGACATGTTTTGCCTTGGTTTTATTCATTAAAGTGCCAATGCAATAACTCTGTGGAGTACTAGACTGGAAGTCTTTTAAGACTTTAAAGCATTTTATGTTTTCTTGGGAACTTGCCCAAACTGACACTTTGAAGGAATTTTTCGGTAACCTGCAATGGTTTATTCTGGATGAAGAAATTGCTTCCATACACTGAGTTAGTTCTACATCTGAATGTCACTAAAGGACAGTCATTCGCAAGACCATCACAATCTTTTTGTGTGTACCAATACTGTTGCTGTCAAACCCAAGAGCAGCAAATATAAAAGCTTCAGAAGGGATTTGATTTATTCATATGACCACCCAAGTAGGCCTGTTTGGCAGCATGCTTACATGTAACAGTCTTAGCAATGACTGGTGTACCTGCCTGTTACACCCTTCTTTCACAGCTTCCAGCCTAGGGCCTCAAATGTGGGTGTATTGGATACTAATGATGCCTCTCATTATCCTATTTCATTGTCAGCTTTCTTTGATTTCAGGAAAATCAGAGGAGACGTGACTTTCTCAGACTGAGGCAGTTTCTCGGTTGGATTGCTCAGTTCTCATTATAGAATTTTTTTTTAAACAATAATCAATTTTGACTACTAATTCTTTTATTAGAGACAAGTAACAAAACTGAGCGTAATTTTCAAAGATTATTCATTCAAAAAAAAAGCTGAAATACTGAAGGATAAAGTTCTGTGAAGAAGTTTTAAACTCTTCTCTTAATCATAACCAGGTTGAGCCATGTGACTATGAGGCCTCTACCTCCATCCCTGTACAGGCTATTGTAAATTAGAATTATTATAAATTATTATATATAAATATATAAATAATTATAATATATGCAATTATTGTAGAGTAGTATAACTATAATAATCAATTCAGGATTGATATATAGATGAAATTTTATCCTTAGAATGACATGAATCAGAGAACTACAGCATGCTATCAATCCCACAGCAGTAACAATTATTCACTACGCCTTCCAGAGGACCTTGTTGGACTGGTCAAAATGGGAAATCACTGCAAAGGTGCTGGAAAGTCTGACATGGCTCTTCTGGTGGCCAGACCTTCCAGGTATGAGGAGGCTCAGACTTGAGTGTTATATGTCAGGTTCAAAGTCTTCTGTTACAAAAGAGCTAAATATTATGCCTCTTGGGTGCTGCTGGAAGCATCTCTGGAGATAAATCCCTTCTGATTCCAGTGCTCAACCACCCTCTGGGTGAAAAATTTTTCCTGATATCTAACCTAACCACCCCCTCTCCACCTGAGCGTCGTTCCATATCCCTGAGTACTGTCACTGGTCACAAGAGTGAAAATTTTTGTACAACTGTTCAACAAGCTTCACAGCTTGATGGCCATGGGTCATACATCGATGTGGACAACATGGTCCTAGTGATTTGTTGGTGGTTATTCAGGAGAAAATAGGTTGGACTTAATAACTCTGGAGAATCCTTAACAGTAAAAGACATTAATAAGCACCAAAGAAAGACATTTGGTAGACAGCACAAGTTGAACATTCCTCCTAAAAAGTGAGTCTGGAAGTGCAGATGGATATTCTGGGTATTCAGTCTGGGTACTCTTGGGTGGATGGGAAAAAAAAAGTTAGGGAGAAAATCTGTATCAAATCAGCCTGCAGAGCAGCTTTTGGAGACCCTGCAGAAGCAATGGAAATCCTTCAAGCAGTGCCAGAAGGAGAATATGGGAAGCTACAGGCCTGTTAGTCTAACCTCAGTGATGGGAAAGGTCATGGAGTAGATCATCTAGAACACCATCACATGGCACATATGGGACAACCAGGGGATCAGGCCCAGCCAGCGTGGATTTAGGAAAGGCAGGTCATGCTGGAGTAACTTGATCTCCTTCTGTGACAAGGTCACCCACTTAGGGAATGAGGAAAAGGCTGTGCATATTGTCTATATAGACTTCAGTAAAGCCTTTGATACCACTTCCCACAGTTGGTGGGTTTCCCAGTTGGTGACAGGTCACCAGGGCTCAGAAATGGGGCCAGACCTGTTAATTATCTTTGTCAATGATCTGGATGAGGGGATTTAGTGCACCCTCTGGAAGTTGGTGGACAATACCAAGTTGTATGGGAGTGTTGATCTGCTGGAGGGTAGGAAGGCTCTGCAGAGGGTTCTAGACAGGCTGTATCAATGAGAAGAGGCCAACTGCATGAGGTTAAACAAGGCAGAGTGCCAGATCTTGCCCTCGGGTTACAACAATCCCATGTAGTGCTGGGGGCAGAGTGGTTGAAAAGCTGCTCAGTGGAAAAGGACCTGAGGATGCTGGTCGACAGCCAGCTGAATACAAACCATCAGCGTGCCCAGGCAGGCAAGAAGGTCGATGGCATGCTGGTTTGTATGAGAAATAGTGTGCCCAGCAGGACTCGGAAAGTGGTTGTCCCCCTCTTCTCAGCACTGGTGAGACCGATGTGGCAGGCACCTAGGGATATGGTTTAGCGGTGGACTTGACAGTGCTAGATTAACGATCGGATTTGAAGACCTCAGAGGTCTGTTCCCACCTAAATGATTCTATGATTCTATGAGTGCTATGTTACTGGTAGGACTCATCTGGTAACTCTATCTCTTGTTGTGTATCCTGGGCATGTGAATGCCACTCATGTTGCATGTATCAATATTGTGTCCATCCAATTTTGAAGGCAATAGGTGTGAGCTTTTGCCAATTGTTTGAAACATAGCCAAGCAGTTGCAGAATCTGCTTTTCTACTGTCTGAAGAGGGAGAAGTTTTCCTCCTAAATCCATAGCAAGGAAGGGGCTATATTAGCTATTCCCTGAAGACAAGTACTCTCTTCAGTCTGTGTGCATGGGTGACCTTTGTTACTCTTCTAGTTTGACTTTACTGAAGAGTAGTGAGGAAGAAGAATGGAAAAGATGAGCTTCTGAGTGGCTAGCTTCAGAGCCTCATAGAAATCCCCCATTCAGGAACATAAATATCTTCTCTGCTCTCTGTCAGGCCTTAATGGAGTCTAGGACTGCTTTTTGCTTGGTCCTCCTTTGCCTTCACCAACAGAGATACATCTGAAGTCATCATGAAGGGTTTCTCCTGTTTCTACTATAAAAAAAAGGGTGCCATGACTACCAACAGGGGAAAAGACAGAGTGCTGTTTACACGAGGACCTATGTCTGGCACAGAATTTCAGATTAAGTTTCCTTTTCTAAACAAGCACGAGTGAAGAAATTTGTAAGAACTATTATGTACAACACAAAAGGGTTCAGGCACCTGTGAAAATAAATTATTATAGTAATTTAACTTAGAAAATCTTAAAAATTTGAAGGTCTTGGAGCTGAACCCACATATAGGTATCTAATATATCAAAGCATTGAAATGTGGCATAGACTTATGGTAAGTTTATGAGCTTCAGAGATTACCGGAGGGGAAGTAATAAGAACTAAAAGAAGATCTGAAATTCTTTTCTTGCAGGCTTACATTATATTCTCTGCCTTCCCCTCATCACTACACATTTTGAAACTCGTTAAACCATCCCTGCTTCACAATATGCCCCTTGGGAGAAGCACTGGGGGCAGTAGACAGCCATCTTTGCCTTGGGGTAGCACATGAGACTGATCGTTTCTCCAGAACGTAGCCTGGGGTTGTCCCTGCTTTCCAGAGCTCCACCAGCACTTCCATCTTTCCACAAGTCTGGCACTGTGCAGCAGGTACACACACATATGTGTGTGATGAACTAAACCTGAGGTAGACCACATAACCATGAAGGGAGCTGGCTTCAGGCAGCAGGGTAGCAGTTCTGGAGGGAATGTGACCTGAATGGCTGGCTATACCTAGACTAATTCAGAACTGTCTGATGTGGGTGTGTTCATAGAATCATTGAATTACAGGATGGTTTGGATTGGAAGAGGCCTTAAAATTCATCTAGTTCCAATCTCCCAGCCATAGGCAGAGACACCTTCTACTAGAAAAACGTGCTCTGGGCCCCATCTGACCTGGCCCTGAACACTTCCAGGTGTGGTAATAACTTTTCTGTGCAACCTGTTCCAGTCCCTCACCACTCTCACAGTGAAGAATTTCTTCCTTATAGCTAATCTAAATCTATCTTCCTTCATTTTAAGGCCATTCTCCCTTGTCCTATCACTGTATGCCCTTGTAAAAAAAACAGTCCCTCTTTAACTCTCTTGTGAGTCCTTCTTTAGGTGGTGGAAGGCTGCTCTAAGATCTCCATGGAGCCTTCTCTTCTCCATGCTGAATAGCCTCAAATTTGTCAGCCTTTCTTGTTAGGAGAGATGCTACAATTCTCTGATCATCTTTGTGATGCCCCTCTGGGTCACCTCCTCTGGACCTGGTACAACAGGTTCACGGGTTTTCTTGTGTTGAGGCCCTCAGAGCTGGACAGAGTAATCCAAGTGGGCACAAGAGCAGAGAAGAGGAGAATCAGCTCCCTGGACCTGCTGGCTACTCTTCATTTGATGTAGCCCGGGATACAGTTGTCTCTCTGGACTGTGAGCACATGTTGCTGAGTTATGTTGAGCTTCTCGTCCACGAGCACCCCCAAGTCTTTCTCCTCAGGGCTGCTCTCAGGCTGTTCCCAGGATATATCTGTGTCAGAGTAGCTAGGGTTGAGTTTTCTCCTTCCTTCTGCTCTGTTCTTTCTGTCCTCCTAAAATTAAACCTTGTTGGGAGACAGACAGAGGTATGTCAGCCAGGAGAAAGCTTTACTCATTCTGGTTGGGTGCCACAGTTCAGTCTGGCTACAGGGAAGGTTTTTACACCAGTAGAGGAGAAGGCTCTTACAACCTCATCCATCCTGGAAAACTTGCATCACCCACCTTTTCAATGAGGACCCAAACTTCAGGACCCTGTTGTTGAGTTTACCAGGTTCTGTAAGCCACTCCGCATCCCATGATAAGGGATGCTAGTTGTTGAGCTGCTAACAGCTTCTAACCTGAGAAAGTAAACACCACATTACCACTAATGGTAACAGCGAGACAAGATAATTGAGGTGTGTCCTCTCTGCTGTAGAGCCAGACTTTTAATATACAATAGGAAACAAGGTGTTTTGTTTGGGTTTTTGTTTGTTTGTGTTTTTGTTTGTTGCGTTTTTGTTTGTTTGTTTTTTGGCTTTTTTTTTTATTTCTTACTTAAGTTCTTAGGAAGAGTATTCATAAAGTATAGCTAGCACTTCTCAGAAGTACTTTTCCTTACACCTTGCACCAAAATTTTTCTTGATAATTTCCTTTCCACAAAAACAAAACAAAACAAAACAAAACAAACAAACAAACAAAACCTTCAGGCTTCAAATGCACCCATGCTAGATTTCTATAAATTTCGGTGTATTTTCTGAAATTTCCTGGCCATTTTTGTTCTTTCATTGATCTTGCTTTTTTTATCAATGCCCCTGTAGAGCACAACTCTTTTACTAGATGCAAAGTTATCATAGACTTTGTAGGATACATGTATAAGAGAAACCAAATGACAAGTAATTTTTATATTTATAAAAAATATTTTTCCTAGAAATTGTCAAATTTTACATATACAAAATTATACATATACATATAAATATACATATACAATATAGATTGAAAAGTCTTTGTAAAAAAAAAATTAAATCTGTAAGTGCTAATTAGCAAGAAATCAACAGTAATTTTCAAACCAAAAATTTTCTTGAACAGCCAAGAATCTAGGGAAATGCCAACTGTGAAAACATAATTAAGTTAATCTTTTTTCCCTTTGTTGTTAGTTCTCTATGAGACTGTTCTTTCTGCAGTGCTATTGAAAGATCTTTAAACCACTCATAAACCTATGTAAGTCACAGAACAGCTAAATGTTTACTCACTTGAAATTTCTATACATTTAAGAAAGAAATGAAACAATTATATATAAATATACATTGTAAAGCTGTCACAATGAACTCTCATGCATCAACAGCTTTTATACAAGTGTATACTCTAGTATGCACTGAAACTGAGTAGTTGCCACAGTAGCTGTCTCACCAAATATATCTTTTCAGTGCAGGCACTCAAAAATCAAACGTTTGTGCTATCATTATACCACTTCTATTGAGCTTGTGACAATAGGTTGATTTTACATTCTTTTTAATCACAGTTGCCTGTTGTGGAGATGAACATTTTTCTTTGCAGCCTCATTTTACTTTTAATTCCTTCTGTATCTTGCAACAAGCTAAAATGAATTTTGGGCTTCCAAATTGTATCAGAGTTCATTGACAGTGAACTGTAGTTGTTTAGATTTATGTGGTGGAATTACAGATACAGTGAACATGAGATAACACCTTGATTTGAAAATCCTATAGTGAAAAACTGTATTATTTATGCCAGGTGATATTTTAGAAAGACAATGATATTTCCAGCTGCATATTTGAATAACATTCATCTACTTCATTCTGATGAATAAATCAAAACACAGAAAATACAAGAAGTATAATAACCAGTTATTCACACTCCAGCTCAGGTAGAAAAGCTTGCCAACATTCCCTGCATGTTTAGGTATAATTTTTCCAGTTTTGAAATAGCTAACGGCATTGTTTTATTAAATTTCCATTTTAAGAATAAGATATTAATTTTCAACATGTACTATCTTTACATATTTTATGTTCAGTTTGTTTTTATTTAATTCCCCTAGCTTTTGTTGGAACAAATAAACCCTACAAAGCTTTATTCTTTTCTGTAATAACTTTTCATGTGACCATAACAAGACACTTACTGTAAATTGGAAAAAAACAAATAAGCATCAGACCAAATAGAAATGAACATTGAACAGCCTTTTTTTTGCTGAGAAATTTTGCTTTCAACTACTCTTACATTTTCCCCCTGCCTTAATTCTAAATAAAATTCGAAGAGAACTGATTGTCTGTACTTATCTCAGCTGACGAATAGTAGAGTGTGGAATAGTGCAGTTTACTGAGTTATTGCCTCATTATATATGTTGCAAATATATGATGCAAATACATGTTGCAAATACATGTTGCAAATATATGTTTTAAAAAAACCTATTAGTTGATTTTACATGCCACTGAGAAAAATAGTATAATTCTTCTGTGTTTCTAGTTAGTCTTTGAAAGTAATATTGATCTATAAACACTCCTAAGTTTTGTTGGATGTTTTCTAAACTATAAGAAAGTAGGCCCATAGAGGTATTTTATTTTTAAACATTATAAGAAAGTAAGAAAGCATTTTAAAATGTCCATTATGAATCCAGTGCCACATTCTTTTTGTAGCTGAAGTTCCAGCTGAGATGTAGTAATGAAGGGACTGGACTTGAACTTAGGCTGTAGGTGGTTTCCTCACTTTCCTTGCATTGCACTGAGCAGGGGACAGGCAAAAGACTCTGTAGACATGGACTGCATTTGTGGCTCTGCTGCAGGTTTGTTGGGTTACTCAGTTTCTCTTTCTTGGTCTTTTCTTTGTGAAGTGGGATAATAGCACTGAGCTTTGCTCTGTGTCCTGACACCCGCAGATAAAAATATAGAGCTAAGGATTGTGTCACGTTTTGATTGAGTTGTGATGAGTGCTTCATAAAAGTCTAAAACTGTTTCCATAATACATGATACGGAGCCCCTGGTGGTCTAGTGGTAAAGGTGTCGCGCTATCACCGCGGAGACCCGGGTTCGATTCCCGGTCAGGGCCACTCCCGGGCAGGTGGGGCTCGTTAGCCCTTAAAGGCAACCCACCTACGTCCTAAGGACCTCGCTGCCACCGTCCAAGCTCACTTGGCCCCGGCAGATGAACCTTAGGATTAAAGGGTGGGCTCAGTTCCGCGCACACTGTGTCTCACCTAAAAAATCCAATACGCAGGCTGGAAGGTGTAAAGACCTTCCCCGGATCTTCGCTCGCGAAGGCTGGCCATATTATTAATACATGATAATAAAGCAAGAAAGCTCTTGGAACATGTCAACTATATGGGAAAGTAGGAAGGAACAAGATAGAATGGCGAGTGGAGATTTTCATAGTGTCAGATGTTTAATGTCAGTCAGAGCACTGTAAAAAAAGATGTGCTCTGAAAGCTAAAGATGAGTCTTAATTTTTCTAGTTGAGATGTTCCCTTATAACACAATTAACTTCATTCTCTCTTTACTCCAAAATTTTCAGATTTTTTTTTTTTTTTCTGTAAGACCCAGGGGGGAAAGAAGAAACAGAAGTGTGAAAGGAGGAAAGAAAGGTAATGGAGTTATGAAGTTCATGAAAGAAGGAAGACCATCTTGTGAGTTAAGGAGTGGGTGTAGAACAGAATGATTGGTGACAGAATGGAGATGAATGAAGAATGGCACTTGATGGGACAGGTGAGGAAATGGAGGAAGGTGGCCAAGTAGGGGTACTTGTTGTCAGTGCAGTAGCATCAATGTAACTCTGCTTCCCTGCACAAGCCAAAGCAAAGACAGTACCCACTTAACAGCTTCTGACAACCTATTGGCAGGAAAAAGATAAAATCTTTGGAATCACCTGGCAATAAAGTAAGACCTGAAGACTTCCATGAGATTATAGTTCTAGAAATGGGATGGTTTTTGTATGATTTCATAAAGCATTTTTAAACTAGTGAATAGATAGACTTCATACAAAGTGTGTAATACATTTATCACTAATCTCTGCTTTTGCTGGTGTAGCTTTTACATTTATGAAAAGTCAACAACTGAGTTTAAAACATGGTTTCAGTGCTTTCAGAGTCATAAGTTTCCCCTCTTTGGTAATGAAACTATGCACTGTCAGTTCACACATGCGGTTTATGATAATTCTTTGATTAAGATGAATGTCAAAAAAGATAAATGCATTTGATTAACTGGTCTCTGGTCAGAACAAAACCCTGTAGTGTTTACAAAGCATCTAGCTAAGTAATTTCACATACCAAACATAAGCAAGTAATACACTAGGACATACTGCTTGTTTTGACATTCTTTGCACGGCAGTTTTGAGAAATTATTAATTTTTAAGGAGAAAGAGGAGATAGAAGAGACTGCATGTGTGCCCAATGACACATGCCTGTTTGTGCCTAATTCATTGGAAAAATTGCTCAAGAACTGTTCAGCCATGTTCGAATATGCTGCCAAGGTCAACGAGACCTTTCCAAAAGTGCTGGTTATGTGAGGTAAAAGTGCTTGAGGCAGTTTCAACTTAAGTATTTTGGATATTTACTTGTTTTATTTGAAGAGTAGACAATCTGACTGTTTTGGCAGTCCCTTCTCTGACCATTATTGATGATATATCTTGGAAAACTCAGAAGAGGGGTTTTACCAAGTGTCTAAAACCCAGCACTATATTACAAAGCTGCATAGTAGAGATCACCTGAGGGTGCAGAAAGTGTATTCAGACACTACAGACTTTCAAGTCAAATTCCATTTTTATGATACTGGTAATTCAGAGACAGAAAAGAGGAGTGTAAGTGCAACGATTTCTTGTTCTATAAGCATTCTTTTGTATACTCCCAGAAGGCATCTAGAAAATGTGGAAGAGTTGATTTCAATTCTGAAATGGTCAATATGCATTCGCAATATGATATTTTGAAAGCAAGGAAAGGGAACAATAGTAATATGTACCAGCTGCTGCTGTTCTATGTGCCTCTGGAAACAGTAGATAGGTAAGAATATCTACCTAGTTAAATACAGCTTTTGTGTGTACACATGTGAGATTATCTGGGTTGGATTAAAAGGTTGTAGTGAGTGGGAAAAGTTGCTGGATAAAACCTGACCATAGTCACCTTAACCATCTGTTCTTCCAGGCATCGTTTCTGTAGTGTGGTTTGGGTGTGATTTCTAAGTTGCAGACAAAGAGTGGTTCCTTCAACTGAGACTGAAAGAAGGTTAGAATTGAAAGAAATCCAGTATTTGGCTAAACTTTGAAGTTTAACATAGCTCAAGAAGAGAGAAGACAACGATCCTGCTCCTGTGAGAGAGTATGAACAGAAGCAGGCGTAAAAAAATACTTTGTTTCCAATATATCCAGTCACTAAGTTTGGAACAGGTAAGTCTCATATATAAGCAAGGCTGCTCTGGGTGTGGTTTGGTTTCCAACCTGGTTATTAAAAATCACCTCCAGCAAGCTTTGCTGCCCTGGCCTTTGCAATGTCAGTGCTTGGTGTAGCAGGAGTTTCCTTTGCCCACAACTTTTGGCTCCTTGAGGCTTGGACCTGGAAAAGCTGATGTGCAGCCCCACCTCTGTCCTTGGATGTTCTTGGAAGTGGATGATATTCCTTTGGCAGGAATATCCCTGAGGCAAAGCAGGATGATGATACAAGTTCACCTCGTTTACTGGAATGTCACTTGTACCATCCAGTGCTTTTTGCATTGTAATTATTTCCTGGGGGTAATTGCATGCTTTTTTAGACTTTCTTTTGCGCTCCCATGCTCAGCTGAAAAACTGCCAGAGGGCATTGCTGAACTGTTCCCAAGGAGAAGAGTAATGCCTGCTAGTCACTCTGACATTATTGTTATTTATACATTTTAAACAAAAGAAAATAAAGGGCTAGATATGGCTAACCCAAATCCGTGCGTTTGGAGTATAGAGCTGGTCTTGTGGTTGACAGTTCTTTTCCTGATCATATTATATGTAGATTAATCATGTGCTCTGGTGTGAAAACTTGGGCTACTTACTGGTGCTATTCCACCAGTGGATATGTGTCTCAAAGTGGTAAAAAATGTGAGCATTGCTGTGAGTCTCTCTTTACATGCATCAACTGGGAAAGTTATCCAAAAGGAGAATTACATACTCTATACCCCCAAAGAAGTGAGGGCACATCTCTTTAGCCTAGAACAGGATTGGGGTTCAAGGGACAAACTTTGAATCACAATTCTTAGATGTTGCTGCTCTCTGGTGCTGAAGCTCAGTACCACCATTTCCTACTAAATCTCTCTATCTGTAAAATAAAGGTTTGGGGAAACACTTAGTTATTATTTATTTTCATTATCTATCACGATTAAAAATAAATTCAGTGTATCCAAATATAATTTTCAAAAATAATTATTTAAATGCCTGACTGAAAAACAAAAAAGCAGTATGAATACAGAACACTCAAAACTAATCTGCCTTGAAGGGGTAAAAGCTATGTTCATTTTGCTAATAATCCAAAGCATCTTACACACATAGGAGTACATAATAGACTACAGCTAGATATGACATCTAAGTAGTTGACTAAAAATATTAATTAGTAGTAACTATTATAAGTGCTGTTTTCACAACTAATTTGAAGAACTGTTTTTGGTCTCAAGAGATTACAGTCCATTTATCTCTCTTCAATTCATAGAAACTAACTCCATTGCTTACTATTTAATAAGAACTACCACAAATTACTTAGAGAATGATTTTTTTACTGTTCCTAAAAAATTAAAAGTATTAATTTGGAGTAATTTACTTGCCTTGCTAAAAGGCTCTACATTTAAGGGATATTGCTACAACAGTTCACAAGCGTTCACCATTGTATGCATTATGAATCTTTCATTGTAGTCTCATAAGTAAGCAATGGAAACTTCAGCTTACTTGTGTGTTAGCACAGAAGTTTAATTCCTCACTTAGAAACCTTAGTACAGCTATGTAGTATAAGTATAGTAATTCAGTTTCTTTTTTGCCTCTTGAGGGAAGTTAGTATAAACCTTACCTAGAGTTTTGAAATGTAACAAGGGAATCTGTGGGGAAGAGCTGCTTTTCCTTTGAAAGAAGAGTCTTTAACCATGTATGAGGAAACTCAGTTTTCAGTTCCTGTTCAATATGCTGTTTCACCCTTTTCAAGTTTTAAGCAGGAAAGTACCCTGAGTTCGTATGTTAATTGTACCAGAAGAGTCTGCAAGATCACCTCTGCAATCTCTAAAAGCTAAGCTTAGACTGAGATCTGTTTATGACTTTTCTGAAAATTCATTCCAATGGGAAGTTTCAGAGCAGTTAACTTCTGCTACTGTATTTGGGTGGGATCAGGAAGGGGAGGGGCTAAAAGGAGAAAACCATTAATTAAAAAATAGTTTTGAAATCTGGGGAAACAGGGAAATAATTCAGAGTGTCATAGATGGAAATAACAGGAGAAAATGTTTTACCTTGTTGAGAGAGGCAGCCTCTCCTCTTTTATGGAATCTCTGAAGTGTATATATAGACATGTGGAAGCCTATCCATAAACCTTTAGTACCTGCTTACAGCATGATGCTACCTCAAATGCTGCCATTCTTGATTTAGAAACCACAGAGTCTGACAGAGATGGAGCAATCTATTCTGTGGATAAGAAAAAACACTGAATTGAAGGGCACTCAAGAACACACCCTGTGCACTTTGTTTAACTGGGGCCTGGATTTTCCTCCTGACTTCAAAATGACTGGAAGCTGTGGCCTTTTCTTTGATTTATGGTTGGCCAAAGCACACATTTCAGAGCTCTTGAGCAAAAATTATGGTATATTTTTAGGTATATATACTTTAGTAAATAATGGACAAGATAGCAGAATTAGAATGGTATAAGGCTGACTGAAAACAGTGAAAGAAGAACTACAGGTAAACCCAGCCACCCATGAGATGTACTGCTGTTTTAGAAGCTTGTTCACTGTATCAAAAATAGTATTATAATTTAAAGGCTGCCACATATGGAAGATGTTAGCAGTTTCCATTGCCTCGTTCCACTTGATAGACATACCCACTGACCCTATACAGGGTCTGTTCCAAAGTAGGTGATTTGTGAAAAGTTTTCATGCTTCTGGTTCTTATAAAAACTGCTATATAGCCAGTGTATGACTTTCATTTTGTTTTTGTTTCTACAGCATGAGCATTTTATTTTAGAGAAAATCTGATTAAAGCATTGCTATTAAGTCCTAAGGTTAGTAGGTGGAGATCTCCTGATTAAAGTCTATTTAGTCATTAGTACTATCTGCATGACAAAATGAAAGCTTATTTCTAATACAGAGTATTTACATGATCTTTATCACTTGTAACTATTACTGAAAAACGATAAATTAGGCGTACACTTTCAAAATAACACCTGGAACAGAGCTCGCTCTACAAACTTGTTTAACCTTTTATTTTTTTAGTGACAGATTGGAATTTATTATTTTGAAAATCTTGTAGCACCTGGTCTGTGATTTTATCAGAGTTATAAGAAATGCCTTGGAGGCAAGGGTGGGGGAATGGTTAGAACAGGAACTATGATCCTTTAAAAAGTGCCTTTTATCTTAAGAACAAATTTAGTTTGAAAATTCAAAGCACTCTGGACTGCAATTCATTCTGACAAATCAGTTCTTAAGGTGTTACTTATATTGCAGTTAAATAATCCTAACATCCCTGCTGACTGTCTAAGTTTAACCTCTGACCCTGGGAAATCTGATTAAGAGAGAAATGTAGATGGAGAAATACACCAAGTATTTGTTGCATTTCTCTTCCCTATGAAACAGTTGTTCCTATATCCAAAATGCGATGATGTGAAGTTAATAGTAAATTTAAAATGGCATAGACAATATAAAGCAGTTTAATAGTAACTTACCCAAAACCTGCTTTTTAGGCAAATATGTTATACCAGATTTGAGATTTTCTGTTATCTCAGTGTCAAACTGCAACACTTGCAGATGCAGTGGAAGGGTACTTTAACTCCTTCCTTCCTTCTTTGTCACAAGCACATAATGATGCATGTATCAAAGAGGCTTCTTTTGGCTGTCAAGCTTTAAAAATGTCTAAGAGCTGATTTTTCTCAGATATGCTGCCCAAACTGTGTTTGGCCCTGATTCTGCATGGCACTGTTTATGGTGTCTTTGTCAGTGGGATTGCTGGTATCATCCCAGGACTGAGTCCTGGGAAGCCTGCGTGTCTGCTAAATGTCACTGTTGCTCTTTGACTGACTCATTAGCTGGACTTTGACAAAGCTAAGCTTGAGTGATTATTTCCATTTGAAAATTTTTTTGCTGTTAAGGACTGCCCATCTGGAGACACAATATTTTTGTGCTAACTTAGATATTAGTCTTGCTACTTAGCATGCCTAAAATTAGGGTGGCATGAAAGTTCAAGAATGCAAATCGGCACTAAACCCAAGGTCAACTTGAAAGTTTCACTTTTTTTTTAAAGATCACTCCATAAAGGAAAAAGAGAAAGAGTTGTATAATTCAAGAACACATTTCCGTGTCTGCAAAAAAAGCAAGTGCACAATGTGGGTAGAAAAGGAAAGATGGATTTTTGCTCTAGTGCAGACCAACTAATTTTGTTTTCTTTCCCATCTGTCCTCCATGTGAGTCTGTCCACATGAAAAATCCCACTTGGTGAAGCCCCACAGGGATGGCATCCATATCACAGCAAATGCTGGGACTATTCATCACTTTGGTGCCTGGGATAATTTTACAATAACCTTGGCAGGCACACTTCTACGAAAGATGATTTTCAGCTGTAGGCCTGAAACCAGATTAGATCTTATTGTTTAATCACCAGCATAGTCATATATTTCCAGTGCTCTTAAGAGAAGTTTCTTTATGCTACATATTTCTTCAATCCAGAGTTACGCTTTGGATGCATAAAGGGGCAGCCTATAAACTCATCTGAGACATTCCAGTATTAATCTTGGACAAAAACAAAAGGGATAAAATTCATGAGGTATAATTAGTCTAAATGTAATTTAGTTGCAGCTAGAGTTTGTCAAACACTTACAGTTTCTGCCCTTAATAAGAGGGATAAAGGATGAAAAGTGTGGGGTTGGGGTAATCCCAGGCAGAATAGATGAGTAACAATGAAGCTTTCAAAAGAATGTTCACATATGTCTGTATGACAGTGAGATTTATGATTACTCTGAGTTGTTCACTTCAAAGTATCTGTAAGAATAGTTATTGTAAAATAGGACAAGGCAGAGCAAATTTGATACTGTGAACAAAGAAAAATTATCACTGAAAATTATCCGCAAAAGCAAAGGGGAAAAATGAGCTGAAGTCATTCATATTTGCTCCTGATTTAAGACTAGTGGCATGTGGAGATTTCTACAAGAGTAAAGTGAAGGTAAAATGGGGAAAAGTTCTTCCTTTATGCAATTTGTCTCTACTTGATTTTGTAATAACATATTGCAACTAATGCCCCAGGGTCTGGCATTCCCTGAAGTCGCTGAAAGTCTCTGATCAGACTCTAATAAGAACCGGATAAGGGTCCATGTGAGTGCCTTAGAAGCCCATTTCAGGTTGGGTTTCTTTTTAAATAACAGGCTTGAAAAAAAATCCCTGTTGTTTTCAAAAGACATTGAAACACAAGAGTAAGAGATATGCAGACTAGAAACATAGGTATTTTCCAAAGAATTGTTTTGAGTCCCATTCTGCAAAGTTTTCACTATGAAACCTATAACTGTTCAGTTTTCTAAGCATTGACAAAACCATGGCCTATTCTTGCTGAATGTAGGTTGATTTATGTGAGTGAAGACAAATGGTTCTCAGTAAGCAATCATCAAATTCAAAGTGAAACTCTAGAGCTTTGAACCCACATGACCTGAAGCAGGAACCAGTGTTCACACCAAACCTTGCAAGGCAAAATTGCTGAGTTTGGAAGAAATATCAGCCATTCATCTGAATAGTCAGGGGAAAAAATGGTTTTGTGAATATCAACAAAACAAAATAGTTCTTTTTAATTTATGAAATTTTTTGCTGCATCATTTATCACTCTCCCGTCCTTTGAAATAATTACATATTATAAAACGTTTTGTGAGAAATAAATAGACTTATGCCCATTTACCTGGGCAACAGGAACAAAATTTTGAAGAGTCCATGTATACTTACATTTGCTTACAGGAGTATACCCAAAAATATGGGGGAATTCAAATATTCATTCTCACGGACATATGTGGCAACAAAATGATTACTTTACCTGTATGAATTCTGTGAAAAACTTGCTTCAAAACTGACCATGAAGCCACATCTCCAGGTACTGGAAACATGGGGATATCAGTCCAATCTCTTGGAAGTAGCCTGGTCAAATAAAATCAGTATTAGTTTTCAGTTGAACCAGAATTTTGCATAGAGAAAGGCCTCTGTAGGGGTATATGTACAATTCTATGTGGAGCTCGCCAACCTGATAAGGGCTAGGATCAATTCTTGCTTCTCTAGGCCAGATGGGGTCTTCTGTGAAAAATTGCTGTGTGCCACCTACTTTTCTTACCATTCCTAAGATGCTCCCATTTACTCTATTGCTACTTCCTCTATTCCAGAAGGCTCTCACCATCCTTGAAACTGCATAAATGGTAGTTTCCTATTTTCCTTCTTTCGAGCAGTTCCCAATTTCCACTACTTGGCATGATACAGGATGTCTATATAGTAACCTATACTGAAGGGAAGAGCTCATTAGGCTCATATAGTTTTTTGTTTGTTTTTTTTTGTTGTTTGTGTGGTTGGTTGTTTTTTCCTTTTTTTTTCTTTCTTTTTTTCTTGTTTGTTTCTTTGTTTGTTTTTATTTTACAGTTGGAAGGCTCTAATACATGTCCCTTCCCATAGTCTAAAGCTAGTCCTGGGAAAAATCATTGCGGAAAAGTAAATGGATTAAAACTAGACTGAGTTGAAAATGGAACAGCTAAAAGGAGTCATCACTGTGTTCAGTCCTTTACAAGGGAATGCAGAGATTTCTGTTACACTATCCTTTGCAAGGGCTTGGAAGGATTACAGAACATCTATGCTAAGAAAGTTTGTACATCATACAAAGACTGGTGGAGCTATACCTATGAAGAGCTCATACAGGGAGCAGTGTAAACATTTTGATTAACTTTGTGTCAGAAAAAACAAGCCACTTGAGATGGGAGGACTGGACTGAAAGAATCTTAGTGACTAAACTGAGTCACATGTAAGTATCACCTGCACTCCTTCCCCTGATGATCTAACTCTAGGAGAAAATTTTAGGGCTGGCTGTGATTTATAAATTGTTTTCCAATGTTTAAGCCATTATTTCCAGTCAAGCTGCTACCATTCCTACCAGCTGGAACAGCAGGTGTAGTGAATTGTCTTTCTAGCCTGTGTGGACACCTGAGGAGATCCCAGAGTCACCACTTATAGATGTTGCTGCTGTTTCTACGCCTTCTTGTTGGGAAGGAAAAAATGTTTCTACAGTTTCTTTTCAGGAAACTTTCTACATTGGACCAGCAGTTATACTGACATTTTAGTCATACAAGGGCTCTGTAGACACATTTCCTAACATTCATCACTTCTGCCCCTCTAATGCCATTGTACCATGTGCTAGCAATTTACCACTCCAGTCAGCCTCAGCAGTGCAAAACCAGGAGAGGGGAATAAAATTCACAAAATCATAGAAAAGTGATGTGTGTCTTAATAGAGCTTCAGTGTGTATGGCAAGGAACAAGGAGGGAGAAGGTGGTTCCATACCAGCTCTGGCAACACTTCAGTGTTCTGCACAAGGCTATGGGATGCTGAGTGAATGAAAATGCTATTCAGTCTCACAAGAGCTCTGTTTATTTTCTCAAGAGAGAATAGAGTGTAAAAAATTTGGGGGAACTGTTTCCATTGAGATCTGTGTTAAAAGAACACAGGCCCCTTCCCCTGAAACAAAATTTAGGAAAATGAAATATTTTGAATTTGAAGCCAGAAAATCTAAAATAAAATGCACATTTTTACCAGTGATGATAATTAATTATAGGAGTTGCTTATTAAAGGATGTGCTCTGTTTTCCTCAACTTTAAATCTTTCAGCAAATACTGGGTATGTTACTGATTATCTCTTGTTCAGACAGAGGTTATGGGTAGTGTTATGCAGAAAATCAGATTAGAAGCTTATAATGGGTCCTTATGGCCATAGAGGTACATGAAAGTCAATGGCACAAATTTGCAACAGTCAGTGATTTGGTTCAAGGCTAAAACTTCTAAATGCAGATTTCTGTTTTCTATTCTGAACAATGAAATGCTTAATGTGACAGGAGCTGAATTCTGGCTGCAGTTAGATTGATGCAACTCTGGTAACTTCAGTGGAACCGCAGGATTTGATCCAAGGACTTTTCAAACCCGTCTGTTTTGACAGGAGCATTATTGCCACTTAATCAAAAGCTTTTACCTTGAGAAGCTTGTTACCACCAGCATTATTGTAAGAACTGGGCATTTTTTTTTTTTTGGGGGGGGGAGGGGGGAAAAAAAAAGGAAAGAAGCATTTTAAAATTATAAATGCATCTGACTTGTTTTACTATGCCAGAAACAAGAATCTGTTGTTAAAGCATATAAATATCTGATTAAGTAATCACAAATAAGTACCTGATTCCTAAAAATCAAGCCTAAATTCACTGGTTAGGGATCCTGATAAGCTATGAGAAGTGCTTTGTTTGAGGAGCAGTTAGAATAACTCACTCTCATTCTTTCAAGTTGCTATCCAACATACCAAGCATAATCCCACAACTTTACAGGTGGAGCCACATTGCAGCTAGTGACACAGACAGATGACATATTTATTAGCTTGTCAAAGCTTCCTCTGTTTATGGAAGACTCACCCAGCTAAACAAAACAGTCTGCTTCCCATTGGCTAATTGAGCTGGCCCCTGTTGAGAGCCTCAGCAAAGTGCTTGATGAGGCATAAAATGATGATTAATTAATTTACTGCTCAGTTGATCATCAAACTGAGAGGTTTATGATTCTCACAGCGGTCAACACTCTCTCTTCAATGTGCAACAGCATGAGCAGCCTTCTCTCTGGCCTGCTGCTGCCTTTGCTATGACCTGAGATATGGTGGCTTAATTCAGGGGAAACAGGAGAAAAATTAAGAGAAAAGTTTCAAAAGGGATGTACACAGCAGCCTTTTTCAGAGAGGCTTGTGAGTGCCAGAATGCTTCTCACAAAGGGGCTTTTCATATCTCAGCATTAATAAGAGCTACTTTGCTGGACATCATTTTGGTTCAGTGGATTAAATAAGGATCTCCCTAAAAATAACAGTTTCTTCTCTGGTTACATGACTAAAAGTCAGAATTAGAATGAAATTATATAGAGACTATAGGCCTCTATAAAGGGCTTCACAGTTGCAGGTATAGGTATGCTAGAAGAGATCAAAACGCCAGTACAAATACTGCGCAGGAATCTCTTTTTTTATTCCTAGAGGTGAATTTTAGTAACTTAAAACACCTTAAATTTTTTTTTTTAAGATTTGAAGATTTAACAAGGGGCATTCTGTGTATGGTGGGCAGCATGTTTAAAAACGTTATTCAAAAAGCACACTTTTCTGTATGTATGCATTTACAACTTGCGTACACTCACCAAGTGTTTTGCATATGTTTTTGTGTGCAAACTTTTAAATATTTACTCTTACGGTAATATTATGACTAACTTTTCTCTGAAATGTTGATTTGGTGTCCAGTGTTTATTCTCAATGTGAAGACAACTAAATTCGGCTTAGTTACAATAATGTAATTCCAGAATAATGACAGGTGAATGAAGATACATATAAGAAAGTAATTTAATCCTGTAGTCAGACAGGTATGTTTTATACCAGACATTTGGTTTTATTTTACATATGGTCTAGGTGGTGAGATATATATTAGCATGTATATGCCAATGTGAACACATTTAGAAGTTTCTTTTCTCTCTTTTCTGTAAGACTGTCCTCGAGTTACAAGAAGTATTAGAAGACCCAAGGAAAGGTCTTTGAAATGCCCAGAAGCCTGAGCTCCTGAGCGGGAAATAAATGGTTTATCAGTATAATAGGAAGAGCTGGTCAGTTTGTACATTAAACCAAGTATGGATAATGCATTCTTAGATAGGGTTCTGGCTAGGAAGAACCCAGACAGAAAATGAAACTTTTTAATATAACTTCAGTCCTTTTATTTGGCTTAAAAGAACAATAAGAACAATAAGCAAGTGCAAAAAGGAATTGAATTAGTGTAGTCACTAGATCCTTTGTTTATGAACTATGTTTCTTTGATTCAGCCTTTAGGAAATTTACTCTAGTTTAGATAAATGAGTGGAAGCAGTCTCCTTTTCTTGGAAAAGCAGTGCACAGAAACACAAGTTTGCACATTTACACAGAATATGCTACAGTGCAGGAAAAGAACTCAGAAAAAAAGAGCACAAAACAGAGAGAAATATGGTAGAGAAATTTAATGACAAACAGAAAAGGGAAGAAAAACAGATTGGAAGAAAGTATGAAATACCAATGTGTTCCAAGAACTTGCACCTTTGTCAAGAAATGGAAAAAATGTAACTATGCAATGTAAATTACAAGATTACATGGGCCTATTAAAATAAAGTACCTTTTAAAATCCCACTAATCTGTCTTTTGGAAAAAGGTATATTTTAAAAAAGGCATAGATGATGAATTGCTTTCAAAATATTTAGGAGTAGCAGTGGAAAAATATTTAGTGTGAACATTTGTGACATGATGTCACAGATTAGGCTGATGTTGACTTTTGGGTATATAAATGGCATAGAAGTGGTGAATATTTAGAAGCTGAAGGTCTTTTACCTCTAAAAATGGGACTATTGGTATTGCACAGATTATATAAAAAGGAACTCTGAAAACAAATTTCAAAATCATTATCCAGTCAAAGAGAGAGATATATTGTTACCTGGTGCAAGCTTTATGCTCATACTTTCAGATTTGTAAAGTGATACTGAAGACATAAAAATGATATGGAACTTAGTAACTTGCCCAGACAAGAATATATAGGCAGCATAAAAGGAAGACAATTCTGATGTGGTTGGATATTGATTGTTGATTAGTTATGCTTCTTTTGGGCATCTTTTATTCTACTCTATGTTTCTACTTTCGGTAGGAGTACCTGCATGATAGAAGCTCTATGGCTCTCTCTGCAGTGTATATTTTTTGCATAAAAACTTGTCCACCTCTATCTTTCTGATTTTTACCCACTGTTCTATGTCCTATCATGGTCTAAAATTCATCATTCTGTAACCATGTCTGCTTTCTCTCATACTTCTTTTTATGATCCCCTTCTGAGGGTCTGTATAAAGATGCATAGTGCTTCATTTTTATAGCTTCATAAAATGTAATGGCAAGAAAACCATTAGCTAATCTGGTTGACTACCTTTGAAACATGGGCTGTAGAATTTCACCTGGTTATCCTTGCAGTGAGCTGAATAATGTGTACTTGACTAAAGCGTATCTTCCAGATGGATATCTAGTTTTGATTTGAAGACATCAAAGGCCACTTCCCTGACAGTTTTGAAAACATCAAAGAGTAGTGAGCTTATGGAAGATAAAAGAAAAATGAGCTAATTGCCTGGATGCTAAAGGGAAATTTACAGCAAATATTTTGGTCCTATTCTGGCTTTTAAAAATCTGTCTTTCTGGAAAGACTACAAGCCGTTATTACATACACATTTAAAACTGGCTTTCTTTTTGTTTTGTTTTGTTTTGTTTTTAGATCCAGGCCTCACATAGTAGACAAACTGGTCTTTGTAAAGGACAGGCTGAAGCAGAAGAAAATTATCTTCGTGGCTTTGAATACAGAATATATCAAACTCTCTTTGTTAAGTTGTAAGCTAGGAAGGGGAAGGGGAAAGACAAGGGGAAGGGGAAGGAGAATGGGAAGGGGAGGGGAGAGAAAGGGGAAGGCAAGGAGAAGGAAAGGGGAAGTAGGAGGTCCAGTCATAATTCAGCCATCTCAAAGGGATTTATAATGTACCTCTAAAGACTGTTTTCTCTTCCCTTCACACTCTATCACAGCAAAATAAAAGTTTATATAATTCCTTAACTTTACAGGGTTTTTGTTTTGTTTTGCTTTGCTTTTTATATATCACATTATAATTTCCCACTAGTAGAAATGAATAATGTTAAGAACACGTTTCTGACAAATTTAATTAGTTAGTAGCACTGTAGATTAGACACTTTGCCATGTAGAAAGATTTAAATTATGTTTATGTTAAACCTTTGAATCTTATTTTTGGCCTTTTTTGAGGGCATTCAGTTTTGCGTTTGGGTAATCAACTAACCCCCTTTTTTTGTGTTCCAGGACTGAGGTGTCCCTCAGAACTAACCATCTTCAACAGTAGCTTGAGCCATCACCTGTTACCTGACATGGGCACAAGGACCATTTGATAGTTGGAAATATTTGATAAAAAAAATTTACAACAGACTGAATTACACCATTGAAAGAATTAAAGAATTATTAAAATTGTTGAAACCAGAATCAAGGTTATTATAAAAAATAAGGTTATGTTTCACAGAGTGAAGATACATGGCTCTTAAACCAGAATGAGGTTTTCCTAACAAGGAAACACTCGTGACACTCTAATAGTTCATAGTTCACCATAACGACCTGGGGAGAACTCACATCAATTACAAAAACAAACTAAAAAATTTTTCCATCAGTAGGTTCAACCGTGGACTGTGGACAGCTCCTGCTAGAACAAACTATCTCATGACCTTTCCCGGGCTACATTCCTACACATAGACATGCAGGCATGGCAAACCCACAAAATTTTATCAAATAGCTTTAACAATTGGTGGGTTTAGTCGTTAAACATCCGTGGAGGTACATCCTCCCCTCTTCAAGTTTGCAATACTCAAAAGACTGCCATTGATGATGAAATCTAGTTTGATACCTCCTGTCTACACACACTCATTGAGATGCAACCCATACCTGTTGAGAAATACAAAGGAATTTGACATATTTCACTGAAACTAAGAATTTTTGATAGGTACTTCTCCACGTGCAGATGTATATATTTCTTTGCTTTTGTGTGTCTGAATAGATTATAGCATAAATGTTGTTGTATTGAATCTATATCTTGTAACTCTAGTTAATGCTTTTGAATCTCCTTATAAATGTTAAATTAATAAATGATTAAGTGCTGCCATACCCTTTTGCATCCTTATCTTTTTGCACCCATATCCTTTGCACCCTTCGCCTTTGCATTCCTGGTCTCTGTGAAAATCATTCTAAATTGATTCTAATCCAAATTTCCTTTGCATGTTTCATCCATGTAGTAAGTACTAGGGTGAATTTTGACATTGAACTCTGTAGAACTGTGCTTTTGCAAATTCATATTAAAACTTGCTTTTTACCAATACCTTTGATGATGATTGTTTAAGTGTCACAAACCTCTCATTTGTGATAACGTTCTCTTCAAATATAACATTTAGTGGATTGAAAAAAATCTTACTTATTCACTGAATCACACTACTTATTCTGTAAGAAATTTAACCTATTATTAATTGTTCTGTTAGAGCTGATACTGGAAGAAGTGGCAGAAAACACACAGCTTAGTCTGACTTGGGAAGCACTGTGGTTAAATCCACAAGAACAGACCATACATTCTGTTGGGTAAGAATGAGTAGGATGAACAGAATGAGGCTAGAAGGGAAATGCGTTATTACTATTATAAATAACTATTCTTACACAGATCTGGAAAAAAAACCCAAACAAACAACATTTGTAATGGAAGTGATTCTGCATAGAGCTTACCAAATAAAAGCTATTTGTCAAATATACATGAAGTGGCCTGCTAAACCTGGCACACTTCTTTCTTTTTCTGTGTTTGTATTGAATCTTTAAGAAATCATTACATGAAACTAAAATCAAGGCATGCAAAGAGTGATGTAAAAATCTCTCAGCTGAAGTAGATTTTAAACAATGAGTTGACATGTCTACTTGCTCAAAGCATATATTTCTTTGTGGAGTTTCCCAGTCATCTTATTCCCTTTCACTAAGATTATCAGAATAGGGATGACATTTGAAGACTACTACAAGACTACTTTGTTAATTTCTTCTCTATTTTTGTTAAATAACAGTCCTTGGACCAGGACCTGATGTTGAAAGGCACAACCCAGTAGAAAATTTTATTTCAGCAGCTGTAAACACCAGATGTATTCTAGATAAAATATAACAAAAAATCTTCCAAGCCATGAATGCAGAACTGGTTTAATATTGAAATATTTACTTAAACTGATGAGCACTTTGCTGTGACAGGTCAAGACAGCTACCCTAACAGTCCTTGACAGCTTTTCACTATATGGTCCTGATGATCCATTTGTAATTTCAAGCAGATTTGCTTTGAGATTTTTTTCTTCTGTAGTTCCATTAAGTATTTGTCACCTACTTTTTTTCCCCTGTCCTTTTTTTTTTTCTTTTGTTGGGATGACTGTCTAGTTTCCCAGACAGAAAATCACAAATCTTTGCTTTTTATACACACATCAAGTTATTGTCGTTGTTGTTTTTACCAGTGCTGGAATACACTAAAACATATTTCTTGTCAGCAACAGAAGAAAGTATCTTTATTAGCTATCCCTTATTACTTATTACCATCATTATTATGTATCACTAAACTGAAATACTTTGACTTTGAAGATAAGTTTGTTCCTTGTAGCTTAACATACCCTCAAGCTTAATTTTGCTGTGCATTTTTTTCCCTTTGTTTCACATTTTCTCCATTTGTTTTAGCCACAATTAAAATTAAAACTAATGCAAATTTGGTAAAGTCACTGCCTTTTGGAAGTGTCTTGAGAGGCATTTACTAGGACTAGACTTCCATATTTGTCACATTGTAAATGAATATAAACTTTAAACCCATTTCTGTGAATTCAGTTAGAGACTGAATTAGATTGTTGAGTTTTAAAAAAAGTTAAAATATTAAAATATTATAGTTAAGTTCAACACTTGTGTTTAATACTTTTTTCCCCACTGTACTTATATGCTTTCATTTGGCTTTTCTGTGATCCACTGAAATAGAAAAAAAAAAAAGCACAAATGATCCATATAAATGATGTTAAAATAAATCAGGTACCAAAATTCTTCTCAGCTTCAAATTAATTTTTATGTACATATATTTTGAGCAAACAATCACCATAAGTTTCAAGAGAGTGAGTAGGAATTGAGAATCATAACTGCAAGTTGCAGAGCTTGGCCGGCGCTCTACTGTCAGAGGCACTGATTCTTTTAAAAAAGTAAGTCTGAAAAGACCTATCAAAGCCAATGAAATAAGAAAACAAATAACACTGTAAATTGAAAGGAATAAGTGTAGTGTTTAATGAACACTTATTGACCAATAACCTGCAACTAATGTAACTATAGATTTTTACTTTGGCTATTCATAGCTCTAAAAGGCAGTCATTTGAAGCTATACCGACAATAGGGTGAAGTGATGGCTAACAGGAATCCATTTTATTAAAAGCTAAATTAATAAGACTAAATTGGAAAGAGATGAAAAAGTCTGCTTAGCTTAATATATTCTTGGCTGTTTGTGTTGTTCAGTCAATGGTCTTTCAGCATGTAACATTGGGAGGTCAAAATCTTAGAGCTGTTTTTTGCCACTGCCAGCATTTCTACCAGAAACCACATCTTACAAATAACCTGTAAGCTAGAAATGCCCTGTAATGGGTAAGCAGCTGACCTTCTAAAGCCATCCAATAACAAGGATTCCACATTTCAAATTGTATGCTTCTTATGTGGGACTAAATTGGACAACCTTTATTTGTGCCCATGGATAGGCACTTTTTGTTTCAAATAAGAGGTCTCTTTTTAAATAAATAGTGTCCTGTCATTTATACCATAATATAAATAAATCTTCAGCAGCTTAATTTCTGCCAAAATTAAGGGAAGCTTAGAGTCTCAAGATGTAGCCATAGGAAAGATCTATAAGACCACATAGTCCAAACATGGCTTTTCTAAGATGATATAACCCACTGATCACAAACAAAAGACATACTACAAATTTACCAGATCAAATTGCATTGTTTTTATCTCTTAATGTAATAAACTCGATTCAGATGTTGTAGAGCTGAATAATTCTCCATTATAAATCTGTGCAAACCATGAAGTAAAACCAGGCATCATATGTATTACCATGTATCTCAATATCAGATGTGGTATAAGCAAATAAATATCTGGAGATAACAATGCAATAGTACTCTGGTAATGGAGCCACATGTTGAAACAAACAGTATTTTTAATGCATTTTACATTTAACTTATTTTAGTGAACTTTTAAATAAAATTTCCCAGCAATAAAAACAAAAAGCTGAAGAAAGTTGTTTCATACAATCAGCTATTTAAATTATTAAACACAGATATTGTTTGGGAGAGAGGACGTGTACTTATTAACTTTCTATGCACATTATTGGTGCGTGGAGGGTCTCTGTGGGCCTGCCAGGTGTTTGTGGATGCCACACCAACCAACCTCTGGCATACTTGGAAGGGCATGATCTGGAGGGTGTTTTCACTTTAAACTTGCAAAGCTGCAACATGGAAAGCAGTTTGACTTTCTCAGATCATAAAAAGTTTGTCTTTGCTGTGTGAAAGAGAAGTCAGGCATCTCTGATGGGTTCAACAAAGCAGGAATGCAAGCATGTGCTGAATATGGAGAAGTAGAGTGCCTCAGCCTGCCAACGGGAAAATCAAGTTATATCTTAGCAGCAGCAGAACAGTCAATTCGAGCACCTTGCTTTGGACTCTTGGGACTTGTGGTTTGGAATTCATTCTCTCAATGAATAAAAAAAAAAACCAAACACAAAACAATTTTCACTTCTTACTAATACTCTGGGGAAAAATGAGTATAGAACAGGCAAAACACTGCTGTGAATTCTCCTCGTATTGGCATTACTCTAAGGATTCAGAGATATATATTAATGTGTGTCCATACATCACATCAAGCTCTAGCAAAGAGCATTTTGTCACACCAGTCATCGCATCCTCTTGAGGACATTGAGAACACTGAAAAATATTAGTAGACTTAGGATTTGTGTGAACCATTATTCTAATGGTGAGGTTTGTTGTCAGGCAGTTGAAACATCACTTTGGAGTAGCCAATGAACCTGATCACACCTGACCTCAGAGAATCACAGTCCAAGCCAGAAATCCTGGGGTTCCACTGCAGCTGGTTAGAAGAGATGATCACCACTCTATGTCTCCATTCTGTAACTAAATTTGTTTGCATTTTCTGGGGGTGAAGAATGAGGCAGGATTTCAGAGGTACTTAAAGAGGCTGACCTCCAGTACCCACTTATACCATGAAGAAGGAAAGGAAGATAAGTGCTTCTGAAATTCCCATAAAGCACTTGATTGTTTTTTGGAATTTTATCCATGGAAAACAGTAAAATGTAAAAAACTGTTTACAAACTGCAGTAAATAATTCCATTTTTAAAATATATTAATGTTTTAATATTTTTTCCTACTACATAGAATAGAGCACATCTTAGCTAGCAAAACAATGCTGTAATTTGGTGAAGAAACAGCATGTTTTGAAGGACAAATCATTAAATGGGAATGCATTTTTCTTTCAGGAAAAAAATGGAAGAAAATAAAGGAACACAAACCCAGAGGGAATTGAGCTTAAACAGTGTTCTGTGCATTCTGATTCAATGTACTGTGATGGCTGGCAATGTCTTTCATTTTAAGTCCATGCATTTTCAGTCCTTGCTGGTTTAGGCACAGTTCCCATAAAAGAGGGAAAGCTGAGTCCTACCCAGATTGTTCCTCCTTGCAGCCTGCCACAGGGAAGAAGGCTGACATCACAACCCTAAGGACTAACAAAACAGGTACCCTGCTCTTTGTCCAGAGGGCAAAGCAGGAGATCTGCAGGACTTTGGAGCCTGAGTCCAACTTAACTGTCCCTGGGGCTGGGTAACTTCAAGCTCCAGGGTACAGTGTAACTCAAGAATCGTTGGATCAGGAATAAGAACTTCTTTCTATATAAGTGTTTTGTGTAGTTGGTTAGAGTCATTAATGTTTTCCCTCCGACACCACTAATGTTGATTTGTCTCTGAAAATGTAGTTTCCACTAACTGGATGACAGAACATTTACCCCAGCAAATCGTATAAGTTAGTAATTATGTCTTTCACTTGAGAAATCTGGATTGTGAGCTGAAAAGTGCTTTGGCAGAGACTGACAGTCAAAACATAGCAACTGTTGTGTCCTATTGCATAGCAGGAGATGACTACCACTTCTACACCTGTAATATCTTGTGTGAATGAAGTCTCTAATTTACCTAAGTGTATAAGAAGATTCTGGATGGTGATTTCTGATATATCAAACCCCAGAGGAGGATGGGCTCAGTTATTTACCATTTGATGTTCTGCAGTACAGGTTCCCTATTCAGTATCTAGTAGTACCAACTCTTGATGTAGGTGAAGTTGGAGAGAAATTTTCACAAATAACTCTCCTCCTCAGAAACCAAATTCTATTAAGGAGAGAAATAGTTTCCTGAACCCACAGGCAAAGCAGAGAAAAGCCATTATAAATCTACTCAGGCCTTGAGACTGCTCTTGTCCCCAAAGCATATCCTGCATTCTTCTTTCCAAATGTGTTCAGCCATAAATTGACCAGGTGCTACAGACTATTCTTTTGCCTTGGTATCTGTAAGTGGTTAGTTTTAGCAGTTTCTTAGATAAAACATTAGCATTTGGAGTCTTGTTCTTAGGCACCTATTTCCCCACCTTTAACCAGATCAGGAACTCAGGGATCTGAATATCACAAGTCTCTGGCATCCCTCATGTCACAAGACATAAAATCTTTATCATCCTAGGCCAGTGGGCCACTCAGAGCAATTCATAAGGTGGTGGAGCTCAGAACATCTCAGAACAGTGCAGACACATCCAGTAGACATAAATTAACTTCAAAAGTTGGAAACTGGGAGAAATGTAATAGCCTTTTAATGGAAGTCTTTTTTTTTATCCACAAACTGCTTTCTTGGGGTATTTTCCTGTAACATAATCTTATTTGACAATAATACTTAAAATGACAGAGGGCACTTTCAAGAAAAAAGACAGAACAAACAAATTTCAAAATGTAACACATGAAGATATAAGTGACACAGGGAAATTAAAACTCAAGGTGAGCTTCAAGGCACTGGGGGGTGGGAATTGGGGGAAGGGAAGCAGTGAACAATGGCAGTGATTGAAGAAGGGAAACCAAAAGGAATCACAGGGCACAGACTTCCACAAAAGCTTCTCCATAAAATGCCACTAAACAGGTGTTGGATTGCTTCCTCTTCAGCAGCCCTCCTCAGCAATACAAAGCCATGAGTGCTTTTCTGTGCCTTGCCCTTTAAATGCTCAGAAGGGTAAATCTTCTGCTGAATGCCACCATGATGCCATTTCTGTATGTACAGATGTTGGAATTGTCTGAAATGTAGGTTTTACTGATATTTTAAGCCTAACTTGAGGAAAAAAAAATTAAACCATGATTTGTAAAGTTTTAACTTTGGTTTAGCGTAAACAGTGGAGTCGTTCATACCTGTTCTGTTTTTTCCATATGGTCACAAAGGAGTCAGTCCAACACCATCCTCACTGGATAAAACTTTCACATGAAGTTTATTCACCACAATTCATAGATAATTTTTCATTATTTTACCCAAAATGTGCACTTAATAATCAGAATAAGAAAAAGAACAATAAAATATATTCAAGATAAACTTTATTCTAATTCTTAAAATTCTAAAGGACTGTTTGCTTTCTGCAAGTGCCTTTATTACTTAATAATCACAGTCAAAAATTACTTTCCACCACAGACTGGCATTGTCAAAGCACCACTGTGGCAAAAACCTTATAACCTTTCTTATGGTAAGCAGTATCCCTGTCTTAGAAAGGTGTATGAAAAAAACCCAACAAATCCAAACAAAACTTTGCAGTTACATAATGAAACAAACCAGCAGCTCAGTAAGACTAAGAATGGAGAAAACCCTAGTAATACTTCTTTGTCTTGTTTTCCAAGGAGAATTTTACCTCAAATGCCTTCAAAAAAGAAATCTAATGGAATATAATGTACAGAGAGAGGCACTTAGATACCCCAAACCAAACCACTTGGGACTTCATAGGTCAACTCTGTCTTAAATTCCACCAGGGAATTAAGCAACAACTGGTGCAGATCTCTGCGCTGTACTGACTGTTTGCATCTTCTTTTCAGAAAGACAGACAAGCAATTTCATCATCTTGAATATTATTAAGGTTCAACCTCATAAAAAAAATTCAATCAAAATAGGGATATATATCACATGTTTCTCCAAAACAAGCTTTAGTCATGGTCCCAGTTGGGGAAGAGAAATTTCTACACCAATGACTCTCCTGCTTCTCTGATGTCACAGTCTGACAATCAATATTGTACTCTTCAAAATGGCTAGGAACATTTCATTTTTAAGCACCTATAAAGCATCTTTATGATGTATACATATTTGTAATGATTTTTTGGAATATTTTTATTTTTCGAAATTGTTTTCAAAAAGAGTTTTGTTTGTATATATGTATGTATGTGTGTGTATGAATATATTTAAATTTTAAAAATAAGATGTATTATATTCTATGAACAAAATCCACATTTTGGTACAAGCTAAGCTAGCATAATGCATTCTGTATTGTGTATACTGTACAGTTATTATTAATTTATTTATTATTATTTTTGCAATCTCTGTTTTTTCCTTACTCTTTCCTTAAAAACTGAAAGTGTTGGTTTTTTTTAACTGAGGATGACATAGAAAAAAAATTGACCATGTTTGTGATACCAGGTTTACCCATAAGAACTGTACCTAATGTTTTTTTTCTTTGCAAGATGTCTGCTTGAGTTAAGGCTGTAGCACCTCCCTAATAAGGGAGGTTCAGACTCTTTTCTTCTGTAATTACCCAGTGGAGGGAGACAAAGAGATTTACTGTAAGAACTGACTGACACAACACATAGCAAGAATGCAGAGCAGGTGAAAAATTTCTCAAACATTTAAATCATCGGAGAGGCCTTAATGTGCAAAATACACTACATATATTGGAATTATTGTTCCCCTACAGACTTTAAAACGTCACAAAAGCTTTATGTGTCATTTATGTACAAATATATGCACTTATGCCTGTGTGCATCTGTACGAATGTATGCATATAGAGGTATAGCTTTTGACATATATGTTTGCCTCCTGCAAACACTTCAGGAAGGAAACTAACTAGCAAGAGTGTTTAGTAATTCAGAAATCCCACATGAGTACTGCTGAATATGGAGCCTGGCTTCTTAATTGCAGTTATGCAGCTTGACAGTCTGATTCTAACTTTTACATATGCACAATTAACTAACAGCGGGATCATTCCATCCTTCAGCCAGTCTGGTCAGCTGCCCAGAGATGCTAAATCAGAGGGGTGGTGTGCCTGGAGCACTTTCCAACACAGTTTCTGTTACACTGGTTGTTAGCTGCTGACATACAAGGGAGAAGATTAACAGCATTGTTTTTTCCACAATAACAATCAAAACAACTTGGGATAGGACTGGGTAACTATCCTGGCACACTGGGGTGGCTATGTGTCAGATAGTTAATGTTGACAAAAACCAAACTTCATATCAGTGATCAACAGGACTAAGTAATAATCAGAAAAGACAAGGAAATTGTTGGGATGGTAGAAAAGGATGATTATTGCTCGGGACTGGAGATCTAACTGGAGATCTGAAAGCAGCCCGACGATCCATCACAAAAGCTTATATAGACATTCTTAGAGGTTTTTTGTGGCAGGCCAAAACCCATGACACAGTATTAGCAGCAAGACTGACCAGAATTCAGTTTTTCTGATAACTAATCCTGAAAATTAGTCACAAGGTTATCCCTATGGTTTTGCTTTAGAAGTCTATGAAAATATGTTGAGCTGATTACTCAAGTAGACATTGGTTCTTATTAAGTGACTGAAAACACAGAGTCAAAGAGAAGTAGACTGACCCATTCGTGAATTATGATGAGGCTGGCATCCAAAAGACTTTGGAAGGGAATAATTATGAAACGTCTGTCATTTCATCATAACAGTCTGTCTTCAATCAAAGCATGTTGTAAATAGAAGTGTTCAGAAATTATCAAAGGAAACAAAGTTTTGTCAAAAAATGCTACTTCATAGTCTGAAGTCTTTCATTTAAAACATCTTGGGTTCAATGAGGTTTTAGCAAACTCCAGACAGAGTTCAAAGAGAACCCTGCCTGGATTCCTGCAGAGTCTGCCTGGGCTACGGACATTGGAAACAGCCACCACAGGTCAGATCAAAACTAAATTAAAAAGAAACTTCCAGTGAAATTGGAATCCCATTTTTGGGCCAACTTTGCTTGTGAGGTATTTTTACTGCTATTTAAAAAAGAAAACTTTGTATCTAGCAGCTACAGCTCAGGGCAGTGTTTTTTATAGAATAGATTTTTATCTTCAAGAAAAGACACATAAATGATTTAAAATTCAAAGAATGTGACTAAAAATGCACATTGTTCTTCCACTGTAATCTCTAAAGAGGGTCTGAAATTGAAACAAATTAATTTATAACTGATGATTAAACAATATATTCATTAAATGTAAAAAATAAGATTCCAAGTGTTACAGATGCCTCACAGATCTTCTTTTATTATAATGGTGTCTTTGAAAACAATTTACAGACAGAGTGTTCATTACCAAAATGCAAAGCGAAGACAGGAATTCATGCACACATAAAATACGAATACAATGATTTTACGTAAATATGTTCAAGGTCAGTGTCTATTCAAGAGCTAAATGTATAAAATCTCAGAAGATGTTTTTTCTATATCTCAGTTCCTTTAGAATTATTACAGGTATCTCTTGATACCATTAATAAAGTGGTTAAAGGTTGTAATATATAGAGACTATGTAGATAGCATACATAAGTATGGAAATCCAAATTAATAGATGCATTTACACTTGGTGTTGGTAAAAGCATTAAAAACATAGAATAGAATTACATTTTTCATTCACCAAAGTAACTAGCAAACGTATCAAGCTTAAAGTATTTACATATCTTGTTGATATGTTTCCTGCCTCAGATCAGGATGGGATAGTTAGTAGACTAACTGCAGGGTGTGCACCCAGGCAATGTTCATCTTGTGCAAGATACTTAACACAACACTGTCTTTAAAGCTCCTAGGAGTTTTCAAGTAATTTTGTTTTTGAAAACCGGAATTGTTTCTGAGCCCTTCTGTCTGTACTAAAAATAAGAAAGCTGGTGTGTTTCTTATCAACTTATTTGAAAGAAGAATCCTATTGAAAACTAAACTCATTTCAGTTACATGCTGAAGTGATTGTGCTAAAGGGCCTTACTGTATAAATGGAGCACACAAGCCAAAAACAATACAAGCGTTTAGCTGCTGGCTTTAGCCAGTCTCTTTCAGTGCAAATCATAATTGCTTTAGGACTTTCTGAATCCACTTTTGAATTCAAAGCTTCAGACAAATAATTGGATTTCCTGAAAACATGCTGAGCTATGTTGCTCTCCCTGTCTTTCTTCATGTCCTCAGGGCTCCAGTCTCTGCTTTATATCAAGCTGCACCTAGTAGGCTAATTGGAGGGATGGGTAGATCACTCTGCATTAACATGTCCATCTGTATTAAATAAAATCTCCTCAACAGTCTTTATCATCTTCACCAGAATTATCACTTCAGAGCTGAAAAAACAGGAAATCAAGTAAAAATGTCTGTGTAATTTACCAATGGCTCGAGTGTCTTAGCCCTGTAGACCTATGATCCAAGCCAATTATATTCTAGCTGACTTATTTTTACAGTATTTTGACATTATATATTCACTTTATGTGTCTCACTGACTGCAGGGCAGCTCTAAATATGCTCTGGGCTATCTGCCTAGACATTTCTAGCTCTAGGTAAAGTACAGTTGAAATACCATTTGAGTTTGATCTGCGAGGCTTGTAAATATGTAATATCAAAGATTAAGCCCTTCAGTTTCCCAGTATTGCAACAGGTGTACAAAAGATATCATATTAAAAAATGAGATGTGGCTTTTTTATTGTTGTTATTTAACATTAATAGCATGCAATAAGCTGGTGACCTTTTTTTCCCCCATATTTGTAGAAAAGGAATAATCAAGCTGGAGTGGCTGCTGAGACAAAAAACACTAAAATGTTCATTGCTGATGACATCTCTGGGGCCAGGTTTGCACTAGGAGTTCTCCTGGCATATCTGTGTTCAGAGTCTGAAAATATTCGCACCTTCTTCTTGACCTCACTGAGCTGGAAAACACTGAAACCCAGTACCGTGAGGGCACAGTATTGCTCTAGGGGAGGTTTGGATGGCTTCACTTAAGACATCCAAGGAAATGACATTAGAATGCTGACAGAATTCTTCTTTTGTGTCTCAACACCAATTTGATGGTACTGCTCACTGCTTAACATGCTACTTGCAACCTCATTTGCTACTTCTACCATCTTTACTTTTTTCTCTGTTTGCTGTCCCAAGCATAGCAGACAATGGAGACACCTCTCTAGTCTTCAGAGAAAGCAGCTATCTTCTGCAATCTCTGTCTATTAGCTTGATGGGGTTTGACTTACAGTTCTGCGTCTCTGAAAACTTTTATTATTGTTGTTGTTTTTAATGAGTTGTTTAAAGAAGTTTCTATGTTCTTGGATTCTATTATTTTGTATTTATTACCAGCAGAAGCCATTTTGTGTAGCTGAAGTAGAAAGGCTGCCAATACTGCAAAGAAGCATGCATTAAAATATTAATGTGCGGAAGCATACATATCTGACAATCTTTTTCATATTATTGCTCTTCTGGTCTGGGTCTGCAAGAGTTTAAGGTTGGTTTTGTCTCCTACGGTTTGTCCTTTCACATGATGTATCCTAAGAGTCTTACTGGATAAGACCATAGGACTAGAGCCAGAATTCTGTCTTCCATCAGTGGCTGGGAGGGGCCGCAGGGCTAGTGCCACCTGCTTCCCACGAGACAGCAGGAATCAGAAAACCACAAGTCACATCAGGGCTTACCCTCTGCTCCATGCCAAATCTGAACAGATTTATCAACACAGTCCCTGTACTGACCCTTTTGAATTCCAAAAATTACTTCTATCCATGTTGAAAACTGACTATATATTCCTACTTTCTCTTTCATATATCTTAGCCGGTCTTTATTTATAGAAAGACTTTCTTTCAGTTTCCTTCACATCATGACTGATTCAGGACTTCCCCATTTGAGAGAAGATCCTCAGTAAGCTTTTCTTTTGGCACTGGGGAGGTTTCTTACTCTTGGTTTGGCACAGCTGGGATATTGTTACAGTCTCTGCCAATTATGGATGGATCTTATTACTGAGGTTAAGTTTTAACCCACCGATTCCCACCATCATTTGAAGATGTGTAATAATTTTGACAAACCTTAATGGCCATTCCAGATGCGCATTTACTGTGGAGTGACCCACAAACTATCACATTACAAATGGTCACAAAAACATACTCACCATCTGTGATGATGTTTGAGTTTTGTAGGCAACTTTTGATATATAAACCAGGAATTTAGTTATATTTGGTAATATAAAAGTTGGTCAAAGCTGGAATTAATTGAATATAGCAATTAATTGAATATAGCATCTTACATCCTCAACATCTGTATCAGTTGGGTTTTTTTAGAAACCAAATTTAGTCTGATGAAGAACTTTGTGAACAGCGTAGGTGTAACCATTATGGATTAGACTACAGTTTCATGTGTAATTATTCCACTTTTTTTACAAACAAGAGGTAGTAAGATGAAGCTGTAAAACCTAAATCTGAGTCACAGATGGTAGGTTCATAGAATAATGCAGGTAGAAAGGCACCTCAGGAAGGCTCAAGTCTCATCTCCTGCTCAAAGCAAAGTCAACTATGAGGTCAGACTGGGTTGGTTCAGCCTTTATATGGTTTTATAAACCTTGAAATGCTAAAGGATTAGGCTTACACAGTCTCTGCTTCACTGAACCTGTCCTGTTTCAGCTTATACCTTTGACTCTCATCCTCCCACTGTTCACTACTGAGGAGAGTCTGGCCTGATCCTCTCAGAAAGCTACTCTTAAGTGATGGAGCTAGAGTTAGTATTGACTCCCCTTTAAGCTGTCTTTTCCCCAAACTGAACAAAACCTATTGCCCCAGGCTCTCCTTAAAGGGCAAGTGCTCCAGCTTCTGACCATCTTGGTGATTCCCATGCCATACCTACTTCATTTGATCAACATATTTATTTTCTGAGCCCAAACTTGGACTCAGTATTCTAGATCATGCAAATGTCTACTGAGTGAAGAGGAAAAATATCTTGCCTTGGCCTACTGGCTGTAATTCTGTTGCTGTAACCCAGGACGCAGATGGATAAATATGTAGATAACAGTGCAGGATAGTGTAAATGTCTAAGCTATGACTTCAAAGGCTTGGTCCTTCATGGTATGAGCACTTAAGGACAGGGAAAATACCAATTAGCTGCTTCAGAAACAATGGTATGATCAGTGGCTGTACCACTTACAGCAGCTCTTTTCAGTCAGTTGGATTGCTTCAGTCTGTAAAGATCTCCAGGTCACTCACTTTGATAAGTAGCTTATGCTAAAAGATGTTCCTCACACAAACAGAAGTTAGAGGTTCATTATGACCAGCATCTAAAGGGCAGAAGCAGTGAAGCACAACCTGACTTGCAAGGGTGTTTGCTTAACTTTGAATATTGCCAGACTGGTTAATGTGGAATTCTATTAAAAAAAGTGAATCAGTAATAAAATCTCTCTGTGCTCATTTTCTCCTGTACCAGGTTTTTCTACTGTGGGACTTGTATTGAAAGAAAATAGGTCAGTGCACTGTGCCAAATTTTATCTACAAACTGAGATCTACCTTGTTGTGAAGCTGAAATGAGTTGTCATACAGAACAGGTTTTCTGTGGTTGTTCAGAATATGACCAGACATCACAAGATGCCAGTGGTAAATAACACTTGATTGGCATAATTCTTTATGGAAGTATTTGGTTTTACTCTAGAGTTTGGCTAGGTTAAGGCAAAAACTTATACTCAAGACACTACCTCCATAATTTTGAATTCTGTTTAAGTTTTCATTTTAAAAATTGTTTTTAAACCTCATCCTTTGATGTTAGGATGGAAATGAAAACATTTTCTTGACACTGCAAACATGTTAGCAAGGCTGAAGTCAGGAAGAAACCTGCAAACCTCATGCCTGTGTTGGAACAAATCAAGCTCAGTGACACTTAGGGGAGAGGCTGCTTGGTTTAGGGAAGAGACTGAATTGTCCTTATTGGTATGACATGGAAGCCCACAGGGCTCTGCTCTACTGTTTTCTCATGACCTTGTGCAAATTAGCATTTTATGACTCTTCTAGGCAGAGGGCAGTTAACCGCTTCATTAGGAGAGGGATGAATTTCTTCTAGCTTTTCAGAAAAAAAAGTTGTTGGCTTTGCATCAGAATAAACATGTTGCAGAGTCCAGATGCCTGCAGCCAGTTATTATTTAAGCAATAAAATCCTTACAGCCTTTTGGCATCATGCCTTGTAGTTTTTGTGGGAAAGGAAGAAGTTGTATTTTTTTTCCTTCTTGCTATATCAGATAATTGGAATGTCTTTCACAGTTGATTGTGTGTACTTCTGTAATTTGTATATGTAAAGCCAAAAGACCACTGTGATTCCTAAATGTTCTGTAGCCAAGCTTCTTTCTAGACTCTTCCAAAACTTACTAGTACACCATTCAGGCCAGAAACCAATACTTGGGTAGCTCTGCTTAAATCCCTCTGCCTGTCACCTGATAGAAAGTATGACTGTAATGTTTAAGTAAGGAGGAGTCACCTTTGTTTTCCTAACAGTAATGTGTTTTATAAACATTTCTTTAGTCTTTAAAATAACTCTTGGTCAATCTAATGCCTTTTGGATGTTGAGTCATTAGAATCTGAATCTAGACAAATTGAAATTAGAAGTCTATTGTTTTATAGGAAAGATTGATTATTAATTGCTTGAGAACCTCTCTTCAATATGCAGTAGTACTCAGTTCCCTAAAGTTTCTAAAGCATGCTTTTGGAACCCTGCCCGCATTCAGTAATTATAGCAGTAGATCCAACTACATGAAGTCTCATAATCTAATAAAAGGTGGCAAAATTAATTAGGTTTCCTGAACCATCTTTCAGGTAAGAGACAGAATTCTAGCTTTAGGGAAGCAACAATGCAGTAGGCAATGCACTATCAGGAATGATAGGGAAGTGGAGGACTAGGATATAATCAATACGATTGAAGACAGAGTATGATAGGCAAAAGCAGTCAGAGCAAGTCCTGCAGAGCACTGGACCAGATGGCAACACACCACCCAGAGAATACCCTTTGTATGGCGTGAAGGGGGGCCCAGAAACTAGTGCAGCACTGGGACAGGGCATCCTGAGAAAGTGTAAAGTCTCCCTCTTCAGAAGTTTGCAAGACTCAGTTGTACAAAGGTATGGCTGATCTGCTCCATTGTTGGTTGTTAGTCAAGTTTCAAGCAGGAAACAGTGCTGGGGACTCAGAGGCCCCTCCCCACCGAGGCATCTGTAGCTCTGTTATTCTGTGATTTAAACTGCATCAGCAGAAACAGAGGGATAGTGGGGATTCTAAAAACAGAATTGTATTCCCCATATACGAGGCTGTTAGGTGCTTTTAAAAATGCTTTCATTGCTAACTGTTCCACTGTTAGTACAGGGTACAAGAAAGATTATTATGAAAGTCTAATTTGAGATACTGCTCCTCACAGAGAGGAAACACACATACACACTTTAGTTTAGACAGGAGAACTTGTGACATAAATTAATTCTTTAGCAGAGATCACAGATGAACTGCAAGATTTACTTTGTCTAAGACATATGTATTAAAGCTACAGTTTTAACTGGTCATCACTGTCAGGTTTAAGTATTCAATTAACAACTTTTAACAGTATATTTTTTTCTTTAGTGTAGACTCTTAGCAGTACTGAGCAGGAATAAGCTAAGGATTCAGCTAGTTGAATTTACATAACATCTGCTTATTTTTTAGGAGTAAATATATGTATATTTAAACTTAGAATACTTCAGATTAACTCAATTTTACTTTCTGTTTAGGGAGGAAATATTTGTTTTAATCATACAAAGTACTTTTGAAGAACACAGACTCATCGCAGATGTTCAGTAACAGATCATGTGATTATTACAAGTATTTTCATAATTTCTTTAACATGTATCCATTTTTAAATGGATAAACCAGGCTTAAAGGTTTTACTCTTTGCTTTTCGTTAAAGCTTTTTATGACCTAAGTCATGTCAAACTAAAATTTTACTGTGGATCAGAAATGAATCTTCAACGTCCTAATCATTTACCATGCTTTGGTACACATGTCAAAACACATGGGCTAGATGTTGGATAAAACTAAACCAGAAGGTCCACTCCAGGAGTGTAACTCACAAGTTGCAACCACTAATACTCAGTAGTCACAGAGCTTACCTAAAGAAATGACCCCAAAATATCTGTAGGATACAACATGTCTTCATGCACAGATTCATGTCTTCAGCATAGATTTTTTTGTTGAGCAGTTTTACATTTATGGTGCTGGACTCTTTGCTAGCGTAGGTGAGCCTCAGAAAAGTAGGACATATAAGACTCTAGCTGAGATGGAACTAGAGAATAACTTCATTCCTAAACTGAGGTGCTTCCTTTGTATGCAGCTTGAATAATAATGGCACTGAGACGTAAAAAGTACCCAGTATTCTGTGTTGTAACAGTATTTTTTACAATTCATTAGATTTAATGCATCATTGCTGTCTGTGTACAAAGTAGTCTAATAATATGCAATCAAAATTTAGTATCTGAAAAAGAGCATATATATATTTTCTTTCTGTATTAATATGGCAGTCAGACTTGAAGAGGAAGTGGAATTATTCCAGTTCAGATGTTTCACTGATTTGGTTAAAAATAGTGTAAGAAAAGTGTTAGTAGGAATATACAGAAATGTCTAGCCAAGTACCAGCAAGAAAAATGTAGTATCTCTTCTCTCACACCCCACAAAAACAACAGGGAAAAGCTGTGATACACATGATTGCACTTGTAATGCAAATTCAATATAATTCCCTTAATCTATATACAGTAATATGATAGTTCACGATAGACTGGAAGTGTTTATGTATGTCTCTAAATTAGTCACTTTCAGATCTCATTATCGAAAGAAATCTCTTGCAAAATATTCTTGGTATTAGTCTTTTGCCAAGCTAGGGAACATTATTTAATTAGGTCTGAGTTAAAAACTGGCATCTTTAGAGAGGAAGGAATTATTGGGCTGGAAGTAGCTTACTATAAAATTTTACATCATGATAAAATAGTTTGATTATACATGAGAAAATTTCTATTTGTTTTACCTGGAGAAAGTTGTATGTATCAAAGTTCAGTCGCTAGAAAATGCACTTCACTAGATCAAAGTTATACGTGGTACAGAAGTTAACAATGTTGTGTTTTGTACTCTTGTTATAATCTCAGTTTGGTCCACTGTGCTTTCTACAGCTGGCATTCATTGACAGAATAGAATGGAAAAAACATACATTCACAAGCAAGTGGAATTTTATCAGCTGGTGCCAAATTTAACTACATCCACAATTTCTTAATTTTGATTTTTCATCCACAGTGAAATGCTGATGCAAAACGTAACTCAGTGATTTAGATAAGTATGTAATACTTTGCCTTACTTTTTTTTTTCTCCCCATTTAAAAAGCCCCAAAACATCAACCACAAAAAAATCCCCCAAACAACAAAAACCCCAACCAAACAAAAAGAAAAACCCAAAGAGGAAAAAGTATTAGCTTTTTTCTGCTCAGATAATGAGGCCTCTCTCTTTCTTATATGAAAGGCAGTTCTGACTCATATTGTTATCCTGGGAGAGAAAGCCAAAGCTGTTTTTCAGGCGGTAAGCTCAAGAGGGCTGGAGTCTGAGATGATTTGATGAAAGCAGTGTACCATCACAAGTTTTATCCACAAACTAAATTCCAGCTATTTGAGATGTCACCATTTACTGATGTTAGAAAAGTATGGTATGCACTTTGCTACGCTTCTGAAGTTTGCTCCTACTCAAGTATGGTTCAGGGTATGGGTGCCATACACAAATGGGCTCAGAGCCTTGTGAATTTTTCAAAGGAGACTATTTCCAATCTCACTGCAAAGAAAAAATTATAAAAAATGATGATTCAGTAATGACTGTTTTCTGGATCTGAATGCCACATAAAATGCTGATCTGGAGAAAATTTGTGTAGGCATATATATACCAGTGAGCTCTGCAAAGTATTCCTTGTGGTTTTTCCTTCCTCTATCTGTTTCCTAGGGATCAGGAGATGGAACAGGTGCTGACATTCTTCTGAACATCATCCACAAGTGGCATCAGGCTGAGCACCACACATGAGTCCTTCATAACACAATCTGTTCTCTTCCTTGTCTGTACATTCAGCAGCGGTAATTTTATGATTGTAACAATGATGGCATTTTAATCATCATAGCAAGATACTTGTCTAATATCTACTAGACTAAAAGGAGACAGTAACTTAGTGTCCTAAAGATTTCGTTATAAGATTTCAAACTCAGACAAATGGCTCTGCATTCAGTTCTTTTTTTTTCCCCTTCACAAACATCAGGGCCAGAGGCATATTCTTTTACTAAATTTAAATAAAAATTGTGGAGAGTAATATGGTACCCTTAAAAATATTATCATGTCATGGACCTAATAGAGGTGGGACAAATACGTGTTCTGAAGATAAAGAAGACTTCCTAAGGGACTGGTAAGACAAAATCACTTATTTAAGGAAAAAAATATGGCAAAATGAAAGTAAAGGCACCAGAACTTTATATTGACACTGAAGAACTAAGTCTTTGAGAAGACTTGAGAGGAGTTGATTCACCACAGTAGGTACAGAGAATAAAAAAGAAGAACCTTTGAAGCTGGAGGAAGTTTCTTTAACCACAGATCTTATTGACTGTTTTCATTATGAAACAAAATATGTTAAAATGGGAAAATATGCTGATGGCATGAGGTGCTGTCATCATGATGGATTAAACTGGCATACAGAAAGAACTCAAATACCTTGAGACTGGAAGTAATGGAAGTAGAAAGAAATAATATTACAGAATGTGAACTAATGCTTTCAGAGCAATAACATGAGGAATTTCCATAGCCTTTTAATTCAACAGTTGGAAATAGAGGACAAAAAATATATGAGTGCAATACTTGATCACATTAATATCTTGCGAGCATGATACACACTTGCAAAAGTTTCCCTACAGTGTACCTTGAGAGGTTTCCTTCACGCACATTTCTTCAGTAGAAGGCAGATATAAGAATTCAAATAGACCCTCCTCTTTGAACTCTATGTAGACTTATGAAGGGTCATGTTCAAGAGAAAAAATATTGATATTAAAACATACGCAGTGATGATCAGGGAAATGTTGGACCTACAGCATAACAGAAGCCAAGATAAGTTTGATATGAATAGTCTAGCAAAAGGAAGAATTATAACTATTGTACATGAGGTTGTGCATAAGGGGTGGAGATAAACACTAGGAAAGGGGAAGAGTCAGGTGCAATGAAGGATGTTGTCCCCAAAGGAGCAATGAACATATAATAATGGCCAGTCTTCGCGAGCGAAGATCCGGGGAAGGTCTTTCCACCTTCCAGCCTGCGCATTGGATTTTTTAGGTGAGACACAGTGTGCGCGGAACTGAGCCCACCCTTTAATCCTAAGGTTCATCTGCCGGGGCCAAGCGAGCTTGGACAGTGGCAGCGAGGTCCTTAGGACGTAGGTGGGTTGCCTTTAAGGGCTAACGAGCCCCACCTGCCCGGGAGTGGCCCTGACCGGGAATCGAACCCGGGCCTCGGCGGTGATAGCGCGGCGCCTTTACCACTAGACCACCAGGGGCTCCAATGAACATATAAACTGTCAATGAATCTTAATGCCTACAAACTAGAGAGAAGTTTTGTACTGAAGAGGTTAGAAACAGTAACTCTGTAGCAGAATTGGATCACTAAACTTACACCTATATATATATATATATATATATTTAAGATAAATCTTTATCGGTCTACATAAAGTATTTTATGTGATAATTTTAGTAATAGCAGGAGACAGAACTTGATAATATTTATTTGTTTCAGTTTTGGAGTATGTATTAATACACTATATTGGCCAGTTAATAATATTACAGTTCTATTTTTAATGTTCTTCTTAAGTATACTAAAATAATTAGCAGAACCTACTTAAACCTCCCTCACGGTGCTCTTAATGAGTGAAAATAAAATTTTATGTATTTTTGTATATATGGAGTCATGATTCCTATTACTGGAAGCTAATAGCTCAAATTAATTGATATCGTATTTTAAGAATTGTCCCAGGGATCATTGCATCCTTTACTAAGTTTGTGAGGGATTTCAGTTCAGGAGCAGAAATAACATTAGATATCTTAGATGATCATACATAGTAAATAAAGAATACTTAAGAAACTGGGTCAGAGGTCTGCCCAAGACTAGATGTGTCATTGACCTTAAAGGATACCAGTTTCTGAGGCCCAAAAAAGCTATTTGGATAGTAGCCTTTTTATTTATGAACACAGCAGCAAATACAGCATTGAAAAGTATTCCTCCTTTTACTGTGAATAAGATAACCTTTTGCCCAGCTTTTGCAAAACTGCAACTATCATGTTTTAAATCCCACTCATATCAATTGCATCCAACATTTGTTTGGTCTGTTTACAGTGAAAATTCTTTGGGATTGTATTTATATTGCTAAGCACAAAACTTTCTTATTTAAACCCTATCCTTTGCATTAATGCATTAATGCATTATTACTCTTTAATTTCTTGTTCTTATCTATTATTAGAGGATATTTTTTGGGAGATATGAAGAAGGTTATTCCTTGGTCATTGACTTCTCTAAATTACATCTGTACATTTATCTTTACTGTGTGTTTTTTTCCCGCTTGCTGCTTTTTTTCTCAAAAGTTTTATTTCTTTCCTCTATTGTTGTCATTGCAAGTATATTGCAAATAGTGCTGTATATCCTGAAATATAATCCTGAAACCTAAGCATAGTTTCATTTCACCGTTTTTTACACATTTTTTGTAAATGTCCTTTTCATATCTTTAGAATGAAGAATTTCATATCACTGTATAACTATAAACTATTATTAAATATTATTTCTGTGATTTTTTAAAAAATATATATTTTATATACATTTTAAATTCAAGAGTATGATGGTAAGCACTTTATTAACATATTTCTTTTACTTAGTCAAATTATTCAATCATGTAATTTACTTGTAGGTATTTCAGTTTAGGTAGGTTTCTTTGTTGTTGATTTATTTTTTTTTTTAGGAGTTTCCTTCTCCGTTTGTGTCTGAAAGCTATTCTCAGTGTCAGACTAGAATCCGACACAACTTATACCAGACAAGAATATGCTAATGTGGAGGCATAGGGTGGTATGACTACTGATTGTGAATAAGCAGGTCATAATCCACACTGCCATAATTAAGACAAATAGGGGGAACAGGAGAACATGCATTCATGTTTCCTGGACCTCTACCCTCTTGCAAAAAGTGACACAGAACTGCCTCATCTTGCAGAACCAAGAAGAGGCAAATACAGTTGGGTCAAAGCCTCTTGTCTGCATAAGAGATCTAATCTTATGTCTGTGAGGAGAACTTGAATAACAGGCATGTGTGTTATGGGCTGAAAACGGGGAGCAGGTGGTGGGAAAGTTTTTAAATTATACTGCTCCCACAAAAAGTATTTATGTATGCCTGCTTTAAGCATATAGTCCTATTATCATTCGTATTTATGGCAGACAATAGCAATAACACCTATCCTTTACATTTCCCACTTTTTCTTCCTGAAATGATGCCCTGTCTTTTCCTTTTCCTCAAGCTGTTTTCATCCCTCCATTATTTTCACTGACAGACTGATACAGAATTTAGCAGAAATCTTCCAAGGGTTAAGAAAAAACTCTTCTCCATGACATTTTACTTGCAGTTTTTGTGTAGCTTCAGAGCTTCAGAGGCTTGCTCACTGTATACTCTCCTCTGATTTTTAAAGTACTGCATGGCCAGGAGCTTTTCCAATGGAACAAGAAACAGTTTGAATTTTTTCAACTCTTCTCAAAACCCAGAAAACCTCGTTGTATGAGTACAAGACCTGGACCTGGAACTGCATCTAGGTTTGTGGGAACCAGAGCGAGAGATCCAAAAAGTAGTCTCCAGAAGCTCACTTGAGTTTCCACAATGGAAACATTTATTGCACCACTATGAAATGTTCTTGATATATGCCTGTTATCAAGCTTTCTGAGTTTCATAGATGATTTGGTGTGTGGCTGTCTGCCTATTTCTCTCTATCTACCAATATTTGAATTCTTCTACTGCCTTTAACCAACTGTGACTAATTCTCTCTATGCTTCATGAGATCAGAAGACAGAAATACTGGTAAATATCCAGACAGCAAAGGAAAATGATGTGTTAATTACCACCTGCCCACAAGCACAGTAGAGACACTGCTGTCACTGCTCTTTCTAATGCACCCCTGGATACCATTGGGCTTCATGGCTCCCAGGACACACAGCTGGCTCATGAACAGCTTGTTTTCCACCAAGACCCCCAGCTCCTTTCCTGCAGGTCAGACCCTGGGCCTGTACTGGTGAATGGGGTTATTTTTCCTCAGGTGCAGAACCCTGCATTTGCCTTTGTTGAACTTCAGGCAGTTCTTCTCTGCCCATCTCTCAAACCTGTTGAGGGTCCTTCTAAAGGGCTGCACAACTGTATCTTTATCCTTAAAATGCAGTTGAGAGGTCTGTCTCCATTGCACCTGACCTAAGGATGGAAGAGTAAAAGAGAGCTGCATAATGAAATAGCTGCAGACGGGACCATTATCACACAGTTATAACAGCTTTTTGCTTAAATTTGGGAAATGAGTGTTTTTAAAGGTATTGACCTGCACTAGTGATACTAATAGATTGTAGAGATGGATTTTTATACTTCTAAATAAAATGCAGTCAGAATCAGCATACTGACAGCAAGAGTAGCTTAGGTTTAACATGTAGTCATACGGCACATGACATCTCTCTTACGCTCTGATGCATGTGGCTCAGGACGGTTTTTGGGTTTTGCTGAAATACACTGGAGTAGAAGCTAACATTACCATCAGTGGCTAAACTGAGGAACCAGAATGCAAGAGAAAGAGAAGAGGAAAGCTTCTTTCCCTCCAAGTGCAGTTCTATCCAAATCATTAGCAAGAATAATAACAGTAACTATAAGTTAAAAGGAATTAACAATAAGTAATAACTATTTACAAAATGAGTTAGATAATGTAATTGCTACTGTTGACTTTGGACATTGTTGAGTACCTTGCAGTCCCTTTCAAGTAGAGAACCCCTTTTCAGTGAGCAAGTAAATCTCCAGAATTCCAGGAGATTTCAATTTAAATATGCAAACAAATGAGTTTTCCCCACCTTTCTTGAGAGCAATGCCTGTTATGCCAGTGAATTTTGTCTCTTACCATTTTTCCTTGAATTATTAAAACTTTTAAATGTTTTTCCTTTCCTGATTTCACCTGCACATCTACATTTTTAAGATGTGACAAAAAGTTCAGACCACTGTTGCAATAATTTGGTGCCAACATATGACACCTACAATTTTTGTGGAAATACCTTTAAAAATGGAAGGTACTTTGCCATCTGAAGTGACTAAAATCACTCTTATTTTACTCTGAATTTTATTATTTCAGTGAATTTTATTATTTCAGTATCTCTGATGTTTGTGGTATTGATTTCTGAATTGCTTCAGTGGTCAGTCTGAATTTTATAAAGCAATATAATGAATTTTTGAAGCAGAATATCTGAGAGAAAGAAATTCCTTATCCTACATAACTTTTTGTATTGATTGGTAAAGTTTCGTTTTTATCTTACAATCCCTCTCAACCACACTGCACTTGGCTGCTGCCCACCAGTGGTTCATTGTAGGGAATACATGAAAAAGAGAGAGCAAAATATTATAGCCATTTTTATTACATTAATAGAAATAATATATTTCAAGACTAAGATATGTATGACTAGTGCTCTGGGTCAGAGCAAAAGAAAGCGATGAATATTATACATTTATATACATCATGGACTTCTTAATACAGTTTTCTAAGCTGGTTGCTAATTTTCTTCTAGTAAAAATAATTTAATTTAACACTGGTAAGTATTTGTTCCTGAATGCAAAATGCTTATTCACTACTTTTTCTTTTCCACATTTTTCACCTAGCAATGATATAGACAATTCAGTGGATTACTGAACTATCTTCCTTGTCTAGAAAGTCTGAATACCTTACTTGCTGCCTAAATGTTGGAAATCATTGTACTTTCATATTTATGTAAATGTTTTAATACTGAGGAGACTAATAAACTTCCAAAACCTTCCTAAACAGCTGATTTAGTGACTCTGAATGTAATTGTGCTAGTCAACCACCAACCAAATAATCTGGAAAATAAAACATTAAGTAATAAAAGGGCACATAAACTTTTTACTACACAAATTTATTAAGTCATATAGAAATAAAATCAATTTTTATGTATGCAGAAAAAGAAATAAAAACTTCTCTCCTATTCTTATACCCTTTTGTAATTTTGAGAGACGTAGAGAAAATATGAATACCTACTGTTTTAAGAGAGCCTGTTTCTTCATTGTATTGAAATGAGACTAATGATTTACACCATTCCTTCTATTGAAGAAATAGATCAGAGGCAGACCGAGGGTACTTTATTTACATGAAATCACAAGTATTTTGCAGTTTGCAGTGGCTTTCAAGTGTGTGATTCTATTCAACTGCTGTTGTTATACTGAACTTTCTAGCATATGACTAACATATATCCTGTCGGGTTTGCTCCTTCCGTGCCATTTGGTGTGTAACATTCTTTTTTTACTGGATTCTTTTTTTGTTGTTTCAATTTGCTTTGGAAAGATATCTGCACCTTGGTACTTGTCATCTCCAATATAATTTAAAGGAAATGCATCTTCCATCAGGGTTGAGTGATGGTGGCATTTATGCTGGTTTGTACTTCTACAGAAGTTATTCCAATAACTATAAAAAATATTATGTCCTGGTACATAGTGTTGTTTTAAAAACTACCAGTAGAGCTATGGTAACATGGAAACCAGCATGGGCAAAGTTACAGAATGAACTGAGGAAGAGTAAATTATATATTTAGCCAAAAGAAATTCTTTGAGATGAACTTTAAATGTACCTTCCAATCCCCATCATTATATGATCCCATGATTCTGAAAAGTGATTTTTCCCTTACCATCAACATTATTTGTATTACATTTAGGTTTGGATTCAATAAGCTGTTCATAATTCATGGGCTGACTTTCTCCAAACACTAGGCCATCCTAGATGAAGGGGAAGGCAAAGTTTGCATCATGAAAATACTAGCTACTCTCAGACTTATGTTGTCTGAACATTTCTTGCTGATGCAAGCAGATACCAAATAGATATGGAGAAAGAATATGGGATTGATAAATGCAGGACTGAGTCATGGGGGAGTATTTTCTGATAACTATTTTGGGTATGACGTGCTAGCAAGGATGTAAATTTTTCTAGTTCATTCAGCTTGCCTCCAGCACCTCTGTGAGGAAAACTCCCACTATCTGTGGTGAAGGTGACCACTTCAGATGGTGAGTGGATATCTTGCTCTTATGCACTGACAGGCAGCAATCATCTAAGAAAACCATTGAAGCTGCTTCTACTCAGCGAGATGACCTAAGTCTGTGTAATCTGGAATATATAGTCTCTGCATCACCCGAGTGACCTTGCAGATGTTTATTCCTAGATCCTCTATAAATTTAGTCATGAATGGAAGGGTTGATGACAAACAGTGGGTATATCTCTCATGTATTCCTTGCAACATGTGTGAAGGAGAAACTTTTTGTTATCTGAATTAAGTGCTGGCTGTTATGGACGTGAATGTCTATGGTTGTCCAGGAATATGTTTTATTAGCCAGAGAGGGCAGAAGTTGGATTCACAGTCTAAATTCAATTACAGATGTCACTGGAGGTGAACTTTGGAAATATCAGTACGTTATTACTTGACTGGTATGTGAGAAAGAGATTCTTATTGTCTGAGAAGACACCTTGAATGTGTGCAATATCTGTGAAGAAGGTTGAATCAAAATGATTCTTTATAGCATTTGGTGCTGGGCTCCTCAAGAGGTGGTTAACATGCCAGCATTGACAGTGTGAATTAGCACAGCTCTGGCAGATTAATTGGAGGCTTTTGTTTTTTTACACAGCTTCAGATTAGGGTTGAATAATTCCTGAAATTTTCACTGCATCAAACTTCATTTTTTATTACTCATGTGGATGTTTTCTCTTGATTTGGTTGATAATTTTTTGTCATAATTGTAGTACTGTTTTCAGTAATATCATTTTTAACTTGAGGTAATTGCATTGTGGTTCACTGTTAACCCCTGACATGACACAATGTCTAGCAAATGTCACTTTTGCTTGTTTGATTTACAGAATTTGAAGTCATAATTTCTAATATTTCTCTTTCTGGATAATTTCAAAGATATAGTATACACATTTTCCCTGAATTAAAAAATAATATATGGATATTTATATGCATGTCACCAGATTAGTTTTTCATTTCATGTGTCTTAATATATTTGTTTCTTTTATCTATTTAATTTAAAATGCCCAAATTAACAATATCTGTGTTATTTCACTTAAAATTTTGTTTATGGTATTTGGATGCTTATAATGATTTGGATGCTCCTTTGCCACTTCTACACATTAGTTTTCATGTTTTTTCTTGTAATTTCCATTTTCATGTTTCATGCAATATCACTTCTTTCACAGGAACTTGCAGTATGTTATGCATCCACTACGATGTAAATATCCTGTTTCTGACACAATTCCAATAATTAATCTGTCAGGACTTTTGTTTTATCTCTATATATAGTTCATGTATATTCCTATTAGGAATTATCTTCCCAGGATGAGAGATAAGATTTGCTGTCTATGTTCTATTTCATTAGATGTTTCTCTTCAAATCACTTGTAGATCTCAAATTAATTTGTGTATCCAGTCCAATTTATATTTAATACATTTCATTTCTGTTTAATATAACATTCCAGTCAATGGACATGGTTTCTCTTGAACAGTTCCAATAAACAAGTTTTCTTCAATGATGTTGTTACTTCTTTTTGTACAGTTGATGAAATACTTTCAGCTGAAATCCTCTAAATTCTGGACAATCTAATTTCTGTGGGGGATGTTAGTGGTGTCATGTCCTTTCTTAAGAATACATATGCTTTATTTCTCAATAAGTGCAGTTTCTAAGTATTGGAAAGCTCTTGAAAAATTTATTTGTTGTGTCCATTTATGGTGGCCATGTCCAAAAGCTTATGTGCTGTATTTTAGTGGTTTTGCAATCATTCTACATGTTATTTAAAAACTGACTACACTTTTTCTCTGTGTGCAGCTTGAAAGACCATCCCTTCTTTTCTTTACCTTCATCATCCTTTCACCAAAATTTGTCACCTGGTCTTTAAACTTAGCTGTTTTATTTCATTCTTCCAGTTCTTCCAAATGTAAATGGAATTCCCCTTGTGGTTATCTTCTCATTTTTGACTTATTGAAGTCTTCTAAGGTCTGATCTCAAATTAAGGATGTAATGGAAATAATCTCTTTACAGTTTCATATTTAACTCAGTAGCAGTATATAGCCTTTGAATACTTATTTTCTTGTTACTGTTTCCTGTAAAACACATATTTCTGGGATTTAATTATTTGTGACTTCAGTGATATTGTCTGGTAACTATTCTATCTTCATGTTACCTGTAACTAAAACTTGACAGAATCAGAAGACCATTTTATAAATTATCACACTTTTTTTTCTTTATTGCCTTCCTTGTTTTCTTGAAGAAATTATATTCTTTTATCTTAGTTGTTTACGCAGGTCTCTGAAGACATGGGCTTTTTCAACAGTCTTTAGATTCTCCATCTACTTCCCCCTTTTTCCATGATTTCTCAATTTCACACTTTCTTTGTAATACCACCCAGTTCTAGTACCACATAGTGTTTATGTGCTTGTTGCTCAACCCTTTAAATATTTTAATATTTAACCCTTTAAATATTTTTGTACATTGAAATTGACTGTTTAGTGAACAACAGGAGTTACAAACATTTACGGAAAGAAAGGCAAGACCTACGTGGCTTATTTCACTGTATCCACAGAGGATATGAGATCAGTCACAGTGTTTCCCTATGACGCCCTTGCTGCCACATTCAATAGCCATCTAATTTCTGTAATAACACTCTAAACACCCTCTCAATCATTGTGTCGTGGGAATATCCAGCCTTGCCAGCAGATTCCAGGCTGTTGTGGCTCAGGATGCTATCTAAGAGTCCACTGGACCTGTTCCACAAGCCACGCTGCTGAGCCCCCACCATGACTTCACACCACACTGCGCTTTCAAACTGCTTTGAAATGCCAGCATGACTCCGTGGAAGGAGCTATAGACAGCAGACAGCTGCCTTTCTCCAGCATTCACACACAGTGATTTGAGGTTCACCTGAGTCACACCGCCTTCTTCCTTGCTTCCTGACATAGCATCATTTCTAGCATAGCCTTTCCTGACCTTCCCTTGGTTTGAAGCGATGATCCTATCCACATCCCTCCTCTCTTCTCCCAGTCCACATGGCTGGAGGAGGGATGGGAGATAGCTGCATTAGCAATGAAACTGTCCTATGTGAGGACATGAAGGAGGAAGTGCCTTGTCTCTGCCAAGTGTAGGAATAAAATTTTGTTACTTTTCCTCCTGAGTGACTATGAACACTACTCCAAGACTGTGGATTTCACAGGAGGTGGAGATTCTGCCTATCTGCCCTATGCTGCTCTAGTCTAGCAGTGTTAAACCAATGTCTCTGGGTCTGATGCCCACCTGAAAGGAGTAGTGGCAATACAAGAGTTCAGATCAGCTTTGGTTATGACTTGCACAACTAGCTAAGAGGCAATTGGGTGTTTCTAATTACCTCCTACCCTTTCAGTGGGCAAAGTATTTCTTCACCTTTCCTCCTTTCCTGTCCATTCATTCTCTTGTTGCTTCTCCCCATTCTTTTCTCCCTTTACTATTCTCTTCCTACTTGTGTGGACATAGCTTCCACATGGTGCTCACTGTACATGTCTATGTGCTGACTTTGTCCACTGAAATGTTTTGTTGAATTTGTTTTCCTGAATTTAATGTGCTAAATTGGTTAACAAATAAACCTTGCAAGCACTTGCATAAATTGTGATGCAGAAGCTTGTATTTGGAAACCAGGGTGATGATGAGGAATACGAATTACCCCCTTCAGCAGCAATGAGTTGTTAAATCAACTTAAACAGGAACCTTAGAAATACAGGGTTTGAAGAAACCTGTGTAGAACAACTATCACAACACTGTGTCATGACTACAGTGTGAGATGATGAACAAATAGATGGTTTGCAAGGTCACCCTGCTCATGGCACCAAATGTAGTGCAGATGAAGGCACAGAGAAGGAATGGCATACTGTTGTTACTGACCACAACCTGAGTCCTACTGCCGGGGGACCTGCTCCCATAATTTCAAAGGAAAAAGACATGTGAGAGTCAAGGAGTTTGCGGCTGTTCCAAGGTGAATGATGCTGATTTAGTTCCTCTTTGCCAAAAGGCAGTGCCAGAGCTGTTTGTTGGGGTGACCAAGACACTGGGAAATAGCTGTGAAGGTGAAATATACATCTGGTCTTAGATGTGCATGAACCTTTGATTAGACCAGTTTGTCACTATATCCTTCATCAACAAGATGTTCCTTCCTTTTTACTGAACTACTGCATAAATGTCTAGAAGACAACATCCCACAGTACAAGGGCGAAACTTAAATTCACTTTTGAGAAGCACTGAGGCTTCTCTTTCTGGGCTTCTGCAGTGGACTGACTGGCTATTGAAAAAGATACATGTGAGATGTTTTGATTGCTGTGTGGATTTTCTCAGCTTTTTGGCCATAGAATTCCTCAATTGTTAGACCACTTCCTGATATAACAAAATATAACTAAGTCTTCTTCAGAAAGTGTGTTCAGATCAGGTATCACTCTTAGACATATCAGGAGGTAATTATGGCAGAACCAGGTCAAGGACAGCCTTTCAGCCACTTGCCAAATTCATGTAAGGCAACTCAGCAAACAAACTCTCTGAATCCAGATGATAGTCCAGCCTCTCTCCTTGTACTAGACAAGTTTTAATTATTTCACTACAAAGAACCAGCAAAGAGATGGTAATAAATATTGTCAAAATTAATCACAATAAAAAATAATGCAGTTCTATGAACAGAGGGGGGGTATCAGCTCTCTGAAACTTGAACTCATGATTGCAGTGCTCGACATGATTGAATCTGATATCCCAACACATCACATGCAATAACTAATGAAGAACATTGTCATGGTTTAACCCTAGCCAGCAGCCAAGCCTCACGCAGCCCCTCACTCGCTCCCCCACCAGCAAAATTGGGGTGAGAATCGGAAGCATAAAAGCTGGAAAACTCATGGGTTGAGATAAAGATGGTTTAGGGAAAGCAAAAGCCACACATGCAAGCAAAGCAAACCAAGGAATTCATTCACTGCTTCCCGTGGACAGACAGGTGTTCAGCCATGTCCAGGATAGTGGGGCTCCATCATGCATAATGATGACTTCAGAAGACAAATACCATCACTCCAAACATACCCCCCTTTCTTCTTTGTTCCCACACTTTATACACTAAGCATGATGCTATATGGTATGGAATATCCCTTTGGTCAATTTGGGTCACCTGTCCTGGCTGTGTCTCCTCCCAGCTTCCCATGCACCTCCAACATCCTTATCGGCATGGCAGTACAAAAAGTAGAAAAGATGTTGGCTCTGCGTAAGCCCTGCTCAACAGTAACAAAAATATAACCCTGTGTTCAGCACAAATCCAAAACATAACTCAGATGAAATGATAACACATAGCTCTGAAGTATTTTTCTTAAGAGATATGGGATATTCTCCTCCCAACTCACACTCTCTATTACTCATAATCTCTTTTACTCTTTCCTCCTTGTTTTCAGATTGTGATTTCTCTGATTGGCTTCAGAAGAAGAAACCTTTTTTCTTTTTAAAAATAAAAGAAAATAAATAAATAATCAAACAAATAGAATGGCACTAGTGCTTTTTCATATATTTTATTATTCTGTATGTGTACCTTGTATGGTTTAATTCTCTTTTGTGTTTTATAAGAGTTTTGGAGGGTCTGAATTGTGTGAAAAGACTAATTAAAAATAAAATTTGATATTTTAAGGTAACATTTTGAAACAATATTTAAAGTCTTGTGCAAAAACAATATTAAAAAAAAAATCAGCGTAAAAGCAACCTTCATCATTTGTAATGAAGCAAAAAGAAAACATTGGGTTAGGTTAAAAGTTTTTCAATACTCAGTCTCTTCCAGCCTTTACTTAATCAATTATACAATGGGACTATGAAAATTAGTATGTTTTCTATACACTACATTACTGCATCTGTTCATATTTCTTAGAATTTCAAAATAAAGATTATGTTTAAGATTGGAACATCAGCTGTCAGACATATTCAACAACAATATGACCAGACCCACATTTTCTTAGACTGCAGCAAGATTACTAGCTACCTTGTTTCTGTTGTCTTTCAGACTCAACTGCATGCATATATGTCCTTCCCATAAAAAATACTTTGCAATTGGTTTTGAATACCATTTCATGATAAGAAGGCAATTTTTAAAATTTTTACCATTCTTACTGATTTAAGGTATATGTATGGAGTTTATAGCTTTGATTAGTTATTTGTTCCAAGCCTTAAGATAAGTGTCCTCTTATCTTTCAGTGATCATCAGTCACACAACTGTTGCAGTGCATGGCTTTGCTTCTACTGGAGAAATTACACTGGTCTTCCACTGTTCTAAAAGAATTCTTCTAGTGTATAAAACCCCCTTATCTTAAAAGTTTTTCTTTAATTTTGCATATAGTTTGTTTGTGGGTTTTTTCTAATTATACTCAAATTCACATTTATATGACAAAATGATACTTACTATTTTTTAGTGAAAGCCAATGGCTCCATGACATGGTATACTGTGCTCCCTCTCCTTGTTGAAACAGTGTTTGTCTCTTAGTAAAGGATCATTTCCTTCTGTTATAATTAATGATGACATCAAATATCTGGCCTTGTATTTTCTGTTTGATTCCAAAAATCTTTGTCTTCCTTTGATTACAACTCTTCTGTATGACATGAGTTTCCCATAACTTAAAATGTCAATCTTTTTTTTTTATATATTGAATAGTGCATTGTTCATTAATAGCATGTATTATAGAATTTGCATAACTTTCTGTTCCCTTAGCTGCATTATTTATTTTTATATTAGTCATATATGGAATATTAGTGTTTCATTTATCTCCTACTGCAAATAGTATAGTGGAAATCATAGGACATCTGGTTATGGATAGAGAATATTTTAGTAACACAATCATAACCTAAGAGTAATGGGTTAATCTGACAGGACAACTCTGTGTTATGGTACACCAAAATGTCTGGATATCCCTAAGTGGATTAACTGTTAAAAAATGCAGTTTGGCAGAAATTGAAATGTTCATGATTTGCACTCAAAATGCTGAGTAGTTCTGGTTAAGAAAATAAAGAAGGCAAATATCTGCTACTCTTTTTAATTAAATACAGAGGGTTTTTTCCAGTTCAAGACATTTTAATTTTTTTAAATTTTCATACTAAAGAGAAGACATATCTAAAAAGATGAGGATTTAAAAATAATTTTCTAATTTGCCTGTGAATACTTAGCTCACTTTTAAACCTTCAGAAGTATGAATTCTGTCTTGGTGTGAAAATATTTCTTTTTCATTCTTTCAGTTCTCCAACCCAAATATATGAAAACAAACAAGCAAAATAAAAATCCATAGTTCTTCAGCTGAGGCCTCCAGTTTCAGACTTCAGTTTTTAAAAGTTTAATTTTGATCATCCTTTCTGGACACACTTATGCAACAAGGAAGTCTTACACATGAATGTATTACTGTGGTACTCTTCATATTCACACAGCTGGTGCATTACTCAGAATAACTACGAGCTGCATATCCTCTCTTATCTCCATTCCTATCATTTAGTCTGGTTTTGAAAATTTGATACCAGTTGCTTAAACAACCGAGATCTCTCCAGTCAGGTTTTGCCCTCTTTGATATACTGATCATAATCTTTCTTGGTCACACCATCCTCTGCCTGATTCACGAATTGAAAAGCTCACTTGTGTTACATAGTTCTCTTGAGTCTCTGGATTTGAAACACTTAACATGATTACTACTGCCACTATTAGACAGCATTGTTTGTGAACATAATATTTGTCAGCCACTCCCTTATTTCTGAATTTTTCATCCCTAATGAAAAAGCAATTCCTGAGAGCTTCAAAGACATGTTATTAAAATTCAGATCATGGACCACCCTCACATTTAAATATATTTCTACCTTCCCTTTGAGTTCTAAAGTAAAAATAACAACATTTACATAACATGCTTTTAAACAGTGCACACACTACTTTTAAGTAGTTCAATCAGCCCTTTCTAATCTAGTACATCTAATTATGGAGAGTAATTTGATTCTTTCAGAGTGGAAAGAGCCTTTTTCCCCATCACAGTGGAAAAATTGTGCAGGTTTTTAAATGGTGTATGCTTTTGCATACAAGTTTAGTAAGTCATTCCACCAACAGCAGCAAAACCCGACTTTCACAGCTCTGTGACCCACACTGCCTATCGTGGTTCCGTAAAATGTCTCTAATACCCTCCCACCAAATCTGCACTTAAATCCTAGGTCTCTCCCACTGATGACAGCCATCAGCTGCAAATGGGGCAGCATATGCCCTGTCTCGTGCCAAACTGCAGGTGCACTGTTTGCCCAGCCTGTAAATGCACCCTGACTGCTGGGTGGCCAAAGGACAAGTAATGCTCAGCTAAGGATTCCGCATTTCCTTCAACAAGACCTTCCCTTGAATCTTTCTTCCACATTTAGTGGCAGATTTTCATGAAACTTCCCCAAACACAGAATATCTGAGATGCCTATCTCTTTCTCAGTGGGTAAATCAGAGAAATAAGTTTTATCTTCTTAAGAAATCAGTGTAAGAAAAATGTTCTAATCTTCACCACCTTTTCTCTATGCATAAGTTATTTCTGGCTTATGGATTTTCAGAAACTTGGTTTTGTCTGCTGTTTATTAGCAGAACTCCTCTTGAAAAAAAAAATTTGTCATGCTGATGCTGCTTTTCTGGCTTTATCTTCTAGACTCTGACAAGTCTTAGCAATGTTTCATTTAGGGTGAAAGTGAAATATGAAATCCAAAAAATAATGTCATGAATACAAGCAACATTGGAAAGTGTCCTGAATTTCAGGTTTCATTCATTCTACTTTATCTTGTAGTCTCTATCATTAGTGGAGCTATGTCTCCATCTGTTTCCACACAGTCCCTGTGTAAAAAATGCAGAAGCAGCATTCAGGCAACAGAGCCTCCACGAAAGCACTGCATTTTAAGGCCTCTAGTTGACATTACTACACTAAAGGCCTTGTCTGAGGCCTAAGCACTCACAGTATTAACCTAACTTTCTTTCAGCTTGGTCTGAATAAGTTATCCTGTCAGGTACTGCAGATCTGCATCTTCTCTTTTTCACTAGATCAGGAACAGAGCACAGAGATCTCCCTGACAGTATCTTCTTCTGTGTACTTGATTTTATTTCCTTCCTAGCATAAAAGGTTTCTCAAAATGTTGTCTGCAGAATAGCTCTCTGCTTTGAATACAGCATATAGAGCATGATGAGTGAGATGGATCAACATGTGGAGAGATTTGGACTCCTCTTTGGTATCTGTTTCCATCTGTCAGAACTGGAAAATAGAAAGTAATGTGAATCAGTTCACATTTAACTATAATCTCCACTGTAAGAACTGCCAGAGATGACTTTGGCACAGTCTGCCTGGGCAGGTATCCAAGACTTCTCGTCGTATGTGTCTTGACTTAAGGAAGCCTCCAGGCACAAGAACCCCAAATGTTTTTGCTTAGAAATGAGTTCCAAAACATTTGCTATTGATGTGATCCTGAATTTTGTAAATGTGTTCATTTTTTTCCCTTTTGAACAGGGTTTTCTAATGCTTAAGCTGTCTGATGAAATCAAGGAAATTTTACTTGATGCACACTGAAAAATGCTTAGAAACCCCACTCACTCTTCCCCTCCTTCTCTAACTCTTGCACAAGTGAAGACACTAATGAAAAGATCAGTTCTAAAGCAGGAGATAGATGAAAAGATACCTTAAATTAAAAAGATACCTCAACTTAAACAAAAGCAACATCCGTTTTCCTCAGACTTATATTCTTAACACTTTACTCTGTTGCTCCTTGAAGGAGAGAAAAAAACCCCCAACAAACAAAAACCACAGCAAAATAAAAAATAGATATCAATTAATTACAAAACCCTTCTCTCAAATTACAGTTCTGCCTCACGTCTCCCTTCTACCGCTAGCGAATGACTAATCAGGAGATGCTGCAGGCTTCTAGAATGACAAGGCCAAACAGGACTGAAAAGTTTCTTCCATTTCAATTCTCATTATGAAGTCTGAGTGATTTGGTAGGATTTCTTATTTGTTTTTAATATAGACCTTGTAAATTAGGACACTAGTACATTGCTTTGATAATGCAAACATTTCCTTAAAGCAAGGCAGTGTCACTTTACTATTAAAAGAAAGACATAGAAATAGGTTGAAATACATCTTAGAGTTAGGTTGAAATACATTTATGGTGGCTGAGGGAGGACTTTGTTATTGAATGTATTTACCTCCATGAACAGTATATGCTGAAACTGAAGGATACCTTGTGAAATCTGTGTGTTCCTGAGGCAATGACAATGTACTTGCACATAAATACCAGTATTTTTCTGCTAGGTATCTATTTTTGGCAAGACTGAATGAAATAAAAACATAAATTAAAACAAGCCCACATCAACTTACTAAAACTCTCTGTTTTTCAAGTTTTAATTGTAAGTTTTGGTTTGGGATTAATTGGATGAAAAGCACTATATCAGTGTATACACAAGCTGTAACAAGTGTTTCACCTTGTTAAAAGTTCTACTTACCGTAGAAAGTCTGGAAGAAAAGAATCAAGTTATAACTTCTGTTTTAAGAGACGTTTAAGGTACCACATTTTTATAATACAAAGCTGCTCAAAATTTTCATCTATATTAAAAAATGTTTGCTTGTCTATTGTTTAAGAAAAGGGAAACCTGATAGTAATTTTGGAAATTGTCATCTAGAGGTTTAGAGGTTCTAAATTAATATGTATCATTTCCCTTTGCTAAAGCTTCAAGAATTTACATAATTTGAGGAAGTATCCTCTGTTGTAGCATTCCAAGTGCTACAGTCTGTTATTGTAGAAGTGACAACAGACCACAAGGATAACATTCTACCCTTATGACATTGCTTCTTTCCTTTTTTTCCCACTCCATTAATGCAGTACCGTTTTAAAGATGGATAACTTGGGTTGAAAATGTCCTCGGGCAATGTAAGGCTACTGTAGCAAAACCTGAGTCATTCCATCTGGTCATCAGAGTAATGAGTATGACCAAGAGAAAGAAGACAAGGAAGCAAATTTCCAAAATCTGTCTTCACCATAAGAACCTTAGATAAAGGTCGGACAGTGCAGTTGCACTTGCCCTAATTCTTACTCCAAATTAGTTCTGAATCTAACTCACCTACAGACACATGCTTTCATTTATATCTTCCCAGCAGTCACACTATTTACCTAAACCCAGCTCAATGCAACAGCTCATAAATAAAATTTGCTTTAACATGTTAAGGTATACAATAGGCTAGCTCCCTGTCATGGAAAAGAAATTATTTCTTTTTCTAGCTAGTGATTTAAAATATTTGTAAATGTTAGCTTCCTTTTTATTTTTTAGTAAATAGATCAGAAAAGGTCACCTATGGTTTAGAACCATTAATTCAAATTTTAATTTCATTTCATGGCATAGAGAAATGCTTGGATTTTTTCCACTTTCAGAAGCAAAGCATTTTTTCGTTTTCCATCTACTGTCTTTTAATTTTCCTTGCAATTTTCCCCAATGTTTCCAAACATAAAAGTCAATATTAAACAAATGGTTACACTATTTATCCTTATGTAGCTATATTTTCCCTGTTTGGCTATTATTAACACCAAAAACATTACTTTAAGCATAATGCTATAAAACCATGACTCTACCTGCAGTTCGGATGACTACCTTGGCTAAATTCTCATTATTTTATCACCACCTTCTCTCAAGATTGTTTTTCTTCAATTAACTAAAAAAACACTAGTTGCTCAAGTTTGGAAAAGTTTCCTACAAACAAAACAAAAAAAAAAAAAAAAAAAAAAAAATTTCTTACTGAAATAAATGCACTGATATATCACTGAAACAGATATTTTTGTACAGATTTGCATGGGATAAAATGGGGGTTTAGTGTGAATTAAATTGGTTTTACTGTAATCAGAGAATAACCTTAGCTAAAATGTTTATCAAACCGACAAAATTTCTAGAATTACTTTTCTTCTCCCCTTAGGACAAATGTAAAATCAATACATGAGATTAATGCATGATTAGCAATCTTATATTATGTATTCAAAGAGAAAAATTTTCACACAAATTTCCCTACATATCTTGATGAAAGTGGTCTGTAGAGATAGAACATGTTCAGGAATATTTAATGAAGTGTGGTTCAAATACTGGTGTCATTTAAAATTAGGAAGACAGAAGTGATCTAATGTAACTTCCTCTTATACTCACTTCAGCTATGCTCCAACTGAAACAGATGTCTCTTCTTTGTAGGAGAGCAAGAAGGTTAGGGCTCACTCTTGGCATAATTTAAACTAAAAATACTGTGCTTTGTCAGGGAAAAAAAAAAGAGTTTGGATTCAACTAGGGTATCTAAGATGCAGTCTCATATAATAAAAATAAAAATATGTTACTTTTTTACCTGAACTGTGTTTTTTCAAGATCTGTTTCAGCATAAGGGAGGTGTGTATGTATGTATGAGTGTATATGCATGAGGTATATGCACATAAAATGCTTCCATTCTGATTTTTTTTTTAAACATAGAATACTTATTTATACTCCATTCATTATACTGCACATCCCAAAGCCACTAAAACAAATGTGACCCTCGGCTGAAAGCAACAAAGTCGCATGTCCATCTATAAAACACTGTTTTGCTTGGGGCAATACATCTTGAGCAAGTGTATAGCAAATCTCAATGCATTTTAATATTAAAAATTTAAGCCTGGAGAATGGTCTTATCCGGTTCCCAGGCCCCCTTTCCAGCCCTTTGGGGAACATCTTTGCTAATGTATTGAAAATAAGCAATCAGGAAGGAAGTATGTATATACAGAATAATATGCATTACTAAATGGATAAAATATCTCCAAATACAGCTACATCATATTTGATACATATGCCTGACAACCATCAGCCTGTCCCTGAAATGGAATCATGTATATTTAATCCTGTCAGAGTTAGCCAAATCAGCCTGACCAGTGCATCTTTCACTAAACTGCAAAATTCATAAGGAGAGGTGACTCCAGGGTCAATGTTTCCTCCTCCTGGCTCTTCTCCAGTCCTGGGATACCATTCTCACCTATACCTCTTAACTTTTGTTAAAACCAATTACAAGTGGTGCTATGTAGCTCAGGCAGTGATTGAACATTCTCGTGTCTGATGATGGAGATGTTTGTTTGTTGTCTTTTTTTCAAACACACACAGGTTGTGAATCAGAGATATACTGTGGACATAACCTGTTGCAGCAGCAGGAGTGTGCAATAGCAGTAGTTGTGTCCACAATCTCTAGCTTCTAGAGGTCCCTAAGAACATTATTATGCACTAGAAGTTTCCACATCTCAGCTACTCAGAGCTATCAATCTTTTTTGACCTCCCTCTGTTCATGCTCCAAGCAGATGAGAGCTTGGCTTTTGTTCCCTAGCTTTGCCAAAGCTGTATAAATATGTTAATGTCATGCTGACCTAACCACATCTAAGTGTCTTCTGGCCTGTTAGGAGATCATTTCATTTGCCTGAAAAACACCCATGTACACATAGCTTTGTGCAGCATCTGGAGTTACTGTTACTGTAATTGGTGAATGACCAGATCTGTTCTGTCTCACTCTCTTTTCAGATTTTTCCTCTATTCTAGGTGACAGCTTGAGCTGCTAGGTATTGCTTTTGCAAAGAACTGTTCAGCTTCTCTATAAATTCCACTCCCTTATTTGATCCATATAACCTTATTATATTCATAAGAGCCCATTAAAACCACTTAGCAACCTATCTACTTTTTTTTTTTTCTTTAAATACAATAGCTTTTTCTTTCTCTTAACCTATACAAGAATCCACACAGTTCTGAAGCTTTCACATCTTATCTTGAAACTCATAAATTCTTGCATGGCACTGCATTTCAATGTCATTATTTTACTAGACTCTTTCCTCCCTGCTGCCACCACGTCCACACATTTTATGCCACTCTTTTTCCTTGTCTGATCCTTGGAATAGCCCTGGATGGGTGTCACCTCCTTCTCTGCTTGGCTCTTTTAATTCAATTACAATGGTCTTTGAAACTTGGCTTTCCCAGGATGTTGCCCTCATTCCTAATATTGACTTGTCATATGGGTATGTTAGGAGTTGATGTACCTGCTTGTCATTTTCTGTCTAAAGGATAAACAGAAAGATTTCTTCCGGCACCACTTTCTTTTTTAAAAATGGCAAAAGAGAAAGCAACAGCTAAATGTGCCATTGCAAATATTTTGGACCAAACCCTCTTCACTTTATTCTCATTTGTAGCTTCATTCACTTCTGACAGGTCCTTTCATGTTATTTGATGAGCAGTATTTGCACTCTGTCAGTCACTACCTGTATTATTAGGTTAAGAATAGAAACAAATAATTATATTGCCATAAAGGTGTCTCTGCAGGGTTTCTTTAAGGAGCAGATTTCCTGATTAAAGCAACTCCTGGCTTCTTTCATTTTTGAAAGGCTTTAAGCAATCTGAAATGTTGCTTTGATTCAGTCATGATAAGCAAGTACATGCAGAAACGCTGCAGTACAGAGCTGCTTTTTATACTGTGGCTTTTTACAAAGGTTTAAATTACTAAGCCTAAATGAGCTTCTTAGAAAAGGAAGAATGCCTCTTGCTTGTCACAGCAACTGTCTTTTCTGCCTGCAGTAGGCAGGACATTGACCTCTACCTGAATAGCCCGAGGTAAGAGGAGTAGCCACTGGAAATTATTTATAACCTGACCAGCTCATTTAGTTTCATCCTCTGAGGCCCTCAGAGTTGAACTGACACAGCAATAATGGCCAGCGAACTTTTGATCCAATTAATTGTTAATGAGAGGTTTGATTAGCAAATAAAGGGCCTATTAGGTTAGCTGATTGTCTTTCTTTTGCAACACCAGAGGTCAACATTTTTTTTTTTGACTGAAAGAAAAGAACATTGTGTACTCTGTGGTTAAATTAATCACATGCTCACAGGTGTTGAGTAAAGTTGATTCAGGAAAACAGTCAGCTTAGACATCTGTCTGTAACCATGAGAATGCAATAGGTATTCCTCATTTTGTTTATGATTCGTTTTTCTGTATTTCATTGTTAATTCAACTACCTCCACCTTTCTGTGCCCGCAAAATACTGCATTAACCCATCCTCCTTCTTATCTTGCTTTCCTCCAGAGTTACTTTACAGCTGTCTTTTACTTTAATTGTGCTGCCAGAATTCTCAGTCAGTTTCAAATTAATTAGTTCTTCATATGTATTTAAAATCTCCCAGTGTATATGCAAAAGCCATTCCAATGCATGAAGTTATAGTCCTGAAAATTTCCCTCTGAGTTATGACATGCTTCTTTAAAATTACAATGACTAAAGAGAAACACAAGATTAAGGACAAAACTGAACTACAAATGACACCTATGTAAATTAAGAGTATTTTGATCTCAGTGCAGCCATGTTGGATTTATGTTAGTATAAATCTCTAAATCTGACATTAACAAATTGATCCCTGTGGAGTAGTTTTTGTTATCTGAACGTTTAATCTTCTTTCATGTTATCAATAATGCTTGAAAACGGAATGCTGTTCACTGTCTCTTCCTACCAACCTCCATAATGTACAGAAAAACCCTAATTAGAAAAACACTTAAGTTTGTCGTCAGGCTTTCAGATTAGAAATCTGGAGATGTGGTTATCTCTTTTGCAGGATGTGAGGTAGTCCTTAATTCCATGATCACATTCTGTTTTTTGGTGACTCAACTGAAGGGATGCATGGAGGGATATTGCCAAAAGTAACAATTCATGAGTGTTTCTTTTTACCCTTGTTACTCAATAAAAGCTCATGATATGTTTACTGAGTGTTATCCAAACCTTACCCACATGAGAGAAATGGTAATTTTATGATGATGTATCATGGTCTTAATTGTAATACAAAAGCATGTAGCAAACAGTATTAAATAAAAAAAAAAAAAAAAAGAAAAAAAAAAAGCAAAAAGCAAACCCAGTGCAGAATAGCATAATGTAGCTATTTTTATTGTGGTGGTTTATTTTGTTCTGTTTTAGTTTTGTTTGTTTGGCAGTTTGTTTCTGTTTTTTGTTCTTTAACAGGAAAAGCTGAGACGTAGAAACGTTAATGCTAGAAGTGTAGGCTGACTCTTCTCAGAAACATATTGCAATGACACAAAACTTGAAGTAGGGGCATGAATTGGAGCTTTGTTCTTGACTGTAGACTGAGGTTTGTAGCTCGCTCTCAGTGCAGCTTCTGAGTGGATGGTCACACTGGTCAGCAGAAGGCAGAAGAAGGGAACCGTGAAAAATAATAATCCCTTTTCATGTTGATGGAAACTTCAGCAGCTTGATAGTCCACCTGGGCTACACCTGTGCTCTGATTTTTGCTTGTCTGGTTGCATGCATAAGGCCTGACTTCTATGTATGTGCTTACTCTTCTGTAGCTCCCTACTAACTCAGAGCACAGCGCTTACCAATGTAAATATGAGTACCTAGCAGATTTGCAAATAAGAGACCCATAAAAAGAACAGTACATGATTAGTAATCTGCAAAAAGTTTGGTTGAAATGACTAGCCCAGTGTCATTAATGACCAGTATGACAAGGTTTAATCCAGTTCTCTAAGGCTGCTTTAACCACAAACCTCCTGTAATCTTCTCTGATCTAGTAACTGCTCTCACATAAAGTGGGGGTTAGGTGAGGTTGCTTATGCATGTAGACCTTGACTTTACATAGGTTCTGCTTTCGCCTGGCTTTTCTAGGTTCACTTATTTCAGCCATAATTCCTAGATCTTTGTAATATATTAAGACTTAGATCTTGTGTCTGTTGTTATCTGAACTAAAGCATTTTAGACCACTGCATAAATCTCTATCATGTCTCATATAATTAAGAACTGTGAAAGCAGTAGTAAGGTTTTGTCCTTTGCATAGAGATGTTTTGAGAGGTAAATGAGGCCTACAGTTTGCCAAGAACTTTCTCAGAACTATTTTTGACCTTTAAGACATACCTGAGGCCCTAGGAACCCTGATTCTTTTGCAGCATCTAATGGGAATCTTCTGAGCCAGTCAGAGGTCTTCTGTCTCCAACTTTGTCAGACTTTAGCAAGCCTTATCCTTTACTTCGCTGTCCTTCAATGAAGTCCTAATCCTTTCAGTACTTAATTTTCCTACATCCCCAATCCTTCCTTTGATCAGGCTCCTGGTGTTTGTCTCTATTTTCAGTCACCTTCATAGCTCTTTTTAGCTACATAGAAAACATTGTTTACCTGATGTTATATGTGAAGCTTTACCTGCGCATGTGCAGGCAAAACCACACATGCACATGTGCTGCTGTAGACATGAACCCAATGGTTCAGAATTCTTAAAGTCATAAATAACTGAAAGTAGCCTTTTTTAATGCAAAATCACCACCTGCTTTGACTGGGTTGGGAAATGCTCTGTAAAAATTAGTTACCACATACAAAGATAGATAATGGAGAAATACATATTAAAAAATATAATATGATGATGGAAATCCATTAGCAGTTGTGCAATAACACAGGAAGGGATAGTTGAAAATATCTAATTGAGTCTAAAGTATGCATTTCAAGATGAGCTGTCAGATGAAATGGAGAATTCAAAAATTGAGAAAGGAAATCTGTTTAAAACAACAAGGTCTGAATAATTGTAAATTCTCATAGCATGAGATGTGCCTTGGCCATCAGAGCTTATGATCAGTGGAATAAAAGGGGCAAAGTACACAAAGCCAGCACAATTGATGTGCTGTGTGTGGACCACCTTCAGCTCAAACCATATCAGAGCTACTTTAAGGAAAGTTTGGTAAGTGTTTCTGGATGGCTCAAACCAGAAGCTTGGAGGGCTTTGAGAGTTGCCTTGGAATCTGAAATCCTTGTGAAGTCACATTGCTGACACATCCTTTGCTGACAGCCTTCTCACGAAATCTCTGTCGCAGACTTCCCACATTAATCTCTGTGCTTCAGATCTCATTTAATTTCGCTTCAAACTGAAGTCTGTTTTGGGCACTATCTTCCCCTGTTCCTTTTTGCCCCCCTCTGTTCTTTAAAGTACTAAATAAGCATCTGGTATTAAAACTAGTACATAACAAGAATTGAAAATATTTAAAAAAGAGAAAGGAATCACTATTACAAAATTATTTTGCTAACAGCGTAAGCAAGAACCAAATGATACAAAAATGCATGTCTGCACTACTTAAAGAAACATTGCTAGCTCTCTAGTTTTTCATTGACATGATTCCTGGTGTCTGCTTGTGGTTGTATACTGTATGGACACGAAACATTAGCACGTTTGTTTTTTTTTTTTTTTCCAAAGAATGGTTTTATCCTTTTTCAAATCAAAGTGAGTAGCATTTTTAACTTTTTATCTCAGGCTTCATGAAGTCTTGACTATAAGCAAAAGGATCATTAAAATTCATATTCATTTCATAGGTCAGTGTAGCAGTTTTCTTGCATGGAGTTTCATTATAATTTTTTAAACATTAAAACCTAGCAAAAATTACACAGGAATAAGAGTAATATATTCTATTTAAATTATTGTTTTGTTATCAAAGTGATATAGTCTCACAATTAAAATGTCTAATTTATCTCCCTGTGTTCCCAATGTTATTGAAATTGGCTACTCTAGCATATATGCCAAAGCTCCAATAGACTCAAAAGAAACAAAATATTTTGTCTGATTTTATTTTCAATTATCATTAGACTAATAGAAGAAAACATTTAACCTAAGATCAGAGAGTAATGCCCTTACAAAACAAATTCAGTGGGTAAATGCAAAGATGACTTATAGAAATTATTTTTTAGAATATAGACATTTAGAAAAAAAGACACAGTTTCATTTATATAAAGAATATAATCTGATAATGAGTGATTTATGCTTGGAGCAGTTCCAGTAACTTCTCAATCCACTGGAGAGTTTCCAATCTATTGAGAGGGAGGAATGAGAGGATTTATGAAGGGAAGTGGAAGATATACTGTGTTACTCATGAGAAGAGGGGATGGAAGGACCAGTACACATTACACCTAGGCATTATAGTATACAGAGTATACACACCACACAATGTTTTTCCTCAGTCTTTCCAAAGCCACAGATGTGCAGTCATAGACAATTGGAGATCTGATTACACAGATTACAGTGTGAAAATTATATGTTTTGGCTGTTATCACGTATGGTTAAACATGAGCTGTAAGAGATTAGACTCCAGGCTGATACACTGTAGTGAATTTAGACTCTCAGTAACCTCTGGACGCCTTAATAAAAGGTGGTTCTTTGCTCTCTTTATGGATGAAGCATACTGCCTCCTGATCTAACATAATAAAGTACTGATGGCTCACTGCTATCTGAGATTTTTAGAAAGTTGTGAATTATATGGAGAAGTGGTTATTCACAAAGGCTACTCCCTACACTCCCTCAGTGATGAGCAAAGAAGCATCCCTGAAGGAAGCATCAGAGTTAGCTCCTAAGTTTAGATGTACTGAAACACTTTTTCAAAAAACACCTGTATTTACATAGGCTGGAAAGCTTCCCTGTGAAGGAAAACCCCACGAGGCTAATGCACATCCTTGTGGATGGCCCCCAAACACAGCACAAAAATGCAGTCTAACAGATGAAACAATTATTCCCAATGCTTTCAGGTTTTATTCTTCATATTCACAAAAAATGTTTTAGATATTAAAACTTCATGCTGAACATTATCCGGCCCTTTGGTTCTTACAAAACTTAGTTTGCTGCCAAACCCAGAAACTTGTAAAATACAAAGAGATGACATGCCTGAGAAATGAATAAACATTTTTTTATCTTTTGTTGCTACCACGTGAAATTTTGTACCCTGAAAAGTACTATTCTACTCCAATTTATTGAATATGCACTTGATGCTTCTCTCCTGATGTGAGAAGAAATCCATATTCATATTTATTTTGCTTTAAATTAGCTACTCGCTTATTGACCCTAAATAGTTATCATCTCAGCTGGAAATATATTAGAGTTCTAGTTGCCAAACAAATATTCAGCAAAAGATGAATAAAAGCATATGGGGAGGAAAAACCCACAAAGTTTTCACTGCCAATATAATGGAAGGCATTCTGGCGGACAGCCATCTGCACCCGCTGAACAGAGGGATCCTGGGATGACATTGATCGATTTAACAGTAGGAAGGTATTAATGATATTCAGCACTGATGGCTGAGCCACTTCACACTCATTTGCATTTCCATTCATCATCTCAGCATTTATCATTATGAGGCGAATGCCAGAACTAATTAAAGTCTGGGCTAACAGGGTGACATGGGAGTCCAGCCGCTACTTATACTGAGGAAATATGGGAAACTTTCCAGCAGGAAGTAGACCAACCTTACAACAAACCCAATTAACTTAATTCCTAACTAAACCATTTGAGGGTCCTTCATTTGAATAAACTAAAAAGCTGGGATTGAAGTTACACCATGTTTTTTTTCTCCTTGTGTTCTAGTAGTTTCATGACTCGATAGCATTGTCTTATGTAGACATTTGGGAGACTTCCTTAATGTGATTCCATTTCTCCTCAGCTATCCCCTCCCAATTTTGTCACAGCAAGCAGAGATACTATTTCAAATTGTGCAATAAAATTTAAGTTTAAAGTATAAATTCTAACATAATTTGATCCCGAAGGGACTTCAAAAACTCTTGTGAATACCCTAATAAAATAAAGTCCCTCAAAAGCTGGAATACAGAGAAATCTACTGTTTATGTAAGAGGGCTAATAAACTACCTCTTGAAAGAGACATAAAACTTATTTTTATTTGTTTTCTAGCACAGAAATGTGAAATATTTCTTCTCTGTGGACAAAGACTTGCTTAGCATATTCTTACAAGCTGTCCCATTAGCTACACTGAGACAACCTGTGACCAAAGCAATCGGGGTTTGATCCTAAATAAATCTTGATTAGTCTTTTAGTTTCAAGAATCTCCTTGTTGAGAGCTGGAATAGTTATGAGGATATTTTTATCAAATTCCACTTAGATCAAGTCTCTGGCATCTTTACATTCCTCTGAAATTTCAGAACAGAAAGAAAAATGTGATGAGAGAAAGGTGTAGTAGTAGAGAAAATTATAGAAAACCATTGCAAGTAAATTATTACTTTCACATTTTCAATTTTTTTTTAAATATATCTCTAAGTAGAAAAGTAATGTTTTTGAAAAATGGATTTTAGTAAATGTTATCCTAACTAATGCTTGTATATTCTGTTTTATATTAAAAAAAAAATTTACTTTTATTTCTACAAACATAAAGAGACATTTGATATAGGCTCTAGGCAACATGGTATCATTTAATTGTTCAAGGAATTTCTCACTTAGTAAAATAAATGCATATCCCCTGTCAAGTACCTAGTCCCCATGTCCACAATGAAAGCTTCACAGTTTTCTTTCTACCACACACTTTGAAGAAAACATGTTTTTTATGCTGCTCTGCAAAGGCCTTAATGGTTTTAGAAGAAATGCAACATCTTTATTTGTCTCTTGACATCCCTCTGTGCCTATCCACAGATACAAGAAAAACCTGTGCTTCTATGGGAAAGGCTGGTTCTCTCAAACATTGATCCAAAACAGTTGAGAGATTCATAGATTAAAATCAAATCTTCATAAACTCCTTTGAAATTTAATGAGCAAAGCAGTGAGCTTGTAGTCTTGGCGTGAATTTCCTTTTAAGACAAAACTCAGCCTTTGGTCATACCAAGTTTTTAGCCATTTCCTTGCATAGCTCTATCTGGAACGCATAAAAGTTGGACAGACATGGATGAACCAGTCAGGCTCTTTTTAACTGGCATCAATGAAAAATATAGGCATTTTATAAAAGCTGAATGAAGAGATTCAGGAGATCATTTTCATTTTCCTTTCGCACTGACCAATTTCAATTTAGTCCTCCTTTGTGGTAACATCTCTGTCCTCTTCCTGACATATATTTCTGAACCATTCACATGGGCAAGCAGTGTGTAGACTGTAAAAAAAAAAAATCAATGAACAACGAAGGGTTAGATTATATTGACTTAATGTTGATTAGTTTACACTGAGTTGTCTGCTTCAAAAGATGTCAGAGCTTTTGTAGTTCATTAGCTCCCATCAATTGAACATTGGCTTAAATTAGTACATGAGGCTCTTTCTTTCTGTACTATAATTTCAACTTGCATTTCATGCTTAGGTTTCCTATCTGTGCTTTCACGTGACAGTTGTTAAAACATTTTTCTCTATGAGAGAAAAGGAAAAGAAAGAGACCCCAAAAAATCAGAATGTTTGTTATTTGAACTCCTGCTCATTTCACTTAGGGAAGTTATCCCACTTGCTACGATCAGTAAGACCTCTGACTCCAGTTATATCAGAAGTGTTATTCAATAGAACATGCCTTGTAATAATGACATCTTATAATTGTATATATTGTATATATTGTATATATTGTATAACTTTACTAAATGATGTCCTTACAATCACAAAATCAGTTGCAGCTTTGGAATATGTTATCACAGATCTGAAAAAATTTGGATTTCATAAAAATGCTAGCTGTTATCAAAAAAGTGTCAGAAATTTAGTTCTGAAATAGATAGATAGCAGTAATAATATAATTTTGTTATCTCTGAGGAGAGACAGGGAGCACAGGTTTAGAAACATGGAATGACTGGGGTGCGAAGGGACTTCTGGAGGTCATCTGACCCAACCTCCTTGCCCTTACTCAAGCAGAGCCACCTACAGCCAGTCACCCAGGACCATGTCCAGGAAGATTTTGAATATCTCTAAGGATGGAGACTCCACAACATCCTTGGGCAACCTGTGCCAGTGCAAACCTCACCCTCACTGCAAAAAACTTTTTCCTCTTATTGAGAAAGAAACAGGACAGAACAAGAACAGATTTTTATACTTATTTTTGTCAAGCAGCAGGATCTTTGCTTCATGCTGTCCAATCTTCCAGCTGTGCTCTGTGGCAGACCCATTCCACAACTAATATAAAAGATTCTGTAATATGTTAGAAAAGGATGGAGGTTATTGCCAGAAAAACAAAATGTCTTTTGCACAAAACTGATTTTGGCATGACTGATTCAAATTGGCAGAGCAACGACTGCTAAAAAGAGGGCCTGTAGATGGTGAAATATGGCAAAGATTAAATTTGCACTTTAAAGTAGACCTATAAGAGATTTCAAATTTTACTCATATGATGTTTGATTCATAACTGGAGTGTCATTAATTATCAGTTTTCAGAAAATAATTGTAGTCTGCTTGGAACATCTTTGCCAAAATATTGCTGACATCTTTTGATTTGTGTTTTTACTGAATGCTTTGATTTCAACATAATTTCGTTTTGTTGTTAAAACAAACCTCAATATTTTATTTCTTCTAAAATATCCAAATCCTAATTAAAAAAGATAAATACTCCTTATATTACTAGGTCTCTGGTGATTTTGAGAATTATTCTCAGAACTATAGTTATTTCAAAATCTCTATTATCTAAAGTAATTATTTGAACTTGGAAGTCTTAATGTTGCTTAGAAAAGAAATGGTATAGAATCTCATAAAACCTAGAATTGCAGTTTCCATCTACAGGCCCTACTCAAGGAATATTATCATGTGCTCTGTCCTTGGAAATGCTTTGGGATTTTTTTGGCCAAATTTCTAACAAGAAAACGAACTGTAATTAGGAAAAAAAAAATTCCTCATGTAGGAAAGGAAAAATACAAAAAAATCTGGAGTGATCATAACAAGATGTCTGTTAAGCCTTCTTTTCCGTTCCAATAATTTGATCTAGTCAAGATACTTCTAAAGTTTTTGGTGTAGGAAAGTTCTTACCCTATGCACTTGCATCACCTTCTTATCATTCTTCTTGCTCTCTTACCCTACATAGTTCTGACTGCTAAGCCTGTGTGCCCATACATTACAAAACTGCAAGTGCATATAATGTAGGGTAGAAATTCTTTCTTACTATTACTCATACAGGCCAAAAGACACAAAATCAGAAATAAAAACATATTGCCATCTAGATGCCACTTCAGTTTAAACTTCTTAACTCAGTGATATACATAGAGTAAGAAAATGCAATGTGAATTCCCATCATCCTGAGTATGATAATAATTGTATATTATATATGATAATAATTGTAGATAAAACTGATTCTTATTCTGCTCCTGTTTGTATATGAAAAAAATCAGTGAAAAACTATAATTTAGATATTTAAATCAAAGTTGAAAAGAAGAGAAAAAAATCAAAAACCAGGGTATCAGGGATATTAGTTTCAAAAGCTGGTTGTAACATCTGAAATTAGGATTAAACTTTGAAGAAAGTAAAATTTTTATTTTCTTTTAACAGAAATAATACTCTTAATACTGATTTAATAGGCATCAAAGGTGCAGTTTTTGATGACTGATGTTTCTGGTAAAACACCTAGGAAGGTACCACCTTCAAATATCCAGTAAACATCTGACACAACAAGAATAAAACTGGTGGTCAGTCTGATATTAACTATATCTGTGTCTGTTACATCAGTAAATTTCAAGATAAACACATGGTGTCTTGTTTCCTAGAAAAACATGATAATCATGTTGATGAATTTATTATGAGTTTTTAAAGAAAGTATTTAAACCTATAATTCCTGAGTTGCCTTTTTTTTAATTACTTAAATGTTACATGACGCTGTAGGAAATAGAGGTATAGATAAATGTATAATCATAGATAATGCAATAAACCTTCTCTAAAAAAATCAGATGACATTATCATATTGTTTCACTTACTTGTTTTAATTTAAATTCTTAAACAATTAAATACAATAAAGAAGCTAATTTTATTAAATGAAGCTTTTATACAACACAATCATGTATCTTCTAAAGTTAAATTCATAGGAGAAAGGACTGAAAAACTTGAGAAATGTAAGGGGTTTTTTTGGCTAGTCATGAAAATAGTCAAATACACTAGCATACCTGAACTTCTTTCTTCTTTAAGCCACAGAGATAATTCATAAAGTGAATTTTTGTAGGTGTTTTCATGATGTGACCATTTAAAAGGTTTCCATGGAGAAGTAATCAGAACTGTTCTGTATGATGATATTTATTATTCATGGTCCTACTCTAATGGTAAAATAGCTAATAAAACAATCTTTGAGAAAGAAACACTGCAGCAGGCATTCTGTGACTCTCTTGTAATGGTTAAGGACTTCAGACTCACTTGTGAAAGACTCACTGTTCATGGCTATGTATTTACAGGAACACGATAAATATTATTTTTGATCTCATTTTCATGATCTTTTCTAGAGAATAAACATCATAACATAAATATAAAAAATTTCCATTCTGGAATAGTGAAATATAGTCCAATCCTAGCAAAAGTAAGCATAGTAATTATTGTCATTGAAAAACTGAACTAGCCAGACTGGCTGATAAGTGGTACATCTTCTCAAGGTATGAAGCTCAAAATAATCCTGGAAGCTACTGCATTCAAGTTCTTGTTCAGTCATAAACTGTAGCAAGATGAAATAATAACAAAAGAAATAAAAAAGTCAGTCCCATGGGGGAAAAAGAATGAAAGAAAGGAAAGAAGGAAGGAAGGAAGGAAGGAAGGAAGGAAGGAAGGAAGGAAAAGGAAGAAAGAGAAAGAAAGAGAAAGGAAGGAAGGAAGAAAGGAAGGAAGAAAGAGAGAGAGAGAAAGAGAGAGAGAAAGAAAGAAAGAAAGAAAGAAAGAAAGAAAGAAAGAAAGAAAGAAAGAAAGAAAGAAAGAAAGAAAAGAAAGAAAGAAAGAAAGAGAAAGAAAGAAAGAAAAGAAAGAAAGAAAGAAAGAAAGAAAGAAAGAAAGAAAGAAAGAAAGAAAGGAAGAAAGAAAGAAAGAAAGAAAGAAAGGAAGAAAGAAAGAAAGAAAAGGAAGGAAGAAAGAAAGAAAGGAAGGAAGGAAGGAAGGAAGGAAGAAAGAAAGAAAGAAAGAAAGAGAGAAAGAAAGAAAGGAAAGAAAGAAAAACTAACTTCCATCAACTTGTTTTTCCCTGGCTACTTTTTGTGATAAGGGAATAATTTTGTGAACACTGTCAGCCTTATGCCATATGTTCCAGGAAACTAGGGACTCTTGAAGAAGAAGAGGCTCGTGAATTATTGATCAATGATTAGCAAATGCAATCGAAATTGTAGACTTGATGTTGTGCAGGGATTCATAATTTATGAGTGGACAAAATAGTAGGTAGCAGAGGTAGTGGTAGGTGATTTCAGCCCCCATATTGATTACTTAAAACAACAGGAGGTAAGTGTAGTGTGACAGACAGAACAAAAACTGACAGCTCACTGCCTGTCCATCACTACAGACTGTGCACTGAGGGAATAAAGCTTACTGTAGAAGCAAATACATTTCTATTGTGTGTCTTTGATCATTATGCTGTTCCACTAGACCAAAGGACATATTTGTTTATAATTTATGTATTCCCTTACTATAAAAGATTGATAGCATCCTATTAGATACTTTAGTATCTACATATCTAGATAGTTTGTACCTGTAACAGCTTGAGAAGCAATATTGTGAAACATTTGCATAGTCTATCAGCAAAGGTAAAACCTGGGAATGGAAAGGAGACAAGGTGTGTCTGGCACCAACCTAGAAGTCGGCTCTGTTTTCCACCCTTTGCTGCAGTCTGCCAGCTCTTCTTGGGCTACTGAAATTCTTCCTTACAGATCAGCTCTAATTCAGGAAAAGCACTAATTCAGAAAAAGACCCCTCCTGTCAGGAAAAAAAGCAGCTTCCACCTGTAATTTTATGGGTTGATGAAACAGGAGTAAGCAGGGGAGGGGAGACATCCCGTCTCCAGGTCACAACTGCATGATCATTTCTGTACCCGATAATTTCTGTAAGCAATCTCTCCGTGTATCAACAGAGGTAGACATCATCCTTGAAAAGCTGAAAGAAGTATATGATTGCACTGAGTGATCTGGTGATTTCAGTGACACTGGAGAGGGTTCTGGGATTTTTGCTGGGAAATGATAGCCTATTTGGTTGGAATTGTGCTGCTACAAAGCCAGTGTGAAGGTATATGGCCTACATGTGGTCCTTTGCTTCTTCACAACAGAGAGGGGTGTATCTGAACAAGTATCTTCTCCTTACTATAAGTCAGGATGACCTCAAAAATTATGCAACAGCTTTACAAAATATTTTTTTTTTTTTTTTTAGAAATGGGGGAAAACTAAGGACCAGCCTTATGACTTTGAGGCCAAAATTTAAATTTGGAGCATGCAGTGCTCTAAGTAGCCTTAACAACTGAAAAGCGATTTGAACAACAAGAAGACAAGCAATAGAAAAACAGAAGTTATTAGCATTAAAACAGAAGCTAGAGAAAAACAGATGTCTGTGAAGAACAGGGATGTGGACACAAGATGAAGTTGACTGTCAACGGACAGAAGCACATGTAGGAAAGTGTATTTTGTGAGTGGATTATTTAAATTAAAAACTGGAAGATAATTCGGAGAAGGCTGGGTGATGAGTGTTACCTGGGACAGGGATTCATATAAATAGATAATTTGCCTGATTTATTACCTTCAAATACCATGAAGGTCCAATGCTTTTATTTTAAACAACACCTCATAGTGTAACCTCTTAGTCCAAATAATCATTGGGGTAGTGACCACAGAAAATGGGCCCTGTGCAAGGGAAACCACCTAGTTCTGTTGACAAATACTTCAATAATATTTTTAACAGGAGAAGGAGCTAGAGAAGATGGAAAGAATAAGCAGATTATTTGAACAACAAAAGTGACCTAGAAAGGCTTCTCTGCATGCTTATAGAGGAAAGTGCTAACAGGAAAGATATGTTCCTTGAACCTAGCAGCTATATTTTTTTATAACCAGTAGCACAGTAGTATTCTCCTGCTTCTCTGCATCAAGTAGAGCTTTGGAAATTCCATTTCACTTTGACTCTGGACAGCTTGTGGCACTGCTAATACCTTTTGGAAGATGGAGATTTCATCATTTTTGTCAGTCTTCATCACACACCTTCCAAAAAAAATCTATTGTAATTAAAGAAGCCTAGGACTACAGATTTAAATGAATACAACTTTAAACAAATACAACTTTATATGAAATAATTTTATGAGAATACTATTTTTTCAAATAAAAATAGAACATATTTTATAAGAATAATAAACATTTTAAAGATAACTGAGATTGCTGAAATTCCATATTATATTAATCTTACAGCATATGATTCAGGGGTGTAAGTGAAAAAGTTAAGTAGAAGATAGTATTAGAATAAATATATCTGAAAAATCTGTTACAGTGGACATGATTCACTTACAATAAGATTCTTGCTAAAATGGCAAATTTACCATTTGCTAAAATGGCAAATTTTACATATTCCTATTTTAAGTGTAAAGACATATTTTACATAGAAAGGGCTAGTTTTTGCTGGGTTAAGAGTCTACATATGAGTTAAAGATGTATGAAATGTTGCTTTTTCTTTCTTTATAAAGAAAAGCAAATAGGAAAGTTTGTCCTTCATAAGTCATGACATGATCTGCTTAACGCCTTCAAAGTTTTGTGTTTGATGAGTGATGCATTCATCCCAAACTCATGTTATTGAAATCTTACAGAACAAGAAAATATCATACATTATAGCTTTTTTGTTCTGTGTATACTAGCACTAGGAATGATGCTGCACCAGGATTTCTCTATCTTCATACAAGTAATTAACTTCTCTATAAGATGTATTATGAGTTTGGCAGCTGATTCAAAATGGTTTCCATGGTTTGGTTGTTTGGTTTTTTTAATTTTATTTTCCCATAGGAAACTGAGGATAAACAAAGTGTCATAAGGATAATGTGAGGTGATTTATAATTATTTCTGATAAACGCTACATACCTGGAGCTGCATGAAATTCCTTCTGCTCTCCTCTCTTGGCTACTTAAAGTCTGCCTACCATCCTGTATTTTCAAAGAGTACCGCCTGGCCTCTTGCGCCTCATAGGTTTCAACTCTCTTTTACATGTTGATAACCCTTTTCTCCCTTTATTGAGTCTGCAACAAAGATACCTCAGGTTTCCTTCCAAAGTCCATACAAATGCAGGGGAAAAAATGCCCTAAAGCATGAGAGCAGTTGTTTTACATTGTGCTAGTCACCAAAGAAAGCACCACAGTGAAACAGAAATTTTCGATCATTTCGGTGAGACAGTAGAGTGATTTTTTTTCATGGGACTTATAACAGTAAATAGAAAGGTAAAGCTCAATGAAAACCACATTATTGTAATATGAATTAGATTTGAATTAATAACTTACAAGAAATATTTTCTAAATAATCAGATTTTTTTTTTCCTTCCCCCTATTCTTTGTGTAGTACCTATGAAATCAGCTTCCTTGGATGTTTATATGCTATATAAAAGCAGTAATGAAACTTCTAATTTATAGTATGAACATGGGTTATTCTTTATGCCTATGTAACATTCCATAATCGTTCTCTGGAAGTGCTGAGGGGCTGAGATTGGTTAAATGGTATTTTTGCATGTCACATGATGGAATCTCATAGATGAACCACGTGTTACTGTTTCTGTTTTCAGATTTACTGAGTGCAGAGCGCATCTAACAGAAATGCCAGTATGAGAGAGTTTGAACCTTATGTATTATAACTATGAGAATAGATAATTGTGACTTGTCTTCTTGCAAACAGTAATGTGTATATGTATCAACGAGAAACCAAACAGAAAGGAACGTAGGGACTGGAAGACCATATTCCTTTCTCCACAAATTGTGTCAGACTTACTGATTTGTTTGATTTGTGCTGGGGATCAGGAGAGGAGAAAAAGTAATGGAGCTTGCAGCAAGGAAATTAAAGAGGCAAAAGCAATTTTTTTTTCTGCCAACAGGGTACCTCATCCAGAATGCAGTAACAGCATAGACCCTACGATACAAAGAAATTTCAGAAGAATTGACCATCCTTGCTTAAATGGATGTCTGTATAATAGGTGCCTGGGACTGGTCTTTATTTAGATGTTTTAGCACTACATTGGTAGAAATAGAGGAAAAAGCAGATCACATTTATGTGTATTTCTCACATATCTTTTAAGTATATCATAATATGAACTCATGCTTGCACTTTCACAGGAGCAGGTCTGTCAGAGTGATTTCCTGCGAAGCACAGAAGACTAAGTAGCTATATCACAGAATCACTGAATGGGCATGGTTGGAAGGGACCACAGTGGGTCATCTGGTCCAACCTTCCTGCTCAAGCAGGGTCCTCCTAGAGCACACAACACAGGATTGTGCCCATATGGTACTTGAGTATGTCCAGTGAGGGAGACTCTACAAGCTCTCTGGGCAACCTGTTCCAGTGCTCGGTCACCGGGGGAGTAAAGAACTTCCTCCACATCAGTTGTTGGTAACTATTTTCAGAATCTCTTGAAATACAAGTGTTTTACTTGACTTGTTTTCTTGCAAATCCATAGCATTCCAGAAGTGTATATAAAACATTGTCATTCTAAAGTCAGAGTGCATGTCCACAAACACTCATGTCCACCTCTATGACTCACATAAACCCATCATCTATGTAAAACTTTGAAAAGAGTTGCACTAATTTAGGCAGGGTAAAAAGAGCTAATCTCTGAAACATTGCAGTGTGTCTGTAAAAGTCCTAGTGCCCAGAATGCATGAAATGCATGATAACCAAAAGTAAACAGATGAAGAATCTGACCAATTGTCAAGAAATTGTCTCATTCACTACCTAAAAGGGGAAAATTATTTCCAGGTATACAAACTACTATAAGGTTTGAAGTCTATAGTAGTACATCCTACAGAGTGAAAAGGGAACAATCAATTTCCTTCACAAGTGTACAAATGCACCTTTTTTTTCCCATGGATGAAGAAAAATTATCTTCAGGTTCTGCCTGATGAATAGAAATCATGACAGTAACTTTACTACAGATGATCGGAAAACAACTCTATTGGGGAAGTATTCATGAAAGATTTACTTCATTTAATTATAAATTTTTAATTTATAGAAGTAAGTTCTGATCATATTAAATAAATTGAGTGAAATTACTGATTTTGAAATTGTGTATTATTTTTGAAAAATACTGTAATAAACCTTTTGCAGCAATCTTTACTCTGTTCATAAGAGAAGTCTGATAGTCGATGTAGAACAAAATAGTACCTATGGGAAATACAAAGTATGGCTAAAAGAAGAAGGTTTACTTGGAAATAGGTGTCTCTTTATTTGGGAGAAGCTTTCCAGGTTAACTAACATTAGAAAAAAAATAGTTTTATTAAAGTTAAATTCATATTGACTTAAAAATTATTTCCAACCTTATGAGATAAGACAGTAGTCCAGGTGATGTGTTTAAATACCATATGAAGTAAATATGGTTTTTCTGGTTTCATGAGAGTATATATACTTTCACACTCCCTTTTTGTGACTCTTGGGCATCCTTCCTGGCCAATAATCTTTTCTTTTTTAGTTTAGAAGCGAATTGTTTCTTTGAAAGGCCTGAGTCAAGATGTATATTGGAGTGCAGGCAGTTCAGCCCCTAATAACACATAGGAAACAATCAAGGAGCTTGCTAAAACATACTGTACCAACCCCACTGCCCCAAACCCTTACAGTTTGAGAGCAAGGACTAAACGACCCTTTTAAAAGCTTTATTTCTTTTCAGTAAGAGGGCTAAAACTCTTCTTTTTAATTCTATGCTGTGCAGTGCAAACTGCAAGCAAGAGTCTAAACCCAAACACTTGAGAATCATCCCATTATTTCTGTGGTAGTTTTGAGACTGGGGTTTTATAAATATCCTCCTTTTCTGTGCATAAGTGAAGAAATTATCATTTTATATTTTTCTTAATCACCACATAAGGATAATCACAAAAGTTAAATAAAAAGGAGGGATGTAGATAAAGAAAAAAACTGAAAAGTATTTTTTCAACAATAGTTATGCACGATTCATAAACTGAGCTTCAAGGGGAAAAAAATGAAAAAAATAAAAAAAATTTTAGCATACTCCGAAATCTCACATGACAAACTTTTCTGGGCAATATCGTTAACAATGCTGATCTCTTTTCCACTGGGGATGAAAACAGGCATGACCCACCCTGGGGTAATTTTAACTAAAGGCCACCACTTGAGAATTCACTTAATAATCTCAGTCTCAAGTCCTTCAGCCAACGCCAGTCACCTTGTAATGAGTATTTGCTTCACAATAATCTCCCTTTTCCCGAAAAATGGTATAAATGGAATTACAACACAATTGCCTCCTTTTATCTGATGAATGTGAAGCAGCAATATTGTGTTAGCTGGCCTTTTTGGAAGATATATTGGACTTTAATAAAATTTGATCAATGCATTTAAGTCAAATTGAATTATATGTAAGTGGATAGGGTTGACATATGTTTCAATATCTGCGAGTGATACATTATTCTCCAGTGAGCATAAAATTTAATGAAATATAAATACCCATTAATCCTCATGTTTCAACCAATCAGTCACCGTTGCTCCTGCCTGCTGTTAGCAGAAGCAGGCCCAGAAAGTCATCTGTTTTATCTAAGCAGGAGCTCCAAACTGGAAAGACATCAGAAAGGTTGTGGAAGTGAGAAGGCTCAGAATAGGGGAAAATGTGCCAGCACTTTTGTTGTTCCATGCTTTCTGAAATAAAACAATTTAGTAATCAAGTCTATCTTTTAATCAAAATCTAAATATGACAGTACTAGTCATTATCTTTCAAACTGGAATTCCATGAGGAAACATATTCATAAATGTTTCGGGTTTGTTTTTTAATAAAAGCCTGACACATTCCTTCATTCCTTTTTTTATAGATGACTGATTATGGCATATTTTGCATCTTTGTCAAGCTAATCTGCAAGAAAAGTTAATGCAACATACCAAGAACACCTTTCTCTGGAATTTTCTGTAGTACTAGCAATCCAATCAATGTGAACTTTGAGTACAGAAAGCATGAGACAGTATGGTGCAGTCTAAACAACAAATAGATCTGACACTAAAATTCCACATTATATAGAATATTTCCATATATACAGTTGTAGTTCGAAATAGTTTCTAACCCTGTAAGACAAATATTTAAACAAAGTGGTGCTAAGATGTACAAATTTTGAATTCAAAAAAATCACATGGTCTTAAGTCTGACTTTTCAGCTGACAGTTTTGTCAGTAAAATCAGAAAACTGAAACAAACAAGCATACATATATAATTTTGAGGTGAGCACTAAACCAGTCTTTTCCCAGAATATTCATCTATTTGAACTAACAAAATTACACATAGAGTAAATTTTAGATTGACCAGTTTAATTTCAGAACTGCATGTCTATCTGTAAACCCAGTTGCAAAGCCAGTACCAGAAGCCCTTTGGTATGGAGAACACCCCCCTTTGGGCTCCCTTATCTGCTTTGAAGCAAAGACTCAGGTATTTCAGGACAGTGCTCTAACCATCTACTGTAAGATACCCAGCTGCAGGTCTCTCCTGGACTGTTCCAGTTCAGCAGTTGTTGAATTGAACCCTCATTGGGACCAGTCAAGAATTAAGAGAGCTGTTGTTCTGTGTCAAGGATACAAGGATAAGAAAGCAGACCGTGGGAAGCCTCTACTGTGTAGGAATATTTTCCTGTGATGATATGGCCTCTAATACCACAGGCTTTATGTAAGGGGAGGAGCAGTAGACTCCTTGTCCCAGTTTTCTGAATATGGTATGAACAGTCTCATAACTCCTACTTTTGCTTTTGCAAAGAACATGTGAACAAAGTGAATCAACATTCTGATGAAAAACATATTAGCAAATTCTCATGAATCAAAGGTTTTCTTCTCAGATTTGAGGAGTTAAACCACAGAATTTGTCCAAATATGAAATGTATTGGTTTCCTCTAACATTCTCTATAGTGTTATCCTCGTTTTTGTAATCAATTTGATAGTAATTTGGTTTTTACTATTGCAGTGTGTATTTTATCTAAAAAGAACCTGTTTTATATGTAGACATCTGGTGTATTATTTATTTCTATTATTTTTGTAATCAATGCAATGCACTTTTAGGCTACCTGCTATTTAGAGGTTTCTATCGTCATGCTTAGGCCATTTGCCCTTCCTCCCACTTTGAAAGCCTGCATGCAACTGGAAAAAGTCTGTCATTTGTGCAATGCTGCGTAGGAATGTTCCTGCCACAGGGAATACTCAAAGTGGCTTTGAAACTATGATGTTCTGCTAGAAAACCACAGAGCATTCAGAAGCCTGAAGAATCAATTTGCCACCTTGCTACAACAAATTCCCTGTATATAATCTATAGCAGGGATGTAAAAATGAAACAAGGCAACACTAAAAGGAATCAAAGATTTAGGTAAATAACACTTTAGAATCTCTAATTTACCCTTTCATCTAAGGTAAATGTACCACAAAATGCAGCAGTGAGAGTACCTTTCATAGCATAGAAAGGACAAATATGTTGCACACTTATCCTGATAAAATTTTGATGTATTATCATGATAGTAGATAATTTTGAGAGACAATTTGTGTGTGTTCAAATTCTGGTCCTTGTAGTAGAACATTCTAGAACATCACAGTACTTGAATAACTTATATTTTCAGTGACCCAATTGTATAAGAACTTATTTACAACCAATAAACTAAACCACAAGAAAAATATGGCAACAATTCACATCAAAATGCATGGGTTAGTACTCAGGGAAACAAGAGGAAGACAGACAATTTCTCTACTGCAGAGAGCCAAAAGGAGTTATTACCTGTATTTCTTGCCAAGTTGGGAGACCTTTCTCTTCAGCTTTTTGCACCCTACAGGATCTAGATAACAAGTGTCAGACAGCAGCTATACTCCTAAGACAATTGTTTCAGAATTATGTAGTCAAAGACTGAGGATGATGTACTTGAAGTAAATATGTTTCAAAAGACATCTAACATAGCTATAGAAAACCTGTAAGGATAGCTAAGAACATGTCAGCTCTTTTGGAAGTTTTCTTTCTCTTCCAGTACAAGAGGTTATTAAGCTGAGGCTCAGAGCTGGTAAGTTTTTTCAAACTCACTGGTGGTTTTGCATGGCCTTGAACATTGGGTGCTCAGTTCAGCATAGCACAGCTTCAAACACAGCTGTGCCGCAAAACAACCACCTGGCAGTATTTGTCATTGTCCTCCTTTTCTCTTGCAGATGGAAACTGCACCTGATTGTAAGGTGGCTAAGTTGGGAAGGTCTTGAACATCTGCTTTCTTATAAACTTGTCTCTTTCAGGCTTCTGCAATTTTAGCCTTTTGACACATGTATCCATTGTCTCTATTTTTTTTTTTTTTCCTGAGCATGTTATACCTTACATTTGATTACAACCTTGATGAAATAACCTCAGAGCAATCTAGGGAATTTCAGGGTTCTATTGTAAAGATTTATGATTTTGGTAGACCCTCAATATGTATATTTGTGTTGCAGTTTCTGTTGTTAATAAATCAAAGCTGGGGGTGGGAGGAGGAAGAGAAGGCACACACAGATACAGAGACTTATTATTATTCCTTTAATACATTCAACACTTTGAGGTACAAAATTGCTAAGGATAACCTGGATATTAATTGTCACAGAGAGAATATTCTGGTTAATACAAAACATATTGCTGGGATAGATGCTGACATTTGATTAATGTTATTCCTTTCATTTCTGTGCCAGAGATCACAAGAACCCCATACAAAGTGTTTGCTAGTGACTGTAGTGTAATTGTTAATATGCACTTTCTGATATGCCAGTGAAACAGTAAAACATATCTATGAAGTTCCGTGTTTTAGAGTTTTCATTTTAGTTCTCAGTGTGTTTTATACTAAAGTTATGCTGTCATTTGTGCAGTGTGAAATGTGTATGAATAGAAGTTAGTTTAATGGTGAATCTTTCTGTTAAAAAAGGCGTAATCACAGGGATTAAAAAGCTGTCTTAAGATGTGGTCTGCTTAACTGCAAAGCACATTCTAGTTAAAACAAATGCCACTTTAAGTTTGAACTCAGAAGCAGCCGAAGTTCTCTGATGAAGTATTAGAGACTATTATGCAATCAGTTTTCTTTTCAAAAAGTTCTTTTACATCCTTTGAAAAAACTCAATGACTTGAAATATCACTAGGTTTTGCTCTAGAAAGGGTAAAAAAACTACATGTGAAAGTATTTAGAGACATGTAAATATGAGGGTATTTTAATGAGCAACAAAACTTTCTAGGCAAGGTACTGGTCATCAAAGAGTTTTGAAAAATGAATTTCTAGCATACTGAGGAAGTAAAATACAATAATGAAAAATTAAATTACCATGGTAAACCAAATCATTACCTCCTAAAGAAAATAAATATTTTCCTACTGTTATGAAAACGCTTTAAATCAGAGCCAGAGAAAGAAAATGTACATAAACCAGAATATACAAAAGCCAGAATAATTGTAAGAACAATCTTATTAATGATAGAAAATTTCTGAAAGAAAAATTAGGAGGACTTTTAAAACAAGAAATGAGGTGGAAGATTTATCTGTTAAACTTAGATGCCTCTGAGCTGGAATTGGATTCAGAGGGTGTTTTCATTTGCATGTGTCTTTATTCATGCTCTAACTGTTCTCCTACTGTATGCTGGAGGACGTAGAGTCCCTCATTCATGATGGTTTCTTTTATATTTGCTTGAAATGTATGTCTGTAGGTAAGCATCCCAACTCATAATAAAGAAAGATTACATAACAGTAGATGTGGTACAGATCCCTCCACCAGTGACCACTCTAGGTTATCAAGGTAACAACATCTGAGCTTTTGTCAGCAGTTCCTGTACAATTGTGTGAATTACTGGTCCAGTGGACTTTCTCTTTTACTAGAAATTATAGTTGCAAACTAAAGGCTGTAGTCTAAATTAAATTGTGAAATAAATAAAAATCACTGGATAAACTGTCTGCTGCAATAGGACACAAATGGAAGGTCAAGCAGAAACACATTACAAGCTCTGAACATGTATACTCTTGTCTACATAGTGTGACAGACCTTTGAGAGTGACTTGAGTTTTGAGCAGATGATTAAAATACAAGTTACTGTCATTTCAAACATATAGAAAACATATTTTTCATTATCTCCTCACAGTTATAATCACGATTTTTTAAATGAAAAAATTATCATCGCCACTACTTCCACTGTCAAAATAAACTCAGTGCTAAAAGTTTATGTACCCTTTAACCAACAATTTGCTCTACCAGCTGCTCTCAGATCTGTGTGAACCAGATCTGTGCCCCAGAAGTGAGGCCACTGCCCTGCCTATACTAATGTCACCTCAGCTGCTGGCTCATCCCTCACGGAACAATCCCACTACTGTTGGTCGCTTCCAAATACATCTAGACACCGGCTACCAAATAGATTTGATTTTTAATCTCTTGCAAAACAATGGGAACTCTCTATGGGAACAGAGCTGCTCTGTCACAAGAGGTTTCCTCATGCTGGGGTGAACTTTGGGAGTGGAGAGTGTTTACATGTGTAAAACCAAAGGACAAGTTCCATCACTGGCTTAAGTAACTCTGAGACCACGGTCCTTTGTGTGGTGGGTATAACTGTTCTCAGAGGAAACTGATATGGTAGGCATCTATAGAGGCAGGCAAAGGAGATGATCACATTTACAAAATATAGTGTCGAGTTGTTTAAAACAAATATGTGTTATCATGTGCAGACTAAACCCTATGATGATGAGCTCTCTAGTGTTTAGGGTACTTACTTGCTATGAAAGAAAATGAATTTCACAGCTCTAGACCCATTTGAGGAAAGCAGTGATTGAAGCTTTGGATATGGATAAAATGTTAGCTGTAGGGCAGGATGGAGATTGGGTTTTTTCTTTTTTTTTTTTTTTTTTCACAAAATGCAAAATTCATGAACTCAATTCGTTTAACTGAATTATTTTGCAATGATGAAAACTTCAATGGGGCATAATAGCTTTCTTGCCCAATTTAAAGTCCTAAATTACCTTGGCCTTGAAATTATGGGTGTGGCAACACCTAATTAGTTTTAAAAATCAGTGCATGTATATCACCTCTGTAGATACCAATCATACATTGCACAATCATAAGCCTGTGTTTTCTTCTACAGTACAAATTATTAAGACTCAACTAGTTGAATAGACAGAGGGTTTGTTTTTCTCTCTCATACAAGCTGATGGTAAGCATGTAACAATGACTCTTATCCAACAAAACCAGGAAATAATTTCTTTCTTAAGTAAGATACAAAGAGTGAGGTCACCATTAGATTTAGGATACAGAAATTTTCTTGTTGATCATCTAGTATTAAGAACTTCTGTACTTATTCTGATTATTAAAAAAATAATGCCTAGACTATAGCCTTAAGCTATGCAAATACACCTTTTTCAATCCCCAGTCCTCTTTTCCCATCCTTCCTTAGATTCTCAGGCTAGTATCTTTAGTTTCTTCTGAAGATAACAAGGGTAGCTATGGATGAAATAGTCCTTTTAAAAATGAAATAAAAGTCGGTTCAAGTTGATATTCAGTATTAATGTTAAAGCAAAAAAAGCCAAAGTATTATGAAACATTAAAATTAAATAATAGAATGGAAATAAAGCTGATTTTTAAAAGTAACTGGTTTACTGCATTCCTCTCTCTCTGATGGTATTTTTTTCTGAATTGTTTATCCTGGAAAAAAATGTTAGTGATGTAAATCTTTACAGTAGCTGGCTTTCCCCACATATTTGCAACTGCCAGGGCAATAAATTTAAAGCAAAGAAATGTACTGATGGATTGGAAGATAAAGGGACTTGATTTATATTGTCAAACTCTTTAGTGTTATGGCTTGGCAGCATTACCACATTGATAAATTTAAGAAAAATCTGGCTTTGTAATAAGAATGAGTTGGTTTAATATCATCTAGAACATACATCAATGTTAGTTTATATATTACTAGTGAGAATGGATAAATAAAAAGAACTCCAATAGATATACCATATTATATGTATTATATTGCATCACAAGCACATATTAAAAGAATTGGAACTTTGTGGCAGAACTGTAAGAGAGAAAAGGTATAAACAAACAGAAAAAACCTGCTCAGTTCAAATGCAGAGGAACAAGCTGTTTAAGAACTATTTCACTCCGTATAGATACTGCAGAGTACTTGGTGTTGCCCTCCCCTGTTCATATTTCTACCTTTAACTGGATGCTGTCAAAATCCTTCATACTGTTAAAATACAAGTCTACTGTAAAGATACAATTGAACTTTTAAGATTCTTTTATTGGATAAGTATGATGTGAGAACTGGAGTGACTATTCTGTAGTCTACGAATAGTCCTTACGAATGTATTATCTCAAGTAGGTTTGCTGTAATTTTAACGAGAGTAAAATTTCGGTTGATAAAAGTTGACCACTTAGATGGAATGTTCGTGGAATTAGGGACAGTTTTGAATTAGTACCACATGACAGTCTGAAAAAAATTAGCATGATATAGCTTCAATAAAGTAAACACAAAATGGTGTAACATGACGGAACAAAAGATTCCAAAAATTACTTGTCAATGGAGAAGTCAAAGTGGGATTTTTCAGCTGGGGCTTTGCAGGGACCATTTGTCAACAATATTTTATTTTAGCATCTGTAATTAAATATGAATTAAAAATGTGGATAAACCTTACATATGGCATGAACTGGTAGATTGTAGATCATAGGCAGTGATTCAGAGATTCATCTTGTTGGATGACAAATGAACATATTCAGCTTGCTGGTCCATTCATACAAAAATCTGTTTTATCAAAGGGTCAGACATCCACGGTGCTTTAAAAAGAATATCCTGCCACAACAAAGGCTTTCCCCCAGAAAAGGTTGAAAAAATTTAGGTTTCATAGCAGAAAGAAAAGCTCATTGTTAACACCAAACCCTCATTAACAATGAGTTCTGCATTTCATAAGCTTCACAATACCTAAGACTTTTAACCTGAAAATATCTCCAAATGCCTTTATGCATTCTCTTAGTAATCATACAATGCCCAGATCTGACACATGTATCCTCCACTTCATATTGAAATTCAGACTGGGTGTTTATTAGAAGGAATTGCTTATTGAAACCCTGGTTCTTGGAAAATCAAACCATTGTGTAGTTCCTTCCCCTATAAAATCTCTAATATCTGCTGCTTTAAAATATAAGAAATTACATCATGATTAAGTGCTGTTCCTTCAAAAATATTGTTATTCCAAAAAATTTACAGCCTAACCAAAAACAGGGGAACAGGGTCTTTGGAATAGTCTTACTATTAGCAATTATTCAATATCTTTGTAATGAATAAAACCCAGTAATGAATCAACTACTGAGATAAAAATATTGAAACCAGAATAAATTGGTTTCTTGGGAAAATTTAATCAGTTAAGTACTAATTTTTACTAATAAAATATCAGTTAAACATAGGTCTTAGTAAAAGTTGGTAGGTTGAAGTCACACCTCAATAGAGAGTCATCCATTTCAATATTTTTTGTTTCTCCCAAAAGAGATTTCTTCACTTTAGGAAATGGATATTTTGTAAGTTTAAAAGATACCATGTGACAATTTTGACTTTTATTTGAAATAAATAAAGGTATTTATTATCAGTTTTACTTCCCCTAAAAGTCTGGTTTTGGATGTCTAGAACAAATCCAAACCATTCATTCACAGACCTCACATCAAATTCACTTTGTGATTATGATGCCTTGCATCTTGAGAGCTATGGTTTAAATGTGAGAAAATTATTGGATAATGTAATTAATTACTAGAAAAATGTGCTTCCCTTCTACATGCTCTTATACTCACAAAAAGGAGTACCTTGACAAGATACCAAGATCCTTGATATATACCAAGATACATACTTGGTAAATATGAACCTTCATATATATACAAATATACATGGACTTGTCAAGATACTTTCAAATCACTGATACGTTGCAAATGAATTTGAGAATTACAGTTACTACATTTTTCTGAGGACCATTTGTTTTTCTCTCAGACGGGAGATTTTTGCAGGATGGTTTCATATTCTTGCCCTGACTGTGTTGGTTCATTTCAGCTTCTCTCTAGGAACTCCAAAGTAGTTAAATATTCCTCATTTTTCACTTTTCAGTTTGTTTTTATTGGGTAACCTGGAACCCTTTATGGCTAGATTTGCATTAAGAAGGAAGTAGGGGACTGGCTGAACAGTTAACTGAGATGTCATGCATCTGTATGTAATTTAGAGGTAAGTAAATGTTTGAATTATATTTTCTACTTAAAAGCTCTGCAAAATATTCTGCTGTAATTGTAAAACAGGAATGTTTCTCCAGAAGTTCTCAAGAGAAGCTTAGTTTTTATAATGTGTAATTTAGTTTTCCATATGGTGGATCTTGACTTTTGATGACCCTTCAAATTGTAAACCCAGTTAGAGCTCATTATTTCCTGAATTAACCTCTTTATTCATAGACATTCTAGGGAAACTCTTCATTTCAAGACGCCCAGAGACAAGTTGAAAATGAAAATCCATATTCCAACTTCATACCAATTTAAAAAATTGACAAAGAGGATTTTAATGTCTCCAATAGCCAAGGCTAGCATGGCATATGTTCTGCATCTTTTTACAGTCATGGCTGCATAGGACATTTGATTAGGACTGGATAAACTCTGCTACTAATAAGCCAGTTCTAGATAAATTAGAGAGACAATCTTATTTGTTCCACAAGTCCAGATGTGTGATGAATAAATGATGACTTACATTGAAGTCACAAAGTATTTTGCTAATGAACTCATTCTCATCTGGCCATTTCAATTACAAAATAGTTGCAAAGAATTCCAGTACTCTCACTCTACTCTTTTTGAAGGTATATATTTCATTTAGATTAGGACAATAAATAATTTTTTGTTTATGTTGCAGTCTTTTTGAAGGAATTGTTTAGGAACATCTCATACTGAATCTACACTACTTTTTCCACTTGGCCAAAAGGGAAAAATTGCTCTAGTACAGTGATGCTTTTTTAACACCTCAAAGCTATTCAAATCCTTTGCTGTACTTCCTAACATGTTTGAAATTATAGAGAAGACTGAATGAATTTGAATGAAAATGAATCTGAGTACAGCTGTAGGTTTTGTCTATTATATATAGTAAAGTTTTCTTCAAATTTATTAATTAAAAATGGTTGGCATAATGATTGCCAATTCTAAATTGCTGTCGGTGCCTTCCTGCACATTTATTGGTGCTTTCAGCACAAAAATTTGAAACGTATCATCCCTGTGTTTCATACCTGACCTGTTCCTTGAATACCAAAACAATATCTTGTGGATAATAGCATTAGTATTGAGATGCTCTCTATTGCAGTGACAAAAATACCCATTTTGGGTTTGGATTACCTCTGTAACACAGGAAGTCTCATCAGGTTTTTCAGTGGAATAATAAAAAAATAAAGGTGGAGAAGTCTTGTTGCAACAAAGCAAGGTGCTTTTACTTGCTGATATAATATCAGCTTTCTGAGTTTTACAGAAAGTTTCATTTTATGGAAAGAAACTTTATTCCATTAGAGGATATTAGGACCAGGGCCTGCAGTATTATGTTCTCACCCTTCTGTAAGTGAACATTTCAGCATTCAAGGTGACAGATTTGTTAGCACAGGGGATTCTAGGCTTTACAACTTGCAGTACATAACTCTTGTATAGTCATGCTTATTAATAAGTCTGATGAGGTATCCTATGCAAAGCAGAAGAGCATCAAAGGATGGAAAATGTTTAAACAGCTTCCACTGCCCACATATTTAAATGCTAACTCTTAGAATACAGTGCCTTGAAGTGAGTAAAGGGGGTAAATTTAAGTTCACTTGCTCACAGAAAGGTGATAATTGAATTGTTGAACTTCTCCTTCCTCCATGAGTTTGTTAGTCTGTGAGTGAAATGCAGAGAACTCCTACTCCTCTTTTTTTTAGTAGCAAACTTTACCTCAGGAAGCTGTGTTGAGAATAAACATCTGATTTGTTTCTTTGGATATAACACAAGTAATAAATTCTGGTTTGTAAAGCCAAGACTCAGGTCTTGTAATGACATTATGGCATCCATAGTAACAGATACCTGAGAATGTTGACGGAAATAATTCTGGAGACGATGGCACCTGCGCACATTTTAGAAGATTTTAATTTTATATTTGGCCAACAATGCAGAATCAGTGCAGGACCTGCACACCTATCCCACTGAAACAGTTTTTCTTAAGTTGTATATCACTGGTGATTTATTTTCTGAGTCCTGACAGAAAGAAAACCACATCTCCACCTAAATTTGACAATTATACATACTAAAAGGCTTCATTAATCTATATAAACTGAAGTGTTTAGATAAAAACACTTCAGTCCTTGTATCAAACAATACTGAAAACTTTTTTATACTTTTCTGGCTCTGGTGCTACAATTAAATAACAGAGTCTCTGCCCACGTGTGTGATGGCAAAGTACAATCAACTTAAAAGCTAACTGAGTGATTGCATTTAGCTTTGAAGAAAATTATATGCCACGACAAAAAATTTTATAGAGCAAAATTAATGTTGTACTTTCCAGACTTTATTTTTTTCCCTATATACAATTTTCCATGAAATTGCAATAGATATATTTTTCAATAATACTATATTTAAGCTAACATTTACTTTCTTTATATATATGATTTATTTAGGACTTAATGCTTCCTCCTTTAATGAAGTTGAGCAATAACTTTACAAATAGTTACATTGTAATAGAGTATTTTGTATTACAGCCCTTTTAAATTGAGTAATGACTACAGTTAGTATGTAATTAACAAAATACTGTATTATCTTGCATTTTAACTTTTATCTCAATATCATAATAAATTAATTGTTTTAATGCAACATTTAGATTATTATTTCTATCTCCCTCATGTTTTTTTTTTGTCAGGCTGGTAATTTTTATTTGGTGTGTGTTTACAAACTCCAGCCTAAATTTTGTAATCCTTTGCTCATGACTGTGAGCACTTACTCAGGTAGCCTCATCAGTCCTAATTTTCCTGCCACCAAGTGCCTTGATTACCTGCTTATCCATTTTTCCTTCAAGCGCATTGGTGCTATGCTCTAACACCCACAATTTTCTCCTCATTTAAATTCCTCCTTAAAAGCTACTGCTTTTGTAATGACTACAAATCATTCTAGTCTTGTCCTGGTTGCTCAAGTGACAATGATTTCTGCCTTTCTGCTAAACTCTATTTGTCCTGTTGCTTCATTTCCCAACTTATCCAGCTTAGTATGCAGGGAAAGCCCAGAGATGTGATACGTGTTGCACTGGGCATTTGCAGGGTATTCACTAGTTTGCAGAAAGGATGCCCATTGATTTGTCTACTTTTAATTTGGTCGAAGTGCAAATCTTAGGATAGCCTTGCCACAAAAAGAGCTTTACCTAATGAGTGGAGTTGGGAAACTAAGCTATAATATACTGAAAGGATCTCAGTGAAATGAATTTTTCATTTTCTTATATCAGCAGACAAGTGCTGTTAAGCTTATTTGTTAAAAGACTTGAGTTTTTCTAAAAAAATACCTAAAGCCAGATGTCTACCATAGAAAATGCAATCTGAACAGCTAAAGTTTGACATCCTAAAAGCAACAGAAGAGTACTTTATAATGAAAAATGGTAGGCTGTTTTAAACTGTAGAATTTCCTAGCAGAAAGAGCACTGCCGGGGAAAAAATAATCATAAACATTTCAAGGCAAAAATGCAATATGATATAAGTTACATGCCAGCTAACCTTGGATTCTGTTGCAAAAAATGTGCACAACTTTACTTTTCACAAGTGTCTGCAGAAACTTTGATTAAACATCAGAATGCAGCTTTCAGAGTATCAGGAGAAAGGAAGTAAAGCAAAATCCAGAGAAGATGGATAATTTAAGCATTTGATTAATGCTCAGATGGAGTAAATGTAAGGTACTTACTGGCATTTCAGAAGTTTGAAAACTTTCTAAGCTCAAACGGAAGCTAAGAGAAAAGTAAAAAAAACCCCAAAATAACCACAAACCCAAACCAAACAAAAAAAACCACCAAAAAAACCAAACCAACAAACCCAAAAAACAGAATAAAAGGTAAACTAAAGGTTTATTATCTGATTCAGAATACAATAATATAACCATGTAAAATGACCAATTTTTCTGTCACCTTATTAGCAACATTATAGATTAATTAGGTCCACAGTGACCTGATTAATTTACAAAACCTTTAACATAAAAGGTTTGTTCATTTTTCTTCAGACAGGCAGTATGATATGTATAATTTTGCTTTCAAGTTTCTAATTAAATCTTAAATTAGTGGTAATTTTTGAAGAAAAAAAATATGTTTACCTGTGTCCTTGAAGATTTGGTTTAGTTGATTTTTCAGTTTGAGACCAAAGTGAAATATGCTTTTGTAATTTTTTTTCCCATTCATCTCAGTAGCACAGGATTTCAAGTGGATGATTCATTCTATCAGACAAAAATGGCTGTTATTATGCCAAGCTGCATTTCAGAAACAAAGTGGCAAATAGCATTAAACACATACAGTGTCAGATGGGTAACAGAGGAAAAAGCAGATTAACTCAAGTATCTTGTATTAATAATGACATTTTGGTTGTAATTGAGATTAATTTTATCTATAGTCACAAGAATAGACATCTTTTGTTTTAAATGTTAGTTGTAAAATTAGACCATGCAGCCATCATCAGGGCTTATCTTGTTCTCTGTCGGTACCAGGGTGATAATAACAGGTGAAATATTTTGTAACCAATATGCCAGTGCTAATAACACATGGTTTTATATGACTCAGAATAAACCTTGAAAATTGGAATTATAGTTATTTCACTCAGAAAAAAAAAAGAGATTACCTTGTTTTTAAAACCTACTTATGTGGCTTTAGTTTACTTATTCAGACATGTATTTATGAATACATGTAGTAGTCACTATCTGTCTATTAATATGCTGTGTATATAAGGCTTCTATAAAATGTCTCTAAAGTCAAACTTTGATGCAAACTTTTCCTAAGTCTTCTCCTTACAGTGAAACTTGGCAAACAGTGATCTACAGTTAGAAACTCTGAAATGTGCACTCTTCCCTTTCTGCTTCTTGTCACATTCAGCTATTTGTTTGTTACCTTTAATTAGTTAAGTTTGTTAATTCTGGTAGTACGAATGGGCTAAAGAAAGCTAAAGACGTTAAGAAGAACACATTGTATTAAATACTTGTATGATTTGCGAGGGCTTCAAAGTTCCAGAACTAACCTTACTCATTTTCATTGCAAATACTGACTCTTAAAAATTTCTTGGGCCTTTTGCTGCACCTACAGAAGGGAACAAAACTAGATTGAAGTGATAATAAAATAAAATTACCTAGTCCTCCATTCCCATTCCTATAAACTGCAGAGAGTCTATATAAAAACAGGTTTTAATACTAATAAGCTTTTTAGATTGTATTAAAAGATGGCACCTTTTGGTGGAGAGGAGCAAGAGTTAAAGAGGAAATTATTAGCTGAGATGGCTTAGGAACATTTAATTTCCCTTTGAATCACATGAAAATTCACTCAGAGGGTGAGTGAAAATTATAGAAAAGTTTTTAAATTCTGATTCTGGTACTTTCTCTCACCTTTGTGCCTGGAAAGAATCATAGACTCGTTTAGGCTGGAAAATACCTCTAAGATCCAGCCATAAACCCAGAACTGCCAAGTCCACCACTAAGCCATGTCCCTAAGTACCACATCTATATGTCTTTTAAGTAGCTCCAGGGGTAGTGGCTCAAACACTTCCCTGGGCAGCCTGTTCCAGTGCTTAACAAACATTTTGGTGAAGAATTTTTCCCTAATATCCAATCTAAACCTCCTCTGGCACAACTTGAGGCTATTACCTCTGATCCTGCCACTAGTTGCCTGGGTGAAGAGACCAACCCCCACCTGGCTACACTCTCCTTTCAGGTAGTTGTAAGAAGCAGTAAGGTCTCCCCTGAGCCTTCTTTTTTCCAGGCTAAAATTTTTTCCTGAGCTCCTTCAGCTTCCCCTCATAAGACTTGTCCTCCAGACCCTTCACCTATTTCATTCTCACTTTTCTCACTTTAAAAAAAAAAAAAAAATCATCACCATACTAAAATGCTTTTATTGAGACAAATAGAAGAGAAATCTTCTGGAAAAAAAACCAAACAGAAGTAAATCAAGAAACACAAAAAAAAATCAGGACTGAAAGAAGGTCAGGAACATCAGCTTTGTTTAGGAAGTGTTTGACATCTGGTTAGATCAGACGATATTGTTTTTTTAAGTGCCTCTCTCTTGCCGCATTGAGCTCAGCTGATTTTCAGGATTCTATAGCCCATGCTCCCTACTTTGCCATATTCAAATCATGCTATAGACCCCTTATTTTGGTAAGGTTGAATATTCTTACCAACCAACTTCTCTGCACCCTTGTATACAAGGAGCTAACCTGCACTTTTATTCCATAGGATAAATTGAGAGCATCATGGTCTGCTAGTAGATGTTGGATTCTGTATGGATTGTCTTCCACTGGCTATCCTCTCACTCTGTTCCCCATGCCTGGCTGTGTCTTTTGCCCCACCAAAATGCTGCAGTACTTGGCTACCTCAACTTTTCTCTCTCTTGGGCCAGGACTCTGGTCCTTACTGACATATCTCATCTTCTACCTATGCTCGCAGCCTGTGCAGCTTTGGCTCCACTGCAGCATGGAGTTAAATACAATTATCTATCCTTGTGCCAGCTAACTACCCATCCTAGAACAGATAGATCTGTAAGAATTGCTTCTGCATGTCTTGAAAACTTTACTATGTCTTCTTATTATAACTATGGGCTTTTATTACTACCATAAACACATATGGAATTAAGGAGTGGAAGTTTTCACAACTCATAAGAATCGAACTGTTGCCCAGGATGAATCTGGTTTACCCTGTGAACTAACAATGTTGATTTGTTCCAATCTTTGCAGGATACAGTTCTAAGTAATCTGTCAGGATAAAAGAAAAATTTTGCAAAAGATTTAACAATGGCCAGTGTTTAAAGAGAAAAGAAGAAGGAAAAAAAGAAAGAATTCTAAACTTACTCCTAATATTACTTCTCACTACAGAAACTCCTTTTTCTTTTTTTTTAAGGGGAAGCTGTAACAAAGCTTCAGAAATAGTCAAACATAAAAATTATTGTACTTTTAAGTTGCTGTTTCAGTTCTATATTACACATACATAGAAGCCAGTTGCAAACATTTCTTTTTATTTTTCTAGTAACATTTGCAGATTTAGGCAACTGACATATGTAAAAAAGGGAGACATACATGAAAGGTCTAATGAAGCCTATAGACACATCCTATAGCCACATCTTGATCCTTGTCTTCCACTCCCTACAGTAACCTTCGTTTCTTCTTCACTATGTTCTCTGTTGTATCCAAAATGCAGAGGAAAAGGTACATACTGCTGGTATTCCAGAGATGTCAGTCTCAGCATCAGATATTATGGACATCTTTATGAAAATACAAATTAAGGATTGAAGAGCCAGTGTCTGTCTCCAACTTAAAAGAAAATTTTTACTTAGTCTGTATGGTTATAGGAATTGTTTTCCAATACATAAAATTGCCACTGATAAAAAAAAAAGTACACACATATCATGAGGAAATAACTAATTTATCCTTAATATTTTAATGTAATTGCCTCAAACAAAAAAGCAAATTGCAGTGAGACAAAACTATATCTGTATTTACTACAAGTATGTAACAGTTTAAAGACTTTTAAAATTCCTTTTGTTAACTATATGTAGTAAAATGATTGGGTAATTTATTTATTTATTTATTTACTTACTTACTTGCTTACTTGTTTTATTTATTATTTCTTGAGTAAAGTAGCCAAGAAAATTAGCCTGGAGGAACCAGACTTCAGAACTATTTTATAAACAAATCCTGGATTAGGATCTATATGTTTTCTCCTCAAAATATCATCCAAAAAGTTTTGTTATATGTGGAAGACACATCTTTTGAACTTTTCAAAATCTACCAGGTTACGTTTGGGGATTTCAAGCACCTAAAAAGTCATTATAATCATAGGCTGATGTCCAATATTTAGACATAAATATTTTGCTACTGTAGATAAGATGGTGTTATTTATGTCACTGCAACTTGAAACAAAAATCATAAATTATTGGGTGAATTTTTTATTGGCTTGTTCAGGTTCTCACAGTGCTGAACTTCTGAAAATTCACCATTAACACAGCCTTGGCTAGCACCATGTCTCAAATCAGAGTGAAACAGATGTATAATGAATAAAAAAATACAGGGAATGTTTTAGATGTTCAACATATATTTTAATCTTGAAAAATGCAGGATTCCTTCCCTTTTGGTCTCTGCCAAAGCTTCTCCCACCGTATTATGAGTGATACCCCACTCTAGGCAATGCCAGGATGAGGTTCCATCTTCACCCAGTTTTAGACTCACAATAAACTCAGTTCCACTTCTGAAATATTCTTGCCCACATACAGTTCATCAGTACATCATCAGACAAGGATATTACATTACTTTCATGTAATATTAAAAGTAATAGCAAAAATCCTCCTTTTTTAATTACAGATGCCAGAAGGCATTGCTCATGTAAATTCAGTCTTCAGAAGACCATCAGGACTTGAGTGGTTTGGCCTGTGCTCTAAGTGCTAAGCAGGTGGATTGCCAGGGGGAGGGAAATTCTCGCTTGGGTTTTTATGCTCCAGCACTGCATGAGTCAAACAGCTCAAGCCAAAAATGCCCCTAATTATGCTTTGTACTAGAAAGGTACATTTAGGTGCCTGACCGAAGGGCTTCCTTGAAGCTCTGTGGCTTTAGAGGGTGGCATGAAATCCCTAGCATCTTAGATGCCTGCTAATGAGCTACTAGTGAGCCTGGGAACCCTGAGAGGCATTGGTACTTCATAGTATACCTCTTTCCAGGTGTTCTGCCTCTCTGAGACCTGCTGCCCTGAGTCTGCTACAGGTACAGGACTGGCAAAGGAAGAGGAGAATCAGGTTAAAAAGACTGAGTGGTTGCACACAAGAGACAGAATTTATGTTACGTGGAAGCTCTAGATAGTCTGTTGTGGGTTTGTTTGTTGATTGACTATGTATCTATTGTGTTTGTTTAACAAAGTAGGGCATATTTTGTCATGTACGGATGGAATTTGCTGGAAAACACAAGTTATGTCTTCTAATAATCTCAATGCTTTCTCACTCTTTTGTATTAGAAAGAAAACGAATTTTCAAAAGTCTATAGTTCTCTGAGAAAGTAATTTGTCTGTGTTCCATAGAGAGGAGGCATAGGAAGAGTTGCTGTGATAGTGGGGTAGTGCCACTTCCACCCTCTCTCTTGACTGCGCCTGTTACACAGGACAGGGATCCAGGTGGTACAGGGTCACCTCTTGCAAGCCTGGGTAGGGATTTTTCTCTGCTGACATAGTTGGTTACTGGTTAGGTCTAGGTGTGCTGCTCTGGCAGGCTTTGTCCCTTTAGGCCCGCAATCTACTGGCTGCATAGGACATCATGCATAGAAACCCAACAATCCCCAACTGTGGGATGGTCTTGGGTTTCTCTCAGCCCTACTTCCTTGAAGCTTCAGCCTTTTCTTTTTGGCTTTGGATCTGCACTGGCTCGGATCAATACCTGGCTTAGCCAAAGCTTACACAGTGAGTTTAATAATAAAGCTAGAAATAGATTGATGTGTTCTGAGTTCAAGTGCTGACCTTCTCTAGCTCCTACTTCTAAGATTTGATAGTCTGAAAAATAGCAACAGGCCTGATGCACTCTTCATGCATGTTGTAAGGTAAAGAAAGAAGCTTAGTGTACAAGGAAAATCCCACTGGGCATACAAAAGAAGTTTTCATTTTCTTGAGATGAAAAAGTTACCCAAATGGAAAATGAAACCTCAGTTAACACTAGTTTTATCTAAATAGTCATAATCACATTAGAATTCTAACAGCAAACTGAATAATGTTTAACTATTTTGTGTTATTTTACTGATTCTTTCAGTGATCATATTTCAAAATTAATTAAAGAATGAAAAATTACAGCAGCATTATCACTTTTTGTCCTGCATTTGTGCTGTGGTACATGGCAAATTGGGTTAAAAATCACCTAAGTGAGAACTGAGTTCAGATTTTCTAACCTTCAGCACTGCAGAATTACTAGACCTTGACTGCTACCAGAAATCTGAAATTACCACCTTACAGGTATGCACATTTAGTTAACACTTTAAATAAAGTGTCTCAAATAAGGATTTAATTTAGTTTTAAGAGGAGAGTTATTGTATGCTAATTAAACATCAAATCATTCCTAAAAAGGTATTTACTGAGGTTTAACAGCTATGTAATAGAAATAGAACACCGATGTATTTGCTCACCTTACATAAACAGGCTTTTAATAATCAATGGACATTCAATTAACATTAAAAAGATCCTATGGAAGCTCAGCAATTATATACATGATCAGCATTTAAGGCCCTCCATTTAAAGTGTTACTAGCAGCTTTATACTCTCTTTATAGAGTATATATATACACACATATATATATAGCAGCTTTATACTCTCAAATTTTATGATATTACAATTTTTTTCTCTCTCCTAATTTCGTTCCTAGTTATGTAACTTCTCATTCCCCCATGTCCACAAAGCTTTCCTTTACCCTCTTAAGTACCTACAGATTGATGAACAATATTGTCCTAAAAGAACTCTATTTCATTTTGTTACTCTTCCATTTACAAACATTTAGATGACTATTTAACCTGAATCTAATATGCTACTGTTTATTTTGTTGTTTTGTTGTTGGTTTGTTTTTCCTGGTTTAAATATTGTGCATAACTGCAAAGGCAAGTTCTAATTCTTTGCAACCAGTAGTGTGGCAAAAACTGAACAGTAAGAGCAGTGTCTGAACATATATTTAACAATGTCATTTTGGCAATCAGAATCCATCAGTACATTGCAGGTCGAGGTAATAGAAACATCAACTGTTTTGCCCAAGAAAGGAAACTTGCATGTTCTATTCCAAGATTAAATACACATATGCAATCAAAGACTGAGAAGTGTATAAATCTGATTTTGGTTTTGTTTTAAAACAGGAAGCAAAAATGGGAAAATTCTGGGGCAGGAGTCTGTTCCTTCGCATTTGAAATGCATGTGACATTTGCTTGAGCATTTCTGAATTATTAGGTGGAGTTTGACATGAATGTGAGGTAGAACTGTAATTGCTAGTGAAATGAAATAATTATCAACACAATTTTGAAGAGCTTTTTTAATATACTTAATAAAATGTAGGAACACAATTATTCACTGAACTGGGTTGGAAAATGCAGGTTTTCTTCTGTGGGGAATCCCTGACACCTGGAACTTTGTTTTCATTCTGAATTTGATCAAAATTACACAAATTTGAAATTTAGGTTTTGGTGGGTTTGTTTTTGGTTTGGGTTTGTTGTGGTTTTTGTTTGTTTGTTTGTTTGTGGGTTTTTTGTTTGGTTGGTTGGTTTGCTTTTGGGTTTTTTTTTTATGCTGTACTAGTAGGTCAGCTGTTCTTAAGTTTGAAGAGGTAAATAGGGACTAAAGAGTTAGAGAAGCCTGACTGCCAGCTTAACACCACTTTGCAAAATATACCTGAGGTTTGACTTGGGTATCAGAGGAAGGAAAAGCTTGTAATGGCTCTGTGTCTTGTTCTACTGTTACTCTCACTGGTAGTACATCCCTTGTCCTACTGCCAATTCTGTTATACCTCTTTATTTGTCTGAATATCTTTTCAGACCGTATTTGTTGCTTCTCATTTCTACCATCCCCCTTGCTTTTTCCTGCCCCATCCCCAGGGCAACATGGCCTGTACTTCCATAATATCTGTGCCATCTGTGCCTGTGTCCTGTAGGATGATGAAAAGTGCCCATGTAACCTGCGGCCATCATCCTTTGGTCCAGAAGCTCCTGGAGAGACCAACGTGGTGTATCCTGTATGCTGAGGGAGTATTGGCTGTAGAGCTCTGTCCCACTCAGCTGCTACCATGTGGAGAAATGCTCCAGAAGTGCTAGCACTCCCTTGACTCGGGGTTCCTGTGAGAAACATCATTTGAGTTGTCCTCTCTAGTGTCAAGTATCTAAATCTAGCATGGAGAGAGGTTTCTCTCTTTTGCTGATTCTTGCAGAGAAATTAATCTCCAGTTAGGTACCTAACCAATATATTCTGAGAAAGAAGAAGAAGTAGTTCCTATTGTGTAATAATTTTGTGAAAATAGTTGTAGGAGATCCAGACGCAGAATCCATTTTTGCCATGGGGGAATTGGACTCATATAAGCAGTGTCCTAAATTTCTCTTTCACTACAAACTACATTAAGGTAATAGAGAGGCTGCCAGTCCCTCCTGACACTGTTATTCTATGTTGACTGGGGCATTTATCTAGTTTCTTAACATATTTGAGGAGGAAAACAAAAATATATTTAGAACACTTTTCAGTAATGTATCCACCATTGGGGCTACATTCGTAACTTGCATAGAAAATAGTTTTCAGCCTCGTAGAAAACTGTAGAAAAGAACCAATGTTCTGCTCTGTACAGCTGGCTTGTAAACACTGTCTGGTATTTAAATAAAAAATAATTGTTGAAATGTGAGTGTCAAAGGAGTGAGTGGGAAGACTAATTAATTACTGTTAGTAGACATACTTTCATGTTGCAGGCTGGTTGGAAATCTGTGTTGAATGAGCAAACAACTTTAGTGAAATGCACTGTCTCTGTAAATTCTTCATCTGGTTCAAGAATGGAGCCCTTCCAAAGGCAGAGAATTTTCAAGGAGTCAAACATCTATACTAAAATACTGAATGATTTCTCAGTGAACTTCCTCTTTAATGATAAATTTGCAAACATAAGAATTAAAGGGGAAAAAATGAACTTTATAAAAGTTGGAAATGTAAATAAAAATCTACTTTCAGTTGGAACAGTGAGAATTGAAATGTTATCCTTCTTTTGACAATGTAGCTGCTACTTTGATTAAGATTTCATGAAGCATTTCTCTATATAAATGAAGTCATGCAACCTTCTGAGAACTTTAATGAAAAAATCAATACACAACAAACAGGCAGTTTATAATTTAGTGGGACCCACACAACATACACAAGCCCAACAAAATAAGGAAATGAGCCAGTGTTTAACTGTATATAACTGCCAATCCTCCAGCTGAGAAGAACTCAGCCAGTGACTGTGGTCCCAGACTTGGGTCAGCCCTACAGTGGTGAAATCATCTTCTTTTAGAACTCTGTATAAAAGGAGAAAAATAAGTGCCTCTGTGCTGGCATGAAGGCTGGAGGACCAAATGAAACTAGAGTGAAAAAATGTCAGTTTAAAAAACAACTCCCTTCTCTCTGTTAGCATTGATTTCTGGAGCTGCCTCTGAGTTATGACTTTTAAAGCTCTAAAACATCTTCCCCACTTCTGGTTTGTGTCTGAAGAGGGAATTTGAAGAGTCAAATCCCACAAGAAAGGCTCTATTTGAAGCACTTCCAAACCAATCTGGAAAAACCATAACTTCAGAGAGTTCAGGATAGCTTTTCATAAACATCAAAACATTTTTGTTCTGTCTACTGACAATTTACTGCAAGTGATTTGAGGTTAAGTCTTCAGCAGTAGTATTTTAGGGAAATACCAGCATTAGACTGTGTGCAATATCTTGGGCATCATGCATGAGGAAACAAGAATAAGCCCACAGAGGTACATTTCCATCTCAAGCGATCTGTGACCTCAGTCTGTGGTCAATTAAAATAAATATGCATCTGTTGAATTAATTATTTGTAAGGATCATCTTATGTGAGTATTTCTGGTTTGTATTAAAATACTGTGGTCCTGAACTTTGAAGGAGGTTGATATAAAATGCTGAAAATAAAATAATTACAAAATTAAGTACAGATAACATATATAAGCTTAAGAAATCACCCATTTGGTCACTCACCAGAGTATTGAAAATGTAGTGTGAATGACTTTTTTTCCCTATAGACATGAAAGTTGAAAACCGCTAGATTTGCAAAAGATGTCTACATTGGCTGTATATGAACATTTTAACAATCTTTAAAACTAAATAATCCTGAAAAAACCCTATGCAGGTATAGTTTTGCACAAGAATTTCCTGCAGCTGTCAAGTCCTTTAAAACCTTGCTTTTAAGCTGTATAAGTACTTCTTGCCTGCTGCTACTCTGCCTTGATGTTATTTGTCTTCTAAACACAACATTGACTTTAAGTCTTCATTGTCCTCTGTGCTGCCAGATTCCTGTTTCTCCTGTTCCTCCGTTTCTTTGTATAATATGGAACATGTTTTCGGGCTAACCCTTAGACTCTTGACTTCATACTTATTTAAAATGAAGGAACATGAGTCTGCTCATTTCTAACCCACCGTAGGATAGCATGGACCTGAGGGTATATCAATTGTCTTTAAAGGAAAGTTTGATTTTCATTAATAGATTTCTTATTAAGAGACCTGAAATTTTAGCATAGTTGTCTAAAGTGTGCTGAAGTGAATCATCTCTTTCTTCCTTTCCCTTTTTTTGTATCATTGAATGTAAACTTGTTGATAAATTTACATTCCATCCTATACATATGGATGGATGGATGGACACATATATATAAAATCAGGCAAAAGGTCAAGTTTTATACTGATGTAAGTTGCTTTAACTCTCTTTCACCATGGATTCACCAACAAATGCAGAGCTGCAGCATCTAAATACGTGTCCCACCGTTTCCAGTACTTGTTGCTATGGCTATAGCACAAAGTCCTGTTTAAAGTACAACTACAGAAATTCAAGAAAGCAAGAGACAGCAACAAAATAATTGTATAAGGGCCACTAAAATCAGTAAAGTATTTTTCATTAGAGTGCTTAAGCCTAAACTTTCAAAATTTCTGCATGAAGTAAAATTACGTCAAATGTGGAAAGTCAAGTTTTTATATTTAAGCAGTTTGATACAAGACATGCAGAAATATGAAATAGGATTTTCTAATAAATTCCTCTTTTTAATCTATTGGATGTAATTTTATAATAAAATCTCTAATGTTCTCACCATATCATTTCTAAAGTTGTTGCAATTGTTTCTTCCTATTGAAGGTTTTTGGAATACTACTACAAATCCAGAGTTTTGGGAAAATGCTTTTTACTTTCTCAATGAATGTTTCACTAAGGTCAATAAAAACATGGTAAGACTTGCTCTTACTGACTAACCAAGAAACAACTTCTTGATCTCTTTTTAAGTACCCACAGTTACTCTCTAGAACCCTTAATTAAGCACCTAAATTATTTCTCTTTAAAAAGGAAGAGGCAGCTGTGTCTCTGAGGTGTCAGCAGCATTTGACTTCTGCCAAGCCCTGTCTTTGGTTTTACCACTGGAAAGAGAAATCTCTCTGTTGTGTCTGCCTTTACCATGTGTGTATGATAATTAGAAAAGGAACTTAATTACAATTTTTGGCTACACATTAAGATGTATCACTATACTTCTGGAAAAAATAATTAATAATTGTCATAATTTTCAGCCTCATATCTAAGCTTCCAACTCTCCATTGAGATAACTTAGTAAAAATAACCTGACAAAAGTGTTGTTTCAAAAAGAATGGGAGCTGCAGTTCTACATATATTTTGAAATCAAGCCAGTGTAACTTAAATGCCTAAATGTGGATTCAGAACTCTACCTTTAGGCATCTGAAATCTGTGGCCACATCTATTCTAAAACATCCGCTAACATTAGGAGAAGTAATTCATGCTTATTTGAGGTCTGAATTTAAATTTCTTCACTTTGGGTTTCCCCTTTTTTTCCCCATCTCCCACAACTTTGTTTAATGTTTCAATCCACTTACCTCAGCCCATTTTTAAATAGTATATGAATTAACAAATAATAGGCAAATTAATGTTAATATCCACTTTTATCTAAATTCTGTTTCTGGGACTAAATATTGTTTCCTCTGAACTTAAAAGAATTGAGGCTAGGTAAAAATAAAGACAAAATGATGGATGCTCTCTATCTATTTATTTGTTTTAGGAAATAGCTGGAAAGGGTTATTCACTTCATCTTTTGTTCAACTTTTATAATTAAAACTTTGCAATCTTATGTTTTAAAATTAGTTGAACCCTTATTTCTGCTTTTCTGAATAGAAGCCAAGAAGGGTGACAGTAGGAAGACCAATGTCTAGATTCGTTTCTTTCTCTATGTGTGAGTATATGGGGGCTGTAGACCTCTTCCAACCTATTTAAGGCTTTTCACAATAAAGACATGGATTTTTTGTTTTGTCCTGAAATTGCATGAAAGAAAAAGAATAAATCAACAGCATTAAACTCTACATTTTAATGTTCAGAGCATTCACTGCGAGTAGGGAAACTTCATTTCCAGTTATTGCTCCTGGTACATTTTCTGTACAAAACGTGCCAGAACACACTGAAGTACAAGTCGAAAAAGCAAAAAATGAGCTCAGTTGCTTAGATGAGAGAAAAGATTCAAGGATTTGGTGCATAAATATGTTTAGGCATCTCCTTGTAGTCTTGAGTGAGAGAAACTACTCTTATTGCCAGTAAGAGATTCCAGAGTTTAGTTAATAAAATTTTCTTTAAGAATCTACAGTGGTTGGATTACTTTGTAACAAAAAGCCCACTTGAATTTTTGAAAAAGCCTTCCTGTTGTGTGTGAATCTTGAGGCCGTCCAACAATATTTCCTTCAAGAACATCTGAAATATATCAGTATATAGAATAGCATAGGAATTGCTACTTTTGTTTTGATGGCCCATATTTCTCTAAAATATCTACGATTCCAAAATGATTAAGAATCATTGACATTTTTTCTGCACTCCTCCCTCCCTCAAAAACTATTCTACAGGGTTGTTTCATCATATTCTAGGATCAACAATAAAATAGTGATCTGACAGCTAATTTTGCCGATAAAGTTATATCTTTAATTATTATGACTTGTTCAAACAAGATGTCATTAAAATGAACATTTAAATACACTCTTCCTTTCACATGAACACTGCCAAATAAAATTGTGTTGAATTACATAGTTTCAGTCTTGGCAAAATTATACAAATGTAATCCAATGTATAGCTTTTTATATGATGTGTTAATTTTTTAAAATGACAGTTAAATAATTAAATTGGAATGTTAACAGCAGAGGTTCTTTCTTCTGAGAAAATTACATTACCATTAATCTCACTTCTTGCTGATGTTTTACCTACAGTGCTATCAGAGTTCTAAAATCCAAAGCTGAGTATGGAGCTTTAATTTTAACTTTGCAAATCTTAGAGTAATAAAAATTCAAGATGGTACTCCAAACTTCATCATAATTATGTCACATAACATTGAGATTTTAATAATGCACTTTATTTAATGGCTCAGTAAATTCTGTACCAGTGTGGAATAGAGTGACATATACTGAAGAATACACAATACAAACTTTTATACAATTTTGTGTGATCTTCATATATTTAAAGCTCTGAGGACCTAGAAAGCTTTGTTTTGTGTTTACTTTTAGTCCAATGTAAAAGAAAATATTGTCCATCAGTCCAAATTTGCACAGTGATTATAAATTTTACCTAAATGATGAATTAGTAAGGAGCTGAAAATATAAGGCCATCCTTTTAATTTGAATTTTTTGTTCACAAAGAGAACTTGGCCTAACTAAGGCATACAATATATTCTTTGAAACAAGTTGCATAGCAGTAAAAATGCTCTGTATAAATATTTACTTGTACAAGGTACTTGTCACTGCAACTGGGTTTTATAGGCCATGCAGGAATTAAGTCAACCAACAGTGAAATGTCATCACCTCTAGAGTAAAATGTGGCAGTTGTTTAACAATGTACGTAAATGATACAAAACAGTATACAGTGAATTAAAGGTATTTAAATACTTTATTCAGTTGCAACTGTAGAGAATATTTAAGCTGGCATAATGTATTTGCTCGGTTTGGACTTTGTCCAGGATGCTGCAGTTAACAATTTTAGCTCTTATGAAATGTGCCAGGGGATATCTAATTAACCCACTTGGTCAGCATCTTAGATTTATGTATAGTGCATAGATAATACCTCCAGCAGCCTCTTAGTACGGCATTGATTCAGTATGGAGCCAGAATGAAGAATACCACCTACTGAGTGACCAACACCACTTCCTACAACAGCTGGGTTTTCCTTGGAGGTCTTCCATCCCAATTACACAGCAGGCCCAATCTTGCTTAGTTTATGAGATCTGACAAGATCAAAGCCCAAGGTGGTATAGCTACAGACTTATACTGTCAAATTTATGTCAAATACATGTATCAAATGATTTCTAGTCAGATGCATTGTTGTTGTGTGTGTGAATGTATGAAAGAAAGATGAAAAAAGAATTATTCCAAAACTGAGAAAAAATTTAAAAAAAAGATTTGTATTGCAACAGTCACAAAACTTGCCTTTGTCTTCCTCAACCTTACGGACTCTTCAGCTCTATTCTTTCTGTCAGCATTGAGGTAAGAATGACAATTTCTATTAAATGTTTGTAAAAGTGTTTTAATACACATGTAAAATTTCTTTAGACCAGGCTGCTTTTCAACTCACTTTAAAATAAATGTTCAGCTAGGTAGTCTTAATGTATGTCCTTGTACACATTTGTTTCCTTCTGGAATTAATGCAGATTGTATTAGTCTTCCAACACACTGCCAAATGAACAGAAGGAAACATTACTCATTTTCCCTCGTAATATCCATCAGAGGGTTGTGCTGTAAGCAAAGTCCACCCGTGCTCTTCCAGGGTGTTCTAATTTAAAGGGACTGATGTGGTAACACATGTGCTCATGATTTCCTACATGCACAGACAGTGAACATGCTCAAGACCCACTGGTTAGTTAGTGGGAGTCACTGCCACAGTGACCAGTCCTCTGCACTAGTGCATCATGTTATTCACCAATAATGCAGTGTGTGACACCCAGTGTAAGACCAGCACACAATCTTATGTCTTCTGGGAGTTGTAGTTGGAGGCAGAACAAGAGCTGTGCGATACCTGAACTTTTCATGTCACTATACTTAATGGAGAGGTATCTCCGAATGTCAGCCAGATGCCTAAAATCACCCTTTTCACAAACTCTGAGGTAAGAGGAAACAAAGAGTTTAATTACTCCAGTCCAACTCCTAAAGACATAGTTTCCAGACTCCTCTCAGGTTTGAGCTCTTTTCTCCACATCCTCACTTCACCCCCAAGGAATGCAGTATCCATTATTTATTAGAACGTTATTTGCAGTGCTAGCAAATTATTCACCACCCCACCACACCATCCCAATTTTTTTGCTAGTAGTCTTGGTGGAGAGCCATCTTTTGTCCAAGTGGTAAACAGAACGAACTAGCAATTCCACCCATAATTAAGTAATTGTGTACCAATTATTAACCCACTTTAATAAAGTTTTCCCCTGTGCCCAGGCCTTGCTCTTCAGTGTGCAGCTCCAACATGTCTAACTCTTCTAAGAAGAATATATGGGACATATACTCTGTGCAAGTGTATTTGTGTGAGCAATGCACACAGCTCATGGAGTTTGAACACAGTAGTAACCTGTCAGTTCAGGAGTACAGTAGATTTTTGCTAAATAACCTCTCATGTGGCTGTGATGCCACACAGAGTGAAGCAAATGGCTGGATGTAGAAACAACAATGATTTTAGAGGACTATCCAGTAAAGAGGTTTATTTTCATGGCTGGTGTTTTCCTAATAATAATGAAATTAATATAAATCCTGCTTAGAACCTCACACCCCAGCCCGAGTAAGTGAATATGAAACCTATATTTACAGCACTGAATTATTATTTTACAATCTTCTCTTCCATGTACCTAAAGACACAATTATTTCTGTCTGATATCTCCCAGGCTCTTGTCGTCAAAGAAAACAATCAGCTAACAAAATGATTTGGTAATACACTTATCATTTCATGTTGTTTCCCTTCCTTATATATCAATACATGTTTTCACTTCCCCCTGTAGGATTTCCAGATGACTGTTTCAGTACCGTGATTTATATAATTTTTATCTCATAATAACCTGCCTACTCCCAAAGTCTGCTTATACTTCCAAATTGTTTACAAGTGAGTATAATGAAATAGTGTTGAAGTTTCTCTGTTCATTGTTTATTCCTTGTGGCAATGAAGACTGACTGAGAAACACTACTTTGGTATTTCTTTTCAACCTTGAACTGCATACTAATAGGTAGGTGGATTGACAGGTAGGCTGATATTGGCAGGGATAGAAGAAGGGAAAGATTGCTTGACAAAGCCTGTCTTCATGGCATGCACACAGTGATCTCCAAAGTAAGGTATATGTAACTACCAATTCCTTAGTTTAAGTCTTTGTGTCTCTTGACCTACACTTCAGTACTTATAACTGACAAAATATGTGTATGGTGCAGAATTTTAGTTTTCATTCTTAATGGGGAAAGTATCAGGCCACTTCTAGACCATCTACTTCTCTTATTGGTACTTTTCTTTGTGTCTCAGGGGCTTTAAAAAATGTGTATGAGCTATTATAAGAGTGGGTTTGGTTTTAAATCCAAAGTTCAGTTATATTTAGAATGGTAGTTTTATTGTATAGTGGTAAGTCGCTACCAATTTCTATTGCCACTATGTGGCAGATATGCTTTTTTTCGTGTTATAGGATCTGTGGATAATATGTTTCAAATTAGCATTATATACCTAGTTTAAAAAGCTGCTCTTCAAGTGGTGGGTATTTTTTTTTTAATTAGAATTATCAGAATATTCCCAAGCACTGGAAAATTATTCTTCAACTCAAATTTCTGCTTTTCTCTCATTCTGTTTGCATACTCAGTTTAAAAAATCCTCTCTTTTTCTGCTTCAGAAAGTTGGGATGTGAGATTAAGAGGTGATTGAGAATCTGAATGCTGAACAGAGTAGGCAATAAAGTATCTTTGTTGGCACTTGCGAACTGAACTGGGACAACACAGCTGTATCTGAACATTAATTCCTCAATAATTGATGATTAATCTATTAAAGTTTAATGGAGAGTTGATAAGTAATGGTCTGGCTGCCATGTCACCTGATTGTAAATATAGCAAGTTGCCTGGAAATATGTTTTTTTTTTTCTTTTGTCCATCAGAAGCAGACATAGAGGAAGGAGAAAAAGCAAAGAAAAACAGATATAGGGAGAAAATATTGTCTGTGAGAAAAGTTTGGGTCAAGGAACCTCTCTTAATTGTAGCAAGTGCACAGCTCTGGTGGTAGTCTTAGAGAGTCATTCACACAGGTAGACTTCTCATTTGAACATTTCACATGTGCACCTGCTTCATTGCAATTTTGTGCAACACAAATCAGTTCTAGTGCACTCCACAGGCTTCCTGAGAATATCAGGTCGAGCATGTTAAGCCCTTTTTATGAAAACATTTTCAAAGCAGTAGATGGGATTTTAGGTTGGAGGAAAACCAATAACAAAAACAAACCACTTGCAACAGAGTAAGTTGAGTTCTGTTTTTCTTTGAGAAACTGTTGGAGGTGAAGGACTGCACATGTCACTGTAAAGTGACAGTGTGTGAGCAGGCTATCCAAGAGCTGCACTTAATAATCAAAGCCCAGTTTTAGGGAAATCTAGGGAACACACGGCATGAGCATGTGTTCCACTTTGAGCACAAATAGTCAATTTTGTCTTCACATATACCAGTGGTCCTACATGTGCAGGCACTATGCCATGCTATGGTCTTGTGCTTCTTTCCAGCCAAACCGAGGCTTGTGCATGTGTGAAATTCATCAGTATGAACTAGACCAGTATCTTCTACAACTTTTACCTCCTATAAAGCATATATCATCATGAAATGGGAATTAGGAATGTATATCTGTTTCTGTGGAAAAGTACCAACAAATATATTTGTTGCACTTGAGTGTTTTTCGCACTGGATGTTCTAGGATGATTTAAAATGTGATTATCTTTCTATGGTAGTTTGGGTACACAAGAGCATTTAACAATGAAATTGTTTTGTCCCATTCATCTGATGTTGCTCCGTATTGTGCTGTAAGGTGGGTAGGACATTATACTACTTGGGACAGGTAGGATGCATGATGTCCCAAACCAGCTCTTAGAGTGTGTAACTGAAGGACTCATATTTCAGGTGGTGCCTTATTGGAATACTTCTGTTCAGAACTGGTCATTTCTAGTTGTACACATTTTAACTATGAAGCAAGAATTTGCCATCACTCTTCTTCATTGTTCACCTTCCTTCCCAACCGTAATGGAAAGTGCCTTCTAGGAAAAAGCACAGTACTAGTTGGAAGCTGTATTCTGGATCACGATGGAAAGTTCCTTGAATTCAAGTAAGTTTTTGAACTTAACTGTACTTCATTTTCCTCTTTTTTAAATTAATTAAATCCTTGATGCATTATAAAGTTTCATGTACTAGCGCCTGAAAAAAAGTTAAGCTATAAAGATTACAGAGAATTAAAACAGCATTCCCAACAATGACAGAATGACTTAGAATTCTTGGGCTGGTAGAACTGATCACCATGTTACTTCTCATATTTGAAAAGACAAGGTGAGTTTTAAACTAAGAAAATTAGTAAGAAAACAATTCTCTTTTCCTTCATTCAAAAACTAAGAATTGTTCATCTGAGTTCTCAGACACTTGGATATAGCAGTCAATTTAAAACACATGGTCTTTGGCTTGCTGAAGAAATTTTATATTCTGTATGACGATTCTTCATAGGATTATTATGCCACACATATTTTAAATGTACACTTTAGCATGAAAAGATTATAAATTATGCTTTATTTCAATGGTTCTAAATGCTGGTAGGACAATGGAGGTATCTGAATGACAAGCAAAACCAGCCGTAATATGACAGATTAGGCTATGATGAAAGCATGAGCCTAAGTAAACATCATGTGATTTATAAGATTATATTTTAATGAAAACAAATATTTTTAAAGATACTTATAATTCAGAAAGGAAGAAAGGATTATTAATGTATATTTATATCCAAATATAGAGGAGAAGTATTTTTTAAAGTCTATATGACATGATTGCAATTTCTATAAGGAAAAAGATGTGCAACCTCAGTGTTGCTGTTGTAATTGAGAGAAATCATGTGCCAAGGTCTGTTTTATGTGCACCTGAAGAGGCAGAGAATTTCTTTTTCTATTAATCATATACCGCAGAATATCTTAAGGTAGAAAGTGAAAAAGATGTTTGACTTGTAAAACTATAAGAACTATAAATGCAGTTACTAATACATATTTAGGCAATGATTCAAAGAAATGCAACTTCAGTTAAACAAAAACAGAGCTCTAAAATAAAACCTCACACCAGTAATGTAGATCAACATATGTATATTTACCCGGGCGTTAGGTATATCAGAGCATTTACCTTGTTAAAACAAAAACCCCCCTCCAAAAAAAAACCAAACACAAAATCAGCTCTGTGGGTGCAACCGTAAGCTGGTGGAAGCGTTCCAGGCTCTCTTTAATAAAGCACCATTGGGTGTAGCCATACCATTGATTAAAGGCTGGACAATTTGTGCACTCCTCCTCCAGCACGTTAGGAAGCATACAAAATATAGTAAAAGCCACAAGATTGCCTGTTCCACTTAGCCCTTGTCACTCAGGTCATGCCACCAGTAGTTCCACCTCCTCTTTGGGCTCACCCATAACATTGAGTCTCAGGGGGACCAATGGTCTATTCAGGATATTGAGTCCAAGCCATACTTAGGCTTAGTTGGGAATTTCATGCAGTTATACAAAGTCTGTATTCAGGCCTTCCCTTCAAGTGTCTTTATTTCTCCTGTTGAATCAAGTAGTAATAAAAGCTTTATTCCTGAAGTGGAGAGCTGGAGGAGTTTGTTTTCATCTTGCAGAAGTATTATGTCAAGATGGTGCCTGTGTGAGTCTGGCAATAACAGATGCACAAAACCTACTGACTTATACAAGATAGAGAGAAGGTCAAAGACTGATTCATGGAAGGAAAGTTCACTGATTCATGAATACATCTGGGGTTTGGTTTTTTCTACCTCAAATCTATTATGTAAATGCAAAAAACAATATGTTACATTGGATAGGAGGGAGAAGTTGGTATGATACCAGGCACCAAACATCTTATTTTCAGCAGAGCACTACTTGCCTATTCTTTTAATTATTTATTTTATGGTATCTCATTTGTATGCAATGATTCCCATCTTCGTCTTATGAAACAAACAGTTGCTACACATGTTGCATAACATCACATTTAAAAATCATATAAAATCTTCATAATTAGAAATGTTGTTAAAGGAACTTCTTCCAGAAAGAAAGGCAAACCTGTTACAGACAAGCTACGTAGCATCTTGACAGAGTCTGCAATTAAACTCTCTCAAGGCCAACCAGACTCAGATGCCACTGCTGGAAAAGTAAAATCTATAAAGTGGCATCTGGGTTCTTCATCTGCCAAGATTGTCCCCAGAGTGGTTAAATTGTCTGGCTCCTTTACATGAACTGACAGGAAAAACAAACCAGAGAGGCCTATGTTTGACATCACCAGTAACATAATAATGTCAGATCCATTTTCAATGGAGTATGAAGACTTTTCAACTCTCACTGATCACCTGTGAGACTGAAAAAACTTCTGGACTCAACATATGTCAGATTTTTGGCCTCCTATGGTCTAAAATTGCTCTTGTAATGAAATTGTTGAGCCTTTGTGTGGATTACGCTAGTTTTTTTTTTTTTTTAGGAGTTGCTATTGTTGCATTTTGTGTGCCAAAGGCAATGGAAAATATATGGTTCTTTACAAAACTCTGTGCTTCTGCAGAACTGAAAATTGGATGCTTGAAATTTGAAATTCAGCAATGTCAACAAACTCTCAGCCTTCTCAAACACAAAGGTAGACAAAATTTGTGAGACTTACTGTTACAGAAGGTTTAGAAGAGACAAGACAAAAACACATCTAATCTCTTTGCACTGGGAATTGAATTTCTTGTTGTAACATATACAAGTAGTGATATGCTCCCATAACTTTGAACAAAAGTTGTCCATGCCATGGAGCTGGATTTCCCCACGGTACACGGCTGATTCGAAGTTGTTTCAAGGAAGCAGGACTTCAATTTTTCAGACAGGTAATTTTAATAGCTTTTGTCATACAAGTTAAAACTTTGAGGGAGGAAAGTCGCCTTTCAATCTGTAACGTCACAACAGGAAGTAGAAACCTTCCTTCTAACATGGTTAAAGCAGTAGTAGAAGTGGTTACAGTTTGCAGGTCTTACAGCTGGGCAGGGTTTGTTTATGTCTTCTCTAGAATCAGAATACTTTTTCAGTATTCCCTGGCTGCAAAGCACCATTTTATAATTTTAGCCCATATCTTTTCATGAGCAGTTATTATATTTGGTAGATTTTTTTTTTCTCCCATCAGTCTTTCCATGCCTAAGTTTCTACTACATGCTGGTAGTAGTTTGAGCTACTTCCTTACCTGTTCAACCCTTCTTTTTCTAGGATGATGGCTCCAGCTCTCTTGCTGGTTTCTTGCTGTGGTAAAGGTTTGATTTTCCTCATTGTTGTGCATTGCATGTTCTGGCTTGAATTTAGCTCTCCTGAGTGTGCTATTGGCATGTATATTGGCATGAATCAATAACAGCATTTCAGATGAGTTTTCCATAGTGCTGTAGAAAGACATTAATGTCTACTCATCCCAAAATACTCATACTTTTTTTTTTTTTTTACCTTTTATTTCTGCCTATAGTACTTTGGTAGATCAGATTCATGTGATGATTGGTAAACAAGCACTGGTCTTCTTCTTCACTTGCTTAGAGTTTGACACCTCCTCCATCTGTAGCACATATTCTTGTTAGGCCCTAACGGTGAGATTCATGTCCTATGAGCATTTGAGTTTCATCCTTTTTCCATTGGTCCTCAATCTTCTGTATTTGCCAGACAGAGGAACCAGTCAATGCAAGTGCTCTGCTAACAGACAGATCAAACTCTGTGTAGACCATGTTTTGTCAATTAGTTTCATCAGCTGTTTCAGTAACGAACCATTATTTTTACCAAAATCCTACACATGGCATCCCAGCAGCTCAATCAGAAGACTAGCCTTTGGTTTGTCACCATTTAATCCAATTTTTTTCCCAACGGTAAAATTTATTGTTGTCTGCCTTACAGTTCTTACCCTATTTAACCATCTCTCAGCTTCTCTAGATATTTAATAATTTTTGATATAGCAGCAAATTCCATATTTAACTACATTCTTATTTAAATGCTATTATGGAGACCTGGAATAAAGGGAAGGGGTTTAAAGTTATTTTGTTGACTGATTGCATAGGCATGAGGCAAATTCATTTTATTTACACGAGGAAAATGAGTATAGTAACAGAGATATGTTATTTAATTTGCTTATCACATATTACACTTTTTTTCTGACTAGACATTTAAGGTTCGTGTTCTGGTGTCCGCATCAAGCACTGTTTGCATTCATCTCTGCTGCAATTATTTTGTGAGGCTGTATGCACTGAAGGTCCTCTTTAACATCTCTTGATTTTCAATAGAAAGGGGCAGTGTCAGTGTCTGTTATGTTTCAAGAGCCCTTCAGAAGATTTAATATTGAAGTAACTTAAAAGTGAGGGTTATATTCTTTTCTTCACTTGAAGGAAAAATGATGACATTTAGGTATTTGAAAATAAGTAAATTAAATTTAAAGGAATTTCAGTAAATTACATTTAATCAAAATCCTCCTTTTCCCCTTGTTAAAGTTAGTTAAAGAAAGTAGTGTAATTGTTTGCATTTGGAAAGAAATTTTCAGGGCCACTTATGACAGGTTTTACAGCACAGACTTTGGTAGACAGTACAGCATTGACCTGAATATACTCTTGTATTTTCAAGTTTGCTTTTTTAAATGTTACCAATATTATCTGATAATGAAAGAAAATATGTATAAAATATGTCTGAGAATTATCATTGATATTATTTCAGTACATTAGTACATTAGTACTTCAGTACATTATATTAATTTCATGCTGGATATTTAATACCATTCATGTAACCCCTCAATAGTGAACTGTACAAGTTCCCCTAACATAATACATTAAAACAGCCTTAAAATATGATTCTTTAAAGTGGGCTGTGAGGAAGGAGAAATGATACAGATGGAGTTATGTTACATTGTGGCAGGATGTGTTTCAACATGTCCAATAGTAAATGGATATGTAAACTGTTATCATTACCTTGAACTCTTCAAGGCAAAAACCTGTTCTCAATGTTCTATGGAGGTCCAGGTACATTTCTGGAACCATATAAATGCATCAGGATAAAATGGGTTAGGTTGGATTTTTTTTTTCCCTTCACTTTTCGTCTTGGATTGATTACCTTAAATTATTTTCTTCCTAAAGCACTTGAATTACTTTCCTTGCTTATCAGAAAAAAAGCGTAAATTAACATATTGAAATTGCAGAGGGGTTTGCCTGCGGGATTGCAGACACAACTGGTTTTCCCTTTAAGATTTATTTATCCTCCTGCTTACCTTATTTAAGAGTTCCAGTATTAACATTTATGTACTAAGGTATTAAAATCAAGGGCTCTACTAATCTACCTTGTGAAATACCTAATTTGTTTAGCTTCAGTGCACAGAATCACAGGAGAGTTAACACAGGGCTCTCATATAAGTCTTACATCTTGTGACAACACAAAGCACCTCTTGGATGTTAATACACTGTGGGGCTTTAAACCTCATACATTTTGCAAATATGACCTGAAAACAAAATTCTGTTTCTTATAGGTTTAAATACTCCATTTCTTTGAAATTTGTAAGTTAAATATAGCTAGAATTTTATTTCAAATATTAATGAAAAACAGTTGCCCAAAAGTTCTAAGAAATTATTTGGTTTACCTCTAAAATATTTAAACTACTCTCTACTGTTGATGCTCACTTTTTTGTTTGTTTTATTAAAAAGCTAAGATGCCAGAATTTTTATAATTTATACAGACAAAGCTCCCTCACAATTTCAGGCTAAATAATTTTATTCTGAAGTTTTGTTTTTTATCAAGCTCTTTCTGTTCTAAACTGTGAAACTAGGACCACAATGAATAAAGAGTCTAAATGAACAAATGAATAGCTGCCTCAGATACCTAATTTTAAGTGTCCAGTCAAAAAAAAAAAAAAAAAGGAATTAAAAATATTAAAGGCTCTTTTCATCCAAACTATTAAAAAAGTACAAAGGTAAAAAGAATCATGAGGTTCAATTTTCAGATAATTTAAAATGTGTTTTGGTTAAAGACCAAAAAGCATGCATTTATTTAATGCACTAGGCTATTCTATAAAAGTAATGATCAGGCCATGAAACATTTCTCTGGACTTATTCCAGGAAATTTCTCAGCTGTATAAAAAATGTGCACCAGTTGCGCCATCTATTTCTCCTATGGTTTCTGTCTCCAAAGAAGGTAGAAAAATGTATTGTCTTAGATCTGAAAGTTTCCAAGCAGACCTTCCTTTGGGAATCGTCTTCATTACTGTAATTCTTAGAAGCCCAAGTCATGGTCCAATACTCCCTGGTGCTAGTCACTGTACAAACAAATTATGTATAGCTCTGTTTTTTCTATAATGCCAGCCAAGACCAAAGTAATGAAAATAAACAATTGTAGCTGTATCTGCTGCAGACTAAAAGCCAGAGTACTAACATCATTAGTCTTCTGCAGAAATTACAGCATGAAACAAATAAAATTATGAAATTAGTAGTGTAGAAGATCTAGTTTCTAGACAACAGAGCACAGTGGAGATTTTTATATCTTAACTTTGGTATATGCTAACTTGAATTTTATAGTTTTTATCAATACCACTTTTTCAGGGATTTTTGAGCAACTGTGACTTTCAGAGTAGCTTAGTAGATGAATGCAGGATAATTTTCTGTGAGTGTCCTGGCAGCATTAGGGAGGAACCACTTAAGCGTCTGAAGCTACTATCCTACCCTGCTCCCTGGTGGAGGGAGTAGAGAAGATGTCCCCAAGAAGACAGCTTTAGCTACTCAGGTTATGCCTAGTGGTTCATGGCTCATACATTTGTGATGAAGCAGAAGACGACACCTGATGTCTCTTTAAAATGCAGTTTAAGCTCATTTGAAAGGAAGCTATACAGCATAATTTAAGAAAGGCTCTGTGTTCTCCTTGAGTTTATAATCATGAAAATAAATCAGAACAAAAGCATAAAAAGATTGAATTATAGCTGGTAAATCAAACAAAATGCACACTATGATAGTCCAGTCTGCCTCTTACTCAGTCTGAATGATAGTTTATTTAATAAGCAATCTTATTGAAATGGGTTGATTAGCCATTGAATAAGTGCTATTGTGTGTCAGGAAGCAGCAGAATCCAGCAGGTGAAGGGTGCAGTGTAGTGTTTAATCCTTATAACTTGCTAACAACTGAGCCTATGGCCACATCCAAAGATTCTGAAATAGATTTCAGATGAACTGTATATTTTCTACCGATGGTCTTTTCCCCCTCTCTTACTAAAACAGTTGACTTACACAGTCTGCAAAAGTCTTTTACTCAGGCACACGTTGCCTACTTAGTTTCCTTTCTGCTATTTTCATTTGGTAGATATGAGAAGCTACCAAACCAGAGGTACATTTAGCATGACATTGAAAGTTTTGTAAGTATGAAATACGTGAAGCTGTCACCCCTAAATGGACATATAGGTAAGCACACAAGCAGTACTTTCAGGTTTAGACACACATTTATAAACAAAGGCCCTGCCCAATGGATTCCTGCAGATAAATTCTTCCGTGCACAAAGATGTCTGGTGGGTTCTTGTAGATAGATAAGAGTAAACACATTTATTGTGAACTAAGTGCTTGCCCTCTTATCTAACATTATCTCTGAGATGCTTCTGCAGCTTTAATTGTTTGTCTTCTCGCCACTGATATATTTGTTTAGTGCAAAAGCACACCTCCCATGATGATAATTGAGAAAATAAAGAAATTATGATGAACTGCATGCATGGACTCCATCATGTCTCCTGAAAACTACGTCAGAAGCAACAATGCTGTCATGTTTCATAGCAGCAGACAGAAAACGGTTTTCCAAGTCATTAATGAGTTAAATGTCATCATGTTTCCTCTAGGAAATAGCTGTAACAGCATGCCAAAGAAAAGAGCAGTTTTGATGGCTAAGGAATATTTTGAAAATTTGCATTGAAAAATGGATTTTATTTCCAAATGGACAGCATGAGCATTTAATGCAGAGGACAAGAGTTTTGAATAATAGAAGCTCCTTTTAGGTAAATTTTATTTAAAAAACCTGTGAAAAGTTATAACAATAATACGTACCCTTCAATACATTCTGCTCAGTGAATATGTAAGTGCTTTTGAATCATTTATGCCTACATGCAGGAAACTGATAAATTTTGAACAAATTTAATTGAAATCACCCCTGGAGTGAGTCTGAAGGAAGGATTAAATTTAATGGTCTCACAGAGTGTCATACTGTAGCACTCAACTGCTAGCTCTGAACTCTGTATTTTTTCCCAATAAAAGATTCTAAACCTCAATCAGCACATGAATGTGAGTTTAATCACATCTCAGAATGAAAATCACTTTGCTTTGCTCTCTAATGAGACAGAAAGATGATGTTGAGGCAGACAAATCACAAAGTTTGGTTTCAATTTAATGGTGTGATACAAAGACATAGGATTTTTTCCCCATATAATTTTAAGTGAGTTGTTGTCTTTTATCTCAAGTAATAAGTAAAAGCACTATTTAAAAAATGTGAATGGATATAGGTGCTTTTTGGTATGTCACTGAACCTGTATTACTCTTGGTGGAATGTCCTGGTTGAATATCTGGGTGCAGATACATCTTCAAACATGTAATTCAGCATCATCGTTGTAGAATTCATGATCTAAAGGTGCATGGCTTCATCCTATATTCCCCAGTTTTCAGTTCTGGCTGCAACTTTTGGTGGCTTGTAGCAGAGTGTTGAGAGTGAACTGGTTCCTGTGTGATGCACCTTTAGAGTAAATTTTTCACAGCAAACAACTGACTGGATTCCTGTCTCTGTTGTCCAGTATGAAACCCTGTAATCCTGTTCACAAAAGCACTGTGGGAGCATAGAAGAAGCTGATGTCTGTGGGAAGTGTGCTTTGACCATTTAGATAGTCTGTGCTCTGAACTCTGGATTCTATGCAACAGCTAACTACTCTGTTAAATTAGATTGTAGTTGTGAGGAGCAGCCAAAAGAGTAATTTTTGCTCTCTAATCTAACTATACCTCAAGTTCTCTTGTTTCAAAAGAGAAAAGAGCAATCCCGGTTCTTTACAAAAGTATTGTGAAGATAAATTAATTAATCTATGCCAAATTAAGATAAATTAATTTATGTGGTGAGGAATGCCATGGAAAATGCTCATGAGGAAAGAAATAATTCCATATTCAGGAAGGGCTTGAGTTAAAGCTGTGCTAAGAATTGATTTTTCACTTCATTGGCTGACCTGAAAAATTGTGGAAAAAATCAATTTTGGACCAACCTGAAATGATTTTCTCCCCTTTTTCTCATGGGAACATAACTATGTGGAGTAATATATAAATTTGGGCTCAAACATAACATCTAACTTGTCTGGAAGTGAAAAATTTCATTATAATCTCAACTATTCATAAATTTTTGACAAATTTCAGGCAAGTATTGTTAAGGAATTGATCCCTTCCAGCTTAATTATTGACAGTTTATTTTGGAAATAGATTAGCAAATTTTAGGTTTGTTTAAGCCCCTACCCCTCCTTCACTGGTGAAATGCAGTTGCAGGTGAAAAAATATGGATAAAACAGGGTCTAGTTCATAGCTGTGGTGAATCAGGTTTGGTGAGCATGCAGATGACTGTATTGATTTAAGCACAAAAATCACCTTTTCACACATCACAACTGTACTTCATCAGCTTCTGCTTTAGTCTTCACAATTTTGAATATTCATGCTTCGCCTTTTCACAGTCTATTTCCATGTCTAAGTGTTTAGGTAGTTGCATATTCTCCTTCTGAACCACATCTGGTCAGTGCATCTGTCACTTCAGCATAAATACTTCAATGGCTACCAGAGAGGTGTTAATGCTACGATAAGTTCCCAGTGCCATCGCAGTGAAGTGACTCTATATAGATTATAAAATAACACCAAAACTCTTAGTTGCTGGCACACCGCAATTTCACTATGCAACCACATAAATTGTCCTCTGCACTAACCTGGGAGGTTGCTGGTCAGCCAATACCTCTGTCAGAGAATTCAGTGAGCCACATATTTCTAGCTGATGCATGCAATGTCTGTATGCCCTCTCTATCCCACCCAATTAGCGGTATGGACAAGCAAAAGAACTCAGGGCATCTTCAGTGCAAAAAAGATAGACCTTAGGCTGATGTTACAGGCTCCCACTGGTAAAAGACTCTAGTTTCATTGAAATATTGTAAATATGATGAAAAGTATGCCTTGAACAATGAACAGGCAAAACAAAACACTAAATAACTGCTGTTACATAAGGACTATTAAAACATTTTGCCAATGACTATGTAAGATATACTACCAGAATACATACTAGGGTGATGAAATGAAGCAGCACAGGCTACAGAGTGCAAGGACTCAGGAAATACATCTGAATCCTCAAATACACCTTTTTTAAAAAAATACCTCTATGTCCTACTGTGGCTTTTTTTCAATGGCTGGTTATTAAAACCTTTTGTAGTCTTGATAGCTCCTTTTTAAATTATGTTCCAGCAACATAAACTTAGTTTCTCTGCTTTTTTGTGCAAGAGAGGGAAAGGGAACATGTTCTAAGGGCATCTCTAATAATCCTATTGCAGTGGTACTAGTGTTTACACATATCATACATAACATATATAAATAGAAGCTTTTTATATAAGTATGTGTGTATATGTGTTCACTTTTTGTCAGTGCTCTTACCATTCATAGCATTTTTTAACAGACAAATTAGTAGCTTGTAGCTTGTTTAAATTTAGTAGCTTGTTTGGATTTTATCTTTCAGCCTTACTTTTAAAGGTGATGGTAGATTTAAGTAATTTCTTCAACATATGAACTTTTTCTTGAGAACTACCTCTTCATATTGCTCTCCCCCTCAGTGATCAGTTAGAGCTCTGGCAGTCACAGATGTTAATTAGGTTTAACTCATCAACTAGAGATGAAGATCTGTGAAAAAGGCTGTTAAGCACCTTCACTCCTGGCATCCTTGGTACACAAGAATCCTTGAAACAAGAAAATAAATTCAGTTCCAGTGGCAGAATCTGTATAATCTTTCAGTCTACCAAATTATTTCCATAGCCAGGGCTACACAATCTCAACTCTCTAACTTCATCATCTCCCTCCTTCCCACAGAGCCAGAGACAGACTACTAGTTAGTACCAGTGTGTTGTGTAATCTGTGTGGTCCTCACAGATTAAAGAGCTGCAGTTTAACTGCAAGTCCTCACTATTATTTTCATTGCAAGTGCTTGTCCACAGAGAGTGCACTAGAAGTGAAACTAATTTCATAATTCTAAATATTTACATTTTAAACTGAATGTAGGCTGCATGTTATGCTCTGAATCAGATTCACACTATTTCTTACAGTTCTAGGATATGCAAGAGAACAGAGGATTCTCTATGTAATGGTATAGAAGAATTAATAGGAAAATATTTTTCCACAGATCTGGAATCCAGAGAAGAATTCCGGGGATTATGCTTATATCAGTACTGACTTGACTTTATTGTCTTTAAGGTTTGTTGATCTGAAGAGGCAGAGAACTACCTGGACTGAGCTCTGACTTTATTTAGAATAATAAGGCTAGAGCACAGACATTGTCAGTCATATGCATTGACATTATAGGATGGAGTTCAGGGAATTTCCTATATCCATGTATCCATGGTTTTTTTTGTTTTGGTTTGTTTTTTGGTTGTTTTTTTTCTTTCCCCAGGAGATGAACTGGAGAAATCACAGATTGAAGAGCTGGTGAAACAATTTTTAGAGCAAACTGGTTATACAAATAATAAAATATTACTAGGATAAGTGAAATTAATGAAAGAATTCAAAAGTAATTTGGATTTTAAACATAAAAACTACTGATACGAACTATTTCTTAGATAAAACTGAATATTACAAAAAACAAGGTGTCAAGGTTGAGGCCAGTCCTTGAAAATAACTCTAAAAGAGAATTCAGGGATCTTCGATCAGTCTCCAGAAAGAAAGATTTAGATTTCTGATTTTCTCAGAGGCAAATTGGCAATCAGAAAAGTGTCCCTAAACAACACATTAGGTGATGCTGGATGGGTGAACAAGGTCAAGCATCTCTGTTGCTTCACTTATCATTTCAGAGACAGGGTGTAGGGCAGAATAGGTAAAGGTTCGTATGTCTGTTGGAAGGTCATTCCTCTCTATCTCTGGTATCAGAACAGATTTGTCTCTACAAAGATTTAGAGTAAGTAAATTAAAAGGTAAATACATTCCTAGACTAATGTACCAATTGTTCCAGGGATTCTTTCTGAATCAGTCAGACATCCTAATGAAGATGAACAATTTTCACTGTTTGATGTTTAATGAAGAAGAGGTGTGAACATATAAATGAGTGTGCTGGATTTGTGCTGTAAACTGTGCTGGTAACCCAGGGATGTTTTCATTAGTGTTGAGCAGTGCTTACACAGAGTAAAGGCCTTTTCTGCTTCTCACTCCACCCCACCAGAGAGGAGGTTGAGGGTACACAGGAATTTGGGAAGGGAAGCAGGTTGGATAGTTGACCTCAACTGACCAAAGGGATATTCCATATCATATGGCATCATACTCAGCATATAAAGCTGGGAGAAGAAGAAGAAAGGGGAAATGTTCAGAATGATGGTGTTTGTCTCCCCGAGTCATGGAGCTATGGCATGATGGAACCCTGCTTTCCAGGAGATGGTTGAACACCTGCCTGCCCTTGAGAAGTGGTGAATAAATTCCTTGTTTTGCTTTGCCTCTATGTGCAACTTTTGCTATAACTGTTACATTGTCTTTAACTCAACCCACAAGTTTTCCCACTTTTACCCTTCTCTTTGCCATGCCACTGGAGAGCAATGATAATGGAATTTGTGAGGCTTAGCTGCCAGCTCGAATTAAAACACAACTGTGGACTAAAGGAAGTTCTCTGTTGACAGAGTAAAATCTTTGAAAAATCCTGAGAAATCTCTCATAGACCATGTGAACTCAAACGAGAAAATAAATGTCCTAAAAATTAGAACTGGGAATCTATCCAGCTGATGCAGAGAAAGAATTGCAATTGCTAGGGAGAACACAAAGAGATTGAAATAGATAAAAACATTATAATGATAAAAGTATAACAAAGCATCCCCAACTTTGAAGACCAATGAAATTATTTAATTTCAAAGACTGCAAATAAGTTTTCAGTGTTTCAAATTTACCACTAGCTCTACTCTCAAACCACTAAATTCACAAGCCAGACATACTCTTTTCAAAAGTAGCTGGTTGGGATTTTGTGTCTTGTTGAATTGAATCAGAAAATGACACTGTTTAAAGTTCTTTTATTCCTAAAGTCATTTAACTTTTATGCAGTACTTTTCTACAAAGTCAATCCAGTGTGTGAGTTCCTACAGAGAACACTAATTGTCTATGAACTAGCATTTACACAAATAATTATAATAAAAAAATTAGGTGGTGGTTTACTGGAGGTTATAATGGGATAAGTTGAAAGAACCTCAGAATTACCTTTAATTGGTTTCAGGAATAACCATCTTAGCAGATTCACTTCTCTTTATTTGACTCACTGACTTAGGAGTCGGAAAAATTGACTTGCAATGGCAGGCTGAACTTGACTGCCAAAATAAATTGTTTTGGCCTTGTTTTAGGCTACCTTAGACTTTCTTTCCTTTGGTAACACTTTCAGATGACAAATAATAATTAGACTGAGGAACAAACTTAATGTCTACCCTGGCATATTACTTATTATTATATTAAACTGTTCAGAAAACAGATTTTATTTTTTAGATCTTTCAGTAACCATTCTATTGATTCCAACATTTTTTACAGCATGAAGTCATAATCAGAGAATTATAGAATGGTTTGGACTGAAAGGGACCTTAAAGATCATCTACTTTCAAACCCCATGCCATGAACAGGGACACCTCATTCATACTTCGTCCATATTAGACTTGTCTCTTTAGCTTCTTTTCTATTAGAATTTTTAAGAATTTGTATCTCGTGGCCTTCATATACTTTGCAGTAAGCTTTAATTAACATCATACCTTATGAAACCACAACTCTAGCAATTTCCATGCAAGAAACAATAACACATAAATTACATCTTGAAGCATGGTAGCATTTTATGTGTATATTTTAAAGAGAAAAGGCTGTAGAACTTCTAAGTTAGTATTGTAACAAAATAGAATTTTTGCACTTTAATTTTTTTCCCCCAACTTCCCAGGAAAAATCATAGGAGAAACTGAAAAGTAAAAACTACTTGCATGATCAAACAGAGATCTAGAAGTTTTTGGGGAAAAAATGGAATAACATCATTCATCAAGAGCTATTAAAGTTTTTGTTTGGGTCTCACAGACTGTTTTCTTTGACAAGCCAATTTCAGCATGAAAAGGACCTTAAGGCCTTATCGAATAAATAAACAAAGGCAACTGTAGCTTACTTGATGTTTTTCAAGTCTAAACATACTTAAGGGAAGTTTAAGCTTTTACTCTGAAAAAGGTATCTGTCATGAAGTATAAGGGCTGAAGGATCTCTTGAAACAGAAAAGAAAGTGTCTCAGGTTTACAGAGAGATTTCTTTCAGTGAGAAGGTTATGGGATCAGTGCTTTTCTTCCAAATCTCTGTTCTATAACACTCCTAATTTCAATCGGTAACACTTGAAGGGTCTGAGGGTCTCAGCTCCTTCCAGCATCTAGAGTACCACTTTTGAAAACTACAACCAGTATTAAGCTGTTATTCAAACCTAAATTAAGTTAAATAACTTTTTTTCACAAGTCCATTTGCATACATTTTATATAACTGTGTATAACACTTTTTCTTTCTTGTACTAGCATTTAAACATCTATTTTCTTGCATTATGCTCGTTTATATTTCCTTATCTGTGATTCCAACCTTCACTGCAGTTTATAAAATAAAACCGTTGTTTTTTCCTTCCTCTGTATGGGACCTTTTAAAGTTTGTTTATCATCTTCTGCCTCTCCTCGGCATTATACTGGTATGTGTATTCACTCGTCTCATGATATGGTTGTCGTCTCATGCAGTCCTCCCCACTCAACCAAATCAAATCTAAGCAGCCCTTTAGCCCTACTGTCTCACTCCTTGGGTCTATGTCAGCTCCCTGTACTTGCAGTATACTTGAAAGGAAAAACATCAAATCTACACCTTTCATAGGAAAAGGCTTACTCTAGATTAAGCACTTGCTAAAAAAGAAACCCTTGTCTCTAGAAATTAAATTACTCCAAAATCACAGTAGCAATTTTCCCCCCACCCATGCCTTTGCACAATTACCAAACATCCAACATGAAAGGGTGGGTGGGGTTCCAAAAGATTCTTGCAAAATTCCCATGAAAAATAATTCATATGAAACTACCCAGTCTTGAAACAGCAGACGAAAAGTATTCACTCTGGATAGGTCCTTCAGGGTTTTTTTCTTGAATTTGGGGGGGTTTGTTTGTTTTTGTTTGTTTGTTGGTTGGGTTGTTGTTTTTTCCTCTTCTTAAATTGCCCACTGTGGTCATGGCTTAGGGCTTGTGTTAAGAAACTGAGAACTTAACTTTTGCAGTTTAATTATTACATTACAATAGCAAAAACTGTTATAAACACAGTTGCCCTCTGAGGTGTTAGTGAGCCCAGTAGAAGAAATGCAGCTAGTACAGAAACATGGTAAATTCCAAATGCATTACTTTTTCCCTTCTCCTTTCCAAACACAAAACATTCAACTACATCAGATTCTTTGATTTTTGATAACAGGGCTCAGTTTCTAAATGTAATGTGCCCCAGGTTACTTGGTAAGTTTTCTTGGCCTGTGATCAGGAGCACACCTGACAGATGCAGACTACCTTTCCTGTCACCCTCATGTAATCCTTCATGTTTTGTATCAAAGAATTCCTTCAGCAGTTGAAAGCAAATTTATCCTCAAAGGTATTTATGACAAATACAATAATTCCTTTTAATGCAGGGACTGTTTAATCCACCAAGCTATTAAACACAGTATACCTCCAGCAAACAACCATTACTTCTCATTACCATATTGCACTTAAAAACACAATTAATCCTTTAATAGGAACCTAAAATACATAGTTTCCTCTATGCAGCACCTCTGCTGATAGTAATCTGCAGAAAGTGGTATCCAAAAGTTAATTAAGAGCAAAGTGTTCTTACATATTAGGCTTCCTGTTCAGACACACAATGGCTTGATGTTATTGGTGCTTTCACTGATTAAAAGGATTTACAATACATAGTTTTGGGAAAGAAGCTCTATAATTGCTGCTAATTGCCTTCATTTTTAGATGGTTGGACATATTTCACATGAATCTTGTTCAGCTGTGCTAGATATTTTCCAAGCATATATATTAAACTTTGCTTTTTATTAATTCAGAAATTAACTACAAGTTTCTTTTCTTCCTTACTGATTACTCCAAAAACTACTTTGGTAAAGTGCTTTTCCATGGTCAATGATAATTATGTTTAAATAGAGAATAAAAATAACTTTTTGATTAAATTTGAAGGCTTATGGCTCAGAAAATATGCTTTCTATTCTCACTTGCACAATGGATTTTCTATGTCATTGAGCAAGCCAGGCATGATCACAGATACTTTTCTCAGTCTTTCACTGGAGAGTGTTTGCTTTTTAAAATATATTTTCTTTTCTCTGTCTAATTTGAGCTAATCAAAACTAATGACAAAACTGCTGTTAGACTGAGTATCTTGCAAAAAATTGAATATTGAAACAATCACATGGGTCAAATTATTACAAATTCTAAATAGTATATTTTATTCTTTGAAGTAACTCAGTCAACATATTCTGGCTTCTTGAAACAGACAATGCCATTTTGACTTAGCTCAGTTTCTGTTCACAGTTTAGCTGCCTTATGCTGTTTTGCCTCTGGTTTTAACTGGACTAGAGCAAGTATCTCTTGATACTGAAGAAATTGCTTGAGATGTGGCCTAAAAGATAAATCTAGCTACCTAAAGACCTATTTTTTAACCATAAGTCTCTGACTTGAAACAGAAACCCAGTCCAAGATTTTTCTCAAATAGAGTGTACTACTCAGCAAGTAAGCATCTATTGGAGATGAAAATCTCTTCTGCTGAAGCTATCTTACCATGAACATAATGAACACATGGTGTCAGGACTTGGTGGGTTTGTGCATGTTCCCCTTCCAAAGATTAAGTCACAGGTGAGATGAGCCTCAAAGGCTGCAGCTGCACAGGGGAGCTACACTAATAAGTGATGTCTTGCACTAAGTACTTGAATTTCAAAATGTCATAGCCTGAAGCAGTTTTGTCAATGATATAGACTCTAGGACTATTTTAGCAAGCAGTGCATCACAATAGGAATGTACCTGTGATATGTAACAATTAGTGCAAAGAACCCATCGTCCATTTTGCATAGATGTTTTTGGGAGTGTTATTCAGACTGAATCTTTTCTGTCTCCTGGACTGGACACTTCTTGGCATCTGAAGGACATTAGGTACATTTTTAAATGAATATTCCAAATTAGTTTCATTTGAAATAAGTCTAGTTTGTGTGCTCTGAGCCTGCTCTGTGCAGTAAGGGGTAGGGACATTGACTCTAAAGTGCATTTTCGATCCTAGACAGAAAAAGAGAAAACATGCTTAATTTCAGTGTACACTTTTTCATTGTAATTGTTTTCCTAGCAAAATTCTAGAATGTCTTCAGAATACCTACACTCCATCATCTGTAATATTAAAAAAAAAAATAAATCAAACCATGCAAAACTTTATCAATTAATGTTTTTCATGATAATCCTGAGAATCCAAGGTAGATGTCAGCATAGAAAGATTACTTCTGCTGTCTGATTAATAACATTACAGTTCCCACCTGTCTTTACTTTTGGTAATTTTGATCCTGAGAAACCAGCAATATTCAAATTCATTACTTTGTTTAGAAATATATCTTCTATTATGGAAACGGTCTATTAGCAACAAACATCCTAAACTCTGAAAGCTTTTCATGCCAGGAGCCAGGCCTATAGGAAAAGTGCATGGTTGGCTGATTTGGCTTTTATATTTTAAACAGCTGCCCAGGAAACCTTCAATATTTGGCAAGATCTTCCACCATTTAGCAGATTTCAAGACACGTTTCTTAAAACATGTTTTCACCTGTTTTGTCAATGCTTTTCATTTCTTAACATGTGTACTGCAACTTTTCAGAGACTTAGCTTGTTCAGTTAATTTTAATTCAATTTCTGAAATGATCAGGAAGTAAAACTTAAAATTTCAAAACACATCAAGTAATCATATCTAAGTACAAGTTTAACACATAATTAGTAGTTGATGTCCACCAGTTTCACAGAATATAAAAGGTTATATATCCAAAAAAGTGAGTTGAAGATTATAGTTGAAATTAATCTTATTTAACTAAGAATTGGCACAAAGATGCTTTGTAGTCCTGTACTTTTTTATCATCAACATTAAAAACTTCTCATGTTTAACAAATTTGTTTCCACCTATGCAATGTAATAATACTGCTTCACTTTTGATTTTATAGAAGGAACACACAGATACTAATTCATATCTGATTTAAATGAACATGTTCATGCTAGTTGAGGTATTCAGTTAGATTTCAGTGTTTCCAGCTGAGTTACCTGAATGAGAATGCTTTTCCTAAAGATGTTGATGTGGGAGGTTTTCCCTTTAGCAATTTTACATACAAATTAGATGCATGTGTGTCTGATAAAAAAAATAAATTAAAATATTAAAAAAATAACCTTTAAATTATTCTAGAACTAAAAAACTCTGACAATAATTGTTACATATGAATCTATACTATCCAGTAGAAACTACTGTCAGGCAAAATATATTCTTCATTAGTTTGCAGTGGAACAAAAATGTAAAATGTATGATTTAATTACTTCTTCATATTTATTACCTGTAAAGTTCAAGTATTTGTAAATTTTGTCAATAAAATCACTAATCCTGCAGTCTTTGCTTGAAAAAGATTTGTGCATTATCTGTATTCTTTATACTTTTGTATTGTATTTTTGATTTTTTAACTGCCTAACTGAGCTAACTCCTTGTAACGTAATGCATTCACAACTTTTACTTTCAGCATAAAATTAAAAAATAAGGAATAAGATCAAACTAAGGAACTGTCATTCACTGTCTTAACTATGTGAGAATTTTTTTGTAGATTTCTTAATATGATGCTCCCTTTTAATCAAAGGGGTTGCATACTCACCCCCCTACTACAGGATGAAGTGAGGTTTATATTCTCACCTTTATAATTAACAGTGCAGGATACATAGTTTGGGAGGGAGGTCCCCCTTTCTTTTTCTTTCTGATAGAAGAGAAAATATATACAATGAAAAGAAAAAGGGCATCATTTCTTTGGTTTTTGGTTGTGATGAAAGAGGGTTAAAAACTTTCTGAAAAGTTTAAAGTGCTGTTCTCTAATCATATTTGGTTTCAGGTGCTCCTAAAAACTATCCTAAAAAGATTCACCAACACATTTAAACTTGCTATTTACAAGCAGATAATCAATTAAGAGATTGTTTTAAATATGGCTGTGTAACTCCTACTTATTTTTAAGTTATTGCATAGTGCTTCAAAATGTGTCATATGAGTCTTGTGCTGAGGAAGAAGAGATGCTATTTATAAATTTCTCACTCAATTCTGAGGTATTTTCCCCCAGAAATCTTCATAAAATCACTTAGAATGATGTGGAACAAAATAGGAAGACTGCTTTATAAAACCTAGTAGTTCTACAGTAATATTGCAATACAGTAAGGTTTATAAATGCACAAAAGCCTTTTGGAGAGGATTCATCTTTGTATGTGTCAACTGTGGAAATTCAGGAGTTAATTTATGAACAGATGCTGGTATTGACAGAAAGTCACAAAACTAAGAGAAAAAATATTCCTAAATCTTCCCTACTTTAGAAAGAACAATTTCACTGTTATGTCATCTAACACATTTTCTAACATTCTGATCATCCCCTTGCTTTCCTTTGGAATTACTCCTCCTAACACTCAACTTCTTTAAGGTTTTGTGCATATTTATCAAAAAAGTCTGTTATTTTTGCATCTCAATAAAGATATTTCAACTTCTTTTTTTTTTTTATTATTACCAAATGAAACTGATGCCTCATTTTCAGCTTTTCAACCTTAGATCCCTAGTGCTTAACTGCAACGTTGGCAGTCAACCCATCTGTGTTACTTTAATTCATTTTGTTTGCTGAGGCAAACCCACATCTATACTCAGCAGCATGACAAGTAATGACTGACCTGAAAGTTTCTGGGGACATAATTAAGTGGGAGAAGAATCATCTGTGGAGTTATGATGTTTAGTTTAAAGGAAAGTAGTGAATCAATAAACATTTTTTCTTGCCAAACCTGGAATTTAAGACACTACTTAATCTGGTCAACATAATGGAATATAAGTGTTCCATGTAGTGGTAGAGGTAGGTTGAAGACGAGTGGCTGATGGGAAATCCAGGTTGTGCCTGTGGGTTATCAGAACTTAGGAGATAGTGTCTTTAAAATCACTTTCCATCTTCCTCTGGACCTTCCTATCAACACACACTACAGCTCTGATCATATGTCTTCAACAAATGTCTGAAGAACTGAGAGCTTACTCTGAGGTATTTAAGGACACATGAATCTCTTCAGCTATTTTAAAAAAATTCCAGTTTTTCAGTGGAAAATTTCTATGTAGGGGTCTTGAGATTCCCTCTTTTTTTTTTTTTTTTTTTTTTTTTTTTTTTTTTTTATTTTAGAAAGCCAATGCATAGGTCTTTGACAAATGCCGATGCAGTGCAAGATTGGGAGCAAGAAAGATGACAGGATACATAACTAATGGAGAAACCAGTGGCATGCAGGAGAGAACCGGGAAAAGATGAAAAGGAAGAATAAACACTTTGAAGAAGGGCTATTGTTTCTATCTCTTAGAAGCTGGTGAGAATTAGGAGGTGGAAGATGAGAATACCAGTGTACTGAACAAATAGGAAAGTCAAAGACTCTGGGAGCAAGGGAATACTCTGTGAATATTTAGAAACATTCTGTGGTAAGCAGTATAACAGATGAGACAGAATGAGAAATGAACAAATCTCTAGGTCATGGAACTTATTCCAAAGCCCTTTGTGTCAAAGAAGTGGAAATGAACAACGGATGTTCGGGGCAAGTCAGATTGGTCTCATGGAATAGATACTAAAGTGGGAAAGAGGAGCAGTACAGAGACATAGGTAGTTTCCTCTTTAAACAGAAATAGGACTAACAGAGACAATACTGCTGTTCAAAAGGTATTTCCTGCCATGGATTTGTTGAGTTTATTGTTCTAAGTACAGAGTTTTGCATTTGCCCTTATTGGTTTACATGTGGCTTTTTTGCCCAACTCGACAAGACCATTTCAAATTCTAATCCTGTCCTCCAATGTCTTCACATCTGTCACAGTTTGGTGTCGTCTGTAGATTTAATGGGCTTACTCTCTGTGCTATCATCCAACATTGTAATGAAAATATTGAATCATATTAAATTAAAGACAGACTCCTGAAGAGCCCAATTTGATAAATCTCTCCGGTTTAACAGTGAGACACTGATTATTCTCCGTGTGGTTTTCCAAGTAGTTAGGCTCACCAAACAGCAGTATGGTGAGCATCTAGTTTATATTTCCATGGCTTACTTATGAAAATGTCATGTACAACAATGCAGAAAGCTTTACTAAAGTCAGCACATGTCACATACTTTCCCTTATCCACATTTGCTGTTAACTTTCATACAAAGAAATTGAATTGGTTTGACATGATTTGTTCTTAATGAATCTGTCTAGGCTGCTTTTCACCTTATTCTTACTTTTTAAGGCACTTAGAAGTGTTTTATTATTTTTTCTTGCTGTTTTCCAGAAATCAGAGTTTTTACCTTTGTTTACTTAATTTTGGCATGTTTGCTTACAGTGTTTACATAAATGTTAATATGCCTGAGAATAAGGCTTGAATTTTTGTGGTGTTACTCAAAATAGAAATAAGACCTTTTTCCAGAAGAGATTTCTCATGGATATACCTCTATACTTGCAAATCCATCTATACTAGTTTTGGGTGGGATACAGTCCATTTTCTTCACAGTAGCTAGTATAGGACTGAGTTTTGGATCTGTGTTGAAAATAGTGTTGATAACACAGAGAGGTCTTCATTATGAGCAGTGTTCACAGTGAGCAGTGTCAAGTCCTCTTCTGCTTCTCACCCCACTCTACAAGTGAGGAGTCTAGGCTGAGGGGCACAAGGAGCTGGGAGGGGACACAGCCAGGACAGCTGGCCCCAGCTGACCAAAGAAATATCCCAGATCATGTGGTGTCATGCTTGGCACAAAAAGTGGGAGGAAGAAGGAAGGAGGGGTGGGAGAAACATTTGGAGGAATGGCATTTGTCTTTGTGAGTCACTGTGACACGTGATGAAACCCTGGTCTCCTGGAGGCACCCTTGAGGAGTGGTGAATGAATGCCTTGTTCTGCTTTGCTTGCCTGTGCAGCTTTTGTTTTACTTATTAAACTCTTTTTAGCTCATGAGTTCTCTCACTTTTCTGATTCTCTCCTCCATCTCATCGTGGGGAAGTAAGGAATCGGCTGTGTTGGGCTTAGTTGCCAGATGGGGTTAAACCATGACACCATCCAATGCCCTCTTTGCTATATCCGTATTTACCACCATCTAGTGCCTTTTCTATCATGTCTTTCTAAAAGTTCAAGGTTAACAGAATGAAAGCATATTTCTATGATCACCTTGCAAAAGTTCTTGGATGCTTCTGGTGGTTTTCACACCCTTTATTTTCACAGATCAGACCATTAACAGAACAAAAAGAAAGCTATGTCCTTTCTTGCTTTTCCAGCTTGTTTTTGTTGTGTTTTTTTGGTTTGGTTTTTTTTCTCTCTCTCTCTCTTCTTCCAGAAACAGATGCTTTGGACAGATTGGTGCATTTCAGTTCAGACAGTTTTATGTTTGTTTTATGTGGGAACAAGTTGGTCTATAGGACAGAATCAATACTATCACCAGCGCACAATGTGTAAATTGCATACTTCTTTCCTCTGAGCATGCATGATTTTAGACATTATCTGTACTGAGTTTTCAACAGCTCACTTAAGTGATCCAGCTAAAGAGTAAAAGAATTGTAACCTTTCTCCCCTGGAACCCTTGAAAGACATTAAATTACCAGTACTTGGTACTAGTTATCTAGAGGAAATAGGTGGTGTACATAACTATGAAACCTGTATGACTATGTTTTATCTCTATTTTTCTCAAGGTATTAAAAGATCTTTTCCTGGGAAAGGCAACTACAATTTTCAAAACAGACTATTAGAAAGGAGACACAGTCTATGTGTCACCGTAAAACTTCTTTCTTGATATATTTTATATAGAAAAAGTTGGAATTCTGGAAAAATGTAGTTGAAATTAACTCTTATTTTAAGAAATAGTAACATATATTGTATAGAGAAAAGAAAAAATTGCAGCATGTACCTAAAGTACTTAATAGGTATTTCAACAAAAAAGACTACTGGAGGCAGAATAAAGAAATTGGTTTTCTTACTATTGGTGGAGGCTGCACAATTTGGTGTATACACATGCGGTGAACAACGATCAAATTAAGTAAGAGAAGTAAATCAACTCTTAGCAGCTATATCGAAGTTTCAGTGGTATTTTAACAACAATATTTCAACTTGCAGTTAGGATAGCTGAGTTTCAGTGTTTGGACAATTAGGTAGGTATGTGGTAGAAATTTAAGTGATTCCACCATATCTGTGTCATTGTGACCCCATGTAAACAATCCTTTATACTGTGAGTAGGGCATACCACCGGGAAACATGGCTGCATAGGCAAGCATAGGTTTATCTTTGCCATGTGAAGTGAATGGGATGACATAATAAAATTTATTTCTTATATGTAAAGTATAATACACAAAATGCTTACAAACTATAGGATGTATTTTTCCCAAGAAATCAGTGCATATGAAACTCATGGTCCAATTCAGAGACAGATAAATTTATGCTGAATATTGATAGGTCACACTGCCATTGTATACATCATAATAACATCATAATAGTATGACAATTTAACTTTATGTTCATAATTTTAATATTAATTCTTTAAAATTTGTTTTGTTTTTAGATCTACTAGGCTAGGTACAATCCATTCATGTTTCTATGTGTTGATATTCTAATTAACAGAAGCTGAGCACTGAGACACATTGTACAAAGGCAATATATTATATTGTCATATTAGTGCAGTCTGAGTTATTAAATGAGATGTCAAAAGATATCTTCTCTCATGTTATTTTGCATTCAGTTATAAATACTTAGAACAAGTAGCTACATGTTTTGTTCATTTCTCATTCCACATCTTCCTCTAAAATGAGAAAATTATCCACTGTGGTCACAGATTTATACCATACTCCCGTATTAAGACAACATATAAATTAACAATTAAAAAAAAAAACAAAACACAACACCTCTTTTACCCTGAAAACCAATAGCCAACAATGTTATTTCCTTACAACCTTCAAGAAATAAAAAATCCCAACACTATAGTCAATGAACAATAAGAATAATTTTCAAAGCTACAGTTACAGGTATATTGCATTTACTTATCTTACAGTATCCATTCACTGTTTCTTCAATTTCAGAAATTCTGATGATACTGGTGTTCATTTCTGGGGATAGGAATGGCTAGAGATCATGGCCATCTCTATGTTAACAACAAATATTCATCACTAAACTCACATCAGATATAGTTTCTCATGAGGGTGTAAACGTTTGATATACTTTTGTTCATGGCCGTGTAGAACTCTATCTGGAATCTGTAGTCAGTGTGAGCATTATCAGTAGTTATCATGAAGGAGAATGTTATTAAAGCCCATCAATCTCAATCACAGCTAACTTTACTGGAACTCCTAACTCTTCTCAGTCATCAACTATATCTGCATTGGTTCCTAGAGAAACCTAAAGAGAGAAATTGGTGAGACTTTGGAGACTGTAACACTACTCATCTGTTTCCATTTAGTTCTAATTGTAGACAGAGAGTTGCATTTCAGTGTAAAGTAGTTTCAGATAGCACTATGAATTTCTAGTGATTTTGCACTCATTCTTAGCCTGTTTCTAAAGGCAAATATCAGTTACTATGTTAATTCCTTATGTAATTCGTGTCTGTACTGTGCATTGGCAGAGCATTTTTACTTTTTGCAAAAATAATATCAACTGTCAGCAGCACGGGAATATTGGGTATCAAAAACAATAGTTGTAAAACCAGAACCTCATATGTGTGCAAACACAAAGAATACCAGTCCTCCCTAGGGAGAAACCATGGAATCCAACAGAGGTATGGCATTAAACAACAATTAAGAAGCTTCCTAAACTATTTTTTTTCTGTGGATGCAAGCTCCAATATAACACATACAACTCAAAGAAAAATTATCTACAGTGGTACTACAGCAGGAGTTCAACAAATTCTATTGTCAAACTGAATCATCATCCCTTGAGCTGGGTCCAGAGACTGACCTAAGCAGTTCAGTGTGAGCACAGAGGCAAGCAATGTTGGGGCATCGATGATCATAGAATCATAGAATCATAGAATAGATTGGGTTGGAAAGGACCTCCAAGATCATCAAGTCCAACCCCTGATCCAACTCTAATTACTATATCATGGCACTAAGGGCCATGTCCAATCTCTTTTTAAAAACTTCCAGGGATGGTGAATCCACCACCTCTCTGGGCAGGCCGTTCCAATGCCTGATCACCCTCTCTGTAAAGAATTTCTTCCTAACATCTAACCTAAACTTCCCCTGGCAGAGCTTGAGCCCATGTCCCCTTGTCCTGTTGTTAGTTGCCTGGGAGAAGAGACCAATCCCCACCTGGCTATAACTTCCCTTCAGGTAGTTGAAGAGAGTGATGAGGTCACCTCTAAGCCTTCTCTTCTCCAGACTAAACAACCCCAGCTCCCTCAGCCTCTCCTCATAGGACTTGTGCTCAAGTCCCTTCACCAGCCTGGTCGCTCTTCTCTGGACCCGCTCCAGCACCTCAATATCCTTCCTGAACTGAGGGGCCCAGAGCTGAACACAATACTCAAGGTGCGGCCTCACCAGCGCAGAGTACAGGGGAAGGATCACTTCCCTGCTCCTGCTGGCCACACTGTTCTTGATGCAGGCCAGGATGCCATTGGCCTTCCTGGCCACCTGGGCACACTGCTGGCTCATGTTCAGCTTCCTGTCAATCCAGACTCCCAGGTCCCTTTCCACCTGGCTGCTCTCCAACCACTCTGTGCCCAGCCTGTAGCGCTGCAGGGGGTTGTTGTGGCCAAAGTGCAGGACCCGGCACTTGGCCTTGTTGAACTTCATCCCATTGGAGTCAGCCCATCTCTCCAGTCTATCCAGGTCCCTCTGCAGAGCCCTCCTGCCTTCTGGTAGGTTGACACTCCCTCCCAACCTGGTGTCATCAGCAAATTTGCTGATGATGGACTCAATCCCCTCATCTAGATCATCGATAAAGATGTTAAACAGGACTTGCTAAACAGGATGATGTTTATGAATATGCATAATAATGTAGGAATTTTTGTTTATTTACTTGTAAACAGCCAAAACATGTGAAGAGCCTGAAAGGGAGAATGTGTAGGGTTTTTTTGTCAGGTGAAATCAATTATTACTTAGCAAAGTAGTTAAACTGAAAACTGTTATGGCAAATTTCTTTCATAATGTACTACAAACTTAGTGGTGGATCCATAACATATCAAATTGCCTCAGTAGAGTCTTAATGGTTCTTCAAATTAAAATGAGAAAGACTTCCTAGTTGCAACTGCAGTCTTCCTGTGGTCTTGTGAACACACACTCTCATTCCTCAGAGGATATTCTTGATTTCATCATAAACTTAAGACACTTATAGAAATTCTGTGTCCCAAGTTCATGCAGAATCATCTTTGACCTTTTTTATGACTTAAGGAAAATACAAAGGCAGGCCATATAGATCTATAAGACCATGTTGGAGATATCTGAGGACCTAATATTTCAGTTTAGGATGCTTCTTGGAATGAAGTGACAGTTTTTAACACAAAGATATCAGATTCATATAATCACATGTAAATGTTAATCTCCTTTTTATTTTAATTGTAATGGTGGAAAATCTATGTATTTCTGAAACAGTGAATAAAAGGTATCAATTTACATGTGTGCATGTACTAAGGGAAAAATAAGAACTGTTTTTTAAGGTGCTACTTCAGAAGGCAATAATGATTCTTGGTGGCTTAAAATTTGAATGCTTTGAAGCTGGTTATTTGTTCCTCTATAAAGGAACAGAAATAAGCCCTTTTTGCTCCAATATTTTGGGTTCAGAAATATACTCATCCAGGAAGTGAAATGAGCATCACAAAGTATGTAAGATCAGTCACTTATGATTTTTATGATCAATAAGTTTCAATGAAAGAAAACAAAAGCTGTCTACATTTCTTCAGCTTCTTATTTGGATACTTAGAATTGCTTGATTTGTTAATAACTTCATTTCATACTTAAGATATATTGGCAACGATATACATTTTTGAGGCATGTATGTAATAATTTTTTTAAGCTCTCATTTAATATTTGTCAAATGAAGACAAGGACCAAAAGAAGTATTACTATGTGAGAAACAATAAAAAATTTAATGGATTTTTTTTAAACAGGCAAATAATTTAGGTTATAAAATAAAAATTTTTGCTATCATTGTTAGTATTATTATTGCTGTGAAATAATCAAAGAGAAAATATAGTGATTTTGTGTAGAAGCTAATAGATATTTAGGACTTTGTGAACTTAGTCTCTGTTTTACTACTATTTTTCTGATGTACTCTTATTTTTAAGTTTCCCATAAACTTTTTTTCAAAAATTGTAAAAATATTGTAGAATAATGAGATAAACAATGCATAAATGAAAAGGTAAAATATTATTTTTAGATTCCTAAGAAAGCTGATCAATATTAGAAATAGAAAGTATATATTAGAAGTGGGCTGATTTTTATACATACATATTTTTAAGCTATGTTTTTTAAGGTGGGAATGGAAATGGGGGAAGTTAGTATAAGGAGAAAATATTATTGAATGTACAAAATAAGTAAGCTTGAAAGGGTCATGGAAATCAGTGTCACACAAAGTACAGCTAAGAAATACTGTGCACCCTCAGGCTTCATTTTCTGTGGCCTGGAGAGCCTCACCTGGGACCAGAATTTCATATCTCAGCCCAGCTAAAACAGCTTTTTTGACCTGCTGTGTTTGAAAATGGGACTTCAGATGAGATGCTGGTTGTTAATCACTGTCTTTGCCGTTGGAATATTAAATAAAAAGCAGTGGAGAAAAGAGAAGAAGGGAGAGAGAGGAAGGAAGCAACGGAAAACATCTGTTCATCACAGTCTAATAAACAAAAAGGAAAAAATTATTTAATAGTTTTATCACAAGAAGTACTGGAAAGAGAAATGGGATTGCTTTACTCTAGCAGATGAATCTTATTTTAGATAAAAACAAACAATACAGGAGATCTAAAATATGTGCATATTTCATATGAGAGCAAATGAACAATTCTAGTTCACAAATAGCTCAATGACCTATGTTTAAGCATTGAAGTTACTAAGTCAAAAAGCAGAATGTCCACATATACAAAATCAAGGTTCCTTCTCAAATTCTATATTAAATTATTTGAATATAGATCTGGTTTTACAAGAAAAAATGTGGAGTAAATGAAAATATTTTCCTGTGTAAAACTCAAAAATATTTTTCATTTGTTTTCAAAATGGATTGGCTTTTTAGCACATACATGTCCTAACTTGAAAAAAAATTCTTGAAGGATCATTTACAAAAAAGTATCTTTTTACAAATTCTAAATTCAGATATTAATAATGAAAAAATTCCATCACAATATTATACTAGAAAAGAAGAAAATACACAGAAAGAAAGCCCAAGAACACAAATAGACTACTATATCCTAAAATGTGCTAACTATTTTAGTACATTAAGTCTCATTCTGCCTGGGCTGGCCAGGTGAACCTGTTCTCCTGCAGAACTTAAGCAGCACTGCTAAGAATAACCAGGAGAGAACTGATGATGTAATATAATTACAATAAGCAATATAATAACAATACACAATATAATAGCAAGAAACAAACTAAAAGGAACAAGAAAACCCTAAACAAATTTTTCACTAGTAATTTTAATCAGGAGTTTAAAAAAAAAATTACCCACCTCCAATAACTTAAGGACCTTTTATCACTGTCGTGTTTGTCTCTTTGCTGCTGTATTTCCAGTTTTTCTGTAACTGCTGTACCAAAGCTGTAAACAATAATTATAAATGCAGGTTTAATCCTACATTTGGTTTAATCCATAACTTGTCATGCTTTATTTCCATTCTAGAATAATCGCTACAAAATGGTCTCTGCGCATCAGAAGATGTACTTGGAGCATAGGCATCTTCAACAGCTTCAATAACTGTAGTTTTTACTCTTGTTTGATTTTTTTGAATATAGGATAATTTCTTATAGGTACTCTAATTTGATGCATTCATTCACATACAATGTTGTTGTTATATACAGTACTTTTATTGTGGGTTTTCATCAACATTTCAGCACACAAAAGAATAAGAATTTCAGTTGCATCATGACGCATTAAAATATTTGCACTAATGGTAATATTTTAGGATGTAAGGGAAATTAAAGTTAATGTCATATTACATACTGATCACAGAAGGGTATAAAGAAAAATCATTTTAAAAGCTAAACAGGTCTTTAAATCCACCTTTTGAAGTACCACCATTCACACAGTTTTCTGAATTTCATAACTCTCTAACTGCAAGTTTGTTTAACTCTAAAGCAAACTGTACCAGACAAACTTCTTTGAGAAGAAAAAGGGAAAATAAAATGTAATTATGCTCAATGTTAAGCTGGAAATATCATTTTAGTACAGTACTCCTATACTCTGGATAGGAGACAATCCCTCAATCTACCCAAGGTCCTCATCTTCAAGTAGGACTTCTTGAAATATTAGTTTGAATCAGCAAAGTGCTTTTGAGGAAAGTTTCCCAGTTCTCCCCAGCTAGCAATTGTTGCTTCAGAACTCCTGGCCATCTCAGACTATACAACCTGGTTTGCATTCAGATGAATCAAACATCTCCAAATGCACTCCAACTGCTGATGGGTGTTCAGTTCATGGAAACAAATCAGAGCAACCCTGAAGTGAACTCCCCCAACTGTGCTTGGTCTGGACATTGGCTCTTCATGAGCTTTAGAGATCTGATCCTGTTGTGGTGTACTACTTCCAGATGTAGAATCTACTTCTGTTTCTCACTTGAGCTCCAGCTACAGTCCAGGGCAATGAAGTGGCACTCATATCCAACTCTGTCCTCTTCTCTGGCAGCGTATTTCCCTCTCTTCAGTTCCAGCTTCTCCATGGGTCATTCCCTCTGCTCAGTTTCTCATCTCAGTGAAACTGGTTGACAGATGTTTGCCTCTCTTGAGATTTTTACTTTAAAAAACTGTATGACCTTTGTATTAATATCAGTCAAACAAACTGAAAACATAAATCACAAATTAAGAACCATGACTTTGAAAATAGGAAAAAGTTGTCCACTCACTCATGTTTTAGTAGTTCCTCCTTATTTTTCCCCTCTTTTGGGAAAAATGAAGGGAAAGAGACAGAAAGAAAAATCAATATGCCTTTATGTATGTGTAGATCACTTTGCTAGCTTGAAAATACACATTAAAAAAAGGGAAAATACATTCTTTCTTTCTTTTGAAGTTTACCTACAAGTAGGAAAGACATATTAATATTTGAAAATAACAACAATTTAAAAAAAAAGGTCATTTAAAAATAATTAACTTTTGTCGGATTATTTATATTTTTTACACTAAATATAAAGAAAAATGAATGTGTTTTCTTTCCATGTTCAACAAATTATTTAGTGAACTAAATTAAGTTGAAAGAAATGTGAATTATTTGGGCTTTCTTTCCTCTTTTTTTCTTTTTGTTTCCTGCCTAGAAAAACAATACACGCATTCAGGCTCTCCAAATTAATTGGGTCTCTTCAGTGACTGTGCTTTGTAGATCAATTATCAGTGATTCAGGTTCTCAGTACATAATGCACAAGATATAGCTGTTTTCAAGTTATCAGTTAATCTTTTTTCAGATGAATTTTGGTACCTATAATTTTTTCTGTCAGAAAACAAAAGGTATACTGTGCTACTGTGTGAATGTTGAAAATACTTGACAGTTTCAAGATCAACAGGTTTTCACAAATCCAAATACTGAACTTGTAAATTCTCCTGCAGACTGTGGTGAAAGTCTGAGCCCTTTGTTTGGCCTTGAATTGAAGCCAAACCCACAAGCTCTTCATACACTTCAAATTCTGTTGTTACTCTAGAAAGGAGGAAGAAAAAAGCATTTGAGCTGTAAATGTGCAATCAATAGTTTTTTCTGTCACTGGGGAGAACTAGAGTGATATTTCTGCTACGTCCTTGAACTGGAATGCTATGTCATCAGGTGCATCTGTTACTCTTCATTGGGTAGTCATTTGGCTTAAGCTCAAACTGGCAAACTTCTAAATTGATTCAGGACACTCTTAAGTCTTGCTACACCCATCTCTGGTTTTACAAATCCCCATATGTGAAGAAAAAGCCTTTATATTTTCACTGCTTTTGTGTTTTCAGTGAATTTTATGTCTTACCTGTTTCTTTGCCTCTTTTCACGCATGATAACTGGCCATCTGAAAGTAATTTTGCTTCATGTTGACTTTTTACAATGTTAAACTCAAATATGTGATACCACTTTTTAAAATAAAAGATTATTCCATATAGGCCCTGGAAAATGAGACTTGCTTGAGTTTTGCCATTCTTATATATAAATCCAAAGTAGTATGGGTGGGAGTAGAAGAGATTTATGGACACCACAGGACTTGAAAACATCAAATGAAACACAAGTGGGTTTCCCTTTGAAAAGGAGGTTACTTGAGAAAACCTGTAAATGAAACAGCAGCAGACAGGGAAAAGAGAGAATAACAGGAGAAGAGATCAAAACCAGGAAAAAATAAAAGTATGTTTCCTGCCCTTTGCAATGTTATTGGCTCAGAGAGATGAATGAACAAACAAATGTTAATAATTAGTCTGTTTTCTTCATTCTAACCTTGTTCTTCCAGGTGCAAGTATAAAGGAGACAAAGCACTCAGTTCTCCCTTCTTACACCCAAGGGTGTAAGGTGCTATTTTAACAGTACCTTCAGCAAAGACCTGTGATCTCTTAATCTTTTCTTGAAAGAGCCTCTGACCAGAGAGCATGTGCAGAATGAGTTTCTGGATTGCGCTTGATCTCGTATTTCATTTTATTTTCTATATAAACTTATCAGGTTAGTGAAAGAAACTAATGAAGGTCTGAAAAGCAAAGCTTTTAAAGTGGGAATCTCCAGTAATCAGTCAGTAGATTTCTTCTTTGGTTGTGGCTACCCTTGCAGATAATGGTTCCAGTGGTACTTGTAACAGTGTGGATCCTCACCTAAAAAAAAATGGAAACTGTTTGTACTGGGCATTAAATATACTAAAACATTTTAACAATTTTACACTGGGCATTAAATAAATTTCATATTGATACCAGCTTCTCCCTATCATCTACCTTTCAGTCTTTTAACACACTCATTTAAAAAAACAACAGTAAAACTTGATAGCTGAAGCAGAATTTATATGTTCTGCCAGGACAGTAGACCAACAGTGTCTCTTCCCTAGCCTATGCTGAACACAAACTTCAAAAACTACTTTCCAGTAGTCTGAATATTTGCACTCAAGGTACAGTCTCTGTGGCCTTATTGCAAATTTAACCAAGAACAGTATAGAAGTGACAATAATGTTTTTTGATAATTGGCATCATAGACCTATTAATATGTATTTCTTTCTTCGTTGTTTTACATTCCCTTAAAAATGACATTAATGTATGTTACCTTTTTTCTTTTTGCTGCCTTCACAAATAATTTTATTCCTTCCCAGTAGGAAGATTTAAAAATGGTTATCCATACTTTAATCTTTATGTGACCCTCGCTAGAGGAGTTTGACTGTCCTGATATGTATACTATATTCAAAATGTAATGTGATTAGATCATCATGTGGAGATGATCCTGGAACTAAAATCAGTGAAAACTTGGTGACCTATGTCACTGACTTATCCTGAAATAAAACTATGGCTACCAGTAATGGAAATCTATCCTCCTTTTCTTGTATAGTAGTTCCACTTGTAATAAAAATTGCACACCGATTAAAAGCAATGATTGTACCTGCTGTGCTCTGCATGGGTACCTCTTCATGCATTAGTAATACAGGTACTCAATGAAATCCTCATCTGCTTTCAGCTGACAATTGTTTAAGTTTTCTTTACACAGAGGCTCATGTTCTTTTTTCGGTATGACAAAGCTTAATGGAGGTGTTGTGAAATGCTTTTATTGGAGATCTTCTTTAATTATAGATGTCCTGCATGACAAGTTCTTCTTTAGCATATGTTTCCTCACTCCCAGAACATCAGTTTAAGTCAATGATCAAAGTGTAGTTGGGAGAAAATCAGTATGTTAATAAATCCAACTTTGCTCTCCATGAATTTTCCCCTTGTCTTGAAATTTAGCCTCACCTGAATCAATCAGCACATTTAAAGGTGCCATTCATATCAGATACAGCTTGTTGAACCACAACAGAAATCAAACCTAAGTTCAAATCCCTTTCTCAGTAACTGCAAGAGTAGCTTAGCTACTCTTCAGTGTTACACGTGCAACAGCTCCTGCAAGATACTACATTGTCTTCTGTGGAGAAAGGGTCAGTCTTGTGTAACTGATCATTTTGAAACTGAAAAATTTTAGTTTAAATATTTTGCATTGTATCTGCATCCATTTGGCTCTTTGTAACCCACTGTTCTTTCAAAGACTCAAAATGTGTTTTTCAGATCATATCTGAAAGTCTTTTCTACATTTTGCACACAGATATACTTGAATGAATGTAAAGTCAGCAGTTGTTTAGAGTGTTTTGAAAGTTAAAACTTGAATGTAGACACACTGACAAAATATTTCAACCATGCTTACTCCAAGTGAAAATATTAATTTACTGTGTTTGATTGAACTAGGTAAAGTGTGACTTAAATGGATCTCACAAATCTGCATTCATGGCTTACCCTGGATAGCATAGACGTTTTATGTGAAAAGGAGGGAATGCTGTCTTTATGAGTATTCGTATAACCTGAGTGATAAAATACATCTGATGGACTATTAAATTGCCTCTTCCTGTTTGTATCAAGAAGGTATCAATTCTAAAGCAAAAAGGAAGAAACATTCTCTTAACTACGGGTATGACTACTTTACACATTAGAAAGGTTGTAGGGAACGATGGAAAGTAATTACAGATGCAAAATACATGCTGGAACACTTTATTATGTAACATGGCTGAGCTTACATGTGGTTAGAAAGTGATCTTGGTTTGGGAATTGTTTTGGGTTTTGTTTCCATTACTTTGCAGCTTGTAGTGCTGACAGTAAGCTTTGCAGAATGTCATAAAAGGTCAGTGGTGGAGTTAGCTCTCAGCAGTAACTGTATCTTAACTATGAAGTAGAGGTTATAGAAACATATAAATGATTTCTTTTATGGCAATGTAATTTTAATACCTCTCTGGCTATCAGAAGTCAATGTATTATCCACAGGTTCTTATGCTTTGCACCTTAGAACTGTATGTGATGCATTCACTTAATATACTGGTTTGAAAGTTCTTATATTCTTGTTACATTCCTCAGAACTCACAGGCATATTGTACTCCTCTGAGACTCTGAGGTTCTCACATCAGTCCAGTTAAAAACTTAAATTTTGAAGCTCCAACTCCGAATACAGCATATCCTTGAATACTAATGAGACAGCATTCTTTATATGCTGCATCTATGGGATATACATGCTGTTCTGAACAGTGTCAGCTAGATAGTAAAGAAAAACACCAATAAAATCCAAATGAACTTTCAATGCAAATTTATGTTTATTTAATTTATATGCCTAATTTTCAACAAAATTATGTTTAAGTCCTTGCCAACAAAGCACTTGAATAGTAAAAGTTGCAAAGCAGTTACAAAAAAAAAAAAAAAAAAAAAAAAAGATAATTTCTCATTCACCCAATTAAATTCTTATAGGAAGTGAAGTCTTACAGGAATTATGAAGTCACAAAAATCCCTCCTACTTACTGATCACATTTGTATAAATTAACCACAGATTTATAAGGAAATAAAGTATTAGAAGTTTAATATAACTATATAAAACCTGAAATTAATGAACTGGACAAAGATTTTTATATTCTCTCAAACAGCAGAAATTATCTTTATTTGATAAAAATTGTTATTGATCAAGTTGACTTCAGCAGATATACAGATTTAAAAAACTGGTGCTGTGGACTAACACGTGAAAAGACAAGAAAACTTCAACAACAATTTGATATATTTTAAGAGAAAACTAATTTAAATATAGCAGGATGTATTCTTTCTTGTTATTAAGAGACGGTTCGAAAGACAACTTTACTGTCCAAGGGAAATTCCAGTAACTGAGCATTTTTCATAATGTCTCTCACAAAAAAAAAAAAAAAAAAAAAAAAAAAAAGAAAGAAAAAAAAATAGAAAGTTGAGTAAAAGAAAATCAAGCCTTTTGACAGATTAAGAAGTTGTGAGAAAATTCAAATCAGGAATATTGAGATATTTGTTTGCAATATTTTTTATTTACACAGTGTTGTTCTCCATCCTTGAGCTGAAACACTATCTAAATAGCAGACATAATATCCTCAGAAACAAGCATATGTGGTCAAGAGCAACTGTTCAATTTTTGGTGGGAATATGGGTAAACTGGAGGAGGTCCAAAAGGCAATTTCTTTTACAAGACCCTAAAGAGACTTTAGCACTCTTAAGGGTTTTTTTCTCTTCTATTTTGTTTTGGGTTTGTTGGTTTGTTTTGTTTTTTAAGCTCAAGTTATTTGCTCTTTCTAAGTGAAGCAGTTTACAAACTTAAGCTTGGGCCTTAGGTCTTCAGAATTTTATTACTTCTTTGTCCATTCATTCCCTGTTGTGCACATTTTATCTCTGAAGCCTTCACACTCCTCCTCACTGGGAACTTTAGGAAAGAACTATTGTATTTCATTTAATTTTTTTTTCAACTCTTAAGAAGAGGTAAAGATGTAAAGAATTGTGATTATAATGAGAAAAGCTAGATAGTCACGAGTGACTGGTTCATATGAAAGGCTCACAGGAGAAAAAGACAGTTAGGTTCAGCTAATTTTCTTTGTCAACCCTTCTTCAAGACAGTCAAATGTAATTTAGATAAAGAATATACTAGGTTTACCAAAGTTGGAAGTGAAGTTGGTAGTGCAGTTACCAAATGGGGTGCAAATCAGGGGTTGAGGACAACATGGTTTACCAGATCTCTTGAACCATTCTTTCCCATTGATTACAATCTCATGCATTTTTTAACAGATAATTATTATGTGTCCTGTACTGACAACAGCCCTCAGTCTGATCACTGTGTTTCCTTTGGCCTGTGCTGTTTAACCAGAAAACATTTAAATATTTGCTCTAATCAAGTTTTCTAGACTCTGTGTCTATAAAGGAGGAAGAGACATATATCTCCAGAGCTGAAATCATACCAAACCCAGGCGGAATGCCTAAAACTTTTAGTTTCTTTAGTTGAATAAAAAACAATGAAGGGCATTTTTAACTTTCATAAAGCTACAGATGGGCAGATGAGCACCTATACTGATTATATGCAAGGATCATCAGGTAATGATGCAAAAAATTTAAACATTCTTTAATTGTTTTCAAAAGAAAATGTTTCCTGTTAACTTCATCAGATGCCACACTTCTCTCCTGTTCCCCTTTGTCCCAAATAAGGAGACAGGAGAATGCTAGCATTTCACATTTCCCATGAAATATACATAATATATTTGAAACTGATGCTGTGTTTTGCATTTGAAAAAACAAGATTAATTAAAGTAATTATTTGAAGTCAACTTTTTGTGACATACTTCACAGAATTATGGTTAGTCATCACAATGCTTATGTTTCTCTGAGTAGATATTTTTTCCAAATACAAATCTAATTGAGTCATATTTGCACGCTACTGGTGAATTAGTGAATTTAAGTTAATTTGATTACTTTTGCCATATATTTTGTTTATTGGAATGGATTTCAGCTGTAACTTTTTAAAAGAGTATTTGTAAAAATTTATCCTTTTAACTCTTGATGTGATTTTAGTTTGATAGTTTCACTTTTCACTTCTGTGTATACTATACCAATATGTTTGCCTTACAGAAAAAATCCTCTGTGTCTTTCCTTAGTTTTATACCAATGTATACCCTGTGAACCAAGGAGAGAAATATTTAGGCTCTAAAGAAGTGCAAAAAAAAGTATCTTCATGTTTTGACTTTGAGATTTAAATCTTTGAACTTCATTCTATGGGTTACTGAATTTGTAGGAAGTGGGATCTCTCAGTGACCTCTGTATTTCAGAGTTTTGTTGTAAGCAGTACCATCCTGATATGCTCTGACTGCCTTCAGTACAAAGTCCAAACATCTGAAGAACAAGTACTTTGTATTCTGCATATGTTTGGTTGTTTTTTTGTTTTTGTTTTTATATTTCTCACGTCTGATAGTTATATTAATACTGATGTGTTAACTTCAAAGGAAAAAAACATTTAAATAACACTTAGTATGGATAATTAGCTTACTTAGCACCACAATATTAGGAAATTTGGTGAGTGATTTGTTTGTTTGTGTTGATTACAAATTTAAATATTTTTTCTTGCAGCTTAAATACTTTATTAAAGCTGCTCTACATTTTTTCCAAGTTTCATTTTATTTAGTTTGATGAGCAATTATTACTTCTAATGCACTTGCAAAATGTTGTCATTAAATACATCATGAAAATATTGTATCTGCTTTGATGTAGCATTTGATTCCTCAACTGAAGAATCACCATCTAAATGTGTTAAGCTATATGCACTTAAAGCAAGAGAAAGATGTAAATATGGACAAGAAAGAAGAATTGGCTGCCTAAAATGCAATAAAAACATGCTTACTTATTTTTCACATAAAAGCATTAGCACAGATTAGTATTTAAATGGTTTGTGTCAGATTTGCAGGGAACTGTGTGAAAGAAAGCTTTTTATGGTTTCATGATACATCTTTTCCATGACCAACTTTTTTCCTTGGCAACTGTGTTCTGTACATGCATGACAAACTTCTGTGTATGCATTCATGATAAATTGCTTATACACATGAAAACCTAAAGCTTCCTGAAAATTAGGTCAGTGTGAACAAACAAATGCTGGGTGTTACAAAGGATGAACCCTCTGACACATTTCTCTGAAGAAGACGGTGGGAAATAATACGAGAAAAGCTGCAAATGTCTTCAGATCGTTCTTGGTTTATATACTTACTCTTTTCCAGTTTTAAAAAGATGTCTAATAGTTGGGGGGGGGGGGTGTTTTCCACAGAAGACACTGATAAAGACAGCGTGCTTTTAAATCTAAAAATAGAGGTCTCCTGTTGGTTTCCTTTTACACTCTCCTGCAGTCTGTTTCTTCTTACATTTCCCTTCCCTTCCTTCACAATTGTGAAAAGTCTCAAAGAGAATGCTTTCAGTATTTTTATTTTTCTTGATATAATCAACATTTTTCACAAAGCTGATCCCTCTTGCCTTTTTATTTTTCTTGTATATTTTCTACCTCTATTTCAATTCATTCAGCCAACAGCAGAATGAATTCCCCTTGAATTCAGTCAGCTCACTGCAGAGCAGTACCACTGGTCCATCAACACCCCTGATCACTGACAACACCTTAAGAACAAGTTGCTCTTCTACAGATTTTGCAGTGGAATGAAAGTCTTTTCCTAAAAAGACAAAAAAGTCTTTCAAAATCCAAAAACAATCTTTTCTATGAAAAAGAATGACAACAGATCTATTTTAAAAATAGAGAAAACTCATCAGAAAGCAAAAGGTTTTCAAAGAAATCTTGGTCTGCCTACTGTGTCCTTGCAGGACAGATTTTTACTTCCAGGTCTACTTTCATTCAACTCAGTGGTTTTCTGAGCTGTGGCAAATTCTGCATTATGCCTTCTGTCTCTAGGATGCCTCTTTTTCTGTCACTCTTCAAAATGTGATTGCTCCCTTTTCCTCTCAGAGGTATCTTTGTCTTTTCTTGTGTTGGACAATCTAAGCTTTTCATGACTCTTAGCCTTCTCTTCCTGGAGAGTAAGCTGCTCGAAGGGTAAGCAGGATCAATCCCTGGCATCAAATGCCATCTGACATAGAATCATAGAATCATAGAGTATACTGAGCTGGAAGGGACTCATAGTTGTTTCCTTTTTCAAGGGGGTACGTCACAGAAATGAAGACTAAATTCATCAAATAGATGGAGTAATTTTTCACTGATTATATTCTACCTCAGACACAAGGAAGCCTTCTGCTACTATATTGTTTCAACAAATTGCAACCTACAGGACAAAATGCTTCAGTTGCTGGGTGTGATAGGCTGCCTAAATCATATGACGTTCTCCTTGATAGACTATCTGTAAAGCCTGGCAAGCTGAATATCCTGAATACTAAGAAGCAAAGCTCTGTGCGTGCCTCTTCAGCATGTGAGTGTGGTCACTGTGGCAGTGCTCTGCACTTGTCTTTGGAGTAAGTGCAAACTAAAAGCTTAAAATGCGTAGTGTGGATTTTTGATCCTGGCTCAAGCTAATTATTTGAAAGATCTACACCTTTTGCACCACAGGAGTGCCTACTGCACACATTTCAGTTTCATTTTAATTAGAATACATTGGGAAGGCCAACAAGGCCAACATCCTGATGGTAGTCTGTTATAGACCATTCAACCAGGATGAAGAGGTAGATGAATTATTCTATAAGCAACTGCTTTTATAAATACCTTAATAGCAGAGGGGCAAAGAAAACCTCCATTCTTTATTGGATGTGGAGGGAGGGAATACCATTACCAAAGATGAGGAATAGGCTGAGGTATTTAACACCTTCTTTGCCTCAGTTTTCAACAATAAGACAGGTCACCCTCAGGCCAATTGACTTCCTGAGCTGGTAGACAGGGATGGGGAGCTGAATAGCCCCCCTATAATCCAGGACGAAGCAGTTAGTGACTTCCTGAGCCACTTGGATACTCATAAGTCTATGGGACCAGATGGGATCCATCCTAGGGTGATGAGGAAGCTGGCAAAAGAGCTCACCAAGACGCTCTCCATCATTTGTCAACAGTCCTGGTTAACTGGGGAGGAACCAGATGACTAGAAGTTGGCCAGTGTGATGCCCATCCCTAAGAAGGGCTTGAAGGAGGATCTGAGAAACTACAGGCAGGTCAGCCTGACCTCAATGCCTGGCAAGGTTATGGAACAGATCATCTTGGATGAGATCTCATGGCCCAGAGAGTGGTGGTGATGGTGCTGCATCCAGTTGGCAGCCAGTCACTCATAGTGTACTCCAGGGATCAGTGCTGGGCCCAGTTTTGTTTAATATCTTTACTGATGATCTGGACGAGTCTACGTTAGCAAATTTGCAGATAACACAAATCTAGGGGGAGTGTCAATCTTCTGGAAGGCAGGAGGGCTCTGCAGAGGAACCTGGACAGACTGGAGAGTTGGGTTGATTCCAACGGGATGAGGTTCAACAAGGCCAAGTGCCGGGTCCTGCACTTTGGCCACAACAACCTCATGCAGCGCTACAGGCTGGAGAGTGGCTGGAGAGCATCCAGACAGAAAGAGGGTATGGATTGACAAGAAGCTGAACATGAGCCAGCAGTGTGCCCAGGTGGCCAAGAGGCATCCTGGCCAGTATCAGGAGTAGTCTCGCCAGTTGGACCAGGGAAGTGATTTTTCCCCTGTACGCAACACTGTTTAGGCCACACCTTGAGTGCTGTGTCCAGTTCTGGGCCCCTCAGTATAGGAAGGATGTTGAGGTGCTGGAGCAGGTCCAAAGATGAGCAATGAGGCTGGTGAAGGGTCTAGAGCTTAAGTCCTATGAGGAGCGCCGGAGGGAGCTGGGGTTGTTTAACTTGGAGAAGAGGAGGGTCAGGTGTGACCTTACACTCTATACAACTCCTGAAAGCAGCATCTGTACCCAGATGAGTATTTACCTCTTCTCCCAGGCAACCAGTAATAGGACAAGTGGACACAGTCTTAAGCTGCACCATGGGAGGTTTAGGTTAGACATTAGGAAGAAGTTCTTCACAGAAAGAGTGATTATGCATTGGAATGGGCTGCCCAGGGAGCAGGTGAAGTCATCATCCCTGGAGGTGTTTAAGTAACGACCTGGATGTAGCACTTAGTGCCACGGTCTAGTTGACATGGGGATTTTTGGTCATAGGTTGGAGCTGATGATCTCAGAGACCTTTTCCAACCTAGTTGATTCTGTGATTCTGTGAATTTCTACCCTTGAAAATGTTATGACTAACAGTGCACATAAGCTATTCTAATATTTCTTCCAAGTTGTTGTCTCAGGGCCTCTGGTCTGTAAGTATTTTGGCTACTTTTACCACTTTAAAACTTTGACAAATTACTGATTCTATTCACCATTTAAGGCTACATTAAACATGAAAAGAATACTCTTTGGTCAACCTTATGAAAGTTTTGTTCCAGCTGCTTGCCTCTACTTCTGTTACAGCTTTCTCTGAATCCCTAGTCAGGTTCAGATACATGTTATTCAGTTATGTTAAAAATGCAGAAGGGTTCTGAATTAGACAGAGCTAGTTCAAGAGCTAGCTAAAGACAGAGCTCTACCTTTTGGTTATTCAGAAACCAAAAGGTAGGTAGGAGACATGGGACCATCTGTAATTATGTTTATTTAAGGTATAACATAGGTGGCTTGGGTATCACCTGGGTACTTTGTGTTATAAAGAAGGCACATAAGGCCAGTGGTACCAAATAGAAAAGGAACGGGAACATAAGTCACAAATCTGTGTGAAGCCAGGGTTCACCATTTTCACAGCTTCACTGAACAGCTTTTTAAGTAGAGATTAGTATTTTCTCTTCTTTGGATTTCTAACACAAGTATACAGGCCACTTAGAAAATCCTTTTACATTCCAAAATGTAGGGAACATGGGAAGATGGCTGGGGTAAAAATTAGAGGAAACTGAGAAGTTATATTCACCCCCTAACAGAAGTTATAATAGTACAGAAATTATAGGATAAAATGCAGGTGCTAGTCCCTGGATGGTATGCAGTTGGAAGCTCCAAGATGACTCCCCACACAACAGTAAGCACCTGCTAAGAGGGATGGAATGAAGGGTGGAGCAGAGTAGAGACACCGTGGCCAGCCTCTGTGGAAAGCCTTGGGGAGAGGGGAACTTAACGGTACTTTGCAGTTGATAAACTTCATAGCACCTGTCAACCAAGGCAGAAAGGAGAAGAGGTCCTGCTGCTGAGCCAACAACTGTGACAAAATCTCTCTCTTCAGATGAACTTGGTTCATTAAAGCCTAATTGTAATATTAATGCACACCTCCATCCCAAAGTAACCCACCTCCAAGATATGACCATCCCACACTGGGCATATGCTCTATATTTTTTAACCGTATCTTTAAAAGTGAAGGAAGAGAAATTTACACCAATCAGTAGCAAAGGAATTTATGTCTAAACTCACTCAAGCTCTACCTAAATATAAAGAAATATTAGAGACGGAAGTTGAGAATATGGGAAAAGGTAAGGAAGGCTCTGTTGTAACTACTGAGAGCAGTCAATGAGCTGAATCTGTCTTCTACCCTGGTAGAGATACCTGTTGGATAAGAACCATACTCTACCTATGCTGAGTACTTTTACTGGGATTAAAGCTTCTTTGTATATTGTTTTAAGTACATCTTTGCAGTCAAATACTCTCAATAGCAATCTTCAAACCTTAACCTGTTGAAATTTATATATTAATAAAGAGTGTTATTCTGCGAACTGTTAGTGTGAGTCCTTCACAGGCGCTGGCAATTGCTGGCATCAGGTAACACACTGAAATAAAGTGGGAAGACCCGCTAAGGGGTCTCCCTTATACTGTTGGCTAAGCTGACCCTGAAAAGGGTAGTTGAATCACCCTCTGATCCAGCAGGGTGGCTCAGTGAAGAGTGCCCATAACAGGCCTCTGACCCTGGGCACAAGGGTCTTGGCTTTCCTGGAGCACTGGAAGACAAATCAAACACTAAGAGTCCAAGAAATATCTCCACACTAAGGGTTAAGGACATTTTCCCTTTTCGTGTGACATAATAACTTTGAATTTAAAACTAATTTCTGAGTTTTTCTTCCTCTTCTGGCATTAGTCTAAAGCAGTTCACCCCAAATAATCTGTCATCCTTCTGCTGAACTAATGCACCTATCATGAGCATCTCACCTCCTTCATCTACAAAAGTTGCTTACTGTTAGTGTTCCTTGTGCAATGGAGTCTACCTTTTCCATTACCAATATATTTCCAGATGTAATAGATTACAAGGAAGTTTCATCATCTGGATTTATTTGTAATTTGTTTCTATTTGTCTTTTTTTTTTTCAAAAAAATTATCCCTGGCTATGTTCCAAAGATGCCCTACTGAGAATCAGGAAATTCATTGCCTTAGCTTTGTAGATTCTTTTTAATTTATAGAATTTAATCAGCTGCTTTTTAATTCTTCTTTAGATGTACCAATCTCTGGTGTTTTCAGCTTGTGTAAGTAACAATTGAAAGTTTCATAGTCAATATGTCTGCATTTTGTACACTCAGGTGCTAAACTTAGTAATCAATGGATGTAGAAAGTAACATAAATGCCTTGAGTAGCTGGTTTCTAATAAACTTTGGTACATCAAAACAGTACAGAGAAAGATGATATGTGACCATATACTCTCTGCTAACAAAACACATATTTTTTCAGTTCCTGTCCAGCCTCGAGTTTGGAGCAAGGACATATCAGAAAGGTTTCTCAGGAACAAGAAGGTAGAGCAATTGGAAGAAGATATGCTGTACTGACTTATAGCAATAACTTATTCTCTCACTAGAACTGGTATAGTTTGTAACAATCTCCAAAATTTTCAGAATATTCTTAAGATAAAAAGCAAGTTAGAGAATGGAAAATTAGAGCTTTCTTCTGCACCATCCAATGAAAACTACATTATGTGTCTAAGACATTGTAGATTCTGGACACGAAGACACATATACTTGTATGTGTATATATCTGTAGAGTGTACACACAGAGAACGTAATAAATTATGTTTTTAAAATTCTGACTCTTCATATGGATGTCTTAAACATTCAGTCACTGGGCTACATTAAACACTGGGACGATGCAGCCTGGCAGTACCTCATCTGCACCACTGATATTTTTTAATGGTTGTTCCTACTGTCTGATGTAATCTTATTTGATACTTTCAACAACACTTTAAGAACTCCTTTGTAGAAGTTTCAAATCTTGCATCTGGGTAACTTACTGAAAATGTAACCTGACAGCAGAGTAGAATCTGTCTTAGCTTCTTTTCGTAAAGGGATCAATAGCACTTTACACCTAATCTTTATTTCAGCTTTTAGGCTTTTAATGCATCATTTGCTTCCTTTTGACACATAGGGAGAAAAAAGTGCTACAAAACAACAATATAATTTTTCCTTCAATATAATTGACAGGAAATTTTTTCTTTAGCTCTGTGGAAAGAAAAATCTAAGAGTTAGGGTCACAGAAAACATTTATTTTGTTTCTCAGAACACTAGGCAAAGGAAATGACTTTTCAATCAATATAAAGCTAGTCAATCAGAGAAAAAGACAAAAAAAAAAAAAAAAGAAAAGCCACAAAAAACGGTACAGAGGAAACTGAAGGGCCTTTTGCACTCTATGCACAGGGGTGAAGGAAGCATTTTGCCTAGACTATGCATGAACAACTGCTCTGCTAGTTGGCTTCCCTCATCTGAATCAGCAGGAGCCAACATGGGGAGAAAGGGAGACAAAAGATGCTGTGGGTCATTGACTTAACCAGGCTTGTCATCATTAAAGACTTCTGTTTAGGGTCTCCCTCTGTTCCTGCATGCCACCCTGATGACAGTGGAAGGGACTCTTGACATTTGAACTACGAAAGGAAGTCATGGTCTGGGAATTTTTGTCAAATAAAGGAGTCATAGTGAATATTTTATGCAATCATGTTCTAGCTTTCCACTAGACCTGTTAGAAAGGGATTTTTTTTTTTTTTTTTAAATTTTATGAATGTATATGAGGGTTGGAATGTCTCTATTCACATTACAAACATACTTGGGCTTCTCAGTTACTTAGCATACTTTGGTAGTTTTGCAACACAATGAAAACTGTTGAATTCATAATTGCAGAGTCAGAATTTTCCTCATAATAAGGAATAAAATTGAAGGCAAGAAGAAACCAGTAAGTACCATTTCTGCAGAAGACAACTAGCTGAGCATATTATCAGGTGTAGCTAAAACTATCCAAGCCTCAAACTCCACGATATTTCTTAGTTCCTTTTATGTTTTAGTTTATTTTCAAATACAAGAAAGTCAAAACATTAAATCAAAGAATACAGACAATATAGCATCATAGCAGCTATGTGACAAAAGGAATGGAGACAAATGAGACAATCTCTAGCACTGCCAAAACAATATAACTAGTTTTTTGGATGCTTGCTTGAATTTTTATGGTACTATTATTTTACTCATATAGTAATAGGAATCCAAGGTGTTGAAATTTGTAGGGTCCATTTTGTACCTTTCACATATTTCTCTGTGATAAAGATGATGCTCAACCGTCGTTACAGAGGGCTGGTGCATTTCCCCAGTAGTCAGATATGGAATTCTTAATGACAAGGGTTTGGAATTACAGGATTTTGTATGAATTGACTTGCTCTTAAGTATGACAGACTTGTTTTGCCCAAAGATTTTGACAGTAACCTGTCAGTTCTTAAGTATCAGCTTCTTCTCTACCTTGCAGATATCAGTCAGTTTTCACCCTTCTTATTCAAGTATTGAGGAGATGGGCTAAACCACGACTCCAGCCCAGGGCAGCTATTCCATTCTCTAGCTGAGATGTTTATGTCAGTCTACCTATTTTCAGGTGGACTGCGCTTCTGGACCATTCCACCACTCTTGCACTGCCTAACCTGCAAATGTGGTGCCAGCTACATACCTGGAGTATGTGGACTGTTGGTTGGTACAGGATTCTGCTACCCTACATCTCCTTTAAATGACAACTTCTCAAGCTGTATGGTACCATCCATCAATGCACAGAGTGTGTAAAGAGAGCTTTTATAAAATTCTTTGCATAACAAGACCTTTTCCTCCACAAGGAATAAAGTTTGTTTCTTTTTACTGCTCATAAGCTAACAGGAAGCTGCTTAATTGTAAGCAGCCAGGTGAGAGTTACCACTGAACCCCTCTCAGCTGGTGCTTCCTATACACACCGAACAATGATTTAAACTTCCACATATTAGTTAGAGTCTTTAGAAATATGCATGGCTGCTTAAAGCAATTTTGCTAGCAGGGAAAGGAAACACTGTACACCACAAAATGTGTGGGTTTTTTTCAGTTACCCCAGTTAATTGGAAAACTTATGAAAGTTCACGAAAAGATTACACAAATACTGATTAACCCTCTATCCGCTCACAGGACGTTGTGTCCTGGATTAATTTTTTAAGAAGAAAGACTAAATAAAACCTCAGAGAATTTACCCATTTAATCTATAAAGTGGAATTGAAGAATACCAGATAAGATATAAGTAAGAACATGAACTAATACAGATTTTAAAGTAGGAATGGGGAATATGACCCAGAAAGGCCAAAGTTAAGAATATTTATGCCAGTATTTCAGCATAAATGCTCACAATTAGGCAGAATTTCTAGCCTAATGCAAAATCAGATAAAAGGTGTAATTTGAAATACATTACTAAGAAAGAGGTGAGAGGTTAAACAATGCAGTTAATAAATGTAAATAGGCAAACCAAGGAGATTGAAGTTCAGCTCATGAATCCTGATTTAAGCCAGTTCTTTTGAAGATACCTAGTGGGGACGTTGTAGTGATGATCACTTATTTGAAGCTGATCATTTCAGTCTATCAAAACCACTTAAAACTCTTAATATCAGACACTATAACAAACAGGTCAATGGCAGAAGTATAAGAACCTGTTTCCCACCCTTACAGAAAACCCAAACTATTAGGTTTCCAAATCCTTTAAACTCAGGCGTTTAACACGAGAATCCAATACAAGGCAGCTGGCACACAAAAAGCGTTGCAGGATTGTCATGAATGATCTACAGCACTTTTATCTCCCCATTCTTCACAACAGACTGTGATTACCATGCCAGGGAAAAAAGTAGGTCAGAAAATAAAGGTTCTTCCTGAATCCAGAAAAACTACAACTGCCTAGGGCAGCCTGAAAAGTAAAGAAGGGGAAGGAGGTACATAGCCTTCGTGTTCATATGTTTCTGTTCATCCTCAAAAGAGAAATATTTGAAAGTATAGATATTAAATTGGACATTATGTTGTCTGGTTCTTTGTCTAGTTTGCCAACAAAAGTCCTACTGTGAGTTATGAACATATGAAGGTTTTTATACAAACTTGCAAAGCAATGAAAATCCAGCATTATTGGGAACAAGTATTGTTTACATTAACCCTATTGTGTGAATGATCAGAGCCCTTCAGGCAGTTCCTGAGTCAAAACTCCACAGTTTCTCCTTGACTCTTCCCTGGCCAGAGGGTTTGGTGGAATCTTGCCTCAGAGAACAGCACCTGTCCAGAAGGACCTAGTGCAGCTGCACAGGAAGGAACATCCCAGCCATCAAGCACTTCAGTATTATTTCTGCACATAGACATACATTTTTTTCCACTGTCATTTTCCATTCAGCATTTTAGATAATATGTCACCAGTCTGAAAGACTTTTTTAAAGGGCTTCAGTCCAACCCTCTTCTACATGTACACAAACCACAGTACTAACTACAGGACAAGAGTATACAGAACTGAGAAGAAATTTCCACAGACAGAAAAAAATTCTCCAAATGAATTTAAGTTAAATACTATTTTGTTTCTTTCAAGTATAAGTCCTAGATTTGATTATATATCTGTCGATATCCAGGTACTTGAAAACTGATGATTCAGTGTGCACAAAAAGAGGCCCTTTTAGTAAAATGTATCTTCATATTTTCTTAATCTCTATAGTTGGTATTGTTGAAACTTCTTTCTTAAGAGTACTAAATATTTTCTGTATTGTTGAGTGATTTATAGGCTTTACCACTGTTGATAAAGATGTTTGGGAATTAAAGTCCTTGCTTTTGATGTTTGTAGACAGAGTAGGTCCTGAACTTCACTGTTTGTATAATAACATTTTAAAGCACTATCTTTTGAACCATGGGTTATTTCTTAAAATAAACTGATTGAAAAGGAAACAAACTCTTCCAGGACAAGAAGTATAGAAAATAAATAGACTACTAGTCTTAAAAGAAAAACTATTTTTTTCCAAATTTATGCAATTAAATTGTCATTAAGCAGAAAAAGCATTAAAAGGAGTGTCAGGGTCTCAGTGGCAAAAAGCATTCTTTCCACCATGAAGTTATATGAGACACTGGCTTTTGTCATATAATTGATCCCCTTCACTTCCTTAAATACTTGTTGCATTGAAAATTATGATTTATTAATAATTGTATAGTGATTAAATTTTTTTGGTGAATAATCTTATGTTTTATGGACTATGATCAATTTTGAAAAATGAAAATATATTAGGCTATAGAAATTTGCAGTACTTGAGTTAGGTCGTGAGTTATTGTACTAGCACGCAACATTAAAATTTAAATAATAAATGAGAAAATCAGAGTTGTTTTCCTGAGAATCAACAGAATTTTAGCTATTCATTAAGTGGGAGCATGATCAGGATAGGAAAAAATTTAACAACAACACTGACATGGGAAGTCTGGGAATGACAGGGAATTGCAGGAGCTCATTTTTAAAATGATGCTGGAGCATCAGTGAACCAAAATAGATGCATGTTCATTCAAGAAAAAGACAATCTTTCCAAATCAACTCTCTACCATGGAGAAATATTGTTATACTCTTCAGTGGCAACTGTTTACCTTACCAGTCCAAAGTGGGGGTAACACAGGGAAATTTGGAGAGAAGAGTGCTAGAATGTGCAGCCACAGAATAGGAAGATATGCCTTAGTCTCTGCTGGAGCCATCAGATTGTCATGAAAGTGTTAAATAATCTAGATAATTTTTTACTTTCCTATACTGAATTTCCTACCTGCTTTGTTGCAGTTAACCTGCTGAAATCAATGTAGTTATGATCTCATGCTTTGATGGGACACAGGTTTAAGTAGCTGGCTGAACCAGAGACAGACCAAGATTTTTCATTGGCATTATTAAATGTAAAATTACCAAGCCCTTTTAAAAAGATCAGTCAGAGTATCTGAAGGTATGAATTTCTATGGCAGTAGATTCCTTGGACTAGTTATATTTAGAGACTAAATAATTTAGCATACAAAAAGTCAGCACTACAAAATTATGTAGTTTAATTAATGTTAGTGCGAATGTATTAGTGTGTATAAACCACTGTACCATTCATCATTCTCAAAATCATATAAAAAGTTCTTTTGATTTCAGTGTATTAAAGTGTTTCATTTTCTACTTCACTCATTTGATGTCAGTCCTGAAATATCTGGGCTGAACTGTGGGACTGTAATGAGATGTACATATATTATAGAGTATTGCTTGTGTAAAAAGGTTTTTCTTGGTTTGTTTTTTTATGGTTGTTTGGTTTTTTTTTCCCTCGGCCTCTTGAATTTTATAAAATGTTTACAGAGAGATGCCCGGTACTCTCACTTCAAATAAAGCAATCAGTTCTAAACAGCATTGACTCAGGGGGTAGCCCTCAGTGATAAGCACTAGTCTATTTAGACTGTTCTCTATTCTGTTTAGGCATTTCTTCATTTCAGACTACATGGGGTAAGGGCAGGAGCAAGCACAATGATGTGGCCTCAGTGCTAGGCCTCAGAGCACACCCTGTGACATGGCCCCAGGCTCTTTTCTATTAAGCTGACCTTATGTCTCAAAGCCTTATGACCTGTGACACCACTCAATTGTTATTTAATCAATTCAGTCAAAATTAAAAAGGTGTATTTTTATTTGCCTTAACACCTTTTCTTTCTGGTATTTGTTTTGGTGACCTTTGAGTATTGGATTTCAGCTGTCGATAACACACCGCATGCCAGATTGCTTTTTCTAATAAATAATGAAGCAACTTCTGAGGGTTATTTGGATTGCGTTGATGTGGGCTAGAAATAGTCTGCAAACATAGCCCAAAAAGAACAATGCAGCTGCATATTCTCAGACCATCTCACAGGAAACACAGCAGGAGGAAAGGACTGCAAACACTGACTAAAACCAGAACTCCTCAAATTTTCATACAATTACCTGTATAGAATCTTCACCTTGAGCATATCTTTTTTTGATTTTTTGAATTAAAGACAAAAGGTTCTCTTTTGCTTTTTAAAAAACAAAGATGGGAGAGGTCAGCTATAGACAGGAGGGGAAAATGATGAATTTAATCTTTTGGTACATTTTGTAAAAAGGCTAAAAATCTACTGTCTCTACCATAGATGAATATTCATTATTTATGCATATCCCTGGGAACAGAACCATAAGCTGTTGTTTGGTTTTTTTCTCTTTGTACTTTAGTGTATTACATTTAAAAAATATTTCATTTTGCCCCTTTTATCATATACCTAGCTTCTGGTATGGAGAAGAATTTATGGCTATTGTTATATACATGTGCTAGACCCTCCACAAAACTGTGATAATTTCCTGCTGCAGAAATGTACAGTCTTACAATAATAAATGAAATAAAAGTTAATCAGTATTCTTAGAAATTTAGTAGCAATGACAACAAAAGAGATGAAATTCCGAAGAATGTTTGCACAGTGCTGCATCTTATTGACTTTCCCCATACATACACAAGTCAGGCTCAAGACCAAACCTGACAACATAAGGTGGTTACTTTTGAAATTTCATCTGGTAATACTTTCTCTTTTTAGGTATTTCTGTGCCATTCTACTCTCTCACCCCAAGTTACAATGTAGAATTAAATTCATGCATCAACTGTGAATTAAGTGACAGATAATTTTCATTTCATTGATCCAGTAAGTGTGACTTTGAATTTAAAACCTTTCCATCTTGCAGGTACCCACACGCAGAAACACATATTTATTTTCTGTATTACAGAGCTACTGGCTTTGAAAAGGCATCAGGAATACGGTTTGACAGAGAAACTTTGATTCCAATGTACCTGAATCTTTTTCCTTTCCTTATTTAGAGAAAACTTCAATTTTTACAAAAGTGGCAGCAAAGAGTAAGTTCCCGAGCTGCTCTTTTCTGAACCTAAACTATATTGCACTGTGCACAATAAGTAATAGCTGCATGTCCTGGGATTTGGTAAGTGCAAGTTTTAATCTCTTTGAGCATCCCCAGGAGCTACAAATGGGAGTGGAAAGAGAGAGGATTGCACCCCTGTTGCCCTTTCCCCTTCACAGTCTGTGGTCCCCAGGCTGGCAAAAGTATTTATAAATTAGTGACATTTATTTATAAAATGCCTGAGATATGCTCCACTTTAATGTATTAAAAAATTACATTAATGTAAACTCAGCTTCATACATGACTGAACATTATTAATTGAGTGTGGGGATGTGTGAAGGGGGATGGGATAATTAAGAATGACTGTCTTTTGAATACCTACAGTGTAAGCAGAGGAAGTAGCACAGACTGAGCTCCTACAAATGTTTCTTGGTAAAAAGGAAAGAATTGAACCAATAAAACAAATAGTGTGATCTTCTGTGTTTAGCTCCAGAGGTGTCTGTGTATCTTTTACTCAGAGGAAGACCAGAGCCTGAGGATTAACCGGGTCAAGGGTTTTTCTACAGTCTATGTAGAAAACAAAATGCTTAGAGTCATAACATACCAGAAACATGATCAAAAATATTTTTTGGTATAACACAGCTTAAATATTAGGTTGGGGAATTTGTAGCAAGCAAAGTAAAATGTGACCCAGTGTGGATATGACCCATTCTTTGCACTACAAATGATTGACGTGCAAGGTCTTCAGGGCAAATCTTCCTGCCCTGAATATTCAATCTGTACAACTCTAGGTTATGAAAAACTATATGAAATGATAGCAGCTTTTGATCTAAAAATATTCATTCTGTTATATGCTTTTGACAGGGGGTTGGCACGTTGGTATGCCTGGTAGCTTAAAATTTGAAAGCAATACTCTTTTTTTTGCCACATATTTGAGTGATGGACTTCTGTTCAACTTCGCTTCAATGCTTGTGTGCTTTCTCATTGCTGTTTCTCAGATGATACAAAGCTGCAGTCCCATCAGGCAGTCTCCTCCATTCCTACTCTCTCCTCCAAGCACAGTTTCATAAAGGTACAGATCTATATTCCTAGAAAGAGTTACCTGAGACATTGCTGTAAGACAGTGATTGAAAACTGGGTTTCAAGGAACAGCTACAGAAGAACACAAGAATACACCCTAGCATCATAAAAATGGAAGATAATCCAGATACCAAACATCAAAACCATGGTGCAAATAAGAAGACCAGTAAAACTGGTAAAGCTGGAGAAGCTGAAGATTTTCAGAGGAGATATAAGTAGTGTGGGTAAATGGCTGAGTGAAGAGAGTAATGACCAGAGTGTATAAAAAGGAGGCTATTAGTATAGAGTATGGTCCAGTTTTGAGACATTTTGGTAAGTCAGTGCTTGTACTTTTGACAGGGATCTCACTAATGCACAACAGTATCAATAACACCAGTGCCAGGACACATCATCAGTACAGAGGAGAATTGGGGTATCACAATGAAAGAATCAGATAGCCTTGAGATCGACAGGAATAGAAATAAGATGAAATTCAATAGCACAAAGTACAAGGTCAGTCGCTCAAGGACTAATAACACAAATACTCACTATAAGCTGAGAGCTCATCTGTAAGAAATCACCAAGAGAGTGACCTAAACTCTCTAGTTGATCATAGTATGACCGTGAGCTGGCAATATGTTATAATTGTAGAAAAAGGTAAAGGTGTTTCTGAGTTAATGGAGATACTTCCAGAAAGAGTAAGAAAGCATTAGTATCACCAACCAACATTCTAATAAAACCTAATCTTGAGGACCATGCAGCTATTAAAAGAAAGTATTAGTGGAAACAACACAGAGAATCACTGTTAAGGTGATTTGGTACATGAATATCAAAGAGACACAAAAGTAATTTGGTAAGCTTAGCCTAACAAACCAGACCCTAAAGGAGATTTGATTGTTGTCTATAAATACATACAGAGATAAACTCAAGAGAGAGGGGAAAAATATTTAAACTGAATGCCAGCTTTAGCATAAAAAGGAATAGGCAAGTATGTTTATGATGGAAATTAGAAAAAAGGACCTTATCTAGCAGAGGAATCATTCCCTGGAAAAGCTTCCCAAGCATAGTAAGAGTGCAGGGACTGAGGAACAAAAAAGCTAATTACTTTTAAGATGGAGTTTGATAAGTGTAAAAAGATTATATGATATGGTTTCTTGCAAGAGCATTGAATTGGATTTAGTCTTGACATTCCCTTGCAGCCCTAGATTCCAAAACTGTGCCACAAATCCTCAGAGCTAAAACAGGAGGTTTATACCAGTAAGAAAGACACATTCCCAGAGTTGTATAGACTTTAGGAGGAAGGAGACAAATACGAAAATCTTTTCTGATAAAACGCCCTGGATCAGTTCCTGTTACATGACTGAAGAACAGCATCAGATATACCTCAAGGGGAAAAAATCCAAACATCACTTTACCTTAAAAAATTCTCTTTATAGAAAAATCTGTATGACCTCTGGTTACTTATTCAGTTAATTGCTGTCACTGTTTAAAACAATTGTTAAAGTCTTATGTCTAATTCAAATATTTCAGACTTCTAGAGACTTAGAATACATCCTCTCTTGTAATGTGCCAATATGTTTTTATTCACATCTCTGTTTATTTATTTTAGGATTAATTGCATAGAAATATCCTGCTTATTTCTCAGACTAATGGGATGGTAAACTCAACACTTTCCAAATATGCTCTTCAGTACTTGTCCTTTGCTTTTAATGATAAAGGTTTAATTACTACTGGGAGCTGATGCAACAAGCATGCAAGAACAGCATTACTCATACATAATGTTGGGTAGTATTAGACATTGGTAATCATTACTTAGCTATTCTTCCAGTTATAGGATTGTTGACGTACAAGGCAACAGTGGCGATAAACTTATCAGAGTGTGAGGTAAGACTAAAACTCTGTAGATGTAAGCAACTACCACTACTACCCCAGTGCTGGTTTTTGAGTGCAGTTCTGCAGAAACTTGCTTATTACTAAGATTTTCCTAAGCACTGGGAAAAACTAGGTTCTGTTTGGAGATGAACAACCAGTCAGCATTAGGACAAAACAACACTCCTGCTAAATGCCAGAAGGGACTCTAGTGTTACCATAGGTGTGGAATAAGAAGACTGAGTGTGAATGTAAATGGTTACAGATAAAAAAAGTAATGTTTTGTTCTGATTTTTGTCACTGATATTTTCTTACAGGGAAGGAGAACTATGGTTTCGGTGTCTGCAGTTCCTTCTTTTCTCCATGTGTCTGTGTCTGCAGACACAGTGGCCCAAAACAGCTCTGCATAACTGTTCCCTAGGCCTCAGCAAAATTCTCCTTGTTCAGATACTTTGGAACAAAACTTAAAAATCTTCTAGAAGACATAGTTAACATGACTTTATTGCACTCAGAAATTTCTATTCTAAAATGTTTAAAGCAAGCTTTTTTTAAAAAAAAATGAAGAAAAAACTCAAGGGTACTAATATTGCCTATCATGGTTTAGGAAAGGACAAATAAACTGGTTTTAATCATCAGAAATTTTGAGAAAACACTGACTTTCTAGAGATTCAAAAGTGTAGAAATTGGCTTGTGTTAGGAAGAAATCTGTTACTGCCCTGACTAGATTAACCATGGTAATTGGCACTGGTTTTTTTTAACATATTGTGCAGTGCTTTGCAGGCGGTAGTAATAAATAATGTGCACTTAGCTGCACTATTGGTCATTCGCAGTCCTATCACAGCAACCTCCCCCCATTCAGGGAAGATAAATGTGATTTAAATTAATAGCCAGTCCTAAATAACTCCTCAGCTGGTAAACGATGCATTTATCAGGACCAGACAGGCAGTGTCCTTTGATTCATGGTCCCCCCCTTACAATGTGAAGGGTGCGTACAAAAATTGTTATTACTTTTTAATAAAGTGTAGCAGTCAGTCTTCAGTCATTTATCAGAAATGGATGCATTCTGACAAACAGAAATATCTTAGCAGTGGATGAATGAGAGGGATAAAGGACACATTTCTCAACAAAAATAATCACTGACTAAATAATCTCATAAAAGTCAGCTTCTAAGTACCTTGAAATAAATGTATCCAGCTGAAAGATACAGACTCCATGTGCTGTTAAACTAAAACCTAAACCAACCATTGCAATATTACCTGCACACAAAAAAGGAAAAAAAACCATTTTCGTCCTCCTTCTGTATGACAGCAATTCAAATACAAACAGTGGTAAGTTAAATAGCAAATTTTCCAATATATTTTCCTTTTGGTTTCTAAGACATTAGCTCAAATTTATTTCCCCATTTATAGTTTTAAAGTAAGTGGTCACAAATAAATAAAGAAAGCTTGGAAATGGAAAAAAGTGATAGTGAAGGAAGCAACTTATAAACAAATGTAATTTAAAGTGTTTTATAGCTTATGCAATTTTTTTGTATTCTTTTATTATTTAAAACTTTACTGTTCTTAAAATCTAGGCACCTGCTCAGGATACAGCAGTGCAAGACACTGCTGTGCAGGAAGGTTGCTTGAGGAGATTTAAATGAGGCAGTTCTTTGCAGGTGAGCATCCATATTGGTCATGCATGAACTGAGGGCAGAGTTCAACCTGTCATTCATCCAAATGATTTGCCAGTGCACAGATTTCAACTCACAGCTATTCATACAAAGGTGGGAAGGCCAGATCTTGCACTTTTAACACAAACTCTTCTGCAATTGTTTTGTTAACATGGGACTTGGTTCCTCTAAACACTAGAGACCCACTAGTTGGGTGGGGTATTACTGCTCAAAGTGAGGCGGAGCTTATCCTGTTAGGGAAGTAATATGAGGAGAGTTTAACTGAAGTGGTCAGAGCATGCTGAGGGTAAAGTTTTCTGATCAGTGCTGTTGAGTGCCCTCTTTGCTACTGAGCTCTGGATGCACAGCACCACCCTTGCAGAAGGTGAACCATGAGGCACTATTCGCCCTGCCATCTCACTGGGTTCACCTCACCTCCACCTGTCCCTCCCCAACCCATCCCCCTATTCATTTTCCATCAAATCCCACGGGTGATCAGTAGTATGGGTTTGATGGCACAGGAACATGGGAGGGTTGCCTGTGGTGTCCCATCAGATTTTCTCTACCTCTGATGTCTAGGAATTTCATGGTCCAGATGTCATGGTCCAGATTCCTCAGAGATCAACAATTGCTCCTGTACCTGTCACATCAGAAGTAACTGGAGGGGTGTCCTGATGCAGGGTCATGCTTGCCATAGCATTGCAAACTCAATATTCTTTTAAGCCTGCCTTTGAGCTACTGTAGTCCGTCACTGTTGATAGGCACAGCTATGATACAGGTAAAATGCTACGGATCACCTTGGAATTATGCTTGGGTTTTGCATAGAAATGCCATGTATAGTAGTTCTTGGTGGGAATTACAGTCATTAATTTTATCTCATAAACACACCAAAGAGCTGCTCTGGAAAAATAAATAAATAAAGGGGTTAAAAATAATTGGTCTTTCCCCCCATCCCTGCTTGTAACCCTGCTGATGACGTTTTGGATCCAGGATTGACATCGCAGGCAGAGGCGGTTGGAAGTGGCCACTGGCTGCCTCTTCTTCCCTTTGGCACCACATGGGGGATGGGGAGATGGGCTGGGATGGTGGGGTGGCACTGGGGGGCTTAAGAGGATGGGGAAGGATGAGGGACACTTGTCAGTGGGACAGTGGCTAGGGAGAGATGAAAGAAGAGGGAGGAGGAAAGAGAGGACTGGCAGGACAAGAAACAGAAGGAAGTGGGGGTGGAGGTGGTCAGTTATGGACTTTAGGACAAGGACTTTCGAAAAAGTAGACTTGGAAGTCTCCTTTCCATGGCTGTCCTATCTCAGTCCAGCCAAAGCTGAGCCAGAAGCATGTGGAGCTTCAGCTTTGTCCCTTAACTTTCATTTCATACTCTACTGGTTGTTGCTTGATGACAGCCTTGTAACTGTACCTTGTAGCAGTTTTCAGCAGTTGAAGGCTTCTTAGCAGCCAATGTAAGCAAACTTAAATCTTATTCAGGTAGGAGCTCTTTTGGTGCATCAGTTAAGACTTTTATTCCTCTTTCCCTGCTTAACTTTTAACGTTGTTCTGGGCAATTTAGGAAAGAAATACAAAGTCATCTGATAGTACCTTCAATAATGGAGTCCTGGTCAATCCCTCTATGGGTCATTCACTTAAGAGTTGGACTTTGTGGGTCCCTTTCAACTCAGAATAGTCTGTAAATTTCTATTCTGGAAGATTGATCATGAATACAGGCCAGTCTCCCCTTGTCCTCATGTTTCTTTGATAGCCAGAAGGAATTGCATCTTTTGAGCTGATACATTATTAGGAATTACCTGTCAACCATATAATTCATTTGTGTGGGAACATCTCCATCATGCTTGGTACTCACATCAGCATCAACAGACAGGTTGTCTGCCCATATGAAGAAATCCTGTGTTATCTTCAAAATTTCATTTGACTTTTGGATCATTCAGAACAGCTCTGTGACCAAAAGAACCCTTTGGAGTAAGTCCCTTCGCTGGAGTCCTGAAGGCCACAGGAAGAGTCACAGATTGCATAATCAAGTTCCTAAAATACAAAAAATAAACTGAACATTGAGGCATTCATTTTTTACAAACTGTGTCACATTATCCTCTTACAGTATGAAAATCGTTACACAGCTTTTTATATCGCATTATTTGTGTCTCATCTAACAATCTGTGTCTGAGCCAAATACCACTGACTTGAATTAAAAAAAAAAAAGGAGAGTTCATTCATTAATTTTACTGTGAGTAGTAGCTGAGGATATATAATAGTTTTCTGTGCGTAATAAACAAATATTTAAGAAATAAATACATTTATAAATACGAAAAATTAGTGTGAGGAAGTGATAATTAAGACTTATGTTGGGTATAAATAAGGATTAGAGTACTCTGGTATGAGCAATTGCTCATAACACAATCTTACCAGCTGCAGCTGGTATAAATCTGTGAGGATATAACCCAGCCTTTGTCATGAAAAATCATTTGAAATAATAGATAGGGTATTAGAATGAGTAATGGGAAATAAGTTCTGGACAATATTAAGCCTTACAATAGTCTCCCATGAAAAATGCTGGAAGTCACTTGAGAAATTTAAAATAAAAATGGGTAAAATACCCCAAAATGAATGTTAGGGAATGATTCAACATTGTCAAAGAAGGAGAACAACAGGTCATATTTGAAGGAAGGCATTAATAAGCCATTTTTAAAATGTCAGTTGTTTGAAAGCTGATATTCCTTTAAACTAACATATTGGTAATTACTCTTCATTTGGAATTCTGGTATGTACTTCTTTTGATGATCCACCCTCTTAAAGTTACAAACAAGGAAGAAAAGGGTGTAAGGTTTAGGTTATAGTTTTTGAATATTTGTCTGATTTGTCTCTTTTTTCTATTTCTAACTTTCATGCTGATATTAGGTGCTTAGTTTTTCCCTGAAAACCTGATTTAATCAAGTGGAGGTGGTGTTTAAGAAAAAGTTTAGATAATAAAATTGATTGTGATGAAACAGCGTCTACAAAGTTCAAAATCCACAGATGACTTCAAAGTGATATTATTTGGTTTCCTTTCATTTCAAATGCATTTTTGTTCTATCACTGTTTCATCTATGGATAAGAACATTTTACTTAAATTCACTCCCAGGGAGAAGGCATATACATAACAATTTGGTTGTATTTGTGGTAGCATAAACATATAAATTATAAACATTATAAATACCAAATACCAAATATTTTTGCATGTTCAGGATGACATAACAAAAAAAAAACCCAACAAAACCAACCAACCAACCAACCAACCAACCAAAATAAAAAGAACCCAACATTGAATAACTGAATATAACAGAGTATTCTGTTTTTCTTTTGAAATTAGTGGAGATAATCTGATTTTACTGTGTAGACTTTAACTTGACTAAGCAATTTACAAACAAGGAAATCCTTTCCCACTTTATGTTAACTCTTTATAAACCAGTTGCATGCTGCTCTGCTCACTTGAAACTTTTTGAAAAATTTGCAGCCACTGATGTCTATCATCTATTTTAAATATGAATGATCTGCAGAAACTATTGAGTTGTTTTGCTCCTCTTCTGCTGTTCACAAAATTATTTCTATATTTATTTCTATTTGAGGTACATTCTTTTTAAACAAAATTTTTTTGATTTAAAATGTAACTATTAAACTATCCCTCTAAATTTTCTCTAGCTTGCTTGAACAACACTAAAGTTGTTTTATCTAAGATTTAATTGAGTATCTTCAGCCAAACATACCATTTTTCACTCTTCAGAGGCACAATCACCTTATATCACACTGTACTGGAAATAAATGGCAAACACTTTGAATTAAAAATTTGTCCTTGTGTATTAAAACAACAGCAGCAGCAGCAGCAGCATCTCACTCTTTTATGCTGGAATAAATTAGCCCTTTAATTTAGTTTCATGAAAAAAATACAACCACGAAGCAATTCTCTTGTGTATAGACCAACATTAAGCCTCATACACAGGTAACAGTCAATCCATTAACCTTTGCTTTGAGCTTAACCTGTGTGTCCCTCGCATCACAGTTGTTCCTCCTTTTAATACCTTTTCCTTAATAGTTGCTCACCCACAACTGAAAAGGGCAGAGCAGCTTCTCATGACATTGACTGTGCCACTGCAATAATAAGCTTCTCTTTTCTTTTTTTCCCACCTCCTGCCTCACTATGGTGTCAGCAACCATTTTTTGGGGGGGAAGGTAATCTAAAAAGAGCTGTAGAGGCAGAGGTCATGTTAAACTGTAACGCAAATGTTATTCCTCGATTATCTAGCTGGGGTAAATGTCAACTGCTTCAGGCTAAAGCAATTGGAAGAGCAGAACGTGTGAATCTAACAAAGGGAGAGAGAGAGAGAGACACAAGGAGGGTGAGCTGGGGGAGGGGGAATTTAAACTCAGCCTAGCACATTGGCTGGTATGTTAAACCAACACTTCTTCGAATATCTTTTCTCCAGTGGATAGCAATGCCGTCAGCTGCATGTGGTCTGAGCCCAGATTTCCTCACCCTTTCTTTTGTAATAAGTGTGTCTGTAGCAGCAACCATTGTGTGCTGAGGCAGTGGCTTCAATGGCATTTAAACATGTGAGGAATCAGTGCTCATCCCACTTGCTAAAGAAATAAGTAAAAATTATGTGGGAAAAAAGATACACTTAATCCTGCAGAACAAAGCTGCAGTTTGAAATTCTTTAATATACCATGCCCTTTGAGGAAGTAAAGTATGATACAACATTGGTTATAGTCATAGTTAATGCAACTTGAAAAAAAAACACATGGTAAAGTGAACAACTTTCTTGATAAGACTGAAGAATGGGCATGCTTGTTATTATTATCCGATAAGGATATATTTGTCAACCATCAATGAATACATTCATTACAGAATATCCCAGTTTCTTTTCTCAGTTTTTGATCAACGTGTATCATTACTACTTGTGCAACTAATTCCTACACCAGATTACAAAACGGAAAAGTAGAAACATTGAGTGCCAATGCAAAGTGATTATTGGAAAGCTAAATATGATGAATGAGAAATTCTGACATAGTTTCTGGGAATGCATGAAAAAACTCATGAGATTTTAGTGTCTCCCACCCTTTAACACCTCTGGATATGGTGATTTAAATTCTGTAAAAAAGGGATTACAATTGGTGAGCTAGGCTGAAGTAAGCAGTCTGATGGCACTGCTAATAAGTTTTGGTAAATTTAGGGAATTTTTGTTTATCAGTTGAGATACAGAAGTCACTAGTATAATTTGCCATCACTTATTTCAATACAAAGTTAAGTAGAGAGATTTAAAATGCCATTGGAAATTTACTGGTTTAATAGTCAGCTAAAGATAATCATTCTTAAACTATCCAAACACAGTCCCCAAATTGTACTGATTACATTTTTGTGTCCTGAGTTCCACCAGCAGTTGGATAAAGGGGTAGGTTCACAGGTAATTGGTTCCCAAAAGATTGCTAGTATCCTTATTTTGGACTGAAAAGCTATTCCTGATGGCCACAAGTGCCCCCAACAATGAATCATGTTTATTTGTATCACATATGTGTGTAGAATTAATTAAACCATATCTAGACTATGAAAGTGCTCTACCAGCATAGCTGGAATCACAAAATCTCCAAGTCAGTGTTCCTGAACTGACCAAAATCCAGTAGCCAGTAGATCCAGGAAAATTATTATTTCCTTTATCATGGCACCTATTAGGCTACATTTGTCCTCTTTACATAAGAAAGTTATTGATAAACTGGAGAAAGTTCAGTAGAGGTCACCAAGATGCCTAAGGCACTGGAATACTTGACCTGTGTCAAAAGACTCAGAGGACAGGCCAAAAATGAGGTTATTAGGAAGTGGGAGCCAGGCTTTTGACTGACTTGCATGGTGGTAGAACAAATGACGATGGTCATAAATTAAAATAGGGGGAACTTCTGACTTAAGGCAAAATATTTTCATCTACAGGACATTCAAGCACTGGAGAAGTTGCCTAGAGGTTGCCCTGAGAGGCTGTGCAGTCTCTCTCATTGGAGGCTGAGGAGACTGGATAAAACCTTGGGCAACCTGGTCTGATTTCATAGCTGACCCTGCTTTGAAAACGCAGTTGAACTGGAGATCTCTGGAGGTGTCTTCCAACCTGATAATTCTTTTTTGTGATTCTAGCTTGAGTTTTTTTAAAAGACTTGTAACAAAAAAACCAAACAAACAAAAATAAAACCAAAAACAAACAAACAAAAACACCACCAAAACAAACAAACAAAAAAATCCCTCCAAAAAAAAAAGAAAACCAAAAACCACAACAACCCAAAATACTTCTGCTTTACAACTGTGTAACCTCATCTGTGAAAGTAGCATGAGAAAGTCACTTCAACAGAATATGTGGCATTTATAATATGTCAACAACAATTGTAGTTTTCATTCATTTCACAAATATGACTTTTCAGTCATTTCACAGAAATTCTCTTAGCTTTTCAGTAGTTTTCTAGAGTCATGTTTTATCTTCAGCACATCAAAACACACTGGGAGACAAGAGACCTTGAGTGACGTTGTCCTGTGTGAATGCTTGATTCACTGGAGACCATACTTGAATATAATCAATTATTTTGTAGAGCTGGAGGGAGAAGCAGACTGGGATAGCGTCATGGCTGCCATGAAGGCCATGAAACCACAGCAAACAATCAAGTAGTATTTTTTACACTTGTTAAATCTGTCTAACATCTTCTTCTGAAACAAAAAAATTATGCTGAGATTACATGCTGTTTCTGTGAAATGGAAAGCAATGGGAAGAAGAAGGTAAGTGACATATTCATACTTTGACTCAGGTTTGGTAGTGTGTCTTTCTAAAGTCAAACTTTAACCGTGACCTCAGCTTTATAGTCTCCTTTTATACCACTGTTTTATTTCCATTTCTTTTGAGATTATTGTGATCAGCTGAGTTGTCTAGTGACTTGCCTACCTTAAACATGCCTGAAAGTTGCTTTTGGGTTTCTAGATTAAGTGATGAGCTCATTTCCTGGTGGTGACAGGGGCTAACAAAACAAATACACAGAAATCCATTAGAACTAATTCACCCAAACAACTTGAGTGAATCACTCAATGTCCTTCCTTCACTGGGGAAAGAAATCAATGGCTTGATGATAAAATTAAAGATTTTTTTTAACAAAGGAATGCTGTTGGGGTTTTTTAAATGATTATAGTGATATGATGAAAAATACACAGCACTATGTCTCAGCCTTCTATTCTGTTTCTAGTACGTACATATGTGCATCATTAACTTAGCTCATCTAGGTTCATCCCTAAGAAAACGAATGTTGAAAAATGGATGTTTTCATATGCTTTAAGAAAGAATCACACTTGTAAAAAACACTAGCTTAAGAGTTAAGAGTTAAGAAATTTAGAAAGAATATCAGCAAAAATTGTTGGAAGTTATTTGATCTTTAAGCCATAAACTTTGGGTGGAAAAAGAAATGTAGTTTCAAAATTAATGGTACTACGTCTTTTGTATGGTAATTTGTTGCTAATTATTTTAAAAATTATTGTAATTTGAGAAAGCTTAAGTCTTGCAAACAGAAGATAATATGTAATGACCTGGCAAACATTATTAAGTCTTCCAATTTAATACATTTTAATTCATGAACTAATCAAAACCCTAAAATATTAAGACTGGCTTGTGAATAAAAAGGGTTTAGAACTTTTACACTTTAAAGCTTGGGAAAACAAAACATTGTATGGTGATAAGAAACATGAAGAGGTGACTGACAATGAATATCTGCATCAGTAGAAGATTCCTTATATTTTATGACTCCTAAATTTAGAAGAAGATGATGATACTACAGAAAAACTGGAAGACAAAGTTTGATGACTATTAGTAAGAAATAAGATACACTTTTGATCTTTAATAAATATGCCCTAATTCAACTAAGAGATTTAGACCTCATCTGAGCATCACCTGGTAATTGTAAACTGAACAAATCAAGACAAGGAAACAAGCAGACAAGGTAACTATAAAAGTCTATTGAATTTGTGAATCAGATGTATAAGTACTTGTACTTCCACTAACTGCAATGCAGAAAACCTGGTTAACAAACAAAGGGGCTGAGTCTTGACATGTTTTGATGTAGTACTATGAATGAATTCTTAAGTATAGTAATTGACATGAAAAAGCTTGCATGCAGTAAACTGTTATCATTAATATTGTGGACTTCACAAACAGGATACTGGAAATATTTATGAAACTCAGACATCAAAGTAGTCTCTTTTTATCTCTCCCTTCACCCAGCCCTAGTAAAGCCTAATTGAAATACAATAATTATAAATGAGCTTAGCTTCTCAATTTAATTTTCTTGTGAGTAGTTTCATTTATTTTTCTTAGGCTTTGTTAACATGTTTTAATTAAAAGATTTAACAAAGCTCAAGATACAACGTGCCATTAGGTGTAGGAACATAATGGGACACAGACATAGAGAACTGAGGAACCTCTTTTTATAAGTTTTGCTGTTGGTCCAATTGAGAGAGTGAATTTACTCACGAATCTCTGAGGAACACTATTATGTAGGAGGCCAGGTCCCAGAAACCGGTTCTTCCAAGTGCATTTCAAACAAAATTTGACAAAAAGAATTCTGCAACCATACCACTAGATTTTATTTAATTTAAACATAAATTCCACTCAGGGACAGAAAACCTTAAACATTATTAACCACAAAAGTCATATTAAAAAGCACTTTTTCAGCAGTCACAAAGTGTCATCTGCAAGAAGGCTGACCCCAGATTAACCGAATACCCACCCAGACTCACTTTTGTTAAAAATACAGCATACAAAGTCAACTACTTAGCTAGAGGCACTAAGGGGGAGATAAATCATTTCAAACATCAACATCTGTGCACTACAGCTGTCTTAGTCTTTTCAACCCCTTGCTGGAAAATATTAAAATAAAGCACAGATATGACTTTACCGGGGAACTCTTTAAGATGTAAAGACAGCAGAAGCATTGGAAGTCTTGGTTTAAGGGACCAGTTGAATATATTAATACCACAATACTGGGAGACCCAACCTGAGAAGAAACCAAAGGAATGTCTCAGACTACCTTTTGGAATTTCTATGTAATTATTACAGGTAATATTGTTATAGACAAATAAATGCTCTTACTCTGGTAGACAGAGGGAAAAATTTACCACATAATTTGTCATTACAGTTTGAACATGCAATAGAAACAGGTTTAGTACAAGCCATTATAACTCCAATAGCTTTTAGATTGATAAGATTATTTTGGAATTGAATTTCTTAAGAGCATGAACTCAATAAAAGAATATGTGGTCTAAGACTAAAGAGGCAAGTTTCTCCAATTCTTCTAGCAACAACTATCCAATATGCTCACATTTCTGTGGTATCTAAACCAAAATAATAATTTAGATAGGCTCCATGAAAGAAAAACTTATTATGATAAAAATTTGAATTATTTATTCTTATGAAAAACATAATAGTATATTCCCAGAAGGCCTTATCCTTGTGAACATTTTCTGGTTTGACGTTCCATTAAAAAGTCTTGAATATGTAAAAATATCCACACATTTCTCATGTTTAATGTATACCTTGTGTGAACTTGGATTGTATAAAAAGAATTAGGTTACTGTCACGCATGACTCTTTCAAAATGTGCAGAAATACTAATCTTCCCATTTGTTAAGCATCTTTATTTATTTGAAATCATACATGCATTCCAAAGAAAAGAACAACTGCTCTTTGCTCTCATCAGTCTTTTGCACATTCAAAAAAATATATCTGAACAAGGAGACTGAAGAAATCTCCCTTCAGCCCCAATACTCAAATTAATTTCCTTTTTAAAGTCCTGTTTTGCCCCATCTCCAGATTCAATGAAAATAGAATTTACTTGAAATTTTTACCATAGTAACTGATTTCCCTGTGAAACCTTGTGCTTCCCAGGTCATGTAAGCAAAAAAAAAAAAAAAAAAATCAAATAGATTTTAATTTCTGTTAATGAGAGAAAGTCTTCAGTGAAGCAAAGCCAAGTTAATACAGAGGAAATACGGTAGATCTCTCTGGTTCCTTTAAGCCTTATCTAATATAATACAAGCTAAAAAGAGTCTGCACAGGCCACACATGCACAGCCAAAATGCTGAAAATCTGATAAACTTCCTTGGCCCAAGAAAATGCAAAGGAAGAGGGTTATATATACAGGGGGGAAACAAGCTGGTGAAGCCTAGTAAAAAGCCTATGTAAACTCCAAAACCTCCACTTGTTCCTCTAAATAGATGGCAGGTGCAGTCCTGACAAGCACTACTTTCTGCAGAAAATCTTTCTAGCTATTACAACTTACATATGACTTCTGCAAAGTCTTATACTTTTACAGCACTGTTTGTTTTGTTTTAAAAAATGGAAAAATGGAAAGAGAAATAAACAAAACAGAGGGGCTGGAGGCTTTCTGCGACAGCTCATAATCATGAAATACATTTTTTCTTTATAGTCTTCAACGAGAGCAATAAAACAAACAAACCACAGAATTATTATTCTCCATTTTCCAAGTCTGGAATAGAGTCCCTGTGTCTGATTCAAAGAAACTCTTCCCACCTATTTGTTCCTTGGATAAAGCAGAGATGAAGCTTAATCTCTCTGTACTGACTTTTGCTGTGCCTGCACTTCTGTTGCTGGCATCTGCTCCTCAGTCTGCAGCATGGCAAACATCTTCCTTCTTGCCATGCAGAGTTTTGTTTAGAAGGAGTAACTCAGCATTGATCCTGCTGCCTGTCTCATGACAAGCATAAAATAGTAGATATTTTCATGTAACCAGCCAGCCTCTGTACAAAGGCTCCCTTCCAGATTGTGGCAAAAACAGAAGCTCCCATAAAACATTAAAAAAATTACGTAATTAGTCAGTGGCTAGAGAAAATGGCACAGCTAGCTGTAGTTCTCATCTGGAAGCAGTTCAAAGCCATGTCTCTCTTCTTCAAAAGCACTCTTCAAAAAGTGCTAGGCAGGAAAAGGAAAACATTTTTTCTCACACTGAAATTGTTGTTTTATATAATATGTTTAAAACCACATTGGTTGGAAGAAGGTTAGATTTGAAAGCTGTTCCCTAGCCTTGTGACTTGTACTTTTACTCAGGAAAGCAGGGAGAGGAAAGAAAATTTGCCTCTGGGTACTGCTAGAGGACCTCTACCTGGGTTATAAGTAATTTTTGTTTGTAAGAGCAAACACACAAGAACCAGATTTTAAAATGGGTTGTCTAAACTTTCAAGTGCTCCTTCACTTCCAGCATCAAGAAAAGAGCAGAGGGTGAACACAGTGGGATGGTTAGAGTGCACAGGTTTTATGGTGGACTCCAGCTACTTGTTTATCCAGATAAACACAGTTTTGACTTTATATTCCTAGACTTGTCCCATACAAGGAGCATTTGTTTGTATTGCTTTTGAAAAGATAATATGATTTATGAATTCATGTAGTCATATTTTATTCATATTATGATCTTTTCAGAAAGGGTCAGGTGCCTATTACACCATAAGGGGAGTGCTTGTGTAGTAGCAGTCAAGACCTTGCTACTAGCACTGAAGCTAAACTTAAAAAGTAGAAAAATTAAGAAAGGGTAGCAAAAAAATTCTTTACAGAACATAAGGGTAGTACCGTGAAGCCCTGAGTGACTAATTACCAGAACTGATGGAAAGTAGTATACAGTGGAAAATGCTAGTACCTTTAAATAAGCACACAAGTTACTTCAGCTCCCTCGGTGCTGGATCAATCAAAGTTATGAAAAGGATGTCTATGAGAAGACGACATCTCCATCTCATTGCACATAGGAATGTGTTTTTGCTCCCATATTATAACATGGAGCTTTCTTGCTATTACTCTGCCTGGGCTTCTCAGAGAACCAATTGAATTTTACTGAGTAAGAATGTCATACAGTCAGATTTTCAGTGAAGCTCCTTGAGCATGAAATCAGTGAGGTTTGCATTTTGCCACTGTCATTGGTTTTAAAGTCCCTTGGTGCTAAGAATGAAAGAGCCATCAGGGCGACTCAAGCTCAGTGGGCTTCTAGACAGTTTTGCTGGCCTATAGTCCTGTTCACAGCAGTATTCAAAGTGTGAACTAGTTGCACCAAATGCTTTACTTTGAGTCTTTCTTCCCTTGGTCACTCTGAAGGAAAGATCTGTGCTTTCCTTTCCTGGATGTAAGTTCCCAAAAGAGAGAGATGGTAATTTGCACTGAGTAAGGGTGCCTGTAACATGTTCAAGGAGGTTTTTCTGGTGAACAATACTTTTTTCTCCTGATCATTCTCTTAACTACAAGCAATAATTATCTGGACTATCTACCTGACTCTGGAAGGTGGAGCATTGTATTTGTGGAAAATGAAAGTGCATCACGTAAAAACATCTCACCTATGGAGACATTTTGTTCTGCAAAAAATAGCAGCACAGTTGATGGATATCTACCACACCTCTTCACCTTTTTAGGTATCGTTAAGTAAGCGGTTTGCATTGTTTTGTGTTGTTTTGCTAGCTATTTTGGTTTAAAGCATACTGTGAAATTTTGTTTTGGAGAGTGCTAGAGTTATCTCCTAACTCATGAGGTATCCTGACAGCTGCAGGTTGATTGCATGGAGACATTTGCAGGCTGATGACTCTGCAGTGGTGGCTGCTGCCAAGCAAGGTCTTTAAAAGTACTGCTACATGCTTTAGCTACTTCTGCAACCACTGTCAATTTAAATATGAATGTGAAGAAAAACTAATTATGGACAAAACAGCATATTGAAGAGGGACTTGCTCCATCAACGGAACTGTCATTTAGAAGTTGACCTGGCTAGAATAATTTTTGCAGTTTACTGACATGGATGCATAGTTAAGTCTGTCTTGTTTAGAAAGGTAACATAGTTTACAATGAGATTAGTGCACACAAATTCTAGTTCTCCAGATGACCAAAAGTGCACAAAGCTGTTGTGCTCTTCACAGTGATGAGCACTCTAAGACTGGAAGCTTTACAGATCATTAGTAAAAACTTCTCTTCATGTAGTAGTCTAAATATGATGGCTTTTATAACTAAAAATCCATGTATGTATTTATCTATCAGAAGTTCAGAGTATTTACTCTTTGAAATATTATATATAAGGTATTTTTGTTTACAGATAAGAAAAACAAACAAGAAGATGCAGTGATACAAAGGCTGCATAATTCCACACTAAATGGTGGAATTAAGAATAAGAGAGTATTACCCTTTTGTGATACTAGTGTGGTAAAACTGGATGGTTTACCACAAAGTGAATATACACACTGAAGAACATTGATTGAAAAAAACAAACACTAAAGATACTAATTTTGAGAAGAGACTCATTCAATATGTGCTGGGAAAAGAACCATCTGCACACCATTTCCTGTAAAAAAGGGGTTTGGGATGCATTCTTAATAGCAAACTTCACCAAAAACTGCAAAACATGGATGCTTATGATTGCTCCAGTTTCATTCTTGGAGCATAAAAAAGGAAAGATGCATAAAAGAAATAGGAAATCATTAACAGATTATGCCAAAAGTAAGAATAAAAATTAATAAGTCCATTCTGAACTAATTGGCATAGATTTATTGCATCTCAGTTTGCTTTGGTTATATTACTTAACTTTTGGTTATCCTGTGTTTACCTTATTTTCTGTTGTAAAACATTCTCTCATTGCACTGAAAAGGACACTTGTATGCCTCTTTCAGGTCACTGATGGAACTCTGATCACTTTCAAGACTTTGCTGGTTTCATAGTTTTTTAGTCCCAGAAGGACTACTTTGGTTACCTGATCTACACTCTCTGAATAAAGGAGTCATAACTTTACCAGCAATATTGGAAAGAATTCCTTAATCGTTCAGGACCATTCATAGCATGGAAAATCAGTGAATCATGTCATACAAATATTATTTTGCAAATATGTTTTATGGAACATTTCCAGATAAGCTATGAAGAAAATCACAGAGAATTGTGTTTTTAGTTTTTAGTTTTAACAATAACCTAGATTATTTTTCATATATTTTTTAAAAAATAAGAACAAACTATTACCATATTTTGAACTTGTGTAGGCTGACAGTGCAGAAATATATCCCACATTAGACAAAGTATGAGATAGAGAAAATTTTTTGCAATAAAATTACAAACATTTTTGAATTATGAATCAGAATTTAAAAAAAAAATAAACCTAATAACAATCCTCTTTTTCCCAAAAGAGGAACAGTTTATAAGTAAAAGATCATGAATGTTCTCAGTAAAAACATTCAGTGTATGAGAGCTCAGAATACTGGAGTTGCACATCTGGCTGTTTTTAAATGAACAGTCATGGTATTTGGTGTTAAAGACAAAGTTTATTTCCAGTCTTTTTATCTTTCTAAGGATAAACACCCTGATTGCCTATCAGTGAGAGTAAATATACAGAGTATTAAAGTGCATACATACTTTTTTTTAATAGTAGTATGCAGTTGCAATGTTTTGTCTTGAACTAGCCTGCATAGGATGGGGTACAGTGTATTTAATGAAAAGAGTTGACTTGAATGACAGCTGAATACCACAAAGAAAAGGGCAGCACTGCATGGGTCATGACTGAAATTGGCTGCTGCTGTGATTTAGTAAGAGCTTTTCAGTTGGGAAGTGGATATTGTAACTCACAAAAGGTAACTTACAGCAACAAATTGAGCTGAATAGAGCTCTGAATTAATTCATGGTTTATTGAGTTCCCCTCTTGTCACTGATAGCCAACAGTTAACTGAAGTGATTAGTTCAATATTCAGTCACAATGATGTACAGCCAACTTTCCAGCTTACAGAAGTCGTGAAAGGTTTAATTTAAATCCTGGTAAGTTCATAATTTAAAAACAAACAAAAACAAACAAACAAACAAATACAACCACACAAAAACTAAATAAAAAACCAAACCAAATAAAAATTATCCAAAATTTACAGCATAGCAGAAATGAGTTCAGCACAGGCCAGACGATGATGGTGTTCTTGAAATGTATCTTAAAACACTTAGCAGCAATTTCAGTCTTTGCCTTCATTAAGGGGGTTTAAATAGTTCTTTTTACTCATCAGCATTACTTGATACACCAAGAAAATTTCAATATTCTTTATGCTGTTGCCTGCAAAAATAAATAATAATTAAAATCCCTTGGCTAGTATATGCACTAACCCTGATCTCAGAGTGAGCTAGAAAGTTTCATTTTCTTATCATAGAGATAAGACAAGAGTGAGTTAAAATATCAGTAGCTCTTTGTAACATTACCACGATGGATAAAAAATAAACATGAGTTCATATCAGAGAGTAGCTTTGAAACAACAGGATTTATAAACAGAAGCTTAAAGACCAGACCTCATACAATAAGTCCCATCACAATTTGCAATGGAGTTCAGCTTTATTGTTCCCTCACCATTTCCAGCTATGGTTGTATCTTGGTTCTGGAGGCAAATAGCTAGTTAATTCTTCTGCTCAGCAGAAGGAAGGTATATTTATGTGTGTTTTTTCTATGTCTACCTGCCATTGCTTATCCAGATAGTGTAATGAAGGATGTAAAGTCACACTCTAAAGCACAGAAGTTCCCTATAAACACCTACTAATATAACAAAAACATCTGCTTCAGAGAAAGCTCCTATTGGTAAGAATTTAAAGCAGAAATTCTATCAGAAAATGTACACCTTCCTTAAAGAATGTGAAGAAGGTTTGAAGCGAAGTTACCTTTTAATCCTGATTTTAGAAACCTTTTATGTGATGTTATTGGGCCAATCTAAAGGAAACGGGTCCATGCTTTTGGCTAGAGGCATGACATGCCTTTTCAAAGGCATAGACAGCACCTAACACTATTAAGAAGGCTATCTTGTAACCATTTAACTGTAACCTCAAAGGGTCATAAAGGGGGGGTACTCCATGAAAAAGACCTCGAGGCAAAGCAAGTGGGCAATCAGAAGGCTGAAAAAAACCCCAAATTTTCAACTTGTGGGCTTAAAAAAAAAAAAGTGTGGGAGTGTTATTTCTGGGATGATTGGAATTACAGAAGAAGGTTAGAGAAATATGTTAAAGAACAAATGTCAAAAGGTGTTGAACTGTTCAAGTACATATGTATTTAAGTAATAGGAAATCAAAAGCATATTATCTCATTTTTGCCCTACTTAGTTTAAAATACATATTAAGGAAGAAAAGGACAGATGGGCCTCAAAGGTAGTCACCAGTTTGTCTGTGATCCCTGGTACCATTTGTTAAGTGTTGAGGATCACATTTCTCTGTGCTGTAGCACTCCTGATTTTAGTGGAGTTTCACCTGTAAGATGTTTGGTTTTCATTTAGAGCAGATTGTATGATGTATCCTCATGTATAAGAGCATCTTTTTCATAATGGTAGCAGTTTATCTAGCCCCATCACATTATCATCTTGTTTCTCCTGGTAATAATAGCAGGAGAGTCACAAAAATAAGGGTAGATAAATAGCTGTTCCTGTAAAGCTGTAAGTGTTCATATAAATCTAATTGGCTACATCCATACCCACTTCCAGTATAGGAAAAAAAGATCAACATTGAGAGACTCAACTTATTTTAAAATATGAAATTACTAATACTCATAAATGAAGCTTCTTATGATTGGTCCACTAATTTAAAGAACATCCAGCAAATCAGTGGAAATAAATAATAAATTCAGAGAAATAATGTCTAGTTCACTGATGTTCTGCAAACAGTAAAACACATCATATTTCCTGAATAAGTTAGTTATTAAATTCTTCAAAGCAACATGTCTGCCACAATCAAGCCAAATTCTCAGGCACATAATGAACTTGAAGAATGTGACTGGCCTAACTAAGCCCAAGTAATTACACATATTTTAAAATTCACAATCTTCTTAGGTATTTTGTATTGAAAACTGAAGGTTTATAAACGCACCATATGAAAATGTTATCCTTCATTTCCACAGAATAGCTATAGGGCCCTAAAAGAGAGTTGTTTTCTCTTCTTTGTGTCTTACTTCATGCAACTGTTTCTTTTTTTCTTATTTGCACATAATTAGTTTTCACTGCCATATCTCTCCAGTTATGTTTCTGCCTGTGCATTTCTGACAATATCTGAATCATCATATGTCACATCCCAGAGGTGGGGAAAACAGGTCTTCACTAGGACTTCAAGGTTTGCCTCGAGATTGCCGTGAGTTGCTTCATCATGCTTGCAAGTCAGAGGATGCACAATTAATTGTACTGGTGGCTGTCCAAAGAATTGTGTAAGACTTACTGCTGAGCTATGAATTTAAACTAGAAGGGAATAAAAAATTATAATCTAGGCTGATTCAGTAGGCATTCCAACCTCCAAAGTCACATAGAACTGGTTTGTAGAATCATGAGAGAGACACTGTCTAGCACTGTACAACATGCATCTACACTCTCTGCATAGTTTGGAACAGGTGTGTTTTTTAACTGCATCCTTCTTATTACATCTTTTATTGTGCTTTTTTTCAAACTGAAGAGTGCCCAGAAGAACAAATGTTATTTATTATTTTCAGATGAAGATGAAACTCAACAAGAATGAATGCATCAAAAGAGAACCTGACTGTGCTTTAGATGCTGATGGGTGTTCAGCTCACAGGACCACTTTAGATCCAGTCAGTCAAAGTCCCCCATTTTGGCATCTGGTAGACCTACTCCTAGTGTACAACATTATTTCTTAGTTTAGATATAGTTCAGCATTTCTGATCTGCTTTGGTGCTAAGCAGTACATTTATTCCAGATCATCACAGATGGTAATTTGAAGTATTCTTTTTCTATTGTTTAAACTGTTAGCAGAAGGTTCTTTTTAAAGATACATGTATGAATGACATTCTAAAACTTTACAGAATCATTCAATCATAAAAATAACTTTCTAGAATTTCTGAAGCCAGAGAAGGGGCAAGGATTTGTTGACTTTTATAGTGTTGTTTAATTGCAGTCTCCTAATAAGTTCATGTTTGTGACTTTTTAAAAACCCAGAAACTTCTTAACCAGATTTGTCTTGGTTTTGATAGTCACGAAATCGTCTCTATAAAAGGAAAAGGAATATGTAATCATTTCAACTTTATCTGTTAGCTACAAAGAATTGAGTTCAATCATTTCATTAATCAGCCATCTTTATAGATCAAACTATATTCAGTCTTCCCTACAGATTTTTTTCTGTAACCACTGTATGAAAAACTAAAATGGTGAACAGGAAATTGAAACTGTTATTATACAGGAAATAACAGCACTCTGTCAAAATCTACAGAAGAAACATATGTTAAAACTTACTGTCAACATGTAACATATCAGATCAGATAGAGAGAAAGACCAAAATTACAAGAATCATTATAATATCAATTGAGGGCAAAGTTCTGTGTGAAAATAAATCCTTTCCAGCTTCACAAAAAGGAGCTGGACAGAGAGCATCTGATGGAGCAAAGATCCTGTCATAATTTCATATACCAGTGGACCATATGTCAGAAAATTCACTTCCCTCTCCCATCCCTTCCAATTTTGTACTGTCACAACTGTAATATCTAATGTGTGTAATGAACTCTGTGCCTTTGCTAACTATGCTTAGTTTGCAAGCACTTCTCTAATGTTCATTACTATCCAGGAATTGGGTGTTTAACTGAAATTGTCTCTAGTACATAGTACTAGAGCAGGCTACATAGTAGCCTGCTACTATGCTTTTTTGGATTCATTTGAAAATTTAACCATTGCCTGATTAAAGCTTTTAGTAAGTGTTGAGATGGAACAGAAAGTCAGAGAAAATACACCAGTTTGTCGGAATTACTGACAAGATTTGTGAACTTTTGTAAATTAACTGAGAGAAAGGTATTCTGTGATAATCTTTACTGCCTCAGTACTTAACTATGTTATCTGTATTTGCTTAAGCAATCTACTGTTTGTATAGTAACTCATCACACAGAAGAATTATTTGCATTCTGAGGGCAATCTTTATATGGCAACTGATGGAATGAGAAACCTACCCATCTAGGTGATATGCAGCATTTAGCCACCAACTATAACACTTATCTTCCACATTCATTTAATCTCAGACTCAAAGGGAAATTTGGAACAGTATAACACCTGGGATTTACCAGCCACAGAGCTTCCAGGCATTTTATTGCCTCTCCTTTCTTAGCACTTGCTAACTACAGCTGCTAGAACTAAGTTTTTAGTCAGAGTAATCTGCAAGATGCTTAGTGCAGCACAGGCAGAGCAGTAATTCATTTTCCTGCTGGTGAACACTATTCAGATATGTTTCAATTTGCTAGAGTACTGAACTATGTGCTCAGCATGGCCTCAAATATGTTTGTGATAAGAAATCTAATTAGATACATTTGAGTAGGCTCACTTCTGAGCCCAAGTACTCTCCCCACAGATCTGTGAAGAGGCAGACCAGAAGCTCCCCAGGCTCTAAAGTTATCTCATAGAGTTGAACTAGGCAATGTGAAAACAGTAAGCAGTACCCAAAATATACAAAATCTTATGCAAAGTTGGTTAGAAAACAATATACACTAGCAGAAACAACAGAGAGTTTCTAATAGGTTCTGGCTCCTCTGGTAAGGATCATCACGAACATTATTGAAGAACAACTCTTAAAACCTTAAGAAAGAGATTGTCACCTTTCACTCTTTACCTTTCCAATTCTTCTTGTTACTTATGGGATACCTTTTCTCTCTCATCTTTTTAAAATCAGATTTTCTACTATAGTGAATACAACTGTGTTCTCTCTGTCATATCAAAAGCAAATTCCTTTTTCTTATCTTTTTTTTCAGCCTCTAGACCTGAAGTTGGCTCCAACAGCCATTCCTAACATTTGATACAATCCAAAATTTAAGAGTAGGCCTACAGCACTGATTTATTCCATGAAATGTGGGCTAGCCTTTGTCTTAGAATTTTGTAGTTATACTATTAGCAAACTGAAAAGCTGAATACATCTTGCTTAGAATTAATGAAAAAAATATATTCAAATCTGATTGTTATAGACAACCCAGACAGAGCAGATTTTTGAAATTCAGGACAATTAGTCAGAGCTGTTTCAAAATCTACTTTTTCTGCTCATACCATGGAAGGTTTCAAAAAACATTGAAAGAAAAATAAGGGGGAAAAAAAAGATAAAATGTGCTGTGACTTCCGTAAGACCCCCTTTCCAAATCTGCAGGATCACCAAAGACCTCAGATTGCAAAGTAACTCTGAATGGTTTATGCCTATACAAACTGAGGTTTTGGTGGCCCACTTGGGCCACTACTGGCACAGCCATCAGGACACTGTGCCTGTACTCTTTTCCTGATGCCAGAGTAATACTATTCCACTCCTATCTGGCATGTGGATGAATAACATCAATTCTTGTCTTGACTACTTACTTCAGGTAAAAGTAATTGAAAATATATGTTTCTTATCTCCATTTCTACTATCTATTCACCAGTTGAATAAGTTTGTTAGTCTTAGAGGCTAGAGGGTGATATAGAGAAATGGAAAGGTAATGGGAAATTAAAATTGAAGTAGAAGCCCTTCTACACAAAAGAAGAGGTATTTAGGTTCTACCCTGAATGGCTGAATTTACTACCACAGTATGGACCCAATGCTATTTAGCAAACCATGTTATTCCACCATTAAGAACAATTTTATTAAAATTTGCACAAAAATTCACTGAATTTGCAGCTATAATCTTGCTGTAAGGTATTAACGTGTACATGCTGATAAAACATTTGGTGAATCAAATTTTGCTTTGCTGGACAAGGCTACAGTGACTTGCAATAACTTACTTTGAAAAAGGAAAATGTGGCATTGATTTCACTTTGAACACAACATCCGCAGGAGAGATGTCTGCTCTTACATACTGGACCATGGAAAATTACAATATTATCAATACCATGTTTCTTTTGGTTCACCTCTGGAATACCTCTCTAATTCTGACATGTGATATACTATGTCACCTCCATGTGTGGTAGACTTACTCCTTTCATCTAGCTTTCAAGGTAGAGGACCTGAACTCAATTTCTTTTTTTTTTTTTTTCAGTCTGGTAAAGGCATTCTCCAGTTGAACCATAATAAAAAGCAGTGGTTTGCACACCACTGAAATAAGCTGTCATAAAAAGAAAACTGAAATTCACAAAATATACTGGAGTCTGTGTTCATACTTTGTTGTATGCAGTCTGTGTAAAAATGAAATTCACTATCTTCAGATTGACTGTTATGATATACACCAAGCTCTAGCTCTTCAGAGTCTGACCACCTTGAATGATATATGTTAATGACTTGCTTTAGCAATGCACCTAATATAAATCTTGCTGTCATTGATGAAAGGAATAAAAGTTTTATTTGCTAATGAAATATGATGTAGTCTTTCTGGTGCTCTATTTAAACATCACCTAGAAGTAGATCATGTTTTTAGAAGTCAGGAGTAGCCCCAGGCCCTCCATAATTCTAATTGATGTAAATGAAGAAAATAATGAAAGCTTGTGTGTGCTGACCCTGTTATACAGGGTGGTTTCACCTCAGTTAATCAAAGAACCTTTAGAGATGTTGCAAGCATCTGGCCTGAATAGAGAGTTCTGCAGTCTCTAATACTAAACTGGTTGCATTCAGCTGAGATACTTTGCCCAGATTTCCAGCAAAACTAGTTTCCAAATGCTCACATTTTTAAAGGAACTGCTGTGTTTAGTGCAAAACTAACTAAATTTCTCTCCTCAGAAAACATTGTCCTTGGTGGTGGATAAAAATGAGATGGAAGGATAAATCTGATAACTCACTGGTTCACTTAGGATGTTTGTGTTCCTGGTTAGAAGATGAAAGCACAGTGAAAATTTTCGTTTTGTATTTGAAATGCCAAATACCAGGTTTATTACAACATTATTAGTGTATAGAACAAAACCTAGGAATAATGTTTGCTTTTCAGTCACTATCTTCAGAAAACTGACATTTGTAAAAGCTAATGCAGTTCAGAACTATTATTTATTTTTACTCTGTAGTAGCTTATTATAGCATTTTTCTGGAAACACAGATACTCTTGTAGCATGTTACCTTTGTCATATCTGATATGTGTACTTTCCATAAAATGACCTTCATGCTATGCAGCCAGTAATGTCTGCAAGTAAAACCTGAAGACAAATGAAGGCCTGTAATAACATACTGGAATGTTATGTTTATTGATTACAAGACTGAATATTTTCACAGTGATATTCCTTTCTCATAAAAATGCAGCAGGCAGACTCTTTCTTTTTTTCCTATTGTTTTTTACAACTAGAAGTATTTACAATTGCTTTAAAGAAGTGGTTATTTAATTTTTCAGTGAGTTCATAGAGTGTTCAGGATCAAAACAGTAATTCTAAATACCAGTTATGTACAGAATGAATTAAAAAAAGAAAAAAAGAAAAAAAAAACACCTTGGGGAGAAGGTCCATCTGTATGGTACTCATACAAATTTAAAAGCCTATTTTCTTGAATACTAAAAACTAGATATTGAAATTTCTATAAGTTTAATGCCTTTCAAATGTGTAAACATAGACTTATTTCTGCAAATTGTGAAAGGTGCTTTATAACAAGAAAGGAAGAGGCAGGACACAAGTAGTATGAGGATGTGGTGAAGATTTACAGTAACAAAAGGAAAATAATGGAAGGATAATATTCTGATTAAAAAGCAAAGGAGCAGAGAAGCTGTTTAGTACTCTCTGTAAGGGGTTTTGCTTCTCAGGCATAATCACTTCTTAATATCACGAAAATTCTGCAGAAAGTACATTATTTTCTCTGAGCACACCTTCTCTTGAAAAAGTGCATCCTGAAGTTTAAAAAAAAAAATCTATTTTCAGACTTACTGATGGGAAATTTTGTCAGGTTTTTTAATTTGTCTTCCTTTTTGAAGAATTTCCACAAATACAATGTTGTAACAAGTTGAAAAATGTTTTGAGGTGAAAGAGTCAGATAGGCAGAAAGTACCACTTTTGTGTGCTTTTCTAGGCCTATAGACAGGGGCCCTCCATTAGCCTGAAGGTAGCATTACAAACCCTTTTACATCAGCAAAGATAAAAATATGAGGAGAACCCTCCTTTCCTATTGAAACTAAAATAGAGTGTAAAGCTGAGTAGGAAAGCCAAGGAAGGTTTGCAGGAAAGCCCTGCTGGGCTGAAGACCCCTCTGTGTATCTCTTTCTGGCATTTGCTTCTGCCCTTCTGAGAGAGAAATGAGAAGACTGAACCTAATTAACCCACATCATTCCCAGGCTCTCCATGACTGAAGATGGCCTTCCTAAAACTATGAGGCATTTTCTGAATAAGAGAAAGAAGGGAACTTAAGCAGTAAGTCTTAAGAGGTGGGTCTACTCTTCAGCAAAAGGAAACCAGCTATCCAGAACAAGGAAGAATTGCGAATTTTGTCATGAAAAACAAAGCTTTTGACTATATTGTATTATTTTGAGGGATTTAAACTTCCCTTGGGTCACTAGATATTATTACAATTGGTTTCACTGTGGTCAATGTTATCAATGTAAAATGAAGAAAAGAAAACTGTCACTTGCATAGTACTAAGGCTTTTTAACTGCATTATAGGCTTAACATACTAAGAAACAAAATAAAATGATCAGTAACAGCCTTCTTACTTCCACTCCTTAAATAAAACAAAAAAGTATTTTCCTAATATATTTATTTTTAATTGTGTCTCCAAGGCGCTTTTTGTTTTATAGAAGCTGTGGGATGAATGGATGTTCGTGAAGGAAGTGTAGATTATAAATACAGCCCAACAGAAAAGCTGGCTGGGTTTCTGATGTCTCCATTGACCTTTGAGTGCAATTGCCATATTAATACATGACATTAATATTGACAAAGGTCCCAGGAGGCACTTTTGATCCTGAGTGAAAGAAAGGAAAAGAGAATTGAAACTTGAAAAGGTGCAGTGCCCAGAGATGTTGGAAGTGGAGTGATGTGCTAGGTTGGAACATGCCTGCAGGCAGTCCAGGTCCTGACTTCTCACTCTAACCAAGGTAAGGGATAAGGAATGGGACAGTTTGTCCACACAACTCTCCTTTGCCTAGCATGGACATCTTACGACTCTTCTTTGGACTGAGCAAGTCACTGTAGTTATTAATTTATAAATGTTGTAGTAAATGACATAGCAAAAGACTCCTTGGGCTTGCAGTACCTGGCTTTCCTCACCAGAAGAGTTTTCTGTTCAAATAAATTCCATGTGAGGGCTGAAATGGATCACTTTGTACTTCCTGGGTAACATGTATGAGTTGTTATGAGGTACTGTACCTTGCACTATGCATTTGTTGTTGGACATTTCTGTGTTTTTACAGATAACCCACACGAATGTGAAGGATCTGGCTCCTCTCTTCAAAGGCTAAATCTTAATTCCTAGTCACATGCACTGTCACAGTGGCACATTATAATTAAGAGCTATTCAAAGAAAAAAGAATCAAAACTTAAAATTTTCAAAAAGTAAGAAGGCTTTAACCTAAGCCTGTGAAGTACTCCAGATTATTAAATTGTTTTAAACAAGATCATAATTTACTACTCTAAAGTCTTCCTTAAACAGAACTATGATTTGCATCATATTACATGAAACCCTCACTTTTTGCTTTTTAATATAATGGAGCTGTCATGTGAGACATTCGTTTTGGACAAAAGCATGCTTCTACTTGATTTCAGCAATTCATTCTGATCCAGTCCCATATATTTCCTGCACTATTTTTTTCCAGTGAAGATTGCACAAATCTTCTTGTGCTTGTTGTGCATATATGTGCAGCTGCATATTTGTTGTCAGGAGGACTGTATGGTTCTTTCTGCCTAGGCAGGAAATACAAAGGACACATGACAATGGGGAAAAACTACACTGGAAGAAAGTAGACAAAATACAAAGAATATTCATTTACATGTATAAAATATGCTGATATTTTGTATTAAAAATATCCATTAACTAGCATTTATCACAAATCATTTTAGATAAATAAAATAAAGTCTTTCTTTTACAAAGTATCTGGTTTTTCCAAAGAACTAAGATTTCTTGTGCTTTTAATGTCTGAACAGAAAGACACATCATATTACTTTCCACACCCCTCAATGACCACTTTAAAGTACTACTGTGTTTTCTTAAGATATATTTATGAGTGGAAAAGAAATAAATAAAAATTAATACAATAATAAGAGAGTTTGTTTAATTGATGCCTATATGAATGAACACCTTGCCATGTTATTGAAGATCTGCAAAATCCAGTGTTTCCGTGAGAATATCCCAGAGTTTTCTGTTTTCTCACCCTCTACAGAAGTCTACTCACCATTTTTTTTTCAAATGTGAATATACTAAATTCACAGTTGAATTTATTTGCATTTTCTATTATTGTTGTTTTCTTGTTATCCAAGTCAAAGCACACCTCACTCCTATCCTTACTGCACTTCCCTGGAGTAAAGTGAGAGACACAACTTTGATAGATGATGTCTGGACAGCAAGTGTGCAGGACCTGTTAGGGTTATACTTGACTAGATTAGTTGACATTTTTGTACAGGGATAACTTGATCCTTCCATCACAGCATCTGCAATGCCCCTATATAAAAGAACCCTTAGGTTTAAATTAATGGTTAGAATGATTTGCTTTTTCCTGAGTAACACACATTATATTGCAGGAAGTTTCCAGTCTATTTCATTCTAAGAGCAATACATCTGTCATTTAAATACTTACAACCGTGATAGCCAAACTTTTTTTTAGACCAGGTTTGCCAACTGACTTTTTTTCCCAAGAGTATTTAAATATCAGGAGGTGTTAAAACTTACTCAATGTTTATCCTACCATTAGGAACATTAGGAATTATAGGCTCTACTCTTATATATCCCAAGCAGCCTAATCACTAAATAACAGCATAGGAATGAACAGTGACATCTGAATTTTTCATGATAGCAAAAGTGTACTATGATACAACCACGTGTAATGATACTATTAAATCAAATATTATAATAGCCTAATAAGTGGATAGTAGGGAGCAGGGAAGGCAGAGTACTGTGTAACTTCTGGGTTTAGTACATTTTTGTTGATTGCAAGGATGAGTCCAAAGGCAGCTTTTATGTGGAAGCTCAGCTGGCAAGAAGAGACGAGGGATGATACAAGCCTGTGAAGACATGAGTATAAACTGACACCAGTTATTTAAATACACTACTGTCTTACCAAGTGTGTTGCCCATCACTATTACAGAGTCATGTTCCTCTTCCCTCGCTATCTTTCCAGCTCATGAATTTTTCATTCCTTTGTGCACAGTGAGCTGAGTTTTAACAGGAGCATTGAGGGCGTGAGTTGAGGACAAGCTATTTTATACAAAATGCTCACCATACCATTGTGGCCATTTAATTAAAACGTTCATGACATTTATGATTAACCCAATTGATTTAGCTCAAATCTCCTCTCAACCTGACCCCAGGTTCAGGACTCTCAGAGAGCTGAAGGACTTCACTGACCAGCCTTCATTTTTTCCTTCCATATATTTGTTAAAGGGCAATGGCAAAGAGAATCTCATTTAAAGCTTGCTAAATAATCAGGTTCCCTGCTAATGACAGAGAGACTACTGCCTCTACTGTCATAGTTGGGATATATAACTAAGATAAATATTTCTTGACTTACAGTTCTTAATGTGTGCCTTTCCTATTTTAATACACTTAATTTTTGTCTAACTGACATTTACATTTATATTCAGAACTTCATGCAGAATAAAACAGCTATAGTCCTTAACCTCTCTGAAGCCTGACTATACAGTAAAGACACTATCAACTACCTGAGAATAGCTCAGTTGATTAAAACATGGTGCTGATCTCTCCAAGATCATGTGTTTGATCCCTGTATGGGCAATTTACTGAAGAGGTGGACTCAATGGTTCTTGTGGGTGCCTTCCAACTCAAAATATTCTGTGAAATATCTGTGACACTAACACTTTCTTTTCATTTAAAATTAGGATGATTTTTCTACAAGCTATTGCTATGTTCATATATTTTGTCCATTGGTCTATTGACGGGAATGATGACATATCAAAACACTATGCATTTAACAAAGAAATGAAAGCTTTCTGTATCTATTAAATCTTATCCTTCCACTCTTCTCTTTAACCTCTCCTGAAATTCCATTAAAAATCACAAACGCTACAGCAAACAGTTTAATTAAATGGCTATCAGCAGAACACTAATTTTCAAGAAATCATTGGTTTATTCTTTGCACAGCAATTGCCTAATCCCCTACTGACTCTTTTATATGAACTAGCAATTGACACTGCTACTGCTGTTCAGAGGCTTGCTAATGTTTTCTTTTGATCATGCATTTTAGGATTTGTTTTCTAGTTGCATGGCTAGTGTACACTTTCCATATTTTTGATTAAAAAAAAATAAATGAAATTAATTACTTTATTCAAGATCTCTGTTATTTTATAGAGCTTTACAAATTGATCTCAATTGAATTTGAGCAAATAAGTCTAGTTTCATAAAATGAGTAATCAGGTACATAAGAATCAGCTGCTGCAGAACATGCAGCAAAAATACCCCCAAAACAACCACACTAGGTAGAAATTATAAATTCTAATGAAAATAATATACTCCAAATCAAATACAAATTCCTAATGTCAGAATAGCAGAGAGAAGACTGAGAAGACGCGTGAGAAGAAGAGAAATAGAGGGGCAGGGCTGATGGGGGAGGAAGGTTTGTCACTGGCTTGAGTTAAAAAGGAATGTAGGGTTACTCCAGGGTGCCTTTGCTAATAATGACAAGATCGTTTGCTTTTCACATCTGTAGCAAAAAATGAAAGGAGAAGATGGAAAAGAGGTCCTGGGATGTACCAGCTGTTGATGTTAGTCCTCCCTGCTGAGCCCAGAGCATTGTGCCCATACCGTAAGGCATCACAATCTGTTGACATCTCCAGCTCTCTGGTACTTCGGGACACTCAGCTGAATCTAAGACAACGATCATCTGGCTGAGTGAACAGAAATCAGTGCCTACAGTGAAAAAGCAGGAATAGCATAGAAAGCAGATGGCTGGAGGCCTGCTTATTCCTGTTTCTGGAGGTGTTTACATTCTTAAGTGACTAATCTTGACATGTTATACTACTAATGAAGTTTTTTAGTTTGACCCAGTAAACTGCATATAGTGCAGTCTGGGACCACTCTCGTTTGATGCCTGCAGCTCAATGCTATTTCTGATCTACAGAAAGTCAATTAAAATCATGGTGAGTGAGCAATCAAAGCTGAATTTCAGAATGACAGCTTTCTCCCATAAATAGTACTTAAAGCCTTCAGTTTTGCATTTTCTTAACTGAAATATCTTGAAAATTTGTAACATCGGTCTAGTACTTGTCCCTGTGGGACTGAGATCTGAGCCACGGCACAGGAGAAGATGCACAGGCTTCCAAGAACGACATAACCATTCAGAAACATGAAGTTTTCTCCAACCTTTCCGATATGAAAACATGCAGACCTAGAAACTGCAAGAGTATTCTCTGATTAAAATGTTTCAAAAGCACTTTTAAAAAAAAATATTGTTTAGGTTACTGTCTAACTTTTGCTGCCCAGACCTAGAAGCTGTTGAGATTACATTGACTAAGGAAGAAAATCTAGAACTAAAATATTGAGTCAAAACTTTAAATAATTAAAGGCAATTTAGAGGTTAATAGATTATCATGGATTTACTTGGTTGAAAACTTACTTCGTCTTAATCTGTAGTTTTCAATTTTTCTTCTCAGAATGCTATGAAGGATATCAATCATTGGAGTCTCAGATATCCTACAGCTACTGAAGTTGAAAAATAAGACAACCACATGGCCCAGTCTGTAAATATCTCCTCTGACTGTGTCGTAAACTCATTCACAGTTTCACAATGATGGTTCTGTGGGTACTGAGGATTAGTAAATGATTATCACATTAAGCAGTCAAAACTGAAAATAAAATTTATCAACAGTTTAAGTTTATTCTGGGGCTGTTATAGGCAAACATGCTAATAATAGTAATGGTTGAATGATGTTCTTCGTTAAGTCAAACACTAAAGAGCCTGCTTAATCTGGAATCATTTTCAAAATGGCTTGAATTAATATGAAAAAAGAGAAAATAGTAATTGTTTCCAAGAGTCCAGATGTAGACTTACCTTTTGCACCACTGGCTGAAATGGGCAATTCCTTAACACTCCTCAGCTTCATGACTACTGGGGCTTTTCTATTTTGACAAGGGTCACATCACTCCAGCCACATCCTAGTGACTAAGTTATTGAGGGTGGAGATTTTGGGGTTTTATTTACCATGTTCTATGCACTATCATTTCAGATTTGGATAATCTAAATTATAGCCCTAAATTATAGTCTACTATTATAGCTCTTTCACCAAATGGGAGATGAGTATATACTGAGGTCTATATTTGTCCTATCTTTAGCAAATATTCCTATTTTATGGAAGTGATCTCATAAATGGTAACCTGTGAACTGTCTCAGTATCAGTACAAAATATTTTGCTGCTAAAATGGCACAAACCATAACACAGTGGCTAATTCCCACCTGGAGACCTGCATAAAGCTCTGGAGCCCACAGTACAAGGAGGATGTAGACCTGTTGGAAAGACCCCAGAGGAGGCCATGAAGACGGCTGGAAGAATGGAGCACCTCTGGTGTGAAGACAGGCTGAGAGAGTTGGGGCTGTTCAGAGTGGAGAAGAAAAGGCTCCAGGGAGAGAACCTTCCAATACGAGGGAGCTGAAGAGAGACTTTTTACAAGAGTCTGTAGATAGAACAAGAGGGAATGGCTTTAAACTGAAAGAAGGCAGGTTTAGATTAGATGTTAGGAAGAAATTCTTTACTGTGAAGCTGCTGAGACACTGGAACAGGTTTCCCAGAGTAGCTGTGAATGCTCCATCCCTGGAAGTGTTCAAGGTTAGGTTGGATGGGTCTTTGAGCAACCTGATCTAGTGGAAGGTGTCCCTGCACATGACAAGGGGTTGGAACTAGATGATCTTTAAAGGTCCCTTCCAACCCAAACTAATCTATTATTCTATGATTCATTCCATGATTCTAAAATAAAATAAAATGGATGAGTTCCCGAAAGGTCTTAATGCAATCATCAGTCAAATGTATAATGCTCACAGAGACATTTCTCTTGTTTTATGATATGTAACAAAGGCAGAAAACAAAGTATCTGTCAAGGTTTGCATGAAACTTTTTGTTCCATTTGGTTTGCTTTAATCCTCACTTTTTTTTTTTTTTTCCCTTTCTCTCAGTCAGCTAAAAAAAACCCAAAACTTTTGTTGTGGAGTGCTCACCAGTATATAATTATCCAAATATTGCTTTGTATGGGGGTTTTAGGATCTCTTCACTTAAACCAATGCATATTTTTATTCTTAACATTCTTCCTTTGATCAGGAAGAAAACTGCAGAGACTCTGTTTTCTCACTTTAGACCTCTGAAGAACAGAGCAAGAGAAAATAAAGGGACAAAAAAGTCTCCTAAATATCATTTTTTATTTTTCAATTCTTGAGCTCAGAAGAAGGCAGTGACTGCCTTCTGCCATCACTCAGGTATTTTGAATTTTCTAACTCCTGAGTAAAGTAGCTGTTGATTCATGCACTTGATTAATCTTCCCTCTGACATTTTCTGTGTTGTCTTGGTACTCTCCGCTGCCTTGTCCTGGTACTCTCCACTCATCGGCAGAACTTGATTGTAACATTCAAAACATTTTAGTTATCCAAAAGGTGGAGATAATTTTAACTTAACATTGTCTCATGTAATAAGTTCCACTACTCTAGTAAGATATTTTTTCATGTGAGGACATTTTGCAGTAGCTTTGCAATCTTTCATCACAGCTGAAAAAGGTTCCAAAAAACCACAGGGGAGTAGGACCTTTTGCATTAGAAATTCAAAATATCAGATCTTCTCCTGTCACTATTCATACACTAATGGAGCACAAGCAATGAAGTAATGAAGGGATTAAAATTAACACTTATTGATATCATATGAGGACAATGTTGTTGCCACATCTCTTTGCAAAACAGCAGCAATAAAAATGTGTCAATGTGCTCCTAAAGAGAAAGCTTAAATTTCTCTTGGATTTTCCAGGAACAGTGCCTAATGATGGAAGAAGAGTTAGCTCAAGTTAGCTAAATGGGATAAAATTCCCAGACCTGATAAGATAAAAACTTTCTGATGAGCTGCCAGGCATATATGAAGAATGAAGTTCCCATCTTCCCCCAACAAGTTTATTACATCATATTCATTTGTATGAAAACTTCAAAGTGCCTCACCTTCTGCAGGACTTTACCTCCAAGCATCCAGGTCAAGCTAATAACTCAGCCTTATTTTATTGTTCACTGTGAAAAGAAGGGCAAAGATAAAGAAGAGAAACTCCTAGAGTATATGAACTGAGAACAGTGGCAGGAATGATATTTGCTGGGATTCTACAATCCTTTGTCAGCTTAACAGCTTTTAGAGGACTTTCCAACTACAGGGTTTATCTAACTTCCTCTGGAGATGGAGCTGGACATGAATTGTTCCCAAAGAGGAGAATTAGGGATATTTGTTCTTTAAACACGCTTCATAATTGTGTTTGATGTTGTCCAATGCTTGATATTAATTAAGTGCAAAAAACTATTTCCTCTACTATGTTCAGTGAAAAAAAAAATCAACCCTGGTAGGTTTCACAATCAAAACTATAATCTTTCTCAAGCATGCAAATTAACAATTAGAACATCTCAACAATGGAATTCTGCTAATCCCTCCACAGGAGAAAATTGGTTATCTGCCTGCAGCACCAATTAACCAAACAAAAGCTGTTTAAAGCAGAAAAATAGACAGAAAATTTACTAGGATGGAATTGTTTTACATCCCAGATAGACAAACCCTCCCACTGTGGAGCTGGATTTAGGGGTGGGGGGTTTGTGTCCATGTGTGCAAGCTGCTGCAAAAGGTGTTGGGTTGAGGTCAGCAAAAACTGAAGTTCATTGTTCAAGAAGGTCATTGCAAACTGGCTTCCCACATCCCACTCTGCCTGTGGACTTCAACACAAGATGATAATAAAATCACAGTCCTCTGTAGCATTTCTTGCCCTTTCCTTTTTAATTGTCTTACTATAGAGGGCTAGAGACAAGATAATGAACTAGGTGGACTACTGGGCACATTCAGCTTTCCATTTCTTTAGTGCATTCTTTTGTTTACTTCCTAATTTTGTCATGCTACAGTTCTGGAAATCTCTGTATAATAGCATCAGCTACCCCTGACATCCAGCAACAAACAGCTATGCAAAGTTCAAAAAATAACTATCATAGATCATTATGTCATATTTGGCTAACATAATCATTGTAAAAAAACAAAAAAAAAAAAAAAAAAGAAGAATGCATTATCTCTGGGTGTGGCCAATCTTAGTACTAACATGCTTAAATTTTTACCTACCTGAGGGGAACACCCAAATCATTGATGCAGGTGATGCTGGGAAGAGGCGTGTGAAAAGAAACTCTGCACCTACAGAAATGCTGTAGAACTTGGCTGTCTTCCATTTCATAAAATAAGAGAAACATCATTCGTGCAGGTGTAATATAACTCATTTTGGTTGTATGTGAAAATAAAACTTTCATTCAGAAAGCACTACTTGCTCTAACATGATTTTGCTTGGGGTTGGAGTATAACTGAGAGAGAAGATATTAGCATTCTGGAACAAGCCTACACGAATAAAAAATCTGAAACACTTCTTAAAAATAAAAGATTGAAATAATTAAACAAACATTTTAAAAGTTTTAAAATTGAATACAAAAGAAGTTAAAAAGAAATAAAAAGGATAGACTGACAGTTCTGGAAGTTGAAACCTTCCATCTGTGAAATTATTATAAAACAAAGACTGGCTGTGGATCTTCATCTTTCTTGTTGTCCACTCAGCATGCCTTCAACTGTCCTAGCTGAGCTGCCTTTACCCCTCATTAAAGTAAAATAAAAATATTCTTCTTTCACTTTTATTCTTTTTTTTTTTTCGTTTGCAAGAGGGTATTTTTATAACTGTACCCATGACACTCGTGTAATATATGTTGGCTTTATTTTTGTTAATTTACAGCTTATACCACCATAGTGTATGACTGTCTTTTACAAAAGAATTTATTTAATGTAACCACAGAATCCAGAGTCTTCTAGGTACGCTACATACCTCGTGGACAATCTGATTTAAACTCATGTAAAGTGAACAGTAAAATTGCAAGTTGTGAGTAATAACGTTTTGGTGATTCAGAGGGTTGCTTTGCCTTCATAACCAGATGATCAGTTTTTAAAGTGCCCGAGTTCATGAATGGATCTTAGTTATAGGAATATCTTGAATAGACTGGAAAGGCAGGCTTGCTGGAATGGAACATTTACTATGTTATCCATGTGCTTTAAAAGAGCAGGTTGTTCTCCATTGTGAATTACATAAACTTTTTGCTTGAAAGCAAAACCTTGAAGGCTGAAGCCCAATTTGACCTGACTAGGTCTCTGAGATGACCCACCCACCAGGCATACTATTACTTCTCCTGAAATAATTTGTATATTCGTCTTGGTGATCTGGAAGTAAAAATATTTTCTTTCTCTTCCCCCCACCCCCTCAACCCCCAATCCACTAGTGTTTTGAACCTGTGGGTGCATCATTATATATTTCTACAGAAGTCCAGCTGAAATGTCTACAACTAAATCTTACAGTTAGAATGCCATTAAACAATGAGATGCATTTAGGAAGCCAGAGAGAGAAAACACATTTAATAACCTAGAGGCTGGGTGCAACTTCATGTTGCTTCAAAGTAGTTCCTATTTTAAATCCTAGTATTGCTTGAGGCCAAAAACTGACTTTATTACATTTCAAAATGAAAAAAAAAATAAAAAAACAACAACCAACCCATGCACCTGCTTTTGTAACAGACTTTTAAAAAAAATTACTGGCACTTATAGAAGGAACACATTGTGTAGATAATACATGTCATCAGTTTAACAACAATAACATGATAATTCATTCTCTGGAAAAGAAAGCATGGAGGTCCAACCTATGTTGGTTCACTGAAACAATATTACATTAAAAGTGGCTACAACTCTACACTATATCATTCTGGCACTATGTCTGACATGCTCTGTCGTTTTAGGACAGATCCCCAAAAAGACATAGTTATTAAAGCACAAACCATAAAGAATATTAGATATCTAAGGACCAGGTCTGAAAGAAAGGCAGTCAAGTACATAAAGCCACATTCATGTCAAATTTAAACTTTTAATTGCAACACCTTTAAAACTATTCCAAACTTAGACCACTTTATTTACAGTAATGTCATGACGAAAGTAATCTGAAAGGTGTGGGGCATTGTTAGGACTACACAGTGCTGCCCCATAACAGATTGTAAAGTTGAACTGGAAGAGAACAAGAGGATACTCATTTGGTTTCCGGAGAACTTATCCTTTAGGATAAAATAGTTTATAGATGCAGAGAACAAGAGAAGGTTTTCTGTCTTTTCTGTGCTACACAACCTGAGGGATGGCAGAAATGATGAGTCTTTTCTATTTGAGAAAAGAACGGGAACAACTGAGGTTTTATGTACCAGTGAAACTCTGGTGAAACTCTTGCCTTATTAGTAACTCAGATTGTAGCTTCACATGTTTTTTTTTTTTTCAGACATAAAATAATTTAAAAAACTTTGAGCAACCAGGTTGAAACTTTTCTAAGGGGCAGAATGTGATATATGTGTACCTGCACGTGGACACGTATGCTGTATTCGTAGACATTGTTGCATTGAGACCGCCATATGGTGTATAGTGCTAGAGCATTGCAACAATACAGACTTGTCTTCTCACAATTCAATGTAAACCATTTATATCTGGTCAAAGTGAAAAGATTTTGGTGCAAAGATGTATCAGTTAAATGTAATATTTTTATTAAATTTCATTGACAATTCTGGTGAGTATTCACATGTGCATGAAGTTTAATATAAACACAGAACAAAAATTCTGATTCTGAAATTCATTTTATTTCAAAGAGGGGTACATAAGAAAGTAAATGAATATTTATTTGAGGGCTCCTGTTAAATGTGATCTGTGAGAATCAAATAAGATAGCTAGATTATATGACATATATATGTTTAAATATTCACATCTTTTAAATAGAAATCACATTGTTAGAATATCAATCCTTTCAGTAAAAATTTGTCACAATACATTTAAATATATCCAGGATACTCCTGAAACCTGTGATACGCCTAAAATCTGCATAATTTAGACTATTTTTTGTCCAATTTTGCATGTCTAGAACGACTGTAGTATTAGACAGCCATAATTCAGCTTATATATTTGATAAAGCCACTGTGGGGAAGACAGGCAAAGAGTAAAATAATGGAAGCAAAGTTGTGACCTGCTGTGAGCTGGCACAATGTCTGGGCTCAGTTTCTATGGACAATGGCCACTCTACCATACTGCACAATCTCCCAAGCTCAAAGATACCAGCACTGGTTGTGGTCATGTAGGAGATGCAAAGGTTCTAAGGTGAAGGATACTAATTAGTTTTTTAATTTTAATCTGACAGTTTGTTTTATCTAGAGGAAGTATTGATTTTTATTATTTTTCTTTTTTTTTTTTTAGTAATATTTAATGCTACTGTTCCAGCAAGCACACAGTTAAATTGACAGGACTTCATTTGTAATCCACAGAACAATAGATGACCTCAGTAAACTGTGCGCTATCCTCCAGATGTTGTGTGCATTGAAACACCTGGAAAAGCCACAGGAGACAAGCAAGAATGACCGCTGCATTTGCTAAAGTAGCAGCTGTATGTTCAGCAGGCAGAACACATTGCCCTACCTTCAGCACCTATCACTTCCATGCTTTCAGAATTTATCAAACCCTCAACTTAGCCTGTCATATAGCTGCTGGCACGTTCTGTTTCCCATGGAAAAAATCCTATGGGTTCTTCCTTCCATCAAGGTAGAATACTGTGAAACTACAAATATAGCTTTAAGTGCTTGGTTTAGCGTAATCCCACTTCAGGTGTGGGCCTAACTGCTTTGCCAGGTTCCCACTTTGTCTTGCCTCAACACCAGGCTTCTGTCAAGCTCCAGTTTTGTGTGAGGACATGAGGAGAGTAACACAGCTTTATTACATCAAGAATTGTTTGAAAGGAGCCATGGTGTACACCACACTAGTAAAGGGGCTTGAGTTAGAGGTACATAGGAACAACTTAAAGCTTCTTGTGAGATTTTAATTAAATTGAATAAATACAAATACAGCAGCAAGAGACTGGACTTCATGACCCAGTGACATTCCACTACGGTTTGTGTACTCAACATCTCTATGTTCAATTATTATTTCTGCCATATTTAAAAGGTTTAGTCTAAATAAGAGGTTTTGAGTGCTCTGAAATGTATTAAATACATACTTTAGAGAGGCTAAATATAACAAGTCTCAAAAGTACAGATACAATTTTACTTAATTTTAATAAAAACTTAAATATAAAAGGCCTATGTTAAACTGAAGTTAATTCCTCATTTTCTGTACAGTCCCTCATGTCTTATTAAAAATTGGATGTCAGTATACATACTTTTTCATAGCGGGTATATAATCACTTTTTTCACATTTTTCCTTTTCCTAGAAAACAAATAATTCTGAGTTATGCTGGATCCTCCACCTCTCAAGAAACAAACCGGTCTCTTGGTTCCCCAAATGTTCCATCTTTCGTTATTTGTGTGCACTGTACAAAAGAATTATAGAAAGAGGCTCTGACCATAGGAAAAATATTCAAGCCAGTCATGGCTATGTAATATTGAGTGAATCATTAGGAATCACTGACACATATGGTCATTAGAATTCCCTCTGTTTACCAATGGATGGGAAAAGGAAAATGAGCCTTCAGAAATTTAGTTGTAAGTAATTGCCAGCCATGTAGTCAATTCCCAGTGCAATTACCATTCCAGTTTTTGCACTATTCAGGCATGTTCAAAGACTATTCTCTATTCAGGTAGCCTCATTGAAATTAGTACTTTTCAATATAAAGCTGTTAGAATTCAGTCTTCATTTAGTGGATTTATTATGTCCTGTTGAACAAGTTGCCACTAAAACAACAAAAACACCACAGAGACACTAACTACTGGGCTCTTCAAAATTCAAAGAAAAAGTATTAACTTAGGAGTTTGTTTAAACCCAAAATGTTCTGAATCAATGTAAAAGACCCTGAGATTAGCTCAGTTCGTTAGAGCATGAGGTTGATAATCCCAAGATTGTGGGTTCAGTCCCTGTACACGCCATTTTCTTAAGGGATAGATTTGATGATCCATGTGTGTCCTCTCCAACTCAGAATATTATGTGACTCTCTCTCAGGAAAGTTGTGTGAATAAACAGGAGTAAAACTTTGGGGAGGATGTAATTTCCATTTTATCTTTACGCACAAAATTCTCTCCACTTTTTCTTTTCCTATAAATCTCCTTTGCCTCTACACTGATATTAATTTAAAAAAATAAAGTTTTCCATGAAAACCACAAATAAAGGTGCATGATTCCTAATCGAATTGCATACCCTTTCCCCTGTACCATCTCGTGTCAGCTCGCCTTCATTCCTCCACCAGTCTTACCCCAAAAGACAATAGCAGTCCTGTGGCTATTCTGAAGTCACACATGTGCACTTTGATCTTCTCACACATGCAGCCTGAGAGAAGTCCTGGCTACCAAGTAGATCTGCTTGCTTGTCTTCAGCAGTACCCCAAATTTGGGTCTTCCTGGATAACAGCTTTCAGCGAGCTTGTAGGAGCAACCTTGTCTCTGAAACGTGTTTCCTTCTTTAAGACCTGCTCCATATAGGTAAATACATCATAGCCATAGTAAGTAGGTAGGAACAGAATTACAGAAGACAGATAATCTGATCTCATTCTTTGTTTCTGTATCTTTTAAAAAATGTTTATTTTTTAAATACTAATGTTTTCATACTTTTTCAGCTTGACTGAGAAACCAATATATGTATGAATACATGTTGGAACAGTTTCTGGCATCACATCAGAGAAATTCTTTGGAATCTACTGCAGCTTCATCCAAAAGGCCAGTAACTGAACAAAAACTGGGAATGAACCGAACTCTCTTCCTGAGAATCGTTACCCTTCAGTTGTGTTTTTTTGAACATTAATAGATGAAGACAAAAAACGTGCTGCTCGTGTCCTACAGCTTTTATCCAGGCTAAACCTAACCTGTAGCTAGAAGGAGAACTTCCTCTGATGGATTATCAGTCAGTTTTCTTTGGCAATATGCAAATAAAGTTATAAATATGTGAAAAGGAAAGAAATCCTAAAACTAGTTGTGTAAGAATTTTGGTGTTTCTGGTTCTTTGCTTTTTTATTTTTGGTTTTTGGTTTTTGTGTTTTTTTTCCTAATAAAGTATATATTTTGAGAATATAAAATAGCATAAAGACACATATACTGAGAAATGTTTGTATAATATAACACTGCTAAGGTTTTATATGACTTCAGAAGAATTTCTATCATTTCCCTGACAAATCTTCACATCATTTTCATTTGCAGAGCAGTTTGTAGAAATATCCCCAGCAGAGGGAGTGGCTCATCTGTTTGAGATGAAGCCTGAAAGATTAGAAAAAGCAAATTTTTACTTTTGTTTTACAAATGAAAAATAGTGTTAAATATAGTAATTATCTAAATGTCTATTTAAAAAAGCATCTTTACTCTCTCTTAGCTTGAAAGAAGAACATGGTGGTGTGTCTGCAAGAAGCAAGTAAAGAGACATAAAAAGTTCAATTACTGGTTTTGAGCTCCAAAAAAAATCTTATATTTCCTCTGCTATGTACTTCACTTGTTCATTGCATTTAATTGCATACAAAGTAGATATAAAATGACTGAATATCAGAATGTTAAGCTCATTTATCCTGATAGTAAGTAGTTATCTAGACCTAGTTTTCAAACAAATGGATGAGATAAATTAAAAATCACTGGAAAATTAAACCTCTAGGGTCAGCCTTTCTGGATATAAATCAGTATTGACAGATGAGCTTTAGTGGACTTATTTTGATTTATAACAGATAAGTTATAAATCAAAGTAAGAACTTTAAACAAGGTGCATCATTTAAGTGAAAGAAGTTTGAAATGAAAAGCGAGATTTTTTTGGTTTGTAATTTCAGCAGTATTAAAACTGATATCAAAGCACAACACAGAAAAACCTAGTTATCTAAAATGCCAGAGGGTGACTATAAGAGTTGTTTTGTTTAAACTAAAGAACATTTCCAGGTAGTTTTCAGTTCCCAGTCACGAGAGTAACTTAGTATTTCTTCTGATGCACTTAGTAAATCAGCACCTCAGTATTTATTACCAGCCCTCTGCTGTACCCTTATGTGACCATTTAGGTCTGATGGTTATGAGTTAATGAGACAAGAGTCCACTAACCAGAGATTTACCCCACAGGGGAAGCCAGAGATTTTGCCAACATAAAGTGAGTTTTGGTGGGTGATTCAGGGAAGAAAGAAGAAGCATATAGATTCATTAGAGGTGGAGAAAGTTCACTGTACTCAGTTTGCACAAGGTCTGGTTGTAGCTGATTTTCACTGAGCATCCTAAAGCTGTTTTAGGATAGGGATATATCTCAGGGATCAGGTCCCCAGTTTCAAGGGCCAAAAACCCACCAATCAGTCAACAACACAGGTTTCATGGCAACCAGCTGCTTTTCCAAACCCTTTAGTCTGGGCATCTGGAAAAATAGTTAGGTAAATTCTTTCATAAATCATCCCCATGCTCATTACATCAAGTGCTGCTCAGTTAATCTACACAATGCACTGGGTTTACTGCATATGTTCAGAGTGACATTACATCCCATGTGTTATTAGCCTGAGTTTGGAGTTTGATTGATCTGTGGGGGACTATAAGGGCTTATTGAGAGTATTGCCTCAAACAAAGGTCAGCAGAACTGCCACCTTGGAATTCCAGAGGGCAGACTCTGGCCTGTGTAGAAGGCTGGTTAACAGAATCCCTTGGGAGAAAATCTTGAGAAACAAAGAAGTCTGGGAAGGCTGGATGTTCTTCCAGAAGGAAATCTTAGAGGTGCAGAAGCAGACCATCCCCACATGCTGAAAGATGGAGAAGATGGGCCTGCCTGAGCAGAGAGCTTTGGCTGGGATTAAGGGAAAATAGTTTATTGCATTTAGGAGAAGGGCTAGGCAACTCAGGAAGAGTATAAGGATGTTGTGAGGTGATGCAGGGAAAAAACTAGAAGGACCAAGGCCCACCTGGAACTTAATCTGGTTTCTGCCATAAAAGGCAATAAAAACTTCCTATAAATAAATACATAATAAACAAACAAACAAACAAACAAACAATATCTCCATCCTTTATTGGTTGTGCAGAGAAATATAGTGATAAATGATGAGGAAACAGCTGAGGTACTTAATACCTACTTTGCCTTAGTCTTTAATAGCAACACCACTTGTTCTCTGGGTACTTAGCCCCCTGAGCTGGAAGACAGGGACAAGGAGCAGAATGAAGCCCCCATAATTAAAGGGGAAATGCTTTCTGGCTTTTGTCCATTTTGGGCCCCTCACTACAAGACAAGACATTGAGATATTGGAGCATGTCTAGAGAAGGGCAAGAGGGATGGTGGAGCCACCTTATGAGGAGAGGCTGAGAGAGCTGTTTAGCCTGGAGAAAAGGAGGCTCAAGTGTGACCTTATCACTCTCTACAACTTACCTGGAAGGAGGGTGTGGCAAGGAGGGGATCAGTCTCTTTTCCCAGATAACAAGCAGTAGGACAAAAGGAAATTGCTTCAAGTTGTGCTGGGGGGTTAGGTTGCATATTAGGAAAAATTTCTTCACTGAGAGGGTGGTCAAGCACAGGCTGCCCAGGGAAGTGATTGAGTCTCCATCCCTAGAGGTATTTGAGAGACTTATAGATGCAGCACTTAAAGACATGGCTTAGTGGTGAACTTGGCAGTGCTGTGTTAATGGTTGGACTTGATTTTAGAGGTCTTTTCCAACCCAAATGATTCTATGAGTCTTCAAAAAAAATTCCTAAAATCATTTGTTCCATTTAGTCATTAAAATTTAACTCATCACAACAAGTTTTCAAACCACAGCCAATACACTAACAAGGTATATAAGGCATATAGAGAGAGTTAATAAATGCAGAAAATATTTATATAACCATAATGTAAACTGATTTGGATCTCCAAACATGGATATTTCCTCAGTTTGCTGTATTAGAAATATCTCATTTTCTCAGTCTTCTAATGGGTCCATCCTTGAATTTTACAATTTAGGTATTTCCATCTCTCTGTGAGGAACGTTTTGTGGGTGTGGCTTGACACAATGACTTAAAAATATATTTTCAATTTTTTTTAAACACTTTTTCCTAAAGCGGCAGGCTTAGGATTATAATACCTTTACCCACAATGGACAAATATCATCTAGATTTTTAAGAGTTTTTAAAAAGGCTTTGATCCATTTAACTAATTAAAATTAATCCTATTTGGGAAACCACTTACATGATAATGTTAGCTGCTTGTTCTTAGTATCCCTGTGGGATTACTATGGCTACAATAGGACCCTTATGTACATCAGGAAGTATGTAAAGTGCCCTGCAGCTGGAAAGGAAAACATTGGCATGGAAACAGTGCAGACATTAGGAGTCAAGGCCTGGGCTATAGCTGAGGAAGATGAGATCAAAAAGGAGGAAATTCTTAATAATAACATTTGTGTTTCCACAGACAGGGGGCACCCTTCATGACTAGCTTTCTGGCTGTGAGGAGTTGCTGTTTATAACACCTTCTCAAAGACCTTCTAGCTCTCCACTAATTTTGTGCGTGTCTGGACACTCACACGTATAAAGAAACCTGAGCCATGCTCACTTTACCCATGTTCCTCTACACCTCCTCATCCAGAGAGTAAGGGCAGGTGGCAGGAACCTCTGTGCCCCAAAGGGCACTGTAGGTCAGAATCTCTGGAGAGGGAGTCTGCTATGATAATGGTTTGTGAAATAGAAGGGAAAAAAAATTGTATAAAAATCTGTCTCTGACACATCATATACCCCATGTGCTCAACCAGTACTCCGGTGCGTGGGACACACTCCAGCATATGTATAATGGTGCAAATTACACAGAAGAGAAATCTATATGCACCTTCCCAAATTCATGATGTTCAGAAAAGTTGCACTAAAATCCACCAACAATCTTGGTGAATGTGTTTTTCTTTCTAAAACCTGAGCTGATTCTTCTATTTGTGTCCCCTAGGGATATGTCTTTTCTTTTCAAACGCCTCAAGATCCATGTTTTTTCTCCCAGCTTCATGGGGCTATTTTCATTCCTCCTGACCATAATATAAAGGGAATTGAAATATATGTGTTTTAGATTTACCTTTTTGAGTTATAGAAGAGAGAAGGAGGATGGACATCAGTCTCTTCATTAAATAATTTTTGCACAAAAGCCAGGTTTTTCAAATATGATACAAAATGTGAGTAATAGCATTTTCAAGTGACTATGTTTTGTGGGACTTTCCACAGTTGGTTAGCTTTTGACCAAAACAATATATAATTTCCCTGTCTTAGTAATAATTCTGTGCTACAAGCACTGAAATTTATGGCTTTCTCTGAGAACATTGAAAAAATACAGATCTGAGCAGGTACCACTGACACCACAGACAACCATCTTTTAAGGTCAATGCGTACTGGGGAAAAAAAAAGATCAGATTTTCTCCTTGGTTCTGGAAATCAAAAGAGCTATTTTGTACTAGAGTTGCAATAGGTCCTGGAAAGAGTGTCTTTGTGGCCCAAGATACTCAAGTTGGCCCTATCAGTCTGAAGAGAAGGCATTTCAGCAGCAAACAGGCACGTGTGAGGTCCTTTGTCAGCCACCTTCCCTACATCACCATACCATGAAGCCCACATTGTTTTCTGCCAGTATAGTTGCACTTCTAAGGGATGATTAGGGAAAAGTCAAATGTTTTCAAACAGGCTTTCAAAATTCCTATCAGACATACATGCTTGGTAACAATGTCAGTGCATTAGTTCTGCACTGGCAATAGACATGAAAACCCTGGGAAAGGCAACCTTCAGGAACAATGTTATTGATACTTTCGAGTGATGACACGACATTGATGCTCATCATTAATTTTAGTCTGATGGGGATACAGTATTGAGGAAGAGGGTTTGCAAAGTTCCCATTCATTTAGTGCAGTGTCTGAAACAGATCACTGTGGACTGTGAGGAGTGCATCAATTATCAGCAAGACCTAATGTATTTGGCAAGTTACCCAAGGACTCCAGGAGATGGATGCACTCCTCTACAGAGTTTCTTCAGTGAGACTCCAAATTTGCAAGCACCATTTTTGTTATTCTCCCCAAACCCACTCAACTTCCCTTCCAGCACCACCCGCCTATTCAGAAGTAATTCCAAAAGCCTGCAGGCTTTTCCACACAAACAGCAGGTTGCCATCCTGTAGACAGCCTGCTAAGCAGTCTTTCAGGCAGAAGCCTTATGAAGGATGCTGAGCTTATGACCCTTAAAAGATCACTGTTTCTGAGTGTGGTAGATATGTTCACACCACCCATTCTCTTGCTCTCAGTTGGCAACTCTTGAACCATGTTGTTAAGGAACTTGAAACCAGAGAACAGGAAAGGGTGTCAGCTTGCTTCTCACATGTAGTTTCATGGCTTAGGCCTGGATCTATAGCTACTATAGCAATGAAAGCATTTTGAGAACTACGAAAGAACAACAACATATCCTCAGTCCTTAAAAGAAACTCAAAGATACATTTTGAGTTTGGTTGATTTTATCTCCAGCCCATCGGAGTATTTGAACTGAAAATCAGACTTCTGCTGTAAAAATGCATGTAACCAGAACAGCCAAAATTTCCTACTAATGTACAAAAGTAGCTGTTTTCATCACCTTTAAACATTCTGACATTCAAATATAAAACTTTCTTTACTACATAAGGAAGAACAGATATATGGAACTTTCTTCTGTGGTGAGTTCTTCAAGGTCTATGATGATTTTCCCAAGCAGAACAACATAAACTTTAATTTCACAGTCAAAAAGAGGGCAGGTTGAACTTTATTACCAATTACAATACCTTTGATGACTCCGTAGTAGTCACAGATAAAATCAGGTTAGGGAAAACAAGTTCACGTCTTTTGAACTGGAAAGCACATAACAATTACTTAGTAAACAATTAAAAATTATTAATTATACCACGGGATGTAGACCTTGCAGGGCCTAAAGTATATGCACTGCTTGCACTTGTATATGCTCATTAATCACAGTCTGTTACTGTAATTTTAATGAATGTTTATCTTATTTTCTTTGTGTAATCCAATTACTTTTGTTTTTTTAACCATCGTTAGGGATCTCTTTGTTTCCAGCATGCTGCCAATCAGCCCCCTTTAGATGTGAACAATTCAATTCATTATCATTAGGTTTCTCTTTTTAATCCCACTTCTGGGTGAACCACTGAAAGAAAACCCAGGAACAGAAGTCCTTGCACAGCGGGGGAATGAAATGTGTTCTGAACACCTGAGCAATTATGTGCAACAGTTCTCCAGAATGGTACTCTAATGTCTTTCTAAACTTGTACCACATTAACAATTAGATCATCTGTCATTTCTGCTTTAGTATTAAATTAATTGCAAATTGACTTTAGAATTGAGAAAAAAATTAAACTGCTGGAGTGAATCTAAGCATTTTGTGTTTGTTTATGTTTTAATTGGCACATTGCACCTGTCCAAATTATTTCCATGATGCAGATGCCATTACTACAATCCCAGATGATTACAACAGCCCCCATAGTAAAAATCAACCCATCACATTACCAGACTTAGTGAAAAAGGTATTTCTAAAACCTGCATGAGACATACATAAAATTATACACTAAGAGTAGGAGGACCAGCAAACAAACAACAGCATGTTACTTTTAGAAGGAAATCTAGGATGGGTCATTAATCATAAAGGGAAGGATTTAAAAGTATAAACAAAATTAAGAAGTTATTTTAGTTAATCAGAGACTAGAAGACTGCCATGATTCCCTAGAACTGTCAGAGTAAATATGAGGCAATTGAGAAACATAAGAGTATGACCAAAGATTCTTTATTAGCAGAGACAAAGGAAGAAAAGACAAGCAGCAACACCACCAGTTTTGTGGGCTCAGATATTAGAAACAGAACAGGTGCACTAATGGGCTGCTAGACTAGATCCACTTCCCCGCCTTGATGATACAGCCACACTAGTTCTGGTACTCTCACTTGGCAGTGGCTCAGGGATCTCAGCATTGAGCATCATGGTTTAGGTGCTAGAGTGCTTGTTCATACAGTGAGTGAGTACCTCTCACTGACACAGGAAAAGTCTGACGAACTAATCAAGGAAGGCAATAGCTGGTGGAAAAGCCAGACTGACTTTTTTCCTCAGGCTGACACTTTTCTTCAGAGCATTCTCTTTTCACATTTTCAATATGTTTTCTGCTTAAAATAACTTCAGATTGTGGGACAAAAATGCTGGAATACAGTACATATATATATATATATATATATATATATAAAAAATACTGGAATGCAGTGATTGCATCATGAGATGACACAAGACACTGGAGTTTTGCTATGTCCAGATGAAGAGAAGAGGAAGAAGTTCCTAACCTGACAGGCTGGTTTGCAGGCCAGGTTTTAGACATATTTCTTGGACCATCTGACCAACTGCCCTGTTCTATGAAGTATTACAGTGTCAGTGCTTACCAGGTAGTTATCTGTACTTGTTAACTCCATCGCTCTGTTGTCACAGAGAGTCAAGGCCCTTTCTCACATTACCGGTTCCACCTACAAGTAAAACTTGTATGTGCTAGCCATGGGCACTTTCTATGGAAAATGTGCCCTGCTTGACCTTTTCACCACTTCCTTCTTCTCTGGGAAGTGAGGAAGGACACTCCATTGCTGTTTTCTCCAAAAGAAAGCAAAATATCTGATCAAATTAACAGTTTCTTGTTGCCATCAAATAACTCATTTATTTAAGGACCTATTTTTTAAAACAATACATGGACCAAGGAATTTTTTCAATCCAGGCCTGTCATTCCTCCAAGTTGCAGACTACAAACTCTTTTGTATTTCACTGAGTAGAACAGTAATTCAGTGGGAGATTCCTCATCAGGATGGATTATGCATGACAGGCAAGTCAAGGGTCAGAAAGCAGATAGGGAAAAAAAAAATTGGTGCCCCTCACTGGTTAAGAAACGAGACTTTGTGAAGTGGGTTGTTTCACCAACAGAGATAGGCAGGTATTTTTGCAAACTATACCTTCTACTGCTAACAGAAAGTGTTTTTTTAAGATCCACACAGTATTCCCCAGCACATCAATGACCCCAAGATTTCTGTACTAAAACTAGAGTCAGACCAGATGAGAAAGAAATTATAAATGTGTTGCTCAAGGAATTGTTCTGTGAGCATGACACTTTCATAATGATATACAAGCCAAGGCAGAACACAGTTGTTTCCTCCCCATGTGCAACTGTGTTAATCTGCAAAAATAAGTGGTCCCCACCACAGTGCAAAAAATAGTAAGTAACAGTGTAAAAAGACATTTTTTTTTTTAATCATAGTTTTTCTGATGAATAAATAAAATGGAAGAAAAAACAAAGGTATCAAGATATAATTTTTTGTCAGCTCCCCTCAACTTCCATGTCTACCTGGTGGCAATGTTATTCTCTCAGGTTTATGTGCTCTAAAACGTGACTTCTCTTTTCAGTTTTTGAAGATAAGTTTATCTTTGCCTTTCTCTGTGAGAGTAAAAGCCTCTCCATCCAGAAACAATATTTTGTCCATCTCTTCTGAGTATATCTTCCAAGGATACATATAAAATAATAAAAAAAAAAGAAATCACCTCTCCACTACAAACCTGAAGCTTACTGCTACGGGATGTTTTACATTTCCAAAGTCTGCATGAGTTTAAATGCAGACAGACAACTTCATGGGAAAGGAGGTTCATCAAGGGCTGTTAAATCCAACATCTCAGCTTTCCTCTGGATGTTGGAAATAGAAATGGGCAAGTTACTGCACACTTTGTCCACTTTTAATATCTTCTTCGGTGCTTCTCCCAGATGATATTGAATGGGAGCTAGTGATGTTAGTGGACAACTGAGTTGATCCAAATGAATGGACGTATTGCTAGAGTCTCAAAAAAAAAAAAAAACAAAGACAGTTGCAGTAAATATTGCCTTGATGTTGTCCATAGATTTAATGTGTTTTTCCTATTAGTGAAAAATTCCAAAACATAATGTCTTTTTCCTCTCAGTTATTAGAAACATATTGAGTATGGTCTTTCTGTTTCTGATATTGTAAGGTAAAAAGGTTTTACTTCCACTAAAATCAGTAAAAATTTTACTGAGTGACTCTCCTGCTTTAGTTCCAGTGCAGGGCCCATGAAAAAAATTAGAAAAAGAAAGTAAAATAGTCAGCCATGTCTCCAAAACTATCAGCCTTCTGACCTTACTAGAAGACAGAGTTAAAGTAGTCTGAGTGTCCAAACCTCATATTTATATTCTTGAATATTTTTTTGTTAATTCTCTTTAAGTTTATTTAAATATTTGAATCCTGGGGCATTCTTAGTGGTTTTTGTAAGTTGTCAAAAATCTTGATTTTTGTAATACTTTACTTTTTGCCGTGTTTTCAAAAATCACTCTATTTCAATGTGTTCATGAGGAGAGGAATATAAAAAAGAGGCAAAAAACAGTTTGACATTCATGAACCTTTTCAAATACTTGTATCTTAGCCCATGTGTTCTTTAGCTTTTCGAAACTTCTTAATATACAAGATTTTCTGTGGTGCTTCACAGAAACAGCCGATCATGCAGAATTTGAAGACAGCAGCTAGGCCAATCCTGATAGCCAGATGTGGTGTAATCTTGGCTGGGATTAATGGGATTTCAAAACAGCTCTTGACCTCACTGAGATCAGGTCAGGGAAGGCCAGGTGAAAACAAAAGAAGGGTCCTGCATAAAGAGAGTTGAAACAGTCTATTTGTGAAGGTAATTGCATGAAAGCAGGGTTAGGAGGTAGCTGAGCAAAGTAAGGCATGACTTAATATAGAACATGTGTGTATGAGGAAATGTACAAGTAAGGGTACAAAAATGCATTAAGATTGCTTGAAAGTATTGACAAAGTAGTGGAAAAGGAGCTACCTAAAGCAGTGTGTAAGAACCTTCACAAAGTCTTTGGGAAAGGTCCCCTTGTTAAACACAGTGTTGCACAAATGGCACCCCTGACAGGAAGAAGGGGGATAAATGGTAAGTTTCATGGTGGGAAAAGAGTGAAATCAAGATGCCTCAGCGTCCTGCCCAAAGATGAGCTCTGCTCATTTGTATTCTAATGATCTGGAAAAGGGGAGAAGCATGATACCACAAAGTTATTTCAGGTTTATCCTCACAATGATCTCTGAACTTGAATGTTTGGAACAAGTTAATCTGGTAGAGTGATCAGGAACAATGAACTAGAAAATGAAAATGAGCCTTAATGAATAAAATGTACATTACAGACAACTACTCTTATATTAGTGCATTCCTAATTAATTGTATCAGGTCAAGAAAAGATTCATTTTAGTTTGAGTGGCTCAAGAAGACTGTAACACAGAGTTCAGCAATGTCTAAATTACTGAATAAAATGCATGCATGTGAATGAAAACATAGAATGTTTACATAGAACAAAAACTCCAGTAAAGGTGAAGCACTGACAGAAAACACGGTGTGCCCAGGAAAGGACAGCATGAAATGCTTTTGGCTGACTTACCAGAAATAACATTGGTTTTTAACAAAAGTATCTTTTACTGAAAAAGTTTAGCTTCACTTAAAATAAAATAATCTAACCTGAATAAATGTGAAAGGAGTGAATATACTTGAAAATTGTAATGGATACAGAGCCATCTACAGCCAGCAAGCAGATTGGAAAACAGCATATACTACAGAAGAGAAACTTAGCTGAATTAATCTCTAAAGAGATAAAATTTCATAAAATTAATTCCACTTGTAGGAGTTTAGCACAAGAAAAAAAATGGACCGAAACCAAGCAAGTTGCAGCAGGTTTGTGTTTTAAATTAAAGATGCGTAGATGGAAGGATATAACTGGACAATTCTTAGAAAATGGAAGGTATGATCATGAAAAACAAAGAAAAATACTCTCAGATCTGAAAGTGTTAATGTGACTATAAACCTTTGAATCATTTCTACAAATAGAACCAAAAATAAGAAACTACTTAGGAGAACAGATAGAAACAAATGTTTCATGATCTGCTGTAGCTAGCTTTAGGGTAGAGAAGGAAATGGACAATATTAAGAACTTTCTTGAAGCAGGAAACACAAACTGACTTCTTAAATGTAAAGAAGAAACAAAACAGAACAAATATCCTCAGAAAAATAAGACACACAGGAAACTTACCCAAAGTACAAGCTGAGTCACTGAGACAAGGTAGCAGAATGTAAAATAAGAAATCACAAGACCCAAAAGACAGAAGACAGCAAAGAAAAACAAAATTATGGCTTTGGGAAATTTCCTAGGTTCTCTGACAAAATCATTACTGTGTCACAGCTTCACCCAGCTATCTATTTAGGTAAGCAGCAGTTAAATAATCTCCTTTTCAAAGGGAATGTGTGTAATTTCCACATACTATGGAAAACAGTAAGGTCAAGGAATATAAATTTAAAGATTTCTTCAAATTCAGGAGGTGAGGTAAAACAAGGAGGGAAATAATTTCAGATGAGTTGGGTATCAGATACTAAAGCTTGAGAGTTAGAATGCATGGGAGGCTATACAAGAATGACAGTAATATCAAAAATACCAAAGAGAAACCTAGATTTTGATCACTTTTTATACTGAAAGGAAACATCATGATCTTTATTCAATGTACTTAGTACTACAGCTGATAATTATAAATAAGTTATAAAAATTTCAGGAGATATATATTTTCAGAGGCAGAGTTACACTCTGAAATCCAAAAGAATAATAAAATAATGCATGATGGATCAGTTAGCCAATGCATAGCTTTGTTACAATCATTAAAGGTCTCAAAGACTCCAGAAGATGGTTCGATAAGTAAGAGAAAGAACTTTTCTGTTAAAAAAATCACACCACAGAGTTCTTAAAAAATTTGCCAAGCACAACCATATTGGTCATCTGGCCATATAAATGGGAAAAGAGTATGTAATAGATTGACTAGAACTAACTGTTTTGTCTTAAAAGACATGTTGCTGTATGTAGAACACACTGTGATTACATTCAAAGCAGAAGTTATTTAGCAGGAAAACTAACAGTAACTACTGTTCTTGTCCCCATGTAAGGCCATCTCATTCCTTCTTTTGATTTCTTAAGATACTTCATAAATTTTGGGAGGATGATCAGAAAACTAACTTACAATTCTTTGGACTATTCAATAGCTGCACAAAACAGATAAAAATGTAACCATGTTTTTAGAAGAAAAAAATCTGAATATGGGTCCAAGGTAGGATAGCCTTTTTTCCCTGACATCTATACGTAATCTACTATGTTCCTGTGGCAGGATCTTTTATGGACTGAAATCTTGTAGGTGCATCTACCTACATGGCCTCTGAAAAGGAGCTCTAAAAGGAGACCAAAAGTTTTCTAAAGCTTCTCTAGGTGACGCTGTTAATAATGATCTTCACAATAATTGCAAGAAGCATTATTTGAGTGAACTCAAAACAAGCAGGCAAGACAGAATGGAAATGAAAATAGTTTCTACAATCAGCTGTCTGCCTGTTCTTTGTGTCTTTCTCCTAGGCAAGCAAGTCAGAGCTTTCTGAGTTGCAACAAGCTCTGCCTTTGTTCCCTCTGGGCCCTGTTAACATTATTTTCATCCCCTTAGAAGCCTGCTTGTTTGATCCTTGCTCTTTCCTGTGGTCTCACAAGCTCTCTGCAGGAGCTGCACCCTCCCAGTTTTATGGGATTTTTTTCCACCACACTCTGAGGTCTCCAAACCTTTCTGCCCCAACATATTCATTTGCTATGTAAGGGAAGAGGCAGTCTCTGTCTCTCCCTCCCAGTATTGCACTTGACCCAGTCATCTAGAGGAGGGGACCAGAAATGGGAAATAAAATCTGCAGAAAGACTGCTCATCACAGAACAACGGTAAAATTTTTCTGTGGTTAACTTCAACAGTTATGGTCACTGATCTAAATGCATCGTCTTCTGGCTGGCATTCAGAGCCAAGAAATCAAAAACAAATCATATTTGAGGAGGCTGGATAGACCATTGCTGTGTTACCCTCAAGGGTAAAAGCATTGTGCATGTATTTTGTAAAATAGATAAGAGAAATTGATGAAAATCAAATGGAGAAGAAAAAGTGATGATGTGTTATGAGATCAATGGTGGGAGTTAGACCAGAATAAAGTTTCTCACCCGTAGGAGAAAAAGTAAAAACAGAACAAGCAAGAAAAGCAAAAGAGGACAGAAAATCTTACACAACCTTACATTTCTGACTTATTTAGGGAGTTTTTGTACTTGTGAATGGAGTTTCTTCTTGCAGATTTCAGTTAACCAGAAAAACTAGATAGTGATGACTTCTTTTGTTTCTGATGGTTATCCCAAAGAAAGCAGCAAGGCAGGTTTTTCATTTAAACAAACAAGCAAATAAAGGATAGATTAATGCAAATACTTTAGTAAAGTATGCTTTCAAAGAATGGGTAGAGCTGGACATTTGTTGGAGGAGCAAAATAACTATTACTAAAATACATTTGATCCCCAAATTTTTTTAAAGTTTATTTCAATAAATGCATATATATTAACAACCATGTTAAAAGTTTGTCACACTCTTCTTGGAAACTTCTTCTAGAAAGATAAGAAGCACAGCATCACTGAACTCATGTGTAATCTCACGTATTCAGGTGTTTTAGGATTCCCTTCTCAGTGACACATTTCCCACAGCTCTTCTGACAAATATTGAAAATTGCAGGGGTGAAACCTGGTCTGAAGGTGTAAACTGAAAGAGGCTGAAAGTTGTAGGTGGATATAGTTTTCTCAGTTGTGTGTTGGGAAAAAATAATCACAGTCTAAAAAAAATAATGTAAATAAACTTCTAAAAGTTAAATAATTATATAATAACACTTGTTGCAAAGGAGGTGAGTCAAGAAAAAGGGAGTTGTTTCTACACCCCCATGGAAAAAAAGGTTTTATAAAATACTTCTCAGAAAATACCCCAGCTACACTCTCCAAAACAATCTGTTGATAGTGCTAGGGAGAGGGGCTCCAGCTAGGTGTAAATGGTTGGATTCCTACCTCTCATGGATTTCAGTGACTGGATTAGTAACCATGATAGTGCTTCTTACAATAATCGTTATGTACATATGAATATATCGCTTAAGGGAGTTCACATTATGCGGGATGATAAACTGGCATCCTCATTACTAGCAATGCAGATCATGCTTTGCTCCACAGTATGAGAAAGTGTCCTCTAGTAAGGAAATATGCAGAAGTGTTGCATGCAAAAGAGATAGGTATTGATAATGAAGAAATCACTCTACCATAGAAGATTAAAGAAAGGAGGTAGAAGAGGAACAGTTGTACAGATACAGGGATTCTCTGGTGCCAGAAAATAAACCTTCCTAAACCAGACATTTGGCCCTAACTTGAGTTATTGAGCCTCATTACAGAAGAAAGTGCATAAGTAAAGGATAGAATCTGGCCCGCAATTATTTTAATAAAGCACTTACATATTATGATGTCTCACATATTCTTTTAGGCTGTCCCTTTTGCACCAGAGAAACACTGATTTAATTTAATTGCTTTTTTTTAATTAGTACTGTTTCAGGAATAAGGGTGGAGAGTTAACATAGTTTCTTCCTCTCACTACTAATTAAAATCCAAAGACCAGGTTTTGAGACTCTTTCAAGACACACTATTTCACTGACACCTTGGAAATGTCGAGGGTGAACAAGAGAACTTCTCGAAAGAACATCAGAAAAAATGCAGGCTCAGGACCATGTCAGTAAGAATCTAAATTATGAATTTGTTCAAGTAATCGCTATGTTTACTTGCAAATTTGAGCTAAAAATGGAACTTTTAAGTATCTATGCCTTTTAGGAAAGAAAAACAAACCCACAACCAAAAACAAACCAACAATAGCAGGTGCAAAATGCAGGCAGACTTGTGATTTTTTAGATATCTTTTTAATTCTGTAAAAGAAATTAATTAGATGAACAAACCATTTTTCTTCAACTATATGATTTCTACCTCTGCTGTGACTTCTACCAAAAATTAAAAAAATTTAAAGTTGTTGAGAAATTATTTTTTCTTATTATTAAGCTGAGTAACTGATGCCTTATAGAAAGTTAATATGTAATGTCTTCGAGTTGAATTTGATTCTGTCTCCCATGGAAGTTAAATCTCACAACTTGCCTTAACTACAATATACTCCTACAGATCCAGAAGAATAGGTCACACCAAAAAAATGGAAGAGCTTCTTGCAGCCTTGTTCCATGAGACACAGAGTGTGACTAAAATGAAGATTTGTTTTTATATTTCCATCAATCAGCAACAATAACACAAGAAAACATAAGCTGTAACTTGTTGCAGTAGTCCACAGTAAAGTGATTTTCAACTGCCTTTTATCAGCGGTCCAAGTAGGTATGTCTTCTGAGATTTCCATTCCCAAAACCTTTTGGTATTTCAAGAAAAAAATTAAAATCTACTTATGAAAGGGAGGGGGTACTCCACTTGTGGCTTTGGGAGGTAGATAAGAAATGGTGTCTTGAACCATTTCCAGAATGGAGATTGAAAATGGGGAACAAAATTTTTCCAAGAGGGAAGAAAGGAGTAGGACTTCAGTGCTCCTCTTTTCAGACCTCTCAAGAGTCAGGAAAGTGTGACAGAAATTATGTTCCCATGTCTTTCTTCATCACTGGGTTTTTCTGTAAAGGTTAAAAGTGTAGATGAAGAGGTTTTCATGAGTGTGAAAGTCAAACAACAAGGAAATATTTTCCATATGTTCAACTTTTAGCTCACTTTTTATGGTAGTAGTTAATGTTTTGCTCTAAGTTCTTCAAAATATCCCTCAATTTTGACTTTGCTCTTCTGATCTTTGCCTGACAGCAATTCACGGTTGTTTCTGTGAGAATCTATTAATGTTCTCACTGAAGTCAATATAGGAAACAAATGTACAACCCTAAAATCTTCTACTACAATAAAGACATGAAGCTTCTGATGTGTAAATTTGTTCCAAAAATCAGTCACTTCTACCTACCAATTGATATTTTTCTTTACATTCCTTTGATCTACCTCTAATTTCTTATTCTATTTCTAATAATGAAGTGACCAGAAAAGGATGTAATGTTACAGATTAAGTCACCTAAAATGGATAGGCAACAATAAGCACACATTTCCAAACTGTGCTAAACTGGTTTTGCCTCCTTGTTGCATGCTTTTCAGGTTCCTTCTTTTTACTGCTTATATATTTATCAGAAAGTTTGGATTACTTTTAATCAGATGGATTGCTTTACTTTTGCACTTTTTACACCATGACTATATTGAAGATGTAAAGGTTATGTAAAACTATTTTACTTCTCTCAGGTTTTACCAGCAATATCTAAAAGTTTTTTTCAGTTTGCTTTCCACATGTACCTGCAATGTGCTTTTCAACCCTTTTGCAAAGGCAATTCAAGAAAACATGTAAAATTGAACCTAAGAGTAAATTCGTTTGTAAAAGTTGGAAGAATTTTATCAGAAAAATTCTTTATTTGAATGACTCTTATTTTCATATTTAAAAAAAAATTCATGTCTTGGGAGTTGGGAATTTACAGTTCTTGTCTATAAGCATTGTGAAGTTTAACTTACAAGAACTTTTGTGGAGGTACAGAGTACCTCTGGTTTGGGAAGATCAGACAGGCTTTTATTACAGACAGTGCCTGAAGTGAAGATAGAGCACTAAATGGCTCACAGTGATGCTGAGTAGCTCAGTTTGAGCTGCTAGTTTCCAGCATTCTTCTAAGGACTACTGGCCATGATGTTAAACTGAAAGCTCAAAAACATATGTTCCATGGATTTGAGGAGAACAACCCACCCCTATCCACCCCCCCCCAAAAAAAGAGAGAGGAAAAAGAAACCTTTAATGCATATTTTCTCCACCTTCAAGGATTTTTCTTTTTAATTTTCAATGTAGACATTTTAGATTTTTTTCCCAGTATATAAAGAAATTAGTTATAATTTTTATTAAATTTCAAAAAGATAATTTATCTTTTTTTAATTACTTAGGAACTTACTTTGTTTCAAGTTCTCATGCAGTTTAGTTTCTGTACAATGTGTTTCTATCTCTCAACATTCAAAAATATTTCTCCACTGTCACCAAAAGGAGTAACAGCAATGATTAAAAGTCATTCTATATCCAAAAATAAGATCTTATTGTTATCCTGCATTCCTAACTCACCAATACAAATTCTAGTGATTCCTGGCTGATCAGACAATAAATTCATTGTTGATAACATCTTTGTTAAATATTGCAGGAATTTATGGTTATAGTTACACAGAGTTTTAGAAGATTTGAGATTTTTACCACAATAAAAATTAAATTAATTAGTATTTTAAAATACAAACATGCCTATGCACAAGTATATGTATAGTTATATATGTATGTTACAAGCAAGAATAATTAGATTGGTACGGGACTGGACTTAAAAAAGAGTCTTTGTGATTTAGAAGAATTTTGATTTCTTAATTTTAAATGTGACCTTGGTTTGCAATTTTTTTAAAAATTATGATTTTTTTTCCAAGGCTTTACTCAAGTTTGTGATTCTGCCAAATACCATTGCAAGCAACAGTATATAAGACAACTGCTCAATGATGGGTCCACCTCTACAGAGCAAAAGAGTCAAACAGTCTCTTGCAAAGCAGTAAGACATTACTGACTGTTTACTGACCTTTCCCTAATTGTGTATGCTTTACAAATAAACCAGAGGGACAGGGGAGGTAGGAAGGCCCCTCTTCTGCATCTTTACAAAATGAGTTTCTTTTAAAGTGAAATAGCATTATTGATCAAAGCAACGGCTAACACCATATGTAAAGAAGAAACAGCTGGCAGTCACCTTTCTGTCACTCACTTACACACTTGCACACAGACCCATGCTTATTAAAAACAGGTCAGATCAGATTCCAGGTTCACCCTGCAAAATTAATGACAACCTTGCAATAAAATAACAGCATGAATTTGAGCCTTGTAATACAACGTGATTACTAGCGTTTTTATTAGCTGGGTTTGAGCAGCAGGCAAGGCCGGCTGGTATTTGACACACAAACAGGGATGTTACCAGGTGCGCTGCTCTAAAGTGTCACATCAAAGTCACAGCCCTGCTGGCTTGGTTTACACCTGAGCCAATTAGCCTGGGAGATCAGAAGAGGCTGAAAAAGAATATGTCTTCTTATTTTTGTGCAGGAGAGAATCACTTGATCCCAAGTAAGACGATACATGGAGAACAATAGAGGAAGAGGGTGCAAGGCAGGGGATTCGGTGAGAGGCTGTGATAAGAGGACTATCATCAAATAAAAAGCAAAGTGGAAAGTAAAAGTGCCATATGCCTGTCCCTCTCTCAGTGTGTTTGTCAGTCTTTTGTTGGCAACAAAGGGGCTAATTGAAATGAAACAATCTCCAGTCTGTTTGCTGGCACATCAAATATGCTGTAAGATCTGCTGGTTCTTGCTCCTCCTGAATTATTGAAGAAGCATGGCTTCTAGAGAAGAAAAAAAAAAAAGTGTGAAGGGATCTTCAAAATACCCAGCTTCTTTTTTTTTTTCTGATGGATTTTGCTTTTTTAAGTGCTCTCTTCTGGCTTTCCCAGAGTTAGAGTAATGTAATAACAGGCCTGTACAAAAGATGTAAGAACTTCAGCTGCAGTAGTTTACTGGGGTACTCCCATTCCAATTTAAGTGCCTGAGCCTGAACCTTCAGATCCTTTGACTTTAGTATGACAAACTTTGTCCTCTGCCTTTTACTGCAGGAAAGCAAGTTGTCAGCTGTGAGTTTTGCCATCTTTTAAATATGCAAACAGTTTAGGAAAACAGAAACAAAAACTATTTCAAGGTTGCAAAATCAAAAAGTATGATTTTTTTAACCAGTTTATTTGGCAGCGACATTCTCATTATATAAACATGAAAAGCAAATGCTGCTGTATATTAAGACAGACATAAAAAGATTCAGAATTTAAATAAAAACTGACCTGGTTAAAGTTGAAAAGCTGAAATACTTGAAACAAGTGTTTGCAAATGCTGTGTTTTTGTATACATCAAGCTATATTTTAAATTTTTCCCCAGTCACTCAGAAATAAGATGAAAAAACAAAGCAGATATTGCCAGAACTGTTTTATCTGGAGAAGAATGAAGAAACTGTTAATTAAATTAAATTTGATCTCTTTAGGGTGTGATTTACAGGTGAATAACTTCACTCTCTCAAGAGAGATCTACCAGAGTTGATTATCACATTTATTCCCAAAATGTCTTCTTTCCAGCATAGATTTTCAATATTTAATTATAGCTATTGTTGAGACCAATTGAAGCAATCAGAATTCCAGACCAAGTGATTCTGTAAGGAAGGGCAAGGAAAGAAGACAAGCAACTTCTTCTTAGGCCACAATAATGGGGACAGATTAATGTCTCTTATGAAAGGGCAGATTTCTAGTTGGGCATTCTCTTTGTCATGCAGAGGGGATGACTTCAAGAAGCTGAGATCTGGAACAGCCATGCAGCAAGGGGGTGCACTAGCCCCAGAAGTTGAAAATGTTTTCAACAGATACTCTCAGTTTGCCCTCAAAAAAGAATTAACCACTGTGCCAGTGTACGGAGCACAGTGTACGGGAGAAAAAGAAGAAGTCTAGATGCTTCTGGGCCAGAAAAACAGGCTTTTCCCTATACTGCTTGCAGTCTCCAGAAAAACATTTGGTAACTCTCTCTCCATTCTTCCCCAAGTAACCTGAAGAGCAGCAACAGCTCCTCAGAACTAACTGAGAAGAGTGGTGTCTACAGCCCATGCCTGAGATTTGAGTTCTCAAGCTCTCTGATAGCTGAGAAGTTTTATGAAAGGTGGGTGTTCTTGCTACAGCCAGGACAGTGTGAGTGAATTACTGTGGCTGTGATCATATCTCACAATTGCCTCATTTTCTGTATCCTGTATTGCTTTGGCTAGTGATATATGGCATAGAAAACTCAACAAAGTCAGCCTCAAACATCAGGAATATTCTTGTCATTATGCCATGCCCCTAAAGTGACACAGGTAAACCTTTACTTCCTCAGTCCTTGTGTTTGTGGGCTCCTCCTATACACACATGGAAGTTAAGGTGCCTCGGAGATTTGATGCATATTTGATGATGTACTGCAACATATAAATGAAGAGGTTTTATATAGTGCTTAGGAGCACAACCGATTTCCTTAACTTTGACACAGACAACTTCCCCTCATCTTAATAGACCTGGAACCTTCCCTGGAAGTGTTCTGGTTCTTTCAGGATTATTTCTCTCCTTTAGTATCTCTGTCGGAAGCATGAATATGTTCTCCATTGATGTATAATGCAAGGCTAAATCTAAGGCATATTCTCTGGAGGCTCAAATTGCCACACTTATACAAACTTCATTGTGCAAGAAATGTGAATTCACTCACATGAATAATTTCAGACAATTGAAATCAGTTTAATCAAGAGCTTAATCAGCTCCTCTAGTGTATAGAACTGATCACATAGAGGTGTGAAACCATCTTACTTCTTATTTTACTGCTTGTACTCTGTAAAGCGGCTTATGTGTTTGCAAATTCTTGACTGGAAGTCTTTGAAAACAATTTATCATGATCTTGGTTCAAAGGACATGGAAATTAAATCAAAAAATTCCAAAGGTAATTTTTTCTTCACAGACTTTTCAAGTGTATTTATTTTTTTTAAATTTGAATTTTAGAAATATTTGTGTATTTCACTTTGCTCCCAAAAAATCTTACTATTACACATGAATATGAATGTTTGTATTCCCTCCAGCAAGTTTTCATTCATTGGCCACAGTCGTCCAAATCTGATAGAGGAGTAGATTTGTTGGAGAGAATAACTCCTACAAGGCTTGTCAAAATAGACATTGTTAGACATTTATTATTGTCCCCACTGAAGAAAAGGCTCACGTGGAGAGAATCCACACAGAAGGGAACCCAGTAAAAACTCCCACTGTGGGAAAACTTCAATCACTTTTTCAATCAGAGACTGAATCTTCTTAAATGCCAACTTCATCAATCTTTGGTATGAATCCATAAAAAATGAGTGTCCACAATTTTTATGCTCAGAGAACTACTTCTCTACTTTTTTTCTCTCCAGGCTGTTACTAAATTTCCCTTTGTTCTTTTAGCTTTTTTCATTGCATATAAAATAAAAGGGTGAGAGGAGATGGGAGCCATGGAGAAAAACAAATTATGAAACAAAAGAGCATGTCCTCCAAATACACTTTAGAATCTGAACTGCAAAAATTTGACTGGCAGATGTAGAAGTTTTCAACAATTTGAAGTTTGTGATTCTTTTATTTCTTAACCAAAAATATCCAGGCAATTCCAATAATATTTTTTTCATTTGTTTCAATATTGTCCTGGTAACACAAGTTTTACCTAGCATGTAATTCTCCTTTCTGCAAGCAGCCTGAAACAGTCTAATTTCTTACTGCTAAAGCCTACTTTTTCCAGAATTATTACCATCACGTTAAAGTTGAGTCTTTGCTGATTACTGAAAGTTAGGATGTTTTAAATCACTTCACTTTATATGTATCATCTGCTTAGGATATTTTTTTAAAATTAAGGACAAAATACAGTATATTATTGTACTGCTGCTCAACTACATTTTTTTCAATATAGTCGAAATGAACAGCAAATATAAACAGTAAGATGGGGTTGACTGGAGTCAGAACCCTCCCAACAAATCAATTAATGCTCCTCTACTCCCCTTAATGCTTCTAAATTAGATTAACAGAATGCTGACCCTCCTTTAATAAAGCCTAGTTTCGCCCTGTGGTGTGCATCTAGATACTAATATCAAAGAAACAAGCCTGACAAAGGGAGGATAAAACTTACCAGTAGGCCCTGGTTCCCTGCTATTAGCATAATTGCTCAGGCTGTAGAGTTGTTAAATTATGTTAAATATGCAGTCTTTTTTTTCTTTTACTCACTGTGTATGGGAAGAACTCACTGCCAGAAACTTTTGTGTATTCTTTAAGTGTTCCATTTTAAAGAACTTAAAGTTGGAACTAAATAACAATCAGTATGTTTTCAATATGAAGTAGTAGGAAAAAAACACTACATGCAGCCAGTCCTCTATTGTAAATATTTCTAAACTGTCATATTTCAAGAGACACCAAGAAACCTCAGAAGTTGAAATTACATGGAGAAGACCCAACAAACAGCTGAAAATAAACAGCTGCATCATATATATACGTGACTGCAATGTTTATAGTATGTACAACATAAAGTGTAATGGATTTAATTTCTGAAAACAATGTGCCGAGACTTGAGAAAAGACAATATAAAAGTAAAGTGCCAAGTCCAGGAACTCAAGATTTTCAACACTGCTAATGCTATTTTATCATCTCCACAACCATCTGAATGAAAGAGTCACTCATTTACTGGTTTTGTGATTGCATATTTCAAAAGCTTTTCCGTAGAAACATTCTTTCAGCACAAACTGGGACTTTGTTCACTGCATTGAACTTGTGGTCATGTCATACTGAAGTCTCTGCCACTACCTTTCTATGGAGTTTTCTTTTTTAATATAAACATTCTCTCTAGTATTGACTTCTTTATGATGATCAGAAGGTTTTGGTGAAAAATCCATCCTCTCCTCACCTACCTGTAGAGGGGACTAGGGAGAATATGAGGATTCTAGCCACAATCATCTTCTCCTGTTTTCAAAAATATGGTAAGAGACCTATGTGATAGTTTTCATATGTGACTTAGAGGGAAGGGTGATTATAAGGTATATAAGTCCAGACTTATGTATAGAGAAAGATTCAGGTTTTTATTCAATGTTCTTTTCACAGTGAGAGATCTAGTCTACATGGACAAATGAGCCCTTCAAAGACATGGTAAAAATATATTGGTGAAAAATGAAGCTATGCATATTCAGCTTAAATTAAGTTGGTATGTTTTTTACATCATTGAAAAGACAGTTCAGAATGGTGACTTTAAACAGATGTTTCTGTCCACTTTCACACACCTCAAAAATAACTGGCTAGTAGGCAGCGTCTAGCTATTTATCGTATTCAAGATGCTGATGAAAGGGACCACAAAGCAGTAGAGCTCCCCAGAATTCCTCTAATGGCTCCCAGAGAGTTCCCTGCTATTAACACTAGTACTGACTGCCTACTGAGATACAGGATACAGGACCATTAACCCCATATACTCCCAGCCTGGATTCATCTCTCCAAACTTTGAATGTTTAACAACAGGGCCTCAGTTAGGAATCTCATCAACCATGTTTCCTCAAAGTCAATAGACAGACATGTTCACTCTTCTGAAAATTAATCACATCTTAAGTGGGCTCAAGCACTGCTGGAAGAATCACTCCAGTCCCTTCTCCCTGAGCCAGGGGAGCCAAGGACTCCGGACTGTGTTAATTAATGAAAACAGCACTCTGCTTCTTTCTGCCACCTCAGGAATACATCAGGTTGTAACCTCTCTGGTGCAGTGTACTGCTATCCTTTTCTGAGCTCAATTCAGCATGAGTTTTCCATCTCTCTGAAACTTCATACGTCCTCACACGCTTGAAGTTTCTCTTCGTGACCAAAGTTATCATCTGTTCTTCACAACGCTGCCCTTTACTACTGTGTTAGTCCAGTTTCATGTAGTATTTTCAGCCACACACAGATTCCTTCAGATCAGCATTGACTATTCCCTGCTGGGTGCTTCTGTCAGCTCCTCAGGGAGTACCTTGCTTGAACCTCCTGCATTGTTCTTCAGAGGCTTCAGGCTATCTCCATTGACTAGGTTTGAGGAGTTCCATGAAAGTTTAACTAGTGAGTGTGATGTGCTAGGCTGTTGTATTCGTTACTTGGCCCCCTTTCTCTCTGGGCAGCAGTTACAGGAACATGCTGTTTGTTTCTAAATTCATGACTGTGTATATTAAGACTGTTGCCTTATACTGCCTGTGGCATATCCATATTGGCACATCATGACTAGAAGTGAATTAGCTCCTTGCACCATTAACTATGACCCGCTAAGTTGACTTGACAATGATGGTCGATGCTGTTCACAAAAAGAGTACGATGGGAGAATTACTCAAGTGGAATATGTCAGACAGCATCTCAATAAGCATCCTGGATTTCTTCCTTAATCAGTGTATGAAAGATGTTATGATGAAATGTTAATAGTTGAATGCATTTTATATAGCCACAAATAAACTTATTTACGTCAGACTCTGAAACAAGCAATGGGAGGATTTGTTGGGTTTTTCTTTTAATTCTTTCTAGCAGTTGGAGTAAGTTAGGAAGAACAAAGCTGAAAAGAAAATAAACAGTTTAGTTTTAGATGAAACCAAACACTATATAAGAGAAAGGCAAAAGGACTAAGAAGAAGAAGCTTAACAAGATCCTCCTTACTTAAAGCTAAGACTTAAGTAATCTCCACTTGTAAAATGGCATCACACTATATCAGTAATTATTTAGGATCTCCCAGAAGACAAATGGCAAACATTCAGGTGTGATACGGAAAACAAAAAGAATTTCTGATACATGTTCTGATACAATATTTTAGATCTATTTTAAAAATTCTTGGAAAACCAACCCAACACTAAAGATTTATGTAAACTACTTCCTTAGCTACAAAGACCAAAAATGAAGATGAATTTTAACATTCTCGTGATGTCCTTGAATCCTGGTCTTCCCTTTAGGGTTATGTTACAGAATGAAATGTGGTTAACACACTCACTAATGCACTTGACTTCCTTATTCCCCTCTGGAACATATTTTACTTCAACAGATGTTTTCAAAATAATTAAATGGTGGTGAACATGCATTATTGACAATGTCTGATGTCACACTAATGCACTCCACATTTAAACATTTGTCATCAGCAAGGCTGTGTGTTCAGGAATGTTGTGCTCTTTATAAATAACTTCTGTAAAGTATCTAGATTGTAAATGGGAAAAAACAGGGAAATTCTGATATCTGCTAAATATTAATAAACCATGGATGCAACCTCCCTTCTGTAGCCATGGTAACTGAAGTTTGGCTGTTATCATTTGTACTTTGCTCTTTAAAAGAGAAGGCAATGCACCTTGAAGATGTTGTCTTCAGCCACTATGAATGAAAGTATTCAGACCCTGAACTGTAAAAGAATGAGTATGTTTCTGTGAAAAATTATACGATGGTTGCCAAAATTTTCTGGTGAAGTGTTAAATATTGATGGAAAATCTGTGGTTGATATGAATTAAATGGTATTAGATCTGTCCATGTACATTTACAATGAAAAGAGGTTTTCTTTTTCTTTTTTTTTTAAACTTATATATAAAAGAAAAAAGAAAAGGAAAAGAAAATTAAAATTATCCAGCCTCTGCCATTAAATTACTAGTTTCCCTAAAAATTGAGAAAATATCTTTATTGTACTGTAACAAAATTATATTATGGGTCCAAGCTTAAAATAAAGCAAAGTTAGACTTTTTCTCTTATTAGGATTTAATGATACTATTATAATTAAGCTTCTCATTAATTTTTTCATGCTTTCTACTGAGTTACTGTCCCCTGCAGATTTGGAATGAAATGATCATATAATTACAGCAGTCCATTTTTAAATGAGGGTATTCAGAATATAGGTTTGCACCTAGGGTTTTCTGAAATTATAAATCATGAGTAGAATTACAAGCTTAATTTTTTTTGAACCTCGTAATTAGAAAGAAGTGCAGAAAGAATGTTTAACTTAAAATTTATGGATAAAAGTGTCTGATGCCCAAAGAGAAGCATAATGAGAGTGAGTATATATTTGTAGATATGCACATGAACATTAAACAAAACTAGCACTGATGCTGCTTTTAATATTGTAAAAGCAAAACACTCAAAATTATCAAGTCTGCTCATCCCTATGATGTCTCTAAGTGAAACTCTGAAGCTATAATATGCTTGGGATTCCTTAATGTTTCTTGTGGCCCTTGCACCTATGATTCTGCTGAAGTTAATACATGAGAACAGAGTAGTTTTTAAAAGTAAGATTCCAAAGAAAGAAAACATTAATATTGCCAATAATTATTATGTAAGCCTAATAGATAACATATAATGCATTTTTCTGTTAGGCATATATATTAAAATACTGTATCCCTGTATGTACACACAGTGAATTACTCAGAAGCAGAAGAAATTAAAAATTAAGCACTTGGGCAATGTAAATGAACCCTATATTTTGCCTCAAATGACAGTAAGAGCAAAAAAAAATCCAAAGAAAAATCTTCCTGAACAACTGCACAAAACAACAGGCAAACGTCAATTCTCAAGACCTAAAATAATACCTTTTCATGACATTCGTGAAAAAAGTAGTCCGTGTTGCAGGAATGTGTTCAAAGCATCATAATAGTGACAGCTAAGAGAGTAGATTCTTGTTTCTTAATTAAAAAGTAGGCTATATTAAATTCACATAGTCCATATTAAACTTTAAAGGATACCTAGTTCATATAGAAATCTGTAGAAATGTAGAAAAATGGTAATCAGTATAAGCTAACACAGAAAAGGTATGCAAAGTGATAGGAGTACAAGTCACTACTTTGTTTTCCAATCACCTCTGAAAATATAGCAGTGTTCATGCAAGAAGTAAATTCAAAGATTCATTTCCTAAGAGACACATTAAGTCAGCTCAAGTTGACTGCTAAAATTAAAAATGGTGAAAACAATGAGGAAGTAGGGAATATGAAGGAACAACTTACAACAGTCATGAAGGAACTAGAACAAAACACCACTGCAGTGTCTAAAAAGAAGTAAAAATAACACTATTGCAAAATTTGAGAAAAAGAAACTCTTTAAACAAGACAAAAGACTAATCATTAGGTCTTTGAAGAGAAACTGGAAACAGATATACAGCTTACAAACAATATAAAATATACTGAATATAAAGCAGTAAAAAATATTTTAAAGAAAACCAAAGCAGAATAGGACAATCATTTTAAGAGATAAGAGACAGTAATCCTACAGTAAGATATGAAAAAATTCTTAGAGAAACTAATGAAAGTTTCTAATAGCCCTCAATAGCAGCTTAGTTTAAACTGACATGTGGAGCCTTCATTACAGTGTGCTCTTCTGTACACACTGTTCAGGAATATGCAACATCACTTTCAGTCAAAATACAGGGTATGCAACATATGAATATTGCTGACAACAGTGTGATATTCATTAGGGGGGGAAAAAAGCAATTACTTTCATTTTGTGGTCATATCTTTCCTACAGGAAGCAAAATTTTCTTCCTAAACATGAAAAAAAGAAAAATACATTGTTAAATCCTTTTGAGATTTCACACAGCATCTGGAAAGATGGTGTAAACCAGGCAAATGGCTGTCTAAAGAATCCCAAAGTTCTAAAGATCATAATAAAAAACCCACACAGTGCCATAGTCATTGCTAGTTCAGCAAATGTTTGTCTGAGAGAGATAACAGCTTGTGAACAAAGACTGAGGACAGTGTGGAAAGTACAGATTAAAGAAATACTACTATAATGTCTCAGGTACCACTGGCCAAGGCCCCATGAAAAACACCTACACTAATAGATGGACATTTCCATTATTTTCATAAAACTATTAGTTAAACCATAAACCTCCTCTCTCAGTAATGCCCTGAATAAGCACTCTGGCATCAAGCTTCATAAGAAATATTGCCAGACACAGCCATATCAGTTCATGAGATTGTTCATATCTACTCGGAGTTCTGCAGAAATGACTCTAAAAATGGTCAGCATCCCTTAGAGCCTCACTTTCTCCACTCTTTGACAGATTTTAATGTATCTGAGGAGGAGGAATGGTTGTGGCAGAAGCATGAATTGCTTTGAGAGTATGCCTCACATCTTCTCGATGGGCAAGAACTAAGAGTATTTGTGGGTTTTTTTCATTTTAATGAGTGATAGGAACACAGAATCAGAGGTTCGTAATGTTATCTGTTAGTGTAGAGTAAAAAAAGTTTAGAAAACTTAGCTCATCAGTTGTATGTCAAATGTTTCAAAATTCATGCCAAAGTTTGGAAATCCTGAGAATAGAAAGCACACCAAAAAAAAAAAAAAAAAAAAAAAAAAAAATTAAAATGTCACAACGTGTTTTCCAACTGTTCCTTTTTCATCAAAAAGTCCTTTCTTCAGAGAGAAGACTCCAGGTCAATTTTCTGTGTCAAGTTATCCTTCTTAGTGGGAAGAAAAGGTTATTTCTGTCATGCAGTTCTAAATGTGACAAAATACACAAAGTCCCAAAAGAGAAAAAGGAAAGTAGGGATCAGGAATATGTGCTTTTGTTGACATTCTCAGAAAACAGGAAACTGAGAGGTTTGAGATAGATGCCTTTCACCAAGCAGGTCAGTGACACACCTGATCTTCTGTACCCTGGCTTACTTCACTGGACTGGGTCATTTTGTATTCAGGCTCAGGGAGAACAGATTCCGGCAGTATCAGTGAGCTGGTGTCCTTTAACACTGCAGGTCTCTAGATTAGGTGAAAAGACAAGAATCAGATGGAGAAGCCACCAAAAACATTACATGGACAGAAAATGTGTGCAGAAGAGTCTTAACATTTTTTCAGGCTAGTTCAGTGATGGAGGGGATGCTTTAAAACATATGGAGTCTCATAAACAAAAGGCAGGTGCCATAATGAAGCAGAAACCCACTGGTTTTCCCTTTGACTTTTACCTTTTTCTAAAAATTCTTGGACAGCAATAGAAATCAAATGACATATAAATGACAAAATACTGACAATTCATCTTACCATACATAACAAGCTACTTTGCCTTTGCGCTTTCTGGTCTCACACTCCTGATTTTATGACAAAAAGTCTCAGTACAGTACTAAGTAAGGTTAGACACATAACAGGCCTCCTGATATTATTTTTTTCCATTGACTATTCCAATTTTTTTCGAAATGTTTCAGTATCATGTGTTTCCTATGTTTTTTTTAGAACTGAGACAGGACTTCTAAGCATCTATTAATATAAACAGGAGCTAGAAAGAATACTTTTAAGTGTGTACTACATGCTCCACTCTTCAAGTAGGTAAATGGATATGAATTGATGAATTGACACAGAAAAGTTGGTGTCACAATTCCAAGTCTATGACAGATTGGTAAATACACTCTGAGGTGAAGATGGAAAGGTGTCAAATCCTATCCAACAGGTTATAATGCCTTCTGTCCCAGCAGAGTAAAACAGGAATGGTTTCCAGGGAGAGATACATTTCTTCCTGAGGCTTTATACTGACTGTTTGTAATTTCATTTTCTTCTTCTCTGTGTCATAAGTAAAGGATATATGTATTTGAATATTATAATTTATATTCTCCTCTGTTTCCTTTTAATTTTATTTTAGGCTTACACTGAAATGTTGATTTAAAATAGTCATAACTCCTCTTGTAAATGAAACTTACATCTTTTTTTCAACAAAGAGAAGGAGGTCTTCTTATAAAGGAAAATTATTTTCACAAGAAAAAGTCTAAAACATGGGCCAGTCAATAAAAATTCCATGTTTGCTCTCAAATTCTATGCTTTTATATCTTAATCATATCCAGTATATCACACAGGTTTTTTTCCTACTGGTTTACAAAGCAAGCTTATAATTAATTTATAAGGACTTCTAATTAGTAGAGACAAGCAAGCCCTGAAAACCCCACATGATAAGAAGGCTCCCCTTTAAAAAACTCCAAGTTCTCCAAGTTTGTCAGTAACACACTGCTCTAGCACAAGCTAATTAAAAGTTACAGCCCACTAGAAAGTTGGGAACAAAAATAAAACAGTCAGAAATTGTAGTAATAAAACATTAGATAACTAGTTCTCTGGATTTTGCCTGAGCTTAGAGCAGTATAGACATTTTGATGTATTGCAAAGGATCTGGAAAATGTTTTGGTCTTATCCCTTTTCCTGCTGACCTCGGTGGAGTTCCTCTCTGTTGTCAGCTGCAGCACATGGCTGGGCTGGACCCATCATGAATTCTGAACTGGTCTCCAAAATAACGGGACTGGAGGTTGGGAACACATCCACCTGCTAAAAGCAGTAGGATTGTTGATGTGTTACAGACCCGCAGACCAAGGCTGCACTACATAATCCCTTCACCTGTGTGCGTTTGGGCGCCACAGCTGCGTACATGCCAACGATAACAACTGCAGACGGCATCTGTTAGTGAGGGAAGTTCAAGCTAGGAGTGGAAGTGAAGACATCCCAACATTGATGCTGATGGCTAAAATGTTAATCATATGGCTGAAGGAAAACTTTCTGAACAATGTTGAAGGTGGTGCAAGAGGAGGTCAAGCTGGTGCTAAACAGGTAAAATAAAATGACCACTCTGAGTATGAACAAAGCGGAAAGTAAGCAAGGAACAAAATAACAATAAGGGATACTGAAGTAACTGAGAATGGAAAACATTGTGTCATCCCATACAGCTTACTAAGACTCAAGGGATCCTAAATTCTATGGGCTGTTACTATGAGGTCTAAATATGAATAGGCATATGACATCATTCTTCAGTTTGCCTTTCTGTATTTGTTTAAAACTCTGCGATGCCTTCATGTGACTCAAGTGGGTTTTGGTTTTTTCTCTGTGAGAGAAAAAATCTTTTACAGTTTTCATTTTTATAAATGCTCAGATTCTGACACTATGAAGAGGGTCAAGAAGATGGGACTTATAGCAAACACTTGTGGAAATCTTAAAAGAATTTACAACCTTTACACACAAAAGACAACTTTAACTTGTTACTATTTCACATTCTTTAGACATTTTATTAGTTTCTAATGTTCTCAGTCTCACCAGTAAAATGATAATGTTCGTGTTTTAACTCCCCTAACTAATCCAAGAAAATACCAGATTTAATATTGTTCTTTGCATACATCAAAACTTTTAGCCCAGTTTGTCAAACTACTGAAGCATGTCAGAAGACAAAAGGAGAAAAAGAGTACAGTAAAAGGAAGGAAGGCAGAATTATGAGTATCGTACCAAGAAACAAAAGCATGTATGGGGCAAAGCAAAAAAACCCAACCAAACAACCAAACAACCAAAAAACCCCACAACAGACAAACAAACAAAAAACCCACAACAACCCACAAGCCAAAGAAAATCAAAACATTGATATTTTTTCTCTCAGGTGATAGGAGTTTAGATAAAACTTTATTTTTGCCTTAACACAATGATCTGATTAGTGTTTACCTTGAAAAAAATTCTGAGCAACTTTCCTCATGAAATGAAAAGTATTTTGTAGGTTTACTTGACCTTTTCCTGACTTCTGAAGAAATAAGAATACTAGTGCCACTATAGCATTAAAAGTTTAGACTTTCTTTTCAGGGTAGCATACTCATCTTTCAAATTAGCATAAGGCTGTAATAAAGTAATGTTATATATATAATTATTGACAGTGTTCATTTTTGAAAACCAGTTGTACTCATTTTTTGCCTTTTTCCTTAAAATCGGGATGATAAACCATTCACACAAACCTTCAATCTTAAACTAATTGGTTTACTAAGCCAACCGCACTATTTTTAGTCTTATGAAAATGCCTAAAGTAAGTTATTTTTAAGCATTCTATTAAAAAATAAAGTAGAATTTCATCCTACTATTTCAGTTCTTAGTCTAAAAGGTTGTTCTCCCACCACATACACAAAGCTTTTCTTACTATAATCACTAAAATCACCTCTATTATGTTAAAACTGAAACACAGACCTCAGTTTCTGAAACATTAAACAATTAGGGAAAATATCTAGTTAATTCATGTGACGTTGTCTATAGAAATAGAGCAGGTGTTCACCATTAGCCTCAGGAAAAAAGGAGACCTGTACCGCGCTAGTAAGGCAAGTGATTTTTGATAATATTTGCAGCTACAGAATATGTTTCCTAATTCAACTGTGCTAGTGGTGTCTTTTGTAACTGCTTGGCAACGTTTCACAGCATTCCTAAAGTTGTGTTATCTCTTTATTATCCATGGGAAAATCATAGGTGAAGCATAAAAATAAATACATTTCCTCCTCTCCCTCCAATTCTATAAAGAAATGATGAGACTGTGAGAAGCAATACGTAACATGCCTCCCAGTGTACTGCAGCAAAGAATACTAGACTGAACACCTCTAGATTTGATCTGTTTGCTGTACTAGTAAAGAGGTGTTGATCAAGTGAATTTGGCTAGGTGTCTCTGCCATTTTAATGGCAAAACTTCCTACAGTTCAATTATCTGCAAGAGCCTCCCATAGTATCACTGAGAAATAAATTGCCATTGTTCCTGCAAAACAACTGCTTTTCCTGTAAACTGGTGGAAAGACTCTGTAATGAACATTTATGAGCCCGTCAGCTGGAGAGATCCCTTTCCCTGGAGCAGCGTGACTGCCGGGGCGGGCTCCCCAAGAGGCGTTCTACCTGAGTGCACTTTGCCAGATTGATGAGCCTCCTTCCGACAGTTGACTTTTTATGTAGAGAATTTGTTTGGCATGCGCAAGCTGCTTACATCAATATATTATTAAAAGGGGAGGAGGGAAGGGGATGTGGACACTAACTTGAAGCCGTGCTGCAGCTTTTCTAGCAGTGTTTGTGTATAAATGTATAGTTCTTTTAATCTTTTTTTTTTTTTTTTTTTTTTTTTGCCCCCAGAGAAGCCATTTAGCTGTGCAGTGGCGTCTTTTCCACTTCCCAAACACACACTTGCTCCTTCACGGCTCCCTCACCCCTCTCCTTCTAAGCAGCCCTTTTTTCCCTAAATTCTCAATGGTCCTTAGTACAAACATGCATAGAAAGGTTACTCAGCGGGTTTGCATAGTAAACACAAATGGATATTGTTCTTGACATCTTGTGAACTTGTCTCTCTCCCTTGTATCTTGAGAGAACATAGGACCTTCTGGGCCTGTACGAGCCTTGCTGCATTTTTAATGATAGTCCCTGAAATGCAGGGGAGCAAGATGTTGTCACCTCGGCATATTTTATCCCTGATCAAACATTAGTTGGCAGCTGTTCTAAACTTGTAACACTGTCTCATCTACGCCGGCTGCTGGTTTGGTGGCAAGAGTGCAAAATCTCACCCAGTTTCTTTTTCACATCCCTCCATGCCTTGGAGCCTTGCTCTCCTCTCTACTATCAAAAAGTCACATCCAGCAAATTCCTATGCACAGGAGCGATAGTTAGGAAGGAAACTGTTCACCTTATGAAGTAATACTTACCAAAATCAGGGTAAACATGTAGAGATATTAAAACATTTATAAACACTGAATGTAATTTCATATGCCCTGATAACAACAGACAGGAAGACAGGTTCAGTGTGTTACATACATTGTATGGTTTTTTTATTGTTGGGGTTTTTTTCTTTTCTCTGACTGGTTGGTTTGGTCTAAGTGGTGTTATTTTAGCTCTGCTTTTTAATTATTTTTTTAAGAGCATAGTAGTTGTTTCTGAGAGGGTATTCTCTGCTAAGAAACCACCAATATGAAGGATTCTGGCAGGTGATTATAATCTTCCATTAAAAAGTAATTGCTTAGGCCGTCAACACCACTGCAGACTGACAAAGTTATTTTGATGGTTTTGAAAAGGTGTGATTTCTGTTTTGCCAGTGATTTTTCATGAGCTGAGGGTCTTCATTATAAAGCTGGAGACACATAATTTGAAAGTGTTGCTAGTTAATATCTGAGTGTCATTCAGCAAACCTGCACTTGCAGGGAGAAGATGAATGCTTTTTTAAATGGTATTTTTCAATTCAATGTAAGAAGTACAATTTATGGAAGTAACCTTTAATCCTCTCGTTACTATTCTAGATTAGAAAAGGGAGTATAAAAACCCAGAAGTTCCATTTAATATATCTGACATTGACAAAGAATTATATAACACAGCTTCTCCATTTGAAGCCCCTTTACTACATAATTATGTATTTTTTTTATCTTGATCCCAAACAAATAACACCTGTTCTGCTGTTAGAGATTTTGATGCAGTATCATCTCTGGAAATGTCCAAGTGGCTTTTGAGTGTTACACCTACGTCTTCTACAACATTTTACTAGTGACCACTGATTACAATTAGCAAATGTCTGTTTCAACAAATTAACTGCAACTGTTTGTGTAAGTGGCCAATGGACATAAGCCTATTTTTTATTCAAGAACATTCAAGACAGATAAGATTGCTGAAGACACCTTAAAGACCTTGATGCAATTACAATCTTTTTTCTAAAAATATAAAGATGTTGTAGAAAAATAATTTTCCTGCATAGGCCACTGAAATGTTATGCAAGTTTAGAAATCCACAGAGGATATGCTGAGATTATTAATTGCTTTGGTCAAAATTTAAATCATTTTATGTTCTTTTCTCCTCAGTGCACTGGGGGGAGTTGGTGGGGTAGAGGGAAGACTTTGCAGTACTTGACAAGGTAAAGAAGGGCAACAAGGCTAATCCAGGATTAAAGAAAATGAGCTCTGAGGACAGTCAGAGATATCTTTAAACCATATGGCCCAGAGGGAAGATATTTAAAGTGGGAATCTCTTGGAAGTGTACACACTGCCAACTCAGGTTATTTTTCCTGGATTTGTACATAGGCAAGACATATATAAATGCAAATAGGAAAAAGGTAGTTAAGGGGATCACAAAAATCTAGTAAGCCTGGGATCACAAATAACGCAGTGTAAAATAAACTGAAGTAAGGTGCTTAAAAGCAGTCTTTGCTGAAGAAAGCCAGGCCGGACTTATAAAAACTTGACAGCAAACACTCCCTCTGAGTGTTTCCCAAATACTGTTAAATTATCATGATTTTATTTACAAGATGATGGCAAAATCCTGTGAGACGCTGTTGACAAAAAAAATTATTTTCATTCTGAAAGGAAGGATGTTACAATTCAATTGCAAGTAACATCTAACTTGACTGGATTAGCAAGTGTATTATGAAAATATTTTTCCCCTACTGCAGTTTTGTTTTCTAACAAGTGCTCACTGTTTTGTCCATAGTCTGTTTTGTCTTTCCTCTCTTTCACTAAAACAATAATGCCAGCTACAAGGAGACCTTGCATGAGTACTTTTTTTCCCAAGCTTTCAAAGTAGATATTGCCAGAGAAACGTCAAGAAAAGTGCCATTTCCAAGTTTACAGATGCAAAAGTCCTTTTCAGGGAAAAGAAATAAGAATTGGAGGAGTCTGTGGGCAGATCTCCTTTCACATACTGTATGATTACTTGCAGTGGAGCAGTAAGAAGAGAAAAAAGCCTTCACTATATAGTGTCAGGGAATAAAGGGAATCTAAGATGAGCTAACAGACTATTTTGTCATGGAATTTCTGAATAAAGTGAAGTCATGTGAACTTGAACAGTTAACAGATGGATTAGAGACCCAATTATCTGTGGTACTGTATACGAACTCCAACAAAGTTGCTGTGAAAGAGGCAGACTGTGCCCTAGCAGATCTGCCTCGAGCCTGGCAGAATGGGCCACTGGTCTTTATTTGAGCCCTGGGACACAAATGGCATAGTACTGGTTGCACTAGTGGTAATTCTGGTGATAATAAAACGAGCTTTTGAAAAACTGTTCAAAAGACTGTTTCTGAGAATTTCCCTCTGACTGACTGATCTCAAACTGATTACAGCACAAGCATTTCACAGGGAAGATTTGAATTAGGTGAGGTTACAACCCAATTCAGTCAGGTCTCATGCCTGCTGATCCGTTTGACTTTTCAGAAACCTGAATGGTAGTCCAGTGGGGGATCTGCTTCCTAAATTCCCAGGGTCTTAAACTCCTTCATGGTTTGGTAAGAGATTTTATATCAGAATATAATCAACAATTTCCAGAACTGTCAAGCAGATTCCACTGGGACTTCCAACACTCTTCCTCTTCCTCACTACTACCTTTCCAAGTCATGTAAAACACTTGGCAAATAGATTTCAGTTTTGGAAAGGTAGCTCTTCACATGAACAGTTATGAAAACCCAGCCATACATAAGACCCTGGTTTATGTAAAGAAATATGCTAGAAAGAAAAATGCCTAGAATAAATTTTAGGGACAAAAATTTATTCCAAACACCATTTATTTCAAAGCCACTGAAATGTTCTGCTTTAATATTTTGACATCATTAAGCAGTTGCAGGTAACTAATGAGCATCCGTGCTTAAATAAGATTTGTAATTCAGACTGAAACAGAAATGTCCTTACTAAAATAAATCACTGACCTTGTATTCACTTTTACTTATAATTTAAGTGACCTGAAAATTATTGAGTATTTAGACAAGTAATTGTTAAGTTTCACATGGACTTAGTGCTTTACACATCCTTGGTTAGCTAATGAACAAGCCACATATCCACTAGGGTAGTCAGAGTGTCTGGACAGTTTTGCCACAAGCCTTTGGTCATGCTGGGGATCAGGCACACTCTGTACCTGAGAAATGCAATTGATGTGTCCCAGAGCAGACGATGAGGTTTGGCAACTTGATTGTGTCCTACCTACCTGCCAATAAATAGTGTGGTCCTTCTAAAAAATATACAGACCTTTGTTCTGACAAAGGGCAAGGGCATATTTTGGATCTTTTTGTTGTGTCTTTTGCAGGGAAATACAAATCCTGGCCATAAAAATGAAAGCAGTGTTTTTGTAAACACTCTTATGAACTTAAGGATAAGCATTATTTTCTTCCTATTTCTTCATATCTTCAAATCAAAGCTGTCTACTTTGCTGAAACCTATGGATTAAGTATGGGGCAGCTGTATCACATATAATAACACCCTTCAATAAAAGTATAGCAGACTTGAAGCACCACTGGTTCTGGCTTCAAACCTGGTGAGTCTGAAGAAAATCAAGAGAAGCAGAATAAGGGAGTTTGTTACAAAGTCACACTGTAAATTTTACAGAGGGGTCCAATCTCACTTGTTACAGCATGAAAATAAATTTGGCATTCAGAATGTCTGAAAAAAGCTTGGCCCATCCCTGATTTGCAGCTGAGGAGACTGAAGAGGAGTCAGGGGAGACTATCTCTTTAGAATGACATGATGGCTGACTCTGATAATTTGATAGTTACTCCCAGGTCTAGGAATCATGGCAGCTGATCCAGATACATCATAAAATGTGCAATACATAACACAACAAATCAAGATAAAAGCCTTCTTCAGTGGACAAAATACACTCAGGCTATCACTACACTAGTGTCAGGTTAAAGTGTGTGTCAAACATGAAACATTGTTCAATGTAGCACACTGCAGCTGAGTAGAGGGAAATTTTCATTGTAGCCTTCTTTTTCTTTCCTTTTCCTTTATTTTTGAAGCTGGTACTATGATACAAAAGCTCAGATACTTTTTCCACATGACCAGAAAACACCTGCAAATTCCAGGCACAAGTCTAACAGCTTGATGTTTTAAGTAAATAGGCTGCTTGTACATGCCCACTCTTGGTTGTTTTGTTGGGTTTTTGTTTTGTTTGTTTTTGGTTTTGATCAATAAAACTTGAATTCTTTTCTTCAAATTAATATGTTTTAGACAGCGGGGTTAGCATGTCTGACATGTTGTCTACTCTTTCTCCACTTCTACTGCAAAGCAGAAAACTTCAGCAACGAGAGCTATGGAAAGGAGAAAGCAAAATGACTTTTGCTATATGAGGTCCTAGCCATGGGCCCCCAGAGGTGTTCTCCCCCACCAATGGTTTAAAGGTCTAAAGGACAGAAATTACTGTCATATCCGATAGAAAGACTGGTCTTTTCAGTATGATCAGATTCCTCTGACAGTATTTACCCAACACAGTGTCTTGCCTGATTGAGGCCATACACATCTTTGGGGTGCTCAGCTGTCAAAATACAAGGACCAGATCAGATAAACGAGACAGTAAAACCCTTAAACCAGTCTCAGATGAAACTTTCATCCAGTCTGTGGTAGGCACCGGCAGCAATCCTTCCTGATCCTTATCGGGGCACTGATTTTTATCTGTAACCTGATTTTTATCTCTCCTTGCATCACTGTATTCTGTGATGCAGATTCTCTTGCTGAAGCTCATTTAATTCCTAAAAGACACCTAAATACAACACTAGATACCACTGAGTAGCACACTGTCCTGGTTCCACTGAAGTTTTATGTGGTTTGAGTCTCAGCATTTCCTGCTGCTGCTATTGGGTGGGAATGACTCTTCTCCCAGCCTGCCAGCTTCTCTGAACCTGCTTTCTGACAGAGTTCTCCCCACACACTGTATAGGAATGTGATGTGTCCACCACTGAACTGGGCACTGTTAGGCATCAGAACACACCAGAGTCAGGCATCACAATGCTCCCACCTGCCCTACCTTATGCAATAAAATGGTCTCTGGTAATGAGATCCTTATTAATGAGTGATACATCTTATCCTGTGTTAGTTTATATCAGTATTATGTGTTTATAAAAAATGCAAGTACACTTCCCTTTGGGTCTTCTAGAAGAATTTCTTTTTAACTTTTCTCTCAATTTATTGGATTAACTAAATTTAATGGGACTAATTTTCTCCATCTATCACTCCTCTTACTTCACTGCGTGGGCCTTAATCTATAGGTACACTTTGCAAAATAAGAAAAAATAGTTTACTGTAATCTCAATTCAGAGTAGCTGATTTGACAAGTTATGCAGTGGAACTCAACATCATAGAAGACAGGAGAAAGAATTTTCTGTCCTTTTATTCAAAAAGCCATAAGAATGCTAATTCCTATTCTTGCTTTCTCTCTCTCTCTTTTTTATTTTTTTTGTCTTTTTGGTAAGGGTTGGGGAAGAAAGGATCTTATGCATAATTTAATTGCTTTGTCTTTCTCCCTCAGGTCAGTATATTATATTATATTGAAAAGTAATTATGCAGCGAAAGTAAAATGTCAAACTGCAGATGTCTGGTAACAAGTAGTACAGATGTGAACGATTCTATTATGTGCCATCTTGCAGACATCTTTATACCTTTCCTCTGAAGCTTCACCCTATGTGCTTATATGTTAGAGTATTTATGTGCCCTGGATGAGATTTGCTTTTTTTCCCCTCCTTTGCAGCATCTAGATCCCAAGCTGGGATGCCTTGTTGGCAATGATTGATTACCCAATATCTAATTAAACCTGATCCAATCACTTATTATGCAGAGTGGAACAAACAAACTGAAGTCGACTGTCAGACCCGTGATTGATGATACTGCCAATCCAGCTTTTGTTGCGTCTAATGTCCTGACGCTTGTTACAACCAGCCAAAGCTGCGCTGGACAAAGCGTTCTGTCACTCTTCACACAAATTCACTCCCCTCCCCCTCCCCTACTTCTCTTTTTTTTTCTTTTTTTTTTTTTCTTTTTTTTTTTAAGAAAAAATTATTGAGAACAGCAGAGGTTCTGTTTGGGTTAGTGTGTACAATGAGATCAAAGTCCCCTAGAGATCCAGAGTCCTTAAGTGGCAGGGAGTGGAAGAAAAAGAGTGTGTATGGGGGGGAGGTGGTGGCAGGAGGTGCACTTGGTATGGTAATGAACCTACCTTGGGGAGAGTGACAGATATGACATTAAAGCAAACCTAGCAGGGTAATAATTTCTTTTCTATTGTCTGCCAAGCAGGATTCTCTTTGCAGCTCTCATTTATAAATTTTTCAGTTTTAATGTTTTAATTATTTAAAATGCAAATAGGTTCCTGAAGAAAGAAGCAGAAAATACAAATTCCCTAAACAAATTCAACTTTTGAAGTTGCATTCACACATTGTAAAACCTTTCTCTTGTGCCTTGCATTAGGTTGGGTTAGTTAAGTTTTGGGGTTGGTTTTTTTTTTTTTTTTTTTTAATGATCCAAGAATTAGGTAAACTTTTTGTAGTTTTTCATGTTCATACTTTTATTAGCTCAATCCAGTTTTCTGTTTTGTTTTTAGAACAAATGAAAAAAATGTCAGATTCCCTTGAGATTCAAAGAACTAGTCAGAAAAATATGGAGATTTTTTTATGCTGGTATTTCCTGACGTTGTCTGCATTTCAAATATTTGAGCTGTATTTAGGTATTAGGTAAATTCACATAAACTGATTATTTATATGGCTTTGTAAGTTGAAAGTATTTAAAGGGTCCCTCCTCATATAAATTGTTTATATTCAATGTAGACAAGTCTCTGTGTACACGTACCTATGTGCATGATTCCCATGTGATAAATGGAAGAACCGGTAAATTCATTTTTCGAAACCTTATGCAATTAATCATATGTTTACAATTCCATCACCTGCTTCATAATCTATCAATAAGTCTAAGATTCCTGACGCCCATAGAGCTTCAAACAGCTGATATTCAGAACAAAACTAAAATACAAAAATCCCCAAACTCAATTAGATTTTAAAATAACTTAGCTATAAACTAGAATTTCCTTGCAACAGTTGTTCTTTCTGGAATAAAAGGGAGCTTTTCTTTTTTGTAGACAGGTATTACAGTTCTAAAGTTTATTTGTTTCTTTTCCCTGCCAGGTCTGACAGAAGAGCTCTGCACATTTGGCCAAAAGCTGTGAAGGTGTCTAGGTCAACATATTTCTGTTCAATACTTCTTCATGTCCAGAGAAAAGCCCACGTAGATTATTTATGGGCATGTTTTAAATATTTTACTCTTCTGTCCTAGCCCTTAGATCTAAATGGTGCAGCACATGGGTGGACAAGTGAGTTCATGAAATAGCCCTAGCATCACTAATGAAAACTCTTAAATCATACCAAAAACATGTCTCTGTAACAAATTAGAAAGAAGACAGGTTATAACAGGAGTTCACAGGTTGGATCACAGCATGGTTGAAGTAGGAAAGGACTCCTGTATATCATCTGATCCAACCTCCTTGCTCAAGAGGGTCCATATAGAGCCAGTTGTCTGAGACAATGTCTAGACAGTTTTTGAATATCTCCAAGGATGGAGACTTCACAGTCTTCCTGGGTAACCTGTGCTAGTCCTTGGCCACATTCACAGTAAAAATGTTTACTTACATTCACACAGAGCCTGTTGTGTTTCAGTTTAGACCCATTGCCTCTTGTTCTATCACAGGACACCACTGAAAAGAGCCTGTCTCCATCCACTTTTCACTCTCTCTTCAGGTATTTATATACATTAATGAGGTTCCCCCTGAGCCTTCTCTTTTCCAGGTTAAACAGTCCCAGCTCTCTCTGCCTCTCCTCATATGACAGGATTCCAGTTCCTTAATCATCCTAGTGGCCTTTAGTTGAACTCTCTCCAGCATGTCCACATCTCTCTAGTACTGAGGAGCCCAGAACTGGACACAGCAAACCAGGTGTGGCCTCAGAAAACGCAGAGTAGAGAGGATGGACATTTTATCACTGACACTAGATGATGGGCCGTAACCGTCTATCACAGGTATACAGTGTCACCCAAAGTAGCCCAAAATTGTTATCTTTTAGACAACTATACTCACTGCATGTGCGTATATTTTTGTTAGAAGAAAATCTGATAAAATGTGTTAAACGCATTTAAACAAATTCCTCTTGACAGTCTGCAAGAAGCACAAGCACTTGCAGGATTTTAAAGAGAAGTAAAATAGACAGAAAAGTAGGATACAGCCCTTATTTAGAAGCAAAGAAAGACAGTAATAGAAATGGAAAAGACTGGAAAAGACCAACATAAGAAAAACATGTTTCAGAGGGTACATATCTACAGGAAAAACAATCATGTAAATGTCCAGTACCATAAGCTGCATAATGCCCTTTATATTTGTGCTCGCAGAAGTCACAACAGTATCAGGTCCTCTGATAGGAGCCTTTCTTCAAGACTAAGCACTAACATGTGTGGGGGAAAGGGAAAAAAAGAGATTTGTGAAGTATACAGCTTGCGTGTGGAGCATCGGTCTCCTAATTTCATACTTATGCAACTTTAAGGATAAGGAAAACATCAGGTTTTCTGTCAAATGCCATGATTTCAAACTACACAGAAATATTCTTCAAAAAAATTGAGGAATAAATTAAAAAAGAAATGTGTATCTGTGTAAAAACACTGGAAGAATCTCCCCAAATGTTTAGGTATTTCCATGAAAACCTCATTTTGCACAAAACATCTGGTGAATACACAAGTGGTGTCTGTCTAATTCACACTAACATATGAAATCAGCAAATCTGAGGAGGATAGCTGAATTGCCTTAGCACAAAGAGCAAGAGAAACAAGCCTCTGGCATTCAGACTTTGTTGCAGAGCTAGAGCTAACAATCTTCAGGTAGTGCTGGTACTTAGCTTACCTAGTTCTAATTTTATGGCTCAACTCTAGTTACCCATCCCCTTCTGTAATAAACTAATAAAAATGATATTGGTTTCCATGGAACCTGCAAAACTATAGTGAGGTAAATGGGAGAAGAATCAAGCCTTAGATACTTTAATCATGCTGACATACACGGAGTTAAGGAAAAAAAAAATCAAAGAAACAAAATAGGTTTCTCACAGCATTAAAAATAAATGTTTTACACCAGGGCAATAGGAGGCTAACATTACCAAAGGAAGCTAAATTTAGCCTGTGAAAGGTTATCTTGGGCGAGCACTTATGGTGCATTTCTCTAAATTTTCACTTCAATTAATCTCTAGAAATTCAGTGTCTGATCCCAGTGACAGTAGCCTCTGGCTTCTTCAGAGCGACTGCAGAGGAAAAATTATCTGACACATATCAAACAAGCAAGAAATGACACTGGACAACATTAATCAAAACTTTCTCATTTCCTGAAGAATTAAGCATTAAATAATTAATTCCAGCACTACAGGCAGCTGTAAAAGAGGCCTCGTGCCTCCCCGCTGGTAAGAATTTGTCCTTGTCTAAAAGACTAGATTGATATATTTATTATTTATCAGATTAATCATGGCCAAGAACATTATAGATTGGCAGTCAAGCCCAGCCAGTTATATTGTAGTGGCCTGTTACTGGAGCTTGAAAAGAACCTGGTACATCAGCAACATTGAAAAGGGGAAGGGTAGAAGAGTTTCCCCCCCAAGTATTATTTAAAAAAAAACAAATAAATAAATAAACAAACAACAAGGGGGGGAAAAGCTCAAATATTTGGTGGGGGGGTTTGTTTGTTGTTTTGGGTTTTTTTAAAAAAAAGGGAATTGGACAAAGAAGATGTCATTGATTCAGCACCTCAGTGGAGGCTGCAGGCTCCTGGGGTCATTTTTATTTCTGTTTGCTAAGGACTGAAGGAGGCCCTTAGGATGTGGGTCAGAATATCAACTATTCTACGTGAAGCCACAATCATTAGTTTTAAAACAGAGTTTCAGTGACAGACAGATATAAATCAATTTAACCAGCACGAACAAGAAAAACCACTTCCAACCCTTCATTTTCCTTGTGTTTATCCAAGTATTGAAGCTGTGAGACTGATTTACGTCTTAGGTATTCTTTCATTTTTGCTAGCTGGTCATGGTACCAAGTAGCAGAGTAACTAGAAAAATACACCCTAGGGAATCAGCATACCAATTTTTTGTAGATTAATAGGTGTTAGCCCAAATAAATTTCATATAATTTCATATAATTTTACTATGTAGTCTTGGGGTTTTTTTTGTTGTTGTTGTTTTGTGGGTTATTTGGTTTTTTTCTCTTTCAATTCCCCCCCCTACTGCTTCCATTCTGCCATTTGGGGAAAAAATCTTATATGGAGTTTTTAATTTTGAATAGAGGATTTCTCACTTCTTTTCAATAAGTATGGACACATAGCCAAAGGAAATCTTAACTGTGGAAGTCACAATTTTAAGATTGTTCCAAATGCTACCTTCTTCTCTACATCCTCTTCTTCTCTTTTTCCTTTCTGTGGTTTTGTGCCACAAGAAGTTTATGGCCATGTGTGACTCCATGGCTTTGCTCTTTTGATGTTACATACTATCTGGCAACAAAAAAACAGAAGGAGGCTTGTTATATACTTGATGAGAGAGAAGTAATGAGACATTCTTTGACAGCGACTTTGTTCCTGCATAGAACAGGAATTCCCTGCTAGTCTATATGAGAAGATATTTTGGGATGGCTGAACACATTGAGCATTTTATTTTAATAAGTAAGAGAAAGGAGAGTGACAGCAAAATAAAGCCCTAAAAAATCAGAAAGAAGAATCAATACCATGCCAAGAGTCATGCTCCTTTGACCTGAGATAGATAAGGAAATGTTTGATAAACCTTCTGTTAAGCTTATAAGAATTTTCACACTAGGTCACATGTAAACTCCATTCAGTCCAAATAAAATCAAATTGTACATTCTTAGGCAAGACTATAAAGCCTCCAGCTTTTGGAGAAACAAACAAGGGATTCCCAAGCTCTAGAAGTCATGTAGCTAAGGGCTTCTAGTAGACTCAAGACCTGGAGGTCAAGGGTTTCCTAAGATGGAAGAGTGACCATGAATACAACTAATCTAGATGGACTTTTCTACCATAACTTTTTCTACCTGATTCTTGATTTCATGTGTGAATAAAATTAGTAGTGTCCTGTGGCAATCAGTTTCACATTTGGCTATGCACTGCAAAACAAACCCCTCTCTTCTGTTTTAAACCAGCTACCTTCCTCTTTGATGCCCTCCAAATCCTTAACAGAAGCCAGTGAACATTTCCCTCCTCACCTGCTCCATGTGGCTTGTGAGCATACTGTTTGTTCTCTTGTCAGTAGCATGTTCTTCACTTTGCATCATTATATATAATTTTGTGCTTTGGAGCACAATCAAGTTAGATGCCTCAAGTACTGACTATTTCCTCTCGTATTTCTTAAACATTCTACTTCAGTGTAAGATAAAAGATCTTTTCCTTATCAGATACTTCTAGAGAATCTTTAGAGAAATATGTAAAGTAGAGGATAAAAAAGAAAATGTTTGTTTATAAAAATACTTACATCTTTGCAAACTCTCTCAGAGGGGCAGATATTTAATATCCCATAGCTGAAGGACACTATGTGGCCAACCAGCATATTCCACTTATGATATGACGAGACAAATCACAGCTTTTGTGTAGAAGAAAAAAAAGAAATAAATCAGATTGAGGAAAAGATATAAACACTTGAAAAATAAAAAAATAAAATGTAAAAAAAAAAATAGAAATAATTATTCTTGAAACAATCTAGCAATTTTTGCAGACCCAGCTTACATTTTTTATTATTTTAAGCAGAAAACCAGAGGAAAAATGTACCTTGCCTTCTGCAATACAGCTAATTCAAAGATAGTCTGGGACATTAACCTAAGGATGCATTGAGTACTTTGAAAATCAGATCATTTACTGTGACGTGTTTTAAGGATGCACAAAAGCATGTGAGAGAGTAATTAAACAAAACTCAAAAAAACTCAGTCCTTGTTTTCCGCAGAGACTGTATGTGTCTGATTAAATTATCTGGGTAAACTTTCACAAATATATATAATCCCCGATGACAGCACTATGGACAGCATTCTTTTTAATGGGAGACACAAAGCTGTTCCTGAAGGAAAAAAGAAAAAGAGGAGGCTGGTCCCTGGTGGTTACCATCCCTCTGTTTACACCTCTCTTTGCCTGTTGATGCACAGCAGCAAACCCGTGGCTACTCCAGCCAGAATTGTGACAGAGGTTTGTTCAGTGCCCCTCTGCTGTAAGCAAACAAGCAGCTTTTCTGGAGGATCACCTGGGAGTGATTTACACCGTTGACCACAACACCTCCCCCTTCCGGTTTTAGCATTTTAAGCGTGTGCCCGCAGCCTTTGGTCGTGTCCACTCTAAAGCACCCTGTTCCTCTCAGGATCTGGCTGAAGGGGCTCAGAGCCAGCTCAGCCCCAGTACAGCCACAGGAGGCTCCACACCTGCTGACAACGGACAGAAGTGCCCAGACAGCGTTGCAGGACAGGGTCAAACAAGAGCTGCAAAAGCTTCTTTCCAACACTCTGCCAGCAATACCATGCAGCTGAATTTCCCTGTTTTGTGCCACACCTGAGTATTGTGGAACCACAGCTGCAAGGAACTCTTTTGCACTGAAGGAACTTACGTGCAAGTAGAACAACTCTTATATGGTTGCCTTTTCTTGTGGTAGGGAAATATCCTCATGAATGAATACAGCCAGTCTTTCCCAAAGTGGAAACTATTGTGGCTATGCCAGACAGAATAGTTAAATTCAGGCAGCATGCTTCTTAAAGCCTTTTGTATTGCTGTGACATCCCTCCAATGAGGGATGCACCTCCTGCACCTCCTGTCTAAGTCTTTCTTCCCCTTTCTCCAGATGTGTAGGTTGTCTTCTCTGTAAAGGATAATTAGACTTCCTGCTTTTCTAAATGTACACAGACAACTTCAAACTTGAAATTAGGAAATTAAATAGGAAAAAAAAAAAAAAAGCATAGATTTAATTCTGCTGGACTCAGCAAGCCAAAGATAGATATTTTCAATGTCAGCACAAAGCTAAATTATGTAATGTTTTTCAGAGGGAAAATGTTTGATAGAACATTAGACACAAACAAAACTTCACAGATTAAATGTCCACAGTGAAGCACAGAATACAGTCTTAGGGATAACAAACCATAGAGATTTTTTCTGTTGGTTATGCTTTTACACTTTAACTGCAAAGGTTAAAAACAAAGTACAGTAGGCCTTGGTTTTCTGACCCAGCTCCAAAATGAAGCAACACAGACTTGCTCAGAAGTTGTGGACTTTTATGTTCCCTGGAAAACATGAAGAACTACATTTGAAGTTTATTTTAACTCTGGTTTTGTCATCATAAGAACTCAAGTTCTAAGCTGGTACAATGATTTCTGAAAGAAAGTAAGCAATCTTTCACAAAGCCCACAGAAAGAAAAGCTTATGTTTCACTCTAAGCAAAAGCATCATGTCGCATCTGCATATTAGGCTGGTGCTCTCTAAAACTAGATTTATTACTTGACATAACATACTTGTCACATTTCTCCTCTGAGAAAAAAATATTGTAAAAGGTCAGCATAAAAAACTTTGCTGTGGATCTGGGAACTGTTCACAAACATCTAAAATATCTGTGTGCTTTTGTATAAATTCTGTGGAAATTCTGAAACTAAGCATAAGTCTGTGTTAATGTATATGTTCTTTTATGTAATCTTTCTCATATTTTCATTAATTAAATGCACAATTAGCTTTTGAACATTGTATATTATTTCTCAGATAACACCTCTTTCATAAAAAGTAGACTGTTTTTCTGAGTATTGACCAAGGATTTATAATTCATCTTTAAAACACATAGTTATTTTACACTTTATTTTAACAGAAAACCTTTATTTTAATGAAGACCTTTCTATATTCAGTCATTAAATGTTAAAAAGAAAAGGTAAGATGTGTTTTGTTTCTCATAAGCTCTAGTTCAAGAGAAATCTCTAGCTGGAATTCTGGAAATTTTTCTTAAAATAGCAAGCCTTGAAAACTAGATGAAACTTTTAATACACATCTGCTGAAGAAGAAAGAAAAAGTCCTAAAACAAAACTTCGGGAAACTGGTTGGAAATATTGATCCTATATAGTTAAACACAGAACAACATGGAAAACCTGAGCATGACTGAGCTTTCGAATCTACACCAACAACCTGGCCACGAAGGAGGTAGCTCAGACACCGGTAGTACCATCCTTAGGACCAGCTGTTTCTCAGTTGGCTTTTGCGGTTTGTGGTGAGTATCGTGGTATCAGAGCATCTGTCTGGGCCACGGGAAGCGGAAGAAGGTCTAGGGCCAACTACCACTCCTAGTGCTGCTAGAAAAGGGCAAACAGGACAGTGCACTTCTTACATTGTGGTTTTTTTTTTCCTCCAGTGGTGACTGTGATAAACAAAAAGAGATTCAGAGAACCAGATCCCAGTAAATCAGGTTAGGTTGGAAAAGAATAGCAACCAGACCTGCAGTCAGATGGCATGCTGATGAAAGAGAAGTTTTACCTTCTGAAGCATTATTGACTGCAATAGCAAAAGAAATCAGAAACAACGAGAGAGGGTAACTGGTTATTTGCCGCTCACCATATGTTCCCTTCAACAACTTTGAAAGGCCATAGCTGTGTGGATTAGGGGAAAGATGCCTATTTGCAGTATTCTGGGTAAGAGGAAACTTCTGAAAGTATAACTAAATAATTTTTAAGAGCTGAAGGGGGACATACAGAGAAAGAGAGAAAGCACATGATGCATACCTAGACCTTAGAGGGGATGGAGGGGTAAGGAAGACTTTTCATTAAGACTAGAGGAAACTGCACAGAATGGGTCGTAAGTCATGGCTTCACTGAAATGCTGATAGACCAAACAGTAAGGAGGTGATATGCCCTGACAATATATGGCAGGCAGAGGGAGATTTCTCTTTTAACTCTCCTTTTAACTCTTTTAACTCTCTCTTTGCCCATCTAGTCTCCATTCCCTTATGTCATTGCTATTAAATTTTTGTTGTCCTACTTTGAAAACAAAATCTAGTTCTAGCTCTTAAAAATCCTATTGCTTACTTTACTTTATGCTATTGTCAGATCTAAAGAAACACTTGCATTAAGTAAAAAACAGGCATAAATAACCATATCTGAGTGAATCTGGAGTGGAGGCACTAAGTTATTACACATCTACATCAGTGAGAGCATTGTATGTCAATGATTGAAGCAGGAGTTAGAGCCATATACTGTATCCACTGCTCTGTAGTATTTTCACCCAAGAAGGATTTATTATTTTATGTGATATAGAACAGATGGAAAATATTAAACAACTTGAACCTCCAGAATGTCTCCTAGAAGGTAATTTATCCATTCATATAAGAGCTGGAACAAGTTGGCCCACATGCCTTCAAGGTCAAATTAACTTGCTGTCTTTCACACACTGGGTGACAGCTTTCAGTACAGGTCAGTTGACTGACAGACTCTGGACACCACTCCATTTCCAGCTGTGACACAAACTGGGTAGATGGATCTGAACTCAGAAGACACCACAATAATACCACACAGTATCTTCATCCCTGCAAGCAAGACAAGTTGGGGAATGAATAGTTTTCACTAGAGCTTAAAGACAAGATACAGAAGTTAAATAAGGGATTAGATACTCTTGACATCACTTCCCCTAACTTCAAAACTTCCAGCCCTGGGAGGTACGTATGGAGGGCATTAAGCCAAGAATCTTCCTGTGTTAGCTTTAAGACTGAAAGTAATATTAGGCTCACCCAGTTACTGGCATCTCCTGTTCCTCTCCATCTCTACCTTATCTACTTGAGAGGAAAACAATCTTTCTCATGTTGTCAGGGTTGGCTTTTGCTGCACACAGGTGCTCTCTTCACATTCAGCCTCCATGCACTCCTGCAGACCCCTGTGAGGAGATCCCATGCTCATCACAATGGAGAGGTCCAATCTGCTCCCTGCTCGCCTCACTGTGGCTGTACTACAAGGCCCCAAAGCTTGACCTCACCAGCAAAGAAAAAGAGAACAACGAAATATCTCCAATAGGGAACATTCAGACCTGTTGGGGAGAAGTGAAACAGGTAAGATGAAGGTTTAGGAAAATAAGTCTTTTGGAGAACTGACTTTTCCTTACAGTCTTTTTTTTTTCTTCTTCAGCTACAACGGTCCCACACAGTCCTTAGGGAATTCTCTTGCCATACTTTTGAGCCTTTGGGCTGGAAGTTTAGTCTTCACTGCAGCCAGTTCTTTTCCTTTCAGAAGCCTCCCTGTTGGTTTTCTTACTGCAAACACCCTGTTTACTGTCTGTCTCTGGACGTGAGTGCAAGATATATTGACTTTGGCAGCAAAGCCAAATTAAAAGGTTCTTTTTCACAAGCAGTCGTTCTTACACACCAGTTCACTACCCGTTTGGCAGTGCCCAGAAAACAGTTTTGAAACCACATTGTAAATCAGCTCTCTGAAATAATCTGAGTTACAAATAATCTTTTTAAATTTTGGATTTTTTGTGGGTTTTTTCCTAACTGGAATCAGTTTGGTGTGTACTGGTTTTCAACACAAAAGGAATGGAACTGAGACACAATATACAGCATGGCCATGGGCCAGCACGTAAGGAAGTGCATCCCCTGAAGCTGCCATACTGAGTAACAAAACCAAGTATCATGTGATGCCACCCTCTCACCTTGCCCCAGTCTTCAATCCCAAAGTATCCCTGACAGAGAAGACTGCTCCATATCATGAAAGAGCAGACCTCCCTCCTCCTGTGAAGGCTTGGTCAGAGTTGAAGCCCACCAGCTAGGACAAACAAGCAGCCAGCTTCCTTTCTGCCCCACTACACCACTTTGAAAGAACAAATGCTTTTAAAACAAACTGGAAGCACTTGCAGAGTTTTTCTCTCTGTCATAAATTCAGTAATGTAAATACATTCCAGCAGCAAGACTGACTTTTTAAAAATACGACAAACACAAGACAAATATTTGTGCCTGCTGCACAAATAATGTGGTATGTTTTCAACTCTTGAGAATGTAGCGGAGTCTTTTAAAGTTGATGTCTAGCACTCGCTGGTGAACAACAATGAAATTAAAAGAGCTGAAAAATAAGGGTTTTGGTAGCCAAACTGTTGGGGTTTGTTTCCTAAAAAACAAACAAAACAGTAAAATTGGGGCAGACGATGATGTTGAATAGGGCACAGAAAGAACTTTTAGAGATACTTTTCCCTTTTTTACATCCTAATGGCAGTTGATACCATTCCTTACCTACCATTCCTCAGCTCCAGGCAAAAGCTATCAGTTAACTATAAGTCAGAGGAAAACCAGCAAGACTTCGCAAGAACTTGGAGACTTTTGGTCATATGAATCTTTAATACAGGAATCATGTTGTTAATGTTAGTGTGTTTATTGGGTATTCATATACAGATGGGAAGATATTTTACCTCACTTTGGTCTTATTATTATTTTCCCTCTTTTCTCCCCCTGGCACTTCCCCTCATATTTCTGAGAACTTTCTACCTCCCACAAGACTTCTGTGTTCTTCCACTTGTACATGAAATATACGGTTGCCATTTTTTTAAATCAAACAGAGTCTGGGGATTATCCTGACCTGAAACACCAATAGCAGCTCTCACAGTCACAGTCCATTGAACGTTATTAATTTATGATCACATCTTGCTGTGCCTTAGCCACTCTCGCTCTTTCTCTGAATTAACCTACCACAGCAAGCCTGCCCGCTGCACAAAATACTACGAAGTAGGATAACATCCTGCTGAGATACTCAGTTTGTCAGGTAATGGGAAAGTTTGCCACATCTGAAGGCATTTTGACTCTTGTGCTACGTAAAAGTAGTGGAGGAACACAAATAACTCAGTTTAGCGTTTATATCTTCAAGAGCTATAATTTCCCTTTGAAATAATTTTGGCTTTATCATGCTCCAGCATAATCAGAGTCTGGTTTTCAAATAAAGGGTTACCAACACAAAAGGTATTCATAAACCTACCTCTTCTGCTTATTGTCCCTGAAGAAGAAAACAACATTCAGGCTCTTTCACAAGCCAAATCAGTGATTTTCCAATGCATTTGGAAGTGAAAGCCTATGCAGATATATGGTATGTTCAGCATTGCTTTTCACATTTTCAAACCCCTTAAATAAGAAACAACATAAGGAAAGGGCTACTTGATCATTTGTTAAACAAATATCAAAGATATGCATACTAATGCCAGAAGGAGTGCTTTCGGGTGTTCTATTTACAGAATTGTAATTACATTTGCTGTTTGAATTGGCCCTCCAAAGAATTAAAAATAAGCAGCCATGGCTTTTTATTGCTATCCAGTGTTCCCTGGTGACTTCTCTCTGAGTGTTCTGACTGGCAATTGTTCCAGGCTCACTTGTGCCAGTAATGCATTTGTTAATTAGGCTAAGAGTACTACAAAACCCACAACACAAGCCTCTTGTCAGCATATGCTGATCTAACCTCTTGAAAGGACAGTTATTTAAATAGATGCCTTTCGAGCTTTTGCTAGTTTTTTTCTCTAACATGTAAATATCCTCTAAACATTAGTTATGCCGGTTTAAATTTTTATAGGATCAAATATTTGTTTAATTCTTGTTTTCCATGTTCACTTTTCCATTTCAATGTGCTTTCCTCCCCTTATCTCCTACACATAAAAGAGGGAAGTCTTGAAAAAAACCTTTTTTTGAAACCAGTCAAAACAGCTTTCTGTACTTCTAGTTATATTTAATGTCAGACTGGAGTTCTGCAAAGACTGGGAGGGATATGGGGATTTTGCACTTTTCTGCACCAGCACTAAGAATACAAGAACAGCACCAAAGACATGACAGAGACTAAAAGGGCAATCCAGAGTGGAGGTGGACTTTCTAAAAAAACCTGAACATCAAGCAGCTCTAATTCTGTGATCCAGTCATTTAGATGGAAAGAAAAGATATTAACTTAATCAGGCTGTAACTAACTTCATAACTGGTTTGAGAATGATCTGGCAACAGAAACTCACTATGCAGTTCATCAGTCCTTTTTAATAATTTTCACCTGTCCAAAGGTTACCACCAACTCTATAGTCTACAAACAGTGGTATTCACACCATTCTCTACAAACCTTTATGTCTAAAATCTGTAAGTTATGGGGACATTGCTTGTCAAGACAAACATAAGGAACTCAGGCCAAGAGGAAAGTTTCAGAAACTTGATCTTTGAGACTGGTCACAAATATAATTTACATTATGAAGCAAAATACATTAAAGGGATGTCTTTAATTTTCATATTAGATGATAAAAAACTAAAATTTTATTCAGAAGAAAGGTAATTTAAACCACTTGTTATTCTTTTTTATATTCTATGCAGACTTCTTAATATGAAAGAAGTTTTCTTTTTTAATTATTTCATGTGTTATAGGACACAGCATTTTATCAAAAGACTTGGTTAAATATTTCCTATTTATCTCAGACCATAGTGCACACTGCTACACACAGAGAGAAAAGTTATTTATCTCAATTCAGTATACAGAAAAACACTGAAAAAATGGGTTGGTCTTCCCAACCCAAGAAATAGCACTTGGTAGTCAAGTAACTGTGTCTGGAAGGTTCTCTGTTTTGGTTATCTGCCCAAGCATGTACTCAGGGCTGGGACTGAAGCTTGATATTCTGCAGCTGCCTCCTAAATATATAGAAAATTAACAGAAAGGTACTCTAAGTCTTCTCTTATATATGTGTATATATATACACATATATATACATATAGCCGCACATATGTACCTTTTTTTAAGGGAGGTACCAGCCTCACCAGATGTATAACAGAAAATACATTCCCAACAAGGAGTGGCCAATTTTTGAGTGTGGATATTAGAGACATTCTGTTACATTCATTACCCAATGAAAGAACAATTTCTGAATTAAAATCTCCAAGCATCTAGTTTTCCTAGTAAAAATAAAATAGCATTTCAGAATGCTTACCTTGAGGAGAGTAGCTAAAAACTGTCCAGCTCTGTTCTGGTAGGATACACTGTTGAGACAGTAAAATTTATGTGGCAAAATTGATTTTGTATCACAAAGACAAGTACTTCAGACTAAAGAGTTTGTAGACAGTAAACTTGAATGTATAATGGGACTAAGCAAGACCAACAGTCCTGTAACATCTAGTGATAAAAACTCTAGGAGGAATTTAGGAAAGCAAGAAAGACCTGTTTTGAACACAAGACCATCTTCATAACATTGCTGTACTACTCACCTATCATTATACAGAGCAGAAGAATATGACCTTCTGTGACTCTCCATCACCCTCATCACTCAGTATCCCTTCAAAAGTTAGTGCAGTCCAGGACAGGACAGAGGAGAGCCTGGCTGCACTGTGGAAGAAGTCATGGGTGATTGCCCTTACATCCATCTGGGCTGGGAAGGAGCGAGCCAGGGTACAAAGATCCCTTTTCTATCCCTGGTGGAGCCCCTGGTGGTCTAGTGGTAAAGGCGCCGCGCTATCACCGTGGAGACCCGGGTTCGATTCCCGGTCAGGGCCACTCCCGGGCAGGTGGGGCTCGTTAGCCCTTAAAGGCAACCCACCTACGTCCTAAGGACCTCGCTGCCACCGTCCAAGCTCGCTTGGCCCCGGCAGATGAACCTTAGGATTAAAGGGTGGGCTCAGTTCTGCGCACACTGTGTCTCACCTAAAAAATCCAATGCGCAGGCTGGAAGGTGTAAAGACCTTCCCCGGATCTTCGCTCGCGAAGACTGGCCATTAAAAAAAAAACACCTCAGCACTCCCTCCTCAGTGCTGTAACTGAACTCACATTGCACTTGGGATCACTAGGCCTAATTTAATTTAGCTCAAGCATTGCTACCCTTCACAACACTGTGGCAACTACAGTGTAGACATGCTAAAACACACTGGGGGTGAAGAGGAATACGAGGAGGAAAGAAGGGAGGGAGGGGAGGGAAGGGGACGGGACCAGGCCGCACAAGACCTGTCCTTCGGTAAATTTGAAAAACAGCATAAATGAGCAGAGACTGAGATTCTGAACTACAATGAAGCCTAATACATTGACTATCAAGGTGCCAGCCAACTCATTAACTTGTGCTGTGAAACATGAAGCAGGAGTACAGAAAATATTTACCTTCGCTGAAAATATTTGATGAGTATTTCACTTCAGAAAAGTGTTATAAATGCCTATATAATTCACTTGCATGCATAATTGCCTTTATGAGCAAACCAGCACTGTAACAGCACCACTAACTCCCCAAATTCTTGGTTTTGACACTTCTTCCCACAGCTGAACTATGGACTTAGTTTCCAGACTGTGACTTTTTCCCCCTTTTAGACTGCTGTCAAACAAGAATGTCTGGGGAAGACAAGGATGGGGAAATGAGCTCATGGGAGATACTTTTAATTTATAGAACTGGAATCAAGGCTGCCACAAGTAAAACTCTAACTCAAACATGGCCTCATCCATAATGCTCTTAGAGCTCTTGGAGAGTTCCTCAGTGATCCTGTAACAGTGAGGAAAGGTGCTAAATTTCTGAAGTGCAGAAGATGAAGTGACTCTGTGCAGGCAAGAAGGAGAAGAAACAAGAAAAGAAGTTTAAAGTTACTTAGTATTGTAGATTTCCTGTAAAGATTGCCTACATTCAGGTGGTTTGTGTCTGCTTATAGCCTAGAACTCATTTGGTTGACTATTTTCAAGAAATGGAGTTCTCCTCACACCTTGTAGCTAAATAACTGTAGAGCCTAGCCTCAGCTATCCCAAGTTGAGGATTGTTAATTGGCAGCCTAGAACTAGGCAGGCTGGAATGGTGACAAAGACCAGGAAAGGTAAAGATGGGGTTTGTTTCCCATATTGCTGCAAACCAGGGCAAGTGGTCCTGGCACTTTCACAGTATTTTTAAATTAACACACCTAACACTAACAATCAGGTCTCTACTGGTCATTAACATCTAGGTGGCAGTTCTAGCAAATAGTTGCATCTGTTTACAATGACCTCAAGCACCTACTACTACCCAATGCATGCTGGAGAACCCATAAGTGTTCTCTCTGATATATATGGCCATGTATACACGTATATAAGTATGTTACAGCTTCCCTGTCCTACCCTCACCATGACTCAGGAAGGTTCTATTGTCTTCAGTTGCACAGTCATTGGTAGGTATCATAAAAAAAAAGCTGAAACAAAAAGACAAAAATCAGAACCAAAAAAACCTGAACAAACTAGAGTGACTGGACTTAAGCATTTACTAAGTCAAAAGAAATAAAGTCAGAGAAGTAGTAAAACTTCTTCATTTCTGATTATTTGGGTAGAGACTTGACAGTTTATCTCACTCCTTAAACAAAAGAGAATAACCAAACTCCTCCAGCATCAAGAGATCAGTGAGGCTGTGTTTTGTACCTGTATTTAGGGCTGAGTTTTGAACACAAAATAATCACATAGCTTCAAAGACCTCCAAAAGCTGAGTAGAATAAAAGAAACTGACAGTTCTTAGCACTTGAAGTGGTTTCAGATTCTCAGGAGTCATACTTAAAATTTCTGACTGTGTGGTGTCAGCAATATGTGAGAAACCCTCAGCTAGCTGAAATCACATGGTAGAAAAACCAGGGATACATTAGAATGGGTAACACAATATTTTTCTGATACTATGCCCATCAATTTCTCCATAAAACTTCTGTCTCAGATGCACTTCAATAGCCTTCTTTACATTCCTGTCTCTTTAAAATAGTACCTTTATTTCACTGGATCCTGTATAAGTACATAGATTTTCAAACTCTGAGCTGGGGCTCAGCAAGTCTTGGCAGCTTTTCCCAACACAGTAGCATACTTCCTTCCCTCTTTCTGCTTGTGTCTCTTTGCTCTGTCTGAGAGGTACACAGAAAACAAAACAAAACCCAATCAACCAAACAAAATACCAAGAAAAAAAACCCCAAATACAAAAAAAAAAAGTACACCAAACAAGCAAACAAACAATCTAAAAAAAGCCTCAAATTAAATAAAACCAAAAATGGCACAGAGGACAGACAGAAGGTATCTTGAAAAAAATTCAGAAGTGCTTATAACATGATGAGGAAAAACTGTTTAGTATTTTCTTTTAAAAAGAAGAACTAGGGGGCTACCTAATAAAAGTATCAGAGGCTTAAAAGAAAGGGAAAAAACCAACCTCAAACACATTAATTTAAAAAAAATGCATAATTCTTTGTATAGAATAATAAACAGAATAATGCACAGAATTCACCATATATGTTACAGATGTAGGTAGGTATGATTTCAAAAACAGAAAGGACACGTCATTGTTGCACATTTTATCTTGGCAAGACCCTATCCTACTGACCCACACAAGTAATCCACACAAGACCATTCTGAATAAAAGAGCAACCTGTACTTTCTTTGGTTTCTTACTCACTTTCTCAGTATTTGCTACTCTTAGTGCCACGGATGGAACAATTAAAGTGGCCTTTCACTCCTTTGTGGATTTTGCAACCATCACTGTTAATCTTGTCATCTTTTTAGTTCACTTTGTCCTTCTTAAGAATATTCCACTTTATATGGGCCTAATTCAAGGTTGGTGAATGAAGCCTGGTTTCTTCTGAAGTCCCCTTTAAGTTGCAGAAAGCTGTTCTCTTCCTCAGATAGAAGTTCGGACCACCTGAAGTGATGGGAACAACTCAAACTCCTAAATGCTTCTATGCTTCTTACTTTACATGCAGCCCACGATAATGCTTCTGTCAAGGAGAATCTTCAGTCTTCATGACCATGTTGGAAACAGCCAGATGACACCAAGTGCCTAAGACCTTAGGGTTCATCTTCACAGATGTATTTTGCAGCTTCATCACTTAACAGGATAACTGAGATAGGTTTATTTCTAGAGAGACTGTGCCAGGATGTTTGAGATAATGTGAGTTATGAACCCTTTATAGTCGGGTGTAGCAATTATGAGTCTGGAGTTCAAGATGGAATAGACTGACAAATGCTCCTGATTTTCAAGATTGTAGCAGCCTATTGAAAAAACAGAATGGCCTACTCATGAATCAAGATGTTACTTGCTTTCATGGTTATACTGATAACCAGTTCAGTCAAAACTCAGCCAAAGATATTGTTATTATGGGAGAGGTGTGATGTCAGCTGGGCAGCTTTTTTAAATTTGAACTTCCGAAGTTCTCTCTGCTTTCAATTGGAAGTAACTTTCAGGTTTCGTGAAATTATTACATGGTTTGTATTTTGGTTTAAACCTCTGTTTTGCAAAAGTTACATGCACTGCATATTTTAGGAACCTTTAGGAAGTTGCAGTTAGGTTTGTACCAAGCCAAACAACATTCCTGTAAGACAGCGCTCCTAAGAAAAATTTGACTAACCTGCAAATTCTACTATATTATATCTCAATCACACCTTCTCTAACTAAAACTATGACTGCTTTCAACACTTCTTTCCTCACAGCTTCCCTCTCCTTATTCCAGAAAATCACAGGAGAACTTACAGCATACATCTTTCTCAATCAAAGGCACAAGAAAGCAGTTTACTGCAAATAACTTCTCTATCAGAGACATCTCTTTGTTGCTATTTCACAGTCTTAGTTGCCAAATCTATAAATAAGAGGAACAAAACATTTGGGTATTTTTAAAGCAACTGCCAATCTCTTTTAGGAAATTCTTTTCAGATCAAAGTATTTGCTTTTAATATTCCTCACCTGAACTCGGATCTCTGCTTCTTGCTTAGAGGCATGAGTGCCATCTATAGAACAGTCACAAGCAGATATTTACAGGAATGTTGAGAAATAAGTGAGACTTTTGTCCCTGTTGTCCCAGGAGACAGTTTTGTCCCTTTAACAAAAAGCTCTCTTGCTATTCTGTTTATGTGCACAACAAATTCATTAATTTTCCACAAGTGGAGGTTTAACATAAGTAAACAAGTGTCATTACAATTTTAAGCAGAGAAGGAATCACTGACAGAGATAATGATATTGATATTTGTTCAAAGACTGTGATGATGTTTTAATTTAAAATTAACTGTATATGCCTGATGTACCAGCAGAGGTGCAAATATTTAGTATAACAGGAAATACTTTTTTTTCTACTGCGCATTAAATCATGTAAGAAAAAAGAATGAAAACCAAACAACTAGCTCCCACCCCACTCTGTTAATTCTCTTCTTCTAAATAAGAGCATTTTATGACAGCTTATTTATACAATGATTTTTCTTTGATCTTCCTATCTAGTCTTTAATAAGATATATAGAGGTATTGAGTATTTTAGTTCCGTCTCTATTATAAAAGCTTTCTTGTCTAATCCATTTCTTTTCTTGTTTCCTTTATGTCTGATGGTAACCACTTTCTCATGATGAAAAGGATTTTAATTGAGGCACTACGAGTAAATTTGTAATCCTTTATGTGAAGCCTTTCTTCCTGTTATGTATCTTTAAGTTATAAATATATCCAGCTTGTAATTTAAAATATAATTGTGTTTTGTATGGAAAATACAGGCATGGAAAGCAGAGGGCACCCTATCACATGCTAACACTCTGGTTACAAGAAAAGAAATAATTAAAAAAAAAAAAGAAAAAGAAAAAGAAAGAAGAGAGAGAGAAGAGAAGAGAAGAGAAGAGAAGAGAAGAGAAGAGAAGAGAAGAGAAGAGAAGAGAAGAGAAGAGAAGAGAAGAGAAGAGAAGAGAAGAGAAAGAGAGAAGAGAGAGAAAGAAAGAAAGAGAGAAACAAAGAGAATAGAAAGAAAGAGAATAGAAAAGAGAAAGAGAAGGGACAATAAATGGGAAGGAAAGAATGAAAGGAACAAAAAAGAACCTGCTTATGTCAATCTAAAAAAAAAATCCATTTGTGATCACAAATGAAACATTTCCAATCTCATAATGGGTAGATTGCTTGGTTTTATTACCAGCCATGCAAAGCAAGACCTCATCAAAAGAAACACTATGCAGAGGTCCCATCTTTCCATTAAAATAATTTCAAAAAGCTTTTTTTCCCCCCTTTTTCCACTGAAAGAATCCATTTTGCAAGATGATTTAGCTCAAAATCTGCTGGGAGTAACCCTTGACATAAAGTCATATTGTGTTGGAGTTTAGTCCTAAATTCATACATCAATTATTTACTGTCAACGCAGATTGTATAAGTGTAGAAAATTACTAGGAATGATATTTTCTCTCAGGCAGAAAGAATGTGATACAGCGGATACATCCCACCTAATGTGCTGTCCCACTGTCCACAGGCCAGAATTATTTATGCATTAGAAAACACTGTGCCAGGGCAAAAATAAGAAGGGAGAGAGAGAGACAGACACATTATTTTAAACCTTTCATAACATCCATAAATATTTCATAACAAATAAATAAAGAATGTTGGGCTTGTTTGGAGGACAGCTGTAGCTGCATGGTTCAGTGCTTTGCAAAGCTCCAGAGACCCGCGCTTACCCCTCAGTTAAGCCCCCATTTCTTTTTAATCATCCACTTAGTGCATTGTGGGTAGGGGAGCTCTCCAGGTGAGTTGAAAAGCTGGAGGTTATGTATGTGAATACAACTTTTTATTTTAGATTGTTAAAGCAAACAGCAGAAGGCAAGTTTCTCTTTAATACCCTGTTCAGTGCTTTTGCCTTCTGTCATTGCAATTTTTTAATATATCAAGAAAATGTCTACTTTGTCCCTAAACCCACTATTAAAGGGTTATTCTACTCCTTTTTTCCATTTCAAAAACTCACTTTTTAATGTGTTAGTCATAAATTCCATGTAGAAAAATTATGTTTAAATGGAAGGGAGTTATAACAATCTTAAAAGAAACATAATTTCATGTTTCTGAACTGCTATAGATGAGACCAAGGCTGCCTTTAGGAGATTCCTCTTACTTTGTGTTAAGAGTTTGAGTTTGTGCACCTCACATCAGTGTGATGCACTCATTAATGGTGTACTTGGGTTACAAAGCATGTGAGAACTAGCTACCCTAGTGTGAGGCTTAGTGTCCTATTCAAATTTGCTTTTATGGGGAATTAGTAATGGACTCCTGATTTAGCTGACAGAACAAAAAAAAGTCAGAACAGAAGGCTGGATTAGAGTAAATTAATTTTAAGATCTCAGGGTTGCATTTTGGTTTATTTGTTATATTGCATTATATATATGTTATACCATAGCCTCTGGGGACACCCTTAAGTGATACGCCATTGTTTTGTGTGGCTTTTTTAATTGCTTCATGTTCTGGTTCAGCCTCGGAAATTCATGCCTTCCATCCACTAAAGGTGACTGTGGAAAGCAGCACTGCAAATGCTTCTTAGTGGCTGATGGAGGGGACTGCTCAAGGACAAGTATTGGCTCTGGAGTCAGAGCCTACAGAACAGCATCATTTACCTCTTCATGGCGTGCCACCGTGTGTCTCTAGAGGCCTTCCTGAGGCCTGACCAGTTTGCAACCTGATATCCAGGTCCACACAGCTCTGAGTAGGGTCTTGGGAATGACTTTTATTTACTTGGGGGAATGTGTAACCTGCATATTGTGCCTTCTAGACAAAATGATACCATTTGCTAACAGAAGCTAATGCACCTCCAAGCTGCTGTTGAGCATATCCAGAGGGGTGCAGAGGGCCTGAGGCACAATGTTAAATGCCACCTCTAATCCCTGAAGTGACATACTGCGGGATCCCTGCCCCTCTACTGGTTATTGCATGAAGAACTGTGCAACTTGACCTCTCTGGGGTTTCCACCACCAGGACTGTCATTGCAGACTGGCTTTTCTGTATTGTGAAAGCAGAAGGATGGATACCTGCTTTGTCATCCTGCTGGCTTAGAAGGTGATGTCCAGAGCTTACATTCTGCAGTTGTAATCTCCAGCTCCACAGTGAGAGACCTTGTGGCCTCCAGTGTGACAAAAATGATAAATTCCTACATCTGAAGAGGTGAAGCTATAGGCAGAAAACTCTGAATCAAAATTTGTGAAGTGCATTTGCAGGAACACACACCTGGTAGCAGAAGGTTGTTGTGATGTTGAAAGATACTCAGCGGAATATGAGCTGGCAGCAAAAATGTTCACAGTAATTTTGATCTGCCTACACAGATGCTGACAGACCCCAGAGTGGGGAAATCCACAGAAGTGGAATATCATGTTCAGGACATCTCATTGACAAACTGGAGTGAGACCACAGAAGTGCAACAAACAGTGAGCATCACTTTGGAGGGACTCGCATACCTACAAAAATCCTGGTCTTCCTGTGTAAGACAAGCTATAAACTGGCAGAGAACTAAATATTCATTTGAACTAGGAGATGGATTTCAGGTTAAAAAAATATTACAAACTTATCTTTATATGTGGATTCTCTCCACAACAGCATATGAACAGTTTTTCTAGAAGTTAACCCCCACCTCAGTGAAAACAAAGCCTGAGTTTCAATTGTTCCAGCTTCAACTTCAGCTCATTAAATCATACTAACCACCTGTGAGCGAACTGAAGCACTCTTTACCTACTCATAGGCTTAAACATGATGTCTTCTAACTAATCCTCTGGCAGAATAAGAAGATTCTAAATTGTGTTTGGGGCTTCCTCGTGGGCATTTGCAATGCTATCAACAGCTAGTATGAATTGTGGACACCAAAGTGGGGACAGTTTTCCAAAGATAGCAGCTCCAGTGCTACATGCAGAAATAATATGACCTTTCAACTTATAGTCAGTATTTTCTTCTATATACCTCTAGGGGTTGTGTTAGTTGCTTTAGTCAAGAGCTGAATATATAGATACTAGTAAATGAAAACAGGGTTGAGGGGGAAAGTGAATCCTCTAAAGTAGTAATCATGCAAAAGAATAAGAAGGTTTTTTAGCTGTTACAGTGATCCCCAGAAAAGTACCAAATTATCTGTGGAAAATCTGGTAGGAAAAAAAAATTTAAAAATCCCCAAACAAAATAATTAAAAAACCAACCAACCAACAAACCAAACACCACCCCCCGCAACCAAATAAATATAGCTGGCCATATCTTCATAAATGTAAGTATTCTGAAAAGCAGCTGCATGTTCCTGTTTAAGTAAATTACTATTTGTCTTTTATTTTGCTTTTCATTGTGAAAATATAGTCACCCTTTCTTGGTGAGTTTGACCTTCAATATTATATCAAACTATCATGATGTCCAGGTGGTGTTATGCTGCTCTTTTTTCATATTAACTGAGTATTCGTGTCTAGAGTACAATAGAATATTTTATGTGATCTGTTTTTTGAGAAGATTTGAAGTCAAGAAGGAAACTTTCTTGACAAATTTAAAAGACCATTTGAAAGACTTTCCTAACTCATCGGTGTTACATAATCATGGAATTTGCAGATGGTTTTTGATTTTTGGATTTGTTTTTAGATTGGGGTTTTTTGTTTGTTTGTTTTAGTTTGGGGTTTTGTGTGGCTTTTTTGTTGGGTTTTTTTTGCCCTTTTTTTTTTTTTTTTGTGAAGACAGGAGTTATTGATCAAAGGCAAGCAAATTGAGAAAATTGTCAGATGAAGAGGTCAAAAATCCCCATTCCAGAAGGTTAAGAGAATAGCCTATTACAGTCTACATATTTTGTTAGATTTCCTGCATTGTCACAGAATCAGCCTATATCTATCCCCTTTTAGAATGGACAAGCAAATGATACCCTACTGTCTCATGAACAACATTATAATTCTTATTTTCTGCTTTCTCAATGAAGAGAAATAGTGTTGAAAACCTCTAACTACTCTTTAAAATTTCCACAAATGACAGAAATTAGTGTTCTTTGCTGATTAAAAAAAAAAAAATTATTTGTCTAAAAATCAGTGTGTTTGTTTTGGTTTGTTAGTCCAAATATTGTGCATGTACTCCCTCTGGAAATGCCTTCTGATACTTCTAATAGGAGAAACTGATTGGAGACTGAGGCCTCAATTTCAGAAAGCATCCTTAATTCCAACCAGCAGTGCAAGACCCCATCAAAATGTAAATGTGATCCTGAACTTGGATATCCTTCTGTTTCTTCCTTTTGAATGAGGGACACAGTAGTGATCTTCTACAGACAGTGCTTCTTCAGAAACTGGCCAGTTAACTAAGCCGTAATTTTTACAAGATTATTTTAGTTCACTTTTAGGGCTGAAGTAAAGAAATAGCATTTTTGTCACTTTCTAAACCATAAAAATTATTTTCAGGAGGAAAAAAGGAAAAAAAAAAGCAATAAATAAAAATTAATACAATACATGCCTGGCTGTTAATGGAACTCTACAATTTCATAAATAATATTAATCTTTGATTAAAACATTGTATTGGTAATATTGTAAACTTTGCTATGAATCTCAGTATTTTGCAGACAAGTATGGTAGTTATTTTTCTCTTGCTTGTATACAGATGACCTTCAACTGAGACACAAGCAGAAAACTGAATTTTTTATATATAGAAGCTTGTGAACAAAAGGTCTTTCCTTGGTATCCTTTTTCACAGGACCCATGCATTTAAAATACTGTAAGCTTCATTTCATTTTATGCTGACTGAGATGTTTACTATTGTCATGTTATTAACCTTGCTTTACAAAAGCTTTTATAACTCCAGTATTAGAGTTTATTATGAGTCTTAGTTGTGATATACAGTTCATGGCCTTATTAAAGAATGTGTCCTGCCCTTGGAATTCCCTGCTATCAAGTAAATAAATAGGCACTTTTCTCTCTTTAAACAATCAAATAAAATCATAGACATATGGGTTTTCTTTAGTATCCTCCATACAAAATGAATTTTCAGGAAGATTTGACTTCTTAGATAATTATTAATGTGATACAAGCCCTTTATAATTGAGATCTGACCCATGAATTCCACAAATGAAAAGTATTACCGATTGTTTGTGCATTTAATGTGAATTAGTTGGTGTCAGGTCAGTTTCCAATGGATAAATTGTCATTTAACACTTCAGAGTTGCCATGTTTCTATCTTTTTTTTTGGACAGATAAACCAAGAAACACAGCAAGTGTGGGGAATTTATTAGTTTTCAACTGTGTGCTATTCGCTAAGGAAAAAAGAAGAAAGTTTCTGGAGGGTCAGACTGACAATTCTTGAGTTCAAGTTATTTTTTGATGAGTTTAAAATAGCACAAAACTTGAAAAAGTAGTTCTGTTTGAACCTTGAGAAGCACAATCGGTAACAAGTCTGAAATCTTTCAAGACTTTTGTGAGCCTTATAGATGATTCCTGCCTGTCACAAAGAGTACATAATCAGTTGGTTCAGGACTCAAAGACATCTATAAAGCAGGGTTTAACCCCCTCAAAATCAACTGCATCAGCTTTCTGCTTTCATTTTGCATACCAGTTTCCACTGCAGATGCCAACCTCTGTGTGCTCTGCACTGAAAAGAATTGGCTGAAGACTTCATGTCTGAGTAACACCATCTTTCCCATGTCTGTCTCAATGTCTTTGACCCTGCTTAGATAAGTAATTTCTTCCATATTCTTCTCCAGGAAACATTCCTATTTGACCACGGAGAAAATTTACTTCTGCAAACTGCTGAGATTTGCCTCTCTTAGACACTTTCTAACCACACTTCAAAGTGGCCATCATGCATGAAAACATTCACATATATTTTTAATACTGTCCCTTTAGTCTTTGGCTTTAATCCACTGCCTTTAATATTTCTACAAAGCTATACAGATATTATGTAAAGGTCACATCTGAATCGAGTGTACTCTAAAGAATCACATTCCTTAAGATTTTTTGTCTACTTAAAATCGAGCACAGCACTTAGAGAGAGGAACTGCTGGGTTAGTGTTCTAAGTGCTTTTAAACCTATATCAGCTAAACTTTATAAATGATTGCACTCTGGTGAGACATATATAAATTAGGCAACTTACGTTATAAAGTTACTTTATAAAGGGGTGTTGTCAAGACGTGTCTCTTTGGAACATTTCCTGAGATGCAGGAGAACACAACCATCTAGATATGCCAGACTACTGAGATGAGCTATGTAGAGGTAACAAAAAGAAAATTTTACTGTGCAACAGTCTCTTTCAATTTCACCACCCAGGATGGTAAGTTGTATCCCCTATTTTCTCCTTGTAAGCTCCCTATGACAATTTTATTATGACCATTCAGAAATTAAAAGAGCAAAATTAGCAAGTTCTACTGAACCTCATCTATTTCCAGTTTCAGAAGTAATGAATGACCTCTACAGGAGGTAACAAACCTTGTTTCAGGTTAACCAGTTCATTGCAGCACAACAGGGGAATTACCTTTTCCAGTGCTTGTGCTGTCTGCCACAGAAAACGTTGACTGCCTGTAATGGTGGGTTTGTGACTCTCAGTTTCCATGTGACTGTGAAGCACTCAAGGGCACCACACAAGTGTGTCTCTTCCTGCAAAAATAGCAGAATGCCTGAAATCTGGTGAGTTTTTTTTTTTCCCCAGCTGTATCAACTATTTAAACAACGTACTGCCTCTACCTGCTCCTTTTTTTGTTTTTCATAAAATCAACTGGGTTTGAAAAGATTTCTGAGATCATCAAGTCCAACCCTTGATCCAACACCACCGTGGTTACTAGATCATGGCACTGAGTGCCGCATTCAGTCTCATCTTAAAAACCTCCAGGAACGGTGAATCCACCAGCTCTCTGGGCAGCCCATTCCAATGTCTGATTACTTTCTTCATAAAAAATTTGTTCCTAATATTCAAACTAAACCTCCCCTGGCAGAGCCTAAGACCATGCCCTATTGTCCTACTGTGGATTGCCTGGGAGAAGAGACCAATGCCTGCCTGGCTAGAACCTCCTCTCAGGTAGTTGTAGAGAGTGATGAGGTCACCCCTGAGCCTCCTCTTCTCCAGGCTAAACAACGCCAGCTCCCTCAGCCTCTCCTCATAGGACTTGTACTCAAGTCCCTTCACCAGCCTGGTTGCTCTTCTCTGGACCTGCTCCAGCACCTCAATATCCTTCCTGAACTGAGGGGCCCAGAACTGGACACAGTACTCAAGCTTTCTTTAGAAAAATAGTATTATAAATAATAACAAGTAAAAAAAGCAAAAGTAAAAAGCTGACTATTCATAGTAGGCAGGAACAGGTTCATTGGGACCTCTGATACCTTTTATTTGACTAATTGATATAGCAGGAAAATTTAAACAAGTTTCCAGACTCGTGTTTTGCTGCCTTGAAGACAAACCTGAAGGTCTTGCACACTTGACAGTTTCACCAACTTTTCCTAACTTTTCCAAACACCAACTGTCCTAACACACATTGCTTCTATTCACAAACTTTATTCTACCTGTGTTCTTAAACCATTATAGCTCCAGTAAAATACCGGAGCTTATAATTTCATTTATAAAGTGTGGAAAGTGTTCCAAAATGCCATAACAAAATAATAAGTTAGCATTCTGGTGTGGCATTCTTGGTTTGTCTAAAGTGCCAGCTAACGTAGCTGGATGGCAGCGTCCCCATTTTCCCCCCTTTTTCTCTTTTAAACAAATGCAATCTTGTGGAACAGGAAAACTTTTTTTTTTAAATAAAGGAAATTGGAATTTTGAAGTTTTCAAATAAAAGAGTTGCAGGTTTACATTTGAAACTAAACCCAAAAACTGTCATCTGGATCTGAAATGCCCAAATTAAAAGGAAAATTGTGGCAGCAACACCTTGCATGCTAGTATGTGTTGTCCTCTGAAGAGTACCATAAAAAGAATCATGGATTATTAATACAATGGATTTAATACAACAGTAACTTTTATAAACACATGTGATAAATACACAATGTCCACTAATTAATCTAGAAACCTTTCAGTCACAATTAAGATCTCAACTGGTATGCTATCTGAAAAATATCCTCTTTCACTGAAAAAATACATATATTTAGCATGAATTTCTATAAAATTCAATAATCCAATTTAAAGCTTGATTATCAACTTTAAAGTCCATGGAGGACTTCAATGAAAAAAAGGTAAGGCTCATATTATTTTTGTCTGAACAAGAATATAGTTTCTGATGTACTCAAGGCTTATCCTAAAAGTAATGACCTACAGAGGATATTCAATGAAACCATTTTTTTGTATATCTTAGTTATCTAACTAAAGTATCTCAGTTGAGAGGATGTAATGAATTGAATATAGGTGAAAAGTTCTTTTTGATTAAGCATATTGAAAATTTAATAGAATTTATAGTTTGCAGAATTACCACATGTGGTAAAGACAAGATTGTCAGAAAAACAAAAATACTTAATTTTATATAAAATGTTATAGGAGGTGTAAAATTGTTTTTTTTTCTTTAGAACTAAATGGCACCTACACTCCACTGCAATTTTAAAAATTTATGTTTAATTCATGGTAAACTAGTGGGGTGTTTTTCATATAGAAAGCTGGACTATGCTTTATGCAAACAAAGGTGGTGGGACGAAGATGTTTAATTTGCTCAAGACACCATAAAGAGAGAGTGAAAAACCAGAAAGACAACTGCAAAGCTGAAAATTGTTTTGCAGTGGGAACATACTATAGTGAATCTTAAGAGTCTTAAGTTCTTAGCTGTTCCTTTCAAAACAACAGAGGCATAACTTCACGCACTAAAAAAAATACATTGTCTTCTCACCTGAAAAATATGATTTCACAGTTCTGTAGGCTCTTACATAAGCAAAGGGTTTTGGTTTTTCTGAAGTTGCACAATGTCTGCAACTTCTCAGGTGCAATTTATATGACTTAAGGGTAAAAAGACCTTATTCTGTTTGTGAATTGAGAATAATTCCATTAGCTCAAATATGGTTTGTAGCAGTGGACTTAGAAATGCTCTCACCATCAGTGAATTTTGTACCAGCTGAGATGAAAGCGAGGTAAGTCATGCTTCCTTGTCTTAAGGTACATTTCTGTTTTGCTGGAGTTTCACTGATGCTCTGGGATGAATCTCAGAATGTCGACCATGTATGCTAGAACTGTAGCAACAAAGCAAAACATTTTTGTCTTCATCATTATTTAGAAACATTTCAATATTTATTACTATTAAGAAAACCTTCTTCACTCTGCCAGTATTTGAAATCATAATTGTGGCAATACTCAGCAGTATTTCTGGTGCTTTAATCTTTGCTCTGCAGTCTCATTTCACACACTACTGCCACTTTCGAGATGGGGCTTCCTATGAATTCAATTTAAAAAGTCACTCAAAATCCCTTCCCTCGATATGCAATATTCCATAGAGAAGGTTGTGGAAAAAACACCCCAAAAATGTAAAAAAGGTAAATATGTAAAAAAAAAAAAAATTAACATACAAAAATAATTAACGTTGTCAGTCAATGTATTACCAGTGTATTCCAAGAGTATCTCTTAAGTTTAATGACACATCAGCTATTTCATAGACTATCACAGCATGCCAAGTTTTGAGCTTGTGTGAATTAGTGAAGCTGTATTATGGTCAAGAGAAATGCATTTACAACAACTGGGAGGTCAGATGGACTTTTTTAATGTAGTATACATGCAGTGAACATTCTTTTTTGTATAGATCTATAAGATGCTGGTTAGGATAACATTTGTTATAAACAAATACCTCAGTAGACTCAAATGATCCAATCAGGTTTGGTTCCCTGTATTACTTTCTGCTGAAGAAAAAGGGTACTGGAACTGATCCACTGCCTGTGATCTGAGACTGAGATCTTGCTCAGATGTGTTATGTGCTTTCATTTGTGCTCTCTGAGTGGCCCCAGAGACAGCACAGCTGTAAGGAACGTAGTTTCTCTTGAAGCCAGAGGCACTAGTCCTTTCCCTTCCACAAATTCCTGGATTTGTTGCACTGCACAAATCCAAATTAATTGTTGCTTGTCAATATTCTCTCCTTCACTCATCCCAGTCCACTGATTCTGCACAATAAAAAGTGTCATGAGAAGCTCATGTTAGGAAGTCTTTACCAGGTAATGCAATAACTGACCATTTTTTGGACCACATTCTGTCGTAGCGTTGAAAAAATATATTATGATCACATTAAATTTATGAGTTACTACTGATTTTTAACTTCTCTTACTTTAATTAATGCTAATTTGACCACAATGTTAAATAAATAGTGTGTGTAGATTTTAGAGCTCTTCATAATATCTCCCTTTGAAAGTAGTAAGCCAGGTCCTGGAACAAAACTTTCAAAAGGACTCTGTCTTAAAAGGCTGAAGCAGAGAGAGAGAACTGTTCCAGCATGATTGAATGTACATAGTACAGAAAACTGGAGCCAGAACTGTTACAAGTGGTTACAGCTAATTTAACACTTGGTGTTAGAAAATTGCAAAAAAGAGAGTATGTTTAATTAGCTTTACACAACTAGTTTCATCCTCCCCTCATCTTAGACCTGCACCCTAATTAAAAAATTAAATAGGTTTATGTCCATTACAGAGGCTTTATTTTGCTGCATTCCTCCAAAACCAAAAATATCAGTAGAATGAACATTCATCATTTCTAGACTGCTCTAATTCTCACATTCTAGTTTTCAGCTTGCTTTTATATGTATATGTGAATGATCTGCCCAAATATTCTGCTGAATACATACTAATAAACTGCATTAGTATTTGCATACCATGTGCTCACTTAGGGTTTAATTACACTTTGTTCCACAAACAAGTATTTTTTAAAAATTAACGTATGTCAGCTAATTATTTTTCCTGACTTATTTACTTTTTCATTTTGCTTCATTTTTAATTTATACAAGACCTCTTTGTGGCCTTGTTTCATTTTCCAAAGAATGATAATAACTGAGGCTCTAATACCTCAAGCACTCAGGCAAATCCTTTAGTTTATCCACCTCAGCAGTCATCAAAGATTTTTACGTACAAAGTAAGGAAAGTAACACATGAGCATAATTTTTTTCAGTTTTGATGCTGAGATATACCCATATACTATACATATTGCACAAACTACACCCTACAAAAATTGGAGGTTAACCAGAAAAAAGCCACCATTCCACCCTAGCAATCTCAAATTCCACGTTTGGCAGAACTGATGGAGGTACATCACTCATTTTCCTTTTACATCCCACATGATGTTTTAGGAGGTGTTCTCACCTAGTCAGAAGGGTCCATACTAAATGCACGAATGCATGCTTCATATCCTTTGAATATTGATTGGAAGATAAAACTTGATATACATATAGCTGCTCACCAGGATATGAGAGTGAACCTAACTAGAAGAGAACAAAACAGTCAACTTCATCAGGCCCTCAGGACGTGCAAGTATTGCAGATTCATTCATATGGTTCAATAAACATACCGACAGATCATTTCAGATTATGTCATTCCTCTAAAAAATATGGCCTTGGGACTCACAGGACACTCAAAAAGAAGTTAAGGACAAACAAAGTTAACTTTTTTTTTTTTAATTACACAGAACAATGATATTTCATATGAAATTTTTTCCTCATCAAATATAAAATATCTTCACAGACAGTACAGTTCTCATATTGAAAGTCAGAACAAGAACAGGTTTTGTATAGCCAAGACAGCTCTTTGGATATGCTTGAAGCTTGTTCAGAGGCAACCTGGGAAACCCAGGGACATGTTTCTCAAAACACCTTAGATTTCAGCACAGGCTGCCCAAGCTCACCTGCATACATACTTGCCAGGTAGTTTGGCTTCATTTAATTGACTATAAAGCCATACCTGGATTCTCATTTACCTCTGTCTTTAGTACCTTCTTCTCCAATGATGCAGGTGTATTGCTGGCAAATCTAGAAAAAGCAATCAAGTGCATTGGAAAAATCTCAGTCAGGTATCTACAGGTCAACTCCCTATCTGCGGTAGTATCTACAGCCACTGTCTCATCTGTTTTTAAGGAACCCCATGTGAGGCAAAACAGCAGAATTTTTGCTGGGTTGCATAAGGATTGCTGCTTGCAAAATACATAAAACTTCTTTTTTTCATTACCCATAACATCAAGACATTAAGAATGGCACCTAAAGGGAAGTCTAATGAAGACATAGAATAGGCAGCCTGGGGATATAGGAAGATGTCCCAGAACAGGTTAGACAAATAGCTGTGCAATCACATTGATAGGGCTGGTTGCCTTGGTGCAGACACTGGAATAGAAGAGAGCCTCAAGATCCATCTTTTACTACAGGTCTATGTAGATACCATAACCGCCAACAAATCCTTTACAGGTTTTACTATCATGTTGGAAAACAGAGATGATGCTCTGGAACATTCTTTCTGTAGTGTAAACCCATTTTCATTTGTACCATTCACCTGGAGAGCAAATTGTCCTCTTCTCTTTACAGCAGCCTCTTGCATATCTCACCTTATTGCCAGTGGTTTTTTCCCCCATCTTCTCTTCTTCAGCTTAAATAATCCTGATTGCTTCAGCCTCCCTTTTTTTGTCTTGTTTTCTTACCTCATCATTTTTATCTCTGTCCTTTCCACTTAGTGTAATTGACCTTCTTTTTTTTCAGTGTAGTGCCCAAAGATGATCACAAGGCTCAGGACCTTAGATTTTTCCAAATAAGCAAAATGATCACTTCATGTACCTTGCAGTTGTGATGTTGCTTGCCTTCTCTCAATATGGTACTTGCAGCCCCATGGTACCATTCCCTTATGCTATGGTTTCAGTGTCCCTCACAGCATTTGCTACAGAAAAGCCAGCTGCTCTGTGTTATGAACTTTTACAGTCTATAATGCCTATCTAGGTGCAAAACCTTCCTACCTGAAAAATAAAAGGGGTTTCATATTTTCCAATTTCCTCAGATTATTTCAAGTTTTTTGCTTATCTTTAAACATTAACAGCCCCTAAACTAAATATTTTTTTATATGAGGACTTGTTCCCTGGATGAAAAGCAAGCTGATATTTAAAGTATTGAATAAAACTGAATTAATCATAGGTCCTTGGAGAAAACAATTCTGCGACTGAACCATCAATAGGTACTCTTCAATATTTTTTATAACTATTTTACACGTGTTTTTAATGAAAGATCTACGTATAATTTTTCTGCAGTATATTGGGATGCAATTTTTTTTATGTAGTATATTTAATACAAACTTCCTCTTAAATCACTTGGAAGAACTCTATACAAAACAAGAGCTTTATTACACTTAGCAGGAGAAAATAAAAAGGTGTAAAGATAGTGCTTAACAATAACTGAAAATATTGAAACATCTGGGCAATGAGAAAAAGTGTACAGAATATAAAATATTTCACTTTTTACAGTTAAATTAAGTTTATTTAATTTTTAAGTTATAAAAAGAAGGGAAGCTTAAGAGTCAGTGAGGTTTAAGTTGTTCCAAAAGGTAATCACTGTATAAAAATATATGTTGGTCTTATTGTGATAAGGAATAAGGAACAGGAAAACATCGAAATGCACAGAAAGAAGAATATGAAGATAAGAGGTTTAAATTTTTCCTTTGTACCAGGTGGAGCACAGGTTATGAAAAGAAGCTAATTGCAGGCCTCTGATTATGGAGGCTATTTAGGACTATTCAAAGCTAAGAAAAGCTGCACAGTAAGAAATACAGTTACCAAAAGGTGCTCACCAGTGAAGAAATACCACAGAGGAGAGATTTTAGCCTTTTAGCTTCTGGTGATTGTAGGAAAATTATGTTGGGATTGGCCAAATACTAGGGACTGAGCACTCGGTGTGACTGCTACCCCTGTAGGGCTAATGAGAAGAGACATTCCAGTTCCCAATCCCAAGACAGTCTAGAACTCCTCCAAGAGTATTTAATGTAAGTCCTGCTACACATTAAGATGCACAAACACTTCTGGGCTCAATGAAACACCTCTAATGGATTGTCCCACTTGAGCCCAGGACTGCTTTAAATGATACTGCTGCAACAGCCCAGCTAGGAAAAATTCCATAGGAGAAGCCCATGCAAGAGGAGAATTCCTTAGTACATGCACAGTTAAAGGCTGCAATAGCAATGTTAGGCACACCAAGAAATGTTTGAGAGGTCTGGCAGAAGCAGGAGAAAGTAGAAAAAAAGAACAGCACTAGACTGGTTTGTTAACATGTGACTCAACTTCCTTCAGCAGCACAACTAATTATAAACTTATTTATTAATAAGTTTAAATAAACTTAAAATTATAAACTAGTAAGATAAAGTTACTGGAATAATCATAAAATCAGAGAAAATTCTAGGCCTGAAGTCTAGAAGTCACCTTACACATAAAGCAGTCTGAAACATCTCCGTACTTGACCCTTAGGAGAACTGACACATTGTGGAACGTATTGTGAACCGTGACACGAGAAGCTGAAGTAGGATGTTGCACTCTGCCTTTATTAGTGTAGGACAGACAAGCAAGAATTACAGCAAGTTGCAGAGAGACATAGTGGCACCAAGATTAAACAGCTAGAGTGTACAGTGAGTGAAGGGTGTGATGCGTTGCATGCTACAGCTGTGTTTTAATTCTCTCCACATGCTGTTTGTGGACCCTGAGCAGGACACTCTGGACTATGAATAGTACTACGTGAGCCCTGCACCAGTACAGGTGCTGCAGAGCCTTTTCTTAGTGAAGTTACACCTGACTGACTGTGTGTCTGAGGTCTGATAAATACTGGGCAGAGATTATCCTGGTCTGCCCAGCCACCTGCAGGGATTGCTAGCTAGAATATGAGTGCTAATTTTTTTTCTGATTTTACCTTTCCTTTTCACAATTTTGCTTTTCTTTCTTTAGGACATTGGAATCTTCCCTTCATTTGATTGAAATAAACATGCAGATTACAAAATTGAAAAGTTCCATCTACACAGAGTTCATAATTTAACTGTATTTTCTCATGTTCTGGGGAAATTGAAGCTGGGGCAGGTAAGTCTGTCCTCTGAGTTCCACACTGCAGACTTAAAGTTCATCACAAGGCACAAGTTAGATGCCTGAACTGCAACTTCCATAAAGCACTGGGGCAGATAAAACAGAGGTATACTTACTGGTACCTGCACCCAAATAATAATATGAGATCTGACTTGATGAATGACCACAAGCCAAAATGGAGTATTCTCAATCTAGTGGAAACTGAGTTTTCTAACAGAAGGATCTGGATATTGAAGAGAGAAGCAATTTTTGTTTTTTGGACAAAAACTTTTCCTACCCTGAGCTTATTAGAAATTGTACTTATCTTTTTCTCATGTAAAAATAAATAAATAAATAAATAAATAAACAAATAAATAAGTGAGCTTTTCTGATCATCTCTGCCGCTGTTATGAAACAATACTGGGCAATATTTCAATCATTCTTTCAGTAGTCTTCAATGCTGTTTATCTTTCTTCTGCAGTGTGTGTGTCTAGTCCCTAATTTCCATGAATTGTGTTACCATCTTTAGATTATTGGATTGAAGTAAAAATCAGTTTGCTTTTTTGAGACATTTCTTAAAATTCACCTGAAGATCTTTAATTGTTCATTTTCAGTCAGCTTCAGAAATCTGGTATGTCCTAATTAAGTACCTGAATTTCTTATTGACTTATAGATGTTGACTATCTCTCACTGAAAATACTCTTCTTTGCAGGTCCTCCTGAGTTGCTGAATCTGGTGAAATAAATTCACAAGATTTTAATTTTCCTGTATATATTATGCGATACATAACTTCATGCATCACTAATGATGGGTTGATTCACACTCTTTTTGTTGGCGTTGTACTTAAAATACTTGATGAAGACCTGCTTTATGACCAATCTGGTTTTGTTTTCTTTCAGAAAAAAAAAAAAACAACCTACAAGATTTTCTTCTCTCCACTCCACGGTTGAAAATTGCTATGGCTCTCTTGTTATGCATAAATTCACTTTTCTTATCCTTGAAAATAGTTCTAAAGCTTTCTATATTCCCTTCAACACCATGGCATCTCTACTCCAATCTACGGAACAGACTATAATTCTTCACTTCCTTTGGCATCAATAAAACAGAAACCAAGGTAAAACAGCAAGGAAAAAGCTACAATAAATGAATAAAGTGTTTTGTGGGTATATAATTTTCTATTCACTACCATTTCCCAAAATACATCCCAGATATGGAGAGTGTAGTGAGCCTGAATCAAGCTGTAATCTGTCACACTACATATTAAAGTTCTAGTAAAATGATACAAAATTTGATAAAGAGCATAGGAAAAGCTTGAATCAGGAAAAAAAAATTAATACTGCAAGAAATTAAAAGTTAATGGAAGAAATAAAACCTTTGGGCCCCAGAGAGTTTATTTGGGGTAGAAGGAGGCAGGAGAGAATGGAGGAGAACAAAAGATAAATAAAAGATAGCAAAAGGGAAGGAAAATGGTGCTCTGCTTTCACTGGGAATACTTAAATGCCTCACAAGATGAGCAGAGCATTAGGATATGAAAACCTAAAGGGCAATATAATCCCAAAGGGGAGGACTAGTTTCAAAAGGAGGTTTATTAAAACTTAGCTTGCTTTGCATAATGTCAGAAAAAGAAATACAGTGAAACTCTAACTGTTTTTCTTTTTCAACTTTCAGTTCTGTTCCACTCTTTTTTTTCTCTGTGATCGCTTTCCCTACCCTGTAGCTTTACTCCTGCTTTCTGTTTATAACCTTTAGAATACTTTCATGAGCATATGCTATAATTCTCTTCCCTTTTCTTTATCTCCTTGTTCCTACAAGCTGGCTTGAATAAAGAAGTCATTATCAGCAAGCCCACAATGGGCCCAGACATCCACATTCAAGATGTTGTATAGATGATATATTGATCAGTCCTCAATGAGTAATAGCGTTCTAATGAAAAGAGCTTACAGAAGTTAATGTATCTGCTCATGCAAACCACAAATGAAGCATTCTGTGGCACAAAGGGTCTGGCCCTGTGAATTATAATTACTCCCTACAACAATAAAAGTCAGGAGTGGTTTTATTTATTTACCACAATCAATGATAGTCTGTGGGCTACACATTGAAAATTCGTTTTACAAACCAGCACCCAGACTGTTTGCCTTTTCTGTGTCCATTGGGAATTAACCCTTCAGCTGCCACTGCCGATCCTGAGATACCTATCCCTACAGAAATGAAAAGACCACAGTTTGTTCCAGTGTTGTTCAGGTTAAGAAATGCAACTACGAGCATTCAGAGAGGAGTCACCATATGTGGCTGCTCCCATTAGAGACAGCATATATTAAAGCAGGATGAGTGTATAAAAACAAAGACTTTCTGTGCTACATGAACGACTTGGGGAGTCCCTGGTTTGAAAACTGCACCACAATGCTGTGTCATGCAACTTTCACAGTCTGGGGACAGTGTTTTTAATGCTTTAGAAACTTCTCTTCTGTTCTCAAAGCAATGAACAGTAGAATAAATTCCATCTATGTTAACACATACAGTATAAAGCCAAGGAAAACAAAAGAAGCACCATTCCACTTGTTAATTAAATTGTAGGAAAAAGAAAATTAAAACTCTGTTGACACCTATGCTAAAGCAAAATAAACCTCTCACAGAGCAAAGATTAAGGAAAAAAACTCCTAAATGTTAAATTAAAATTGAAATATAATTATACTACTTTAGTGAATTATGTTTTGCATACTAAATACTGGTCTGTCACTTTCTCAAAAATGTTTGAAGCCAGACACTAGGAAACTCAGAGAAAAAACCAATGTGGGTGATCAAAGGTGAGAAGTTTCTTTTCAAAGAAGAACTAAAATAAAGGGCTGGTCAGTCTGAAAAAGAAATTCCAGGGTTGAATAAGGGAATAGTAAAGGTTCATAAGATCCATGTATGCCTCACAGAATATAAAAAACTGGAATATCTATTCACTGCTTCTCTCAATGCAACTTCTAGGGAACATCAAATGTGACTAGAAAATTGAAAACAAACAAATGGAGATACTTTTCCAGACAAAGAACGGCATTGCTCATTGACTTAGAGTGCTACAGATCTCAGAAGTTTGTCTCATTTCAAGAGACAACTGATCAAATGTCATGGAAGAGAACTTTCTCAAGAAATCCTAAACCACAGATCACTAGAAGATGGAAAAAATTCTGCAGGAAGTATCATTAATTATAATTTTACCTTTTCATTCTGTCTTGAGACTGGCCACCTCCAGGTGATGTTGACCATAGCATGGGCCAGTGAACTAGGTACACTGATTTATGTTAATATCAACAACTGACCTATAAAATAAGGCATTATTTTATGAAACCAAACAATTTGAAAAACAGTAAATTAAAAGAGGCTTTTTTAAATGTTTTCACTGTAACTCAGATCAACATGTGACTGAAATATTGTCTGATGTAAAGCCTCATTTCCTGATGGAGGGCTGTAACATTGCCTTTGCTTAAATGCACTCATCTGTTTAATTTGTCCCTTATGTTTTTTATGTTTCTTAATGTTAAACTGAACGAACTTGTAGTTTGGTTGGCTTGCAGCACCTATCATGCTGAAGGAACAATGAGACTCCTTCATGAGGCACCAGAATGATAATGCAGCTAGCTTTTAATTGGTATGGGAGGCCTTTGAAGAGCAGAAGTAATGGCTCCAGAATTTCTGTCAAAAAAACCAAATTACCTTCCAGGGCTAAAATCCACACTGATAGGAAAAGCAAGCTACCATCCCTTGAATCCTGAATAATCTGAGTTCTGAATTAATTATATCTTTCCAAAGCTTAACCATAAATAGGAGTCATCTTTCTTTTTTTTTTTTTTTCTTGTCTGTTCCCTGCTGTGTGCATACATGTGTCCTTCTTAAGTCTTGGTAAATCTCTCTGATTAAGAGTAGGATTAATATAGAAGAATTAAACTTTTAAGATCAAAAAGAAAAGGCGTTTAACTTTTACCAACAAGAAATATTAACTAACAAGCATTCTCTGAGTAAAAGAAAGGCTCCCTGTGTACAAAGGACTGTTTAACTGAAAATATGAAGTTTTTTTCTTTAAACAAGTAATCTTCAAAAGGAAACATTTTATTTTTACATTTATTTTCACTTTAATCCTATCCTTTTCCTGCCTCAGTTGATGCCTTTTTATAGAGGATAATATTGTAAAGGGTTGTTCTGTGTTATTTCCATTAGTCATTTAAGTCCTATATGAAAAATGACAAATGAGAAATTATACTTAAAAAACCTATGACACTCTTTGTCTTACACTCTTTTTTGTTATTTTTGACCAAACAATATAAAATTCGAAATAGTTTCAGTATTATTAGAGTGAAAATTTATATTATTTTTCTTTGATACTTACCATAAGGAAAAAAAAAAGAAAAAAAAGTAAAAGAAAAAGGAAGGACTAGTTAATCCACTAATAGCATTTTTTAATTACTTTTATTTTTATAAAAAGATCACTTAAGTGACACTGAACACCATTTTGCATATTCAGTAAGGAAGTATTTATTCTATATATATGTATAATGCTAGGTAGGTGAAAAGGAGTGCAATACGTAAATGAAATATAGGCAGTAGATGCAAGCTGATTTACCTTAAGTTTCTACATATTTTCAGGGTCACTAACAAAAAGATTGACTTTCCCCAACTTCCACAAGAATTCTATAGCTGAGCTCAAACTGACCTCCAACAGAGTCCTGTTTGTCAGAAGCCCAATTTTTTTTCTCAGTTCTTTCCATAAATCTTGAGAAATTTCATTGACTTCAGTGTTATTACCCTGAATTGCTCGCACCATGATGAGAAACAAAATTATTGCAAGTAAAAAATCATCTCTACATCTTATTTTAAAATATGGTAGTGCAAAGTTTTAATTTTTCAGACCTTACAGTGTAATTCTTAAAAGCATATTTTCAATAAATACATTTTTCTTCTTGTTGCTGTCTTTACAACTCCATATGGCAGTAAGTTTTGCTATTAAATCCTGTAATTCAGAAGCTAATGTGAATGTTACAAGGTAGACAAAGATTGTTTTACACCAGAAGTTGAGGAAGCAACACCTTTCAGAAGATAGAAGTTTCACTTCTAAGCTACTGTTGGGACAACAGTGCCCGAAGCTGGAAAAATCTTGTGGGTTTTTTTGCTATATTTTTACACACAGCTTTTCCTTCTGTTTAAACAGGCACATAATCAGCATCATCACTGATATCAGCAAGTCAGTTTGAGGGTTTCATTAGGTTTGAGAGAGAATCACATTGGAAAGGAACTGTAAAATAGGTGTAAAGTCTAGGCAAGGTCTTCCATAAGAGCCTAGATTTAATTTGGATATGGAAAGGGAGCAAATGAGAGTTACTGAAAGTCAGCCTGACTTTTAGGCTTCAGGTCTAAGGTCTGAGGCTGAATTGCATTAGACTTGAATTAGGAAATTAAAACAAACTGCAGAAGATACTTCATCCATACCAATAATAAGTGAACAGAAAAGAAATAGGGACAGCATATGGAAAGGAGGTGAAACACATTTTAAAAAACAGTTGGAAAATAAAATAGATATATTCATAATGGATAGAATGTAAGCTTAGGAATAACTTTGTTTCAGAACAACCCAAGAATGATTAATGGATAAGAGTCAATCAGAAAAGTAAGGTGAACATTACTCTTGTTTCTGCATATCCAATGAAGATTACACAGTTCAATTAGAATATAAAATAAATTTGCAATCCAAGATTTTGTAGATGAGATACTGGTGGAGGAGAGAAAATATGTAGAACAAAAATTTTCTTCCCATTTTAGAAATATTTTTGATTTTCTGCATTCCTTGTCTATCTTTAAGACCATAAATGAAAGGTTAGAGCCTTGTACCATGTTTGTTCTGCAACCTACTGTTCACTATCACTCCTAAGAACATATCAGTGATCAAAATCATCACATCGCCTACCATTTGAGGCAACTACATTTTTACAGTTCCAGTTTTAAATTTATCTACAACCAACTTAAAAGCAGTTTGGTCCTTTTTGTCCTTTCTGTCTGACAGCAAGTCCATTCCAAAACTTTACTCTTCTGATCTCTATAGACATACTTCCTAGCTCAAATGTCTCAGTTGCACATATCTTTTCTATTTAGGTTTTGTCTTTCAGTTTTCCTTCCTCTCTGGTGTTTATTCCTATCAACTAATTATAAAGAGAAACTCTTGTTTCTTATTTTTTATTTTTTATTTTTTTATTCTCCATTGTAAAATTAATCTTCACATCCCTGATCATTACCGAATATCGTCTTTTTACATATTAATTTGAATTAATCTCATCAAAATTTGCAGTGTAACCTACAGGAGATCACAGCAGACACAGATATCACAGCTAACATACAGATATCGTAGCTCAGATGTTGACAGTTACCTTCAAGTGAGATAAATCCATTGCCTTTTTTCTGGCAAGATGAGTCTTTTTGAGGACAGACAAGTTGTCTCATCCTATTGGAATCTGGTAACTGATATGACACAATATTACACTGAACTTCTGCAGAGGAAGGATGTCCCACTCAAAAAAGACAGCTGAGGAATAACTCATTTAAGTGTCCTTTTAGGATCTCATGCTGAGATTGATCCACAACTATTCACCCACTTTTCCCCCCATTTATTTGGAAAGAGATCTTTAGTTAAAGGCCTTAAAACAGGAGGCAATTAAGAAAAATGGAAAGAGTCTTCAAGGATTTTTTTTTTTCTTCTGGGGTGTAGGGGTGTGTTTGGTTGGTTGGTTGGTTGGTTTTAATAAGGTGTTTAAGGGCACAGGAATAACAGCTGAAAGAATAGTGGCCAAAAGGGGAACATTAAGGATCTCCAGGTGAAGCATAAGGAATAAAGATCTAGAATGAGGGGCTACAGGAGATTAATGGTTAAGGTTGTTATCTCTTCCTCCTCATCCTCTAAAACACCTTCATCTGATATTCACCAAGGCACAGCAACTCCTGGACATGACATCTCAGCAGAATCAAGGTAGTTCTCTTTTAGATGCCATGCAGTCCCAGAAACATACCTTTTGAGAAAGTTATGGAGTGATAGCTAGAGAAGTGCAGATGTTCCTCTGCTCCCAGGCAACCACGAAGGGCTGAGCAGTCATATATCTGATTAGCTCAGCTGGTCAGAGCATGATGCTGATAAAACCAAGATCACAGGTTTGATCGCTGTATGGGCCATTCACTTAAGAGTTGGATTTGACAACCCTGTGGGTCCCTTCCAACTGAGAATATTCTGTGATTCCATGATCTGCAACCAAGAGCATTGTAAATGCATTAGTATGAGGATCTCAGTATTATTGCAGAGTGAAATAAAGTCAGTGAGTATAATAAATGGCAAATCCTTTGGAATAAGAATTTTGTATGGAGGTCTGGAAAGAGATGTTAATTCATGAACTTCTCATTTTCCCAGATTAAGACTTCTTAAAGTATCAGTGAAGGACTCCTTAGACTCAAAATGGAAGGCAGACAGAAGAAGGCGTATGATGCATAGTGTGCAAGTCAGATGTACACTTCAACATGTAGAATCAATGGGAAGGGCTGCATGGGAATAGATAAGCAAAGAGAAGCAGTGGGACACCACTGTTCTTGGTTTCTGCCCAAAGATGAGATAAACTGTAGTTCCTAATTCTAAGCAGGAAAAGTGTAAAATTTTCAGACTTATGAAGGGCTGGGATAGCAAGAAATTGGGAATTTTTCCTAGAAGAACATAAGTGTAATGTCAAGATTTTTATTATATGTATCATATGAAATCTCCCATATTCTTCCTCAGAAAACATCACTAAGATGTGAACTCCCTCAGAATCAGGATGTCTGGAAGATAAGAAAAGCCTTCTTTGCCTGTACTGCATTTTATCCCATTCAGCTAAATCCAGTTTCTATTATACCACTTTTCATGTGTCTTCTCTGTGATAATTTGATCTTTCTTTGTGCTGGGGATATCTGTTCTCTGTGTGTTTTCAGCAGATTTCATTAACAAATGCCATCAAAGACATTAATAGCAACACTATTTAGCCTGGGTCCATAAACCATTCTTTCTGGGAGTGCATGAGTATTTGTATTCTTCTGTCTGATAGCTCCCCTACAATGCATTTGCTATAGTTTCCGATGACACAGACTCCTTATTAATCTAACCGTTCTTGTGTTAACACTGTGGTTTTTTAATTTTATCTGTTTTTTCTTACAGCACCAGACCCGCTGATTTACTTTAGATATGCATTGACTGCATTAACACTGATTACCAAATCAGTCATCTCATAAAGACAGACATCAGGTAAATCTGAAATGTATATTGGTGTTTATCTCATTTTACTTTAACTTCCTGTCTTCTAAATATGTTCACAAAACATGTATGGTAGTGGATTCTGATTTATAGTTCCTACCTGTTCCTATCACTTACCACTTTTCAGGCTTAATCAGTTCATTTTCTCCACTCACACTGTTCTTAGAAGGTGATTACAAACTGTTAAGTTCTACTGTTTCCTGGTCACATGCTACTAGCCACATGAGAAATACAAGGAAAAGTATTTTACAGTCACACTTGTTTGTCCTTAATTTCGTTTGGGAATTTTGGCAGGTCATAAGTCTTTTGAGATGTTCTGTTTGGAAACATCCTTGACCTGTGGACTGATTCAGATCTGGAGGAGTCGTATGGGCCCAGAAGATTTGAGAGACAAGCCATGGCTTCCAGGTTTCAAGCTTTCAAGGGGACACATATAGATATGGCTCTGAAACACTTGATATGCTTTCCTTCTCTCCAGTCTCAGCAGATAATTAGGAAAGTGGGAGACAAGACACTCTAGGACCTGTAGCCACTCCAGGAATGCTAACAAAATGTTTGGACTTGTAACTTTTTTTCATATTTTTTATTTTGCCTTTCACTAGAATGGTCAACTTTCCTACTTTTTTCTACACTAAACTGGAAACATAGCATGAAAATATCTGTCTTAATATAAGCATAATAAATTTGTTCTTTGCTCTACAGCAATGAATCAATGTATCGGTGATAAACCTTTCTCCATCCCTCAGCCTGACTGAGCTGGAAGTTAAGAAACCAGAAGGGTAAAGGACCCCATGCATGGGAAGAAAAGGAATTTGATGCTTCTCTGCAGCTACCACTTAGAGCATGTTGCTATGGTGAGCTAGTCTTACTAGGGGAAACCTGGATCATAAAAGTTGTTTTCAGTGCACCTGTTAATTCACTTGGATGTCCCCTCATGCTCTCAGTAACACAACTTAAACACACAAGTATGTGATGTTTCAGAGAGGCAAGCACATTCTTTTGTTTAAGAGAGTCTGGATGTGTAAACAATTCACTGTGAGCAAATCACTTGTCCCTTTCTCTCTCAGAAATTTTCCTCATGTTGGTCATTTCTACATGAGCTCGCCAAAAGTACAACACATATTTGCTCTTCTGTCACAAGGCAAAGCAAGTGCTCTCTTTGTAAGCCCTTCAAAAGAGATATTTCTCTGGATTTTACTATTCAGCCTTTAACATAAGCAAATCTGTTCTGTCAAAAGCATAATTCAGAAAGGACCACCTTTTTCCAGAGAATCTGAATTAAATATAGCAGATATGCCCCTTTAATCACATTTATTCCCCAGACCCAAGTCTCTGTGCTTGCTATGTGTACACCATGAACTAATTATCTTTACTGCCTGACCCTCCTACCTGCAGACGACAGGAAGGAAGAGGTGCTGCCATGATGCCTTCACTCTCTGCAGCTGATGTTACCAGTAGTAATACAAGTTCAAACTTAAAACCAATACATCCAGAATGACAAAGTTTCCCCTGAAAAATGTCCCAGCAAATAGCATTGAGACCATATGTATTTTCACCTGATACTTCAAATTGTTTCTTAGGAATATCATCCCTTTCATGATTGCTTTAATATTTATCCTCTTCTCTGGGCCAGTGATCACCTTTTATATCTTGATTGTTGAAAATGCATGGGAATATCAGATCAAATCATCTCACATACAATGTTTTCAGCTTGCATTTATGTATACAGAAAGAACTGACCTTTATTCCCACTGACCTGGAAAGGTTCTGTGTGCAACAAGGCTTGTAGCTGGTCAAGAATTCAGAATAACACCAGGAGTGAGCTAAATGAGGTATGAGAGACATTCATCTTCCCTTATGTAAGGTAAAACCCATGTAAAAAATTGGTTACATCTTACTGTAATGTTTGGGATCCACTTCAGTCCATTTCTTGTTTGAGTTATAAGTAACTGACTCCTGATCATCTGTCACACACCATCTTCTCTCCAGTCATCCTCTGCAAGGGTGGTCTCTTATGATCCCTTTCATATGCACTAACTGTTTCAAGGTCTTTTCCATCCCTATTACTCATATGATCAAAGTACACATGTTTGTGCTGTACTCCCATCTTGGTAACATAGAAATTGTCTTCTTTTTTGATACAGGAAACATATAGGTCCTCACCAGCACCACTTTTAAAAGTTCCCCATGGTTTCTTTGTGATCAGCATCTATTTTTCTTGATTTTTACTCCCAGAAGAATAGGCTATGCAAGAACTACATTTCGCAATAAACTTTTGTATATTCTTAGACTCTGTCCTTTTCCAAGTCTTTTTTGAATGCATGAATGAGCCATTTTTATTTTTATTGCAATTTCTTTAGAACATCTCTTTTGTTGAGATGAATTGAATTCAAATTGAATTCAAATTGAATTCATCTACTACTTTTCCAATATGACCATTAAGTTTGGACATTATCCTGTTTCTGGCAAATGGCACATCCTTCATAGCTTCTAGATTTGCTTCATCTTGTGATGGTCTCATTTCCTCACCTGATTTAAAACCATAGTGTTCAGTGCATGGCACCAGAAGGGAAAAATTGCTGAGTCATCAATATACCTTATATTACTTGTGGTGTATCCATTTGTTTCTTCCCCTTTTCGAATTGTCACAGGACTTGTTTCCCAATACTTTTTCACATATTTGAAAAGTCCAAGAGATAAGTATACACCATGACAAGTGAAATTCTACTTACCACCACAAACTTCTGACTACTATCCAGGTGGTTATTAAGGCAGGAACTCCATGGATGTTTTGGAATTTGGTTATATGCCAGCACCTTTCAAACCTTATTGAGAAGTATCAAATGTTGTAAATGATCAGCTAAATGCGTGGTTAACAGGTGGTCCCATTTGTTCAATTTTGCGTGGTGTAAAATTTGCTTACATTTCCTCTCTGGGAAAACACCTAACTTCTTCCAGAAACCATATCCCCCCTCCTTTTGCAATGCTGATGGCTCTGCTCTGCCTCACCCTTTTTGTTGTCTTTGTCTCCAATACAAGTTGCTCTGATGAACACCCAAACCAGCACAATGACAAGAATTTATGATGAAGGAATATAAAAAAAATGAAAAATGAAAAAAAATCTCGCACAATAAAATTTTAGAAATGTTGTAGGAAAATCTTTCTATAAGGCCTTTGCTATCATGCATTCCTCTAAGATATTGCTCTCCAAACATTTTAGCATAAACAAACTCTATTTTTGGTGCATTTTTTTACTTTTACTTTTATTCTTATGGAGGTGTCAGATAAGCTAGCAGAGAAAACTTTTGTTTAAAAGGTTGGCATTGGTTCAAGTTATAAGTAACTGCTACCTTTGTTAAGAGAACTGTCTGGCACTGCTAATAAAGAATGGTGTTCATAGTTATGTTTATTAAGCTTATGAACACATACAAATAAACAGGTAAATAGTCTTTCAGGGGGGTAGAGGACTTCCACCTGCTTAGTGATACATTAAATCAGCCTTTAATTGTTCTTACACATACAAACACACAAGATTTCTGAGGAATACAGTAAGAATTGTAAACTTCTTATTGACAGAAAACAAACAAGTGACACAGTTCAATGACAAGAATGTATTTCTAAAATAATCCTCAGCATACACATGGGTAGTTGCCAAGATGGAACCAGCAGGAGGTATACTTAGAATATTATGTCTACTCAGGTGTATTTCAGATCCCACATTCACCAAGGCCATGAATTAGGAGCACAAATACCCTAAACGTCTAGGTTTTACTAAAACACAGACTAGAACAAGGTAAACTCTGAAAACACACTTGATTCAACCTGAGTTCGAGGAAAAGAAAATGGAAAAAAAAATATTTGAAGAAGAAATCTTATGCCACTCACCCACAGCTCCCCTTTTCTCTAGTTAGCAGCTGGCAATACTTTCCTGATTAACACAAAGCCCCCACCCTCTCTTGTGCAAATATAAGCTGCCTGTGGCTACCCCTGCCTGGAACATGGCTGAGGGTCTTTGTCATGCTACAGGGTGCCCTCCCCACTGCTTTCTGCACCCCTCCTGGCCTCCTTATCCCCTCTCTGCAGGCACCCTACCTGCTGCATCCCTCTGTCTCTACCCTCGAGGTGAGCATCCCAAAACTTCTCCCCACTGCACACGGGAATGAGCAGTCACACGGGACATGGTGCCAACAAACTAGGTAACTGGCCCTCCTCCCTCCACCACGCTAGGATGTGGCTGACCATATGGCATTTTTCAGGTGATCAGCTTCATCCTGAGGAGAGATGAATAAAAACTGTTGCGTGGGTGCAGTGAAAGGAAAAACTTTTTGGTGTATCTTCCCTGGAGATTTGGTGCCTCAGAGCAGCAGGACAGAAAGCATTTTCCCTTCAAACTGCTAAATTGGTCTGGACAATTGTGGTTACCGGCCTGTTCTGTAGGAGACAGGCAACTCCAGCCCCATTGCTGCACAATATAACAGACTTCTTGTGACAGAAGTATTTTCCTCTCGTGCCCACCCTCTTGCATGTTTTACCACAGGAGGGAGTGATTTTTCATATTTTATATTGAAGTTTCTATTAAATTATATGGTTTTTAGAGTAATTTCTATGGAAACCTATTAATCTCTATAGCAGGTTTTTATCCTTATTAAGTTCCATATGATTTATTTTTTCATAAGGATAGTCTTTTACCTAGAGGTAAAATCGTCATTTATACTGTGCAAGCTGGAAAAAGAGCTAAGATTTCAAAATTAAGGAATAACAGAAATAGTAAGAACAGCAGGAAAGAGGACTATATTTAGTATTTATTTTACTATTATGGAAGTGAGTTTTTCCAAAGCTTGGGTTCTCACAGTTGCAGAGTCCAAACAATTTTTTAAAATTAATTTTTAATAATGTGTAATAATCTGAGTGGCACTGGTCTGTGTGTGGAATTAGAATTCCTCTGATAGAAAAAGAAATATTTGTGCAGAGTTTTATGAGCAAAGTTGACCTGAGGCTTCCTGAGGCTGATTGAGAAATTGCAGTCAACGAAGATACTTAACCCCTTCCCAGCTCCATTTTTCAATCTACTAAAGAATAAAGTCTCTGTGGTTTAATATACAAAGAAACTAGAAAAGACCTTAAAAGACAAATAAACTTGTATATGATTACAAGGAATTCAGAGTCCTTTTAAATTTAACTTAATGACCAAACTGTTTTTTAAGCATAGAAAGTTGTGAACCTTCAGTTATACATTTCATAGCTTTATTTAACAGAGCAGTACATTTCAAACAATATGTTCTAAGGTCAGTTCTCTACGACCCAGAAATTTGCTTTTAATTTCCCTGCCTTTAGTTAAGAGACAAGAGGCAGCAATCAGCAAATCACATTTGGTACAGGCTCAAAATGACTGTCCAAGAAGCTGGGCAATTCTGAACTGATAGCCAGAAGAGGGGAGACCCTGAACTGAATATGCTTAATCATGACAATAACCATGAAGCTAGCTATGTACCAGTTGTAGTAAGAAAGTACAACTATCAGTGTTGAGGAAAACTCCTAACATCTAAACACTGACAGATTTAAAATTGGAATGTTATATTTTAGCCAGCAGGAAATATGATCTGGAAGTCATAACTTAAATCAAGAAATATATTGTACACTCAGTGAATTGTGTCAGATACATTGTCATTAGAGGAAATTATTTTCAGTGAAGAGTTTTATAAATTTGGTAAGGTCTTACACAAAATTAATTTTTTTGTCCAAAATTTATTGCAAAGTTTGTTCCAAAAATAAAAATTTGGAAATTCATTAGAAACATGTAACTAGAAAACAACTTTCCCTGGAATATAACTGTATTTTCATAATTTAAGGGAAACAAGTATGACATGTAATTTAATTTTCAGTCATCATCTGACATCTTTGACATTGGAGGACTTGAGGCTTTGTACTGGAAAATTCATAATGCCACTGCAAAAAATTTTAGAATCTAACATATTTTGTTCATCTAACTCTGTACTAGCTTATCTAGGAATTAGAAAAATGGAGAAGTGGCAGGAAGACCATACTGCTATGTGCACTCTATGCCTTTTCCTACAAAGCCTAATGAAATTGTGAGTGCCCTGGGGTAAATGGGATTTTTGTTGCTGAACTGGTCTTGGGTCAGGAAATATCTGGAGATGAGACTTAAAGGGTCTGCCAGGATTAGGAAAATAAGAGATGCTTTATATGTTAGCCACCATGTTTTAATTAATGTGCTTGAAAGCATTACTGTGCATTTGCTGTGTTTGCTGGTGGCAGTTCAAACTCATTGGCAGTAGCCTCTGCTCAGCCACAGAAGTACTAATACAAGATACTGACATATCTATTTGAGAGCAACAGAAGAAGTGTAAACGTAAGGTTATAATTAACTGATCATTTTCTTGTAGTTAGGCCTTAACTAAATTCATACATAGGAAAATATGTTAGAAATAAGGGAAAGAAAGGTTTCTGGCTCGTGAAAGAAGACAGAGGGGACATCAAGGCTGGCAGGACCAATACATGTGGAAGAAACCTGCACACTTATCTACCAATACAAATCCTCTTGCTCTGATGGCACAGTGAGCTATGAGCAAGCTACAAGAGAAAATTGGCTGAGTGACACCAGAAGGAAGCCTGAGTCAGGGATGAGGGCTGTAAGGCTGGTACATTACTGATTATTAGAAGGTTGAATGCACATGACAGTGAATCAGGATAAAGATATCAATTTACTGTGCAAGATTCAAAGCAGGACCAAGATGAAACAAAGGCAGACACAAAAAACTTGGAACTTGATGAGTTCTCTCACAATTTCTTCACCTTTCCGTTACTTGCTTTCCTATCTACTTGCCAATGCTTCTTATGTAGTTTATTATACAAATTTTTGTATAGTAATAAGAAAAATTTTCAGATGGTGTAGAAACTGTGTAGTTTGCTTTCCTATTCATGTTTTTATTAAAATTTTGCCTACGCTTTGGAAAAAGTATGGATAATAACACCGTCTTTACTCAAGGACCCAAAATTTAGATTGTGCTCTTCTCAGTAAAGAAACTAGGAAAAAAGCAGATAAAAATTAAAAGGTTTCTGTTTGGGTGGAATGGCAAAATTATAGCTGTAATGACACATCCTTTAAAATGTACCTTTTCAACACTCAGACTTCCTCTCTTGGGTTAGAGTTCCACCATTACATTAATAATATAATGGCCAGTCTTCACGAGCGAAGATCCGGGGAAGGTCTTTACACCTTCCAGCCTGCGCATTGGATTTTTTAGGTGAGACACAGTGTGCGCGGAACTGAGCCCACCCTTTAATCCTAAGGTTCATCTGCCGGGACCAAGCGAGCTTGGACGGTGGCAGCGAGGTCCTTAGGACGTAGGTGGGTTGCCTTTAAGGGCTAACAAGCTCCACCTGCCCGGGAGTGGCCCTGACCGGGAATCAAACCTGGGTCTCAGCGGTGATAGCGCCGCGCCTTTACCACTAGACCACCAGGGCTCACCTAAATAAAACATGCAGTGAAAAACTGAAAATTCCACCTCCATCCAACCCCCGGACAGGTTGAAAGTAAATAACAGGGTATAGTGAATATTTACTCTTGAGAGTGTAGGAAAGACATTCTGAAGTCTACATAAAAATGAAAAGTACCTGTATTCCCAAAAGCAGAAACCAATGTTGCCATTTCAAAGCTACCTCAAGTTGCTGATCCCACAGCCATACAATTGGCCCTGTGAATTTAAAGGAACATTAGAAAACATACTCTACCTCATTGGCAGAACTCTTGGTAGGAGAAACAGTCAGTTCTGCCATTTCTGGGAAAGAAAGGAGGCCAGTAGCGCTCTGTGGAAGGTGAAGCTGTTCCATGCTGCGCTGAGCAGGATGTTCTGCAGAAGGCACTACAATTTGGTAGCAGCTCAAGGGCAGGAATAAACTGTAGCATCATTCGATCACACTTTGTTTTCTCTCCCTCTTGTCCCTCTCCCAAGGACACCTCTCTGTCCAGCATTTTTTGCACAGGTTTTCTTTTTGAGGGATGTATTCTTCCTCTAGAGAATACCTCCTCTTCTCCAAGTGGAGCTCCTCTTCCTTCACTCTGGGTCATAGGACTGGAGGAGAAAGCATTCAGAAGGAGCAGATTGTGTAAAGCATTGAGGGGAAGCCATACTAACATCCCTACTTGTTGTCATATACGTCCTGGAAATCCTGGTTGTGCTCTGTTGATAAAAAGGGGCAAATGATGGTACCCTCAAGACCCTGTCATGTAGTGCAAAGCAGTCTGATGATGCCAAGTCAGTTATCAGAGATTCTCCAACTAACTAGCTGTCTCAATCTCTACTGCTTATTACGTGCACATCTGAATTTCAAATGCCTTGAGCATTCAGACAACTTTATACAGGCTTCAAAATACCACCTTCCTTGCATCAGCTTGCCATTTTTCTGTAATGGGGAATTTACACTAATAAGAAGAGTGCAGGAGGTGTAACTGGCAGGATGTGGCAGCTCATACTATGGCAGGGTTTGTGAAACAGAGACATCTACTGGTTAAGCTTTGGGGGGAAATATTTTGTTTTGTTTTGCGACTTCACAGAGCAGTGCTCTCCGCCTTTTCTTTGATCTGAATCATTAATCTGTTATGATAGGCCTGTCACTAATCCATGGCCTCAGAAAATATGCACATGTGTTAAAATGAGTTTCACCATAAATTATTTAATGATTTACAAAGCAATGCTCAATACATGCCACCAGGTGATTTTAAACTTCTGTATGCTTACAGTATTTTTCAAAATCCTTAGTGAAAATTAATCATTTATCACAACATGGAACCACTAAAGCTTGTGGGAGTGCTACAAGGTTTTAGGGAAGGAGTCCATGAAGTGGGAAAGGCAGAAATACTGTATCTGGCCACCAAGTCTCATAATTTTCAGCTCAACACTATTACAACTGAAGTTACAGAGACAAAGAATATCTCTTGCTTACTTATTAAGACTGGAAGCATGATATAGGCGAGTAAAGGATCATAAAAAAACCCCAGTGAATATTTCATATTTACATAAAGACTACATTTTCCTACCTGGTGAGAAGTAATGTAAAGATAGGAGGGTCTTGGGAGGACTAGAGGTTTGAGAAGTTTGCTAGTTAGTAAACTAGCAAAGTTTGATTTCTTATTTAAAGTGCATTTAAATTATCCATTCTTCATATGTCTGCAAAAACTGTCTGGACATGTTTATATGTACAATTTTTTGAGGGTTTCACAGTATCTCTTTACTACAGACAAGCTAAAAAACTTGTAAGACATGTCTTGATAACATGAGTCTTTTGGATAAAGAACATTTATGCATTGCCTCCATCTGGATTTAGCACACAAAAGGGAGAAAAATATTTTTAGAAAAAAAATAATTCTTATGAACCGTGCATGGAGTAAGAAAATCAACCAGATTCTTGAAATTAAGGAGTAGAATTCAATAAAAAAGTAGTTACTTCCCCAAAAACGTTTGAAAGGGCTGCTATAAACTATGCAGTTAAAAGAAATGCCACCTTCATTAAACTTATGATGTTCAGTAAGCCAGTGCTGTGTGTATTTGAAGAACTAATGCTCATCTGTGGTAATAAGGACCATGTAAAATTTTTAGAGAGGTCATAAGGCAGGTAAGTAGACAGATAGACAGACAGGTATGAAGGTATGTAGAATCCTTTCAGGTTTTGGATTACATTTCATTTCAGAACCTCTTAATCCATGATGTCCTCTTGTGAAAAAAAAATAGCTTATGCTAAGATGCAGCATTACTTCCAATGAATTGTATTTATTCACCATACTATTATGACTGCTGGAATATTTCCCAGAGGACAGAAATATCATTTAAAGACTTAAGTGGGAAGAAGTTCCCTATGAAACTTTTTTCTGTCTCCAGTAATTCTACTGCTAAAAGTGAGCACCAGCTGTGGCTCACCTCTCAAAATGTATGTTGTATCATGACTGATGTCACTCTTTGGGGTTAAGCTAGGGTGGTAGGAGCCAGTTCAGGTCTAATTGTTGAAATGTATGCTTAGTTCAAGTTAAACAATAGATCCATAGGAAAAAAAAATCAGCACAGAGGTGCTGAGCTGTGAAAAGAGTGTTGTTTTGGGCCCAGTCGCCTGAATAGATTTGTTAAAGCCCATGGCTGATGTATGCTAAGCAGAGCCAGGCAGTATGTGGAGAGAAAGGGAGGGCAGGCCAGTTGAGCGGGCACATCACTCTCTGAGCCAGGGCACACACACTTTGATGGCTCCTTTGGAGGTATGAGTGAAAGCCAAACCTCTGTTCCCTCCTTTTTTTCATTTCTGCCATGCAAAGATAATCAGGTTTATGTAAAGTATGTGTGCTCTTTTGACAGTCCACGATATCTCATTAATTCAATCACACCAAACACCATTGTTCCCAAAGTGTTTGAAATGCGGATAGGCATGGAGGCTTTCTTAATCCTGTCAATCAATGTTAACATTTTTCTTGCAGTTGCCATGGCCAGGGCCAGAGTTCATGAAAACACAGAATAAGAGCCAACAAAACAAGAATAAAGACTTATTTGAGATACTCTTTTTAAAGGACATCTACCATGCACAAAACATGGGAAGTAAATGTAGACAAGTTTGGACACTATGGCTCACTGAGAGGAAAAAGGGGGAAAAAGAATTTGAAAATCAAATAGGCCTATAAAAACTTGACCCAAGAGTCTCTGGGAAAAACCCGATGAATTGCTCCCTAGTAGAACAATGTTCTTTCTTTCGTGCGTTCTTCAGGAGTACAATGCTCAATATATTATAACACATGCCACTGATGTCTTTACACTGTTGTAAGCCAGCTCAGACCATCGGAATGCTGATCGCCAACAACAAGAGATTGTGCAGCGGTAATTCTCTCTTTCTCCCGCTCAGCTACAAACAAGCACTGGGAAAATTATTCATGCATATAGGACCAACAAAGCAGAGATGGGAGATTTGCGATGTCATGCAGCGAAATCATGTGACAAACGTTAAAATAAAACCCCCAAGCCTTCACCCTTTGAGGCTTTGTAAAATAACCAATTTATCCCTATGAATGTAGCAGCCAAAGTATCTTATCGCACCGGTGGAAATCACGGCCATTTTAGTTTTGCTGCACTGATTAATGAGACTACAGTACACATGCTAAACAGAGAAACAAAACTATTACATAATTAGCCAATTGCTAAAGCTATGAGACAAAACTCCTCACTGAGATTTTTTTACAGCTCTGCAAATTCCTAACAGGCTTCAAGCAAGTTTACATAAACTTCGTAATTAACTTGGAGAAAACTTATGCCATGAAGCCATAGAATACAAAGACAGATTTTTAGCTAGATCCATACAGGATTTTTGGACATCCATGTAGGTGACCTGTTTCCATTTTAAAACAAATTTCATTTGCAGTTAAAAAGAAAAAAAGAAAAGGAGGGAAAAACCAAACAACAAACCAAACAGTGAACTCAACAAACAACAATTTGTGTGTGGTTGGAGTTGTACCTAGAACAGCTGATATCTTAGCAGTGCAAGGGAGAGAAATGTCAACTCCTTGGAAGTTGTCACAGATATCACTTCAAGGTTTGTTCTTCAAGACCTCTGCAGGCAAGAAAGCAAGTCCTTCCATCACTGGCAATTATGGAGTGCTCTGTTAGTATTGTGGCAGTTGTCCGCTGATCTAGAAATATACATCCACACAAATCAATAAAACCTGACATGATACAGAGCTCATTGGTTTGATGGCACAGCAAACAGCCTCTGTTCTGAGAACAGCCCCTTAGTGCACCACAGTAAGTCTGACTCTTGTCAGCAGGTCAGGAGGAAGTGGAAATTTTTCCCTTCGTGGTTGTGAAATGGAACTGGGATAATGTGTGTGCATCTAATGGCTATGCTCTCTAAAGGACATTGAAAACTTTTGAGCTGTTTCAATGTCCTATCTCATAAGAAGGCAAACCTGCTCCTACCAGTTACTCCAGGTTTGTCACTCCTTGAGTATTCAGCTGCCTGGTGTTTGTAAGAACTCTTCCACTTTAAGAAGTCAAGGTAAAGCATCTGACCCCAGAGGTCATTCCCATTAGACTTCCCAAAAGTACCCTGGGTACTGAACCTAGAGCAGTTAAGCCTATTTTTCTATGTTCTTCATTCCCATAATCTATTCTTCCTTCTCTCCCCCACATTGGGTTGATATTCTCCAGGTGAGGCCACTGCGACCACAGTTCTCTCTAAACTGGGCCATCAACACCACAGAGCTGCAGATGCTAAAGATTGCCTCTACAGAGAGGAAGAATTGATAATAGAACAGACAACAGAAGCGAAAGCAAAAAGGAATTGTCAGTTTCTCTTTCTATCATTAGGATAATCAGGAGGAAAATAAGATCTCTACTGCACATTTTCCAAGGATGTTTCAGATAAGCCAAGGGCCACATGGCACACAGGCAGAGCATATAATCTAGAAAACCTTCCTAATGAAATGTCCTAATGAGTTTTTGCACAGTGTTAGACCTAAACTGATTAGCAGATTTATTTAACAATGCAGAATAAAGTTGTTTTGGGTGGAAGGTTGCTTGCGGTTTTATCCTGGAACACCTGTAAGAACCAACCCATTTAATGCACTCTACTGTCATGGCTGCAGCATGAGAGTGTTTTCATTAGACAGGAGAAAAAGAATAAAATATTAGTGATATTTATGGCTACGCATCTAACTCAAGAAATATACCTACAATTGACCTAATGAAAACAAGTTTTCAGTTGCACAGTACTACAGTATTTTTGTCTCCTAGTTGCAGCTCTGCAGTGCTTTACTTATTATGAAACATCATTGTCAGAATATTCTGGTACTTAATACGTTACAATTCCTGAAATTAACAGCTAAGAAATTAAATGTACAAAAGTTGTGCTAGCCAAGAATGGGTAAGTAAATGTGTTCTGGAGAATGGATGATTTATATCTTGATGGAATTTTATGATTTACATTATACTTAATTCCAGTAGATAGATCTTATTTCTGAAAATATCTTCAGCTGAAGATAAACCATGAATCTGGCATGCTGTTTTCTGCATTGCCAGTCTTCTTTTTTAATCCCCTACCCTGCATTCATTCACTCCATGTGTTCTTTTTGATCCCTATTGCTTTCCTCAGTGCCTTGTGCATAAAAGAGAGTAGGAAGCTTTGGTCACTCCACCATTCTTTCCCACTGCCTCTAGCAGCAATACAACTCCATTTTGGAGTAATCATTCAAGAGGCAAATGTTAAACAAGAGGACTGGAATAAATATAGTCTGCCTTTTAAGGTCTCTTTGATGCTCCCAGCTGACTATTTAAAAAGTCACCTGAAATCATAACTGATGAATCCATCCTGGTCACATCCCAAGAATGACTCTCACCTCTTGAGAACTTTGGACCACAGGTCTACATTAGTTTGCCATTGTGGTTGCAGTGATAAAGCTGCACAACTAATTTACTAAAAAGGCAAGAAATAAAATATTTAGAATGTTCAATGAATGACAATGTTACATTTTCCACAGATGTCATAATAATCCTTTAAGCAGTATTCACAGTATTTATAGACATTAATAGACTCTAAATGTGTTCACTGTGTGCTTCCCAGTTGTCTTATTTACAATGGGAGCCCCAAAAGTAATACAGTATTCTAGACATCATCTAATGACTGCTGAGTTTTGAGGAATAAGCACTTCCCTCCATCTATTGTCTATTGCCTTGTCGATAACAGCCAGTGATGCTGTGGACCATCAGTGCTGCAGGGCTTGGGGCTGGCTCCTGTCCAGCCTGCTCTCCACCAGGCCCCCCAGGCACTTGTCCACAGAACTGTCCCCCAACATTCAAGCACCATCCTGTAGTGTTGTTCAGGTCACTTTCTTCCCCAACACAAGGCCTAGTATTTGTCCCTGTCGTATTTCACAAGGTTCTTTTTGGCCCTTCCCTCCATCTTGAGTGAGCATCTCTCAGTGGCAGCCCTGTCCTTGCGCACAGCGAGTGGTCCTCACAACTTGGTGTCGCCTTAGTAAGATTGCCATCCATCACCTCCTTCACATCATTAGTAATGATTTCAAGGTGTTCAGTCCTGAGTAGAGACCCCAGCAGTACTCTACTGGTTACCACCCTGAAGGCAAAGCCTGACCCATTAACTGCTATCCTCTGAGCCTGGACATTCTACCCTTACTTTCACCCACACAGTTTTCCACCCATCTGGTTAAGTCTTTGTGACAATTTGAAGATCTACAGTACATGAAAAAATTACAGACAGACCTCAAAATTGTGGAAACACTAAACTTTTTTCAGAGAGGGAGAAAACAATAAAAGAATTTTCTTACAAAGTTATATGAAACTATAACTTTCCCTGAAAAGGTGTTCTTGTACCTGCTGTCAAGTTCCTATGAGCTCCGCAAAAAAAAAAAAAAAAAGAAAAAAAAGAGATAAAAACTTTAGAGAGGCTTAATTACATTTTGTTATAACGTATTCATAGCTGCCAGATGAGCACTCTCAGAACTAATTTTAACACCTTATTAGAATATATATTTCAACGCAAATTAACCAAAGGCATTAATCTTCAACACATATACATAAATCCAGACTGCAATTCTTTTAACTTTTTTTGCTTTATTATAATTTAACACTACTTTTAATACAAAATGCAGTAAGACTATTGGTTACACTTTTCCATTTGCAAAACAAAAATATTCCATAATTCAGGAGTATTCTAAATATTTTACCTCTAATTTTTATTTAAAAGACCCAAGCATACTTCAGAATATAACCCTGCCTTCAAAGGCAGATGAAATCACATCTCTAAAAAAATGAACATAATTTAAAAAAAAAAAAAAAAGGATGAGCTTTATGGATGTTTTTCTGAAAGCCTAATTAGAGAAAGAGACAAAGACACACCAAATACTTTTGGTAATCCCTTCCCCCCTCTTTTCTACTCAAAGCAACTTGTTTCTCCACTCCAGCCTGAGCCTGAAGGACAGGCACACAGCAATTTTTTTGCCTTCATGACTTCACAAATTGCACAAATCTTGACACTGAACTACTGACTCTAGATGAATTTTTTAGAACGGAAGTTCCTTCAGCTGATCACACCATCTCCACTTGAATCTTCCTTATTTCTTACCTTCTGAGAAGGAGAATATTAGATGATCATTTAATCTCATGTCATTGTCATAAATTCAAAGCAGCTACAGCAGTTTAAGACATTGCCACCCCACATCAGTGACTCTAATTTGGGCCAGGGCAAAGTAAAACAGACTAGGTCAGGAAAAATCCTGGCACTGAAGTGAAAGTCTCTAAGTACTCGCTCTGTGAGTTGTGATGTCTCAGCTGGGGGCAACAGTGAGCAAGATGATGTGGTAATTTCTTCAAATGTGACAGTAGCTTTTTAAACACACCCAAGTTCGTGGATATTGCAGACAGGTTCTAGCAAGTATAGCTGGAGAAACTTAAGATGCTACAGAAGTAACTACAGGGCAAAAAGATATAAACAAACACCGAGGTCAATTACAGTTCAAGAGATTATCCTAAGCAATGAGTTTTAATCAGCTGAGGACTGCTGTGTGTTTACCACCATTTAAGGAAAAGAGAGGAAGCTGGGCATGGACATCCCTGATACAATATTGCTTAATGCCTCACAGCACATTTACCGAGGCTTTAAATCTCACAGTGTTATTTTCAGAAACAGCTGGCAAAAAGATCCTGAAATTTATTGTGATCCTGGTGGAGATTTTTTGGGATAGAATCACATTCATATAAACACATAATGTCCACCTGAAAAAACAGAGAAACAAACACCACTAAGCAAAACTAGGTAGTTCATCCTGGGGATGTTCTCTGGAAAGAAATGCATATGTATCTTTGAATTTCTTGTATTGCATTTTCTTATTCTCAGAGATACTTAAAACCACAAATGTTTTTATGGTACACAGGAGTATCTCTTCTAAAGAGTCTTCAGGGATTGGAGAATAACTATATTGAAAGATGGCTACTAAAACATGGCTTTTTGTGATTGACATTCATAAGGTTTAGAAAACAAGCATGGCAAGACTCTGTAAATGCAACAAAATGCATAGTACCTAATAGAGTAGTTCTCTCTCCCTGTGACATAAAGATGCTCCCCTCAGAGCTGATAACAACTAATGGGAAATTGCGCTCTGAGGTGTAATAAATCCATCCATTAAAAGGGTAAAGAGAGCCCAGACTTTGAAAACTAAGAATACCGCAGAATGGTCTGTCAGTCTTGTGTTGGACAGGATTTGGTTTACTTTTATGGCACCACATAAAGAAATAATAGGTTATAAAGCTTTCAGATCCCTAGCATAGGTGGCAGAGTCTTTATACCCTCTCTGCACAAATGGATGAGAAACAGATGCCACAGCACTTTCCTACACACTCTGTCCTCTGTGTCTAAAACTGACAGAGGAGCAAAGGAGCAAACTGCATGCCCACTGCTCTGTAAAGTACCACAACTGGACACAGACCTGATTTCCAACAGAAGGTTCTAAACTTTTCAAGCAGGGAAATTATAGGCACCCAATTTACTCTAGCTGAAAACTGTTTGCTGGGAAAATGCGACTTTATATGCAGTTAAATTTTCTTCCAGTCTGGCAGAGGTTTCAATCTTCATCTAGCAACTCCTTCACTAGAGAGCAGACTGAATCAGATTTTACTAACTTTCATTCTTCAGTTATTGCCAGGAAAGATAAAGACACACTGGAAGAGTTATGTTAAATAGCTGCAGGTGGTCACAAAATTCATCAACAAAAATATTTTCAAGCTTTGATTCTTTAAGGAAAAAGCTGACCAGAACCTCTTCTGTACCTTTAGAAAGGAATGCATGGAGGAAAACAAAGGTTTTATACCAGTAAGTATGACCTCTCAGCAGTTTAAAAGTGTTTACCTTCTGGATATTACACTTGTTCAGCATATAGAATATAATGCTTCCACAGCTCTTACTGTGCTTCTTCCTACATGCAGTATAAGGGAACATGAACATGTTGTATAAAATGTTAAATAACTAAAAATGCCCCAGAAAATTAATGGGAATCAGAGGGAATGGAGTTCTTGATCCACATGAATGTGCCCGGTGAAAGTGTAGATAAATTTGGATTAGCAAGCAAAACTGAGCCCTGTTGTTAAATAGCACTTGATTCCATTAGACTGTGTCGGATTGTTAAAAATGCTAACATTATGTGTGACTATTCATTTTCATCACCTGCTCTTGATTAATCCAGTCCTAAATGGCATCTGTGGACCCTGCCATCTCATACTACTTAATTAAATTAGCAACACATTTGTCTCCCCCGTTTTCCTATCAAAGAGTTGTGCTCAGGAGAAATAAAACCTTTGTTCACCGCATCGCCGTATAATTTACACTCCTTTTTCCCTTTTTCCTCCAGCTCCTGGCTCAGATGCTAAATTGTAACTGGTAATAGGGAGCTATTAGGTCTAGTGAAGCATGTCAAAGAAGTCAGTAGGAAACCAGACCTGAAAGGAGGCCCCAGATCTCATAAAACAACAGGGTCAAGATTCTGGATTCAGGATTACATTGTACCAAGATTCATTCATTTTGCAGTGGAAAAAAAATAAAATAAAAAAAAAAGGCATATTAACTTTATATATATTTGGGGCAGAAAGATGAGAGAAAGTCTGAGAGAGAGGAAAATGAGAGGGGAAAATGCTGAAAGGGGTAGAAAGCTTTTATTTAGGTTTTTTTTCCCAAGAAGGTAAGGAATATAATTGTCAGTAACAGGCACCCATATATGAGTAATGGGTCACAGTATATTGTGTCTCCAGGATAAAGAATTAATATAATTTACACTGCTAAAAAAAATACTAAAAAAGTATCATCATATTGAACAATATATGGTCACAAAATGTATTCTGTGTGAAAACCAACCATCCACTATACAATCATCCACAATCTCCACATATGATGCTATATGTAGTTTCCTCTAGACTTTGTTCCTCATCCCAAAAATGTTAAATGCTTTCATCCACATAGGTCCTAGGGCATCCTGTGGTATATGTCACATGTCAGTCAATCAAGGATATTCTAAATACTAGCAACTGGTTCTTAGGTTCTTCTTTTCTTTCCAATTTTACAATGGGTATGAGCAGAGGCTGAGAACAGAGAAGTTCTGTTCTGGGTTGCAAGTGAACTGCAGAGGGCAGACCAGCAGAAGTGTGCCACAGGTTCTGCCTTGCTCCTCATGTAGTCATGCCCTTACTAAAAGTCATTTTTAATGATGAGATGGGAACCTAGGTAGTTGCTGATCTTTTTTCAACCTTCCTTGCCCTTTGCAGGTAGTCCTCTGCCCTCTGCAAGCAAAGGATGGGGAACCTGACACTGAGGAGAATGGGACACCTTTATCTCTCTGTGCCACTGTTCCCTGTTTGGAAATTACTCATCCAGAAAGTGTAGTGACAAATACACATATTTGTGAAGCACAATAGTTGTGAAAGTGTAGGCTAGTCCATGAAGATAATGATACACTGAGGAACCTAAGAGGAATAATAAATAAGATCCTGCAAGACATGGTGCTTTTGCACACTCTGTGAGCTTTGCATTTGGTATCTGTTCCTTCTTGATACATACAGGTGACTGAGAGTCCTGACAAAGACATTTCCAGAAAGCATTTACTTAAGGAAGTGCCGGCTGGTCGTGAGGCACTGAAGACAGACAGCTTCTTCAGTGTTTCAGGTCTCTTCCATCTGCAATTATACTGCAGAGAGAGGGCACAAAGCCAGAATACCCAATAATACTGATTGAGGTCATCAGCTGGGATGTAGTATCTGCATTTTCAAATTCTATATGCTTTTATCAGTTTAGGACAGATATGTGAACTTACGTCCTTTGAGTATCCCTCAGCCTTGACTTCCTTAGTCTCTTGTGCACATCTTTCTGTAATAGAAATATTTACTGGGCCAGAAGAGGAATGACTATCATCCATTGCACACTGTTCTAGAAACCAGGGCTCACATCAGGCACTCATTTCTAGACTTCAGTATCACAAGTTCATGAAGCAGGTGACCTGCTCCAAACTGTGGCAGTCCTTTCTTGTCAATGTCCCTTGAACACACACAAAGGGCAATACTTCACTAGTCAGAGAGCCATTCCCTTAAATAACCTAGGAATCCTGCTCCAGGGTTGAACGATGGACCAAGGCCAATGCTATGAGATTCAGTAAGGTGAAGTGCCGGGTTCTGTGCTTGTGTCACAACAGCCCCATGTAGCCCTACAGGCTTGGAACAGGTCTGGAAAGATGCCCAGCAGAAAAGCACCTGGGAGTGCTCGTCAAAAGCTGGCTGAACAAGAGACATTAGTGTGCCCAGGTGGCCAAGAAGGCCAATGGCATCCTGGCTTGTTTTAGAAAGCGTGGCCAACAGGACGAGGGAAGTGATTGTCCTTGGGCCCCTTGCTTCAAGTCAGACATTGAGGTGCTGGAGAATGTCCAGAGAAGGGTGAGGGTGCCAGTGAAAGGTCTGGAGAGTAAAACATATGAGGAGTGGCTTAGGGAGCTGGGTTTGTTTAGCCTGGAGAAGAGGAGGGTCAGAGAAGAGCTTATAATTCTCTACAAATACCTGAAAGGAGATTGTAGCAAGGTGGAGGTTGGCCTCTTCTCCTAGGCAACTAGAAAAAGGACAGGAGGAAATGGCCTCAAGCTGCCCCAGGAGAGGTTCAAGCTGGACATCAGAAAGAATTTCTTCACTGAAAGGGTGGTCAGGCATTGGAACAGGCTATCCAGAGAAGTGGTTGGAGTCACCACCCCTGAAAGTGCTGAAGAAATCATAGAATCATAGAATCAGCTGGGTTGGAAAAGACCTCTGAGATCATCTTGATCTCAACCCTCGATCCACTACCACTGTGGTTACTAGACTATGGCACCAAATGCCACATCCAGCCTCTTCTTAAATACCTCCAGGGACCGAGAATCCACCACTTCCCTGGGCAGCCCATTCCAATGTCTGATTATCCTCTCTGTAAATAATATATTTCTAATATTCAACTTAAACCTCCCCTGGCAGAGCTTAAGCCGGTGCCCTCTTGTCCTACTGCTGGTTGCCTGGGAGAAGAGACCAACCCCCACCTGGCTACAATTTCCTCTCAGGGAGTTGTAGAGAGTGATGAGGTCACCCCTGAGCCTCCTCTTCTCCAGGCTAAAGAACCTCAGCTCCCTCAGCCTCTCCTCACAGGACTTGTGCTCAAGTCCCTTCACCAGCCTCATAGTTCTTTGGACCCGCTCCAGCACCTCAATATCCTTCCTGAACTGAGGGGCCCAGAACTGGACACAGCACTCCAGGTGTGGCCTCACCAGCACTGGGTACAGGGGAGGAATCACTTCCCTGCTCCTGCTGGCCACACTGTTCCTGATACAGGCCAGGATGCCATTGTCCTTCTTGGCCACCTGGGCACACTGCTGGCTCATGTTCAGTGGATGTGACACTTAGTCCTGTCATTTAAGTTGACACGGTGGTGTTCAGACAGAGCTTGGACTTGATGATCTTGGAGGTCTTTTCCAAGCTTAATGATTCTATGATTTTGTGAAACTCTTGGCAGCACTAAAACCTGAACAGTTCTGCACATGCCAGCTCATTAAAACACCAGTGCTGTGTCTCTGTAAACATGTGGCAACTGAGTGCCCAAAGTCTGAGAAAGAAATACCTCAGAAATATGTAAGCATCTTTCTCATCAAAATGGGTGTGGCTTCTTTAGGAGGAGAATTTGGAAAAAATATGAAAAAAAATTGTTGATAAGTTCCCTAACAACCCTCTTATATCTGCTGAATAAAACAAAGATTTTACTGTATTCAAGTACTCTTATAGTGATCATCTAGTTATTATATGCGTGGGCAGATGATTTAAATTTTTTCCTGTGCACCCCTGACCTTAGCATTTCCTATTTTCTGTGTGCTTAATTTCTAACAAAATTATTTTTACTGTAATGATTGCTCTGTGCATAGTTACAAGTATGCAACAATGTCAATAAAAATGTGGAAGAAAAATATGGAGCTTTCATCAGAACAAAGATGTGATGTATCTTAAAACTTATATTTTTAAGAATGTGATTGACTTACTCTCCTTTGCAAAAGTGAATTTGTGAATATGTTTTCCATTTAAGTCTTCTCATATTGAGGTGACATAAATAATCAATCTTCCTGGTGACACTGTAGCAAAGCAGAAATTATTGCTGCTTACTAGCGGCAGGATCATAAATAAGGAAATGGAAATTGATAATTAATAAAGTACTTTCTTTTCCATTTTGGAAACTTTCTAATTGCTTCATAGAAAGACAAATAAAGCTTGTGAATGCAAGTGAGTGGACTCATAGAAATACAGTGTAAAAAAAAACCCCAAAACATCAACGAACTTTTCATGTAGTCTTCACTTTTCAGAGAAATCCCAAAAGACCTTTCATGTGTACTTTCTCTTCTCTGCACATTAAGGATAAATTTCAGTTATTTGGCTAACTCATTTTTGATTTAAGTCACTTCTTTTGTCAGTTTATCCTTTATTATGCAAATGTTTGATGCAAAATAAAAGTGCCACATGTTCATCCTGTTTTGAGCTCCACCAAATACTTGGTAGAGATTAAAGCTCCCACTTAGGAAACCATTCCTATTGGGACACTTTTATATTAATGTTAAAAACATGTATATGTGTTGAATTTAAACACATGTACAAATGCTTCCTTTAAATGGGACCTACTGTGGAAATACAAGCCTAACTCTGTTACTCAGATTTGATTTTGAAGAGTATTAAAAATGAGGATAGTATCTTTATACCTAATATTTATAATGAACAATCATCACCAGGTAACTATAAAAGGACAAGTGTCTTCTGACACTACCTAGGGATTTTTCCACTGAGTCAGTGAACAGATCAACTACAGCTGATGTGCTGCTTGAGCATACCTATTCCTCAGCAAGTTGTTAGTATCACTCACCTCTGAGAAATAAATGAGTATGTGAATGGTGCTGGGTTTTTTCAGAGTAATTTTTTGTCAATGCGGTGCTGCCCGATGTATCAATGCCTCTTATCTCCTATGCTTAATAGTCAATATTTATTCAAATCTAGCTTACAAGGAAACAAACAAAAGTTTATAGAATAAACTAATTTCCAGGTAATTCAGAAATTCAAAGTTATGTGTACCTTCTACAGAATACATATCCTGAGAAATAAAATCTGAAACAATATGTAAAAGACTTCACTTCTGTAAAGTGCTCCCCCTCTGTTCCAAGTGGAAGTATCATAGGAAGCAAGTGGTCATTTTTGCTGCTCCCTTGTGGATGTGCTGTGGTAGAAGTTAATTCCTTTTTTATATCTTCCACCACAAAAGCATGTCTTCATTAGATCAACAGAATAATTTTTTTATTATTAATAAGTTTATCAATTCAAATCTAGCATTATAAGTTGATGATAAAGTACAGACTGGAATATGAAATTTTATGAGTTCAGGAATAACCTTCATTAGAAAGATTTAATAGACACATAAACCATCAGGAAGCTGTATCGTGCAGATCTTATCTGTTGTATAATAAATCAAACAGCTTTCCATTAATTTATATCTTCTACTTAAGTACCTTTTGTGATGTCTCATTTCATATATTCTTGGATTGATTTGAAAATTAAGAGACAGTGATAAATTTTTAGTTTGTATCCATCAGGCAGAGTTAAAATATTATCAAATCAGCAGTAAGTAACACGTATCATCACATACTTCCATTCAGAAAATAGCAGGATTTCGAACACAGGCAAACAATTGCAAAACCCTAACAAAAAACACTGTGATCATGACACAGACAGTTATAAAATGAAGAATGGTATGAATCAAAGAAAAGCTACAGAAGAGTAAAAGCTAATAACAGTTTTCATGAGAAATCATGATTCTTAGGAAAAAATAGCAGAATATACTGTGCACCACGGATCTTAAAACACAGCATGCCGTGATATGATATTGTGGGCCTGTATGTATTTTCCAGCATTGGAATTTCCCAGTTAGGAAGGATTCTGTGTTTTCAATAAAACATTGGGTTTTTATCTGTTCTTTCACAACCTGTAAACTCTACTCTTTCAGATTTTCTTAGGTGCAGCTTGCTGATTGCTGCTTAGCTCTGTGCCACATTTTACTTCCAGTTATGCAGTATTCAAACATTCACACTGGACACAAGTAGGCCCAAGAAAGGGCTCAGAAAATGGTTTCTTTCTTAATAGACTTCACAGGCTGAGTCCCACAGGTATCAATGCCTTTTCTACTCTTCAGCATCCTCTGAAGATCACTTGTGAGATACTACATATTTCCCATGCCTTAAGTGAGCTTAGGTCTCCTTCCCTCAGTGGATGTAGGCTCAACCACACACTCAAAAACCATAATAGCCAAGCTGCAGGAGCCATAGTCTACTAGGTCTCCTGATCATCCAGCTCATAACCTGGTTTCCTGAACATCCACACCAGAGATCTCCCCAGCCTATGCAACCTTCAGAACTATCCACACCAATATCTTCTCTCATATTGTGGGGGAGAAGAGAAGGGAGGAGAGAAAAGGAAGAAAGACAGGGAAGTGACAGCCCACAGCTTTCATCTCAAAATGAGATAGGACAAATCACTGGTGATGATAGCCTGAACCAATTTCTGAAGTAACCATTCTGCAAACAGGCTGAATCATTTAAATGCCTAAATTGCACTTTCAAAAATGGGATTCATATCCTGTTTTTGAAACCGTATCCAAGGTCACATGTAGACTATGCTATCTTGAATAAGTTGTGATTGTATTACTTTTGATAGGTGAAAAATATTTTCTGGAATTTTTTTTGTTGTTTCCATTTATAAAAATGCCTTTATTTGATTTGCAATAGAACATGACTATTCTCAAATTACACTGAATCTGGGAAAAAAAAGTCAGGATTTCATACATAAGATTTGTGGGTAAATTTTTGTTTGGGGACCTTTTGTGCTAGGCACAGTAAGCATAAAGAGTAGCATAGAATCCTTGTCCTGAGAAATTTACTGTTGAAAGAGACAAGAAAGTAGAAGCAGCAGAAAATGGTATGTATGTTCCATTATATCTTTGGGGGATGGATTAAGGGAGGTCAAAGAAAGAACTAGAAGGTTACCTGGAAATACATGAAAAAAATAAAGGAAGAAAGAATATTGAATTTGAAGTAGTTAGAGGAGAAAAAGGGCAAAAGAACACGGTAAGAATAAACATTGGATGTGGAGACCATGAAGGAAGAGGAAAGTCAAACAAAGTAGAGAGACAAGAAAATGGCCATATTGTAAATAGTCTCTGAATGCAGCAAGCTTCGGATGTGTCTGCAGCTGGTCCCACTGACAAGTGTTTCTGACTCTATTTTTTTATCTGAGAGACCAATTATGAGGGGTGGAGTACAGAAGAGGAAAATACTAGTCTCAGTGTGTTAGCCTTAATCCAGTGCCCTGGTGATGAAACCCTGGATTGAACAGGGAGAAGCACAAAAAAATACCTGGGATCCAAAACCAGGCTAAGAGAAATCAAGCTCCCACAGTTCCTAGTTGGATAAATAGGACTAAATTTCCAGAAGCAACTGTAAGTATTCATGTGTAGTTCTTTTCTGTTCTCTGTGTAAAAAATCCACTGTTAATCCTCAGACTATATTTGCATATGTGTTACATACATCTTGAATGAAAATGCACTTTGTATATAGGTTACATAGCTTTCTGAATATGCACCAATTTGGATAAGACAAATTGCACACACACAGTTTTAGATACTGCTTAGAGGCACCCTTGAAAGGCACCCTTGATTCAAAAGCTATTAGCTACTCATCTTAAATCTCACAAGTCATGCAGGATTAGTCCTAGTATTATTAATGCAGAGAACAAAGTGACTGGAGATTCAAAAGTCATTTTAGATGAATTTAGTAAATTTTATAGCAATCTTTTCACATCAAAGGGTTAAGAGGATAATGGTTATGAATATACTCCTTGATGTTTAAAGGATCCTTCAATTCCACCTGAGGACAGTATAGGTCTGGAATAATCTATTATCCATAATCAGATGGAGCATGCAATTTATTTTGGGTGAAATTCTCCTCATCTGCATAATTGTTCTTTACATACAGGAACTTTAAGGAAGTGAAATTCATCTTGCTAGCTTAGGGTCAGGATGCATCATATGGCCCTTCACAAAAATTCCAATTCATGAGCTAAATTCAATGGACATAAATAATTCTGAGAGAAGGGAAGGGAAGGGAAGGGAAGGGAAGGGAAGGAAGGGAAGGAAGGAAGGAAGGGAAGGGAAGGGAAGGGAAGGAAGGAAGGGAAGGGAAGGAAGGGAAGGGGAAGGGAAGGGGAAGGGAAGGGGAAGGGGAAGGGGAAGGGGAAGGGGAAGGGGAAGGGAGGAGGGGAAGGAGGAGGGGGAAGGGATGGAGGAGGGGGAAGGGATGAAGATGGGAAAAGGAAGACAAGAGAGGATGGAAGGGGAGGTGATGGAAAAGATTTCCATTATGATCCACATTCATCCACCCTCATCTAAGATTTATCACACAATATCAGTGCATTTGGCCCTCAGTATTATCTGTAAAGGGAATGTAGATGTTTTAAAATTGTTGGTATGTAACCTTTATTCTATTCGTTCTTGCTAGGATACTGAGAAACCTCCAGATTCTTTGCTTTTGTATCATTCAATTTTTAAAGGATATGTTTATGCATTTATATTGTATGTGTGTTTGCATGTAGCTTTGTTTTCAAGTTTTAAACCAATAGAGACTCATGTATTTTGTAATTCCTATTTTAGACATCTAAGTATCAGACATTGGTATTGAAGTACTGAATTCGGTGATACATCTGCATTACTACAGTGCAAGTATACTGTAAATACAGTGTAGTTCAATTTCTGAACTAATTGTTGATAAATATGTAATGTAAATATATATATATAATTTCCACTCATTAATATAACTGGAAATATCTGTCTTTTTAAATCAGCAGATAATCACATTAAAATTTTAATTGTTTTATTGAGTTTGATGCAAGAATTTTTCACAAAATCCTAAAATCAGATGTTTAGGTGTCAGGCTGAGTTTGTTTTAATTCATAGTTTTCAGTTCCTTTCCACTACTTTGTTATGCTTCTGGTTTGCAGTTTGTATACTTACCTGTGCTTTCTTGTGTGGCCAATGTGTGCTGTGTTTCCAAGCAAACTTCTGTGTCTGTGTAAAACTGTGTTGGGAGAATCAAACTGCAAACTTCAGTAGGAAAGAAAGTAATTTGTTTTCTTTCTCTCCTTTTATGTTGGTACTTTGGGGAGTGAAGCTGTGCTTTTATATCTCGCACACTTATATGTGTGCCACTACATATGAAAGCGAATAATTTTAGTATGAAAGTCTAAAAATTATGCAGCTCTACATATCTTCCTCAGGACTGAATGGTGAGTGATGACTTCTGGGAACCTTATCTGAGAATTATCAAGCCTTATCTGAAAATAAGTTTATAAATAACTAAATAAATATCCCAAAGGCATTTGTATCTTGGCTTCCAAGGATAAAGGATAGGCCCCTAATAGAGAGAAATGATGATGCCGGAACTCTACATTTTTGTTTTCCAGCCAGCACATCAAGCAAGCACATGTGCCCATGTGGATTGTGTTTAGAACTCCAAAGAAGCCTCTTTTTGAACCACAAAAATATATGTGATTAATTTCTAAATCAAGTATTTTAATTGCAAGGGAAGGAACAGGATGCTGAATGGTAATATCTAAATGAACATGCACACTACAGGTTTTTGAGGAATCCCTGATACGTTTCATCTGTGACGGCTTAAACCAATCTCAGCACTGCCGTGGTCCTGACATGGTCAAGCATGAAAATGCACATCTGCTTCACTCATTTTTTTAACTTTATTGTGGTTTCTTTGCTTTTTGTTTTGTTTGCTACAAATACTGATTTTAATTTTCTTATGTGGCTTTCATAATTTTTAAAATACATATGTTTATTAAATTAATAGTATTACCCTTGAATTTATTGTAAAAAGACACAAGTACAAGGAAAATACAAATTTGTACTTTTTACTATCCAAATCTTTCAATTTTTAGATCAGTTGAAAAGTTACTTTCAGTCCTCGAAGAATGTCTTCAAAGATTGTGTTCCCCAAGATGAAGCCTAAAAACTGCAGACACTTCCTATTTATATTATCTTTCAACAACCAACTTTTTTCCATTAGTATTGGGGTGTTGAGGAAACAATGTCATTAGCTCCCTTATGCAAAACTTTGCTAGAAGTGAAACTCTCTTAGTTGGTGTTCTACCTCTTCTCCAAATAGTCACTGCATCTGATTAGAGAACATGAAATGGATTCTTCTGAAGTGTAAAAATATTTCACATCTAGTTAAAAAAAAAAATTTCCATCTGCTTGGAGCTTCCACTATATCCTGATTCTCAACAAATTACCTCATTATGTTTGTGTTCAACATAAATAAAACTATATGACTACCTACACAGCTGTTGGGAATCATTGACCAAGCTGTACAGAAAAAAATGAGACTTGAAGTGTAACAACATTGTAAGTACAGTGTAGTTGAGCTCTAGCTAATGAATTCAGAGTCTCTGACTTGAAAACAGGCAGAAAGATGCAGGTGGATTTTAAAAATAAACAGAAGTTACCATCACTATCATCCCACCAGTCCATTTCCCTTTCTGTTTAAAAGGGGGTTTACTTTTCAGCCTTATGAAATGTCTTCTTGGGCTTTCGTGGTGCCTTGGGCTGTGGTGATTAAAGAAATAATCATCTTGTAAAGTGCTGGAGATAAGGAAGATGTTTAAATAGTGGTTTCTGTCTTTGTTTACCCCTGCAGAAGGCTGAGGGACCAAACAGCAAAGGGAAACATTTTGCAAGCTTTTCAAATTTACAGAGTAAATTCAGCAGGGTTGCTGTGAATGTTATCACTGAGTTTTGTATTCGTGCTTGATTCTTCACCAAATTAGCTCTTCTGCAAGTAAATAATCCTTCTCAGTTGCACTCTTCCAAAATCAGCCTATATCCTGAAAGTAAAAAAACTGATAGAGTATGTTCCAGATATGCAAACCAATTAGCCTACATAGCTACAACATAATCTCAGTAAAATGAGTGGTCTCCAGTTTAAAAGAATCAGATATTGAATCCAGGTTGTCTCATTTTCCTTGCAACATTGTATGCCAATATAAAATCTTACATTATTTTGTGAAAATTCACACCATCGATCTTGTACAGTGCAGTGGAAACTTATAGAGTAGCTGAAAGCATATTCGAAGACAAAACAATGCAACGAAAAGAATATCAGCATTCTATCGCTAATTTTTAATTGGCAGTCTTTTCACATCTAGTTTATTTAGCAACTGAATTAAGATTTGAAGAAAAAAACCCTCACACTTTAATAAATTATTTAGGAGAATAATATTTTCATTATATTTTTTCTAAACAATAATGAGTACATAATCCCTACATCATGGCAACACCATAAGTTTGAACCAAAGTTTGAACAATTATATGTAGAATTTGTATATTTACATAGAGAGATAAAAGATACATATTTTATCAATAGGTAGGTATACTGAAGTGTATTATATATGTATATTTGTAGAGAACATATACGTATATTTGGGAGAAAAGAAAGAAATAAAATGCAAAATTTAAACCATTATGGCTTTAATTTTTACAGATCCCTAATATATTATGCACATAGCTTTTCTGGCAACAACACAAGCTCAGATTTTCCTTCCAAATTCTGCAGAGAGCTTTTAACTGAAAAAGTTCTGTTCCAGAAGAATGCAGCCACTCTCTTCAAACTAAATATTTTGATAGATTTGTTGCTAGTATGAATAACTCCTGCTACTTTTTGTACATTAGGCTATCATTCGATATTTGTCCAATTTCAGTGTTACTTTTACAATTACAGTATATTATGAAAACCATATGAAGCCAGCTTTTTTTTTTCTTTTTAAATAAACGTCATCATGACATTCACATGATACTACCTCTACAGAAAAAATAAATAATTTCATGCACAGTACTTTCATGACATGGGTCTTCTAACTTCATTGACTTTAGGACCCAAGGGAAGCCTAGGCACAATTGTCAATAGACCTCCTTGAAATAAAAACATCATTTTTCCTTCCGCCCATTGCAAGGAAGACTGAAACTGCCACTGATAATTAATCCACTGAGAGAAATCAATATTGCAACTGGTTGGAGATGAAACAACCCATAGCAAAATAAACTTTTGCCATGACAGTGTAGCAGTTCTTCAAAGCATATTCTGTCTGTGGGCAGATGTGGAATCTTAATAAATGGTTGCAAAAAACTAGACGCCGGTTGTATCAAACAGTTGGATTTTGGGCTATAAAATGCAGTTATTGTTCTTGTATGTGGTGACTTGCTTTTCAAGACATAGTAATGGCTCTTTATTTATAAAGACTGAAAATGTTGTGAAAGAAAGAGAAGGAAGACAGGACAGCTTGCAAATGGCCAATAGTGGGAACTAACTACAAGAAAAAATACCAGTATTTTTGTATTGCATTCTGCTTGTACCATTTCTGGAACTAGACTGCCATACAGGAAGTTAGATTTTGGTATGAAACTCAAGAATTTGAGTGAACTGGTTAACATTTACAGATGTATTCATTTCAACTCGCAGTTGAAGGCCAAAACTGTAGAAAAGAGTTTAAGTATGGATTAGAATTTCAAAGAATGGAATAGTGACTGTTTTAATGTAGAGCCTTGATTGAAATCAAACCACTGAGATAAAATCAATAAAAACAATAACAAACTCCACAGCATTACAGGTGGAAATCAAGCCTATAGCTGTTTGGGGAGTGGCATTTAGCAGGAAATACCATGACAATCAGTGACAGTCCACTGATGTTGTCCTAGCAGCCTTTCTCCAGAAGTCTTTCAATGGGCCTTCAGAAGTGCCCAGACTTTAGGGCCAAAAGGCTAACATTTCATCCTGTAGTTGCACTTTATGCCCAGTATGAACCTAACAGTTTGATTTAGTTGAGGCCTAGCTTCCAGAAAGGCAGCCAGAGGTTGCCTGCTATTTCCTTTGACAGCTTTTATCAACAGTAAAAAAATATGTACCTGATTTCAATTTATAGACATTGCTTTGGGATATTTAGGATGTTCCACAGCAGTCTCTAATTTCCTTTACCAGCCTCCTTATCACAGTGTCTGGTCTACATTTTTTGCTGTAACCATTTTATCCACTTATCTGTGGGGATTGGGGTCCCTCTAATTGGATTGCAACTGAATTTGAGCAGAGCTAAACAAGGCACATATCTTGACTGACATATTATTTTAACAGCTTTTTATGTTATTATTTATATTAATCAAATCTTGAAAATATAATGCAGATAAACCCAGATATAATTCATCAATTTATCCTCCCTGAAAAGCTTTGTGGGTTTGTTTTGATTGTTTTAATTTTGGTGGTTTGTTGGGTATTTTGCCATTCTTCTATTTGTCTGTATTGAACCTAAACAGGTCTTTCATATCCAAGAAACCATCCTCTTCCATTTCAGTGCCCACACTGCCATAAAGACTTTCAAAACAAAGCTACCTTCCACTGTCTGTAAATTCTTCAATGCAGAAAAAAACATTATTTTAATTTCTAAAAGTTCAACCAAGAACATTCTGTTAGGCTTAATGTCTTCACAACTACATATACACACAGAAGTGCAACATGCAAACATGAATGCACATACATATATGGTGTAATTTTATTTAAGTCTGTCAAACTGACATTTCCAGTAGGCTCTGCTAGCCTCATCCTAAGTCTTCCTTGCCTGCACGAGGAGTTGCATGGGTGGCCCAAGGCAGCCACATGCTCAGGACAGCCAGCTCCATATCTTCTTTCAGCAGCAGAGAGAATCTTGTCTCCATACTGCAGCAGGTTCTAAGAAAATGAGAAAGGAGTCAAAAATGATTGGGCAAAATCATTAAATCATTTGCCTGACTCTGAAAATAAGGCAGGAATGTTACAAAAAATGCATTTGGGCTTATTCTTTCCTGAGAATGAGAAAGTAATATAGCTTCACTTTCCAATGCATGAGAGCTGTACTATGATCACTGTCCAGCCGGAATTATAGGTCAGAAAATATTTCTGTAAGCCATTTGGAGTTGTAAAGTTATCCTTTTTCTTTATACAGATGTTTTGTCATAGGGTGCTCCATTCTCTTGTCAGCTCAGGGAGAGATTTTTCTGTCAGTATCAAGCCAGAAGGGTCCTTACCACAACCTATGCAACAGGCTGGAAGACAAAGCAAAGTTCCTCTAGAGAGGATTTTGTAGTGCTGTGGTTTTTAACCTCTCCAGTCCTCTGGAGAAACTGCAGTTTTTGGGTTAGGTTTTATAGAAACCCACAGCACTCATGGAAACAGACTAATGATGTTTATTATCCATAGATAACCTGAGTCGGGGGATAATTCATTACTTTAGTTGCAGCTCCTCTGCAGCTGGAGGTAGGCTGGTGGAAAAGATATTACCAACTTCACAGCAATGTCTCTGTCCACTGGAAGTGCATTTCAAAAATTAGGCTTGTGATTATTCCCCTCTGTCTCAGAGACAGGGAGCTTTCCTTGGAGGGGACACTAGATTGAAACTAGTTTGGAATCTCCCTCTGGGGAAGAGCATGGTCTCCTATCTGACCACAAGTTACCTTTTTCCTATTTACCTATCCTGCTGCCCCATGCTGCTCAATTGCTCTAGCTGCCCCTTTTATTTACTGCTTGTCAGCTTTCCTGATTCCAGGTATCATTTCCTTGATAAATACTCATTATGCCCCATGATTTCTCTTCTCCATCTTACCAGCACAGTAAAAAGGTTTTTGTCCTGAGCTGCAGACACTACAGTAGCTTTCAAGTTCACTAGTTGCTTTACAAGAGATCATTTGTCTGCAGAGCTAGCCCTAAGGCTGGGCAAACTAAGTACCTGCCTGAGGAGTCAAATTTTGGACAAAATGGGTGTCTCACACAAGATGCTGTGTGCTGAGCACTTGCTGCCAGTGTTTCCGTCTGTTTAAATTAATCACCATTAGGCATTGTGACTTCAGGAGGAGTCGAGACTCACAGCTTTTGAGCCTTGGTTAAAACATTTTGAGCTTATTTCCCCCTCAGATGTAGGAAGACCAATTTGGCCCACAAGCACAACAAATACGGCCACACACTGACAGGCAGTTAGTTGTAGGCAGCCCAGGCAAAGGCTATAGCAATATAGCTATGGGACAGGTATGAATGGGAGAGGAATCAAGCCTCTAACCCACAGGCTAGACCCTATTTATCTGACATAGAGGCGCAGACAAAGGCAGGATTACAAGCACTGGGGCTGAGAAACTTCAACAGGATGCCCAGGTGGGATTCCTTGTCCTCTCTGAGAACAGTGGCAGCTCAATCTGCTTTGTTTCTGACCTGAACTACATCTGCTAACCCACCACATTCCCAACTCCACGTGCTGACCTGAGGAGGTTTGATGAGAAGAACTGATTTCAAAAATAGATGGCCTGTGTGGCTGATTTATTTCTGCTAAAGCAGACTACCAGATCCTCTGAAGCTGTCTCAATTACCTCTATGTAAAAGCTGTTATTCTTCTCCTACAAGTAGTAGTCATGTTTGAGTGGCCCGATTTGTGCAGATTTGGCCTGCCTTGTCCACTTAAAAGACCATTAATCACCACTCCAGTTTATAAATCAAGGAGGCCAAGTTGCTGAGAGCAATTGAGAGGGTGAGGCTCCGCAGAAGTACTTAGCCAATTCCCAGACCCAGGCTTAGCATTTCTCTCTCCCTGCCTCTAGTCGTCAGACAATTCATCATCCTTCTCCCATTGAGGCAGAATGAGCCTGACAGAAAAATGCCTGAAAGCTAATCAATATGATCAACTTGAGGGGGAGAGAACATCAAATATTTTTTTGTTTGTTTCTAAGTCTTTTAAATAAACACAACCGATTCGCTTTAAGATTTGGTGGTTTGAATTTAAGACAGACAAAAACAAAAGATAAAGAAGTGCAAACCAACACCAAGATACAGGAACAGGGTAAAAAACACACTGCAGGCACTCTTTTGCAGTAGCTAGCCATGAAGCAGAATAAAAGTGTCAGGCAAGAAATAGGACTATTATGATTGTGGATTATCAGTTTTGGCTACTACAGTCACACAAGATAGCTTTTCTTTTACAGCAGTGTCAAGTGCAATTGGCAGGCCAGAAGTCACAAGGAGGCCTGCTCCTACTAAATAAACATCAGTTTGCACTGTGCTTGCATGTGGACTAATGAGGTTATGATAGAAAATGGATCTGCTCTGTAATAAGACAGACTAAGGCAACTTGAACAGGAGGTTTATTTTCCTTTTCTGTGATAAGTTGTTTTTACATATTTTGAGCACAGCCTTCTTTTGGAGAGAGAGAAAACATAAATAGTTCATTGTACAGAAGAAAGTATGAGTGACAACTGTAAGTGGAATAGACAGTTTCCATTACCCCCTCACAGTTACTGAAGAATAATTTGCAAAGGCTGGGTAAATTGTGTTTTAAGAAGTGTAATGACGTGTAATAATTTCCTGTCAGAATGTCAGTTACAAGCAAAGTGAGTTTGATAATTTTGGGATAGGAGATGGAAAGAATTGAGTATGAAGGAGAGGGAATACAGAGAGAAGAAATGGGAAGGTATTTTAGGATTGCTGGCTTCAGAAACTAATGAAAACATAATTGTAAAAAACAAACAAACAAAGAAACAAAAAAGCCCAGGTGGAGTGCTAGATAAAAGCAAGAGCTGAGCAACAACCCGCCCAGATACTAATTCCCATTTGCTTTCCCATTAATCTTGCATAAAGATTCCAGGTCACAAGTCTAGCTACAGGGAGTATTAAGCAATTTAGTAGGATGGGAAATGGCTCAGAAATCAGAAAAGAGATGATCAGAAAAATTTCCTTTTCTTGTCCTGCAAAAGGCATCTCTATCAAATGCATAAAAACATTTCTTCTGTCAGTCTCCCTGAGAAATGGAAAAAGCCTCAAACAAATAGGGAAAAAAAAAAAAAAAGGAAGAGTTGGGATGTATTTGACTGCCTACTTGTCTTTGAGAATGCATAGTGCGGTAGAGATCAGTAAATGCCACGGTTTATAGATCAACCCAAGATGAATGAGCCAGTTATTTTCACACTGCTTCACTCCTTCTTCTCATTTTTATCTTAAAGACAGTATTGTCTGAGATTTATTATTTATTAATTTTGTTGTTTTATCATGCTGGCAATTCTGTCAGGAGCATAATATTTACTTTAATCCAGCCATGGTTGAATCAAATTTCCACTCTCCATTATACACATATGCACCCATAGTTAGTCTACTGACCTCATGGTGCTTATTACTGATTTACATTGCTGCAAAAGTAAAGCAAATTTGACCTTTGGCATGAAAATCTTACATTATCCAGCCTTCCTTCTTGACAGATGATTATTTCACTTCTTCAGTACATATAGTTTTCCAGACCAATTTCCTAATCTTAAGTAGGATTGTTTCCACCATTTCTTCATTTTTGGTGGTGGAAGAGGTGTAAGAGAGACTATTTTTCTTAGAGAAGCTACTTTAATATTGAATATAACAACTGACACCATTTTCCTAGCAGTCTATTTCTCTTTTTACTCTTGTTTTAGCAGTGGTCTTGCACAATTTCCACTGCTTATTGAAATCTAAGATTTTAGAGGACAAAGTACTTTTGGCCTTAAATACACCTTAGGAAGAATTCTTCTACACCTCAAATGTTGAATTCATTGGTTAAAACAAAAAGGTTATCCAGCTGGTTGGATAACCAAGCAAGGTAAGCAAGCCTTTTGTTTTAAGATATGCCACTTTTTAAAACAAGTATTAAAATGTTCTGGGTTTGGTGGTTTTGACTTGGGTTGTTTGGGGTTTTTTCTCCATAAAACCTGCACAGCTTTTACCTCCAAATAGGTTTGAATGGAAATTTCACATCAATTTCTTTTTCTTTTATTTTATTTTATTTTCGAATGTTTAAGAAGATCCAGGGGTAGTCATATGTTGGGACTGAGTATGGAACCACTCAGCATTATTGCCACATGTTAACTCAGAGAAAGAACCTGACGTATTTTAATTGTATGACAGTGTATTTGTCACCACTAATTTTGAAACTGCTTGCTTTGGAATACTTATGTTATGAATGCAAACACATGCCAGACAACTGAAAGAGTGCGATAAGTCTTGTTTGTCTTCAAGGTGTGCCACTGAAGTAGTCTCCTTAGACTGTGCCTTTCCTTTCCCATTCTCATATTCAACAATAATAATCGGGGGAGGGGGGGAGAGCGGAGAAGAAAAAGAGAAAGCTTTTTTTAAAATAAAGTTTGAAAACAACATAGACACGAAGTAATTAGCACTGTCCTAATGTTACACATCGTAACAAATGAAAACACAATACAAATGTGACAGCACAAGTAATAGCTCTCAAGTCTTAGTCTCAACGAGGAACAGTTTTTACATGAGGGTTTTTCTGTGAGGTTCTTCAAGAATCATCATTCCAGGTCAGATTCTAGAGAATTCTAGCAATAAGCCTTTGGATACTCTACCCAAATTTCCTTTAAAATGTCACAATGCAAAGCTATAGGTACTCTTGTTAGGCATAAGACCTGAAAGTTAAACCTCCAGAAAGAGACATCATATCGTACTGAAGAACAATTCCAAGAAGCACATTGGGGTATGGATTAAGAAACCAAATATGAACTACCACCAAAATTTAATGGTAAACTGCATATAAATTTGTGGCAGGGTTGTGGGGAGTGGTTTTGTGTGTGCACAAACAGAGGACACCTAAAAGGAACCAGGAGTCTATTTTACCTCTGTAAAAAGCTTTACCATTGTGGTGCTGAATCATTGCAAATTGTTTTCATGTTCTTCCCTTTGAGAGGATGTGGAAGAAAATTGTGAGGTTACAGAAAGTAGGAACAGAAATGATCCATATGCTGTATAAACTGCCATGTGGTAAAACATTAAAGGAAATCAAGTGATTTGGCTTATCAGAAGAAAGAAAGAAAAAAGATCAAGGTGACTTAATTATAGCTGCATAAGTACTATGCACTGAAGTTGCTTCTCATCAAGTAAAGAAAGCATAAAAAGAATCAACAGCCATAAGCTGAAAAAGACAAATAAATTCATATTAGTACTAAGGTATGTTTTTACAGTGACACTAACTACTAAGGGAAGTGGTAGATTCTCCACTACTTAATACATCCAAGGAATGGTCTGGAAGTCTGCCTGGAAGATATGCTTTCATCAAACATAAATCACTAAGCTTAGGAAATAAATCTATATGATCTAATGGCTCTTTCTAGCCCTTAGATCCCAAGTATTTATAAAATATGGTATAGATTAAAATTTAACTAATAGCTTTGAGACTTTCTTTGTTTTCTGTTAAATTATTGTCTGTTTTTACATACTTAGTGGGTATCATGGCCTGTCTCTGTTTTCTCTAAGAGGCTGGGCTCAGTTCAGAAGTATTTCTCTTTACTGTAGAGAATAATTCTAAAAGCAGCTAAAGCCATACGACTCACATATGCTCATACTGGACTGAGGAGCAGTCCAGCAAAAAAGTACATGTTTCTTATTAGGTTGTCTCCCTAAGCTGCACAGAAAAGGAGTTTGAAGAAATGGTATGTTTTGAAGATTATGTTCTTCCACAGTTCACAGAATTTATTTCAAACAAACGCAAGAAAAGCTCCAAACATTATTTATAAGTCCTGATCTTCTTTACCCAGAATTTGGTGAAAACTAATTTTTCAATAGCCTTTTCGTTCTTTTACCAAGAGCTATCAATGGGCCTCTCTTTAATCAATACAGAGTTAAACAAACTAACCAATATTTAAATGTCTGAAGTTTCCACTGCTGTAATCACAAATTAAAAGGTTTTGAAAACTGCACCTTCATGTCTCCAAAGTGGCCATCATTGAAATAAGGTTAATAACATACATTATTAAATATTCTTAAAGTAAAACTAAGAGAAAATGGGGTTTCTAAAAAATAATATTTTTTCAATTTAAAAGATATAATGGAATCAAAATACAAATCCAAATCACAGATATATAGAGAAACTAGAAAATTTTTAGTGTTTTCTGTCATTCCTCAATTTCTCTCCTTTGAATATTGCTGTTGTGAATGCTGTGGTTCTCATTAAGTTTGTGACTATAGTTAAAATGTGCCATGTGATAGGCACTCTTCAGGTAGCAAGGTAGATGTTTGGAAGTGCATATATTAATGATCATTGTGTTTCATATTGTTTTCATTTCTAAAAATATCTAAACCATGAAACTTTAAAGTGTTTTAACTTAAATGTGGTGGAAGTAATCACTGTTTGCAAAAGAGAGATCAAACATGGACTAGGCTTACAAATCTTTCTTTACCATAAAGATTACTTCTGCCACACATGGAAATAAGGAGCGTGCAGTCTTGACATATACCCTGATCCTTGCCTTTGTTATGGAGTGAGCTAGGACACATGGTGTGCACTGGTCTGTGAATTGCCCTGGGCTGACAGGAAACTGAGCAGATGCTTGTCAGGGCTGTTAGATACTTTCACCCCCTCTTGGTGGCTTGAGGCATGGCCATATTCCACCACAAAGAGGCTTTGAGTGAGGGAGGTTAAACACGCTGAAGGAACTCCCTTATCCCACAGACATAGAGTAACCAGCAGTGGAGTTGCAGTTTTAGAACTCCAGACACTCTGCTTTGAGGGTTTATACCTTTTCTCCAGCACCAGCATAATGTCTTCTAAAGCTACAGCAATCTGTAATTTGTCATTTCTCTTTTGATGCACCTCAACTCGGACAAAAAGTCTGGGGCACATAAGTCTGCCAGAAATACGGAGTGGCTGAGGTCTGCTGTGCTTCTCTGAAGATATTTTGCTCCTGTACAGTCCTCAGTATGGTATCACTCAATGTCATGCGGACCTTTACTCATCTTGAATTTTCTGGCTGTGGAAACACAACTGGCAGGATTCACATGACCCTCACATCGATCTTGAAACTGTTGAAATGGAGGACATCATGACTAGATACCTGACTGATTTTGTGGCACCCATTTTGTTTATATCTTAGAGTTTGATGAAGGGAATAGATCAACATCTTCTTTCTTCAGAATAGACTGGCCTATAAAAAGTCAGGATTGCAGTTCATGCCATATGGAATACCAAATGCTCTCTATACCCTGAATTATACAGTCATTTCAAACAATCAAGGACCTATAACAAAGTCCAAACCTCATGCATGGTCAAGGTGAAAGGTTAATTCAGGTGCCCAAATGAATCACATAGGACAGACCTCTGAGATAGATACACTTGACATTGGACAGGAGGATAGGAGGGTTAGTGAAGCCTACTGAGCCATGACCATTTTGCATAAGGGTGATGACTACACGTATCACAGAATCACAGAACAGCCAGGATTGGAAGGGACCTCTGGAGATCATCTCATCCCATACCTCTACTAAAGCAGGCTCATATAGAGTAGGTCACACAGGATCATGTCCAGGTACATTTTCAATATTTCCAAAGACAGAGACTCAATAACCTTTCTGGGCAGCTGCATATTCTTTTGCCATGCCTTTAAGCAGCCTGATAATCTAGATAAATGTAAAGTTATACAAGAGTCAAACGTCATAAAATAAACTGCAGACAATTATGGCCATATTGGTCTAGTGGAGTCTGTGTTTCCATGGGCAGTGCATTTTCCTTCAGTGTGCTTCAACTAAAAATCCCCTTGCAGTAAACTATGGGAAGGTAGTAGAGCTAGAACCAACCTCTGCTCCCCAGAGGTGCCTGTGACACCATGGAGTGTGACAGTGAGACCTTAACAGCATTTACCTTCACACAGTACCCCCTGCATCCTTGCCCATCTTCCTGAAGGAAATCCACCCCAACACCGAAGTATGCAGCTACAGGCAAAGCAGTAGGTTAGACTCACTGCTGGATATGTCCACATCGAAAGAAAGACATTGGAAAATGGTTTTAGCCTCCTCTGTTGCATACTATGCCGTTAGTCGGGATTTTCTAACTAAGTGCCAGCACGGTGTGGTAGTGAGACTGCTCTGATCATTGAAGTATGTCTGAGGTGCAATTACCTGCTCGCAGGTGAACCCCTCAGATGACTGCAAATTCAGAAACTGCTGGTCTCATTTAATAGTATACAAGATCAGTTTCGTTTAAGCTGCCCACAGCTGTGTTACTTCTGTTTCAAAGACTCTGTATAAAACTAGATTTTTACTTGGAATTTCAGGGGCTATGCAAAAATTCCAAAGAAGTCCTGAGCTGCAGGCACTTTGGCCATGTTACAAGTATAGAACTGGTTTCTAAATGCAGTTAAAATTATGAAAGCTTTATAATTCATGATGACACTGATTATCTGCCCCCATACCTCACTGACAAATTCAGCTGCTGCTTTCAGATGAGATATCATACTTTGTCCACAGACAGCCCTAGAGGTAGGAATTAATTATTAAATACTGGTTGATGATAATTACATGATAACTTTATTGACCAAAATCAGAATGTGTGATGTGTTCTAAATCAGTGAGAAAAGAGAATATCTATTCTGAAATGAAAAATTAGCTCTTATGTAAACCATCTTTAGAAACCTCTTTGTCAAAAACGCTAGCATCATGCTCTAAAAGCATAAAATGGGAGCACACATTTTAATCCAAATGTTTTCCTTGTCAGCAATAAATGAAATCTAGATAATAAAGCAGAACAGTAATTCCAATTCAGTACTGAGGATCACATTCAAACTGCATGTCCCTGCATAAATTCATATTTAAATTTACTTTTGTATACTCTTATGACTTTCAATAGTCACCTTTTCAGAAAGGATGTCTGACTTCAGTCTTCAAACTGAGTGGTCTAAAATGAGACTTCCAAAAATCAGATAACATTTACCAAAAAAAAATAGTCAAGTGTCTTCCATTATATTATTATTCCTTACAATTGCATTCAGTAATAATTTTAATACTACTGATTAGTTTTCTGTAATTTTAGAAGGGAAAGTGTTTCATGAAGTACTACTAATACCTCTTCTTTTCTGATTCTTTTTGGATATCATTTCAATAATGTAATTTCCAAGTTCAAGAGGAATGAAAAGAAAACTTAGGTGAAAAATAACTGGTTTGATAGCTGCATATTGCGTCTCTGAGACTGTTGTCATTTATATCTGTGGACTACTACTTGCACTTAACAGTATTTTACATATATATAGATCTAAATAAAGAGACAGGATGTATGGTAAGAATAAAAATTCACAAAAGTAGAGGAATGTTTGTGACAGAAGTAGAAGAAATGAGTTCTAGCATGCACATCAGAAATTAGACCTATAACAGGAAAACAAATTGTTCAGAACCCCAACAAAATGAAACCCTAGCATTTTAACAAAGCTTTAATCTTCTCAACATTCAAGATGATAAAGTCTCATGAAGAATGGGCCTAGAGACTGAAATTAGAATCACAGATAGATCCATGTAGATCTACAGTTTTATAAAAGTAGATGCAAGTGACAATTAGACATATGGCTAAACAGTCTAGTCTGGCACTTTCCCATACCTTTGGAGTCAGTGTGGTTCAGTCCCTGTTCAACTACAGGAACCCAGTCATCCTCAATGCGTAACTCTTACTCCATGCCCAAATTGGAACTGAGCACTAGACAACCAAGATGAAACTCAGTTGGGTTAAGAAGACACTTTGCAATGGGGTACACACCTTACAGAGAATCTTAGGGCACACACACAGTGTCAGCTATGATACCTATTGAATCAACACAAACTGGTTATCAGTTGGTGGAAAACCAAGGACTCATGCACACAGAATAATACAGTACTGTATCCCTCCTACATTCTGAAGGACCAGCTACCCCAGGAGGGTGACACCTATGCAGACTTGCATAGCACTGCTACTATGGCCTTCTCAGGCATATGCAGTAGAGGCAGGGACAGCAGAAATGACAAGTAGTTGGTAACAGAAGACAGCACGTTGTCTCAAAGAAGGCTGTCAACATGGTTCCCCCTAATCTGAAGCCTCTCCATGTGGTCATATGCTATGTATGAAGCAGAGCACACTGGACAGATTTGTGGCTGAGTAAATGCAAGAGCATCTGAGCCAGGCCATGAGGACAACTGATACACCCTGAGGCACACCCTTATCTAATGTCTGCCTTGAACACAATGGCAAACAGCCTCCCAGTCCAGCTGGCCTAAAAGTTAGAAGTTACCCCAGACATGGACAACATCATTGTATAGATATATCTTTGTCTTAATTTTGGATTGATAGCCCAAAACACAAATGAAAGAAACTCAGTACCTCCTTCACTACCAGTTCTTTAAGAAGACATGAACAAAATCACATGCTTTAACATAAGAGACACTGGAAGAAGGTTGTGGGGGATGCAGAATAAGAACTGTCCATTTTTATTCTGGAAAAGGGTCATCCATCCATTTCTCCAGGAAAGTAATGCTTACTACAAGTGTAATCACTGTAACTGAATCATTGTGTTGTCTGGATTTTTCTTTTCTCTCTTACTGCCTTGTTCAATACTCTGCCCTTGACAGTATATCTTTCCAAAGTCTGTTTCACTGAATAGTCTTTAGACAGTTCTGGTACCTTTTAAATAGCAGATTGAAAGCCAAGTCAGATAACAGATAGAAATCATATATAATGGCAAGAGAACAGAATTAGTGGAAGCTTTATAACAAAAACGGTATTTAGAAGAGAAATGATTAATCAGTATTGGTTGAAATCTCCTGTAATGATGAATAATTCAATATGTAACTGGTAAGAGTGTCACTAGTCTGTATCCCTATACATGTGGTTCATCTGAGAAAATCACTATGTAAATAGAAAGAGCACAGACGCACTCCAAGGCCTCTGTAACAATGGGAAATTCTTTATTTAAATGATAGAATTAACATCAGCCTGAGGCTTTCCTACGAATTTCTGATGTAAAGTTGCAATTTGCATATCTGTGAGTGTGTATGATATAGATTATCACATATAAATAAAGATCTGCATAGCTCTCTGAATTCTTCCTGTACACATCTATGAGTAAGTAATAATGTACGGCCTATTCTGGATTTCTCTCAACATAAAGGAGCATTAACTCCATAGCATACAAGAATACTTTAAATCAGTGGTGTATAATATATGGGTGGGTGGCAGTCTCTGCGCAGTGGCCCTGGAGTGCGGTTGTGAGGGGGAAGCAACAGCCCAATCCAAACTGAGAGCCTGGCCTCAAAGATCTCCCTTCCATGACTTTCTCTATCCCTGAAATTACCTGTTAGTACACTGCAGGGTGAGGAAGAGAATAGCAAGCTGTAACTTGGCAAAAGTTCACCTGTATGTATGGCAGCACAGGAACCACACAGAAAAGCCTGTAAACTAACCAACAACCAGCATCCCACTCCTCCCAGTGACTAACAATAAATGTCACTGTCCCTTGCACCTTGCCTTATGTGAGGAGAGAAGAGAGCCATCACAGCCTGATAACTAGCTCCACCTCTGACAGGGGGTCCTCCAAGGACAGGGGCTAGGTGCCCTTTTGCTCCTTTGGCATCATCTGACAAATAAGAGACAAGTCAGGAAAACAGTTTGAAAGTACAGACTATGTAATCCTTGACCATGCACTAGCAATTTACTTTGATCTTTCGACTGGAGTGGCAACATTACACTAGTGAGGAATTAACACTGAGGTGGAAGATAGAGATCTCCCAACATGTGGGAGACAGTCTTGATCATCAGTTCACTCCCACCTAGGATTTGAACTGCTGGCAACAGCTGCATCCCCCCCAGTAATTCTCCCAGCTATTCATGTTCCCCTTTGTTTATGTGGTGCCTCACTCTACTCGTCTAATCCTGCACTGATAGGGGAAGTCATTATACAAATGAGAGGATATAACACAGAAGACAACATAATCTATCATTTGTTCCTGTAACTATGAAGTTGTATGATATTCATTCAGGCAGATCTGGAAAGAGAACCTTGGGGGCAGCAGCACATTCACTTTGCCCATCTTTGAAAAGAAACACAAGGAGTGTGACAATTGCAAAAAATTATGCAGCATCTTGGTGTCAGTTTTCATGAACTTGATTTGTTTCTCATCCATTGGTCTATGAACTGCCACCAATTTAAATGAAAACAACACACGAAACAATTGCCAAGAAGATGAATAATAATAGTTCCTAGATTCATACACATTTGATTTTAAGTGAAAAACAGAAGCAACTTGACACAAGGTGGTTGGGATTTTTTCCCAAATCCAACAGATAGAGCTGCTGCATTAAAAATAATTGTGAGACATCAGGGTAAAACACCACCAGATTATGCTTGACATCATCAGTTTGCTCTAAAGCATCTTTTGTTTTTGCAGTAGTTGAGAAGTTCATGTTTTCTCATCCTGAATTCCTAATTTAAATTTCATCTGCTAATCAGAAATGGTGAAGTGCTCACAGGTTGAAATAATGAATTTAGACAGGTTTTTTAAAAAGCATCTTGCTGCTTTTACATAAATACCAAAGAATCCACTGACTTTTCATACATCAGCTACCTAAAAATGGTACTTCCCCTTCACAGCTTTCCTAGAACTGAAAAGGATGAGATCTGTTCTGAGAATAGCAAAGTTGAGGTATACGGCGTAAATCACTTTTTTTCTAAAAATTAGAATTCTAAAATAACTGAAGGATTTTCTATTGAAAAATTTTACACTTGTAAGTGAATTTGGATTTTGTATTAATATTTTGCAGTTACATATTTGGTCTTAGTACTTTGGCTAATGAAATAGTTTTTCAGAACAGAATGCAGAAATACGGTGTTTTTCATGGCTAGACTTCACGAATGAAGATTTGAGAAGGGCTCTACCCACGCTTGCTACAAGCGCGCTGATGGCTAAAAAGGCCAATGCGAGATAGACAAGTCCGGTTGCAGAAGGCACAGCAGAAAGACTCCCCAGGTGATATCAGACGAGACGCGATTCTTTCTGCGTTGTCTTTTCTCCTCGAGAGTGATCCTGTGTGTGTTCTCAAAAGCAGCAGCAGCGTTATAGATGGTGTGCCTCCAGGCCTCCCTATTGGAGGCCAGGGTAGACCAATGGTGGTGATCAATGAGTCTTGGGAACACAGAAGAACTAATTTTGTGTTAGCTAGATAACAAGATTTCCATTGAGAAGAAACTTCACTGAGGAAACTAAAGAAAAAAACTTTTTTTCATAAAAATCTATAGCAAGGACCCTTACAGGGGACAATAAAAGAAGTAAAAGGCACCAGGACGACAAGACATTTAAAGGAACTCAGGTATTAAGTGTGTGAACCATTACTGGCGACACATAGACTATAACTTAAAGAAATTTGTAAGAATAAAAGATACAAAATATCCTTGCTTTTATAGATGTGGTAGACAACTGCAAATGGGATTCATTTGTAAATTGTTAAAACCTCCGATTAAACCTATTGATAAAACTACAGAAGGGTTTGATGCAGTTTTTGTAAGAAAGCCATACCTTAACAATCTGCTTGAAACTTCTGAAGGTGAGAGCAAGTATGTTTGAACTAAATGATACAATATACTTGAATGTCTAAGGGTCACACCCAGAGTGCGTTACCATTGCCTTCTAAAGAAGGAAAACTGTTTTGAAATAATATACAAAGAAAATAAAGAGTGCGAGAGGAAAGTTACCAGGGTGTGCCATGAGACTCTATAATGGCATCTTTGTTCCTCAGCATCTCTAAAAAAAAAAGTTGGAAAGGAGGAAAATACAGAGACAACAAAGTTTGCTGAGATGGAAAGTTATTTACAACAGTCAAAACTAACACTGTATAAAAAGCATTGGAGGGGAACATGCAACTTAATGACTGATCACATGACAGAATGTCAGTAGAGATGCAATGCCAACACAAGAAAAAGGAAGGTATACACAAAAAAAATATTCTTAATTCTACAGTTTTGGACTATTATTTGGACTATTTACCCCTGCAAAGAGAGTTGTTCACAGTTCACTGTTCTGCAGCAGGCAAACAAAGCAATAACACTATCAGGAAGGAATAACAGTAAACCAAAGCAAACTCATTATGTACCATTATCTTTTTATTAGTTCATACCCTGAATACTTACGTATCTCCAGTTGTCTTATTTCATAAACTGACCTTACCCCAGAACACTCCAAATAGTAAAGACAAAAAAATAAAAAAAGGCAGAAAGAGGTAGAGTTATAAAGGGTAAAAGGGTGGGTATGGAATAATGGAATAACGCAAAGAAAGACAAACAAGACTAAAATTTTTGTCTTGCAAAAATAAGCTAATCAAGAGGGATGCAATAAAGATCTGTAAAATAATAAATGTTGTTGACAAGGTAAGTAGGGAACCATGTTTCATGTTTACTCCTGAAAAAAAGAACTAGGAATACAAAAAACAATTAACATTTTGAAAGCCTGAAACAAACAAGACATTTTTGTTAATAAAATGCACAACTAAATCGTGGAAGTTAATGGAAGATGAATTTATTAAACCCAAGAGCTATAACACATGATTCTCTGGATGTGATAGCTGGCTCATAAATAAGTTAAATCAGTGAATGGTAGAAGATCACAGGTTAAGTCAAGGGGTTATCCCTGTATGTTTTTCTTCTCCTTAATACAAGCTCATTTTTTTTCCACTGCCCAAGAGAGGTTAGACAGATCTTTGATTTGACCCAGACATTATGGATCACCAAAAATGGCCAACAGCTTATGCTGGAAACTACACCACTCCCTTGCTGTTGCCTTGAACTTGGTGCTGGAGTTCACACTGAACAGCCCACAGTACTACTGTTATCCACAAAAGCTGCCTTGGAGCTTGTTGAAGTACATTGTAAAGGTCTTGCAGCTCTGCCTTTGCAATATGGAACCGCTATGGGCAAAAAGTGGGTATGGGTTATGGGATTTCTTCTCCTTTGCAGAATACTAGGAAACCTTTTGGACCCTTCCCATGTGCCATTCCCCCAAACCAGCACCTTCTACTCAAGAGCTACTGAGGAAAGAAAGTGCATCTCACATAAAGTATACCAAAGATTTAATGAAACAAAATACCGACAGGGAGTAATGGAGGTGATGGGTAGTGCTCAGAAGAGGGACAGAGGCTATGAACAGCACACCAAAATCAACACCTGTGAATATTTTTTTAAGAAAGTAGTTTAACTCTGTATTAAAACAACAGCAAATGACATTCATTGGAAAAAAATGGCAGTTTCCCCTCCTTTCCCCGAAAATCTTAAAAGACCAAACGATATATGCATCTAAAAGATGTTAAGGCTGGAGCTTATCAAGTATTTTTTCATATATACTGGCAATCATTAATTCAGTTGTTTAATTACTGATGCAGTTTTCTTCAGAAGTATGAATAATTGCTAAAGTTTTTAAAAAAATTTAATAATTTGTCTCCTTTTTGCCATGTATCTGGGTGACTGCTACACCCAGAGAGGTTCCAAGATGACAGCAAAATATTTCAAGGATGAATATTTATACCTTTACCTATTTGTAGAAAGTAGGGACTCTTAGCAATTCTCATTACACTTTTTTCTTCCCACAAATTCTTTTGCACACATCATTATGTACTAGGAAGATAAAAGACCTAACTGCTTCGGTTTTCATCTGAATGCTACAGCCCATTCGGAAATACTAAAAAAAGTTGCAAACACATTCAAACAAGAGTAAAGAAGGAAAGTGGTGCAGATTTGCAGAGAGTTAAGGTGCCATGGTCTCTTATATTAGCACTGCTCAAATGCACAGCTTTGCGGTATCTCACCCAGTCTGCCAGGCTGTGAATGCATCCGTGCAGGATGGAGACACAGGAAGAAGTACTGGAATGAGCAACAGATGAAAACCAAAAGTTAAATGCTTACTTCCAGGGCTTTGTTTCTTGATAATGTTGCTGGGAGGTCAGCCAAAAGAAATGAAAGAAAAGAAACAAGCAGCAAGCCAGAGGAAGTTTGTATTTGGTAAAGGGGAAATGTGTCAAAACAAGGGTTTGGAGGTGACTGTTCAGAAGCATAAGTGTAAGTGAAATAGCTTATTTTGATGTGACAGCATTTTTGGTAGATTTAAGGCAATAAGGTAAGTGTTGCTAGGAGGTTTCTAATAAGCAATTTAAGAAGTCTCAAGTGCCTGAACAAAAGCTGTGTAATGAAGGGCATCAAGGGGATTCAAAGATGTTAAACAGGAAGGAAAACAAGCACACTATATATAGGAAGAAGTAATGAGAAGGGAGAAGTAGAAGTTGAGAGAGCATTTGAACATAGCAGTTTAGTTTTCTAGGTTACACCTTTTGTTAAGGCAAAGGGGAAAAAGACTGAGTATAATAGAAGTGATATAGTAATTTTTTTTATTATTATTTTGAAGATTTGGGTATTGAGGTAGCCAGAAATTTCTTTTACCAAGGCTTGATGTTATTACTAAAAGTTGCCAGAACTAGAACACTGACAAAAGTTAAGGATATGAACATTGGGGTAGCAGCTGTAAACACCTTTATGATGAAGTAAAATGGCATAATAATTAAACACTATCAGGAGTTTCTAGAGGGCAAAGATAAATAATTCCATGTTAGAGGACAGAAATAGCCAGAGTACTAAATAATGTGATTAATGAGGCAAGTATTTTTAACAGGTTTGAGTTAGTAATTGAAACCTTGCAAAAGAATGTACCCAAAAAACAAATTTATTTGAAGTCATTCTTGTTTCATCTTCTAATTTTATGCAAGGACCGGAAATTATGCAGTTGTGCAATATCAAATAAACGGTTTTTTATATATTAACTAAGAGATAAAAAATGAAGAGGTTTTTCTGTCTGAAGTTTGTGAAGCAGCTGTTTACAGTGCATTCTGAGGTTGAGAGAGGTTTCCTGGGATAAATCAAAGCTGGTCACATGCTATGTGGTATTTCCACTGTGTCCTTGATTATCTAAGAGCACAGCAAGTAATCAAGAGTATCTTTCCAGCTCAGCAGAAGTTATTTCCACTGATTTTCTCTGAAAAAGAGGCTTCACTTCAGCTGAAGTATTTGCAGTAGCTGGAAAAATTGAAGGCTTTCTACTTTCCCCTTGGGCCTACGTGGCTTGTGTCCATCAGTAGCCTAGCACATTATTAGCTACAGAAGTATTTACCGGTTATGGGAACCTGCTTTTCTTCTTCTCCTCCACTTACAAAACACAGGATTTTATATTACAGATTGAATATACGCTACCTTCACTGCTAAAATCCTTTTGTAAACATACGCTACTGTCAAGTGCCTGTGGGCACAGCTACCAGTGCTGGAGGTGGCTGGCAGCTCTGCAGGGAGTTGGGAGGCACCTGAGGAAAAACAGCTCTTTTGTGGTGGAGTGGTGTTCTGCTTCTGGTGTTTTCCCTGCCCAGGCAATGCTTCCTCAGCTCAGACAGGGTGAGGCACCTCCTTGCCACCACCACATGCTGGTTTCACAGAGGGCCTTCTTCCCTCAGTCCTGAATTTCTCCTGCAGGATCAGACTAGCATAATTTGAAGTCCTTCTCCTTCCAGTCTTCTCTGTTTTGATACCTGTGCATGTATCTCCTGTGGTATCTTCTCTGTTGAAATTGAAAAAGGCACCTAATGACAGACTAAAAACATCCAGAATTAACTGCCTAACCATTGTTAAGCATCCAACGTTCAGCCTGGAAATGCCTAACCGCTAGAAACACAGAGCAGTTGCAAAACATTTCCAGAAACCTGTTCCTACACTTTAATTTTCCAACATTCAGGTGTTACAACTCTCCAGTCGTACTGAATTTCTTCTCCTAATTTTCCCCAGGTATGGAGAAAGGTACGCATTAGAAAATCTCAGTTTATACACACCATCAGAAATACAGTTATCTGAAGTTTTGTGTAGATCAATTTTTCATTTCAGGAAGAAGCATTACATGGGATAGTACCTCCCCATACTTAATAAACAAAATAAAAAAAGGAAATTAAATTTTCCCATAAAAGCTACTTTATATTAAGAGTGCCATCTGCTGGCACGATTGAAGTGAGGCATTGGTCATAGGCATCGAGGTTCAATAAAGTTTTGCTAGGCCCTGTTAAGGGCACATTTCAACTCTAAGCTATTTCACACTTTCAGTTTTATTTATTCATGGTGTTGCCTTTTACAGAATAAAAGGGCAGTCAAGCACAGTGGTGTAGACAGCTCTTGTTGTGTGAACATGGGGGGAAAAGCATCACTTATTAATTCACATTTTTATATTCACAGGGTGTCTTTGTTGATTTGGCATTTCTTTATCTATTTTGCTTTTTTCATCATTAATAGATTTTTGAAACAAATATTTTGGAGAATCTGAAAATCAAAAATATAAGAGATTTTCTAAAATACTGTGGGTGAGACTTTTAAAAGTACCTACTTTCCACTTTGCCTTGTGCCAAATGTATTGTCAAAAAGCTTCAAAAATCCAACTTGCAGGTCTCAGGTTTAGATGCACATTATTGATAAAATACTGTTGTATATCTTCTTGGTCATGACAATTTTCTACAAAGGTGTGTGGATCAAGCCTTCCTGAGTCATAAAATGCTACTTAAATGCCCTTTAAAAGTACTGCCTCCTCCATGACCAGGATAAAAAGAATGTTACCTGCAGCTGGCAGTGAGGTGTTGCCTGTGTCCTAGGTCCTGGTCTGTGCCAACAACAAGCTGAATAGTAAGAATATGTAGAGGGGATGAGGACAGAGGAAAGACGGAGACAGTGTGCTACCTTACAAAAAACTCTTTTGTCTAAAACCAAAGTTAAAGTAAGATTGACCTTTGCTAGCTCAATGACTATTTACCGAAGAAGTCTACTTTGCATTTGGGTGTTACCATTACTAGCAACATTTGCACTTCACATTGTATTGGTGAAGTAAAAAATAAAATCTTAGAAAGTCCATATTCACTGCAGGGATAATAATGATTTTTATTGTTCTGAAACACTGGAGTTCAATTTCTGATTTCCAGCAGGTTCACAGCAAAAGATACTTTATAGTCTTCCCTAAAAAATTATCATTCACATTGCAACTAACTCACACTCCCTCCTCTTACTTTTCTTGAGGTCATTACATGACAAAGTGTAGTAGACCAATTCCTGAATAGTTAAGCTTCTTCCATATCTCTTTTCTAGTGATAACAGCTATTCCATTTTGCTTTTCCTATAATGCTATTTCACATATGACTCTTTGTTTGACTTCCTCCACTTTGTTGTGCAGTTTCTATGAATTACTGAGGCAGTTTCCAGTTAAATCTCACTATTCAAATTAAGCATTCCTATTTTTAACTACCCACTTTGCTATTATCCTCAAAGCATTTACTTCCTCTCTACTGTGCATTCATTCTCTTATCAGTCAGGTTAGCAAAAATCCAAGAGGGCTACTTCTCCAAGTACTTAACTAGGCAAATATCTCAAATTCTGGATTGGTGCTTTTACCAATCCTGATGATATTCATTATCTTCCCAAATATTTGCTCTCTAGGTCTAGGAAATAGAAGAATTCCAGTAAAGATCTTTGAACACCTTCCCCCATCTAGCACAACTCTCTTTGAGCTGCTCAAGCAAGCTTCTTACTCTTACAGTCAAACGGTAGAATGACAGCAAAAGGATTCTTCCCCAGCCTATTTAGAATGACTTTCACACTCTGCCAGCCCCTCACAGCATTATGCTTGGACAGACTTCACACAAGGCTGTTTTCCATTTCCATTCACTTTGATGGCCAGTCTGTTAATATTTCTTATGAAAAAAAAGTGATCTTTCAGAGCAGCCTTAGGTTCCTATAAAAGTTTGGCCTTCTTGCTTCCTTTTTGCTTTCCACTTATCTTTGTCTTCTCTTCTTCTTCAGCCACTAGCCCCTGCTGTTACCATTTACTCAATCTCTTCTTTCATGCTGCTCCATATTCTGTCTCTAGAGGTTGCACCTCATCACTCCTTCTACAGAGCAAACTCTTTCCACTGAGCAAACTTCTTCCCCAGATTTCCTTCACATTCTGGTATTTTCCTCTGCCCTGTCATCATTTTAATATATTTATAGATCCTTTTCATCTGGGGATCTGCCAATCAACCCATCTGCAACTACACTTATGTTCATGCTCTTTCCTTTCATCTTATCTGTCATACTCAAATGCATTTCTATATTCTACCCTCATTTCTAGCAGCATTTATGTCTCTCACACCTCTTTTTTTTCCTGAACATTATGAGATGACCCTTCATGCATATGTAAATTCTGTCAGAAACTCACTGAAGGATAACATACACCTTACAGCTTCTGCATCCAGTCATCTTTGTAGTTTCTGCCATATTTTGGTCTTCTCCACTGGTGCCCAAGATCCTCTGTTTTTTTCTCCCATACCCTAGGTTTAAAATCAAACAAACCATCTGCATACCAGGGTCCTCTCCAAAATTCTTCTTTTACTAGACTCATACCAGCTTCTAGTTGCTTTGATTCTGACACCTTCTTACCTACATTAGCCCACCACTTCATTTAGGGTTAACTATGATCAAAGGCCATGATCAAAGACTTCCTCTTTGTGCTGTTTAAACTAAGCCATATGGCTTTGCAACACAGCTTATCTAGTCTTGTTTGAACTGGTTGTGCACTGCTATGCACAGCAATCACTTCCAATCATAGTAAGAAATCCATGTGGATTTTCTGATGCACTTATGCCAAAGCTCACATTACAGTTATCCCAGGCAGAGAAGTTGCCTGGTGTTTTGGAAGCCTGAACCAGAATTTCACAACAATTTCCCTTCATCCAGCAGTAAATACCTGCCAGAAGGTGGGCGTGCTTTGCTTCTGGGGTGTTAATTTGGTGGAGTTTTCTTCTTTTTCAAAATAAAACATCAAAATAAGAGTTCAAGCACAACCAAAAGTACAGGGTGATGTTGCTGCTAATTTGAGAAAAAAATGCTGAGAGTCCAAAACATTCCTAATGCAGTTGCTGATACGGATAAGTACAGAGGAGGGCTTAATATAATGTACCTCTCAGTCCAGGCAGGGTGAACTACCAACTGTAGATCTCCTCTGACATGGTCAATAATTTTCAGTAAATACAGTTCATTAGTGTCTAGACATCACTGATTCACCCTTCACATATTTTTCTTCTCAAAATAAAAATGTGAACCAAAGTCTAAATTTCAACTTAATTCTCCAGAGGTACAAGGTGAAAAAAGCGTATTTTGCTTTATTAAAAAGGCCTACAAGCATTATGGTTGCAATATAAAAACCCTTTCTGGAAAAAAAACAACCAGTATTCATGATTTTACCCAACACTGCAATAGATTATAATAAGTTATAGGAAGGTCATATCTGCAAAAAAAAAACAAACAAGAGGAGAGATAGAACTGGAAAGACATCTCTTGATGAACTTCAAGTGTTTTTTATATGTGAAACTTAGATTCTTAAATCACTGGATCAGAAATATTTGTCAATCTGACTGCAGGCCCCATAGTTTTAGTTCTTAGTTCTTTAGTCGTTTTTTATCTGGAGACTGAAGTGCTGTATGCTATACTTACCTTCTCCCAGAATTTCAATTAACAATAATGTACATATTTTCTTGATAATCTTTACAATTTCTATCATGAAAATATAATATTCATAAAATACTAATGCATCAATTCAGCTTCCAGAACTCTAATGTCATGAACACTAATATATTGTACTGATACAGCTAAAACTTGGACTAAAGAATCAAACTAATATGTTTATAAACACCATATATTAGACTGGCTGGTTTGTTATAAGGTAATAAACAGAAAAGCTTGGATCTAGTCACTCGTGGTTGTTAAATAAGATTCTTTGTGACTTGCAAAAAAACTAGAACACAATGAAGAATTATCAGTGCATTCTCCACGGAAGTCATCTACATGTGTTTATTTAATAAACAGAAGATGGCTTTATTATACACATTTGATTTCCATATGCAATCGTCTCCTTATCTGTCACTTGTATCTAAGCAGGGTGCTTCATACAAATCTGAAAATGAAAAATTCAGAGCAGGGCACAGGAAACTCATTTAATGTCGAGTGCAGTCAAAATCAAGATTTCTTTATTTGTAGTAACAACGCTGTTAAATCAGAAAATTACTCTCCTTTTCTGCATGTCCTTCTTCCTTTACAATTCAGTTGTTTGATCATAAATTGTCGAGTGCAATGACTTGTCTCCTCCACTTTCCACACTGGTCGAGACAGATTAAAAACTCCGGCATACCACCAACCAGTCTCAGCATACCATTAGCATATATATGAGATTTGAGACATTTTCTAATATTCTCCAGCAGAACTCATCTGTCAGCCAGGTGATGAATTATAAAAACTCTTAGCTTGTTTAGAAAAGAGGGGGAGAGTGAGAGAGAGAAAGAGAAAGAGAGAGAGAGACAGAAGAGGAAAACACAATCCCACCTTTCTTTTTCATTTTACCCACCTACCTTTGCAGTTAGTCATATAAATAAACACTAACCTAAATAAAAGAGATATAGTGTGAAAGATTTAAATACATGAGCAGCAGAGCACAATTAAAAGCTCATGGAAGTGGATAGAATTATGGAGTGGTCAATGATCTACATTAAAATTTTTTAACAAATTTTTTTTCCACCTCGTGTTAGCAAAGATTCATAAGGTGCATTACAAAATTCACACAGCTATCAGAAGCTGGTAAACCAGTACAGAGACTGTTTAGGAAAGAGTGGAATAAATAAAATGCAAAATTCATGCAATTCATAAAAGGTTTGGGGTGGGATTTTTTTTGTAAATGTTCATGAGTTCAACAAGTTTTCCTGCACAATCTGAAAATTCCGTGTATTCAATTAAAAAAATTAGTCTCCCTTATTTGGATTTCATTAGCATGTTCGGGTTTTTTCCCTGACTCGAAGGTGGAAAGTGAGCAATGATTTCTTGTGACTTAAATGAACAAACCTATGTGCACTATGAGTAGGAAATAGCAAACACATGATGTTACAAATAATGATTACCCTTTCAAATATGTCAGTAGATAATTACACTGTACAAGTATATTTGAAAACTATCAAATTGCTACATGAGTGTTTAACATTAAAGAAGGGCTAAAGTTTATCATAACAATTTACACAATCATCAACTCCCAATACCATTTGTAGAATCTGATACTAACTAAAAACAACTTGTATTTCCTGTGAACTCTTGGAATTAGAACTGGGAAGATTTTAAAACATATGTATATTTTTTTCCACAGAAAAGACTTCTCAGGAACAAAGCTTTTCATAAGCTCTAGGAAAATTTCATAAATACTGTTAAAAAAGGGAGAAGGGAGATTTTTTAAAATGTCTTTTTTTTTTTCATGCCAACATTTTTAACATATTCATTTCTGAGTGTGACAAAAAAAGGGTTTATTTCTATATTCCGTGGTGTAGAATTGATTCAACTTTTTGTTTGCAAAATAGTGGTTTTGTTTAAAAATTAACCTACCCAGAAAAAAATGAGAAATTAAATAAAGCACTTATTTTTCATTAAAAAAAATCATAATATGTTCATAGTATCTAACAGTGTAAGTATGACAAGGAAAATTTAATTAGAATTTAATTAGAAGGTTTGTTATTACATGTACAAGTAAAACTATGCATATATTAACTTGCTTTCTACCTATAAATACCTTTGAGATTTAGGGCACTACATATCTATCTGGTATAAACTATAAAATACAAACACCATTATTTTTTTTAGGTGGGAATGTGTATAGAAAAAAATGACATTTATTTTGGTAAACAATTTGATAGAAGGTTGGGATATAATCCTATTAACAATAGTATGGTATTTGTGTTAATATACAAGAGATGTCCATCACAGGATAAAGGTTTTAGCCAGTAGAGTGACATCATGTGTACATACATGGACTAAGAAATTAATTTATACAGATTATTTGAAGTATAAAATAGCATATTTAAGTAATAGTTATTAGGAACTGATATTGAACACCAGGTAATCAATTTTTTTCTGCTAAGCTGTGAAGCTTGTGAGAGCACAAGTTAACAGCTAATTAGCTGTTTTTCCAGTTGGAGCACTTTTTCCAAGTTCTAGTGATAATCAGAGCTATCAAATCATAACCTGCTTTGGTTTCCCTTTGCAGATGTACACAACACCATTATTAAAACTTGCATTTATAAAGCAGAACCAGTTTAAGGAAGAGATATCTAACTAGTCCTTTCTCTACATGATAGTTGTTGGTTTTAATACATCAGCATTTTTCAGGCGTTTAATTTTCAGCAACTTTTATGACTTTAGATTCAGACCAATACTTCTCCACCAAATGCTTCCATTTACCAACAAAGAAAAGCAGCAGCATTTTACTAAACCCATTAATAGCTATTACTTGTTTAAGTAACTCTTTACAACATATAAAGATATGTATATATATATAAAGATATAGAAATATAAACTATGCTTCAATAAGAGCACAAAAAGAGATGTAGTGCATAACGCTGCTGCATTGCCAGGTTTCACTAAAGTCATAGAAAAGAGTGACTTGAACATCCAGTTGTTTCTTTGTCCATTTACACTGAATATATTCAGTGAAAGTACTAGCACCAGAAACATTACACAAAGGTACTTCCTCCTGATATTCATTATGTTTTGGAGTTAAAATTAAGGCCCTTTAAGATTCTGAAAAAATCTCACTCACACTAAAGAAGAGTGTTCTAGGACTAAAAAAGATAACATTGGAAATCAAAACAGATGTTCTTGCAAGGTTGCAAAGCCAGTGATGTAGATTTAAGTGATCCGGGTAAGTTGCAAGCTGAAACTTTCAGAGATTTGCCAGCAAAACTTAGCAGTAAAAATCTGGTTAATATTAAAAGCAGAAATGCTTTTTCAACATAATCCTAAATGGATTTATTGTATCTCATTTTCTTAAGAAGCTTCAGTGAAGAAGTGGAATGAGAAAAACTAAAATGCTTTTACCATCTTTACTAAGAAAAACAATGTGGAAAAAAACCCCAAACCTGTAGATCTAAATCAAGTCCTAGAAAGGTCCTATTTATAATTTATTGTAATTAGCAATAGAGTACTGAAACCAAATAAGAATATGGAATCCAAATTGACTTAACTTTGTAAACTCAGACCCATCTGCTGGTCAAAGCTGAAACAAAGATCTAACATTTGCTTTTAAGGAAGTTTGAGTCTGGCTGTGCACCAGGAGTTAGAGCTGACGACTTTCTTCTTCTAAGACATCACAAAACAGTCTATGAAAAACAGAAATTAGATTTTGCTTACAGCATAGATAATATATATATAGTAGTTTATCTTTTAACAAACTTGGTCAAGAAAATGGTTAATTCTTCATTGATCTGTTCTAGTATTTGCAGTTGTACAAAGAAAAAAGAGGAGAATAAAGCACAGGCAGTTTCTTTGTATGATATAATAAGCAAGATTATTGGCTAAAGAAGTCTCTTATCAATGCAAAATTCATGGAGGAAAAAATATCACAGAAATTATGTTATTGGCACATTGATAAATGACATGCCTACTTAACTGGGATCATTGCCAAGGGACACATCCAGTTTCATGCAGGGTTTCAGTCCCCCTTAACAGCACCAGCAGATAAAGCAGCAAGCAGCTTATTTTGTGGTGTTCACAGATCTCTCCATATGTGGAACGGTAGGATAAATGTCCTTTAGCCATGCCACTATTGATCACTCTGGCATTAGTCTTACCAAGTCAAAGTCATCTTAATATAGGCGTTATACATGTTTCTATTGATTTAAAATTTGTAAGCATTTACCTGGATGTTGCTTAAAACTAATTTAAATAAGCTCAACATACTGGAAATTAATGTCATAATCAAGATGTTTGTTAAATATGGACAGGTACATTTCAAATGCAAAGACACTAATACCAGACACTTTCATTGCTGTCACAATGCTTTTACCCCATGTTAAAAATAACTCAGACATAGTCGTGTTTTAGGTGAGCTTCCCACTAAAGCCCTGAACCCAAGACCATGTTGTAATACTGGGTAGCTTCAATAAGTCAGAGGAAATCTTACAAAATGTGGCTCTCTGCCTAGGTATTCTTCTATTTAGGAAGATTATCGATCCAGCTCCTCTCTAAACTATGCCATTTCCCATCTGGAACAGCTTAGAGATGGAAGAATGCATATTTAAGACCAGTTGTCTTTATAAGAAATTTATGATGATGATGGAAAACAGGAAGAGACTGCATTAGCCGTCAAAATCTCTTTAAAGCCGCCTTTTCACAGTGAATTATCAAAACCTCACCATTTCAAGAAACTTGCTGAATCAAATTCTCCTTTCACTATGAGCTCTTTTGCTGTTTGTTATTATCTCTTTCATTTCATCTCCTCTTTCCTTCTTTGTTTTTTCGTTTCCTTTGGCCACTTAATAAACAGACTTTTACACAACAAATGGATTCCCCATCTTCCCCTCCCAGGTGAATACTGTAACCACTAGGCTGTAAAATTTCTGTCTCTCAAACTACTCTACGCACAGCAGTGCAGTTTTAATAGGAAGGGAGAAAAGTGATTCCAGCTCAGCCCCTCGGCAGGCCGCATTGTAGGAGATACTGATTGGAAGTCTCTCAGGCAGCCAGAGCTGGCTCAGACTTCTCAGTAATGCCAGAAAAATTGAATTTTGCCTTCTGAACACTACCATGAGAGTGAGACACCCTTTCCATGGGTAAAGAAAGTGCAGGGAGAAGGAGTGGCACCCTGACTGAATAGACCAGTGAGGAGCTCACAGATCCTCTCCTGTCTGCACTGATGTGAGACATCGCAGCATTGAGTGGGTATGGGTCCCACCCAGAAGCAGAGGCTTCCCCATACACACTTTCCCTTTCTGTACAGCAGCTGCAGCCAACCCAGTTACAGTCATGTTGCTGCTCTAGAAAACTCCTTGCTTTGCCTCTTTCTGGAGATAGCCCTGTTAGCAGTGAAGGACTTTCAATCCGATCTTCTGATGATTTGAGCATGTCCAGAAACTGCTTTTCTAATACTGAAATTCTCCAGACAAATCGCCAACAAAGTTATTAGCTGCACCTGTATTTTCAGGAGAGTCCCACCCCAGCAGTCACTAATTCAGTACCATCTCCAAACACTTTCTGGAGTCAGATTTTTAAAGGATTCAGGGTTAGATAGAAAATCCTCTTTTTGCTTCTAGATGGTCTAAACTGCTCTGATAGATCAAGCCTGGGAGAATTCTGGTCGACTAAAAAAGCCAAGACTCCTGGGAGCCAACATTCAGCAGATGAGACGCAATTTACAATCTCAGATTTAGATCCACAGGCTTAAATTCATTCTACGTGTTTCTTCAGGTGCGTAAGTCCATTCGTGTATGGACAGCACAAAGTTTTACGTAAACTTCATCAATTGCAGTATTCACATTAAACAGCAGACCTGCACTTTCAGGTATAAGTCTAATATGTGCACTTTATACAGCACTAACAGCATGTCACAAGATGCTCACAAGATAAAGTATATTCCTTTATAAGCTTTCTCAGATAAACCTTTTTGACCACACAGCCTGCTCACCAAACATGCACGAGCAACGAAGCATGATTTAGGTTGACATAATGGTGAAATGGAGGGCCAGCAACTGAAGCCATATAACCTCCAAAAACATAACATAATCTAAAATATCCTAATTGACATGCAGATTAAATGCCCTGTATGAAAGCTGTAAAAAAATCCCCAAATCCTGCTCTCGCCTGCTCCCTGCTTACATAATACTGACACTTTGCAAAACTGTTTCCAAAAGTCAAATTTTAAGAAAAGGTTGATGCATTTTGTACGTACTATTACACCCAAAAGACTCTTCCTGTGCATCATGCTGTACTGAAAGATATAGGAATACCAAGACTCCTAAACAAACTATAAGGTGAGGAGATTTGATGTTTAGCTTACCTTTAGTATCAGTCAGGGATTTGCTACTTTTGCAAAAAATTATTTTATTATTTTATATTTTTAAAACATTGTAAATTTATTATTATTTTATTATTTGGAAAATTATTATTTTTTATAATGCAAAAATAAAAAATAGGGTACAAAGATACAAAGGTAACAGTTAATTATGCACATTTCTTTATATTTTTGTTTCATCAGATGCATTTAATAAGAACTACAGAACTATTCAGACCTATTAAGAGCTAGAATACAAAATTCAGTTTTCTCTGATAAAAAAAATGTTTCTTACAATGTGTCTAGGTTTTTAAGTTATATGAACTAATTCGAATATATTCAAATCATACTGACAACTAGTATGTAAAAGTAATGTCTATTTAAAAAAAAAACAAACCACATTAATTTCTCAGTAGACCTTGAAATAATCGTCAGCTAGGACAGGACTCCATAACCTTCAGATTTCAGGAGAGAATATCCCTTTAATTAAAATGGAACAGAGCTTGGGGAGTCAAGAAATTGCAGGAGAACAAAGACATCAGGCTAAAAGCAGTAAATCAAGACCTGACTCCAGGGAGAAAGAAGTAGATCAAGTGGGGCTAGAAAATGGGACTAAAATTCATAAAAGTTAGGCAGAGATGTGCAAAGTGGAAAGCACAGTAGCACAGCAGGAGAACTGAGAGAAGCATCCAGCAGAAAAGGTAACCTTTGAATTCCTTGGTTCTACTAGACTGTCTGGAGAATCAGGAACAACAAATACTGCCTTATTTACTTTTTTAAAAAATCCACGTTCCAAATGTGTTAGGGTTTTTGGAAATTCTAGGAAAACAATTTTGATGTTATAAACTGAACACTCGTGGATGCTCACTGAAGATATGATTCCAAAAAACCTACATGGCTCAACTCCAAAGGCACATGAGACATTCTACTTTCATGCAGAGGGAACTATATCCCCAGCAGTTACAGAAACATTTTAGAGTAGGCCAGTTCTGAATTTAAGTTGTTACATTCTGCCATTTGCTATTCTTCCTGGTTTATTTTCCTATGAAGAAAGATGACTTTAAAGGGTGTCAACTACATGTTTAAGGGCGGACTTTGGTCAGAATAAAGACAGTTTTGATGCTTACATAAGGTAAGAAAAGCAATTTGTGGTTGAATATGGTAGATATACTGTGGGAAAAGGTCCAGTTCCAACTCATGGAATTTGATATACATGCATTTTTTAGGTTGAAACTGTGCTGTAAAATGCAGATCATATGAGTTCCACTTGGACTGAGATGAAGACTCTGAATCTCCGACAAGTGTCTGCTCTTCAGCACTACGTACAGGGGTTTCTGCAATCAACTCATATCTCCATTTTGGATTACAGTGTTTCCTAAGCACTGAGATAGTCATCCAAATGCATTACCCTTCTCTAAGCTAACACACATCTTAATATGTGCTGAGACTGGGAAATGGCTGAAGACACATGTAACTGTCTCTGTTTCATCATGCACATACAGACCTTTCCTCAAGACACCCAAACAATGATGAATTGAGCCTATCCCAGTGCTCAGTCACAGAGATAGTAGAATACCCTTCTTTTCCAGTTAAGAGCCTACCAGACAACTCACTCAGCTAAAAGTTAAGGGACCAAAGTGCTAGACAGTCCTGCAGCCTGCAGGAGTTGAAATCATAGCTCTCACTTTCCCAGGAAGGATACTTTACCTCTGGAGTATTGAAAAGGCTTAGGACTGGTCTACCTTTCATCTTACCTGAGGATGTGAGGGCACTGTAAGAAAATAAAAGATGAGCTGAATAACTTCATATGCAACTTCAGCATATGCCGCTTCAGCTCAGGCACCCAAACTACAAGGGTAGTAATGCTCCATGTGCCCTTGTCCCATGTAGCCCGAGATCCAGCTTTAAGCATTCTTTACCCTTTGAGTTCTTATCTGTTCATTGCCTAGATAGATAGGGAGTTTAGATAACTAGTTTACATGTTTCTAACTATTCTTCTTAGCACCTTAGGTCTGTGTTCATTCAGATGCTGTGTGTCTAACATGGAATGTCTGATCTCGACCACAGTTGCAGCCTGCTAGGGTCTAAGCCCACTGCAACAGCAGGATAATACTGGCTAGTATCAAAGGCATTGTAAAAAAAAGATAGTATATAAAATATGAATTTGAAAAATTATAAAACACATCTTATGGTTGTGAAAGGGAGGATTAAAATTGTTCAGTGATTACAGTAGTTGCCAGTTCATTCCCAGCATGGTTTATTACTTCATCCTCAATGCATCCTTTTCATAAATAATCAAAAAAAGCTTACCACATGTTTGGAACAATAATGCTATCCAGAATGGTAGTAATTTCTTTCTTAGTAAGAGAAGACATAAGCCAACGTCTTTCAAGACTACCACAGACCTCAGCTCTCTTCAGGTCTTTCTGCTACTGGTAAATGCAAAAGAAGAACAAATCATTGCATTAGTAAAGAAAATGTTGATAAAATTCATTGAAGGAGTTACATCTTCAGCGTCATCTGCAGTTGGCCATTTGATTCAATCCACTTCCTCATAATGCACCCTAAAATGGTAAGAATGCTAAGAAGAATGTTTCAGTGACAGCTGCAATAGTCATTGTTTGCTCTTGGCAAGATTCTGTTCATTACCCAGTGTCACAATTTAGCTATAGAAGTTACTATTAAATAATGTTACTAAAACCTTATGAATCTAATAACAGTGAAGATGAATTACATATGTAATTAATCATTAAAATCAATTAAATATGTTCTCTCCAAAAAGCAGGAGTTCTACCCCTCTGGTATATTTTAGATATAAGTGTAGAAGTCAGTGAAAGTACACCTCATTGGAATCAGGACTACTAGTTTTACTCCCAGTAAGATTTGAGAGAATTGTGTAGGATGGCCAGGTTCATGACACCCTGTCATATGCTGTCACAGACAATCTTATGGGATCAAGGATATAGTCTGATGAAAGAACATGTTTCTCTGCATCGTGCATTTATCAAATCAATATGTATCAATTTATCTTTTGCTCATAGAGCAAAATAATAAATTAAGCAATGAAACCAAATTTCAGTTGGCAAGTGAAATGGTCAGAAGACTGGCACCAGGCTATACATGGTTGCAATCTGAATCTCCCTCACTCCTCAAATGTGAAACTTTCTTATAAAATTGTTCTACGACTATCGAAATGTATCTGCATTCTACCCTCTCCGAGCCCATTAAGGTGACTGATAGACTTTAGATTACAGTGACTTGAAAAAAATTACTTTTTTAGTATAAAAAAAGAGAAGACATTCAGAGGAAAGAAGAGAACAAAACCCTACCTTTTCAGTAAAAACAGAAGGCAACAGAAGCTTTGGAAAAAGTGCTTGCCAATAGAAGGATTTCATGCTCTTGTTAATTAAAGGAACAAAGAAAAAACAGTGCAGTAGGCTGTATCCTACATAACAGCTTCTACTAATAAAAAGTAATAGACAATTTCCTGCATTCAATTCTTTTGAATACTATTATAGAAGGTAATAGAGTTTTGGAAATGGAAGTCCTAGCAGCCTGTCAGAAAGAGCTTTCTTCCACTTTTTTTTATTAAATGACTAAGTGCAGCAGTCTGTGTCCTATCTCTCCCTCTTGCATCTATTGGATTGTATTATTTTACATTTTGATTGAAATGATGTCACCGGCAGATAAAAGCCTGGCCCCAGCATTGTAATTGAATCAGCCTGAGTTGTTTATTCTAGTGATCTACAGCGATGCTTTCCTTGTCCTAACACAGAATATATAAAAGATCCCCTCTTGTTTAACATGCTACTGATTAGATCTATTTTTTTAGAAGGAGGAGGAATCAAATTGGGGGGTCGAGAGAGTAGGAACTGGAGTTTGGGGGTTGGGGGGGAGGAAACTGGAAAAAAACAGATGAGAAGAGACACCATCTGCAAAACTTTCCATGTGTGACTGAAAGTTTAAATAAATAAATTTCACATGGCATCAGTACCAGATGCAAATAGATTTGATTGACAACATTTAAATAACAGTTAATGGGAACATCTACAATTTTTGGATGGTTTTTCAAGCTTAGGTCCTAAATCTGACACTAATTCAAGTTTTTATTTTAAAACAATGCTTATCTTGGAAGAAGAAATACTTTAAATTGCTGGGGGGTTTACTGATAGAAAAACATTTTTTGTATTGGATAACTAAATTATTGTTATTAAGATGTTTTATTTTCAATTAAAACATTTTACATTTAAAAAAGAGTTATAACCACCTTTCATTTGGCAAGCTGTGACAAAATTTACTTTCTTTGGTAATTATTGTAAGAGAAAGTCTGTCTTTTATGGTAAGTGCTGTTTCTTTATTTTTTGTAGTCACCTCCCCCACACCTTCCTGCTCCCCTGCCTCAAAGCCTCAGCCAAGTAAGGGAAAAAAATTGCACTATTTTATGTATGTGATGTGTGCACCTTAACACAAAACGTCTTCAACAGCGTTTTTGGTGGGGGTGATGGTTTTCTGTTTGTGGTTTGGTTTTGCTTTTTTACTTCTGGCTCTTTCCTTAAAGTATAATCATATGATGTTTGGTAGTAGTGCCAAGATGAAAATAAGCCAAGCCCATCAGGCAATTTCCTGAAGTGTTTTTCACTTTAAACTTATGTTTTTAATTGTTTACTTCAAATCTGAATCTGGGAGCTTATTTAGTTTGTTATCTGGGATTTCTGTATGAGGAGGAAATAAAGATGTAATTTGATAAAGTATTTAAGACATAAATTAATTTTTGAACACAAATAAAAAATAATTTTCTAGCAACTACAATTGTCATGGAAATGGCCACTAAAGATAGTAGTAAAAAATTTAACTTGGGGAATTCTTTTAATCCCTTTTTTTTTAATATAGGCAAGATTATTTTCTACAAGTGAAAACTTAAGTCAGCTAAAAGTTTTTTAAAAGTACAATAAAAATGCATCTATCAATCTCTATAAATAGCTTAATTTTACTGTTATTTGAGTATTTGCTACAATCTATAAATAGAAAATACATTTTCCATACCATTTACAGTCTATTTAGCACTCACTAATAACTGAATTACAAAATTCACTTCATAAAAATTGCTGATACTTAACAAATAAACCTTAGAGACCTTAATTTTTTTCTAAGTCATTTATTGTCCTGAAGGTATCATTAATTAAAATCATTTGTAAAACATGCTTATTAAGATTTCTAGTCAGCAATGAACTCAGAGCTGGGAAGGTACAAGATGCACTATCTACATTAATAAATGTGCTTGTTTGGAATGTATTGTTATGAATGCATTTTGACTGAAGTTAACCCTTCAGTTTGCATTTATTAGAACAAGTTGGGCAATACTCTTTATAGTTATCCTGGTTTTCAACACTGCTACTCACTTTGAAAGTGCTCATTTAGTAAAACCTAAACTGAAATAAAGAACAAATTAATTCAGATCTGTGATTAATAATTATAAAACAAACTCATTGCTTTCTTTATATACAAATGTGTATCACAGTCGGCCTTGTAACATAGAGAAAAACCGTTCTGTGACCGCATAGAAAGACCCAGACTCACCAAAGCACCAATCCATATTCAGTCCCCAGAGCTGGTTAAATATAATTTGCATCACAGAGGCTACACATTTGGTCTCTGGGAAAAAAAAAAAAAAAAAAAGTAGGCAATGTTGATTTAGCCTCCCTTCAATACTCTCCAGCAGCTGCCTCAGGGAATAGCACTCAGAGGAACATCCCAATATGCCATGCTTTTTCTCACCATCACATTACTTTCTTGTTAAAGCATAAATGGTTGGTACAGGCAAATTGATTTCAACAAAGGAAAACCATTGTGAACATGAACTCCAGCATCCAATTCCCCTAAACAGGAACAGAGATTTATTTATAATTCAAAGATGCAGAATTAATTTTTTAATAGCAATTTTTTCTTATTATTGGAGTTTCCATTGTGAATGCCTCTGATGCCTGGATGTCTGGCAAACATCCTAACACCATCAGTGGGATTCCTATTTTGATGGGAGTTGGTTCAGACACTGCCAGCAGAAAGGTGCAAAGAAAAAGAAAAGCCTGTAATTTCATTTAGTGTTTATAGTAACTTCCTTTTATTATTTGTAGTCAGTCTCTTATGGGAGTCTTCCCTGTGAGATTTCAGCCACAAGCATATTTGATATACCAGGCTGAGACTCGTGTAAGCTTATCAAAATCAAACTAAACTTTCAAGCCTATTAAAGCTTGCAGAAAGAAATGTAAGCTGACAAAACTTAATGCCAACAAGTGAAAAGAGTGAACAGGAAACAAACAGCCAAACAGTAGTGCATGTGTCAAAAATGCAGCAAAACATGGGAAAGATGATGCAAGGCTGCTTACTTGATTTAAATAATGACGTATTAAAAGACACCCAAATCCGAGTACTAATGACTTTAGATGAAGAATGATGAAGAAAAGGAATGATGGACCCTACATCCTGCCTTCCTCCATTGCTCCAAGCACGTGAAAGTCATCTGTATAATCAAAACCAAGATCACATAAGAGAGTAATTTGTTGGGGTTTATGGGTGGGAAAGACAAAACTGAGGTTCAGAACAACAAGGGTTTCACATTAAGTAGTGTGCTTTTAAATCCTGAAAAAAAACCCCACATATTTGCTTTTCCTTCTTTAACTCATTCAGAAACCTGAAATGAGTGTTCAGCTCGTATTGGTAGAAACTATGAAATACTAATATTTCAGGTCTGTCTTTAATCACAGGACCAGACAAAAATAAAAAGACCAGCAAGATGCTGAAGTTTCACGTATATCCCATCTCTAACGAAGGTATAGAATACAGGAAGAAACAGGGTTTTTATGATAAGAAATGGCAGTTTCCTTGATCAGTAGTCTTGTTCTGGATATAAACCATACCTCATAACCTAAATCCAACTTTTTCTACAGCAACTTGAGCAAGAGACCAGATTTTCAAAAATGCTGTGCCCCAGCAGACTCCTCTGAAGTCAAGTATTTAGAGAGCTAATTGAGGAAACCAATAGACTATCATGCTTTTGAAAATTCTGATCCAGACAATGTAAATGACTGCCAAGATAGCCAAGTACATATACGTCCTCCTGCTTTTTCTCAGAACTGATACTTCAGCTGCATTTTGTCTTTTCTTTTAAAAAATAATTAGTCATAACAGCTATACAGCTCCTTCATAAAATCAAAACAAAACCAAGAAACTGTGCTACATTCTTACCATTAAGAAACAGTAGGAAAATCAGTAAAAACATAGTTGTTAGTGTCAGACTCTAAGGAGTCATTTTACACTAAAACAAATGCAGAGATACGAATAATTCTTTGGCTATATATATGCATATACATACATACATGCACATACACATCAGAAAAGCGTAGAGTGCAATTTCCTTCTATATTATTTATGAAAAGATCTAAAGACTGATTAATTGTATTGTACAAAATGGGATTCTTTCAGAAAATATATTGCAGCTAAGAGAAAATGTGTCTCTGTAGCATATTTTTTCTTCCAAAGTATGAATATTAAAAAAAAGTTTACATGTCATCCTGTTCCATCTTTGCATGTACTTGCTCTTTATCTCTAAAGCAGCATACGTTCCATATGAGAGAGGGGGTTGCCATGGTATCTGCACTTTAAAAAATTGAATAGCAGATCTAAAAGAAGCATAAAATCGATTTAACAAGTTGTCATGTAAGTTACCCTGGCCCATAAGGATGAAGTCTATGCACCTTTTTCTATATAAAAATGTTTCTTTTTAAAAGAACACTAATTGTATTTTTTTTTAGTCACAGAGCTAAATACACTGCTTGTCATTAGGTTAGTCTCATCAACTTATGAATCATTTGGGTGTGCATGTGGATTTTCAAGCATTTTTTTCCCTTTTCTCTTAAAAATACAACAAAATACAGAACTAGTAAAGAAATAAGTCTAAGCAGTGATCCTAATGCAGAAGATAAAATGCTAGTGTATAATCTGAGACAAAAATAAACCTTACTTAAAAATAAATTTATTAACTTTTTACTCATTATAAAGAAAAGATATTACAATAAACACCTTGAAAAAGGACATATTTCTTTTTCAACTACTCTGAAGAGAAGGCTTCAAAACTCTTAATGTAGAACTTCTTATAGTTGCAGGCACAAAATAGGCATTCACATTTCTAATGCTCAGTCTGTAGGGGAGGACAAAGAGTTCTTGCAATTGTAGTGAAGTAGTTTCACTCATAAATTAGAGAAAATGTGGTCTTCCTCTGTTTTTGGATCATTTGTTTGTTTGTTTTGGGCAGGGTGTTTTTGTTTATTTGTTTGATTCATTTTGTTTTTTAAAGAGAGAGAAATATGAATGGAAGAGGACAGGTGGAAGATGACAGTCTGTTCCAAAACCATATCTTCTCAGCTTTCCTGAAGGATAGGCTACCACCAATTCATTGAGGAAACTCCATACAGAATCATTACCTCTGCCGAAACACCCTCCTTGGAAGAGTACAGCCTTTGGAAAAAGGTCAATGTTACCTAGCAACTACTAAAAGCCAGTGCCTTTTAATAAATTAACCCCTTCACATGAGCTTCAGTAACATCTCACATCACAAAAGGACTTCCTCTTTTCTGCACAGAACACACTAGACATTTTATTTTCATTTTCAATGGGTTCAGCTGGCAAAAACTGCCTGATGAAATCATGACTGAACCCAGAAATTCTTTTAAGGATTGGATTTATTCAATGGAATATATAATCCTAGCGATGCTCAAATAGAATTATGCTGATCTCTTGTAAACCCATACAAAAATCAAAGGCTGCTTCACAGAGAGTTTCCAGAATTGTTTTATGCCAAGTTGCCACCTCTGTGGTTTGGCTGCAATTAGGTCCCAGAATGGGAGAGTCATAAAACACAGTCAAGGTGGATGTGGAAGGCGAAGTCCACAGAGCAGCCACAGACACTGCTCCCACTGCAAGGTGGGTATGAATTCTTACTGATTTTCTCTCTGCTTTGAATGTAAATTCCATATTGAAATAGGAGATGAACATGAGTGGATTTAAACAAGAGAAGTTCTTTGGCTCAAGGATCCCAAATAGTTGACATTGTGTGGATTATGGTACTCAAGGCAAATGCCAGAGCTGTCAAGTAGGGGAAACATGAGTCAGTGTTAGGGAATGCAGGCAGACACTGTGCTAAGACTAACTAGGAAGGGGAAAACCTCTCTACCTGATTATTTTCCCATATCCTAGGATTCATTAATGGCCCATTGTTTTTCTGGGTTTGCTCTCTCAGTAAAGTACCTCTAGGTTAACAAACTAGCTCCCAATTTTATATGCAGTTCACCTGCATATGGCATATGCAACCTGAGGAACAGGGATCCTTCCAGACACATCTCTCTATACCATGACACACCAGAAGAAGCACCAGAAAGCTTCACAGAACAACCATTATTGTAGGCTCTATCAAAAGCTACAAATGTATGTGGTTTTACACAGTCACTACTTGCACACCTCCCCTGTTATTTTCAGAGAGACTGAGAGAGAAACATTTCACTGAAGTTGGGTGAGAAGCTGAGTTACCTTTATTGCTTCTCATCACTTCCTGTGTAGCAAGATTTACTTAGTCTTGTTAGACAAGTTTATCTTTTCAATACTTGATGTGGAAAATGAGGAAAGTATAATTAGCATTCACCCACCTAGAAGATCATCATATGTACACAACACCTGAATCTATTGCATTTAAATCCAATGTCTTAATCCAAGAGTTCCCAGTCTCGTTCTGCCTGCAGTCTGTAACCTTATTTATGGTACAAAAATACAATCTTGTCCAGCTATGCTCTAGCCAGAAGTAAAGCACTTGGATTTTAACCCTAGTTCTGCCTCAGTGACAAAAATGTCTAGTTGGCTAAATAAAGAGTTAAGATCTCTTCATGACACGAGTTCAGAAGAACAGGTTTATATCCATATCTCCCAGTGTTTTGCGAAACTATGTATGCAAGATTAAAAATACATTTCAGACAGAAAAGACAATTGTATCAATTTTGCACACTCCATTTCATGCTTAATGCCTTTTCCCAGGGACACCAAGCTAAAGTTTATGGAACAAATTTATAGAATTATACCTCTCTCTTTTTTAAACATAAAAACGTTACCCAAAACTGTGACTTCAAGAATACATCTAAATCCAACCCTCCCCACATACATGGCAACCCTGACTGACATGGCGTGAAAGGAATGAACTATTCTAGAGAAAGTAGTGCCTTTCACTTAAATAGTATTTCATATTTTATTTTTCATATTATTCAGAATTTCTTTGCATATTTTTATTACTTTGGACTCAACTATCTACAGTAACACCCTCATCTTTCTATCAGTTCAGAAAAATTTATTTTGTATCCAGTAAGGCATTAGGTATTTCCAATTACTCCATCCAACACATGTGAGACACAACAGGTTTGACAGCAAAGGACTGTCCATTTGGCTTGTGTATTATGTCCTTCTTCAAGTCCCTTAGCCTTCACTGTTTCTTAATATCCTAATTAATTTTAGGTCATCTGCATTCCTCATCACAATCCCGCTTCTTTTACAGGAATAAGATGTATGGAGTACCAGTAGAACCACCATAACTAATGTCAGGATTTTCTTCTTAAGAGGTTTGATAAATTGTCTAAATATATATGTGCTTTGAGTTACGGGACTCATTAAAAAATAATCCTTTTTTAAGGTTGAGAACCATAATTAGATCAGGATTCGTGTCTGTCAAGTTGCCTTTTTTATATCACTAGATTAAGAATTTAATACATAATACATAATGGACCCCAGGCCTTCTCCAGAGCCACTTTGGGTTGGATCCACAAAGGAGGTAAGGGTAGAATTTATTTCAACTAATCTTTGAGGCCTAGAGAGTAGTTACCAACATCTGAACTATACATTTGCTATTTTTTTATAGCCAGTGGATGCGAAGGCACTTCTGGGATACAGATCACCTTTCAAAAGGTAGATGCCTCAGCTGGGTAAGAGAAGGGCAGCCCTGATGTGTTCATGGGCTGTAAAGGGGCTGTAGGTTACTCCACCAGGTCTGGAAGGACAAATCTAAAGTGAGGTGGAATAAGCCCCGTCCCAAGAGCTCAAAAGTGTCTACCTGCGGGTCATTCTCTGGACATTATCCATAACTGCTTTTATCCTAAGACAACAGTGGTGTCTACTGTCTAAGCCTAACAGTAATCAAATATGAAGATATCTTTTACAGATTTCAAATACTAATTGTGTTCTGGTTCGGTAAGCCTTTGGGCATACCAGATCAAGCCTACATGAAAGTCATGAACCGAAACATTGCATAGGCCCTAACCCTGCTGCTCCTTCAAAAGAAAATATAAAAATATTTCCAGAAGGTAAGACTCAGTTAGCTTTTCTATAATATCTGTCTTAGAGAAACAAAGCATGTACATACATAAATATTTATACACACATACATACACACACACATATATATGCATATATAAAAATATATTTGAAATAAGCCAATAAAGGAACATTATTGGCACAGGATCAAAAGTTAGAAATAGCAGAATTAAGCTTGCAAATTTAAGTGACACTGGGAGTGCTTAAGTATTATTTGGATGCATGTCTTCCAGTCCTTAGTTGAAATCCTGGCACAAAAGAATTTGATGACATTTTCATTAACTTGAATTTTTTAAAGTAATTTACCCTTAAATACCTTAGTTGCAATTTGCAACACACTTCGTTATTTTGCCCTGCCTACCTACTTCCCTACAGTTTTCATTTTGCACTACTGTTTTTTTTTCACTCTCCCATCTCAATGTAGTGACTTCTCTCTTATCTATGTCCTTCTCCTGGCAGGCCAGACAAACAGAAATAACAAGCAAATTTTGAGAGCAGAAAAGAACAATTAAAAGTTTGTATCACAAGCGATTCCTTCAAACTAGTTCTTGTGAAAATGCTGATTATGCATAATAAGCTCTTTGTGTAGAGGTATAACATCTCATGGATGTCTCCTACACTGGAAAGGAACAAAAGATTACTGAGCTGCTAAAATACCATTGTGAACCTGCTGTTTCATTCTGAGAGTTTACATCCTAATTATAGCATTTTTCTTTTTTCTTTATTTAAGAGTCTTTTTTTATCACAGTGCAGACTGGACATAAACATTCCTTTGGATCCTGTGTGTAAATAATGAAAACATAAAAACTATGGATTTTTCCCCTATCAAGGAGGTTAATAGTTTAATTGTATACGGTTATTCTTACATTAAAAGCTGCATACCTGGCAAGCTTTATCGGGTAACAGGGACTTTTAAATGTGCCAATGTTTCTACAGAAGTAACGCGGGTCAATTGCAAAAGGGATAACCATAATGATTAAATCATTAAAATTTTGTCTATGCTTCACAGAGCATAGAGAAAATTAACTTCCCACCAACCTCATTTTTCTGCTGAACATGAAATAATGATTTTCTGCCAGTATAATTACAAAGCTAACATCTGATAGAGTCAGCATCCAGGGGGGATTATCACATGCATGAGTATTAGACCTCATTACCAGCTTGACTGCAAAATTATTACATCTTGTAATTGGATGGTGAGATTTATATACAGATTGGCTGGGTTCTCTGTAAGATTGTAATTACAAGCTTCGTTGGTTCGCTACTTATCACACGGTGCAGGAGGAGGCAAAAACAAGCAGAGGAAAGACCATTTCATTAAGCCATAACCCTATCAAGGGAGGAGCACTGTAACATCCCTGTATTTATTAGGCCAAACAGAGCTGTTTGCAGAAGGGGAGGCCATTTATTACCGCCTGACAAATGGGATTTCATTTATTTAACCTCGGTGATCTATTTCAGTAAAATGTACAAACGAGCCATCCATTTTATGATTCCGGAGTCAACGCCTCAATTATCTAAAGGCTAACTGACTGTTAAAGCACCCATCTGCTAGGATGAATTCATTGATTTAATTTGCTTCATGTTACTGAATGATTCTTAGCAGACAGGGAGGGGATGGAAGGGGAAGGGAAGAAGGGAAGGAAGGAAGGGGGCGGCTGTGGTTTAGGAGAATGCATCGGAGTGATTCAGCACACCAGTGTCTGTCTGTGTGCCTGCGCCTGCACACCCTTTTTTTTTTATTCCTTCAGCACAATAGAAGAAGGAGATCAATAGCAGCTTAAATTTTATGAGACAAGGAGTTAAGTCGTTCAGCTCAAGCCAAAACACCTTTGTTCTACCATAACAAGTAATCTCTGTGGCGGAATTAATATTGACAAGCTGGCTTCTTTGTAGCTAATTTTGTGGGTGCCTGAGCCAATCGGAAGCCTCACAGTAATAGAGTTGTTATTAGAGTTCATTATAAAAGCTGTGGATCAATGGCTACACTGGGAGGGAGAGGACATGGTGCAGCAGAATGCATATGTATGCTCAAGGAAATGAAATCCTTTTAATGTCCTTGTAATAATTTATTCTATAGTTCTCTTCGACTTAAAAAAAAAAAAAAAAAAAAGTCTTTCCAAAACAAAATGAAAAATCTTCCCCTGTGAGTCTTCTAATTTTATTGTAACACTGAAACTAATAGGAAGAGAAGCAGGATTTCAGGGGTAGGGAAATTCAGGGAGACCTTGTTACCTAACTCTGAGTTTTACTACAAGTAGATTTTGTTTAGAAAATACCTTCACCCACATTTTACCCGAAGCACACAGGCTGGTTTGTCAAAAGCTTACATCACTGTGAACAGAGCACTGATGTCCTTTAAGGTACCCCTCTTCTCCTTCCTTCTTGTCTCATTAAATCTGATTTTTAGTTTGTTTCTTTTATGGGGGGTGTCATTTTGTAGAAAACATCATTACATTCAAGGTGAAGAAGTCACAAATAGCACGCTAAAGCTGTTCTCCCATGTTTCTGGGAAGGAATGACCTGTATGCTGTGAGTTAGCACTTTCAGCAAGCTGACAAGGAGTTCACAGAACACAGTTCTTTGTAAAAGGTTGCCTCTTTCAGCTGTAAAAGGGCCCTCCTTGATGTAAGTGTTTCCAGAGTAATAATCCATTTCTCTTGTGGCAGGCTCCAACTCATGCTATAATCTTTCCCACAAGCTCCAAATCAGTACAAGAAAGCTGTTTACTGGACAATTTTCCCTGCATCTCAATGTCAAATGGTACTGCATTAAAATGTGAGAATATCACACTCTAAGAAAGGCAGAAGGATCAAAGGCAGCCCTCACAGTGAGTGAGTTGAAACAAATTAGCATCTTTTGGTCATGGTTTCCTAGATATAATAATGGCATTTCAGGGCCATAAGTTGTTTGCTTTGCTTCCTCCCCTTTATTTCACTATAAAAAAATAGTCATTTATTTTTTCCATCTCCCTATGCTTGTTTCTGCCAAAAAAATTGAATCACTTTCAATTGATGCAATTAAACAGGGTAAGTCCCTTGTGTAGACACTGTTGTTTCAATTCCAGCAGATATCATTAAGTCAATATAAGAGACTCTTCCACAAAAATAAGACCATCAAGTATGAGCACTGTTCAGTCTGTTAGATTTTTTCTCAATTACTCCATTTTTCCCAAAGATTGACAGAAAACAATAATTTCAATTTTCTCTTTTCTTTTTTTCTTTTTTTTTCCCCAGACATCTATCTTAAATCTTAGATTCCTGATATTTGGTGCAGTAACAGAAAATATTCTGTGAGAGAAAACCTGTGAACTAAAGAAACCTTGCGATCATATTTTCCATTCACTTTTTCTTCCACTCACTCCTTCCAGCTGGAATAAAGTAGAGGCTTAGTATATGGAACCAGTGAAAGAAGGCATTGAAAATGAGAAAAAAGGTCAAAATACAGGCAATGTAGGAAGCCAAAAATCTTATGGAAAATTATTTTGTGTAAATTAGAAAGTTTTGAATTTGACAATTAATTTCCTTTCTCATAATGGAAACCCCAGGCACCAGCACAAGCTGGGGGCTGACCTGCTGGAAAGAAGATCTGCATAGAAGGACCTGGGGGTCCTGGTGGACAGCAAGCTGCCCATGAGCCAGCAGGCTGACCATGGGGCAAAGGTCAGTGGTATCTTGGGATGCATTAGGAAGAGCATTGCCAGCAGGTTGAGGGAGGTGATCCTGCCCCTCTACTCAGGCCTAGTGAGGCTGCCTCTGGAGCGCTGTGTCCACTTCTGGTGGGTGACAAAGAAGACTGAGGGACTGGAGCATCCCTCTTACAAGGAAAGGCTGAAGGAGCTGAGCCTGTTCAGCCTCGAGAAGAGATGATTCAGAGGGGACTTCATCAATGTCTATAAGTACCTGAAGGGTACTTATGCTGAGAGGATGGACCCAGGCTCTTCTCAGTGGTGCCAAGTAAGAGGATAAGAGGTAATAGGCAGAAACTGATGCACAGGAAGTTCCACCTGAATATAAGGAGGAACTTATTTACTGTGTGGGTGACCTCACTCTGGAACAGGTTGTCCAGAGACATTGTGGGGTCTCCCTCACTTCAGATATTCAAGAACCATCTGGACACAATCCTGTGCCATGTGCTCTAGGATGACCCTGCTTCAGCAGGGAGGTTGGACCAGATGATCCCCTGTGGTCTCTTCCAACCTGACCCATTCTGTGATTCTTTGCTTCTGTGATAATAAGTTTAAATTTCAAAATTTGAACTGAATATACCTTGATTGGAATTTTGCTTTGAAAAAGACTGAAAGGGGAAGTGTGACTATTCCCTTTTTCCCCAGTTCAAATAAATAATTTTTCCAGCCACCCTCTGTTCTTTTTCTCTTTTCTTCATGACAGCTTATTTTTAATAGTGGAAGAATGTCAACAGGAACTTATCTGCGACTGTATGGCTTGTCATGCTGTTCTCCAACATTCACGTCCCTCCCAGTATCTTTCTGAAGGATGAGCCTCAGCCTTGATGATTTCACTGCTTTTTGGTGTTTGTTATTTGTCCACTATGGAAAGATAATTGGTCAATGTGTCTCAGAGGTCAAAAGGAATTTCCATATAACTCACAAAATTAGCCAGATCCTGCAACAATAACGAGAATAAGTAGCAGAAGACTTTTCAGCCACTTAAATGGAAAGTAAAGTCTGATCACAATGAAATTGATACAACAATTAAGAGCAATCTGGATTTGGCTCCAAAATTAAATTATTACCATCCTTACTGAAAATGGAGATAAAATACCATCCTCAGAGGTAAGGGCAAGGAAGTTACTGAAATGCAAAGCAGAAATTCCCCTAGCAAACTATTATCTATTCAATAAATATATATTCTTGTAGACCATCCTTTTTTCTGCATACTGCTGTAAGTGCTCTGTGGTCAGGCCAGCCATGAACTACACAGAGCTGACATATGGGAAGCCCAGTACAGCAATTGCAAAATTAGTATTATGATTTCTCCCACGCATCTGTCCTCATTAACTAGTTTGTGAGGCCTCAAACAAGACCTTCTTAGTGTTGGCCTGAAGTTCCTGAGGACGTGAAACTTCTTCTTCCAACATCTTTTGGGACGCTCCATGTCAGTGTAATACAAACAGAAAAATAACAACAAATTATCCTTAGTTTTCCATCCTCTTTCTATCAGATTTCACTTCTCTGAACCACTATTAGTCACTCTTTTTTATATTATTATTATTATTATTATTATTATTATTTTCCTTCTTTACACCATTTAAAGTCTGAAAATTATTCTGTTATTTTTTCTGATTGATGGAGCACAGGTCTCTTTTTCCACGAATCCCTGATCACTGACTTTGAAAGTTACTTCTATATATCATCTATATATCATCTATATCTATAGATATATAGATATAGATATATATCTATCTATATACATCTATATATCATTATAATTTCTAGCAAGGTATCTGCAGATGACATCACTCCAGCACCAAGATCAGTCTCTAATTCTCCTTGATTTCAGTGGCGAGAGAGTTCCATGATACAGATGTGACGCTTTGTCACAGCACTTGATTTACTGATGTCACTCCAATAATTTCACTGGGACTCTCCAGATTTACACTTACACCAGAAGCAAAGAACAGTCAGTAAACTGGTTATTGGTAGAAGAGACTCTTTCTTTCCCACATCTCCTTAGTGGAGATAAAATAGATTGGGCACTTCTATTTGCTAAGCTCTCTTGTCACCAGGAGAAAGGTAGCAACATTTAAGCTGCTGCTCTGACCAACTGAGCATTCCATAATACTATTACTACTATAGAACAAACTTTAGAACAACATACTTTTGAGTCCTCGAATGCAACTGGAACTTCTTTCTTTGGTGTTTTTGTCTGCTTTCTGAAAGTATTTGAAACTATTCATTAGAACACACATTTTTTAGCCTTATTGCTCTCAATTAACACACTCAATAAAACACTGAATATAGCTGTCTGTTACATATGCAGCTACAGTAAAAGGCATCTGCTTTTCAAGTTTTTAAGCTACTTGTCCTTCCACCTTATACCTCAAAAGAGACCTGAGGCAGGAATGTGTTGCAGTATAAATACATGCCTTGGAGCATGCTATTCTTTAGTAAATGTATGCTGTAATGAGATAACACTGCACCTCTAGTAGTTTACCTGAAGGTCTACAGTTATCTCATTATGAAGTCAAGTCTTATTGATTAATTCAGGGGGCTTTTTTAATTTACAAATTTTCACTATGACTCAGTTGTACCAACTGAACAAAGAGATGTTCAGTGCCAGTTGATTGGTTGGTGTTATTTCAGTACAAGTGCCAACATTTCCACTAACTTTCATGAGAATAGCATATATGCCGAGACATTTTTGAAAGAACTGTTTTACTCTTTTATGAATTCATACTCAATCCACAACTCAGAAAAGACATTTGCCAGGAAAAGAAGGAATCAAACAATGTAGCCATGGTAACCTGTGATTAAAGATCAGATCCAAAAGCTGATCACAAAACTGTTACCTACAATACACATATTCTCTCTTATCTCATTAGAAATAAATTCTGAAAAAAAGCTGAATCCAAAATCAGTTTTCTTTCTAGTAAATGTGGGTTGAAGGTTTCTTTAAAGCAGAACGTAGAATAGCATGAGCTGGGCCAAAAAGACCACCAAACCAGGATGTCTGTTGATAGCTCTAAGTAAACTTACTAAAAAGTCATGTTTATTGAATGGGTTTAGGAAGACATCAAACTGTGAAGGTGTGTGGAATACCAGATTCTCTCTCAAAAACTCTATAAAAGCAGACACAGCAAAAAACTGTGGTTGTGTGAAATAAAATCATATTACAGTCCAGGTCTTTGAAAGATCACCTGGTTCAACCTTTTGTGGAAAAGATGAGATTTGCTTGTACCCTGCCCAGTTGTGTCCTGAAAAACTTCAGTGATGGGGACTTATCACATCCTTAGGGAAGCTGTTTTAGTGATTGATCTCACTCTGAAAGTTTTCTTTCTCATATCAAGATGAAAACTATCATGGTACGATAATTACCTGTTGTCCTTTGTTATCTCCATGTGGCTCCTCATGAAGAGAAAGCCTCCATCCTCTTTATAGCCACCTTCTAAGTACTGGAAGGTGGTGATGAGGTCCCCTGTGAACCTCTTCTTCTCCAGGTGTTTTCTTCTCTGGTGTTTTCCAGCTAACATCATCCTCATGGCCTTCTTTTACTGATGAGATTGAATAATTTTGTTATCACTTACTATGTCTCATAATTTAAAAAAAAAATAAAACAGATATAATATTTGGAAAGGACAGAGTGATAGTTCAAGAGTCACTGTTGTCCCACCTGCTAACTCTACTGGTAAGCCTGATAATGACTTTGCTAATGGACAGGAAAAGCATCCTAACTAGGACAAGAAAGGAATCAGACAAGGGATTCATGAACTGGTTGGGCATTTGGGCACTACCATGTCTTGTAATAATGACAGTGACACAATCATCAGTCCTCTGATCTACCCCATGCACGTGCTTTAGGTTTCTCTTTAATTACTCTGGGTGAGGAAAAGATGTCATCTGTCAGACTGCCAAAACTTCCTGGTTGCTGAATGAGAAAATACTGCTCTGGATCTAGGTATTTTTAAGAATGTGGGAGTTCTTTTTCTGTAATCTAGTAAAACATAAGGAATATTTTATTTCTTAAAGACACATTCTTTCACCTGATTATGAGGACATGATTAATACACTGATTGTAATGTAGCAGTAATATTAATTAATCATTTACTATCACTTCAGTAGAAAATTGGCATTCTTGCTCGTGCATGTAAAAATAGTATTTTAAATAAAGCCTGTAATACTGGTAATGAATGCTCAAGAGCTCTTAGGAGTGACTTCACATGAACAACTCAACTCACAAGATTAATATGAGACCAGAATAATTTTGTGTAACATAAAAAGAGCTCTATCTTCATTTGCACAAAACCAAAATGAGCAAATGTCAGGAACACACCAGGACACAAAGAAATTATTTTTAAGTAAAAACTGGTCCACTCAGGTTTCTGCTGCTTTTGCCATTATCTACAAATCTATACAATTTTTAAACAATAGGGGATTATTACTTCAAGCATTATTAAAACACCACAGAACTAATAAAGGGTTTGCTCATCAGGAGTATTTTCTTTCATTGTCCTTGTTCTACTTTGCCCATTGCAATTTTCCATCAATATCATTTCTCTGCTGACAGTAAATGCCAATAAGACTCATCATGCTAACAGTCTTTGAGATCAAGAAAGAGATAAATCCAAACCACTGTTGTTTCTTATTTTGAGAAAAAGGTATTCCTTTAACACATTTTTTTTGTCAGATATTTTGAGAGAGTAAGTTCCTCAAAGACATTTTCTAACATTTCTTATTTGCCTACTAGCTTTGACAACTGTGATCTCAAAGAAACCATTGGTGTCAGAAGCCCTTAGGACTTCTAAACCCCCATGTTTTCCTGAAGATAAACACCATCGTGGAGGGGACAGGGAAGGTGTAGAGGGGGATAAAATTAGTGCCAAATTCTTCCCCAAAAAAATATTTGAAAGACATGCTTAGAATTAGAGTCAGTACTTAAGCAACACCTCTCTCCCCACCAGCTTTCCACAAGCCATAGTAGGATGTCAAAATTAAGTCCATCTCCTTGTTCAGAGTCTTTGATCTAAGCAACAAAGCAATATTCTTCAGTTTGTTCCTCTGCTTTTTATGATTTCCTCAGTCTCTCATTCAAGGACTGAGCAGCCCTAGGACTTTTTAACTTCCAAAAGTCAGAAAAGAAAATAGGACTGCAGTTTGGTCATTTGGCTTCTGCAGTACTGCAGATCATTGGTGGTGACCAAACTGAGCTTTCTATATCATTGATATCTGTTTTTAGCATAAAAGCACCCTAGCTCCTCATGGAACCATGGTTTGTATTCCATTAACAAAATTACCAGTTTTAGTCAAACAAAATGAAATTAAAATATAGAACAAAATCTAGTATTTTGGTTGAATAAAGTAATCACAATACTTTTCTATTACTTAGTTATAGTAGCTACTGGGGGGAAGGGCAAGGGAACCTGTTGTTTCTTTCTCTCAGATAAACACATAAGTCAGCAGCCTGCAGTGCTGAGCTCCCCTGTAGGCATAACAATGTTGAAACCTATTGTGCACAGCAGAGGAGCTTCAACAAGGGACCAGGGAACACTCACCTTGAAATATCCTACATCCCATCAGTGAAGGTGATTTCCTATTACATGCACTTTACACCTCTTTTCCACTCTTTTACCAATTCCTATGCAGAAGGAATAGATATGCCCAGCTTTGCAGGGTCCTAAGCCCATGGGCTGCAAAGAAAGTTTTTTGTCCTTCAACCTTGGGAAAAGAACACTTTCCTTCTGCTAAAAATACCTACAAACCACTTTAGTTTTTTATTTCCTTCTGTCTGTGAGTCATTTCTGTGGTGGACTGAAGATTTCTAAGAAAATAAATAAATAGTGAACTTATATAATTCGTTCTCTCCCTTGTACACAGTGAATGGAGACAGGATCTTTGCTTGTTAAACACAGAACTCCTGGGGTTTGCTTCTAATGAAAACTATTTTTAATCATTCCTATCCCCTTCATTTTGTGGGAAAATGACAGTGAAAAAAGAAATAACAAAGTATGACAAATGGGAGGCTAGGAAGGGTGCATAAGTAATACAACTCTGCATTCCTGTGAGGCCAGGACTGATTCCAGCTGAACCTGAGGACTGTCAGGGTGCTGTTTCCCCATCCTTAGAATGCAAAGTGGGCATCAGCTCCAGCAAAAATAGATGCCAGACTGTGATGGGGTAAAGGAATATCTGCCTTACCTCCCTACCTTGTTCCTTCATAGGAAGTCTCCCTGTTCCCTTCAGGGCTAGCTCAGCCCATGTCTGAAGAGAAGGCATCTCCCCAGGGACTCTCCATGTGGCTGGTCCTGAGGAGGCCCCAGATGCTTCCTGTCTGGAAAGAGTGGTCCTATCCAACCCCATGCACCAAAGCTCTGAAAATAACAATTCATATATAACACACATATGGCATAACTTTTCCTCTTATGTTGCAGGACTTTGCTGAATAAAGTTGGTGGATGTAAAATCTGCAAAATTAAGGTAAGACTCCTTTCTGCCCCCTACAGCCTGATCATATGAGAAGCTGAACATTTCCCACTAAGTGCTTGGTGCCCTCTGCTCACATCTATTTGGTTTCAGTGAGAGTTCAGCTAGTAGAGTTAATCTCTCACAACCTGCTATTCTGATGCAATATGTTGCTTTCATTCAGGAAATCTGAACTGAGTTCAGAAATTCCCAGGTCCCTCTGACAGTCAATAACTTACTATTTTAGTGCAATGAGCACATTAGCCCTGAACAGCTTGAGACTGCATTCTCCATTGATCAGATAAACAATTGGTAAGATATTTTATTACAAAATGACGCACCAATTTAGCCATCTTTTCATCAATGATGTGCTTAAATTGGATGTGAAATGCCAAGAAAGTTGCCTCCCCAGGGTGCCATCAGTGAGAAATGTAAAGCAGAGGCTTTCAGTTAATATGGTTCATGTAGCAGAGTTTTATCTTTCAGTCAAATCAAATTTAAGTCAGCTGGTAATACATGTTTGACCTCCCATTATCTAAAGCCATAAATTGCATTGTAGTGATTTGTTAATCTGGCCTTAAATCATCCAGCAACCTTTATATGTTCGGGGGTTGGGGATATTTTATGAATCATGGGGGTTTTCCTCTTCGTTTTCTTATGAGTCCATTGAGTAGAATTGATTACATCTCTGGTTTCTTTTACCCACTCCACTCATTCAAGAACTCTTATTTCTGTTGAATATAAAATGCGTTATTGTTTCTAAATCCATTTAAGTATAGAATATCACACTCTGGCTATAACTGCTTTATTCCACAGGACAGCATGGATAGTCTCAAAAGCCCACTTTAAGACTGCATCTCTGAATCACAACAGAAATGGAAAATGAATCACATGGTATTTGTGATCTTTTATCAAAAAGTATTTAAGCCTGTGTTAGCTTATTTATTAATACAAATTTAATTAACAGAATGGAGGTTTGATTTTATGTCACAGCCATCACATGTTGCACTTCTACCAGAGTTTCATCATGAAATTTCAGAAATTACACAAACCATCATTGTCCAATACATGACATAAATAAAAAAGTAACATTGTTCATTTCCCTTACTACTACTTCTGAAAAAGAAAGATATGGAAACTGTCGAATATAAAGTATATGAGGAACTATGTAAAATAAAGCATCTTCACAGTACTTTCAGAAGAAAAAGTTCAGAAGTCAAAAGTCATGAAATTATGAGAAATGTCTTTTTTTTATGTAAATATTAGGTCTCAATTATTCACTATCATCAGACTTTCCAGGAATTCCTTTCCCTCAACATCTATGTGATAGTGAGCTTTGAGAACTTTTAAAAACCTATTGCTAGGACTATTGATTCAACACAAGAGTTCGGAGGACCCAGAAAAGTTACGGTTCTGTGTGTTGGGTATTGTGAACAGCTCTAGTGAGAGATGCATCATAATCAATGTCATGAGGGAAAGCGTAGAAACTCATCAAACTTATTTCATAGTGTGGCTACTATGTCTTCATTAGATGGGTCCACTTTCAATCCTGGCTGATCTATATAGAATGCAGACTGCTCATATGTAAAATGTTAATTAGCAATTATTTGAGAGGTTTAGTCCCTCTGATTGCAAAAGGGAAAAAAAAAATCAGCCTTGTTTCCTGACAAGGCAATTTTTCCAACCTTCAGAAATTTCCCAGATAGACTTTTCTCTTGGCTTGATTCACAGGCAAAACATCCCTCTTCCTCAGGCCAGACCCTCTCTTTGCCACTCTACATTTGTGTTGGTCAGTCCCACTGACCGAAGCACAGATGGTAAAGCACACAGAGTCACAGCATTCAAATTTCAAGGTATATCAGTACAGAGCACTTAGGATAATTTTTATTATGTCAAGCTTTATCCTTTGGCCTTGCAGGGTGTCTCAGACGGTTTAAAATCAATTTCTCCTACATCACCACTGTCTTCTACTTCAGCTATCATCTCTGTTACTGTCTATGTGGATGCCTCTTGCAAAGGAGCTCACGTTATCAGCAGCAAATAAACACACTGACACTACAAGAGACCTGTAATCACGCCTAGGCTTGCATTCACACTTCGGGGACATTCAAATATCTAACCTATTACTCATGTCTAGTTCATCCTCCCTTTGCTTCTGCCACTGCATATGGAAACCTTTAGGATGGGATGCTATAGGAAAGCCCTATTGCAAGAGCTACTTCTAACTACATGGGCTGTCAGTTGAACATACAGAAACTCAGGCAATTGGTCTTGTAAATAAAGACCAAGAAGCAATAATGTTAGTTATTCCAAAGAGTTATATTACAAAGAGTTTTAAAAGGGTTATTCCCAGTAACAATTCACACTAACAAGCCTTTATCTGGTACATTTAAGCTTTGTTCTAAGTGTTTGGCACAAAAATCAAACCTAAAAAAATTAAAATCAAACTAGGAAAACATGGTCTGGCTTGCCTTTTATTTTTGATACAGCTCTAACAAGTTCTCTTTTCACTGCATCTCTCTGTGCCACTGAGACTACCCAAGAAGTAGCAATAAAGGCAGCAATACATTATATAATGTATAGAAGAGTTGTGTGGCTTATAGCTTATTCATAGCTCATCAACAGTTTTGCTAAAACATAGGTGCAATACTAATAACCATCTAATTTGGAATTTTACTTTAAGAACACGGATAAGTAATTAGCAGAAAACAGTTTGTTAGGTGTTACATTTCACTAGACTGGGGAGGTTGGGGTGATATCCAGGAGCTGTGCTTAGTACTCATAGCAGTTTGACATTTGCTGAGTGCCTGTGCAGTGGGGCTAACATCAAACACTAAACAAGAAATCACTGCTGTGACCCCAAAACATCACGAGCCTGCTAAAAAGCAACAACAAAAAAAGCCCCCAACCAAATAAACAAACTATTCCATAAGATAGGGAAAAAAAGGAAATACTAAGGTCTTTTAATTTGACTTTTTGATTTGGTGCACTCAGACTGCTCTAAACTTCTTTCCAGCACTAGAAAGACTAAAGGGATTCTCACATTTCTGAATGAAAACTAAGATGATAACATAGTCTCATCTCTGGGAATTAAGGCTTTAAATGAATTCACTGCTAAATTGGTACTAAATAATGTTCTCATGGTATTATCAACTAATGGACATTTGTGTCTCAGCACAAGCTACAAAACCCTGATCAGGTAAATGCTGAAAGCTCAGTTCTCAAATGCATACAGCTGCTGGGTCCACTTTATCCTGTGAGTGTCCTTTTTGACCTCAGGCACACTCAGTGTAGAGACACACCCTATTTCAGGAGAAAGGGACATGCCACCAACATGCACCCATAGGTCCTAATGTAACAGTAGTAATCATTTTACAGTTTCTCTACCAAAGCACTTGAAAGGAATGGTTCTGGGGAGCAGCCCATAACATCAGTAGTTACTTAAAACTAAAATCACTTCTGTAGCAAATAAACTGCTCTTTTAAATTTTATAAGCTGAATTCAGATAAAATTCATCTAACAAGTAAACCCTTTACCTAACATCACTCTTTCACAAAATGCTAAATTATCTCTACTTCAGATATACTTAGAAAACTGAGAATCCATTGTCACAAAATGCATACAAAGCCAAATAGAAAATCATAATGATGACCTTATCTTCACAAATGGGACAGAAAATCTACCTAGAAGATACTGGGAGTATTTCATGGAAATGTAGGATCATTTAGATTGGAAAAGACCATTAAGATCATGTACAATTTTTAAAAAAGAGTTCTTCACCCTCAGACTGACAGCAGTAATTAAAATCTTTGTCTTTGTATTTGAAAATATTACTGTATTTGTCTGTATCGGAAAAAAATTGGTAAGAACAAAGAGATCTTGTAAAAGATCTTGTAGTATGAGTTTCAAATGTGACAGAAGCAACCTGGCAGGTTTTTTATAGGTCAGTATTCAGAGCAGATTTTTTGAAAAAAAAACAGAAGTGTTATAAAATGATAATATGTTTTGTGATGTAATCAAAATTTGGAACAGTCTGCTTGTGAAAGCATTGCAAGTTCAGGATGGTCTGGTTTTGTTTTTTCCTTTATTAGCTCTGGCATTTATTATAACCAAAATTGATCTTATTTTTGTCTCCACAGTCTGCTTTTGCTGCATGCTTGCAAATTTCATAAGACTCTTTTTCAACTAAACAATTAATTTTCTATTCATACACTCAAGACTTCAATCACTAAAGCTATCTGAAAAATTACAGCACCGGCAAGAGCAGACAAGAATTCATCTTTTGTAGGCTATAAAAGAGGAAGGTACTTATTTTCATTCTTGCAGGAGAGGAAGGTTGTGACAATAAAAGGTAAATGACACCCCCGGATTTCAACTGCACAGTCAAAAGCTGTGTTTGTTTTCAGAAAAATATCAAAATTGTCACACATTCTTATAGTTTTGTAGTTGTCACTTACATTCACCAATTAAGCCATGTGTTTAGATGTTTTTGTTTGGTATCAAATAAAACCAAAAATATTACACCTACTTGTGAACAAACTAAAATATTGGCATTTAAAATTGCAAAGAGAGTGTTCTCATGATCCTAATAATGTTAAGGTATACACATGGACATGGAGGATCAGACTGAGTAGCATCTTTATGATTATTCAACCAATATCAGTGATCTAAACTATGGGGCAATGTAGCTCCTAATATTAAACAAGACCTCAGACTACGATCAATAATTCTCCTTGTTTGGATAGATAAATCCAGACAAGCACTATCCCTGCCCAGCATACACAGAGGCACAATCATGTATTAAGTAAAACCTATGGGAAGGTTCTCTACAATCACCTCTTGGAAAAGGTAGTGGTGACCTTTGGTTTTCCATGGTCTCTCTCCTCCATAATTTATAGCAGGCTTTTTTATCCAGCAGCCCACTGGTTATAGGTTTACCTTCTTCTTGTTCTGTGCAACTCATGCTGCCTCCTGAAGAATGAGACACACCTAAAAAGCACCATCTTCTGCTTCCACCCCTCAGGAAAAAGCTGACAGCCTACCAAGCAACGGGATGAATGTTGACGGCCCCTTCTGATGTTGTCTCAACTATCTCTCTCAGCCACATCTGTAAATAACAGATGGGGTACATGAGCTAACGAGAGTGTGTAACACAGCTGACATAGGTGACCATCCTTGCTTCCCTCCCGGCTCAGATTTCAAACGTGGCAGATTTCAGTAAAGCTTTCGATACTGTCTCTCACACAATCCTTCTGGACAAAAGGTCCAGCACACAACTGGATAAACACATCATGTGATGGGTGAGCAATTGGCTCACTGGTCAAGCACAGAGGGTAATAGTGAACATGAGACTTGAAACTTGTCACTTGTGGAGTTCCACAGGGCTCCATCTTAGGCCCTGTGCTCTTCAACATCTTCATAAATGATTTGGACACAGGACTGGAAGGGACACTAAGCAAGTTTGCAGACGCACAAAACTGGGAGGAGCTGTTGACTCTCTTGAAGGAAGGGAGGCCCTGCAGAGAGACTTCAACAAATTAGAGGACTGGGCAATCACCAACCATATGAATTTCAACAAAGGAAAGTGCCAGATTCTGCACTGGGATGGGACAACCCCAGATGTTTGTGCAGACTGGGGAATGAGATGCTGGAGAGCAGTGCCACAGAAAGGGATCTGAGGATCTCGGTCTATGGCAAGTTGAACCTGAGTCAGCAGTGCCCTGGCAGTCAGGAGGGCCAACCATGTCCTCAGGGGCATCAGGCAAAGCATCACCAGCCATTTGAGGGAGGGGATTGTCCCGCTCTGCTCTGCACTGGGGCGGCCTCACCATGAGTATTCTGTGCAGTTTTGAGCACTGCAATATAATAAAGATATTAAGCTCTTAGAGAGTATCCAAATGAGGGCAACAGAGATGGTGAAGGGCCTTGAGGGGAAGTCATATGATGAGTGGCTGAGGTCACCTGGTCTGTTTAGCCTGAAGGAGACTGAGGGAAGACCTCATGGCAGTCTAAAACTTGCTTGTGATAGGAAGAGGAGGGGCAGGCACTGATCTCTTCTCTGTAATGACTGGTGACAGGACTCAAGGGACTGAAGTTGTGTCAGGGGAGGTTTAAGTTGGATATTAGGAAAAGATTCTTGACTCAGAGGGTGGTTGGGCACTGGAACAGGCTCCCCAGAGAAGTGCTCACAGCCTGTCCTGCCAAAGTTAAGAAGCATTTGGATGATACTCTCAGGCACATGGTGTGACTCCTGGGGATGGTCCTGTTCAGAGCTAAGGGTTGGACTTGATGATCCTTGTAAGTCCCTTCCAACTCAGAATATTCTGTGATTCTCTGATGGCACATGGCCTCCAGTTGTCCCCAGTCTCACTGAGGTATCTCAGAAGGAAATGGAAAATGCCATCTTCCTGTGGAAGACAGGAAGGATCTTCCTCTTGATACACAATCACGTAATACTTTTTCCCACATCATAACTTACTGGAAAGATCTGAGGTGCAAAGGTAGCAGATCTATTCATTCAGTTTCCCTCCCAACCCCTTCAGCCCCAGGCAAGAACACACACACACACACACACACACACACACACACACACACACAGAGGCACAAGCACAAACGTCTCTCTCTGTCAAGCATCATTGCTGCTCCCTGCCAATAAGAAAAAACCCTTCACAAAATCCTGCTTTGCAGCCTACCTTCAAGCACATTTCTCTCACAATGCCTACAGACAAACTGCAGTCCCCAGCAGCATGGCAAGGAGTGGTCTGACATTACTAAGGGGGTTAGCAGAAAAAGAAAGTCAACAGGCAGAAATCATTGCATGAGAATACACTCTTCCAAGAGGAAAGTGGCTTTAATACACTGTAGCCACATTAGGCACAAGTTTAATAACCTTAGTTAACTCATTTTCCCTGAAAACTCTATGTGAACGTGGCCCCTGCCTGCATTACCACACTCATGCTTCTCAATATGCTCACGACACCTTACCTGTTGCAGCCTTCAGTTGCATCTGTTCTGAAGTATTTCCTGTGGATTTTGTCTTTCTCATGTGTCCACATGCTGTCTAGGGCAAACTAACTCTGATCTTTTAAAGAACTATATTTTTAGGGAGCAACAACTAGCTCACCATTGTGTTTAAAACCCTCAAGGACTATGGGCTGTATGACTCTCCAGCACATACTACTTTGCAGATAAATTAAGTTTTGCTCATTGGTGTCTACTCTCCCTTTAGCCACTGAGATCCTGGACAAGTACAGTTTAAACATAAATCTAATTTTTGTTCATTGGTTCTAGTTCCTCTCTATTTCCAATGTAATAGAATATAAATCTGATCACACAGCTTGGATAATGTCATTGTTCACTTTATAGCCATGGTTCACCGTCACACTGGACAAGATCACACAGGGGATAAGGTCACGGAAACTCTCTGTGTGTCTTCTACCCTGTGATGTTATCAGGTACTCAACCCTAAAGCAAAAGAAACACACTGATAAAAGAGGGGAAAGGGAACTGTGATAATAAATCAACTCAACTGCAGAGAAAGTGCCAGGGAAAACAATATTGATTTTTTTTTACAAGTCAGCGCACAGATTTGTCAGACAAAAGAATAGAGATGTCAAAACCCACAGAATCAAACACAATAGTATTAAGAGAAAAACAACTCCACTACCTACAAAATGCGAGAATGTGTGCATAGCGATGTTTATCAGGAAGATTAATGTATTTTATCATACTCAGAAAATTTAAAGGAAATATTTATATGATCTGTATTTAGCAGTCCCATGCTGATTTTTTCAATAAGACATCTAAGTAGAGTCAGGCAGAAAGGGAGTCCACTGCAAAAGGAAAGTGCCTCTGGCCCAGTGAACAAATGATGCTTCCCTCCTCACCTAAGGGAGGTGACTCACTGGTCACCACCTCCCCAGGTGATAGCAAATTATCTTGCTCCTCTTCAGTGACTTAGAGGAGCTTTCTTTCTGAAATTGCCATGTTATGCTCCTGGATAATAGGGGATTGGTCAAGGGAGGTCAAGCAGACAAGACTATATTGGAAAGAGAACACATTTATATTTTATCCCACTGAAGAAGAGAAGTATTAAAATTATATAACCTATTAAAATAAATATACTAGATGACATCATAAACTTTGATTCTTTCACTGAGGAGCATTAAAAAAACTAGTTGTATAAAACGTCAAGAATAGAAATAACCAGCAGTTCAGAGCAGTGATTCATTTTCTATCTAAAACTTATCGTTAATAAATTCAGAGAAACTAAGGTCAGAAGGACAACTACTTCAATGATTGTGTCCTGTGGAACAGAGGTCCTTAAATTTCATGCATTTCTTCTTGTTTGTATTCAAAAATCCTTTTTGACTAAATCAATTATTTTAGAAATACATTCAACACTGATTTGAAGACTTTATAAGGTGTAGAAATCATCAGTTCCACTGGGAATCTGTGTTAATATTTCAGTGTCCTCACTGTTACAAATTACAACTAATTTCTTATTCAAATTTGCATGCCTTTAACTTCCTGCCATTAATCTTTTCTCTCTTCAACTGCTGAGGCAAGATTTTCTCATCTTGAAGGTATTTGGGCATTATAATCATAGCACTTGTAAATCTTCTTTTTAGAAAAATGTATAGATTGAATTTCTTAACACTCTCATTATAACTCATATTTCTCAGCACAAAAGTTATTTTTGTGATTCCTTTGCTCAACCCTTCTAACCCCTTGTTACTCTGGAGCTGCAGGACTTGGGACTTCAGCTCCTTTCACGCTACTGCCAGTAGGGTACCAGCCATACTGATAGCTATGTGCCACTGAACGTGTGCAAGGTATGAACTAACACTGAACCACAAATCAAGGCACTGTAAAATCACTGCATTTTAGCAACTGTTGATATTCTTTAAATTGGACGTGCTGTTTTCATTTGCTTCACCTTGCTTTTATTACCATGCTTTTATTTCCATTAAATGAGAAGTTAAAAAAGAAGACAGTAAACTTTGTGTTTCATCTTTGCAGGATGGTCACAAGAATATTGTTTAGGGAAGAAAGTATTTTAGAAGTAGTAGACCAGTTCTAGGCCTCATTAGAAAGGTAAGCAGCAGTTTTGATTTTCAACACCTACTCTTTACCAGTTGCCAGCATGCTAAAAGAATTATGATCTTTCAAATATTCTTGCATTTTATATTTCCATTCTTTTCTGTGATGAAATTTTTGTTTTCTTTTCCCATCTTTTTGGTCTCTGAAATGGTTATTGTAAATTCAGAAATGCAATGCACAGAAATATTTAAAATTCAGTTTATCCACAGGTATTTGATACTATATCTCTGCACAGTCAGGAAGTCTATTCAAATAGTGGCTGTACTGAAACACCTTTTCTGACAGTAGTTTTCCCCTTTGCAAGCTTCCCAAATTTAAAACACATCCATGCCATGAGACACACAGCAAAACACTTGTCCCTGAGGTTCCCTTCTCACAGGGACACTTCCAATTACTAAAGAAAAGTGAAGTGCATCATAGCCAAAGTTTTCATAGCTTTCAGCACGTGAAGCAGCTCCCTGTGTGTGAATTCTTCACATAGCATGGGCAGTCACCGGTCCCACCACTCAATTAGAACCTCTTCATGATGGTGTACACAGCACACAATTTGAAACACAGGCTGATTAAAATGCCAGTATTTGAGAAGGCTTGCAGCTAATTTTGTTTGCTTGGCAGAGAATCACAGAATGAAAGCAACTGCCTTTCCACGATCTCTTCATGAAACAGTAGTTCAGTGGTAAACAAAATTTCAGAAGCAGAATCTGTGTCTTTCCTGTTTTAGTTTTTGAGCCAAGTAAAACCATGTTGAAATGAGAGCTATTAAAGTAACCATCCTACAGCAACTTAAACACTCTGAAACTCACTAGAACTTTTAGGAAAAAGGGTAATAGTGCTAATGCACCATGATCAGGAGAAATACAAGCCAATGGATTAAGAAAGAAAGACTTATGAATAAACACCTACATGTGATAAACAATTACAAGCAGGAAATAACAATTACTGCCAAAAAATACACTTTTCCAAAATACACTGTTTGTTCTTGTTCCTCAGGTCTGCCAAACATCAGGAGGAAAAAAAAGTTGTTTCTTTGATATTTTATGTGCTATTCACTATCTGGACTTCTGAATTTTAGCCCACAATTCAAGCCTATGGAGACTTGGAAAAATTCCACCAAGATATCTAACACTGGATTCATTGTACTTATCTATGTATTTTTACGAAAACACCTCATGGAAACATATTTCTTAGATATAAATAAAAGTCCTATCTAGTATTTTAGCAAGAAATTGTCCTTCCTATTACTCTTCTCTTAGAAATCTCTTTCCCACTCTGCTATCTAATGATTAAAGTGAATGCTTTCCTTTTTTCTGCTTTCCTGCAAAAATGAAAAGAATTCTCTTTGAACAAAACCCAAACAAAAAATTCCTAATCAATCTTAAAGAGGTAGAAAAGCCTCAACCATGTAGATGTAATTCAAGTTTTTTATATGACAACTTCATATTACTTGTCTTACCTGAAACAATTTAAAATTAATGTTCAAACTCCTCGGAAAAAAAAAAATCACACTATACTGGTTTCATCATTTTAATGCTTCATTTTTTCAATTTCAAGTGTGTGATTCACAATGTGGGCAGCTATACAGAATATTTCACGGGAGACTAAATCTTTATTCTCTTCCTGAATGTCCTGGGTTTAGCTGGGATAGTGTTAATTTTCTTCTCAGTAGCTGGTACAATTCTGTGTTTTGGACTTAGAATGAAAATAATGTTGATAACACAATGATGTTTTAGCTTTGCTAAGAAATTCTTACACTAATTCAAGACCTTTTCTGCTTCTCACCCCACCCCACCAGCAAGGAGGCTGAGAGGGGCACAGGAAGTTTAGGAGAGACACAGCTGAGACAGCTGACCCCAAAGACAGCTAAGTAAAGGGATATTCCATACCATATATTGTCATGCTCAGCATATAGAGCTGGGGGAAAAAGAGGAAGGGAGGGGACACGTTTGGAGGGATGCCATATGTCTTCCCAAGTTACTGTTATGTCCGATGGAGCCTGGTTTTCCTTAAGAATACCTACCTGCCCTATGGGAAGTAGAGAATTAATTCCTTGTTTTGCTCTGCTTACATGCACTCCTCTTGCTTTACTTGTTAGACTGTCCTTATCTCAACCCAAGAGTTTTCTCACTTTTACTCTTCCAGTTCTCTCCCCCTTCCCATGGGGGCGAAGTGAACAAGTGGCTGCGTGGGGCTTAGTTGCCAGGTGGGGTTAAACCAGGCTGCTTTCTATTTTCTGAGCTCAGATTCAGGCAGTAAAACTGAGTGCCTGTTCCAACTCATCCAGTACTTCCCTCCTTCAGAGTCTCCTGCCTTGCTCACTTTTCCCTATCTGCTGGTATGACATCAGTATTGAGTGGTAAGGACCAAAACATTCATGACAAACTTATTTTGCTCAGCCTGTGCAGCTCAGCTATTTGTCTGTTTTAAAGAGAGGTTATTCTTACGAAAATCTAAGAAGAACACAACATGCATGCTGGCATTTTTCCTTTGCATCATCAAATCTTATGTGCCTAACCAGACTCATCCATCATCTGCACTAACCATGGACTGAGGTGAAAGGTCAGGAGTTGGGAATTGGAAAAAGTCAACTGTAAGGGGACAGAAGGCATGCTGATAGGTAAAAGACTGTATCACTGTCATCTACTGGCAGCAGTGATTGACAAAGACAATATTGTTTGGTAATACATGACAATTATCCATTTATTTCACATTTTCCTTTTGCTCTCCCCAGTTGTAAGATGCAATAGCTACTGCTGAAAAGTCTGTGAGAGACTTCTATGACTTCTGCCATGAGTGTAGTGCATAGCATCTGCTCAGCCTTTAGAGGTGACCCCTTAGGGAAAGGCTCACAATTTCAGGTTCCAGGTTCAGTCATTCTGCCCTACAGAGGTGAGATTTCTCATTCCTCCAGAGGAAGGAACCTCCTCTTGAACCAGAGGGTTCAAGAACTGGTTGAAAGAAAACAAATGGTCTTAGCACTGTCAGACATTCCTGATAGCACTGTTCTGGACACTTTTCTCTGCAAAGATGTTCTTTTAAAAAGTCCCATCATCATGTTAGACTTCCTTAAATCTCATAAGCTTTATAAAAGAAATCTCTCTCTCTAAGCAGGGATTCTCTTTTCAGTCCCAACTATCCATTCTAGAATCTTGGTTAAAGTTTTCCAACTTCTAAGACAATTGCTTTCCATTATTCTAAATCTCTTAATCATAAGATACGACAGCCTAACCACTAAAAAACATATTCCGGGTTTTTTCATTTCATTTTTTAATAAAATTAATGAGCTAAAGAACAGCAGTATATATGGGATTATTTTAAGAAGAGAAAGATGTCTCAGCAGAGTCTGCTAAACAAAAGTGTATACTTCTCTATAAAAAAGATTCTATGTTGTAAAAGCAGTAAGCAGTAATATAAAGAAAGTTTCCTAAATTAAATCACCTTCCTTTCACAGTCAAATGAGCAAATGATGGGAACACTGATCTCAGAGCGGTATTTCAGGAAAACGTATCTTAAAAAGAATATAAAGAAATAGGGTATCCTGGATCTAAAGGCAATAATCTCTGCTTCCTAAACTACTGATAAAAGGTAAAGACAGAAATAGAACCAGGATCTGTGACTGTCTTTTGAGGAGCCAAGGGTGAATCTTAAATTTAAAATGTCCTCAAAGAAATAATCAGAGAGTTTAAGCCCTGAAGGGATCTCTTAACCACTCAGCCTGACTTATTTTAACATGCATTATGTATCTTCCAGCTATCCTATGCTGGATTGAAAAACTTCATCTTGGTTAAAGCAACGTTTGCCCAACAATTGCAGAGTTATTTGTCCTAGGACTTGCCAAGATGCATGAGGTGAAGAACTCTGTCCAACCTGTAGTACATTTCAGGGCTTACCCCCTCTCACTGCGTGGCAGCAGCTCCCAGGGAGCCACTCTCATTGTGCCTTTCTAGCCAGAATGATGATCTCTTCAACAGCCAGCACTTTTCTCACCTCAGAAATACTTACATGCAGTAATCAAGTTACTGCAACCTTTTGTTTTCCCTTCTCTCAGCTGAACAGCTGGAGGTTTCCAGGTCTGCCCTCCGAAAGCCTTTACATCATTTTTGCAGCTCATTTACGCCCCGGCCCCACTTTTAAAATATGACCACAGTCAGACTGTGAGGAACAGAACCATATTTAGCTTCTCAATATCTGTCTCACTGACTTGGTTTAAAGAGGTAAAAATCACCTACTTATTGATCCTTTGTGCTCATACCTAAGGATCACATTAGCCATTTTGTCAGCATAGCACCAAATTCAGTAGTTGAAAAAATGCTGCAAAAATGTTGTTAGTGTTCCCGTATGACACAGTTTATAGTTAAAAATTTTCACCTATAATATGAATGTGAAAAATATTACATTCCTTTTCCAATATCCTATCCCAGAATTAACTGGAGATACAGAACCTAGGAGATGAAAGTATACAAAGGAGACAGTGCGAGTCTTTCAGTCACAGCCTTTCAATGTTTTACATACATATCTTTATTTCCATGAGAAGATAAATATTTAATCTTTCAGAATGTTACATCCTGTTTTATTCTGTCATGGTTTCAAGTAGTAGTTTTTCTAGTAGGACTACCATACAGACTTGGAAATGGTCCAATCAATAGAAAGTTATTAATCTTGGATATATACACCAGAAAAAATTTATTTTTGTATTAAAGACAAAGAATAACTTAAGGATTTTAGTCTTTAGTGGAATAAGTTCTTTTGCTGTGGCCAGCTCCTGAAAACTTCAATCAGCCAGCACATTAAACTCCCAGAAGGTGGTAGAGGAAAGGTTCATGTGAAAAAGCACTTGACTGCTGAAGGATACCCTCTGTACAACTATTAATCCCTAAGGAGGACAACAGAGCTTACACTAAGAATGAAATATGTGCAATTGAAGGTGCTACCCATTTCATTATTGATTACTGAATGACACAACACTGCAACCTGCTGCAAGGAAGCAGTGATTTTCCTCTCCTCCATTGCCTGCTTTCTTAACACTGAAATTCTGAAGTCTTGGATTTTAGCATTCTAGTCAGGCTGCTTTTTCCTAAGAATTTTTGGTTCTTAGTTTGATAGGCACATTAGGTCAAGACTATTTAAATGGTAATTCCTGACTATGAAACACTAGAGAGAAAAAAAAAACAATAATAACAAACACAGAAAAATGCACCAAAGCAAACCTACCACAGATTTAGAAATATTTTTATTAGAAATTGTATAATACATTTAGATATTTTTGACTATTAAAAACAGTATCAGTCTTACCCCTGAATTCAAACTCCCACAAGCTGAGAATAACAGAACCCTTTTTTCTTCTGAGAAAGGCACTTTATTACTCATCAGGCATAGCAAAAGTTAATGTCAGCATAAGGGTATTTTTTTGCTCCCTGTTGCTAAACTCAAGGTAGTTGTGGGAGCGGATAAGGTATGCTCAGAGCACACTTAGCCATTTCTGACTTCTCAGGGAGCTTAAGGCCGCCCAGAGAGTAAGATCTTAGGCTGTGGAGACCAAATGTTTAAAATAAGGGCAGAAATATTAGCTTAGGAAACAGCTCAAAGCTTCTTCCTCTTTTTATCTAAAGAAGTCGTCATTTTCTTTTGATCACAACAGAAATTCTAGACTCATTCACACTATTTAATGCTAATCCTTGCAAGATGGTGGATTTCTTAGCTGTTCTTCTGACTACATCAGTAAAATTTTCTGTTAAAATACTATTAAGCTTACAGTCTTGAGTTTCTCTACTCTCAATTACCTATTCAGCTCTGGTTGTACAGTAAGGTTATCCAGATGACTCAAGATGTTTCAAGCACACTGTTTTAGCACATCTGAAAAGTCTCCCTAGGCATTTATCCATCTATCAAATATATTTTTTGGTGTTTTAAATCTGTCTTTTAATGAAGCGTACAGGTGACTGGGCTTCATTATGTGTTTAATGAAATAATGTGTCAGTAGAGTTATTATAATCCACATATACAAGTCATTTTATCACATAATTTTATTGATGTAAGTAATATATGGAAAGAATCTTTCCCCAATTCAGTTTTAGACTTGCAACATTTGTTTTTGATAACAGAAAAAACATACATTTAAGGTGTTAACTGAATTGTACTTTTGTCTCTTTCCAGCTTTAACAACGACTCTCTGTTTAGAGAAATTACTTCATTGCAAGCACAGAACACACATCTCAGCTCTGAAGATTTACTTAAAGTGGGAATTGGTGGGATATTGAGCCCAAATCACTGTCAATTCTTATGTCAGGTATTGCTGATGTGCTTCAAACAGGGACTAAAGCCAGAACAAGAAGATGGTCCTTGTTCCCAAAAGGATACAATCTAAGACTCAGCAGCAGAAAGCAGAGGGATTAGATATACAGAGAAATACAGGAAGACAATAAAACATTGGTTTGTGTGATACATCAGAGTTAAACCAAAACAGTGTGGAAAGGCAGATGTGAATCAAGTAAAAGAAATACTAGCTTTTATCAAATATCTGCAGTGTCCAAACTATATGCAAGTTACGTATCCTCCACTAATTCAAAGGAGACCATGAGGTCACTGGTTTGTCATAAATTTGTTTTCGTATGACTACAGTTTGGCTTTGCATGGTTACTTCTGATTCCTATTCCAAGAACTTAAAAGTTCACAGACTTGCATACTACTACATGACATTATGTCGGAGAACTTAAAATAGTTGAAAGAGGAACTGCCAAGCATTCAATGGCTAGATTCCATTCAGTGATCTAATTCAGAAGAACCTTTCTGTTTCCTTGATGTGTGCCTGTGGCCACCTGACATATTTTCAAGCTCGTTTCCAAGCTGTGTTCTCTCTCAATATTTTTCAAAATCTCTAAATCTCCATCTGATGTGGAAAATAATGTCTACATAACCCCTCTGTGCATCCTGTGATATTTTAGTGCTGCCCTTGGTTAGAAATTACTGGGTTTCATTTTGCAGTGAAGAATAAAGTCAGCAAGGTCCAACAGGATACATCATTAAAATGAAATCATATAGCACCAACTAAATAAACTTTTTGTCTCAGTATTTGATTACTCTTTTCAGTTAACAACATAGTTATTAAGATCACTCCTCATGTAAAGCTGTCTCTATGCAACTGTCAATCATACGTTTCATCCAGTTTTAGATACCATGTTCTTCTAACATTTTCATAAGGCTTAACTTAAGACTTCTTTATGCTGAACTCTGTATCTGACATGTTATTCAATGCACTACTTTTCCTATAAAAAAAGCAAAAGCAAAAAAAAAAACTACCTTGCTCTGTTTCTGGCAACAATGAAATAGAATCAAAGAATATTTCAAGTTAGAAGGGACCCATAAGGACCATTGATACAGATATTTCTACACATTTTGAGCCTACATCTCCAGTCTCCTTTGGCTAGGAACATCATGGATTTCTGCATCTGTAACAGAATGCGTTATATAGCTTTAAATATTCTGTATCTCATCCTATAATATTCTAAACATTTTTAAATACTCTTATCTGGTAATAAAATCATACATAATAAAACAGTATCAAACTCTACTTTGGTCTATTCTATCTCTCTATTATAAAGTATTAAATATTAAACAATTTAGATAAAAGAAAGATGGAAAAGAGGTACTTTTCTTATCATAACTTAGCATTAATATTTCATTAAAGTCCAGATGTGACATATTATTAAATAGTGACATTTTTCTTCAGGAGTATTTCTTCTTAACGCTGCATTTTTAAGTGACAATACTAAAAATTATTTTTTTTATACCACTTAAATTTTGAAAAAAAAAAGTTACAGGTTTCTGTATTTTTATGAACTGTGCAAGACTGAATCCCAGTCAAAATCATATTCTGGGTACTTGACAGATTCCAAACATTTTATTTTTTAATTATTTATTGGAAATTTAGACTCGGATTGAATGACATTCTCTTCTATTTTTCAAGTAGGCTATTTTTTTTCCATAGAGATGTAAAACTTCAAGTGTAAAACTGCTCAAAAACCAAGGAATGAATGGTCATTTTATCTAGCGATCTGAATGAGAAAAAGGCAAAAAGTCATTCATTCAACTGTTGCTTAATTTTTTCCAGAATATATGAAAATAAATAATTTCAGTTATCAAGTTTTTATTTCCCCTCAGTTGCTGAAAACCCGCTCCCTGTTTCTCCTAATTGGAGTTATTGCAACCAGATTTTGCACAGTCTTTTGGTGAGTGTGCAAAGCATTTGCATTGATGGCTTAGCCTTCCAAAGGTATAGCTTTTGTTTTACTTTTTAATTATTTTTTTTTACATACATCATCTGTAGGCTGTATTTTTATCACCACGAGCTCTTTCTGCTCTATCCTTGTTAGTACTAACTATTTACTTTCTGTTGAAATGTTTTTGTCTAATTAGCCGCATACGCTTCGGTCAACATAGCTCTAGCACTTAATTGTTGTGTTATGCTCTCAGGTCAGGAACTATTCAAAACACGAGAATTTTATTAAGTTGTAGCTGCAATTTTATCGCATATAAAGTACATTACAGTTTACGTGTACTTTTCTCATCCTAAGGGTGATTCTTAATAACTTTAGCCTGACAGTTAAGGCAGTAATTCCTTGCATCATTTCTAGTGTATTGTGTGGGAAAGGCCAGCAACCCTTGGAGCCTGTACTATTTTGCTGAGATAAATGCACAGTGAGAGAGAAATAGCTAGTTCACCCATGCACGTAACACACCACACACAGAAAGAGAAGAACTGGCGAGACAGGTACGCACATCATATAGCACAACATAGACAAGGATGAGATTAGTGATGATATGCTTATCATCCCTGGACAGTGTACACCCTTGCAGTTACACGTCTAATGATCATGAGCTTTCGCAAAGGATGTGATGACCTATTAGTCTTGGTGGGAACCAATGAGATTTTTAGGACATCTTGTGCAATCAGGAAATGAAGACACAGCATACAATAAAAAATATTTCAGGCTTCATGACAGAGAATCACAGAATCATCAACGTTTGAAGAGACCCTGAAGATCATCTAGGCCAACCGTCCACCCAGCACTATTTGGTTTTGCTGCTATTGTCCACTCCCCTAGCCGTAAACTCTTGACTCACACTGTCAGGCACTCACACACACACACACACATGCACACACATATCTTTGGAACATAAAAGCTCATAGACTTTGAATAAGTACAGTAGGTCACTAAAGAAAACAAAAAATCCCCTCAAAGACAGGAAAACAGACATTGCATAGATTATAAAAGGAACTGATTTGTGTTATCCTTTCATACGAAGTTCTTCTAAGAGAGGTGGAAAGCACTTGTTAGTAGACAAAAAAAAAAACTGAATGGATTAGGTAGTGACATTTTTCATCATTTCCTTTGTTTATTCAAATGGAAAAAAAACCCAAACCAATGTTCATGAAGATAAAAGCACAAATATCATTGGGGAAGGGTGTGATTACCATAAGCACTGCAATTTCAGACCAATTAATTTCTACACAGATAAGGTGGAAAATTAGTTTTAGTTACTTTTGCTCTCTATGGCCACATTAAATAAAGCCACAGGAGTTGTTTGCTTACTTATATGCTCATTAATAACAGACATTGATGAGCCTAATTGCAAGTGCACATTTACACATCACTGCTGAAGTTATTTATCTCTGCTAAAGGTATTTACCTTTCCCATTAAGTTCTTAAGTCACAACTGTTCTCAAAAATATTTTATAAGGGCTCCCATAAAATTACAATATTTAGAAAGAATGCTGCTTGACATCTCCTATTTAATTGTTTTCTGTAGAAGACAGTAATTAAAGATTGACTCCACAAAACTAAAAATGTGTTATAATCCATAAAAATCATGCATCATAATGTGGACTTGTGATGGAGCTTACTTTTATATTGCCCAAGAAACATTTCTGTATATAAACAGAGGAGAACCTATTGCTTTCAAAATTCATCATCACATCATTACATTATAGTGTTCAGCTTTTGTACAAGATGGAGTTAATCAGCATTTTTAATTCATTGTCAAAGGAGCGAGTTTCTTTTCTTCCCTTTAATCCTATTTCTGTGTACATCACGGACAGCAAGGGAACTGCTGGCCTTGTCATTTATGCAGAAACAGACATAAGTTCACAGGTAAGCTTAACAAAGTCTGTCACTCTAGTTCACTCCTTGGTTCGTTGGACTGGCCGAATCCCATAGGCAACTTTAACACACACAAAATAATTTATTCCTGAGCTCCAATGTAGAATAAACTGAACTGTTCCCTTGAAAGACAGGGATCCATAAGAGACACAGAAAATATGATTATGAACTATGTTACATTAGAATGCTGTATCTAAGACGGTCTTTCAGGATTGTTCTTGCACCCTCATGAAGCCAAAAATCCCTCATAAAAACATATTATCCCCTTGTTGGTATGGTGTAAAACCCCAGTCTGTGGCCTGCAAAGAAGCCTTCTGATGAGTTGACTAATACAATTTATTACCAAAAAAACCACCAAAACACAAAACCAAAAAACTAAAAAAATTAATAACCATATCAAGTGGTAAACCAAAGCAGTCTGTGGAATGGTGGAGACTGCAGACTTGATAAACATCTTCAGGGAGCTAAGCTGAAATTTCGCTACCAGGAAAAATCATGAATCATGATAACAATACAGGAGAATGGGCTGTGAAGCTGGACCTGCCAGCTCCTAAAGAAGCATCAAGAAAGGCAACTTCAAATTGAAAAATATGAAATCTCTGTAAAAATGCTCACAAGATGCCAGTGAGCGTTCTGAAGAAGCTATACACCTACCTGCAATATTTGCAGCTGCACAGCATCACTAACCAAGAAGCAGCAAAACAGATTTTTGTGTTCCCTGGAATCCCTGAAATCCAAGACAGAAACACCTTTAAGTCCTCAGAGGAGCTCTCTACCAGTGCAGACTTTTAGACCTGCTGCAGACCACTACTACCTCACATCCACGCTCTTGGTAGTTTCTGCCATGGTGAGTTCCTGTCTCTAGTGAAGGAGATCATTCTCATGTCTTTGGTGTTCTCTGCTTGTGTAACTACCTGCAAACAATGGTGTCCTCGTCTAAACGGAGTGGGAGACAAGCAGTGTGGAAGGCATGAGCAGGGATAGCTCTCTTCATCAGGACAAGTTAGGTCATCCTCTATGATGGACCATCTGTGGGAACCAGAGATGTCTGAAGAGTTTGCTGTAGTTGTGCAAGCCTCAGTGCTTTCCACACAACGGATGAGCTTCCTGGGGATGGCACTCTCCTAAAGACTAACATTACACTGAAAATAGAAGCAGTGCACCTGCAGTTTGCAGGTCTGCCCAAATGATTGTCAGAGGTTTATGTGGTTTTAACTTCTAACTCTTTAAGATGAGTATCTAGAGCAATAGATTATACATGCATATACCTCCTGGCATTTTCTTGCCCTTTATCAATTATTTTCTGATCAAAAGGTTATAGAATTAAGAGATAGAAAAGGTCAATTAAAATTGTACAGTCTATCTTCTGCATGTTTGAGTAATCTTAATGTTATTCTCCAAAGAAAACCTCTAGTAACTCAAATTTCTGAAGATTTATTTTTATTTTTCTTATTAAAGAGAGAGTTTTAAAAAGTTTCAGAATTTAAGTAATCTATGAGTCTTCATTAATTTAACCATTTTACTGATTGATAATAGAACTCCTGTAGAATTGGGGTTTGCCTTAAAGTTTATGAATGATCCTTTAAATTTTCTTCAATCTTTTACTTACATTCTTTACACATTTCAATTTTTCTTTTCTTGCCTTATTTTATTCCTTACTTTCTACAATAATATTAGTTCATTCCTATATTGCCATTGAAGCAAACATAAATACATTACTTCAGGCTTTCAAGAAGATCTTCCTAGAGTCCTTTTCCTACTTCAGGACATCCATTTTATTTAAAATTGAGATTACCAACTACATTTGAAGTCACTGACATTAGAGGTGAATGTCTCCTGCTAAAAAGAGGCAACAAGTGCTGTTTCAAACACCTCAGGTATCTGAGACATCAGCATGGCAGATATGTCCCAGGGACTGGAAGAGATCTGTACCTCTCTGGACACCAACAGGAGCGCAGCTGTAAAGGCATCAGAACTTTCAATGAAAGCTCATATCTGGGCAGCTGGCTCCTGCCCAATACTTCTTCTAATGAAACACCACAAATTAGGAGTCTAAACTACTCATTTCACATTGGAACAACAGCATAATGCAAGTTGCTAAGGTAATATTGTATTAAACACTTAGAAGGATTAAAAAGATATGTTACACCATATGTTTGAGTAGGCACTTTGTAATTGTGACTATATATATAGGGAGAACTGCTTTTATCAGGAAGGCAAGAACAGGATGTCTCAAAACTATTTCTCATTCGTGTATTTGTTTAATAATCAATATTACAGGTAAAATACATAAGAAATTGAATTATTTCTTACACCATATGATGATTTCAAAGTCCGAACAACCTCTCAAACAAACAAGTTGAAATTGAAGCATCAATTTTTGAGCTACATACAAATTGAACACAGTTGCTCAGTAAGAGCAAGTCTACTATTGGTACATAAAACAAAATTCTTTCTCATCTATTCAGTTTTAGATTGGAAAAAAGTCCAGCCTCACATATCACTTCCTTGGAGTGAGCACTAGTAAAACAAAGGAGAGAAGTGAAATTCAATGCACTACAATTTTCAGTCTTCTTCATGAGTTGCAATAGTCAATGCCTGCACCTACATTCTGTCTATTCATATTCACTTTTTCAAGCCCTGGCTGGAAAGAAGTCAGAACTGGAAATACTGTGTCAGCTCTGCAACATGGAAGAAATCCACTACCCATGGAAAATTGTCCACCAGGATTTTTACTTATTTATTTTTTGCCATACTTAGAGGTGTTTCATTCCCCAGGAGCAACACAAAGTCACTGGATCACAACCATCAGTTAATCATGCCACAATATACCCAATACACCCAATACTTTTAAGGATAAAAATAGTGCAGGAAAAAAATGTAATTCTTCTCATCTCTGCCTCCCTCGCAAAAAGTTCAGAACCAATAGATCATCAGTCCCTCTTAAGACATTATAAAGAAAAGTTAAAAAGGCCAAACCTAGCGTTTTTCCTTTCTTGTCAAGTTAACGCTGAAACTTTGATACAGTATTTATTTTCTCCTTATTTAATTTCTAGCAAGTGCCTACATTGGAGAAGGAAAGATTTGTAATATATATTCAACAAAAATTAATTCCTCAGGAAAACGGCTTATACCAGATGTCTGCAAGCTGTTAGCCACATGTTGCCAGTTCAGCCTTTTGTTGTCATAAGCTGCAAACAGTTCCTCCAAGTATCATTTGCTCCTTCTAATATCACCAACTAATCTGACTGAAAGACCAGACAGTAGGTTCCAAATTCCCATATGAGGACTGTCTTGAGCTGCTAATAATTTTAACACCAGGAAAAAATAAAAAGGTCTCCTTGTGTTAAGAGTGTTTTATTTTCCTTTTAAAAATGTACCTCAGATCCGCGTCTTTCCACATACTCATTCAAATCACTTGCAAACATTCTTTCACATTTTCACAGTCTGCTGCCAAAATATGTAAGACCAACAGCATCAAATTACTTCCCCCTCTTTTTGATTTTCAGACTCACACCTTTTTTGGCTAGTCTGATGGCTGAGTAAATTGCAAGGTGCTAAAACAATCAGATAAAACAAAACAGACCATTACCTCCTCTTACTGGCATATCCTGCTCTCCTTATGGAACTTTCATATTTGAATAATGATGGGGTTGGCTGTCTTTTAGCCATCGCTATTATAAAGCCAATGCACTTACAAGAATGGAATTAAATGGAAAAGGGAAAGAGAAAATATCTTGAACAAGCACAAACCTTCAACCAAAGAGGGAGCCTGAGCTGAAACAGCACATCCAAAAGGAACTTTTCATGCAACTTTCTCTAAACTCCTAACATTTTCATTGAAGCATACACACTTCTCAGCTATATACAGTATCTAAAATACACTTACAGAAGGTTTTCAGTTTTCAAGTTTCTTTACTGAATTAATTATTTATTAAAATGAAATGCTAACATTAAAAGAGTACCTTTTTTTTTCTTCAACAAGCGCTCTTTTTTTCCCTTGCTATATTGCAGGACTAGAATATTTGATACTTCTAATCTGTCTCCATGGAACTAATGTCAAAGTATAGTGCAGCCTAATTTTAAAAAAGAGAAATTATAGAAAATCTCCCTTCCCAAACTTTAGCAGCTGAGCACTGAGGACCATCACAGGAAGGCAAAATGTTAAAGGTTATTCTTCCCTTGCTATCTCTGAAAATGCAACAACATGTAAAATGTGTTATCTTTCCTATTAATGCAAAGTGAAATGCAGTTTTGCATGCTGTCTTATATAGATCTGCAAAACAGGAAATGATTGCTTGATGGGGACAATGGCAATCAGAAGAATCAACTATGTTATTATACAACATGGAAGTTATCTTGTATTTTAGATAGCTGCATTTTTTGGAGTTGAAGGCATATTAATTGACCTGGAGTCCTGTCAGGAATTACATCATACCTAGAGAAATTCAGTAAGATCAAAGATTATTTTCTACAGTACATTTAAATTTCCAGCTACCCTACTTTCATGATATTTGTTCAAAGAGAAAACTTCACAGATAAATTTGGATATGCTTCTCCAAATTCTTTCAGTTTATGTTTTTCCACATACCTCTATATTTCCATGTGCAGACAGAACCGAAAGGAAGTAATAATTCTGTAATATTTACACTTAACCCAGAAATTGACAACACCTAACTTTAGAACAGTTCTAATCCTCCACTATTTGCAGTTCCAAGTCTCTTCTTTGCTGCTTGCAACCAAATTTACAAATGCTTTCAGAATGGTTGTCCTTCAAGGAACGTATCATAACTTCCAGGTTCAAGAATGGTCCATCCCTACTTGTAGGAAGTCAGGCAAATGTGGCAGGAGACCCACGCAGATAAACAAGGAGCTCCTGACTAAACTTAAACATAAAAAGGGACTGTGCAAGAGAGGGATGCAGGGTCAGATCATAAAGGAGCAATGTGTAACTACTGAGTACACGAGGATGCGATTAGGAAAGACAAAGGCCACCTGAGGTCAAATCTAGCGAGAGACATGAAGGGCAGTAAGAAGGTTTCCACAGTTCTACCAACAGCAAAAGGAGTAGAAGGGGAAAAAAGTAGGCCTGACACTGAATGGGTCAGGGAACCAGGTGACAATGGACATGGGAAAAGGTACTTCACCTCAAACTTCACTGAAATGTGAGGGACAATAAAAAGAATTTTTTTCAAATATATTAATGGCAAAAGGCAGTGTAGAAATAACATCAGCCCACCCAAAGATGAGGATGGTCACCTCACAAACAGGGAAAGAGACAAGGCAGCAGTGTTTAATGCTTTCTTGGCCTCTGGTTTCAACACAGATGACAGACCAAGGGGTTCTCGGTGCCCTGAGCTAGAGGAACATGACTGCAAAGATTATCAGCTGAACTTGTACAGGATCCATTGCTCCAGCTGCATCCCTACAAATCTATGGGGCCCAATGGGATTCATCAAGAATCCTCAAAGAGCTGACATCATCGCAAAACCTCTCGATGATTTTTGAGTGGTCTTGGGTATCCAGAGAGGTCTTGAAAATATTTTTTCAAAGGGGCAAACAGATTTAGCATTCTGTTCTGCCACTCCAAAACACTTTAATGTATAAAGATCTGAATAACTAATGGAATTTTAATAGTAACTACTTAGTGACTTAAATAGTAACTAAAAATCATCAAGTGGTAATGATTTCATGTTTTATACAGCTTGACGCCTTTCAATATTTTGCAAATGATCTGGAATTAAGTAAAAATGGATTCATTATTGGATTTTTAAATCCACCAAAGTCTGCAGAATATTAAGTAAGGTAGAGAGGGCAATTGTGCAGAATGATCTAAAAATTAATTTAGTAAGCTGAATCCCATTCTTATAGCACATACCTTAATTTAGTCAAATGCATGGTCATGGATATAGAAGCAAGGAATACCCTGCTGATCACCTGACACAAAGACTGTATTCAAGGAAAACAATTACTTCATCCTTTATGACGTCTAAATAACTGTCAAACAGCTGAACACAAACTCCCACCTCAGTTCTGCCACAAAAAAGGTCACTGTGAATATAGGCAAAGAGAATAGCAGTATGTAAGAATACCAAGATACATTTTACCTCTTTGTGTCCTTGATGAGAACTACAATGAAGATACTGTAATTCTAGTCTATTAAATAATATATAGATTATTATATATATACATAGGAAGAGCAAAAGTGATTTAGACTGAACTAAGAATCACAATAAATTAATTCAGAAGTTCCATCAGTTTAGTTTACCAAAAGAAGATTAAGTAGTGATTTCATTAGAGTGAACAACTATATGAACTAAAACAATCTGTTTAAAAGGCTGTTTAGTGCAGAAAAGTAAAAGAAGAACCCATAACTGATCACTAACACTAAATAAATTCAAATAGAAGTCATCGCTTCTTAACAACAAGATAAAATATTGAATCATCTCTTACAATTTTGAAATTTAGGTTGCCTACACTTCTGAAAGAGTATAATAAATTATGAGTTGTTAAGCTCTATAAGTGTAATGATCTAGGAGTTGTGCTACCTTGCCATCTTGAACTAAATGATCTAATTGTCCTTTCTAACACAAATACAATTACTTTGCGGAAATATCAAAACAGTCACATTTAATTAAAGTGCAATTTATCCTTGTCAAGCTTGGGTTCATTCTGAAGTCACCTGTGTGACATGGGTTAAATCTGAGGAAAAAAGAAGCATGTAATCAGTATCCCCATGTTTCAGTAGCCACATTTTAAGGCAGAATTCTGACAGAAGCTGAATACTGACCGACCATCTATTGTAGCATAAAACATTTTCTGTATTTATTCTACCTTTCCTGACTGCTAAGTCAGAATTTGGTAATATGCATTTTGCAGTTTTACTGATCTGAACAACATTTATAGACTCTGATTCCAATCAAAAGCATACAATTTTAACAAAGATAAGACATTAATGCTATTAACCAGTACTAAAAATCCCATCAATACACTTATTTCAATTTATATGTTTCTTATTCCAATTTAGCAGGTCTAATTACATTCCAGTGAAAGTACCACATAATTCCTCTTACCCTCTACCTTGTCTCTACTACATGAAAGTATCTGTGCAGAGGTGGACACTGTTTTACACTGCACTGAGTTCAGCAGCATGCAGACAGCCACAGTCCCTTCCCCCCCTTCATGTAAGAGCTCAGGGTGCATACTAAAGCTCAGCCCCTCATTCTGCAAACGAGTGGGGAGCAGCTGATCACTAAGAGACAAAGAGCAGGGCTGAGAGAACAACGGATTTCTGCTTGGAGAATGAATATAAAAACCTGACCAAGCAAAATGAAAAAGTCATCGTGACAGTTGCAGATAGGAACATGTTTGTTTTGTCCTCAATAATATGGAAAAGCAATGCTACTTTCATTTTGGGACAAAATAAAATATTTCATTTTCTCTGACAAGAAACATTTTATTTTACCACAGGAGTTGCTAAAGCAGCAAAGCAATGGATCAGAGGGCTAGAGTTAGGCACAAAACTAAGGAGATGACTCTTTTTTCTACAGAAACTCTGGATTTACAACAGCCAACTCATTACATGCACGAACCTACTCAACAGCTCTCCACCCAAGAAGATCTGAACTCACTAACCACTCCTTGCAGAATGCCTGCAACACAAAGACCTTGGTAATTCTGCTGAGATGTTCTGCAACTTTTCCTGTTTAAGCTATTCTGATCTGAAATATTCATTGGGACAACGAGAGAAAAGCATTCTGTATCTTCAGGTTTCTAATGTTCAGAGCCGAGCAGCCTGGCAAAAGCATGTTTCATTTAATGTATGAGATCTAACTGATTGGTTATAGCTTACATGAGTTTCTAAAGCTATCTAACAATCATTTCCAAATACCTCTTGTAAAGGCAGTTTGGGGTATTTTTCCTGTATCTTTGTTTCCCAATAAAAAATTAAATAACCCACTGAGATTTCCTGTGATATCACACAGTGGTAAGTCATTGTTTCATTTCATTTTCAGAAAATGACACTCCAAAATATCTGTAGAGGCTATAAGACTTGTTTCTAACCAGCAGGTCCTTCCTTAACCCAACAACACCCTACCCACTACAGCTAATTTCTAACATTTTTGTTGATCAAAATGGTTGTTTGAGTGACCGCTAATTCATCTCCTATTGAATGCGTAGCAGATAACATCTACTTCTCTGCAGCACATGCTGATATATAAGAAATGCTATCTTTTCCAACACAATATTTCAGGCTATTTCTATTTCTCCACTACTAGTTGAATCATTCAGATCTCTAACATCATAACACAGTATTGTTTTTATGAATTATGGGTCTCTCCCGAACACCAAAATAGTGAGGTTTTCATTTTGCTCTGCCTATATACACCTGCAGTTGGATTATAGCATTCTAACTCTGCAGACATACATATTTTCAGTTCTCCGAGCTAAACAAAAAGGTGGTAGCAGACAGCTATAGCTTGGAAATAGGAAACCAAGAAAATAGGATATATGAAATAGGAAATTGGAAATAGGAAACCAAGCTTTCCTTTGTCCATCTTTAGCTGGAATACTGCTGATTAGACCCCGAGTTCCTCTTCACCTCAAGGAGGGGCCTTACTATCTTCACAACCCTGTGGTGGAATAGCTGTACCCACACTTCATTGCAAACAGCCTAATCTCCCAACAGAAACTATCATTAAATTAAACAAGGGCTAGCCCAAATGGATTTGATTTTGGTGACCTTTTTAGTGACAGCATGTTCAGGGAGCGCTTTCTCAGAGGAGAGAAAGAACAGATGGGCAGTCAAGGTTAACAACTCTGTTCACTTTACTGCATGGGATATTTTCTCCGCCCATGCTCCCCAGGTGAATTTTCTGCTTTGTTTTTTCGCCTGTAGTTTTAATACATTTCTAAGGTATTATTATACTTGTAGTCTTACACTGCAAGCCCTAATAGCATCAATATCACTGTTTATCTGAAGTCTTTTTAAAGCATGATTGACTCTGCCAAGGGATGACGTTAAATGAGACAGTGTACACCTTTCCTTCGCTCACTTAAGCTTAGGGCTCTGTCTCTTTTGAAAGCCTCCTTTCTGTACCAAAACATTTCTAGAGTTTTGTCCGAAATCAAAAGAAAAGGTTCAGTATATATGCCTTAGCGCTCCAGGACTAACTTTCTATCCAGGACTAACCCCAGGACTAACATTCTACCACTCCTCACTGTGAAATTCATTGGATGACTAACACAGCTATTCGAAGAAACAATGTTTTTCAAACAGACTGTTGAAAACATACAGATGTTTATAGAGCACCTCCTTCTCCTGGGATGCTTGCCAGATGTCTATCACTGCAAGAAAAATTTAAAAACAAACAAACAAACAAATAACAAGACGTTGAGCATCAAGCACTACCTATTGGATATCTCCAACTGCAGAAGTGAAAATATTCCTCTTTTTACATAAATAGTTACTAAGGATGTATGAATTCAGAAAACATTTTACTGTGTGAGGGATTTTTTTCCACTCTTACAGAGAACAGCAACTGCACCCACTCTATGGATCACTTCCCCAAGCCCTTCAGAACAACAGGCATATCATAACCTGCTGCTGGACACAAATTATGAAAGAATCGAGGGAATGTAGCTATTTGTGCAACTTCCTTTCTTTTTCCAGGATGAAACCCTCAAATATTTCTTCAAATTCCCTCATTCTTCCAGTAATTATCCTCTCCTGTTGAAAAGGGTTTGCCATTATTTTACCATAATAAAGATTTTTTTCATGCTGAGACCTTGACATATTTTACCATTGGTTTTGCATTTCCGTATTGCTTTTGTTCACATAGAATTCTATTTACCACATTCCTTTAGGATATTATGTTCAGAAGCCTTTGTCCTGAAGTGTATCCATCTTCCTTTGGCTACCTCTATCTTCTGTTTCAATGCTTGTCCTTGGCCTCGTTGTGGCTTCTGTGCTGGGGCTCAATTCAACTCAAACAAACAAAGAAACAAACAAAAAACATTTTAAATTAATATTATAATATTATCCATTTTCTTTATCAGGGACTTTTTTAATCTAGGAGTGCTGTTACCATACTTGCATATGTTTTGAGGTCTTGCAAACTCTTGCAGAGTGATACAATTCCACCACAATTTTTGTCTCTCTCTAAATTGTGTGCACATTTTTTTGTCTTCCAGAATGTGCCACATAATGATCATCTCCACGTTCTTTTTGTTACGTACATTGTTACGCACATTTTCTTTCATCCGTGCAGTATTTTGGATCCCCCATCATGATGGCAGGAGTAGAGGACAACATATGCACTCCACATACATATGCCTAAACCTGCGTCCTTCATAATAAAAAGTCACTTTTGCCACGTGTTAATGCTGGGCTACACAGTAGCCTCTTTTTTGATATTTTGCTCTCAAGTATTGCCCATAAATTAAACACACAACAGGGAAAGAAGAGAAGAGGAAAGAAAAAAAGGAAAGGGGAAACAGAAGAGAAAGATGAGAAGGGAGGGAAGGGGAGGGGAGAGGAAAAAGAAAAGAAGAGAAAGAGAAGAGAAAGAGGGAAGGGGAGGGGAGGGGAGGGATTGAGGAAAGAAAAGAAAGAAAGAAAAGAAAGAAAGAAAAGAAAAAAAGAAAGAAAAGAAAGAAAGAAAAGGAAAAAAAGAAAGAAAAGAAAGAAAAGACAGAAAAGACAAAAGAAAAAAAAGAAAGAAAGGAAAGAAAGGAAAGAAAGGAAAGAAAGGAAAGAAAGGAAAGAAAGGAAAGAAAAGAAAGAAAAGAAAGAAAAGAAAGAAAAGAAAGAAAGAAAGAAAAGAAAGAAAAGAAAGAAAGAGAAAGAAAAAGAAAGAAAGAAAGAAAGGAAAGAAAAGAAAGAGAAAGAAAAGAAAGGAAAGAGAAAGGAAAGAGAAAGAAAAGAAAGAAAAGAAAGAAAGAAAAGAAAGAAAAGAAAGAAAAGAGAGAAAAGAAAGAAGAAAGAGAGAAAAGAAAGAAAAGAAGAAAGAAAAGAGAGAAAAGAAAGAAGAAAGAGAGAAAAGAAAGAAAAGAAGAAAGAAAAGAAAGAAAAGAAAGAAAAAGAAAAGAAAGAAAAAGAAAAGAAAGAAAAGAAAGAAAAAGAAAAGAAAGAAAAGAAGAAAGAAACGAAAGAAAAAGTAAAGAAGAAAGAAACGAAAGAAAAAGTAAAGAAGAAAGAAACGAAAGAAAAAGTAAAGAAGAAAGAAACGAAAGAAACGAAAGAAACGAAAGAAAAGAAAGAAACGAAAGAAACGAAAGAAAAGAAAGAAAAGAAAGAAACGAAAGAAAAGAAAAGAAAAGAAAGAAACGAAAGAAACGAAAGAAAAGAAAGAAAAGAAAGAAAAGAAAGAAAAGAAAGAAAAGAAAGAAAAGAAAGAAAGAAAAGAAGGAAAAGAAGGAAAAGGAAAAGAAAGAAAAGAAAGAAAAGAAAGAAAAGAAAGAAAAGAAGAAAAGGAAGAAAAGGAAGAAAAGATAAAGAGGAGAATAGTTCTTCAGCCACATCATATGGGCAAATAAGTTCATTTTTTTTATTTTCTTGTATTTTCTGTTCAAAAATGAAACTCAGATACTTTATTCTTACATCATCCCAATCTCTTTTTTTCCTTCCAAATGCTTTTTCTCATTTGATAATATTCTTTTTAATTTGAAAAACGAGCATTCCATACTATATTCACAATGATTGTACATGATGAATTTGCAAAGTGGCATAATGAGGTTCTGATTTGTTCTCTGTTCCTTTCACAATAATTCATAATATTCCATCTGATTTTTGACTGCCAGTCAGCACGGCTCTCCTGTTTCCATAAGGCTATCTATTACCACTCAGAATGAGATTTAGGGTTGTAATCTTCAACTCACAACCCATCCAAGAATATGTAAAATTAGGACCATTCTTTCCTTGCTCCCCCCCCTGCCAAGGGCATCATTATCTATTAATCTACACTGAATTTAATCAGCTGTTTTATCATAGCATTCTTGGATTGCTTTGCAGCTCTTTATCATCAGTAGATGGTATCATCAGAAAACTTTGTTGCCTAAGTATTCTTCCTTTTTCTGATCATTTATGAATATGCTAACGAGCGTATTGCAGCACAGAATAGTAGACTACATTGGCAAATTCCTTCCACTGTGACAGATTGTTTTGCCCATTTCCTCCTTTACCTTAGTTTATAATCCACTACTAGTCCATATGAGAATCTTCCTCTGTTATCCCATGGTCTCTTACTTCTTAGATTTTTGCAAGAAATCTTAATATACTGTTTTGGGAAATACATTGACTAAATCCAGAAAACACTGACAGACTTGATTTTTTTTTTTTTTTGTCGTTAAACAGCAGATGAAGGCTTATTGCAAGGACCTATTTTCTACTTGTCCATCTAATACTGATACCCTTCAAAAAAGTTTGTTCTAGCTTATCTAACACTGAATTTACTGGTATATAGTAATGTTTGAGCTGTTTCATCTCCAAGTTTCTTTAGAGCTCCTGAGTGCATGCTATCTCTGTCTATAGATTTCTTCTTGTCCTTTTTGTCCATTTGCTCAGAGACCTCATCCATCAATAACTAGATTTGAGAAAGATACATCAATAAATAGATTTGATAAAGATCCTCCAACATTTCCCTGCCCAGAAAGTTTTACCATTTGAAAAATCTCCCCCAGTTCTTCTTAAATGTACACACATTTGAAAAAAAATCACCAAAAAAAGTTTAAATTTTCAGCTATATTGTCTCCTTTTTCATAAGTTAATCATCTCTTGGACTTACAGGTCTCCAGAAAGCTTATTTTTTGAACATACACAGAAAAATGATTTGTTATTCATGTCTGTCCTTACAATTCTTTCCCAAACACTTTTTTTTTTTTTTTTACTCACGTTCTTTACCCACAGCATCCTTCTTTTGGTATTCAAAGACTTCCCTCCACTACACACACAGGCAATCAAGTTATCAGTATGTTTTGAGTTTTTAAATAAAGTACCATGTAGTCATATATGTATTAAACAAAAAGTCTTGTAGAGTAGCAGAGACATAACTTGTCCCTACCTCATTTAATAGTACAATAGCACACACAATATATAGTATCTTTACCAAGAGATATTTTGAAGATTCAAGGCAGAAGCAGTAACATACGGGGCAATGATTATGTCGTCTTTGAGAACAGCAAGTAATTTGGGGTCAGTTCAACCTACTCAAGTAGTTCAATAAACAAACATTTGGAAAAAAAAAAAAAAAAAAAAAAAGAGCACATGCCAGATGAGAGACCAAGTCCTCTGGTCACAACTCCAAGAAGGAATGGTTAGGTGAAGGTAATTAGATTTCAATAAAGGATGACAGTTATCCCTGAAGTGTACTAGGGTAAGGATACAATGTAATGAAACAGTGGGATTTCCATTACTCTTCAGTGGACACCTTGGAAATGTACATGCAATGGGCTCATAAAGGCTCAGAATTCAACTGATGACGTTAGAGCCAACTTGCCTTTCGTAACAGAGGGGAAGAGAGGAGCCTCTCTATGAAACCTTCAGTTGTGTGCCACAAAAAGAGAAGGTGAGAAACTGCTAGCTGAGGATGTCTGTTCACCAAAAAAACATGACAAGGTGAAATCGAAGGACTAGACTAACTTTTGAATATGAAACAAAATAGAGAGGGAGGTTTGATGCCCCAAAGAAGAAAAAAAAAGGAAAAAATAAGAGTAGCAGGAAGGAACAAAATGGATGCTAACTGTGAAATAAGACAAGAATATCAGCCATTGGAAACTGAAGGAGAACCAAGGCAGTACACAAATACACTTAAAGAAAATAGAAGGGACAGAATTCCAGACAGAAATAAAAATGGCAGTCATAAGAAAAGGCTGGAGATTCACAGCATCATGTGGAAAAGCAGGTCTGTGTGATCACAGCCTCCTTACTAGTTACTGACAGTCTGCTCATGAAAGGGGATCAAAAAATCCAAAATGGAATCATGTCTGTTAGGTCCAACTGGCAGGTGGACCCAGAACCAGGAAACATCACAAGAAAGCTGAAAAACAATGACAACCCCCCAGAACCAATACTCTGCCCAATTCCCATGGGAAAAAAAATTATCAAGGACTAACTGTTTCAGGGAATACTTGCAAACAAGTAGATATTTGTGTGAACTTCAGGGACATCAAGTCACCACAGAAGGAGTAAAATGACTAATAAGAGAATAGACTAACCAATACCTAAATAATGAGTGGTAAGAAGTCTCTGTAGTATTTGCCCGTTAAGGTACATTTATTGAAAGAGGTCATTTTTCAAGAGGTAAATTTGACTTGAACGCCCAAGAGAATAGCTACCTAGGATCAAAGCTGACACAGCAGATAAGAACAGCTTTAAACTGAAAAATAATAGATCTCCAAACACAACTGGAAAGACAAAACATGCAGTAGATGAGAATCCAGACATGGATTAAAAAAAACCTGTGGTAGTAGGAGAACATATGGCAAATAAGAAGAATTAAGACTGTGAACAGCAATCAGGTAACAGAAGATGACATGCCTCAGTCTGTTCTATATAAGCAACAGAGTAGGAAACAACTCGGATGTGTAAACAACTCTCAAGAGTTTTCTCAATACAATGGAAGATCTTGAATTACATTTATAGGATGTGAAAAGGAATGTTAAGGAGAAAACAGAAGTTTGATAACACAAAATTCAGAACTGTAGTATAGATAGAGAAGGACAAATACCACTCAGGAAAGATAATTCTAAAGATGACAGCACTGGGATATGCAACAAGTTATAACGCATACTTTTTTTTTTATAAGTCAGTGTTTAAATATAAAGAGTTTCTGCTGGAATCAAGAAGAAAGTTTATGAGATCCATGGTCAGATATAAACTGAGAAAATGACCGCTGCAACATCATTGGAAAAGAAATACTATTGGCTATTGTGACAATATCTATTGTGACAGGAGACAAACTTCCTGACGAAGATTACAACTGACTACAGTAAGTAACAACAGTTAATGATATAACACTATTGCATGTTACAGCCAACAAACCTGCATAGTAAATAGCCAGAGCTAAGAAAAACTTACATCATTTAAATTTTATTCTGCCATGTAATGAAGACTTAAACAGTTTAACATTGAAAGCTGAGTCAGTATAAATTAAATCAAAGAACTGGAATAATATTTTCATAACTCAGTTATCAATGTTGTAAGCATAAACTTCAGTAAATCTAAGGGCCTCTTCAGGGCACCCAAATGAAGGAATTTAGAGACTGAAATATCTTTATGTCAAAGATAGTAGCACACCTAGGAAACTGAATTCCAGACATCTGGAGCAGTCTCCAGATCTCATTCAATTAAGAAACATCAAAAAGTAGGCTACTAGTTACAAATGAAGAGCAAAAAAATGCAGCAAGGATTATGAGGGTCATTTAACCACAACAACAACGTGGAAATTGAACGGAACTTACCAAGTTTTTTCCTGACATAGTACAGCAAGCAGAGCCAAAAATAAAAAATTAACAAATAAATAAATAAATAAATAAAGGTAGATCATGATTTGGTGAGCTTGAACAAAGAACGATGATGGTCTAAATTGGGCCAGAAACCAAATTAGTACTTTTGCATCTGTTTTCAATCAGACTTTGATGACTAAGTATGAAAATCAGCATGGATAACCAGAGTAATGCAGAACAGAAACTAACACAAATGAGGTAAAAGTACCAAAAATTCAAAGCACTATGTACTCAAGTGGGAAAGAGTAAAACTTCTTTCCAGTGTTACCAGCAAATATGATGATAAGGAGACTGCAACCTCTCCCCTTGTTTCCTCATCAGAGTACAATATTGTTGACAGTGCACAAGAAAAGACTGGAAAAAGACTCAAAAGCTTGAGTTTTGACTTTTAAGGCAGCACAATTTATCAGATCCTTGCCTTTGCATGAAGATAGTTCTGGCAGCTTTTTTGCCATTCCATGAACTCAAAGAGGAATGGGACATGCCAGCCCATACTAGCTGTGGCTTTCCACCACCACATGGAAAGAGGGGTGTGAAAATCCTGGGGATCTTGAGAATACAGCAGCTTTCAGAGTCACCTTTCACTCATGCTTTGACCCATGCGTGCTTCAAACCTAGGTCATATTGCTGAGAAATTAATTTACTACAATCCACACTATCACTTAGCAGTGATCTTCAGGCAACTCTTTAAAAGTAGTATGTTTGATTTTTATGTACGATGGGTAAGTTACAAATTACTTAGAATGACTTTTTTGTTTTAGATCTTGATTCTGCCAAGAAGACAAACCCAGGCAAAACAAGCACATCCATCAGTGATAAATATTTATTTGAGTTATATTTTATCCTGAAAGAGAGAATGACCATTTCTGCAGTCAGTTTTCAGAGTGACTTTTTTATCTGTGTCACCAGTTAGAGTAACACAAAAAATACATTTTCTGATCTCCCTTGGAGAAGTCACTTTAGCCCTGGATCCAGAAACTAAAGGTGGCCTGCTGCAAAATGGGAAGTCCTGCGTACCTGCCTTGTCCTCAGACATGCCTACATACAACTTGTCCAATTATTATCCCAGCTGCAATGTGAGGTCAGGGTCTGATCTTCTCGGTTTTTTCCTCCCAGGTTACTATTCCCACAGGTGGCTACACAGATTCAGCTCACAGCATTGCTAGACGAAAACTTTTGCCAGCACAGGGAATGGGACAGAACTGTATGCAAGAGAAGGCTGGGGTGTAAGAGGCAAGACCACATCTAGTATCAGTAGCATGTACTTCAGTCATCTAAGAGTGATTATAGACACTTCTCACTCTAAGATACTTTGTGACACTTTTCACAACCACACCACTAGATTCATGTCTCAGTAATTACTATATTAATAGCTATTTAATCTTTAGTTCATGCAATCAAAAAAAGATTCTTATCACCCACAAAGTCTGTTTGTACTGCCAAAGACAAAAAAGCAGTTTCAGCACTTCTTTCAAAGCGCAAGGAGACGCTCAGTAACTGCAGACTATGGCGGGATTGCTGGATTCACATGTAGCCTATTCTCCACTGTTCTGCAAGTAACAAAATCATCTCTGGGGCACCCTGTGACTCGTGTGTGCAACAACAGATGATGACCAACAGAATCAGCTCCAGGTGATAAATCCATTGGCATCAGGACTGAGAAACACAGGTGAGTATGCATGTGCACACATATACATACATCACAAAATAACCCTTATATAGCAGTATGTAACCACTGTATTTCTACAGTACCTCTGTCTTTTACCTACATGTGTATTTAAAGAATTATGTTCTCTGTATCAATAAAACCCCATTAAAAGGACCTTTGTTGCATGCCTATGTGTGTATATACAAAATACCTATATATGCTATATATCTATTCAGCAGCTCTGCACAGGGGTCTTTACATCACATATATATATACACAATCCCTGTATTTTTGTCCAAAATTTTACCTAAACATCTCATAGTTTAACAGAGAAAAAAAATCTTATTCAAAGTTTTTAAACCTCCAAGAAAGTATGATTCTGTTATGAAAAAATAGCTCTGAAGTGCCGATTTTTAATACTACAAAAATAAGACTTTTATCTAATTTCCATAGATGTGAGAGACTGAAATGTTAATGGTTAATGACTCAAAAAATTTGCAAATGCAGTAGAGTGCTTTGTTGAGGCCAGGTTTGCACCCCACAACTGAAGGGGTAGGAGGAGAGTTTTCTGTGCGTGATGACAAAACCTCCGATTTGCACAGGACACCCACCACTGGAGAATGACCATGACAAACCAACCTTTGTTTAAGCAACAAGCTTTATTTTGAGCCAGCTAAAGGAGAAGACCTATAAGAAGCAAATCCTGGTAAGTGGGATAATGACTTTTATCATGCCAAAGTCCTCCCTTACAGGACTGGCTCAGGAGTCAAACCGCTCCCCCTAGGGAAGTACCAGGACATTGACACATAGGCCTGAAGGTATTCATCCCTTCTGATGGGGCATAACTGCCTCAACTATGCTGAAGTGAGAGGCAGCTGTCATATCTTAGAAGGGGTCACAAACCATCAAAGACCCCCGAAGAAGTCCCAGACTCATTTTTGGGACCTTCTGACAGAGGACTGTGCCTGATCCACAGTGTTGTAACTCCCAGTGTAGAACATCCCCCCAGGAGAGGTACCTGGGCATTTCCACCTGAACTGAATGTACATTGAACCAATTGAATTCTGTGTTTTGGGGGCTTCCCCACCCCCAACTGATCAAGACTGCAACCATCATTCCGACCAACCAGGTCTCGTCGCTGGTCCAGGGGTGGTGAAAACTTTCCTTTCCACTATCTAGTCTTATCCTTTATTTATCTTTCTTTCTTTTCCTTATATACTTTCTTAAGTATATAAGAAGAAAATATATATATATAAAAAGAAATTTCTATACTTTTATATTGCTATATTACTATAGTTAATAATAACCAAAACAGTTACATACCTCCTTTCCATTACAACCAAATTGTTCTAAAATAAACTACAGATATATATATATACACACACACCAGCCATTCAGTGTCGTTTCACTCTAATCCACCCCAAGGGACCTATTAACAAGAACCTCAGTTACTCTCACCTTCAGGGGTGGGTTGTAACAATAGTGGGCAACGCTGCCTAGAAAAAAAAATTACTACTTTAATGACTACTACATTTGATATGATTTTACCTAAACAGATCAGCAGTTTCAGACTAGAATTAGAATTACTGTATTGCCTTAAGCTTAATATAGACACTGATATTTTGCCCAGCTTTCAAGGATGCAAGTTAAACAAACAGCGCAAGTCTATAATTCAGTAACTATATTTAGACTAGCAACTACTAGAAGCAAATCTGTCAAGAAATACCTTATTTAAATCAATGCACATGTAAACTCAGAAAAATACCATGTTGGTGGGAACAGGCTGCATAAAATGGCTCAAGAATTTACTTGAATATCCACATCCCTTTTCGCCCCCACTGTGAGAATTATTTTGTTTTGCTTCCCCAGGTAGAAACAGCAAAAGTCTGCATAAACCCTTGCCATCCCTACATACACACCCTCACCTACTACAGTCTAAAATTCTCTGGTGTGGTAGCTGTATATCTTCAGGTGCAGGAGAGCAAGCTTCACAGAATTTAATTACAGGTGGGAAACTGGAATAACTTTGTAGGACAGGAAGCTATGTCACTCTCCAGTGACAGAACAGTAGAAGACAAAATTACTTCAAATATCAACACAAATTTCACTTCAGCTGCCAACACAGAGTTCACACACTACAACACCAAGAGCAATCACCCCATCCCAGGTCTGGTTGTTGATTATAGAAGGTAGTTCTGCCGTTATCCTGGGAGGAGGTACCTCAGGCTCAGCCAATTTGGCAGTATCTACCTTATCTTAACTGTTTCTAAACTGTACGTGCCTCATTCCATGATGAGATTCCCATTTCTTTCTCACTGGACTGCGCTGAATTAGCTTCCTCTTGCAGATGGTCATTTTAGTGAAGACTGATAACAAAAAACACATTAGTGACATACGCCTCCTAGGTGTTATTTGTCCAAAGTAACCAAATTTGCGTCTCCACAGAATGGCAATCTGACTTTCCTCTTACTGCTGGAGCATGCAGACAATTATTTCCTGCTACCTGCGCAACTTGTTTCTATTTTGTGCCATTATCTTCACAGTTTTGCTGTGCTTCTCAGAACAGAGTAACCTGATCTTTTCTCTTCCTTTCTATGACCTTCTTTCACCTGCGGTAAATGAAGAACAATTTCAAAAAGCTGCTATCTTACTGTTTCTTATTTTTCACGCAGAATGGAAAATTAGGCATGTCCTTACTGCTCAAGTATTTATGAAATATCTGCCTCCCTTTGGCAGATTTCACATGGCATCATTCTACAATTCACTAGCAAAAATCCCCATGCAGCTGATCATCCTGGTTTGGTAGTGTGTTCATAACCTCTCATTATTATAGTGGTCTTTGGTTCCCCCACACCCCATCACTAAGAAAATCTGAGTGGGCTTAACAGGGAGTTTTTAATATTTGTACTCCTGTTTCCCCAGACAAAACTGCCTATTAATTTCTCTGTCATGTCACATCACCTCTCTTCTATTCCAGCTAAATCATTATTTTGATGTATTAATAAAATATATTAAGACTTCACATTTCCTTCTGCTTATTCCTTTTTATCACAGTCATATAAGAGTTCTATCAGACTGAGTCAACCATCTACACAGTACTGAATAACCCTGTACTACCTTCTAGTCCTTGTCCTAGTCCAAGACTGCCATATATGAGGTTAGGCTTCCTTTATCATCCTTCACTTTTATAGAAAACCACCTTATTACTACATTAGTGAAGTAGTAAGTTCACTTCCTTAGGAGTGCTCTATCCTGTGGTCATGATATTGTCTGTTCTGTGACTACAGGCTTATGCCCAGGATATCTGTGTTTGCGTGAACTTTAACTGGAAAACCTAATCCACTCACTCTACTCTTAAATGCCAGGAGTCACTTTTGATCCAGTCAGGATCATTTCTAGCACACATAGCTACATAGGTGGGTAATACTGTGTGGCCTCAGTGAATCTCAGAAAGCTTTAAGTATTGTATCTCATTTGGGATCTAAAGAGACCACACATGCCCTGGACTGTAATTTGAAGAGATTTTCTCCCAAGACTGATGGAGAGAGCATATCTCACAGAATGGTTTGGGTTGGAAGGGACCTTAAAGATCACCTAGTTCCAACCCTCCTGCCACAGCCCCATCCAACCGGGCCCTGAACACTTTCAGGGATTAGGCATCCACAGCTTCTCTGAGCAACCTGTCAAATGCAGACAGTGTCTTAAGTCACAGAGATTCCTTATAGTCCTAAAAGACGAAAATACTCCTTAGACTTACCCAACACTCAGTGATGCATTTTCTTCTATTTTTATAAAGCTCAGATTTTCTGTATAAGCCATTGATCTTGTTAGCCTTTTTGTTTGTTTTAAGACCATCCAAGCTTATGCGTGCAAATATCCGTTTTGAAACCCAAGGAGGCCAACACAGCTGGTTTTAACCATGTCAGTGTCAAGTCACATTCAAATGGATTTCCTACTCTATGCACAAAAGCAGCTATTTTTAAAAACTGTAAAACTGCACACATCTGGGAACTCTTACAGTACTAGTAATCCCTATATAGTACATGTTGTCATCACTAGCAGGAATTCCCTCTTCCTTGACCACAGGCCAAAAGAACACAACTTCTTTTTGAAGTAGCTCTGGTTTATTTGGGCTTAATTTCAGATTTTTTGCCATATACTTATCACAGATTATCAGTAATGTTTCAGTTCCAGAGGTTTCTACTATGAAACGCAGTCATCGTATCATGCTACAAATACAGAGACGTATGCCACACTATCCTACCTATTTCAGCTCTTGTCAAAGAAACAAACTGCAATGAGTAGTCAGGGATAGTGAACATGCATGCTTCTTGATAGATTTTCAACAACCTCCAACAACTCTCTCTTCTCTCATGGGGTTACTTGGTTAGATGGCTACCAAGTGGTACAGTGTTCTTCAGAAAACAGCTTATGCTACCCCCATCCATTACATCTATTTTGGCTTTTTTGTTCCTTTAAAAAATACTAGCGATGTTGTAGAAAAAGAGTTTCTCGTTCCCCTTCATGTTTTTTTTCTAGTCCCACTTCTAACACACCCACAGTTTCATGATATACAGCAGCCTTCCCCTTTGTTGAGTATTTGCTAGTTTTGAGGGTTATTTGGCAAAACTGTCAGGGAGTTGTTTCTGTTTCAAGGAATTCTGCTAATTTCATCCCATTAAGAAAGTTTCAAGACAAGACTTAACAAATCCCTCTGCTTCAGTGAGCTCCCACTCATTATATCTAGTTGCCATTATGGTTTCTATCCCTGGAGCCAGGAAACAGTTCACTAAAAAAAACAACTGTGAAAGCTTACTGCTTTCTTGTAATTTGCCTCACCTAGCCCACACCTGCATGTGGAACTTACATGGATAAAATTTTAGGATGTTTTCCCTGACACTTATTAAGAAGTTATTTATCATAAAGGAATCCAAGCCAACTATTATTTCAACCCTTTTATTTTTTCCTTCCAGCTCTCTTTGTCAAATTTCAGAGGTCAAATAACCGTGCTCAGTTATCTCAGTTTGGGATAAATGCACATTATCAACCATAACCCAGTTGATTTTAATGAGTTAGAAGGATTTGCCTTGTGTCAGGAAGCAGCAAGGGCCAGCTGCTCCCTAAGGGAGGGAAAGCCACAGGCCAAGGATGACCCAGCGCAGGCAGTGCCTGTGCTGACCAGGGCACAGTCCCACATCTGAACACAAGACACAGATCAGACTACTTACTGGTAGTCTGGTAAAAGGGCCCTCTGAAAGTCACAGCGAAGGCAAAACGATGAACCAGGTCCAGAGATCACGCAGGCTCTTCAGCCAGGAACAAAAGGAAAGAGAAATAAGGTTACAACACACGTCCAAAGTCAACCTGGAAAACAAAGACAAAACAGAAGACAGGCGATAAAGTACATCTAAAGAACACAAGCTACCTATAACCCAGGTCCGAGGTCTCTCCAGGAGTTAGGAGCACACCAGAAGTCCTAAGCTGGAGCTGAAATGGCACTTCTCGGTCTGTGGGTAGGGTTGTGGACAGAGGCCCCAAGTGAGGCTGGTTACAGCAGTTAAAGCCTATTGGTGCTCTCAGAGCTCTCATATTTTGCAGTTTCTATTTATATCCTACATGTTTACTCCTTGGGTTTCATTTTTACAATATTTATTAACAGTTTTCCTTGCCGAGAGTCACCATGCCAGTGCACTTCACAGTCAAACCTCTGTTACTGCTCTCCAGCTGCCTAGACCAGAACTAAAATTTTAGGGTTGCTCTTGAAGTTTATTCGTTGCTTCTATTTTATATCCTTCAATTTCTCTGACAACTAAATGACTTTTCATATCTGAAAACTCATGACTCATGACTGTCAGCTCTACCCAAATTTATAGGCATGTTTTTTGTGTCCAGTTCATTGTTTTCTTTTTTGTTTTGTTTTCCACATAAAGACCAAATAACTGAATTTGAGGAGGTTCCCTTGATTTTTCATTACTGCAAAAACATCAGCAATAGTACTTGGACATGTTCTCTTGGGTCTGTTTCAGAAGGGCACCTTAAGGACTTTTGCAAGATCTGGGTAGCCCAGTGTCTTTCAAAGGTCGTGATCTGCTCGGCTGGACAAGCTATTTGATAGGAAAACATCTAATTCCTTCAGCTCCGGTCATTACATTCACTTATTCTGACCTTTCTTCAAAATGCAGTATTTCGACAAATGAACTCTTAGTTCAAATTGAAGCTCCCTTCTGGTTAATGGCACTACATTTGCCATTTGCTACCATGATTTGCTCCAGCTTGGTCCCACAGGAATAGAGATTATCATTTTGCTCCTTGGAAACTGAATCCTATTTCAAGCACCTGCACAGGATCTTTTCATGAAGAAGCTGAAACAATTTCTTTGTTTCATTAGGAATAAAAGTGCAAAGTAAAATGGCATGAATTAAAATATTTTTATCACCGGTATAAGTCTCTTATAGACCTTTGCTGCAAATATTTATGCAAAGCTAGTGCTCCCTTTCTAGTTTATGGTAATTGCCCAACTTCTCTTTCACCTCTCTTTCTTTGCCTCACTCTCAGACAATTCAGCAAGCCAGGTATCTTGGCAAACTTTTTCTTGGCCTTTGACTTGCACTTAAATCTCAGGTTTAGGGATGCCATTGCATAAGAATTTAAGCCATGGATATGTCTTCTACATTCATGTTTGGAAACAAAAATGTCAGTAAAGCTCCACCTGATGCACTACAATCATTTAGTAGCAAATAGAGACAGCAATCACCTAACTTATGTTACACTGTTGTGAATCTATTCACAAGGCCCAGACTAACATTTTAATATTTCCACAACTGATGTTCATAGTATGAAAACACATACTGTGTGCTTTGCGTTGGAAGTGACATTCAAGAGCCTCTAGTTCCAATCCCTCTGCCATGGGATCTGGGTCACCTTCCACTGGACAAGGCGGCTCAAAGCCTCATCTGACCTGGCCACAAACACTCCCAGAGCATCCACAGCTTCTTTGGATAACTCGTTCCAGTGTCTCGTCACCCTCACAGTAAAGAATTTCTTCCTAATATCTAATGTAAAACTCCCCTGTTTTAGTTTAAACCCCTTCCGCCTTGTCCTATCGCTATTTTACTGTGCAAGAAGTCACCTTCCCTCTTTTCTTAAGCCCCTTTAGTGGTGTCACTTCAAGGTGAAAAACCGAGCTGTGCTTGCAACTCCTGAACGTCACTACTCCAGGCAACTCGTGCCTTTATAACGCTCATTTCCAGAGGTGCCGGAGAAACTTCATGTATCCTCCCTCCCCACACAAAACTCCAGGAAAAGTCCACTTAAAAAAAAAAAAAAAAAGTTACCTTCTCAGGGCTACAGAGCCACCACTAGTGCTGCCTGGCGGTCGGCGTTGAAAGCCCAAGGTTTTTTTTTTACTCGTGGATTTATTCATGGCGGGCAGGTGGGCTCCAGGGTCAGCGCCAGCTTCCCTCGCTCCCCGCTCCGCTCACCCCGGGCGCTGCCGCGGGCAGGCGGCGCCGGCGGGAGCCGCTCCGGGCCCCGCTCCCGGCCCCCGGCGGCCAGCGGAGGGCGCCCGCCCCGCTTCCCGCCCGCCAGCCGAGGCCGGGGCACCGCGGGCAGCGGCGTGGGCGGTGGGTGTGTGGGTGGGTATGTGTGTAGGTGTGTGGGCGTCCTGCGACCGGCCCGCCTCGTCCCGCCGGCCGAGCCGCCGCCGCCGCCGCCGGGCAGAAAGGGCCGAGGGACGCGCCGTGTCACCTCCCCGGGGCGCTGGGGAGAGGGGCTCGGAGCCCGGCTGCCTGGGGCCGCCCGAGAGGCAGCGAGCCTGGCCCCGGCTGCTCGGCAGAGCCGAGCATCGTCCGCGGCGTCGGGATAACGCTTCTCCTTTTTTTCTCTTTTTTTCTTTTTTTTTTCTTTAAACCAAAAATACCCCCTCCGCTTTATTTGGTAATTTAATGGCATGCGATTTAAATCAATATAAAATTCAAATACTTTTGTGCCACCTGTTGGATTTTGCTACTAATTACATGTAGCTGGAAGCACACTGCTGTGTGCAGCCTGGGAAGTGTTGGCTTTAGTGTTACAGGCTGCCCTTACGAAAATACTACTTTGTTTGCTGTTTAGAAATATTTTCTCTCTGGGCAGGCAGATAGAGCTGTTTTTTCCTCATAAAAAAAATCTAACCTATAAATTACAGACTACATTCAGTGGAGACTCATTGTAATGCAGGGCTGCAGTCCGAGTTGCTGTGATAATGCAGTAATAATTGTTTGGGAAGGTTATTAGTAGAGGAACTCCAGCCTAAAGGCCTCGGAGGCAGAAATGGCTGATTCTAGGCACACAAAGCCATAAATGCACCTGGCAGTATCCATGGTTCAGAAGAGGGAGGAGTACTGCAGGCCTGCGAATACACAAACAAATACCAGCATTACTGCTTAGTCTATCAATCATGGGCAGTCATACAACACAAAGCATGCCAAGTGTTATACAGCTGAGACTCTCTCAAAAAATAATTTTGTCTGACCCTTCTTCAATAGCTGTCAAGTCACAATGTCACAACACATTTTATTGTATAAAAATAACCTGATTTCATTTCACATTACAATGGCCAGATTTGTTTATTTTATAGTAATATTTCTTGGAATGACCAGGTATAAATGAACTGCAAATAAAACTACATTCCTATAAGAATCTGCAAATTAACCAACGATTTTATCTGGATTTCACTAGAACGGGAAATTATTGACCTGTGAGTTATCAGCTGTCTTACTTGTTATTCTTTATCTGTATGTAATCATGCCACAGATACCTTACTGTTCTTTCCGATCAGGAGGTGTAGAAGCAGGTAAAGAAATGCAAGTGCCTGGAGAAGGAATGGCTACTCTTTCTCCTTCCCAACTGTAACTGCTAAACTGAATGTGGGAGGTCTCCATGATGACACTTTTATGCAGTGACAGGTGAAGGGCCCATTGCTGCTTATCATGAAATAGTGGGTAACAACCATCTCTTCAACGGATGGGCAAGTACACTGGAACCAAGAAATGTTCTTCCGTGGCAGCAGCAAAAATAAGTAAAGCCCCCAAATTGCTTTAATTTGCCTCCATTTACATTTTCTTATTTTATTTTCCCATTTTTAAGCAGAACATGTGCAGGACTAGTAATGCATAAAATTGGGGGTTGGTATTGTTTTCCGTTTTGCGTACAAACACAACCATCTTTTTTGGTATGTATGTTTCTGTTGTGTGTTCTACTTTTCTGTTAAAATGCAACAGTTTAGAAAGGTATGAAATACATTTCATGAAAATATACACACTTTCTAAACTGTTTGTGCTTTTTAACCCAAATCTGGCAAAAGACTAAAGTACAAAATTAAACTACAAACTTAACAAACTGTATCAGTCAAATAGTATGCACAGTACAGTATTTCAATGCTGACCTCTGTCAGTCTGATTCACAGAAGGCTTTAGTGAAAAATTTGGCTGAGACTTCTATTAGCAAACAGTATCCTTAAACTGACTCAATTGACCACAATTTTATTGACTTTGGGTTTTGCGATAGTCCTGCTTCAAAATCTTCTCTGGTTTTATGAAATCAATTTTTCACTGTTTGAACTGTCATAAATGCCCACAAAATATACAAGATGACAGAAAAACACAACAAGGTGAATTAAAGTGTTTACACACCAGTACTTAGCTCTTGGCAAGTGCTTAAGTGACTTCACAAGATGCAAATCAGTGCACATTACATATTACACATTGTCTTTTTAGACCAGTCTGTAGGCAACATGAGCACATCCTGGGGCCCCGACATGATGGCTGGTTTTTTGTTCAGTTTCTACGGACTCATAAATGGCATTTGAGGCTTTAGATCCTAATGTGGTAAAAAAATTATGATGGTTTGGACTAAACTGAAGCCCAGTTATTTAAAAAATGCACAACTGAGTTCTCCACTTCCATTCCCATCAACTTCCCCCTCATGTGGATTGGATTAATTATTTCTTGTCAATTTATTTCTACATGTTCAAATAAGCCAAGAAGCAGGGAATAGAGTCTTACACCATTTGAGATCTTCCCTACAAGAGGAAAAAAAAAAAAAAGCCTCTTAAAAGAAGCAGTTGCAGTTCCCATTTAGCTAGTACTTTTGAAGCTAATTGTAAACAAGTTGATGAAATCTTTTGTGCAGTGGAATTTAAGATTTAAGGATCCTATTTAGAATGGAGGAGTCAGTAAAAATTTAGTCATTGTAAGCCAAAATCCAAAGAGAAGTATGCCAATTAGGGAGGAAATAGTGATTTTTCTAATCCCCTTTCTTAAAAAACCTGGGTAAACTTCTTTGATGCAAACAAGGTTAGGAGAAAAACGTTTGGCTTGGAATTGATAGGAATCCTTTCTTGATCAAAGAACTATAAAAGAACCAAAAGTGGCACCCCACAGTAATTTCAGAGACCTGCAGAATTCATGATACATATGATGTCTCATCTGCATGACGTCACGAGGAGTGAAAATGCAAGCATTCACTGGGAAAGAGGAAGGCTGGGAGGAAGGATAGGAGGAAGGAAGGGAGGGAGGGAAAGAGACCTTGACTTGCTGGCTGATCTCTTTGCAATTTGAACTGCAGAATGAGGTAGCCCTTTCCAGTGACAGATGTGCCTGAAGGCAAGCCCAGAGAAGGAAATCCTGCACCGAAAGAGGAAGAAGGGAGGAAAGAAGAAGGAAGGTTAACCAGTTCTCCTTCAAACGGGAGTACTGTATGGATTAATCTAGGAAGCTGTCTTAGGAAATGCCCTTAGCCTCTTCTTCCTGGCAAAGAGCTTAACACTGCCTAGGTTGTGACATTCATCAAAACACATCCTTTTCAATTCTTCCGTGATTTTTATTGCAGTGCTATGATTTCTCAGCTCATAACATAAAGTTTTAACACCTTTATTTTACAGGCCACTCAGAAGGGAGTCAAGTTCCTTATTTCCATTTATCCATTTAAAAACCCTGTTTTTCTCTTCTCCCTTTCCATATATTCCATCGATTACTCCAGGAACACCAATTTTGTTAACTGATATGTGTGACACCTTTCTTAATCTATGCCCTTCCTTAATTCTAAAGTAGACATAAGAAATAGGCTAATTATGAGAGCAGAGGACTTGCAAACATAAAAATCTAATATTTATTTCTTGGAATAGCAAGAGTTACAACTACAATTCAGGCTTCATTTTGCCTGGAAATAAAAAGCTTCTGCAATGGCTCCAAACAGGCTATAAAATATTTTCTGCAGATATGGAAATACACTAATGTGGCCAGAGTTTGAAGAAATATGCACAGACCGTGTAGAAATGTATGGTATATAGTTTTCCTGGTTCGTAAGGTATACATTTTAGGTGACAGTCTCTGTGTTTCAATAACTGTGGGAGGAAACCTAACTTTAAAAAGTGTATCTATCTTCCCAGACAAAAGAAAAGATCAACTTCCCAGAAACTTTTGTCACAGAGTCAATTCTTACACAATGACATGTAATGCTAAATAAATCATTTTTTTTGAATTACAAATTGTGAATCCATCACCCTGGATAAATGTTATTAATCTGGGGGGAGCTGTGGCAGTGGGGTGGGGGAAAGGATGACCTAAGAATAATTGTCTACAAATATTCAAAAGAGAGTCTGATTTGTCACTCCCCTTTTGGAGTGCCAGTGCGAAAGTTGTTGCCAGCTTTTAAAATCTCTGCTTTGACTTTCAAGTAATGTGTGTATGGTTAAAAGCCAGATAGAGAACAGTGGTGTGATTTGGTGATGCAAGGCAAATGGCACAATTTAAAGTGTCATTAAATATCTATTCTCTTTACTTAGATAAGGCCTTTCTTTCTTTTGGTCGTGCTTGGATGTCCTATTCAACATAGTTACCAGACTGATATTAACAAGAATTAATGTGCAAAAATAATGCCCTCACTTTGCATTTGGTAACACAGTTTCTTCAAGGTAAGGTGTTTTTCAGCTGTTTAAAAAGTGCAATGAGCGACTATACATGGAAGTACAAGGAACTGTTCTCTCTAACCAAAAAATGTGACCCTATCCTCCATCACTACTCTAAGTACCTATAAGCCAAAGGTTGTATTCTTCTCTCCTGTCATGCTAGCAGAATTTATCTACAAGTGTCAGCAGAAAACAGTCAATTTATCTGACAAATCATAAAACAATATTTTATGTTGTAAAGAAACTTGGGACTCTGCCAGTGTGCCAGTCAATAGGTAAATACGATGAATCACCAAACAAATATTTCAGGACACAGGGAAAGAATAAATCTAGGTTCAGCCCACATGCCAATCAATCAGAGATTGCCTGAAGAATCATGGAACACAGTTGGAGCCAAGTAAAAAATTTCTGGGCTCTACCAGGATGCTGGGCCAATCAATCATGGTGCAGCTGATGAATCATGAAACACACTCTGCAGCATGTCACAACACATACATGGTTGGCACTGTTCTCATCATCCCGAGTTTGTCTTCCAATTAAATTGACTGAAGGTGAGTTATAGTTCTGTTGTTTCCTCCACCTACTGACCTCTGCAACCAGCCACTCTTAAATCCTTTTGCCCTGCACTTCGTTAAAAGTGGAGATTCAAGACAAAGGTTCAACACGAGAGCGAACAGAGTTCCGATGTCAGACGAGTTGTTAACATGCTGCTGAAAGCTGTTGAACAAGTATTTTGACAAGAGAACAGACACCTACAAGAGTGTTATTCTCTTCAAATTTTGCTGTGTTGTTTACATGGAAATTTCATAGAATACATAATAAATATGTAATATATTACACAATATTTAAAAAAAAAGATAAAGTAAATCTGGAATTTTTAGTCACCGTCCCATTGGCAATCTTTTAACCTAAAAAATTCCTAGCTTTACTGCCATTCATTACACCAGAGGAAGGTGGAGGGCACCATGGGACTGTTATTATTTTTTTCTCCTCTCTCAGCCAAAATTGTTCAGCACAAAATATTTCTCCAATAGAACAGCTCAACTTTTTACAACTCATGTCAGTCATCTGGGTGAAGTTAATATTGTTTGCAAGTCTATTCTCCTTTGTCTTGTGATTAGCCCCCATTACAAATATTCTATTAGTATGCTGCAAAGCATTTTCCATGATTACACAAATACACATGATGTGTGACATTTTTCTACTTAAGATTTTTGAGTTTCAAAATGTATATTTGAAAAAGCTACTTTTTTACCGAATCGTAATTCTTGCACAGTTTGAGTAGTCATCATATCCCTCTGCCTAATATTATTTTAGGGTGCATTTTTCTAGGCCAAGGCAGAACTTACTATAGCAACAGGAATGACATTTGTATAAATGACAGTAGCAGTCAGTTTTTCAAAAAAATTAGGGGCAAAGAAGAAGTCTGTACTCACACCACATTTTTCCATAGTTAGCAAGGCCATATGATGAAATGCAGAAGGGTTCTTGCAGGTACTCCATTAGTAGGTGTTCTGTTTTTATATTAGAACGTCACTTTACTGAAAGAGCAGCTTTGGTCCTGATTCCCCACAAGTGCGCTATCCCGTTCTTTATGGACTCTTTAACATCATCATCATTTCAATAAACAGATTTCTCAGACGTTCCTAATGACTCTTCAGCATCCATGCAGCACAGCAGAGAGAATCGTACTGTACAAATGTCTTAATACAGCATTCAGAAACATCCAGAGCTGTGGGAAATTTAAATAAAACATCTTGTTCTGCCACATGTAACATTATAATCAATTTGATCGAAAGAGGTCTGGCTCCCTATGCCAGCAGGGAGATAAACCATTACTGATTTCATAGGAGTAGGTAAAGAATAAAAGAGTTTTTTGAATAAAAACTGAATTATCAATATCAACTAAGGAAAAATTTGATTTGATATTTTATGTAACTTCTGTTACTTCTTAGTACCCATTAATAATTTATTTTCCCTTTTTTCTGATCCTTCTTAGCATCCCTATTCTTATTCAGAAGCTAAAAATCCTGATGGCAACAGGGCAACAAACAGTTTAAGTTGCAAAATGAAACTGTTTACCAAAGACTGCACCGTAAATTGGTAAGTACAGTCAGTTTCCTTTGATGTCAAGGTGATGGTAAGCATGCTGCAAGATCACATCTATGAATAATATAGTACTATTGGAGGAAGTGCCAGGAAAGCATCATAAGTTCTGGAAAAAATATACATGTGTATATATTTATTTTCATGCATATTCTGAACACAAGTGTGTTTATATCAGACAATTTGTTAAGGAATCAAAGGATGGCTGATATCTTTCATCATTCTTTGTAATAAATAACTCTTGTCACCATTAAGGGCTCCCAAAAACTTGTCCCATCTCAAGTTAAAAATATGCTGAGGGATAAATAATGATGGCCAATAAATAATGATGGAGAACCTACATAAAAAAATACTACTTTTGAATCTTCAGTTTTAATAAAATGTCAGTTTTCACTCTTCGGTAAAGTGCATTAAAAAAAATACATTCCTTCCATCCTCTGGTGAGAATATCAGCCATATAATTAGATAATATGAATCGCTGGGGTTATATCCACTGACATTATCAAAGAATACAACTCTTTATGTTCATTTTTTTAAAGAACAATTACTTTTCCTACTGTGGTCAGTAAACGTCCATCTCTTTATTTCAAGGTGAGTTGTACCACACTGTCAGCCTTGTTTAATTATGCTTCACTGAATTAGGCCAACGAGGATGCAAAACAGTGACTGTATAATATTTCTGAAATAAAGACCTAGTCCAGTTCTCTCCAGGATAAAAATATGCTTTAAAGACATCTGCCAACTCAGAAATACATTGATTTGCCAGCCACTGCTTGTTAGAGCCACCACTGAGAAATAAACAACAGAACTTGGAAAAGTGAATCCTTCCCAAAACCAAATTTTGCAAGGCTTATTATATGCAGATGTTGTTTTATTCCAGCAAATGTGTGCCAGATATGCACAGCTGTCTTTCTGTCACTTTTGATCCACCTCAGTATGTCTCCCCTGCTAGTTCTATCTGTACTTTGTTGAAGGTGTTAGAAGGGAAAAAGTTCATTTCTCATTTCAAAACTTTCACTTCTCTAGTATCCATCTCCCTCATATTTCTGTTGGGCTTTTATGTCCCTATGATGTGGAAGCCATATATGGATGAGAAGGTGTTCAAACACCAATTGGATATAAAAGCTCATATCTGAGTTTCCAGTGACATTAAATACAAGCCTAAAACTATAATAAAGTGGAGGTCCTCTAAAAAAGCCATACACTGATACTTTTCACTTAACATCCTGAAGCTTATGATTTAAAGGCTTGTTTTCTCTGCTGATAGCCCCAAGCTGTGCCCAGTTTCTCTGCAGACAAAAGGAGAAGAGAGATGGTGACAAGCACACACCCCTTTTATGATTCAGAGAAACAGTGCTCTTCTTGTTCCCTAGGCACCAGCCAGTTGAAACCTGAGCCATGGTTTTACAGCTTAGCACTTACCAGCTGGCTCTCACGTGAAAGGCTTTTAAAATATGTACATATGTACACGCACACACACGCACAGAGCAAGATATTTTTGATTCTGATGATAGTTACAGAAATATAGAAAAAATGAGCTTTAAATCAAGTTTCTTGTTGCAACTGAGGCTCTTTGTATCTTCTCCTGTGCACCTTGGACAGGGGAACAGATTGTGCCTCTCCTCTTTTCATCAATCTTTTATGTATTTGAAGGCTAATGTCATATCCCCCTTCAGATGTTTCTTCCTTAGGATAAATTGCTCCAGGTTGTTCAACTTCTCCTCATAGCTGATATTTCCAAGTAGCCCAGGCTGGATATTTTCCTCTTGCTATTACTTGGAGCATGTTGATGGAACAGAAGGTTTACTTACATATCTTGGCATGGCATTTCTATGTTTTATCATCTCAGTGAGGTGTTTGCCTTTCTTTGCAAGAGCCTGGCATTGCTTTCTAACCATTTCACCCTTTTTTCTGCTCCACAGCCAGTCCAGTTCAGCACTTGGTAGAGTGAATGAATTCTTTAAGTACCTCAACATTCAGCCCAGATTGAAGGAGAGGATCTGATACACTGAGTTTTCTCTGCTTTGTGGATTTATTTGGGCAAAAGAATGCAATAGAGTTCATCTAGCTTTGTGGACTTTTGTATCTGAACTAGTAATCCAGTATCCCTTTGTAGGTAATGGCAATAAAAGGAAACAGGTAATGCTGTGGGACAATTAATCTTACTGTGCTATACACATCTCAAGTAGGTCAAATGAATCATCCACTATCTGATTCAAAAGTTAGGAATGTGAACAAGGAAAACTGGGAAACAAAGGAGAACAGGTTTATCTGGACAGAAAAAGAAAATAATAAGAAGAAAAAAGTGTTAAGGAAACAATGAGGGGAAAAAAGTGGATATAAATTGTGAAGGCTTGACTGGTACTTTAGAAATAGTTACTAAGATCAAGCAAACAGTGGGTGTACATGAGTACTGAGTGGAGAAAATACAAAGTGAAAATAAGCTACAAAATATGTAATAACAGATTCTATATGTATTGAGAACTTCTCAACTAAGCAACTTCACTGCTCACATGGAGAATTCTCAACAGCAGTTGAGAAGTAGTACTTTCTGTTAAGGAATATATCATGCTTATTGGAAGAAGAATTTGGTCATGGAAGATGCAGTAAAAAGAAATAAAGAATGGATGCATGTAGGAACCAAAATTTTCATTTTTCTATGTTAAATACTCGTGTGAGAAAGAGACAAAGATAGAGATTGGAGAAGAAAGTAGAGTGTTTCAACTGGAAAGGTATCAGAAAAAAATTAAAAGAAACACAAAGAGGAAGAGGAAGAGAGGTGTAGAGGTGGAAAGGCAAACACAAAGCCATGGGCTGAATTGTGTGTTAAAAAAAAAGCCAGTCAAATAAGGATTGGATTATTTTTATCTACCTTCAGGAAAAAAAAACATACTGGAGAATTGTTACACATAATTACACTGAAAATATGCTTTTGCAAGTCACTTTTATTCTTTAAGTGAAAAAAACCAAGAAGTAAATATAATACAGGAACACTTTTGTACTTATTCATCTTAAAATATTTTCTTAAGACATCTTGCAAAAAATGCATCATCATGTAAAACGTTGTTCTGTGACATTTTCAGTGTTTCTTACTCAAACTGATCCTTAAATAGATTAAAACAGTAGAAAAATATACGAAACCATTGTAAAAATTGTTTCAAGTTCTATGCTTTCATTACTTTAAACATCTTACCTGGAGGTTCTTTTTTTTTTTATTCATCTCATGCACACAAGAAATTGGCCCAAGAAAAGAAACATTCCTGGATAATGGGAAGCAACATGTACGTGTTTCTAAAAACAGAGAAACTCTTTGAACATCTTCCAAAAAATCCAAGTATATGCACACATTCTTCCAGCTAAAAGGAGAGCTAACACTCACTGTCTTCTTACACATCACTTTATTTTATCTTATGTATTTTTACGACTACTGCTTATATGCTGCAGTCGATCCATTAAGAATAGTTTTGACTTGGTGCTCTTCATCCATGCCCCCTCCCTGGTGGATCTTAAGGAGGAACTGTGTCTTGGGGAAGAGGGAAGAAATTTTTTTCAGGTAATTCTGTCAGATGGGAAAAGGCCACCACTCGTTATAACACATCTTAATACCCCACTCTTGGTATTGCTCACATTTCAAGAAGGTGGAAGGAATCACTTAAAGAACAAGGAGACAAGAATTACAAAACCAACCAACCAACCAAACAAACAAACAAAGAAACAAACAAACAAAAAAAAGAGCTAGAAAGCAACTACTGCTTTCTCCTTTGTTTCTGCGGTCATTTCACACCCAAAGTCTCAATCAGTGAACATGAATGACTCTTGGAAACAAAATTAATGCCAGGTGTTACCTTCTGACAGTAAGTTGTACATCCTTTCTCATATCGAATAACTTAAATTATCCTCATATTAAGAGGCAAAATGTAACATTGGGGCACAGTTTAAGGAAAGTAATTTTGTGACATCTGAAGTAACTGCTTCTCAGAACCAAGCTCAGAAATATCCAAAGAAAGGGGAGTTCCTTCATCCTAAATAAAGCATGAAATGGAACAAGAACCAAATTCAGAAGTTCTACTAAGAATGGACAGTAAGGAGCCAGATGATGGCACCTATGCTCCCATGGCTCCAAAACTTAATCTCATGGTCAAAATCAGTGTCCCACCACAGGATATTTAGGATGCTAATATTCCTTATAAACACAAAGAATCAAGAAGGTAGTGAAACATTATTAGGAAACTAAGTAAGTTATTAATGGACAGAGAGCTTTAGCAACACCACAGAGTGTGCTTTTCTCTTCATGCAGTTTATTATTTCAGACAGAGGTACCTTACAAATGAGAAAGGCAGCCAAAGACAAAGGCCCGAAATGGCTCACTTTCACTTCCTCATTTTTACCTCCTCATTTTAGCCACATTTTTAAAGCTTCAAGAATTGGCAATGCATAAAAAATGATGCTAACAGAAAGAAACATGGTACATATCATGTACATTGGCAGTCATGGTTGACAGTTAAGGAGGTACTGAGGAAAGGTGAGAGGGAATTTGGAGGGTGAATGAGCATCTTTTAACAAATTAAGTCAGTGATGTCAAGGAGGTTTTCTTTATTGTAAGGCAAGGATCTTAATTTTTTATTTAAAAGACATACGAAATTGCACAGAAAGTGCCAGAATACAGAATTAAATACCAGTTGTACCATGTGTGAAACCAGTCTCTCTTTGGAAACTGCACTGGATCTGCAAGATGTATAGAAAATCCCTTTTTTTGTCATCAATGGCACTTGAAACTAATCTGGTATATAGAAATAGACCTAAGCCTACAAAGCCATCCATCTTATTAGCTGAGTTCTGTATTGTGAGTTGCTCTGCATTTTGATTTTCAGAAACACCCACATATTTATTTCTCCTCTAAGTAGAGGATGAGAGAACAAATGGGCCATGCGTCATTGGAGGGGTCAACCTAGTTGTGTTCTAATGTCCTGAAATAAATCACCTTATAAAGCAGAGACTCCTCACAGAGACCTTTCTGTCAGCTTTCCTAGTCAGAAGAGGTGCTAACAGACACTGCAGGCTTTCAGATGGTCTCATTAAGGGAAAAATCAGCCTTTGATGATATTCAGTCACGATCAAGTTTACTATTTTGTTTGTTTGTTACAAATTGTTTATATTATTTTTCTTTAATTTACTTGAATGCACTCAGAAATATAATTCAAGGCAATATGGTTTTACACATTTACTCCAAGTGTGAATGAAACCTCATGTACTCATTCAGAAAATAATAATATAAGAGCCTGTATGAGCAAATACATAATTTATGTACAATTTCTGTTTGGAAGATGAATCCCTTAGAAAATGTAGTGTCTTTCTAACGTTGATACACAACTCTCTTACTCTTTCTAGTGTTTTGGTCATAGCCCAGAACAAAAGTTCTGCAGTTAGCATGGGAATTGACTGACAGGGGGTATTGCTAAGACAAAAAAAGAAAAAGCAGGTATGCTAGAGACAATGAAACACAAGGAGCGCTTCTGTATGTACTCTTTGGCTTCAGTGCATAGCCAAAGCAGTTACTTGAAAATGCCTTCAGAGGTAAACTGTAAAAGGTTTCAGAAGCAGGTGCTAAGCCTAATATCACCTGTACTGAAAGACAGAATGTTTATATTAGATATGAGGAAGAAATTCTTTATTCTGAGAGTGGTGAAGCACTGGGACAGGTTGCCCAGAGAAGTTGTGGATGTTCCATCTCTGGAAGTGTTCAAGGATAAGGGTGGATGGGGCTTTGAGCAACCTAATCTAGTGGAAGGTGTCACTGACCATGGAAGGGGGGGTTGGAACTAGATGATCTTTAAGGTCCCTGCCAATCCAAACCATTCCATGATTAGCAATAATAATCAAAAAGTAGGACAGCTCACTCTTACTACAGGTTTTGGAAGACCTTATGATAATTAATATACATTGAGTTTCATTGGTGAACATGTTACTGAGATATATTGTGAATTAAGACTCAATATGTTTTAAGAATCAATATGTTTTAATAATTAGGACTCAATATGAATTAAGACTCATTATGTTTTGGTTGATTCGAGATTTTGACTTACTGCTCCTTTATGGTTCTGTCAGGGCATTTGAGTAACCTATGTAAGCTCACTGCATCCTTGTTGGAGCAAAGATTACTGACCAGAATATTTTACCTTCACAACAAGTAGTACTTTGTATTTCTTCATCATGTCATATCAAATGTCATATAAAAGTTTCTCAGTATAACTACACAGTTACACATGCTGGGATCCATATGTTGGTCCCAAAGTTAAGCACTTCAGTACCTGCTCATTAATTTGAAGAAGAATAAGTCATTTGTATATTCTTCAATATATATTTCGTTTTTGTAAGTATTTTCAAAAGGGCTTAATCTCTAGATCAGGTCTTGACATTCTTATCCATTAATTTTTCCCAGTTTCATTATTGTTTGTTTTTTTAAATACAAGGGCTGAATAATAATATCTGAGGACTCCACCTCCATTTCCTTGTTTTTGCTGCTTTTCTCTTTAATATTTGATTCCAGTCAGGAAGTAATGTGGAGGTATGAGCTTGTCTTTTACACCCATTAGATCTCTGATCTACCTGTTTCCACTTTCTGGTCAAACATACCATTTACCCCCGGTAATAAAATTTGTTCAAGGCCTGACCATAATACCGGGTGTTCCCCCCAGGCAGAAAGGGCTTAATGAAAGAGAAGAGCATGAGCGTCAGCTTTCCTTAATTCCCAGTTCCACCTGCCCACTGGTGCGGAGAGCTGGCAGCAGCTCTTTCACTGATTCTCCTCTGTGCCACAAGCCTGCTATTGGATCACCCAGTTTGAAATGATGCAGGTAACACTATGAAGCAGGTAGATTGTTCCAGAAACAATCTGATGTACCAAACAGGCACTGACAAGTTGGATTCCAGTTCTGAGAATTTTTCTGGTTGCTGTTATTGGTGGTTTCTTAAACTTTTTTCCAAACATATTTTGAAGCAAAAAAATAAACATTGTAGCCCTTGATTCCTTGGGAATAGAATAATTTCTATACCGAAAAATTACCAGACTCATTTAGATTAAAGACCTGTCAGATCAGACCGGTGTTCACTTTAATCCAGCAGATGCTGACAATAGCCAATGGTGTATTGCTAGACAAGAGTGCAAATATGGGTCAAGCAAAGTGGGATTTAACAGTTTCTTCCATAAAACCGTCCAAACACCATTCAAACCATGTGAACTTTTAGCACCCACAATGTTCAGAATCAGGGAATTCCACACTTTAATTTTGCATTCTGAAAACAACAATTTCTTATCTGCTTCACACTTATCAGTTGGTAGTTTTCACTCATAGGTCTTGTAGAGAATTAAAACAGAAGACAAGCAGTTCTCCTTCTACCCTCTTAATGGCACTCATGATTTAGATGTCTGTTGTGTACACGCTCAGCCATCTCTGCAGTCTGTTTTGTGGTTCCTGTGTAGCTCAGAAACCATCCCAGAGTTTCAATTGTCCTTGTTGCCCTTGTCTGAGCCTCTTATTTTTGAGATGCAGCAACTAGAAGTACACGGTGTGTTCAAGCTCTACACGCCTCAGGGATTCATCACCATCAGGCGGTGGCAAAGTAATGTTAGTCTTCTCCTCTGTTTTATATTGCTTTCCACAAACTCCCTAACATTCAATTTCTTCTTCTTTCTCTTTTTTTTTTTTTTTTTTTTTTTTGGTCTCCTATTGCATGACTGTGCTACCTCCATGTTTTCACAGAACTGTTCATCAAATCCCTAAGACCTTGTTTCTGAGTAGTAATGATCAGCTCATGGTACATGGAAAGTTGGGAAGTTAGGATTTTTGGCTCATGTTACATTATTTTGTGTACATCTATGGTAATTACATCTCCATTTGTCTAGTAATCCAGTACTGTGGGATACTTCTACACCTCTTTTACAGCTAACTTTCCATTTCACTGCCATAAATTATCAGCAACAGTCACCAAAGTGTGACCTTTTGAAAACCATTTATAAGTAAGTTGAACAGCATAAACCATACCTCAGTTGCAACTGAGTTCATTCAAGTGTTCATTCAAGTCATCAAGTGTTCCAGAGAAAGCAGGAAATTCCATAAAGTCTGTCTTGTTTCTTGCTTCGCTGTAGGTGTCTTTGTCTTTTTACTTCTCAGACCACAGTGCGATGCCTGTAGGAGTCACAAAATAATGAAGATCGTGCTTCTCAATGTCTGCTTACACACCACCTGGCAGCCTGCCTCCTTAAGGTAGAACTAATGCATGCACAGTAGGAATAAGGATAAACAAAGTTGAGAAACCAGCATGGGAGTTAGAAAGGTAATGACTTAGAGGACTGGGGGACTGAAATAGAGAAAAATCTGAACATAGCCCTGGTACTGCATGGATCATCAGAGAGAGCTTCCAGAAAATGGCAAAGGGGGAAATCGAAAACAAACTGAAAGCAAATAAAGAGGTAGAGGGATTGTCCAGAAAAGTATTCAGTACCAAGAGACAGAAAGCAAACTCACCCTCCAGAAGTAGAAGAATATACAGATAAGGAAAGGAGCGACTCATCTGAAGGACAACCCAGTCTTTACACTCAAAACTGTAAAGGATGTAATTTTTTTTTTTCCAAAATGTGAGAGAAAAAAAAGTAGAGTTATAAAATCAGTGTATAAAATCACCAGTTCTATTTGCCATTATAGCCTAAGACAGAAATCTCACATCTGCTGACACTGGCTTTGGTAGAAACTACAGAACAAATGTATGTGTAGCTTAGCAGTGCTGTAAGGGTTGAGAAAATCTGCAAGTAAACAGCCTATAAAAGAAAATGGTTACAGTCTTTCCTAAATGGCCTCCAAAGGGAATTGCCCGTGTAGCATGGTGTATAGACAGAGCTTGTTAGACAACTTTCTTAGCAAAACCCAATGGATAGAAGATCTAATTGACACTGTCAAAAAAACCTGTTGCCACAGTTCTAAATGCAGCAGTTGTTCACAAAGCACTGAAATCTGTGTGTCTGGCAAAACCTCCCTCTGACCTGTAAAACTGCTCACTCAAACACTGTGCTTGTGAGAAAGTCGAGGGCTGATTTTAAAACTCTTGTTCCTATTACAGGGCTGTCTCCAAACTGCAGATGAGAAAGTCATTCAAGAGACAGTAAACTCCAAGTCGGAGCATGTTTCACATTGTTTTTTGTTTGTCATTAGCTGAATTGATATTTATTGGCTAGTATTTTTATCTGATTAATTACCAATGAGCACCAGAGTGATAACTCTGAAACCTTTGCATCGTTCACTATACAGAGTAGTGCCAGAAAAAAAAAACAGGATTTCCAATTATGAGCTGCCAAATTCCTTTAGCCTTGTTACAGAAGATCCACTCAGAATGACAAATTAATTCATTTTCCTTGCCAATCTAGTCATTGTCATCTCCACTGAGACTGTCAATAAATGCCAATTGTGACGCTGAAAATTGTGTGATGTTTTATGAGACATTTGGCTTGCTTACTGGTGGCAAGGGAAAAGAAGTAGGTTTTACAAATTCACCTGGAATTTGTGCCCTACAGAACTGGTAAAATCGTACACCCAAGGAAGAGTTTCATGCCAGAATGGTGAACAATTACCTCCAAAAATATATCTTGATAATAGAAAATAACTGTCCAAGAAACAAAAAGATGTCTTTTAGATGTTAGAACTATCAGGATAAAATTATAAAATCACTGAAAAAAAAAATCCTGTGCTAAATTTGGCAAAGAAAGAAAACAAAATTCTTTAACTGCATGATTTAAAAAAATAGTCAAAAAAACCCCAAGAAACAATAAGAAGAAGGGGAATAGGAATGGGGTGACAATGAGATGGAGATTAAAGATAGCTAAGATATGGCCCCCAAACTAAATCAATAGTCTACACTAGTTTCTCAAAAATTATGAAGATGAACAATACAGGGGGATGGTAAATGAGAATGAAGTTTGTGGAAATAGAAATTAGTTCATCTTAAATGGAAGAAAAGCTGTAAGATTTAAATAGGGGCAAGAGTGGGGAATAAAAAAATAGCTTGATAATCTCCATCCCAATATTCTGATAAAATTAATACTCACAATGGCATTTACAGTGTCGCAGTAGGTTTGGCATAATACTATGTGATTGAATTACAATGTATGCACTGTATGCAATGTCCGTGTTTGAGGATGAAGGGGAAAATAGTGCTCAGATAAGTTTGTGTCTTATCATACATCATATCATTATACACTAGACATTAGAACAGAGTTTGAAGTAATAAGCAATTAATGAAATGGAAATAAATAGAAAAGGAGATAGAGTGCAATATGGATTTAGCACATGTACACTGTATCACACAAACACATAGTCTTTATATAGAGACATGATTCTTTAAAAAAGAGAATGGGAATTAAATATACCAAGGTTACTCAAATTGCTATAAAGTGATTGGTACAGCTCAAGATGGGAAATTATTACTTAGGTGGAAAAAGAGAATGATGACCAGAAAAGCTATAAATGGAGAAAAGTTATTGGTAAAAGGAAGACATTAATGAGTAGTACTGAAAGAGGAGGTATGTAACTAAAGTGAGGATTAGCTTAAGGCTTTATTATGGATTGATTCTGGGACAGTTTTCTATTTATTCAGCATTTTTGTTAATTGTCTTGTCACAAGAAGCAGAAGTGAGCTAATTAGATGTACTGATGACAAAATGTGGGGAAGAACTGTAAATAAAAAGAAGAGTAGGGACCTCCTGTAGGAAGTATTTCAATATAATCAGGTAAAACTCAGTAGTGGAAAGTCACAGCAAATCACTTAGTAACTAAGGCAAAGCATTTCTGCCAGGACCTGGTCATTTGGAGAGAAGTGAGAAGGAGGAACACCTGGGCATATGAGGCAGTCACAGGGATCTCCTTAGGGACCTGAGGCAATTGAATAAAAGTGAAATGCACCCACCGGAGGTTCTGGAACTAATGCTGTTGATAAAGACAATGGGAAATAAATGTTTGTCAAAGCAAAGATGTTTCAGCCAAAAGTGACTAGAATTTTTCAGTAAAATTAGGTTTTGTTAGGGAATTTCCACCCAGCCTCAGCAGTGCCACAGACCTGGATTGTCAACAGCATTCTCTCTTGGGTAATCTCTTAGCCTCTTCACGATACTTTGAAATTACTTCAGATAAATCACACATCCAAGCTGTACCCAGTGGTGAGCTGAAGGCATCATTTCACTTCCCAGAGAACTCTCAGTAGCTCCTTTTTTGATTGTATTTGCTGCCATGGTTGCTTAGCAAGCACAGGTTGACAGCCCTACATCAGGGCAATTCCTACAGTTCTTTCCTACTCCTTTTTTGGGGCTTTGTACCATGAGCTGCTTTGAACAGCTCGACCAGTTTGGAAAGAGCACAATATCTAACCATTCCTTTGTATTTCCAAATGTTTGTAATCAAGTATTAATATGGAGGTAACTCAGAGGTGGACAGGACTTCCAACACAAAATTTTCAAAATTGTATCTCAACTTAAAAGTCTTAAAAAAATAGGCTTCCTTGCTTTTGACATGGGCTTTCCATAGTGGCTCTTAAACTGTCTGGATCAGTCTCTCAGAAGACTACAGGTGCTTGATAGAGGCAGTTTCAGGCCCCACTGGCTTCATTTTTCTTCCATTTGGCACTCTTGCTATCTGCTTAAAGACAAGCAGAGTATTGTCTCTGAATATTGTCTCAGAGTAAAAGCAATCAAAACTCAGGATTGCAATTCCATGAGAAAGCTCTACCCCAACCCAGGTACTTTATACAAGACTAGCAATACATTACAGTTTAGGGCTCAAATGAAAAATACAGTGTTAGGGGAAAGGTTTATTATCCATTCCTTAAGGAAAAATTAAAATGTTTCGCTTTCTGATCTCTTGAACAATATGGAATGCAGAGACATCCTAACTCCTGGGAACTATTTGTACTTTCCTAGAACCTGAGGGCAGCTTACCCAAGGCTGGGTAAGCCATGGAAGTTCCCTGGAAGCACAAGGATTGCCCTCCCACCTCAAAGTCCTTGGCTAAGTTCCCAAGAACTGTGGCAGCATCTTTACTGCCACAGCAGACGCTCTAATTCACAGCTAACTCTAAAGCTTTCTACCTTCCCTCCAAGGGATTTGACAGTACGGTCTGGAAGTGGTAGGTTATCCAGTCTCAAGGGATTGATCACCTTGGACCCACAAGCTGTTTGTTCGATCAGTAGCTGAGAAGTCAGGCATTAGTTTAATGAGACTCTACCTTCACCCTCATGAAAGCATTTCAACACTATGTTTTGCCAAAGCCTTCTTTGATTTTTTTGAATTTGTTTTAAAATACTTTATCCAAAAATTCCTAGGATTTTTATTACCTGTAGGCAATAACTCTTCACAAAAGCATACATAACATTGATAATATAGAGAGCTCTTGAAATGGATGGCTACTCATAGAAACAACTATATAACAGTACCTGTGAAATGATGTGGCACAAGTTGTCAGAGTTGATCTGTATAGTTCACAGGGAAAACCTCATTCTTAAATATTTTTTTCCATTAATAAATCATGTATCCCACCTACACTCATTTGCAAAGTTTTGTTACTTATTGCCATTACAATGCTTAGCAGTTTGGATTCAGTACAGATCCTTGAGCTTATCTCTAACCTCTTTTTGTCTCTCATCTCTGCTAAGATGAAGATTAGTTTCTGTGAACATTGAGATGGATCATGTCTGCAGACTGCTGGCTTCTTGTCGCCAATTCCTTGCTTCACAAAGGCTGAATTTTGGAAATTTCATTGGCCTTTTTCCATTTTAAGTTCCCTCACTCACAGCCTATCTTCCTAAAAGATATTTCATGCTCTGTCAGGATCCCGGACAACAGAGCTGGTTTTCTCTCACACTGAAGAGGATCTGCTTGGCTGGCACTGCTCACTGCCTAGCAGTGGGAGACAATGTTGTGTGTCTCACGTATGGTGCTGTCTCTAATTAACCAAATGTATGTGGTTCCAAAGATAAATGTGGGGTGCTGGGAGCCTTAGATTTGTGATATAAGTTTCTGTGCCATCTTGGTTTGGGCTTAGGGAAAATGTTTTTCTAATTTCTCATTCCCAGTGGAGTTTCAGTGCTTGTCAAGTAAGAAGAGTGTTTTGTCAGCTGCCGTAGTATGTCAGGCACTATTTCTGGCAAAAGTTTCTCACTCTTTTCTCAACAAGAGAGTCAAAAGCTTTACCTTTATAATCGCATCTACAATTCCTAATATCAAGATAATTATATATGGAAAATATCTTTTTCTTAGAGACAAGTATACTTTGTTGTTGAACTGCCTCCATGCTAATATTACAAATTTGTTCAAGTTTTAAGGGCTATTTGCCTGTTAAGCTCTCAATTTTTTTCCGTCCAAAATCCTCATTAACCAACCACTGTTACCTTATTTCATGCAACAGAGAAGTGTGTGTTTCAGCAAATGGAACCAATCTACAGGCCTGTTCAGGCAAGAACCCACAGGCTTACAGACTTCTATGTGGATAACCATACACCTCTCTATGTAACGAAAGGTCACATCTAAGTACACACGTATTGTCAAGTTGTGGAAAAGTGAGTCAAGACAATCATGCAGGACAAACCCGTGAATCAGTCAAACAATTAACATTCAGCAGTGAGGTGTGTTCTCCCATCACTTGGTTACAGGAAGACTGGCATCCCTTGGCACAAATGCATTTATCCTGCAGGATGACTTTTCCTTCATTTGGAATTCTGTAGTCATTCCTTCAGCCACTGATCTACTCAATGCATTTCTTACTCATTATACCTTTGCCTGAACCTTTAGGTAGCTTCCTCTTTTTTTCTGTCCATCCTACTGCTTCGGGTGTTCACCAAGGCAGTGGAGTCAGAGAATGGCCAAAGGCTTACCACTGATGCCTCTGTGTAAATGGTGGCAGCTGAGCTGTGACCATATTTCCCCATTTCGTAGATCATGTAGGACAAAGAGGGTGGTCTGTAATGGACCGGTGAGCATTACAGTATCTTCAACATCATGAATTAAGTATTTCCTTGTATGCATCTTCAGTATTCAGCACCCTTGCTGAGGTGTTCTTGAAAGTCTGTAGCACAGCTTTTTATGGATTGGAAAATTAAAACTGAACCACAACATCATACAGCGGGCAATGCCAAAAAACTTAATTAGAAGAGCTATAAATGGTAAAGAATTCATAATATTCCATTGAAGAGACCATATGTCCTTCCAACAGTTAGTCATCTTTAACAAAACGACTTAAAGAAAGGTTGGTTTTCATTGTTAGTATGTATTCCAGATTTAGTAAGAACCTTCATTCTGAGAAACAGTATTTTTTAAAACATCCAGAAGAGGAAGGAAAATAACATGGTGCTATTGTAAAAACTAACAATAATAGGAGCCAACAAACAATTCTTAATTATTAATTTTATCCTAGAAACAGAGAATTGATCAAAGATATTGCATGTGTGGCTATGCATGCCATATCAACAAATCATTCTAACTTTTTCATTTCAAAATACAAAATTAACCCAAAATCTTCTTTTTAAAGAAGTGTTTTAATTGCAACCTTTTTCCGTTGGATTTGGGATTAAATTTTTGATCCAAATGAGAGAGACACAAGCAGAAGCTATTCCCCAAGTGGCTGTTGAACTGGGACGTGGAAGCCACAGGTGCAAGTTCCTGTCTGTATCACACAGAAGGAATTTCACTGTGGACAAGTATTTCATTTCACATGAGTGCCTCCAGTATTGCTATTCTGAGAATAGGGTTTTTTATGTTTTACATTAAAGAAATAGGATGTTTCAAAGTATCTTGTTCTTTTCCAATATGAAATGAAAACAAATTTCAAAATCTCCCACTTCTTTTTTCCTCAAACTTGAATTCTCATTTTTCAACTAGATGTTGAAATCACATGGTCCATTTTATATTTTACTGCCAATCTTACACATGTCATAAGCAGAGTCTCCAGCTACAGGATGAATTATTTATAGGAAGGGAGTGAATCCCAGAACGTTGCAAGTTTCCTGCATGAATACTTTTGTGCCTCTCGTTTGTCACACGCTTCATCCCATATTTGGCTCTTGTCAGATTGAGAGCAAAGGCCCCGAGTAGCTGCCCCACTAGGAGCGCCTGCTCTTCCCCTTTTTTTTTTCCAGAGCCCAGAGGAGGTAAAAATACAACACTGCTATACTGGGAGTGCTTTAATACCTCCTTTGTGTTTGCCCTGTCCCTGTGCTTGAAGAGAAGCAGGGAAGATGGAAAGATTTGTTCTTTCTTAATGTCTTTCTCATGGATAAGGTAAGTTCTGGCACATCATCCACATCTGACTGAACATCATGCTATGGTTTATACGGGTGCTGTGTAAACACAGAGACAGGAAGTGGGATAGCTTTTAGGATTTCCACAATTTCCACAAATTATTAAATGGGGAAAAGTTGGGGTTTTTTTCCTTGTCCTATAAAATTACCTGATTTAGTGCTCAGAGTGCTCATGGATGCTAGTGGCTGCCAGCAGACCCCAAGGTGTCAGTACTTCATAGCATATATATCTGAATTATCCCTTTTGAAATGCAGGATTCTTCTCCAAAACTGCAAATCTGGAAGAGTCTGTAGAGAACAGGAAAACATATGAGCTATGAAAAAAATCCCTAATGAAAATCAGTGGACCTGCAGAAAACAATCTTGGGAGATAAATACCAATTATGGAGGATAACTTCTTTCAGCAACACCAGGAACAAAGCAAAATAAATTGCACACAGAAAAGAAATAAATCTGACTTTAATTAGATCAGAAGTGCATGTGTCTGTAATAATGAGCTTCTCAGATGCTGCTGCCTCTTAAGTACTACCCCTGCTCCTCCCTAGCTCCAGGATGTGGCTCCAGGTTTTAGATGTGTTTCACCAGGAGTTCCACAACCTGTTGCCTGCAATGGCCCTGGTGCATCTCCAGAAGGCTTTGAGTGCTTTTTCTGCCTTAACTGACAGGAGCAAAGCCTTCTGGGATAATTAGTGCTGCTTCAATTGGACAGGTAGCGGATGGGAAATAAACAGGTTCAAGAGCTCAGGGGACATCCGTGTTGCTGTAGGCAGGGAGGCAGTGGAAAATAAATATAGCTAAGCAGTTGGAAAAATATTTATTTATTTATGCTCCTTTCCTTTTGAGATGTGAGATGAGGACCAGCCCCAATATGAACTCATTTTTTTCTGAGCAGTTGCCAACTCTCTCCAGTCCTCAAAAATCACATCCCACATAAGTCTATGGCCAGTAACAGTGATGACCCATTTGGAAATGCTTTTCCTTATTGTTAACTGTGAAAGGAGATAATTTGTTACATAAATAATGAATTAGATGTGTATTAATTTAGAACTGCTTGTCTGAATGGTTTGCAAAGCAGCTGTGTGATTTTAGGCAGTCATATGCTGTCAATTAACAACTTATTCTAAGCCAAATCTGTGTAAGCTTATTATGTGTATCACACAGTGTGGAATTTCTTCATAGGTTTTACTAATTCTAACTGTATACTATTGGCTGCATAGTAGTTTAAAACTGCTAAAGATTAGTAAAAATCCCAGTTAAATTACTGACGGGCAAAGGGAACTTCCAGCTGCATTCCAGCTATTAATCTGCTAGTGATACTTTTCATGTTGTTGAGAAGTTGTGAGACCTCATTAAAATCCGTAGTTTTAGTGTATGGAAAACTTAATGCAAGTCCAGGAAGGCAACATTATAGCTGAATATTAATAATACATTTCCAATATTTTATTGAATTAAGGGAAGGACCGTTTCAGTTCATAGACAGAACAGCATGTCTTACACTTACAGGTCTCATTGCTACATGACTTTCCAAAATCAGTATGCCCTAAGATTTCAAAAGACTGATCTTGTGTCCATACTAAATTTGGGAATATCTGAGACTACCCGATCTCACTGGAAGATAACAAGACTTTTAATAAATCTTGAGGGACTGCCTCTGAACAGTACAATTATTAAAAGCTTCTCTTAACAATGAGAGTTTTCTCCAGTCAATAATTCAAAGAGGATAATCCTAAAAATCATAGCATGACTGAGCTAGACCCTTTTATACTTGCCGTTAGTATTTACAATATATAACACTGTATAGTTTAGACTGAAGTATACAAGCATCATCATTGCTCATGCTGTGTATCAAATCAGTAATAAAATCACTTACTTTGAAACTTGTTCCACCAGAAAAATGGTGTAGAAGCTTGGCTATGACTCAGGCAAAGCTCAAGAGTATCAATAGTATGTATTTCTGTGGTTTGTAGTGTGATGGTCCCCAGCTTCTCACTCATTATCTGAGCACCTGACCCACAGCTAAGTATGAGAATAAACAACTCTGTCATTTCTAGGAAATGTGTCCTACTGTAAAGTATTTTTAGAAGTTTCCCTGTTAACAATGTTATCTACTAGCGCTTTGTGATATCTGCTTCTCCCTTCTGTGCAAGAAGGCTCTGCCTTCCGTTCAATTGCAGTGTGAATATATACTCAGTCCTGACTCCTTTACTCTCCTGCATTTTGGTTCTCCTTGCTTTCTCCATTTCCTCTCTTCTCCATCTAATATTTTTCTTCCATTACCTCGTCAGCTCCATCTTCCTCTCCAATCTCTCTGCTCCTTCTGAGCCAAATAAATTTTTCCAGATCTTGAATTCAGTGTTTTTTCTGTCCAGACACATGGCAAAACCAAAATTCCTTTCAAACTAATATATTAAAAAAAAAAAAAAAAATAAACTGGAAAAGCCTGAAGAAAAGTTTAATCAAAATGTCTTTGGGGTACAGCTGCCTGCAGACAAATTTAGTCAACAAATGATGAGTTTCAGTGTCACCACTCTCTGATCCCTCCCTCAGTAGAGTAAGTCAGCTGTTAGTGTTGTAGTTAAGTGGGCAAAATTACTGTTAACATGATGCAAGACTAAATAGAACTGCCATAAAACTGAAAGGCAACAATTTTTAAACCTGATAAAAATATTTCCTTGTATAGAAAATATTTCACACACAGTTTCCCTTGGAATGAGATAACATTGACACCAAGAGCTTAGACCAATACAGTGATTTCTACATAGAGCATGAACATCCAATTACATCAGACAGATTTCAGTTCAAGATTTTGATGACTATTATCTTATCTACCAGAGTCAAACCAGGAGGAAACTTTCCTAACAGATTATTTCATGATTTTCCATAGCAAAACTTTCTGAACCTCCTGCTGAACCATTTGGCCATTCAAAAAGGTACAGAGAAAAGGTAGTGTACCAAATTAATAGCTTGAGTCTGGTTCATTAAATTGTAAGCAAAAGAAATAACATCATATTAGATCATGTGTGGATATTTCATTTATGTTAGGAAAAATCACAAAGATCCATCCTGACTTTTTCAGGTCAAAGTTCTTAATTAAAATGAACTACTCTTACATCGCATTTTTTCCTTTCTGCTTCCTTCTTTTTTCCAGTTTGCCTTTTCTGCCTCTCTATTCCTCTGCCTGCATAGTACAACTGCTTCCTCTGCTTCTTCACTCAAACTGGTAAATTCTGATTCCTCAGCTAAGTTTCTCTAGTAAGCCAAGCAGACAGTAAAATTAATAACATTTTCATATAATTTCTTTTTATTTCATTCTATTGCCTAATTTGCTTATATGATTGTGTAACTGAAGAAAAGGGATAAAATGTCAGACTATTGTATAGATCCAAACCAACCCCTTTGAACTCTGATTTTACAGCAGAAGCATCAAAGAAGAATTGCTACTCCAAGGCTTTTTATCAATAGAAACTGTAAGAAGGAAATGATAAAAGAACATATTCGCAGTCTTACCTCAATTTCCCATTCTAACTTCAGGAAGCTCCTATTGACTTTGATGCTATAGGATTAAGCCTTTGGGCCCAGATCCTCAAAGGTACTTAAATGTTGCAAAGCTAACTTTTTTTCCCCCTGTGACCTCATGGATTTCTCAACCCAAATACAACTTCCCAGGTAATGAATCGTGAGAGTGATTTTATTCTTATTAGTAAAAAAATAAAAAATAAAAAAAAAATTAGAAATCAGTAGAGCAAGGATCTGCCTAAATCAGCCATGTCTGAAGAGCAGAGAAGTGGGACTAGACATTGTCAACTGCCTCTGCACAGGCTCAAAATGACCTAAATACCATTCATCTCTACATTCTGGTTATTTTGGTGTGCAAGGGCTAGCTGATGGCTGTACCTATGTGACAATGGCTGACATATGCCCAATCTGGCTCCTTAGGAAACGGTAAGTAAAAAGGTAGAATAGAATGGTGCTGCATCCAGTTGGTGGCCAGTCACTAGTGATGTCCCCCAGAGACAATGTTGGGCCCAGTCCTGTTTAATATCTTTATTGATGATCTTGATGATGGGATTGAGTCCACCATCAGAAAATTTGCAGATGACACCAAGCTGGGGGGGGAGTGTCAATCTGCTGGAGGGAAGAAGGGCTCTGGAGAGGGACCTGGGCAGGCTGGATAAATGGGCTGAATCCAATTGTATGATATTTAACAAGACCTGAGGGGTTATAATAAACAGGAAGCTGAACATGAGCCAGCAGTGTGCTCCAGTGGCCAAGAGGGCCAATGGCATCCTGGCCTGTATCAGGAATACTGTGGGCAGCAGGACCAGGGTAGTAGTTCTGCCCCTGTACTCAGCACTACTCAGGCTGCGTGTGCTGTGTCCAGTTCCAGGCCCCTCAGTTTAGAAAGGACACTGAGGTGCTGGAGGGTGTCCAAAGAAGGGCAATAAGACTGGTGAAGGGACTGGAACACAGGCCCTATGAGGAGTGCCTGAGGGAGCTGGGGCTGTTTAGCCTGGAGAAGAAAAGGCTCACTCTCTACAACTACCTGAAAGGAGGTTGAAGAGAAATAGGGGTCAGTCTCTTTTCCCAGGCAACCAGCAGTAGGACAAGAGGGCACGGTCTTAAGCTGTGCCAGGGGAGGTGTAGGTTAGACATTAAAAAGAAATTTTTTACAGAGAGACTCATCAGACATTGGAATGGGCTGCCTGTGGAGGTGATGGAGTCACCATTCCTGGAGGTATTTAAGAAGAGACTGGATGTGGCACTTAGTGCCATGGTCTAGTTGACAGGGTGGTATTGGATCGTGAGTTGGACTCGATGATCTCAGAGGTCTTTTCCAACCTGGTTGTGTCTGTGATTCTGTCTGTGATTCTGTGAATTGAATGGGAAGGAAGAGAATTAGAATTAGAATTAGAATTAGAATTAGAATTAGAATTAGAATTAGAATTAGAATTAGAATTAGAATTGAATCGGATAGGATAGGGTAGGATAGAATAGAATAGAATAGAATAGAATAGAATAGAATAGAATAGAATAGAATAGAATAGAATAGAATAGAATAGAATAATTTTCAGTTGGAAGGGACTTACAATGATCACTGACTCAAACTTCCTGACCAGGGCTAGTTCACCTGGGTGATCTGATGCAGGTATGTTGCTTTTAGGGTAAACTTGCTCAGTCATTGCACATCTGTTCACAGAGCTGCAATATTCATTGCAGACCAACCAGGTCTCCTGTTGAGGCCCTTCCCCTGTCTAAAAATTATTACATGTAGATTGCAATGATTAGAGACCTCACTTGACATGTAGGAAGGTGACACCCAAGCCCTTGACTTGGAGATTAGACTTAGTGCTAATCTAAAACCCAGTTGCAGGGTGAGGTTGGGATCTCAGCTACTGTTAAGTCTCAAGTTGACTTTAGCATTTAGGCTGCACAGTGTGTGGTCAGTCGTCATCCAGCTACAGGATTTAAACACCCATCCTCTCCAGTGGTAGCTTGGCAGAGATTTTGAGCACTTCAATGTGGGGTGTGTATGTGCATAGGGATGCTGAAGAAATACCTTTGGGGACCTGAGCCTCAGTTCCACTAATCGGAGAACCTGTTTTCTGTTTCCAGCCTACTATGACACTTCAAGAACAGGGCATTCTTGCGTTGAGTGTGGATGTGCCTCCTCATGATGGGGGATGGGGACTGCTGGGGGATGGGGCCTGTGGGTTACCATCACTGGATGGCTCTTACCTCCTTACTGGGGTAGGGCAGGACATCAACCCTCAGCTCCCACTACCCCCTGCTCTTGCAAAGCACTTGCTTCTCCTTCCCCCTGCTGTGTGAGACATGAAATAGTGGAGCCAAGTAGTATTGCAGCTGCAGGGGAATAAAAGATTTCCAGATGTATCTAACCTGCTGCTGCCTCTGATTCCCTCCTCATCTGCATTTGTCAGACCCACCATCTTTCACTGTACTCCATCACCTCTCACCCTTCTCTGTTCCTCCATTTTTATGGAAATTCATTTATAAAAGAAAGACAGTTATATTCATAATGTAGAGCATGCTGGAATACTTAATCTTTCACTTCATTTTTTTTCAAGTGTGCCTTACTCAGACGTGGACTGATAAGCTGACAAGTGCTAAAACAATCTGTGAAATGATGCATGGACTTTTAAGCAAATTAATAAGTGCCTTGGAGCAAAGATATATATAATCACAGAAAAAACTGACTCTTTTCATAGGAGATATATCCTTGAAATACTGTTTTATCTGGTTAATTAGAGTTAAGGGGTGGAAACGTTGGCTTTCCCGAGATTAAAGAGAAAACTTAAAATAGTCAGATGGGAATTTGTTTTATATAATATACTACATACACACTTAAATATGAAAGTTTGATCCTTTAATATTTAACCAATGGACAGTCCACTGAGACATCTCTTTCATTTCCACTGGGGTCCTGGTACAAGCACCAGCTAGTTTTAATAGACATCACACATTTTTAAAAAAATAGGCACAGTTAAGACACAGTTCAGCTAAGAGCCATGGGGCACAATATGTTGCATGGGTCAAAAGCGCACGTCCTAAAGGAACTAGTGAACTAGAACAGTGTCTTTGTTATTAATCCGGAAATTGCATTTTTAGAACATATATTGCTGACTATATAAGTCTCCTTTTTTTTTTCTTCCAGTAATTTCTTTTTTCACATGAACAGAGCAAACATCTCTCTTTGTTCCTTATAAAGATCTTTTAACTTTCCTGTTCCATCTAGACAGTAACAATCCCTTATGCATCTTAACATTTATGTTTATGCAGGCTATAAATGTTCATGCTCATACTCATACTAGACATCTTTAATATACACTTCCATCTGTCAGCAACCTGCCCGTGACCTTCTTCAGAAATGCAAGGTAACTTGGCTAGCTCTATTTCTGGTCCTTCTGAAAAAGGATTGTCAGGTCAAATTGTGACAGTTTAAGTGTGATGTCTGATATTGACTGCTGTCCAGCAGGGACTGTAAGCACTGCGTCTCCCACTTCATTCAGGACCTTACTATTGACTTGCACTGTCGTCTTAAGGTTAGTCTTTTATCTCCTGTGCTTACAGGCAAAGAAAAAGTGGTACTGGAGCAAACTACTGTACTGCAGCACAGGGACACTGCTCTCGGGAAGCTAGTGGCTGTAAGACTTCAGTGCCTACAAATAAGATGACCACTTCCTAGGGTGTCAGACAGGTGTAATTACTATTACAGCATGTTTCTGTAGCTCAGTTTTAAGTAAAATAACTTTTCCAATATGTCTGTTTCTCTGTGTGTCTCTGTGCATGTGCATACTTTGGACAACATGGAACAACTTCTTTTGATGAAGTCCTTGTACAGTGAGGCAAGAAAGTAAGGGAGATACCAAAAATCAAGCAAACAAAGAAAAAAACCAAACACACTGTTTCTAACTGTATATTATTGGTAAAGTATTATTATTTCACCTTTTTTTCCCCTTTCCACTCTCCAGGCTTGTCAAACCACTTTCTTAACACCCATATTTGTGCTTGCCAATCCTTTCCCACAGCATCGCGTGTCCTCATGGTTATTTCACTTCACACTCTAATTTTTTTACATAAAAATTAAATGTGGAACATTAGGAGCTTTGAAGTAGTCCTTTTGATAGAGTAGGAACCAGAAAGTCCTTGCAGGTGCATAGGAGCCCTGCTGGTTACTGTCCAGGGTCGCTGGCAAAGGGGCAGAGAACAGAAACATCTTTACATTCCTGTCTTTCTCCTTTTGAATTTAGTGGCTTTTCTACATAAATAAATGAGTTGGATTTACAAACTGAAGACTTCAATAATTACGTCATGCAGTTTGGTCTGATCTTTCACCTAATTTTTTTCAACAGTGGAATATCAGATTCTTGAAAGTATGCAAATTATTTCTAATTTGTAAATGTCTTGCGAATAGACACCATTTGAAAAAAAATTTGCAAATCAGCTGCACAACTATTTCTATTGCATTTATTTAGAATTATTGTCATTTAGACTGCAGATACAGCTTCAGTTTAAGTGTGTGGTATTGCACCATCTGCCTTATTTTATCTCAGGATAAAACCATATCATTTCATTCTTCTTGCCCATTTTCCAGGTACAGTTTCTCACCTGGATCATTCCATAGCTTGAATCTTTTCTCTTCTGCTTCTCTTCACATGAAATTCTAGCCAAGCTTTGAAGAAACCTTTGCTGAAACAAATGTATCAACTATAATTTTTTTTTAAATCTGGATTTTAGTAAAAGAAAAGTTGAAAACTCCTGCCTCATTCCACACATGAAAACTTTGTTCAGTGCTGGCTTAGAATAGCTCAGTCTTGTTCAAAGAGATTAGTAACAATGGGTTTTCAGTTTTTACAATGTTAATCCATGATTAATCTAAACATATTTTAATACTCCTTGAAGCACAGTATTATTTTCCTAATCCGAAATTTGCCACATTGATCCCATCCTTGCTTATTTTTCCCACAACAGTTCAATTTATACAAGACTGTAGCTAAAGTCTTTACATTTAAATCTGAAATAAATTATTATTATTATTATTATTACACTGAATGTAACTACAAGAGTTGATAAGATAGAAAGATAGGCCTCTTTCCTATCCTTCAAGCATGACCATCACCCAGAAAAAAAAATACTGCAAGGTTAACTGTTGATGTGATAATTTTCTATTTACTTGGGATTCATGAGTGTTTACAGATGCTGTACACATGCCACTTTGATGTTAGTGAGTAGAAAAACAGTTAATAAGATTTCGTAAGATACTAGTTAAAAATTTTGCTCACTAATATGCCATCTGTCAAAAAGGAGAACAAGATTTCAGAATGATAAGGAGATTTTCTTGGATTTTGAATTGTACCAGGATATTTCTAGGATATTACCGTTTGCTAGTATTTTTTTATTTCTTCAAGGTGATTAATGAAGCTTATTTGCTATTTCTGAGCAGACCTCACTATATCCGAAGCAGTAATGGACAATCAAAGGGGTGTGATAGTCACAAAATATGCCTTCAGATTCAGATAATATCTCTAGAAATATAATGGTTCCCCACACTACTTTAAACAATTAAGACCTATATTAAAGAACAAAGGTAGGTTAATGCTAAGGGTTGATTCATGGCTACCATTGTTTAAAATTAAAAACTTCAAATGGATTTGTTAAGTGTCTTCTATGGCTGATGCCTCATAATATCTGCACCATTCACCAAAACCACTGTGAAGGTCAGGACACAGGCATTATTTAGTGTCTGCTTTTAATGTGCAGGTTGTGAGCAAAGTCAACATCATGAAAAGAGCTGAAAGTTTCAGTGATTTTGCTTTGCCTTGCATATTCAGTGGCCCTCGGTAAAAACGAATCATATTCTTATCTGTTAATTTTTCTACTCAGAGACTGCACTCCTTTGCCATAAGTAATCTTTATTACTGCTAAGGGCTTTATACTCCCCAACAACATTTAGGGAACCCAAAACATATTTTTAACCTTTCTATGTAAATGTAGTACCCATCCTGCCCACCACTGCTCCTCTAGTTACTATACAGGTTGTTTTAGCAGGCAAGATGTTTTGGAAAACTGAATACAGCCATGCTACACGTAGCCCCAGATGGCTCTCCATTGCTGTAGTCAGATGGACAGGAAGGAGCTCCTGGCTTTGGGCTGACTGTGAGCTGGCAGCTGCCCAGTCTGCCCTTCCATTTCCCTGTGATGAGAAGTTGCAGCATCCACACACTCCATCCAATCTGTCACCAACTTGCATCCTGTCGGAGTCTGGCATCCATGGGGCTGGCATTCCCCTCCTTTGCCCATGGAGGACATCAGAGTTGTCATACCACAACAAAACACCCAGTGACATTTTGGTCAGGCCATGTGATAGATAAAAATTAAAATATCACCTATCTGGAGAAATACCCCGTCTCCCACCAGTGAGGGTTACTGGCTTTTCCAGTGACTTTCTACACTGAGGTAAACAAGGACACCTCTGTGATTGCCCACTGTGTATGGGCAAAGTTAGGGCCCATTCTGTAATTTATTTAGTCTCTAGCGACATACACTCATATCCAGAGAGAGGAATAACCCTCAGGGAGCCGCAACATCATCCCCTAAGACTAGGAGCAGTTGTGAGGAGGTTCTGGGCTCTTCATTTCCTGTAGGGCCAGGGAAGGTGGGGATGCAAACCAAAAAGCTAGGAAGAGCTCAGGCAGAGGGGTCTTCTCTTCGTGTACCCAGAGAGGCCATGCTCGCTCCCAGTTATCCCAGAAAACAAATCAACCTTACAATACTTTGAAGAGAAATTCCAGCTGAGTGTTTTTAGAGCTGATCAAATTAAATTTCAGGTATAAGAGGTTCAGAGGTTTTAGAAATAAAATACATAATTTACAACTAGAAGTATTTATTATTCAAGGCATTCTATCAATGCTAAAAGAATATTTAATGGCTAATGTATTAAATCCATATTTTATGAATAGTCAGATAATTTTGATTTCTCTTTTTTCTTTTGTCAACTAGTTTAAAAGCCATACTGAGAAACTGCTTATTAAGTTCATGTCATAAATGAGTTTTCTATTTTTTTCACAGCTCAGAAAAATGCCAAAATAAAAATGAATAAATAATGTTTTCCATACCTTAACACTATTATTCTTAAAAGTCGATGAAGTGTGTGTGCAAATTAAAGGTAAAAATATGTTTAATATTTGATTGCCACATTTAAAGATCGCATCCTGTATGGCCATTGAGAATGTAAAAATCTATCCCACTCTTTCATCAGCTGTAAATGTGAGTAGAACTGCTAATATTATGAATTTCAGAAAAATGTTAATAAATATTTGAATGATCAAGTCTTTGCTGTTCTGAAAAGAAGCAGTAGCAACTATTTCACATATCAAAAGAATTTTGTAGGAGATTATAAGTCACAGAAGTGCAAAATAGAAATAGAGTGCAATAATCCTTGTGATATGCAGGATATGAAGGAAGGAGTAGAAGCTGCAACATCCTCTCCTCTTAAAGCTGCTGTACAGACATGAACTAATGAGCCTCTGACAACCAGTGCAATGACTGGCAGAAGGAAGATAACTAAAGGGATCATCCATAGTTTGCAGAACACCAGACTGTGTGCAGCAGAAAGCAGTAATTCCTGCCATAAGAATGGTAAATATCCTTAGGACCTATCCATAGCATCAAAGAAGCAGCCAAGTTTGGAGCTGGTTTGTATAAACACTCTATAGAGACCCTACAGATTTACCTTCCTCATGTAACTTTCTCCATGTTTCAAAAAAAAGGCAATTATAAATTTTATGAATGGTGAATCTTATTTTCTGCAAATAATCTATATATTGTGTTGCTGGTATTCAGTGCAAGTGCTAGAATATCAATAAAAAGCAAATGCATTTACAAAATGCTCTATGCAATGTGGAAAACAATTCACAGAATCCTAGAATGTTTGGGTTGGAAGAGACCTAAAAGGTCATCTAGTTCCAACTGCCCTGCCATGGGCATGACCACCTTGCACTAGAGTGGGTTACTCAAAGCCCCATCCAACCTGGCCTTAAATACATCCAATAAAAGGGCATCTGCAACTTCTCTGGGCAACTCTTTCCAGTGCCTCACAACCCTTACAGTAAAGAATTTCTTCCTAACACCTAATCCAAACCTGTCCTTTTTCAGTTTGAAGCCATTCCCCCTTGACCTATGAAATGGGTCAAGGCTCCCATGTCCTTATGGAAAGTCCCTCTCCAGCCTTCATGTAGGCCCCCTTTAAGTACTGGAAGGTGCTTTAAAGTCTCCTTGGAACTTTCTCTTCTCCAGACTAAACAGACCCAACTTTCTCAGCCAGTAAGAACAGTAAAAAAACACCACTTTTAAAACAGTGGCTGCAATATTTTTCTGTATCTATATATTGCAGAATTTTTTTTTTCTTGTCATGCTCTCTTACAACACTTATTTTTTCATTTTTTTTATTTGATTGACTGTGCTCAGCACTTTCACTTTTCACTTTTCCTCCTTTTTAGTTTAATGTCTGAAAAATTTGCAACTTCAGTCTCTTCAGAATATCTTTTCTTCTGAAACAGACAGGATGCAGCATGTCCTGCCAAGGGGAACTAAAGTTTATTAAATATACTGTTTATATAATATTTATAATATATTTTATATAAGAACAGGGTCTCTTTCCTGATGCAACAAATAGTGCTAAATGCTGAATTATTCCAGGAATCATTTTATTAAAAGTTGTCCGCCTGATTGAGAACAATTGTGCAAATAGTAAGTGTGTATTCTGTTTATTCTGTGAGTACCATTTACTATGTTTTGTTAAGGAAGACTGTCAGGAGGAAGGAAAGAAATTTGTCCTAGTCCTTGTACTCTGGGGACCCTTTGGAGGAAGAAGAACAGCACCTTTCCTGGACAGAGGCAGCATGAAATGTTTCTAGGACACAAGCAGGAGGGACCTGAAATGGACATCTGGAGAAGGAGAAAGGATTTGGCACAAAGAGGGAGCCTGTGTGCAGAAGGAAGTAGACCTCCCTCTGGCATGATGGAAAGAAAAAGACTTTCCTAAGTAAAGGGTTTGGGCAAAATAAGGGCCATTGACTGTTTCTGGTCTGAAAGGCAAGTGAGCAGGAAAGAGGAATTCAGAGATTTTTTTTCAGAACTTATTTAATATGGGTTACCTGACAGATCCGTGACCTCCCTATACAAAGAATTATTCTAGTTTAGCAATTTAGTTCTCCAATAAAACATGTCTTTAGAACCAGGGAGATGTTTACTGCCCCTGGTCAGACTTACTGAGAAAAAATAGAGATTTTCTACTCTCTGTCCAGTGCAAGGTTGGGCACCTGTAATTCTGTGTTTATTCTCTGCAAATGTTTTGCCTGCAGTTAAACATAGATATTACTTTGCACTTTACACAACTGTCAAAAAAAAAAGTGGATGGCAACTACTGAATTAGCTCACTTGGTTAGAGCATGGTAGAGGTGCTAATAATGCCAAGGTTGTGGGTTTAATCTCAGTATGAGTTATTCAGGCAAGAGTTAGACTTGATGGTCACTGTGGGTCCCTTCTAACTCGGAATATTCTGTGATACCTGACATGTCTGTGACAACTTGTATGGCTTGAGCTATAGCACAGTTTGTGGTGGGAAAAAGTGATGTGTGTGATATACTCAAATCTGATGTTATTTAGAGGAGGGTACAGGGTTGATAATTTTATGCATGTTACAGCCACAAAAGGATGGCTGTTGCTCTTTGAGACTATCACAACTTTTTTCTTGTCTACTCACCTGCATAAAGAGGTAGAAATTTATCTGATGTTATTTGCATCGGACCCCCAAATTACAAAATGTTACTTGCTTCAGACCTCAAAATACTGATGAAACTCAAGGTTAAACTGGAGAAAGATAAAGGACCTCACCTTCTCCCTAAGTCCACTTTGTGAGTGACTGGTTCCAGGCATGTCACAAAGCCCTGTTCATGGGGAGGAAGCAGCCTCGGGCAAACACAGTCATATTTGTGGCTCTAGTTTGTTTCTTCTTATATTAAAATACATCACATTACTTGGTTACTCCAAAGTTAACCAAGTTAACCGAGTTATCCAGTTCAAACTGAGTAATTTATCAAGCCACAACTCTCAGTATCATCTGCGAATTTTATATATACATCTCACATGCTTTTTTTAGTATGTTTTCTTCCAGAAAATGAATTGAATTACATGGCCCACGCATAGCTGAAGAATCAACCTACAGTGAATAGTTCCTCATAATTCCATACATATATATGTCAAAACATTGTGCTACATCAGTGCAGGTACCTTTATCAATTGGATTTTTTCTCTCTTCACTAAAAAACAGAACTCAAATATCTTCTGGAAAATTTACGCCCACCAACAGCACTTCTAGCAACTCCAGTTCTGTTCTTTGGCTCCATGTGCACAAGGTTCAGCGTATCACCACCAGGATGATCAATCTGATCCCTGGCTTCAGTGACTCTTTCTTAGGGCAGTTTGGGACTAGATGCATCGTTCTGGTGGGCACCATAGCTTCTGAAATCTCTCAGATGTCTCCCCATCACACCACTGTGTCCCTGGAGAGCACTGCCTTGTGTGTATGTTGGACAATCAGCATGAAGGGTGTATGGTAGGTTTTAGTGCACGCTGCAGTACATTCACAGCTTTCATTCTGCATCTGCTCAGTGAACTCTCTGTAATATCTTTGGGATAAGAAAGGCTGTGAAGGGGAAGGCAATTGGCAGTGGATTAGTCCTGAAACTGCTGTGTAAGCAGTATGAAAATTTGGGTGTCACTGATTCACATTCCCAGATTATTGAGTACATATTGCCATATATTTTTCCAGGATGAACAATCAACTGATTAACTAATATTAGCTGGTTTCCTATTTTTAAGCTGTTGTTACTCTTTTTTCAGAACCTAGTATATCCCCTTCATCATCTCCGTTTTCCTTAAAGCAATTGTCACTGCAATTATATCAAGAGTTTGTAGTTTGTAATTTTCTTATTTATTCCAATATAGGCTCCTCAGCGCAAAATGTCATTTGATTCTGCATTCTGAGGGTTTTCAAGCTGCAAGTTAAGTCTTTTGTCCTTTCTGACTGTTGGCATAAAGAAGGTACATACATACAATTTCTTGTGTTTTTTTTAATAAAACATGTCAGAATAGGGGATGATCAATACAAAGTTGTCTTGCCAACTTCAGCACATCTTGGACAAAATGTTTTCCATACAGTGCACTGAAGTAATGTTTAGTGCTGCTGTTGTTTGTTACTCTACACTTTTGGAAATACTTAAGTTTGTTTGTATTTGCACACGTTTGTTGTTACCGGTAGGGTAACCACCAGCTATTACAAGATGCTTTGAAGCAATATTTTTCATAAGCTGGATGAGTCAATGCTGTTTAAATCGGAGCCAAAAAGCATATCCTCATTTCTTTTTTCGTCATCTCTTTTTCTATTCTTAAGAAGTGTCTTTCCATCTAAGATTTACTTTTTATGCCTTGAACTTATGATGCCTTCAAAATAGTAACTACATTAATGTTAGTTCTTATAATTTCAGTTGATTTATTTGTTCAACATACACCAATTTAACAGCTACCAGTATATTTCAAGAATTTATGTATTTAATAGGCACAAATGTTTCTAAATAACCTGACATTTTAAAAAGCTGCATGCTTCTAGTCTTGCAAAGAAATTAGAAAACCATCACAAACACCGGTAGAAAATACTTTGCTATAGATTTGTACCACTTTGTTCACTCTAAACATTCTGTGGACTACTGAGACCGTCTGTTCTTTTTCAAATGAAATCATGTAAAGCTGTAATTTTAGGAAATGCATTTGACTCTCTTAGAATAGTATTAAGACCAAGTAGTGCATGACTAGCATTCTGAAAGACATAGATAATAGTTGCTCTAGCATAATACATACATTGTTTGGTGTCCAAGACATACAGTCATTCACAGACTACATGTTTAGGATTTGGCTATTGTGTTCAGACTACAGCTGCAAGTCGCATCAGAACAAGGTAAGGTTTGTACAGAATGAGAGATTTCCTCTTTCATTTTGCCAGTTTATCAACCAGATGGTGTTATTTTGCTCTACAACTCATTTACTACATTTGCCTCAGATTCTGCTGAATTCAGGGACAATCATACCTGCAAGTCAAGGAAAAGACTGATCCCATAGTATTTATGAATCATGATGCAAATAAATGAGCAGTGTTCACTACAATTACCAGCTCTTACACCTAGACCAGAGCAAAAGCCTTGTCACCAAGAAATGTTGCTGCTGAGACAGTAAAAAGGATGATGCATGAGACTGCAGGGCACTGCAGCACTTTGCAGTCTGTAAGTAATTCAGAAGGATGTTGAACAATATCCACAGGAGATAAATATCTTAAAAACAGATTCAGAAAAATTTCATCCAAGAATTCTGTAAGAATTAGCTGAAAGGCCCTGCTGGCTGATACTAATCTGCAGTACAGCTTGCAATAGCAGAAAGACTTCAGTTGCCTAGAGAGCATTAATTTTGTGAAAGCTCTCAATAGAAGGGCAAGCAGATGACCTGCATAACTTAAGACCAGCGATCCTGGTATTAATCCAGGATAGATTAATGAAAAAGTCATGTAGGATTTACATCACAAAGAGTTAAAGGATGTATTAATACTACCACCAGTCATCAGAGTAGATTGGAAAGTACATCTTGTCAAAAAAATCATTTGATTATTTGAGGAAAATGGATCACAGACTGGTTTCAAAAATTTAGGGATCACCTACAACAGAATATGTTTCTAGTAGGATCTGTACTTAGCCTAATGTTAGTCAGTATTTTAATCAAATCTGTAAATGTTATAGCTGAATAACAAATGAAACTAAAAGGAGGGCAGGCCAGACACCCTGCCAAACTCTAAACCAGTTATGCAATAATCTGCTATCAATACAGGCTGGAGGAGCAGGGAATTGAGAACAGCCATGCAGAGAACTTGGGGGTACTGGTAGATGAAGAGCTGGATGTGAGCCAATAATGTGCCCTTGCAGCCCAGAAAGCCAACCACATCCTGGACTGCATTAAAGGAAGTGTGGCCAACAAGTGAAAGGAGGTGATTCTCCCCCTCTACTCTGCCCAGCCTTTACTGTATCTGGGTCTGGGGTCCTCAGCACACAAAAGCCATCTCTTAGGATGGGTCCAGAGTGGGTCCAGAGGAGGCCATGAAGATGGTCAGAGGGCTGGAGCACCTCTCCTATAAAGACAAGCTGAGAAAGTTGGGAATATTTAGCCTGGAGAAGGGAAGGCTCTAGGGAGACCTTTTAGCAGCCTTCCAGTATCTAAAGGTTGCTATAGTGGGTTGACTGTGGCTGGATACCAGGTACCCACTAAAGCCGCTCTCTCACTCTCCCTCTGCAACTGGACAGAGGAGAGAGAAAAAAAACAGCTAAGGATTCATGAATAGAGATAAGAGCTGGGAGAGGTCAGTTACTGATTACTTTCATGGGCAAAACAAACTCAAAGTGGGGACAGTACTTAAATTTATTACTGACAGGATGAAAGCCAAAGAATGAGAAATAAAACAGTCTTAAAAACACCTTCTTCTCACTCCTCCTTCCTCCCATGTTCTCCCTCCTCCCCCCCAGGGTGCAGGGGAACAGGAATGGGGGTTACAGTCAGTTGTCATTTCTGCCACTGCTCAGGGAGAGGAGTCCTTCCCCTGCTCCCTTGGGATCCCTCCCACTGGAGACCTTAATGGACCTCTCTGGCATGAGTCCATCCCTTGGGCAGCAGTTCTTCCCAAACTGCTGTCCCATGGATCACTTCTCCATGGGGTGCAATCCTTCACAAATGAGCTGTACCGATGTGGGTCCCCACAGGGCCACAAGTCCTACCTGGGAAAAACCTACTCCAGTGTGGGCTCCTTTCTCCATGGGCTGCAGGTCTCCAGCAGGACCCTGATCCATCTTGGACCTCCCACAAGGTAACAACCTCCTTCATGCATCCACCTGCTCCAGCATGAGCTCCTCCATGGGCTGCACAGGGGTCTTTGCACCCTGATGGTCCCCCATGGGCTGCAGGGGCACAGCTGCCCCACCATGGGCTGCCCCACGGGCTGCAGGACCTCAGCTCCAATGCCTGGAGCACCTCCTGCCCCTCCTTCTGCACTGACCTTGGTGTCTGCATTGTTGTTCCCATGTTCTCACTCTGCTCTTCCCTGGCTGGAATTTCTTCTGCGCAACAACCTTCTGTTCTTAAATACGATATCACAGAGGTGTTACTGTCACTCCTGATTGACTTGGCCTTGGCCAGCAGCAGGAAGTCCATCCTGGAGCCGGCTGGCATTGGCTCCATGGGACAGGGGAATCTTCTAGCAGCTTCTAACAAAAGCCACCCCTTTAGCTCCTCTGCTACCAAAACCCAGCCACAGAAACCCACTACAGGTGCCTACAAGAAAGATGGGCACAAAATTTTGAACAGGGCCTGTTGCAAGACACAAGGGGTAACAGTTTTAAACTAAAAGAGGTTCCATTTAGAAAGATTTTTGTTATAGTGACAGTGGTAAAACACTGAAACAGGTTGCCCAAAGAGGTATCCCACACCTGGAAACATTCAAGGACAAATTGGACGAGAGTCTGAGCAACCTAATCTAGTTGAAGATGTCCCTGCTTGTTGCAGACATGTTCAGCTAGATGACTTTTAAAGGTCCTTCCCACCCAAACAATTCTATGATTCTATGAAAGTCATACATGTAAGGAAAAAAAGGAATGTTGACCATAACCACATGCTAAAAAATTGCATCGGGGGGGAGGGGGGAAGTAAAAAAAAAAAAAAAAAAAAAGAAATAAGAATGAAGAGTTAATGGCATGTGGGTAAACAGACGTGTGGAAGAAAGCTTCCATTATAGTGACCAAGCTAAAGAGGCATATATGATCTGCAGATACACAAAGAGCAATAAATGGGCCAAAGCCATTGTGATTTCAGCTACACCTTATGGCACTGATGAGACTAGTAATGGAATGATTCCTCCAGCTTTGGTGATCTTATTTCAAGAAAGATATTGAAGGTGCACAACAATTATTTGAGAGCTCAAAGAAAATGCCTTGTGTAGACAGAATACTAAATCTTCTCAGCATTTTAAAAAGCAATAGTGAGAGGTGTCTTCTTACAACATACAAAATATCTACATGTGATAAAACAGTGATTATAAAAGGAATTTTAATAAATTGGAAAACGTATAACAAAACAACAAAAAAAAACTAAAAAAAGATGGAAGACCAAGAAAAACAAAACAATACAAAAAAAAAAAAAAAAAAAAAAAACAACAAAAAACACACACACATGAAAACAAGCAAATGAAGAAAACCACCGAGCAGATGAAAGCTAAGTACAAGGAAATTTAGGAGGGGAAATGCTCTAATTTTTAACTGCAAGGATGATAAATCTGTGGAGCAAGAACCAATAGACATGTAGTTTGCCCACCTTTTAATTCCTTCAAATAAAGATTGAAAGATTTCTGTAAGAGCAGTGTAAGTCAGATGTAACATATGCACTAATTATTAGAAAAATTATTAATCTCATTACAGAGGTAGATGCTCAGACGACCTGCTGATTGCTTCTGTCCTTCAATCCTACAAATTCATGCAAAGAACTGAACTCCTCTTGTTCCAACTCAACTTTCATGAGTTACTGACACATGGATGTTTGATGGCTTCTTGCTTCTCGCAGGAAGCCCACTGGAGTGACCATTCATGAATTACATGTAAATACTATGCCATTTCCTTTCTCTGAGGTGCAAACCATGATGATCCTGATTTAAAACAAGATCAAAATACTGTAATTAGGAACCAAATTAAAAATATTTTAATTGTAAGTTACTTTCTGCAGTGTGTTTGCTCAGTCTGTTCTGCAGCTGTCACTTAAGTAGTTCAGAACATCCAGGCCAGCATTATGTTTCTCTTGTATGCAAAATGCTTGTAATGAACCCCATTATGTAACCTGCCGGTGAAATAACTATGATTTTGCAGAAGATATTGTAGAATTTGGTACAGGGAAAAAGGGGAGGCATGAAGAATATCTTTTTAACTCACACTTCGAACTAATGATGACAGACTGTCAGGAAAGAAATATGAAGGTATATAATTATTGGCTGGCATGCCTCAGGCATCACCCAGGTGTTAACAATACATAAAGGCTGGGCATGCAAGGACTAACCTCCTCCAAAGGTCCTTTGGGATCTGTCTCATATTTTAATACTGCCATTTGCTTCACAGTATTGTTGGATTAGCAACAATTGGTTATAACAGAATAGTAGCAAGAAGCACACATGTACATAGTCTTTTTTCCCCGATATTATGAATTCCCACCCAAGATAACTCAAGTTATTAAATTAATTGCACAAAAACAAGCGTCCCTGCTAAACTAATGGTGAGTGGTTCCTAGAAGTGCTTCTTTTGCTTCTGTAGCACTACTCAAATGAGCAAAACTTTGCCTACTTTACAGAAGGGATGCAACACTTGCTTCCCATTAGATGAAGACTCACAACAGGAACTGAAAATCAAATTCTGACTTAACTTGATATTTGTTGTTCAAGCCAAAAGTTTACACTGTAAAATTGTTACTCAAGCACCTTATGTGAACAGCCAGTGGTGACACATGGTAGCAATGAATTTATGGCTATTCTGTAGTCTGAAAGTGAATCACCAAGATTATTCAGTTTATACTTACAAATAACAAAGCAATAGCAGAAATCTGGATCAGTTTCTGAGTGATTCATAAGTATGGATGGAAAACATAATCCTGATAACTACCTGACGAGCTCTGACACACACAAACACCCACAAACTGGCACACAGTGCAAAACAGTTCTTGTGGTTGCAAAAGAGTTTCCATTTATTCCCTGCTTTGAAAAGTAAAAACTTCCAAAAACTTTCCAGGCCAATAACTTCTGAGGCTTTCTCTTCCATCAGTGGGTTCAGGGTATTTTTTGGTCTAGCATTGGGCTCTTCATAAAAGTCTGAAGAAAATACACAGTCACTTTAAAAAGAAGTTTAAACATATTTTTTGCATCATTAAAAAATAACGTGTGAAAAGGAAGTTTTCCCATTTCCTTTAAGGCCTGAAGCCAAAAAATTATTTAATATTAAAGTGTCGGCTTAGCAAGACAATATTTCTCCATATGCACAGTTGGCTTCCCAGAAATACTTGTTTGAGGACATGATTCAGTTCAGACTGATAATGGCTTCAAAGGTTTTAACTAAGGCCCTGCAGGTACATTTGGACAGTGGAGAGTCTTACCATGCATAAATCTGTAGTTAAGTACACAGAGAAATGCCAAGTCCAAGTAATTGCTCCAGCATGGTCAAGGTAACTTTTTTTAATGCTGCAATAAAGTCAGAAGTCAAACAAATGCCCCTCCTCTCTTAAGTCCGTCACCTTCTGCAAACAAGATTGTCCTGAGACCCACTGGGCTAAGCTCTTGAAGATGTCACAACCTTTATTTCTTTTCTTACACTTTTGTCTGAACATAATATTTCTTTGCTTTCTCTGCTCATGCTTAATTGAGATAATCAACTGCAGCACCTGTGTTGAACCCAAAGGGTCACTGGGAACGTGGCTAAGCTCCATAGGCAGCGTGCATGAGGAGGGCATTGACAGCATCATAGCCTTAGTGTAGTTCTGCGCCTGGAATAAATGCTGTCAGTTCTTGGTTTGCATGAATATCCTGCCTCCAGATCTGGAGATATGACCAGATCCCTGCTCAGTGAAGTCTAAGGAAGATCAGAACTCCACATACATTATTTCAACACATGATAGCTGGGTCATCTCAGAAAGTATCCAGAACCATACATTGCATAGGGAGTGTTAGGTGTGTCAGCCTATGACTTACCACAAGTGTGGAGATAGGACTAGCTGCTCACCTTCCTCATCCCTACAAGTACCAAGTAAGGTTCTGCCCTAAGTCTTCTTTTTTTCCTCACACACCATCTTTATTTCCTGCAGAATATATGACTTTCCAGATGAAATCTGACATGTAGAAAACAACTTTGCAAGAAACAATGTCTGAAATGTTCTACTGGTGTATTCTTCAGAATAGAATCAAATTGAATCGAATCAAATCGAATCAAATAGAATAGAATAGAATAGAATAGAACAGGAGTGTATCCTTCTGTATAGTCCTTAACTGTTCAGATCAGACGTTTTATTAAGTTTCACATTTCAAAAACGGACTTTAGTATGTAAATTCATTTGCCACTTCCATTTCCAAATAATGCTCTGTTTGAAAGTGTACTTCCTATGTATGCCACCACAAAACTGAATTGTAGGAAGAACACATTAATTTATACAAGTCTTATATAGATCATACATCAGTTAGTTTAGAAGTACTCTCACTTTATTTTAGAGGATTGATGAATTCTGCTTTCTAAAGGAGCTTCGTCATAATAAGAGCCAATTCTGAAGCATAAAACTCTTCTTTGTTGTGATGATCCAATTATGAAATCTCCAACAGACCTAAATACTAATTTTATTTTCCTACTCTTGTTTGAACCAAATTTTCTTTAATTACTTCTGTAGCTGGCTCTATTTGTCAATATCTATTTTGTGTTTTCTACCAGATATCTTCTTGTAACACAAAGAGAAGATCACACTGATTTCCTTTACTATTTTCTTCTTTGTGACTACCGGAGCTTGCTTTCAGGCACAGATTTCACATGTAATGTGATTGAAAAGCACCACACTCTTACTGTTAGTATTATTTTATCATTCTAACCTGTGTTTCTTTTTCTTGCTGAATTTTAATGCATACAAGTGCCTTGGAATAGGTTGGTCATTGAGTTTCATTCAACATAATAAATTTTTAGCTGCTAGTTTAAGCTGAAAATGGCACCTGTTACAAAAAAGCTTACCACATGTCCTTTAACTCTCCTTCCTCAGATCTGTTCATGCCACTCATGTCCCCTAAGGCACCAGTGTCTGTTGCAACTCTTTAATTGCTGTCACTCCCTCATCTGTTCATTCATTCTTTCTTCTCTTTCCCCCCTTTGCACCCCCGACGGGGTGTGGTGCATTTCTGTGGCAAAATGTCTTCAGAAAAAGTGCTTCTTAGCATTCTTAGAATGGGCTGCAAATCTGCAGTGCCAGATTTCATTCCCCTATAACTCACACCAATCGCACCACAACACCCCAGATTTTGGTTCTGCACCCCATCACCTCAGCCACAAATCTGCAACTTCTCCACCACTGAGAATGCATTCTCCAGCAGTCATAAAGGCAAGCAGAGGCAATTATGTTCTCCCAGAGTGTGAGCAGTACCAGAAGGACCTCATCCTACAGGTGTTCAGTGCTTCAAATCTGGGAAGAGCCTCTGGCTTTCAGTATATCCCCCACACTACACGTGTCGCAACCCAAGGTAGTACAAGCATGCAGTAAACAGCGGTAGGCCAACTGAGAAACTCACAGCTTTGCATGCCTGTAAGGGGTGAGTCTGTGGTACACCAAATCTCTGCAGGTGCTTTCTCTGAGGCCCAGCTAAATTGAACCATTATATAGCTGCCACAGGCAAAGAACACAAAATTGGGCAGTTAGCACAGCTCAGCTGACACGTGATAACTTGCTAGGCTGAATGTGTAAGACCAAATGTTTTCTATACCTTGCAGTACATATTTACTATACATAAAAAATTACCATGCATCAACTAAATAATCAAACTTAACATTAAAAAATAATTAACCCAAAAACCTTTTTGTACAAATTTTCTTTCTGTTTACTTGTCCAAAAAAAAAGGGAAGTATTCACAGAACATATTTAGAATCATGATCTCTGCTGTCTGCGGTGGGGAGCGGACAAACCAAGTCTCAAGATATTTATTACAGAATGAGAAGGAGACAGCAGGAATACAGTGTGGTGGTAGCTGCAGCAGCTTAGCACTGTGCACTGATGGCACCTGCATGGAGTGAGGCATCTGCGTGCTGCAGAAGCCTCTGTAGCCCAGCAGAAACATTATGGTCCCATGAGGTCTTTCCAAGAAACAAGCACGTTTGGTCACTGTCTACAAATGCAGCACCACTACTAAGCAATCGTTTTTCTCAAGGGATGGTGCGTGAAAAAAATACTCCTGCCATTTCCCCACCATAAAAATGTTGGGAAACAAACCACTAAGTCGTTTCAGACCTTCAGTCACTTCAACAATAGCCCACTGAGATTTACAGTGCCATGTCAGTAGGGTCTGGAAGCCTCAGAAGCACCACTGCTGTGATAGAGTGGACCATCACCCAAGTTAATTTATCCTGCTTCTCAGATGTTCATTCCTGGATGATCATCTCTTTTGTCCCTGTTTATCAGAGGCTGTTTCAAAGATGCCTCAAGAATGCTATCTGTGGCAGCCCAGTGCCAGCCCTTTGAGGATTTATGAAATAGGAGTCATGATTTCTGCACCTATTAATAACAAAATTAACAAATAGTGTAAGACAAAACCTAGCAATTCAAAATTATGTTCATTAATCTTTCTGCATTAATCACCCTGCTGTATGCTGCACCTTGTAAAGCTTTTATATCTCTTTGTAACTAGCCTCAGATCGCTTTGTAGTAGTCCAGACTGGATGGGGAAAAGGCATAAATGACTGTGTAAATACTTTGTAATCCATTTATTCCATTTGTTAATTTGTCATCATGTTAAGTTCCAGCAAAACAATGTTTGTCAAATGCCACATGAGTGCAACACATCAATCATGACAAGATGGAGGGTTCAAAAATATGCTTTAGGATGCTGACTTCAGTTCTCTGCTTCTTAGTCTCTGTTTTGGTTTGTTGGTTATTTGTTTGTTTTGTTATTGGGTGTTGACTATAAGGTCTGTTTTTTTTTTTTAAATCAGGGCATGTTTTGTATTGCTGGAAATGGTCTGGGTGGGGGTTTTGGTCCTCTCTAAACAATTTGCACCTCCAGAATTTCAGAAAAATAAATTATACACACATACAAAAATAATTACACGGATTTAAAAAAAAAAAAAGTTTTTTTCCAGTTGTGTGCAATCATTTCAGTACAACGTAATTCTACAGAAAGTACATTTATGGTTTTAGTAAGGAGTAGAAAGAACCTCTAAATAATCTTATTATTGCAAGGAATGCAATTTTAATACTAATTTTCCAGGATTTTAATTAATTAGGTAGTTTAAATTTCTTTATTTATTCATTACAGTTTCATTCTTTACCTTACAGTTTTAGGTGAGAGGTATTTGAAGCCTTAGGGAAACAAGTTGCAACACAATCCTACTCAAACCACATAGACCTAGTTTCCTGAAGATACACATTTCACTGTCTAGTCCCTTCTTACATTAATAATTACCGCTAGAATAAACAAGAGTTAAATAAAGCTACTGCAGGTTTAAGTCTTTGTCCATTATAAAAGAGGGGATGAAACTGCCCAGACATAAGTTGTGGCTGTTGGCATTCTTTGCCTTCCTAATCCTTCCTGCTCAGCTCACATGCCTGAAGTTAGCAGGCATTTAATGACTATGAAATGTGCTTTTCCTTCTTGTGTCCCCTTGTACAGAAGAGAGGCTCAGATTAGTCTTGCTGTGGATCCATCAGTGCACTTAATAACTGTCAATTTATGCATTGCCTTCTCATATTAACATGATGGCATAAGGAAGAGAGTATTCAGATCCCGAAACACAGATTTCAAGCTGAGATATTCCATCTAAGCTTTACTAAGAATCACTCTGGAAAGTGCAAGGTCCGCTGCAGTGAGATGGGATAGTGCAGCGTGCTTGCAGGAGGAGCCACCTACCAAGTCCAGGTAGTCAGGTTAACCAGCCTTTCCATGGGCACAAATAGCTGGATTTCACAACTCCTGATTTAGTTTAGAGTGTTTGCTAATAGTAATAGTAATATAAAACCTGATGTGAGCTGAAGCACCTGTTAACTCAGTGTCTGAGGAAAACTAGGGCAAACTGGTGATACTTAATGTTGTTGTGTCCAATCACCAAGCATCATATAACTATCCAAAGAGGGAAGTTCCCTCCAGCTCTGCCCACCTTTTCTTGCCCACTGCAAGCTGTGTACCTGTACATTTTGTCGCTTTCAGTTTTCTTTTAGGGATTGTGACCCACATTCCAGGCTGTTACTTGGACTCTGGAAAGTTACAATTCAGATAGTTACAGAGATGCATAGGGAACTTCAGAGAAATTGTGGAAACCCTTGAAAATATGGTTTGCAAATTTAAATTAACATTGTAGTGGGACGTGCCACATGGCATCTCTACAGAAGAGATGCATCAATTCAAATTGCAGACAGAAGCCTTGAGGAAACAATTGTTCACTTAAGTGATTAAGGACTGAAACGGTTTTTTTTCCAGAAGCCTCGCAGCAAACGCTAAGCTTGCCAAGAGCACTAGCCAACAGCTTGTTTTGAGTAGACAGAAGTCATGGCAGGAATTTGCAAGTCTTGCCAAAACCCTCATAACTCTAAGTCTGATAATCAGATATACCCATAGGTGAAAAAGCATTCTCACAGTGCCTTGTAAGAATCCTTTTCTGTTCAATTTGCTCTTGATACACAATAGCTGGATTTTTACAGTCAGACAAGGTGTTTTCCCAGCTTGTATCTAGTACTTTTAATTTCTGTGTGGATCTATCTCCTGTTCAGATCCATGGGAACAGCAACTTTTGCACAGCATTTGTACAGTTTTTCTTGTGCTGAAAATGCTGCTTAGGAAGTGACTGTTTCACCGCCTAGTTCACCAACCTTCAACACCATGTATTATGAATCATAAAATATTAATCTTGAGTCTTTAACAACATAAATAAGAATCTTGTTTAAACAAGAACAAACAATCACCGCACAGTTATGCTACTGTGAATTAATTTCCCATTACTTCGAACAGTATCAGACTTCCAGCCTTGGAAACTTTCTTACTAGTTCTTGAACTTTCTGAAATAAAATCACAGTAAAAGAACATAAGGGCATAATTTTGTTTTCATTTTCATGATACATGGGCAGATATTAGCCAGACACTTAGATTTCAAGTTTACTTCAGGATCTATTCACTGACACTAAATAATTGCATGCTTTTAACTAATTGTTCTATTTATTTAACTAATAACTTGAAATAATTTTAATAGTCCTCTAATTTTAAGTATTACCCTAAAACACCAATAACAAAACTGAAGGGACTCTTTTAGCCAGCAAAATACATAACAAAAGGAAATGAGTTATATTTAAAAGGCATCAGACCTATAACACCTCTGCTAAGCATCAAATCCAGAGAAATAATAAATAATGCACTATAGTTCATGTTAATTTTAACATTATTCATTCATGAATGAACAGAAATAGGTAGCTAACTCAATAATGGCACTTTTCAAGTATATCCATGGTAATGTAAAAACTATGTTGCCGTTTGGGGTTGATTTTTTTTTCATAAAACACAGGTATCACAGAACAATGTGTGGGAACTTGGCAGGATGGAGAACATCTAAAAAACTGTGGGTTGTTTTTTTTTTTTAGTGAAAGCAGGGGGGGAAAAGCCCTGTATTTTCCACAAAGTCTGAATTCACACAAGAGGCTGTGACAGTATCGTTATATAGCACACATTCAAATCCAGCATAGTTTCAAGAAAGTAATATATACATGGCATAAGATGTTTTCAAGCATTTAATAAGGTGGATGATGGTGTCACAATTTTTAAATATATAGGTTACGTTTCCTTTAGTGTTAACAGAATTTTTATCCACTCTCAGACGGGTTTATATGCAATGCTAAAATTATAAAATCCCCAGTATTCTGAAATGTTTAGTCATTTGGCTTTATCTTCAAAGAAAGCAGCATTCACATGAAACCAAAAGATCTATTTACTGAGTGGTTTATGGGTTATGTTATACAATGAAACTAAAACATGAGATTTGGAGCACTTAAAAATATTTTTCTTATTTCTTTTCACTGTAATTGGGTTGTTTTGGTGTGTATAGTTTGGGGTTTTTTACAGTATGGAAATTTGTTATTGAAGTAATGACAACCTTATAAGGTTAGAAGTCCTTATTTTATCCTGCAGTTATTACAACACAATTCTTTGAATAATAATAGAACTTTCTTTCTCAGTAAATATTTTCCATGACCAAACAGCTTTTGTAAATAGCCAAAATAAAACGTATACACATGAATATACAAATCCAAAACTCATCTGACATTATCATTCTATTTTCCTTTTTAGGTCCTAAACCTCAATTCCTTGCATATTGCAAACTATCATTACATTTTTAAGGGGGTTGAAGTGCTCAGAACATGTATTTAACATCCATGTAAAATATAAATAAAAATGGACAACAAAAAGAAAAATCTTTGTGGTCTAGACCCTCCCATGGCTTAACACAATTTCATTTGATACACTTAGTTAATAGGCTTTCCATTAACTGACATGCAAACCAGATATTCATTCTTTTCCACTCTTAGATTTGCATACACAATGTCTACAAGTTCAAGATCGGAAAACGAGTCTTGATCTGTAGCTACTCTAAATTCTAGTTCAAGAAAATTTATATTATTTTATATATTCATGTACCTGTTGCACAAATGACAAATTAAAAAAATGTGCATTTAGCAAAACTAAGGTGATTATTTCTTTGAGCAAAAGTGAATTGTCACTTTTGTTGTAGAAAGTGCTGTTATTGGAAAATGTCACACTAAGCACAGAAAAGTAAGCCCATTTTATGGTAACTTAGTTTATATCTGAAATTCATTATTGCAGTTTTCAAATACTGTAAGGTGCTCTATCTTCTCTAAACTGTGTGATTTAATGTGCTAAAAGTTGTGAAGTGTCTTATTTAGGTAGAAATATCAGTCATATTTTGTAGGAAATGGTATTCCTCTTCCTGGAGAAGTAGAAGTCAACTTAAGCATATCATAAATCTGATTTTTAGTATAAAACCACTTTATGTAGCTGTTATTTAACTTTACAAATATAGGCATATAAAACTTTATTGAGACAAGAAACATCTTATATTTTACATTCCAGTGCAGTAAACCATAGGCCATCAAATATCTTTTTTTTATTCCAAAAATGCTTGGTTTGGTTTTTATGTTTTTACTCAACCTGAGTGCAGTAAGGTTACAAGCTCTGTCTGCAGGGAGGGAGAATGGGGCTTTAGTATGACAGATGAGTCTGGTGAATACTTTAGTGAAATAATAAAAATAAATATGTCAGCTTGTCATTAAAAGAAATAGGCTGTCATTCTTTGTTTATTAGTCCTGCCTGCAACCCAGGGTTACCTACTGTGTGTAAATAGGTTTGCTAGATAACTTGATTTCCTGTTTCTTTGAAAAAAAAAAAAAGAAAAAATTAATACAATTAGCTCATTTATAACACTTGGTAGGTTAAAAATTTAGGTTTGTATCATTTTGCTTAAAATCTGTACTTTTTATATAATAGAGTAGAGGCTATTCTAATTCTGGCTTATTCTTATATTATGTATCAGAAAAGTAAGAGCGCTGCAGCATAATAGCTGAAGTGTTGAGAGAACTTCATAGCAAAACCAGAAAGAGCCTAATGAGCACATATATAAAAAGAAAAACACACATTAACAAAACCAGAGAAGGGTCGGTGGTCACAAGAGCCACAGAATTGCTGGATACACTGTAGGCTTCTCCTGAAGCCTAATACAAATGTCTCTATTATAGCATACACCTTACAGTGACACTGGTCCCTTTGTTCCTAAATACAACCTTGTGTAAAGATGGAGCGCTGTAATTAAAGGAAATAACCAAAGTAAATTACTATTTACAGCAAGCTGAAGTAATACAGTGCTTATTTTTTAAAATGTGCCTGGCTCAGGCGACTTTATTTAATCATGCTTTCAAATATTTCTGACACAGACATCTATAGGTTTGATCTGCTTGTAAGAGATGTTTTGAGAGCTGGCTTCCTGCCTTTGCTCATGGCAGACAGGGAAAGTTAATAAACTTAGGACATCCATTGAAATTATCGCTTTCTCCTATACATGGCCAAACAGGCAAGATACCTCACCCAATATCCTGAGCCAAGACAAAAGGAGGAAAGACAACAAGCCTCCATAATGAAAGCACTGAAAGGTGTTTATTTTTGGATTCTGTGTCCTAACCCTGGGACTCTCTCCCTGATGAGATTGTTGTGTGAAAAGGCACAGTGCAGCTTTCAGGATGCAGCCGTACCTTCTGGTGTGCGAGAAGAAGGTAGATTTTGATGCCTCAGTGACCAGATCTCCTTCCAAGTAGTTTGCTAAATTCCCACTGGCTAGGAACAGCAAAGCTGGAAGTGCACTAGATGGAAACCAGGGGCCACGATAATTGTACAAAGGCCTGCTGAGATTTTCCTCACTGCTTCCAGTAAAAGAAAAGAGTCCCCTACTAGCAGTGGTAAGTCCCACAAGAAGGAACAGTACACTATGTTCACTCATATATGAATAACACTTATTTTATAACATGAAGTTATAGATCTGGGTGCCCTAATGGAAAGACGGCTTAAACAAATACATCACTGGGTAAAAAACTCGCCATTTTCCCCAAAGCTATGACTTAACTTGCAGTCCTGCTATGTCTCTAACATAAGGAGTGTTTTGTAAGATTATTTTTTATTTGATATCATAACTGATATGAACAGGATTCTGAGAATTCCATCTTTTTCATTTACACAATCTGGGGAAAAAAAAAAAAGGAAATCAGCTTAAACGGCAATGTGATTGACCATTAAAGGTAGGAGATTGCATTGCTATGGCAGGACATCGGGAGAGGAAACCTGAGGGACCATAATCTGATCTTCCTTTCACCTTTCTATGGTTATGTAATTATCCCAAATCAGTATAAGTTATTAATCCCAATAACTGTAAAACAGTTAAAGCTTTCTGATCTTTTTTAACAGTTTTCATTTTTAAAGGCTATATAATATTGTACTGCAGAAAAGATAAAATCCTATTCACCATTACCTGACTTCATATACATTTCCACAGCAGGAGAGAATGATCTGAAATCCCAGGAGCAGTGAAGTAAAAAGCTACTGGAGGTGGAAAGCTGTGCAGACCTAGCTGTGGGGATTCAAGGCACAGCATTGGTTAACCAGGAAATGCCACAAGTATGAATTGTTTCTGCACTCATGGAGTGCCCAATTTTGAGACTACTGAGCATTAGACAAAGCAGAAATGCAGCTGCTAAGTTAGTCTGCACTTAGAGCGCTGCTCTAAGATGAAGGCTAAAAAAGTACTATCAAAATGCCTTGTGTGTTCTGAAATGATAGAGCTTATTGTCACACAGGTAAGGGGGAAAAGAAATCTGGAGAAGGCAGAAAATGCACTGTTCTGTGTTCTCTCACCATAGTTTAAGTATCCCTTCTCAGGGTAAAGAAGATAACAAAAACAGTCATGATATCTTTTCTGAGGCAAGAAACCTGCACCTGGACCAGACCAAAGAATCATTCCTGACAGTATCTGCCTGAGAAAGGACATGGGAACACCACATTGGGTAGCAACATTCTCCCTACTTGTTCTCCTTATAATTTCTGCTTCTGCTTTGGAAAGAAGGTGAGCAAAACGAAAAGTTCAGAGTGAAACTCACCACCAAATCTGCAATTTTGCTTACCCTTGGCTGTGGAAGAACCCTCAGCCTTTCACAGCTAGAAGCAAACAGGGAGAGGGAGGTGCCACCCAGACCAGCTGAACTGCAGGGCCACTGTGCAGTAGAGCAGCAGTCACACTGTGGGGGCAAGTGTAGGGAGATTAACCCACTGAGAGTTTAAATCTGCTGAGTAGGAGCACGTGTCTTTAAAGCAATATATAAATTGGACATTTGGTGTGTTATCAGAGTTAGATGAGGGGCTGGAAGAGATTATCAGTAATCTTGTATGACTGCAGAGCCACTATCTCATCCCTGAAAAGCACCAGGTCAAGTGCAATACAGTGGTGCTGGTTAGCAAGAGGATGGAAAGGGAGAGCCAAACAGCAGGAAGAGTTCAGGGGTAAAAGGTGCTGTTTGCTGTGCACAGAAAAAATGTGATACCTATAACTTCATCCAGTTCTGCTTGTGCCCCAGACATGAAACAGCCTTATTTGACCTTTTATCTGCTCATCTTAGGGAGCAGTGGCAATTTAAAAACTAGGAAAAACAATTTTCTAGTGCTTTTTCTGTCTGTAGGCTACTTGGAAGAAATTAGAGATATTAATCAAAATTTTAACTAAAAAAAAAGATTTTGGCTAACTTCATTTTCAGAACAATGTTCCTGGCGCAGGGGGAGGTCATCATATAAGGCCTCCAGGATCCAAGATTGCTAATTACTGGCACAGTTCTCCAGTCAGTGTACCCTTTAGCATTCTCCTCTCTGAGTCACTTAAAATACCGTATGTGAAGCACAATACTTGAGAAGGAAGAAGAGAAATCTGTAAAGCGTAATTATTTTAGATGTATTTCATTTTGACTGTACTTACACTTCCTGACTTATCATTGACCTGGATCCTCTACTCCCAGATAACTTTACTTTCTATATCCATGCATTTCTTCTATTATTCAAAAGCATGGGAACCATGAAAACAACTTGATTAAAAAAAACCATCCTTTTGATGCTAAACCAAAATCAAATTATTTTCACTTATGATGAAGAAATTTTTAGTGCTCAGCTACAAACCCAGTGAAATGCCAATTTTAAACTAATGAAATATTGACAAATAAACTGATATATTCAGGTTTGTGTAATAAGATCCAGTAGTTGTAATCAGTCTTTCAAATAACTTATTCAGAAGCATTTTCATTCAAAATATTTTTAATTTTTTTTAAGAACTGTGTAATGATATAACTAATAAACCTGCATTTCATACAAATCATTGAGCAATTGGAAAATGGGTGAAAATAATTTCCTTTTCAGAAGAACTCAACACTTTAAAGGAACAGTTTGGAAAAGCCTTTTGGATTATTCCTAAAAGCATCTAAAATTGTCATATTATAAACAGCAGTATCTGCTCTTGAAATTTTGGTACTTTTTGAAGAAAGGAAAAACAATAAAAGCCATTCAGACTGAAAGCATATTTTGGTATTCAGTACTGGGAGCATGTACAGCAGTACTGTAAACCAGGGTTTAAAATGTTGTGATCTAAATAAAACACAAACATTAATGTCAAGTTTTACTTGTTTACAAAGGCAGAAGACTGCTGAAGGACAAGGACTGCAGCAAGGAGCCTCTACGAGAAAAGTCAGTGGAAAAGGAAGTAGCAAGAATTGACTGGTAGCAAACAGGTTTCCATTAAGAAGTCGACTCCAGCTGGACATCTCTGTGATAAGAGAGATGATTTTAAGGTGTCCAAAGGCAGTGAAAGCCAAGGTGGCAAAGGAGACATATACTGTACTGATGATGGGACAAAAAAAGGAACTATGGGAGAGCCTAGGAGATGGTAATGATCAGAGATGGGGCAACTGGGTGGGTAGGTGGTGAGAATCAAAAAAACCCCACTGAGTTCATGTGGGGAAAGGAAAAAAAGAAAATTAATAAATTGCATTAAAAACCTCTCTGACAGTCCAAAGGCCTGAGAAGTGGCAGTCAGACTTGTAGGTATGTGTTTGATCAGGGAGAAGAACAACCACTCCAGCCACGAGTAGCAGTGGAAAGGAGGAAGTCAGCACAAAGCATTGTACCCCTGTCTGCCTCTACCCCTGTCAGTCCCTGTGCCGAGAGGAGAATCTGTGTTACCCAGCAGTGGGTGAGCTGGCAAGAGTGGGCAGGGGAGGGAGGGAATGCAGAGCAGCTCCATGCTGCACCTGGCTCCACTAGCACTTCCAGGGGGGTTGTTTCTGAAGAGAAGACATGGAGCTGTTTAGGCCTTGAACCTTGGCTGTGGCTGAGCCTGGAAGGAGGAAAATGAAAGCAAAACAAGAATATGAATTATTCATATTCCTACATTATTGTGCTTAGAAAGCAATAGACAGAGCTGGATGGAAGAGAAAGGCCTTACAATGGGGAAGCTGGGGGGCTAGATGCACCTCAAAAAGATGAGGTGGAGAGGTGGCATTTTATTATTACTTCTACAACTCTGAAAAAAAACCAATAATCACCCTGATCAGGAGTAAAAATACATAAATTAAATATTATGGAAATGAAGGCTGCAGACTAAATTAAAATGACATCAGAAGCACCACAGAGACTTCTTGTATCTGGAGCATTTTGATATGTGGCAGCCCATAACAGCAAAGAATTGATCTAGTTGATCTACCTCCTGCTATTTTTCCATTTATGATTTGATTTTTCTATATGTGCATTTACTCATAGCTTAAATGCCCAACTGTTTTCCCTACCTTATTACCACTGGAGTGTAACTAGTGATTTTAGAAGCATTTGCAATTCTGTGTGCCTGCTAATGTGCTCATCATCTACAGGTAGTAAGGTACTCTTATTGAAAAATATTCTATTTCAACCAGCCTGAGACTTGCAGACTGTCAGTGGGAACTGGGAGGCCATCATATACAAACAAGGATTATTGAAAAAGCAAGACGTTTGACAAGCCCGCTTGCCTGCCTTTCTTTGGCATTCTAAACATAGGCTGCAAAGGGGAAATGGGCCCGCCTGTTTCTTCAGAGAATTTCTGTGTCAGGAGCTTCCTCTGCTCACTGCACAGCAACTTTTTTCTTGTAAGGGAAAAGGAAAAATAAGGACATGCAATTTATAATATATGTTTTCCACAATAACTAGTAATACGATCAATAACTGGCAATAGAAATGTTCCGCTAGTGGCAAGGAACATTTTATGGTCTCAGCTCCATCAGCTGACATTACTAAGAAATACATGCCATGGTTTCCTTCACAAGACAAACAATATTGCAGCTACAAATTCTCTGTGTTTCTTAGAGGCTTGTTGTAATCTTTATTTTCTTTCACATTTTATTTCATAAGACATAAACATATGCTTTGTCCCATCCTGCGGCACATCTACAAAACTTAAATGAACATATTAATTTACATTTATGTTGAATCACCCCAGTTTAAACTTGCTAATAAAGCTTTGGGAGTACCTTAAGGATGAGACATTTACAACTATCTATAAATAAGATTCTGTAAATCTAAATCGTCTCTGACCATTGGGGTCTAGCATTAAGACCCACTAATAATCTCTTCTAGCTCTCACATGGGTAAAATCAGAGGTCTGTTGACTCAAGCACCTCACGGCTGATGCCAGGTATTCCTGCACAAAATGGTTTTGCCTCAGGCAGGCAGTGCCTAGACAACATAGAATCTTGTATAAATGAGCCCAGAACTGCTTTAGGTAATAACCAAGGGGGTGTGTGATCTCCAGAAAACTTTTGTAATGGGTTTCCTTTAAAAAATTCTACCTGTGGTCTCCAGGTCAGTTCATATAAAGTTTATAGAGGCAAAGGTCTGGAAGGTATCTCAAGAAGTCATCTTGTCTGATCTCATTCCCTAAAGAAAATCTACTATATTTATGTTATTCTTGAGAGATATTGTCTAGGCTTTGGCACTTTCATCACTGGAGGTCTTTACATACAACGAATTTATTCCTCTATCTTTACCACAAGGAAATAGCTCTTAATATCTGCCCTATATATTCCTTTCTGAATTTTAAACCCCTTACTTCCTAAGACACCCACCACAAATAAAAAAAAAAAAAAAAAAAAAAAAAAAATTCTTTTGTCTTGTCAGGAGTCTTTTGTATATATGAAGCCCATTACACTTCTGTCCACCCCTGACTCCTAGGTCAGTACATGCTGTGGACCATGCATTTGGTCTTCATCCCTACTGGGGACTTGGCTGAAACACCAAGGACCTTTGTCAACTTGCAAACTGGTTTTCTTTCCTAGGAGCTGAGGCATCTAGGTGTTGACAGAAGGTGAAGGGGGAAGGATGTGACTTGCCCAAAATGGCTAAGGTCTGCAGCCAGGCCATGGGACAGAGGAAAGACTATCTGACTCCCACCATCTCCATATATGACCTGCAAGAACATACTCCAAAGGCAACACAGCACATATTGCTGGGGCAAGACCTGAATTTTATGAGATAAATGCTCCTTCTCTCACTGTACAATGAAAATAATAAAGTTTTGGTCTCTCACTCATGAAATAAGCGTTTCTTTCATCCAGTTCAGTGTCATAATCACTATGGTTACACACAAATCAGTCTGACTTATCCACTTGGTTTAAAAAAAAAAAAAAGTCAACAACAAACCATTAACTCTCTTTCCTGGATTGGTTTTGTTTCATTCTCATTACCTGAATTCAATTGACATAAGGAAAACAACAGGGCTCCTAGGCTGGAAAATGGATTTGCTCCTTGCATTCCTGACAGGATCTTGGATTGGCTCCAGGGACAAACTGCAGCATCACACAGGCTCTTTCACAGTTTCATGGAGAGATCACAGGTGCCAGATATGGTATCTATAAACACACAAGCCTACATGTCAGTGCCCCTTCTCAAGTCAGGAACTTGATGCTGGGCGTCCCAGCCCAGAGCCTTAGAGGGCAGGAATCATTTAGTTAGACTGAAACTGGAGTCACACACAAATATTTTCTGAATCTTATTCCCCCTGTCTGCTTAATCTGCTGTCTATTATGCTTTTTTAAAACATTTATAGGAGGAGTACTACCTACTTGAACAGCAGTCATTTGCTAACACAGCATGAGGGAAGATCAGATCTGGTATATACAGAAAAATTTTAATTTGAACTGGGTAGCTGGTGGAAATATCACCAAGCCCATTCAAACAGACTTAGAGAACCAGCACCTGAGCAACAAGTGATAGCTGATCTTTTAACACTGTGAGAGAAACACATTAAAGTATTTAACAAGAGCATAAGATGGTGGAAAATGAATGGACTGAAAGGAAATTGGAGATCTGTCATCTTTTGCATGATGTTTCGATTTTGAACAAAAAAATATAAGTAAGAGTGTACAGATTCAAAAGGCATAGTAGGAGACAAAGGACAGAAATTATTGCGGTGTTTATCATTGACTACGTTATTGCAACCCCCTTTTTTTCAATGCCATTTGCCAACCATGTATGACTGATAGAAACTAAATGTGATTACTTATCTCAATGTAATTTTTTTCATGACTAATAGGTCCAAAAGTGTGCAAAAACAATTTCATCAATAAATTCTTTTCTCTCTTAAAAAACCCAAACAAACAAATAAAACAAAACAACAAGAACAACAAAAAAAACCCCACAGGTAATAACAAGTACAGCTACTTTTTATATACCAGGGGCTTCTGAAAAAACATAGAGTCCATACATGAAACAAGGCTCTGGAGATATTCCAGTGCATCTGTAGTCGTTAATTAAATCCTTTATGTTGCTCTTATAAGACAAATATCTGGAAAGCAACAGCAAAAACATTGCTAGGAACCAGACATCAGTAAATGAGAGTACATACATCCAAAGAAATGCCAAAAAAACCCCATCAGGTTGTCTGTACAAATATGCATATCTTTACAGCTATAAGCAGTTATTCCTGCTAAAAGGAAAACTCTAAATTATTTGTGTTGTGTCTAGTTTTACCCACAGCCTTTCTGAAAGTATATTCCTTTCAGCTTGCTCCAATGTGTCCAAAAGTAAAGAACACAGTTCTGAGTACTCAGAACCAATAGAAATTTCTACTGCTAAACAAAGATATGCTCAACAGTGTCTCTTTTAGGGCTTCTTGATATATGCTTTCCCTTCTAAATTTTTTTTAACCTTATATTTTGATAAACTCAGTAAGAAACACTTTTATGTGGTAAATATCTTCAAAGCCTTCATCAGTTTTGTTTCAAGTGAAGAGGATGGAGTGTGGTAACTGTCAATGGAAGAGAAAAATAGAGTAAGGAAATAAATATAAATCTGAAATATTTATATAGATTAATATATTAGAGTAAAAGAGTATCTTTTTCAGACTCCTAAGCCCTTTGCCAACACTTAAAATGCAATAAGGAAAGCGTATCAGCAGAGACAAAATACTACCTTCCCTTTCAGGCATAGGAATTAATTCAGAAGAAACAAAGAACAAAACAAGAATAGCAACAATAATGTTTCTTCCTCTCAATAATCAAACAAAAACTCTATCTCACTGGCAATGCAGCATGTTAATTCCTCAGTGTCTTCTCAAAAACAGTTGTTTCTTTTATTTTTTTCATTTTCTTTTTTTTTTTCCCCCTAAGGTTACTTTGAAACAAACTTGCATGGAGGTTCTGAAATATATACATGTTGAATTTCTCTGTGCACCTGTTTGCAACATCCATTTTGACTGTCTCAAAACTCTGAGGGACATGTTCTTCCTCCTTCTGGGAAATTACACTTACTATGTCTCGTGCTCTTTTATTTTGTTTCAGTTAGACCCTCATTTAAAATAACCATCTTGATCCATCTATCTGTAATGAATCTGACTCAGACCTTATACTTGCCAACACTAGTATTGCAGAAAACTCAAAGCCTTTCTGTAAAAAGGACTTCCATTTGATGTTGCTGATGCAGAAAGAGTACCATCAACACAGCGCTCTACATAATGATGACTAAATCATTGGAACGGAACCCAAAAGCCCCACCAGCATTGCATACGCATAGCCTCAGGAAATAAAGAGTTAAGATTAAGACCTGCAACAGGAGCAAAGTCTGATATTTTCCATTGCATGTTATTTGCTCAACAGCATCCTTGAATGCTGAAGGCAGTTGATGTCCCTCATCAGAATTTATATTTTGTTGCTAGATTATGAAATACTGCAATATCCCAGCAAGGGCTATCGATCTGTCCTCTTCGTCTCTTCATGGGTGATGAACATGAAAGACTCTTCCAGGCATCTCCACATGTGACCTGCTGAATCTCCCTAAGCTGGCTGAAGTCACCTCCAGACCTAGCATATACATAAATCCCCTCAAGGACTTCATGTTCCACAACAAAATCTTCAGTTTCCCTGTGAAATTCAGCAAATCATCCCACCAGTCCCTCAACCATATTCCATTTTGACTTTTAACACACAGATGCCACCACTACGTAAATTCACAGACTCTGAGGCCTCAACTCGTGAATGAACTACTCTGATATCCTGTGAATATGAATGTATATCACAGACCACAGTCCAAACAGGTAGTTCCCCATGGAAAAAAAATTAATCAAGATAAAGTGTTCGACAAGTGGCAGTCTCTACACAAGACAGTTGTCCTCATGATTTTTTACCGTTCTGTAAATCAGCAGTGATCCTATATGAGCATTACGAACACTGAGACGTGTTGTACTGGGCTGAGCACTGTATCTTACAGAAGACCACAAGAAACACCTACACGCCATGACAGTTTTCCATTGACAACTACCTCCATTATATGTCAGCTAGACAGATCTTAATCTATTTAACACGTGTTTTATTGACATGGTATAGTGATAAGAGTTTTCAAAATAAGAATAGGATGTTGTAAAAAGTCAAAAGCCTTTTAAATGCCTAAGTGCATTTACCATATCAACCATATTTATCCGCATCAAAGAGTTAAAGCAAGTTTGATTAACAAATGTCTATTTTGCATGAAACCATGCAAAATTAACCTGTGTTAATTTTATCCTGATCTTTTTGATTATTTAAGAACTTCTGTGACCACAGGGTGTTGTCTTAATTTGTCACAGCATGAAACCCACCCTACCCTTTCCCAGTCCTTGTCCCAAAGCCCTCTTGGCATCTCAGAATATCATGAGAGACAGTCTTTGTCCTGAAACTTTTCCTAAATTTCTAAAATGTATTGAAAGCAAACATTACTGAGGACACGTAATTTCTCTGCTTGCTTTTTCAGATCACTTGCATGTGGGTTTGGAGAACCATGGTTTTTTATATTTTGAAGAGAACCTTCAGCTTCATTAGTTATAAATCACAACATGTATCACCATTCTTCATTATTTATGCTGTAGTCTATCTAAGCAACTAAGCCCATTTTAGGACCAAAATTTATTTGATCTAGCAAATTATGTGGGATAATTGACAAAAAAATCCTGGATTATTTCTGTATGTAAGGTCATCTACCATAGAATCTGGTGAGGGGAGGAAAGAAAAGTCCACCCTCCCAATAACACAAAGGAAGTGAGCAGAACAGGTGACTACTGGATTTCTTCTCTTCCAATCTGAGAAGAGGAAGCAGTGCAACCATGGCAAATATTTTCCTATTTACCTCTTTTCCTATTTACCTCTTTTCCTATTTCCTATTTCCTATTACAAATTAAGATTTTTTTAACGTATGGGGAAAATATGACCAAACAATGTTGATTTACTTACAGGTTATTTCTCTTTCCTGCATTTTACATCAGTCTTACATAATTTTTTATCTGAAAAAGTCTCTGGTCATATAAGTTTAACTTCAGTATCAGGGGCAGACCAGCTGAAGTAGAGGAAGCTTCTTGCATGAGAATAGCGAAATATGTGCACAATTGGATCAATGTTGTTAGTAATTGAATTTTATCACTCACAAACCAAACAAAAAAAGAATAATATGTATGTTTATCATATAAGTTAAAAATATAATTTTCAGGGAAGTTTCTAAACTCTCAGCTTATTGTTCTATGCTGCTGCTCATCTTTTAATGACCTGAATCTCCTTTTTTAGTCATATATGTCAATTTTCTATATGAACACAGTTTCAATATAAAGAACAAAGATTATCTGAACACATTGGAATGACACCTTTAATTTTTAAATAAATCGATTTTTCTGAATAAAATGGACTCAAAATCTCTGGTACCTTTGTTTTCTGTAAAAGGATTTTATTTTGGAAAACACTATCTGTTTACAGAAGACTCAACTCACTATAGCAACAACTAGCATGAGGGTATTGAAATCCAACTATCATATGCTTTGTGTATGAGCAATAAATTACTGCTAATCAGCCATTTTAGTAGTTATTTTCCACTATAAATTCTTGCAATACATTACAGACTGCTTTTTTGTATCCTAAAACTGACTTCACAGCCAGTCTTTTACTTAACAAAAAAAGGACTTTCAGAGACTATATATGGCAAGAGACAGTACGACAAATCCATAACTGATTAGTTAAGGTTTCAAATTAAATCTTTTCAAGGGCAAGTGTGTCTTTCAAAAAGATCTATGTTTCAGTAGGTGCAATTATGAACATCAAGTGGCTTTCATAATATGAAGGTTCAATGTACAAAACGAATCCCCAACCACTTTCAGTTTCATCAGTCTTAGAGAAATCGTATCATTAACAGCAGAAACATTATTACCAATGCACATTTTCAAAAGTTGGAACAATTATCACATTTTATTTTGCAATACCTTTTCCAATAAAGTCTATAATTCAAAATTATTTTTAAAAAGAAATAAGGACCAATTCAACAGCCTCCTTTTCTGCTTGTGAGCGACAAAATACAAAACAAATACCATTTAGAAATCAGGACTTGTAGTCCTAAGATTGTTCTTTATTATTGAGCAGGCAGAGCTGCCATGTATGAAATGTTGAGAGTCCAAGTCCAGAGAAGCACACCTTCTGACAAAGAACTACTCTACTGGCATTGCTATTGTCTTTGAGGTTGCAAAATCACTCAGTTTCAAGAATATAATATAAATATAATAAGTGTTGTTATTATCAGGAAAATTACATATGTTCTGATGTTAAATTTTAAATTGTGGATGTCTTGAAAGCAAATAAAGATCTTTCCTCTTTCTCTGAAACAAGAAAAAATTAAAGGCTAGAAAAAATTGTAAACCTTATTTAGCTTCCTTGGATTTAATTTTTTCTGATTTCATGGGGGGAGGGAGGGGGAAATCCCACTAGCAGTGGTAATTGCATAAATGCTATAGGAAAAAAAAAAGAAATGGATGAATAAAATAATTCAAGCAGTGACGTTTACTACCTGGACCAGATTAGTATGCTGCAAATCTAATTTGCATGAGATACCATTAAATATAGGGGGAAATGTAACATATACCCAGAAAAACTTATAGATGTATGGTTCAACTACAAGTAAAAGTGTGTGAATAAGTGGAAATGAGGAAATTATTATTTATGGGCTTCATATTTAAAAAAAGAAGTAATTTTGAAGATGTTACTTTACATGTTCATTTTATTTCCTTTCCTGATGTCTTGGATTACTTCTAACGTGTGGAAGTTTGCCTCTTTCAGCATGATGATCTAAGCAGCTCATGAGTACATATTTTGATCCATTATAAAGTTCTATGCACTTTATTAGAAATTAAAGTGTTACTATGAATTATCTCAATACCAGTGAAATCTCAACACCTCTAAGACATCAACCAAGGTGTATTTCTGAAGCACTTATAAGATTACTTATTCATCATGCTTCTATTGAATACAATAAAAAATAAGGTGCACTATGTTAGAAAGCATTTTATTGTCTTCTTCTGTATCTCATTTTATGCCTAAACTAGTAAATGGACTTCTTTCTAATGACATAGCCATGTTATTATCAAAGTGCATATTGTACTGCCCAAGATGAAAGCAGCATGTTTGGAAATCCAATTACAAATTCTTTCAATCAAAAATACTGTGAATGCATTTGAATATTTTTTGACCTAAAAGAATTAAAACTACAGGTATACTATGTATTTAACATGTAGCTGCTTTTTTCAACTTTCCATTTCTAGGTTCACCTGAAAACACAGCTAAGTCAAATTCAAGTAACTCTGGCAGTTCTGAACATAACATCACTTTTCCACAATAGGAAAAACTACTCACTTTTTGCATACGGTACCCATGAATAAAACACTTGAGATGCTAACTGTTCAACCCAGAAATTGAAATTTATCTGTCATTGTCAGGGATGCTGCTTCTGTATTGCACAAATTGAATAAGAAAAGGAATAAAAGAAGGCAGGCATGAAGGAAGCTTACTTTTCTTCAAATGCCAAAACACAAAATTAAAGCTGAAGTGAACACCTATTTGAGGAGGTAATGGTGTAAAAGTAACAATTTGAACACCTAAAGTTTCAGAGTAAAGTGATGGCCATATCACTGTGTTCAATCTTAGAGAAAAACTACAACCTTCCACCTGCCAGCCCTGCCAAATTCAAACAGAATAGATGGACAGGCCACACTCTTCTCCTCCTCACTGGTAATAATGCTGCTGCAAGCCAGGTCAGTCTCTCAGTTACATTTCTTCCGGCTCCCCATAATGCTTGCTATTAGATTCCTGGTAACGCCTTTCACTTGAAGCAGTTTGTTCTGTCACACATAAAAGGAAAGAAAACTTTTGCCTTGGGCACAAAGATGGTAGCAGCAGCAAACTCTCCTTTCACTTTTCTTTTCATACTCAAACTGGGTATTAGGTAGGTATTTTAAGTCAGGATTCCCATGAGCTACTTTAGATATCATTTTTAAAAGGACATGGTTTGAGCCCTCAGAGGTGCACATTTCTCTCCTTTAAGAGAAGTCAAAGATGAGAAGTGCAGATGCATGAATACCATCCCATTTGCCTCTGATGACATTCAAGAATGATTCATACTGAAGGGATTTGAAAGAAAAATCATAAAACGCAAACACCCGACATTGTAAAGATCATTAGCTATAGCATCAAGCAGTCAGACAGAAGAAGGAGGCAAATAAATGCTATTTCCAGACACTTAAACTTTCAGAGATTTCCCAGCAATGCATCAACATTCTCCTCAGAAAATTACAGTTTGTTACTAGATGGTTGCTTCAGCCCAAGTCCCATCGTGGGCCAGGCACATGAGGAAGGTGTGGGAGAAGCCATGACAGACAGAAATAAGTGCTTCTGTTTGAAAAGATTTGACTTCTGGGGAAAAGGAGGGAACTGGACCACCAGCTCCTCAATTCTCTGAAAGTATGTGGTGTTCAACCAGGCTACTGCCTAGCAAGATTGCTCCTCCTTTTGCTACCTAAAATATATATTATTTTTAAAGAAATAAATATATACCTCTTTAAAGAATAGGGTGCAATTACTTACATTCAAGAAAGGTTTCTAGGCTGCATGAAATATCTGCCAGTTCTTCTGGTGGCACCATATAGACCACAAAGCCAACAGAAGGCCCTCTGTCCTCTACATTTTTATCCCCTCAGCATGGGCCTCCTGAGACATTTCCTTTTTACTTCAGTGGAACTGTTTTTAGCTGCTCTCATTTTCATTTTTCCTCTTTTAGGATGCAGGTCTACACTTCTTTGCCTGATCTGAAAGAAAGATAATGGAATATCTAAGGTATAGGAGCACTCTGATTCTTCCCACTGTGGTTTACCTCAACTTCCTGAACTGCTGCACAGCTCACAGTTTAACCGGTTTCTCATCATCTTTCCTTACAGTAACTAATACAAATAACTGTCTGCTAAAGATGTCATCATCTTACCTCTAACCAGGATAAATTAATTTGTTAAAACAACACTGACCATTGCATTAAACCAAGAGCACCTCCCTGTTGAACATATTCCATCATGGAAACATCGCTATTTTTACTAGTCATCTTAACTGATTTCCAGGCCAAGCAATAGTTTACATAAGAGAACTCATTTGTTTCTTTAACAACTCATAAGGGGCTTTTCAAAATCTAAGGGATAAATAGCAGTAGCTATGAAAGCCAAACACATTAGAATAAGAAAACTCCTTTAAAAAAAAAAAAAAAAGGACCCTGCAATGTAAATTGATTCTTACTTTCTCCCAAAGCAGTATCTTGAATTTTTCCTTCTCCTTACCCACTAAAATAGCCCACAAAGTCAACAGAAACACTGTTTGATTAAAGTAAAATGAGCTATTATGTTGCACACATCTCTTAAGATTTTCTCTCGATGTCTGCTTTCTTCTGGATATAAAAAACAGCCACGTGGCTGAGTGAAAATGCTGTTTGGATGGACTGCTTGTTCCTGAACTTTTCTACCTACTGCAATGTTTTCTTGAAAGTTGCCACACTGGCATAACAGTGGGCCTTGGTCTGTACTTTAAGCAGAAGGCTGAGAGACATAGATGTAACACAATGTCAGGAACAGACACAGCATCAATATATTCTGCAAATTTTCCAGTTCTATATCTCACAAAATAATAGTGGAAAATAAGAATGGATAAACACAATTATATGTTCAGAAAAAATCAACTGTTCTTGTTGAACAGACCATTAAGATCTTCAAAAAAATCCACGCTCTGCTGAGGGCAATGATGTCAGTGAGCGGCAAAGACTTCTTCATTCCAACATCTTTTGTAAATTAGGTTTTTCAAGTATTTTATAGACACAGCATTCTTTATATGCTTTGTGGTTGTAATGCTGTTCTGACATTAGTTGTATTTGGGAGATAGTAGGATTAAATACTTCTACTATTTTTCAGTATCTGAGCAACAGAACCAGTAAAGCATCATTGGCTCCACTAGAGAGAGCTCTTGTGCTAACATAATTATATTAATAAACATAATTACTTGTTTGAAATCAGTGGAATTATTTATGGAGGAAGATGCATTGTTACACACACATGAGAAGAGTTAGCAGAATCTGGTGTTGGATGAACAGTGTTCCTAAGATTTACCACACTGCAAGTTGTTCCCTTTGTGCTCGCCTTTGGAAAGTGTTCTTGATAGATTGTTTTCTATTTTCATGAAGAATTTTTCACATTACTCTGGCTACTCTGTTTGTGTAAAAAAGAATCCCAAAACACAGACTCTGGCCCAAAACCAAATTATGTCCTTCTAACAGGCATTTGCAGCTTTCTTGTCTTGAAGGCCAGTGCTCAGCATAAATTCAGATATTTCTGAGTTGTTAGAGTGACTGTAATCCTATTGAAATTCCACTGAGAATAAGCACAGAATGGAGCATAATTGGGTACAACATGCTGAGGTGGGTCCTACAAAGCCCTCAGTACACTTAGAGCTATGGCAGACAGGACTGGGATCCCCACTCAGGTCTATTTCAAGAAAAACACACAAAATATTATCACTGAAGGAGTAGGAAGAGATTAGGAAAGTTTTGACCTAATCCCAGTAGGGTCTAGATTTTAGTTATAATCAGTCATCTGTCCTAATCCTACAAAGTGGCTTAATACAGAAGGATGGAAGAACTACTGAAGCATGCACAAAAGGTACAGAGAAGACTATTGATTGAAGGAACTAAGCTTTCTTTTCTACTCTGTTTCCCATTGCAATTGTTGTATCTAGTTTTATGCTTTCAAATCTTAATTCCTTTGTTGAAAATGCACAGATTTGTTTTGCTATTTTTTTAATCGATCTTTCGGGAACAATAAGAACTGAATTGTATTCTTACTTACCTGAAAAATCCTGACTTCAGTAATACTTGAATGGAGTACTAGATCTAAGACTGAATATACATAGTCTAAAAAGCAAAAAATTTTGCATGCCTTCTTACTATATAGTACACCAAAAGTCCATCGGAGTGTCTGCAATAAATCTGTAACTTTTTATCAATAAGAGAGCTCTGTTATATTAAAGGAAGCGTTAAATTACCAGTGCACTTTATTTCCCCCACCCCCTCCTTCATCACTGCTTCCCCTGTTCTCACTTGCTGCATATCTTTGAGTTGAAAGGCTGCTTAACCCCTGGCATCCCGCTCATTCTGTTATTTGTTCAACTCCTACTTACCACAATGAAGACTTTGGGGAGTCATCAAATCACAAGCCTGTCTTCAAACTTAAATACACAAGTGCTTTGGGTATCCTGTTTCCAATCGAATCTACTATGTTCCTGTAATAGGTACAAACACTGTAAAACAAGCTCTTTTACTTTTCTTTTTTTTTACCGAGTCATTAGAGAATTCTTTAGGTATTGGCACAAAATACAGATTTGTTTGGCTGATTGCTTCTACCTTTGTCTCCTCTTTTAAGAAGAATTAGCATCACGTATATATCAGCCAGTACCATTTATATCACGTATGTCAGTGCAGTACCTTTAAATTTGTTTTTTCCAATCTAGAATGCAAAAAAATAACATTTTTCCTGGCTCCACATATGAGCACAAGAGAATGTGGCAGTAAATTACTTACATGAAATTATTCAGTAATTCAATAATTACTAGCATTTTGAGGTTTCTCTGAGAGGAATTTCCACAAGTATCCACTGAGATTCAACATTTATTTATATTCCTGAAATAATTATCACAGCATCTTTCATTCAGATACATGTTAATCTGACAAGTTCTACTCACAGATCAGAAAAGAAAACCCAAAGTCCTTTTTTTTATGTTTCTACTGTGCACTAAGCTGCATAATCTTGTTGTCATGTGAAATTAGCAGCAAAGAACCCCATGCAAAACAAACCCTGACACATTCTGTCAGGGTTTGTACATGAGCTACAGTAAAACAGCTACCTAATCACAAAAAAAACCCCAAACAGGTCATATATTGCCAGCTACTGTACATAGCTAAGTCATTTGGATAATTCTTCCTTCACAAGGTTGCTTTGTCGACAGCTATTACACAGCCAGAATTTGTTACTTTCTTATAAGTTTTTTCACTTTAATACCTTTAAGTGTTAATAAAGTTACATAAAACAGTGATATTAAATGCAACTTAAAGGAGAACTTCAGGCAGAATCTCTCACCTGAGAGTAAATGTGAGAAAATACCATCTTATTATTAATCGACTAGGTTAGTCCATTTTTCTAGTCTTAACAAACAGTTCTGTGAAACTGCAGAATTAAAGGATTTCAACCTGCAGAGTGACTCAATACTTGGAAATGGTATAAACTGACAAAGAAGGCAAACCAATAACAAAATACATTCAAAGACAAATACCATTTTCTTTATACACCCCAAATAAGGATCTCCCTGTCTTCTGAGAGTTTAATTGGCTTCCTCAGTTCTACCTCAAATTTCACTGCAAGAATCAAAATGCTGGTACAAAGTTAGCAGTCATCTCGCTTCCTAAGCCAAGATAGAGCAGCTAACATTGTTCAAAAACCACAGAATAAAAATGCTGATACCACATTTGATAAAAGTGACAGTGCTCGACCTCTTCCAGAACTTTGTAACACTGTCATCCTTTATTGAAGATAAAAGCGGGAGCAAAGCACAATACAGAATATTAACATGTCAATTCTTTCTGCTTCAGACAATAAAGCATTTTGTTTTAAGGTTTGAGTTTTTTGTTTTCTTTTTACATTGTGAATTATAGTTTATCTTGGTTGTGTCATCTTTTGAAGTGTGGTTTTATGACCAGCTGCTAAGGCTGAGCTGTTAAGACCAGTTTTTTCTGATAATGTGTTGTAATAGAGCAGCTATTTGCGAGTGAGGAAAACAGATTTTGTCCTAACAGAAAATTGACTTCTTGCACGTCAAGTGGATTGTAAAATATATCAAAACATATTTCACTAAAATCTATTTGGAAATGAGCAAATAGTTTTACTGTTGTTTTTTCTTCCCATCAGTTCTCAACATTTTAGCAAACCTTTATTTTCCTATGGAAGCTAGTGACAGTGGAAGGTCATTCAACATAAACACAGCATGTACTGAACTCTGAGACACACCTTATATTTTGATTCTTAAAATACCAGAATATTTTAAAAGTCAAAATCATGTGCTGTCTATTTATAATATGAACTAGATACAAAAAGAGAAAAACTACTGGAAAGATTTGCTGAAGCATTTCTGTATTTAAATGTTCATCAAACTGTTAAAAATAAATCTTCATTTCTTTTGAGTGTGAGTAGTCTGAGCATGCCATGTCATCTCTAATGGAAAAGTCAGGTCATTTACTCAGGTATGATGCACTTACTACTGAAAAAAACATGATGATTTGTCTCTTTTTATTACATATTATTCAGATAATGATAAATAATTAAGTTATTTAGAATCATGGAACCTGTGACATTACCAAAGTAAACAGAGATGATAACAGGAATGGATTTGGAATACTTTGTTTAGATTTTTTACTATCCCAAAAGATTTCATAGAAGTTGGAAAGAAGCAAATAATTTTCAAAATGGTAAAAATTTCATTCTGTTAAACACTGAAATGTTATCATGTTATTCTAAGATCATTGTAAGAGAAAAGACAGTACATTATTTAATTACATATCAGAATTAATTTCCAGATCCTTGATAGCTGAGGTTATTTTATAATATGTAGATGGTTTTATGATTTAACTACAGAAATTACCTTGTCATACACTAAATGAAAAACACAGCTAAGGCAGGGTTCAGCTCTGGACTCTGAAGCATCACTTTATGTGTTTACAGTAAGTGTCTGCACATAAACTGGGTGTGGGGGAGGCTCAACTCCCTCTAAATTAAAGGAGATTTTGCCAGTACAGTTGATAGCACATGGAACCCCAAAGCACGTTCCAGCTACTGAAGCCTGCCCAGCCACCAACTTCTGCTCCAGTGGGGCATGGGTCTCCCTTCAGCCTGTGCTAGATCTTTTGGATTAAGGTGATGTCCACGGCAACTTAAATGACAGTGGGTGCCCGCATATGGTCAAATGAAAAAGTCACAGAGCCCCATTGATCCTGACAGGTTGACTCTTGCTCACATGTAAGCATTTCCACTATCAATAAACACTTCTGCTACTTGTCTGACTCTGGAGGTGAATCCCACCCACAGTCTCATCCAGCACATGTACCATAGCTTTTCTTGGGAAAAAAGCCCTCCAAATTTGAACTTTTAATTACTAAACTGCTTCACAACCTAAAGTCTTCATATACCAGACTTTTTTTCTCACTTTTATTATATTACTTATAACTGTATCTTCTTAAACCATACAAATTTCCTGAAGCTGAAAAACCTTCAGCTGTTATATACGATTAGTATACTGCTCTGTGTATCCTGCCACCTTTCCTCTGCAGTCACCTCTTGACAAAACTGTACACACCTCACTTTTATACTCTGTCCCCCAAAACCAATTTTGCTTCCCACTGTTTCCATTTGGATTATTTTTGCTGTTTCCTAAATTTCTCTCAGGGTCTTTTTAGTAATGTGAAATTCAGAACTGAAAGAATATGAACTGCCACCAACAAAGCTGTGTAAAGTCGTTTGTACCTGGGAACTCTTCCAGGGCAGAAAACAAAATGAAGGCATTAGAACTGACAAAAAGCTGATAGCAACTGATGTGCCAACTGTATTACAACCATCTGTACTCTAAATCTTTGTCTTTCTAAATGGGCAGGATGTTTAACAAAGTAGTTTTCATTCCTAAAAAGGAATGGGTTGCCTTAAAAGTAACTTCTATCCACTCTCTGCAGAAAATCCATTAATTAATCTTTATTATGTTTAGAGATAACTTTCCCAGTTTTAGTCAGTTTTGTTTACACATAAACTGAAATTATCTTTCATGGTAAAAAAAAAAAGTATACTTAATCATTGTCCCACAATCTGCTAAAGTCTACAAGGCAGAATTTTAAAATCTTGTAAATAATTTAGAAATGGAACCAAAAAGTTCAGAAATTGTCATGACCCAGGAACATGCAAACAAACACTTTGTGACATTGCCTAATTTCAATTGCTCTCCATAGGAATTCATAAGCTTCAAGCTTTTGAAAACCACAGCAAGTATTAATAGTCATAATAGGTAATTTACATCACCACCTTTTGTATAAAAGGCCACTACTTCAAAAATAGAGATTCTCTGCTATTTGACTATGTAAAACATGCTCCAGTGACCACACACCTTTTTTTTAGATTTATTTGGCTAAGATGTAACAATCTTACTTCTGAAATTACTATTACAGTATTTTATTGTCATTTCTAGACTAGAATATTGCAGTGAAATCTACCTGCAGACTTTTTTTCTTTTCTTTTCTTTTTTTCTCAGACTGAAAAAGCACTTATTAGAGATTTATTATTAAACACTGCTTTTGTCAATGGGTTACAAGATCTACTTCTAGGTGAATTTTAAGACACTGCTTTTCACCTGTACACTGATTTGTCTTTTCTCTCTGAGATACTGTCATTTTTCCCAAGACACATTTCTCCATTTGAAACATGCAAATACCTTTCGTTTCAAACAGAAAAGGTACAATCAACATTTTCTTTTTAAAGATATCTTCACTTTGGCATTAATATCGGAATTACTTCTGTTTAAGGCACACCTAGAGTATGGAATTACCTTTAGACTTTTTTAGCAATAATTTAATAATTTCAAAAATACCATCTGATAGTTATTTTTACAGACAATGACCCAGGAAACAGGTTACCACTTTGGCTTTGTGATTTTTCCTGTACTGTTTTCCTCACATAAACAGTAGAGCTAATATTGGAACTCCTTTAAAAATGCAGAGAAATGATTAATTAATGTGTCTATTAATTATTTGGGAAAAGGTGAAGTCCAAGGTGGCATATTCACAGATGTCAAAATAATTTAGGTTACTGAAAACCAGGAAGAACTGTGTGGAATTCTAGAGGCACTTTAAAAGATAGACAACTGTGCTGCCTGACTGCAGTTAAAACTCTGTGTTAACAAAGGCATGTTAATGTACAGTGGGAGGTAAAACATTCAATATGATTTGAGCTGACGATACACCTTCATGAGCTCTAAGTGAACAGTAATCATTTGGGAGTGGGGCATAGGAGACAATGAGTCATTGTTGGCATCTCCGTTAGCGTAATTATTAATTATTTGGGGGACTAAATTTTAAAATATATTTAAAAAATTGGATTAAAATCATACCTGAAAAATTATATAATGCCATCAATCGGATTAGTTTGGTTTGTGTTTACTGCTCATAAACCACCTTACTCCCTTGCACACATTTCCTTTCTCATTTCTATAATTTATTCACCTTTTTAACATCTGTTTTAAAATTTGATTGGAAGATCTTCCAGGCTAGAGCGCTGTGTTTGTACAGTATGCAGCTCAAAGAAACCTTACACAACCTGAAGGCTTGTGGACACCAACACACCACAAATTAATGTATACTACTGAAGACCAATCATATGCTTTTGTTTTGAATGTTGTGCTTAAGTCTATTCACCTCATGTAAAATAAATAATAAAGTACAACTGGAAGGTGTTCAGAGAATGTAAATGTAAATATAATATCAAATTTTCATGAAATGAAGATTTTTAAGCATCAGGATTCTTTTCTTTAGAGAGGAAACATGTAAGAGAGCAATAAAATAACACATGCAAAGGCAAGAGCAAATTGTGAAGTTCTATTCAATACCTCTATTATAGGCATAGTATATTACTCAATACCTATTCCATACCTCATTGCAAGAAAAACAAGGCAGCAGCCAGCAAAATTAAAGGTATATTAATGACCTAGAAAAGGAATTTCATCCTCTCCTTGTGTGAAGGGAAGCAGAAGAACTCACTGTGATAGATATAGTTGAACCCAACAGATCAAAAATGAGCAGGATGGAAGAGGGGCATTCAGTTGCCTGAAGATGGCACAAAGAGACATTTAACATGATCTAAAAGTATCTTAAGAGGTCCATATGACAGAAAACCTACAGGAGATTTGCACTGTGCTGAAAGTGGATGGAGACCAGGAGGGACACTAAGGACATCTCCACAAAATAAAGATTCCTTAAGGACAGAAAACTTCATTCTTCAGTGTATTAACCAACAAGTGTCTGACTAAAATTAAAATAGACAATTTGTTTCAAAAGAAGGTTATTCCCACAGCTTGTAGATACTTCCTACAGTATTTATCAATTACATCATTAATAGATAATGACCAGTACCACGAACTGGTTGCTGATGCAGCTAGTAGAACACTACTCTCATCAATAATTTCTTCTTCCCCAAGACCCTGGTATAGGTTGCCCAAAATTAACCTGGTTTTTACTGCTTATCATATAATTCTGCGCAATTCTTTAGGTGAAAACTGGACAGTTATTTTTCCAAGAGGGAACCTAATGTTGCCAACCAGGATCTGGGTGCAGATCTCTTTTCAAAGCCTACTGTGTCTCATAAGGTTTTTCATTATTATTATTCAAGTATGATTTTGGATAAGATTTGGTGTCCTTCACTGCATGCAGAGATAACTGTTTCTTGAAGAATGGCATCTCAAATTCTTAGTCCACATCCTTCTGGTGAGTTGAATATCAGAAGTAAGAGTTTTTTCCCTGCAAACTCTACATGGTAAAAAGCCTGGTCAGAGTTTATTGTAATTGGCTCTCACTCCAAATCACTTATAACAGCAAGGCAAAGTGAAGGAACATGCAGCCTCCTCTCTGGTTGCATAAGCAGACAGCAAAACAAAGGTGATATTATGCCTGAGGATTTCCCCCTCAGTTTGACATTAAGTAATATTCATAATGGGCAGTATCTTCTATATTCAATCCAATCTACACTTGTGGACTTATAGCCTATTTTATTTTTGAACATGAAGTTAATCTTTAACCCAACTTTTCCAGTGGCTTCAAAGGAGTTGGAAAATCCTTTCAGAAACAGATTTGGGGAAGATCACTGGGGACTACTGCACCAGAAAGAGGAATGGCATTTTTTGTCTTTTAGGAAGTGTAGCAGCTTTGAGACTTTTATTTAACACGACCTCAATCTGGTCTGTCTTGTTTCGATGGGAAATATATTACAGTCCTGATTTATACTGATACAGTAGCCTCCATTCTTTTGTTACCAGATACTGGGTGTCCTTTTCCTGTGAATGCCAGCAGGCAAGAGTCACAGCATGAAATCAGCATGTGGCAAGTTCAAAACAACCAAAAGATAATACTTCAATCAGTGAGCACTTAAGTGTTGGAACTCCTTGACATAGGACTGCTGAAATACAAAGTAAGTCAAAGAAGAATCAGAAAAATTAATGCAGAGAAAAAAAAAATCAGAGTCCACCAAACACAGAAGTGTTACCTTTATCAAAGATCCTGATCTGAGAATGGTTGTAGCCTGAGAGAATATTACTGTGAACCCCTCTGAAACAAACTGTGGATGGACCTTTGAGCTCATATTTTGTCTTTTATATTTATTTTTAAAACATTTAATTTTCAAAACTGCTCAAAAATTTCAAAGTGAGCGCAAGTTTCAGGCAAAAGAATTTAATGTGTATTTTCCAAGTAAATGTATTTTATAAAATCGTTTCACCAAATGTGATCACTATTGCATTTGTTTCCCTTTTGTGATCAACATTTGCTCTTTTTTCTCTTTCTATCCATATCCTTTTATGCTTTCATTTGTAACCGATCTTTTCATGAAGGCATTTATTACCCATTTTGTAAATCCTTCATTGTTTGTACAAACCCTGTGTGCAGGAAGGCCTTGAACTCTCTGAAGTCCTGTAGGCATCTCAATTTGCATAGCAAATGATTGATGGTGACAAAACATGATGTCATATTAGTTTTCTTTTTCCAACTATGTTCATGCAATAGCTTTGAGGAAAATAAATGTTTCAAATGAAAAGAAACAAAACAAAACAAAACAAAGAGTCCTTTAATTAACATCTCAAAATAGTGATGCAGAATTGTCCTTACTGTTTGGTAACAGAATCCCAGAATTTAGGAAGAGGTGGCAAGCACTGCTTACACAGAGAAAGTGCAGTGATGAATTTTACCCTGTAAAGTCTTGAAATCAGAGAATCCATCTCAATATCTAAAGGAAGAGAAGATAAGGTCTTGCAGACACAAATCCTTACTCTAATGAAGACTTCAAAAAACAGGAAAGCCTCATGTTCTCAGTGGTTGAGAACAGATTCTTTTTTATTGAAAATTGCAGCAATTTCTGTAAAAGGGTTGTACATGATTTAGGCCCAGGGGATAAAAACAATTTTCACCCAGTTTTATGAAACTACAAACTTAAAATCATGATTATGAAAGTGTTTCAAGATATAAAAGAATTTTTTAAAAACTTGGTATATCACTGTATAAATCAAAAGAGAACCAATATGCTGAATATTGTGTCCAGGTCTGATTCTGCCCTCCATGTCAAAAAGATGAAAAACTTACATAGCGAGATGAAAGAAACATTGAAGTCATTTCACATCAGATACAATGGAGAAGGGAGAATTTTCAGGGCACTTCCCTACGGATGGGCCAAGGCTGGACAGGATGTCAGCCCACAAATGAGGATCAAGCCCAGTGACAGTAACCAGAACTTCATCATCTTGGAGCCAAAAAGTCCTTGAACGACAGATTGCTGGAAGTTGTAAATCTCTGTAACCTCCTCCTGTTCACGTACACTCAATAATCAATATCTGCCACAACTGAAGACAGGGACAGCCTGGGACAGCCATCCTTTACATTATATTCTTATAATGAAAAAAGATGGAGAAGGAATGGAAGCTGAGCATACGACTCAATCCCTTGACTAGAAATCATGTCGGCTGGACTACACACCAGATGGAGAAGCCAGAATCATTTAAACAAGGATCTCTGTTTTCCAGATGGAAAATGCTGCCTTTTTCTGGCCTTGGTGCACTAAAATGTTAATTTTGCATACTTTTAAGGCAGAATTAGTCAGTTGGTTTAACCAGGGTGAGGTGATTAACTAGAGTGTGAAAAGGTACAAGAAAGGGAAGAAGAGCTTCCTAAGTTGTATAATGAAGTTATCCATCACGTTGCCACACAGGACAGCTCTTCTACACCTCAGTATAAAAATTGGCTGGCTCTAGAGATATGATTTTACTTGAAGGTAAACAAATTAGTAACTCCCTGAGATGACTGTAAGTCCTTTTCACAGAATCACAGGAACTCTTTTCTATGGAAATAATTTCTTATAACTAATGCAGTCTATCATAATGTCCTCATTTCCAAAGTCCATCTGTAAACAATCACTGCTTATTTTTCACAGTAGTTAAATTACAGTTCTGTGGTCTGAAGACAGGGAATACAAATGACCCTGAGGTGCCCATGTCTATCCAGAACAAGTTTACAACCACCTTCTCCAAACTAGAATGTCCAAACTCAACTATCTGGTCCAAGGAATCTCTAGTTATGGAAGCAGAAAGGGATGTAGAGTAGTAAATGGGAGTTAATGACAAGATGGTTAGCATGCATCTCCTCTTTCAAAGGTTTTTCTTACCTTTCTTACCTCAAAAAAACCATAAGTCCTATGTTCCCCATAGTCTAAAAGGACATATAAATAAATAAAATCCTTCACATTAAGCTAATCGTAGGCAGCAAGGCAGTCATATAGAGAATAAATATATCAATTATGTAATTAGAAATTTGCTTATCTGTAGTATTCCAATCATTTGCTTGAGTAAAAAGCCATATTCCTCAAAGAGAATGTGGATGCTTATATATATGTTAGTAGCCACCTCTTGAAAGGCCTCTCAGGAAGTCTAATTGGGAGAGGAAAGAAATTACCCCAAAATATTCTGTAGCAATCACAAAGAAATAAATCTTGTGCTCCAGAACAGTTTCCAGAGAAAGGGAGTCAAGGGTAATTTGCAATTTCTAAAAGTGTTTCTCACCGCTGTTTCGTAACATAAAAGGAAGGATCCTTCATTGAAAAGGAGAAGGTTGCACTCTGAATCCAACCTCATCCTGACACCTTTAGGCTAAGAAAATGCATGTCATTTGAGCAAGTATTGGAATTTTCACATAAAAGGGAAACATCATCCATTGTTATGAAGATGTTGCTGGTCTACATTGCATTGAAACTTTTGTACATTCTGCTGCAAAGTAGCCAGGGTAGAGGCATCATCTCTATTGATGGTTACAGTGTCTCACTTGTCTAACAATGCAAGTATCTCAAAATCTGCTTCTTCATACTCAAACAATGAGAAGCGACCGTAATGTGTCCTCAGCTTGGAGGTCCGAAGGCTAGGGAACAGTTTCCAAAGCAGTCTTTTCAAATGACAGTCAGAACCCCAAAATTATGACTTACGAAGAAAGGACAGATACTGCCTGACCAGGAAGGGGTTGGTAAACAAGGGAAGGTCGGTCTGGTGTTCTTCAGGATTGTAAGGAATCTGCATACACTGATGGAAAGGAAGTCTTGGTTGCAGAGTCTGGTTTAACTGCCAGAGGAGGCGAGATACACTGAAAAAATGCTCTTTAACTGCACAGGGTTGAATGTATTCTTCCTATCACAATGGAGAGAGCAGGTTTGGGAACAGTTTATGTCACCCAATGAACAGAGAATTTGTGCAAAAACTCTGTGGATAGCTTATCAAAGGCTTGTTGGACAACATTCTGCTTTTGGTGGATAACAGTTTTGGACAAGATAGTAAGCCATAATCCAGTAGTTGAACTGAATGTGCTCCTGCCCAAAAAACAACCATATGTCTGTTACAGTCCTCACCTAGATTTTTAGGAGCCACATATTCTTGGTGCTGAAATGTTATAAAGATGCCAGCTGAATTAAATATTGTTAATGAGAATATCCACAGAGAAATTCTCCACATTTAATTGGATTTAAAGCTATTCAAAGGTTTTTCTTTTCTCTTGCAATGTGTAGTACAGTTTCATTTTTTGCAAAAGCACTTTAATGCAGCTATTAAACTTGGAACATAATAGAGTATAGAAGGTAGCCCAGGAAATAATAATTTTTCTACATAAGGAAACTAAAATCTGCAGAATGATACAGACTACATAACCAAATGATAGATAACAAGGCCTGGGTCAGCAGTTGAAAGGAATCCTCTGCCCTCTGATCCAAATCATAGATTGTAGAATACAAGTTCAACGGAAAGCAGTACCAAGTGTCTTTTGTCTGGTCTGTTTGGCAGATTGGTATAGATACAACCCATGCTACTCTTAAAAGCAAACAAACAAACGAACAAAAACTCAAATTGCAGCAAGCATTTGAGAGATTTTCTTAACCTCCCTACTAGGAGTTCTCTGTTATCTCTGAAATGGGCAAATAGATCTTTATCTAAAGCATTACATTGAGATTAACAACAAAGATTTAGAGGATTTAACCTCAGAGGCACCAAGTGTTAGAAGAGACAAGAATCCAATTGCAATTTTTTGGTCTTCTAGTTAGGTGCATATCATTAACCTAATCTAATTTTCCACTGGGCATTTATAGGTGCAAATTTTTTTTTTCTGACTACTTAACAGGTATTTCTAATTTTTGAAGCATTTTCAGCTAAACAGTGTCAGTTTTTAGTACGTGCAACCAAGTTTGTTTGTTTCTTCCAGCTTAGGGCAGACTATATTTGCAAGAAAAGATTAGAACTTTCTGAGGATTTCCATAAAAGGTTAATTCATTTAAATTATTCCTGAATCAGTTGCATTATAAAACTTTTAGATCAGTGTGTTCAAAGACTGAGATGAGATAGAGTCTTTCCCTTACATATATTTCCATCATATAGAATTTCTCAATTATGTCTGGATTTCAGAAAAGAGAACCCTTCTGCCACACAACTCTCCACTCTGTCTGGAAAACTCCACCTTTCTTCTTTCCCTCTTCAGACCCTACAGTTATCTACAAAGTGCTCGTGCTCAGTATAATTGTTGAAAATCAGGATGTGTATATGTGGATTTAAATCAAAAGTTCCCTGACAAGACCAGTTCAGTTCTACCTCTACTCTCAAGGTTTCCAACATGCCAAAAAAAAAAAAGAATACTGTAGAATTTCCACTTTGGAATTTAAATCTGAATGTTTTGACTAGGGGACATTATTGACACGTTCAATCTGGCTCACAGAAGATTTGAGTTCAGGTTCCTATATTGCTTCTTTAGAACTGAATCTTTCACCACAGATTGCTCTGTCTTAAATGCTACAGGGAACACACTGCAAGGGGGTTTTTTCTTCTATATCTCCTGTCTATATTTATTGTCTTATCACATGATAAGACCAAGTCTTTTGTGACAGTTAAATTTCTAAATGAAATTGCCTTCCTAAACATGACTTTATGCATCCCTTTCTGCAGATGATGGCATGAGGAAATGAGTTCCGTTCATTGATAGATAAAAGAGTTAAGAGCTTTCTCCAAAAAGTGACCTAGTCAAAGAGATGCTGAGCATCAGCTGTGACCGACCAGAGTAGATTCTGATGTTGCTCAGAAACTCTGAAAAACTTACTTAGGTTCCTACATGCGTATTTTGACTCCTGGTTTGGTTCAACAGCTAAAGAAAGAATTAGCACTGACAGGTTCCCAAAGGAGATATTGCTGCCAGAAGGACAATTTCCTCTAGACTGGTTAACAGCAGTCCAAATAAATCTGTCTCCAATGAAAGTTTTAAAAACAAGACCATGAGTGGTGTGTTGGGGTAGATATCCTTGATAATCTTGGCAGCAAAAAAGGCAGAAGAAAAGCTGAATCTGGAAGAAACATGGTAATGGCTATTCTGAAACAGAACTACAGTACATCCATCAAGTATCCTATTTCTAACATTGACCAGTACCATCTGCTGCAGAGCAAGACTAAAAAACCCTCTCTTAAAGGAACTCAAGTTCATCAGATGGCTTATGCCCTAAGATGTGATGGGTTTTGTCTTTACAAATCCTGAAGGCAGATAAAGGGAGAAGGAAGATCCTGAGCATTTTATTTACCTGTGGAACTGTTCTTCTTCTCAGAATCCTGATAAATTAAGGTATAAAACCAGACTGCTACTTATGTTTTTAATAGTGTTGGGACAGGCCACATCATCTTATTCATTTCACCCATTGCAAACACTACAAAGTTAAATCCAGTAGAGGAAACAAAACGAAATTGGTTACATACACAGAACCTGTACCATTTATACATATCTATATAGTACTAACATAAACCTTTACTTCCAAGCAAAAGAAAAATATTAGGCTTCTACAGGACCTTTGATGAGATTCAGCTGCACTGGCACATGGTTCTGCAGTGCACATGTAAAAGTAGGAGAGAGAAGTGTTTGGTGTGAATGTTCTAGGGCTTCATCTCTCTTGCTGTTTTTTACCATAAACCTTTTTTTAATCACCTTCTGGGAAACTCCTTCCAAGTTTTATTTCAGACAAGCTTCTATATTAGGCTGCTTTTAGTTCCCCCTAGCATTTACTCTCTCGTGTCATCGCTACCTGGTAATGCCGTCTTTTGCTTGAAGGTAAGTTCTTTGAACTTGATTTTGAAGATAAACAATATTCTTCTCATTCAGCTTTCCAGAGCATTTCAAAATAGCTTCCAGATCTGAAGTAATGAATGATTACTATCCTTAATGGAATTCACTGATTGAATGATTCATATGTAACACAAGAATTATTCTTTATTTGTATTGTTAAAACTAGTTCTGTATATAAAATGTTCGATTGCAAGTTGTCCTATTCAACAAAATTACCTCGGCATGCGCACTTCCATGCAAATAGCAAAACTATAAAAAGGAAAAGTGGCATTCAACATAGAAGAAAATTTTTAATATTATCCTGTTTCTCGGTGAGTTTCATGTGGATTTTTTAATGCAAGCGAGGCAAGGCAGGAGTAAACTCATATGGCTCAGAGAAAGAAAGAAATAAAAAGAAGAGGGAGTTAAAACTACACTTCTGAACTGCAGTTTTAATGACTGTATTTTTAAAAATTCATAAAGGTTCCCCGGCCTGTCTCTTTTGGTAATTCTGGTAATCTTGCTAATTCTGAATTGCCTTCACAAAGCTGATCTGAGTGAATTTAAGTTCTCCAAACTCCAACTGGAGCAATGTTGGGGATTGTTTAGCTAGCAAACCACTGCACTTTGTAATTCTTGGGGAAAAAATGACAGGTTACAGAGCCTTATAAATTTATCAGTGATTACTGAAACACAGATTAAGCTAGATTTCTTTAAAGGAAATATATTGCATTAAGCAGGCAAAAAAAATTGCCTTTGCTTTTGTTACTTCTTCTTCACAGAGTCACATGACTCACAATTTGCTCCAATTTGCTAACGTTATTTAGGGTCACGTATCTCAAGGGCCAGTCTAACATAGACCAGAAGAATAATCTGCTCTCTCAGTCTTCCTGTGACTCTCTCTGCTTTCAGGAGTGACTGCAGTTCCTCCATCTGCCTTTTCCCAGCAGTGTAACTCACAAAAAACTCAGATTAGTAAGTGTTCCTTACATTTATGGAGTCTTCCACATCTATCTATAGCTTTTCCTTTTTCAGATCATTCCAGGTTTTACTCCACTGTGTTTCAAAACTTAAGTTTCATGAAAGAGTAAGCTGGGATTGCCGCATCCAGCAAGTCCTCCTCCCAAATACCTGGCAAGCCTAGAAAGCATCTTCTGAGACCCAGGAGCTGAATGAGTTAGGAGAACTTCCTTTACACACCAGTGTAAGGTGGTTATCTGACTTTTGGTAAGAAAACGTGATGCAAAACTGCAAGCCAGCAAAAGTCGCACAGGGAACCACAAAATAGCTCAAGATTTTAATAACCAATTAAAGCTAGAAGTAACATAGGGCAAAAAACAGACCAGCTATGCTCCTGCTGTTGAGCCTGGGCAAGCCCAGGAGGTGCCTGCACCTTGGTAATGCTAGAAAGGGATGGATTTTTCTCACATTTGTCCACTCAGACTTCTTCATTTGGCTGACCACAAGCAGCCAGCAGCTGGCACGGCCACCTGGCCAAATTGGCAAGAGGCATCCTTTTGCAGCTTGGGTGAAAGCTGGAGCATCTGGAAATGGCTGTGGTGCCATGGGCTGTCATTGACCTTTGGCTCCATCACGATGCCTCAGGTGAAGTTTCGTCTAGGTGATGCACAGCCAGCTGCAGTAACCAGCTTCAGCAATGTCACCCCTGGCTCTGATACATCCCCAACCATTCTGGGTTTGAGTGTGACATTTTATTGGTTCCTGTATAAGCAGTTCTTGTCCTACTCTGCTCTGCTTCCTCCTGAAAAGGTAGGCTGGCATGGGAACAGAGCACAGCAGGGAGCTTTGTGCAAGGCTTGAAATGTCAAACAGGGCACACTCTCTGGGGATGTGTGCTGCAGGTGTCTGCTCTTTCACCTCCCACAGTTGCCTCTGGATATGGGCAAAGGCAGGAAACTGAGTCATCCTTCCCAAGGCAGGGTCTTCTTTCAACATTAATGAGGATTTTGCAGAAATCCCTCATCTCCTGCTGTCTGTGTCCTTAGGACTGAGCTGCTAGAAAATCAGATGCTTGGGAGGGGAAGAGGAAGACTATTAACTGGAAAATACAAGGCAGAGGAAACATAGCACCTTGCAGCAAATATGCCTACATTTCATATGTTGTCTGCATGGACTTATTGCAAACCTGAAAATTATTCATATGAGTGTACCTGTTTCCTTTGTTTACCATATTTAACCTTGCCTGACATGTATTTTCAATGAAATGATTCTACTTTCTAGGCAAATTTTCTCAGGTTTACTCAGCTATAATCTGAAGCCAATATTCTTGGTTTTTACTTCATCTCTTCTATATTCCTTCAGTTCAACCATTTCACCATAGGTTAAAAAGAAAAAAAAAGAAGTGTTCAAAAATTTATTGATTTTAAAAACAGTGGGGAGAAGAGGGGGAAATGTAAGAATGTTCTACAGTTTCTCAGAATTTATGGAGATATTTATACTAATAAATCTGTACATTCCTTTATTAGACAAACAGACCTTTTGAGATAAGCAACCTAACTGTTCGGAAAAAAAAACTTTTGACTGCAAAGTCTCCAGAAAAGAAAAGTTCTTAAGTACTTGTGAACAGTGGTTTGGAGTAATTGGTGGGATAAACATTTAACAGAAAGTTTAGGTTTTTTTATAGTGAATTGATTTGAACCTGGCTACAGATCACAGGTGCTAATTTGGTGGATGTGAGTCTGTTGTGAGTGTTATGCGTATTTGCCCATCAAACTAAACATATCAAACTGTCTTCTACAGTCTGCAGTCCCTGATTAAATATTTTTTACTATTTTATTACCCTTATTAAACAGAGTTCTTTGATGAAATCCGAGTCTTGCTGGTGGTTTTAGTCTTTTAGTATATTCATTGCATGCCATTTTAAAATTACTGTTAAATAACACATGTGTTGTCAGCAACAGTATTTTTGCAATTGCAATATGCTGTGGATGTTTCCAAGGCTCAGTGACCCTCCCACCCACCTCACACCTGCAGGGTACAGAATTACTGCATGGAGCTACAGAAAATGTTTATATTGTCGTGGCATAATATCAATATTAAATGCTCAAAGATTCTTATGATGTTTATGATTTTGAATGCTCGAAGAAAAGAAACAGAAAGGATAAAGGTACATTTATCTCTTCAGAATTGTTGTCATTTTTTTTACCCTCTCACTTCAAACACATTTTAAACACAGAGAAATCGTTAACATGTTACTAAGAAAATTATTAGGGAGTATGGAAAATAAGTACCCATCAGAAAATATTGCAATTAGTCTTTAGCAGACTGTTTTCAGCCTTCTCTTGGAATATAGTCCCTTCATACAGTACATTCACTTCTCTGCATCATTTCCTCCATATCTGTACGTACAAGTGCACAGAGACGTGCATGAATGTAAACGTGTGCATAATTCTGGTTCCACTATTCCTAAACTTTCTGCACTGATAATACATATACAGTTTAACTATTACATATTGTCAAACACCTTTAACAAGTAGCCATTTTGCAAATGTTAGAAGTTAACCCTTATCTCCGTGGTATGATGACCGCAGGCCTATGATCTGTTTTCAAGGCCTTGTGATCTGTTTTCAAGGCCTTGTGATCTGTTTTCAAGGCCTGGGTGCATGGCTATAGATTGAGATTACAGAGGGGAAGGAAGAGCTGTGCAGAATAGAGCACTTCTGCCAAAAAAAGTTGGCTGGTAGTAACAGTTCAGCCTCTACATATTTCTTAACACTTTCCTGCTGTTGAGTTACACTGCATTATAAAATCACCTCGCAAATCAGAAAATTGTGATGGTTTAAACGCTTCTATTTTAAAACAATCTCTGATGCTAAAGAGCTATAGGCAAAATATCAAGGTATTTACTCATGGAGTTGGATCCTAGTGAGCATTAGCTGGCATCCTACGGTCAGAGTACTACCCACAAAAGCTGAAGGCATGCTGTGACTGTTTGAGTTGTTTAGCAACTTGCAAAGCCACGTGGGTGTTCAAGGTAGCATGATTAGCCCAAGGAGCAGGAAAAAAAAAAAAAAAGAGAACTGATTTGGACCATAATGTGATAGCCAGTCAGGTACACCCAGCTGTACACAATACAGATTGCAGGATGACACTCTGGTTTTATTGAATTCAACAGAAAAATGCTTACTGACTTTAACAAGGACAGATTTAATCCCAGAACCTGAAATATCTCCACAAACCAGTTAATTTTCAGTATAAAATGTCTAAATGTATGTTTTATCAAGCCACTTTTATGTTTCGCTGGCCCCTTTATCTTGTGTCAACCAAAAATTCATAATACCAATCTTGACTGAAGGCTGGCTTTAATTACAATTTCTTTTACAGGTCTCAACTGCTTTTTGTGTCCTGGGAAATGAGAGCAATTCTTTCTATCATATTCAGAAAGAAAATGAAAAGGTTGGTAAATGTATAAGTAATTTTAACTGATTCATTGATCTGAATACTTTTAAAGTAATACAGTAAGTATTTCTGTCACACTTTGAAGTTAAGCTTGGAGCTCAGTTACATCCCTTAGGGTTATTTTATAGCCATTAAGAATGTGTACCTTTTATCTGGTGCCTTCAATTAATTGAATTTCAAAAATATTCTCGAATGTTTTTAGAAAATCATTTAGTTCCTGGAGGACATTCCTGTGTGATTTATTGTTACAGTAATTAAAAGCAGTGAGTATTACACTGGTCACTGTTGGAACTCCTGTCTGCCTTTGGCTATATTTTGGTTTAAGTTAAAACATATAGTACACTTGAGAGACTTGTGAAGGGAGGTAAGAAAAAAATTAATTATTTTCAGACTGCTTCAGAATTTTGGCACACTTAGAAATAACCTCTTAAAGTGATCACAGTGATATTTACATGATAATTGTATGCAAGCACAATTAAGCTTCTATATTAAACAATTAAATAATGTTTTTCCTGCTATGGTGAATTATTCCTGACTACCCATATTAGTATTCTGTAGTTCTAATCAGTGCCATAAATAATTTTCAGTTTTACACATTCTGCTCTGAAGCAATTATTAAGAGCTCTCAGGAAGAGTTAAAACAGCTAATGAAAATAATTAGCAGGAAAAAAATGATGGTTCATTCTGTATTGGAAGATAACACTAACTGAAAACTACGAACGCTGCTTTAATTGCATCTTTGTTTTCTGAGACAAATATAGTTCTCTACTATAATCCCTTTTGTGCAAGAAGTGATCACTCATGAGTAGGATTTTACAGAACTACTCACTCATGGGAAGATTGGTGGGATTAGACCCACGGCCCACGTCTCTTCAGTTGTGTAACATGGAGGAAAGAGCTTATTGCTGTATGGCTTTCCTGGAGCTCCACCTCAGCAACACTGCTCACCTGGGCAAGGTCTGCAGGCTCAGACTGCCCTCCCTGCTCTGGCAAAGCTGCAGTGCAGGAAGGAGAACTTGGTGCTGCTGACTCACTTGGTATCTTCTGCCTTTTCAGGGTCTTCAGGAAGGCTTGGGATGGTTCTGCTTCCAAGTCTTTAGAATTACGCTCTTTCCCTTCTAAAAAATAATCCTCTCCACCCATCCATGTATTGAGTACACTAAGACAGCCTAAGCTGTTTTTCTACCACAAAGTAAATATCTTCTCAAAATCATGGTCTCACAAATGAAATTAGGGTGATACTTGCTTAGAAAATGATTGAAAAAATGATTGTGAGCCTGTATCTTTGTGGACTACAAAAGACCCTCAGATGACCACACGGGATCTGAAAATAAATGTTGTTTATTAGCTTAGGCATGTATTTATGAATAAAAGTCTAGTTGTACAGATTCTGACCAATACAGGTCAGTACCAGGCAAACATTTTACTTTTAAATGTACACACTGAAGTCATTGTTCAAAGTAATAACCTATCCTTTTAATAAACCATCCCTGTTACACTGAAATGCCTAAAGGTTTTCTAATGTGCATCAGTCTTTTGAACATCACATAATGAATTTAATGTGAGAAAAGGAAAAGAAATGTACCTGTATGGATCCCTGCATATTAAGATAAACCTTGCTGCTCTGAGGCTAGCATAAAACTTGGCACCCAAACCAGATGAGGACAAAAATACTTTCAGTGAAAATCTGATCTCTATCCATGTATTTACTACATTCTGAATTATGTTGGCTTTCCTGTTAAATTATTCTAGTTAAGTAAATTATATTAGAGGTTTCATGATTAAGCTAATGTGTTTCTAGGACCTTCACAGTAAACATGAGTTATGATACACACATTAGTATATTATTCCTTGACTAGGTGTGATTTAGTAACCTCTACAGGAAAATAAAGGCCAAAAAAGTAAGAAATCAAGCAGGTGTTTTCTCCCATCTGATGTCGTAGAAAGTAGGTCTTCAAAGTATAGCCATGGTGCTGAAGGAATTGACACTGACAATTAAGTGATATTCCCTTTCTGAATGGAAATATGTGGTGCTATCACCAGTGCTGTTTGTCTAATGACATGGAAAATTAAGGTTTTTAGCCACTTGGTATAATTTAATAATGGCCGTTTCACAGCAGAGAGGGCATTGCTGTAGCTACAGAAATAGGAAGGAATGCCAAAAAATGCCAGGAGCATTTCTATAGTGAAAAGAGCACCTTTCAATAGTTCAAACACTAAAAATAGTTGAAACCTTAGCATTATTGGTCATTTAAAAAAAAAAAAAAAAAAAAAGACAGAGGAAGAAAGTGAATCTGTAACAACATCACAAACAACATAAAGCAAAATCTACAAATGCCCTTCCAGCCATGGACTCTGGTCCGTGATTTTTTGGGACCGCTTCCCAAAAGCTTTTGCCATGGTTGCAAGCACCTTCCCAGATTTACCCATAACTCAGTGTCCATTGTGTCACTACAGTTGACCTGCATGCATGTCCACTGGGATTTCAGCTCTGCTCAGTTTGGTTGCCCTCCAGCCTGGCTAGGCCAGTGTCTGACAGAAAGCCACCATGCTTTCTGCTGCATAGGTCAAAGTGGCAATGGGTGGCAATTTCCAAGGTATGCGGGTCAACATAAGCAAATTAGAAAAGACAGACTCAAGAGTCTACTCGCTTCCTTCAACCATCACTGAAATAATTAAAAATGTTGATCTCATGGACCTGAGGTTGTTATATTACAAAAGACTCATATTAATGTACTGTTACTGACAGTAGCTGTTAATATAAAAAAATCGCTTTTTGAAGTATGAACATCGTATTCCAGGGCAGCACCTCACCGCCATAGCTCCCCCACTGCAACTCTGTCGCCGAGCAAAGAAGGGACGGCTACTGGCTGGGCACCCGGCTCAGGGCCGGGGAAAGGGATGGAGGAACACACTACGAGCTCCCGGTGCCCTCAAAACAGGTTTGGGCCGGAGGGCAGATGCCACCTCTGGGGGATGGATGGTGTCACCCCGCTCTGTAAAACACGGCCCGGGTGGCTGGACGGGGTCCCCGAGGGGAGGCGGCGGGGTCCCCACCGGGGGCGGCAGCTCCCCACCACAGGCACAGAGAGCTGTCCCGGGGGGCTCGGCCCCGTTGCAAGCCGGGTCTGCCTGCAGCCGAGCAGCCGGGCTCGGAGGCAGCCCGGGGCGGGAGCCTCGGGGCAGCGCCAGCGGGACGGGCCTCCCCGGGGAAAGGAAGGAAAAGTCCAGAGCCGCGGGGCCGGGACGGGGGCAGCGCACACGCCTCCTGAGCCCCCCGGCAGGTTCAGGGAGGGCGTAAGGGTCCCACGGGGAGACTGGGGAGCGGCGCGATGCCCTTGTCCGAGCCGCAGAGCCCTCGTCCCGCCGGCGGGGAGACAGCCCTGGGCGGGCAGCCAGGGCATCCACGTCGCTGTGGGTTTGTTACTCCGCTTTAAAATGCAAAATCTCGTGGCATGATTGGCTTTCTGTTTACAAGTGCAGATGGGGAGAAGGCTCACGTTGTCCTTCTCCGTGTGGTTTCCCCGCCTTGGAAGCTGCAAGGGCAATCCGAGGAGGGAGAAAGGGGAAAGAGAGGAGGATTTCCCAGTTTCAGCATTCATCAGATTTACCCTGTCATTGCACTACAAGGTGCAGCGTGTGTCGAACATTACGAGCACGGGGCCATGCAAATGACACAGGCATGAAAGAGCCCTGGCAAGAATAAATCTGTCGATGTACAGATGTTCCCTATTAACGTTACTGTTCAGCCTTGGTGGTTACTGTGGGAAGACACCCGATTAAAAATTCCCATTGCTGCCCCACCTCTGCTGAACCTTTCTCCCCACACCTCTTTGTCTTCACATAATTAGGCAGGATATAATACTTTCTTTTTCTCCTCCTCTGTCTTATTGAGACGTCTGCCCAGGCTCACGCCTTTAAACAGGAATGATATTGATCCCTCCTCCTCTGTCAACCCCGATTTGTCCCTTTTCCTGCTGAACAAACAATTAAGAAAAGAAAGTACTGAGCGTACGGTGGAACTTGGCATGCACAGACTCCCGCGGGGATCCCGGGCCCTGGACACCGGGCCGCAGCCCGGAGCGGCCTTGGGACTGAGAGGGTGGCGGGAGGCTGCACACCGGGAAAGGCATTTCGGAGTGGGGATTCTCTGCCGGCTCACCCAGCCTCGGAACCCAGTAACTTCGCAGGAGAGCGAGCCGGTGGCGGTGGCAGCCGGCGGCTGAGACCGGGCGGGACGGACGGAGGGACGGGCGAGGGAGAACGGAGAGGACAAAACGGGAGTAAACGCTCCTGCCCCGACCTGCTTGCGGTTGCCACCGGTGCCTGCCTCCTCCCCGCCCCGCTGACCCCCCATCCCTCCCCGCCCCGGAGGAAGGCCCCGGTGCCCGAGCAGCCCCTGCGGAGCTGCCCCCAGGGCGGGCGGTGACTGTGTAGCCGGCCCCGGGGCGCTGCAGAGAGTGGGTCCCCGGTGCCGGGCGCTGCCGCGCCGCCCCCCCTTGCCCCCTCCCCGCGGTTGGGGGGCGCTGGCCCAGGCAGCCCCCGGTAGCTCCGCGGCGCCCGGCTCCGCCGCGCTGCCCCCGGGCTATGAATAAAGCCGAGGCAGCCGGGGGGACAGGTACAGGTGCCCGTCTCCTGCGCGCAGGGCTACGCCGACGTCCCAGCCCGCCTCCTCCAGCGGGAGGGAAACAAAGACGGCGAGAGAGGCAGGGAGAGTTGCCTGTAAGTTTAGCGCCTTTCAGTCGTGACTCGCGGAGATAAATGATAGTTTGGAGGTGCGCGCAGTTAATCACCGCCACGGCTGCTGTACAGCGTGTGCAACCCGCAGATCATTAGGTTAAATGGAGGACATTCGTGTCCTTCCAGAATCAATGCAATTATTGTTGGCAACAAGGACAACAATTGGAGTGGCAGCACTAATTTTACTAACCTGCTATTAATTATGGTGTCCCCCACGCCCCAGACGGCGTTTATAACCCGCGGAAGCAAGCGGTGCTGTCTGCTTCTGTTTTAAAACGGGAAAAGTTGGAAGTGGAGTGCCTGGTCGTGTTGGAAAGTGTTAATCAGTAGGAAAGAGTGTAATCAGTGGAACTATTCACTTGAGCGTCACTCTGGTACAGGGGGTTAGTGAAGTGGCTGTGGCGCCTGGGGACCGAAGGCTCCGTGCCGCGCCGCGCCGCGCAGGTACCGCGCACTGAGACATGTCTGCGTTAGCTCCCCGCAGCTCCCTGCCACGCCAGCCAGCACAGACCAGAGGAGAGAAGCCCTGCCATGGCACAGCCGTCGCTACCCGGTTTTAGCCGAAGCCTGGCGTGATCACAGGTAAAAAAATTTCTTCTTCTCTCCTTGGTGATGTTTGTGTGTGTGTATGTGTATGTGTGTGTGTCTCTCTCTCTACGGAAGCGGGGGGTGGGGGGAGCAGTGGGGCTTATCCCCCCCTCCTCCTTCGGAGCCTGCTTTAGCAGCAAGGCAGCTGAAAACGAACTGCTGGAGGGAAGAGAAACTATCTGTGATGAATCATTTGGCTTTGTGCAATCTTTACCTAGTACAGAGGGCAAATGTCTTGTAACATATGTGTATTATTTCTTGGGAAAGGGGTGTGAATATGATATTCAGCGAGCGCTAAGGTAAGGTACCAAGTCAAACTTTCTGGATTTTAAGGCGAACTTTAGAAGGCACAGAATTTGACCTTGCAAGCAGTAAAGTTTTACCTTCGCGGGGAAGTAAGTTGAAGCTGTCGGCTGCCAGAGAGCTCAAAGGTGGTGGTGCCTGAATGCCTGCGGGTCTGCGGCACTGGGGGTACAGGAGCTGGGAAGGGAAACCTTATACAATCTTTACTTTGCTAATGAAAGCATAGTTGTGATGCTCTGCACCGAACAGGTAAATGTGTGAATGCTGTAGGGTTCGTCTACAGCCATAGAGCAGCTGCCCGGGTTACAACGTTTGCTTCTCTTGCTGAAAAGTTTTGTGTGCATGTGTGTGTGCGCGCTCTCGTGTGTGTGTGTGTGTGTGTGTGTGTGTGTGTGTGTGTGTAAGAGAGAGAGAGAGAAAGTGTTGGCTGTAGTATTTAAGTGTGAAAAGTTAATAAATACAAAGAACAGAGTGAGCATGTGAGGCCTTTCTGCTTTAATCTAGATTGTTTGCCAAGAGGATTGAAGACTTACAAAATGAAAGCATTCAAATGGATAGCTTTGAACAACTGATTTTACTTGTAGTTGTAATCTGAGTAAATAATTAGCGGCTCCTTCTTATGCAACCTTTCTGTTGGTCATCATGGCTCTGCCGAGCCCAAGCCAAACCCAGGCATGGGTTTGTGCAGATCGGTAGCATCGGTTCGCTGTCCCTTGATTCAGAGTGAAGGAGGTGCACTTACACCTCAAATAGGCTCGGGGGGAGGGGGGGGAAGAGGGGAAACGACACGGGACCGTATTTACTATTGAGAGCGAGTTTATGAGATAATCTACTTGAAAATTGTGTAGGCTGCCCTAGGTTCCATGTCAGATTCCAAATAGGCAACATGTAGAGCTTCACAGTGTTTGTCAGGTGGTCTCAAGGTTGCTTTAAATCTGTAACATGAAAACAAAGCAAACTCGACTGAAAGAGCTTTCTAAAGTCTGTTTAGCCCATTAGCAAATTCCGTCGCTGAAATATTTCCAGGAGTGGCAATAAGTCCTCCAAAAGAGAAGGCGATGAAAACGCAGATAGTAAGTGTAGCTGCATTAACTGCCTCTAGATCATGTCCCTGAAGAAGTCCATCAAAGTATGAGTCCTGAAGAGGTTCTGTTTTACCTGCTGTGGCCTGTTCTAGCATCATAGTGTTTCCTTCTCATTCCATGCTTTTACAATAAAACTTGTATGAGCGTTGGTTCCAGGTTCTTGGACAAGAAACACGTAGCCCTGGGAGAGAGACCTCGCTTGGGCTTTGGATGGGAAATACCTGCTTGCCTGGGTGTGCAGGCTGGCTCTGACCAGAAGGGAACTCTCCAGCGTTTTCTATTGATCGCGAGGGGTTTCCTTCCTCAAAGTTTGGAGAAAGCAGTGTGTGTGTGTGTTTCTCTTTCTCGAAAGCTGTTAACTGCTTTGTACAGGAAAAGGGCTTTGACAAGGATCAATTTTTATTGCACAGCAAAGACTTGCATTTTCCAAATGCTTAAGGATATAGCCCACGGCATTAAGCGTCTTTGCTTGGATTTGAACAGTGTTACGTTGTTTATGTGAAAGAACCACAAAGGTTATTTTAAATCATTGTGGGGCTTAATGCATGTTTGTGCTCTGGCACCAAAAATTCAAGATGAAATATAATTGTGTTGAGTTTCTTATCAACAAAGGGCCATTATTTGTAGACTGTAAGTGAAACAAGACATCAACAGTGGGGAAGGATGTAATGTCAGCTTTTAGTGTTTAAGGTTATTAAGGGGTTTTTGTCGCTTTCTCTTTTTGTTTGTTTGTTTTGGTGGGGTTATGTTGATGACTGCTTTCTAGGGAATACAGATTGAAACTGACACAAAGCTGACCAGGGGTAAAGTAATAGAGCAGGCAGGCTGCAAAGAAAAATGGCAAATAATTATCATGATTAATACAGGAAAGTTCAGTGCAAAAATGAGCACAGAGTATTTGCATGGCACAGTGAAAGACAACTGTGATACATAAATAGACAAGGACCATAAATATTGAATTTTTTCTTGTATTTTAAAGTTTAATAGACTCATCTAAATATCAAAACCTGTAGTGTTCTGTGGGCCACTGCGGAGTTGACATCTGCAGTATTATCAAAAGAAGGGGAAAAAACCCCAAACCCACAACACTAGGACGTTTCCCAAACTGTAGCCTGGAAAACTGGGAGGACTTCTTCAGGCAGCTCTCCAGCTCTCCCAGCTAATTATAGTGCTTTACACCGAGCCGCTCTTGAGATAAGTGCAACTATTTTCTTTCCTAGCACCGATGAGTTTTACTCCGGAGCTTAAGCAAACATCACCCAGCGCAATGGGCACAGGAGGCAGAGGGAGCAGCACCGAACACTGCGTGCATACCATTGTGTAAACACTGCGTGTCTTTTCTTCCCAAACAATGCGATAGCCCGTCAGTACGCTGCACAGAAGGAAGCTGCTCGTAAAGAGTCTCTAAAAGTGTCATTATACCCTGGCAGCACCAGGGTATAATACAGGAGGAGGAATATAGGCGCGTTTCTGTAAAGGAAACCCAATGGCAAAGTTATTAATATTCTCAGAAAGAAAGGGGAATTAGCATTTCAGGTGAGGGACGAAAAAGCACTTTCTTCCCCTCCAAAAATCAATACAGAATTCCAAACAGATTATTTATGTCATTTGACTCCCTTTCTTTATACGTTTCTCCAGGCTACAGATACTGAGCTGTCAGGATAATTTGCATGTACTGTATCTGATATATTTTATTTGCAAACACTCTAAAGCGCCATAAAACGCCTCTTGTTGCAGTCTAACTCAATCTGAGAACTAGTATTTTCATCTGTAAATTAAAGCAATTACGCATCAGATATTATATTATGTGTACTGTGGTCTCCAGATAGTCATCAATCACCCTCAATCGAGCTGTCAGTGTGGGCAGATTCGTTTCTGGGAGGCAGTCTTCCAGCTGGGGAGAAGAAGAGAACATCATCATTAATTAGAGTGTGACCCTGGGGCTATTCACATGTCTGAACCCAGGAATCTCTCTGAGCAAGTCTGCACACCACAGAGCAGCGTTCAGCTGCACCAGCAGCCCAGCTTCAGCCTCGGAGCTGACTTCTCTGCTTCCTCCATCCTCCCGAGGGCTGCCTGCTCGCCCTGCTTCGGTGGCATCGGCCGTCGGGGAGGAGATGCTGGGGCTGCCAGCATCCTCCCCCGACGGCCCGTTCCTGCTCCCTCCGAGGGTGAAGCAGAAGGGGATGCTGCCTGCTCGTGTGTGCGGGGGTCCCAGATCCCCAGAGGGTAGGGAGGTTGATGGCAGCGGTGGGATGGGTTGGGCAGAAGGGAGTGCTGGAGGTTTGAGATGGGATCAAAGTCATTTTAACGTGAAAAGTCACATCTTTTCCATCATTCCCCGAAAAGTGCTTGTAGGGTTTTCTACCTGTAATCACACGTCTAGAATAAAAGCCGAAAAGAAAAGCAGGATTGCTTATTATGTGCTTTATTGTCAGCGTTAGCTCTAATTTTAACTGTTGATTAAATCTTAAATGAAGACTCAGTCGTGTGTCCCTTCATATGTCTTGTTTGTAATTGAGACTAATTATTACTGTGGGGTGGGAAGAAGCAGCTGCTCATTAATTAATTTCTAATTAAAAGTGCTTACTAGCCTTTCAGTGACTAAGGAGGGTGAGGAAAAATCTTAGCTGATACAACATTGATCCTTCAGATTAAAAACATTAATTTCCTTCCCTTGCCCGCAGAAATATATATAAATATTGCAAGCAGGCGTTGCCGCTGCCGGAGAGCTTCCCAAACTTTCGCCCCTATTAGGCAGTCTGAAAGCGATGCTGGAGAGTCTGTTTTCCACGCCAGAGGAAAGGGTCCCGAAAATGAGTGTTAAACTTACAGGCAGGTTAATTTTAATAGGTTTTTCGTGACGTCAGAGCCTTGACTCTTTTAAAACATGCTTGTGAACTGATGTATTTGTATCATTTTTCTTTTTTTCCTTGGGTGCAAAGTAGGTATTTCTACTATCACGTATGCCAGCCTTGGAGCCAATGTAACAATTATTTCTGTTTCGTAGTGAGGAAGGCGCTAAAATCACTGTATATATTTTAAAAGGGGGGGGGGAAGTTTAAGATTTCATGTAAATAAAGTAAATGTGCTTTTCTGCTTCGTCCTATAAGCATCTAGGGACCTGTGGTTACCAATCAATTGGTACAACAGAGCAGAGCCAGGCTGCAATAGCGTGCAGATCAGACGTCTCGCCTTATTTCTAGATAACTGGGAGCCTCTGTACCATGTCCTATCCTCAGTTTGGCTACCCTTACTCCTCTGCACCCCAGGTAAGACTTTTTGCCTACCAACGTTAATTGAGTGAATTTCAGTCCTTATCGATGCCTTCCGTCCGGGCTGAGGTCGGCAGCGATCCTCTCCCGCATGCGGCAGCGGCAGAGTGGCTGCTCGCTTCCCAGCTTTCCAAGATGCCCAAGTTCTATGTCGCGCACCGATTTTAAAATGGGAAGAAACACGCTGTATTAGGGTGTTCGGGGGTGATAATGACGCGTGGGGGAGGATTACAGAGATGAAGGAGGTGAGAGAGGGGGCTAGACATCCCCCAACCCCCACCCTCTCCCCCCTCCTTTCTCGTCTTTTTTTTCTTTTCTTTCATGATTATATTCACAGTTTAACAATTAATTAAGGACGTAGTGAGGTCCGGCCCGTACAAACAGAATGGGATATTCTAAGCCATCAGGTTAATAGCAGATGCGTGCGTGGCTGCTACAAATTTGCAGTCAAAATAAATATGCATGAGTGACTTCGAAAAAAAGGTTTAAAAACACAGATGGGAAGCATTGTGCTGCAAGAGGAGGAAACCGGTGTAAACCCGAGTCTTCTGAGAACATCACAGAAAAGTTAGGTTTTAAATGCAGAGGGCCGGAGGAATGCATCACGGAGGATTAAACGTCCACAGTCATGAGGCGTTTGGTTGTTGTTGTTGTTGTGGGGTCTTTAAAAAAAAAAAAATTATAAAATGCACTTCTGCGTTTCTCCAGAGCGTTTCTATCACGACTGAAGTAAAATAGGGAAGGGGAGGGAGGACGGGCGACACCCCAAAGATGGGACCTGATTAAAAAAAAAAAAAAAAAAAAAAAAAGAGAGAGAGAAAAGGAAAACCAAACAAAAAAACCCACCAAAACCACACAACAGAAAAAGAACCGAACCTAAACTTGGTTACACTTCGGGAAGTTCCCTCTGCGCTCAGCGCCGCTCTCTTTCCCTCCAGTTCCTGATGAGCACCAACTCCCTGACGACGTGCTGCGAGTCCAGCGGCCGGACCCTGTCTGAGACGGGGGCGGCCGCCTCCGCCCAGACCCCCGTGTACTGCCCGGTGTACGAGAGCCGCCTGCTCGCCACTGCGCGCCACGAGCTCAACTCCGCCGCCGCCCTGGGGGTCTACGGCGGGCCCTACGCCGGGCCCCAGGGCTATGGAAACTACGTGACCTACGGCACCGAGGCTCCCGCCTTCTACTCCTTGGTAAGCCGCCCGCAGCCGCGGGGGACGGATGCTCCCGCCCGCCAGCCCCGAGTCCCCCCCCACCCCCGCCCCTAGGGGCCAAGGCTGGTCGGCGGGACCCCTCCGCGGGCGGGGACAGCCCCGGGGCTTCTCCTGCGACCCCCGGCCCCGCCGTGCCGCTCCCCGCGTTCGCGTCCAGCGCCGCGGTCCGCAGCTGTTCCAGCCCGGCGGCTCCGTCCTCACGGTAACGCAATTAAAAGTCGCGCCTGACGAGCTGGCGGCCGAGTGCGGAGGGCCCGGCGGGGCGGGCAGTTTAGGGCGACCCAGACCCAGGCGCGCAAAGAATGATGCTCTCTTCCCAGACAGCCTTTTTTCCTTTTTTCCTTCTTTTTTTTTTTTTTTTTTCCCTTTTTTTTTTTTTTTTTTTTTTTTTTTTTCCCCTGCACCGTAACAGCGCGAGTTAATGTCTCTATTGATCTCGCTGGCTGCCGCGGCCGAGGGGCCTCCGGGAAGGTCCGTCGCGCCCCTTGGGGACCCGGGCGGGGGAGCCGGGGCGGGGTCCCCGGTCTCTCCCGGCGGTGGGGGCTGAGGGCGGCGGCGCGGTGTCTCCTGCAGAACAGTTTGGATGCGAAGGACGGGAGCGGGTCTGCGCATGCGGGGATCGCGCCGGCGGCTGCCTACTATCCCTACGATCACACCCTCAGCCAGTACCAGTACGACAGGTAAGCGCACACACACATCCCGGCCTCGTTCGCTGCCCTCCCCCCCGCCGCCGTCCCCTCCCCTACATCGCCTTACCTTCTCGCCCGCCCCGCCAACCTTGCCTCCTCGCCGCTCAGCATCTCCCGGACCCAGACATGTCGCCTCCCCTTTCCCACACCGACACGGGGTCCTCCGCCTCCCCGGGAGGGCGGCAGAGCGGGGGGCGATCCCTCTCCACTGTGGCGGTAATTATCTTTTCCTGCGCGGAGTCAGGCTTAGGCATCCGGTGTATGTTTATTAGTTTTAAACCAGCGCAAACCCACTTAACACACCGTTTCCAGCTCGGAGGCCCATTGGGCGCCGGTGACCTTTCCTGGAGGATGTGCATTAAATATTCAGTCGCAGCCCAGTGTCATCTGCGTTAGATTCCTACAATTTCAGGAACAAAAGGGTAGAGGAGATTACTAATAAAAGGAGTAAGAGGAAATATATTTCTATTAACACTTACACCCTGGGGTCACCCAGATGAATTCTGTTTGGGGAGGACTAATCAAACGACAGGAAAGTGGTATTTCTGTGAGTTTGCAAGCTGCTAGGATTTCCCTGCTGCCCGAAATGTTGACATTGACTTTACCGCAAATAAAACCAGGGGATTCCTTCCCTCTTTCTGCCACCACCGCCAAGGCACAGCGGGAATTTGCATTGCCCGGTGCACTGCTACTGCTAGCTGAACCCTTCCTTTTTGCTTTCCTTCCTCGTCCCGAATTCTCGAGGCAGGTCCCCCTCGTAGAGCTGAGCTGTCCTCATTCCCATTAAAGCTGAGCTGTCTATATCTTCATCCACCTCCCCCCTCTCCGGGACCAGCCGCCCCCCCGGGGGGTGCTGCAGACCAGCAGATCGGGGCCGGGGTCTTGGGATCCCGGGTCGGGCAGGTCCGCGGGGGGCGAGGGTGCGGTGTCACACCGCGGGGGCTACCCTGTGCCCGCAGGTACGGAACGATGGACGGCGGAACGCGGAGAAAAAACGCCACCCGGGAGACGACCAGCACGCTGAAGGCCTGGCTGCAGGAGCACCGCAAGAACCCCTACCCCACCAAGGGAGAGAAGATCATGCTGGCCATCATCACCAAGATGACCCTCACCCAGGTGTCCACCTGGTTCGCCAACGCCCGCCGGCGACTCAAGAAGGAAAACAAGATGACCTGGCCCCCGCGGAACAAGTGCTCCGACGAGAAGCGGCCCTACGAGGAAGAGGAAGAGGAGGAGGAGGAGGAGAGTTCGCAGGAAGAGGCGATGAAGAGCGGGAAAGCCGAGGGTACCCTGCTAAAACCAGGCACTTAGCGGTTCGGCCGAGGGGGCTCGGCCGGCAGCTCGCCCCCGGGGCGGGCCTCGCTGGTGGGGGCGGCCGCGGGCCTGGCTCGTGGGGGCGGCCGCGGGGCAGTGCGGCGCCGACAGTGACCGTGTGTCTTGTTTTTGCTGTCCCTTCCCCCGCCCCCGCCCCGCAGAGCCCACGGGCAAGGAGGAGAAGGAGCTGGAGCTCAGCGACCTGGAGGACTTGGACGCCGCCGAGTCGGAGAGCTCGGAGTGCGAACTGAGGCGGCCTTTCCCGCACCCGCTCCCGCACCCGCTCCCGCACCCCGGCAGCCACCCGCCGCGGGCCGCCGAGCCCCCCGCCAAGATGCCGCCTCCGGCAGCCGCCGGGGAGGAGGAGGAGGAGGCGGCGGCGGCGGCAGAGCGGGCGCGGAGCTGCCTGAAGACGGCGGCGGAGGAGTGCGGCCCCGACCCGCTGGGCGCCCGGCAGCGCGGCTGCGAGTCCAAGATGTGCTTCCAGCAGGGGCAGCAGCTGCTGGAGGCGAAGCCCAGGATTTGGTCCCTGGCGCACACCGCAACCTCCCTCAACCAGGCCGAGTACCCCTCCTGCATGCTGAAACGGCCAGGGGGCTCGGCCGCCGCCGCCGCTCCCGCCCCGGTCAGCGTCATCGACAGACACCAGGATTCGCCGGTCACCAACCTCAGGAACTGGGTGGACGGGGTGTTTCACGACCCCCTGTTCAGGCACAGTACTTTGAACCAAGCCCTGAGCAACACGACAGTTTCCTGGGCTACCACCAAAGGAGCCATTCTGGAAACGGGCGCCCTGGGACGCGCGGTGGGGAACGGCGCCAATGTGCTCAAGGGGCAGCTCTCAAACCTGGCCCATCATGACTCAAACAAAGAGTTTCTGGCGTTTCCCAAATCAGGAAGCAAAATGTTTTGTTCCTAACAGGCCCGCCGAGGGGCGAGGGACTTGAAGAGTCATCTACACTGAAAAGAGACTTGCAAGAATTTAAATATAAAACTTTTTCTTTTTTTTTTTTAAACAAACAACAGAAACGAGGATTTAAAGTTCAGTTTACTCAGTTCAGCGGACAGACTTTGCTCATTGCTATTCTGAAGATTTTCTCCTGGCTGCGACTTTAAGGGATCAATGTCGTGAAAGTTATTTAATTTCCATGTCCCAAAAGCACGTATTATAGCGTAGACCTACTTAAAAAGTTTACATCCGAAAGTTTACAAACGGGAAATTATGATTCAGATTTAATTTAAGGCATGCCGATATTAGTTATAAAGACTTTTCGAGAGTTTTTCCTCCTGATTTCCTTGTTAGCATATAATTCACAAACAGCACTTCTACTAAGTTTACACCTACTGCACAAATTTATCTTGACAAAAAAAAAAAAAAAAGAATATGTTAAAAGGTATGCTCACTCCAATAAATTGTCTGTTTCAGAGGTAACACAAGTGGTGGCGTTTTGCATTGGGCAACAACTTTTATGTCTCAAATTGCCCCTTGGAGCCTGTCCCGGTAATTCCAAGGACTGTCAACAGGCTGCCGGGAAAGGGGAAGAGAGGCTCAGCGCAGCGCTGCCGCGGGATTGAGGACGGACCCGCGGGAGGGATGCTGCGCGCAGGAGGGATGCTGGGCTGCGCCCCACTCCGCACCGCGCCTCCGCGGGGCAGCGCCGAGCCCCGGTCGCCGCCCGGGCCGGTAGTGGGGGCCCGACGGGGCGGGAGCACCCCCGCTTCCCCCTCCCCTCCTTCCCGAGCTGCGGGCGGGCGGGGGTCGGCCCCCAAGGGCCGGGCTCTGCCGCGGCGTCGCCTCCGCCGTGCGCGGAGCAATTGATTCACATGGAAAATTTGATCTTTTAAAGAACCGTTTTAGCTTTCCAGCTCTTCTGCCAGTGCGGAGAATCGCTGATCCGCCATGAATATTTCAGCACTTCAGTACAGATGCTTTACCGTTTTGACATTAAATAGAGTGCAGCCAACAAAAAGAGAGAGGGAGGAAGAGCGCTCTCGACGTGTGATTCAGGAGCACTCTCAGCCAATTTACCACTTAGATAACAGGCGCTTAAAAGATTTCATTTCCTTCCCCGGAACGGGAACAAACTTTACTGATCCTCGGACCGGGAGAGAGGGAGAACTGCTGGAAAAGAAACTGCAAGGCAATAACAGATCCCGCTTACCCAGGTCGGCCTAAACCCCCTGAGCTCCGGTGCCCGGCGCTGCGGGGGAAAATCGGGAGCGCCCGAAGGACCGAGCTGACACCGGGACAAGCAGAAGAGTCTTCCTTGCCTCCCAGAATTCTCGTCCATCCCATTTTCGGCTCCCCACCAGCCCAGTCTCCTCCTCCCCCCAATAAATAAATAAGAATACAATACAGGGAAAAAATATATTTGTAAAAGCAACTATAAACACAACCAAGACAACACTCAGTCAAAATATAACATACTCCAACCCGCGAAGTTTCTAGCGAGACCTGTTAGTGTAAGGACTGAATAAAGGAATCCGGGTGTGGAGATCAGATCAAGCCCTTCCCCTCTCTGCGAGCAGCCGTAATTGGATTGTATCCAGTCATATTCCCTGTCATTGTATTGACTTTCGCTCTCTTGGATGATATTATCGAGATCACTGAACCCCTCTGCTGATCTGGCTGTCAAAAGGCTCAGACAGGAGCCCCCGGCCTGGAAAACGTGCATCAGCCGAGATAATTTGAAGTGAAATTTTCATTTTGACAGTAAACCCCTCAATTTCTAAAGGCTCTGCACCCGGAGAGCTCTGTGGCAGGGGGAGGCTTTATAGAAAGCCCACGTCTTAAACTGAAAAGGGCAAAAGAACTCGAATTAGTTGTAATAGATAAAAGGGCAAAAATAAAGAGTCAAGGGTACTTGACAGTAATAGCGAAAGTGGAGTCTCCGGGGAGCCGCGATCTGAGCTAAAGGCTGGGCCGGCAGGAATTTTAATGCAGCCGGGGTGGCCGGCGAGCTTTGCCTCTGAAACCCTTTAGACAAAGCAAATTATTTTCAGTCAAACTAAGGAGATGGGGATGAAGGAGGCGAAGGAGAGGGAAGGCGGGAGAGGCTAGTGTTCGGGCTGTCCTCAAAACACTGGTAGAGGCAAGTGGGATGGGGCATAAACCCCTCTGACTGCTGCGATTGTGATGTTAAAGCGGGGAGGCTTGTGTGGGCCAGCCTTGCTGGATATGCAGGGACTGGAGGGGACAAGGTGGCTCCCGATGGGCTTCGGTTTCCATGCGACAGAGGCTCTGTGGAGTGGAAGGGGACTCCAGTCTTGCTCCCAACAGAGCGACAGCCGAGTGTGTGTGTGTGGACTTCGTGTGTGTGCACGGAGAGGTCTCCTCCACCGAGCAGTCAAAAATCTTTCTCAGCCTGAATATCGTCCTGACTTTGCGGAGTGCCGAGCACCGCTGGTCACCCTGGGCTGGTTCTCGGCGGGTGAACCCGCACACCAATATAAGTCATTGCTGGTCGGCTTTGGTTAGATTAGGGATGTAATTTGGACATCCCGTTGTTTGGGAGGCAACACCCGCCCTCTCCCCCGCCCCCTCTGGACTTAAAGGTGATAACACTGTGGGCAAAATACAGTCGCACTGAAACACCAGAAGCCAAAAGAAAAGCGGATCAACCCTTAATCCCTTCATTTGCATATTACTGTTGTTATAAAACGAGTTTGAGTAAGTTTATGCCTGCTGTATAACAAGAGCAGGGCTCTTCCGACCAGGGGACCGGCCGTATATGAGGACTGATCTGCCTGTGCCTATGTGCGCTCATGCCAAAACACTGACCATCCTGAGAGGAGACTGTATCAGTTAAAGGGGCGGGAAAAGAGTTTCTTGTTTTGGTACGTGGACCTTATAACTTAGATCAGCCATCAAATGCAGTGGTCTTACAAAAGCACTGGGGGTTTTGTTGTTTGGTTGTTTTGGTTTGGTTTTTTTAAAGTATGGGGGCGGGGGGGAAGAGTGTGGGAAATTAATTTTGCCATTTGATTCAATAGCACAAGTCAAAGATCAGGTTCAGTTGGTTTAGAGGAGGCTGCAGGGCTGAAAGGGAAAGCTGTGCAGCTCATATGACTGTACGAAGCAGAAATATAGAGGCAGGCTGAGAAAAAAAGAGAGGAGGGGGAAAAATCATAGAGAAACGGCTTGAAACTGAGAGACTCTAAATCATTCAGCCATGGCAAATTCAAACACACAAAGGAGGGGATGCTAAATTAACAGTGCTTTTTACATAGAGCCCAAATAAAACTGTAATCAGCGACGCGTTACTTTTCATTAAGCGAGTTTGACAGGAGCATATTCAGCCTCGACAAGGGAACAGGAGCGAAGAAATATACGGCTCTCCCAGCTCGAGTCATAAGATAATTCCTTAAGCTCCATTAACAACTCTTAGCCGCAGGAAATGGGCTCCCTGAAAACATCTCCAAATCTAAAAGCTTTATCGACCTCTCAAACCTCTGCTGATGGTTCTATTTTTTTAAAAAAACTTAGAGGCGAGACGTCCAGCAAGGTAATAGACTTTGACACAACACCTTCTTAACTAGAGAGAGAGAGGCAGGGAAAACGAGACCTTAAATGATATTTAAAAGGCAGCCAATTAAGATTTAAAATGATTGTCTCCTGAGATTATGCATGCGATTTATGTCATCCACTTTTTTTCCCAGACATGCATGCAAAATTGCAATGGGGCATAATGCCTGTTCCTTAAATGATGAGGATGATGATAATAATAATAATAATAGAAGAAACAGTAACAATTAACAATCTGTAGCTATCTCACGTAATTGTAAAGGCTAAACTAGGAAAGGGCTGGCTGATTATAAAGGACCTTGCAACAGCCAACTTATTTATAGGTGTCTAATTAAAAGACAGATAGATTAAATGATACACACATTGTCTATTAATGTTTAGGAGCACATTTCTTTTCATCCTGAGTGCATATTTGACTATTAAAGTCACATAATTGGTCTATAATCACAGAACCCAGTGTAGCAGCTCCTTCCCATCAGCCACATGGAGAGGTGTCCAAGAAGACTTTGTCTTGGCATGAATTTGAACATTAAATATTTTTAAGATATAATGGTTCAGAAGGAGACTCTGACTTACTACCGTCTTTTTTATATACATTTGCCTTTTCCATTTAAATGAGTGTGTGAAAGTGTATCCAGTTAAATGCCAAAAACAAGTCAATGCTCACATTGTACCATTTCATGCAGAAATTCTGTAAAATGCAAGAAAATATTATGACTTGCTGATTTTGCAAGGGATCAGAACCTGTTTCAATGAGTGTGATTTGTAGATAAACAGGGTGAAAAAGAATCATTAAAACACCACTGTGTTTTGACCAAAGGTCAAAATGTTTAGGTTCCCACTTAGATGAAGTTAGTTCTGGTTACAAAGCATGGAGGAATGTTAATTGTCAATTTATACACTTTTATTTGCCTGGTTAAAAAAAAAAAAAAAAGTAATAATTGTGCTTGCCCTTAAAGAGGAAGATATTTTTAATGAAATAGCTAATGGTCAAAACACTGGTCCTGGAAGTGTGACATTTGGCATGTTTTAACTCACATGTACTATCAAAAAGTCTACGAGGTGCTTAGGACTTGTGGGAAGAGTTCTCTTCATACTCCTTGTGAAATGGCATCACTGCAGAAAATAATTCCAGATTTATAGGACCCTCAAAAGGCAATTTGAATACACACACCAACTATATGTGTATGGACACCATTTAGTACATAAACCATTGGTCTCCTGTGCCATATGACTATAAAGTAAAACCTTAATTTGGTTTAGAACTTGAAGATACGTTTAACATAACCAGAAGAACCAAGGGAAGAGGAAATGCTTGGGAGCAATTACAGTGCAATTGCTTCCCCATGTGCCCCAACTACATTGAGAAATGGGACTGGGTTTTGGGAGGAAGCAAAGAAGTCTCCATGAGACCTAGAGAAAGTGCATAAATGCAACCCCTGCTGGTATCCTGCTTCCCACAGTGGGAAACGTGGACTGTGCATGAGAACAGGGATTGACCTACTTACAAGGCTCAAGAGCTATTTCTTGTCCATCCTAGTTTAAGAAATGCATGAAAATGAAGGAAATATCTTGAAGGAAAGTGTTCTCTTAATGTTCTTTTTTTCCTCCTGACATTAAAAAATCCTGTTACTCATTCATTTGGCTAGACAAAAATGAGGGCATAAAAATCTTTTTCTTCTCAGTTTTATGTCTATTTCCTTTCTCCAAATCAGCATGTCATTATTTAAATTTTGAAATGGGTTTCAGAAGCAGTTGGTGAGTATTTTGTCAGTGGTTTCCATGGAATCATAATCAGGCCATTTTTCAAAGACTACCTCAGGAATCCTTTCTGAAGTACTCCAAAGGATGACAGTGACAATGAAATGGAACCAAGGAAACACGTACTTTCAACAGTATTTCTTTGGTTTATATGATTGCTATGGAATGCCAAAAATCAAATAATTAAAAAAAAAGTGCTAGAGATCTCATCAAATACTTTCTTCCATGTAATGTAAAATGAAACAGGATTAAAACATTTGCTAGAAATATAGAACAAAGCTGAATAACTAACACTTTACCTATGTTCTTATGACAGAAAATGTGCTACATCAAAGACTGATGAGTCTCCTAAAGCTTTGTCCTCTATCATAGTATCTATTGATACTGGGATTGTAATGACCTGACAAATTCCTCAGAACGAGTTCTGTGGTCCTCAGTCTGAAGGTGCTAATGAACAAGTTCACTATTATTAGTATTTTTGCCAAGTACAAAGTTAATTGTAAAGGTAGGATAATAATAATGGCGAGTCTTTGCAAGCGAAGATCCGGGGAAGGTCTTTACACCTTCCAGCCTGCACATTGGATTTTTTTAGGTGAGACACAGTGTGCGCGGAACTGAGCCCACCCTTTAATCCTAAGGTTCATCTGCCGGGGCCAAGCGAGCTTGGACGGTGGCAGCGAGGTCCTTAGGATGTAGATGGATTGCCTTTTAAGGGCTAACGAGCCCCACCTGCCCAGGAGTGGCCCTGACCGGGAATCGAACCCGGGCCTCGGCGGTGACAGCGCCGCGCCCTTACCACTAGACCACCAGGGGCTCCAAAGGTAGGATAATGCCCAGGGAATGAGCTGAAGGGGAACACTTCCAGGGCAGAAGAAATGTGTGAAGAGGGAAGTGCTTGGAAATCCTTTATGAGCAGGTTCTTCTTCCTTCCTTCCTTCCTTTCTGTGAATGTGAAAAATGACCAGCCAGGCCCTTACAGAAGGCATATAAAGTCAAGTATCATGTTTTTCCTCCTGTCCTGTTTAGATTACAGCATGCATAAACAAAAGCACTGTGTGTGAAAGTGATGTCACATAAGTCAGCCCTCATGACATCAGTTGGTTGGTAACCATGTGAATAGAATGCTTTGCTTTTGAGGCTTCATGCCATTAGCTTGCCCTTTTTTGAACATCCCATCATCTTCTCACCAACCTTGTGACACAAATGGCTGACATATTAAGTGGAGGAGGCAGAAGCTGGGAGCAGTTGCTGTCATTGCAAATAAAAGTGACAGCTAATGTTTACTCCAATGGCAAATATGTGATCAAGTACCAATAACACTATTTTTGAGTCTTATTTGGCTCAAAGTCTGGTGTACATGACTTAATTATTTGGTTACATCCTTCAGAGAGAAATAAGTAAAAATAAGTAAAAATAAGTAAAAATCTCATAATCTTAATCTAAAAGTAAACCAGATCCAAACCAGCCTTGTAGTCAGTTTACCACAGGTTTGGCCTGCACTAGCTGAAATATATAACAACCAAAAAAAATAATACATCCATGTTAATTTTACTGAGGAAGTAAGGTGAGAAAATCCCAACAGGACAGAAGGCTCATGAGATACAAAGGAGCAGGGGATGGGACCAGGGAATGGGAAGTTTTTGTGATAGGAATTGAAGTTTTTTTTATTAAGTCCATGCATTGACCCAGTACTGATTTGTGCCTTCACTTACATCAGACTTACTCAGTTTTAGTTCAGACTAGCTTCACTGGAGCTGCTCCGTACTTATGATACCATATCAGGCAGCAGGAAGGATCCTTGTGAAGAGTATACCCCCTGCTGACACAGTTCCTGCGTGTAAATCTGTGGGTTAACAACACTCACCAAGTACATGAAGGAACCTCACAGTATGTAACTGGTTTAGATTAAGGGGTTTAAACATACAAACAGAGTGCTTTACTGAAGCAGGCCAGTTCATGTTATTTAACTTCTGTATTAAATTGAAGCAAATGGAATCAGCAAATGTGGAGGCCAGAAGTCAGATTCTCAAACTTACTGCCAGGTTTACTGCTAAACATTTCCACTGAGCCTCTTTTCTCTGACAGTAATGCAGGGAAAAGAAACATCAACAATTTTCTCTTCATCTTCCCATCTGGAGGAATGCAAAGCCTCTGTTGGTTAACAGAACTGTGAAGGAAAGAAGGACGTTTGCTCTTCTCCCATCTGCTGCTCCACAACCTAGTCTGTAGAAAGTCTTCAGATACAACTATTCTCTTGCTATGCACTAATCTTTGTGGCTGTTCTTCTTTTGCCTGAGATTTTCTTTTCTAGGAGAAGTGATGGAAGAGGAAGAAAAAACAGGTAAGAAGAAATGTCCCTCACTTGAACCCAGACTCTCAGCTGCAATCTTGTGCCTATCAGTGTGGATGGCAGGCACTGTCAGTGCTGGGCTAAATTCTTCAATTTTGAGCAGCCGTGTGATACAAAGGTAACACTGGAGACAGCCACAACACATCCATTCTACACATTCATTACATTCAATGAAATAAAAGTTTGCCAAGATTTAAAAAAAAAAAAAAGAGTAAGGCAATTTTGCAAATTGACTGAAGAGGAAGCAACTTATCCGAACCAAAGAAATGCTCAGGTGATTTTGACAAATGATCCTTGTTCCATGGTAAGGGCAAAACAAAAGGACGTGAACACCAAATCCTGATCCCAAACTATGGATGAACAAGATACAGAAACTAAGCCTGAACTTTCTGCTAATACACTATGTCTCATCTTTATTTGTTTTGAATCTCCATTACAAAAAAAAGCTGAAAAGCAAGTAAGTAAGCAAACAAGACAGAAACTGAGTTATACACCAAGAAAACAGAATTTCCTAGTTGATGGAAGTGACAGATAGAAGTTTGGGGGAATGGGACTGCACACATACAGTATGAGTAGGAAGAAAGCAAACACAAAACCAGATAATGCTTCAGTCTCTCGAAATGTGTCCATCAGTTCTTCCTGAAACACCAAATTCCTGCTTTTAGAAAGGCTTTGATTTGCTATGCATAGACAATTCCCATGCCATCCTTCTCCAATTCATAACAATCAAAGAGGCTTGACATAGTATGTGCACAGCAGTATCATAGAACTAATTTATAGCTGCCACTAATTCAAAACTGTAGTTCCTGAATCCTGAAGAGCATGACTCAGCCAGCTATATCACTGAAAGTGCCCAGTTTTTAATGCAGCCAAACTGTATTATAGTATCAGTTTGGAAACCTGAAACACAACGTATGGGGGAATCAGTCTGTTTACTTACTGTTCTCTCTGATCAGCCTTGTATCACCATGGTTTGGGCTGAATTTTAGCCCGGTGCTCTGCCTTTCAGACTTATCTCCCAAGCTGACTAGAGATAAGTTAATATCCCAACCCTTCGCAAACATCCCAAGCACTTCACTACTTAACTTCAGGCCTGGATGCTGAAGAATGAAGAGGCTTGTTACCCTTGAGTGTGAGGGACCCACAGGGTGGGGACAATGCGGTGTGTCTTGAAGTCTTCTCAGTGTTGCTCCCAGGACTGCTAGAGAAAGGATGCAGCCTGCTCTTGATAAGCTGTGAGCAACTGCTGACATCCTTCTCTCTCTAATCCCAATGGTAGGGCACATAGGGACAGAGTAGATCAGGGACATTTTATTTGTGATGCATCACTTACAGGAGAATGGTAAAACGCAATGTTCTGTTTACTGAAAGCGTGTTCCCAAATTTGATACAAAGTCAGCTGAGCACAGGAAGAGATTCTGCAGACCAAGAAAATAAGAGCAGCTTGCTGTTTCTCAGTGAGTGGCTGCTGTGTGAGGCTATGAATATGGGAGAGCCACAGAGGTAGAGATGATGAAGGATTCTTGCAAAGATAGCTGCAGAGATTCCTCTATTGGGCATACCTCGTTTCAGCTGGTATGCCCCTGGAACTGTTATTTTTAAGTATTTGGCATTCTAGATGGTCAGGAGAATGGGATAGGAAGTATTGTTACAGAACCATGATTGCTGCTGTCACCAAGACTGGTAGACAAATAGCTCTACAAATAGGACAATGTTAAGAAAAGGGTGTAAGGAGGTGTTTTATTTTCATTCCATTGCCTTTAACTACTATAAATTCTTCAGGCACTGAGATGTAAGGAAACAAGGTTCTCAGCCTTTGTCCTGACTTATCCTGGTTAATGCTCTGCCAGAAGGAAGTAATATATTAATTGTTTGTGATCTGGAAAAGGATAAGTTCCTGACTTTGCATATGTTACCAAAACTGAGTCAGATAATGCTGTCTTAAAGGCAGGCTTTGGCACAGTTCTAACCAGTGATATTCCTGAACTGAGGAAGGATGTGTGGCCATGATTATTGCATCCAGCTTCTAAAAAAAGAATGCCTCCTTCTTCAAAGCTGGAGAAAAGAGACCAAATCCGCTCCACATGCAGATTCCAGTGTGGGATAAAAAGAGAAGGTACTTTAGTGCAGCATACCCCATGTCACCAAATTTTTCTGTGGAAACAGTAAGCCTAATTTAAGACTGAATACGCTCAGTGATTGCACTCTGCAAAAACACAATAATGAGTAACACATTTTCTAACAGCTTCAGCAATGACAGGCTGCCACATGTTGGGGGGGTTTGGATTAAAGGTTAGGCAATTGTCTGAGAAATGGAGTTAATCGCTCTGGATCATTTTTCTACCTTCACTTCAGAGCTGTATCTGTAGCACATTTCAGTGTATGCTGGTGATGCATAGCAAAGTGGTTAAGCAGGTCCTTTATACTTCTAGATCTGGGCCTTAGCACTTGCATAAATAATACTGTTGAAAAAACTTGGCTAAGACTAGACTAGGGCATCCTATCCCTCCTTTGTTCCTCTGGCAGGTCCTGAATATTCTGATTCAAGAAATTGGTGATTATGCAGACCATATTGATATTAAATTAATGTTAGAAGCACAGAAGTTCATTATTTTTTCTGTTCAAATGCTGATTTCTCTTGTCTTTTATTCCTGCCCACTAGGTCTTGGCCCTACCCTTTTGAAGGGCATAAGAAGACGAAAGGATCAAAGAAGCTGCTCTGTCTCACTGTGACCCATCATACATGTAATTTGCTTTAAGTGAACTGAACTGAACTTGCCTACCATGTACATACAGAAATGCCAATCACGATCTGTGTCTTTTAGTGCATTTTGACAATACTGGGACTGCAGAAAGAAATGAGCTAGTAATTCAGGGTGGGATTGTTGTGCACTAGGAAATCTGTGTGATAAATCATGCATAGTACTTTATATAACCTTATCGAGTTTCAACACTATCAATTTCTTGATTATAACAATTATTAATATTGATTATATGAACAAAAAATGCCTACTTGAATAGTCTCAGATATTTGCATGTATATATCTCTGTAAGTGAAGAAGGATATGTTTTTGCTGGGTATACTCCTGATTTTTTTTCTCATTCTTTCAGTAAAAATATTTGAGCTTGGTCCCAAACAGATACATGTCAGCAAAAGCTAAACAAATATAAACTATCTAAGCTGCACATTTTAGCTGTAATAAAATTCAGTGCATTTCATTTATTTTTAATAAATTTAAGTACGGCATAAGATTAAAACTATCTGTGTACTTTAATACATATGGACAGAACATATATTTATAAACCTTGCTTAAGTAGTCTTCTCATTTTCTTTCAAAAACCCCAAATGATTCAAATGACATATGACAAGAAATCTTTTCAGGTAATTATATAAGAAACACTAAGCAGATGTAAATACATGGTTATTGAGTGTAAGATCAAACTCCCCACTGAGTCTATTGTGAACACCTTGTCCATACTAAAATGGGGTTTTATTCTTCCTAATCTAGATTTTGTACAAAATGTGTCTTTTCCATCTTGAAGTAAATGTGAAGTATATGCACATTGAGTTATAAGATTACTGGTTTTGAAAACAAAGTTAGAATAAATATTCCTATTTCTAAGTTTAGGACAAGGTATTTTAAACTAATAATTATGTTTCTATTAGCAACCCCCAAAGTTATAACTGGAATACAATTTGAATTCAGTCACAATAGTGCCACTTAATGCAAAGACACCCGCACCTTCAATTGAAAGCTGAGGCTCTCATTTTTCACAGGAAGGAAAGTTGGCACACTTCCTTCCTTTTTTAGATTTCTTTGAGTATACAAAACAATAAAAAAGTAGATGGGCTTTTATGCTGCCATTTCTAGTAATTTTTCATTCTTTACTGCTCATGTTTAATAACTAGCACAATGCAGATATAGTGGTGCTTTTAACACCTCCAGGAAAGAGTATTTACACTAAAAAAGTTTTAAATAGTTTCATTATAACACAAATAAACAAGTACAGTAAAAATTCAGAGAATTTTCACACAAAAGCAATTTTAGTGTGAAGTAGTAATACCAGTGACTCTACCATTATAATTTAAAGGATTGATGATGCAACACTGTGACTAAAATTCTTGAAGTTTACTTGTTAGATATTTTGAGGTGTAAAAGTGATTCACAGTTAGCCTATTTATCACAACAAGTTAGATTTCCAAAACTGGGCACTCAGTAATTGCCTGCAGTTTTACTAGGAGCTTTGCAACACAAATCCCCAGGATGGCGCAGTCACTGGTAGTCAGACTATGGTTTTGTTTCTACAGAAGAACAATCCTCACTGAAGGATTCTTCCCAAGCCTGGCCTGACTTTTTACAAGTACAACTTGATAACCTATGGCACAGGAGTTTGAGAATTCAAGGAGCATGAACGTCCAGAAGAATTCAGGCTTTATAGAAATCAGTTGCAACCTTATATATTGTTGACTTTCCATTACAGATGTAGTACATAATTAATTTAGTTCTTTTCCCTGTAATGTACTTGACCTGATTGTAATTTTCACAAATTAGATCATTTTTCATAATTATTCATCATATCACTTATGCGAACAAATGTCAGACTATGGTTTTTCTTCAAATGCAGAGCTGTATCTTCTGCTATGTATGACTGATCACATAAATCAACAACCCCAGCCCCTTCTTTGGATACCCGTAGCTTTATAAATGTGAGAAAAGCAAAAAATATTTCTAAGGCTTTGAAACTTTTAGGGAAAGCAGAGAGCACTTTAAGCAGGAAAAGGCAGCAGGTACAGGAAATTTAGGACAGCTTATACTTTTCCTGTAATTATTTGCAAACCTTTCATTTTCAAAGGATTATGTTCAATTACACTCATAGACAGAAAGCAAATAGTTTGGTTCTTTTTGGACACACTGAAGTCAACAGAAGCACAGAATTTTAGGTACTTCAAAACTCTTAGGCTACTTTGTAGTAGTTTAAATTTCTCATCCTAACCCAAAGGAAGTATGTGGCTTACTCCCTGAGCTTAGATTTTTATTTTTAGATATTTTCAGCTTTTTCATTGTGCCCCACAGAGATTTTGTTCCTGCATAATAAGAAGAGTGCAGATGAGTCAAAAAATAAGTTGTTTCACCTAATGAACTTTGACTTCTTCTATAGCCAGTGGAAAGAGATGCTTCCTATGACACGTCCTCTGACCTGCAATATCCATGCTGAGTTAGAGGAATCCCACTCAGGGGCTTGCTGTGAATTTAGGCAAGTACTTTTCAGGGCTTTCTTCCTCGTTAGCTATTCACTGGCTCTTACTTCATTCTAACATGTTGGTCATGGCTTTAGGTGCCACAGCATTGAGGTCTGTTTATTTGGACTCTTTTTAATAACACCCTGAAAGAAGTCCCAGGAGTTGACCTGTTCACGAGACCTCAGCAACGTTGCTGACACTGAAGCTTTGTTTGAACTGAGGAATAAGCTTGTGCCTTCACTCTCACAATCCCAGTTCCTCGACTGCCTATAGCAGGGGATTGCTGCAGCAGATCTTCACTCCTTCCCTGTTCAGGTTTCTTTCAGGTGCTGAACAGGATAAACTGAAGAACGAGTGATTACAGCATATTTGATTTAGCACTCGGGCAAGAGTAGCTAGTGTGGTACCCTGAAATGGGTGCCAGGACGCAGCATCCATGGGTAACTGAACGTGGCTGGAGCTTCCTCTCAGCAGTTCAAGCAGCACTGTCAAATTTCCCTTAACCCAAACAGAGCTCTCAGCATTGGTTCAGACAAAATGCCTGAATATGAAATAATCTGGATACACGATGGCCACTTCTCTGTCTCTCCCTGAACAGCACACTCTGTTGAGCTGCTTTGTGTCTTTTGGTCCGGACTTTCCACAAAACAGTAGTTAAGAGGGAACAGCATTATTCTTCATAAGTACAGTCGGGAGCTAAATATCCCTCACACCCACTGAAATAAGGGTGACATTGCTTGCATACCTCTCCATCCTGCAAGGCTTGCTATCAGCATTATGCAAACCTAAGTGGCATGCTGCTACTTCTTCCCTTTCCTGCTGGCTTGCAACTGTGGTGGCTGCTCAGGCTGTGTGATACAGTCTCTGCTTTGATACAACACAAAAGGTTTCAAAGTGGAACATGGCACAGAATTAGGAAGGGTGGATTGCCTTGCTTTCATGAATCATAATCTTCCCTCTCTTCTTCTCCTCTTTTTCCCATGACCGTTATCACTCATCCTAGTTCTGCAATGGCACTGCTCCCACCAGTTCTGCTGTTGTTCTTTCTTCTCTCAGTTTCTCACCCTTACTGTTCTGCATCCTCTTATACCCAAAGAAACTTGCCTGCCTCAACCGAATTTCCAACTTCTCTTTTTTTCCCCCCTCAAATTCCATTCACTCATAATGGTAGCAGCTGGAAATAGCTCCAAAAAGCTCTGAGTGGCTTCTCAGACATGTCCATTCCCTTAAATGGCCCTACAAAAAAGAAGAAGAAATATCTGTAACTTTCCTGCTCACTACCTGAGGCAAAGGGGAACTTTGAACCTGTCATGAGGACAGATGAAGGAAAGAAGTGATAAGTGGGAAAACCTGATACTAGTTCCTGACTTGCCATGCTCTCTTGTGACAACTTTATGCCTCCTACTCCTCCAGTGTGTGAACAGCTGTCCACTGCAGCTTATTGTCTGCAGGCTGCATTCGCTCTCCACAGATCTGTGCACTGAGGTTTTGGGAGAGTGACTAGAGCTTATAGGGGGAATCTCTGAATGTGAAGAGACCAGTTCATTGATCTCTGGGATCTAGGCTTGCCTCTTAAGTCAAATAGTCCTGGTGAGTTGGCTGCCTTGTATCTCCTTGAAATGCAGGGTTTCCTTGTGAGTTCAGTTCAAAAGGAACAGAAGTCAGCTGAATGTTGAATAGTAATGACCAAAAGCGGAGAGCTGGCAAAAGGCTGTACCAGAGCCAAACAAGGATCACTACCAGGCATTTTTACTTTGCAAACCAGAATGCTGTAGGAACCCCAGAGCAGAAATAGTGACAGGAAGATTCCTACGACAGATCATGGTACAATGCCAAGACTTGCAAAGCTGGCAGAAATATCTGCTGTCAAGAGAAGCCTGAAATTGCAGCTCATTGGCCACTAAGGAATACAGCTCTATCCGCTCTTCAAGCAAATGGTCCCTGCACAGGGGAGCAGTGATGAATCCACCCTGAGCACTTCCTCTACTTGCTTCTACTGCTCTGTTCAAACAGCAGTGCTGTCATTCTGAAGGGCTGATGGAAGGAAGAGCTTAAGTTCAAATGTAGCCGAGGATTTTATATGAAACAAGGGCTGAGCCCATCATCATCATTCAGGTGCAACCGAAGGAGCAACCAAACATTTGTTAGGCAGTGAAAGGAGAAGAGTAGGGAGCACAATGTCCCACTTCTCCCATTTGTGCAGGGGCATAGAAGTGTGTTGTCCTAACTCAGCTGTTTCTGTGGGTCAAAGTGCAAAGGCTAAGAGCACTCTAGCATGAGCTTAGTCTGCCAAAACAATGGAAAAGTAAGCCATGAAAATAAAAATAGGGTTTTTGCTATTTAAGTGAGCTAATATGAATCAGCAAAGGAACCAAAAAGAGCAGGCAGAGATCTGGAGCTGAGAGCAGAGACAGGGAGAAAGAGCAGGGAAGGAGGATAGGAAGCTGGGACAAGGTGTACAGTATTTCCTCCTTTTGTCTGCAGTAAGACATAGTGGGCTCACCTGCCTGTGAAACTAAAGCCTTGGGGTGAACATGCACATTTCAAGCTGATAGAATTGTTCACTGCCACCAGAAGAAGGAAGTCTTCCCAGATCCAAGGCCCCACCAGCTTAGTGGGATCCTGTCATGCAGTTGCTTGTAACCCCTTTCCTCCTTTCCTGCAGTTTTTTTTGTGGAAGACTAATTTTCAGAAATCAGATCAGAATTAATTTAATAACAGAGACTTTCGGAAAAGGGTTTTTGTGGAGTGCGTAACCTTGTGCATCCAGGGTTAATACTGTCTTAGTAAATCTGCCTCACTTGCTTTGCACTGTGAACAGACACACTGACAAAAGATCGTAGAACTGTAGAACCATAGAAGAAGACCGATAGAGGAATGTGTAGGGGAATTAGTAGGACTTTCAAAAGAAGGTATACTGGTTTTGTAATTTAAATAGAGACAGAGACCTCGACAGTGACGATACAAGGCAGGAATCACACAAACATTGTCAGGATCCTTAGGATATCTCTTTGTCTTTGAGTCTGGGTCTCATTTTTTCAGTTTGAATATCTGTCTACATTTCACTACTTTGCAAAGATCTTTATGGTGTTAGTCTGAAAAGCAGTGAAGTATCAGAAACACGTGTTCTTCCCCTACAAGATGTAATCCATGGCTGTGTTCCTGTTCCTGGTACTAGGCCAGACTCCCTGATGCTGCCAAGTTCCCAGGACAATCAGGGAGCTGGTTATAGTTTCCTGGTTATCTGAGTCAGCTGCTGCAATGTATATACACCAGATGACAATCATCCCGCAAGGGACTGTTCCCCTAGCTAAGAATAGCTGGAGCAGTGAAAAGAGGGGTCTATAAGGAAGGAAAGCTGTCCCAGCATCTGCACTGAATGGACCAGGTTGCAGCTTGTACAGCTTTATCATAATTCATAACAAAAGTGATAGGACCAACAGGCCTGTAACCTTGGCAGCCCTTCAACATCTGATCAGCCTCATTCCGTATCTTTAAGTAACTCAGATCTAAAGCACTAGAGCAATCAGGCTCCTGTCAGAGGTGAAAGAGGGTGTTTCTGAGTCTGATCAGAATAAAAAGTTTGTCTCCTTGGACTAATGTCAAGTAAACCCATCAACTTCTGAGCATAAAGAACCCACCACACCCTCGTGAATGAGCTCAAGAAAAAGGCTTGCACTACACCACCAAGACCATCAGAATAGCCTTTTCCTTCCTGAGACACAGGGGACAGAGCTAGAGACTTCTGCCCATATAGGAGTTTTCCTGCTTACAACTCTCAGCAGCAAAGGCAATGCCTTTGGCTTTGCCAACCGAATGGCAAATGGCATAGGGCTCAGCTAGCACTTGCTATGCCATGGCGCTGGGAGATAGATATATCTGCTCCTCCTGCCACCAGATCTCATGCTTTTTCTCTGTTTCAGTTGCAGGAGTGCCTGTGAAAAAGCTTTAAATCTGTTTCATGGAAATACCTGAAGAAAATACACATTTACATCCAAGAGCTGTCTCCTGTTTCTTCTCAATCTCTTTTCCTATGTATTTTTGCTCAGTGGAACGACATGAACCTTATTCAGTCTTCAAGTCATACAAGTAAATACTTCTATGCCCTCTGTGCTTTGGATAGTATGAATGGTAATGCTTGTTCTCTGGTGACAATTTTTATTTGAGTATCTGGGCAAGACAAAACAACAAAACTGTCAAAAAGCTGTAAGTTAGAGATGGCAAACTTACACTTTCTGACTTTCCATTCACTAAAATAGATTTACATGGCCAAAGTCTACCTTCAGCTCTATTTTCATTACACAGTTGTTGTGAGACACATAAAAAATAATTTTCTTCTTCATCACTGTCAAGTTACTGGATGATGTATAAACACTTAACAGGAGTATGGTAAGGCCATCTCTCCCACTCTTCATTCCCAGATAACAAAGACATTAACTTTCATACTGAGGTGCAGCTGAAGTACAGCTACTGCAGGCTTCCTAATCCACAGTCACCTTTCATTTATTGTGTTACACCAGTAGTATTAGTTATAGACTAATTTTACATATGGCTATATATGTTCTAAACTGTCCAAAGCTGCAGTGTCTGTTCTGGAGAAACTTATGCCTTTTTACAGGGTATTCTTACAGAATTACTTGTGAAACACATGATGTGGCTCTTTAATACTTGGCAAACAAAATAAGCATTTCGTAACACATATTCTCACTACAGAGGAGTTGTTCTCTACAAGAGGCACAAGAAAGAAATCTGAATGAAGACTGTGGCAAATGAGAAAAATGGGTAAAATCTCTTTTGAAAGATGGAAATACTTAGGTATGAGTGCAAATTCAGGTCTATGGCCATTTGTAAGCCTTTAGAGGCTTGAGGCAGGACTTATGGCCTGCATTACGAAGTCATCCGTCCTAGAAACATAGACTGGCCTTCTTGCATTAAAGTCTGAAAATGTAAGTCAAAATATGCCGTTGTATATGAATTTGAAGTTGGAAACCTGTTTTTCTTGACATTTCTTCTGAAATGACTCGTGTCTATCCAAAAACAGTAGTAACAGATAATCCAGGTTTCAGCTTTATGGCAACATTATGATTCACGTCCTTGTAAATATATTCAATATGCATGTTATATTAACTATCTTCAGTAATCTAGGCATGAAACAATATACTTTCTGTTCCTTTAAAATAGCAGTGATACTGAGGTTTTTCAATCTTATTCTGATTTGAAGGCAACAGGGTCTTGTTTTCCTCCTATTAGCAATCAGCTAGACTGCTCAATTTGTATCCATTTGACAAAGTTAATATTTGTGCCTAATATGATCATTGTATTATCATATATAAATAGACTGTGACAGCCGTTCCCCAAAAAAGAACAAAGAGTGCAGAGAACATCTGCCAACCTATTGCTCCTTCTAAAAGTAGAATTTTTGATTAGTTGATGGAGTTTTCACATAAGTGACATAAATGAATTAAAATCCCCTTAAACGTGTGTTTAAGACAATTTTTTTCTTGACTTCACTCATAATTCAGACAACAGTTTTCCTTTTTCTTTTCATGTTTTGGTCTACTTTTCACAGGTTCCTAATTATGTTGTGTTCCGTGAGGAAAGTAATCTGAGGACTTATTTGTCCGGCCTTGGAATTGCTCAGATGACTCATTAAGATGAGACCAAACTCATTTTCCAAGAGAAAGGAAGACCACATTCTAGTTTTGATGTTTCCAGTGTAAAAATCCCAAAGCGTCATTAACAGTTCTTCCAAGCTCACAAGCAAGAAATTTTAACAAAATTTGGACATTTTTGCATTTTCTTTTGACAGATCACACTCATGCTCTGTCCTTGTCCCTCACAGACACAGATCTCTTTATGGCAGCTACCCCCCACAAGGCAGATAGACAGACAGACATACACATGCTCACACACACAGAGACACAGAGTCACTTCAAGGCTGCTTGATCCCTACAAACCCTCATGCTGCCTGAACCACCAGCTCTGGGGAAGTAGGAGTTGCCTTGCCCTCCATGTCACAGCACTTTCATTTGAGAGGGAACAGAAGGACCCAGCAAGGTCCACTTGGGTGCTCAGCTGCTCCAGTGGGTCAAGTTGTACACCGTGCTGCAGGAAACCAACAGTAAAGGTGTTTAAACAAACACTGGAGCAAGGGCTGGTGCCTTGGCACATCCAGTGTCAGACAAGGAAGCCCGTGCTGTGGCTTGCAGGGTGTTTCTGGTGACAATGACCATGTGAACCCTCACAGAAAAAGGAGGGAAGGCCATCTATTTCTTATGCCTGGTTGTAGCTTTGCAGCACTAGCCCAACACAGGACCAAAACATTAGCTTTTTTCTTACAAGTTACAATCCTGTCTTTCAAGAGAAAGTTATAGTCCTCAGTCCTTTTGTGTATCCAGGTTATATATATATTTCAGAATATTCTACTTGAGGACAGGTAAAACTGTTACCGTGTCTTCACACATCAAAAGGAAAAGCTCAAGGATTAATAGCACAAAATGAGCTTTCTAGTGTTTTTCATTTTCCGTCACAGAATATTCATGATTTAAAGTTCACAGCCATATAGAGAGCTGTGACAACTGTCATGTCTGAACGTGGCTGTGGTGCCATTGTCAGCCAAGCTAGTTGGCAGCAGTGAGGATATGGCCCTGGTTTTGCATGCATTTGTGTTATTTTTCACATGGATGCTTCCTTTTATAACTATTTGCAGGTTCACACAAAATGCACATGAACACACTTACATACACAGAAGCCAACATACACAGATCCATATATTTAAATCCCCCAAATACAAAAAAAAATTAAGTTTCTTTTAAACAATCATCACTACACAGGACCAATATTTTCTTCCCATTCAATGATTATAAAATATCAGATTAATATGTTATGTGCTTTATCCATTACTGTGGATTTGAAAAATAGGTTATTTCTACTGGTTTTGTTGAAACACCAAAAACCTACTTTCTTGAAGTCTGCATTTTTCACATTTGGATTTAAGTATCCCTTAAAAACAATCACTTTTTGCAATAATCCTATTTCACATCTTCTTACTCCTCAATGGGATTAATTGCTCATGCATCTGGCAGCATTTAACTTTATGCTTGCACACCCAGTGATGTGGCCAGGTTTCATAATGCTGTGAATACCAAACCATAAAACCGCTTTTCAAAAGCAAATTCATAAATGCACTCATGCATACCTTTTTGAGTTATGAGGTGGCTGCAGATTTGGCAGTGCTGACTTGATGCAGTTTTGACAGGTTAGGTTAAAGGATTAAGTCTAGTCTGTCTTCACTTTGCCCTGCCTCTGACACACTCTAAAAAAAGTTGTAGGCTGGCTCTGTGCCTAGTATGACCTCTACATCTCCTCAGTGACAACACTTCCCTTTAAGGCTCTCCAAAGGTCAAGGCAGATAACTTGTTGAGTCTTCCAGATACTTTCTTATCTGTGGCTCTTCCTCCTAACCTCACACGGTGGAAGAAATATGCAAAACCTTGCAGAAAAACAAATCAGGCTTCGTAAGGAATAGCCAGCATTAGATCAAATATATCTATCAACCTTTTCTTTATTATACATTCCTTATTTACAACAAATATCAGAGATCACAAGTCACTGAAATCAGATATGTGTTCCATATAAAGAAATCTCATATACCATCTTCTTTTTGCCCTGGCTAATTTGCAATTGAAAGCAACTTTCAAGCAGTTAAAAAGACATAGCTGGGGAAATAATTATATGATGATAGAGGAGTACATTGTTATGAAAAAAAGCCTGTAATATTTGTTCAACAACTGTTCACCTTCGACAAAAAAATAATATGAATAAATAATGATAAACATAGCCTTTTATTCTGGCATTATGTCTAAGAATTCTACAGAGAAGCATAGGGGTATGCAAAATTCATAGAGGTTAATAAATTTTAAAAACCAGAATATGTGTGATTTAGCCATTTAATTTCATTTAATATTGCATTTAAAGACTTGTGACTGACTGCAAAATTTCCTTTAGGAACAAGGAAAAACCCCAGCATTCAGTTTTGATGTAGAAGTTCAAATTAAAAAATATAAATCTTTCTATGCATAGTGTTATAACTTTATATTCTGATTTCTGTAACAGGTGCTTTTGTCTTCTGAATTCAAGTGCCCTACTAGAAGGAAACACTTCTGGTGGTAAAAGAGCTATACACAGGGCACAGACATCTCCTGGGCATTATTCTTTAGGAGAAGCTAAAAACTTCAAGTTTCCTGTAGGTTTGGTTGTAAGGTGGAATTTTCTGTCTGTAAAATCATTCCTATAGCTCTTCTCTGAACACTCTGCAAGCTTTTACTATCTTTTTTTGAATAATAAATATAAGACTGCATCTTGACAATGGTGCCTATAACTTTGTGGACAGTAAAAATGCAGCTCTCTCCCCCTGTTCAACTACACAAACTTACACCAATTCTTTTGGCTATACTGGATGAGAAAATATTTTCATTGAAAAAGTATCATTGCCCTTTCAGGCTCAGTGCTTATTAAATTATTCCCTCCCTGATGTTAAATCTCATATTTTTTTATCCCTAGGTGTTTGGCCTTGCATTTCATTATATTAAAATATCTGATAATTTTTCCCAGTTTATTAAACAATGCAGAGGATCATGTACAAATAACCCTGCATCATGATTTTTTAACCATTTTATCTGTTTTTTGGTACCTACAAACCTTATCAACAATTATTTTATATTTCTCACATGCTTTTGCCAATGATTTGTGGCTGCACTGGAGCAAGAACTGGTCTATATGAGATCTCAGTTGCAATTGAACTTGATTATGACTCTCTAGTAATTACTCTGTTGGATATTTATCATTCATATATGACATATCATATTGTCTTATGATAGTGAGACATTTGCATGGTAATATGGGAAAAACTGTACAGATATTCAGCCTGAACACAATAATAAAGGTACCTTCAATCAGCCTATCACCTCTTAAGAAAGGAAATGAAGCAAGTAAGAAGCTTTATGTAAAAAATACATATTAAAAAAAGTCATCTGAAAGGAATTATAATCTCATGCTTTATTTTTCATATCAGTTATGCCATTATTTTGGTAGACTTGATGTCATTTTCACAGGCTTATTCTAATGATCATTCTAAAGTAAAACTTTACTTGCTATCCTTTAGAATTTCCCTGCCATTCTGAAATTTTAAAATGTTACCAGGAGCAACTGGTTTAAAACTTTTGGATTCAAATTATAAGAACTGTTCTTCCTTGTTAAAAAAGGCCTTATTGCAGTTGTTTAACTTGTTTCTGAAGCCTGTTTAGTTCTAGCAGTGCAAATTACTTTGTGACCACCTGAAGTAAGAAGTTATAAGCCCAACTTAGAACATAGCTATAAGTTCAATTATTAACATACTGAATTCCCCATATGTTTCTTTGAACCTATGAATGAGTGACCTCAGACTCAGGTGAGTTTGGGCTGGTTTTCTGTACCTTTTTAGAAGAAGTGCAAAAAGGAGAAGCGGAAGGAAAAAATACCATGAGATTCACCATCTGAGGTTTTGTTTGGTTTTTTTTTTTTTTTCTTTAAGCATTGCCAAAGACAATGGGTGCTTCACTGGCTGAAGAAGTGAGGGGATAAGGTGCTGGCCAGGGTACAGGACTGGGGCAAGAATGCTCATCTGACTGCAGAGCAGGAACACCTGTGTGCCCTGCTCCCAGCAAGTTGTGCAGCCCAAAAAGCCAGATGTCTGCACGTTTACATAGAAAGAGGATAGTTGTAGATTACATATTATGAAGAAATTCTTTATTGTGAGACACTACAACAAGAGAAGTGGTGGCTGCATTGTCCCTGGAACTATTCAAGGCCAGATTGGATGTGGCTCTGAGCAACCTGGTCTAGTGAAAGGTACTCCTGCCTATGGCAGGAGGGTTGGAATGAGATGATCTTTAAGGTCCTTTCTAACCCAAATTATTCTCCGACCTTAACTGTTCTATGATTCTAAGGAATTTAACTGCTTGCCCTTTCTCTATGCATTTATCCTTGCATATTTAATTTATTTTAATTGTTTTCTTGTACCTCCATGAATAAAAATAGGCCCTTATTCCTTTTTAGTGCCAAAACATATATTTTGTTGTCTTTAGCAGCGCATAAGAAGTTTTTGTGCCAAAACGCAAACCAGGGCACTCCAGGGGCTTTTGCCATGGCACTTTGCTCTGTGTGAGCAAGTGTACGGAATACAGTACTGTATGCAGACTGTCCTCAAGGTGGAAAGTGCTTCCTGGAGTATATTTTGTAGTCACTACCTAGCAGACACATAGATGTTTAGTAAAGTACTGAGGTTCAATACCATATTTTCTGCTCATCACTCTACACCCAAGAAGTCTCAGAATGCGAGCTTTAAATTTTCTTTTTTAAGGAGCTTACACAGCCTTAAAGCTAATTATCCTATGAACCCGAAAAACAGTTTCATGAACTGTTCAATTCACATCAATTATGATTCTAGAGTATTTTTAAGCAGGCCAGTGTCTACATGGAGTTCTTATCCAGTGTGCATTGCTGAATATGAAGAGGACAATGGTTCAACAAGGAGTAAAAATGAATTTCATGTTTTAACATTAGAAAGAGTGAACAGGATCATGTATTAATTAAATAAAAGACTAAACAGGACAAACCTTTGGAACAACAGACATAACATTTAAGAATAAAATCAACATGGCAGGGTAAAGGTCGGAGAAGATCAAGTAAGACGCTAATAGTTGTGCTTTTTCCATTTTCTTATCGATCAATATTATGTTTTTCCCAGTGAAAATGCAACAGCAGAGTTATTGCTGACCTTTTTCTCACCCTTCCATTGTGTATAAAATCACAGCAAAATAACAAACAACTTCATAAGCTGGAGAATTTTTCGAGTCAAAAAGCCTATGTCCAAAAAATAATTTAAAAGATGCATAGGAAAAAAAAGTCCTTTCTATAGTAAAAAGGAATCTATTTCTCTACTAATTACACATGAAAAACTTTGTGCCAGCCTAAGAGTCAATAGTTACACTTATTTTTTTTGAAAATTCAGCAATAAACTTTGTTAGCATTTAAAATAATTGACAAGTCAAATACACACAGCAACAAGAATAGGAACCAAGTATATGTTTAAATAAAGAACAAACAGGACATGTATATTTCAGTTATTATAATGTGGGGGTTTTCTGATGTTTAATTTCTTTGTTTTCACTTTAATGCACCATGGATAAAAATTCTATTTATTAATAATTATTACCCATATTGCCATTCTATAAACTAAGAAAAATCTTTTGTGAGAACTTTACATTATTTGCTAATAAGAACATGGATGGCCACAGTGAGCAATTCAATAAGAGAACTGTGGTTTCTGTTGCAGCAAAATGACATTTTCTGTTCTCTGCCACTGCCAGCAGGAAAAACGACGTGGAAACTGAGGAGAAGAAGATAAATTAAAAAAAAAATTAAAAAAAGGGAAACAAATAATTTACAGTGATTTCAGTGATTCCAGAACTGATCCCTTTTAATATTTTTATTTTGATCAGCTAAGAATAGGAACAGAATAAAAGTTTACATAATGGTAAAGCTGAACTGATTCATTATTGTGAGTGTCAGCACAAAACAAATATGATATGAAATGCCATAATGAAACACCAATTTCAAGTGAAAGAAGAAATGTTTATATTTTTATACTTTAAACAGTATTTTCAGATCTAGTAGATATAATAAAAAATAGCTAACTCGTTTATTGAGAAATATTCAGTTTTCCTTTCAAAAATATATACTGAAAATATGATCAGAAGTTAATAGCTCCCCGGTAAAAAGTTTACTGTCATTTCAAATGTGCAGGTAGTGAAAACACAATTGCTTTACATATGGATTAGATAATCACAGCATTATCTACATTAAAATTTATCTTGATAAACCATATGGTCTGGAGCTCAATGATACAGTAAGGATACGTTTTGTTGCAGAAAGTTATATGCTCACTAGATGTCCCTTTATGTGACATATAGGGTGCAGTGACTTTTGCAGACAAAGAAAGCCTCTTTGTATTCAAAAGAGTTGTAGCTGTTTCCCTTAATAAAAGCCACCAAAGAATAGAAGTATATAAGGTAACTTAAGCATCCCTGAAAATCTAAATATTATATCTCATATCTTGAATATTTTGTAGCCAATATTCAGGTTTTGAAATCTGTCACATACATATAAAAGTGCTTTGTAGGAGATTAGAAACCTTGACAGCTCTCACAGCTTTCTCTGGAGCCCTAATATAGGTGAAATTTTCTCTGAAGCCATGACCTACAAGGATATGTGCTTATTGGGGTATCTCTGCCTTTGTTTAGACATGCTGCTTGCAGCCAAGCTTGTTTTTTGAAGATGCTTGAAAACGGGACCTCACAATATTCCAGAAGTATTCTCAGAATGCAGATGGCAAATGCAGAGTCCCCGGATGCATTATTTATTATCAACTCTCATAATTCATTTAATGATGTAATTGTTTTACAAGCCTGAGTCGTCATTTGTGAATATTTGAGTGTAGTGACATAGAAACTAACCTAATAAAATGTCACTATCGTGCTTTAGTGTGCCACAGCAATTACTGTAGGCAGTACGTAGCTCTCACTTTCTCTCCTCCTCTTCACTATCCTTACCTTCTGCACTAAATTGAAACTAATGCTGCTTGAAGTTATAGAAAACAATCTCCAGGAAGAGAGACAATGTTTTCTTTTCTAACTATTAGCCCACTAGTTATAGCATTCCCTTGAAACACTGGAAATGCATTGGAAACTCACTGAAATTCTGGAACTCTAGACAGGCTCCAGCAAGAGCTGTGCAGAAAAGAAGACATCTGAATACAATAAAATACTGTGATGGAGACATGGGAAAATGCAGAACCTTCCATACTCCTTTTCGGCTGCTTCTTGCTGTACTGCTTCAACAAAACTGCTTCAGTGTCATTTTTCCACATCTTTAATAATTGCTAGTACCCCACAACATATAAAAGCTGAAAAGAAAGGCATGTCACAGTCCTCTATCTGATGAGACACTGGCTTTGAGCAAGATACTACTAACCAAGGGTATTATCATTTGGATTAGCAAATTTCCAAGGTAAACATTTCCCACTGGTAGGCTTCATGGTGGTTCCAAAATGCCTCTTTTTTTTGGTCCCTCAGAATGGTTGCTGTTTAGGGACACTCTTCCTGGGGTGCCATGGCTTTGGAATAAGCACACCTTGCTTTCTACTGACCAAGTCGCACAGAAAGGTATTTCCATTGCAAGGAACTGCAATACTTCTATCTCAGAAGAGGATCTTTGGGTGTCATAAGACTGCATGGCTTGCAGCTCACTCTGCTTCTTCCCCTCTGCTTCTTCTCATATCTTTTGGAGGGTATTTAATTCCATTCCTTTTCTGCTTTCTTCCCAATTTCCTCACACAGATCCACAGATCTCCTCCCTGTTACTCTCGCGTTGCTTGATCGCCTCTCAAGCTATCATTATTTTCACCCACCCTTCACTTTTTTTTCCCCAGTAATTTTATCATGAATGTGGTGATACACAGATAACTTTAGAAGTATCTCTGACTTGTGCATCACGCCCTTTTCCCTTACTCAAATTGCTTGGTATCTCCCATAATTTTAAAGGGGAGGTTCAGACTCAAGAAGGTCTCTTTGGCAGTGACTGCATTTTCCCTGCATGTTTAGGTGACACTGTAAATGTCATATGCCTAAATGATGGCTTGGACCTCCTTTCATTTCTGTATGGAAGGAGTCTTGGAAAGATAACTGCATTTGAGGCCTGTATGAAAGCAGCTGAACAGAGAGCACAAAAGAGAAAATGTTTTTCTAAGTGGAAGAAGAACACAGGTGAGAGAAATCTATGCCTCAAGATATTTGAGAAACAGAGCCTCAACAACAATAGCAAAGATAGGGGTTTGTTTCTATATTTTTCAAAGATGTGACAGCTGGACTGTACATCCAGAAGTCTTCACAGGACATGGGCAATAATCATGGAATTGGTGTTTGATGACATGACAGGACAAGGCAGAGCATCACTTGAGCCTGTGACCATAGATAAGACTTGACCTAGCTGGGAGAGACCAGCTCACTTTCCATACTAATTTTTCACCCTGCAGATTAATTAGATTTTTGAATAGAACCGAAGGGGATATGAGGATTCTGCTGTTAAAAAGTCTTGGCCTGTAACCATACTATGAATTTGCTAAGTGGCCCTGTAATAGCTTATCACATTTGCTTTTTTTTTTTTTCTTTTTATGTTTTCTTTGTTATTTTTGTGCAACTTTATAGTAGTGAATTTTTTTCTCCAAGAGATGCATGTAATTTTACAGTCTCATGGAATTACTACCACTTGACAGAGAAATGCTTGCCTATGAAGATCACTAGGAGATTTAAATTCCTCAAATTCTGAAGAGAATAGGGTTTTACTGGGACTCTGAACCAAGCATTTCATTTTGAAAAGGGACTTGAAATAATTGACAAGTTCAGCTCTTATTACAGCTGGTGGTTTCTGTCAGAAGGGCTCATGTTTGGAAGAGGGAAGTTACAAAATGTATCTTGTATTTAAACCTCAAGATTAAGGAATAAAAACTCATTTCCTGTGTGTGTGGTGAGAGGGAGAAGAAAAGGAAAAAAAAAGAGAGAAAGAAAAAGAAAAAGCATTTTTCAAGAACAGAAAATGCAATGTGGCTGTTTGGGCAAGAAATCTAGCACAGTTGCTGTGCGCCCATCAATCAGTGGCTGAAATGAACCCATTTGTAAAAGTTAATAGAGCAAAGTATAATGAAAGACAAATTGGTGTTATTAGTCTAAAGTTTATGGTTCAATTAAACTAATAATATGCAGTAAAGCAAAAAGAATAATTAGAAACTATGATAAATATACATGGGATTGTAAAAATATGACAAAAATTTACATATTTTTTTCTTTTTGACTGTAGCATCTTTTTGATAACTTTACACACAGTTGCCTTGGGGTATACAAGGAAACTGCAACAGTAAGATTTAAAACGTATAATTACTTGAAACCAAATAGTATTAAAAATGCAACATCAAAATTACAGTGGGAATTATCCTGAGAGCTGAACCAATGTGAGACTTTAAAAAATAAAAGGACATTTTAAAATGATTTTATGAAATTACTTGTTTATCAGCTTTATAAATAGATAAAGTATAAATATTTTATAGCAAGGATTATTATATTATTCTGTTTTCTGAACCATCTAATATTTAGGAAATACATACCATGAACAGCTCTATCTACCATGAACCAAACCTTCTAGATCCTCAGTACTTCTCTATCTGGAAATGCATAAAGGAAAAAGAGACTTTGTCACTTGGCTAGCACTCTGCACCCTCCCTACAGGGTGGCATCAGGAAGACCAAGAAAACTTGAACCATCTTGTCCTTAGAAATCCAGGTAGTTATTCAGCAAGCCAGGCCAGGAAACACTTGCTCAGTGTTTAAACTGGCTTCTCTGCTAACCCCCCTCAGAAGCATCCAGAGAGCTGATGTGATCCTGCCAAGCCTTTTGGCTCTATCAGGCTTTCCAACATGGCATGGGCTCTGTCAGCAAGTACCCAGGTATCATGGGGATGCAATGCTCCATTCTGCAAAACAATGATCTCCTCAGCTCAGGAAAACAACTGTTACTTACACATGCATATTTTCAACAGGAGGGCAGATTGGTGTCATAGCCATGAGCACAGTGTACAGACCTGGCTGGAATCACCAGGAGCAGCTGAAGTTGTGACTTGGATTGCGAGTGTGAAACTCTATAAATATCATCCCAATCAGTGTTACACTTAGCCTCTGAGCCTCCAAGTTCATCATACAATTTTATGATTTTGGTTTTTATTTTCAAAGGTTATTCGGATGCCAGCCAGGTATTTTGGTCATTGAAAGAAGGATGGGGAATTTGCATGAGAAGAATCAAACACAAATTATACAGAAATAAGTCCAGTTTATGAAAAACCTAGCAACTTAAATTTAATCTACATCTGACTCCAACTGCAAAAGGTGGAACATCTGAATGGAGAAGCACAACACTGGGAAGCTGCAGAAGAAGGAAAGTGGAAAATAAGATAGCAATAGCTTCATGTTCATAAGACAACAGAGATCAGTTTTGAAGTGTGGTGTGAACGCTCCTGTGGGATTTTGTAAAACAGACAAAGAAACTAAATAGAGTTTTACTACTGAAAAGTAACTACATCAATTAAAAAAACAAACAAACAAAAAACCAAAAACAAAACAAAAAACCAAACACACAAAAAAACAACAAACCCAAACACAAACTATTAATTCAAAATATTATGAAAAAAACCCTAAGCAAGCCCAAACCTGTTCAACACGATATTTTGATATCTTTTATAGGCTTTGAAAGGACCTTCGTATCATCTTCTCAGGGAAGTTAAATTTCATACATCCTTAATCAATCAAATACCTTTTCTCAAGCCCTGGGGCTGTGACATTTCAGTCAATCAAAGGCAGAGAACAGCAGAGACCAAGACACTTCCAGGATAGGAACCTGATTAGATGTATATGCAACAAAAGCTCTGTTACGCTCACAGCAAGGAAACAGTATTGTATTTCAAGAAATGACGTCTAGCTTCAGCAGAATCTCTGGATGCTTTTGTCAACAAGATTGTAATCCCCTACTGTCAGAGCTTTTTTCCACTATGAAATTCCTGTTACCAGTGATCAAGTTACATCTTGATCTTCTTTTCAAGTAAACTGAGCAAGATGAGCTCTGAAAGCCTTATACCACAGGGCTTGAATATTTTCATCTCACATGGCCAAGTATTTTGAAAGACAATGTCCTAAAAAAAAGTTTCACACTTTTTCCCAAAAAAGCCCTACATATAAAAAACATAACTTACATGAAAATTGCTTGAGACCAGACATTTTTTACCATAATTTAGCCTTAAAAGAGGCAAAATATTGAGAGGTTCTTACTACTTTTATTCAGCATTTCCATTTTCTTGCCTTTCAGTTGGATAAACTAATTCCTTAATTGCAACAATTTGATCCCTACTTATATTCAAAAATGATGTCTTTTTTTTTTTACCATTTGTACTTTGAAATTTTGTAACAGATTGCTTAGGCAAAGGTATTTCAACCTATAAAGTAACATTTACCTACTGCAAACACTGATCTCAATATTGTCTTACTCAAACTTCTAATTTCCAGCTATGATTGATGAGTTAAATACAAGAAGAAGTTTGGGTATTTTCCCCTTTCCTATTAGCTGAAAGACTTGCAAATTTGCAAAGAGTTTCCTGTAATAATTTCAATTAGAACTGAACAAATAGTCTCCACCTAGTAAGTCAGGACATGCTTTATTATCTTCCTTCTTGCTAACTCTCTGGGGAAAGATCCTCAAACAAAACCGATGCGTTGCTAGCAGACTTGTTCTTCCCATTCTTTCCTCATACGTACAGTTTCCAGATTACATATTCCAATTCTCTGAAATATTTAATGTTTAAAATGCAAAGTCTTTCGAACATTCTCACTGATTTTCACAACTGCATTATTATGATGAATTGGATGAACACAATGGCCAGTCAGGACTGTACAATCAAAAACCTCACAGTGGGCAAACCTTAACAACCTTTCCCACCTTCTATTTGCTGCACTCACACAGCAGCAGAGCTTGAGTAGCATATATTTGAGATGACATTGGTCATTCTCTCTAAAACAAGGCAAACCACTTTTCATGCCACCTTTGGTCTAAGTGATGATGGTCACTTTGGACACCAGAGAGAAGAAAGTGAAGGAAAGAAGTGAAAGTGAAGGAAAGAAGTGAAAGTGATTTCTTTGTCTGCTTATGCTTGGACAACACAACAAATTCTGCCTTGCCCATTCCCAGGATCATCTCTGTGGGAGAAACACTAAAAATAGTGCAGAGGTAAGGTAATGTGAGCAACAGACATGTTGGAAGGGGAAAATTGAGCCTGGAGAGAGAGAGTGTCCCTGAAAGAGTTTTTCCTGTAGAAAGCACTGTCTGTGGTCTCTCTCCTAATAAATTTATTTTAATGAGTTTTTGATTCTGCTTTGGAAGTTCTTTTCCTCTTCCCAAATTTCCCCTTGGAGAATCCACATATCATCTCAGGATCATGAACAGGTCACCTTTTTGTAAGATAATTTAGCTATTAGAAAATTGAATGAATGGGAGAAGAGTTTAAGTTTTCCTGTTGGCAACTATCATATATTCTTCAGAACATTTACAGAGAGCATTTCTGGATGGAGGGAAAAGCTTCCTGCTTTGTGAGTTTTTCTTTTCATTTAAGGGAGTAAAAATTACAATCTTATATCCCTTGCTTATCTGTGACAACACAGGCACACCTGCCTCCACCTGAAGGCAACCTGAAAGTCTAGTGGCATCTCATTCACATATCAGTTTCTATCCCTGCTGCCAGTCATAGCTAGGAAAGCTCCCGGGACTTCTTTGGGGATCTCTGAGAGGCCTGAAGCTGCTTTGTGCTATATGAAGGAGCTCCTTCACCAAATTCATGTAGGGCCAGTTCTACCTTTTGTTTGCTGAGTAAGGAGAGGGCTCGCCGGCAGTTGTAGAAAACAGGGCTCAGCTATGGCTTTTCCTCAGCTACCAAGAAGCTTTCTGAATACCAGGCTTGGAGCTATTCTGGAGAAAAATGAGCCTGACCTCATGTTTGTAGAAGGGGTCAAAATTTGAACGGTGGCACTGTCAAATCTGGATTAAGACACAGGCGAGTCAGTGTGAGTGTAACAGCCTAGCCTAGGTGTCAGAGCACTTGGAGGGTAGAAAAGAACCCTTGAAGTTTGCTAAATAGCTGTTTTACTAAATAGCTGTTTAACATTTTGTTAAAATGTTCACTCAAACAGAGGCTTTAAACCATACCTTCCCTCTTCTTACCAAGTGCCCCAGCTCACAGGCTCAGGAAAATGCCTGAACCATTCACCTTTTCTATCCAACAGACATCTTTTTTTCATGATTCAGAACACCAGAGCATAAATGGGAACGTACAGGCTGCACTACCCTCTGCTTGAGGGAACTTCCAGCTCCTGCTGAGGGCTCTCAGGTGCCAACTTTGTTTTTCTACAGGCAGAGGAAGGGCTTCACGCCAGTCACCCTAAAGACTCTGTCCCCAGTCATGCCAGAAACTGTCAGAAACTCCTAGGTTGAACTGGATGAAAAGGAGTGTTTGATGGATAAAGAAAATGACAGTACATTTCCTCAGCCTATCCTGGTGGATGTCCCTGGCAGGGCCTTGCTTCTTGCTCTGCCTACTCAGAGTCCCCTTCTGTGGCACATTCCCTTCCTGGCGGTCATGCAGGAGGCTCAGGGACCTGCCCAACCTATGGTACAGTTAAACTAGATGTGGCGTACACCTGCTCAGGACTGCATTGTGCCACTAGAAGGAACAGAATTTCAGCCAACACTGAAATGCTTTCCAGACTCAGAAAGTCAGTCACTGCTTTCCAAACCAGCAAATATCTTGAAGTCTGTGGGAAGCCTGGGAAAATGCCCCAAGTTGGTATTTCTGAAGCATCCACAAAACTAAATCAGACTGAGGGAAACAGTGGCCGTGTCTTGAAGCCATTCATAAAAAATATTTTGTAGGGCTAATCTTCACATTGTCCTGCACTTCATAACCTTTCCTTTTCTGCATTTCAGCCAGAACCCAAGTCTGTATGTCTTTTCAAGCAAGCCACAAATAATTTTCCTTCTTGAATTTGTTTGCCATTGTAGCAACATTATTTTACAGCACTAAAAATTTCCTGAGTTTTTTAATACTACACTACCTCAGTTTTAATTACTTGAACAAAAGGACTTCAAGTTCATCAGAGCGCCTTTCAAGGCCTGTGAAGATATTAACTGATTCCATAACCAATTACCTACATTTTCCTTTACTTATTGCAAATGTGACCTTTTGTTAGAATTTGATTGCAAGTTTCCTGCTGTGAGTATATAACTATCTGTGTGTCTGAGAATGGCTACCCTCCACTCATGTGATGACTGCTGTTAATTTTAATACACTTTGATGGCTGGAGAACAAATAAGTGTCTGTGACACAGAGCAGAGACATTTGAAGGTGGATAAACTACCACTTTAATGAGTAGAAATCAGCAAGTAAAGGGGCCTTTCAGTGACAAACCAGAAGACCTTCAACCTAAGCAAAGTATTTTTCAATGTGGAGGGGATTAAAAAAAAAATTCTTACTTTCCATAAAGGTGGAATAACAAAACACCCCTTAAAAATGGTGCAAATTATAGAAAAGAAGAATGCATAAATAAATGTTCTCAAGTCATAATCTATTTCTCTTATAAATTAAACTACATAGGAGAAAATATTTCAGAGAAACTATTGGGGTTATATGTTTTCATTACCTGTTGATAGTAATTCTCTGAGTTACAAAACAAACAAACAAACAAACAAAACCCCCCAAAACAAAAACAAACAAAACAAAACAAAACAAACCACAACAACAACAACAAAAAAACCAATGTCTGTATACCTGTTTTTTCCATATTTGCACTGTATTACTGTTTAAGTTTTTTTCATTTATTCCAAAGATTTTCAGGCTAGAATCCTAATTCTGAAGAAAATTATACTCACGGATTTGTTTGAGTCCAGAAGAGAGCAAGGACGAAAATCAGGAAGCTGAAAGAATCGTCTTGCAAGACAAGATTAAAAAAAGTTACTTACCCTCACTAAGTAATGATCAAGGTGAAACATTAATTCTTTATAAATATTTAAATACTCTGAATCCTTAAGAGTGGGAGGAATTAATTAACAATATGTAAAGGAGTACTGGGATATTAGAAAGGTTTTTAATAATCTAAAATATGAGAACTGGATTATTTGTTGAACATAAAAATATTTAAAGTAAATGAACAAAAACGATTGTTTGCTTACATAGAGTGATAATGAATGAAAGCTTGGCTCTTCAAGTTGCATTCTTTTCTTTATTGTTATTTCCCCTAAAAATGCACAATTGCACATAAAGATTCCATTGTGCAAAACTAGGAGAGAAACAGAGAAGCCTTGCACCAGGTTCTTTCTTTATTCCTTTTCTAGTTTTTCTCCACAGCTTGTGGGTGTATTCTGAAACCTAATTACTGACTTGTTATCAGTAGTGGAAGAGTTTGCAGAGCACAGCAAGGTCTCTGATGTAAAAAAGGAGAAGAAAGCAGAGAAAATTTTGTGCATGTATTCTTTCCTACTCAGTCAGCATTGAATGGTTTCCCAAACTGATGAAATGATTAATTATTAGCCTACAGAGTTATCATCTCTTATGTTTCCAATCATTGATTACAGATTCTCATTTATTGCCAGAAAAACCCCATTTTTTATCTTGCTGCCCCCAGAAAGAAATCCCACTGTTGCACTGACTCGAGACCACTTGCCTGGACCCTCACTCCCTTACTAAACACACTATATAATAATAAGAAAAGCTTCAGATTTCTTTGAGGACTTAGGGTCCTCTATAGCATTTTAGTTTCACAGGCTATAGCTGACTTCTTTTCTGCTATCACTGTTAATTAAATGAGCAGAGGAGGGGCATTGCCTTTGGAAAATACTTTCCATAATAAAAACATTTTTAAGTAATAATAATTTGTGTCAATATCTTAATATTTTTGTCTGAATTGCCCATATGAAGTCAGACAATTTTATTCTAGTTTCTAGTAGAGAGGATTTCAACAAAGACAATACAGATAAGCAAAATGACTATACTGCTTATTCCAGCTCCTCTATTCAGTGACAGTGTCAGAAGAAACCCTGCTGTAGCTGGCATTCTTCTCAGAAGGTAGGGAAAAGCTCTTGGTCTGGTTCCTATCAACAGTAGTTCATCCTTTCTAAGGTGAATTTAATGATCATTTTGGTAGTCCTACAGTTTACTGGGACATGTACAGTTGGTACACACTACCCACAGAGTCATCCAAAACTCAGGATGCTGCTCTTTTGTGTGTGTGTGTGTGTGTTTGTTTGTTTGTTTGTTTGTTTCTATCTAGGTCACTGGGAGAAGGTTGTCTTCATCCCATTACCTGAGTAGCTCCATGGTTGGTGGGTAAGTGGCCTCCATCCCCGTCGCCCTTCTGCTCTTCTAATGTCCAATACTTGCCATGGTGCCATTAGCATCTTGCACCAATGTCTTTTATTCTACTGATCCTAGAAGCGGTTAGCAGTCATCCATAATCCCACACCGTTACCTTGCCAGCTAGCCAATCACCTTTCTAAGCCTCCTGCTTAAGTTCTATATCAGAAAATGTTTTTCAAGATATTAATAAATACTCTTTCCTTTACTGCACCAGACTGGAGCCCTCTATATAGGTGGTGCACAAATGGCTGCTTTCCTGGAAAAGAAAGCCGGTTTCCAAAGCAGAACTGTAATTGCAAGAGCACGAGGGCAGGCAAGGCTTGAGCTGTCAGAGCTGTACTGATCATAGGACAGCACTTGAGTGTAAGTTCATTGCCAGCTTGTGTCCAGACTTGGCCTTCTTCAACAATGCAACTAGCTGACACACCACATAGCATTTTGGAATACGAACTGACACACAAGTGTTGGAAACGATGCTGAGGAGGATGGGCAAGGCTTGTTCTCAGCAATATTCTTGGACTGGAACTAGCTCATCAGCCAACAAACACAGTCAAAAGAGGTCTGGCACACAAGTACGAAGGGTTGGGTGGCATTTCCAAGAGGAATGATTGGTAACAAGTAGTTCCACACAACTTCTTGAAAAATCAATGTTGAATCCATGTTCACACTGAATAGAAACTATCTGTAAAATGGAGCACTTAGTAGTATATTGTTCATAGAAAGGTTCAGTCAGTCTTGCCTTTTTGTATCAGTGTGACCTGTGATTTTTTTCCTGGTTCTCAGTAAGTATTATTGGAGCAAGCAGGAGGGAGGAAGTGCTTATATTACAGTGGATATATTTTTTAATAAAATGTAATTGATAGCCAGATATGTGTCAGTCAAGGTCATGAATCCTAGACTGTGAAATACAGTGAAATAGCAAATCTTACCAAATCTGCTTATATTAAGGGCAAAGAGCATTTCAAATATAAGACAATCAAGATGAATTAAAATCTGAATGATACAAGATGGAAAGCTGCATGTCTTTGACAACTGAAACTGCTTGTTATTAGCACACATTGTATTTATACAACATCTTGCAGAATGTCCCTGATGTCTATCTTTTCCCATTATAATCTTTCTTGAGTTCTTCTTGCCTTATTATTTTCCAGTGGGAAGTTATGGATGCATTTCAGTGTTTTTTGATCTCTTAGAACTTAATTTGCCTTTTTTTTTACCACATCATAATTTCCTAAAATTAATTACAAAAATATTGATAAAACCAGTAAGGAAAATACTAAAAGCAAATAAAATTATGTTAATCTTTGCAAATCATGTCTTAAAAGTTATACTGTAGACTGTGAAGTTACTTTATGAGCAACAAAAAGGAAAGTGCAATGTTTTGTATGAGTGAAAAACTAGACCAGCTACTCTATGACAAGGGTTTTCAGAATGGTTTGTTTTCTTTTCTCCTTCCTCTGTAAGAACCGAACAGTTTTAACCACTGTGTAAATTGACACAGGTTTTCACATTAGTAGTCACTGGTCTTGCTGGTGAAGCAGAATGAAACGAGAAATTCAGAGTCTAGAGGTATCACATTTGCAAGATGGACAGGATGTGGGACGCAGTAGCCTAATCATTGTCACCTCAGGCCATCTGAGATGCTTGGGGGGCAGTCACAACACCTTGAGGAGGCTGGCAGGTCTGAGGTAGTATACAGGGAGAACCACTCCCTTGCAAAACACCAAGTGGAGGCAACACCAAAAGTGATACTTGGTATTCCTGTTTAAACAACTGAATCTCTCTCTCCTCCTTGAGTATTCCTTAGCTGGAACTCCTTGGAGGGCCTGAGGCTGTAGTTTGCCTTTCAGTCCATTCCTAATAGAAAATCAAATTTCTCCATAGATTTCATTGAAACTGAACATCATACCTCAAGATTTTGATTCCCCAGTTATTCACCTGGGAAAGGGCAGAGATGACTTTATCTCTGTTTTCTTTCTTCCTCTTTAGGACCTCATAGAAATTATGGGATGTCCTAGCTGGTTCCTCACACCTCACTTCTGGACACCTTGGTAGAATACAAAGGAACTCATGCTAGAGGTGGAGGTGTTCTAAAAATTCTCAGTCTCTTATCAAATTAAATGCCTAGGACATATGACCTCTCACAAAAATAAATAACAGCTACAGAAGCCTTTGCTGTCTTATAGCATTGTTCAGTGGTGAGTACTCTCAGTTAGAAAGTGAAAGATACACTCTGAGATACCTATTAATTTGGAAACAAGGAGCTCAGTCCAGTTCTCCTACTGGCCAGAAGACCGCCTGCAGCAGAAAACCATTGAAGAATTGCAGGTGCAGCCTACCCAGGCTTGACAGAGCTGTTCCATCTCATGTTAATAATTAAATATTCATTGGAGCATGGACCAGAACCTGACTCTCCCACTTCCAAGGTGATAGCCCTAATTATATGCCTGTGTCATCAATCTCTGTCTCTGCTGTAATGAATTGTCATTATTTGTATATACTGAAAGAATTTTAACAGGAGACAGCTCTCCTCCCTCTTCCCCTCCCCTCTGAATATCTGACAGCCAAGAGGTTGCAGTACTTTTTCTGGCACAGATTATGAGGTAGGTTCAAGTCCCTCTCTGCATTACACAGGGTAATGAATCTGAGAAGAGTTGCATGGAGAATAGCCATGGTCACTGCAAGGTGCTCATCAAAGAGTCTTCCTTTGGCTAAGCTGAGGGAGATTGATTCTGGTAGGAATTCCACTGAGGTCATTATGAAAAAGGATCCTGACCATGTACATATGCATTCATGCATGTCCATTAAACACTGAACTAGGGCTTTAGCAATCTTGATATTTCCTTAAGACTAGAGCTGTTCACCAAAAGGAGTGCATGGTTGCTTAAGTCTTTTCACACATCTAACCCTTGTTATCTACAGGATTACCTATGGAGGTACACATTGCTTCAAATAGTTTTCTAATGAAAGACAGTGTCACTAATCAATACACGGGCTCTGTGCTCCTCTCCCTTCTGGTGTCATTACACAGCCCTTGTCGCTGACTTGAACAACATAAAGATTTCACATTAAGACTCACGCAAAAGATACTTCAGACTCCATAATCACACATTGCCTCTCCAGGGCATTTTCTAAATGCAATACCATATTTTCATATCCATTGCTCACATTCTCTGTAATACTTTCAGCACTAACACTGTTGAAATTACTTGTGCAGGCTTTAAATAGGCTGTTTTTACTACACTAAGCAGGTGTTACCCCAGAGTTTTCCATAGCTAGATGCTTTCTGAAATACAGTGCAATAGAATTCATTTATCGTAAGTTAAGTCTGTTAATGCTTACCTTTTCTTTAGGAAAACAAATGAGATTAGAACTGATAAACTTAGCGCTATTTGTAATAGACTCACTAGTTCTGTGCATTCTCTCTGTGTGTGCAGAATTACTAACTCTACAGTGTAGAGATGCTTTTTCTATTACACTCCGATAAAAAGAGAGCACGGTTTTTTTACATGACATCTTTGCACATTAACCTCTTTAATATTGTAACCTCTCTATTTCATGTCTGAGTGCTTTGCCAAGTCAACCTGCAGGAGAGGCCAATGCAGTCCCCACATGACTGGGAGAAGTGAGGGACAGAAGAGGAGCTTTACCCCTTGCACAACTGATCACATGCTGAGGCATGATACTTCTTGTCCCATCATACAGTACCCAGGACAAGGCTTCCACTCGCCAGCTGCTGCATGGAGTCACAGATACCCTTCAGTGATCTACACCTGCCTCCTGCGACCAAGATGCCAAGGAGAAAGATCAGTGCAGTGCTGTTGCATACTCAGTCTCCCAGTGCTGCAAGGAGATGGAGACGGGCACTCCTGTGCCCTTATCCCTTTCTGTAAGTCTGCACCTGCAAATATTGACTGAATTCTATTACAGGTAACTTGCTAATAGCTAATCCATGCTTATAACATTTGCCTTGGGTTCTTCCCTGTTGCATCTATAGTTTGTTTTAAAAGCAATTACTATGTAGGGCAGTACTAATCAAAACACTGCTTTCTAAAATCCATTCAAAAGTGTAATTTTGAAAACGTTTCCATGTAAATCTTTTGCACTCCAATTGTGCTTTTGCTAACTGGCAGCATTTAAACATCAGTATACTCATCAGTATACCCTCATCTCAGTATAGTCTTTGTGAAGCCAAAGTGAGATGAGCAGCAGGACAGTGTTCCTACAGTGTGCACTGATTCACAAGATCTTATGGGACCAAGGAGAAAGTTTCACCTGCAATTGGGTATGAGGGAAGAAATATCACATTGTCAGAACCTGGATCACAGAATTCCTACACCAGGGAACATGGGAAAAGCAGAGAGAACATCTATTAGGACTCAAGTGTGCTTTATGAAAAACAGCTACAAGCAGTATTGATTTTATCTGCTTTCATCTATATAGGAGAAAGAGGAACTTTACCTCTGCTTATAATTTATTTAAAAATTAAGAAACTAAAAGCCTAGCTGTGATCTCCCATATATAAATAAGAAAACATGAAGAAAATATAAGAAGAAAAAGGGAAGGAAATAATGTTGGCTGAACAGTTGACTTGGCTGCTGCACAGAACATACTAGTACCTCTGCCTTAGCTTGTGGTGGCTTGCCATGCCATCTAGCAGGGACTCAGGGAACTACCAGTTCCCAGGAAGAGCTGAAAAGGCAACAGAAAAGCAAGACAAGGAAAAATGTGCTGGAATATATATTGATGACTAGTAAATATAAGCATTTGTATTTTTCAGATAAACAATTTCTGAATGAACAGTAGTTTCTTCAAGACCTATCTTTAATTCTGCAATACATACTGAGCACTTCCACAAGTTCATTATACCTGGTGTTAAATGTCTCATGTTTACTCATTTTTTCTAATATTAACAAAGAAAATTTGCAGCAGCTGGCTTTCCATACATCCTGCAGTATTAGCATTTCACCTGTGATATATTCATTTTTTAATCCCTTCTCTGAGTTGTTTTTTTTCCTGGTGCTTCTTGAGTTGAAACCCTCATGATTCTAGACCATTAATGAGGCTATACTCACAGTGGTTTGTGAACATCATCGATGACCCCACATCAACATCTGTCTAATGCAGTTGCACTTTACTACACACTGGCATGCAAAAATGGCTTGCTAGACTTTTTTTTTTAAGGGGAAATATGCCATTTTTTATGTTAAAGTCATTTCACATCCAAGAAATTGTTAATCCCCACTAGATATGCCAAATCAAAACAGTATAATAATAATTGCCAGTCTTCGCGAGCGAAGATCCAGGGAAGGTCTTTACACCTTCCAGCCTGCGCATTGGATTTTTTAGGTGAGACACAGTGTGCGCGGAACTGAGCCCACCCTTTAATCCTAAGGTTCATCTGCCGGGGCCAAGCGAGCTTGGACGGTGGCAGTGAGGTCCTTAGGACGTAGGTGGGTTGCCTTTAAGGGCTAACGAGCCCCACCTGCCCGGGAGTGGCCCTGACCGGGAATCGAACCTGGGTCTCGGAGGTGATAGCGCCGCGCCTTTACCACTAGACCACCAGGGGCTCCAAATCAAAACAGTACATTAAGGCAAACTTCATCAATTCTTCTTCCCACTTGAAGACTGTATTCTATACTGCATGGACAAAATATTCACGAAGTAGGAAATTTAAATGAAATTTTATTTGTTAGTATAATGCTACAGCTCTTGTATTACTCAGTTACAGAGACAAACCCTTTCCCAAACTGTACATATACCAATACTATATTTGCCCCAAATAACTCTTAAAAGAACATGAGAATGCCCCTACTGTTGTCCCTCTACCTCCCACTGGGAGCCCAAGCCTCTGGTATTTTACAGACATCGATAACTTTCACATTTCTCCTTCATTTTCCCTCCCTCTTCCTCAGTTTCTACTGTATCTATTCTCCCTCTCTAGCATGAATACCTCACACTCCACACCTTCAACCCATATGCCTTTTCTCCTCACTGTAGCAGCTTTCTTTTGCTTTCTCTCTCGCAACACATAGCAGCTCCTACCAAAATGTGGTTATGACCCCTCCTACAAACAGATGCACTTAGGCTGCATTCTCCCCATTGTAGATATCAGTATCACCACTACCACAGACAGTTCAGAGAAAAAATGTGGACAAGCCAAGATCTGCCGTTGGCTTCACCAGTCCCTTCATCCAGCAGAATGGGGAATACAGGGACACAAGCTCTGGCCAAAAGACCAAACACAGGAATCCAGCTCAACCCATCAGCACCTGATGCTGGTAATGGACCTACTTATTCTTGGTCCCCCTGTGAACACAAGGGTATCCTTGTGGGTCTCTTCCAACTCAGGATGTTCTGTGATCCTGTGATCAGTCCCTACAGCGTGCATCAAGTGTGACGTGTTGCTGCCTGACAGAGCCCCTAATTGCAGCGACATCTCTTGGCATAACAACTAGAAATGCCAGGGTCTCTAGCCATCCTTACCCTGCATCTGTGGTCTCCTGGTTGCCAGGATATCCCATTTGAAAATGTACACATGGGAATCAGAGATAAGACCTTTGGTCATGGCAACACTTTCCAAGAGATAGAGATATATGATTTTTTTCCCTGGTACTAAAGGAACCCTGCTAGACATGAGAGAAATGGAATCTAGTTGTTGGGTCACCTTTTTTCCTTTCAGCATATGGGGAATCTTTAAATCCTACTCCCCATCTGCCCCAGGATACTCATCTCCCAGCCCAACTCTCCCATTATGGAGCTGTACCAAATTCACCCTCTGCTACTTGCTTTCCTGCCATTGCAAGTTACAGACAACATACTGATTGGAAATTGGTGTCAAGAGAGTCTGTCTTCACTGACAATACCAGGACTCCCTCTACCAGCTGCATTATTCCACTGAAAAATTCAGTCATTTTCTTCTACATCCTAGGCACATTTGGAGGAACTGGTTTTGGTGTAGGGAAAAGACCAGACTCATAAAGGATTTGCACCTCTTTCTTTCATGATGCAGTCCAACAAGTCAGTATAGGTACTGGCTCATAGTTCCTGGCAAAGCAACAATGAATAGCATCTGTTGCCTCCTTGGATGATTACACAGCATCAGGCACTGCCAGGAGGACTTCACTGGTATCTATCTCCTGTTTATGTGCTTTTTAGCCTTGTTCCCATCCTTCCTTTTTCAGTTGTCTTCCATAATAACCAATTAATTGTCTTCTTCAGTAGCCCTGTATCGTGTTCTCTCTGAGTCATCTTTCATTCAAGCCAGAGTCACAGTCTGTTTAGTTTTGCTTCATGCTGAACTTCTGTACCTCTTACCAGTGCTGCCATGAGATGCCTTGACACAGGGTTCTGCAGATGCTCTAAGTTTATGTATCAAAGAAAGATGGATTAAACATAGTGAGGGAAAAAAAAATCTGTTCAGTGCAACTAATTACACAGATGTGACCCCAGGATTTTCCTGAGCTTTGTGAGTGAAGTATCACTACATATAACTTAGCATCTCTCTTGGGCACCCACCATTCCCAGCTGTTAGCAGCAGGTCTTTGGTATGTTCCAACTAAGCAGTTCCTACATTTTTTTCTCTTACACTTTATTGTCACTAGTTTTATTACATCTTTTTCAAAGAGGAGTGGGGAGTAACACTAATTATTGTAAGTATTCCAGAGACAAGTGCATATATTGTATATGGTTTCATAATGATCTATCAATTTTCCTTCCAATTCCTTCATTAATAATTTTTAGATTTACCTGCTCTAGCATGACTAAGCACATAATCAAACTTTTAAGAGAATGATCTACAACTTCAATATTCTTACTTGCATAGATTCTTCCCTTGTCTGTATTATTTTACATTTACCAATATTGAATTCCTAAACCATTTTCAATTTACTCATTCTGTATCCTGAAATTCTTCTGTGACTCTTAATTGTTACTGCCCTCAATAATTTTGTATAATAATTGTTTTAACAATAATTTTTATCTTTTCCAGACAACGTATGCATACACTGAATAGCTATTGCAGATTCCTGATGTATCCTGTCACAAAAACTGATCTCTTACAAACAAAGCTTTTCCATTATTCCCTGGACAGTTATAAGTATTCTGGATTTCTGCTGAAAGCAGTGTTGATAATATAGAGATGGTTTCATTATTGCTGAGCAGTGCTTGCACAGGGTCAAGGGCTTTTTTCTGTTTCCCACACTGCCCCACCAGTGAGGAGGCTGGAGGTACACAGGAAGGTAGGAGGGGACACAGCCTGGACAGCTGACCCCGACTGACCAAACGGAGATCCCATACCATATGGTATATAAAGTGGGGAAAAGAAGGAGGTATGGGAGAGATTTTGAGTGATGATTTTTTGCCTTTCCAAGTCACCATGACACATGACTGGGCCCTGCTCTCCTGGAGATGGATGAATACCTGCCTGCCCGTGGGAAGCGGGGAATGAATGACACGATTAGTTTCGCTTGTGTGCGTGACTTTTGTTTACACTATTAAAGTGTCTTTATCTCAACCCCTGAGTTTTTTCATTTTCACTCTTCTGATTCTCTTCCCCATCTCACTGGTGGGGGACCGAGTGAGCCGCTGCGTAGGGCTTGAGTTGCTGTCTGGGCTTCAGCCATGACAGATGCATACTGCATAGCTTATCTCCCATGTCTCTGCCAACAAGGCTAGCTCAGATGATACAGTAACTACTGGAATTATTAATTCAGCAATGTTCTATTTCAGTTCTTTTAAAACCTTTGGATGAATCCTTCTTGAAGTAGGCTGTTACATCTAATTTAACCATATGCTCTATAGTCTCTGAAACTCCTGTTCAAAATTCGGTTCTCCAAACCCATCTTTAAAAAATCTCATAACCAAACAAAAGCAAGCATACAAACCCTAGCCCAGAAAAAGAGGGTCTGGCATGGAAATCATGGCAGGCAGTAGCAAACCTCAGGAAAGAGGCTCTCAGCCCCCATGACTTTCCTCCTTCTTGAAGATACCCATATTTGGGTATCTTTCAAGTCACAGGCCCCCCATGCCTAAACCCACCATATTTGGACACACACATTCTTGCTTCCAAAGATATTCATATGTTAAGAGATCTGAGCAGTAGTTTTTAAAAATAAACTTGATTGCATAGGAAATGTCATGAGGGAAAGGATGCAATCCAGAGAGATTTTCTCAGTCTTGAGAAGTAGGTGACTGTGAACTTCGTGAGGTTCAACAAGGCCCTGTGCAAAGCCCTGCAACCCGTGTTGGGGCATTCACCAGTACAGATGAGTGATGAACGGACTGAAAGCAGCACTGAAGAGAAGGACTTAGGGATATACTGGTGGATGAAAAACTTTGTATGAGCCAGTGTAAAGCTTTGTGTACGCTTGCAGCCCAGAAAGCTAACCATGTCCTGAGTTGCATAAAAAGAAGCATGGCTAGCAGGCTAAGGGAGGTGATTCTCCCTTTCTACTCCACTCTCGTGAAAGCCCATCCAGAGTACTGCATTCCAGTTTGGGGGTTCCCAGCACAAGGAGCCTGTTGGAGCAGGTCCAGCCAGAGGAAGGGAATGAAAATGACTAATGGGCTGTAACACCTTCTCTGTGAAGACAGATGGAGAGGGCCGGGTTGTTCAGCATGGAGAAAGATCTGGGAAGACCTCACCGTGGCCTTACAATACTGTAAGGGGGCTTTCGAGAAAGATGGATGGAGACTTTTTACCAGGGCCTGTAGTGAAAGACAAGGACTAATGGTTTCAAATTTAAAGAGGGTAGGTTTAGATTAGATATAACTAGGGAATTTTTATGATTATATGGGTTCAACACTGGAACAGGTTGCACAGGGAAGCTGTGGATTCCCCACACCTGGAAGTGTTCAAGGCCAGGTTGGATGGGGCTGGTCTACTGGAAGATCTCTCTGACCTTGGTTGGAGGCTATGAACCAGATGATCTTTAAAGGTCCCTTTCAATCCAAGCCATTCGATGATACCATGACTAGAATCACTAAACTTAGCAAACAGATGAATAAGAAGGGACACATAATAAACCACATCAAGTTAAATGCAAGTGACTACATCAGGGGATTGTTATTGAAAAATGATACTTAAAAGGACAATTCCATTGCTACTCACATAACCAGCTTTCCACCACTTGACTTTTCTACTCTGGAGTCTAAATGAGGCTGGATTAATGAGGAAAATTGTATATGACAATGCAATTCAGAATCAGAATGCAGATACAGAAAAGAGACTCAGGAAACACATGCAGACAATTGTAGGCTCAGTTCTGGATTTTGAATGCTGAAAATTACAACAGAAATATTCTTCTAATATAATTCTTCTTAAAAAAAAGTAAATTCTTAAAATTGATTCTTTGTTTATTTGAATCTTAAAAACAACCACCAAAATTTGACAGTACTTTGTAGAACTGTAGCAGCAGAAGTCACAACCTCCAAGCTCTGCTACAGTGACATGTCAGCATTTTCAGCACAGAAGTAGTCACCACAGTTGCAGCTTTGGCTGCTGCAGCAGCAGCTGTTACTGCCTTGGCAGTAGTACAACTTGGGTTCTTCAGATGTTCATCAGCTTTTGACAGACTGGATATTCCTAAGAAGGGCAAATAAAAGGGGAATCTTACTACTGTATGGGAATGAAAAATTCCAGGACAATTAAAAAGGCATTTCTATAACCCAGGGGCTTTCCACTTGAAAAATATCCAAATCTATATTTCACATACACAATGGCAGCATGTAATTTTCAGATAAATACTTAAAATCCTCCTTTAAAATGTCAAAAAATACATATTCTTAAATGTAAGACATTTACCAATTCTCTTTTGCATTGTAAGTCATATGCAGATCTATCAAGTTCTATCCCAACAAGGAAGTCAAGAAATATAAATATGGAAAACACAATCCCCCCCAAAACACATTTTTCCCTGTAAGATGTGTGTCGATTGGGGAAATAACTACTGCATTCAATTTTTTGAAGACTCTTAAGGCCTTAGCGAGTTTCCAGGAAGAATATAGAAATAACAAGAGGACCAAGAACCTTAAATGTTAGTTAAAAAAATATATTAGGTATATGATAACAATCTTATTCTTGGTTTTTTAACATGGATGTAAGTCATGACTGAAAATCTTGTGGAGTGAGGGGCACTGATTATTCCTACACAGCATCTAAATAGTTTCACAGCTTCAATCTCAACTACTCACTGGGATTATTTCTATGAAAAGATCACAAGAAGGGAAATCACTGTGGGGTTGGGGTTTTTTTGTTTTGTTTTGGCTGTGCAAAATGCTAAGGAAGATCAGGTTCCAGGAAACCTGCCCATTTCAGTAGTTTTTAGTAGATACTGCAAAAGTAGCTAGATTGACATCCACAAGTGACCACAGTGCTGGAGAGGAATTGAGAACAGCTATGAATTTTCACTCCCTTCATCTACCCAGGTAGTTGTTTCATTGCAGAAGGCAATCAGATTGCTCAAGCATGATTTACCTTTAGTTACTGCTGACCACCTTCTTGTCCACCATGTGGATAGAGATTGCCTTCAGCTTCTCACAGAAGTCACAGCTGTTGCCCCTCCTCTACCAAAACCCTGCCAGGCAAATATAATACACCCTAACAAAAGCTCCAGAGACTCTTCAAGCACATGTTTTTTTATTCAAACTCTATTATATTTTATGATTTGTTATCCTAAGGACTATACTAACACAACAACATTATAAATGAACTATGAGACAGCTTTGTAGGCAGATGACAAAACTAAACTGGAAGCTGCTATGACATTAATGGAAACAGTGGTTAGTGGCATAAAAAATAAGGATATAGTGCTAAAAATAATAGTAATAATAATTTTAATGTCATTTCTTCTCCTTAAACACCTAGACTCCTTTGTGGGTAGTTGCATATGGTATAAAGAATTGAAGCACACAAGATGCATCTGCACAGTAAAACTCCTTGAATTTCCCATGGACTACCCAAAGCCTGCGTTTAAGCTGCCAGATTGGCTGCAAACAGCACTGGCAAAGAGGAGGTTTAAAACTAGGAGGTACAGAACTTTCCTGTGGCCTAGAATGGATCTCCACTTTGAAAGCATCTAACTGTGAACCTTACCTCTCTGCTCATTCTTAAAGGGACAACTTCCTCTTACTCTCGCCCTCTGCCCTAACTTTATGTACTTTACCATTTTCTTAGCATTTATCTGTCTTGCCTAAAGTGTATGAGAATGTGACTGCTCTGCCCATCTTCTTTTTTTTTCTTCCCTGGCTGAAGAGCAGATATTCAAGATTATTCTGCAACTGCCTCAACAATAACCAAGGAACTGCCTGCCAAGAAAGTGAAAGTCCCTGTCACATCAATTTTCCTAGACATAAGAAAATAATCCTCCCCCATTTTAACATTCTACATCACTACAGTGCCACAAACCTGTTCCCACAGTCTGTTAAGAGGTGTAAGAGGCCATGAAAATACATTTTGTTTTATTTCAATTAAACCAAATAAGCTTACATGGGAGCAGTTATAATGCAAGGTTAGAACAAACGGTGGTTTAAAGATGCTTTAAGGATAAGAAAACATTGGAAGAAGTTTTCAAGAAATATTTTACACCTGAGCAGACATGGCAGACATTGTATGAAGCTCTCAGTAAGAGATTTTGGTACCAGTACACCAACTCCTGAAATCTTCAATGAACAATCTGTCCCATGAAAGCATTTAGACAGGAAGTAATGTTAGGAGCACATAATGAAAAATTAAAATAAAGCAAGCAGCATAAACATGTGAAGAGAGTACCAGAAAGCCAGAAAGATAAGACACAAAACGAGCTTTGGTTAACAATGACCATTAAAGGTAAAAAGAAGCAGTTCTATAGCTATACTGAAAAAATTAGAAAGTAAAAGGATGTTTTGATTCATTTGTGGAGTCACTGTTAGACTTTCTGTTCAAGCTTTTAATATGAAAATTAGTTAATCTCTTTTAAATAGGAGGTTAGAAATGTATAGGCACCAAGAGGACCCACTTCAAACCAAAATTGACTGGTTTTATTTTGGTCAGGTTTTTTAAATGTATATAGGAGGCTTCCTTTGGTACTTGTGAGGCTAGTTTATGTCTTCAGGGAGAGGAGTACAAGCAGAGAGCATCAGTCTTACAGCCAGGCTCTGGGTCAGGTTTGAAAAGTGTCGCAGCACCTCCTGCTCTGCCTCTAGCAAGCTGCCTGGTACCTCTCCCATTCACTGCTTAACAGGTAGACCACAAAATGCTAATAAATGGGTTCCATTTTGCTTAGCTAACTATAAAACATAAGCTAGAAAAGAGATACCTAGCAGATATTTGCTATTTTTCACCTTATGTATGTTTTGCTCAGATTCACTTCCTTTTGTCAGATTTGCATTTCATCTCTTTTGCTCTACTTACAGTTAAATCAGTCTCATAGAGAGGGACTATTAATTCTGATTTCCTTGATCACAGCCCAGGACACCACTACCCTTGAACCTGCCACTTTTTCTATATCTGTGCAAAACAGTAGTACATCTAAGGAAGGATTTTTTTTCCTGGGCAAATTCTATTTACATAAAATATTCATTTTCACTGTTCACTTATCTTTTCTGATAATTTAATTTAAAATATGTATGGAAAATTAATACAATTATCCTTCTAGGAAGTTCTGAAGGCATTTTATTTTTAAATAGTGTTTCCAAGTTCTTCTGTTTGTACCTGGAATTGAATGATTTCTAAAAATTCCTCTGTGTAACAGGTATAGGTATTTATTGTATTACAAAAAACAAACAAACAATCGGACAAAAATTTAGACCAAAGTTTTTTGCCTCTGAATTCCCCTCTTTTCCCCCAATAACTCTCTAGCTCTCATCTTTTCTTTACTACATCTTTCATACCCCATTAAGTCCCACTGCTTCTAATTCCCCTTTGTTTCTGCTTTTATGTCACTTATCAGTAGCTTATGTCAAGACTTAAGTGCTTTTAAGATGGAGCAGATTATAATGAGGTACAGATTATCTGATTTAAAATACTTTTTCTTCACTGCCATTGTAAATGCCCACAGAAGTATACAGAATATAAAAAGGAGCTATAGATGTACATAGAAGATGTATATATCTGTAAGTTTTTCATATACCCAGACATGCACACATGTTTTTCTTGGCATTTTGTATTCAAAAGTAATAAAGTTGGACAGAAAATATTTCACAGGTGACCTGCTGCCAAGAAGAATTTGAATTATTTTCGGTCATTTTGAGTTATAAGGTCTCAAGATAAAAGAAAAGAACATTAAGAATAAGCCATTAAGTCACTTAACCAAACAGTCCTAAAGGACTTTACTGCTAAAGTGAACCACATTTCACTGTCCCTCTACCTGCTGTAATGAATGATACATGAAGCACTTCAGATAGTACCATGGGGTTCAGAGTGATGAGCTGACAATGTGACTTTCCTTGGCTTCACTGGCAAGCCATCAAAAAGAAGTATTAAATCATTATGGGTTTCTTTTTTTTCCCCCCAACATTCTCCAACTGCCAAGTACACACATACATATTTTTATTCATATTACGTAAGGCTCTGTTCGTGCACCTTTCATAATAAAGAAAGTACTGCATCATGTCTGCTTTATAACTAAGTTAAGATTTACCAGCAAAGAAGGTTATCCATTATTAGCAAAAATATTTTAAAGATCCATATAGTGAAATCTTTATACAATGATTATGACTCAGTGAAGACTGTACGGAAAGTAAAAAGTAGGGATAAATAGGACATAATCTAAGCCTAAAGTCCCATACTAACCAATTTGGTTTTGTTGCATATACTCCAGCTCTACCTTTTAGATGATATGTAGTCATAAAGGAAAGGAAGAAAGGAATTTTATTCTATGCTTCCTTTTAACCAAACCTCTGATGCCTGTGCCCATTATTAGAAAGTTTGCACTGTCAGCCGTTGTGTTGCTATGCACACCTTATACAACAGAGAACTCTTACTGTAAGAAAGCAGCCATGTCCATCCTTCTGCTAACATTTTGCCATCATCCAAACAACTCAGCAGAATTTCATGCCCTCAGGAAAAAAACATGCAAGAAGAAAGCAGTTGCTAGCTTTGAGACTATGACACTCAGCTAGATGCCAAATGGATTAGGATCCTACCTAATGCTTCCTTACATTGTGTTAGATGACTCATGGATCAGAAAAATCCCCTCCACCTCTCCAGACAGTCTGGAGCAGAATAATCTATGGATGATAGAGGGTAAAATGAAATAAAACGGGCATTTTCTACAAATGATGGAGTTTTTTCTATCTCCACAAATATGATTCATAGAAAAGGTCACTTCTTCAGATGTTCGGATATACAGAACCTTAACTAGTCTACCAACAGCCAAAACCCATGAAAGCTTTGGACTAAAATATTTCTACACAGCAAATGTTCCCACACCATTTTTCCTTGACTTTGGGTATAGGTTCCAAATTTAGCAGTAATTTGCTTAAGAACCTCTATGAATTTTTAAGAGAAGTCATCATCATGGGGTTAATTCAAAGGAGAGCTCAGCGAGCCCAGGAGGATGATAAATTTTTACAGCATAAGTGTTAGACTCGTAGTCCAGGTCCTCCTTTGGTGTACGAGCAGGTGTAGCAGCTTTAGTTTTGTCTAGTCCCAGCTCAGGTTGCCACTGTTAGGTGCCAGTAAGGGGTGGCCTGGACTTCCTAGGAAGAGGAGGCAGGTGGCACAGCAGGGCTGGTTTCAGACAGGCAGCTTTGTTGGTGATGCCTGAACCAACGTGCTGCTCACTCACCCAGAGTGAAGGCATCAACCCGTGACAAAGTCCTGGGTTATTACAAATAAATTTAAGAGGTGAAAGGCAAACCATGACATATTTCCTGCATATCATGCAATTGTATGGAATGGCCCAAGAGGTGGTAAGCAGATGGACTCAGTGAAACACAGAAATGTAGAAAATAACAGTATTCAGATTGTAACAATTTTATAACATCAGCTTCTTTTCAGCTTCCAACTACACTTCTATCAGGCTATGTGAAAATTAAAAAAGGAGACGTATATAAAATGAATAATCAGGAGAACAAAATGGAAATTCTCTAAAACACTGATAAGCTACCTGCCAAGGAACTGTCATTAGCTAGTAAGATGATCTCTCTGAGCAATAGAAGAACTTGAGCATGGAGTATGAAGATTTGTATCCTTTTTGAAAGAAGAAGAAAACAGTTCATAGATTATGACTACACAGGTCATCAGAAGTCAGGTTATTCATAATTCTGACCTTAGATGAAGCAGAAGCAATTTCAAGACAGAAAGTCTGACATGCTTATTCCTCTCTGACTTGAATGGATACAGCACAGCAGACCAGGTTTCTTGATTCACACATTTTACTTCCAAGTATTTTTTTTCCATTCCAAACAGCAACACAGTAAGCTGCAGAGTTCTTAACAGTAACTTCAAATGTGGACGTGAACAAATCCACCAAATAAAGAGAATAACAGTAGTAACCTCAAGAAACTTTTTTTTTAATTAAATAATAAACAGAAATGTTACTACAACTGTTGATAAAAACCTCTTAAAATATGCATGAAGGGTTGAAAAAATTCCTAATGGTATGGGGTTTATTTTCCCCAAATGCTCCTGCTTTGCAACATATTTTTCAAGTATTCAGGTAGAACTGAAAAACTAAATCACAAGCTGGAAAATAAGGGGGTTTACTTTTCATGAATTGAATAAATAAAAAAATTCCTGGTTTGGGTATTCCTCCCTCCACCACAAACAACACACTCATCCCAATATATGCAAAGAAGTAAAAAATGTCAGAAAAAAAATACTATTATTCTGAAGTTTTCAGCACTTTTCAGTCAGTTAACAACTTCAGATAAGAGCCTGCTTTAAGAGGGAATAGCAGATCATAGTCACAAATAACTACACAAACTATTGATGCATACAATCATACCAAAAGAACTGAAATAAAAGATTAAAACCAGTAAAAAATAGGGAATACAGAAAATGTTCTACATAAATTAATCAAAACTTATAGAACAGAGGACACTAGGAAAAATCCATATTGTAAAATATGTAAGACCACTAAATGTTTGAGTGTGTTAGGAAAAGTTTTACTCTATTGTTAGAGATTGGATTAAATTAGAAATAGCTAGGTGGCAGATTACAAAAAGTTGTTCCAAGTGAGAAAATCCTTCTCAAACAAGGATGTTTCTCATTAGGAAAGGCCTGACACCATGCAAAACTGTTATCCAGAATTATAAAGAAATACAAAACCATGCCCGGTTATGCAAACATTTGCAGAGGAGTATAAAAAACAGAGAGAACTTCTTACAAAATGATTTGAACCACTCAGCTGAGCGCATCTAAGCTTAATGAAATTTCATACAATCAGGTGAAAGGTCACACAGTCAGGAACAGAACTAGCATTCAGAACAAATTTGTACCATAGGAACTGCAATGAGTAAGGATCTAGATGGCACAGTGGACAACTAAGTCTGCATAAGCTTCCAGCACTACACTATCCAAGCAGGTTAATGTGTTTCCTTGCATAAAAAGGGGATTCCCTTCCCACTATATTATTTTTGCATGCAGCATCATTGTGCTCAATGTTAAATTATTATATTCATAATATTTTGTGTTGAAAAATTGCTGAGTGTTGAGTCACAAAAGATAAAAACTTGTTCTGTGCACCTTAGCAAAAGAAAACAAAGGCTATAGGGTACAGTATATAAAATCCTTGATGGGGGTAAAATAACAGACACTAATTACTCTTTTAATGGAGCAGGAAACAGCCAGAATGAGCAGCAAGATGTTGTCATCAACCGCATCTTTAAATATTGCCATATTAACTTTCTTGCAGTTTTGTGGAGGCTTATCTGTGTTTCAGGTTTGATCTGTCAATATAGATGACAGTGAAAGCTCTTTTGCCAATTGTTTTCAATGTTATCCAGTCCTGCAGGTCTAAAGGTTTTTACTGGGAGTATATGCCTAACACCCTTCCCATTTACTATTGGAATAGAACACATTCCGTCATTGTTTAATATAAGTATCAGCTGTTTTCCAAGTACACTGGACATAATTTATTAAATATTTTCTCTCTTTTGAATATTCCTGGGGCTTGTATCTATTTAATGTAGCTACTATCAAAGATTATTGTTAGGAGGATGGGTTCTTTTGTTTATTCAGACTTTTGTTGTGTGTTTTTTTTGTTTTGTTTTGTTTTTTAATAAACTGTAAAAATCCTTGCAATTGCCCTTAGCATTAATAAAGACAAATGTTTTACTGATATGTATAAGTTCCCCTAATATTGCCTTAGGCTCCCCAAAAATGCCTGAATCTGATTTCTAATTTATACTAATTGGCATAAACATCAGATATTTAATGATTAAACAATAAACACTTTATTCCATGGCTGTTCTTAAGGAAGATGATATTACCCAACACAGGAGATGCTGAATGCTAGCTACTTCATCAAAGCTATGGAAAATGTGAGAAGCCACTGGAATATGGAGTGGCATTTAAGAGGGTAAGCAAAGCTTAGAAAGGTACAAGACTCTTCATTCCAGAATCTGGTACAACATCAAGAGCACCACAAAAGCAATACTGACAAAAATTAAATTAGAGTAACCTTTGGAAGCTGGGACTTCAGCTTGAATGGAAACAATCCTTTTATGTTTTCATCCCAAAAGGTAGTGCAGATTTCACATATGTTCTCTTAAATGAGAAAGTGAGAACAAATCTGAAGTCCTCTATGTCTGTGTCCCAAAGCACTAATTTTTAAAAAAAATTTTAGTTTGTCTGGCTTTGTTAGACACTGAGCAGACAATGACAATTCGTTATCGGGAGGAATTTGAGGTTTGGACTTTTTTCACATTGCTACAAAGCCAAATATTCTTTTGCAACAGCAGAGTTCAAGTCCTCATCACTCAGACTACTACAGTATTTTTTTGTGGGAGAACAAAGTTCAAGTCCTTTCCAAGCCTTATTCAGGAAAATGTCTGGAAGGCATTTTTAACAGCACCACTGTTCAATGGAACACTGTCTCTGGCCTGATACATATTTCATTTCACCACTGAGAATGGACCACTGCAATGATAAAATTACCTTTGTAACACAGTCCTTAATGGTTTTCAGATTTCAGTCTTGTTTCAATTAATACACATTTTTGAAAGTACCAACCTTAAAAATAAGAGTCAGGAATGCTGCAGAATTTATTTCAATGCTTGCTAAATTCCTTACACTGTGAAGCCTCCTTTCCTCTCCTCTGAATCTGCTTGTCTACAGCTACCAGCCCCTAGAGCTCATGATTTTTAGCCACACTAAAGATCGCATTATCAAGGTTTTGTTCCCTGCATTTGTACTGGTAGACCCCAATCAAGTCATCCCTTAACCTCATTTATGAGGAAGTGCAAAGATGAAGCTTGTTAGATCTTTCACTACACAATACATTTTCTACTCTTGTAATTAGTGCCATGGCTTTCTCTGAACTTTCTCTAATTCAGCCATATTAATTAATGAACCACAGACCTCAAACTGGACACAGTATCCAAGTAACAAATGCACTCATTTCCAATTCAGAAAGATATGCCTGTGGAATGCATCTCTACTTATTTCTCCAAAGTTTATAAAAGTTATTTGAGACATAGAATTGGACTGGAAACTCATACCAATCTGACGATCAACAAGCTCCCCCAGTCAAATGTAAGAGTCAGTATTTCCTGTTACCTGAAGTTATTAAAGCTGCTACTCACACAGAGTAAAATTGCAACTCAGGTTGTTAAAGTTATCATTTCACAGAAATACTTTTTTTCCTTACAATAAATATGGATGGCATTTTATTTTTCCTGTACAGTTCATTGCATTGAAACACATTTAGCTTTGTGCCAACCTTGGCTGGGTAAGTGACAGTGAACAGAATCACTGCTGAATCCTCTACCTTACTTAATGCTTCAACCTTTCAGTCCTCAGCAAACCATCAGTAGCTATTACATCGGTTTCTAGGACACTGATAAGAAGCTAAGTGCCACAGGACTGAGAAAGGATGCCATGAAGAGTCCAAGAAGAATGCACATTTTCAGCAGTGAGTCTCATATTACACTGGCATTTTCACACCTTAGAATTAGCTACCCTTTAATACACGTGAAATATGTGAAGTGTTGCTGGTTGATTACACAAGACTTTCATTTCTGAATCAAAATATGGACTAGTAACTCTAATCTTTACAGAAATCAGAAGATATTGCATTAACACTTTTAGCTTTATCAACCACTACTTCTAATTTCATCAAAAATACATCATGCTAGCTTGACATGGTCTGGCTTTCCTATAACTCATGTTGATTGGCACTAATTATACAACACTTCTTTAATTCATTATTAATTAGGTCCCTTATTATTTTGCCCAGAAGTGATGTCAAGCTGACAGACATGTAATTATCCAGGTCATGCCTTTTACCCTCTTTGAATGTTGGCACGTTAGCCATTTTTGTGCTCTTTTTCCAATATTTCAAAGCTTACAAGAAAAATCAACACTAATGATCCAGGAAGCTCATTGGACAGCCCTGTTAAAACTCATTATCTGGGCCTGCCAACTTAAAAATGTTTAAATTTAGTCACTATTAAAGAGCAACCCCTTGAGTGCCTATTACTGGAAATTATTTCACTTACTTCCTATTATACAATTACATAATATAACACATACATATTTTAATTTTCCTATCTTTTAACATCACTTAACAATTTCACCACATTTCTCTCACATTAGACCATCTGTTTGACTCTAAAGTAATTCAGTACGTCATATTGGCCTTAGTTATGCTTACTGTTGGTCTCATTTCCCTTCTGTTTTCATTTTCCTTCAATCGCTTACAATGTACATATTACTTAATTTTATAGCTCTACTAGTTGACCACTGAACATGGGGATAAGTTTTTAATCCATATGACCTCTTTTAGTCCGAGCTGTAAACCAACAAGTAATATTTCCATAAAGCACACACACTTTTTTTTTTAAAAAACAAACAAACAGACAAAACAAAGAAAAAAACCCTTTTCTTTTTTAACCTGAACAAATACTACCAAAAGTATCAGCTCATCATTAATTTCTGGTTTTTACTACTATCAGTGATTTGGCCTTTCAAATAGTCAATCCACATTTTCCCTAACATTCAGGACTTTTTAAACCATTATCATAACCCTAAATAGACTAAGAGAGTCCAAGACTACTTGACTTGTCCTTCCTTCTATAGAAACCTTTATCTTGTTTGCTGCTCTTTTTTCCCATTCCAATATAATTATTTTTTTTTTTTTTTTAATAGGAGGATCAGAACTGTATGGAAAACACAAGGTGTGAGTAAAAAAATTAGTTTAGTCAGCTGTTTTCTGTCTCACACTATTCCTTTCATAAAAATTCCTAATATAGACTTGTTTTTTGTGACTGCTACTGAGATTTAAGATGATTTTTTTTAAATGGAAATATGGTAATCCTAGAATCTCCCTCCTGTTGATCCAGTTCAGATAACAGTTGATAATAGCTCAGATTCTTAATTTTATAGGTGAAATTAAGCTCACATGCAACACTTTACATTTACCTACACCCCACATTTCAGTTGCTTGTAGAGGTGGAGGATGTTGCCCCGTCAGTCTAAAGGGAGTAATTTTGGTAATTCTTCAGAATAACTTTCTCTCTCCCAAATAAACTGATGCGGAAGATTAGCCATTTCCCTTTCCAGTCTCTTTTTTCAGGCCTTCTACAAGTAAGCTGAACAGTGTTTTACTGGCACAGTTTTATTATGCACAAACAAATCACCATTATTTCTGGCTATGCTACCAGTAGGTGATGCTGTGATTCAGGAACCAGGCCTGCAGGGCTACTTCTCAGCCATAGGACTTGGCTATCCAAACTCCAAAGCCCTAGCCACAAATCACTGCATACCTAGCTGAACGTTAGTCCCATTCTTTCTCCCTACACTATACTTCTTTGATTTGGTTATATAGGAAGGTCACTGAGGAGCATAAGCCAAAAAAAAAAAATAAACCCAAGCATGTGTTCTGGCTTGACATCCAGTGTTCATCACTGGAGACAAGAACTGTGGATTACATTGCAACATGCATGCGTACAGATAATGCCAGCAATCCTTCTGCCAATCCTTCCCAAAAACCAAGTAATACATTCCCCTCAAGTATAAACACAGCCAACTTGAACTCCAATTCAGAAATCTAGGAAAGTCAGTTGACGAATTTAAAAATCTTAGGTTTTACCACATCCACTTCACAGGCACTGAGTCCAGGTACTTTAAACCTCCAGAAAAGGTATACTGTGCAAAAGGAACAGGAATCAAAATAAACTCAAGATTAAGTTTATAAATCAATTAATAATTTAACAATATTAGGTAAGAATCCTCTCCCACATAAGGAACAGGAATCAAAATAAACTCAAGAAAGTTTATAAATCAATTAATAATTTAACAATATTAGGTAAGAATCCTCTCCCACATGTAGCCAGGCAATAGCCTCATTCCTGATCCTCAGGGTTCTGAGTCACTGGTACATTCAAACACAGCCCTTGCACTCCCCTCTCTATGCCGCTCAGCTTGTTTTTCAGGGTTGAAACAAAACAAACTGGGAGTAGGTCCAGTTACACATCTACCCTCAGAGAGGGACTTGGTCTGTTGGGAGTAGAATCCTTGCCACACGGAATATGGAACATGTTTATGGAAGAAAACTTTTTTCCCTCTGATAATCTTTTATTTCTATATCCAACCTCCCTTATATCCAGGCACTTAGGTAACAATTAGGTCAGGTAGATCCCATTCTTCAGTAACACTGCTGTACTTCCAGTATGCCTTCATCACACAAAAGGGATAATGGCATTCTGTTATCTTAAAATTTAAAGTTGAAAGCAACTTTCTATTAACCGAGATGTCTATCCTTAGCACCTACCTGATATGCTTTCCCTATTTGCTCACTCATATGCTGACCAAGAAGTTACTTTTTGTACAGTCTCACTACCCATGCAAAGCACTCAAAAACCCCAAGCCAACTTAATATCTTACAATTGTTTACCAAAAGGCACTGAAAGAAAGTCCCCATCTTTACTATTTCAAGTCAGAGTTCAGGACATAAATTAATGGATTAGGTTAAGATTTCAGACTGTTAACACCGAATCTGCAGTACACATCAGAATTATCCAATGCAACATTGCCTTTTTCACTACAGATAATGAACAGATCCTTATGGCTAATAACAGTTTCATAGTGCCATTTGAGTACTTTTGTTACAGTTGCTGTTACCCCAATTTGTTTGAAAATCCTTTTATAGTATCTAAAACACATTTGAGAATTCCTTTCAGCAGCTGATGCCCAAGGACTATGTTTTACATTTTGTAAAATGGAACGCTTCCATAGAGCACAATGTACTCCAAAAGATGTAATCTTTCAATGTAATCTCCTTAATCTTAAAGTTAAGGTACTTTCCTAAGTCTAATTAGGTACTAAATCACAGCTCTGCTACCAATTGCACACTGTTTAGAGAGGAGGGTGAAGATGCATCTTTTCTCCTTCCCTTAATCAACGATTCCTTCCTAGAAACAAAGATCCAATGTACTCAAAATTTTCTTGAAACTGACTCTTTCCTTCCACAAATCAAAGTTTAGTAAAAGAATGTATATGGCCAGAAAAATCGTTAAGTTAATGTGTGTGTTCCTAATTACATCTTTTGGGAGAAGAAAAAACAACAAGCAAACAGAACCAACCCCAACAACAACAAACCCCTAAACCCAACCAAACACCAAACTCAAACCATTCTGTCCCAAGACAATATACTACACCAGGTTTCTATGCCAATTTTCCCCTCTTCTTTATATCCCTAAGAGAGAAAACAAATTCCAGTCTTAGAAAGTTATTCTTACAAATTAAATCAGTGACTTCAATATTCATACAAAGTTAACACAAATGGAAATAACTTACCATTAAAACAAATAAATGACTAGTAGAGTTTCTGCACTGTTTTACCGCATAGTATAGCAACTCCAAAGCCTTGAATTTCCTCCTCGATCTTTCTCCTATGTTTTTAATTAGTACAAAACAAAGGGATTCCATTTTAATAATTAAAGACTAGTAAAAGCAGTCTAGATTTCTCAATCCATGCAACATTAAGAGAAAACCTAACCAAATGCCTGCCTATGTAGATGACTTTAATTTATGCTTTAGACCAAGTAAGAGTTACTGAAAGAAACAGGCTTTTGAGTTAAGCACTCTTTTACTGACGCTGGAGATAAGCATTACACATTGTTCCAAAAACACAACTTTTTTATTAGATAGCCATTGCTATGCCAAAGACTCAGTCCTTAATTAAGGAACTGGGGGGGAGGAGGGAGAGAATGGAGAAACATGGAAGAGGACATGAATGAAAACAGGAGGAAAGTTAAAAAATTTGGAGGATAAAACACATCCAAAGCTGAACATTTAAAATATGTGGGAAAACACCGGCAAAGCTGCAATTAGTTTTATAAATTCCATACTATTTAAATATATTTTCACTCCATGACTGGATTCACACTGCTTACGCTGCCTTTTTCTTGAATTCTAGAGCTCACTAAAATGACATCTCCACTAGAAAGTGCCACTGATAGCATTTGTCCTGGCATACAGTTGCCAGTACATCAGCAAAAATGTGTGCACAGCAGGCTGACGGAGAAGACTTCCTATGGAGGATGTTGTCTCAGCCGAAGATGCATGGATAATTGCCGTGATGCATATTCTCACAGCATTTGTATCACACTGAGGGACACTTAACAGCCCCTTTAAATAAATGAGAGATGCTTTTAAGGCAATGTTCCCAGAGCTCCATCACATCCTTCCCATATTGCACATTCCTGGTTCCTCTGTAGCAATTCCATGATCTGTTCTTCCACATGGCAGTATTTACTTTCTCAGTTCAACTTCTGACACGTGAATACTGCGGAATTTGGATGGTGATGGATAGCAATGCAAACCTGGAATAATCAGTAAAGACTGCTTAACTTCCACGTGTAGAAAATAAGTTCCTGTAATGTCAATTAAATTCACCATATCTCAAACACACCTGAGCTCCACGAGGTGCTTCGAACATGGAAAAACTGATAATCACATTCCATCTAAAACCCTCCACTGCAATTAATAGAAAATACTTTGGGATCTGGAAAGCATGGACTGAAGGCACAGGCATGCAAGGTCTTCAAGGCATATCTTGTTGCACACACTGTTAAAACTGGACAATGCCTGACAAAAATAAAAGCATGTGAAAAGATGATCATCTGCATTACAGTGGCATTTACAGCAACAACACCTGTTATACGTGTAATTCTACTTTTTTAGGTCTACTGTATTGCCTCCCAATAATGAAAACTGCAATTGCCATTCTCCCCTAGTTACACAAGTCCTGATGGAGACCTGGAGAGGAAAACTCATGATAATTTGTGCCATGAATGCGGGGTCATTTGCCTCCAACCTATATATTCCATTAGCAAGACTGAATTTGTGAAATGTGCTTCTCAAGGATTCCTGGCTGTAAACTTACGAGTACACAGTTGGAGACCACCATGGAAAGATTGCATTGCCTCTCAAAACAATGTATACCAGTAACAGGGAACACATTACACAACGCCAACAACGTGGATATTACACAACCAAACATTTCTATTGCTATTACAGTCTGCTGTATTTTGTCTGATGCTTCCAAGAGCATTAAAAAAAAGGGTAAGTATTACTGGCAGGTCAGAGAGTAAGAAGTTTAGGGATGCTATTTCCTGATTTGGAGAAGCCTGTTACAAGATCAACTTCCAGAGCACGATCAGATTCCATGACTGAAAAGTTTTAGAAAAGGTGCCTTTGCATATTGTGCCATGGTCATAGTAACGATTTGTGTTGTTGTGAACAAACAGAACTTGCCTTGTAAATTCATGTTAGTTACTTTTTATTTAGAGGACAGACTACCAAGTAATGTGGGAGAAAGGATGGATGGTCCTTGTTTATTCTGGAGTCTAAATACACAGTGATTTTCACCAACCTTAATATATGCAACAGTAAGGGGAGAAAAGTCTATCTGGTTTTACTAGGCAAAGGCAAGATAAAGTTTTTAAGACAGTCTACACATCAGTGGAGAATACTTCTCATTTTTATAGTGGTTTGTACTCCAAGAGACTATAGTTTCAACCTGGGATGAATTATCTATGAGGAACAAAGCAGTGACTTGTAAGTCTGAAAGTTTTATTCCGCACTGGTTTCAGGTCGGAATTTGTGGCCTGAGAACTGTAATGCTGCTTTGCTACTTATCTGGTTTAGTCCATCTTACTTTGATATCGATGTGTTTCACTCTGTCCTCACAGATTGATTTCCGTGTGCACCTGCTGCTGGCAACAACAGTAAAAGTTTCTGCTTTTCCTCACTTCTTTTTCCTGCAAATCAAGGTTGGCTTTTCCACAGGTATGTGGACGGTGTAGCTGAAAATGCAAGGCTTCATATAAACAGCTATTCCCAAGCAGGTACATGAACCTAGCCCACAGGAAACTATAAGAAGCAAAATATAAGTTCTTCGTATGAAGATCACCAGACCTTCTTTGTTTCACTGGTGTCAACAGCTTCACATACCACAAGTACTTTAGGGAGAACATCCAAGAACAGCATTCCATAGTTCAGACCAGTGGGATGGGATTTGTCTGGGTACTCAGCAGATGCCATGCCAATTTAAACATAGTTAATTTATTATGAGCAGCAATGATCCAAGCAGATATATTATTCATAAGAACATCAAAGATCCAAGGAAGAGGACCACATAAAATTACTTGTTTCAGGTCTCTCTGAAGAGATGATTGCACCACGAGAGAACTCTGCAAGCCAAGATGTTCTACAAACTGGTAGAGAGCCAGACTAAAACACAACCAGATTTATGCTTAGAAACAGAAAGGCTACTCCAAGTAATTATTTTATATTTAGAGCATGCAATGGACGTATCAGAAGTCCATTCGTAACATCACATTTATGCTCAGTTGACAGATAATTTGCATAAGGTCAGATAGGTGGAATGCAAGTTACTGGGTTTCACAGAATGATCCTTTGCCATCTTTGCATATGCTCAGGTGCTACTCAAAACAAAACATACATTAACTTAGCCACTGCACTAACGTTACAAAATTACAACCATCATAACAGACCCAGGGCTTATAGAAAGGTCAGTGCTCAGTAACCTACACTGCATAACAATGCATCACAATGCATAACTCTATTACTTACTAGATCTAGGTCATTACAAAGAACAAATTGAAGGCTAGACAGATGACCACTGAAAACAGTAGCAATGGAAAGGTGAAAAACAGAAGGAAGGAGGAGGTAGAAACAGAAGGGGCAGAAGACAGAAAGGGAGGTTAAGCTCTTGTAGATGGAGTGAATGAAAAAAGAGGTAGGGTGTCCATGCAATTACTCACACGCAATATAGCCTCCAAACACATGACTTCTACAGACAGAATAGTTCAGACCTTTCTTTAAGCTTTAAGTCTGATTTGGTTCAACTTCATCTATAAATTGACATAAGCACGTTAAGCAACTTTAGGCCCACATGACTTGATTCAACTTGATACTACCACATCAATTTAGCTACATGACATGAACAGCAGGTTTAGAATCCTCGCCTGTTAAACTTTAGTAAAACCACAATTACTACCTGGGACCATGTTTCATCACCAGTATTTAAAAAGCAAGTAATTTACTGACAACAGATTAAAGTGGTCTCTGGAGCAAAGACCAAACAAAACTTCAACTGTTCTTCTCCAGGCAGAGGCCTTGTTTGAAAGTCATGTTTACATGATGGAATGCTACCCAAGGAAATTAAGCAAGCAGATAAACAATGTCCCACAACCAGCCTCACACAGTCTGGGTGGTGTTGCCCATAGGTGGATGCTCTAAGTGTCATATTACCTGTATTAAAGGAGCAGAAATTGCTACCCATAATGGAGTAATTCCTACTTTGAGTCTGACAAGACCCCAGTTCCTAAAGAGGTTTCAAGGATGTGAATCCCAAGCAGAATCAGATACATCTTCATCCTCTCAGCTGAAGGGCAAATGCTTATGTCCTCATCGTCAGATGTGCCAGCTTAGGTAGATCTCCAGCTCACCATGATTACCATTCTAGGCACTGGCGGTTTCTTTTAAACAAGGAATAAGTGTAACTACTTAATTCAGGGCTGACAATCTTGCTTCCAGGAGTGAGCGTTGTAATGCTGAGTATAATATCCTTGCACTTCCATTTGTGAATTTAGCTATAAATACTACGACCATGAACAAATTAGAAACGTCACCATACTGGGTTTGCATGGCCAGATTTTGGTAGAGTGATGGGGCTACAGGGGTGGCTTCTGTGAGAAGCTGCTGAAACCTTCCTCCATGTCCGACAGAGCCAATGCCAGGCAGCTCCAAGAAGGATGTGCTGCTAGCTAAGGCCGAACCAATCAGAAACGGTGGTAGTAACATATTTAAGAAGGGAAAAAAAAAAAGCTACTGTGCAGGTGTAATTGTGGCCAAAGAGCAGAGTGAGAGAAACAGCTCTGCAGACATCAAGATCAGTGGAGAAGTAGAGAAGGAGGGGGAGGAGGTGCTCCAGGTGCCACAGCTGAGATTCCCCTGCAGCCTGTGGTGCTGGCAGCTGTGCCCAGGGGTGCAGAGATCCACTCGCAGCCCGTAGAGGAGACCCATGCCAGAGCAGGCGGATGCCTGAGAGAGGGCTGTGAACCCATGGGCAACCCATGCTGGAGCAGGGTGCTGGCAAGGACCTGCAGACCCATGGAGAGAGGAGCCCACGCTGGAGCAGGTTTACTGGTGGGACCTGTGACCTTGTGACCCCGTGGTGGACCCACACTGGAGCAGCCTGTGCCTGAAGGACTGCACCCTGTGGTAATGACCCACACTGCAGCAGTTTGTGGAGAACTGTAGCCTGTGGGATAGACTCACATTGGAGAAGTTCATGGAGGACTGTCTCCTGTGGGAGGGACCCCATGCTGGAGCAGGGGACTCTTCTCCCTGAGCAATGTCAGGAATAACCTGTGACGAACTGACGGCAGCCCCCCTTCCCAATCTCCCTGAGCTACAGCAGGGGAGGATGTAGAGCTTGGGAAGGAGGGAGGGGTGGGTGAAAAGGTGGTTTTAAGATTTATTTTACTTCTCATTATTCTGCTCTGATTTTTTTTAGCAATAAATTCAATTCATATCCCCAATTGAGTCTGTTTTGCCCTTGATGGTATTTGGTGAGTGATCTCTCCCAAACCTTCTCTTGAACCATGAACCCTCGGTTATATTTTCTATCCCCTGTCCACTTGTGGAGGGGAGTGATAGAGAAGCTTTGCCCTGGCGTCAAGCCAGGCTCAACCCACTACAGTTCACACAGTGCCAAAAGACAAACACCTAGGATAATTAATCACCCAATTACATCCAATTCACTGTTGAAAATACATATCTACCCAGTACAAATCAAACCTATCCTGCAGCCAAACACCACTTCCAAGCCTGAGAAAAGTCTGCCAAACACCAAAACCAAATTAAGTACAAAGCAGATCTGTAATACCATTCAGCTCTGAAATACTTGACAAGCCTCGGTTTTAAAAAGGTACAGATTGGACTTTCCATAGTTAAGATAAACACAAATGCTAATTTTGGCTTTCTAAAGATATTGTTTATTTATAGTTGAACATTAACATCTGAACAGAAATCTGTAATCACACCAGTATAATCTTTCAGTGATGTTTCTGTTTAAACTGAAGTCCACAGTAGCCACATGTTCCGGTCTTTGTATCTTTGTCCTGCAAAAATATAAAAATAAAACAGCTGCTATTTTCACTTTAAAAAAACTTATAGAAATTACAATTTTTCTCTTATTTATTTGGTGCTATCTTAAAACTGATCAGTATAGCTGAAGGCCTAAGTTTAATCTTATTTGAAACACTGGAAGAAAAAATTATTATATGAGGTTCATGCTTTGTTTCTTTATCCTATGCAGCTTCCCTTCTGCCAGACTTTCAGCTACGAGGCCTAATTTCAACAACATAATTTTGAAGTCAAGCCAAGTGATATCTCTTCAGCAATAAAGGATCCTCTTTCCAAACTGGAGACACCTTAAGCCAGTTCAGTTATATCTGCTTCAGTGTTCTGAAAAGATCACTTCATAATTATTTAATACAGAATAAGATTTGGCATTTCCAAGACAGGAATTTTGGTCAGCAACAGAGTTACTGTTAGCTACAGGAAGGAGGAAATTTCAGTAGGAATCTATGAGAAATACTGAAATAAAATGTTTCAGAGAAAAGAAGCAGTTACTGCTGTATAAAATGTTATTATTTTCTCCAAAAGATACAACACAAGACAGTCAAATACTCAGGAATCTTCTGTTATTTAGCAACATAACTACTTGCAGTCATGCAACAAATTAAACTCATGGTTCCCCTTCCTTAATATGGGATTCAAAGCCAAAAATCCAATCTACCCTCCACTCCCAAAAGCCTAGATTTCAACTGTCAGGAGCAGGGAAAACAAGCTGATCTAATGCCATTCTCTCTGTTTGCAGACTTTAGCTTTCAAGATCTAAATCAGACATCTTGTAATTTGATTATAACACAAAAAAGACCTCAAAATTCACAACAAACTAAAGCATTCTTCAAGAAGAGTGCGGTACAGGTCAAACAAATCAACATGAACGTAACTGAACAATAGTGTGCTACACAAGTTAAGGCTGGAGAACATTTCACAAGCTAAGATTGAAGCTTCCTAAGTGTTATATGAATCAGAACCTCATAGCACTTAACTTTGAATAATGTCAAATGAATCATTACAAAGTTCTTTTTTCAAAATAGAAATGCTTGTGGTTATAGTTAGGAGTCACAACACCACCAAAGGGCACCAGCTCTCCCCTACCGTTCTTTTGGGCAGTAAGCAAATGACAAAGCAAGTAGAGATTTCAAGACATCTGCAATCAGGGTCTGCCTGAGAACAGCACTTAAGAAACAGGTCATCATCGCTGATTCCACTAAGGTCATATAACAGTAGCCTCAATATTTTTACTCTCTAGAACAAGAATACACTGGAAATTATCACTACAGTCAATAGGAGGATAGTAAAACAATTATTTTTCATTGGCTCTCTGTCTATGATTGAAACATTCAACCTTCAAAACTACCAAGATTCCCAAAGACTGAAAGAGAGGTTTGTTTGGTTGATCTTCTCTTGTTTTCCCTTACACTCTCAAAATTCAAAATAAACTGCATATTCCTAAGAATACTGGAAATGCATTGTCAGTCTACATGGTGGCATTTAAATAGAGTCTCAAAACACAGTAAGAATATTTTTTCTTTGCTCTCAAGGTACTGCTTGTTCTTACCACTTCACTTAATTTCTTTTTTAAAAAAAATATTGTCCTATTAATCAAAATTTCAAAAAGAAATTTATGTGACTTCAAATAAGAGCCTTCTAATTCTTCCCATTTCATATTAGGCTACAAACAAAATGAGCACTTCAAATGGTTACTCCTTTTACTTGGTTAAATTAACATGACAAAAAGTAAATTATCTTACAAACAATTTACAGGCAAAATATGCTGTAGGCAGAATAAAGGTATTACCAAGTTTATGTATACTTTAGGATGTCCCAAAGCTCCACCACCACCATCGCATGATATCACTCTGCTTTCAACTTCACTCACAGGCTGCTCTGCTATCAAATCAATTGCAAAATTCTTGTTCACCTGTAGGAAAAAGAGGGAAATTTTCAGATACCTTCCCCACTCAAACAGAAAGCAACTGGTATTTGCTGCCTCACAAGCAGTTCCACTACAGTCACTCTGAGAAGTCACTGCATAGGTTTTCTCCCACCTTCTCCACCAACTCTGTGCCATAAGCCAGATCAATGAACTACATGCTAAACTCTGAAAAAGTAATCCCCTTCCCCTGATAAGACAAGCCACATCAGTGCTTGGGTTTACATGAACCACACAGATTCAGCAGAGGAACAGAGCAGGAGCAAGCAGACAAGAACAGAAGATATTTAACCAACACTGTCTCTGTATTCTGCTTTAGTGACTACATGATAAAACTGCAAAAGAATCACTGCTGATAAACTCAAAAATAATAGTGAGACAAGTAAGGTCAGCATGAGATAAAACAGTTGCTGGTAATTTAGTCTCTAACCACACACTTTATTCTATCACGCACAGTAATCTCACAAAAACATGAATCAGGTGCATAAAAACAAGTCAGAAAGACAAACTGCTCATCATTAGAAAAAAGAAAAGCCTCTAAATGTCACTACACCACTCTGTAAATCCATCACATTCACTTCCTGAATATGCACATCACCAACAAGTAGGGCTTTTTCCTAGAGCACACCTGCATGACCTGGCAAATGTATCCATCTCTGGATAGGCATCTTTTGCCTCAGCATGAACTACAGCACTCCAATAGACTCCAAGTCAGCACTGAGCAGACAACTACCACCACAGCTCAAGTAAAAATACTCCAGGAGGGGTCAGCTTTTTCAAAGGCGATGTTATACACACATGAGTATCAAATATGTGCACCCAAAGAAGGCACCATCTACTGCTCTGTGTATAAGGCTCATAAACATGCTGGTACTTGAATGAGGATGAAATTCTTGGGAAACAGACAGCTACACATCCATTATATTAATCCTTAGGAACTACAGCAGTATTCTCATATAGTTCCAGCACACAACTATTTGGTATCTTTCACCAAGTCTTCAATTAAGTCACCCCAAAATCTGCATTTTTGGTACAGAAGTGGAAAAAGTCACTTTTGCCAGCAACAAATTTGTCTTTTCCAAAAGAAGATGATAGCTTAAAAAAGTTAACAAAAAATTAGGTTTTGGTATTGAAGCAATTCACAACATCAAGAACCCTGCTGTCTGTGGCCTACGTTGACAAGCCATATGTAATTTTTGCCAAACTGCCTGGGCTTTTACTGCTGCTTTTATTAATGCTCAAAAATGTCCATCTTTGATTTCACTAAAGGAAGGAGATAGCACCATGACACCCCTTTTCTTCAAGCTCAGAAGTAAGAACTCCACTCTTGCCAACATTTTTTAATCACAAAGTTATTTGTGAGGAGAGGGGAAAGCAAGAACTTCTAATCTACTCCATAGCTATGATTTTGTCTGTGGTTCAGCCTACTAAACAAGTAGGAATTCACAGGGAAAACACACCACAAAAAAAAAAAAAAAAAAGTGGTTTCAGTTCCATCAAGTCCCTTCAACCACAGCATAGCAGTACTTAGCACGAAGGTGCTGTTTCCCTCAGCACATCCAGGTGTGCCCTGCCCAACGCATAATTCAATGGGCAGTTTTTTTCCTGGCCACAGTGCCAGTCTGACAATTCCATTGCTGCTTCTTTCCACCTACTTGCCTGTGCCAGTCAGTACACGATCTCGGAGACCAAAGAGATAAAACCAAACTTGGATTTGACCCAAGTCCAAAGAGGGAAAGCAGGAGAGAGGGTATTTAAAACAGACCAACCGTGAGGTCAGTTCTCCTCACATCTTCAGCTGCTGCACTAGCCCAACAGAAAGGGTAGAGCAGAAGTGAGGATGGCAGTGTTGAATTGGGTCCTGTGCTACCTTAGGGGTATAGAGGGGCAGGATGACCTAGCTGCACTGCAGCAGGTGCAGTTTAGCCATGCTTGGTTTTGTTTAGGCCCTTGCCAGAAAGCACTAATCCCCCAGTTCTGCACACCCAGCACAGAGAGCAATGATGTCAGCTAAAACACATGGGTTTCCTTAACAATTAGGCTGGCAGAACTGAGTGGCCACCTGAAGCACCACAGCACAGGCACGGACCCCCTCACTGGGGGTGTCCAGTGGCTGTGTCCCCAGACAAGAAAGCTGCCGTGGCTGGACTGATCCGATCACAAGTCAGACTAAACTACCTGGCCCATACTGAAGGCAAAGAGAAGAAGTGAGGAGAAGGAAAAGTCACCAGCATTGCAGGTGAGCTTTTGCTTCAGAAACAAGACAACATTCAGACTACAGACACGGATGTCAAACCCTGTCAATACCAGCAGCTGAAACACACTGTGGGACAGTGGCAAAGCCCCTACAGAGAGATTCCGTTTAAAAGCAAAGATGAGGATCATTTTAAGTATTTAAGGTGTAAATTTTGTCCCAATTTCACAATTAAAACTTAGCATTAAACCTTGCTCGGCAGACTTAAAGCTTGACTTTTGCTGGAGAAGCAAGAACCGGATTGAATTGAAAACCCTAGGTGTTCCACACCACAATGAGTCTGAAATCACCTGATGGTCAGGCACATTAGAGGGACCCTGCCCTGTGGAGAATTAGGCTTAAGAAGCATTTCCTATGAACTTACAGAAGTAGCACAGAAACAGGTAGTACACTTGGAAGAGACCTCCTTTGCCAACTATCCTTCCAGATGTAAGCTAATTCAGCATTTTAAGTGGCATTTTCATTTAATTATTTTGCATGTAGAATCCCCATTTTTGTCACACAGCATGAGCTAAATTGTATCCATGACACAAGGAGGTGAACTCAATATGAAAACTTGGAAATCAGTATAATTAGTTCAGCTTAATTTAAGAAGAGAATAATTACATGCAACTATATTAAAAATCTACCATACCTGATATTTAATGCCTCCACTATACATAAACATTAACACTAAAGCACTGATCAGAGGCTCAGACATTGAGAAATACAATTTAGATGAAACTATTTCTCTCCCAAAGGCCAGCTGATCCCTGATGGAGCTGAACTGGTTGATCATTTGAGAAAACTCAAGTGTTAAAGGACTTACCAATGACATTAAAAACATACGAAAAGTTTCTTTAAACAAAAACTGTTCCGAGCTTAAGATGCTCAAATGCCTACAACTTCAACAACCTAAATGCATGCACTTAACAGGTGCAGAGTAAGTCTTGAGTTTTTCAAGTTTGTCAAAAGTAGGAAGGTAGACAGAAGACACTATATGCTGTCTTAACAAACAATTTTCATTGTAGTGAAAAAAAACCCAAATCACTGCAACACAAAATCTAAACCAGTTTGGATCATTTTGGCAGGGGGTTTCGAGTTTGGTTATTTTCTTGGTTGTTGGTTATTTTGGGGATTTTTTGGTTTTGGTTTTTTTTAATGCCAATCAGGTTGAGGACATCAGGTACAAAGAAAAAAAACCAAAACACAAACTACCCCCTTGTCTATAAGAAAAAGAAGAATGATTTACCTCCTTCTGTCGTCCAACAAATCTAACTCTTCTATAATCCTTCTCATCGTATACCTGCAACATAAAATAAACTTGATTTTCTTTAAATAGCAGCAACTATAAACAAAGAACACAAAGGTGTACAGACTAAATAGTTCAAACTGTTTCCTTGGTTTCAAGTATTATCATCATCTTACAAGTATGTACTATACAGGAAAAGTAGTTTCTGTTTCTCTCACAAGAAAATAAATTCCTCGTTATAATGCAGAAAAGAAAAGGAATCTGATGGTGGGGGGTGTGGCATGAAAGCAACTAAACACGAGCCTTAGCTCTCATCTCCTTGATATCCCACTGTCATCTAGAAGGCAAACCAAACTAGGAAATTCAAATTTTGTATTTATTTATGTTGCGCTAAGTAACCACAGGGAGAGGCCTCCCACGTTATATCCGCCAGTCGTGCTGCTCTCGCATTTCCATAGGGTACCACACGAGCCTCCCCCGCTCGCACCCTCGGTTTCTCCATTGAAGAGATAAAATGGACTTACAAGGCACTGGCACAGGGGTACCTCCCACCTGTCAGCTCCTCGGCTGGGTCAAATGCCGGGTTTAGACTGCAACACCCGGTAATAGCCACAGGTTTGGGGTTTTGGTGGGTTTCGGTTTTTTGTTTTGTTATTTTGTTTTGTTTTTTTTCCGAAACCTGGGTACGTGTCATCCAAGAACACTAATTTCCACAGCGCCTGCTAAACGGAGAATCACAGAATCACACAGACTCAACCACAGGTCAGAAAGGACTTCTGAGACCACCGAGTCCAACCACTGACCCGACACCACCGCGTCAACCAGACCACGGCACCAAGCGCCACATCCAGTCTTTCCTTAAACACCTGCGGGGAACGGCGACTCCACCACCTCCCTGGGCCGCTCATTCCAATGTCTCACCACCCTTTCCACGAAGGAATTCCTCCTGATGTCCAACCTAAGCCTCCCCTTCACACCGCCAGAGCGCTGCCCGCAGCCCCTGCACACCACCTCCCCGCGGCGCGCCCGCAGCCCTTCCCGGCCAGCGGAGGGGCGGCAGCGCCAGGCCCGGCGCGCTCACCTGCCCCGTGTGCGTCACCAGCTCGCCGGTCTCAGAGACCCGCACGCCGTAGGGCCGAACAGCGGCAGTGACAGCGGCGGCGGCCCCGGGCCGGGACAGCAGCGGGCGGAGCGGCCGCCCCAGCCAGCGGAAGGTCGCGGCGGGCGCCGCCATCTTCGCGCCGGGCACGTGACTCTCGGGCGGGCGGGCGGGGCACGGCGCTGGCCCCGCCCCTCCCCGGCCCCCGCGCGCGCCTCCGGCTGCGGGAGGGCACGCGTGGCGGCGGTGAGTGTGGGGGGAGCGGCGCCGTGGGGGGGGGTGTCTGTCTGTCTGTCTGTCCGCCCGCACCGCGGAGGGGAGAGGCAGAGGGTACCGAGGCGGGTGTCCTCACCGTCGCGCTGTCCCCGCAGGGCACGGAGCATGCTGTCCCTCCTGGCCCGGGCGGCCGCCGCGGCGGGCCCGCTGCGCTCGCTGTGCCGCTCGCCCTTGTGCTCGCTGGCCCCGTGGGGGCGGGCGGCGGGCGGCAGCGGCGGGGCCCCAGCGCCGTGCCGGGACCCCCGCGGGCTGCTGCTGGCCGTGGCGCCGCCGCCCGGGCCGCCGCTGCCGGCGCTGGTGGCGGGGCTGAAGACGAAGACGGTGCTGAAAAGGCGCTGCAAGGATTGCTACATCGTGCGGCGGCGCGGGCGGCTCTACGTGTACTGCAAGACCAACCCCCGGCACAAGCAGCGCAAGGGGTAGAAGCGGGCCCGGAGCCGTCCCGGCGGGCACGGAACCAGCGCGGCGTTCGCCGGCCGGGCCTGGAGCCCCCCCACCGCTGTCCCAGACCGCAGGCTGTCACCCGGCTACCCCCTGGCTTCAGAGAGCCGACTGCCGCGGGCACGGACCGCCAAACGGTGCGGGGGATAATGTTTCATCATAACCCAGACGTTGAGCGAGTTAAGTCCTGGACGGCCCTTGCCGTAACTCAGACCGTGGATGCTGGGAACTGAAATGAGAAGACACAACTCTCAGGACCTCTCGTCTGTCTTAGTCGTGAAGCCTTACTTAAAATCGCCTCGCTTTAAACTTAGTAAGGGTGAAGTTGAATCATCGGAATCTGAGATGCATTTCTGTTTAATTAAAGCAAAATGAAAATAAACTCAATTCTTAAAATATACAATGTTTTCTTTTCTTAAAAAAACCCCCAAACTTAGATGTTGAAAGTTGTGATAACAGCCAGTAGTTTCAAACTCAGGCGGACTCTTAAGTAGCAAATTATACAAAATATGTCACATTAAAAAATAATGTTCTAGCTTTTGCCTTGCTTCTAGGTGAAGTAGAAATTTCTTTTGACTGTTAAATTACAGCAGACATAATCCTGTGTAGCTTCAGTAATGCCAGTGTAAATAACCTTGCTGCTTATAGCTGGGTTTTGAAGGGAGATGGTGGTACTTTAGTCAGTTTAAAGTAATCAACACTTCTTAAAGTTTTATTGTCTTAAGTAATTTAATAATATATTGACCATTCACAGTGTATTCAGAAGTGTTCACAGCCTCCTCTCCCTCAGAGAAACCTGCTATTCTACAGTTTCCCAAACCTTAACGAAAATAAGGCAGTACAGAGGAATCATTGCCTTTTGGGTGGGTATTGTAAACCATTTGGTGCAGGTCTCTACAGCAAAGAAGGTAAAAAAAGCAATTTCAGATTCCACCTAACTTACCTTAAGCTTCTCCAGAGCTTTAGGCTCACTTGCATAAATCAGTGAGGCTTTAGAATTAATTTTTTTTTAATGTCCCTTGAAACAACTCTCTCCTAATAGAGGTTGGAGAGAATGACTGAAAGCAGTAATGCCTCAGAGGTCACATAAGCAAGCATGATGTTGAATGCAAACTGACGGATTGGTACCCATTAATTAATTAGCCAAAATTGCTGCAATCTCCAAAGTTGTTCCTCATGCTTCCGAACATGGCTGTGCTTGAGGCAGCAGTGTTCAGTCTTCCTGTGAACTGCAAAAGGCACCAAAACTATCAAGTTACTGCTACAGGTTTGCCAGAGTACTATGAAAGTGCCCCAGACTTAGAAGAGGTAAAATGGGTTGAATGCTGTTTTTGAAGTTGCTGTAACATTGGATAGTACGACCTTGAAGACCTTTTCTGCCCAGTTATAATTCCATAACTTTACAACTGCAGTAACTTTTATAATTGCATCTTTTTTTGCTAGGTGCTTCATAGACAAGGAGAAACTAAGCCTGGAAAGCTGTGGCTAAGCATCCCAGAGGCAGTAGTTATTGACTGGTTTTCCGTATGCTGAGTGGCTTGTCTTTTCACTTGTCTGTCTGATCACTGGAAATAGTGAAAGAGGAGCAGGTTAGTTAACATACACATCCATCTTTGGGGGGCATCAAACAAGTTCATGGCAATGAAGGGAGAGAGCTCCATCTAACTAGAGACAGACTGATTCAAATGTAAAAGCCTCCTTAAAATGAAAGAAACTTGAAATAGCAGAAAACATGCTGTACTTCAAAAGGTTTGATTGAAATTCAGACAGTCATGAAAAAGAACTACTTTCTGAATACCCATTGATTGTGCGTGAAAATAAAATATAAGCAGAGAAATTTAATGGAAAAATTTTACACCTTTAACGTGGTTTTTCGGTTAAGCAGTCTTAGCAACTGGAGGTTTTAGAAGCTCTGATTCTCAGTGTTAATGCTACACATTTCTAAGCGTGTGCTGTGTGTTTTGTTCCAGCAGAAGAAAATGCCTTTGTGCTGTGAACCCCTGTGGTAGCTTATGAGTTTAGATATTACTACACCTTTAAGGTAAACAGTGTATGTATGTCCAAAAAACAAAGTGATTTCCAGGCCTATCCACTTTTCTAGAGGATAGTAAGAACTGTGCAAGGGCTGAGCTATGGACTGGCCATCAGATGAAGTGAAGGTCTGCAGGTTGGTTGGATTTTTAAAAAAAGATAACTGGCAGCTGGTTTTACTGCCTCCCAAAAAGTTCATCCAGCCCCTTGGTTCTGTCAGAAGAAGGCAGCTCACTGATAGAAGACAAATTTTGCTGTTGGGTCACTGAGGCAGTGTTCAAACCAGGGCTCCATTTGCCGAGAGCAGCATTAGATGGTGAAGAGAGACCTGCAGGTATGACTTGCCAGGGTGAGGAACACCAGTCGTTCTCTGGCCAGACTTTCTGAATTCAGGAGTGTGTGGGACTCTGAGACAGATTCACGGAGTCAAACATGATCTATACTCAGAAACAAGGAGTGAAATTTAGGGATAGGGTTACTGTACAGCAGAGGAAGGCACAGATTACTATGTTTTCATCTCATTTAGCCTAAGACAAGCTTTTCTACATTGTTGGCTCAGCAGCCTATTTCAACAAATTAGAATGAGAAAAATTTACTTCCTAATTAAAGCCTTTGACTGTAGCGCTACTGGTCTGAAACTTGAGATGTGAAGTAATTTGGATTCAGGTTTTTATTATGACTGTGAAAAATTCATGTGTTTTCATCTGGACGGTCAGTTTGTGATACTTGGGGTGGAGCGTTCAAAAGAAAGCAGCATTCATGGCCATCACTGAAACAGCATATTTGGTTGTGCTTAATAGATTTTGGAAAGAGGATTATAGGATTAGAAACTAGAAGGCTCTGAATTGTAATTGTACTCTGCTATTGACTTGCTGTATAATCTTGAAAAAGTAATTTTGCCTTTGTCTCAATTTTTCCAAATGTTAGACAGGATACTGAATCGCACACTTGTAAGTACCACTTTTTAGTTGATTTGTACAAACTGTTACAGAGGTGTTCTAAAAAAAATCAGATTCTATAGCTTTCTGTCATTTGAATGACATGAGGAAGGTGACTAGAGCTGGTGGAGTTACGTGTTTATTTTAGGTTTGTTTACAGCAACTGCAAAATAAGTAGCTGAAATAATGTCAGCCAGTAAGTAGGCTGGTGGTTGATATCTAAGGGTTCACAGCCTTCATTACAGACCTTCTGAATGTTGTGCTATTTAAACAGCTGTTTGCAAAGAATGGGGTACACAACAACTACTTAAGATACATGCCAAACTTTAGTCCTGTAATACTAAAAATACCAATCTATATAATTTCCATAATTGTATGCATTTTCTTTTTTATTTCTCCCCCATGAAGATGAAAGGGAGGGCAGTGATAAGGAGAGTGCAGCTAGAATGTGAAATGGTTTAAGGTGGGGAAATAGGACCCAATAACACAGGAAGACTAATCCATACACTGAAAACTGAAGTTACACTCAGGCTCCAATTACATTTTCAGCTTTTGGCTTCCTGCTGCTTTTGTGTCTAGGTTGTCCCTTCCTGAAATTCTTCATTCTTCTTTAAATCCCTATAGTGGAGTGGGAACGTGACAACTGATGTCTCCTGTGACTGTCTCCATTGTACAATTATGAAAATCATTTGCAGCTGTGAGTGACTGAACTTGCTTAACTCCTCAGAACTCTTCTAGGGAATGAGACTGTCAGATTCCTGGTGCGCAACAGGTAGAGATGTATTTAGGTCAACTAGAGGATAAATCTTAGAGCTCATGCATATTAATGACTGTCAGACAGAATGTCTGTGGTTGTGTGTATGGGAATTACAGTATTGGTTGCTGAATTCAATACAATAGCTCTTCAATAATGACAGATGAGGGAGAAGTCTTTAGGAACTGTAGTATTGGGAAGCTGTGCCTGCTCAGATCAAGGCAGTACACCCTGAGGTTAGCTGACTGGCAGGCGACTGTTCCAGAATTTGGAATTTTTAGCAATATTTCAAAGCGATTGCTAATGCTTTTGCCAAGTATTAGCAACTGGAAACTTTATTTGTATAGGTGAAGTAAGTGACTCTTCTTTAATATCCATGAGTCTATGACTACGCAAAGGAAAACTAAAAGTTGGAAGTATTGTTTTGCTAGAAAAATTAAAACAAAAATATAAATACTCTTAAACAAGGAAAAAGCCAGAAGCAGGGCTGCTTTCTCCTCTTTGTTTAACAGTGCAAATAGACACAACATGCTGTTGGAGGCACTGCTCAGAATATCTTCTCTGCAACACCAAGTTCTTTCCGTGGTTTCAGCGAGCTCCGTGGATCTGACACTATTGAGGTTTCATTACCAAAGCTGGTTTACATTTATCTGCAGCATCACCATATTCTAAAGTTCTGAATCAGCAGGGGTGGACACACCCTGATATGCACTGCTGAAAATTATCAGATTACTTTTAAAATGCAAGTTAAGAATACAGTAATCCCATTTCGTTTAATAAAACTGATTATAAATACTTGCATCCCTTCTATTGCAACTCATCATGTTATTGATCTGGAGTTTAAAATCTGTACCAGTAGCTGAAATCAGCTAGGGGCATGAAAATGTTAGTCCCAGAGGCTGAGAAGGAGCTGGATTTTTTCCAAGTAGCTGGAACAGTTTAACTCACCAGACCTAAGAAGGGTCATGCCCTCACCTGCCCAGTCTCCTCTGCTTTCCAGGACTGAATTTGTCTTCCTGTAGGAATAGCTGAACTGCCCATGAAGCTGTTATTGAACTGTCACACTTTACAGCCCAGTTTATTTAGGTAAGTGGTGGTGTTTTACTTCTATACCTCTGGGAGATAAACTGCAGCGGTTTCGTTATTGCTCCGTATCCCACTTGTAGTGGAGGCAGCAATCTTTATAAGAGCTTCATCACAGTGAAGACATTGAACCTGATCTAAAAATGATGAAAGTCAGTACAGAGAGAATATTGGCACCCAAGATGAAGCTGTCATTTGCTGGAGTTATCCACCTGCCTCCAGAAATGAAAAATTCACCATTTCACCAAGAAGTTTGTGCATCAGACTTTGAAATCTGTTGTCTGTAAATGTGAATACAGTTTTGAAAATGAGCGGTATGTTTCAAGAAGCTACCTGTTCTTATGTGCCACATTGTGCAAAAAAGGAATAAAAAGTGAACTTTGTGAAGTCATTTGATCTAAAAATAGATTGATTTCATTTAGTGGTTGAAAGTAAGCAAAAGGACAGGCAGGGAGTAATGTAAGCCTCTCTGTTGTATGTGATTGAAGCTTGGTAATGGACAGTGCCTAAATGAGGAAAAGACTGGCAGTAAGCAGTCTCAGAGTCTCTACAGTTTATAAAGAGACTCATGACTATGAAGGAAATAACCTAGGAGACTACTATTTATAAAAACCGAGATATCTAAAATATATCCCTTTCATAGGAACTTCAGGCTTTAGGTAAGAGCTATTGCATGTAGACTGTGTGCCAAGTACTTTAGTTTTGCTTTGACTGTTCATCTCACTATTAAATAAATAACAAGTTGGTTTTATGTTGTCTGGTCACTGATTCTGATCACCAATTCCACAGTAACAAAAAATAAACTTATTTGGTGTATTTAAGTGAACTACAATAGAGTAAATATTAAATCGTAACAATGAGGCTTGATCTGTAGGCTCAAGAATTCTGCTCTACCAGAAGTAATGAAATAAAACATAAAACAGGGCTTCAACCAGAGTCCATGCAGTGGATAGATGAGCAGCCATGCAACTATAACTATGTTTCAAAATAGTGTCACTTCACTGTTAAAAAGGTGACTTTGTTTGCTTTAATTTGCAGTTACTGAGTTTTGTTGAGCCTTTCATTGTTGAAGTCCTGTATTTTTCCCTTCAGAAGTTAGACTCACTAAATTTGAGCCACCCTTTTAGTCTTTTGTTAAGCTAATCAGATTAATCACCTTATTTTTCTCAGTATAAAATTCTTTTTCTAGCCTTTGGATATTTCTGTTCTCTGTACCTTCCTACCATTTCTTTTTAAAAATACTTACCCGGGAACTATAAGTAGAATCAACCTTAGTGATGCTGAACACTGAGGTTAAAATGCTCCTGAATTTTGTACTCACTAATCTTCTGCTTCCTTCATTTGAAGATCAAATTATTACTATGGCATTTTGTAAAGAGTTTATTTACTGTCAGTTTTTATGACCATTAAAGGTTTTACATTGCTTAACACTTCACAACCCTCTCTTCTGCAAGCGTAGCTGCAATGTCTGATTGCTAAATGTATGACTTTGCATTTAAATATAACAAAATGAAACTGTTTTCAGTAGGTTCAGTGTGTTGAGCAGCATAATTTTCATCATTACTTCATTATCATTATTACTACTTTGCTGATTTTTATTACCCTGAATTTATCATTCTTTGATCTATATCACTCCTGAATCACTAATAAAAAAAGCAAGGTATGTATCACTTGTCCTAATTCCTCTGAAACAACAGTGAAAGACATTCAAATTTCGTGGTGGTTCCCATTTGCAGTTATGTTTTGACATGTCATTCAAGTCGTTGTGAATTGATATACATATATTAGGATGGCTTTTTTTGAGTTTTAAAACATAAGGCGTCTCATGAGTGAGTTTGAATCAGTCTGATTTTGCTCCTGCATCTTGTTCACTTGATTGTCTACCCTGCATCCATGACAGTTTCCAGGATCTTTTCTTCAGACAAAACCCAGATCTAGAAACAGTTGTGTCTAGACTAGTCTAGCTAGTCATAGTCTCACATACAACCCATCCCAGGTCGCCAGTACTGCTCCAGCTGGCCTTAATGTCTTCACACCTTAATTACTTCACACTGTGGCCTTCTGAACACAGCACACATACTCAGCATTATCCAACAAAAGCACAAACACAGAAAGCTGAAAATCACCCATCTTGTTGCACCTAGAAAATAATGCTGTTTTTTAAGGAATTTAAGATTTACAATGTGTGATGATCACAGAGCAGTCAGGAGGAAAAATAGGCAAGGAAAGGCAAAAATATTTTTGTGGAAGATCCTTTTTGGTGATTTTTGGGGGCACCCCTTGATACTGCTTGAAAAATAAAGAGTGAAACTAAGTACCTCTCACATTAAGGCTCACAGGGAGAGGTGGAATAGTTGGGTGCTGAGTGTGAATTGGACAATGTCTAGGTGTGGCATGAGCAACAGGGCAGAGAGCTGTGCTGGTAGGGCTGTTGGTCGGGGCCAAGGTGGAGGTCATTGGTGTTAAGGCCTGTGAAACACTCAGTACTAAGAGTCTCCTTAAGCATGGTAGGGTTGTACTGTCTCCAGGCAGTAAAGGTGCCGCCCATGAGGAGTATGGTCACAGTCAACTCTAGGACACTTTGTCCGCAGAGTAGTGACCAATGCAAAAAGTCATGAGGGCAATGTATATACGTAAACTCCCTGCTATTCTGGCAACTATATAATATTATTTAAATAAATAAAGTTCTGCATTGAAAATAAAAGTGTCTTTAGCTAACACCACTCTTCAGCCAGTTTAGAACTTCCCTCCTCTTCCTAGTCTTCTTCTCACTCCAGGTCTACATTTTTTCACAACTTTTTTATACTTATACCAACACTATCTTTTCTGTTAAGCAGCACTTCTGTTCGTGGGGAATTTACTCACTTGATAGTTGTTTCTAGATAGCTGTTACGTCCTTTCTCAATCCTTATTTTCCTAAGCTAAACAAGTCCTTTTAGTCTTTTCTCATGAAGCAGACTTTCTGCTCCTCTTATCACCCTAATAACCCTTTTGTGTAACTTTTGAATTTGTGAGATCAGCTTTGTAAGGAGAGGTAATACACTTTATGAGATCACTCACAATAGGAAAGCTTTTGAGTATACAAATCATTCTCACATATGCCCAAAGTTTACTAGCTTTTTTTCCAACTGTCTCAATTGTCCTATAAAAGATATTGCTTCTGCCTACAAGCATTTCCTCTCATACATTCTCAGACATTATTGGTGATACCATATACCTTTTGAGTTAATCTTTCCTGAAATATTTTACATAACGCTGTCCTGCCAAATATTTTTGGTTTTGCTGGTCTGACACATGAATATCTACCTCATGTTTCTTGGAAACTTGCCTCACTCTACATATTTTAGGATTGCCTTTGAACAACTCATTTGGCCATCTGAGTGACTTCAAGGAGTAAGATGCCATGTATACATTCTCCTCAGAGCACGCCCTGTCAGAGTTCTCCCCCAAGAAGACGGAATAAGGTGGGAGCTGGGATGTGTGAAACTTGTCCAGTGATTCATGCTTGTGCAAAACAGCTGATCTAAGGGTTTGGAGAGTTCCTCGAGGACATGCAAGCTGCATTTGTAATACCATTTCAGCAAAGAGGATTTCCTTTCCAAAAGTCTTATTCTCAGCTCCAAATAATAGATGATCCTGCCAACGTTATATAAAAATTGGATGTCTTATAAAAATGAATAGTATGCTTTGAAGGATATCAAGTGTATTCCCCATAAACAGTCTATTTTTAGTGATTTCTTAAGAAATTTTGTGCCTGTTTGTATACATGAAGGTTTGACTGGACTCACCAATCTTCCTCTTTTTTTTAATAAACCAGCATAAAGTAGAATTTATTTACATAATGCAATGATCCATGAAGGTTACCATAACATCAAGGGACCATATTAACCGCTTGAATGGAATTCATTAGAAATTAACTACCACTTAAATTAATTTTCCCACATTCACAAGGCTGTAATGGTGGAAAAAGGAACCGTCCATCAGCATGTACTGACAGGAGAGCTGTCACTGCTTTTATTTATAGATGAATACATTAACCCATGAAGCAGCCTTTTCAGAAGAAATCTTGAGCTTCTGTGCAAATCAGCTGCTTCAGGAGACTTTTAATAAGTATCCCAGCCTCAGTTAAACAGGAACACATACTGCTTAATGCTTTTGCCACTGGCTATATGTATTGTAGCCTTTTCGTAAGAACAGTAGAAAAATTTACTCCTAAAAAATTCAAACTTCACACTGTATGTAATGTATTTTTAATGCATAATGTTACTAGTTGGATCTAGTTATAGTGGTATTGGTAAAACTATACAAACAAAAGATTGTTGGTTCTTCTTCTTTTGTAGTCTACTGCATTGTTTAAATTGTTTAAACTCTTTTACAAATGAATGTATGTGCAGGTCTTCAAACTGGGGGATGAAAGTGAATGAGAATTTTACCCATCTGTGATCTAGATACATTTTGGGCAAATTTACTGTAGTGCATTGTGGTAATCATTTCAGTAAGCCACAATGGGAAGGAGCTTTGTGGCACCTGTTAGATGACCATAGTTGTCACAAAAGCATTAGAGGTGGGTGTCTTTTATTTATGTAAATCTCATAGATGAAATGATCTCAGGACAGACTCCTGTACAGTTTAATCCAAATATTTTTTTCATGTGTAATTGTAGCTCAGAGCTAAAAGCTAGCCCTTACCAATTAACATTTTTTATTTTAACAGAGAAAGTTTGATAAGAAAGGAATTGTTATTTTTTAAGAAACACTCCCTACATATGACCATTATATTAAAATAACTCAATAAGTTTTACATAATTTCCTGTCACAGTAGTGACATGACAACATCAAATGAACCTGTGTGCCAGAAGTGTTGCTCACTGAAATATTACAGTCTTGCTGCAGTCCAGAAACAGAAAATACAGAACTTAGAGTGAAACTCACAGTGTTGTGAACACTTTCTCTTAAGCTCCTCCATGGTTTCCATACCGATGTCAAAGGAAGCTTCACCACACAGTTTCTCATATGGGTAATTTGGAGAGCAAGTGGCCTTCTCAGGTATTTCTGTGAATTTATTGCTGTGTTCAGACACTTGACAGGCATAGCAAATATATGAGGTTTTTTCTGGGTCACCCACAAGTCCCTCAAAGGGAACTAGAGGCTGTCCTGTTACTCCAGTGGCAAAATTGCATGTTCTTACCTTTTATATTGTACCCTTTGAACAGATTCTTTTCAACAGCTTCTCAGAGGTATAGAGAAACTTAGGGCTTTAAATATAAACTCAGTAAGTGAAAAGAAAATATTTTGCAAGCTTAACCTTCCAATAATATCTGTAGTTTTTCATTTAAATAATTATTTAAATATGTATATTATGCTATTCAACTATGCTGAATTAAAAACTCAGTGCCAGTACTACCTAAAAGGACTATGGTTGTGGGTCAGTCTCAGCCTGATGTCACACATCTTAACAAAAAATTTGTTCATGTTCACTTTTCTCTTTTTTTGTTATGGTTACATTTTAACTAGCTACACTGAAAACTGTAAGTACTTCTACAAATGTTTTGGGATTCCATTTGTTTAGAATATAGATAAGTGATTCTCAGATGTTCCCATGGCAGCCTAAGGAGAGCTGGTAGCTGGGAGCAGACTAAACACTCTCCTTCAAAAGTAGCAACTGTCACCAGTACAAATTATGATTTATTTATTACTTAATGGATTTAGAGCATTTAAAATCCTTAAAACCACTATTTTGTCTAATTCTTCCACATTTTATGTGGCACTGCTTTTTAGTTTGTCGGATTTGTATACACTAATGTACACACATAATGGATAATGGGAGTGAGTCAGACAAACTAGAAAATCATGCCATTTTACTTAGTTCTCATCAGGGACTACGGTTAGTTTGGTTAATTGATACAATATTGACTAAGTAATGACTCTCACTTCTGTCAACATTTTTACATTTGTTAAATTCCCTCTCCTGATTCTGCTTTCCTGCTTTATTTCCTTTTAAAATTTAAACATCTTAAAAAAGGCTCTTCTCAATTAATGCATTTCATGATTGAGGAACACTGAAATTAACTTTTAGCCAATTAAATTTTTACGAGTATTTGCTATTGTCGACAGTAGTAAAAACTTCTGTTTCAGCAACATCAATAATTAATTTAGAAGCACATGCCTGAAATACTTCCCCACATGCAAAGGAGTTGTTATTCTCCCACAGCTTCCCTCACAGTCATCCTGGTGACTCCCTTGGTACTAGTACGCCATTATTTTGTTGGCAGCATTTTGATTTCTGCATGGTTATGATTAACCTGTACAATGTGTTCCTCTTAATGCAAAGCTGTTTTCTTATCCTTCAATTCTACAAACTGGAAAAAGCATATAGCCGGAGGCCACACAGAATAATACCGGTGTCAAGCTTTAAAAAACATATTTGTTTTGTGTCCTCTAAGGACAAATGATAGACATGTAAAAATGTTTTCTCTGTTTCTCTTTCATGGAATACTTACTTTAGAATTAACTTCTGTCACAGAAAACATAATTTGAAGCATCTACTATATATTATTTCTGAGCATTTCTGCTATAAAGAGGGAAATAGTACATTGTGTATGACACGTGTGATTACAAGGTTATAGAAACTCTTTATGTTTCTCTTGTTGTTATGGTTTCTCCTTAAGAAAGCTTGTCGCTAGAAACAGAAGAGCGTCCTTCCTTCAAAAAAGGCAAGTATATAGTACTATCAAACAGCACAGTGTAATGAATATAATTTTTAATTGCTTTATAATACTTTAAATTCCTACACTTCTGAAGCACCCATTGTTCTTCATGCAATCCAGTCACATATCCATTTTGAAATAGGTCAGAGGGGAAAAGATATTTTTATGATACATTCTAAGTGTTCTGATGATTACACATGATGTAACCCATTTCTTCACAAATGCATTTCACCTTTAATTTTGGACTCTTTGAGTTACAGTAATCCTAATGTCCTTTTATTCATAAAGATTGTTCTTTTACGTACTTTCTCTGTCTTACCTATTTGTTAATTCTGTTTCTCTGTGATATCAGGCATACTTCATTTCATGCTTCATTGTCCAGGTTTTAGTTTCAGCTCCAGTCTATTAAATGTTCCCACCCTTTTGCTCCATATTTTATAGTCGACAGTACAGAAGCGTTAAAAGCCTTTCTCAAGCAAAGAGTGTTCTTAATGTGGAATTCTCTTTCTTCAGAAACTTGATTGACCCCAAATCTTGTGACTCCACAGTCAAGAAAAATAAAACTCATTCAAGGCAAAAAGTATCTCAGTAGGACTTCTCTGAAGATAAAATAGTAGAAATTTTCTCTTTTCTCCCTATATCCTGCCCCTTCCCCTTGAAATAAAGACAAAACCTATACATTAAATTAAAATGAAAAAAAGAAGTAGAAGGTTAACTGTATGATTTTTACTTAAGTCTACATATTGTTAGGCATTTTATGTATCATTGTTTGTGATAAAAAAGAAATGTTACTTCATTATACTGAAGGCTACTTTTTTGTTTAAAATCCTTGATTTCCTGGCTCAGTTGTCATTGTGAACCTGACCTTAGAAAAAGATATCCGAGATTGAGGAATTCCTGATAAAAGTGGGGCAGGCTGGAAAGATCTCTGTGAGAGACAGTGTCAAAAGCCTTGCTGAAGTCAAGGCAGGCAATATTGACTCCCCTCATCCATCCAGGTAAGTGTTTCATTGTAGAAGGCAATCATGTTAGTCAGTATGATTTAGTGAATCCATACTGACTACTCTTGATCACATTCTTGTCATCCATGTGGATAGAGATTGCCTCTGAAATGAGATACTCCATCATCTTTCTAGGGGTTGAGGTAAAGCCGACTGTCCAGCAGTTCCTGGGGTCCTCCTTCTTGCTCTTTTTGAAGACTGGAGTGACATTTGGTGTCTTCTTGTCCTCAGGCACCTCTCCTGATCACCATGATCTCTCCAAGATGATCATGAGTGGCCTTGCTATGGTGTCCACCAGTTCTCCTGGCATCCATGGCCCATCAGGATGTATGGACTTATGGATGTCAAGTTTGCCTAGGTGTTCTCTAATTTAATCTTCTTTGACCAGGGGAAGTCTTCCTTACAAGATTCCTTTATCCTGGTCTTCTGGGTCAGAAAGTCTAAGGGCTGGTCTTGCCAGTGAAGACCTATGCAATCAAGGTGTTCAGTAACTCTGCCATCTCTGTGTCCTCTGTTACAAGGCTCCTCCCTTCATTTAAAAACAGGCCCACATTATCCTTTGTTTTCCCTTTGTTACTGATGTATTTGAAGAAGCCCTTCTTGTTGTCCTCCAGATTCTTGGCCAGCTTTTATTCCAGATGGACCTTGATCTTCCTTGTCTCATTTCTGCTTACTCTGACAACCTCTCTGTATTCATTCCAAGTGGTCTGCCCCTGCTGTCATCCTGCTTTTGCTGGAGTAAGCCTTTGACTGATATCTTGCTCATCACAGTGCATCATCCTTGACCCTGGAGGAAGTGATCTTTGAATATCAACCAAGTTTCTTGGACCCCACTTTCCTGCAGGGCCTGTTCCCACAGGATTCTTCCAAGAAGATCCCTCTAACTCTAACTAGAGTTAGCTCTAGTCTCTTCCTGAAGTCCACAGTTGCAATATTGCTTGCTGCACTGCTTCCTCCTCACCTGACACTGAACTCCACAAATCCCATGGTCACTACAGCCAAGGCTGCCCCCAACTTTCACATCTTCAACAAGACCTTCCCTCTTTATTAGTATGAGGTTGAGCAGCACACCATTCCTTGTGGGATCCTCCACTTCCTGTGACAGGAAGTTGTGAACACCCTGTGGTGGGTGTAAAAGAAATGCCAATTATTGCAGAGCCCTTGTCATGGATCAGCCTGTCCATCACTTTTTTTTTTTTTTTTGATCAAAGGCTAGATGGCCAGATAACAAATGATCCTGGTAAGTCAATTAGAGAAGATGTTGGAAGCAGCACATATCATCAAAATAGTGGCGATCGAAGACAGTAAAAGTTTGACCTGAATGGATCACATTCCCCAAACTGGATCCACGCTGTAGTGATGTGACTTCTCTATGCATTTAGAAGTCATGCCGAGAAGTCAAGTATGGCATACAATCAGCTCATGAAGGTTGGCCTTCAACTGCAGGGTGAACATAGCCCACCTCCTTGGGAGGAGGAATGGGCAGTATCCTGAGGACTTGGTCAGGGCATGAGCTGCCCTGGACTGAAGAGCTGGGATCAGTACCCAGGGATTTACCAGTGAGCACCCAAGAGAGAATCTCCATGGTTTGGCATGAGAGGGAAGTAGTCCTGTCAGGCAGACCTGGTCACTTTGAGACAGGGGGGAACCAAGAACCAGCAGTAAGAGTCCTTCGTCTTTGCAGGATCCAGTGGGGGAACTATAGCAATGGCTTGGCCATCCTGGCCTGGTGGATCTCACCACACACCACAGTGTGTAGCAGAGGGTGCAGTAGTAGCCTCAGCTGTTGTGTAGGATAATTTTTATCTGAAATGGAGGGGAACTGGGCCCTGGTCTGTTCTTTCCTTTCTTTGTCTGGAAGATGAACTCTGCATTTGTTATCCAAAGGTCTGGAAGCAGTCAGTAAAAGCATGCAGGGCAAAATGGTCTTTTCCTACCGACAGCCTGCTCTCATAATTTTTTACCACCTCTTCCAGCCATCGCTGGCACCCTGGTATAAATAGGGCAGGCATGGGCCAGTGCCTTGCTTTATGTTTTTGAGAGCTAAGCACTCCTCTGTGCTGGTCCTAGCCAAGGAGCTGCCGAGAGGAACAGCACAGCATCCTCTGCACTGTCCATGGTGGCATCTCCATGGACTTACCTGCAGCAGGGAAACATCCTACTTCTGAGGTTAAGGTAGCTGGAAGGGGAGCTTATCAGGAAAGTTGCAAAGCATTCTGCATATTTTCTGCCTGGAGTAGAATTACAAGAAATTTCTGAATGTATTTGAGATATGTATATTATAATTAAATGTAAAATTCTAGCAGGTATTATTGAAATACTGTCTAAGTCTTGGGTTCAGCTGAGGTTTGGAGAACATACCAGAAAACAACAACAAAACAATTAAACACAGAAACACCAAGAATCACAGCAGGTAGCAACTTAAAAATAGAGAAAAGTTGATACTAACAGAAGTGAAGCCAAAAATATAAACAGCATTAAAAAAAACCAAAATAAAATAATTTTAATACAGCATAATAAAAAAAGCAAGCCAACCAGCTATATAGATCCTAGTTGTTGGTTGAAATGCTTTGAACGAGACTGTAAAAAATGTAGATTTTATCTTTATTTTGCCTTGTGAACTAATTGCTTCTGAATTAAAAGAAGATATTATCATACTGATGGTACCAAGATAAGACAGAAAGAAGCACATGTGTTCTCCCTGATCACCATCCCATAGTAGTCATTAAAAACAAAGAGGAAAGGAAAGATTTTGCTGTCTATAATAGTGGACCTCATTAACATATCAGCTACTCCTTCTTTGCTTTAATGGAATATCAAACAGGTTGTGCTCCCACTTCCAGTCATTACGCTTGAAGTACCGATTGCTGCATATTAGAGGCCTCCAGCTTCTCTGTGGCACCATCATGAGGAATACCCATAGGTGTCTTTTCTATTTTTGAACAGTTGCATTTGAATGTGCATTAAAAATCTGATTAATTTGTCAACAAACAAAGTTGATTTCTGGGCAGGTTCAAAAATTATACATTTATATAATATTTATACATATAGATCAGAACTTCTCCATATAATATATTAATCATTTAAAGCCACACTTGAATTTTTTTGCGCACTTACTCTCCTGTATGCATTCTTAAAAATTCATATAAATGAAAAGATTAGAGTTTATTTAGATTGACAATGGCTTTCCATTATTTTGGCACAGCAACTATGAAACTGAAGGAAATTGCTACTTATAATTATGGCTGCCCTTAGAAAAATAGAATTTATAAATTGAATTTCTTCACGGATCTATTGTTTTGTATGGACTACACCACTGTTTGCTGTGCAGGCATTTTAGTTCACTTTGAAAGGAAATATATCACCTATTTTGGCTATGAAACAAGAGCTACTTCCCCTTAATAAAAGGGCTTTATGCCTTGTTATGATATTTCTGTTGTTTGTAAAATGAACTAAATGGTACGCTTTATGGTTTCTGTGAGGACACCTCAGCATGGGGTGTCACAGACTTTCCAGGAGTGATGGACACAGATAAATGACTGCTGATGAGAATCATAGGTTGGTGACCCTAAAAATACCTCTTCTTCTAGAGGCACAGTAGTCTCTGTTGGGGAGCCATGGAGTTCAGAACCCTAAAATACCTTAAGCCCTAACTCATGCATCTGTTGAATGCACCAGCAAAAGAAAATTGTAGAAGTGCTTAGGTGGTGTTTTCATTTGGCTTTTATGTGATTGCAGTGTGGCAATTAGTAATTTTAGACAATAAACGAGATGACAACTGCTTAGCAGCAAAAGGCAGAAGGAAAGAACTCATCAGTACTGCCATACTCCCACTCCCATCGTCCCGTTTACATTATCTCAGTCACATACCATAATTGGAAGTTAAGGCAGCAGCTCTTTTTTACACAGCATAAAGATATACAAATAACAAACATTAAATAAGAAATATCACACCATATCAAGATTAACAAAAGTAATAATGCTGACCTTGCTAGTAGTCAAGTCTTTTCAACCGCAAATAATCTTCCATCCTGACAGGGAAGAGCAAGACACCTAATCCTCTAGCATGTTCATGATAGAAGAATTGCCACTCCTTCCCAATTAATCATTACCTGAGACAGTTACCTTATACTCAAAAAGATTATTCTTTAGCCCTTTGCCAGCTAAGACTTCCCTTGTACAGAGAGGAGCCAGATAGAGTTCTCTTAAATTTGGTCCAGCAAAAGCCCTTGCATTTGAGATCTAGCACATCCCATTGGCCCAGGCTTAAATGCCCCTTAAGTGCCTGTGGGGTGCCCTTGCCCCAATATCTTTAAGAAAAATATATATAAATTTTATTGAGGTTTTCTGTTGATCAAAACTGATGTCTATTTGCAGTTTCTGTGAACACACTTTGGGTAGAGCTTTAGCATGGTATAAAGATTAATGACCCTTTGGAGGAGTCCTGCAGATTTCATTTGTATTCTCCACACTACGCTTTCACACTTTCAGAGAGCATTGCTGAACTTCTGAACCAGTTTGTCAACCTTTTTAATTTGACAGTGATTTACATCTCTCTTAATTCATACTGGAATATCTTCAGCTGTAGCTATTTGTTAGTTATTCCACTCAGGAGAGGAAATCCTGGACTCATTGCCATAGCACAAGCTCTCAACACATCCAGATGTAATGGCCTTGAGTAAGAGCACCTGTTTTTTCAGCCCATGTTGGTACCCAAGTGTGTATGTATTAGGTCAGGTGCATTTTATATTCTGTTTCCATTTCTCACATAGACCTAGGTCTCTTAAAATCTTTTTCTTTCTGCCTGAAAGAAGAAACAGGATTGTCCTTCATAGGGAAGCACATATGTACAACCAGATGAGACAGTCAATAGTGTTTATATTCACATGGTTTTTCTTACAAGGACTAGAAAAAAAGTTGGGGGTTCAGTGTTATGCCTAATGAAATTCTTGGCATGAGAAGAAGACCAGGATAAAGGAATCTTGACATGAGGTAGTATAGAATAACCTCTGGGTCCTGGCCACTCCCTCCCCCTGCAGGCTTCTGCAAAAATTAACCCTGTCCTGGCCAGAACCAGGACACTTATCAACATACCTTTTGAGATGATGGAACACTAGAGTGCAGATGCTGTCAGCTGGAGGGTGGTCTCAATATTGCAACTCTTAAACTTACTGAGTACCTCTTATCTCTTCCTTTTTTACATATATTGAAAAAGTAGATCTCCCTCCAAGATCAGATAAGCTGTGTGTAGGGTACCATTACATTCTATTTCTTGAGGCAAGGATGAGCAAGCTCAGCTCCTTTCCAATGCATCTTATGGCCATATAGCTCTAGTTAGTACTTGGTTAAGAGCAGAAAAAAAGCCTTGAGCAAGACAAAATGTATGGAATTTGCCTCAACGGTGCATTAATGTTACTAACTGATTTTTGTTTGTCTGAAACATAGGCAAAGTGATATGGATAATATCTGTCTGTGAAGACTGTAAAAATATACTCTTACCCTCAGCATTGAATGGGAGGGTTCAAGTTCAATTGATTATTCATAGATGAATACAAATGCTTCTCAGTTGCTGCTTCCTAATACACGTTTTCCTTTCCCTTACAATGACACCATACCCTCTCTATCATAATGTATGCCATGTGATGTATATTGTGCTTCTCTGGACCAAAAACATAAAATGATAATTGGAACCTAAATAAACAACTAAGAAATCCAGTTGTTCCATATAGGCAGCTTATTATTTACATTTGTGCCGATACTGAAATAAACTGTGCTATGGACAACATATCCATTTGTTTGTGTTGTCATTTACAATTACTATTTGAGATCAACAGATTGTAATAATTTCTTTTACTACTGTTATATTGATTTCATTTTATATTAATCTTTTTACTGGAAAGTGTGTCTAGCTGTTGCTACAAACAGCTAATTCACCTACAAAAGGTTTGGAATGCAGTACAACCCTCCTCCCAAAAAAGCCCCACCAAAACACAAATTTGTTACATCATCTGCTGCTTTAGGATTAGATAGCCAAACTCTGTCATATCTTTAACATGCTTTCATTCTAAGCAATCTGAAGCTTGTTAGATGATGTGATCTACTACAACATGGACATATTTCAAGAAATTCTACTATTCCTTTAGATATGATTAAGCTCATTCACATTTTTTATCTTTAATCCAGTGTATCTGAATGCATTTTTTTTTCACTTTAAAGGACTATTGGGATATACACTTTCTCTTTCCATGTACTTTGACAGGTGGTAAGAGAACATCTGCAGAGGCCCCAGCTGTGGATGATAAGGATTTTGGCATTTCAGTTTCCATCTATCGGAATTTATGGCACCTAGAGACCTGCAGACGTCCATGAGGTTTGTCCTTAGAAATTAGTGTGTCGTACCAAATATTTCCATGGGCAAGAACTGAGGATACATCTGGTTCAAATAATTTTTTAATGAACTGCAATATTATATGTATATTTAAGGCAAACTACATGTATATCTAGATGCTTTTTTTGGATGTGTAAGTTGCTATTATAAATCTACAACCAAGATCACTAAAGAAAGGTGCTGGCAGAAACAATTGGAGACAATCGACATCTACCTCAAACGCTCTAACCAGGCCTGGCAAGAAGCAACAAAGTCCCACAGGTGAGACACAACTGCTCTTCTGTTGTGGTGCCTCCATTGGAAGTGTCCAGCAGTGATACTGGCCTTGGTATATTCCCCTCTTGTCTCCCTTGCCATATGCTGTCCTGCCATCTCGTTTGTGCTGTACTAGCCCAGCTGCTTTTTCTTGTGGTATGTGAGCTCCCCTTGATGGGAAAAGATAACAGGAAGCTTGTAAGAGGCAAGAGTTGTCTATACTTCCAAGTCTCTATTTTAAGACTGAAAATTATGAATGCAGTTATTTTGTTGTGTTGACATTTTCCCCACAAAAGAAAATAAAATTACTTCTGAGTTTTATATTTTTTCCACTTGAATTTTCACAGCAGTGAAATTTGGGTAGTATTACTATTGAGACTGTCAGGTAAAAATTCATGATGTGGTTCACAAAAATTATATGGGAACTGAGAATAAGGCAAAGAGCTCTGGTTTGGATAAAGGCATTATCCTTTTAAAGTACTAGTTTTCATTCTTTGAAGGAAGTTGCTTTGTTTTAACATTCTTTAAAAGTGCAGAATTTGTTGAAACTGCTTTCTATGTACTCTATTGTTTGTTATACTTATCTAGAATAAGAGTTGTTTAGTATTTGACTAAGTTTCTGTGACAGTTAGGCTTACTAGCACTATTTATAATTCTACAAATTGTAACAGAAAAGTAAATTTTCATGAAATACACATTGCTTTCTTGGACTGCAATTATTTTATTCAATTGATTGTCTAAGTGGAAATTATAAATGTTCCCACAGATCTTTTTGTTTAGTTGCTGGAGGAGCCTTGTACATAAAAGCTTATTTGCATTACTTTTGTATTCTTATATTTTAGAAGAATTCAGTCTTTAAACACTTATCCCTCAAAAAGAACAAAATTGACAAAAGCATTAGTTGCTTCATGTGATATATGTATATCAAAACCATAAACGTATATTAAGTTGCTTACACTTAACAGTTTATGCCTTAGCAAACTTTGCAGGAAATTGAGAACAAAGAAGACTGGAAGTTTGTTTTTGTTTTAAACATTATTGTCTTTTGTATTAATATTAATCAAGCAGTGCACAAAATCAACAACAATTTGAATTAAGAACTTGGATATTAGAATAAAATCTCTGTAAGGACCTTTTTCATGAATAGGAATTTAAAGGCGTTTCTTAGTAGGCAAAGAATAACAGAGTTGTTGCTTGGTTGTTGATGGGGGGTTTTTTAAATGTATTTTTAATTTATTAGAAAAAGAATCCTAGTTTCAGAGAGACTGCAAAAAGCATTAATACTTATCACTAGGAACTCTGGATTGTTTTGAAATTCAAACATCAAACCAAAAATACTCATCAGTTAAGAAAGTTTCTTTGTATACTTTCAGGGAGAGGTGAAAGGTACATCCTCAAGCAGAAAAAAATTAGGGCTTACAATAGATCAAATCGTTATTGCTCTAATTTTAACACATTGCATCAGCAAAAGACAAAAAAATATTTACAGTGTTAAAAATGATGACGATACCATAAAAAAAGGTAGAATTTTGAGCAAATATTTGTTACCTGGTCTAACAGGTAGACACCCCAGCCTGCCTATTGTTAGCAAGGAGATCCCTACAATGTATCCTTCTTTAAGCTCCTCCCCATTTTTCCCACTAGCCCTATAAATATTTTTTTTTTAAGTGTGGATTATCAGCCCACAAATATAAGGAGGTATGTAGAATAAATTTGCACAAAATGTTACCTTAAGGCCTCCTGGGTTGGAGTGGGTACTGAATCCAATTTCCATAGTCTGGGTGAATGCTCCGCTTGCCAGATATAAAAAAAAGGTCTATAACCTGTAATTTTTCTTAAATGTGACTTCTTTTTTTTTGACTGTGTTTAAAATGGATATAGCTGTATTTTTGGTTGCCAAATCCGGTCTATAGAGGGGCCCCGAGACTGCAGCTGGTCAACCATGTGACATGGGCAGAGAAGCAGATAGTTTCATAGTGTTGCTCAAGCATGAACATAAACAAGCAGAGGAGCAGAAAAGTCCCTCCTGCCTGGAGAATCAGCAGAAGTAAGACCCTCTGCTCCTCAAAATTCTCTAGGTCAAAGACTGAGGCATCTACAAAATTTCATTGCTTCAGGAATGAGGGACAGCAGAGCAGAAGTTTTGGGGTTGCAGCTTGGCTTGCCATCTGCCTGGCACTTCCTCCCATCCTCCTGGTGTGCATGACCCAGACCAGCAAACTTTATGTCTCTTGAACTAATCCTGTTGCACCAACTAGTTTGCACTATGACTGCTGTAGCCAACAGAGAAGCCAGTGCCCCTCTATTGAATGGGAACAATGATTTTATTTTCCCTTCTAGATGTTTTGAAATACGCAGATGACAGTCTCGCACAGGAAGTAAGTTCCCATTTTAAAACAAGCCTGCGATATTGTTTGCCGGCAATGAAACAAAGGTTACATGTTTCAAAAGTTTGCACAGTAAGTACTTACAAGCTGCACATTGTTTTTCATTACCAATGATTTGTTTTCTTGCAGAACAACTTCTTTTAAAATATTAAACACAGCCAAAGTGACTAATGCATTTTTTTAATCTAAGAACTGCTCGATTAAATATTTACAAGGCACGCAATTTTGATTTCTGCCGACAATAGTCAAAACTTGTGTATAAAGATTAATTACTTATAAAGTAAAACACATATTTTAAAAACTGACATTAAAATTGCATCTGCACTGTATGACGGATTTTATTTTACTCTCTTTAAGCGAAGGACTTCTGGTGGACTTTTAGTAAAGTTTTAGACTGCTGATGGAAATGGGTTATCTGAATTGACTAGTGCTTGAACAAGCTGAAACCAAGAAGCAAACTCTTGGTTCTGATACATTCATTATACCCTATGGCTACCCAATTTAACAATATAAAAATATGCAGAATTTTTAATTACACTGTATTATTGTGAATTATAATCTTACATCAAAATTACATACATATTTCAGCTATAATTAACCAACTTTGTAAAAGTTATCTCTAAAAATAGGGTTTTTTTAACTGTACATTTTGTACTGACTCAACATGACTGAGATTTCTAATGACAGAAAAATAAATATTTCTTTTACTATACCAAGACTGCCCTCTAGAGTCTCATTGGGCCAAATTAATCGCTGGTGTAACCTCTCCAGATTATCTTTGAAATGTACATATCTTTACAGGCCTCATTATGCAGTGCTGCAATTTGAGTGATACAATACTTGCTTGAAAAACCTGGTAATAAAATTTCAAGACAAAGATGGGAATATTTTTTCACTTACTATGAGCTCTGACAACTCATTGCAACAAAATGCTTGTAGCCTCTTTGCTGCAGACATTTCACACTCCAATTGAGTCATAAAATATTAGAAAAATTATGAAAAAGAGACTAGTTTATATCTTTTCCTAAAAACACATGAGACGTGTATGTCTATAAAGGATGACAGAGGGATTGTATGCATGGTAACTGAATTAGGCTCATACTTGTTCTTTCTTTACAAGTCTTAAAAGGCAGCACTTCTCCCCTCTGAGGGTTGGATTAAGCTTCCACTGGAGCCAATGGCAAACCTTAAGTAATCAAGGAAACAGAATTATTGCACTGATTGCCAGAAGCGTTTGTATTCAGTTGTTAAATTAATAATGGCTATCTGGTTCAATAAACAGTTGTGTTTCCCATTAAATTGTAGCTGCAGTGCTGCTTCTTATTACTTACCAATATATTATGCAGAAAAGACAGGGGAAAGAGTACAAATGAAAAGTAAACAGACCCACATAATATGGTTTTAAAATATATGATGCAAAGAAACAAACTTTTAGAGCACACTTCCAGCCATATGCCACCTCCTATTACTGAGAGGCTCATTTTTGGATAAAAGAATATAATTCTGAATTACAACTCTGTAATTTAAATCAAAGAACACAATATATGATTTTCTTTTTCTTCCCTCGAAGAACTGAATTTTCACTTTTTTCCCCTGTTTTCCTGCTCCAAGTAGGACTGGCATATTCAAATTACTTTGCATTTTTATGTATTCTGAGGCAAATCTGGGATAACTAGCCCCATCAAGGTAACTGAAATTTGCTTGACTTAGATAAAGCCAAAAGGATTTGGCCCTACATTGATATTCACTGGAATCTGTAGTCATTCAGTAAAGTTTTTCTTTATTCTCCTCATTCTATAGGAAGTAACAAAAAAATAAATCTGGATCACAATAAATGGCACTGAACTAGTAATTTTTTTTTTTTTTTAACTATAGCTTTGTTGAGAATAAATCTGAGTTATTTCATAATTCTGCATTATATGGTCCCAAGTTCTAGTAATGTAACTGCATCTGTATTTCTCTTACTAGGGAGATCCAAGACCATACTCTTGTGAGGATCTGTGGAGTTATTCTTGATCATTGTGACTGCCACATGAAGAGTTACAGCCGATTGTTTTGGACATCTAGGACCAGTTTCACATACTGAGGGTAAAGCATGAAGAAGAAAAAACTACACACAGAGAATACACAAGTCTTTACTTTGCAGGCAACCTGGGAAATATTTCTGTAGTATAACAATGCAAAAACTTACAAACATTATGCTGTACAGCATAGACCTAAATTGACAAAAACACCTATCAACTAAACTTTTTGTTTCATCTAAAAGAAATTATTGGAGTTTAATCCGAAAGCCACTGCAGTCAGTGGAAGTCTTTCCATTGAGATGAGCTGGCTTCTTACTCATCCCTTCTTATCCTCTGTATACTTGAGATGGCAGGAATCAATTTAGACCATCTCCTAAACACATCTACACAATCTAATGATCACAGGACACTGGATGAAGAATACAAAAGCCTCAGACATTTCTCTACTGTTTCAGGAAACCACTGTTGATATCACTTTCTTCACTATTTCCCTCGGCAATAATGGAAAATTATTCTTCATTTCTCATTATCTCTTTTACATTGTAATAGGTTTCCTATTATTCTTTATATTTGGATCCTGGTTTTCTGTCTATGCCTTGGAAATACTCGCAGTCATTCCCAACATCAAGATATGGTTCTGTCTTTTAGGGAGTATTGATTTTTTTAAATCCTCTAATTTTGTTGCCTTCAGGCTGATATTTTTCACTATTAGACCACTTTTTCACTAAAACAGAAACAGAGATAAAAGAAGCATTTTAAGGAAAAAAAGCATACTACTGATTTATCTGAAAGTCACATAAAACATTTTTCCTCACCTAGCCCTATTACAACCATGATTTCAGAAATAATGGATAATTCATTGGATTTGGGTGCTAAACAAAAGAGTTGTTATACTTGCGCTGTTTAGAAAGATAAGAGGCATTTTATATAACCACCTGCTATAATACATGCATGAAGGATGAGAACTAGAGCTTTGCACTCGACTGAAGAGCATTGTAACCATTAGCCTACAATTTACTTCAAGGCACCACTTTCAAAGTGTCCCCAGTTGGAGCTGTTCCACTTTGTCTGAAACCACTATGATAAAGAGCGAGCTTGTGAGAATGAATCCACTGCTTGGTACTGATGTTGCTTTTCTGCATAGTGGATCTATATACAGTGTTTATAACATTCTCCTTTCCCTCAAAAAATGTATGATTATGCTAGAGAAGGAAATGCTGGAAAGAGAATAAATCCGGAATTTGTCCTTTCTCCTTTTTCCAAATACTTCTTCTCTTAGTGATTAGAGTAGTTGTTAAGACTTAGATTTGTCTGTACTGCCCACAGCAAGAGGAGAGAATTGTTCCAAAGTGAACAACTGAACCACTGCAGCAGATGGGTCCATAGACCCTTTCTGGTGCTGATGCAGAACTGAGAGCATGTGTCTGTGCTGTCTCTTGCACTGGCATTAATGCAAACAAGTAAACATCCAGGTCCAAATGAAGCCTCACAAAACAAGTGATTAAGTTTTGGGCAGATCAGCTTGCATAAAAGGATCACCTCTGCACATACAAAGGACTGGAAGGGAATGCATGGCACATGTTTGAGGTGGAGGGAGGTACAGTAGCTCTGAGAGATGGTAGCTCTAGTGGATATTGCCTGAAAATATTTTGAGCAGAATCAATAGCCTGTGTTTGATATAAGAGGAGATCTAGTTCCTGGTCTTCTTCTTCTTCAGAATATTTTCCCATATACAAGTTTTCTAATCCCGTATTTTATAACTAAGGCATTTGCCTCTGAAAGTCCTGGCTACTCCAATGTCTTCAAAGACACACTTAGACTACATTAACAATATAACCAGAAAGTTCAGGTAGAAATTAAACTACAAATGTGGTACCTGTGAAGAAATAGCACCAAAAAAGTTTACAAATGGGAAAATCACACATTTCTCCATGTTCTAATTACTTCCCCATACTCTTTTCAAGATGGGAGCAAATCATTCCAAGCGCAATCACTCAACACCTACAGGATGGACAAGGAATTAGAACCAGCCAGCACGGGTTTAGGAAGGGCAAGTCCTGTCTGACCAACCTGATCTCCTTTTATGATCAGGTAACCCTCCCAGTGGATGAGGGGATGGCTGTGGATGTGGTCTCTCTGGACTTCAGCAAAGTCTTTGGCACCATCTCCCACAGATACTCCTGGAAAATCTGGTAGCCCATGGCTTGGACAGGGGCACTCTCTCCCGGCTGGAGGGCTGGGCCCAGAGAGTGCTGGTGAACGGGGCTACATCCAGTTGGCGAGCCGGTCACCAGTGGTGTCCCCCAGGGATCAGTGCTGGGCCCAGTCCTGTTTAACATCTTTATTGATGATCTGGATGAGGGGATTGAGTGCACCATTAGCAAATTTGCAGATGACACCAAGTTGGGGGGGAGTGTTGATCTGCTGGAAGGCAGGAGGGCTCTGCAGAGGGACCTGGACAAGCTGGAAAGTTGGTCTGATTCCAACAGGATGAGGTTCAACAAGGCCAAGTGCCGGGTCCTGCACTTTGGCCACAACAACCCCCTGCAGCACTACAGGCATTGGTGGTAGAGTGGCTGGAGAGCAACCAGGTGGAAAGGGACCTGTAAGTTCAGATTGACAGGAAGCTGAACATGAGCCAGAGTGTGCCTGGGTGGCCAAGAAGGCCAATGGCATCCTGGCCTGGATCAGGAACAGTGTGGCCAGCAGGAGCAGGGAAGTGATCCTTCCCCTGTACTCAGCACTGGTGAGGCCACACCTGGAGTGCTGTGTCCAGTTCTGGGCCCCTCAGTTCAGGAAAGACATTGAGGGGCTGGAGCAGGTCCAGAGAAGAGCAACCAGGCTGGTGAAGGGACTTGAACACAAGTCCTATAAAGAGAGGCTGAGGGAACTGGTGGTGTTTAGCCTGGAGAAGAGGAGGCTCAGGGGTGACCTCATCACTCTCTACAACTCCCTGAGAGGAGGTTGTAGCCAGGTGGAGGTTTGGTCTCTTCTCCCAGGCAACTAGCAGTAGGGCAAGAGAGCACAGTCTTAAGCTCTGCCAGGGGTGGTTTAAGTTGGATATTAGGAATTTTTTACAGAGAGAGTAATCAGGCATTGGAATGGGTTGCCCAGGAAGGTGGTGGAGTCACCGTCCCTGGAGGTGTTTAAGAAGAGACTGGATGTGGCTCTTAGTGCCATGGTCTAGTTACCACAGCAGTGTTGGATCAAGAGTCTGACTTGATGATCTCAGAGGTTTTTTCAACCCAGTTAATTCTATGATTCTATGATTAATCAGATTTTTCAACCCAGTTAATTCTATGATTCTATGATTAATCAGATATGTCTTCAGGAAGGGGATATATGAAAAGGAAAATAACTTGAACATGAGCAATAGAATCTCAGTTATTTACCCTGCCAAAACTGTCTTTCTTCCACTTATTTTGTCCTTCCACAGATATTTTTCAATTAACCAAACAAGTTTCTTTTGGCATTACCAAATTCATCGTCTCCCTCTGACAGCTATTACATATCTAAGAACTGTGGAAAGAATCTTTGAGAAAGAAGCTGCCTCTCAGTGTTGTGTGATTGACAAACAAATTCCGCTCCATCTCTGGTTATCAATTTAACTGTTGAAAAAAAAAATCTAATTTCCAATCCCAAATCCCCCCAGTGTGAGAAAGGAAGAATCATAGTATATGAGATTCTAAACAAACCATTGTAAAGATATCATTGTGTTTAAGCTGGTGAACAAGAACACTCAATTTGTATGTGTTTATATGTGGATGTATTCATTTCAACAGACATGCATAAAGCCAAATTAAGAAAGAAAAGAGTCCATGCATTTTTTTCCCTAGACTCCCAATTTCTTGCTCTTGCTACATAACATTGTAGTCAGGTAAGGATTGAAGATCTGGTGTTTCTTCTGTGATGCAGCACACAATTGCTCTAGTTAATCTAAAGTCAGTTCTGAATTTTGGATGAATTCTTCACACAAAACTGCTAAGGGCACAACACCATCCCAACTGCTGTGCCAAAGAGGAAACCAAAGTACTAACTGAAATTTTTTTCCCTGTGTAGCAGATGAGTCTTGCTGGATCTCCAGCATAGGAGGTGCATGTAGAGGGTGTATCTCTGGAGGCAATGACATTTGCTGCATTCCCTGTTAGTCTGCACCAGTGGTATTGGAGTTAAGACAGACCTTGGAGTGATTAAAACTCATACATTTGAAATTAATTTTTCAAAAGAGGTTTAAAATAGCCCCTTAGAAACTCTCCAGGTGGTAAGATACTCTGTTGAGCTAGCATGGTCTCATTCTGAATTTATACAGTCTCCCCCGTACATTTTGAAATCTGCTCAGAACTTTCTTCAGTCTTTCTTTAAGGACCTTTCTAAATTCTTCCCTGTAATTAGGGCCGCTCAGGTAACAGATATAATCTACCTCTAACATTTCTTGTTCCATTATTCTTTGGATCCCAGAGGATGCACTGGTTACCCACCCCAGTAGTCCTTCACAGCTGATATTAACTTCATAGTCCTCACAACTTCTCGCAATACCTTCACTGTGTGAAAGGCAAACACAGACTCCTAAAAATAATCCTGAGTCTGTAGTTTTCTCTGGTGCTTTTTCAGAGGCTGCAGCACTATGTGTGTCACAGGTCTGGCTCTACTGAATACAGAAATAGCATCAGCACCTAGAGCTGGCCCCACAGCTCCTACTTTCTACCCAATGTATGTCTGTACTAAATGTCTCCATCTGACACCACACTTGTGCTCTCCACTGCAGTCTTAACTTTCTTCATATGGAACAAATTTCTTCTACTGCAAATAACTCCAAAACTAAAGAAATACATTCATAAGCTGCAGTGGCAGAAAGCATGGCAGGGACTACATGCCTTTGGTAATAAATGCACTCCTTTTATGCCTATTCTTAGCTGAGGAAAAAAAATCTACTTTTTCCCCTCAATAATTGCAGATGCTTATACTTCTAGAAACACAGAGAAAGGTGCATATGAATGCTGTTCTGTAGGCATAAGTCTATTCCTTTAACTAATGAAAACCTTAAATAAGGTTCACTGAAACATAGGACTAGGATCTTCCTTGCATCCTGGTCCTTGATACCACAGACATTGGTATCCTAGAACTAGTTTAACAAGTATATTTGGTTTACCTTCAAAGTTAGGTCTTTTTAACTGCAATGACTTCTCTGGAAGAACCAGGATAATGCTTAGAAACCTCATAATTTCAGATCTAAATGCATCTATAATATTTTTATGTCTATTTCTTCTTATGCCAACATTGTCTTTTAATTAAAAAAGTTATTTCCCTTCACTGTGTTTACACACTTGATATATTAATAGATTGCAATCATAGCCTCCTAGATACTTCAATCTACTTAGATAAACAAGCCTTCTGCAGTGTCCTTTCCATAAAGATGGGTTCTCTGTTTTTCTAGTCTTCTTAGCCTCTGTGTGCACCTGATGCAGTTACAGATCATTGCTTCTGGACACAGGTGAGAAGGATCACCTCCATTGTAAAGCCTTGCAATACCAAAATGCAATGTCAATAGCCCTTCTCTGTCTCTACTGCCTATCCCTGTAGTAGTCCAGAAGTCTTCAGTATTGATGGAGCTTTTGACTTTGCACCAGTAAACTTAAAATACCTCCAACACAATTCTGATGTTCAATCAAGAAAATATTATCAAAGCTTGACTTGAAAGTTCTTGAGCCTAACTAGTAACATTTCAGCCTTATACTTCAACCTGCCCCTTTCAGCACTACCTGTTCCAGACTTTGCTCACCTGTTTTCCTCACTTCCTACCTTCCTTACACTTTCTCCAATAAATCCCATTTTCTCAATTTTCCTTGAGTTTTCCCAAGTGGCACTTCCTCAGGCCCACTGATGTAAATCAAACTGACAAAGTGTACTTCCTCTGTCAGTCCCACGAGACTTTGTTTTGATTTGTTCTGATTGCACTGTGTCTAATTTTCTCTTTGTTTTTGAAATTTTTTCATCTGTTCTTTCAAAAGTATCATATTCACTTGAGATGAGGTTCCAAGGCCTGCAACAATTTTAATCACATTCTCAGTCTTTTACAACACTAGTTCATACCCCAATATTGTTCTTCTCATCTGATTGCAGGTCTACTGAAAAATCTTTCTTGCAAGGTTTTAACTGGAGATTTCTTTGCTAGTTCTTTGATATTATTTGATTTCCCCCAGCTTGAATGCAATAACATTTTTCAAGTGTTATTCCATGTCTCAGTTGAAGCTATTTATGTTTCAATAATCTTATTAACGTTTTCCATCCTTTTGCTCTCAATAAAACATCCTGTTATTTGAAACTGAATCAAAGTATTTACTTAGTTTTGAGGCTAAACAGAAAATCCCTTCCATCTAGAGGAAGCTGGGAGCTCAATACTGCAGAGAAGAGGCAGTCTAGGAATTTCCTGGAGTGTATAGAGGACAATTTCCTTCATCAACTGGTAAATGAACCTACCAGGGGTAAGGCCCCGCTAGACCTGCTGTTTACAAACAGAGAGGAGCTGGTGGGAGATATAGTGGTTGAAGGCCGCCTAGGAAATAGTGATCATGAAATAATAGAATTTTCAATACTCAGAGATTCAAGGAGAAACAACAATAAAACCTCTACGCTGGACTTTCGGAGGGCAGATTTTGACCTATTCAGAAGTCTAGTCCAGAGCATACCCTGGGAAACAACCCTTAAAAACAAGGGAGTCCAGGAGGGATGGATGTGCTTCAAACAGGAAGTTTTGAGTGCACAGGAACAGGCCGTACTGGTGTGCCAAAAGGCAAGCCGGCGGGGAAGACAACCAGCCTGGTTAAACAGGGAGATTCTGAAGGAAATCAGGGATAAAAAGAGAGTTTATCGACTATGGAAGAGAGGGCTGGCTACTTACGAAGAATTCAGGAAGACAGCTAGATCATGCAGAAAGAAAATCAGGGATACAAAAGCGCAATTTGAAGTTAAATTGGCCACTTCTGTTAGGGATAACAAAAAGTCCTTCTATAAATACATTAATAACAAAAGGAGGGGCAAAGAAAACCTCCATTCTTTGATGGACTCGGAGGGAAACATAGTTAATAGAGATGAGGAGAAGGCTGAGGTACTTAACACCTACTTTGCCTCAGTTTTTACCAGTAAGACAGGTGGCCCTCAAGGCAACTGGCCTCTGGAGCTGGTAGACAGAGAGAGGAAACCAAATAGCCCCCTGTATTCCAGGAGGAAATAGTTAGTGACTTACTGAGCCACCTGGATCCTCACAAGTCTATGGGACCAGATGGGATCCATCCTAGGGTAATGAGGGAGCTGGCAGAAGAGCTTGCCAAGCCGCTCTCCATTATCTTCCAACAGTCCTGGCTCACTGGGGAGGTCCCACATGACTGGAAGTTGGCAAATATCACCCCAATCCATAAAAAAGGCTGCAAGGCTGACCCTGGTAACTACAGGCCTGTCAGCCTGACCTCGGTGCCTGGCAGAGTTATGGAACAGATCATCCTGTGTGCAATCACACAGCAGCTACAGCATGGACAAGGAATCAGACCCAGCCAGCACGGGTTTAGGAGGGGCAGATCCTGTTTGACCAACCTGATCTCCTTTTACGATCAGGTGACTCACCTGGTGGACAAGGGGAAGGCTGTGGATGTGGTCTATCTGGACTTCAGCAAAGCCTTTGACACTGTCTCCCATAAGATACTCCTGGAAAAGCTGGCAGCCCATGGCTTGGACAGGGGCACTCTGTGCTGGGTTAGGAACTAGTTGGAGGGCCGGGCCCAAAGAGTGCTGGTGAACGGGGCTGCATCCAGCTGGCGGCCGGTCACCAGTGGTGTCCCCCAGGGATCAGTGCTGGGCCCAGTCCTGTTTAACATCTTTATCGATGACCTAGATGAGGGGATTGAGTCCATCATCAGCAAATTTGCTGATGACACCAAGTTGGGAGGGAGTGTCAACCTACCAGAAGGCAGGAGGGCTCTGCAGAGGGACCTGGATAGACTGGAGAGTTGGGCTGACTCCAATGGGATGAAGTTCAACAAGGCCAAGTGCCGGGTCCTGCACTTTGGCCACAACAACCCCTGCAGCGCTACAGGCTGGGGACAGAGTGGCTGGAGAGCAGCCAGGTGGAAAGGGACCTGGGGGTGCTGATTGACAGGAAGCTGAACATGAGCCAGCAGTGTGCCCAGGTGGCCAAGAAGGCCAATGGCATCCTGGCCTGCATCCAAGAACAGTGTGGCCAGCAGGAGCAGGGCAGTGATCCTTCCCCTGTACTCTGCGTTGGTGAGGCCGCACCTTGAGTATTGTGTTCAGCTCTGGGCCCCTCAGTTCAGGAAGGATATTGAGGTGCTGGAGCGGGTCCAGAGAAGAGCAACCAGGCTGGTGAAGGGACTTGAGCACAAGTCCTATGAGGAGAGGCTGAGGGAGCTGGGATTGTTTAGTCTAGAGAAGAGAAGGCTTAGAGGTGACCTCATCACTCTCTTCAACTACCTGAAGGGAAGTTATAGCCAGGTGGGGGTTGGTCTCTTCTCCCAGGCAACCAACAACAGGACAAGGGGACATGGGCTCAAGCTCTGCCAGGGGAAGTTTAGGTTAGATGTTAGGAAGAAATTCTTTACAGAGAGGGTGATCAGGCATTGGAATGGCCTGCCCAGAGAGGTGGTGGATTCACCATCCCTGGAGGTTTTTAAAAAGAGATTGGACATGGCCCTTAGTGCCATGATATAGTAATTAGAGTTGGATCAGGGGTTGGACTTGATGATCTTGGAGGTCTTTTCCAACCCAATCTATTCTATGATTCTATGATTCTATAAGAAGGTCTAGCAGATTTACTTCTTCTTTAGTTCTTTGTCATTTGTCTTTCTATTCTCTGCAAGGTCTACTTCATGTTGAGTCTCTGCTTATTGCTGACATCCCTCTTGAAATGACTATTCATCCAATTAGCTCTGAAGTCCTTTCCCATCATTTTTTCCCAATTGGTTTGAGACAAATTTTAATAACATCAGCACTTTGGGTTTGATGTTAAGGGCCATGAGACTTCATTTTACCTGAATTCACTATCCAGTTCCCACGTTTATTAAGGTTTTCCCTCTTACTTAGCTACAGGTCTGTTTATATTTAGCCTTACATTTACCTAAAGCTGAATTGACTTGTGATCACTAAACTAAGTTTTCTTTCTGTTTTCCTTATCACTAACCAAAAATGAAGCCTAAAGCGGTATCATCTTTTTTAGCAGTGACACTTTGGTGGAAGAAATTGTTTTCTTGTATGTAACATGGAATATCTGTATCATACAGTACTTATGACTGCTTATTTAGCAATTTCTACGTTTTTGTTGTCTTCTGCAAAGCTGTTGCAACCTCTGTTTCATCTCACATCTGTATCATGTTCTTGCTTCTGACAGAAATCACCACTGTTGTGTTGCATCAGGATTAACACTACAGCAGAGGCGAGTGGATACTGTGCTTCAGTAAGAAAATCTTATTAAAATGTAAGCACATGTTTAATTTACAAACGTAACCAGTAATGTTTTTTAAAAGATTCCCACTTCCGTTGCATACAAACAACTGAGATCCTCTTCAGCTTTCTCAACTGTATCAGTCTTAGATATTGTAAGATTATGGGGGACTATGTGATGATCATATTGTTCCCCCTTCACCTACAATATAAGGTGCTGAAATTTGATCCACTGAACTCTGTCCCAGGATGTTTCCTGTTTAACAACAGAATATCTTTAAGTAATCTGAAAATTCTGGATGTGAAGGTGGAGAATCTATCACTTCCCATAGTGGTTTGGATTTGCATATTTTTAATTTGCATTTTTAATACATGATTATACATTGGAGTTTTAAAAATCCTCAACTACTGGATATTTTCTCCCTTTTATCATAATGCCTTCATATAATATTTCAGTCTTCCTTTGGATAAATTAATTGAGCAGTCCAAAGTTCATATTTTACAGTATTTGTTCCTGCCCTTGTATTTGATTGTTTTCTTCAGTTTCCATACATCTTTTCAAAAATACGGACAGTTACTGAACATAATAATATGAGTCTTAGTGCTACTTCCATTTTTAATGCAACTTGCTCTTCTCCTATTCATTTATACCAAACAGCCTTATTAGTTGTTTTCTTTCCTGAAAGATTCATAGGAGATTAGCAAGTCATTACCATTATTGGCATGTGTGTCACAGGGGACTGCTAGAGTTGTCAGCATACCCAGATAAAAAGAGTGATGTTATTTTGGCCTTGTCCTCTGACAAAACACAAAATATCAGTCACAAATGGTGTTGATGTACTGTACCTCTCTGAGAATTATTTCCAAAATGGTGCCTGCACACTCATACCCACGTGTCATTTCACATGCACATGTACACAGACACTACTGCTGCCTTGGGGGAGGAAGGAACAGAGTGGGAAGGTAAATAGGGAGGGATTGTCTCTCTCTGTTGTGCAATCTGAGAGTAAAGTTAGAAATTAGATTAAAGAATTAGAGACTGAAGCACCTTGCTGCTTGGCTGCACTACTGACTATCATACCCTTAGGAGAGAAACATTAATGTGGTCCCTGATAGGTGACTCACCTGAATGAAGGAAAAATACTGTGACAGTAATAGCTAGTGAGTGTGAGTCAAAATTAATATTGCAGGATAAGATGTCTACTTTCTTGAATTTATAATTGCTGAGCAATGAAAATATGAGATTATAATTGTCAGATACTCTGCTTTTCCTGACTTTGTCTTGCTATAATTTTCAGTGCTTACAATTGGTTTGAAATTGAAAATTCAAGGACTGCAAAACTCAAATGTCAATGGAGTTCTAAACTGTCCAGTTACTAACACTATATAAACTGTGATTTTAAGAAAGCACTATAAAAAGAACAGCAGAATAATCCTAGCAAAAAAATCTGTCAAACGATTCTGTCTAGCAGAATATTACTTCTGGATGTACAAGTTTTCATAAGATAGAAACTTTAAAAAAACAAACAAACAAACTACTGTTTTATGAGAAGATAGCACTCTGGGCCCCTCTAACAGGTTTAACAGGGTACATTCATCCATATATGCAACAGTGTTTAAGCCATTTGCAACAGGGATTTTTTTATTGACCTCTGTTTTCTGTTTAGAAGACCAAAAGCTCCGTGACCTTTTAGTACTAAAAATATTGTATTTGCATGTTCTGGACACTACAGAGTTCTCTCCAAGGGCTTCATTTTAGTCTTTAAATGCACTTACTCAGCCTCGGGTTCTTCAGGGGGAAAGAGGTGAAGTTGACCGAAGAGTCCTTTTAAGTTTGGGTGGAATATCACTGTATCATCCAGTTAAGTGATGTGCAGCACCTTCTTCATTTTGCAGCTGTTGGAAAATCTCAGAAACAATAATGTTTTTGTCTGCTGCACTTTTCTATGTTTTCTAAGAAGCAACATGACTTACCTTATGTTTAACTGCAAAGTATAAGTGCAGTCTGTAACAAATAAATGTAAGCGGTGTAGGCTGGAGCCCTGGGACACATATTACTTATACATATCTTGTTGGTAACAGAACATAAATACTTCACTAAAGTCTCCATTTGTAATTTGTGCTGAACGTTTCTGAACATATGAAATATGAATTACATTTTGTAATGGCCCTTTGTGTTGAGGTCTAGCGGGAAAATATTGTTCTCCATGAGACAAAGTAAATTGCAATGATTCCTGAAGGGACTTGACTTTTGTACAAGAAAATACATTTAATCTGACATAGTTACTCTAATGATCTCTCATGTTATCTTTTATTGAACACAAAATGAGGTACAGCCATCAAAGTTTAGCATGCTACTGAGTGCACCATCATTAGAATACCAATATGGGGCTAAAGGGAATTTACTTAGCTCTACACACTTTTAGGGACTCACAAGTTCAGTAGAATGGTCTGTGTCACCTGGTATTTAAAGGAGGAAGGCTTGCAAAATGTGACTTTAGAAACGTGCACTTGAAAGAAGTTGGAAACAACCATTCTCTCTTCACACGTATAAGGCATCAAGGGATCTCTTAAGAAGAGAGGGCTAAGAGGGGAACTATTGCTGACTTCAGCTACTTAGTGGGACATTACAGAGAAGGCAGAGCCAGAATCGGTCAGCAAAAGAATGATGGTAACCGATTTGAGGGAAGGAAAATTCCATTTTGATATTGGGAAAACTATTTCTCAGTGAGGTGAACAAACATAAAAAGGGGTTGCCCAGGGAGGCCATGGGATTTTCTTTTTTGGGGAATGTTCCAAACTCAACCAGAAAAGGCCATATACAACATGGTCAAAGAGAGTTTCAAAGTCACTTCAAAGTCAGCCCTGCTTCAAGCAGCAGTTTGGGCCAGATGCCACCAGACATCCTTTCTGACCTACATTGCTGCATGATTCTATGGCCTTATTCTATGTTTTATCATGATTATAATATATCTAAAATGGAATACATTTATCTGTGACTGAAGAATACAAATACAGTACAGTTCCAAAGGAAGAACACAAAATTACTACTGTCTTGTATTATAAATATGACTAATAATATTTCTTTACAGTTAAAATTTTCTTCCAGCTAGTTGTATAAGACTGAATCAGCTTCAGTATATGGTTTTATTTGCTTCTTAAACTTTTAAAAATATTTGTAATGTGCAAGTGATTGTCATACACTAACTTCACTATTTTGCTATGTTTACACTATCTTTTTCTTCATCTGATCACTTTTCATAATCTCAGCACGAGATGAGACACCACTGTGGAGAAATGGCAAGTGGAGAAAGAATTGCAACATATGTAAAGGAGGCCTGCTGAGGCTACGCTTTAGGACTTTTTTTTTTTCAGTTGTGTTTGGTCTACGTTTCTCCTTTAAGAGGGATCAGATATTTTTATTTTTTAATATTCTTATTTGCAAAGTTTTACAAACAACTTTTTCTTTGTTTAACACAGAAATATCAGCTCCAACATCAGAGCAAGCTCAGAGGAAACAGCTGCACCCTGTACTTGATTTTAGCTAAACTAGCACAGAGAAGGTGTTCCTGATACTTGCAAAGGCCTCATGCAAAACCCAGAGCCCCATGTTTGATAGTATACAGTCTCCTTCTGGATTTTTGGTGCTTTGAAAAAGAATTTGGGAAAGTGCTTAGACTCTAGTGATATCCATCATAACATTTAAGACTAATCTCAGTTCAGTCATGATATTGTAATTTAGAGTCCAGCAAAGATTTGTATTTGTCTACTTTACTATGCCTTCACACATTTGAATTTATTTCATGTATGATAGTGGCAATTAAGTATTGTAACTTTGTAATGCTTGTTTTCATTCAACTTTTCATGAATGTGGGTTTGGGTTATAATTGGTTTGGGGTCTTTATTTTCATTCTAGGAGATCAGGAAATGAGTAAAGTAAAAGTTTTCAGGAACACTCATTACTTGTGCAAGACTTTGTCATATTCAGCTTAGACCTTTAGAGAAGTTCATTTAAAAGCTCGTCATATCTATTTTTCTTGGAGGAATTTTACTCATAAAATTGCTCATTAATAATTTTCTGAACTGTTCATATAAATTACAATTACAACTTTCTTTCATACTTCTTCCAAATTTCACATGTCAATGGCTTGCAGATGAGTTCTAGTTAAACAAAGGCTATAGAATTATTTATTTAATGCTCCTGCTGTCAGTACCCTGCCTGTTACTGCTGCATCTACCAACCCTGAGTTTACTACTGTGACGATGCTTGACATATTCTCACACTTTCCACCCAACCAGTAGCCTGCTTCTTTCTCCATCATGGTGCATCACTCAATGAAGGCATGCATCTGGAAGGTAGGACCATTGGCCTCTGGGACACAGAGTACTCCTGCCAGAGACTTGAGGAAGCCAGAGGCTGCTGCCTTCTGGTTTCCATGTGCCCCATCTGGCACCATCATCGGCTCTGAATCAGGAAGGAAAGATGTCAAACAAACACATGAGGTCAGCAAGGGCCATCGGAGCAGAATTTCAGCAGCCACTTGCATCTCAAAAGTTAAAAAAAATCTGGTTTGTATATGCTTTTCTCCACTTTTCCTGCACCCACTTTGTATAAGTAATGACAGTCTCTTCTTCTTTCCCTGCACATTATCTGGGCAGGCAATGTGTGTCTGCAGAAAAAATATTAGTCACAAAAGACATATGCAAGTTGCCCCTAATCAGAGTCTCATTCCACTCCCAGAGTAGGACTGTGGGCCTAAGCCATACATCTCCAAAAGTCAACATCTCCATTCCTTTCTCCTCACTCCTAATTTTCTCCCACCAGAAATTCTTTCCTCCACAAAAATCCTGGAGCTGCCTTACCCAGATTGTTTCTGGGTTTGGGCAATCTTTTTCCTGCCAGCTGCCCGTGGTACTGCGAGAGTATGGCTGCCTCACTCCGAAAAGGATCCCAGGAACAAAGACAACAGCACAGATGATGATGGAATCAGTGCTGGTGAGTGAAACAGGGAGTGAGCCCAGTTCGAAGCACTGGGTCACCCAACAGGAGTGTCTGCATGAGCTCTGTAACTATGGAGTAACATTATCTTGGCATCCTGATGGTTGCTGCCTACCTAATTTAGTGATGTGTGCTTCCGCTAAGTATTTCCCCATTATCTTAAAATTTGCAGCTCAGTAGCTACATGAACTAGAGGTGATAATTTTTTTTTATTTAGTAGCCCCTGTGAGATTTTTCCTCCATGACTTTGTCTGAAAACTTTTTGAACCAGTGCAGAATGTTGACATTTACGACATCCATCCATTTACACTATGTGGCAATTGGGTCAACAAACCTCAACATCTGCCCAGTATTTGCAATATTCATTTAAAAACGGAGTAGTAGGCCCATTTACTCCCATGGTCAGCTCAAAAAAATGTTCTCATTTTTTTTATATGTAATGAAATAAAATTGATAGTTTAATAAGTATTTAATGTTCCTTGACAACCAAAAATACTATTTAAACCCAAATGATAATTTTCTTTAACCCTAACAGCCTAACAACACAGTCAGGGCAAGGTTTGTAGAAGTAATAGAGACCAACTAATCTTGACTCACTGTTCTAATAAATGATCTTACTTATAAATCTTACCCTGTCAACTGAGCTAAGCATAATTTAAAATTTTGCAGTTTAAGTCACTGCTAGGGATGTTTTTGTATCCTCATGTCTGTGTCTTATTTTAAAACTTGATAGATTTTCTGTCAATAAAGTGTAATAGGGAAGGCAATACATAAAATAATATTTTTCTTTTACCAAGAGTAAAACAAAGCGTAACTACTTTCCAAACACACAAAAGGGAATCCAGAAAGGTTCAGGCCTTTTTCATCATAGAGAGAATGGAAATAACAAGAAACAAAAAGTTTATGATTTATCATATACCACGCAGCAAAAATCTTGCAGATCTTGAAGTGCCATCTTGCCACAGAAGGTACTCATTATCCACCAGAGAATTCACTCCTATTTCTCAGCCTGGCCTAATTCAGCAGCCCCTCTTCTTGTCTATAAAGCACATACACACTCAAATTCACTTACATGTCAGATTATGTAACTCAGATTAAGCATTAAGCACATGTCTAAATCACCTGGGACTTTAATTAGGCAACTAGTGAAAAGGGCTAGAATCCTAATGCTAGAATTAATTTTGAACAGAAAGGCTTGGAATCAAGTATTCCAGCAAGAGAGTATGAAAGAAAATTGATACCATTAAGTCCAAAATGCAATCAAAAAGCCATAATAATTAGTAATGAAATAGTTCTGCTGTTTTAAATGAAAAAAAATCAGTAATGAAATACAAGGAAAAAATAAACAATCAGTTTAAAAAGAACTATTTAATTAATGATGTAGGGTTTATACTAAGGAACTTAATTGCCAAGGAATACAGATATACTAAGAATGTATCAGTTAAGATTTTATTGCAATTTGGTTTCAGGCTAGAAACTTATAATTTTAACTATCCAGCAGTGACAAAAAAAATCCTAGTAACTGCTACAGATCTATTTCTATCAGGTAACAGAATTTGGAAAAGCTGATTAAAAGTCAGAAGTGTAACACTCAGGGGCTTTGTTTTAAAGGCAGAAGAGAAATACTGATCAAATTTTTGAGTTCATGTCTTTATTTTTAACATTATCTAGAACTCTCCCTGGGCAGATGGAGCTCGTTAGCCCTTAAAGGCAACCCATCTACGTCCTGAGGACCTCACTGCCACCGTCCAAGCTCGCTTGGCCCCGGCAGATGAACCTTAGGATTAAAGGGTGGGCTCAGTTCCGCGCACGCTGTGTCTCACCTAAAAAATCCAATGCGCAGGCTGGGAGGTGTAAAGACCTTCCCCGGATCTTCGCTCGCAAAGACTGGCCATTATATTATCTAGAACAACATTAAAAGAGAGTATCTACTGAACTTAATCATTAAATCAGCAAGTCTACATACTTTTCACATAGAATTCCAAGGCACTGCCTTGAGAGCAATAACTGACACTATTTTAATAAGTTTATTAAGAACTGAAACTGTAATGAAAGTGCTAGGAATGGAGGTGAAGTCACTGTTGTGCGGTTATTTTCAAAGGGAGGTGTAATGATGAGGCTAAAGGTCAATGGTTGGTCAATGGAGGTGTAGTAATAACATAAAGCAAATTAGATACCAAAGTAAGCAAAAAGATTCCATTTGCAAGTTAAGAACTTCTTTGGTTTGTTGTTTTTTGGGATTTTTGTTTGTTTGTTTGTTTGTTGTTTTTGGTTTTGTTTTTTAAGACACACTAAACTACTAGAAATGAAAACTTCTGATTAAATATCACAGGCACAGAACATAGTTGGGTCTCCAGCTACTTGATAATATCTAACATTTCTACAAAGATTCTTTGCTTTTCCTCCTCTGAATTCTAATAACTGATTGCATGGTAGCTGTTCTTACAAAGGGAAGGATTTGAGCTGCAAACACTTCCAGAGATGTTCTTCTTTTAAATAGGCAGAAGACAGTGCAAAGTGATACATTGGGGTGTTGTACCTGTGTTTTACTCATTTCTGCATCTGTGATGCTTATACATAAAATATGCTTTCAAAAATCATGAGATTAATACTGTTCCTTTGCAACACTTCCTCTTGTTATATTGTTTTTATTTGAGCTAAAAGAAATATTAAGCTACCTTAAAATGTAATTATATTATTCAGAAGTAATGGAAACATTTTCCTTTGTGGTGGAAAACTGAAAATACTACATAATTATTACATTACAGGCATAACAAAAGAAGGAAAACAAGTGTAAAAATTTCATCCCACTGCTGCCATTGGTACCAGGGTTGCTCTAGGCAGGCATCTTTTGTGCCTGATGAGCTGTGCCTGTAAATCCAAAAGTTTTGACCATCACTTTTCCTTACTGCTAACAGAAAGTTTAAAACAACATTACAAATATTATCAGAAGCATAATTTGTCTCAAGAAACCAGTGTGATTTTTTCAACAGAATATTTACAGTGTCTACCCACATTGCAATCAAACTAGGCTTGAGGCTCATGGGATTCAGTTCAACTGCAGGAGTGCTCAACAGAGGAAGGATTTGCTTATCCTTAGTGATAAATATGTATTCTGACCCTCTGTTGTCTAGCAAAACACGCAGAGAATGGATAACATTGCATGTAAATGCCTAATGACAAGTGCCAGGATTAATGCGACTAAGCCTGGCAGTGAGATAGACCTACTTGCTGCATATTCTGCTAATGGATCAAAAGAAGAATTGTACTTGCACAACGAGTTGCAGCAGAGGTTAATGCATCTTGTAGAGAAAGGGAAGATCCCAATCTCCTCACAACAGCTCATAGGAAAAAATCCCTCTTTGGCTCTTCCTAGGACAATTATATCTACAATCTAATTGTTGGGTTTTGCTTTAGTTCAAAATATAACATGGCTGTCTACATGGTTTGTAAGCAGTTCCTTGTTCGACAGAAATATCACTTGTTTTATTAATTGCACCTTGTAAAAATCAGTGATAACCGTACCTGTGCATGTAAAGGTACAAGAAAGTTTTATTTTACGATTTGACTTGCTTATAGTCAGCCTTCATATGCTTTGTGTGGAAAAGCTGTGGTTTGGGTTGTTTTGGTTTTGTGGGGTTTTTTAATTTTTATTTCCTAAAGACTGATTCCTCAATCTTTTACTATAAATAAATATTCAGTTCTTTTCATCCTAGATTTTTATTCCGAAGATGATTTTTATTCTGAAGAGACAACATTTTTACATTTAAAATTTATTGACCCATTCTTTGTAGGAAACACAGCCCCGCTAAGAACAAACCATTTTGAGCACCATGCCAGATCTTTCTGTCTTTTCCTACCCCTCTCAAGACAAGAGGAAGGATGTGAAAGTGTGGCATCCTGCCATGGGTCGCAGTGATCTCAGGAGGAGCAGACAGACCTGAAGGGAAAAAGAGGCCACAGGTCTGTGAGGATGGGGATGAGCTGTGCAGAAATGCAGATGTTAGCACAGATTTCAGGACATTCATTTTGAGCATGCTCGTGCCTTCTTGCTGCTCATGCTCAGTGCCCACAGCTCTGCCTCACAGCCTGTTTTGCCCACATGCCCTGTGCCATGCCAGGAATATACTGACACTCCATCCTTCATCTTTACCCATCCTGAGGGACAATCTCCCACAAAAATGGCTCTGAAAATGACCCTCTGATCTCAGCCAGAGGGAGGACTCACCTAGAAATCTGGCAGCCTCCTGGCAGGAAAGGTCTGTCTGCCTGAAGGGAGAGGATCTCGCAGGGTGCAGTGCAGGGATGCATCTCCAAACACGGACCTGCCCCCATAGGCAGTAGGTTGGCTTCATGAACCAGCCAACAGAACAAGACAGAGATGGGATGGGCAGGCTGAGGTGCCATACTCTGAGAGTCAGCTCTACATGGCCTAGACAGTTCTGGTTATGCCAATTCAATTTCTCCTCTTTGTCCCCTGAAGTACAACGTCTTTATGGCCTGATACCTCTGACTTTTCCAGATTAAAGCTACTCAGCCAATGCTGGTGTTGTCTGCTGTCTATTTGATCACTTCTGCTCTGTTCCTTTCAACTCCAGGACCACCCATGATTCGCAGCCCTCTAGTCTGACTCTTCTCTGTCATGGTATCTGGCAGTCAGTCAAGTTCACTGCTGGTGTTTGCTGGCACAAGTGTCATTCAGCATTTTCCTGTGAAAAACATCAGTGTTTCAGGAGTGCATGGGAGCTCATATGGCTCACGAAAGACCACACTGTCTTGTGGTCTGACAATGCTTTTGTATTGCTGGAGGCCTCTAACAGACAGCATCTGCCTTCTCCAGAGCTGACTCATGGCAGCCCTGCTCTCCAGAGGACTGCCATCTAGTACCTTCAGTTTCTATTGTCTACCCAGCTAGTAGAGGGGGTGGGGGAAAGAGCCCCATGTTAGGAACTGAGGTCACTAGTCACAGTATATTGTAAATAGTTCTGGCATTAGTATATTGTAAATAGTTCTGGCAGTTTGCTTTACAACTTTCCTGTACAGAGCAGAGTGCACAGAGAGTTGCGCTTCAGCAGCATTATGAAAATTAATCCTGGGAGGAGGCCCAGTGTCATTGCTCACAGTATCCTCAACAGCTACCAAATACTCAGCATTTGCAGGAATATTTTTAAGCTGCCATAACTGAATATTCCCCTTTCACAGCCATCTACATTTTGATCCGATCTCTTGCATTATATGAATGCGCACACACGTTGCTCCCCATAGGTGAGGAACGCTGTGCCAGGAGACATTCTACTCATAAGAATATCTGCAGTTTCAGACCAAAGGCCCATTTCACTTTGTGCATCTCGCTGTGGCCATGAATGGATGCTTAGAGACAAAACATTAAAGAAAAGCATGGGGTAGTATATTCCTACAGTATCTCATCCAGCTTCCAATAATTTGCAGAACAAGGCTATTTAATATCTTCTTGTACAGAAATCATTCCTTACTTCAGGTCCCCTTCCCATCACTGTTCTCTGCACATTTGCTAGTTTTATACTATGCCTTTTTTTTTTTTTTTTTATGATGAAGAGGGCCAGAACTGCACATGCTATCCCTGGGCACACCAGTGTTTCATATAATGACATGATAATGCTTTCTGTGTTGTTCTCTATTTCTGTCCCAACAGTTCCTACTGGTCTACTTGTCTTTTGATAACAGATAAGTACTGAGCAGATGTTTCCAGAAATCTTACCAAAAATCCTTTTCTCACTAATACATATTCAAAACATAAACAATAGCCCACTCCCCCTGCCAAAAAAGAATCAAGCAAAAGAGTAATTTCTGTCTAATTATAAAAGTGTAAATTTTATCTTTGCCAAAGAATAAAAGGAAAGTCTTGCCCAGTACAGTCCTTGCAATACAAACAAGTTCATATTCTTTCTGCCGTATTTTTTTCTGACCGTTCCAGGGCTGAATGAATTCATTATATCCATCTATGGACCTCTCAGTCTTGAGCATTCAAGCTGTCATTCTAAATGTTTTGTGTGCATTGTCCTCTGCATACTTCCTGCTCACGCTATGAACTTACTGAAGTGAAACAGTCCAATTAAGCCAGAAAACCTCTAAGGTTCCCTGCACGTGTATTATTAGGGGTGTGGGCATTACCTTCATACTTATGACTTTATGTTAAGAATATTCAAAACCTTTTCTTGAGAAGTCTGCACATTGCCAATGTTTGGAGGAGAACTTCTTTGCAACTGCACAATTGGGGGTAGGGAAGATGGTTTTGAAATAAATTAATGTAATTAAATCCAGTTTCCACTGGCTACAAAATACTGAAAAATTACCGGTCAGTGAACAGCTTGATGGTATCAACAAGGTAAAGATATAAATATATACATATATAAAGATATCTTGTTACTCAAAGGAGCATGACTGGGACAACAGGTAGCAGAGGTTCATCCTTGTGACTCCAGGTGACTTTAGAGGATCCCCTATCCCTTCTCTGCATTTTAGTGATGTCATGGTAAGTAGATTGAGAAGTGAACTCCATATTTCTTCCTAGAAAAATAAGACCATTCTGAACTAGAAATGCTTTCTGGAACAGGTTATTTCTCCCAGAAAGTGTCCTATTAGGACCTCCATCTACAGTACACAAAAAGGAAACAGGCAGTAGCAACTTCAGGAAAGTATTTAGAAGGAAAAAAAACCTTCTTAGTCTAAGCTTGGGCCAGGAGTTTGAAATGGTCAATATCAAAAAAAAATCTGTAAGATCTACTTGGAGGCCATAAGGAAATACTGAAGTCCCCTGAGCATGATGTTACTTCACAGAACCGTTGTCCCAATATTTACATGTTTGGCTCCAAATCAACAAAATCAAGGTGTGTGCATTAGGGGGATTTGAATTTGAAAACAAACAGAACAGTAATTCCCAGAAGGCACAGAAAGCTGGGCACTTTAGTGTTCTTTTTCTGACCTTCAGGTTGAATTTCTGCATAACTTGCTGTCATTATGTCTACCCTGCTTGTGGAAGTATGAACAAATCAGAGGAGAAGTTGGCTCAGGAGCCTTTTTGAGGCCTCAATCCAAAGCAGAAGCACAGTAGTCCAGGCTGGGACACTGTGAGAATCTCAACCTTAACTTTATACAAGTGTATTTCTATACTTCATCCTGTGGGGAAATGAACTAAATCTGCTCTCAGTTCACTCTAAAATTTCCAAAACTGGAGTGTAGATAAACTCCAGATTCTTCTTTCATCCAGCCCCTTACTTTTTTAAGGCAAAGTCATTCTTTCTAAGCAAGCTGATTCATTACTTTGGATTTCTCTTGCCAATTCCATGCCACTAAAAAAAAAAAAAACAGGTTAGGGTTTGGTAAGGAGCCTTCAGAAGCTGAGAAGAAATCTGCCCCAAAACAACAGCAGCAACAGCTTGATAAACCAAAACAGTTCCACAGAAATTAGGGAGATGGTGGGGGGCAATTACTAAGAACCACAGAATAGAACTGTAGAATATCCTGAGTTGGAAGGGACCCACAAGTATCATTGAATTCCAACTCCTGGTCCTGCACAGGACCATTCCCAAGAGTCACACCATGTACTCGAGAGTATCATCCAAACACTTCTTGAACTCTGTCAGGCTTGGTGCTGTGACCACTGCCCTGGAGAGCCTGTTCCAATATCCAGACACCCTCCGGGTGAAAAAGCTTTTTCTAACGTCCAATCTAAACCTTCCCTGACACAACTTCAGGCCATTCCCTTGGGTCCTGTCACTCGTCACCACAGAGAAGAGATCAGTGCCTGCCCCTCCTCTTCCCCTCACAAGCAAGTTGTAGGTGGTGATGAGGTCTCCCCTCAGTTTCCTCCAGGCTGAACAGACCAAGTGGCCTCAGATGCTCCTCATGTGGCTGCCCCTCAAGACCCTTCACCATCCTCATAGCCCTCCTTTGGATGCTCTCTAAGAACTTAATACCTTTCATATATTGTGGTGCTCAGTATATAATTGTTGACTTGTCCTTTTCTCCTTCTGTACCAGACTGTTTCTGAAAGTGGGATCACACAATACAGTTTTACCCATGGATATCAGGCCTTCTCAGATACCTTGAATGGACTCTGGTAAAGTATTCAGGGTGACAAATCATTGTGTCACTGTCTATAAATTCTGTTAGAGCTCTGAAATTCAAACAAAAAACTTCACATCACTAAAATGTCAATTTTTATGTTTGTGATTCAATTTGAGATCAATAATTGCTTACTGAAAGGAAACTCAGACTTCCACTCAAGAAAATGGGAAGCTTTTAATATTATCTACATTTTCTTTCATTTTGTGTTTTTTTTGGGTTTTTTTCCAAGTCATTGTTTCCATTTTTTTGACTGCCAAAATCTTCTTGTCAGAATTGGGCTACTTTTGCCAAACTTTTCACTCCCTGCTCTCCAGATCTCCTTTGCTCACTCCCACTGATGATCATCCTGTGATGAGAACAGCAAAGCAACCTACAAAGACCTACAACTGTCATCAAGTGAGACTGAGCAATGAGAGAAGCAAAATATCCAATATCTCCTTGTCATTTAGCTTCCAACAAGCAAAGAGAGTTCTTTGAAACCGTAAAAGAAGGAATGAAAAGCATACCTAGGGAAAACTTGATAGCAAGAATCCGCAGATATTTATTTTTTTTTTCTGACCTAAAGAAAGGCTTCATAGAGCATAAAATGCATGAAGCTAACTCAGGTCTTTGGAAGAGAAGGATTGATGCAGCCTAGCAGAGAGAAAAAATTGTTAAGAAAACCACACCATGATAATCCCAGTCATTTTACAGAGGACTGGACCTGAAAGATCTTAGAAGTAAAGCTGAACTTAAGGTTTCAAGACTCATGAATACATTTGGAGGCCATGTACCAACCCGTACTGAATTTGAGGGATCCTCTGTTAAATTTTTTAAGGTATGGCTTCAGAGACATTAGGGAAAGCAGCATGTTCTCACCTGTGGTATTATGAGTAAACAAATTATTTTTGATGAACTAAGCAATCTCTTAATAAGGTAGAGTGAGAGAAAATTGTCCCAACTGAATGAAATGGCAGAATTAAGCAAATTTGATGTGAAGTTTAGAAGTTTTCTGAGTCCTGAGAGGCCTTTAAGAGATTAAAGCAAATTGCTTTGGCATACAATATGCACTTTATTAAATTCAGATGACTGGAGGGAGAAAATCTGGGATTTGATATCTACATTCACCCAAAGAAATGCCTTTAAAAAGGGACAGCAGCCAGATTTAAAGGAAACAAAGTAAAACCAGGCATTCTATATATGTAAAATCCTCACGAGAAAAAAAAAAAAAAAGCCCAACACATTTTCCCTTGCATCTTTTTAGTTGGAAGCAAATTCCCTAAGCAGAGCTTGAAAATGTGAAATGGTTAAGAACTCCATTATCATTCATGCTTCAGCAACTTCATTATGTACACAGGCCCAGTCTTTCACAGGCTAAAAGAGCAATCCTGATCCATGCTGCATGCCATCTATAACGTAGCCTTGCTGAAATACCAATAACACTAACATCTGTCTTGTGCAATGTTAAAAAGGAAAAAAAAGGGGAAAGATTCCCATAGATAAAAGGCTCATGAGGATGACAAAAAAGGAAAATACAGAAACCTATGACAGACAAATTTTATTAATGGCTCGACCATATGCATCCAGGGCATAATTAACTATTCACAGGTGAAATTAGCAGATAGGAGTGTCTGTCGTGAGCAAATTGAATAGACCCTGATTATATCAATAGTTTTCAACCAGTGTCCCCTGGTTATCAAACTATCAAATAAATTTGTCCACTCTCTCCTTCTCTGGGAGGAGGGGGTTAGGAGGAAGGGAGAACTTTAATTATCCGGCCACGGTATATGGCAGGTCATTAATAAAACCTAGTTATCTGGCTGTAGGTTTTATAGTTTTACTGTTATCTATCTTTTATCTAAATAAACATTTGGAAAATGTCCTTAAAATTACTGGAGATACTTTGCCACTTCTCCACCAGATATTTGAAAATGAAACTTTGCTGGATTTTACTATACAATGCATGGCGTCACCTCAAAGACTCCCACCTTCTTCCTCCTACCACTATAATGGAATTACAGAGTTTGGCGGTACACACATTGATGGATCTAACCAACCTGCAAATGCAGATAAGGGTAAAATCACTTGATGGGTTAGTTCTCCTTAATGTATATTTACTCAGCCTTTATGTTATGTATGCATTTTTTACTTTCATGCCACATATATCAATGACAAATGTAAGAATTGAAAAGCCAGTAATAACATAAAAAACCAGCATTTTTTTGTCTGTGGCGCAATTGCCAGAGACAATATCTTTTCATTTGAATAAAGAATAGTAGGAAATTAACATTTTGGGGGTCCTGGTCTTGATTCTGTTTCAGTTTCAAGTACTTCCAATTTCTAAACTCAAATGGGCTTTTATGATACAATAGAGGATTCCGATAATAAAAGGCTTACATTTCATTTAAACTGTATTTTTTCCACAAGTATTGTAATGATGCTTCTCATAAAGAAATGTGAATGCTTATTTTATATACATTTATACAAGTTCAGTATGGAAGTGTCCCATGCAGAAATGTTTATTTTAAGGAAAACCAACTCATAGATACATTTCCCCATCTGACAGTTTTCAGTATCGTCTCTTCTGTCTGCAGGATATAGCACATATTTACTTGTTTTTAATATTATCTATTTTCTTTTCCTATTGACCTTCAGAAATGTGAAAATCATAGCATTCCATTAATTAAGACTTCGTTATCCAGTAACTTAAATGGGGATATATTCTAATCTGGTTTTTTCGTTGGTTTTTGTGGTTGTTTTTTTTTTTTTTTTTGCATATATGATCTTTCATAGTTCTGGGAACATTTTTCTATGGCTTTTAAGTTAAAAAAAAAAAAAGAAAAAAGAATTTAAATCAAGTGGCAGGTTGGTGAAAGCAACTTAATTCCCATTTTCAAAAACTATAAGCCTCAAGCATATATTGCAGGTTTCATTAGTAGCATTATTAATTCTGATGAATACTTGCTATGTGACCTGAAGCAAAATGACATAGGGCACACTGCTGGGATGGGAAATAAAAGGAAAGCTGTTGTACTGAAGTTCCTTTAGAAGTAAATTAGGATTACAGAAAACCCCTATGTTAATGCTGTACTAGATAGAAGAGGAAAAAAGGTAGTGAGACCTTTTTATGATTTTACAATTGCACCACTTCAATTTCTTTCAATACAATACAATTACTCCAGATTTAAAGAGTAAAACCATTGACAGAAGAGTGAAAAGTCTCTGTTCCTGATAGATCTCTGTACTAGCCAGAGCTTGTGTTCACAGCAAGCCCAAACAGCCTTGGTAAGACCAGAAGAGGAGTTCTAGTTGGAGGAGTAAACCTCCTCTTTTGGAGTGGAACTTTGAAGAGGGTTTATATACTTCTTCCAGGTGACACACGAAGATTTATGTCTAACATCTAAACTACAGACAAATGAAAGCTTTAATTACAATTACATTAATGTAGTTTCATTGAAGTCAAAGAAACTATCACCTTGTCAAAGATCTAACCATTTTGCAATTTTTTATCTACATAGTTTAGAAATGCAGAAATTTGGAAAAGTACATGACTGTCACAAAAAAAAAAGGAAAGAGTATCCATCAGGAAAATAATAATGCATTATTTGCAATTTCTAGAGAATAAGTTTCTGGTCAGGTGTAGTAATCCTGTGATTCTTTGTTGGCTGAGGTAAATTAATCACATCCCTTTAACTTTGTAAAAGATATAAATCCAAAACATCTATTTCAACAGTGATTTTATCAGGGAATTCACCTTTATATCAGTTTTGCTAATTATATATTGACATTACTTTTATATTTTCTGTATTAACTGTATAATATAAGTAAAGATTCTCTTCCTTTGCAATTATGGTTGCTCCATTTTCCCTACACTGAGCTTTGGTGGTGATATAATTAAAAAATGGTGCTTTGCACAGGCAGTATTGCACATGGTGAAAAATGGTAGCTATTTCCACACTTCACAGATCCAGCTGCTATGAGCATTAAAAATTACTTAAAACACAAATTTATCGCATCGTGATTACAATGGATTGTGTTGTTATATATTAATTGAATTGTAAATTGCTGTTTTAAATTAAAACACAGCTTATTAGGAATGGCAAGAGAATAATAAGGGATGAAGTAATGTTTCATGTAATTGCCAAAATAAAATAAAAAATCTGAAGAGAGAGAGAGAGAGAAAAAAGTATGTTCCAGACAACTACCTCTTTTGAAAAATTGCCCTAGAGCTATTGATGGACTGTAGGTTTCAGTGTCTTCAGTGAATAACAGCCTTTAGTCTCACAGCTTAAGGAACTTTTTGTAGCAAAATAATAATATTAGCAATGATAGTAAGCCTGCAGAAAAACTATCTGCAGATAAAACACCATTTTTACAAACATTATTTATAAGTTCCATCTCTGTAAGAAAACAGAATGACTGCTTGGCAGATACAACTGTGTAGGCAGTCAGGAAGGTTATAGGGAAGTCGAGAGGAAATACCAGTAGATTTAAAAGAAAACACTTTCAGGATGACATATCCTCAGCAAGTGATGTCGTCCAAGAAGAGGATGACAAAAAAAGAGCATAAAAAGAACAGCGAAGCTGGTGAAGGAGCTGGAGCACAAGTCTTATGAGAAATGGCTGAGGGAGCCTGGAGCACAGGAGGCTTAGGGGAGACCTTATCACTCCCTACAACAATCCAAAAATTTGTAGCAACATGGGGGTCAGCTTCTTCTTCCAAGTAACACATGATAGAACAAAAGAAAATTAAATCAAACATGAGAAAATGAGCTCAAATTACACCAGGAGAGGTTTAGATTGGATATCAGGAAAATTTCTTCACTGAAAGGATTATCAAGCACTGGAACAGGCTACCAGGTTAAGTGGTTGAGTTACCATCCGAAGGCAAAGTCATGAAATATATAATCAGTTATCATATACCTAAGGGTTTGAATCCCATGTTTTTCAAAAAATCATATAATATTGGGACTATATTACAAGTAACCTATCAGAGTGATCATTAAAAGTAATTAGGAAAGTTTTAAAGAGAGAAAACCTAGAAAAATTTGACTATTTCATTTTCTCCTCTGTAAACTGGAGGAATTGTGCACAGGGGCATGATGTTTTCTGAATTTTGGACACAAAGTGATGAATGGTTCTTGGTGCTTAGCCAGACAATGCACAAGGCAAGAAAAGGCCACAGTGTAATAGCAGCCATAATCTATTCAAATTCAAAATCCCATGGAATGAACAAGTCTCAGAATTTCAGTAAAAATAAGAGGCTTTTGAATAGAATTTAAAACAAGTTTCTAAAGCCAAATGTTTGCAAGACGCCCCAGCCCTGGAAGTGTTCAAGGCCGGGTTGGGTGGGGGGCTGAGCAACCTCATCTAGTGAACAGTGTCCCTGGCCATGGCAGGGGATTTGGAACTACATAAAGTGCCTTCCAACTCAAGCCATTCTATGATTCTATGTTGCTTTGAAGACCTTGTGAAACCTTAGAATTCTAGTGTAAAAAGGAAAATATACCAAATAACTTGAAAATCATTAAATAAAGCTAAAGCTAGCAAGGCAACCAAACTAGTGACTGCAAATCAGGATGTCCAAGCAAGAACAGATTGTCTTCTAGATGAACAAGAACTGAGAGAGACAAAGAAGAAAGGCTTTATATGTATATAGACACATATATGCATGAATTTAGATAGTGAAAGAGCTACAACTGACAGAGAGGCTCCAATTCTGCCAAAACTTACAAATTAGTTCTGCTTGAAGGAGAAAAGAGAAGGGAGTTGAGAAGACTTGGTCATATTGTCTTTACCAGATGTGCCAGACTGACTGCATTTTGAGCGGTGAAAGCATCAAAACCACTGTGCCGTTCTCAGTGCCCCTCCCTGGCATGTCTGAGACAAGCAGTGATGAGCAATGATGAGCTGCTGCCGGTCACCATCAGTTCCTCAGCCATACGTAGGAGCATGTTGTTACCACAACAGGTCAGACACACACGACTACTTCTACTGCTGCACTCATATAATCATGACATCATAGAATAGTTTGGGTTGGAAGAGACCATTAAAGAGGTCTCTTTAAAGATCACCTAGTTATAACATCCTCATCAGGAACAGGGATATCTTTTACTAGACCAGATTGCTCAGGGCCCCGTCTAACCTGGCCTTGAGCACCTCCAGGGATAGAGCATCCACAACTTCTCTGGGAAACTTGTTCTAGTGCCTCACCACCCTCATCATAAAAAAATTTCTTCCTTATGTCCCATCTAAATCTACTCTCCTTCAGTTGAAAACCATTCCCCCTTTTTCTGTCACTATGGGTAGTGTCTTGTTCCCAGATATCAGTAAGCAGGGCATGGGTGCCCTTGTGCTTGAAGAGCCTGTCATGTTGTGTGTATGTGTTTGTGGTGCTTGGCAGGCAGCCACAAGTTGACATGGTCATGGAACCTCCTCCAGACTGCCAGAACCTTTTTGTCCCCAGATTCAGGCTGCCAAAGGCTTCCCAGTATCAGGTATCTCATGTGCCCCAACATAGCTGTGTTTGTCCCATTTCAACAAGTGTAAAAAAAAAAAAGACACGTAAGCGAAGGTAAGCCCCAATTTCCTGCTTGAGAATCTTTCTTCACAGTGTTAGAAAGTTGAGTGCTGAAATACAGTTGCAGCTGGAAGGTAAAGTGACATTGTGCCTTTGTAGAAGTAGATATTCCCAGTCCAGGTACTTGTGATTCAGTGTGCTAGAGTCACTGAGAGCCAATACCAGGATTGCAGAGGTGGTAAATGTTCTTCTTCTATAAAGATATGGACCAGCCTACACCCACAGTAATTGCAGGACTATTATGAGGTGATACCTTTCAGTATGTCAGTATTCACCACAGTACCTTACTTCTGTGATGATGAAGCCCACACAAAAGTAGCCTTCCTTCTTACAGGCTTGAGGCTGCCATGGTGGATGATAATCCTGGCTGTGAAACAGCTCTCAGGCAGGATTCTAGGAAGACAGTGAGTGGTACAAAGGGTACAGAGCAATGAGCTTCTCCCTCCAGCCCAAATAAAGCAATCCTGTTTCTTCTATGAAGAGTCAAAGTGTTGCTTGCCCATTTCAGCATAGAAATACGGATCCAGATGGATCTCAACCCCTGAGCAGCACTTCTTAACACCAGGGTAGGATATTCTTCTTTATTATTGGAAGGAGTTCCTGACACTCAGTTGAAGAGCTAGAACTGCTTTACAATGAGATCGTTTCACTCTGGAGTCTTCTAGTTTTGAAAGATAGGTATCTTGACCATTAAATTTACCATGCTGTAATCACAGCCAATCAATCTCGTGCCAGTCATTGGCTTTAGCAAGACAGAATTAAAGTAATTCAAACAGTGACAGACTTTGTCCTCCAGTCCTGTTTAAATACATTGCTCAGGATTCTACAAGGACTCTTACTGGACTCTTACTGAATCTTTCTGGAAGATGCTCAATGCCCTCATATGTTTCATAGGTAGATCTAAGGTGTCACACACTGCATATGGAAAGAAGTATCTCTTTCTACTGACACCAGAAATACCCATTTATATAACCTCCTATGTCTTATTTGTTATTATCTAAAACCTTCTAGAGTCCCACATTCACTATGTGAGAGGAATCGAGCAGAGTAATTTTCTTAGCCTATGCAAAGATGTGGGTTCACTCTGTCAAAGTTCAGCTTTCCTTAGGGAGATCCCTAAGAACAGCTCAACACCAGCTGTGTTGGTACTAGGAGGTACTTGCAAAACTAGTCATTCATACATGTTTCAAGCATTAAACTTTCACAAAAGTGCTTAGGTTTGATGCTACATCCAATCAATCAGGCTTTTTTTCACCTGAAGACTTTAAAATCCAGCTACAGATAAAGGAGGGACTATTTAAATCCCCTATAAGGGAGTTGCATTTTTATAGACTATATATGAGTCCTCTTAAGCACAGGAAGCGTTAGAACCATCATCCCTTACATATTGTGCTGTTTCTTCAATGAAACAATAAAGTGTTTTAGCTTTTTTTAGTTTTTTAGTTTTTTAGTTTTGGTCAAGGGATAATTTAAAAAAAGAGGTATGTCTGTAAAAAAATGTAGTGACATTAATGCATTGTGCAATGTAAGAAGCATTTGTGTTCATGCTGAGATGTTTAAACATTTGCCTCCTAAACTTTTAAAAATGAAGTCACCTTTGTTTAGTCCCCCTTTCCCCAATCAGTTAGTATAAACAGCAAGCCAAATGATTCCTCTTTATTCTTTTTATTCTTGTTTGCTAGTACTGTTCTGATTTTGCAACCAAAATCAAAGGATATACTTAAAAGATGCTCTATCAAAGACATTCCAAATATATGAAAGTTTTAAGATTCCAGATTTTTTACACCAGGATATATATCTAGCACTGTAGCCACAGGAATGTACAGAGTCATGATTCTGTAGCAGATTTTTAGAACAGAGCTAATTTTAAGAATAGCACTATTATTGTCAAAATGTGGCTTCATCATTTTAGAGGACTTAGAACTTGTTGTAGAACTCAAAACCAGAATTCACAATATTATGAGATGATCAGGGAAAGAAAGCAAAAAAGATAATGTCCCAAACAAACTATTTTTTAATACAAACTTAAATATGAATGTATTATATAAGACCCTGATGAGACCCTCCACACATTATTATACATATTTCTGGCCACTCATTGAAAAAAAAAAGGAATAGTTTAAATAGGAATAGGTGTAAAAAAGGTCAAAAAAGATGGCTAAGTGAGCAAACAACCTAGAGTACAAGAGGAAATATAAAAGAAGTTGTCTTGTTTAGCCTAGAAAAATGAAAGGTATGAGGAGTTAAGACTGTGTTGTATAAATTCAGCAGGTGGCTATATGCCACAGAAGGAAATGAGCTACTTAAGAAAAAGATAATGTTAGCAAAGAACAAATTAGTATAAACCAGTCATGAATAAAATTAGACTGGAAATTAGAAAAAGATTTCTAAGTAGCAGAGAAGCAAGGTTCTGGAACAGCCCTCTAATGGGAGTTGTGGAGGGCAAAACACCTATATAATGCTAAAACAGAGACTGAAATAAGTGTTAATAAGGGTATCTTGTGTAGTTGTCTACAATGTGGAGGACTCTCTCAGTGACCTGTTAGTTTTCTGCCATCTTTATCCTTTGTGGCTAAATTATTTGCTGAAAGGTCAGGAGGAAGTCTGGGTAGATCTTGGTTCCCCTATATCAGAGGTCAGCATTGCAAACTTGTGATTTTCCTTCTTATTCCACTGTGGCTTTAGTTTTAAAAATTCACCTTACAGAAACTGAAAATATATATGGAATCTTTCTTTCTTGGAGAGAGTTAAAAAAAAAAAAAAAAGCTGTTTCTACTTTTTTGGCTACAGAAAAGAATTAAAAACCTATGAGTATTTTAGGAGCTTAATAAAACATGGGGCTATGAAACACCTAATATTTTTAGCTAATCTAAAAACTTGGGGCTATTAATAATTTCTCATTCTCATTCAAATCCAGCTTCCTTCCCTGAAACATTACTCTCCTCAGTACTTTATAGCATGCTATGAAGTTATTTTCCCCCCAGCACAAAAAACCCTCTGTGCACCACTCAAACTATGGCCCCAAGCAGGCCTTTCTCATCCCCTCCAAAAGAAAGGAATGAGCTCTAGACTTATTTTGCTGGTACATGTGTCACCTGCGTCACCATGTGCATCCTCTCGGTGAGTTCATTAACAGTTTAAACCAAAGGAAAAGAGGCTTTAGAGACAATCTGTGAGGAAGTATAGAATCACAGGATCATCATAGAATGGTTTGGGTGTGAAGGGACCTTAAAGGTCATGTAGTTCCAAGCCCCCCCACCGTGGGCAGAGACATCTTCCACTAAAGTATCCAAGTTGCTCAAAGTTGAATCGTTCCTTCCCATTTTACCTCTTGGTAGGGAAGGATATGATACCACTTCATCAGCATCCATCTAGTGGCATGGTCTGTGGGCACCACACTGCAAAGGGTCAAGTGTCACTGGAAGCCACTGTCATTGTGGCTGCATTGAGCAAGTCACTGATGTTTCTGGTTGGTTTGCTGGTCAGATGAGGTCAAATCCAGTGGAGTCACGGTCACCTGTGGTCTCCTACCTTAGACAGGTGGCTTCTCTACAATGTATCTGACATCATGTATTTTTTTATAAAGGAGGTTTTTTACAATATTCTTCAATATGGACCTTCTCAGGTTAAAATTCTTTCTTACCAGTAGTGATGCAGAACTGGAGATAAGCCCTGTCAATCAACTGCTTTTCTTCGTAGCATCTACCACACACCATATTCTTAGCAGGTTAGAAACCCAGTGACTTACACTATGTCAAACATTCTATGGCTATGTGGCCTAGCTAAATAGAAAAGTTGACTATAATTTTCAAATAAAGGCCACCGCTAGAGTATAATATCTCAGATATTGTCTACATAGCAGAACCCCACTATGTGTCTTGTCTAGTTACAGTGATTTCTCTCAGGTATAATTTTCACCCAGTGTTCTCACAGCACAGATGACAGACCCTCCATTGTTTCAGCATGCCAGCCACTGGTGGAGCTGTGTTCTGGACTCTCAGTAAATGTGTTAAGACTTACAGCTCCATGGTAAATTCTTCAACAGCTTCACTCTTGGCATTCTGAAAAAAAATACCAATTTTCCATAAATACTGTTTACGGAGGTCAAGTATTTAAAAGACTTTTAGCAATTCCATGTTATGGTTTTCTTTCTTTAGTCACGTGGTTTCCAGCACAACCTTATCCCTGAAAGACAGGAAAGTGTTTGTGTGTTACTCTCCAGGTGTACTCAGGCAGCAAGACTGGAAAAAAAAAGAAAATCAGCTACCTTTTGAACTGCATACCTTTGCATTTCAAAAAGGAATCTTTCCAGCTGTTTTCAAAGCTTTATCATCTCTGTGATTCCCATGCCATGCTGTCATCCCTTTAAAAACACTTAAATAAAACTTAGCTGCACAGCTCTATCTGTGAAAGTAGCATTTATTCACCTCTGAGTCACAGGGAAAGGGTGAAAACCTGACTTGCATAGAAAAGGAATAGGTAAAAATAAAATTAAGGTTATTTATTATATTTATTAAGTTTTTCTCACTCCAGAGCGGAAAAAAGTCTGAGTCATCCTACATTTCTAATTAATACTCAAGAACCCACTAAAGACATAGCAGTAGCTCCAAAGGCCCAGGACAGTCTGTGTGGATTTTTAGCAGTTTCCCATGAAAATCAGGCTTCTGTGACCTGCCCATCCATCAGGTCCTCCCTTCTACCACAGAACATGTTACTTTCTTGTAATTTCCATTCTGCTGGCCCATTTCAGCCAAAACTGATACTTGAGAAAATGGCCTATGCACCTCTTTTCTGTTTCTCCAGCCTTCATCCCCAAGATCACTCCCACTGTTTTTCCAGGGGCTTTTCACTCAACCAGAACAGGTACAGGGAAAGACACAACTGGGTTTTGCCCTACACCACAGTCCATGGAAAAGCTCACCAGGAAAGGGAAAAATCTCTCGGTGTCTGCTAGCACGTGGAGAAACTGCCTGTGATGGGTCTCTTGTGGTGCAGGGAGACTGCAGCAGCACTTTGGAGGACAAACACTCATCTGCTTCTCCTTCTGGCTGAAATGTGACATTTTGCCTTTGTGCAGCTTGGCCACTTAGTCACACAGCTTTTATCACACTGTGATAAAAGTGCCCTGGCAGCCAGGAGGACCAACCATGTCCTGGGGGGCATCAGGCAAAGCATCATCAGCTGGTCAAGGGAGGGGATTGTCCTGCCCTGCTCTGCCCTGGGGCGGCCTCACCTTGAATATTGTGTGTGGCTTTTGGCACCACAACATAAGAAAGATATTAAGTTATTAGAGAGTGTCCAAAGGAGGGCAAAGAAATGGTGAAGGGCCTTGAGGGGAAGCCATAAGAGAAGTGGCTGAGGTCACTTGGTCTGTTCAGCCTGGAGGAGACTGAGGGGAGACCTCATCGCAGTCTACAACTTCCTTGTGAGGGGAAGAGGAGGGGCAGACACTCATCTCTTCTCTGTAGTGACCAGTGACAGGACCCAAGGGAATGGCCTGAAGTTGTGTCAGGGGAGGCTTAGGCTGGATAGTAGAAAAAGCTTTTTCACCCGGAGGGTGGCTGGATATTGGAACAGGCTCCCCAGGGCAGTGGTCACAGCACCAAGCCTAAAGGAATTCAAGAAGCATTTGGATGATGCTTTCAAGCACATGGTGTGACTCTTGGGAATGGTCCTGTGCAGGACTAGGAGTTGGACTTCAATGATACTTGTAGGTCCCTTCCAACTCAGCATATTCTGGGATTCTGTGATATATGAAGATCCACTGGAGTCCAACCCAAGACCTCTAACACACACACAAAAAGAAGTAGCTCATGAGCAAAACCTGGTCCAAAACTTTACATGGAGAACCACATTGCGATGTTGTGACATGATGTATTAAATTTAGCTTTGCTTTCTGAGATAAAAAGCCCAAGACATCCATGATCATAGTTTTAATTTTGAAAAAGAGATCTATACAAAAAATGGGAAATGCAAAATAAAAGCAGTCAAAAGGGTAACATTCTTATAATAAATGTTTATCTCTTTAATATAAATAGTATATTATATTATTGTGTCTAATTCTGCAAGGCAGATGAATCTTTCCCTTTCTTGCTGCACTTAAGCATACATATTGAAAAGTTGTGGCAGTGGAAATTCAGAAGAAAACACACAAAAATGAAGGTCTGCCAGCATCACATGTTTGTTTCACCTCCAGTAGTACTAGAGTTGCAGAGCTGAGTCTGTACCAGCTGTGGTGGGGAGAGAGTGAAGGGACATTGGTTTGCATTCCTCTCCTTAAAGATGCTGGAGCAGGCTCCTGCTCCAGAGGTATGAGGCTCTGATGAAGGATCTGCCCTTTCCAAGGAGGACTGGTCCTGATGACAAGCGCCCTTCCAAAGTGTTAAGGGCTATATAGAGGAGGTGTAGGCAGAGAAAAATCTTTCTTTCTCATCCCCTTTCTTTTTTGCATGTCACTTGCAGCATTCTGTTGGCAGATGGTGTTTCAGCTGATGAAGACCCATCATAGCTTCAGTATGTAGCTCAAGCTAAATGACTCAAAGGCCATTAACTTTGTTTTGCTGTTCATATTTTTAATATGTGTGCTTTCTATTTGATGAGGTGGTATCTGTTCCACTGTAATTGGCCTACCAATTTTTGCTTTCACTGGCACTCTCTGACAGGCAGTTCTCTGAACTGATGTGTACCTGAACAGATAAAATTATTAAATCACATTAAATCATTTCAAGAGAAAGCATCCATGCAAATCAGTCTTTTTACAGTTTAATGTGTTAGAATGATAATGCTGCAAGAGAAATCATCCACATATTATTAGGAGAGAGGTAAAGACCATCCAGTCTTTCTATCCAGAGTGTCATGTTACTTATCAGTGCATTCCCACCTTGGAATCTGCATTCTTTCTTTATCAAGTGTTCATACTTCTGCTGCAAATCAGCAGACGCCACAAAAGGAAAAAAGCCCTGATGATTTGATAAAAGAAAAGATGTTTTTCTTGTACAAAGTGTACCAGTAACCTAAATACTTCTACAGTATCATTTCTACCTGAGAGCCAGCTCTATGACTAAAATATTCATATTCACAAATAAGTTCACTAATCTTTCTAGTGTGTTTCTGAATTAGAGTTTTACCTTCAACAATCCCCTACAGCAATGCATTCTAAAATGTAATTATGTGTTATGAAAAAAACTCCCATTTGTTTTAAATTCTTCCTGATAACTTAGTTTGGTTGTCAGTGGGTTCTCTGGATATGACAAACCAATAATTTTTCCCTGTTATCTTTTGTTATAGCTTCTGTTGTCCAAGTTGAGGAATCCTAGTTTATTTTTGTCTCCCTAAAGCTCTTCTAAACCACTGATTCCACTTGTTACATTTCTCTGGAGTATTTCTAGGTCTCCTGGATCAGCTCCAGCATGGTTTTTCTTCCACCTTCCCGCTCTTGTTCCTAACGGTAAGAGGCAGATTATATACTCATCTCATATAATAACAGTCAAAAACTTCTCTATCCATAATCCCAGAGGATTTTAACAACAACTTTAAAAAATACCCACAGGTTCAGCAATTCCGGAGCACACAGCTCCCGGAAGTTGTTCAAGACAAAACTAAGGAACCTCCTGGGTCATTCTAAGCAGTAGCTGAAAGGCAGCCTTCTCCCTGTCCTCCAGCATTCCTAGCATTGTATACTGCTAATAAATGGGAATCCAGATAGATCCATTAACAGGCCTGTTATTCTGACCTTATCCCAAGGAAAATAAAGGAGTTATTAAAACATTCCTTTAAAAAAGGTTTTTAAAAGCATGCTGCTCTGAACAAATTTGCTTCAGCTCCCAGTGCCCTTCTTCCACCTCTTTATTAAAAATGATACTCATAATTGTCAAGCTTTAGTTGTTGCTATGTGCCATCTTTGTGAGTTCTTTTAGACCATCACAGGTGAATTAAAAGCACTGTTTAAAACTGTGCTGCTTGATGATGCTGCATAATGTCACGTTCCAAATATCTTTTCCTATTCAGAATTTGTCCAAATCAGGAACTAGGAGATTTTCACTGCTGTGAAATCTGATCACAGAGCCAGAGATTTAACAGTGCTTGACACATGGCTTTGGTTTGGACTCTCTTGTGTGAAAAACTGTCTGGGGGGGTGCCATTCTGCAGAAAACCATTTTCAGAAGGAGGATTGTGAGAAGCCTTCAACTATCAGAGTTTCCATCAGTCAGTAGTTTGATTCCCACAGAGGTGATGACAGCCTCCTGAGCTTCAGGCTCAGCATGTACCAGGGATCTCTTGGTCGCCGTGGCTCTAGCAGCTGCAGTATTCACACACTGTAACTCACTAACCAGTGGTTAAGCCCAGTGGCAGATACTAATAGCAGCAGCCTCTTTCCATTTCTCAAGTCCATTTTAAATTAATAAGAATGTTCCCCTTCTGTTTTTCATCCACGAAGAGACCCCCTTCGCATATTAATTTAATGTTAAATTGATGGATTAAATTATACCAAGCTCAAAATCAATTCTGCACATATTCATTAGAAAGGACTAAATCCCTTAGTAAGGATAAAGCACAGAAAATGCATTTAGAGACACTGATAAGTCCAGGTCCATTATATGTCATTTTAAACAAAGAGCAAAAAAAAGCCCCCTTGGAGACGCTCTATCAGCTATTAAACAGAGACATTGCATGCACAGGGAGATTGATGATTAGCATTTCCATTCTCAGAACGGCTCTCCCTGGGCTGATGATAACAAGTAAATGCCTCTTCATGTCTTTGTCACAGTTCACAGAGAAGCAGATGCCTAGACTAAGCTCTTCTCCTTTGTCTTTCCTCTTGTGCAATCAGTTAACAAGTGCAAAAGCACAACAGCATCCACTATTTGCTGGAATTCTTTGATCTCTGGTAGGATCAGGTGGCAATCTTACATATTTTTCCTTTTGTTTTTTTGTACTGGCCATTTCTTTCCTGAAAGCCTCCGTGATTGTAAGCTCATTACATCACTCACTAGCATGGGAGGTCTTTCATTTGATAACATGGGACAGACCATCTTTCTCATGGCTGCTGGCCAGGAGAACCTTTCCAGTCTACAAAAACCAAAGCTCAAGCTCTAGACTCTCTTCAGCTTTTGTCATTCCAACACACAGCTTTGAACCTGAATCCAGGTTTCATAGACGTGTCTGTTTCTAAAAACAAATCATCTAAACCCAAATTGCCTGAAATTGAGAATTTCAGAAACTTGTACACATCGACATTTGCACCTAAGGTCTTCTATCTGCTTCAGTTTTACCAGGCTTGGGATTTTTCTTGAGATTTTGCCTCATTTGGCAGTCAATGTGTACCATGGAAGAAATGCTACTCCTTTAATGAATATTAGGCTTATTTGAGAAAAGCACTTCACCTTCCAAATCATAGAATCAGTTGGGTTGAAAAAGAACTCTGAGATCATCAAGTCCAACCCTTGATCCACTACCACCATGGTTACTAGACCATGGCACTCAGTGCCACATCCAGTCTCAACTTAAAAACCTCCAGGGACGGAGAATCCACCACTTCCCTGGGCAGCCCATTCCAATGTCTGATTACCCTCTCTGTAAAGAATTTCTTCCTAATATCCAACCTAAACTTCCCCTCCCAGTGCTTAAGACCATGCCCTCTTGTCTTATTGATAGCTGCCTGGGAGAAGAGACCGATCCCCACCTGGCTACAACCTCCTCTCAGGTAGTTGTAGACAGGGATGAGCCTCTTCTTCTCCAGGCTAAACAACCCCAGCTCCCTTAGCCTCTCCTCATAGGACTTGTGTTCAAGTCCCTTCACCAGCCTGGTTGCTCTTCTCTGGACCTGCTCCAGTACCTCAATATCCTTCCCGAACTCAGGGGCCCAGAACAGGACACAAGACTTGAGGAGTGGCCTCACCAGTGTCATGTACAGTGGAAGAATCACTTTCCTGGTCCTTCTGGCCACACTGTTCCTGGTCCAGGCCAGGATGCCACTGGCCTTCTTGACCACCTGGGCCCACTGGTGGCTCATGTTCAGCTTCCTGTCAATCCAAACTCCCAGGTCCCTTTCTGCCTGGCTGGTCTCCAGCCACTCTACCACCAATGCCTGTTTTCTGGACAGAAGCAGTTACCTAAGCTGCTTAGGAAGCAGGCAGGCCAGTCCTGTCTTCCTTCTGCTTGTAACCAGAAGTGCTATCAGTCCATGAAAGGAAGGGGAGGAGCAGCAGCCCAAGGTTCATTAGTATCCTGAGCTGCTGTTCTCCTACAAGCCCTACAGACTGCCCTGCCTTGAGCTGAGCTATGGGGGTAGAGAATGGAGACATGTTAGAACAGTTCTGTTAGGCTCAAGTAAATCTCAAAAGCAGGCAGGACTATCTCCTGCAGAGAGGAGAGGAAAGGGAAAGAAAGTAAAGTAGCACCAAGAAGTTATCTAAGATAATTCTTTGAGATTTTTTACATCTTTCCATTTTGGAGACAATGATACTATCTTTCTTATTTAAAAAAAAAAAAATTCAAGCTCTGATTCACAACATTTGATGTCATGAAACTTGCAGTACTTTACCTCTAGTCCAACTCATTACTCTAGTCCTTGCAGCTTCTCCACAACAGGAAGCTGAGGATCATTACCATAGGTATAAGCTCAGCTACTTATACGTTTTTAGTTTAGTCTGCAATGATTGCTAGTGCAAAGGGGAAGAAAAGACAATGTAACGATGTACAAACTGACTTAATAATGATATTCAAAGTATGAAAATGTTTCTAAAGTCCTGTGTGTTTTCAGAATGTGTGTAAATTCAGTGGGTTTGATCCCATTTTACAGATATGGAAGTTCATAGTGATCAGTCTTACAGCTCATGCTGCATGAAAATAGATTTGATATAAAGGGAAAGGGCACAGAGTATTGTGTACCTTATATAAAATAACAAAGTGGTTACAGATATCTTCTTTTTTATGCATGACATTTTAAATTTTAATAAGAAAAGGCACAACAACTTTTTGACTACTGAGCCAATTTTTGGAAAATTGTGCAGTATGCCCAGAGTTGTGCATTACATAAGGTGAAATATCAAAATTGCTAACTCAGTTTTATGCCTAATCCCTCCTGTGGGAAGTGAAATTGTGACAGATGGTTGCTGTACTCATTACCCCTTTATTCAAAATGAATAATGATTTACCATTAAATCCCACTAAAAAGAATGTACCTATTCATGTAACAAGGTTTATTCAGTGTAACCAAAGAATCTGGTCTTTATTTTGTCAAGAGCTTTATATTTCAAATCCATAAATTGAACTAATAGTATTCATTTAGCTACATATCCAAGGCTGCAGACAGCTTGAATCCAAAACATTTTTTTTTCTGTGGTAAACATAGTTCCCTGTTTTTTGCATAGAAAGTAGGAATGAATTAAGTATAGTTTTAGGCAATCAGGATCTCTCTTCTAGGCCTGGGAGTAATGTTAATTCACTGTGAAAAAAGGTGAAAGTCTCTAAACTTGACCTCAGTGAAACAAAAAGGGGAATTTCTATCTTATAAATAAAAGTTACTGGGAAATTCTTGTTCAAAAATACTATTTGTGACAAAGATGGGAAGAGTAATCTTAGTTCCATAAATATTCCAATACAACATGGGGCTTTATGGTGTGTTGGGTCTCACTGAATTGAAATGTTAAGAAGAAAAAAATTATAATTCTTTTTATATTGAGAAAAACTTATGTTTTATAATATGTAAAGCATATTTGGAACTTTCCAAATTTTATTTTGAGAACTGGCAAAACTAATCTACACATACTGCATACTCTGTCACCATAACATTTAATATTTCTATTAATTATTTTATCAACTAAAATATAGTGGAAAAGCAATTAGGGTTATCCTGAGCAGGTAACATGATTTTACCCCCCACCTGTTTTTCAATGTGATCTGAGTTAATTCCAGCTTTCTATCATGTACCTAAAGCTAAGTGTAGACAGGGATATTCGGCTTATGGATATTTGGCTAAGTGATAATTTGATCATGCTTTAAAGCAATAAATCCCCAGTCACTTGTTAGTGAAAACAGTGTTTATTCTTGTCTTCTTGTTCTGGATTAGAGGAGGGTGGTTGGCTTCCAACCCTCAGTGGTCAAACACCATATCAATAAAATCCCAGCTCTTTCACAGATAGATAGATAAATAGATAGATAGATAGAACAACACCAAGTAATGCTTTCATGTATTCAAGGGGTTTTGATAGGAAGTTCAACATTGTTAATTGTTAATGCTGAACTACAGAGGCAACACTGTTTACATCCTCTGTTGAAGTGGATGCTTCTAATTTTAGTTCTTAATGTAAATAGAACACCTGCATCTTTCATTTACTTCTGAACAACTTAACACTGAAAGAAATAAATATTTCTCTTCTAATGTTTCTCTTTTTAAATTGTGCTTTTTCTGCAGGCTTGTCATGTTATGGTAGCTGTTTTGAATGATGATTTATTGATGAACACTTACGTCCAGCGATGCCTTGGGCACATAGTTACCTTGGAACAGTGTTAGGCATTCAGTTGGGGTCAGCAAGTCCTCTTGCCATCAGTAGAACTCTTTGCAAAATTGGTGTCCTAGGTGTGATTTGCAAATGCTTATCTTCTTTCTGCTTTGGTCTTAATTTTTATCTCTTATAATTTCACTGATAGTCTTGACGACAAATTGGTCTCATTTCACCAGTCATTGCATCAGAATTGCTATGACTGTTCATAAATAAGAACTGAAGAACTTAGCCCAACATATTTTTTACCATAGTAGCAAACAAGCCTCTAAAGATTGAGTATCAGATTACTCAGCAAGTCATATAAATCAAGATTTCAGAACAAAATATTAAGCTTCTGTTTAAAAAAAAAAAAAAATAAAAAATTAGTCTAACTAAAGATCCTCCAGCCTCAAGTAAACATTTATACTCAGAGTATAGAGTAAAATGTTCAAAAAGGGTCTACGCCCCAATACAATTAGAACTAAGATCTATCTATTGTGATGATCAGTGAATCCTATTACAATGTTATTTCATTTTGTCATTTAAAATGTCTATTACAGCTGTTTCCCCCTAACCAAACATCTCAGTCTTGGCTCAAAGCTGTGAAGCTCTAACAGTAAATATTTCCACCAATGTTTTATTTTTGCGTTGCATTTTTCCATGTTTTTTTCAGTAACCTGATTCTATAAGCAGTGGTAGAGGCAATATTCTTCAAGAATATTAGTCCTGAATCTCTTTCCTGGCAGTTGATATATATTGCTCCCAATAGATAGTCTTTGATATCCTCACATTATTTTTGCTGATTTTTTCCAATATTCTAAGGTCTATAGGTGCTAAACTGTGTAACATTGCTTAATACAGCCATAGGTTGGCTAGCACTGAAAAGTTCAAATCAACTGTTGAACACTAACTACCTCTACCCCCTTCCCCTCTCATTCATATCTTTTCAGCAATGTCAAGTTTCTTGGTATAGATCTTTTTCCTCCAATACCCTCTGCAATGGTTTCATTTTTACCCAACAGGTGTCTAGCATAAAATATATACACTATCAGATGAAAAGGTAGTAAATTCCAGGGCTTCCTACTTCCAGCCAGGTGCCCTAACTGCTAGGGCATGAGATTCCTTCCTGCCATGCAACTTTACCTTCTGGGAGACATGATGGCCCAGCAGCAACGGGAGTGGATGACTGTGATCCTGTTCTCTACAGATATATAGGATGAAGGTCTGGGCATACTGACAGCATGCAGGAGAATTATGCTTAGACTAGGACATCATTTCAACACCAGCCTGATGTAAAAAGTAGTCAGCTTTTTCCCCCGGGACCATGCTCGCACTTGGGTGCTTCGGTCTGTGAATCACTGGTTTTTGAAGGCACTCAGATCAAGAGGACCATTACTTCCGAATACCATCCTGGTACTCAGTGATACAAGACAGCTTCAGTGTCTCCAGGACCACAGCAGTCTCTGTCACCTTCCTAGTCCTCAGGGCTGTCTCCTCATCAAGCTTGTGGCTGCAGAGCAGATCTTGGATTGCCAACAGTTCTGTCCCCTTGGGACCAGGCTCTGAAAACATGCCTGTCCTTCACCATGTGGCTTCCCTACTCAAAACATTCAGCTATCGCATCAAGCTCTTTTCTTGAGGCTCTCTTTCTTATGGCTTTCTCTTGAACAACTTCCAGCAGGCAAGGTGAAGAAGCAGCAATGGTTTTCTACCAAACCATGTAGTAGCAGCGCCTTTCTTGCAGGGCAGCTCAATGATTAGTGATGAAATAAGTTCCTTCTCCTGACTAAGACCTTTCAGCTCAACATCTGCCTCTGAGAGGAGCACTGCATGCACAAGTCTTTGTGCTATGTGACAGGGGGAACACATCTGCTTGAGATGAGTGAGAGAGAAGGAAAATGAACCATGAGTTAGTGGTGTAGCACAGTAGTGTTGGGGTCCCATCTAGGGAAGAAGTGAGAGCTTCCATTTCTTGCTCCAGAATTTATACATGCCGTTTATGTAATGTTGTCCCAGTTTAAATGAGACAAGGGTCTTTTGCTGAGGATGGATTAGGAGGAAAAGACCCAAACTTCTCTTTCCAAGCAATTATAAATCCAAAATTAAGAGGCTTCGATTGAAGGAAAACAAATTATGGAAAAGGGAAAATAACAGCCCTTTATTAAAAGGTATGTGTGTATTAACAGGAACACGAAAAAAACCCAAGTAAAATAACTAAGTAATACTCCTATACCCACCAATAATCCCCTTCAAGAACAAAACCGATAAACCGGCAAAAGGAAAATAGTTCAATTTCTTGCACCCTTTGGTGCAGTTCCAACCACAGTCAGCAGGGGGCGCCGTCGGGTCACTGGAGATGCAAAATTTGTAATGTCCTGTACCATTCACCAGGTGGCGCTGTTGGGTCACTGAAGGAGTAGAACTTGTAATGTCCAGTGCCCGTCACCAGGTGGCGCTGTGAGCTCCTTGGCTGCCGCCAGGTGGTGGGGGGGGGTGGGGGAAGAAGGGGAAGGAAAACAACAGCAATAAAACAGAAAGTTCTCCCAATGGAAGAAAACTCACAAACTTCAGCTGATTAGGGTCCATTGCAAGCAGGGCCTGCAGCCAGCCACAGCCGAACCAAGAGCAGCAGCCAGAACTCCCCTCCGACAGGAAAGAGACAAAGGAACCCGGCAGTGTCTGCAGCCCGCAGCAGCCTCTCACCCCGGCAGAGAGAGAGACTCTCCTCTCCACCCAGCCTCCACCCCCTTCCAGTCACACACCAGCCAACTCCCCCCCTTCGTTGTCAAGGAAACAAATCTCGGCCATTAGGGGCTCGGGCTGATTCTTTTGTTCAACTAATGGGCAATATACAGAGCACACACACACGGCAGGAGGAAAGAAAAATTCCTTGCTAAAAAATACGAACTATGACAAATGTACATGTAAATGAGACAGTTAATTCAGTTATTGTGGCACAAGTTAGAACCCACTACTCACTTTTTTACATGAATGCCATAATCATTCCTTTGCAGTCATGTCTCTCCTGGCTCAGTTAACTCCTGAAAAAGTCATAGAATCATAAACCAGCCCTGGTTGGAAGGAACCTTCAAAAGTCTTCTAGTTCAAGCTTTCGTAGGAAAGGGAGCACAGAGGAGGTTATCTAGCACCCTAACCAGTCACATCTTGAAAATACCCAGCCATGGAGACTCTACCAAATCCCTCATCTAAAGTCAAGTCACTAATGGGAACAAGTTAACAATAAAGGGTTGATAGGATGAGAGGAAGTGTTAAATTCATGGAAGAAAGAGAAGGGTGAGTGAGGGGTCCCCTGAGCTTCTGGATGAAAGGGGATGCAGCAGTATCTCCCCTACCGGTCATGTTCCCAAAGAAAGGAGTTATCCAACCTGAAGGACAGTATCTGCTTTACTTTCTTGTTCTCAGTTTTGTGATTTCGTTTACTTGTAAGAGCAGAGTCCCACTTGTCTTTGCCCTAGAGCACTTTCCAGGGGGAGAAGCTCTCCTGAGGTGGGATGTGGCAGGAAGCAGATGGGAGGTACTGACCCAGGAGCCAGTGCAGCAGGGGCTGAGAGGCTGCTGAATTAAGCAGGATGCCAGCCACACGTGTCCCAGAGGCAACACTTCCTAGGGACTGGAAGGGTCTGCTTGAAATTTGCTGCAATTCAGAAAGCTACCAAGTTGACTGAAACAAAGGCTGGAAGCAGAGACTGCTGCTGCAACGACACAGTCAAAGTTCTTCCTCATTCCTGTGTTTCTGCTCTGCTGTAACAAGGGAGTAGAGAAGAGCTCACTGTAGTGTTTGTGTCTAAATTTAATTTCCTTTCTTGAATCATTGAGGCTTTCTAACATTTCCTAGCAGTATTCTAATTCATTGGCTATTACATAGACCTTTGACAAGTACCTGAGTACTTAGACTGTAACAGGATTTGGGATGATTAGGCACTGCATTGGGAAGAAGTATGGAACAATTCTCCGTTTGTGATGATGTCAGAAGCACAATCTATGTACTTTTCTGCTGTGATTCTTTTCCCATTTCTAAGCTGGTGATTTAGATTATGGATTTATGAACCTTAAAAATGGCTTTTAAAACAGCTTATATTAAAATAAAGCATACAATATTTCTGAGATTGTGTTTGGTTTCAGATCTGTGATTTTTTTACCTTCTGAAGCTCATACACATTTACTGGCCCACTCTTCAAGTCCACTTCTGACTGATGCAGCTACAAATTTCCAAAAGCAGAGTAACCGTCAATTGATTCTGACAGTTCATTTCCTGATTCAATCCTGACTGTAATCATTCTGATCTGATGCATCACTTGTTGGCAGGAACATGATTCAGTGTTCAATCATAATGCAATGTTTTGATGAAAAGTTCTCCACACATATATAAAATATAATTGTAGTACAATGTATTTAACTGCCCATTGCTGTTCCAAGCATATGTTGTCTTAGGATTTCTCATAGGAAAACTACTTAGACATACTGAATGATAATAACTGCCACTAAATCAGGACAGCATTAACATCATTGTCACTTGATGTGGATTAATTTAACCAGTGCTAATGCATGTAAAAAATAATTAACCGGAAGTTTAATATGTATGCTTTAGCCTTTACAACAGATCAGCTAAGTAAAGAAAAATCCTATAAAGTTCACTCATTGTTCAATAGACCTTAGTGAAGAGTAAAGGATTTCTGAGATTCATTATACAAGGAGAGCTCATGAGCAACAGCCAAAAATTTTTTGTGCATCTTGGGAATGGAAACATTCCTGAGGTTTTGTAACATTCATTTCTTGCATAGACCAATTCCTTGTCTTATATTTCCTCTATCTCTGAATATTTATTTGCAAGAGACGTTATGGGAAACAAAAGGAAAAAATAGTGCTCTGGGATGCTGGTTACAAAGATACCGAGTACCTGAAAGTATGACAATAGGAAGTATTTTTTACACAACCACATTCTGTTTCTCAAGTATAGTCTGTAAAATAACAATATATTCAGCACTCTAGTGTCAAAGTTTATATAGCCCATGCTGAACCTTTTGATATTCTCTGGCTTTGAAGGTCTTAATTTGCAATAACTCCTTTTTTTTCCAGCATACAAAGAGCAAACAGACTAGATACACATACAAAGCTAGCTGATGTCTCATCAATGTCGATATTGCATGTAAAAATTTTGCAGTGTTGCTAGTGCATGTAGAAAGCCTTGCAAACTAATCTCCTCTTTGGCAGAATATGGGGCAGCATCTTCAGCTGGAGCACACTATCCACTTTGCATCAGTGTAAGATCAAGCCCTACATATTTTATTTAGGAAAAAAATTATGAAGTGAATTATGTTAATAAATGTTGAAGAGACTAGAGAAAGATGTACCACGGGTTGAAAAAGCAGAGCTAATGAGGTTTGACAGGTTAACTTTCCTGGAATTTGCCTAGGGTATCCCCTCAAGAAGTAGATGATTTCAAAATCAACATCCTCGAGTGAGCTTTTGCATAAGCTTTACCTTTCTCCTCCTAAGCGTTACAGGGGGAAAAAAGCTAAGTGTCTGTAAAAGCAAATAAAGAGAAATTTTAAGGGCAGATTAAGAGATCCAACAGCATGTTCCCAGAGGAAATGTGAAAGGAGAGCACAAATGAGTCTTTCTGTAGGCAAATGGAAAAGAAATTTTGTCTGGTTTAACTAGCAGTGGGTATAGCTGGTACTCATAAGAGTAGCATGGTGCCAGCTTGTCCATAGCTATCAGTACATATATATTGCAGTTAGCATGAATGTGACAGCCAGGGAGTACCCTGTGGTAGAAAGAAACCTAAGCCAGCTTCAGGCTAGTTAGCTTAGAAACAGCAGCCACCTATCATGGCAGAACAGACATGGATGGAGTCTGCAAAGCCAACGTTGCAAGAAAGGAAAATTATCCCGAAATCAGAAATAACCACAGAAATTAAAGTTTAATAGAAGTTTAAATATAAATAGTGTCTGCTCTTTGGGAGAACTGAGCGATTCAAGATAGCTGTTGGTCTCAAGCTTCTGCGAACCCTAATAGCCTATAAATGTTTTGGTCCTGGCCACCAGCCATCAGCAGATCAATTTTGCTCAGAATCCCTACATGCAAAATATATGAAGGTATTTGCAGAGATACAGGTCTGGCAAAAGTTGTACAGTTTTCACATCTACTTGTTCTGCTTTGCAGCACTGCAGTATCAAGGTAACCAAGTTAACCAGGCGTTTCCCATCTCTCAGTCATTTGCATCCATTGTAAGAAGTGAGTTAATATGCAGAATACTGTTAAAATTATTCATCAACCTGAAACCAAAGGTTCAATCACAGCCTCAGAAATAATAAGATATACTTCAGTTTAATATAAATTTCACTTAGCTGCATTGAAAACTTCATAATCGTCTAATTTAAAACACAGCACCACAGGGGGAAAATCTTTCTAGACAGCTATTTAGACTGGTTTTCTCTGACATTAGCAGAGATGGAAACTGATGGAATGGATCTAAATGCCTCCTTCCAAGCCACTGACTCTAATGAACATCCCAAATCCACTTCCATCTAAGCACCTTCCAGTTATAATATCGAATTACATTTCAGTCATTTTTTATAAAAGATGAGAAATTTAATTGAGGCATTTTATCACTGCAATACAGTATCTTATCAAAAGAAGTTATTAAAGCCATAGTGCAGTCTGCTCCAGCAGAAGATTTTGAAAAATTAGAAATTTTGGAGCATCTGAAAGCTGAAGGCCTGCTGAGAGCAAGCCCTCTCTCCAGCACAGTGTCTGCTGCTCCTAAGACCAGCCTGCAAGTGCTGCCTGGGAATTCTGCTGCAGCATTAGGTTTGCAAACAGAGGTTTTCTTTGCAAAAGAGAAGTTTAGATGCTTTCCAAGGTGCTTTGATGTTTGAAATACAATTTCAAATCTTTGTCACAAGTTCAGTTATAGAGCGGCAACAGCATTGTGATATACACAGACTTTTAGAAAGGATTCAGCAGTCATTTTCAAGTTCTACATTTGCCATCCAGATTTCTGGTAGTGTCTGATAATTTTTTTAAATCCTGCCACACCACTTATAAAAAGGCTTTTTCCTCCTTTGCTTCAGGAGACAGTCGCAAAAGTAGCAATTAAAGAGCACTGACTGATAGAAACTGTTTTGTGGCAAGTCAATTAGAGACCCAAACCAGTAAATCTATTCCAGCCGGGTTCAGAGCAGCATTCAGGCTAAATCACTGTGGTAGTCACTTCCAGGGGTAAACACGGTGTGCAAAGTGTTATCTGACTGGCAAAGACTGCAGTGCTGTGAACCCTGCAGCCCCTTTAGAGATGAGCCCTTAAAAAAACCCCACAACTGTAGTTACGAGTGCAGTAAGACTAAAGCACAAATTAAATGCTCCTTCAAATATAATGGCTTTTCAGCAGCCTATATCAGTAGATCCTTTAGGGTCTGAGAAGACACAATGCTGATGCCCCATCCATCGCTCTTGATGAGAAATAACTGAGGCAGGCATTATTTGACAACACGCAGTCCCTCTGTCCTGAAGAAAAACAGAATGGCAAAGGAAGAAATGGAGAGGGAAAGCTTTCCTGGCTATCCAGCTTCCATATAGCTGCTCCAAACCAAATTACACTGAAATGCTTCATATTGTTTGAAGTTCCCTTGCAAGTAGGAAGGCTGGATTTGAGGATGTGTGGGCTTTCTATTTTGTTTTGAGTTTCTGCTCTGTGGAGCAATTTACAATCGAATTGTCAAGCACATTATGCAAGAGAAAGCCCAGGGTATACTAGTTAATCTGCCACATAATTAGTGCCTTACTATTACATGGTATTTGTATATCCCAAGCATAACTTACATGATGTAAAGGGCGTTCTGGCTCCAAATTTGTAAGACTGTCAGTAGCTGGGGGGGAACGAGCCAGTACCTGGGCTGTGACACTGGCAGTGTAACACTGGCTCATGCTTTTGTGTATGTATTGCAATGAAAGGGAAAAAAAGACTGATCTGGGATATTTTCCTACTCTAGGTAGATGTAACTGGATATATATAAACCTGAGTACACACAAGTATTTCCCAAAAATATATATTAGCAACATTGTGTTTAAGAATTGAAAAAAAATATCTTTAGCAGTCACATAAAACTTTATTGCCTATGTTTTGAAAAGCTGCCTGCATGGGATAAATTATTTTTTAACTCTTTTAGCCCCTTCATTGTGTCACATTTCAAACGAAAAAACCCACATGTATTTCTTAGGAACACATCCCTGAAAAGTGTCCAAATAAAGTTTTGTACAAAAGCAATTCTAGGAAATCTAAAAAATCTGGTTTGAATCATAGAAGAGTCTTGAAAGCTATTATTTTTACACTTCCTTTTCTGACATACTTTTTTAAAGTTCCAGTGAGTAATCTGAAGTGCTGTGTTGAAAATAGTTCAAAAACTGGATGCCTTAGAAAATCCACAGCCTACTTTTTGTTTACCTCCTTGGGATTAATATTAAAACATAAAACTATTTCTTTATCCTTACCAAATTATAACACTAATTGCTACACACAAACAGAATTTTTAAATTAAAAAAAAAAATCAGATGAGCTACATTTAACTCTTAATTTATGCCAATTTCAGAAAATGGAGATTGTTGAATCAGGAGCATCCTTTAGCCACCTTCTTTGATGTAACTCCCTGAAAAAAAAAAATAGTCTTTTCAGCTATTATGCATTTCTATTCTCCATTGGCATTCGTCTAACAGACAGAACTGGTCCTTCAGCAGTCCTACAGTTTCACACAGATATGTGCCTTGCCAGCTCCTCTTTCTGTATCGCTTCGGGAGCAGTGAAATGATCACTCCCATTTCTCAAAGCAAGAGCTCCACCATTTGTTGGCCAGAAGCAGTGCATCCTTCCGCATCCTTCCAAGGGAGAGACAGGGAAACGGAAGCCAAAGAGTTTTCTTAACAGGGTGACATTTGAGAGGCGATGTGTATACGGGATTACTAAAGTTGCCTTTGCAAGAAACAGGAATAGAAATAGAATTTCTGCTCCCAAAATGCTTTCACTGCAGGATAAAGTCTCATTTTACACAGTGTTTAGGGATGGGGGAAAAGGCTGAAGAAGGGGAGTAGGGTACTGGGATTTGTCCATTGCTAAGTGGCACATGCTTCAAGAAAGATTCAGCAGCATCCTTGCTGGCCACCAAGTGACTGGAGCTCTGTTGGCAGACAGGGAGAGGGATGCTGGCACTGTAGAGATCAGTGTTAATATGCTGTTGTATGAAACACTGCTTCAAGGGAAGAGTGAACTCAGGACAGAATCACTGAATGGCCTGGGTTGGAAGGGACATTAAAGATCATTTAGTCCCAACCCTTCTGTCACTGGCAGGAACACCTTCCACTAGACAAGGTTGCTTAGAGCCCCATTCAACTTGGCCTTGAACACTTCCAGGGATGCAGCATCCACAACTTCTCTAGGCAAACTGTTCCAGTACCTCACCACCCTCACAGTAAATAGCATTATATATTGTACAATGAATATGCCTGGGATAGAAAATGCAACTGAAAAATAACATGCAAACACTGGGCTAGGCTTTGAGTCATTTTCCATAGTCCTGACAACATTATAATTGCCAAATTAAGGACTGGAAATGCAACAGTCGGGTTTGGTAATTAAAGAAGAATTCTGTTTTCCTCAAGAATAAATGACCCAAAGTGCATCTTCAAATTTTCCACAATGTTTCCAGGCTATGTGCATCTGTATTTCAGGACCTTAATTTTATAACCTCACATTTTCATCAAAGAGCAGGAGTTGCTCCTCAGGCAGCTCCAACACCAGGCACCTTAACCTCAGTCGCTCAGGACTCAAGATATTTAAAGGACTAAAGAAACCATGATGTTTACCAAGCCTGACCCACACAACAAGAGTCAAAGGATCTCTTTCCCTCGGTATCTTTTCCTGCCTTACACAAAACATATTTCTTTCTATCTTATACACTGTGTGCTTGTATAGTGGTACAGACTGAACTTTACTTGTTATGGCATAAACTTTCGTGGACTGTGGGGCAAGGGGGAAAGAGACACAGATGGAGAGACATAAAGGCAGAGGGAGTATATCCCCACTCTGATCTCTTATGGGTTTTCTGGTTTTGCAGGGGTGACCCAGATTCCAACAGCTTCTGGTGTGAATGAGGCCATATTGCCAAAGGACTCCCCACTCTGGCCAAGATCATGTCCTGTTCTGGGTGAAAGTCTCCCATGAGACATGACTAACCATATAATGTATTCATTCTTCCTAAGGCATAATTAGAAGCATATCTGAAGCCCCATGCATCAGATTTAAAAAGGATATTTTCAAATTCAACGTGATAGAGAATAAAGATATAAAAGTTGCCCTTCTTTTGGAAATCTTTTACTCCTCCAGTGAGAAGCTGAAGAAACTCCAAAGAATTGCAAAAGCTTTTACAAGAAAATTAATGAGAAAATTCTACTGAACTACCTGCTCCGTAATTAAAGAAATGAGAAATGCTTTCTTTGGGCATTTAGTTATGAAACAAAATTAAAATATCCATAAAATCACAAAAGATTGTAATACAAATACATTAATAATGCAGAAACCTTAATAACACTCTACAAAGTAGACAAGAATGATCAGCTTAAGAGTGCTTACGGGTTTCTAAATGTTTAAAACTATAGTAATGCCTATAATAGGAATGAAAAAAAATCATTCTTTTTATGGACACACCATGATGTTCTGGTATCCTGGAAAGGCTTTTAAATGCCAACAACTTCTCGCAGATGGTGAATCTATGTGAGGACACACAAATCGCTTTGCTACTCTAGTGCAGGAAATTTATAGCAAAATCATCTTATACTTCTCATTTGCATCTTCAAGCACAGTACTCTGTGGTTTTGATCCATGTCAAGGATTCAGAATTGTTCTCACAAGGCTGGCAAGTCACTTAAACTTGCATAATATAGTATGAGAACAATGCATTTATTACCATAACTTACTAATAAATAAATCAGAATATTTCTAGAGTCAAATTCTGTTTTGCTTTTTTTTCCTCTTGGGAGAAGGAGAAGGGTGGAATGTCACACTGTGTGACAAATGGAGATGACCTGAGCCCCTGTGCTTTTATGATCTGTCAATATCTTCCTGGTAATAAGATGCCCATAACTGAAGACAGCGTTGCAAGAGCATGTTGTGCATCCTAAAACCACATAAAGAAAGATTATTAGCTTCCTCCTCCAATATAGGATGATAGGGTGCCTGGTGAATGCAATCCAAAACCACATTGACCTTTTTTTCATAGGCACAAAATATTGGAAACTCATGTCTCATTTGTTACTAAATTTCCCTTGGGTTTTTTTAAATTGGATTGGAAAAAATACAAGGAAAACTATGAGACTCACTTCAGCAAATGGATAGAATTTTTATATTAAGAGAAAATTTCCATTCTGGTTTCTCTTATCTTTTATTTTGTTTCAAAACAACAACTTTACAAATATAAATCCACACTGAATGACTGTATTTTTTATTTCCAGTGGATTACTTTATATGACCCAAATTCTGATTGCTTTGTTCAAATGAAGTGAGCCTTAAAATCAAAGTTATTAATTCAATGCATTAAGTAAGCAGTGAGCTGGCTGAAGGACTGAAATAAATACAGAGGTAAGATATAAGCAGTGAGCAAATAATTTTTCAGAAGTTACAACTTCTACTAAATATATAAATTGTTTTTTAAATCACAAAATAATTAAAGGGACAAGATAATTAAAGACACTGTATTTTTTCTAAATTTAGCTAGCTGAAACCTTTTTCCAAATGAGCGTTCATTTCTATTAATTGATATTGCTGAACTCTGAGTGTTCAACACAAAACAGTCCCCTTGTATAATGTTAGGAGATCCTGGTGCCCTAACTTTGTATCCCTAAAGACTGTGTGTAATGCAGCTGGAATGCTAATGGGTGACATGTTGCAGGAAAGAGGAAGCAGGTTATCATATTCAGGACATTGACAACTCAAAGTGTTGGGTGATATTAAACAACAATACTCACTTGACTAGCACGATAGCACTAGAAAAGCCAAGTCCTGACCTGTAACTAAGATATGTCATGCTCAGAAAGTGGATTAAGTTCAAAATGAAATGTCCTGAATACAAAAAGAAAACCTCCCAAATGACAAGTTTCAGGTTAGGTATTATAAACACAGAATGATAAACCTGTGGATACATCTTATCTCTGCAATGGCCAGTCCATCTACTTTCTTACTGGTGTCTTTGTTGATACCTTCCTCTCAGGAAACAGAAAATAAAAGACACAGTTCTATAAAGTACATAAAACGGTGAGATCTTCGTTTTAAGCACTCATGTATAGACATAGTGGGAGAGCAAAAGCGTCTCTAAGCCTCTGTGAGCAGCACCCAGCATGGTAGGAGTGTGATGGGACAGACAGGGCTGGGAGATCACAATGCCCTTCATCTCAGAGCTGGAGCTGTAACTACTCTCAGAGGAGCTATTCCCAATTGGAGGAGCTGCAGAAAGCTTCCTGCCTACTGGAAGAAAATAGCTGTTCTGACCAATTTGCACCTTGTTACACCTGATGATTTAGACCTTTGCGACCACCTTCTTATGTCCTCAATGTACAACTGTCTTCTAGACACCAGGTTATAACTGGTTTTTTATTGCTGTTCCTCCATTTAAAAAAAGTTTAAGAATTAGAACATAATAGAATATTTATTTTAACAGAAAAAAATACTGGTTTGGGGTTTTTTCTAGGATGATCTACATTTTTCATGAGATGATTCCTTCTCCTGCAGAGTCAGATTGGTGTCAGTGTGTGTGTGCCCCATTTTTCTTGGGAACAGGAAAGGAAAGGAACAGGATACAGATAATGTGAGCAAAGCTCTATCAGGAACCTATGATTTCAAGGTCTGTGTACAGTAGCTTTCAGCTAGTCTCATATTGCCTTAAGCTTTCATGCTTGAAAAGGTAGGAGTAAAATTATTTGATCACCCACTTCAGAAGGACATTTTGAGGCTTAATCCATTGCATTGCTTCATATTTTGTGAAATCTAAAAACACACATAATTGTTATAATTGTTCCAGGCTAATGTACTTCATATGTATAATAGGGATACAACAGTTCCTTTTTCATGAGATAGTAGTCCAGATTTTCAGTTGCTCTATAACAAAAGCATTTTACTTCATCATGGAACACACACACTCCTTTTATGCTACCCATGCTTGCATCAATCCAAACTTCAGTCACACTAGCACCTTATCATGGAGCTCATGTTCATCTAATGGAGCTAAAATGCACAGCAGCAGTGACTAATTTGGACGATGACTAATTATAATTGTCATACCCCAGTAGTCATTAATTTGAAAATATTAAAACTTTTTTTTTTCCCCAGTAAAGTAAAAGAAGAATCAGTGCTAAGTCTGATACTAATTAACATTTCATATGCTTAAAAATGAAAATCAGCAATAACAAAGGTGTGGTGACCTCAGGCAACTTGGAGGTCTCATAGAGGGTGCCAAGGACCAGCCAGTTGCACAGTAATCTAGACTGCTTGGCAAAATCATAAAACTCAGCACTGGAAAGTTTTTCAAATTGCCATCTAGTTTGTCCCCCACTCCCAAACCAAGGTTAGGCAACATGAGGTGATACAATACAATCACTGCTGTTTACCATTTTCTCACCAAGCTGCTTGGATGTCAATGAGAAAGACTCCTGGTACTGGCAGTACCATCACCAAGGCTTTTTACTCAGCTACTGCCAAGGAGGAGTCCTGGATGAGTTCCAGGACAACCTCTCCTCCTTCACTCCAGCTGCTACTCTAAAACCTGCCCTTGACCAGAACAGAGCCTGGGCTTATCACTGCTAACAGGAGCATCAAGGATGGAGGCAGGTTAGGCCATGACAAAACCAAGCACACCTGAAGCTGGGCTGTCCATCAGGGACCCTCCCACTCAGGGGAGACAGCATCAGAAAAACCTAGTTTGATACTCTCATAAAATTGACTTCTGTTAACTCTCCATGATTAAGGGAAAAAATGGGTTACCTTGTACTGGCCTTGCAAAGAGCAAATTAAGATTCAGCTTATAACTACTGTTTTTATTTATTCATGTCTTTTGCATTACTTTACAAGTGTCTTAAGATGACCCACTGTCCTATTCCCTATTTCTTCCAGTATTGTGTTAAAATAAATATGCCTTCAGAGTTTTATACATTTGCCTGGTTCACTTACAGTCTTCCTTGCTAATAAGCTTATTACACCTATTCCTTAAAGCTCTTCGCAGTAGATCTGCAATCTGATATGTACAACTGCCCACTTCTGTGTGTGTGTTTTTGTTTGGGGTGGATTTGCCCTTATCTTTGCTCCTCAGGTTTTGGAACAACATTCCAGAAGCTTGGAGCCAACACCAGATACAGAACCACAGGATGTGCCCTCATCAGCACTGTCTGAGCCTTGGTAACTGCTCAGGAACATCTCTGTTACCTCCTGCGATCTCACAGCAGTCTGCATCTGGTCCTTACACCCATTCCTCTGGGAACCCATCTATCACTAGTGAGTGATTTCTGCTGAAATGATGAATGAAGTATTTTGATAGGATAGCCAATAGCCACAGCTTCCTAAGAAACTTCTCCTTTTTTAAAGAAGTTCTGGGTTTTTTAGGTAGTAGCTGTAAGTAATCCAAGACAAGTCCCACATTGCTCCATGTAATTTTTAAGCTTCACCTTTCAAAAAGAAAAAAGAATTGTAAATGTAAAACTTAACTCATCCAGATTTTGGAAAGTAAAATAGCTATAAGAAGCAGAGTAGGCTTATATGTCTCATTTGTCTTTCTACAGAGAAAGGATAAAAGTCCATGAAATAAAAAAACAGACAAAACCCAAAAAACCAAATAAACCTACCTGAAATGGGAAAAAAGAAACAGTAAATTTTGGACTTTATTTTTTGTATTTTTATATGTACTGGAAAATACAATACAAATTTATTGGACTGTTAGTTTCTTAGACGTGTCTTATATTTTAAGCAATTTTGTAATTCAGCAAGTCACTCCAGAGCAACTAAGAATGGTAATGAATAATTGTTTCTTTGGTGACTGCAGTAAACAGCCATATGCCTAATAAATCTAAGATAATGGAGAAACTCATAGTGCTCAGTTAGAGCAAGAGATTAGCCCTGTGCTCCAGGGGTACCACATCCTGCCCAGCCACCCAGGTCCAACCCTGCTTCCCAGCTCACAGTCACACTGGCCTCTGTCATTCGGTCATGATTTATTTACCCAGAGTGTTAGGTTGTCCTGGCATTTCCACAAGAACTTGTAATGGATCTGTAGCTGGCAGAGGACATGTGTACACAGCACAGTGCAGTGCAGCGTCAGAGATACCCATCTGGCTGGGAGGGAGCCAGCACACCTACGTGGAACAGTGGAGCACAGTGCAAAAATAAAAACCTGAAATCCCCAGCCACATTCAAGCACAGAAGTGAATTAGCTCAGCTCAGCACTGCACATGTATGGCTTGTATCCTCCAGCCAAGCAGGATCAGGGCCAGCAGAGAGATCTTTGTTCAATCTCTGCTGTGTGAGGCTGGCATTCCCTGCAGAGATGGCTGTGTTGCCTTCTTCTCCTGGTGGAAAAAGCAGCTCTTCTCTCTTTCATGTAGCAAATGCAGAAATGCCATCTGCTCTTTCCTCCTCCTTCTTACTGAGCACTGGCTGCAACTGAGATGACCTTTGTCAGAATATACTTACAATACTATTTATGTCTTGAATTGTTGACATACCTTGTCAAACAATGGATTTAAATCCTACCTAGCTGATGTATGAAGTCCAAACCTGATTTATAAGTCACTCCACTTTGCTGTTGTATTCGAGAGTCATTGAACTGATTTACGGCTCAAGCTTTTGAATGATAAATTGCAATTGCATTCTACATTTCCTGTAATTTATTTGTAATCCAGCACTTTTTACTTTCATTATTATCTTTGCTTTACTAACTTGCCCATACAAATAGAAAAAAAAAAATTCCATGCTTAATGCGCTAAAGCTCTAGGATCTACTTCACAATGCTCAGGGCACCTTTAGCACCACTCACTTCATCAGCCCAGGCAAAACAATTCTAGTCCTTGTATAACCAGACCACACACAATTCCATGGAGCATTCTGCAGCCCTGCAAAGAGCACTGACTAACTCAAACCAACACTTTTGAGGCTGTTGTGGTCTGAACCACTGTTTCTGTAGATCTGTGTGTGTGCCTGACAACCCACCTGGGGCAAATAGCCAGCATCCATTCATAAGGCTCAGTACACCTGAATATGAGTCCTGGGTAGCTTTTTCCAGGATGAGCTCAATCTCTTTCTTCACTAGTTAGGTTTCATTGGCTCTTTTCAGGCTTATTTTTAATCTCATAATTTTTTACTTTGGACTCTGGGTCCAAAGTATCATTGATACTTTGACTGTATCAGAAATATCATGCTTGCTATGCTGAGCTAACCTTGAGTGCCACAATAATGTCCTGATCATCCTCGCATAAAATCTGAGTTTTCTCATCCCCAAGCACCATATATCTATTCATTTTTTTCCCACGAAACCATACAGTATGGCCTCTGACATTATTGATGCAGGCCATGCTCTGTAGCCTTAAACACATGGCAGTGGACAAGACAGCAGAAGAATATCCTCACAGAAGATTAGTCCCCCCTTTAGGACAAGCAGCACCTCAGCACCTTTTTCTTGGCCTTTCACTCTGTTGCCACTTGTACCCACTCACTGCTGGCTCTAAACTTTCATTCACCGTGGAAGCAGGCAGCTGAGGCAGGGCACCTTGGGATGAGTACTGAGAGACAGTCTAGCAAAGCAGGTCTCACAGAGAAAGGCTACCAAGCGCAGCTGGGCACAGAGAAAGAGTGCTAAGGGAATCCCAGAAAGATGGCAAGCTGCTAAAAGCAGAAGTTTTTCACAAGGGGGTGTCAGACAGCTCGTACTGCCTATACAGCATACTTCAAACATTAAAAGTGCGAGTTACCATCTGAGCACTTTGGTTGTTCCTTCTGCTTATTCATAGCCCATGCTCTTAAGACAGAGAAAATAGGTAATAATCCTAAAGAGAAAATAAAAAAGGAGTGCTCACAGCCAACTCAGGTACAGTTATCTTCTCTAAATACTCTGTTTAAAACACATGTAAAGTTCATCAGGTTACTGGTTTGTTACGGTTTTTATGTCTGATAGTATAGTATTTCTTGGGATCTAGGATGGGAAACCCAAGCATGCAATTGCATAATATGTATTAACTAGGTATATATAAACAGAGATTTCTTCTGCTGTTGTACCATGAGTCTCTGCAGAGTCAGGTATTTCCTTTCAAGAAAAATAGTTTGTGTTATTAATTTGTGGCTTTGTCAATTATAATTCGGAAAAACTTGGGAGATTTCAACACCTGCAGATTACAAAATCAGGTTCAACTACAACAACTTGTGTTCATAGAGAAGGAAACATCTCTAGTCAGTTTCAGTAACAACTGGGTATTTCTTCATACAAAGGAACAAAAATGCACATATGGAGGAGAACTGCCAAAGTGCCAAGGTAGGCACCTGCTCCCTGTTCTCATTGCTCCCTCTCTATTCAGTACAGCACACCACCCTCAGCTGTCCCCTTACAGCGGCTAAGTTTTGTGACCATGCACTGGGAACTGACCCAGTACAGCAGGCCAAGTCACAGAAAATCTTGAAAAGAATATATATTCATATCTTTGTTTGGATCCCATGACTAAGGCAGATGTGGGTGCATTCACCAGAAAGTAAGAAAAGCCAAAGCTTCTGTTCCAAAGAACAAAATGGTTGCTGAGAGATAATTATTGTCAATATTTTGTCTGAAATGAAAAGATGAGAGGAAAGGGCCTTAAGTTGCACCAGGGAAGGTTCAGATTAGATAAGAGAAAAAGAATTTTCACTGAAAGAGTGGTTAGGCATTGAAACAAGTTGCACAGAGAGGTGGTCTCTGGAAGCGTCCAAGAGGCATCTGTATGTGGCACTTGAGGGTATGATGATGATTTAGGGGTGATTATGATGGTGCTGGATTGGTAGTTGGTCTAGATGGTCTTGAAGATCTCTTTCAACCCTGATGACTCTGTGATTCTGTAATTGCCAAGGAGGAGATTTCCAAGATAGACGAAGCAGATAAAGCAGAAGCAGCACAGACCTGGGCAATTCCAGATTGCAGCAAACACAATATTTTATAGTTTATAGTTGCTTGTTGGAATCTTCTGGATAATAAATAAGGCTGAATATTTTGAATGAGAAAAGGATTTAAAAGAAATCTTCCTCTCATTCCTTTCTCAGCTACCATTACAGACTCCTTTATTTAGGTGCAGATGACAGTACTTTTAGATGAGGAATAGTACAGACATAAGAACAATGTTGTGAGAGGCTTGTGACTTCCTGAAGCACGTGTTTAAGGTCTTTCAAGAGAAATTATTCTGCCAGAAGAAATGTACACTTTAATAATTACATGAAATAATTTTTATTATCCACTCTCCATTTATACAAACGTTGTAGAAATCACAGTTTGAGGATTTCCAAGTAAAAATGTGAATTGTTACATACTCATGTCTAGCAATGTTTCTCTTTTGGGCAGGTGTCCCATTTTCCCTTGAATGCTAGTGAGTTTGGCCTGGTGTTTGCTAAGATTAAGGGAGTATGGCTTTGACTGTATGAAACCTTTAGGGAACTAGAAAGAACTACTTTGGTGTGTTAAGGAGGAGTTGTTCCCTGGGAGCCATACATGTGTATGGATCTAAGATTTCTGAAATAAACCATTATTCAACATGCTATTTACTTACCAACAGTGCTGAGGTAGTGTTTGTGGATGAATAAATCAAGCTGCAAAACAGATTTGAACAACCTTTTTTCTTTTTTGGGCAAATGCCTTCAAAGACTCTCTTTGGGTGTCACCCCAGCACAAAGGCAAAAACCAGAATTTTTACATAAATTTCCCTGTGTCTAAAAATTCATTAGAGGAAAAATAGGGAACAGATGTTTAAAAATCAATAAATTGCAGTCAGGAGTATTTTGAAAATCATCATTTTAAAATTACTCATTGGATCCACTCAGGGCTACTTGTAGCTGCCATGACCTACAGTCAGAAGGTCAGCTCTTCTCTCAGACCTGTGACAAGCAGCAGAGGGGAAACGCGTCATGTCTATGCTTTGACACAATATTTTTCTGCTATGTAGACATGCCCCTGAAAAAAACCTGCTGGAGGTATTTTGATGAAGGTATTTAACTCTCAGTATCCAGAGACGATGACTGTTTACATCACCAAACGTCACTGCATGGAGTAAGAGTTGGTCCCTAAAAAAGAGAAATGGGCACACACTCTAATAACACCCACAGCTCACTTCCTTAGCAAACCAGGTTAGTGTCCTTGTTTGGTGCAAGCTCTGGGCAGAATTCAGAAAGGAAAATCAGGCCCCATCTGCTGACTAATAACAATAAAAATATATTTTAAAAGCAGCTTTATTCAGCTAGAGCTATCACTTTTGTGCAGTAGATGAGGCATTGGTCCTGTGGAAAGAACAAAGTATAATTGTTAACTGTATCATAAATCATTGCATCTGGCACCCAATTACAGCCTACACTCCAACACAAGCAAATAAAACTTCAAACCTTAAACAGGGTACTTCTTAATATACGTAAGAGGGGTGCTTTTCTGATTTTTTTCACAAGAAATCATTTGTTTCAGCTGTGGCTGACTTTTAATATTCAAGTGAAAGCCTTTAGGCCAATGAAATGCCCTTCCATTACTTTAAAACATTTCCTTTACCTCTATTAAGATACAAACTGTTAAGCATCACAACATATTAACCACATGTCATAATTTTGAAATTATCAGGCAGTGGTTACTGAACACCAAACATTTCCAAGGGAGAATCTCTGTCACTGTATGCATCATGGAGTGATCTTTAATTAGTTACAGTTGAAACACACAAAAAGGATTGGGAAGTTTGGATTTTTCTCCACAAGTAACTGATTTTCAGAAACTATCAGTTTTCAGCATTGTTGAGATGATGCTTTTTTGAAATTCAAAAAATATTTAATACATCATATATCATAAAAAAAGATCTGCATTCTTATATGTACTCATCACCAAAATACAAGATAACAGCACAAAATTAAAGATTTGCCAAGCTATGTCTTGCTGGTCCAAGAAAAGCTGAAAATTATTCAGGGTTTGCAAGCACAGGTTTGCTTGGCTGTCACAATTATTTCCATCAGAAGCACTATTCCAATAAGCAAAAAATTGCTTATTGATATAAAAACTTGATTTAAGAATTGATATTTAATTCTCAAAGCTGCACATGAAACCCATGTGTGACACATTCGTGCTTCAATCTCTTGGGTGAATCCAGGAGGATGCAAACTGTTGGCAGTCATGTTCACACCAAATTCCAGGCTTGCTTTTGAGTTGCTTTGCCTGCCAAAGCTGGAATATCTCATTTGAAACATTCTTCATCATTGCTGGCTGACAAGATCACAACAGCTGTCCCTGTCTACTGGCTGTAGTGTGAGGTGATAAGTAAAGAAATTGAAGCACTAATATTTGCCATAGAAGTTGCATCGCCAGCCATAGTGATATTTGTACTTCCTGAGAAGGCATCTGAGCATCTGAAAGCCAGAAAACCACCCTGCAGACAGTGTTGTCAGTCTGGGATTTTTTTATTTTCAGTGTAAAAGACGGGCAAGCACTTAATGCTTTTTTTTCCATGTGCAAATCCTTAATTCTGCAGATCCCACATTGTTTTCATTGTTTTCATCCATTCTATGCAGTCTTGCTTTTCAGTTCCACCTGGTGTAGTCTGTGACTGTTTGCTGGGATCAGTGATGATGGTGGGACTGAATCAACCAGAACCTTGAGGTGGAATTGATGCACATAACTCTGAAGTCATCAAACCAGAAGACACCATCAGCCTCCAGCTTTTAAAGGAGGATTTATTAGAAACTGCCATACAGTATTGGTGCAGAGCAACTTGTCGGGTAGAGAAATCAACAAGTTAAGTGAATGGTGTAAACTCACAAATATTTAAACAAGTCTCTTGTTGACTGAAGCCTTGTAGGGAAGATCCCTCGCTCACGGCTGCTGCCTGCCTCACCCTGTCCCTCTCTCGACCTACTCCAGCTCTCTGCCCTAGGGACAGCAGCTATCTCCACTCCCTGTTTAACAAAATGTGTATGGGAAGCACAGGCTGCCCCAAACTGCCCCATACTGCAACCACATAAGCAAAACAACAAATGCTATGAGAAGCAAAGTGTTCCTTACCTCTCAGTGACAGCTTACTGTTAGCTGGCATTTTATAAATAAGACCTGTCTTCTCTGAAATGTAAATGTTCCCAAGGCTGAATTCATGGAGAACTGAAAGCAACATTTCTAACCTTGAACCTCCTCCTCCAGCAGTCCTTTGAGTTCACCAGGGTCTTGCTTCAGCAAAAAATAATCTGCCCCAGTGAAAGTCCAAGGTGCCAAGAGGAAGATGAGAAAACTTTGTGGCAGACCTGACCAGCCTGCACAGGCTGTGCCAAACTCCTGAGGAAGCACATCTCCATGGGACTACTCAGTGCCATATGAATTTTTTTCAAATCAGATCAAAATGCTGCTTGGTTTTGCACCAAGCATAGCATCAGGATGCTTTCCTGACTTCTCAGGAGACCATTAAAGGACATGTTCAGCACACTGAATTCTTTCATATATCAGATGCTTATCTGCAGGTATCTCCTGTTCAGCTTCCAATTTCTTGCTCAGTGCAAGACTTAGATAAGCCTTTCCACTCATCATTATTGCTGTTAAAAGGTTAAGTCTTTAGCTCGTATCAGCCCTGCTGACTGCTTGCCATCTGACTTAACGTGGCCACTGACATGGAGGCTTTAAATCTACAACGTGTCTGCAGCCTGTAACCCAGTGTTTAAGCTGACATATTGGTCTTCCAACAACCAAGAATTCATTGGGAGGAAATTCCACTGTTATTTAGCATGTGTGCACTCTTGTAATGACAGGTTTTTCTACTTTAACAAGTAACAAATAATCTAATGTCTCTTACGTACAAAGCAGAAGGGTTGTGGCAGTGACTCTCTGTACCAAAAAATAAGGCGATATCTCACCTAATTGGTGAAATATCTCAAAGAGAAATAAAACAGATTTACTGTATGTGAGCATGTGCCACTTCTCCGGGATGACTCCCGTGTCATATACCGTACAGGTCAGAAGTGCAAGAGAGCTGGGAAGAAATCTAAACAGTAACTGTAAATTGGGCATTTCCCAACCTGTGCATAGTAATCCAGAACTACACTTTTAATCCTTTTGGCACGTGAATGTATTGATTTACCCTGACAACCTGCATTTCCCTGGGGAATGCAAGGGAGGGAAAATTCTTTTTGAACCACTTCATACCTCTGCAGAGTCTGAGTTGAACTCAGTAAGACAATAAGAAATCACTAAATTTCATGACGAGCACTGCAGAAGTTCTCAGCATATATCTGTGCTCTGTCTACATGAGTTTGAGGTCTCACAGCTGTAAGAATTAAAGTAGTACTTGGGCATTTGATCTATGTTGGGAGACTGAGGTGAATGTGTGTGTGTGTGAGTGTGTGTGTGTGTGTACGTATGGTGGCACCTGGGAAGGAAGTGCCTTTTTAATAAGCTTTTTGAATAGCAAAAATCTGAGTGATGATGTAGCTAGTTGCTATGTGGAACTGTCCTTCCAACAATTTGGGATTTTTAAGGTACAGGAGGCTACATCAAAGCCTTCTTCATGCCTGGGTGGGGATGAGTGGGAATCAGTGGGGAGACCTGGTCTTCTGTAAGAGTGTACAAAGTGTTTACGAGGCATTGCCTCACTCCATGTGTCCCTCCAGTCCCTCCAGACAAGATGGAAAGAAAAGCAGGTTGATAAGGCATCCCCAGAAGATAATTTTCCTCTCCTTTCTTGGCCCCTTCTACAGGTGCCAAGAGGATCAAAATACAGGTCAGGCTCCTCCAAAGCTTAGTACAGAGCACTGGCCCCAAACCTGTAAGACTGTGAAGCATGAAGTACTCCTTCCTGTACTTGACCTGGCCATTTAAGCAGATGACTGTAAGAGTTTTAATTTCTTTAGCTGACCCCAGGTACTATTTCATGGGTTTAACATGAAAGCAGAAACTGAAAATGAACCAGGTACCTGAAATTGTAATAAGACCACGGATCACTCGCAAAAGTGTTATTTCTGGCTCTGGTGAAATAACCTTGCCCAAGTAAAAGAAATCTCATAAGACAGAATGAAAAGAAGGAGAGAAAAACATAACTTAAAGTGGTGGTGTAAAAGGAGAGGGGGAATATGTGTATCTGAAAGGGACTTTGAAGTGACTCAAAAGAAAAATTCTTTTCCTAGAAAATGTAGACACCATACAGAGTTTATCTGGGCAAATGATGTGTCTTTTTTAAAAAGACTTATTTCTAAAAATAATGCACCAGAGACGTTATCACATTTCTATCAATATGTTAGTTATTCATCTGTCTTTGCTTATTACTTTATATGCTGTTAAGTAGGGGAGAATGAACTGGCAGCTAATAATGTATTCAGTGTCTAAATCTCCATCGAGCAACAGAGAAATCCCAAGTTAAAATTTTATAATAACTTCTTTTTTCCCAAACACCTGAATAACAGTACCTGATCAGACTCTATACAAGTGTATGTGGGAGTATATTTTCAAACAATTGTTTCTGGAAAGTTGGTTGGAGATCTGGGAAGCTTGGTTGCCATGTTCTTAATGCAGAGAATATAGCAGATTCATAAGGAAACCCTGGAGCAAAACAGTTAATAATATCGTGTAAACATTTTCCATACAGAGGTCACATATAACTGACACACAGCACTGCCAATTTGATAAAACACTTTTGTAGACTAAAACAACATAAGCCAGGCTGTCACTCATTTGAGCCTTAGCCTCAAGGCTTATTTAAGATATAGAAATGAAAACGAAGTGTGCTTTTCTGATAGTCTCTCCTGTTTCTCTTCCACTGGTGCTGGAAGGACCAGTAGGAGTTCAGTACATGTTGGAGGAAATTGTGGTACCTATTGGTGAGTGACACTGCTATTTGTACTCTGTGCCCTACATGACCCAATCAATTCTCTGTTGCAATAAACACCACTGCCTGACTAAAAAACTTAACCTCAGAAATACTGAACCCAAAACAAATGCCATTTGACCTAAATTGGATTTTTTTGTTTGTTTGTTCATTAAAATAGTTCGTAAGATTCCATTTCCTGAGGCAAACCAAGGGCAATAGAAGTAGAGATACTGCTAAACATAGTCCTTGATAACTGTATGTTGAAACATCGGTGCTCAGCTACAGCCATACACCTTAATTGTGCTGCTCTACTCAGACATTCAAATTAACAATTCCAACCAGGAATTTGTAACTATCAAACTTTACTAAAAGAGCCTACTTCTTTGTTTATCTTTATTCTACCCCAGCTCAGAATTTAGAAATAGGGGTTTGCATCTCAACTTGGAGTTTTGACTGACTTGACAGCAGACTACTCACATCTCTTTGTGTGTCTTTTGTAAAAAAGACCTGTTCCCAGAGGGAAACACATGGTGCTCTTGCAGTTGGCTATCTGACTGAAGAGTTTCCTTGTGGTGTGTGTTACAATCAGCTTCTCAGGATGCTTTTTCTCATTCAGCATTATGACAAAGGTAAGAACAGTATTAAACATTACTAAACTTGAACTAGGCAGAGACCAAAACAAGAGTCTTTTTCTCAGTTTTTGCTGTTTTAGGCATTTAGAAAGGTTTGAGAACCCTCACCTTGATATCAGCTTGCCAACTAGTTATCTAAGCTATCTCAGTGAGGGAAGCCAAAGAGCTGGCTGACTGATTTGTGAGCAAAATAAATATTTTGTCAACCTATTCCAGCAGTCTGAGAGACCAGAAGCCCAAAAGTGAAAGTCATATATGTTTTAGAAGGCTAGAAATGTGCCAAAACCTTCCCAGAGAGAATAAGGCATATAATGCAAACTATCAGGAAATTATAGCTGTAGCTGGGTAGTGCACGGAATCCATACTTTCCTGGGACTAATTCTGGAATCGCAGCAGTACATTCAGGCATGCAAGAGGGATGCACAAAGGCTTTCTACACTGACACTGCTAAGAAGGGAGCAATGCTTTCACCAGAAAAAGACTAAATTTTATAAAGTTCCTGTAATTCAGTCAGCTCCTTCTCCAGATGAATACTTAGCAATATCTGTGTCAGTGGAGGAAATCCCATCATTGGACCGAAAGGAATATGTTGAACCTATAACAATTAGTGAAAACATTAGATTACATTGATGCAGATGAGTTAGCCCTTTCACAGAGAAGGCGTGTGCCATAACCAACGTGCACAAAGATTTTGTTGGTTTGCTGAAAACTTCTGGAGGAGGTGTCTTTGTATTATACACCAGGAGACTGTTTATTCAAAATACAGTGTTTTATTGTATGTTTCAGTCTGTGCTAATTGCCTCATCATCTGTTGCATTAAATCCTGAAAACTTTCATAATTTATTTAATGAAAATTAAGAGCAAAGAGCATGAGGGCTCCATTGTAGGGGCTCAGTGGTTCTCAGAGAGAAATATCATTAAAAGGCTTGAGAATTGAGAAAACTGGTACTAAAGTGGTTTGAAAAAAGTATATTTGTTGATGATGCCAGTTACTGAAAGGCGATGGCTAACAATGAAACTTTCTTTATAGACAATGTTTTTTGTGAACACACACATTATATTGATGTTATGGTAGCCCTGATGGTCTAAGGACATTAGAATGGTAAGTTCTGTAATCATCATTCTTTATTAGACCAACTCATATTTGAAAAAAATATGTTAGTTTTTGGGCATATAGGATCATATGTATATAAGACCTTGTCTTTATTTTCCATCACTTGATAATGTTGGGGATGTACATTAAGAACAATACAACAATTCAATTGCTTCAACTTTAGGCTCTTTGAAATCTGTATGTGAAGAGTCTCAGACAAAAAGAACAAGAAGAAGGATGCCTTTTTTGCCATCCTCATCACTGTTATAAACATTGTGATTGGCTCCGGGTTTTTAGTTCATTTTGATCTTGGGGGTAAATTCAAATGAGTGGCCTGAGTTCACTTTGGATCAGGACTTGACATCATTGTGAAGATTTGTCATAACAATGGATTACCCTTCACTTTAATCTTTGGCACACATGATGAAATCATATTTGTGTTGTGCACACAGCAGCGCAGTTTTGAGTGGGGACTTACTTACAAAAAGATAGAATCCTACAGGCACAAATTTTGTATCTTCGTGACCCCCTGTAGAGACAACAAATCTGATTTCAGGGACTGATGACTTAATGGCAAAAAGGACAGAGAAATTAGACCTAGACTGCCACTGGAATACATTGATTGTCTCCATTTTCAATCTGCATTGCATTTCACTGTCTTTTTATTAGTACTAGTGTTAAGCATAGCTGTAAAAACAAGCTTTGTCCCTGAAGATTTCTGTCTAGTAATGCACACCATTTAAAAAAAAAAATCACTACAAAAATCATTATTCACATAGACTGTTTGTAAAGTGGTTGAAATATCAAATTGCCCAAATATAATTACTAATGAGAATTCATTGATAATAAGTGTTTTCCTAATAAACTCTCTCAGGGATCAGTTGTCAGGATAATGTTCTTCAATACTTCCATGTCAGTTAGGCAGGAAAATACAAGCACACTATGACCAGGCAGGGAGTTCAAAGATTAATCAGCAGCAGAAAGGAGTGGTCATTTACACAGCAGGGACCATTACTCAATCAGATCGTGGAACATGGGCAAGGAGAAAAGGGTTATGCATAAACTGTGAATATGTTTTCTGTCTCTGGGTTCCTATGTATCTTTTAGCAGTGATCTTTTAGCAAGTCTGGGTGGTTTGAACTATTCCAAGCAGAAGGCCAGGAGAGGCTTCTTGTAGGCAACAGTGGAAAAGGTGGTAGTTTTGAGAGTGGCCCCAGGGATGCAAAGAAGGGGCAGGCTCAAGGGAAAAGGCTGCTGCTGAGGACATGAAACGCTGATGCCTTTTTTTTCTTTATTATCACTCCCATCTCAACCTCAAGGACCAATATTTCTGAAAGGTCTAAAATTAGTAACACTTTTCCTTATCAGAGGACTCAAATCTCAAAGAAGGATGGATGAAGAGGACAGAGACCGAGGGCAGCAAAGGGACAGACAGATCTATTCACTCTCATGACCAGTGACAGGACCCAAGGAAATGGCATGAAGCTGAGTCAGGGGAGACTTAGGTTGGATATCAGAAAGAGGTTTTTCACTCAGAGGGTGGTTGAGCACTGGAACAGGCTCCCAAGGGAAGTGGTCACAGCACCAAACCTGACAGAGTTCAAGAAGCATTTGGACAATGCTCTCAGGTAAATGGTGTGACTCTTGGGGTGCCCTACACAGGGACTCTATGATCCTGATGGGTCCCTGCCAACTCAGCATGTTCTATGATTCTATGATTGCAGTGAGAAATCACGGCAGAGCTATCAGTAATAAAATGATGGCAAAACAGCAACACCCAAGTGCACTATGGAAGAATAATAAGCCTTTCAAATCCTTAGCTGGTAATATTATGTGGTTATACTAATTTATACTAGTTTTACTAATTAATATATATTCTTTCTAAAAGTAAAAAAACCCAAACAAACAAACAAAAAAAACCACACAAGAAACCCCACACAAACAAAACCAAAAAAACAAAACCACAAACAAAAGTGAACACAACGAAATCTTGCCCTATTTTAAGGTTGATTTATAGGAGGTTTTTGTAATAGAATTTTGTATGATGTTTTGGAGAAAAAAATTAAGTAAATTGAAGTTGATTTTCACTCATGCAAAGAATGAAATTCTGCAATAGTTTTCCAGAAAACAAAATCAGCAAACAAATACAAGTTCAAATTTAAAACAAACAGCTAGTATTCTAAGGCAGTAATGAAACTAGATACAGTATAATTTTCTGTTTGCTATTTTAATGGGAAAAGATCTCCACAAAAAGTCATTTGGAATCAGGGAATGGGGCTCTGAGGAGCAATTGGAGTCAAGTATGCTTCACTAACAGCAATTAACAGCATGCAAGTTGTAGTAGCTGCTGCAGCGAAACAGGATTAAGTAGGATGAAGGAACTCATTACATTACTTTGAGAGAGATTCCACTTTCTTTCAACGCTGGTGTAAATCTGCAGTAACTTCAATTGCCTTCACATAGTAACTGATCACTAAAGGCCAATGTTCTTTATCAGAATTCACATCTCATGGCTATTAACCAAATGCTCATTTTTCAAAACTACTAATATCAAAATAAGCAGTAACTGCCTGCATACAAGAAGTTTTTAGGTATATGACTGTTCCATTTATTTTTTTCCTCCAATATATAAATGAAATCTAAAATCTACAGAAAGAAGACTTTTTCCAATCACTCCTTTCTATTAGTTATTAAACGTCTCCCAGTGCTAGACAACTATTATTTCTGAGAAACACCAGGTCTGCATCCAATGGAAATAAGTTTGCTAACAGATCACATGGAACATGATAAACATTCAATTATGTAATTTTGAAACTCCAAGAGAATCAGCTAAGCTGCAATTTGTCATGTTATCCTGGTTTTGAATACTTCATGCTACACTCTCTGATTATATAAATGCGTGTTGACTCTCATGTTAAAGGCATTTTTGCTTTTGAGCAAAAAAGAACAGATTTTCTCTCTAGAAATCAGAGGGTGGAAATTCTTCTATGGAACCAATACTGCTTTGCAAAACCCAGCATTTTACAAAACACTGCAGGAAATTCCACTGTAAACTAGTTTTGTTTGCCAAAAGACTAAAGTATTTTCATCTGCTTTCAGCCATTCAGAAGTTATCCTAGCAAATTTTTTATAGGAGATTGGAATCGAAATGATAGAACTGTTTGCTAAGGAACATATAACCTATAATCAATTTTACTCTCCTTAGTCTGAATAATACTTTCCTTTATATAAAATGCATGAGCACATTTACATCTGTGGTTCATTTTCGAACAAAACTACATTAAAACTTCTCTCTGAAAATGAGCTGAAGTCTGCCCACATTGTTTACTGTCTTATCATCCTTCTTCAAATATTAAATCAGTATCACAATCAATTTCAAATTATTAAGTTACAGACTTTAGTATTCTTGATGGATTGTTAGGGCATCCTGCTCATAAGTGACAAGCAAAACTAAAAAACAAATAGGCATGATAAGTAAATGTGTTGTGATGTATTTATACCAATATGCTGGTGGAAGATGTCTTCAGTTATCAACTTTGATTAGGCTTTTTGAAGTCTGTAATCATGACTGAAATATATGAAGTCAAAGAAAACTTTATTGAAGACTATAACCCAGATTATATATATTAGTTTTCTGTAATTTTTTTAACATTTTGGAATAATTACAGATCAAATATGTTTTACAGTTTCACATTCAGCACATAAAAGACCTGACTTCACTACAATGAAGAGCTGATATTTTTAAAAGAGTCCCAATACTTGTGTGTACTCCCCTTGAACCTCCAGCCTGCACCCTACCCAGAAAAGAATATGCATGAAGGTCATTTGTGGAAAGGTAAATTATGTTTCTGTGTTTCCTGTACTCTTACTCTGTCTTCCTGTCCTTGCAGATTCTGTTTCCTACATACTATATTCATACACACACAGAAGATAATTTGAGTTACACTTACAAAGCAATGAAAAATTACTACATGTCAATAGAATAAAAAAAAAAAAACACACAAAAAAATAAACCCACTAAAAACCAAGCACATGAGTTTGGTTCTAAAGTTCTTAATAAAACATCACATGTCTTGACTGTAGGGTCCTGTTCAGAACTCTGGATGCACGGACACTGTTGTAGAGTAGGAGGTCCAGTTTAGCTGAGAAATGCATGTGCAGCAAGCATAAAAGTCCTGGACCTGCAGAAAAGGCAAGTTGTTTGTGCTGATGCTGAGAAAGACCAGGGAGATCTATTATCTGGGAGCAACAGACCTCAAACTGAAGTGAGAGCAGAAAACATTTCAGAAGATATTCATACAATAAGTAGTAAAAAATCACAAAGACCACATTTCCTTCTAAATACAAAAATGTAATGAAAGTGTTGCACCATCCTTTTTAGTGCATGTGTAGATGGTTCAAAGGTTTAAAAATAATTACAAACTGTAAAAAATGCCTCTAAGAGTGAGAGACTTTAAGACCTCAATCTCTTTAACTTACCAAACAGCAGACTGAGAAGAGAAATTATTACAAAGTATATGTGGGAAAAGTATAATTATCCTTATGAGGGAAAAATACTAAAGCAAGTATTAAGGAGTTTTTCAAACCAGCACCCAGAAGTGCAACAAAAACAAAGGCTGAAAGCTAAAGCTTGACATTCCCATTATTAAACAGGCAGAATATTTTAAAGGGGAGGGTAGCTTACCTCTGAAACACCGTAATAGAGGAAGTAGCCAATTATCCATCTCTCACAGTCTTCAAATTAACTATTCAAATTAACCACAACCTGGGCTGTATTAAAAGTAGTGTGGCCAGCAGGTCAAGGGAGTGATTCTGCCCCTCCATTTCACTCTCCTGGGATCCCATCTGAAGTACTATGTCCAGCTCCAGGAAAGACAAGAACCTATTGCAGCAAGTCCAAAGGAGGGTCATGAAGATGATTAGAGAGCTGGAAAACCTCTCCTATGAAGACAGGCTAAGAGAGTTGGGGTTGTTCAGCCTGGAGAAGAGCAGACTCTGGGGAGACCTTATAGAACCTTCCAGTACCTAACAGAGGTCTTCAAAACTGCTGGAGAGGGACTTTTTACAAGGGCATGGAGTGATAGGACAAGGGGGATAGCTTTAAACTAAAAGATTAGATATTATTAAAAAATTATTTACTGTGAGGGTGGTGAGACACTGGAACAGGTCACCCACAGAAGCTGTGGATGCCCTAACCCTGGAAGTGTTCAGTGTCAGGCTGGATAGGGCTCTGAGGAACCTGGTCTAGTTGTCCCTGGGAAGGTGTCTATGGTAGGAACCAGATGATCTTCAAGGACCCTTCCAATCCAAACCAGTCTATGATTCTGTCCTGCTATGAAACACAAAGGAACTACAGCTTTGTAATGAAGCAATTATAAAGAAAATGTGAACAGGCAGAAAACACGCTTCTTCTTGTAATATCATTCTGAGAAATGACCAGACTATTTCAGGTGAAAATCAAACATGCATAGACACAGAACTCAGCTTGAGGCAGGCTTCTTAAAGGGGAAATTTTGCAGGGGTGTAGACAAATCAAATTTAGTCTTAATTATAAGTAGTAGTACCACCTCATTCTTTTCAAACAACTCTTGGGTCTGACTGGACTTCTGCATAGAAGGTCAGACAAAAACAGCCTTCACCTCCCAGTACTAAGCAAAATTATTGACAGCATCTAGTCATTGCTGAAGTGATTGCTTTCAAACAGACACAAAATTAGTGTACCTTCATAGCTGTATTCATACATATTTCTAATAGCCTAGATCAAATTTTCAAAAAAAGAAAAGATTTTAGATTCAGAAAAAAATATATTATTCTTCATGAGGACACTTTTCGAAATGCAACATTGCATTAAAACATATATCTAGTGTATTGCTTAGACAAAAAGCAATCTGAAATATATTGCAATTATAGGATTTGAGTAGATATTTTTAAGTAGTGAAAATACATCAGGTTTTGAGAAGTTCAAGTTTTTTGAAAACTTTTTTTTTTTTTTAATTATTCATCAGTGTAGCACAGGGGTAAAGTACACTGTAGCTTTCAACTACAAAGAACAGAGATAGTTCTGTACCAAAGCAAAATATACACACATACATATAGTAATGTGCACTTATACACAGGGATTGTATGCAAGTAACAGAGTTCGGTTTCATGTTTGCAAATTGCATTTTTTCTTTCCCTCCCTCCCCTAAAATTTAACCGTTGTAATGAAAGCCTTATTAGATTTTCTACTTATTATTAACCTGGAGGCCCTCCAGCCTCCTCCCTACTCTCTTTCTTATTCGTTTTTAAACTTCTGACCCGATGCAATCTGCCTGCAGGGGCAAATACAGTTATCTCCTTCTAAATTAAAATTGTAACTCATTTGGTACAGTTTACACAAGGCCTCAGCTTTGACACATGCAATTACTATGAACATAGGAGGAACATGATTGCTGAGAGCCACTAGAAATAGAGTTTAATCAGAAAACATGGAGTTGTTCCAACAGATTTATAATTTCACCACTTGCTATTCTTTTATGTTTCTGAGTGTTCAGATAATTAGATACACTGTTTTTTTCCTTCCCAAGAGACCAGCAAAAGCAAAATTCCTACTTTTACATTAACAAGATGAAATTATAATACACAAAATCTATAACTTTTCTGTTGAAATGACAAACTCATACAACATTAATTTTAGTACTTACAAAATGTTACAAATAATTTGTTCTGTAATATCAGTGTGTATCACATAATGTAGACTTAGGTGAATTAATTACCCATTCAGATGGATTGCCCAGTCTATCAGCTTTTACTCACATAAGAATCCCTAGGTAGCTCACTTTGCCTATCTTAAGAGGCAGATTTTTTTTAACAGGTCTTTAAAATGTAAGGTTCACATTTTATGCCACTGGTAGGGAATGATTCTCCGGCGTGATAGATCAGACTGCAGATCTGTAAAAAAAAAATGGAGATGTTACAAAGCAGATTCATAGCCCTACCTGATCTCTGTGTCTCCAGTCCATTTCTGATAAAGGAATTTTAAGTGTATTTGATCAAGTGAAACATAGAGTTGAATCAACAGAGAGATCACTCACTGTAATTAGAAAGGAAGATGCAGACCTCAACTACATGTTGCCTTGCACCATGGCATCACATTCTTCTGATGAAGGGGCATCACATTCTTCATGACTCAATTGCTTTTACAAATAAATATAAATGAATAGACAAGTGCAACACTGGAGCCTTTTTACTGGGGTCTGAATACATTCATTTTAATTATACTTTAATATCAAGTTCCCTGGGCTGATGGTTGGGCCTCTGGGAGGACTGTAGGTCAAGTAAGAGGTGAGGTTATAGAAAAGGGCTACAGAAAATACTTTGGGTAAAGAAAATGCATGGCTGATGATGTGCTCTGTAGTACATATGTGGTCCTGAAGATCTGGCTGTTTTTTCAAGGGGCCACCTGCTTTCTATTTCTCCTTTTGTGTTAGCCATTAATTTTGCTGCCACAGGCAGAATTCATACTTACAAGGTTGGAGGCTCAGACAAGAGCAGCTGCTGTTTCAAATAGCACTGCTCCATTCCCAAGAGAGCCAACTCAACTGCACCGACATCAGTGACCTGGTTACACCAAATTCACCAAAAGATGGGCTTTCCTATCCTTACCATACTCTATTCTGCTGCGTGTGTAGCAGCAAAGCAAATCTATAAGGCTGGAAGGGAACAAATTGCAGGTAAGACAAGGTAATGTAAAGAAAGAGTCTGGAAGAGCAACAAAGAGAAGAAAAGGAAAAGGGGAAAAAAAGAATAATAAGAAAAGGATTATATGAATATTGGTGATGAGACTGACAATCTGTCTCAAGCAAACTGCTTGGTCTAAAAGCTTCTCCTGGTTAGTAAAAACCTAATTTAGGCAACAGTAGTAGTTTATAAAGAGATGTCAAAATAGGGACATGTAGTATTATCATGTTTGTTTAAGTCTGGGATGTCTGAGTCCAGCTCCAAAGGTAGATTTATTTTATTTGGCCCCAGGAACATGCCCTGAGCCATTGGGACACACTGCCCTTCTGGCAGACTGCTCACACTCAGCTCTCTTCCCTTGGACCCCACACTTGGCAGGCTCTAGTAGGAAGGCAAAGCATCTGCAAAGTCATCTCAGGTCTTAAAGAGTTTATGGGCTGAGACACAGTCCTGTGCAACCTATGCTTTTTGGTTTCAAGCCCATCTGGTTTGATTTCAGCCCATTAGGAGAAAATTCAGCCTCGGGATCCCTTCACCACATTTCCAGAATTGGAACTGCAGGTAATGCAGCTCAAAGCATCCCAATAGTATCAACAGGCACAGTTCTTGAATTGCACTGATGCTCGTACAAGGTGGTAGGAGCCTTCAGCCAGCATCAGGATCATGGAAGAAGAGGAGAGAAAAGGACCACAGTAGCCCTGAGCAGTCTGCTTTATGCTGCAGTGAAAATACCCCCTGAATCAGCTGGAATTTCATCATGTCCCCATGCACCAAGGAGAGCTGGAGTTTGGGAGCAGTCGTCCAGTACCATGTGGGGTCAGCAAGGGCTCACACTGGGCAATTTTGCAATATCCTGAATGGAAAGGAGACTGACTGTTATTGGTCTTGTCCAGTACAAGCAGTAAAAACAATGAAATTAATTTAGTAGCAGCTACGTTCAAAACAAATACAAGGAAGTGGCTCACCACACAGCAGACAAGAGAGCTGGGAAACTCTTCACTCAAGAGGCTGCAGCTTCAAGAAGTCTGATGGGGCTCAAAAAAAGTCTGCAGGAGCACTTAAAAGGTCCTGAGTGTTGCAAAAGAGACCACAGTAGACTCAAGGAATACCCACAGTTGAGGAAGTTTTTAAAGGGATGTATTTTATTTGATCCCAAACCATATGTTTTTTGACACTGTTGGAGGCAGGATAATGGATTAGTTAGCCAGTGATCTGTACTAGTCTATCCACTCCTCTGCTCTTAAGACTGATAAATCCTACCAGCTTCCAGTTAGCAGTAGCCGGGAGATTTCCAGGGCTGCAGCTAAACTGCTGAGTTCAACATCATGTTCTATCCTCCTAAACTACACCTAATCTCATTTTTTAACCTCTATCTCAACTCCATATTATCTTGCAACAATGAATTCTGAACTGTCATTGTAAACCATCTATAAAGGCACTTCATCTTTGTTACTTTAAATAGGCCACTTGGTGCCTTCATTGAAGTGCTCTACTCACCACATTATGAGAAAATAGTAAAAAACCAGGGGATCTTTATCATATTATTTCCCATACATTCAAACAGCTCTTTTCTACCCTGAAGCAGTTAATTTACTTGTTTATATTTATTAGTCAATGCAAAATTATTCTCAAAAAATTTTTAAAAGTACATATTTTAAGAGGTAGCTTTGAGACTTTAATGTCAAAATGTACTACAGATAAAGCACAGGAATTCAAAGGATAAACATTTACTTCTAGAATTTGCAATTCCTACTATGGCAAAGTTGTGCTCACTTTTCATGGAGTACAGACTCTACGCTTGTACCAGACTCTTCGGAACCCCTTGGTCCTAGTTCAGACAGTTACAGGCACAAACTGACTCTAATGGCATTGGTGTGGACATTGAGGTCCGTAACATGAACATGAAAACACCAAAGGTTTAGTACAGCAGTGGGGAATCCACAGCACTTACAAATAAAGGACTGTGTAAAGGGATATTGTATTTTTATGATGGCCATAAAAATTGATAGTAACAGTGGCTAGATAGGGATGCTGATAGAATAAAAACACTTCTGTAATTCATTTGATTTGTGATGCTAGACTTAAATTTCTCTCCTGTGTTTGTAGGTAGAGATGAAAGCAAGTGTATATACTTCTAACATAAAGACAAAATCTGTTACCCTTTAAAAACAGGTTTCATTATTTGCTGGACCAGCATAGGTTTCCACTAGATGGTGCTCCTACCTTTAGGGAAGCCGTAAGTGGATTAACCTGCTGCAATGCAAGGGATCCTCGATCCCTAGGCTGCAGTAATTTTGCTCTTTTCTCACATCTTGTAAATACTCACTAGCGTAATGTTTTCAATTCCATTCCCATGCTCCAGTCTTCCCACCACAGAGACTGGTCTTCCTGCCTCAGTCTTTTCTTCAGCCACAAATTTTCCCAAGCCTGTAAAGACACCTCTAAAACATTTTCTGCAAAGTAGGTTCATGCAGAAACACCATCTCTCAGAAAGTTACTTTACGAAAAAATAAGTATATGCATATATTGTTCAATTTCTTTATCTGGTCTTCTGCATTCTTACTGCTATTCTTTTTACCTCCTCCACCATTTCCTTAAGTGTTACCATCTTCTTCATTTTGACAGGTAAACACAGAAAAAAATAATGGTTCCTAAATAATGGTTCGCATAGACACTCACTTTTGCTATTCCATTGGCAGATACCATAGTACAGATCAACAGCCCCCTCATCCACTGCCAAAAGGCATTAATTTCTTTAACTTCTTGGGTAACACCTTCCCCTGTACTCTCTTCCATCTAGTGGCAGAGCAGCTTTTTCATCAGCCCCTGTCATACCAGCAACATACATAGAAGGATGCTGAAATACTGGAGACATTTCAGAGATTAGCTGCAAAAATGATCAAAGATAGCAAAAAGTATCTCCCAGTGAGAGATTCAAAGAGTTCAAATCTGTCCTTTAAGCACTTTAAAAGTGCTTAAGCAACATCACATACCAAGATGGGGAAAGAAAGTTAAGAATTAGTACAGAACAAAAAATATAGACTTAGTTCAGTCCAACATCAGTGTCCAGCAGAATTGGTTTCATGTACATTGTGAGATGAAGAAGCTAAAACTGAGCAGACTGTGAAGTCTTCCCAAAGACACTTTTTTCTCTTAAGAACTGCCTTTCGCTCAAAACATGTACCACTGGTTGGTGGAACAGACCAGCAGCTGGCAGCACTATCGCAATTTTTGTCTCAGAAGTGTACTGCCACAATGCACAAAAGTGACATTTGTCTTCGGGATGTAAGATTTTCCTCTTACATGTGGAAGATCATAATTTACAATTGCTATAACTAGAGCACTGTTGATAAACCAGTTGTTGTGACATAGTACACACTGCCATCATGAAGGAGCAGTACCCGGTGCTGCAATGCCTTTGGAAACACCACATAGTCATGGGGGCTGCTGGTGAGATTCCTGCATCCGATACACTGAATTTATTCATGGAAAGAATATTTCTGTTGTTTGCTAGACTTAGTTACAGTAAGACTGGTTTATCACTCTTAATAGGGAAAGACATTTTGTTTTCTTCTCTAAGCTTCAAATTCCTTTAATAGCTACTTTGCTAGAAGAGAGGAATGGCTGAACTTGGCCCTAGGCTGACTGACAGTGAAATCTGCACTGACAGACAAATGAGAAATCTGAGGCTGAGGTTGACAGATCCATTTAGCCTGTTCTGGATGAGCAAGATGTAGAGAAGAAAGGGACAGACAGAGCTGCTGAAGTTTGAGCTGCAGATGTCCCTTCTATGAAAATCTGTTACTGATGGGGGTAGCCCACTTTGCCTTACCACATTGAGCCTTAACTCTGTGCTATGGATTGTGTGCCTGTGCACCAAGCAAAACAGTGTTCTTAAAGGGAAGCATCATGGACACTGAGTGTTAAGAATATTACCCAAAATAAAAATAGCTACGCCTCTTCTCCCAGATTTATGGCTCTCAGCACTGAGTATCTCCTCCTGCCCTAACTTAAAAGGTAATGGGTGAAAACCATTGTGATTTAGTTAACTATCTGGGCTACCTCTATGTAAGAATCCTGCCTGGAAATCACATAGAAACAAGGAGATATATCAAGAAATAATAATTATCTGGAAACTTATTGAACCACTTCATGCAACAAAAATCAAATTTTATCCATCTTATCAACAGATTTGTGTGGGTAAAAAAATTTCAGCCGCCAAAGCAAAAAGCTTGAAAACAAAAGATGACTTGAAAACTCCATGACTTAAGATTAAATGTGGCAGAATATAAAGACTGGCTAAAAATATCTACCAAAAAAAAAACAAAGCCTATTGTACAATTTGTCAATGCATCTTTCCTGAAAAATACAGTGAAGATGATCCCCTTTGGGTTCTTTTCTATGAGGAAAGAGCACTAAGCAGTAGTCTCAAGTGAAGATGAGCAATACGTCAGTGTATCAGAGGTTTGGAGGTTTCACAGAAGAACAAAACACATTGTGGGTTAATTGACCTGTACTTTTTGCAAGAAGATATGAAACTACAGTTTTTGTATGTGGTCTGTGGCAACAAATTCCCTGCATGCAACCAGTTCCTATGTGGTAAATGACACGAGACCAAGAACTGAAAGTACAGTGTATGCATCCGTGTGCGTCACTATACATGTTATTATTATAAAGTATATTTTTATAAGTAGGATCCAGCTGCAAAGCTTCTGCTTAACTGAGAGGCTACTGAGTTATATTTCTTGCAAGTCAGACAATAAGCCAATATCTAAGAATCTGACATTTATCACAAGGGAGAGGACCAAGCTAATAGAGTGTTCCTCAAACACTGTGGATTCTGGCATGGTTAATTTTTGAAAAGCATTACCAAATATTCTCTTCATCATATCAAACATCAGAAGGCAGTGAGTCGATGGCACAAAAGAGACATGAGTATGGACATAAACTTTCCTCAAGCTTTCTGAAAAATTCCAAAGAGTAGTTAAAAAGGAGGAGAAAAAATGCTTTACACCAGAGCAGCACTGTATCTAAAGAAAAAGCTGTCTTCCGAGAAACCTACTTTTAAGTCTTTGTCATTCTCCAACTTCACAAATACTTCATGTGACAACAACAGTCTCACCGATAATACAGATAGTGAACTAGAGATTTTTATGGCAGTTGAGCCTTGAAATATATTTCAACTTGGCTACCTGTCACACTCGGCTTTTTCTCTCTGATGCTGACTGTGACCATTGCCCAAGCCCCTGGCTGCTGGTAGATCTTCTGTGCAGTTCAGTAGTTTAACTTACTAGACAGAGGTAAAGTCCAACTCTTTCCTAGCAATGGCCCATCAAGCAGAACATCACGCGACTACCTAAGCTGATCTCTATAACTTCTGCCCCAAGTCCCAGACAGTAACTTTTGCATGAGTTTCTATTTCTATTAAGAAAAACAGAAAATATTTACTAAAAACATCTAATGGGAGAAAAGTAAGCATATGAAAGGCAGTCTTTGAATGTTTAAATTTTTTTCACTAGCCTTTCCCCAAGTCTGCTCTTCACCAATTTAATTTGAATCTGGATGCTTTTAGCTTCTACTTGCAGTCATTGAGTCTTGTTATGATATTGTTTTCTGCAGGAATAGAGTCATCTACCACTGGCACTCTCCTTAAGTGCACGTAATTATGAATCCTACAGAGTACATCAGTCTCCAAATTTCTCACCAGCTGTTTTTCTTCCAGACCACAGAATATTCTTTTGTGTTCTGGCTGAAACCTCACTTAAAGACTAGCGTCATATATGAGGATGTGATACTGTGGTAACAATCTCACTTATGCCACAAAGGACAATGGGACAGATCCATGCTCAATCCAAACATGAGAGACGTTATTGCATGCTTGTGACATGAGTGGGAGCCTGAACATTGTGGTGGGAGGATCAGCTGATTCTGGGCTGATGACCCCCTTGTCCTATTAATAAATGCATCATCTCTGAATACTGTTTCCCTTCTGACTGGCTCACTGTTATGTGAGTCAGAGAATTATGGCACGTGAATTAAAGGATACAGATAGGGCTGCTCCGCTGAGGGGCTACAACCACCGTGCAGGCATGCAACTACCTCTGCACACTTGGGACAGCATGTGAGTAGATCTGTACTGCTAGCAAGGCGCAGGGACAATAATCTTCCCTGCTCCCTTTGTAAATCCTCTGCTGGCTGACCTGTAATTACTGGTGGTTGTGGGTGGAGTTGTGTGAAGTCACACAGATGAGCTTAAGCCTCATGTAAGACATTTTGTTTAACAGGGGCTGCTCTGTGGACTATCAGTGTGGCTATTCTTTGCCACTGAGTAGATTTTCTAAGATCTATCCATCCTTATCAAAGCTTTGGGAAAACAATCTGATCCAGCCAGCAATAGCACACTACGAATGAAGCAAAAGCCACTAGCAGGGAGTTCCTGCAAATTAAAAATTGGATACCTACTACCATCTTTATCTGCCCTACACGACAGACACTGAAAAAAAATCAATTACCTTTTGGCAAGAGCCAATGAAAAAGTGTTAAAATCTGAGCGCAAGATTAGTATAGAACAGGACTGTGCAAATTATAACTGGATCATACCAAGTGATTATTACTACTTGACAGGGTTTAAAACTTTCACGTTAAATTAATGCATCCTGTTTAGCCATCCTTAGTTTGTCATTGCTCACTGTTGTAAAATATTTCCTTTGAAATGCTACTAACACAAAATGTTCTATTCAAAGAATTGTCTTTTTAGTGGCAAGATGATCTTGAATTCAAGAAAAGTTGTAGAAAATTAGGTACAATCACTCATATTAACTAATCACTCTATTCTCCAGCACCTAGAAATCATCCCTAGCATGAAGAACAGCTGAGTGATTCTGAGCTCATACAAGAAGTTATCTAAATTTAACTGCTGTATCATTTTAATGAGAGAGAAAATGCCCTGCGTCCACAAACAGATGGTGTTAGCCCACATTAATATACTCACTGGAGAACTTAATATGCTTAGATTTAGATGGGTTATTCCACTAGATGACGCAGTACATGACGCATCCTGAAGCAACGTATCTGTATTTGGCAGTTCTTTATCATCTTACTTGGTTCTACTGGCTACACACTGCTTTCTCTGTGCTGTGTCCTGTCCTGCCCCTGGTTTATCTTAACTGGCAGATATATAGGTGCGGGCCTTTGTAGTTCTTATTTGTGGAAGCCAGAAACACTCACCATGGCACAGCCATATTTTGTATTTTCACATGATTCCTGGATTTTACTGACCCCAGGAAAGATCCATGCATCCATATGTATTTGGAGAGAAGTTCTCCCCACCAACACACCCCCCCACAAACACACATACACTTACTTATCTCCTTCTTTCCCCAGCAGAATGGGGAGGGGTATACAAGTAAGAAAGAGATGGATGCCCGTTTCTGCCTTGCCCTGTCCCATTTGAGGGCTGCAGCTGCCAGGGAGCTGGTATAGTCAGGGGCATGAGCTGGGCATAAGGCCACTGGCACCACTGTGACTCCCATATGGTCTGCTTTTTGCTAGGCTGAGATTCTGCCTCCCTAAAATCTGCCTCCTGAGGTAACAGATTGAATCTGGACATTCTTGCCCAAGGATCTTTTGGCAGCTCATCCTATCCGCACTTCCAAAAGCATAAAATGTTTGTATATTATGTTTTGTATATCTAACCAGTGTTATTAGCACATATTAAATACATATTTAAAACACATTAAGTAGTATACTACTCCAGAAAAATTAAATTAAGTAATTAATGTGATTGGAAAATGGTATTAGATGCAATTGGATCCTCATATTCATTTCACAAAGGTTGCTTCTGGCGAAATCGTTTATATGAATTTGATCCACCTGACCAGCAATCTCTATGACTATTTTGTTATGTGAATAAGGAACAAAGCTTCCTAACATAGATCTTGGGATACCATTTTACTCATCTCCTGAATAAAGTTAATGTAGTGCTCTTTAAATGAAAGTTGCCTAATACAAAACCTCTGTAAATAAGTAGAGTAACTTAGAAATGAGAAATTATAGGAAGTGGGCAGAAGAGAATATGTGCAAACTTAAAGTTCAAATGTGTTGGAATTCAAAAGGTATTTTCATAAGATATTGCAATATTTGCACAAAGATACAAGTGGAGTATTCAGAAAGCTTTAGATGTTCTTATCTACTTTATATAATGTGATCTGGAAGATGAAAAATATTGACTCAGTGTTCTAACTTGCAGAAATTATCATGACAGTCATGGAGCTTTAGCTGCTGTATACCTGGGCATGGGATTTAAATGGAGGCAGAGAAAAACTGCTTCTCTGGGGTATAAGCACATCTGCAGAATTTTATGAACATTCATATTTTACTTACAAACCACAGATGTACCTGAAAAGGCAAAGAAAAGAATTCAAGGATTTCATTCCCTACCTTCCAAGATTATCTTATGTCAGGAAGAGACTGTTTCATTTCCTGAGGATTGTTCTTTCCTGACAGAACTAGAAACATGAGAACATTTGGAGAGAGAAGAGAGAGAAGGTGTATGAAGATGAGAAAGAAATGAGTACAGATACAGAGGGCTACAATCATAATAAATCACTGAAAACATTTGCCACTTTAATTTATACCTAGTTCCCTTTATCTGTGCTCTGTTTTCAACTTCATACACCATGTGTGTGTGTCTATTTACAAGGATGTGGGTTTTGCAGCAAAAACTAAGAGGAGTTCAGTCTAGATCTAAACCATTCCTAAGAAGCAATACTTTTAAATGTCTGTGAGATATTACCAGAACCAATATGGACTTTCCTTCTGCGTTTCAGTTTAAAAACAGCAAGGGAGAAACAAAATACACAGGATGAATTGGGATAGTATTGATCAAGCGATCAATTATGAGCCAGATCTCAAATACCAAAGCAATTTGTTCCACAGTTTTGAATCAGTCTTTGAATGAGTTGAGCAAAGCCCAAAATATCTTTTCCTCAACTACGAAAGGATGAAATCAGCCCACACTGCACCTTAAATTCACTCACTGCTAGTAGTGTGCAGGGGCAGGATTTGTGCACTAAGTGTGGACTGCTGAGCACCTGGCAAAGACTCTGTGACACCTAACACCTCTGCCTGCTCCTCCTCCGCTATGGAGAGGCCATCAGCAGGTGGGAATTGATGAGTTTCTTTGCAATTGCTGAAGCTGAGATCATTATAACACTCAATTATAACACTGCAAATCCTGAGGTGAAAAGTACATATTAAGTGAACGATTATTCCTTGGAAACCCTACATTATGTTTTATTATGTTTTCTAACAATTCCTGAATGAGTGAGGTCTTATGACTTTTTTTTTTTTTTTTTTTTGGCACAAGGGCTCCATTTCTTCAGGCTGACACATCCAAGACACTACAGAAATTATCAAAACAAGAAACTGCTGTTCTTCCCACAGACCTGCCACTAACTCCAGCCATTCCTTTCATGATTGAAGATAGTCAAATGGATTCTGCATTTCCTCACAAATGAAAAGAAAAATGTGAGTACATACTAGTAATTCACCACGAACTTATATACTTTTTCCCCTCACAAAATACTTTTTCTTCAACCTTTCCTGGTTTAAGCACTAAATAAATTTGCAATGGGAGTCATGAGGGAAAAATAAATAAAAAAAAGAGACAAAATGCCCTATGGAACATGTGAAATCAACCACAGAAAAATTATTTTAAGGGTTGAAGTGTACCTGAATCATGTTTCAATAGGTATCACCTGATTCTACCAAATGGCCATCAAGGTCAAGGACCATCAAAAAAATCAAAGCAAGGACTTCTCCTAGGCAAGAATTTTTTTCCTTATTTTGAAATAAAGTTCAGTGCTATGGTCAACATACTTGCTTTTTACGAACACTTATTTATTTTTGAGAAAACCACTTCAGTTTAGCTGTTAAATATTGAATACTCCTTTTCCTACTTCAAGGCTCACAAAAGCATATTTCACAATTAATATTTACATGCTTTTTATGCATGAGCCCTCTTATTTATACAGCTCCCTATAAATCATATAAATGAATGACACAAAGGACCAATTAGAGCTTTTTCTGCACCAGGGTAGAATGGCACTTAGATATTTGTGCAGTCTCATTTTAATGGTTTCAGGTTCCACAGTTCCCCTGAGGAGATTATTTGAGAGCTTACTGCAATTTATTCTCATGATAGCCAGCTTCAACATTTCCTTTTCCAATTGTATCATAATACACTTACATCCAACATAATGTATCACACATTTTCTCTTCTTGTGAAGCAAGGTAAATTCCATAAATCCTGCAATAAATTCGTCACCTCTTCTTATATCATTATAAGTCCTTATTAGCTGAATTATGAAGCATATGCCAGTCCTGATAACAATATCACAGTTATGTCTCTTTAGTGATTTGTACAAAAAATTAGCTATCAAACCCCAATACTATTGACATGCTTTATTCAAACTCCAAATTAATTCCCAAAAATTATACATATTATTAAATAATTCTATGTTTCCATATATTATAAGGATAAAATACTGCCCCTTTTTTAAGCATGCTTGCAGAGTCTTAACCCCACCCTCCTAGGGTCATATAATAAAATTCTAGGAGCAAGTTTTATCATGTATTTCTGGAAGGATCCAAATAAATTTTCCAGTTCTCTGCACAGTAAGTGGTATCTTCATGTAAGTGTGGCTTACCCTGCCCTGACATGTGAGCTGATCCCTTCACCCCTGTTTATCAAATGCTAAACTGGTTTACTTTCAGACTCTCTGCCTGCCCTTCCCAATCAAGTCCTGCCATAGCATTGCCCCTGATCTAGGGCTCATGCTCAGTTCCTTCACTGGGTGAATTTTTTTTTTCACAAGAAACAGGGCTGACATTCATCTTTTTACAATTTCAGATTAAAGGGACTACAGAGAAAGGGAAACACATTTGTGCAAATTTAAGACAGCTAGGCTGTACATTTTTAAAGTTATCTGTCTTCAGTTATACTGATCACAGCAGAATTTTGAAGAAAACAAATGAGAACCAAAAACCAGGGAAGCGCCTCTTAACCTCCTAATAGTTCATGTAAGTACATATAGACTCTAAAACAACCTAGAAGATGGTCATCACATTACAATTTATGGAATATTATTCCTACAGAACAAATGAGTTCTATAAAACTACAAAATCTCCTGGAAACTCTGTCAGGTGTTACAAGATGTGGTCAATTAGAAAATAATAGACTAAAGCAATGAAAGCAGTAATAAAAAGTTAGAATACTTTTTATGCACTCAGTAATACAGAATTAGTCCTCTTGCAGCAAACGTTTAAGAGATAAAGGATCAGTCAGGTGCCAAGTACTTCACCAGATTTTACAACTGAGGAAGGTGCTACAAATACTCAAAGCTCTGGTGCGACTAATAATAATATCAGTTCGTTGTTGGAAGTTGGCTTTAGAAAATGGATAAAACACAACGAGCAGAAACAAAGAAGTCTGCTTGCATCTCACAGCTGAACCCGTTCCAGTTCCCTCATTGCACCTGGTGTCCCACACCTACTGGATGGGGAAGCAGCGTGTGTGCTGGAGCGAGCATTACAATGGGCCGTGTGCTGGGTGGGCAGTGGCTGCCACCTCCTGCCTGCTGACCTGCCAGGACAGCTGTTACCGCCTGATGAGTCAGGAACATCCCTGAGGGAAGCTGCAATGAACTCCTCCCTGGCCACGTGGCATGTGGGCCCTGTTAGAGAGTCTCTGCTTCCTTCTTCAAGAAATCTGTCGTTTATTATTGAAATCAGCCCCGTATGGCTGAACTAGCAATGGGCTTGAAGTCACTGGAGAGGAAAAGAAGGAGAGGGAAGCCACATCATTTGGAATGCAGCTAAAATGCTTCAGAGAGTTTAAAGTTAAAAGGGATTACTGGATCACACACTGACCACAGGCCAGTAAGTCTTACTACTAGTCCCAAACTGAAGTAAGGATCTTGTTTGTGATTAAAACCATTACAACTGCATTAGGTTATCTCAGCTCCCAACCGCTGATTCCTATTCTATGTTCTTTTCTACCATCTTAAAAAGCTTTAGCATGCCAAATCTTGCAGATATTTTTGACAAATAGATAATGCTTTTAAATGTATTTTTGTAAGACATTTCCTCCAGTGCTGTAGTCCTTTGACAGGTCTTTTCTGCATTACTTGATCTTTAATGTCAAGAGCCACGCACCTTGTTCTACTATCAGTCTCATTAGTACACACGGTAATCCAGGCAGTACATCCAACAGTCATACTGGACACATTGCACTGGGACCTCACCTATAACAGTTTGCTTGACGTGGTTTTTAGATGACTTAGTTTCTCAGACCTAAGCTCTCATTCCAGAGGCACGGCTTGCATTCTTGGAAAATTTGGCTTATACCTTTGGCTGTAACAGCCTGTTTGAAAGTGTTTTACTAAGCAGTCCAGATGACATTGCAGTTGCTCTCACAGTGGTTTACCAAGTTACCATTTAGCACATCCATGAGCCTGCAAAACCTTCCAACCCCCAAACCCACAAAGACTAAGCTCTGAAAAATCCTCTTTCAAAACTCAAAAGCAATTTCTCTGTTTGGCACATTAGCCATTCAAAAGCATTAGCCATTAGAGGTATATTTGGTATTAACCACAGGACTCAGAGATTATTTTGCAGTTCTTAGCCTAACGATTAAAAACAGTAGCCATGATGTTTCTGCAGTTACTTTTATCAACTTACCTGCAAATGTCACTGAATAAGGCTATCAGAATTGTTTTATGAGTCAAGTGAGCTGATTTCTATTAAGGATATCTTATCAAATCGTTTACATATTTTCCCTGTGGCTGATGTTAAACAGTCGAGAAGAGCACAGGTCACCCTGCTTGGCCTTCTGAAAGCGGGCAGAACACGAGCGGGCTTGCTTGCTTTATTTCCCGAGAACATATTTTATATTTAAAGATTTATTAAACCCCAAACTTAGCTACCTCCTCAGCCAGCTCGGCCGAGATCCCAAGGTGCGAATTAGCCAGACTTCATTAAAAACTGTCTCGGTTCGCTCGGAGCAGCGGTTTCCCCGCGGACCTCCCCAGCGCCAGCCATGTGATGCCAGCACAGCACCTGTGTCCTCCTCTCCCAGGTACGGCGCCGATGCTCGTTCAGCACCACCGGCCCCGCGCCGCTACAGCCGCGGCACCTCAGGATCACCTCCATCCATCCCGGAGCGACTCACACCCCTCAACCACCCCTTTTTATTTCCCTCGGTTTTGGTTTTTTGTGTTTTTTTTTTCCAAATTCTCCTCCGCCCTCTACGCCCAGCAGCAACCTCCCCTCCACCCCACCCCGGGGTTTGAGCGAGGTGCCAGCCCCCACCCCAGGTCCCCGTGGCCGCCCCCGCGACAATCCCCGCTCCCACCGGCGATGCAGCGCTGCCACGGGCACCGGGAACAGGCGGGCTGCGCCCCTCGTCCCACCGGGCGGGGCCGCGCTCCCGGCATGCCCGAGGGGGCCGCTCCCAGGGTGGGTAGGTGGGTGGGCGGAGGAAGGAGGGCGGGAGGGTCCAGGTCCGCTCCCCTCCCGCCTTACCCCCGCCGCTTCCCATTCCCACCCGCTTCCCATTCCCACCCGACGCGGAAACCGGCGCCCAGCCGAGCCGCTGTAGCCGGCGCGCAGGGCGCATGCGCGGCAGGGCGGGGGCCGGCGTCTAGTGGGGAGCGCTCCGGCCGCCGGTGCCGCCCGCGCTGCCCGCCCGCTCTCCCGCACTCCCTCCCTCCCTCCCGCCTGCCGCTGCCCGGCCACCGGCCGTCACCGCGCAGCGCCCGCACCCTCTGCCGCGCCGGCTCCTGCCCCGCCATGAAGTTGAGCAGCCGGGGCCGGGGATGCTGCGTGGGCGGCAGCCGGGAGCGCGGGCCGCCGCCGCGGAGCCCCTTCGTGCACCAGCTGCGCTTCAGCCCCCTGGAGAAAGCCAAGGTAGGGGCGTGGGGGGCTCCCCCCTCCCCACCCTTCCTCCTTCCGCGCCGTGCCCCTGGGGCGCTCCGGCCGGCGGGCCGCGTCCTGCGGCGGGCGGGGGCTCCCCGCCGGCGCTTTGTGAGCCCGGGGCCGCGGGGAGCCGGAGGAGCCGGTGCCTCTGTGTGTGCGGGGCGGGCGGGGGCTGCGGGCGGGCAGGGCGGCGGCGCCGTGCCCGGGGCGGGCGGGCGGCGGGGCTGGGGCGGCCGTGATGCTGTAGTGCCTCAACTTGTGCTCCGATGCCTTCTTCAGAAAAAACCTGTGGGTTTTTCTTTTCTTTTTTTTATTTTTTTCTTTATTTTTTTAGTGGGCTTGTTTTGCGTTTGGGAGGTTCGGGGTTTTGGTTGTTTGTTGGTTTTTTTTGTGTATGTGGTTTTTTTGTTTGTTTTGGGTTTTTTGTTTTGGTTTTTTTGTGGGTTTTTTTCGTTTTTTTTAATGGGGGGCGGAGGAGCGGCCCTGCGGAGCTCCTGTTTTCGACTGTCAGCTTGAGGTATTAACCCTGTGGGCCGAGGCATCCCGTGCAGCCCAAGTCTGGCCCCTGGGTAAATAGTCCCTGCCCCGTAATTTAGGTATTGTGCAGGTAGCGGGTGAGATGACAGGAAGCAGTATTAAAATGCAAATTTGCAGTTGCACGGCTTCTTATTTGGTTGGTTGGTTGGTTGGGGTTTTTTCCACCCCCTCTGTGCCTCAGTCTCACTCGCCTCGCATAGTGAGCAGTAGGTAGTTGGGTATTCAAAGGGCATGGCCCTTGTCTTAGGCTTTCGGTAAGATCTGGGTCACTTGCTGGAGAAAGAAATACCACCAGAGGCTCACCTTATGAGGGGCTGGCCATTTCTGTGACTTCCATCACTGTAATACTCAAGTTCTTCAAAGCTGCTGTTTCAGGAGTGTAACAGCGTGTGGTACCTATCGACATTGGGAATTAAGATCCACTAATACTGAACCTTTTGGATCAAGGTGCTCTAGATCCAACTTTGTTTTAATTACATTTTGAGTGAAGTTTGTTGTTCAAATGCCCTGTTACTGTCCAGATACTTAACACAAGATATGTATGCCCTGACTTAAAAAACATTGGAATGTACCTCATGTTACATCTGTGGCAACCAAGGAATTCATAGTAGACTCCAGTAGAAAAGGTTTTTAGTTTTATGATCAAGTTTCCCAGAATGTATTCAGTGGTTGCTGAGAAATTGTTGCTTGAGCGGAAAAGGGAGAAAAGGTTTATGTCATTTGCTGCATTTAGTTTATACCTAGGGCTTCCTCAATAAATTGCATAGTTGTAATGATTTCCTTTCTATGTTCCTGTACTTTGTTCCTGAAGTCATGTTTTCTGTGTAATTAATGAAGTAGAAGTCTTTCGGGGAGGAGAGAGAAGCAAAGATAGCATGTATTCATATGGACTAGAATTGTGTCCAGTTAAAACAGTATTTCATTTTGCAGTGTTAGTGTGTTTTTTAACTGTTGCTTTCTACCTGGTTATTTACAAGAAATTTTGAAAATACTGCTCTGAGAGCAGAGTATCAGTTTTGCAGGTTTTGCAGTGTTGAGTCTTATAGGAGCTATCAGCATTGCTGATCTGTTCTTAGTCCTGACAGACCTTTAGGCGTTTCGTCAGTGAAATGACTGTTTGTAGAACATACCTACCTTCTGTGCAGGCTGTCCTGTATATCTGTATGGGATGTGAGCATTGCCAATGGACTTCAAGGATGTAAACCGCAGGATGCGTTTAAAGCTCTGTAATTTTTGACTGTGGACAGTCCAAAGGAATAGCTGCCCTGCCAAAGAACGTGTCTTGGTCTTGCTTTTTAAGTGAGTTATATTTTACTGATATACAGCAGCACTGAGTTCTTTAACCCAGCCTTTCTTGCAGTCTTATTTTTGCAGTTTTATGTGAGGAAAAAGCACGTAAGCTGACAAACAGAACTGTGATAGATTTTCTTCTTTGCCTTAATCGTGCTTTTCCAGCCTCTTCACCAATTAAAAGCTGTGCTTGAGATAGAAGCTGTTAAAGAAGAGCTGTGGAACTGTTCCACTTATGAGAAATGCTCCCAGAAGAAGTGCTCCCCAGGGTGAATTATGTTCTCTTCCATACAGTCCTGGCCAGCTACAGAGGGTTCGGTGTGAACTATTACAGCTGAACTCACTTCCTGTTCAGCTGTAGGCACATACTGTGTCACAGGTTTTTTTGTCTGTCCTGTGAATCTAACGGGGGACTTCTGGGATTGCAGAGCCTATCGAGGAAAGTTAGGAATGCAGGTACAAGAAATAGGAAGCACAGGGAACTGGGAGACAAGGCTGCTTTGTCTGAAGGTGTGTTGTCTGTTGCTGATGGTCTGCCAGATAGCCCCGTTATCTTGCCTACAACCTCGTCCTGCAAGAGGTTAGACTAGCTTTCTTATTTATTAATACAACTCAAAAGTAAATGCATTTTATCGTGTTTCAGTCTGAGGCTGTGGGAGTGAATGAAAGATAGAAAGTAAGAGGGCAGAACAGCCATGAAGAGGATGAACAGCAAAAAGAAATCCTTTTGACTGTGAAGGAACTGTTCACGTCATCTTTTATTGACTTTATAAAATTTATAATCTGGGAGATTACAGAAGCATAAAAGCAGTAAGGCTGTTTCAGAACTGAATCTCATTCATCCTGTAGAAATGATGGCTATTTTACTCTGATCTGAGGGTGACAGTAGAGGTCATTCTTGAAGCTACCTGTTTTATTTTGGTACTGTAATAAAAAGATCTTTTCTGAGAGGAAGACAGACATGATTTCATTAACCATGAATTTCTTCTGGACACCAACAGGTAAATCAAAGCTCTTAATTCTAGTTACTGCTACAGAACAGGCAGAAGCATTACCAGAGCTGAGCTGTCACTAAGTGTCCATAGCTTTGTTTCCCTGCTGCTTAAAAACACAGTATGATGCCATTTTCCTTGCTTCCAGTGTTTCTGGCCCTTTTGTTTCACCAGTGCTGGCATTCATTTGGTGCCTTGGTGAGCTGATTTGGCTCATTAAACCCAGCATATCATTGTGTTTTTCTGTGTTCTGATTGTTTTCTTTTGCTGGGATGGCTTTTCTTCCCCCACTAATGAGCTATATTCTCTGGTTGCAAGTTCGCATAAGTGCTAGAACTGACTCAAGGGGAGGATTGAGGAGGGAGTGAACAGAACCACTCTCTTTAGCAGCAGTGATCTCTTAGCTTGGTTTAGTTGCACATAAAAATTTCTACTCCTGTGTTTGTTTCCATGAATGTGTCAGTTGGGGAATTTGGAGAGTGGGAAGGAGAATTGCTGAGGGATGAAATCGCAGCTCCTTCAGTGCCATCTTTGGAGAGTTGTGCGATCAGGATGATAATAGTGAGGAAGTAAAAGTGTGGGGCAATATGTAATCTATATCTAATATGTGTAAAAGAAAAATCAAAACCTTTACTATGTCAAATACTATTTTCTTTTTTTCAGTATGTTACAATTACTTTATAACAAGTCACAGAAGTTTTGTTGTGAATAAACTGATTTTTAATGATATTTCTCACTGTATCACTAATTTCAAAGCTTCTCTGTGCATGAGAAGTATGATAGTGGATTTCAAGACAGGAAACAGACCCACAGAAATAGAAACAAGGGTACTCTCTGATTCCCTTGCTCTGTGTGTCCTGAAGAACTTAAGTCCTTTCTAAGTCCATATTTTACACCTTCATCATGAGTTCACACTCAAATCTGAATGCAGAGTCTCTAAACAAGGAGAACACATGATACCTTTTTAGTTTAAGTGACTTGCCTTACATCAGATTGAAGCCATTCTGATGGCAGAGTGGAGATCAGTTTCCCAGAGCAGCTTTCTGTTACAAGCTGTAAAACCATCCTCTCCCTTCCTGCTGTCAATGGGTCTTTCACAGTTTACGCTGCAACTTCTGAAAAAGCAAGTTGGATCCTGTAGACTAGCAAATGTTAAATAAGCTATAGTCAAACCCCTCTTGAGAATTTTGATCATGAGCTGAACCTCCCAAAGTACAACTCCAGATGGACCTTTAGGGTTTTTTAAATGTATCTCAAAACACAACTGTTTACATATGACTTAACAGACAGAATTTGTAATTTTAATAGGAGACGTGTCTGGGTGAATGTCCTAAATATGTAAAGATGTGATCTTCAACATAAGATGTCTGTACAAGGTCATACCAGAAGTGTGTATCTCTTGCATTCTGATCTCTGACAATGGCCAGTGGGGACAGGATCTTATCCCTTTTCTGTCTAACACATGCACTATTACTGTACTGTTTTACAGGATAGAAGCTTTCTTTCACAGGAAGATGTCTGAATAAAGATGTAGACTGAACTAGTTTTCAAATGCTAGTTTCTTTCATGATTCCTAACCTCCTTCAGAGGCTAAGTATGTATCTCTCTCCTACCAAATTTCTTGTGTGGACAGGTACTGAACTACCACCTCCTAAAAAGAGTCTGGTGTCATAGCCAGACCCTGCACACTTGGTGCACTTGCTTCTTGCTGGCCATTACCGCTAATGCTGTCTTTGGAAGACTAAGAGACCTTTTCTACACATTTATGCTACCTTTCATGACATTATGGATGCAAGTAACACTTCCCTTCTGCGATGTGGCACTAAAATTATCTTGATACAAAGGATTGCTACAGAGATGCAAAGGATGGAATATTTCATTCCTAGTCACCTGCCATTCTGCTTTACCCTGGTATAGGAGGAGACTTTGAGGAGTGGGAGGGAGGGAGTGTGAATCCCAGAGGACTGTGTCCTCACCTGCATTTTGTTTCCCTTATTTCTTGGTGGCTGGTCCTTCTCATTTTAGGAACTTAGAAGGCAGCTGCTCTCTCATCTCCAGAAAGCTCCCCTGTTTGCTAACAGACATGGTGGTCTTGTCTGTGGATGCAGGGTTGTGTGAGTTGGTGTAACTTCAGCGCTCGTCTGACCATTGCAGTGTGTGAAGTTTTACTAGTTCATCTGAGAAAATAGCCTATCTAAGGAAAAAAAAAAAATCCTTTTTCAATCAGTTCTGCAAACTAAAGCAGTCTACGCAGGGACTGGAATCCTGGTTTGGGGAGTGAGACCATTGTAATTACAAGATGATGTTTTGTAACAACACCAGTCTGAACCATCACTGTAAAATCTCGTATTGCAGTGGGCAGATAGCTTAGGCCTTGAAATTGATAGCTTGGGCTTTTCTTCTGTTGTCTACTCCCTGCCCCTACTCTAGATCTACAGATTTGTGCAGCTACAGGGTAAGGTGGTTATTGAGCTGTTTGGGGAAGTGTGAGAAATTGGGAACTGATCAGTGGGAAACTGAGCTGCATGATGACTGGATCTGCATCAGGGAAGAGAAGAATATGAATAAAGCTTTCCACAGCAGCCTGGAGATACATCAGATTAAGCACAACATGAGACAGCAGCTTATGCCTGTTACTCATCTTTGCCTGGCCTTGTGATGCTGAAAAGTGCCTTTTTTTTTTTCTTTTTTTTTACCTAATTAAGTACACCTGTGAATATGTAGTGTATTTACTTTTAAATTCTTTTTACATGACCTTTGTTTCCTAGTGTCTTCATCTTCTGTTAGCCTCCATTGTACAGCTGGAGGAACGTTGATGCTACCCCAGTCAGCTTCAAACAGTTCTCAGTTCCCTCTCTCTCCCTTAGCTAGTCCTGAAGCTGTACCCCTCCTCCACTTTAAGAGGTCTTTTTTTCCTTTCTTTGTCTTTTGAGTGACAAAGATGTGACTTGGTCCCTGTAACTGTTTCCTGAAGCAAGACTGAGGGAGAAGTTCCAACCTGAGATGTTTTTCAGCAGAGTTGAAGGAAGAGAACTGATTGGCAGGGAGTGGGCTCTCTGAGAACCAGAGTGCTGGGAGGAGGTACAGAAGCAACTGGCTTCACCGTGGCTTCCCAGAGGAGCATAACTTCTTGGAAACCTCTGCTTTCCAGGGAGTTATGTCTCATAGCACAAACCTGGAACTTAAAATCCCATGCATGTCTGGATGTTTGTCTAGAGGTCTGTTTACAATGTTCCCCGCAGCTTCTGGTTCCAAGAAAATACTACAGAGGAAGAAATCTTCTGTTTGCATCCTGTGTTGCTGTGTGAATGCACCCTACATAAGTGTACATCACTGTCTGGTAGCTGCTGTAATGAACTGATTTCTCTGTAGTGCAGCAACATTTACAACACACCCATGCTAAATATTTGCTTTATGTGAGGCTGCAGAACGGGAAAAGAGCATGAGATTGTATTCACTGACAAACATAGGTTCAGAAGAAGAGTAGAAAGCTAAGGCTTCGTTAGCTCTATAGAGCATGTTGTGTTTCAGCTATGATTAAGATTGGTAAATACAAAATTGTGTGCATACAGCACAGTTATTTGTTTGGAACTGAGTTGTGTCCTTAACATTAGGTATTTTTCAGTTAAGACTTGGTATCAGTTTCTAGGAATGGGGGACTTTTTCAATCTGAGATTGTGTTAGAATAATGCTTTTTTTTTTTTTAACTATTGTTTTGCAGATTGCCTTCATGACCTTGACTCTGTTTCCTATCCGACTCTTTTTTGCTGCTTTTATGATGTTGCTGGCCTGGCCTTTTGCATTCATTGCTTCAATGGGATCTGATGAGCAAGAGCTTGAAAAGCCCCTCTCCTGGTGGCGAAAGTGAGTCACTCATGTGGTGAACTACTAAGAGAATCATCATATAGTTCAGCAGTTTGAAATAGAGAAGATGGGAAATACCTCGTATCTGTCTCAGAGATGTGCTTTTCTCTTCAAAAGAAAAATATAAAAAATAACACTGTCCACAGATGGGGAAACTAAGAATACCTCAACTCTTTGATTTACCAGGTGACCCAAGAATTACAGGGAGAAAAACTGGTATCTCTGACTTCTTATCTTTATTGAGTATATAGTGTGAAGCTTTGTTGTGGCATCCTTCACTTTCCCCTATTCCTGTAATGTCAACTTCTGGTTATGAAGACTGACTCTATGGAATATGCCCAAATTTCATATTCTAAACCGTTGGTTTGCACTGCTTAAACCCACTGTTTTCTACACTGTGATGAATTGACAAAACTTGTGTTGTTTGCCTGAGGGCTTGCCCCATACTTTCTTTAGTGCTTATTAAAAGTCTGTGCTTGTTTTGATATTGGAATACCTTAGGTAAAATGTAAGATAGTGTTCACCCATCCATGAACACTGCCGTTTGGGGAGCAAGAAAGGAAGAGCGTATCACCTTTTCTGTAAAGAACTTTAAAATTAGGGTCTGACACTAACATGAGGGAAGCTGATTGTGTTTTGCATCACAGGAGGGAAGGAGGTTGAGAACCACAGAGGCGTGTCACTTTACATTTCATTTGTAGTGATATCAGTATAATAACTAAAGGAATAATGGACTGCCTTGAGTCTTGCATACAATTATTTTGAATCCTTTTAAATTTTCCCTCCTCCAATTAATCCAGTTTTCAGTGTCACCCTGCTCCCCAGCTTCCCAGTTGCTGTAAGTGTAACAATTTGTTGTGTTTGGGTTTTGTACTCTGTTGGTTCAAAGTTTCTCTTTTTGTGACTATCAGACAGTTTAAAAAAACAGGAAAACAAAACTCCACAAAAAATCAACCAACAAACAAAACAAAAACCCCAAACCAACAAAACCCCACAAAACAAAACACCAAAAACACATCACCCAAATCGCTTTAGGAGGAGTTAGGGAAAAGGGAAGAAAACAAAATATTTCCAGGGCTCTCATATGTATTCTCTAGGCATTCCTGTATTTGAGAATCTCTGCCCTACATTTCTCCACTGTTTTGTTTGGATAAACTTGAAACCGAGAATCAGGGTTATTGCATTCTAGCAGTATCCTAGGACTCAATTTATTAGAGATTTTTAGGTGTCGCTAGAAAACATTAGACATTGTATAGAAGAAACTCCAGCAGTCATAGCCTGAATAAAAATTAGTTTGATGATAAAATAAATGCCAATCTAACTGTGATTCAAATGGATTCATGTTCAGGTGTAAAATGAATTGAACAGCATCTTACCTTGAAAATGGTCTTAAATCTACTAGAAGGCTGTGCAGTGTTGAAGCTCTGTTTAAGCATCGTATCCTATCTGTACTTTTCTCATATATATATATAAAAAGTTTTTAAGCAATGTTTTGCTTTTCATCATAGTAAGGTATTCCTGTGGCAGCATAACTGTTTTCTCAACTCTTTGCAGGATAGTGGATGTTTTGCTGAAAGCAATCATGAGAATGATGTGGCTTGCTGGTGGATTCCACTGGATAAATGTTAAAGGCAGACGGGCATTGCCAGCGGAAGCAGCAATATTAACTGTGGCTCCCCATTCTTCCTACTTTGATGCCATTCCAGTAACTATGACCTTCGCCTCCATTGTGATGAAAGCAGAAAGCAAAGATATTCCTGTTTGGGGAAGTAAGTTGGTAGATACTTAATTTTTCAAGAACAATTGAAAATCATTGCTTAGGAAGTTCACTGGCTGTGTTTGAGAATGACTGAAACACAAAGAAAAATTTGCTATAATATATGATGAGGGTTTTATTTTAACTGATCTATTTAGAATGTCAATAGGAAAAAACTGGGGGAGATGTTGTTCTTTTTCCCCTTTCTCCAAAATTGAATCATGGTATGCAGTCAAAGCAATCCTCCAGAACTCAGGTTAAATTTGCAGTAAAATTGCAACATTTTAAGACCTGACAGATAGAAAAGCAAATTAGGATGGGCCTATGGAAGCAAAGACTAATGCTAGAGAGAAAGTTCCCCAAGACTTATTACTTGGTGCAAGTTGGGGTGCCATGCCGGAAATATTTCTTAGGAATGCTGTCTGCTCTGAATGGTACCCTGCCTTGAGGGAGTGCTGCTAATCCTTCACTCATCAGTAAGTTTGTTTCTGGCAGGGTGTGAGAGATGAGCGTGAGCAGACTCTTGTGCACTCAGATTGAGTCATGAGAAGAGCCTCAGATGCCTGAGTCAGTAGTGTTTGAATAGTATCTTGTATTATCATTTTTCAGTGTAAGTTCTCAAAAATGTTTGAGATACATGGGATTTTTAATGCAGTTGTGCAAAAAAAAAAAAAAAGGTGTAAGTCTTTTGGGCTTGTAGACTTCTAAACAAAATCTGTGTGGAAGCATTTTGGAGAAGTCCACCGTATTGTGTCTAGCAGCCAGCAAAGTTCAAAGAATTGCCCTTTGTCTCACTGTGTAGATTTTAAGGGTAATATAAAAATGACAAAAGATTTTACTTTGGCGTTGCGTAGGACTCTTAATTTAAAAATCTAATCAAAAGCTTTGACTTCCTTTGCAACTAAGTGGAATCAGGTTGTTGGTGTTGATGTCCTCCTAAAATTTCATTAGACAATGTGTTCTTAAGATTATATTCAAAATCAGAAGCTGAGACATGGCCAGATACTGTTGTGAGACAGTATGTTGGCACTCCCATACAACATAGGTGTATCCAGGCCAGCTGAGGCTCTAGAAGCAGGCCAGACATAGAAGCAGGGGCTGATTTATCTTCTTTCTCAGGTGACTCAATTTGCTGTTTAGTAATTGCTGGCTCAGCAAAATAAAGTAGTCTGTGTGGAACTCCCTTTGACTTGAAGGTGGACTGTATGGAGGACCCAAACTGGACGAGGTAACTCCAGGCCATGTTGTGTTACTGAAATGTGATGAAACGACAGAATGGCATTTGACAGAATGCTATAATGGGTACTTAACTACCCACTTAATAGATTCAGTGGGAGTTAGTGGGGAAGCCTGAGGAGAATTTGAAGGGATATGGAGATATGCACTTCCACTGAACGTAACACAAATAATGCACATCAAGTAGTTAAAACTATTTCTATGTACCTAATTTAATTTTAAGGTAACTTCTAAAGGATTCTTTTGAAAGTCTAGACAGTACATTTTGAAAAATTATTCACTTGATTTTGTTCATGTGTGAGTAAAACCAGTTACAGAAAAACAGAAAACATGTAGTGATTTGATGGAATATTTCTGGAATGTACAGTGCAGTCAAATAAATGGATGGTTTGTCCTCTGTCTCTGCATTTGCTTTATGTTACACAGCCACAAAAGTTGTGTAGTCCCTTTTAAAATGTTCACAAAAATGCCACAGAAATGAGGCATAGCAAGGGTCGCAATTGGGATTCAGAGTTTAAAAAGCTTTTTTGTTTTTAGAGGAGTATTTTTCTATGAGCAACACTAAGTACAGCAGCTTATGTTATTTAAGTAAGTGGACCTTAACAGAGAGGTGAGTAATCAGTATATTGATTAATTTAGCTTAAAAATCAGTGAAAACTTTCCAGTGGAGTGAAGCTGTCGTTTACTTATTTGTTTTTCTGCTTGAAAGAAGTTTTCGTGAAGCAAATAGTGCTATCTTCTTTGATCTAGGTTTTTAATCCTAATGTTATTTACACTTCTCCGCATGCACACACATGAAAGAAATAAATATTAAAAAAATGGTATTTCTCTCATGCTGTCTATCTGTGGAAAGATGCTCATGTTTTTATTGGATTGCCTGGTGAATTGTCAACACTCTAGACATTAATCTAGAATTTATCCCGGAGAGGTCAGAATTTTTACGTTCTTCAGTTTTGTAAGTCTTGCAGACTTGTTATACCATCTCCAGGGAAGTTTTGTAGCCAGTCACTGACCTTCCTGTCTGTAAATTGAGTCTTGTTAATGGTCACTCAGAATCTTCTGGGAAGCTTTGAATCTATTTGACTCTCTGAGCAGACTCAGGCATGTAAAAAATGACATGGCAGGGGAAGTTTGAAGATAGTTTTCAAGGATGAGGACCTTGGGTGAAGAGTAGGGAATCATCCAAAATATCCAAGTGTGATTTAAAAAGTTGGCTTTCTTTATGTACTGACAGTGTTTATTGGGACATTTTATGCTCTATATCAAAGGGATCAGGTGCTTTAGCAGGTGCAAAAAGATCTGATTGCTAACTGGTTATTGAGATTGGTTCTGCAAATATTTTAATATGTTTCTGGAGCTGTATTATTGTATCCCTAGTTTGCCAGTCATGGAATATTAAGCTTCTGATCCACATGCAAGTCCAGATTATTAAAAACCTGTTCTTCATGGGATTGCAAGTATTCCACAAGTATGCTTGTGCATGAGTGTTTTATTGCTTTCTAACTTGAAGGTACCTCTTCTGAACCACAAAGTCCAATTTCAGAAGCAGATGTAAGTCTTGTGACTCTTACAGACATCTTCCTCCTTTTTAGGAAAACAAAGAAAAAAACCCTCAAATTTAAAAATGCGCTTTTCTTCTGAAGGAAGAGTTTTGAACTCTTCCATTAGCGGTCAGTAGTGAAGGAAATTATCTGCTTGGCACACACACGAGGTTAACAAACTCTGGGGAGGAACTGCTTGCCCAAATATAAAAGAGATTACAACCAAAAAAAAAATAATCAGTATCTGGGAAGCAGAGAATGCCAAACAGACAGTACATCATGATGCTGAAGGAAGACATATGTTTCCATGCAGTGACTTTCCAGAGTTTTAGTAGATTGGAGATATAAAATTCACTGGACCACTTAAGTGTAAAATGTGCAGCTGGGAAGATGACATCTAGGAGTCTGTTATACCTTACATGGTCTGAAGAAGTCAGATCAATGAATTTATCAGCACAAATCCTTACACTTTTCCTGTTTTGTCTACTGAATCTCACTTTAAATCAGGACAAGGTTTTTGCATGAATTCTGGATAGTTACATTTCCTTGCCTTATTTTTGACTGTTGAAGCAACCTGGGAAAAAGTAATTTTTCATTGTTGAAGTGGTCTGTGCTGCTGCAGAAATGCTTCAATAAGAAGGAAAAGGAATTTATCAGTAAATAGGGGGTTATGGGTATTTTGTTGGATCACTTCTGTGATTTGAACATCTTCAGTGATGTGAACTTTTAGAAAATAAATTGAAGGTGATAAGCTAGTTAAAACTTTAAGCAGCTTCTCAACATCTCTAACATCACCCTCTGAAAAGAAGAGGGATTTGGTACCTGTGAAACAAAATGAGGGGATATGTTAGCTTAAGTTTATAAAGGGGAAGGGGGTAATTTCTATTTGGCACAATGCAGAAGAGCTGTAGAGGAAGGGAGAATCATACTGTGCTGTAAAACTGTCAATTCTGTCCTGGGTGGTTTTTTCCAAATCTAGTAAACTTGTGAATTTTTGTTCGAGCTCATCTTTTGACAGTACATTCTAGGCTTTTCTAAAGCACATCATGACTAAAAGATGAGAAATAAGTAATTCAGGGGGAAATATTTATGCTTTAGTAGCTGGGTATGTTTTCATCTCAAACCTTAAAAGATATCAAATTACTCATCAGCTCTGTTATGGAACCTAATCCTTCAGTCCTTCACCTCAAGTGCCCCTCCTTCTCCCCCACCCCTTCCAAAGCACAGAAGGAAGAGAACTGTGGTAGACCCAGAGTTTGTGAGAATCTTGCATTCAAATACTTGAATGCTTTTTGGAAAAATCTGCTGTAAGGTGAAAACATCACAGATTTCTTTATGCACTGTAAATCAGCAGCTTAAACACTAAGGTCACCAGGATGAAAGCTGACATCCTAAGCTACGCTGGTATTGTAGCCTGCCTTGAGTACATGAAGGAGCTCCCCAGTTCTGATGAGCATCTTGTAGTTGTTGCCAAGCTTAGCCATTTCATCATCTCCTTTCAAACCTTCCATTTCAAAATTAAAGGTTTCCTTCAGGCTGTGGGCACGCAGATGGCCTTGCAAGGTTTCTGTCCTCACAGGAGCTCTCTTGGAGAGACTTGAAATAGTTGGACTGTCATTTGTGTATTATAGGTATGCCTTTATTATTTGGGTTAGAGTCCTGGGAAATTCAGTAAAAATTATTTCTCATTTAAACTACTGCTGAAATGCCTAAACCACCATCACTTTTTTTAAGCATGCTTGATAATATGGTTCATACCACAGTATGTAGGAAACCTGCAAACCAACACTACTGCCTGCCTTAAATACTTTTGAGACTGGCAGTAGAAAGCTGAAACATACAGCCATGCCCTCATGCAGGTATTGCAGGTGTGAAAGCAAACAACAATCTTTGTGATATAAAAAAAATCTTTGTGCCTCAAGAAGTCCTTAAGGGAAATAGATCACATTTTGAAAGACCAACCCAAATACCACAGAATTTACTTCTGTTAAAGCTAAAAGAGGACACTGATTATTTACCTCCCACTGCTGACTTTTCCTTGTCCTGCAGACTGCATGTGTCCTGCCTTTCTCTTTGGAACTCGAGAGGGGAATTTTCTTGTTAACACTGTTTCTATACCAGGAATACTTGGTATCCCTTCTGTCAGGTGGTCCATCTGCTAGGCATTTAGTCAAATTAGCAGAAGTTCTTGACGTGCACTGAGCTTCAGTGGTTGGTTCAGATTTTAGTCTTGGACTTTAGTGTATGTTTCTGTGTATATTTGTTGGTCTAATAATGTTCTACCACTAACTTTACAAATCTCATGTAGAGTACCATGACTATAATAACTTTTTCTTAACTTTTTCTCTAAGAACAATATGATTCCAAGTGGAAAAGATCCTAATTTTGGTTGACTTGAGTTTTGTGCATTGATACAGCTTCATGTATTTGGTGTGGGGGGTCTTGAGTTTTTCCATTTTTAAGGTCCCTGTGTCCATATACATAGGAATTAATTTTAGTCTGGAACCTTAATGGTTTTTTCCCCCCATAACTTTCATAAGACTTCTGAGCCGTTTGCAGATTTCTTTTCTTCTTTTCTCTCCAGAAAAAAGCAGTCTTCATATTAGATGTTATGAATTTCATATTAGATATTACTTCATTTAAAAAGCCTTCACGTTTATATACCCCTAAATACAAAATGCACAAGAGGGCAACTAATAATATAATCTGTATTTTTTCCATAGTAGAAAAAAATCAGGGGTAAGTACAGTAAATGGATATGCCACAGCAAGGCTACTTGTACGGCTTCATGTTAAATGCAAACAGAGCCAGTTGTACTGCCTCAGTAGGCTGCCCTCTTAGTGTGTATCAGGAGAATGTATGTGTTGGGATTTTGTCTTGTTTGGGAGAGATGCCAAGGGAAAGCCTCACGTTCATCATTCTCTGTGTTTGCAGCAAATCTGTGACTTTGATGCTAATTCTACAGTGGTGAAAATGTAACTGCCTCCTCAAAAGCGTGTGCATGGATACCTTTTAGAAGAACTGTATTTAGTGCCGTGTTGCTGTTCCATTGCTTTTTGTGTTCTCTGATGCCTTGTAGAACCAGTGGTGAAGTTGCCAGTGTAGTTGTATCTACTGCGTGGTTGTAACTGCCAAACATAATTTAAATGGTTTGCTACAATACTGTTGTGTGTTACACAGCAGTTCCTGTCTTGATTTGAAACAAGGTTTCCTCACACTCGTTTGCCTCGAAATAGAGAGGTGAAATAAATTTTTTTTCTCTGCTGCTATCTTAAGGCATTCATTGACACCAATTGTACGTGTTCAGCTCATCAGGGAGAAACCTTTTTTTTTTTCTTATGCACTGAGGTGGTGCTTAAATTGATTGCATGGGTGTTAACATTTCTAAAGTCAGTTGGAGCTGCCACCCTGCAATTAATTAAAGCAATATTGAATTTTTGCAGGCTCTCTTAAAAAAGGCTGTTCTCTGCTAGAGCAACTTTCAATTGGTTAGCATATCTGTGGTGTTCTTGCTGCCTTGCAAGGCAGAGGTTTTAATGAATTACTGGCAGTGCTGTTTAAATTGCAGGCACCTGCCTAAGAAGGTGGAGTACAGCACGTCAGCTGTCCTCAGGACTGACACTGCTAGAGAAAAAGCTGGAGTAATGGCACTGGCAAGGTCAGTTTTGTGAATTGAGGGATTGGCTGTCATTGCCTGATAGAATTGATAATTCAAGGCTGGTTTTAGTGGAGTGTGTGAGAGGAGCTGGGCAAGCACATTTTTCAGAGTCTGAATACTTGAGCTGTGGTCTTCAGTACCTGGTTACAGTCAGTCTTGGACCGTTAAATTGCTGAGCAGGCAAAGATATGATTATGTTCTGTTTATTAAACATATTGCACACTTCTGCTTGTTTCCTTTAACTGCTCAGTATGCCAGCTGTCTGGAGCATTTTCATGCATGCTGCTTTTTTGCTCCTGGCCTGACTTTGTTCTAGTCCTCCCTATTCCTTACATCACATCCTACCTTATGGTATGCTCTCCCTGTGTTTTCACTTGATGTCTGACCTCAATCTCGTCTTGTCCACTTGCTTGATATGTTTCTCAGCTTTTCTTTACAGACCTCTGTCTCTGTCCCTGACTTTTTGGAAGAGACTATCCTAGTACAACCCTTGAATTTTCAGATTTCCATCTATTTAATGAACATGAAAATATGTGGTGATAGTAAAGGTCTGTGTAGCCTTGTGCTCTGTTTTCAAAAGCGGTTAAGAAAAGAGTAGATGAGGAAAGGCAAGTACAGAACTAGCCTTCCCTTGGTGGGTACTTTCAGCTTCCTACTGATGAGAGTTTCAGTTTCACTTGACTTGTTGGACTTAAACACTAAGGACCTGGTAGCTGGTATCTTACAGGATCTTCAGTTGCTGTTTAATAGTAAAACAAGAATTCTGTCAGCTTTTAGTTTGATCTCTAAGGAAATAAGAATTAATAAGACCACCCTGTCTAAGAATTGATGTGATGGATTGAAATAGTGATGTCTTCACACACATATTTGAAAAAAGGTAATTGTAAAAAAGATACTAAGTTCTGCAAGCTGCATGAAAATACTATTTTAACTATTTTGTGTCATATAATTCAACAAGCAGGACACATCCATAGGAAACCAAGCTTTCAGTTGTTTCTGTTCTTTTTCAGCATAGGTTTTCTTTGCATGTGGGTGTGTTGCTGTTTGTGGTGCTGGTTATTTGTGAGATAACTTAGCGTGTGTTACTTTGGAACTTAGTAGCTTGCTTTAGGAAGGTTGTAACAGTAAAGCTCCCAGGTTTACACACAACTTGCCTGTACAGTTTTCAGATACAGACAACATTAGTGTAATCTGATGTTTCCATCATGTTACCCTAAGTAAAATCTATCTGCTTGCTTAATGTCTTGTGTTACAGAGAAGACCTTGCTTGCAGCAATCCTCCAGAACCTCAGAGCTCTGGATTTATCTTATTCCTTGACCTGAAGCAACCCAAATTCCATCATTTGGGCCTAATGTAAAAGAAAATTTGGGGTGAATGCTGGGGATGTTTGGATCTTTTGCTTTCTTTTATTTTATAATGTTTTTGCTATGGAATAGTAATTTGCAACAGTAGGGCAAACTCAGGAGTAGCATCTCTAAGAAACAAACAATTATAATACCAGATATGGTTTCCCTTGTTATTTTTATTGCTTGTTCTGTGTTTGGGGTTTTTTCCCCCCTATTTTTTATACATTAATCTTTCTGGGTTTTGTTTGGGGGCTTTTTGTTGGTTGGTTGGTTGGTTTTTTTAGCTTCCCCCAACAGTAACCCCAACTGACCAATGATGATCTTTGCTCCCCTAGCAAGCATTGCTCTACAGATATTGTCTAAGATCAGATATGTAGGAATAAGTGCACGACTAAGGTAACTTTTCTGTGATATACTGTCTCCTAAGCTTTGGCAATCTGTGGGATAAAACCAATATTTCAGAGGCTGGCTGACTGTTTGGGACCTTGCTGTAAGTTTTGACAGATTAGTTTCTCCGGACCATAGAAAGATTTTGGTGAGTTGCTGGCTAAAATTCCAGTAGAATGACACCGGAACCAGCAGCTTTTGCTGAGTACAGGACTGTAATTCCTTACAGTGTTTGTTTTTTCTTCACACTTTAAGCACTGGCTGATCCATTAATGCAGCAAGTCTATCCTTGGCAAAAGAAGATTATACAATTAGTGGCAGTGAACTCATCCCACAGTGGTTGCAAATATGAAAACTGTATTTTGGGCAAATAGAATAACCAATATTTTAGTGACTCTGGAACCTTTGAATAAAAATACGAGATAACAAAGTTATTAAAAGGTATTTGAAGACAACCTGCTTAAATAAAAACATGAAGCAGTATATTTGAAGTTGCTTCACTTGTAGTACTTTTGGACACTGCAAAACAGCTGCATGTGCTCATTATTTTGAAAGTTGTCTTTGGTGTCCTGGTGACTGACATGCATGGACTGGATCCTGTGGATTGATTTCTGATTTTTGCTCATGTTCATTTTGTGTCTGGCTATGTACAAGAGGTTTCCCACTGAGCCAGGAAGAGGATGTCTGAGATCTAATTCAGCGGGTATGAGGAACGGGCAAACAGGTGACAGCTGAGAAAATAAGCACACTTTTTCTTTTGATGATACTGAGTCCTCACAAAAAAATGACATCAGAATATGGAATATCTTTTGTGATGTACCTTTAGGGCATCTGAGCTGTCATAGAAGATAAAAGCTCTAAAAACAGAGACAGTCTGACCCATGGGATATCTTTTGGAAGCACTTTGGAAGAGGGAGATTCCTGCTACTTTGCTGGGTTAGGAGGGACTACAGACTTTGTGAATTTTGTGGCAGGAAGAAATGACCTATAGACAGTCACAGCTGTATTGTTGCAGAAAACTGTGCATAATATGTACCATCCTATTTTAGATTGTCTGTGTTGTATATATTGGTCTGTATTGGTCTATTAAAAATTGAACTATTACAAAGTGGCAAAACTGTGGAAATGGTTTTCCTCGCAGGAATTTGTGAAAATATAGTGCCAAAATAGCAAAACTGGTTTTCCTTACAGGCATTTTTGGAACTATTTCAATAAAACTGCATTAATTCAGCTGAGTATTTAAGTTTGCAGTGTAATATAGTAAAGTATGTTCTTCTACCAAAATTTTTGTCCAGAGGATTACTAGGCAGAGGTGAGGTGGGGGGATCTTTTTCAAACAAAGAGGAAAATAAGGCTGATTTGTTTGCTTTTGTTTTCCTTCCTCTTCAGCTCTAATCAAATACATCCGACCAGTATTTGTGTCTCGGTCAGACCAGGATTCTCGCAGGAAAACTGTTGAAGAGATAAAGAGGCGTGCTCAGTCTGATGGGAAGTGGCCACAGGTACTGTATTCTGCTACGGTTTGACAAATGGTATTTGGCATTTCCAGGCTTTGGATATGCAGTTTACTTTTTTTCATTGTGAGTGGCTTCAGATGGTTTAGGATGGGGGGTGGGGGTGAAATTTCCTCCGCCCTCTTTTTCTAGAAGATACAATGTAAGATTCTTACCTGTTTCTCGTTGCATTTTGTTTCAATGGGAACTGGGTAAGTACATGAGATGGACTAAATGGACAGACCACAGCAGATTTAGAAAGTCCTCTCAGAAGAAAAAATTAGATGCTTAGCAGAATACCTGGGGAAGTATTGTGTGTTCTTGCCCTTTGCAAGATTTTGGCATACTGTTGTTTTTGGAGATGTGATACTGGGCAAGACAGCCCAAGCAGTTTGGATGTTCCAATAACCAAAGCACACCTCTATTGGACGACATGATGAAAGCATGGATAAAATAAGTGGCTCAGGGTATTTTTTCTGCACCTAAAATGTGACTGTGTATAACGTGCCTTGGAACAGAGTAATGGGAAGGAAGGGATAACTGCCTAAGATCTCACATTTCTTGAAACATGTGGTAATTTTGCAAATCTGAAGCATTCCTGTGATTTTTTTTTTTTTTTTTTGAGATTGGGATACCGTATACTTTTTTGGCATTCTTGATGCTTACAGTGGTTATGCCTGCATAATGATCTGCAGAAACATTATAAACAGCTATAAAAATGAAACAGGTGATATATACCTTTTGAACTATGAGTTTCATCATGGATTTCAAAGCAAGCTAGTACCAGACTGAGCAATAAAACTAGTAATGTTAATTCTCTTCCATTTTTTTGTTCCCTTGTGATACGGGTTTTTTGTTGTTTTGTTTGTGTTGGTTTTTGGTTTTTTTACAATCTACTCTCTTCTGCTGAATTTGGTTCAACTTCAGCATTTTTTGCTTTGTTAGAATTCTGTTTAGGCGTCTTCAGCCTCTGTCATTTGGACATCTGTGCACATGCCAAGTAATAGCAAAAAGAAAATAACTGTCTTTCTACCTGGGAATGGGAATTTTGTTTTGGTACAAAAGAGAATATGATACTTTTGCCAGCACCAAAACCTTTGATGAAAATACTCTTATGCTCTACAAGTGTTTCTGGTCACTGTTGGAATAAACTATTACTGAGGGCAAGAAAGAGGCAAATTCATGGATAAAAATATTGTTACTATTAAGGTAGAACTTTACTTGACTTCTTTTTTTTTTTTTTTTTTAAGTCTATCCGAATTGTTTTTCCCTTAAAACATTTTTGCTGTAATCAGTTAATATCAACTTTGAAAAGATGTTTATAAATAAATTCACACTGGAATAGTTTTTAAAAGTCAATTTTTTCTTACTTCAAGATAATGATATTTCCAGAGGGCACTTGCACAAACCGATCCTGTCTAATTACATTCAAACCTGGTAGGTATTATACTCATTTCTCTGTTCTCTACATAATGCTGTTGTATCTTTGTTTCTTAAAATACCACTTGCATTGTAATTTGCTTACTGTTGCAGAAATTGATTTTAAAATCTCGCAATAGGGTGAAATTGGAATAGAAATTTTCTAATGATACACGAGGTTTGTAATTCCACAATTGAACAAAACATTGTAGATAATTCAGGTTTTTTCTTTGCTTCTGAGATGCATATGAACTGGAAGACTAATGTTTCATGCTGGGTTTTTGTCTGTGGTTGTCTCTTTTCTTTTTCCTTCTTTTTCTTGCCTCCTCCATTTCCTATTTTGGGTCTACCATGCAGCATTTAGATACACTATAAAACTTAAGGTAGCACCGTGAATCTATTTCAGCTTGCCTCAGCATTTGTTGCTCTGTTGTATCTGGATGATTCCTCTCAAACTCTCCTGTGGAGTTGCATCCTGGTGAAGATGGCACGAAAATTTTACCCATATAGCAAATGCCAGCACTCTTAGAAGGCTGGCATTTGTTTACAATTTTTTTGTAACATCCACATTCTAAGCTCTTTACAGTCACCATCACCTTTTTATCTTATCAGATTAGAAGGGGCTATAACTGAATATTGCTGCAGCTGTAAACTGCAATTCCAATTGGGAGAAATGCCAATACTGCAGTGAACCACCAACCTTTTAATATAAATTTGCCTTTATGATGTAGACAGGGAAATGGTCAGTGAAGAAGCTTCAGTGAGCAAGGCAGATGTGAACATGTTTTTTGACTCTTCCTGGGTCTGTGCCTAGCTCATTGTGTTCTGATCTTACTAGGCATCTTGTATTTTGCATTGCTTGCAGCTTACATATGACAATTACAATATCGTGCAGTGACTCAGCATCGTGATTCCTTGCTCTGATTCATTTGGCTGAAGGAATCTCAGGCTTGTCTCTCAGCTCTTACCTTTTTAGATGAATGAGTGGTGGCTAGGGAAACATCCACTTCTTTGGTTCTTTGCTTTCCCTCTCTCTCCACCTGAATCCTGACTATGCTTTGGAAACTAGCCTGAATCTTCCATTTAAGCCCTGATTTACTGCCTTCCCTCTGTGACATAGACCTTCCAGGCACCATGTATTTTCCACCTCAAATTCTCACTCCAGCTTCCTCTCCTCTGGCCTAATACGTGCTGCTGTCTGCCTCTTGACTGCCTCACTTTTCCTACTGAAACCTGCTTCTGTATCCATCCAGCCTTTCAGAAATCCTTTACCTCAAAGTTCCTTACTTATATCTCATTACTTTAGGTCTCTATTCAAATAACTGCTTTCTGGATGCCTTTCCCCATTCTACTCATGTGGCCTATGCTCCTTGCTCTTAACTACATTTTTTTTGGTTTTAAGTTTGTGCAAGCTAATCATATAGGGCAAGGTAGTTTAGTTTTATTCAGGTAGTAGTGTTGTTATCTACCACTCAGAATTTGTCAACTTTGGATTATTTCAAAAGTTACTTAAAATGTTCTTTGAGACTGAACAGAAAGTGCCACTGGCCATGAATCTCTGCAGGATTCTCTTCAGGCAGTCTTCATTTAAAGATTTTTATACTCCTTTAACAATTACTACTTTTATGTCTTGACTTATGCCTCTGTAAAGCAAATGTAATCCTAAGAATACAGTACACTTCAATCATGCAGTTCTTAATTTTAGTCAGAATATTAGAGAGAACTTAGTAAATTGTTATAAATAATGTAGTTTGAGTAAGCTGTTTTAATTTCTTCATGAGGAAAAAATGTTTAGAGGAATCTAAACATCTGAGCAACATAGTTGTCATGCTTACCCAATCTTTGTACTAGAAACCAAGAAAATGCTTAGCAAATGACATAGATCTTGTGCTACTTATATATCAGAACTGCAGTTTGCATATGAAATGAAGCAGTGCTTCTGTATAATAGCTGCAGTTCAATACTTTATAACTATTAGATTTTTCCATAGCTAGAGAACAGAAGTTATGTTAATTCTGTTATTTCAGAGAAGACAAATTACCTATAAATTGTTGTTGCTCAAACAAAAATAGAAAGCTTCTTTTGCATAAGCAAGCTTGGATTCCTCACCCAAAAAATATTTTTGACCATGGGGAATATATTGCTTAACTATCTTGCACATACTCATATTTTTTTAATCATTTATCAAACTGAATTTGGTACTGAGCTTTGACTTGTCTGCGTGGCAATATATGTAAGGGGTAAAGGATAATTTAGAGAACGCAAGAAAGCATTTTTAATTATTTATCTGCTGAAAAGATGGATATACATTGTCTTTCTCCAGTGCTTGCTTTTTCAATTACTTTTGAGGCCACTTTCAGATCTTATTTTTTCACTATCAACTAATTCCTATCTGCCCATTAATTGTATAATTATTTCTTGATGCAGTAAACTTCTTCTGTAGCATAAATCACTAATAAAGTAATTATGTGTCATATGTGCCTTCTAGGAGCATTTATTCCTGGAGTTCCTGTACAGCCAGTGGTTTTACGTTATCCAAACAAACTGGTAAGTTCAGCTTGCAGTGTGGCTGGAAATACAGGGCATTTTCCTTGAAAAACGTTTGCACTTCTGTAATCTTTTAGGTTTAGAAATTTGAAAATAATTAATAATTTTTACTGGCTAAGTATATATTCCTTAATTCTCAAGCAATATAGATAATAGTTCGAATGTTTTTGCTTTTATTACATTACTCCTAAACATTGCTCTGAAAGTTATTTGTGTTGTTACCAGAAGTACAGTACACGAGTCAAATGTCAGTTTCTGTGCAGGATCTATGTTGTCTTGTTCTCCCTGTTACTGCTGGAGAGTTTCCTTAATGTCATTTACAGCTGGAAGATGCTTCTGCACCTCCTGCCTTTGGGGGTGTTAGTCCTGAATTAACGCAATTGTATAGCATAGTGTGTTGGGGATCTCTGCACCTTTATATTGTCTGTGTTTTACATTCACTTGGCTAAGGAATGCTAGAGAATGGCTAATTTGGAGTAGTCCTTCAATATAAATCAGATTCAGGTAAAATGGAAATCACAGTGTTTATTTACAATACCTGAAGTTTCTTTTTGAGCCCTCTGTAGAGGATGTAAGGAGTCTCAGAAGTAAAAATGGGACTACCTTGAGTCTTAGCTGATGCATGTCACATCAGATCTCTCTTACTAGCTCATTAATAATCCCTTGTTCTAAGGAAGGATTTTGTTTCCTCTTGGTACCTGAGTTTCTTACAAATACTTCTGTCCATTGTTCTTTCTGTCAACTTACAGCGTGATATAACACATAAACTTGATTAAAAAAGTACCCAAACAAAGTCGATATACATAGACTACCGTTTGCTCTTGACTGAGACAAGATGCGATGGTGGTCAACTAGTTTGCACTAACAAACACAGAAATTATCTTTGCAGATGCTGTGAAAAGAACAGCTATACTTACTTGCATAGTATTAAGTGTATTGTAGCAGGTTGCCTGGGGACTTTTCCTTACACAATTGTTTTGTTTTCAGGAAAAAAGATTCTTTTAATCCAGTTGCATACTGAGATGTCTTTATTGCCCATAGTACATAATATGCAAAGTTTGTAGACTGGTATTACATGTTCCTAACACTTCATTAACAGAAATTGTGAGCTTTTAACATTGAAGTAAATCAATATAAATGTCAATGAAAATTTTCATAATTTCTTTGTGTTACTGCAAAATATCATAAAAGAAACTGTAACTATTTATGTAGATATCCATTGTGAGCTGGCCTGAATTTGTGTATGGGTCTTTACTTTTCCCTACCACTTTTAATTGCTGTGAAACACTTAGTTTCAGTACCTTTCTGAGTCATTTAACTCCCTAAGGTCTACTTCCTAGAGGCCTTCCTGAGATCTAATCATTAATGACAGGGGTGCTAATTGCTATAACTAAATTGATTTTTACATTAGCTTGAGGGCTGCAGAAGAGTTGCAACAGAGTTAGAATGAGGAAGGAGGAATATGATGTGATACATGAAGGTGAGGTTTATTTTGGTTAGAATGCAGATTTAGGTTATTTAATTTCATTTATTAAGCTATTCTTATCTCAGTCTACAAGGTTACATTTTCTTCCTGATTTTCCTACCCACCCTGGGGGAGGAATGAGCGAGCAAGCAGCTGCATGGTACTTAGTTGCCAACTGGGATTTAACCACAACACATGTAAGAACAACATAGTAGGGAGAGAATATTGTTTTTCATACACTGAGACACCATTTTTAGCAAACTTTAATTATCCCTGGCTTCCTGCTTGTTGTCTTGTTTAACTGCTGCATATTATAATTTTAGGTTTAGAAAGGAACTTCTTAAGATCTCGGCTTAGCCAGTGAATTCCAGATATGTATTTTGTGCAATCACCCCACTGCTCTTTACTTGAAGTACCTGCTCAGATCTACATTCAGAGCTCTGAGTTCCACAGTACAGATGAGAACAGTCTTGAATTTGAGTGCACCTGCTGTACTGAGAGGCTTTTTGAGATCAGAGCCTGGGGTGAATATAGTAGGTGTGGGCGCTCTTACATGCTTATTTCATTGTACTCTGTTCAAGAACTGGGGAAAGCATTGCTGTTCCGCAGTGGGCTGAAATGGGGCAAAAGGAAAGAAGTAAATTCAGTTATTTTCTAGCAAATAAATGTAGTTCTGGTTGCTCTAAAGAACTCTCTATTTATTTTTTTTTTATAGTCAGGGTTGCCCCCTGGATACCCATCGTCTTGGGACTTGTGATTATTTGTGTTAGATGACATCTCTGGTCCTGTATTGGTGTTTCTTTAGAAGTTGTATATTAGTATGATACATGATCAGAAAGAATTTTAAGGCTTAAAATATTAAGCCTTTAAATAAATTTAAAAAAATATTAAGCTACTGGTTTTCTAGTCTAGTAATATTTTGGGTATTGGATGCTTGAGAGCTATTGCCTGTTATCAAAATAAAATGCTGTAGTGTCTTCATCCACAGGTTCTACAGCAATTTGTTTTTACACTTATTTTCTTTGTTTCTTCATTTGAATTTTGTGTCAGAGTGCTGGTGATTATGAAAGGCTGTATACCTATATAAATATCACAGAGCCATTTCAAATGTATTTTTATGTCCCAGTGTCTTCCACAAGTAACTACTATTTGATAAGGGTTTGGCAGCATCTCCTGTGCAGTTTTGTTATGTCAGGGTTGACTGAACATGTAAAAACAACAGCCAGTCTGCTTTTTGAAGGTTGGCATGATTGTCAGTATCTTCTTATGTCAAATTCAAACTATAGGGAAGATGGCTCTTCTCCCTGTTTCCTCCCATGCTGAGGGGAAATAACAGGGGGGATAACATTCAAGGTCAGGTTGGATGGAGCTCTGACCAACATGATCTAGTTGAAGACATCCCTGCTCATTGCAGGGGGGTTGGAATAGATGTCCTTTAAAGGTCCCTTCCAACCCAAACCATTCTATGGTTTTATATACTTCCACGCAATTCAAGTATTTTTATTACCTAGATACAGTAGTTTCAAAGTGTACTCTGAATGCTATTGAAGTGAATACTGTCCATAGGGATAAGCTGGTAGCAGTGATAAATATAAAAGGTAACTGGGTAAGGAAAATACCACTTCCCATTGTCTTCCTGCAGTTTTTATCATAAAAATATTGGATATGCTGGTAGCAGTCTGCTGTAGCATAGGTCTGCCTCTTGCAGACCAGAATCCTATTTTCCCCTAGAAAATAGCATTTATAGCCACCATCCCTGCTGCATCCTGGTGTTCTTGATGAGAAAAAGCATTCATGTCTGCTATGACATTCACACTGGGAATTTTCTTGCAGGATTGTTGATAGATACATGGGTTATTTTTGAGTTTGACTTGCCAGCTAGACAGCACAAGGCTGGATTCTGAAAATACTTACTCACTGTTCAGCAATCCAGATACTTTTGTGGAGATCTCATTTTTCTTTATTTCCTTCTGCACTGTTGCAATTTAGAGAGCTGAGTTGGATATGTGTAATTCTGTGGTGTTTTTCTACAAGGCAGATTTAGTCTCTAGATAAATTATTAGCTGTCTACACTGATTTCTCAGGGTTTGTAAATGAAAATTCCTTGTGGAAAGAAACCAAACCTCATAATGTGTTTACTTGCAGTGTTATCAGAGACATCAAATTAGCCAGAAACGGTGTAACAGTAAAGCTACAGACAATAAAGTTCTAAAAGATCCCTACATGAATAAGTTTTTTATGTACATATGTTAGTTGGTATAGATAGAACAATGGCTTGGAGAGTAAGGTCGGTGTATCATGAAGCTACACTAAAAATTTAAAACTTGACTTTTGACAACTGCTTTCAGTCAAACAAAATATGATAAATAAGTATTCTATCACATAAATCACATTTTTCACCATTTATGGATGGATTTGCTTTCTTTTATTTTTAGTTGTGACAACCTTTTGCTCTAAATGGTAATTAAAACTTGAGTTTGATTTGGTTTTTCATGGTCATGGCACATGTGATCACATGAACTCTCTAAAATGGATTTGGATGGTAGCATAGAACTGAACTGGAACATTTTCAGTAAGTTGAAATAAATATCATTCTGATCTGGTCTTTTAGAACCCTGAATTTAATGAGTCTTCTTGTCTTTAATGACTTGAACTTTTTTTTCCCAGTTAGAACAGAACTAATTTTCAGGTTTTTAGATTCTTACTTCTACACTTAAATGTTATCTCTAAGTCTTGCAGTTTTTTTCCTGTACTGTTTCTTAGTCTTACAGTTAAAAATGTGATGACTTTTACTGTCATATTGCTTCCTGTTACCTCTTATATCTGTTATATATTCCTTTCCAGGTCTCTGACTCCTTTTTGCTGTTTGCATCTAACAAATACTTTCACTGCTATTTGTCCTCTCTTAGTGTTTCACACCATGTTCACTTTGGCCATGCAAAAGTTCTGCTGGTCATCCCTGAAAGTAAATTTGTAGGTGTAGATGTCTTAGAATGTACCTTTTGATTCTTGGATCAGGCAGGTGGATGTATGGTGTCTGTGTGTAAAGACAACTGTGAAAGTACTTTGTTTGAGGTAAGACATAAAGTCTTACCCATCCTACTGCTTCACGTCTATTGAGCAGACTTCCTTACAGTCATCCCCACAGGTCCCAGACACTTCAGGAGTGTTAGAGTGTTTGTATCTATTGCTGGGACATCCAAGTACACTGTAGGGACACTTTGTCAAGCGGGGTGGGTTAAGAAAATAAATACATGTGGACTATGCATATTAGGGAACATCACCTTACAGTAAGTAACTTTCTCTTCAAAGGCTAACAGCCTTTGGGTATTTCCTAGCTATGTAAAAGATAGGCTGCTTCCTAACAGGGTTAAGAACTTTTGCAAACAGGGCATTGAAATTTCCATGAAAACATTATAGTCCTATGTCATCAATTATGCTGTCTGCAGTATAAAAAGTTGAAAGCACAGTAATTAATTGCAGCTGTCATACTTCTTTTCTTAGGACACAATCACATGGACATGGCAAGGGCCAGGAGCGTAAGTAGTTTGTTTTCTTGCTTGTATCCTGATTACTTTCCTCCATTAGTTTTTATTTACATGACTTACAGGCATATATAGTCAAAGAATTCCTGGTTATTGGATTGTTCTTTGGGATTAATTTATCTTTTATCTATTATTCCCTAATTATGATAATACTGATTCAGAGAAATCCAGGTATAAACAGTGTACTTCTGCTGCTTTGATTTTGTTGGTTTGCAGAATGGATTTTAGGTTTTTATTTCAATTTTTTTTTTTTTAAGCCAAGTGCCTGAAGTAAAACAACTTGTTTCTGCTCTATGTGTTTTATTGCCTGCAAATTGATTTGGTATATTACTGTATAAAATCTGTAGGTTTTTTTTTTAAATCAGTCTTATCTAATGGAAAAAGTCAACTCAGAGAACTTGGAGATACTGTTTCCATATAGCTTTGATTTTGCAAATTCATGTAATGTCAAATATTAAATGAAGCAGTTCCTGATTTAAAAAAAAATTAAGCATTATTTTCATGATGGAATTTGAGTAGAAATTCTAAAATGTTTAGGTGAAAGTGAAAACAAGAAATTTTTTAACCCTAAGTAAAGGGGAGTTGACTTCTTTTTTAATGCCTCGTATTGTTTTAAATGTCCCACCTGAGATCCTGTATTTTAGTAGTAACAAGGAAACTGTTTGGATTAGCCAAGACTCAAGTAACTTAGAATTTTGTCAGTTAGTTTTGCACTTGGGAACCAGGTCTAAATAAGGCCATGAGTAGATTTGTAGACTTGAGGAATTAATTGATAACTTTTAAACGTCCATCTTACAATTAATGTACCACATTAGAAGTAGGTGAATGCACAATAGTGTATAATGTAAATAGGCACTGTAGCATTTACTGCATTAAGGGATTTCTGTTCTCATGAGCTCCTACCTCTTCCCCTGCATTTGCACTGCAATTCACCTAAAAAAGTAACTCAGCCATAGAGGCGAAAGGCAAGTAGCTTACTTCCAGCTTAGTGTCTTACCTGAGGAGGCAATAACATATAAGAGGAAGAGGGAATAAACTTGTAGATGTGTTGCCTCAGATCACTGTAATGTCTACAAACCCTTTTTTCTGAAGTGCTGACCTCTGCTAAAAAAGTTAAATTAAATTAAAGCCAAATCTGAGTCTGAGGCACCATATGATGTTACACAAATTGCCTGGGTCAGTTTAAATTACAGCTTTACTTAATTAGGATTAATTCTGCTGAGTGACCTAAAATGTATTTCTGATGTCTTAGCAGAAAATAATGGTAAGACTGATACAGTTTTTTTCTCAGCAAGTGTCTCTCTTCTGTTTTAGTGTTAGCCAAAACTTAATCTGGAAATGTTGCTGTATCCAGGAGTATTGTTTGTTCAAAGGTGTTGTAACCTATAAAATGGATTGAAAACTTGTCACATACAAATTTACACTTTCTTCCACTTATTGAAAGTAATGTTTTTACTAATTTGCAGAGCAAATGAGCTGACTCTACCTTGAAAACAAAGAGTGACTATAGTATACAACTTAAATTCTATGTTAGACTTGAGTTAGATAGAGGTTCTATCAGTTTTAGATTTTTATTTAAATTTAAAGTTTAATCTTTCAGGATTCCAGAGAGCTGGCAGAGAGAAAAGTTTACTTGTAACTTTATTGGGGGGGTTTAATGCTCTTGGACAAGGACCTACAAACCAGACTTTGATGTTTCCTATCAGTGCCGTAAACTTCAAATCACAGATTCCACTGTTGTTCTTAATCCTTTTCTTTGCTTTAATATGTTGGAAGTAGAGTAGGAAGGAAGGAGGGGAAATGTTTTGCACCCCTCTATGAGTGTATAACAAAATGAGTAGGGTTTTGCTTCTAGGAACTGCACTGTATCTGTGTAAGAGGATTTTGAGCAGCCCTCCCTCACAATGATTGACTTCTGTAACTACCTAGATACTGTGTAAAAATGGGGTTACTAACACTGCTCCCTAATTTAGGTTTACTAAATCCTTTCCTGGATTTGAACCTTAATGCTTTCCAAGGTCAAGTTGATTCCAGTTATCTTGTATCTTAGGCTAATAAAGCTCACGTAGAATTTCATTAACAGACTTCTGCAGTATAATGAACTTTGATTCCAAAGCAAGGTAATGATAAAATCTCAGTGGTTATAATTAATCTTGCCAACTCTGTGCTGAATACAGCATTTTCCTGAAACAGACTTACTCTTTCTTTACACGTTATGCATACATTATCTTTTACTGTTTGTCTTCCTGCTTTTGAGTGTTTTTTAAGATGCCATTTCAGTGTAAACTGCTTTAGTTGCACCTTACAGAATATAATGTGTAGAAGTACTTTCAAACACCTTTTCTGTTAATTTTTTATCTGAATATGATCATACCTACAAGTAGGAACACTCCCTGAAGACTTTGGAGTAAAATGTACTACAGTTTCACTACATATAAATTTTTTTTCTCCATCCCTTCCCATCTTTTGCCCCTTTTAGGTTTGAAATTCTGTGGCTTACTTTATGTCAGTTTCACAATTCCGTGGAAATTGAGGTCAGTAAAAAAAAAAAAAAACCAAACCAATTTATTCTGAGCAGTTTCAGAATATGTAATATTGTACTTGATTCTGCAGTAAAAGTTTGTGTTCAAACTTTGTATGTTTGTCTGTAAAAACAGGTTAAAATACCACTTACATTTTAGACAAATGGCTTCTGTATCTGAAAATGTACTCTAAAAATGAATAGCAAAATACAGTTTTCCCCTTGGCATAAGACTTTACTTTCTTATTGATTTTAATGGAGTAGATAAATTTCTGACTCTGTTCAAAGAGTCTTTTGTGAACTAATTTCTTGTCTTTTAACGGCCTAATTACTATTCCAAGTAGTGTACCAACTTTGCATGTTAGACATCCAAGTGTGCGAATGCTGATGTACAAACTAAGGACTATCTTGTAGAGGAAAATTGTGGGTGGTTTCTTATAGGTCAGATATATTATTTAATGTCTGGCTAATTTGTAGTTAGGCTGCACTGGTCAGAATGTGAAAATAGGGAAACAGAAAGAAAATCTATCTATATTCTTAACTTTGTTTTGAGGAAAACACTGTGATCCTAAGGCTGAAGACTGTTGTAGAGACAATGCAAAAACAATTAAAGCCATTCCTTTTAAATTGTTGTCTCTATGCATTTTAGACAGAGTAATTGCATTTTTGTGGACAATGACAGTATTTGGAAAGTGTTATATAGGATATTTGACAGATGTTCTGCATTTCTTTTGCTTTCTGAATAATGAAGCAGCTATTTAGCTCTGACAGATGGAACTGATGACAGGGTAAATCAGTAGGAAGAACTATTGCATATTTACATACATTGTGTTACAGTAGTGACATATAATGCATGCTAATCACAGTACTTATTGTTGCTCTGTGTTTGCTTATTTATGCAGTCAGTTATTCTCAAAATTAATGAATGTACAAAATACCAGCCACTGAATGGTTGTATCTGTTGTAGAAATTTGTGGTTTGTGTTATCACTTCAGTTGGATATCATCAGCTATTTATGGCATATATTAAAAAAAAAAAAATTGGTTTCCAAACTAGTGACCTTTTTTTTTCAGAAAGGCCAGGGAGTGACTGCCTTATGCAGGGGTAGGACAAACCAGTTGGTTGGCAGGATTTTTACTCTACCTCAGGAACGTGTTTTTCTGCCCTAGGCAAGTAAAATGTGTTCTTTCACACAGAAGTGAACAGTGCTGAGCTTTCTTGATTTTTGAGACAGCAGCTGCTAGCAGATCCTGAGTTTCTGTAGCTCTTACAGATCTTGCATAATAAGTTATGATCTTTAATAGTCTTTAAAAAAAAAGCAAACTAACTAGTGACCTTCTAAAGTACTCCATACTAGAGCGGGAGCTGGCAGAGGGTAGAGGAGCAGAAGTGTTTGCAAGGCTGCTTTCAAGTATGAGGCAGAATACTTGAGTTCTACTTTGAATCTGTTTTTTTAAGGAAGTGCAGCAGATTTAGGAATGTAGAAGAAAAACTAGTTGTTCAAAGCCATATTTTTCCCCTGGTCTCCAAAGTTTGTTGGTTTTTGTTCCTGCTCTGCTCCATCAGCACAGAGATAACTAGCAAATACCAACCAGCCTTGGTAACACAGTTACTGCTGATGATCCGATAACTCAGGGAGACATACAACAGAACAACACAACATCAGTCTGGTTTTTATTAAATAATAGCTGGTAAGGTTTAACAGGCAACAATCAGGATCCAAAATTAGTTAGTCTGTGCTTGTCTGCATATAATATATGTTCTGGCATACGATATGTGTCATCCAGTATGTATACTGAGAATCAAGCACCTATGTAGCTTTTATAATAGGTTTCTGTAAATATTGGCCCATCTATCCATCCTCTACTTAGAACTGCATGCAAGCAATGTTGTGAAGAAGAGTGGAGGTATGATCATCTACACATGTAAATTGTTTTGGCTCTTGTCATTTTTTTTTGGTGGCCTGTCAGCTTCAGTGTTCATACATCCATCACAGTCTGCAGCAGCTTGAGAGTTCTTCTGGTTTTGTTAGTGCTGTTGAAATATCATGCTATTTATATAGTTAGGCATGGACATGTAGAGCACTTCTGAAATCTCCTCATATTCAAACTTGTTCTGTATTTGGATGAATGACTTGACAGCAGTTTGCAACTCAAAGAAATGGAATAGGACTTGGAAGTTGAAGGAACAGTTATTCCACCTCTGTTAACTTCACAGTCGTTGTCCTTTTGTATATTACATCACACTGATGCATCTGCTTGTAATGTAAACCTAGAAGACAGGAGTCATATGTTTTCAGTTGCAGTGGTGCATATAAAGAAAACTAGCAAAACCCAAAATAAATTCAAGATTTGTCCGTTATACGGAACAGAAAAACATTTAATGGCAGCATTTGGGTATGGCTGATCATACCATTATGTAATTCTGAAAACACATCTGACTTCAAAGTTATTGAGAAATATTTGCTGAAATTACTTCATATTTATTCCCCAGTTGTTATTTTATTTTTATAAGACTAGTGTGAAACTTTTTGGTTATCTGGAAAGAGCTGAACAAAAGAATGTAAAAGAAAGGTTTATCCAAGAAAATGCTAGTACTTGTAAGTTATTTAAAAATTCCTAGTCTTACTTATGAAAGGAAGATAAAACTCTGCTTGGGTTCCATGAGATAAAAAATGAACTAAGTCTATGTTATATGAATTTTCTAGAAGTATGACATATGCTTAAGCATTTAAGAGTTGAATTTTTATTTTTTTCTATAGTCCTTTTGTTAATATAATTTTGTAAGTAACGACAAACTGTACACAATATTCACCAAAATGCTATAGGAGAAATTGTTTAAAATGTTAAATATTTTTGGTATAATTCAGTTCTCTTTATGCAGTTTCTACCTGTGTATATTCCTTCAGAAGAAGAAAGAAAAAATCCAGTGTTATATGCCAATAATGTCAGACGTGTAATGGCAGAGTAAGTATCTTGTAATACAGAATAAAAATAAATGTGTGATTTTAAATTTAGGATGAAGAAAATATCACAAAATCAAGTCAGCATAGTTGCCTGCTCACAAAGAAGCTTGTAGTCTACAAAACTTTTTACAGAGCACTTGCCTTCCTCTGTGAGGAGGCCAAGGAGCCACAAATACAGCAAGAATTGTAGGAGCTGGTGGGTTTGGGATTTTTTTTTTGTTGGTTGGTTAGTTTTTTTCTTTAAACATGTCTTCATATAATGAACCAGTTCTGCTTGCTCTTGTGGGTATTTAGTCTTTTGGGGGAAAGGTATGGGTGAATTTTAGGAAAGCTAATATAACCAAATTTTTGTTGTTGGGGTTGCATTTTAAGCTGTTACTCTTTTAATGAGGTTAAGAATAGTTTCATATATTTGTTATTTTGAACAGGAAAGCCACATCTATTGGAAACAGAGCACTGATACAATGCAAATTAATTGAAATTAAATGTTCATATGTCAACACTTAGAACACTTGTCTATAGTGTATAATAAAGGTAACATTTAATACTTCTACTCTTTTTTTTTTTTTACCCCTCTTGTTCATTCCTTCTTTGTCCTTTCAGTAAATCCTTCATTAGTCAATAGATACTTTTTTTGGTATTTACAGCAAACCCTCTACTCTGTGATCACTGATAACTCTTGAGAGATGTGTGAATCTTTGTAGTCTTGATTTTGAAAGAATTTGTGAAATCTGAATTTCCTTTGTGCAACTTCTCTTCCGTTTCTAAGTTACCAGTTTAAACCAAAGACCAGTTTGTAAATAGTAGGTGATAATTCTTCTCTGGTTTATAAGCAGAATGCAGGTCTGGGAGTTTTTCTTAAGGATGTTAAGGACCATAATATAGCAATGGATCAATACTTGATCCATTGTACAAAAGGACCTGTACATCAGCCTCAAAGACTTTTGTTGCTAATTTCAGACAGTCAACTGGCACTACGTTAAGTGTTGTTCTCAGACTTTGAATAGAAGACCATGTTATTAAACCTTCATTCTGAACTTTACTCCAATCAGATGACAGATACTGTGTGTTTTAAGGAGAAATTGCGATAGCCTACAGAAGTTTACAACAACAAGCATATTGAAAGCCTTCCCTTCTATGTGTGCTTAGATATTATTTTATTTCTCCCTCCCATCTCTGAAGAATTAAGTATTTGGGGTGTCAGAAGTGGGATGCAGGTCTAAAGGGGATCAGAATGGGGGTTATCGAATACAACTTGCTTTGAGATGAAGAAGGGGCTGTAGGTGCTATGTTGATGTGAATGGGAAAATAAATGTGATGGGATACCAAAGTTTTGAAGTTAAAGTGCAGAATGAAACTCAATATTGATGCCTGGATACCATGGATAACTATAGGTCAATTAACATCAACATGGTCAAAAATTATTTACTTTTGACTGCTTCCAGATACCTACTTCTAGTGGGTCTTCTCCAGACTTTCCTATTCATTCATGTGGCTTTGGGTACAGGAGATACCAGCTCGGATGCTGTCAGACTATTCTGGAGCTGTAGCAGGTGCACCTCAAGTACCTCGAGTGCCATTTGGTGCCAGCACTGTATTCTGCATTGCTGAACAAAGGGCACTCTTGCTGCTTTGTCTAGATTTCTCTTGCTTTTCTTGAAAATTGAGTTGGTGGCAGTGTATCATTTTCTTGTCAAGGGGTCAGGATCTTTTAAATGTCTGCTTTCCCCTTATTCTCCATATTTTTCATATTTTTCTGGAGGAAGAGTCTAATCCTACTGGATATTTTGCAACCATCAGAGGTGGCAGTCCCAAATAATAATGTAGTCTAGACATGAGTCTAGAACCAGTGTTGTGGAAAGCTTACGTCTTGCTTCTGATTTCAAGGGAAATTGATAGAAGTTGCTGAGTGCAGCAATACGTACAGTTTCCACTTTTGAAGTTGTTTGCCTTCACAGTAATTTTTACTTGTGAACAGCTCCTATTAAGTGTTGAACAAAACATTTGACAAGAAGAATTTTAATGGATAATTTGATAAGAATTTGATAAGAATCGATTCTTATGCTGCTTACTCTTGTTGATGCTTTGAAAAGTTTTTGGTTTAACCTTATTTGATTAGCTTTTCCATGGGCAGCCACACACAGATGCCAGTGATGGGGTTCTCTAGATAGTTCTTGTTCGCTTATACATATAAATTGAATATTTGATGGAGGAGATGCTGTCATTCTTGGAGGTTTGCTTCCTTAGTATGTCAGGTTTTTGCAGCTTGGATGAATTTACTTACCTAAGAAGTGAAATCCAAAGCATGCCTGGCCTTTTGGCTCTGTTTCAGCCAGGAACAGGCAGTCATACAAGGAGTTGGGAGGGCACAGCTGACCCCAACTGACCCAAGGGAGATTCCATGCCATATGTCACCATGTTCAGCATATAGACCTGGGGAATGAAGAAGGAAAGGGGGGGGGGACATTCAGAGTGATGCGGTTTGTCTTCCCAATTCACTGTGATGCCTGAGGGAGCCCTGCTTTCCTGGGGATGGCTGATCACCTGTCTGCCCATGGGAAGTGGTGATTGAATTCCTTGTTTTGCTTTGCTTGTGTGTGCGGCTTTTTCTTTCCCTGTTACACTGTCTTTATCTGAACCAGAGTGTTCTCACTTTTACCACCCGAGGGGATAGTGAGCAAGGGGCAGTGTGAGACTTAGTTGCCATCTGGGGTTTAACCACAGCAACCATATTGATGCAACTGAAAGTCCTGCGGTCTGGATGACTATTTTGTAAGAACCCTTTCCTGCTGCTTTTCAGGACCTTGTTTCACAGGCTTCTTTTCTAAAATAAACCTGCTTCATATTTTAATTAATTCAAATATAATGTGAGCTGATCTCTTGATAGATAGTGTTTCAGTATTTATGCACTGATCTGTCACCAAATTCCACAAGAATCCAGGTGATACATTTCCATTTTTTAAAGGACACTGTCATGGTAGATAATGAATTTAAGGGTCACAACTTCTACAGACCTTTCACTTGCAACTGTGGCTGTTTGCTTCTGCAGTGCTACCCTGGAGTAATATCTTTCATTTCTGCCCTTCTCATCAGAAGGGTGAGTAAGATCCGAGCCTTAGAAGCTTTACAACATCCATAAAAATCCAAAGTTTCTTTCTAAAAGTGTTTCTTAATCTCACCTATGTGATGACCAGTATTTTGATGTCTGTGATCATCAACCTTTTTCTCATTGACAGATACTTACTTAATAGAATTGGAACAAAATCTCAAATCATACAGTCCTGTTACAGGCATGCAGCTCACTGTTTCTTCTGTTTTGGGGATTATCTGTCTAATCAGAACTGAAATTACTCATACAGAATAGCCACTACTGCTGAACATGCCTGTCTTCCTTTGGATCATTTGCTTATTCTGCACAACAGCTATGTGCAGATTAAATTAATTTGCTGTTTGAAGTATGGTCCCCTACTTGTTCCTTAACAATATTTTGTTTGAGGGAGTCCATCTTGTTTGATCTTTCTGACTGTGTTCTGACTGCTACTCTGTGTAGCTGATGCCCATCTCATCTACAACATGCCATCAAAAAATGTGTTTAGAGTCACTTTCAATCACAAAAAATGTTGAGTGCTTTTAAATATGGCAACCGTCCAGGCAAGTTCTCTCTTTAAAAAGAATAAATAAAATGTGGTCCTGTCTTGAGCTTTAATTTACTTCATGTGTTCTTTATTGCTCTAACAGAGTTCTGAAACCACCTTGCTATTAAGTCATACCATGTAGATAAATATTATATTGCCTCACTTTTGTATTACTTGGGCAAAATCATCATTTTAGTCTTCATGTACATAAGCTTATTGTCTTCTGATGGTAGTCAACATGGGTTGTTTTGGTCTGTTAATTTAATACAGTTTCTTCTAGATATTTTCTAGTTGAGTGACTAACTTTCTGGCCTATGTTGTTACTTTTTTTTTTGTCTTCAGAGTATTAAGTCATGATTTATTGCAACTATGGTAGTATTGTAAAACTTTCAGCCACTTGAGGCTTTAATCTCAGCTTTCCAGAACTATTAAGAACAAATCATTTGACCTTGCCATCCTGAGTATTTATTTCTAAAAATTTCTTAGTGATAAAGAAAACATCTCTACCACTTTTAGAGCATTAGAAAGTACTTAATTTTCTTCATAAAATATGTCATCTTAATTGTTTCCTAATGTAAAGGTAATTTTTTGATACCCAGTTAAAGTTAGTTATGTTTTGTGGTTGCTTTGGGCTATTTCCCCTGAAAAAAAAAATTAGTTACCTCTTTCCATTGTGGGATTGTAGCCTTTTGTTTGTTGGATAGATTCTTAAACACCTAATTTTCATTAAAACTTTCTTCTGTAAGACAACAGTTGTAATCAAAGTACTGTTTAGAGTATAGAAATTCTATTCTAAAGAAAAAGTAGGTAACTCTTTCACTCCCACTTTGCAAAAAAAAAAAAAAAAAAACTGGTTTGTTACCTTGCTATTCCTTAGGTCTCAAATATACTTGAAAGGAGTATGACAGTTGTTCAGCTTCTATTTAGTTGCAAAAATTCATTTTGTACATAGATAAGCCAGTGGTAGTGTAGGCAACTAATTGTGAAAATTTGCACTGCAGACTCTTTGTGCAAATCTAAAGTGACCTCACCCATAATTACAGTTATAAACTGATTAAATAATTATACACAGACTCATTGGTATCTTATTAACATATAAACACAATTTGTTTTCCTTTGTTTTCCTTTAGTTTCTCTTACAGAGACTATCTTCAAAATAGGGAAGAATACGGTTTAGATGGTACAATTTGGGGGAAAAACAAGCTAAAATATTGCAGATTTGTTAATTATTGCATGGGGTAGATGTTTAAACTGAAACTTGATGGAAACAGGACGCCTTTGCTCCTTTGATTTTCAAAATTGGAAGAAACTCAGAACCAAAGTTCTGTCAGTGCTCCTGATTTGAATATTTTGTTTTTCTAATATATGTAATGCTAAACTCAGCATTATAACTACATGTGTGACACTGGCCAGGAGTTCTGAAGTTTCTCTTTTGGTGAGCCCAGTACAGCAGACTTCCTGAAGAAATGCCAAAATGTCATAGTCAAGTTTGCGTTTTTCCAATTATTTTTTTTCTTCATCACTGACACAAACATTTAAAGATGTATTTTTATATTTACAGTAGATGCTGAAATCGATTAAAATGCAGCGTGTTGGACATGAAACTTGAAAACATCTGTCTTCCTTACATTTCCTCTGTCATATGCTTGCCAGGATCACTTTCCCCTTGTTGGAGCATGTCATACAGTTAGAGCAGCAACTTACCAGCCTGACATATGAGCATTACATTTTTGCTTTTGAAAAATGAATACTCTTTTCCAGCATGCTGATAAAGGCGAAGAATATTACAGATGGGTTTCTGTTGCCATCTTACCTTTTGTCGTCTTCTATGCAGTCAAAACCAGTTTTGTTTTTTTTTCTTGAAGGCTTTGACAACATCAGTATGTGATCTCTGCCACTATATGTGATGCTGGTTGCCGAAGAGTAGCCTTGAGGATGTGGGTTTACTGTAGCTTACTGGTCTGTCTCATATTTATCTGTTGTTTTCAGTGGCCAGTTAAATTTAACTTTGGAAAAGCTGCTGTGCTCTTTGCCTGTGCTGTCTGAAGTTTCATATGTGATTCTGCACAGGTACTACTTGGATGCTCAGCATTCAACTTGGAAATTCAATGCTTTTTTTTGGCATTTTTACACCATCTAAGACATCCCTGTACCATCCCTGTAGGTGTTCAAGAAATGACTGGACATGGCACTTAGTTCTGTGGCCTCGTTGACGAGGTGGGGATTGGTCAGGGGTGGACCCAAGGATCTCAGAGGTCTTTTCCAACCCAAAGGATTCTGTGCTTGGTTTGGGTTCCAGGTCACATACAAAAATGGAGGTGTGCATTCTGTTCATTTCCGTGAATGCTGTGGTTGTTTCAGCTGGGCAAACTGCCCAAGAAGAGGGTTAACTGTGCAACTTCTTGCTACATTTATTTTCTCACCAAAGAAATAAATTTTTTAAAGTTAAGTAATAATTTGCAGAAGTTTGGTTTGAGCTAGATTTTTCAATGCTGACAACACAAGGAAAATCTGCCTCATTTTTCACCCTTGAAGATCTGTGATGTGCAAGTCTACAAGACCAACAATTACAGGACCCATTTTCAGCCAGGGAGAAGTGCAGCTGTTGGCAGCTTCTTTTTCTGTCTAAAAATTAAACCATCATGAGATACTCTATTCCTGATGTGAACTTCAGACTCATGACTAGACCTTAATTTGCTTGGAGAATGTCACAAAGTAGTAGTCTGAGGAGAGAAAAGGGACTCTCTACTCTGGCCTTGCAAAACTAAATAGGTACAAGCTCTTCAGTTTGGGAAAACATTAAAAAAAAAAATAGTGGAGGATTGTTTTGAAGGTCAGCAAAATCAATGGGTGTTCTGGAAATGCACAGTAAGGGATTCCATAGCAGAAGAGAGAGAAAGCACTCAACAGTAGATTAACTGAAATTAAATGGAGCAAGTCTTTAAAACACACACAAAATTGTGACATTCACTATGAGATACATAAAGTGACTCCATCAGAGCTGAGATATACTGTAAAAAAAAATGTGGTTAATCAGTGATTCTAAAACATAGCGGTATGAGTGGTCTCTGGTTCAGAAAATTTCTGTACAAATGACTACTAGTAATTGGAGTTATTTGTCCACTTTGTTTTGTCTGTCTTTTTGCTGAACATATGATAATGAAGAAAAATAACAAATTTGATGTTATCTTAATATTTTTAGCACCTTATAAAGTTTATAGCTGATTTATAGAGGGTTTTTTTTGAGCAACCTGTGAAGTATTCTCTTCATTAGTTCACAGTTCTGCTTATTAACAACTTAAAACACTTCTAAAGTGTTTTTGTTGAAGTGTGGATTCAGAATGTCACAATATTGCCTGTACTTTTTTCTCTCACTTCTCATAATATTACAACAGTCACATTCTGTTTTATGTTCAACCTTTTGCATGCATAGTGGATTGGTATGCAGAAAATGAGAAAGTTGATCATTTACTTTGTATTATGACTGCACAAGTGTTAGATATGGAGAGCTGTTTGGTGTAGACATCAGGATATAACAAGTGCAAGTGTTCTGTGTCATAGATTGAGTTTGCAGGAAAGCTTCTGGGGTTTTGTTTCATTTGGGTTTATTATTTTTAAGTGACTTTCTGACTTTCATATCATATTACATGAAATTTCAAAGGTAAATAGCCAGCATTTCAGGGAAGTCAGGGAGGGAAAAAGTCTCAAGGTATGTCAAGCCAGACATGCATGCCAGGCCATACAAATTTGCTGAACATTAAGAAGTCCAGGCTCACGTTAACTGACTGTGCAAGCAGAGGTAGTAGGAAGAGAAGAGGAAAAGAAAATGCTTTTAAATAAAGATATGGGAAAAGTTGTTTTATTTCTAGTTTATTAAAAATATGGAGTTGCACTTGTGATTTTCATCTCAAATTGAAATTATCTGTTTTCTTTGTCTATCTTTTTTCCCAGTTGAAGTAGAGAAAGGTTGCCCTGGAGATAAGTTAAAATAGTTTAGTAACTGGTTCTGTAGAAAATCTTGTGAGTTGCAGTTGTACCCAGGCCTTACAGAGAGCTCTAGTATGCCAGGCTTTATTCTAGAAACTGAAAAATTCACAAATCTTGTCACAAATAATAAAGTTTATATGTCCTCCAGCTTCAGTTTCTTCGACATTCTGAGCTGAAATCAGGGTCCTATACAGCTTGTAATTTGCTAGCCCTGTACAGCTTGTCATTAGTCTTCTGAACTAAAGAGTCCCTTGGACTCTATCGGGCCTTGGTTGATTCTATGACTGAACTTTGCTGTGAGTTAAAGTTGTTTCTTACCTTCTCTATTTCTGATCTTTATTATTGTGAAAGTCTGGATGTGTATATATATATATATACACACTGTTTATGTCCATTTGTCTTTTTTTTTTTTTTTTTGAAGTCCAGTAACTGGAAAATTGCCAACAGGTGACCAAGAGAAGCTGCTTTTGTCCTTCTCAGTCCTGTTTTGTGTATGTGTTGACATTGAGCAGGTATTAGTAGTATTGGGCATTTTCCTATACTGGCCCAAATACCATGCCTTTTATTAGAGATGCACAAAGCTATAAAAAGACGATGGTTGTCATTCCTCCTAGTGGTTTGGCTAAGTCTGAGGTGATCCCTGCTTTTATTTGGAATTTGTTCTGTATCTTAAGTTTGGGTTTAGTTGTTTGTTGGTTATTTGTTTGGTTGGTTTTTTTAATTCCTCTTCAGCTAGGCCCATTCAATGTGTTCATGGACCATTATTTATAAAGTTATTTAAATCTGGCATTGGTTCTGGGATGGCAGTCAGTTTTCAACCTTCCTCCCAGGCTGAGTGCCCTCATCTTTCTTAGTCATCTTTCTTTTGAAGAATTTGAAAAACGTCATGCTTTTGTTTTTCAAAAGTTATTATTTCTTGCTTTGGCTTGCCACCTTATGGTTATGTTTTAAATTGTCTCTCTTCTCTTGTTTTCCTTGAGAAGAAGGTTGGGGTTTTGTTTTTTGTTTTTTGTTTTTTTTAAGTCTCTTCATTCTCATTGCCACTTTTAATCAGTTTGAGTTACTCTAATTTTTTTTTTTGTCCTTTCAGAATCTTATTTGTTAAATGTTTACTACTTCTCCTGATTCCCTGATATGTGCAACAGAGGAACGCTTTATCCTTTCAGTTTCTTTTAACTTATTTTTAAGCAGCTTCCTCTTTTCCGTGTAGTTGCCCTGTGCTTTAGCTGATTGCCTGTAAGTTTCTGTATTTCTCTTGCATGCTGTACCTACTGTGGCCTTAAGAACTGATGAATTTTGGTGTAATGTGCTTGGCTCGGCAAGATCTTTGTTTATTACCATATTCTTTTATGTATACTGCTCTGAACAGTACTGCTTATAGCATGTCCTTCCTGACCTAGGGGTTCAGCTATTTCACTGACAGTTGACATGGAAGGCTCTAGGGATGATTGAGCACACAGACAGTTCAAAAGAAGGGAATGGGAAGTAATCTCAACTGGCAGGATAGATTCTTTCATCTGCTTCTTTTTCTTCTTTTGAGGAAAATTGATTCTGTATTGTAAAATACCGGTGATTCAATATTTTATAATACCCTGTATTAAATACTGTAAAACAGAAGTTTTGACAAAGTCACAGTACCTGATCTCTAAGTCAGGTTGAACTTGGAAATGGATTTAAATCCTCACAGCATGGGGGAGTTCTTCACCTGTATTTTACGCTATATGCATTACTATGTTAACCCTAAGTCTTTGCGATGAAGTAAAGTGTCACAAGAATCTCTTTTCCATTCCATGAAGTGTTTACTGATTTACAAATAGTACTGGGACACTGTGTAGGAGGAGGAACAGGAGCACATAAAGAAGAGAAAAATTTGGAGGAACTGAATTTAATTGCTTAAGATCACCAATATGAGGCAATCTAATCTTCAACAGTCTGCATGATTTTAAGATGACTTTTCTATGTACCTGTATATTTTTGTTTTGGTTGGCCTTGTCCTTTTCATTGTTTCTTCTTGGCAAGAGGAAGGCTACTGATTCAAGATCACTACCTTTTATGTCCTTGTTTTGTTCATAAATAACTTATATATAATACCTATTTTTAATGTATTTGGTACTTTTGAGGTTGAATATCTATTAGCAAGGTGTTCTTCTTGAATATTTGACTTTGTCAGCCTTAAAGAGAAGAGAGAAACCAGTAGCTTTAAGGTTAAATGCATGTCTTACTAACATCTTGGAATTCCTGAAATTTGGTCATTAATTGATGAACAAAAGAGCTTATGTTGGCTTATGTTATTTACATTGGCATTCAGAGGCTTTAGAATGAGATTCTGAGGAACAGAGTGCTTAACAGAAATTGTTCATTGTATGAGAAGCAACTGCCATTACAAATCGAACTATTTATAATAAAGCATAGAACTGAATGCAGAGTTGTCATCAAAGCCAAAATGACTGTGGCATGCCTTGGGGTTTTGTATCGATCTTGCCATTAGTGTATATTAACTTCACATGTGAAAAAGGTGATTAGCAGTCAGTTAGAAAAACTGTACATGGAAAGAATGAAGGTAAGTCAATAAAAAAAATTCTCGAGGCTTCATTAAACTAGAAAAGGCTGCATAAAGGAGGTAATGTTCCTTATTAGTATAAGGAAAATCAAGTATGATGGAAATCGTGGCAGATGAGTAACTCATACAGAACAGTGTTTCCTTTCTAAATTTTATCTTACACTGAAATCTTAAATGCCTCTTCCAAACCAAAATGTCTTCCTCTCAACTTTGCATAGCAAATGAAGGGCAGCTACAATATCAGGATTTCCTTGGAGTGTATTGTGGTGCTGCTATTACTTACAGACCATGAAGTTAAAAGTAAAGCAAAAATGAATACTCAATTGTTGATATATAAAAGCTTGGGAGTATTTTTTCTTCTACCTTTCTCATGTCACACGCTTAAAAATGACTTGTGTTTGCATGGAGATTAGCTCTGCTTGCTTTTATATGTTATGTTCTAGCTATTCTTTATAGAGAAATGTCACCTGTCATATAATATTAGTATTAGCTGAAGGTAGTAGTTGTTCTACTCAAGTGATTACACTGACATTAATAAATTAATATAAAAATATTGAATATAATTGATAAATATGTATTTGTGTTCTAAATTAAAAATCTTGAAACCCTCGTTATTCACTTCTGTGAAAATATAGATGAATTTATATGTCTATGAAACTGTGCACTGCATAATTTTTCCCTTTTGTTCTTCATATTTGTATGGACTCATAAAGTCAAAATAGACGTTTTACAATGGATCAAGTCCATATTTCATTCTTTCTATGAGAACTTACTTTTATAGGCTCTTTCTTATAATTTTTCAGACTAGAGAGCATAATACAGGATTTTTTGCTGTTAAAAAAAGTGATCATTGTGTTCGTTTTTCATAGATTGTCTTATTTACAGTGTTTCTTTGGTTTATTTAAGGGCGTTGGGAGTTCCAGTGACAGACTATACATTTGAAGACTGTCAGCTAGCTTTGGCTGAAGGACAACTTCGTCTACCTTCAGATACATGTCTTTTAGAATTTGCAAAGCTTGTGAGAAGCCTTGGGTGAGCATATACAATGTTTATATGTAAGGTGCATATTTATTATATATCCATGTTTATACAGTTTTTCTTTCATATTAAAATATCGCATTTATGAATATATATGGAATGTTGCCATAATATGATCAGGGAAACACCCATGTAAAATCAAATCAGTACTATAATTCACCTGCAAGCAGCACCCCTGAATCCTAATGATTGTAAAGTAGGTTGTAAAGTTCTTATTTTTTGCCTGACAAGTCAGCAGAGTGAGTCTGAAGCGTTCATTCCTGAGCAAAACTAGAAGATGCTTTCTGAAGAGGGTCAGGAATACTGTGGGATTCCTAATATATGTTACAGTTAAGAGTCAATTGCCTTTTCCTGTGACATCTGTGAAGGGAAAACGAGGGCTGCCATGGCAGTCTTGTGAGTGGATTAACCTCATAATAGTGAGGACAGAGGGGTCACCCTTTCCCAAGAAGCAGAAAGTGGTAGTTGATCTTTTGAGTAGGTTACTGCCAGATGAACTTTCTAATGAAACTTTAGCTCAGTATATTCAGCATGGATCTTCTCTTCTTTCTTCCCATAGTGTCATGCAAACACCTTTTCTGATTTTTTGTCTCATCAACTGAAAGTATAGAGCACAGTTTCATGTTTTCATTCTGTACTTTTATTTCCTTCCACTATTTTTTCCTTCATCTTTAGCTTGTGTACATAAATGAAAATGAAGAAGAGCAAAGCTGTATTGGAGCATAAGGAATGTAGGACAGCTATACATTATGCATTCAGATGATAAACATATATTAATCCATTGTCAGGACTTCCATCTGAAAAGACTTCCGTTAGGACAGGAGAGGCTTCTAAGGGCAAAGAGAGATTCTCACTTTGTTTCAAAGGCTCTGAATTTACAGTACCAAGAAAAAAAAGCAAGCGAAACAAAACAACCACCCACGTCTCTTATTATGCAGTTGATAATCCCAGGATTCAGTCTAATCCTCTTGTTAAGTTGTGTGGCTTCTGTCTGCTCAGTTTAAAACTGTTCTTTCAAATTATGCTTTTCTGGGTTTTTGTTTTGGCCTCTAAAACAGTTACATGCATTTGTGAGTGAAGTTCCCTGCAGCCCAAAAGTTCCCTCTCTGCTTTGAGCAATTATTCACTGGTGAAATATCCTGTCTGGAGTTGGGTATGTGCCAATAAGAAGGCTATTATGATGGTATTTTTATGGCACATTTGGATGAAGATTTTAATATGACTTCATCTATAATGCACGTTTGATTAGATGTAGTCATTTTGGTGTTTATTCAAAGGTTTTGAGACCAGGGAGGCACTAAGATCATCCACTTGCTTAGCTAAATGACTGGAACAGTAAGTTTTAGCCAATGGATTTTTCATCAAGTGTTAATACTTGCTTTTGACCAATGACATACCTTTGAGGTAATATGAAATTTTGAAAGATTTCTGTAGTGAGACAAATTCAGACACTACATTTTGGTTTACATACTTTGAAATCAACTTACACCTCAGTTTGCTGCACTGCAGAGTTATTTCTGTGCACATTATGTATCTAGAGAATTCATTGTCATTGTCTGAAAAATTTGCTTAGTCTGTGGTCAGCTGGATGGGATTCAATCCAGAAGCCATGCAGCCACAGCAGTGAGTTCTTGTGCTTCATCTAACAAAGAGCTCAGGCTTCTCAAATTGTGCATTCGTTAGTCCTCAAGCAGTCATGCTTCTCTTGATGAGACTGATAATTTAGGTCTGACCAATGAGATGATTACTAAGCTATATGCAGTCTGTATTATAGCTTTTATAAATTGTAAATCCTCTACTTTGTTTGATTATTTGTTGCATAATTAATTAAGCCACTGTTTAAAGTGAGTCTCTGTTTTTACTTGGGCTGGGTCTGTTACCATGTTCTAGACATTGAATCTTGTTTGGATTTTGTGCCTTACTAAAGATGCCTTCGGATTATCTCTTCAGGAATTGTTAATGCAGTTAATTAAATCACATCTCCATCTTTTTATGAGATGCTTTATGGTAGTTGCCTGCAAGGAGGTTTTTGAGTTCTGATTTGATTTGTTTTTATTCTTTCAAACTTCTGTTTATTTCAATTCCTGTATCTACTTTGCTCATGAACTACAAGCACCTTCCAACTTTAATTGTTGTTCCTCTTTCTTACGGAATAGTGGCTTCTGGACCATCAGTGGCTTCTTACAGAATTCGGTTTTCTAATTTTTTTAGTTGTGATTGTTCTCAGTTTTAATTTCGGTTTTTGGAAATTAGAGATATCTCTCTTTCCTAAGGAAAAAAAAAAGCCAAATGGAGCATATATTGTAAGCCAGAGTAGAATTGTTTTAGTGACTGTGTTCTGCATACTGTTAGATGGGGCTTATAAAGTCAGGTCTTAAAGTAACCTGAAATTTTACTTAAGTAATTCTACTGGTCCTGGCGTTTTGAAATTTTTTTTTTTTTTGGGGGGGGGGGGAGTTGGCTGTAAGGAGGGAGGAGAAAAGAATCAATAGATCATCTGTTTGCATATCCCATGCTTGTTTTATATTTTTTTTTACTTCATGGTTGTTTTATCCCAAATCTTTGATTTTTAAAACCCTAGGTATGATTTGGAACACATAGCAAGAGTGGATGTGTTATGTCCATCTGTTTTAGTCACTTTGGTTTTTCTTATTAATTTAAAGTCTTTTTGGAAAAAATATTCTTTAAAAAGGAAGGTTATGCATCTGTATTCCCTAGGGGAGTTTTTCAGCTTGGCAGCACTCATACTTGTACAAGATGACACATTTTGTCTTCCTGCATGGTAGTTGGCCTCCACTTTGTGCCTCAAAAAGCGATGAGTATAGAAAATACAGCAAAATTATCATATGGTAACATGGTGAATGTGTGTTTTATTATTGGTGTTCATGTGGCACAGGACTCTTTGGTTTGGCAGGTTCTTGATGTGGTGTATGCCTTTAGTACACGGACTCTGAGGTTCTTCGTACTTTTCACTGAAGACAGCATGGCTTTGCTGACTATGTCTTTCAAAAAATACAGTTTGCACCACATTATCTTTTTTAGGTCATATTTCAGGAAAATCCATTGTTCTTGCCTTTTAGACTTCTTTGCTTTTGCAGTAGGATTATTTTTAGTAATTTTTACCTTTAGCAATGGGCAGCAATTTGGGTTTGAACTCTTTTTGAATTCTCTTTGCTTTCCTACCCTGAGTATTACTGGCATCTTGTACCCATGTGATGGCTACTATTGATGTCTGCCCTGGAGGAATATTCAACAACCTTAGAATGCCTGTAAGGTTTACCTCCTTACATACTCTCTGGCCCTGGTGAAATTCAATGAAATTCAAACCTACTGGTTTTAATCAATTTTGCTGTCCCTTAGAAGCCTTGGTATTTTGGTAAGAATGACATGAATTACTGACTACTGCTCTCCAGTATTATCAAGTCAGTTGTGAGGATCCTACTAGACAATGCTACTATAGGCTTCTAAAAAGATCTGTAAGGAGTATATAATTACCTCAGAGGCCTGATGCCTGTCTGTTCTTGCTCAACAGTCTTTACTATTCGGGCTACAATGCAAACTTCTGCTTTACATGTGTGCCTGAAATGGTGGTCCAGAACTTTTAATCCCCAGTGTAATAACCCTCACAGCTAACAAATAGTTCAGTAACTTCAGAGAGTTCAGAGATTATCTATAAAAAAAAAAAAAACAAAACAACCACTTCTGGAGGATGTTGTTCATCTGCATTTCTGATAAAAGCAGTACTCAGAGTATTCAAGAAGGTCAGTTTTGCAGCTGTTCAGTATCCTTTCTCCACTATGACATGAAGTAGCACAGAAGTACATCAGCAGACACAAAACTGAATGTATTGTGCTTTTCTGGCTTAGGGCATGTTTCTCTGTGCTTGCAGTTTACAGTAGCTATCTACAGGATCCAGCTGTTCTTCCAGCTCTGTGAGACACTAGAAGGTTTTTGGCAGGTTCCCAGCATGCAAGAAGGGAGTTTGTTTTCAAATAGTCAAATTCAGCTAAAACTAGCTTACTTGCTAAAAATAGTGGTAATTATGCTGAAAATACTCTACCTTCAGGGATCTGGTTTTCCTTGTGAAGTCTGCTGTGAAGAATTTAATGTTCAGAATTTAATAATAATCTTGAAAAATGTCCTTTCCATCTTCATGCACTCAGGAATGGCTTTTTGTTCTCTTTAGTGTGCACTGACCTAGAAAATAAAGCAAATCACCACAACAGCACATAATGTTTTTTATCATAAAGCCTAGATCCTGTGTGGACGCCATTAGACCAACAAACGTGACTTCATCAGTAAAGACACTTGCTGTTCGCTTTCTAGCTTTTATGGCCTTCACTGAGATAAAAGTAACAATTGTAGGGGAATTAAGCCATTAAAACTATTTCACATGGGTTCAGAACCTATTACAAGACTTGGACTTGGTTTCAGAAAACTTTAGTATAACAGCTTTCGTCATCAATACATCAATTACTTTCTGATTTTGAAGGGCTAGAGGGAAGCCCATCTTGGATTACGAGAAGTATAATGCAGATATACTCAAGTTGAAGTAGTGTTTGCCTCACTGATCCACATACTACTTTTGAGATCGGCACACGTCTTCTGTATTTAGAAAAGAAAAACCACAAGATGTCTGTAAGTTTTGTGGTAAGTCATGCTATTTTCCATGCAAGGTTTTGCCTTCAAACTGTATTTTAACTTTTCAAATTTAATTACTGATGAAGAAGACATCTTGCAAGTCTTGAATACTACTCACCAAAGGGGTACTCCCTCAGTTATAGAAAGTGAATTTTGAGTCAATTCATTGCAAACCAAATCTCTCTGATTTAGAGACAGATGTTGGACTCTATATTCTGTGTCAATGGTGGCTTATCTCAAGGAAGGATTTGGATGCCAGCTGTCCTTATCCTACAGTTAAAATCCATTTCAGCTACTACAGTGGGATGTATTATCTGTGGACAGTTCTTGCATGTAATCCTGCATGTGAGTAGCTGAGTTCTGTGTGCATCTCAAATCCTCTATGGATTTCTTTTTTATTGTTCCTTTTACTTTTCTACTTGGTCATGAAAAGTGAATGTTTGCAGAGGGGTGTCTCACTCCTCTTTTCATGCTGTCTAGAACTAAATCTTGAGGTAGGTGCTTTAATGCTAGGATGAAGAACATAACGAATGTTCTGTGGGAGCCATGGGTCTCTGGAAGAATTCTTGCACGACCTTCTTCAGATCTTATAATTCAGAAATACAGGACTTGGCATTGTTTAGGTAATACATATTTGGTCAGTATAGGTCCTGACAGACAGCATGGTAGTTGTATTTTTACTTAAAAACCATGATGTTTAGGAAGGGTCATTACAGCAAACAATCAAGTTCTGGAGCTGATGTAACAGATAATCTTCCTATCAAAAATGCTCTTATCTTCTTTCAGAAGCTCCTGAGAATGCTGATATTAAGCATTTTATTCATTCTTGTTACTTGAGAGGAAGCTGCTGAGGAGTCCCAGCTGCGGCCTGGGAACAGTTCTGGTGTGAGCTTCTGAGTTCTGTAAATAACTGCTTTTCCTTGCCTGCAGCAGTGAACAGCAAAACAGGCAACTGCAAAAGGATATTGTGAGAGACTTTATTGACTTCTTTTGTCTTCAGTCTGGAAAGTTTGGATGCCCATGTTACCCTAAATCACTTCAGAGGAAACCTGCTGATCAAGATGTGCTTGATGTTGTATTAGGGAGAGAATCTACTTTTCCTTGCATGCCTGTAGCACCATTTATTATATTCATTGTAAGACTTTTTTGCCAAATGGAAACAGGAAGCTTGACTTAGGGGGGGAAAAAAAACCAACTATGAAGTAGATAACTACATAAAGCTGTTCATTCATCAGTCAAAATCTGGTTTTGCAAGAAGGACTGAGGAAATTCTGTAGCTGTATGCGCTGTTATGATTTTGTGTAGGTCACCTTATAAGGGTGTCCAACTCTGGACTGAATGTGAAAAATGAGGACTGACAAACAGGATTAACAGTATAATCGCTATTATGTAATCCCTGATTTTTTTTTTAGGCAAGATGCATCAGGTCTTTCCTGTTCAGTGACATTAGTAAATTCGGAAACGTAATTGGTTTATGTTGCTGTCCTACAATACAGCCGTATTCAGGTGACCTGAATTCCACCTAGTTTCTCCGTGCTTGGTATTTATTAGCTAGTTCTAGACTGTGTTTCTTCATGTTGAACTGCTTACACATATGACTTATAATTAAGGTAAAGGACACAAATTTATGTCCAGGGTTCTTAAACCCTTGTAGTAACTTCTAATACAGTTCCAGAACTAATGAGAGCCTTAAAATTATAGGAATCCAGTATTTTATTAAAAATTTGTGTAATAATTCTGATTCCAGTTTTTTTAATGCTTTACACCATTATCATCCATTGCTTCATTTGGTGTATTAAAATGTGCATTGTTAAAATTGGGTTTATTTTTAAAATGTGCAAAAATAATGTTTTCTAGGCTGAAGCCAGAAACACTTGAAGATGATCTTGATAAATATGCTGCAAGTGCCATGAAAATGAAGAAAGAAAAGGTTGATCTTAAAGAATTTTCAGCATACTTGCAATTTCCGGTTTCTCACACATTAGAAAGTATGTTCGCACTTTTTGATGAGGTAAGAAACAACATATAATAAAAATGTTAATACTTTTTGTAAATTCCACTTCAACCTACTTCTTTTCCAATTGCATTCACCAAGATATGATTTTGAGCATTTCACCATAGTGTTTGCCTACTACATGTCCCTTTCAGCAACATAAGGGCACCTAAATAAAGCATTTGTTCAGGTAGAAGTTAAAAGGAGTATCAACTGGACAAAAATTTCTTTCTAGATGCAAAATATGAAGAGGAAGAAAGCTTAGGGTCAGGCTAAACCTCTGCTGCTGCTCATTGCAACTGAATGAAGCGTCTGTTAGCTGGTATTTCGCTTACCTTGTAAATAAATTACTCGTTTTTCTAGGATACCTGAAACTTGAAGGACTTCTCGTTCCTCTGGCAGTCAGAGGAATGGGGAAATTACTATTGTCTTTGTCTGGATGAGGTGCTGTTTAGACCGGGAGGTGGATATGTCCACAGTGTTCTCTCTCAGACCAAAGAGCACGTGTTCTTGTATTCATGGCTTAAATTAGGCTGTGTTGTCCTCTCGTTCTCTGGTTTTAATTTCAGCCAAGTAATTCAAATGGTTTGATGTAAAAATCTTAAATATGCGAGTGAAGGGTGACAGCAGCAGCACTATCTTCTAAGAATATTTAAACTATGACTTTTGACTGAGACTCCAAAAAGGGCCTGCATAGCTTTCACACAGGTTCTTGCCCTCATGTGATTTTGTTTCAGTGAGACTCCATGGCATATGTAACTATCTTTCTGAATAATCTGCATCTTTAGCAACTGTTTGTTATTATGAAAATTCTCATACAAACTGCACTATTTTGAGGGGAGGTTTTCCTTCACAGAATGAAGATGGTGTAATTGACATTCGGGAATTTGTCATTGCTCTGTCAGTTGTCTGTAAACCATCCAAAACTCTGGAAACAATTCAGTTGGCATTTCAGGTAAGCAGCATTTTCTTGCTTTATGTGGTTTACTTATTTTTAGAAATTTTTTTTACTGCCATTAGACTTAATAGTAACATTCCCTTTAATTATTTTATTATATTTTACAACAATGGAAAGTTAGATTAAGAGGTCATATTAAGAGGAAATCCATTGCAAGTTTAAGTTGTGTAAAATTATGGAAGTTTGCAATTTGAAATTGTTATTTGTAGAACTCTGCTAGAATCCTTCTCAGCAAATTGAGTCTCAAACCTCAAGTATTTTGTATTGATTCCTCTAAACTAAAGGCTCTTAAGTTGTACTTACTACTGTTAGAATGTTTAAATCAAATCATACTTTTCAAGTCAATACAGTATTTTTTAAAAAATTCCTACGTGTTAATAGAGATTATTTTTTTATTTTCTATTAAGATTTTCTTCCCTCTTAGTCTTCCCATGCTTCTGTGGTGGTCCTGCAGTCTTTTTCCAGACTTTATGCTTCCTAGAAGTGCTCCTGATCATGTTCTATTTTCAGTGGTTTTTTGTAGCATCAGCATAGATCATTAATACAGGCTTTTTTGGCAAAGTGACAGCAACAGTGCTTAATATTTGTCATTCTGTTGGGTTTCAGACACCTTGAAATATTTCTTTTCCATTAATTTCTTCAGTATTGCTATTTCAACGTGCAAACTCTGCTATATCCTGCATCATCTTTTCCCTTTGGCTTGGCCTCACATGGTCTTTCATGTTGCTGAAACTGAAAATGCTAACTCTTGATGCTGTCAACATTCAGTTGCATGGCACTACATGGTAGCTTATTTTCCAAGTAATTATTTTCAGGTCCCTCACCATACCTGTGTAACCTTAACTATGATACACTCAAGAAATGAGACTCCCTTGGATGCCTAGTGTTCACATGCATAGGCTTACCCTTCAACCAGAATCAAATCTGACAAAGGAGGAACAAACAAAAATATTTAGTTCCTATAAATTTGGGGGGAAATTTGTCATTAGTAACTGCTGCTACTTACTACTACTTCTGAGGCAAAAGCAGAAAGGTCTCTGTCTTTACTTGATCAATTTGATCTATACAGTGGCATATAGAAATAGTCAGGTCCTGTTTGGTCAGCTCTGTGTCATCATAGTAAAATGTACATGCTTAAAGTAAAATTGAAGGGGGCTTTTGGGAAATATTTTAGTGAAATTTAGCTGTTGTGATTCATAATGCACAATATAATTTTACCATTTGAGAGGAGGAAAAGCTCAGATTGGACAGTTATTTTCCTTTTGGAAGTACTTGAATTTAATAGAACTGTTTTTCTTTGTAAAATTTCTGATCTTCATGATCTACTTCATTCTTCAACTCCTAACACATAATTTTTAGTTGCCTGGTTAATTGCAAAATATAAATTTAGCTATAAAATTGCAAAGATGATTTATGCATGTAAGAAAGGGAAATGGGTATGGCTCATTTTATCCTGCTAGTGATGATTGGAAGGGTTAAGACAAGTCTCACACTGAGGAAATGTTGCTCATTATTCTAGAAAAAAAGGAAAGAGAACCTTTTTTTAATCCTTTCCTGCCTCATGTCCTGCCTTCATGTACCATAAGATATTCACAGAGCTTACCTGGAGTTATTGCAGGTTCTAACCAGTTCATGAAGGTATGACTTTGAACAGGTACTGTCCTCTGCCACGTGCTACTTTTTGCCAAGCATATTGTCATTTACTCTCAGGGAAAGCGCAACATTTCATATAGCTACAAGTTTTCAAAGTGAAGGTGTTTATTATATGGCTGAAGAACTTGAAAAATAGTATCATTATATACTGATGATACAAAACTGGGGTAAGTGGCTGATACACCTTAAGGCTTTTCTGCCTTTCCACAGGACCTTGATAGACTGGAGAACTGGGCAGAGAGAAACCTAATGAGGTTCAGCAAAGGCAAGTGTAGGGTCCACCTGGGGAAGAATAGCCCCAAGTACCAGTACAGGCTGGGAGCTGACCTATTAGAGACCAGCTCTGAGGAGAAGGACCTGGGAGTCTTCCATGAGCCAACAGTGTATTCTTGGGTCCAGGAGGGCCAATGGTGTCCTGGGGCCCATGGTGAAGAGTGTGACCAGCAGGCTGAGGGAAGTGATCCTCCCCCTCTACTCAGTCCCAGTGAAGCCATGTCTGGAATACTATGTCCAGTTCTGGACTCCTTAGTACAAAAAGACAAGGAGCTACTGGAGAGGATCCAGGGGAGGGCCACAAAGATGATTAGGTATCTGGAGCATCTCTCTTATGAGGAGAGACTGTGGCAGCTGGGCCTGTTTAGAGAAGAGAAGACTGATGGGGAATCTCATCAATGCAGATAAATATCTCAAAGGTGGATGCCAAGAGGATTCCTTTCAGTGCTGCACAGCAACAGGACAAGAAGCAATGGCACGGAACTATGGCCATTAGCTAACGAGGAGCAATGGCCATGAACTAAAACACAAGTTCCACCTCAACATGAGGAAGAACTCGTTTGCACTGAGGGTGGCAGAGCACTCAAACAGGCTGCCCAGGGAGGTTGTGGTGTCGCCTTCTCTGGAGACATTCCAAACCCACCAGGATGCATTCCTGTGTCACCTCCTGTAGGTGACCCTGCATTGGCAGGGGGGTTGGGCTAGATGATTTCCAGAATCCTTTCCAACTGTAATGATTCTGTGATTGTGAAAAATAGGAGTTACAGAGCCACCAGATTTCTACATTGGTGGGTAATTAAAAGACATTGGGGGTATTACGGCAATCAAGCCTAAGAGCAGCACTCCAGAATAAGAGCTACACATCCTTCCTTGCGAACAGCTAATGAAACTAAAGGGTGTTGTAAATCTTGTCAGTGTGATGTATGCGAACCTGACCGTCAAACATCACCTGACTGCTTGTTCTGTAAAAATGTAGCAGGTTTTATTAAACAAGTCTTGGCCTTGCAGCTTTTCCTGTGAAACAGTGTGCAGGTTAGGTGCTAGAGAGGAAAAGGCAAGATTCCTGATTTAATCATGAGTGTTGTCTTCCATGGCACTTCAATATTTTATTCCACTAAGGTGTGCTGTCTTGTGACAGCAGCTTCTGCTTGTGGAAAAATGCATCCTTATGCCTGTTTTGTTCAATCTCATCAGTTCCTACCTTCTTAATGATGTAGAGAAATTAAAAGAAAGTTTCCAAAATAGCATTCATAGCATGGTTCAGTATTTACAGTGTTGTCATGCTTGAAAAGGAGACAGGGATGTTTCAAAAACTCTTTTGTCTTATGTTCCATTGTGCAGGCAAATTGAGTTATTTTAAGGAGTTTAATGAAGCTGTGTAATTGGTACAGATGTTTTGAGCTACTCAGGTCCATTTTTTCAGGGAAAAACACTGCACATATGTGAAGATAGAATAAGACTATGAACAACTATTTTTAGTTAGTTTTACTGCTGATAGATTGATAACCCTTTCTGTGGGGAAACTCTTTTTTCAGGATGTAAGAATATGCAAATTATTGTTTTCTGGAATAAGTATTTGTGGAAAAGTATAGACCCATCACTATATGGGGGAGGATTCTGCTGATTAATACCATTTAGACATAGGCATTTTATGCAAACTGACTCTTGGATGCTGGTCAAAGGAATCTTGAGTTTTACATCTGGCCAACTGGAAAGACCATCTACTTTATGCTGACCTAAATATATCTTGTGATTTCACAGACTGTCTTGGAGTTTGGACACATAGCTCAATGGACTAAATATTATTCTCTGTTACATATCTGCAAAATATGTTAGTGTTAAACAGACTTTTCACTGAATTCCAGTGGTCCACGGTAATTCCAGTGGTTAGGCATGTAAGCATAGGATTTCTTTCTGAATATAATAAGCTTTACTTTTTAAGCATACATGGGTGAACTGATGATGGATCTATTTTACCCAGACTAACCTAAAATCCTGAATATATCATATCAGTCTGAGAGTGACTAGAATTTCCAATACCAAATTTTAATTTTGCATTACTTAAATGTGGTGCTGTTTATAGGAGCTGGTGTTTGGCTTTGCAATGATTTATCATGCTGTCTTGATTTGTAGTTGTACCAGTCAGAAAGTGGAACTATAACAGAAGAGGATTTAGAGCATATTCTGAAGACTGCCATGGGTGTATCACAGATTAATGTTACACATCTCTTCAGAGCTGTAGATGAAGAAGAAAAAGGAAAGATTACATATGGTGAGTAATTTAAGTGGATCAGAAACATCACAAAATGTTGAAGTTGCCTGAACACTTGTTGATACATAATTATATTTTTATTAAACTCTGCCTTTTTTTGTTGACTTGTTGTCTTTAATGATAAAAGCACTGCAAACAAAGTAAATTTACATTTTAACAAATATGAGTTCCACCTTTAATATCAAATACCGTATTTGCATGTCTTCAGAAGTTTTCTCTTCCACATTGGTACATAATATGCTGATTAGCTCTTTGAGAATATTCTATTCTGTGCCTTCCATGTATATGAATATGTATTTTTAAAGAAAGCTACTTTAGTTTTGTCTTGTTGTTTTGTCTCTTGTATCTGGGGGCAGGAAATGAGGGGGTTAACCAGGCTGCCTAATATATAGTGTGTGGTGTAGGTGGTACAGAGGCGAAAAAGTTACATTTGAAAAATTGAGACCTGTGCGAATAGATGGTGCTGGGGAGTCAAAGTACTTGTGTATTACTGCACAAAACATGAATCTGAAGTAAGGCTCTAAATTTAGTTGTATCGTTTAAGTATGAACTGAGTATCATGTATCTCCAGTAGAGGTGCTTATGACATACCTTGACATACCTAACTGTTTTCCTTCAGAATAATCAGTATGATGTATTTAATTTGTAAAAAATTTGCAAATTAAGACATCAGTGTTAGTAAATCATAGTTTCTACACTAGTAATTCCTAGGTTTCAGTCATACAATATGTGCATAAAGCTTCAACTGCAGAAATATTTTAGAGTTGCTGGAACGATTACCATTGCCACTGCCCTTCCCTGTTTTCCTGCCTACTTTGTCTTCTCTCCTGGGTTCCTGCTGCACTGCCCCTTTCCTTTTTTGTACCTCTCATCTGTCACATCCCCAGCATTTCCACATACATCCTGCCCATTGCCTTTTTCATGCCTATCACTCCAAACTGATTTGTGCAGTGACTCAACTCTTCTCCCCACCTCCCCATCGCCAGCTTCAAAAAGACCAGCACAGAATCTTAAGGTGGTAAGCCTAACAGAACTCTAATTTTGGCACACTTCATTGTTTGAGAATAGCTGAACTTGAACTCATGTACAAGTGAATTTCAGACCAGTTCATGTGATTTACCAAAGAATTAATGCTTTAATATTCATCTTTAATAGTTGCATTTAATCTGCACTTTTTCCCTGAGTGGTCAAAATCAAAGAAAATCTGGACTGCCTAGCCACAGCTTGGCTCTCATTTTCATTATTTTATTTCCTGTAGTCAAGAACAGTCTTTTTTGATGTAGGTAGTAGGATGGTTTTTACATAATTTCTTTAAAACTTTCCTTAGTTCTTTTTCCATTAAATGCTATAATTTTATAATAAAAATGTTGCCCTGTGATTTTAACAAATCTGAAAGCTTAATAGTAAGAATAAATGTCCAATTTATTGCAGTAGAGAATTAGAAGAGGCAAATAAACCTTTGGTATTGCATTTCTGTCTTGAAAGTTCCTGCCATAAATATTCAGTCTCTTGCCTTTTCTGAGAATATGTAGAACTTCGCACATGCTCAATTTGTTGCTCTTACTTACTAGGAAGGAGAGGTGGAAAAACTTGCAGACTACAGAGTTCTGAAGATATTGTGCAGACAAGTTCTGAGAAATCAAAACATTGTGTCTAGTGGAAAAGTACTGATGTTACTTTGGACACACACAGCAGAGATGTCTGCTCACAATTTCCCTCTTTCTAGGGTGTTGGAATGTGAAGCAGGAATTAGGTCTTGAGTCCTACTTGTAAGAACAAAAGATAATATATCCAAAGTGTCAAACATAAATTTCTACATGTACAGCAGAGTCCTTGAAGCCAGAGATCTTATCCTGAGGGAAAAACTCAGGTTGTGGGTAAACAGAATAACCAATAGCAAAATCAAATTTGTATAACTAGATTGATAATCATGACTCTAAATTGTTAGAAATCTGGATCATCCTTTTTGCATGTTTGAAAGCACGCTGTTGGCCAAGGACCTGTGTATCAGTTCTCTTAAGCAGTGTGGTGTTGGCTTAACTGTTCAGATGCCTTGATTTCAAAGCTCATCCCTTCGCTGTAATATAGAAAGAGGCAAGATTTCTCAGTCTTAAGACATGATTCTGGGGAGTTGGAGTAGGCTCTGTAAGTAGGCATCGCAAATCCTCAGAGACTCTCCACCAGCTCTTGGTAGACAACTGACAATATACAGTATGACAACAGACAAATAGTGAAAGCATTTGAAGACTGCCCGGCTTGGTGTAAACAGAAACCTCTTGAAGCTCTTGTAGGACATAAGCATACTTAATGCAAAAATGTAGCTGTGAGTCTTAACTCCACTTTAGGTTCTTTCTTTTTATCTCTTTGCTCTTGATAGGGTTAGGAGGCAAAATTACTTTTTCCCCCAGGTTAATGACTAAGGTGACCTTTTCTTCCAGTCTAATGCTTCACAGTTGCTTTCAGCTTGAGTTCCAAGGTGAGACCTACAATTAGAAGTAATACTGGAATAGTTTGTTCTTCTATATCATTTCACATTTCTGGTGAATGAGGCAAATGGGTTGCTAAGCACTTTTCTTTTGGGCTCTGCTGTGTACAAGTTTGAGAAATATTACTTAATATCTTCACGACTTATTTCAGCAAAACTCAAAATGTCAGCTTACTGAGATCTATCCAGAATGTCATCCTGTTGAATTCAGTCCTTCCTGGAATGTTGAGGTTTTTCATTCGGATCCAGTACTGCAAAAACCTTGAGGGATGGATCCTGACAAAGTTGCCAGGATGACAATTTGGATAGAAACTATTGTACCTGTGTGAACAACTGCTTCAAGGGATTTTCTGAATTTATTTTTAAAAAAGATACTGTAGCTTTTTGAGGAACTGCTTGGAACAGTATCTACATTAAGTAGTGCACTCTTTCCCATGCTTAATGTGACTGTAAGAGCATCTTCAGTACTGTTGAAGGAGGAACTGGGTTTCACTCCTTTGAAAGGCTTCTTCAGCTGTTATCTGCCCTGTGCGCTGGGGAATTCACAGCATGGTCTGATCACAAGCTCTTCTGGGATAACACAGTGAATTTGAGTAGGCAGAGCATGATACACTGTAGGTGACTGAATTAGTGATAAGGTTCACATCCAGCTTCTTCTAGTGTCAGTTTACATTATAAGAATAGCTACTTATTACTTGGATCCTCTACAGTGTTTTGTGTTCAAATCATATCTGAAGAAATAGTCATATGGGCAAATTGTGACAAGGCTTCAATGTCTGATTATTAGCACAAAATGTTACTTCTTGAGGTTAAGGATTCCCTGCTCCCCCAAGAACTTATATTGCTCTTTTTATTGTCATATTAGTATCCAACATTAAAATTGGGTTTGTTTTTTATAAGATGCTATAAATTATCTTCTCACAATATTGTTCTCTAAAATATTAGGACTGTCAAAATGCCAAAATCTTGAAAGTAGAAGGCAGTAATGACAGCTGCTGTTAGGTTTGAAGCAAAGTATTAAAGGGCATGTTTGCAAAAGACTTTAAGAACTTAAGAAATTATTACTCTTGCTGTTCAGTGACCTTCAGCTGGAGGGCTTCTGCCCTTTCCCCAGTGAGCAGTGAGATGGTATGTCAGGGCATGTGGTGCTCATCATGCATTTTAATGCAAATCTGAGCCTGTTTACCCCTTCATACAAGGTAAGGTCTGGCCTGAAGTGTTTTAAGAGGGCTTAGATAACTCTTTGCAGCATCTCAGCTCTGGGGATGTGGTAAAGTTATGCTGAGAAGCTGAAACAAGCAATGGGAATAGCCTTATGTTAACTGCTGCTATTTTTCTCCAAAGAGATCATGTGATTATATATGTGTAAGTATTCAAATTTAGCATCCTTCTGTTTCAAAGAGCTGATTCTGTGTAACAACGAATTTTTTTTTAGATGACTTCTACACATTTGCTGAGTTGCACCCACACTTTGCAGAAGACTATCTATATGCTGATCAGATGGGAGCTGAGAGCAGCTTGGAGACTTCATCTCTTTCTGCTCCTAATGGTATCTGTACTGACTTCAGCCCTGACAACACTGAAGATAAAATCAAGCCCCTGCAGAAGAAACTGAATTAACACTGCAACTCTTACCTTCCTCTCCTGGTGAGAGGGTTGTCTTTTCTTGGGATTTTCATAAGTCACTCCAATTATACAGCAAATACCAGTTTTGTGTGTGAAAGTTCTTCTACCTTAATACCATTCTTTGAATCATACGTGCTGTATTTAACAACATGTTCCAGGTTACTTTGGGAAAGGTGGTTTTTTTGGTGTTTTTTTTTTTAAAGGTCTTTGAAAGGCAAAAATGTGAATGTGCTTCATTATTAATGTTCATATTTAAAAGGAAGCGGCACACTTATTTATATTCCATTGGTTAGTTTTCTGTACAAAGTGTCGCACAAACTGTGCATGTAAAAAGAAACTGTAGCTACTATGGTGTTAAGTGCACTTTGGTGATTAGTGTTTTCCCTAGTTATGGGGATGTTTATTTGGGGCCAAACTTTGCTGTCCATATTTGCATAGCCAGTCCTGTTGACTTCAGTTGGATTATTCTCTTAAGCAGAGCAAGCATATTTTGGCCCTTTGTTTTGGTTTCAGTGAACAGTTTGGAAACAGTAATACAAAAACTTGCTAAGGATTACTTTTTATTTTTATTCGTGAATGACAAAATTGTTTCTCTTTCAGTCTATTCCATGGTAGAATGAAAAGGAAAGGCTCCTTATCCCGCACCCCAACACTTTTCTACTGTAATCTTCCGGATGCAATTAAACATGAATTTTTTCCAAACTGACATGCCACATAACTGTTTGAAAAGACATGACTAAACTGTGATTTTTCTCCTATAAGCAATTCAAATCATGCCCACATTTTAATGGGAGATGTTTATGCAATTGTATTTGATTTAGATTTATTGGGAATCACAGGTTTCTTTTGCAGCAAGCCTGTACAGATAACACAGCATGGAACACATCATGAAAACTTCATTGTACCAGCCCAAGTTTGAAAACGGTTTCAGTTACTTCAGAGGCCAAGCCAGCAACAAGTTGCAGAACATCCTGAAGAAGTGCTAGTTACATATCTATAGCAACATTACATATACTGCATATAATGTATATGAAGCTTAAGATAGAAAAACCATCACACTTGTGTTAGTAATACTTGTTTCCTTTTGTAAAGCCAGATGCCTTAACTACCGCTGGAGGTCTCAGAGAAAAATCTAGATTATTATAAAACCACAGCGCTTCACTGATTAGTAGATGTGACAAAAGCCTCAAGGAGTAGGAAGGAGGACTGTCACAAAATAACTGTGATGGCAACTCTGCTTCCAAACAAACAAAAAAATCCCTTAAGTAATTTCTGTGACTAATTTTGTAGGGCTATGCTAAAATGTGATGGTTTTGGGAATGGAAAACTGTTGAAATTTTAATCTTTCACATGTTAGAGTAATTTAAAACTAGATTTGGAAGGGATGAATTTTAGCAGAAGGAAATCTGTTTGTTCCAAATGCTTTTATAACTATTTTTTAAGTAGCAGGAGGTGTTTTAAAGGTCATTAGGGTATTGGCATCTGTCCTTAGAAATCCCTAACTGTATGTGACAAGTCTCCAAACTGGAACTAGCTTTAATAAAAAGGGTAGGAAGAAAAAAAAGTAAGAAAATATGGGATATATGGAGGTAATTATGAAATTTTTGATTTATCTAGGTAGCACATGCCAAGCTGACAGGGCTACAGCAGCAGACTGGCAGACAAGATTTGAATTAAAACTGATCATGAAAAATAGCATAAATGGTTTTGAAAAATAAGGCATCAGAGAAACTACAATTAAGCAGGAATAGTCAGCTGCACAGAGGAGGGAGTGGGTATTATTGTGTTATATCTTGAGGCGGGGATGGCACAGAGTATGACAAAGTGGGCATTGTTAACTGCAGAAAAGATACTCATGATACTGGGGTGCATCAGCAGTGTAGCCTGTGAGAGGCATGGTGGTATTTCTGCATTACCAAGGTGTGATAAGGCCTTACCTGAAGTACCTGTCCCATGTTGGGGCACCTGAGAGTGATGGGGAGTAGCTGGATAAAGTCTGGAGGACAGAAAGTACTCAAAACAAGAGGTGAAAATTATCCTTTAAGCCAAAGAAGAGAAGACTGGACAAAGATGTGAAAACCAATATGGATAACGTTGTTATAAAGAAGATAGGAATGTTCTTTTCTCCACATGGGTGCTAGGTACAGGCTCTTAATTTAAAAGGCAAGTTAAACATTAGAAAAATTTCCTTACAATACACCTAGTTAAGCTAAGGAGAATAGGTTATTCCAGGTGGGGTGAGGAGCCTGCCTTCCTTTACTGGATGTTTTGACAACAGAAGACAGACAGCTGAGATGGAGACATTTGATTTTGTTGATCATGCCCAGGGTCACAGGGAGATATCGCTGAGGTCTATTTTCTGTGATTATATAGTATGCATTTAATTCAGTATGTAAGGGAAGGCACATACAGCCTGGGCATGTTGCATCTCCTCTGTAAGCCTTTTTATGGCACGTGGCTCAAGCTGGCTGTCTAAGATAGTTATCTTTTGCTTTGAATGTGAGCTTGGGACTTGAGAATTTCAGACTGCAGAGGATGAGAGAGAGTTCCCTGAGACATGTCTGAAAAGAAGAAAAAGGTAAGCTTAGTATCCCATGGACAACCTTGAAGTGAGAGAAGCTCCAGAGGAAGAGATACTCTGTCCACATCTGTGAAAGAGCAAAGAAAGATGATTGAAGTTGGCTGAATATGTGAGTCTAATTTGCATATATGGTGTGTGTATCTTGGGGGTCTGTTTTCTGAAAGCCCATAGGTTCATTTGGCTTCATAATTTTTTTGTGAGGGAGATGTTTCTTAATTGTGGTGAGTGTAATAGCTGTACTTGTATGCAGCTAAGCTGTACAGAGTGAGTGAAGGGCACTGCATCCTGTAATAGATGGGCCCTTAAACAGATGCCACATTGTGTGGTGAAGAGGCACTGAAAGTCCTGTGTGTCTGAGTTCAGACCAGAGCTGCCTGCTGAAGAAGGCCAGTGACCTGCACATTGTTTGATTGGTGAGCAAGTACTGTTGGTGGATGCAATACTTTAAAAAAAACCAAAACAACAAATAAACAAAATAAACATACAAAAACACAAACAAACACTTAGATTCTGGAATTAATTGTGATTCTTCCTCTTTTGAGATATTATTGAACAAGGTAGAGATATAAATAGGATGAATGATAGGGTGAAGGATCAGCCTACATGGGAACATAGTTAGATCACACATCATGTCACAAAAAGCTGAGATCAATTAATATACTTCTGGTAATTTTAGCACCTGTAGAATATTAAGGTATAATATTAGACTGCCTTGTAGTGAGAGCAAAGCCACGTTACCACAGGGTTGTGAACTCAAGCTCTTGAGGGCTGAGACCTGTAGTAACACATTGCACGACTGCAACTATATTCATTACAACTCATCTATCAAACCCTGGATCCTGAAGTGTTTTAGGAGTTCCCTGTGAGAAGCCTTTTTAAAAGGCTCCTGACTTGGAGCAGCTGGGTTGTGACAGTCAAGTCTTACTGACTTGCTGCAAAGTCAGGGTCGAAGTAAAAACTTCCTTTACCCTTCACCACACATTTACATGTGAATACTTTCCATTAAAAATGGAAAATGCAGGGATGTGAAGGCGTTTGATGTTTCTGATGAGCATTTTTCTCCTGTTATGTAATGCCATCCCTTGCCAGAAGAGCTCTTGCATCAGCCTGAATTTTTACATATTGTATGAGATACACAGCCAAAGCTTTGCTATTCTTGTGTGGCTCAAAAAGTATACTCTGTATTTTGAATATCTTTCAAGTTACACAGAAAATCATGATATCCAAGATACTTGAAGTTTCTGGGGTTTGGTTGGCGTTTTTTTGCTACATTTATCTCTCTTCTAACGTAGTGAAACCCCACTAAAGCTGAACATGTTTAGGAGCTGCAAAGCATGTTTAAACCACTGTCTCTACCACAGTATGGCAAGTGTTATTACAGATTTTTCAAAGTCCACTGCTGTAAGCAGATACACATCAAAGGCTTTGTAGGTAATTTGTAAGCCTTATGGAGAAACTAGGCTGTACACTTAAGTTTTATATGACTTAATTACACTGTACATTTCAATGCATTTATCTTAGCTAGAATATTCTTAGCATGATAAATAGTGACGAGGCTTGCTAATCCCACTTAGAAGGTGTAAATCCTCAGGCCACTAAGGTTGAAAAGGAGACACGTGTGCAGAAGGGAAGTGATGCAACCTCCTTAGTGACAAAGCTGCCAGAAATAAAAAGAACTAAGATTTGTACAGAGCTCTTGATTAATGTTTTCATGCAAACTGAATAGCTTTGTTAGCTAGTTTAAGCATGGGGCTGGTTGGAATATTTTTATATTCATAAAATGTAAACATTTTTCCAGCAAAATCATTGTTGGACTTCAACATCTGATAAATTTTCTAAAGCAGATGTTGTTTTATTAATTCATGAGTTCCCTGATAAGACCATCTTTGATATTGCCATTAAATTGTTCTTCCTGCTTTTATATTACCATGTGGTAAGTACAACTTCTCGTGTTAACTACTGTAGTCTCTTTCTGCTCTCTGCTCCTTCCAAAATGGAATTCCATTTAAAGAAAAAAAAAAAGGACAAAAAAAACCTCCAACACACCCTGACTTAAAAAATACTAGTTGCAAAACTAGCAGCACATGCTGTAGAACCTATGATCTCACAGAAAAAACCACACCACCATAAGCACAGCTTTGCATATTGTTATGGGACTAAACAAGAATGGAAAAAAACCCCAAAATTCTGATTAAAAGCTCTGACCAAGTCAGTTTCATTCTTTTTTAGGTCAGAGTGTGGGTCATAAGACCTTCGGAAATGTTGTGTTTTGCTTAATGTGAAGCCTCTGGGTTTTCTTCTAGCAGCCCTTTCATGAGTGCTCCAGAAATAAGAAATGACATATGTGCTGCCCAAGAGTTCTGTATTAGCAAAACTGAAGTTCAGCTCCTAAAGCCATAATGAGACACAGAAGTTTCTTGTGAACCAAGCATTTCAGATACTTTGCTGCATTTTGAGTATCTGAACTTCCCCTCATTTCAAAAATTTAAATTACCAAATTATTCTGAATAGATCATTACAAAAAAAAAAAAAAAAGGAGGAAAAGTACAAAATGGAAAGTAGGAATTTATCATCAGTGCCATTAATTAAATCAGTTATTATTCAGTCCAGCAAAACTGCAAGATCTGTTTCACATAGGAGCAGGAAGGCTGAGATTGTCACTTAGGTAATTTTGCTGTCCTGACTAGGTAGAAATTAAGCCAGCTGGTCTTCAGTCAGAGGATGATTTCTTGAAGGTACTGTAGCATCATGTATCCAAGTAATATCTTGGTCACCAGCAGTGCAGACAATGAGATTTCATCTTCTTATCCTGCCTTTTTCCTTTGAATTTTGAAAAAAAATATTCAAACCATGACAGTATTCAAACCTTGTAAGATCTTTAAGGTAAAATCCTCCAGCACAACCTCAGAGGTGATCAACAAAGATGATCATTCTGTGCTTATAGCTACAGCAGTGAACTGGATATATGTGTTAGTCACCAACATCTTGTGATCAAAAGATGCATAAATTGTATAATAAACCATGCATAAATTATATAAATTATATAATACTGATATAAAACTACTGAGAGATCACAGCAGCAAACAGGTGCCGTTAGATGTGCTGGGGCTTGAGTCTGTGAGTATTTCCTGCATCTCCCACTGCTCAAGTTACAGCAGTTCCTTTCTTTAGGAAATATTTCAGGTTTATTTCAAGCTAATAATTACTTTGACTTCTACAAGTGGAGGAGTGATTTGTTTTGTAGAAAGCAGCTTCTTTTTCCCCAGATGGTATGATGTGATTTATCATGTATAATGGGATTAAACTGAAGTGGGTGATACCAAGAGAGGAGAGGATGTAAGAGGCTTATAAAATGGAGGGTTTGTGTTTCTGCGAGATATGCTAAGACATTTTTGCAGCAGTTGACACTGCCTAGATTGTCTTGCAAGATCGCCAGGCAAAATAATTTTACTAGTTGTGTGACAGCAGTGGCTGCTTATTTTATTTTCCTTGGAAGAGTGGCAGAGCAGAGCACTCCTGTGCAGGTTGTCTTTGGGAGGCCATCTGTAACTGATACTGATATATTTGCAGTTTTCAGATGATCAGTCTCTGGGAAGGGAAACGGTAGAATCACCTTAGCACAGATTGCACTTGAGTAATTAACTCCTAATTAACTTATCAGTTAGGAGTATTTCTTTTTATGAACGTAGTTGTCATACTGCTTGATTCTGAGCTAAATTGCACAGAGCCAGATGAACATTAGACCTCATTTGAGATTAGTTTGGGGATCTCAAAAAAAAAGGTGCTGTATGATAATCTGTCAGTAAAATGTTAAATTTCAGGTGTTTTTTACTTTGACCAAAAATGTTAGATACAAGAGGAAAGTCATAATGACTTTTGTAATACTCTATTGTTATACTATTAATAGGGTGTTACTTAAGAATGCCAGTTCTGAGCCAAAGTCAGCTGGAGAAAAATCAGGCTGAACTTCTGATCCCAAACCAGCAAGTAGAAAAGCCCAATCGAGGCTAGCATGGCAGCAGAGCTTTTACTCTGCAGTGACCTCTTCTGACAGTAAAGAAGGATCTTTTCTGCGTCTTGGGCTGGTGAATTCAGTTTACTGTATCTCTAGTTCTCGCTTGTGCTGTCTGTTCTTTGTAGAGGGAGCCTGAGGGAGACCTTGCTTCCTCTTAAGTGACTTCTCCCTGAGCCACGAGTGGCAGCTGAATATTGAAGTCCTGTTCTGCTAATACCACCCAAAACTGAGGGTCAGTGTACTGTTTTAGCTTGTGCCTGCTGTTAGGTAAAGGATTGCTTTTTCTTTTCACACACTTCAACCATTGCAGATGTGTCCAGGTGACAGCAGGCCTGAAAGAGCTTATGAGGTTCATTTTGTTCCTGTGAACAACAAGAAATCAAATTTACAAATACAGTACAATGAAACCTTAAATGGGATTGACTTCTGGCTCGTGGTAACACTTTCAGTGTGAGCCTGTTTACTTCCAAGTTCCAAACACAGAATCTATAGATGTGATCACAAAGTGTCCTCATGGATACTGAAGAAACATGGATACTTTTCATCCTACCATGGTATTGGAAATGAAATTCATCTGGCGATGGGTTGTTTCTAAGTCTATGAATGTATATGGGGGAAAACCCAAATACATATCTTTTATTCGCTATCCAGCATGAAGACAATTTTGTATTTTAAATGCTAAAGAAATAAACTTTTAAAGATCTTTTATGCCCTAAGTATATACATTTTTTTCTATGTTTTCTTTTATAATGAAGTTCAAGCGAAATATTTCTTATATTTCAGAAGGGACACTTAGATTAGCCAGTGCTGTACTTTCCAGGCTACAAGAACAGCTTTAAAGTAAACATCTAAAAACGAAATTGTATTTTTAAATATGTGATTTAGAATTCCTTTAAGTCAAACATGTCTCCTTAGCAATTGTATATACTTAGACAAAAAGTGAAACTGTTGCAGCTGCTTGTCTCTCTAGTTGTTTGTGTTTGGTGATTTGTTTATATTGCTTTCTCAATTGCTCTAAGGGTATTAAGAGCTCCATGTAAATCAGCAATGTTAGAAATAGAAGTAAATTTCTTTAGAAGTGATAGACTTTGTTTCCTGGATGAGGACCAAGACTAAGCATCAGCTAACCTTGTATTATGTACTATAGAACTTCAGTGTTGCAGCGTTGTGCTGAAAGTATTTGACATCTGTTCAACGGGACCACTTTCTAAACCTTTTTGTAATTCCCAGCATCACTCCAGGTGTGTGAGACATTTCTAATTTGATCATAAGTACTAGTTCATCTTTTTGGAAGAATAAAACTGAGTAATCAACAAGCTGAGAAATAATTCAGAAAAAAAAGTTATCGATCTCTTGAATTATTGTTGAACTTGCATTGAGGATATCATTTCTATATTTTGGAAAAAATATTGCTATGTTTTTGAATACACTTGAAACTTTAAATGCAAAAGCAAAAAAGCTAACCTTATAAATTATCAAATGTTGGAATTTTCTCCTATCGCTACTGAATCCAAGTTAGGCACTGCCATGAAGAGGATGCTTTTAGTTGGAAACCTGTGCTGACAGAGCAGGAAGCTGTTTTGTAGGAACTCACTTGAAAGGTGTCACATTTTTGTTCCATCAGAGGTACAACTTCTGTCGATGACTTCAAGGCTGCTCAAGCAGACCTGGTGTGTTTAAAGATGCATATTGACTGCAAGCTTTTTATTATAAGAGCCCTTGGATATGCAGTGTAAATCTGTAATGATATATAGTGCTACTGGATAATAATGATCTGAATGCATTTTTTCTGCTGTAAATTTCCCTCATGTGGCTCCTATGATATGTGTACATAGACTATTACCTTTGCACTGAACTGACTATACTTCATAAATGAAGAGCTAAAACAAGTAATATACTAAAGATGACTGTACCTTGTGGTTCCAATTGTGGAAATACTTTTGCAGAACAAAAAGTATAGCTTCAGTGCTACAAATTTGATTTTTATATTTTTTATTAACATGCATGGAATACTAAGGATAATATTTTTTAAAAATGAACTTGTTTTTTGTACATTTTTCAATGTTTAAAACTATATGATTTAACATTACCTCTGAATATCAGTGATCAGTAAATTTTTAAAGGAAATACCTCAATTTCAGTGTTCTTCTGTTGTTAGTTGTCTAATAGGTTGAAATGGATGTAGCGTGTGATGAAGTGAGCCATATGATGTAGATGCCTAAACTGTGCTATAGAAGGCATATGATGATTTATTAAAAGGGAACTAAATGATACACTACAAGTGTTGATGAGTTGATTACACAATCATGGCTCATTCTTCCCAACTGGACATTTTCCTCATGAATGGCTTGTAAATTGAATTTTCAGCGTGAAGCCAAATTAAAAATGAAAGAAAAAATGTTTGGTTTTCTCTGGATTTTGTTTTAGATTTTTTTATAAACAACAAGGTTTACAATAACAGAAAGGATACAAACCATAACTGTGAATAAGACTGAGTCTGTATATGTTGAGGTTTACTTTGTTTATACATATTCTCTGTCAGTGTGTATAGGAAAAGAGTGTTTCTTTACCTGACAACTGGGAGCATGAAATACAGGGGCTTAAGGGGGAGGTTGGTGTGGAGGAAAAAAAAAAAACCACAAACCAATCCCTGTATGGCAGCAATCTTGACTCCAGTTCTATTTTGTGTGCTTAAAGAAGAATATTGAAAGATCAAAGAAGAATATTGAAAGATCAAAAAATATTTGGAAAAGGTGCTCCACGATTCTGGAGAATAAGGCTGTCTAAATTAGACTGAAGTAGCTCTGGCTACTTTTATTTATCCAGGGAATAGCCAAGAATGTATCAAACACTTCAGATGCCTACATACCTGAGAACTTGATAATGGAAGGTGGAAAAAAGGCATCCTCTGAGGTCCCGTGGATATAAGCTGAACCATTAAGAATACAATACTGGGGAAGCTTACCAGATAAATTACCTACATTTATCATGATGTGAAGATTTCAAGGGAAGACTTGTTAGTGTTTTTCTTAGTGTTATTCTCTAATTTCAAGTGATGGAGTTGTGATTTAACCTCAGCTGGCGGCTAAGTACCATGCAGCTGCTTGTTCACCCCTGGTGGGAAGAGGAGAAGAATTGGGGGGAAAGAAAAGAAAACCTGTGTGTTGAGATAAGAACAGTCAGGATAAAGTTCCCAAATTGGAGTGGCAGAGACAATGCACTGATGAGCATATAGTCACTACAGAAGTGATTATACATTGTTATATAGCAATTAACATAGAATTTCATTCACTGGCTATTCTCATCCAAAATCAAATCCCCTTAAGGTACACATTGTAATTCCTAATCCTTGCACATTACCCAGCAAGTGCACCCAGGTCCTTGAGCAACAGCAGTCCCACAGATGGGTGTTCCTTTGCCCGAGGTAGGAGTAACCTGGATTGTTTTCCCCAGCATATCTTTTACACGCACTACAGGAACTTCATCCCCTTCTACAGTAGGTGGAAGTTTTGATTGACCAGGGCCAGCCCAGCTGGCAGATCCCCTAGTGCTGATTACCCAGGTGGCATTTGCTACATGCAAATCCTAATGTTGGAAGGCCCCACCTTGTTCTGCCTCTTCTTCCTATTCTTGTGGTGACCTCGCTTTGTTCTCCTTTACTAAACAAGACTTTCATGTCCGTTTCTTCTTGTGTCTAAGGGCAAAACAGGGAACACAGACTGCAAGTAAGGCATCACATAACTTTAAGAGCAAGCACACCAACTCTGAGAGCAAATAAATCAACAGTGCAACCAGCAACTATTAAACTAATAATGAATACTTATATTTGTTCTAATGTGTTCTTGTCTGATTTGTTATCTCGACCCATTGGGCCCCACATCAGATGCCAAAAAGAACTGTTACAGTTTAATCCCAACCAGCAACTAAGTACCATGCAGCCACTGACACCCCCACCTTGGGATGGGGAGGACAATGGGAAAAAGGTAAAGCCCATGGATTGGGATAAAAAGAGTTTAATAATTTAAATAAATTATAATAATAATATAATAGTAATTGTAATGAAAAGGGAAACAACAAAAAGAGAGAAATAGACCTAAGAAAGACAAGTGATGCACAGCTCACCACCCTGTGATCGATGTCAGACCCTGACCCTAAGCAGCAATTGGCCCAGTCCAGCCAATTCCCCCCATTTACATACTGGGCGTGATGCTCTGTGGTATGGAATATCTCTTTGGACAGGTCAGGTCAGCTGTCCCAGCTATGCTCCCTCACGGCTTCTTGTTCACCTCCTCACTGGCAGAGCATGGGACACTGAAAGCCCTTGACTTGGGGCAAGCACTGCTGAGCAACAACCAAAACATCAGTGTGTTGTCAGTGTTATACTAAACCTAAAACATGGCACCATACCAGCTACTAGGAAGAAAATCTAGCACAGCTGAAACCAGGATAGACATGGATGCAGATTTTGAGTATTTTCTTTTGCCTGAAAGAGTCTTTTTGGTCTTTTGTGTGGAAGAATAGACACCTGTAGCTGATAGCAAATGCATGTAATTTCATTCTAAGTAATAAAAAAGATTGAATATTATATTTGTCTAAACCACAGTTTAATCTAGTTATTTCAGTAAGTCCTGCTAGTCATGCAGCTATGTGGCATGCTTTCTCATGAAAAGCTTTAAAACCTCAACTTCTTTTGCTTAAATATATTGTTGCTTTTTCTTTTGCTCTAAAATGCAAATAACTTAAGTGTTCTGTATTATGAAAGTAAATTAAACTAGAAGATTATTCAATTAATGCTAGAGGATGCAATCAGAGTGTGGTACACTTTCACAAATGCTTATTCATTACAAAATGGAAGTGATTGACGTAATTTAAATATTACAGACGTGTAAATGCACAAAATGCATGGAAGATTTCTTTCTTCCAGAGGTAAAGATTCCCCTATGTGATACCATCTCAATGTAACCCCGCTTTTCCCTGCTGCATGCCTCAGAGTATCATGAGGCCTGCTAGAGGTGACAGGCTGTAGCCCTGGCTTTGCTCTGCCCTGGCAGAAGAGCTCTACTGCCAGTGTCTCCTGCCACTGAGCTGCTTGGATCAATAGGGAACCGATGGAGTTCTAAATCTGCAGCCATCCTCTCCTTGCTGCTCTCTTGTTTAGGCATCTTTTCAGGTGACATGGTCTCTCCTAAGATAGCAGCATGAGCTGTGAGACTTGCACATCATGCCTTCTTCTCCATCTTCATCTTTCCACCTTTCTCTAACACTCACTTCTCTTAAAAAAGATATCCGTCTTCATATTCTCCCATGGTATTTCAAAGCTCCACGTAACCTGGCACGCACTTACGGTAACGCCCTAGACTGCCTGAGCCCTTCACCTGCCTGAATGCCTGTTTTCTCCCTTGTCTGTGTTGCAGGGAAACTCCTGGTTGTGCCACCTCACTGAGCAGTCATCTCTAACGCATGCTTATGCCTCTTCTGCCCCAGTATGCCTTGTGCCTGAGCCCCTGAGCTGAGGTGTACTTGAGGTGCATATCCACACCACCACTTTCTCCTGACTGCCCCCATACGAGCATGTACAAGGACCACAAGAAACACTCCCTTTCCTCTCCCAGCAAAGGGCTGGAAGAACCTTCCCAGCTACCTTGAGGGACAATGTTTGGTAGCTCAGGCCTACAAGAGCAGAGTGTGACTGCTTGGCAGGCACGCTGCCCAGAGGCTGCTTCTTCAGCTGCTGACGGATGGACACCTTCTGGGTTCTGCCACCACCCTTCACTGTTTGCTCCTGTTCACAAAATCACAAAATCTTAGTTGGAAGGGACCCACAAGGATAATTGAGTCCAACTCCTGACCCTGCACAGGACCATTCCCAAGAATCACACCATATGCCTGAGAGCATTGTCCAAATGCTTCTTGAACTCCATGAGGCTTGGTCCTGTGACCACTTCCCTGGGGAGCCTGTTCCAGCATCCAAACACCCTCTGGGTAAAGAGTGTTTTTGTAATATCCAAGCTAAACCTCCCCTGACACAACTTCAGGGCCATTCCCTCAGGTTCTGTCACTGACCACCACAAAGGAGATACCAGTGCGTGCCCCTCCTCTTCCCCTCATGAAGAAGTTGTACACAGCTGTGAGGTCTCCCCTCAGTCTCCTCTTCTCCAGGCTGAACAGACCAAGTGACCTCAGCCAGTCCTCATACAGCTTCCCCTCAAGGCCCTTCACCATCTTTCTTGCCCTCCTTTGGATGCTCTCTAAGAGCTTAGTATCTTTCTTTTATTGCACTGTCCAAAACTGCACACAGGATTCAAGGTGAGGCCACACCAGGCAGAGTTGAACAGAAATGATTTGGATTGGAAGTGACATGAAAGAACACCTTGTTCCAACCCCCCACTGCTGTGGACAGGGACACCTTCCACTAGACCAGGTTGCTCAGGGCCCCATCCAACCTGGCCTTGAAGTGGTGCTCCTTTCCTTTCCCTGACTTTTTTTTTTTCAAGCTATCACACTACCTTGCAGTCTGTGACTGCGTATCAAAGGTAATTTTTTTGTTAGACTGCCAAAGGATATTTTTATTTTTACATTTATTGTTATTGCTGTTATTATTACAACAATTATTACTGCTATTATTACAACAATTGTTGTTACTGTTGTTATTATTACCTGGGGGTGCTGGTCAACAGCCAGCCGAACATGAGCCAGCATGATGATACAGCCCATGGCATCCTGGCCTGTGTCAGCAATCGTGTGCCCAGCAGCACCGGGGAAGTGATTCTCCCCTGTACTTGGCACTCGTGTACGAGGCCACACCTTGAGCCCTGTGTCCTGTTCTGGGCCCCTCAGGTCAGGAAGGACATTGAAGTGCTGGAGCAGGTCCAGAGAAGGACAACGAAGCTGATGAAAGATCTGGAGCACAAGTCCTATGAGGAGTGGCTGAGAGAGCTGGGGGTGTTTAGCCTGGGGAAGAGGAGGCTCAGGGGTGATTTAGCACTCTCTACAGCTACCTGACAGGAGGCTGTAGACAGGTAGGGGGGCAGTTGCCTATTCCGGGCAACTGGCAATAGGATGAGAGGACATGGTCTCAAGCTGCTACAGGGGAGGTTTAGGTTGGACCTTTGGAGGAATTCCTTTACAGAAAGAGTGGTTAAACATAGGAGGCGGTGGAGTCACCGCCCCTGGAGGTATTTCACGGGAGACCAGACGCGGCACTTTGTGCCACGGTCTAGTTGACGTGGTGGCGCTCAGTCCCAGGTCGGACTCGGCGATCTCAGAGGTGTTCCCCAGCCTAACCGCTCCTGCGATTCCCGGGATTATCGCCGTTTCCACCGCTGCCATCACCGTCACCGGCCCTAAGCCCTGGGCCGTCCCGGGGGCGGGGCCCCGCCCACAGCGCCCCCTAGCGGCCGCCGTGACTCCATCCCTGCGGGGCGCGCGCCGCTCCCGCCGCCGCTCACCGGGAAGGGAGGAAGGAAGGATTGGAAGGGGGGTGGGGGAGGGGCGGTGCTCCCCGCGCCCGCCGGACGTGACGAGCGGGGCGGGGCGGGGCGGGCGGCGCGCGGGGGATGCGCGAGCGGCGGCGGACCCGGCGGCGGATCCCGATCCCGATCCCGATCCCGATCGCGGGCTGCGGCGGGGGGCGGGGGCGGCGTCCGCCATCAGCGCCGCCATGCTGAGCCGCAGCTCGTTCACCAGCCTGGTGGTGGGGGTGTTCGCCGTGTACGTGGCACACACCTGCTGGGTCATGTACGGCATCGTCTACACGCGGCCCTGCGCGGCGGCGGCGGCGGCGGCGGCGGCCGGCGCTGCCGGGGGGTGCGTCTGGCCCTACCTGGCGCGGAGGCCCAAGCTGCAGGTGAGCGCCACCGGGACCGGGACCGACCTCGGCCCCTCGGTGTCGCGGGCTCCTCGGCTCCGCCTCTCCCCCGTGTCACTGCCCTCGGCCCCTGCCCTGGGCAGAGCGCCCGTGGCTGCTGGCACGGGGAGGGTGAAAGCGTTATTGGGGTTTGGGTTTTTTATGGGTTTCTTATGCTTGTTGGCACACACACCTGGGTAGAGCAGCGTTGCGGGAGAAGTGCTGGGCCTGTTTAGTCTAGAGAAGACTGAGAAGGGATCTCATTAATGCTCGTTAATATCTCAAAGGCAGGTGTCAAAGGGGACGGTGCCAGGCTCTTTTCAGTGGTGCCCCATCGACAGGGCAAGGAGCAATGGCCATAAGCTAAAACATGAGAAGTTTCAGCTCAGCGTGATGTAGAACTTCTTTACATTGAGGGTGGCAGAGCACTCAAACAGGCTGCCCGGGGAGGTTGTGAGGTGTCCCTCTCTGGAGACATTCCAAACCCACCTGGACACATTCCTCTGTCACCTGCTCTGGGTGACCCTGCCTTGGCAGCAGGAGTTGGACTGATGATCTCCAGAGGTCCCTTCCAACCCTAACAATTCTGTTATTTTGTGAAATAGCTCCACTTCCTTCAACTTCCAGGACAGGTCATCCTTTTAAAATGTACTTAGTGGCTGTGTTATCATGTATTTCTGTCCCCAAAAGGAGCTGAAAGCTGCGTTAAGACTTTTTTTGGGTACATTGTTGTCTATGTATATAACCTTCCTGTGACTGGGGAATTAGTGAAGCTGAAATACAGACCTGTACTTTAGGCATAGCAATGCATGGATTTAATATTTCCATACTCTGATTTCTTCATGCTGTGTTTTGATTTCAGTTAAGCGTGTATACTACCACAAGGTCAAGCATTGGTGCTGAGAGTAACATAGATCTCGTTTTGAATGTGGAGGACTTTGATATTGAGTCCAAATTTGAAAGGTAAGTGTCTGAACTAGTAGAATCTGAGGTGTCAGAGTTCCTTGTTTAATTCTGAAACATGTATCCTAACTAGTAGTTACATGGACAGAAATATGCATGAAGCAAGGTTAGGCTTCACAAACACAAAGAAATCACAATAATTAATAAATTTATAATACAACCAATTATGGAGCAATTAAAAGTTTCATCGGTTTCACACAGCTCTGTCTCATCTGTTGACAGTTTCCTATAAAAAGATAACTGAAAATTCGGCCCAATACAGATCAATTATTAAAAGGAAGGCCAGTATAATACTATTAAACCAGTAACTTGAGTTTGAAATGCTGAGATTCACAAAGGTGACAGATCCTAAGGGAAAAATGGTTATCACATCTTGGCCTGTAAATCCCCTGGCAGTTTCCCCAGTCTGAGCTGGTTCCTTTGATATTTGAGGGGGTGGGTGCTGCCATTCCTAGAAAAAGAAAACAACACAAACTTCCCTGACAAGTTATCCCTTAGTGAATGAAGTTTAACTGCGTGAACTTGGTATGTCTCAGGTGGAGTTTTATTTCTATTTCATTAAGTGTTTGCTACACTGTTATTCTTGCTTGCCCCATCTTTTCAGGGGGATCTCCTTTGATTAATTTCATGTTCGGAAGGAGTTAGACTACTTGTAAAAATTCAGCAAACCACTGCTGCTTTTACTGGGTTTCTTTTAGGGTTTTTAGCAGGGCTTCTTGCCCTGGAGCCATTAATTAGTCTTTTCTGTTATGCAGATAACACTTGCTCAGTTTACTCCAGTGATTGGCTGCCATCTGGGAAGTGAATCCGGCTTCTCAGCATCCTACTGCATTAATATTGACTGGATTTCAATCTCACCCTATTTATGGCCGGGCTTTGATATCTCGGTAGCTGTACGTGGCACTGTTTTAGTAGCCATTTGCTGACCCTGGCAATCATTTGAGGTTTCAACTTTAATTAAGGGTCGACATACTACTGTGTCGTCATCAGATGTCAGTGCAAACATTACGTATTGCTCCTTATCAGAACAACAGGCTTGCTTTTACCGTCTCTCAGCTCCTCCAATGAACGCAGTAAGTTTTAGTTACAAGATCGTGTTTCAGAGAACATTACAGGTTCTGCATCCTGCAGATCTTCCTGTGAGATTCTCTCATGCGCATTCCAAAGCTCCATGAAGCTTTTGGATATGATCATGCTGGGCAACAAGCAATGCCTCTGCTTGCAGCCTCTTTTCCAGCTCAGCAGCAAGCAATGCTTTTGCCTGCAGGCTTTTTTCTTTACATTGGCCACCCAGGCCAGCAATTTTAGCTGTCCCTCCAGGGGTCCCTCCCATTTCTCTCCAGTGTTTCAAAATACAACCCAAAGGTGATTTCTTTTCCTTCTTTGGAACCTGAAGAACCCACAATACAAAATAAACCAAATACTGGTTCCAAAAGCAAATAAACCAATGAGTCCAGACTCCCAAATTAATATCCAACATACCAAAATACAAAATACAAATTACCAGTTACCAAGTACTCCACACAACACATAAAAAAGATCCACACAACTTATTTTGGTAAACCTGAAAAATGCCTTATTTTAAAAATGCAGAGGCATCTTACCTGTGTCGCAGACTGGTTTGGGGATCTGAGGTTCTTCCCAAGAAAATCTCGGTGCTGTCTGGAGATCCAGATGTCCCTCAAATCCATGGGAGAGCAGGCAAAGTTGTCCCACCACAGTCACCAATTCTGTTGCCTAAAAGCAGCACTTAAAAAACCTCTAAGACTGAATTTGTGAATTTTAGAAATCGGGCATTCGTTTATTACAACGTACTGCGTGGGCACAGCATGTCGAGGTGCATTGGTCATCATTTTGCCAAAATGCACACTAAGGTATCTCCGCTACAGCTTGTATGTCAACATTACGTGATTATTCACTTTTCGTTCCCCACATTCCTGTTACACATTCATGAAGTTTCCCAACACTTATTAGCAAATATGCATATCCTTATAAGGTTTCTGAGGGTCTTCATCAATGGTCTTGGTGGTCTTCTCTGTCTGAAGCCCCCCCAAGTTCTAGGAGACCACTTTGTAAACTTCTTGAAGACAATGCACGTGGTTAAAAAGTAACTGGATGTTGCCTTGCTGGCTGCCTCAGTTTTCTTCATCATTGTTTCTTTAAATCACTTAGCTCAGGTATCTGTAATTTCTATTTTGTGTATACTATCAATTCTTGTTACATCTCTAAACCCCAATGTCAGCTACTGGTTAGTTTGGATCAGTGTGCTGTTTTCAGCCATACAGACAAACATTTCACAGAAGCGTGCCTTGCTTATAATAGTAACATTGACTTTACAGTGGAAAAATCTCAAGTCAAAGTGCCTAGAGATGGTTGAGACTTCCCTCCAACCAGTACACTGGCTACACATTATGTTTTGTTATTAATTACCATGGCCTCAGACCTGGAATAAAACTTAGAAGTCAAACTGAGTTCTTTCCCATGTTTTAGCAAAATGCTTTTCCGTAATTGTTTCCGTGCTAATAATCATAAAACAAAACCTTCTTCTGTAGTAGTGTAGGGTTTGGGGACATTCTTCATGCCAAGGTTGTGCCCTTAGAGAAATTTTTGAGTATAACACTGCACTCTACATATGCCTCTGTGCAATTAAAATTATTGGAACTACTTGTTCTTCTATTTGCTGCCTCACTTTTTTTATCGTTGTTTAAAATAGTTTGTCTTATTTATGACTTTCTTATTACAGTCTCCAGTTTTTTTCACTTTCTGCATTTTCTGTGTTTAAAGAATACATTGTTCTGCAGTTTAATTTTCTATGATTAAAGGGCAAGTTGGTCTTATTACACTTCATCTCAGACAGACTTCAACACTAAAAAAGTGTGTTACTGAAAGCCTGCTAAGCCACTGAAAGTATTGAGAGTAGAATAAGATGAGCAAGACTACAGGAACAGAGGAGGCATTCTGCAAGGTTGCAAGTAGAATGATGTCTTGGCTAAAATAAGGGGAATGACTTCATGGTTTGGGGCTCCAATTTAGAGTTCTGTGCTTGGCATACCATAGCTGAGAAGATATTTTATTAATGCAAAGTGCATGGCAAAACTTTGTGATTTTCTTTTTAAACTTTGTATTGTCTGTACAATCCATGATGCATATTCAGCACATGGAAGGCTGTTTTTTGCAAGTGTTGTCATAATTTTGGCTCTATGGTCTATCAGTAGAAGAAAGCAACAAAAGAATTGATGATGCAGTCTTGTGTCAGCTAGGGCAATAAAGTATGAATTGGACAAAGATTAAACTATCTTAGGATAATAGTAAAACTTTGGAAATGCATATATTGTAATATATACTGGAGTATAAAAAATTATCCTGTCCAGACATGGGTCATTAGGACATACTAGCCAGAAGTAATTGTTGTGTTCCAGGCAACCCAAATGTTTAATAATAGCTAAATATTTCAGCATGTACATCTCATAATGTATTTATTTTGTGTTTTAGGACAGTGAATGTCTCTGTACCAAAGAAAACGCGAAATAATGGCACGTTATATGCATATGTATTTCTTCATCATGCTGGCATTTTGCCTTGGCATGATGGTAAGCAGGTGCATATAGTAAGCCCTCTTACCACGTACATGGTCCCCAAACCAGAAGAGATTAATTTGCTCACTGGAGAATCAGCCACACAGGTAGGTAGTTTTTCCATCCGTAGAAGAAAAACTGCAAAAAAAGTAATTTCATTTATAGACACTTGTAGTGTTAATATGTGGCGTGCTTGCGTCTTTGAAGTAAAAATGATATCATGGAGGAAAAAAAAATCAAAATTCCTCTCCTTGATTATCATGTGTGCTAACAGTACACCACTCAGCAGAGCAGAGGCAGAGCTCTCTCTTTAACACTGGCTATTTAACACTGTTATTAGAACACTGCCTTAGTTAACATTAATTACTTCTTAAAGAATTCACTGCTTTTGGTAGAAATATTGCTCTGTAATAGAATGGTAGAATCCATGCTCTGTAACAGCATGGTGCTGCTTTCTATAGTGAATTGAATTCGTGTGAAATAATATGCGTTGCTGTTGTAAAATAGCAGACTAACGTATGAAAACAGATATGTTTTTTGGTTAATCATCCACATCCTTTTGACTGTTTTGAGGTATCATCTGATTACTGTACAGTCCTGTTTTCAGAGTGAGTTTTTCTTACTAGTGTACACATTCCTAAGGCATGAAGATTTATCAGGTGAATATTCATTCTTGATGAACAAGGGTACTGCAGTTTTTTAGTGTCAGATTATGGTGGGCCTTTACAATCTTCTCTGTTGCATTTGAGCAAAATACTTGATCTGGTCAAAATTAAAGTGAAGTGTTTCTTCATGGGTTTCTTTTTTATATATAGTTAACAACTCCATAGATTCAGTGAGTTACAGTATTATCCTATTCAAAATTTTGTGTTGTTCAGCAGCATGTATTTTTATTCTTCTTTTAAAGCAAATTGAAGCAGAAAAACAGACAAATGCTCTGGATGAACCTGTCTCTCACTGGAGGTCAAGATTAACCTTGAATGTCATGGTGGAAGATTTTGTGTTTGATGGATCATCCCTCCCTGCTGATGTTCATCGTTACATGAAAATGTAAGTTGATGACTTAATTTTTATAGATTTGTTATTATAAACTTATGGCACATTTCTTCAAAAATCCTCCCTGGCCACTGTTAGTAATTTTATGTTTAAATGGGCACTTAGGAGACAAGAATAGATGCTCTGAATGGTTTTACATAGAGAGAAATCACTAAGTTATTATGTACTAGAAAACCTGATTGGAGATACCTTGCTCCTGGGCAGGTCAGAGTTTAGAATACTTTTTTTTGTAAGGAGTTATCATAGTAAGACAAGCAGATACAAGTAAAATTCTACCACAGTTTCTCCCTTTGTTCTCCAATTGTCCTTCTAGCCTTTAGAGCAGTTACTGTCCCTTGACCCTTTCCACTTATCCTTCATCTGCGTTACGTGTACAAACCCCAAATGCTGAACAAGCACAGGTGGTCTCCTACGATATCTTTTTTTTGTGCCTTTATAATTGGCTTTATTTTACTTTGACAGCATGTATTACTACATTATGTCATTTTTCTCAAGAAAGTAGTAAAAAGCAGGGATAACCACTAGATGCAGGCAGCAGCTTTTATTCACAGCTTCCTTAAATCACTTCCAGTGTCAACCATATAAATAGTGCTGTATTGGCTTGTGCTGTTGTATGATGATGCCTTTCTCTACAAGTATCCTGTTAAATCCAGATTTAGTTGCCTAATCAGCAGACTGATTAAGCAATGGGGGTTCTGGGATAGCTTTCCAGCCAGAAGAGAAAAAGTTACTACTTTTTTTAGGATAGTTTTAGATAAATTTTTTTTAGATAAGTTGGGTTTTTTTTTAGGATAGGCACATAACAAGAAGGGGTTTTTGAACTGGGGTTGATGAACGAGGATGTTTTTTCTGGTCTTGTTTAGATTTGCTTCAGTGCTATTTTGTTATTATATTGCCCAGAAAATAGTTTGGATATGAAATAACCTGCTGCAATTCCATTAGCAATAGCTTTAATTGTAGTTATTACCTAGAACTCTAAACCACTTTGGTTAAATAACCAAGCAGTATTTCTGAACCTCAGTGTAGTATTTTTTTGTGTTACTGTTGTACTTTGTATATTTAGTATGCAGTCTTTCTTAGCATATACAGAGACTTCTTTCTTTTGTCAACAATTAAAATCCAACTTTCAGGCTTTAAAAAGCTCTTTTAGGCTGGTTCCACAGACTTTTACTGAGAACATCACAGTGTAGATAACTTGTTTTCTAGTGAAGACCTTAAGAATTTGTCTCTCTTAGAGCATTGGGCTAAATACTTTTCTAAGATACTGACAAAGCAATTGCATAAAGGTTATAATTTGCTAAATAGCTTTAATCAGCTTGGTAGAGGGCTTGAAGGTTGGGTGGTTTCTATTGGATTCATGCACGTTGGTGAGGTGGTAGAACAATCCAAATGAGACCTTCTGTGGAGGACATGGCAGAGAAGATTTCTGCTCCTTGGGTGCTCTCTGCAGTAGTATTTGGCCTCCTTGTATGCACACCAGCCCTCATGCTAGAGCATGTGAGGTTGGTGACCCAGTAGATGACCTGCCAGGTGCAGAGGAGTGGGGAAGATGGTGGAGAGTTGTTATTGTTGCAATATGAGCGGGATACTTGAGGCAAAGGATACAACTACATGGTAGTAAACTTCAGCATGTTTCTCTTCCACAGACTTGTAGATTTCCTCAACCCCGGTCATGCAAAAGCTTCAGCATCATCACAGCCAATTTCATTTATCTTTTTATTTGCTTATTCTGTTTTTCTAAAAAAGAGTAAAAATAAACAAAAATTTTTAATGCCAATATCTTTCAGAGAAAGATTCTAGGCCAGTGGCTAATTTCTTGCTGTGCATTAAAAGAAAATGTGCCAAAAAAGATGGTGGGAAATATCTACATGGGTAGATCTGAAAGTGATGAATGAGTGCTAATTTGAATAAAAGTAGTTTGCTTTTTAGATCACTGCAGTCATAAAATCCATGTTTAAACATCCTAGGGTTCAGTTGGGGAAGACAGTGCATTACCTTCCAATATTATTTATTGATCAGCTAAGCAACAGAGTGAAAGATTTGATGGTGAGTAATAGAATATCTTTAATTACGTTTAACAGTTTTAACAGTAATCTTCACTGTTGTTTTAATTAAGATTTTTTCATTGGTTATTTGCTGTAATGAAAAAGTATAAATGCACAAAAGAACTCAATGACAGTGTAACTTAATGAGATCAACTGTGGTACTGCAGAAGCTGGATCTGGGTTTGAGATTGCCTTCTGGCAGAAGTATCTGCCAAGCACTGTCTTCTATTCCACCACAAGATATTTGGATTCCGTTGTTTCTGCCTTTTGGGTGGATATGGAGGACATCACTATAGCACCAGCTGTGGCAGAAATCTCATGAGCAGTTTGACTCCCTAAGCTGAAGAAGTTGTGTTAGCATCCCAGAGTGGCTTCTGATATTTTCTAGGGAAATAAACATATGCACATATCCACAGCAGATAGTGGAGTTACAAGGACATAAGTCAGTAGCTATTCTCTTAACGTCACAAAATTCACTTGTGCTTAAATTTTCTGGTAATGCTCTCTATCATATTAGAGCAACTTGAGCACCTGAAAGCTTGGTTTTGCAGTACATCCAATGATTGTGTGCTCTTACAATAATCAGTGGAATTACAGAAGGATAAAATTGTATGGGATTTCTGGAGATTACCAGTCCAGTGCCCCTGCTCAGAGTAAGATCACATGGAGCGAGTTGCTCAGGACTTTCTCCAGCTGAGTTTTGGTTATATGCAAGGATGGAGGTGCTGTAGCCTCCCTGGGCACCTTGTTTTAGTGTTCAGTCACTCCAGAAGTAAAAAAAAAAAAAAAAAGTAGAAAGAGTTTTTTATAAATTTAATTTAATTTTCTGTATTCAGTTTTTGTCCAAGTCTTCTCTCGTAGGAAATTATGCAGTTCCTTTGCTAGGAGTTACACATGGCAGTCCCCTGTATCTAAAACATGTTCATCTTAGCAGCTCTTAGTTAAACCTTGCAGTTCTTTTCAGTTGTACCGACAGGAATTTGGTAATTAGGAGTCACTGGGACCAACTGTCTTGGGGAGTGTCTCAAAACTGTTAAATGATTATGTTTGGATTCTTCATCTTCTAGATGGAAGCCATGGTAGATGTAAACTTTCCATAGACCTTCTAAATTGTCTCTCCATTAACTTTAGCTCAAAGAATTTTACTACTTAGTGTTGGGGAGAATCTTTAAGAACTTGTATCCGTTCCACAACATTCCAAGGTTGTTCAACAAAATAAACTCCTGAGCATTTGTTACTCATCTTGATAGCAGATAGTTTTATCCGATATTTCCTTGGGTGTACTTTTGCAATGTCTTTATTAGTGGTTGTTATCTTTTGTTTTAAGTTTTTTATCACAGATCATTCAGTTCAATACATTCATATGAACTTCTAACTGGTCAAGTCATGTACCCTGTTTACAAATAAATTCACATTCTCATGTTACTAATGACATTCCTGCAGTTGTCATCAGGTCGCTATTAATGCTATTGTAACTCACTGCCTTAAAGTCATTGAAGATTCTGAAAAGTGCTACAAAGACACTCCATTAAAACGAGCAAACTTCCCCTCCAGCACTGACTTTTGTGACACCTCAGTAGTGACCGGCCACACTGCTCTCAAGCACTGCAGAAAGAGTGGTCTTGTAGCAAACATACTGTGAGATAATGAGGGGTAAGGGAAGAGCAGGAAAGAATAAGGGAAAAGGGTGGTACTGCTTTTGTGTAGCCAGGTTAACCTTTGGCTGTAAATAGGGGAACAGATACTGTCTGTTTGCTGTGCCAGACCTAAAGTCATGGAGCTGAAGATGCACTTTCCCCACTTGTGCTAGGCTGTGTAGATTGTGAGCTGACTATTATTTTGATCAAGATGTACGTCTTCTGTGGTAAGTACTGCAGTCCAGAGGTGGTGTGTTCCTCATGTTTTTAAATGTGCTTGGCAGTGCTGGCATTTTGGGGATTGTGCAGAATTTAGTAAAGAGAAAACTTTAAAATTCATACTACTGAACTTATTTGCCATACACACTGTTTTGTTGTATTGATTAAGTAGAGTGCTAGAAGTAATGTGTGGTGCTCTGATGCTGTACTACAAGAATAGGTTGTATTGCAGAGGTTTGGTAGCTTCGAGTTTTGAAAGGCTTAGCAACCATCACACTCACACTGAGGTTGTGAGGCAGCACTTGCGACTTTTATTTGTTCACTGAAAAAGAGTTAATGCTTCTGATCCTTCTATCTCCATTTAATTTGCTTTTGTTGTTGTAGAATTCCTGTCTCTGTCTTGTATTGCAATCTGATTTTCTCCCTATGCTACCCCTGACTCCTTAGTAGTTCTTTGTTTGAGGTACACTTGCTGCATGCTGCCCACCTAGACACTTGTAAAATTTTTGTTTCCTGTCTGTCCTCCACAGATAAAATTTATTTTCCTTTTCTCCCAGAAATGTTAATGCTACCATTGGTAGACTGAGCAGTTGGAATGAGAATATATAGATTACAGGAATCCTTTAAAAAGAAAAAAGCAGATGTTTATATCGTTTTTGGTAAACAGCTGTAGAATCTTGGTAACATTCCCTACAGTCAGGTCTATCAACACTGGTTTTACCCTGTTGTTTGTTTTTCCTTTGTTCCATTCAGTTCAGAGATTCCTGGCACTGTTCTAGTTTCTCAAGCTTTTCTCCTGCTGTATTCATAAAACTTTCTCAGCTTCCCTTTGTATCCCTAGTACACCTGCATGTTCTGCCGCGGTCTGAAAAGCTTCCAGGGTCTTGGGAGGGTGGTGGGATTGAGATTCATTTGTACTCACTAAAGAAAAGAGTGAATGGGAGAGTAAATGTAACCCCAGTTCACACCTGACTGATACATGGGGAGGCTAAAACCATTTTCTCTGTCACAAGAATCAGAAGAAGCCCATTCATCTTGGATAAGTGTCAGATAACTAATTACTGTAGAAACAGTGTAGAGTAGCAGGACTGAGATGGGAATCATGATTGGGAGTAATTAGGAGCCTGGAGCAATAGATCTTGAACTGTTGCAGAGTGCCTGCCAATCTGTAGTCCTGAGCTATCCTTGGAAATGTAAAACATACTGCCTGAATATGTACTGAAGTAGCTGCAGAGAATTCTGATATCTGAGAGGATGTTTGAGAGATGGACAACTATCATGCAGAAGGAGCTGAGGCAATTTAGGATATTTTTTTCCTCATCTTGAAGGGTCCCAAAGTAGTTCTCATCTAACTAAAGTGTAAATGATACAGCAGAACTAGCTGAAATTTATTTCTTTTGGGGCAAGAAGAAAGTTTCTATGACACCTCAGATTACAAAGTATCTCACTTAGCTTTTGCTGTGGTATTTTCACTAGTCTGAGCTAGTAGCATCATCTTGCTTCCCCACCTTTTCAGTTTCTCTCAAAACCAACCTCAATTTGCTAAAGTTCTGACTGTGGCAATTTACTTGGGTTTGTTTTTGTTTAATGTTCTAGTTTAGGTAATCTCAGCATTTACATTCAGAGAAGTACTGTCAAAATAATTACCTTAAGTATGCTTTTCCCATATCTCAGAGGCATTTGTATACAGGAACAGTGAGGTTGGTGTAAGAACTTGAACAGAAAAAACTGGTAGTTTAACATTTCTTGGAAAAAAACCCAAAGACTTCAAACATGGTATAGAAGTCTAAGATCTTATTCCCTTTCAAAAAACTGACTTCTTAAAATTGTATGATTAAATTAGAGCATGATACAATCACTTTCTGTATTTAAAAAAATGAATGGAAGTAATTGTTGCCATTTTTCTGCTATTAAAAATGAATCTATATATTTTTGAAATACAGGTTATAAATCGTTCAACAACAGAGCTACCTCTTACAGTGTCATATGACAAAATATCTCTTGGAAAACTCCGATTTTGGATCCACATGCAGGATGCTGTGTACTCCCTCCAGCAATTTGGTATGTTTATTTTCAGTGTCTCTAGGACAAAAACCAGAACTGTCCCCTCAATTGTTTCTTTTAAGTACATAGATGACACTTTTTTTTCTCATCATACAAATCTTGCATTGTTTCACTTTAAATTGAAGATGAAAATATATGTTGACATGTTGTAGGAAACAAGAATACAGAGGTAAATCAGCCATTTTTAAAGGAAATTTATTTGGATAGTACTCTGTAAAAGCATAAGAGGACATAATCAAGAGGAGAGTTTTCCCCATGGGTATCCCCTATCATCCATGGAACAGAAAAGCTGGGTCAGTGGAACATAAACTTTGATACAAGTTCTATACAGCTGGTCAGTGTAGCCATATATCTACAGTGAAATACAGTCAGGCAGAGTAAAGTCTCTGAGTTCAAGCTAAGCATGAAGAAGGAATCATCTGGGTTCTGATCATACCGTTCTGACACCAAAACTGTCTAACCTCTTCTTTGGCTCAGTTACATATTTATAAGGTAATTCAGATAAACTAGAGGCTTTACATGTATGAAACTTAAATTCTGTGTTTCGCTTAAATGTAATGGGGTAGGTGTACACTGTCATTCTGAATTTCACGTGCTCTGTGTTGGTGATGGTATAGCCAAGCTAAACATTTACTGTCTTTGTTTGTTCCACTGATGCACACCTTTGTGCATGTAATCATCACTCTTAAAAAAATCCACATCTTATTTTCAGGGTTATATTTGCTGACTTAGTTTTCTCTTACAAGACAGTAGTTGGCTTCTTTCTGCTCCTATAAGGAACTACGTTGTAACTGAACTGGTGTTGATGTATGAGAGTAGGATTCTTTCTGATCCTCTTTTTTTAATCTCTTCAGAGAGCAATTTGAACTTTGAAGCTTCTGTGTTGTGTTATTGTAATGTTTTTTTATATTCTTCCCAGTTTACCTTATTTTTTCCAATACAGATAACTGTAGTATTCTGCTAGTTTCCCAACAGACATAATGCTGCCTTCATACTATTCAGTGTTATTTTTTTGTTCACCAAAATTTAGTCAGGGCAAGAGGGTTTGGTTACTCACTGTCATCTCTAAGCTAATATTTTATGATGGGCAACTTAACACTTAATGCGTTGATTCCTCTGGGAAAAAATAATCTGCTCTGGTTCAGTGCTGGTTTCAGAATGTAGTGTTGTAAGACACAGAACCTGTGTGCAGTGTAACTTACACTGAGAACCTAGACTTTCTCCATTTCTTTTGCAGTCTAAGCTTTTCTCATGTTTTATTGGGAAAGAGAGGGCAAGTAAGGAATAAAGTCATCCCAAGTAGAATCCAACTGCTTCTCCTTAGCTCAGGCTAGTATATATTGAAGCTGCAAGTAAGTCATCTAAAAATAACGGTCTTGAAAGAATCAAGTAACTACTTGCTCAGAGTTTGTATAGGGCATTTGGCCACCATCACTTCTCCATGATTTTTTTGTGAACCCCCTCAGAATGGCCTTATTGAAATTTTCATGTTCCATATCTTGGTTGTCGTGTGATGGACGTGTATAGCAAGACCTATCCTAGGAGTGCTTCCTCTGCCTGGAAAAACAGCTTGCCTAACATGCTGCTTGTTCTATGTAGATAGTGAAACATAAGGTTTGAAATTTTCCTTTCAGAAAAATTTCTAGAAAACTCACCATAGTAGCAAGACTCCAAAATCACTTGAAAATGGGTGCATTCTTCTTGCTATGATGGTGAACTAAACTGGTGCTGAAGTCTCCAGTGTCAGAATTAGCACCGGTGTCGTAAACGCAGCCTTGTGTATTTTCTGAGAACTGTAGACTTGAATCACACCGTTCGATCTACAACTGTGTTTCTCACTGGCTTTTGTTGTCCTCTACAGTATATTCCTTTTCTGACTTTTCAGCTTTTGATGTGAAGCTAACTCTTCTTGTGTGTCAAACTAAAGTTCAGAGGCCAATTTGAATAACCTTTTTTCTTCCCACTTAGGCCAAAATGATTTCCTGTGTGTTGCCATTTGTCTGTCAGGTGGTCAGCTTAGTCTGTAATCACACAACATCTTAAAGTCATGTTACAAAACACATTGTAATAACACAAGTTAAGGACTTGTAACTAATGGGTTTTGTTTAAGGCAAACCAAAACCTTGCCAAAATATAGGTAGACTTGGGTTTTACCGATACAGTTTCCATCATGTTTTGGATTTATGATTGTTCTTAACAAAACTTGTGCAGGTAACATAAGATTCCTTTCATACTCTAGCATAACAGCAATGAACTGTCTGGTACTTCTTGCATAATTATTTGTTCTTTTTCTTAGGGTTTTCAGAAAAGGATGCAGATGAAGTAAAAGGAATTTTTGTTGATACTAACCTTTACTTTCTGGCTCTGACATTCTTCGTAGCAGCATTCCATGTAAGTGACTTTAGTTTTTAGGAACTATATAATATTCGGAAGGAAAAAAAAGGGGCAGGTGTCTGAATTTCAGTTGTTTCATTTATTAAGAATTGGTCTTGGAAACAGTAATTTCAGTAGAGCAATGGAAGTGTTTTCTGGTACAAGTCAGCTATAAAAATCCTAAATAAGACAGAAATTTGGAATAATTACATAAAAACTAACAATCTTGATGAAATATAAAACATAAACTTCATGATCACATTTTTTTTAAATTTAGAGTTGAACCAAAGCCCCTAGATTTAATATGCCTGTGAACATTTGTTCAAATTTTGTTGACATGTCACAAGGTTTACCGCTGCAGTGGCATAGCTGTGGCAGTGATAGTAAGGTTTGAGTCTCTGACTTCTAATCCCTGGAGAAATTTCGATCAACTGATATAAATTGCTCCAAAAATGTTGCTGTAAAGTGCAGAGCACAGGGTTCCAGTCATGCCTATTTGTTATTGTGTATGTCTTGGTTTAAATCTGAATCTTTTTGTAATCTACAATTACACTCAACACAATTTCCATACTTTGGGAAAGATAAGAACTTGCTGGGAATGTTTGCTATGTTCCTTATACTTACATTACATACAGTTAATTTGATTGAAAAGCATCAGATTTCCAAGGCTTATTAATTTAATTTTTCCATTCTGTTTATCAGGTTGTAAGGTATCTGTAGACTGGGACAGGCTTTTCTGATACTGTTTACTTTCATGCATCGTTTACCCAAATTCAAAACCAAACCAACAAAACCCCAACCCACCAACCAAAAACAAAACCAAAAAACCAAACTGAAACAAACAAATAAACAAAAAGCCACAATACCAAAAAAAAAAGGGCAACCTCCCCCCACAAAGTGCCCCCCCCAAACTTTCTCATCAAAATTCTCTGACCTGAGTTTTTTTTTGAATCTGTGTTGTACACTGAATGCTTAAAATAAATACTGAAAAATGTATTGAATGAAAATACTGAATTAAAAAAACCACAACTTGCTATGAATTCTAAAATGTCCTGGAAGTTTAGGTCAACTTAGTCACAAAATAGAGAGGAAACCTGACATGCTATATTGTAGGATTTTTTAAAAAACGTTTTAGTGTTATCCAAACCTAACGTGACTATCAGTCCAATACAGAGCACTTTGAACTTTATTTAGTGAGTCTTTCCCTGGTCTCTCGAGGTACACAGTTCATCAGGGTTCTCATTCTTCACCCTCTACAATGTGTTACCCTGAACTGGGTCATTGACCTTCTTTACAGTACTCTGATTTGTGCAGCATTGCAGAGAAGCAGTATTTGAAATTCCTCCTGTCATTTTGCACTGCTTTTAGAGCCTGGGCTTCTAAAACAGCTTTTCTTTTTAGTTTTTATTTGTGATACTTAATTTTAATTTCTGAAGCTTCTAAAACAGGTTTTTCTTGAATTCCATTTTAAATGCATTTCTAACAGTTCAGCTGGCAGTCTCTAATTAGTGCGTGTTTCAAGTAAATGGGTATGTTTCTTGCTATTTGCAGCTTCTCTTTGATTTCCTTGCATTCAAAAATGACATAAGTTTCTGGAAGAAAAAGAGGAGTATGACTGGGATGTCTACAAAAGCAGGTATGGACCAGAATGCAAAGTGATGTGCATATGCTGTGTAATTATATGCTGTGTGTTTTCAGTCTTAGCCTAAGTTGACACTTTGTAGATTCACCAAGATAGCAAAACGAGATGGTTTTGTGTATAAAAAAAGATGGCTAACAGTCTATACAGTTAAATGGTCCTAACTTTGTTAGCATTGTGCTCCAGTATTACTTGCTTTTAAGCACTCATGGCACTTCTGAGGTTTGACTGTCTTGCAACTGAGAATTCAATCTTAAGTCAGTTACCCTATTTTCCTTACTGAAGGAACAGAAAAGTACTCCGAGAAAAGCATGAGGACCGAAAAAAGTTCTGTGGATAGAGGGAGTGTGCTATCATGGATAATGCTGCAAGTCCCAGGTTCCAAAATATTTGGGAGAGGAAAGTGCTGTAGTGTAATGCTCTTGTTTGATTTGGGCTTTGATGTAAACAGGAGCAATAGAGACTCCTGGGACATGGGGAGTAGGAGAGCATAGGAGGATTGAATTGTCTTGTATATAGAAACATGAAGGAACATAGTGATCTGACTTTATGAGAGTGCACTTGGTTTTCTTTGAAGCAGTTATATTGCTGTTGGCATGTGTATGCCAGAAGGTTAGCAAAAATTCAAAATGGTTCATGGAATCTCAGAATTATGTGTCAATGGCCAGTTTCATAAGGCAGTATAGTCAAAGTGAAAAGACTGAGTAACAAAGGGGCTTTTACTGTTAAAGTATCAGTCTTCAGCTATTAATAGTTCCATCCTCTCATTAGCAAGCCTTAGTCACCTTTCTGCCTGTGTCTCCTTCTTACCCTAAGGGAGAAGTTTGACAGGCAGTTGGTGTGGAGTGGTACAGTACAATTGTTGATGTCTTGAGTGTGTTGTACCTATTTTCTCCTCTTGTCCCTGCTTAGGGGGATGGATATTTGATCTAAGGATTAGTTGGGAATCACTTACAAGCATCCAAGGTTTTGCAAAACCTGAAAAATCAACTTAAATATAAATAAGTAAACCAAATACATAAAATAGATGTATTTGACAGTATATAAAATGTATCACATAACATTTACAAACATTAATTTAGTCTGTGAGTTTCAAAGACTGACATTACATTACCTCATAGCATTTCAGCTTCCTGGAAACAAGAGCCATTAAGATAGTTCATAATAGTAGCGATACATTGCTGAATTGCTGCAGTACAGAAGTCTTCCATAAATGTTCCAATTTTCTGTCATCTTGTGTGATAAGGATTGCATAAAATGTTTTTGTTCCATATTTCCTTGGAGTTCACTGTCTGTTTCTCGGGCTGCTAGATATATCGAGATGTATACAGGAGTTCATGCTTACACGGTGTAAGACAGTACTACACTAAATAGGCCAGCAGTCTTCTGTCACCTCAGCTGTTCATTTAAATATTAATAAGCCTTTTGTTTTCATTTTCTCTGTCTAGTGCTTTGGAGGTGCTTTAGTACTGTGGTAATATTTCTTTTTCTTTTGGATGAACAAACAAGTATATTGGTACTGATCCCAGCAGGCATTGGTGCACTTATTGAGGTGAGTTCTTAAAACTTTAGAACCAAATACAAATGTTTGCAGCAACATCCACAGTTTATTGTAGAAAAAGAATGCTAAACTAGTGACTGGAAAATTCTGCTGTAGCATGCTGCGCTTGCAACATTTTTTAAGTGGCTTTCAGTGGCAGAGGAGATTGTGTCCCTTTGGTTGCATTATGTCAGGCTGTTACAGACGTACAGTAAGTAGCCAAACAATTCAGTGGATTCACTAACTTTTGCTTGTAGTCCACTACTGAAATGTAATGACCATATGAGTGCCAACTTAGTCACTGTTGGAGTTCTTGCAAACTCCATCTGACCTCGAAAGCGTGAAAAATTTGCTTGGCAGGTGCCTGCTGGAGAATTCTCTAAACGCCTCAGGTGCGTGTTCGTGCTGAGAGCATCCAACCCCCACCTAAGCGCTGCAATCCAGATATCCTAGGACTATATTATCTCATTTAAAGTACATCATCTGGTACAGAGACATAATAGTTCAGGCTCACAATGTTGTACTTGTCTGATGACATGGCATTTGGTTTGTGTAGACACAGACAGGAGGCTGCAGTCATGCTGTTGGCTGCTTTATGCAATGGTTGCTTGAAATAGGTGTTCTGGAATCTGATTCTAATTATCTGGATCCTACAAAAGACATTCCTCTGGATAATCTTTTATATGCATGTTTTGGTTTTGCTAATCACAGCTATGGAAAGTGAAGAAAGCCTTGAAGATGACAATCAAGTGGCAAGGCTTGATACCCAAATTTCAGGTATAGTAGACATTGCCCTATTAATGATTACATTCTCGAGTCATCCGTTTTCATGTTACTGTACAACTTGGCTTTTAGTGAAATGAAGATTCAAAAAAAAACCATAGAGGTTTCCTGTGTACGTCTGCTCTTTATGAAGGGCTTAATCCAAAAGCACGATGAGCATTTTCAAACTTACTACTTTCTCTGAGCTCTGTAGAAGAAGCAGCTATTTGTATAATGGTGTGAGAACCTCCAGAACTTCTCTGTCAGTCCTGCTAAATCTAGGTGGGACCATGTTCCTGACACTTGGTTGGAAAGGCACTCCTAACTGACATTGTGGTTTGAAATATGAAAGTATCTTCTTCATGAAGCTGTATGTGTAATTTCTCCACGTGGAACTAATAGAAGATGTGTCATGTTCTGGGGACAGCACACTCTGATGATTGTTCTGGGTAAAAATTAAGTCCTGCAACTGCAGAGCATGCAGCGGCAGCAGGGATTCAAATTAACTTTTTTTAATGCGAGTGTAATCTTTTGGAATTGCAATCTACATTGAAAGTTTATCTTGTTGGTAGGAGAAACAGTTGTCTAATCTTCAGTGTTTACTTCACAACAAGTACTGGAATTTTGACTGCTTCAAGTCTTTGCCTTGAGCAACTGAAAGCTCTAGTTGTTCCTTTGTCGATATTCAAGGAACTGTGTTTAAGCAGTCACGGTTTCTGGACATGTGGAACTGGCCTCTACATGGTTATGGTTTTTAATAGAGGCTTCCTGTATCTGCCAAAATCTTAGTTACTTCACCTTGCTTTTCCTTTCTGAATTCTGCTGTCTCAACAGCATTTTTCTAAGCAAAGAAGTCCTGGAAGTTTGGTATAAAATATGAAAGGAAAAATTAATCTTTTTGCCTACCCCATATTTAGCAGGCTGCACAGCACAGATGTATAACTCTCTTGCATAGAAGCTTTTAAGAATTTTGAACTGTTACCTTCTTAATGACTAAGCAGATTAGTTTGCAGTTTAAATCTTGAGTTTAGGGAGTTGGACAGCAAGTGCTTTTCTCCCCCATGTTCTGACTTGATAATGCTTTTTATATGTATTGCAGTTTGGTACCTACAATGACTCTGAAAAGAAAACTGAGGAGTATGATGCCCAGGTAAGGGGGAATCATATGACTTCTATGAAGTCTATATATGTGACCTGCTGATTGACTTATTTTGCTTTTTTATTGCTGCAAGTGCATTTTTCCTGTTCTCATAGTTGTCAAGTGGATTATCATTGTGTGGATGATCAGACAGTGAAGATTGATTCTGATAATTTACAAAAAGAAACAGCAAAAGTGTTCTTTTGTTAGCTGAATCTGGTTGAAACATTGTTCTGAGAAGCAGAATTGCAATTGACTACCAAAAGAGAGATCTGAAAGGGTTCCCATTTGCAAATTTGAAAGTTGATATTTGTACTTGTTATTTATACTGAAGGAAAGTTCTTGTGCTTCCTGATTTCTGAAAGGAATTGAGCATAGGTGGCAACATTGTTGCTAAGTGGGGAGCTATTCTTAGACCCTGATCTTCGCGCTGCCTGTTGGTGCTTATGCTCTAAGGGTTGTCTGAGTTGGACATTGGAATTTTCACTGCCACCGCTAGAACTGGAAGCATAGTGGAAATAATAGCAGACATTTGGGAATAGGAAAAAGATTTTCAGGAAAAAATTATGTTGCTGTCTTCTAGTTAATGCCATTAAAAATCTATATATAACGTGTGAACTAACAAACTATTTTCCTTGTCTATTAGGCTATGAAATACTTGTCATATTTGCTCTATCCACTGTGTATTGGAGGTGCGGGTTACTCCTTGCTGAATGTCAAATACAAAAGGTACTATAACTCTATAAATGATCTTATATGGAATCGAAACATTTCACATTTTTTCTGTATTAATGAATTGGAGACGATGCGTTATGGAAATCAGTTAGTTTAATTCATAAGTCAGGAACTGAAAGCTTCCTTGTTCTGTAGTATCTAAAGCTGAAGAGTCTGACTGGTTTTTTAACTCTCTGTAAGGCTACAGACATTTCACAAGTAACCTGATATTACTGTAGCACAGAATTCAATAGCTTGCATCCATGAGTTAGCTGTCAATCAGAAGAGGAGGAAGAAAGCTGCCATTGGTGTTCAGAGGACCAATACGGTAACAGAAGAGATGACATGAATTCAGTAGTTGAACCTGTCCAGTAACAGAGAGAAGCAAAAACTGTCCCAAAGTTATTTGCTCTACCCAAGAGGCTTGTCTGTTACTAAACAAGATAGCTAGGATGGCAAGCAAGAAAAAGCATTTTTGAGAAAGAACTCTTTATTCCTTTAAATGCATGTATTTACTGCAACATAGTAATACTTCAGCAAGAGCTGGAGACTCAATATTTCATGAATAGGTCCTTGTCCGTTTTCACTCAAAATAGAGTGCCCAAAGGAGGGCAATGAAGATGGTGAAGGGCCTTGAGGGGAAGCCGTAAGAAGGAGCAGCTGTGAGGTTACTTGGTCTGTTCAGCCTGGAAGAGACTGAGGGGAGACCTCATTGCAGTCTTCTACATCTTCATGAGGGGAAGAGGAGAGGCAGGCACTGATCTCTTCTCTGAGGTGACCAGTGACAGGGCATAAGGGAATAGGAAAAGGTTCTTCACCCAGAGAGCTATTGGGTGCTGGAACAGGCTCTTCAGGGAAGTGGTCACAGCACCAAGCCTGACAGAGTTCAAGAAGCGTTTGGATGATACTCTCAGGCACATGGTGTGACTCTTGGGAAGGGTTCTGTGCAGGGCCAGGAGTTGGTCTTGATGATCCTTGGGTCCCTTCCAACTCGGCATATTCTGTGATTCTGTGAAGATAGTTTGTTTGTATTGGAGGGATGCAAACAAGTGTGCGTCTGTGAGAATTTGTTGTAGAAAAAATTGCAAACACAAGCACAGTGGTAGCCTTGTAGATATATTTTTATAGTTTTTAGGCCCAGAAGGTATGGGAGCAGTAGCTAAAATAATATCAGGAAGAATTATTGTTGCTGCATACGTGAGCCGTAGCACTTGTACTAGAAACTGGGACAATTTCTGGGCTATTAGAAAAGCTGTTTTTTCAAAGGACTTCTGTCTTAGTAAGGAACAAGCAAATATGCAGCATTTAAAAATCCTACTCTTCTTGCAAAAACTCCATGTGCCAGGTGTTTTATGAGCTGCAGCTTAAGGAAATGAAAACAATTCATATCATAGAATTCTTATCATTGTTAAATCTCTAAGGAAATGTGACAGAACAAGTAATCTTAACAGTGGATTATCCTTTAATCTTAGAGGCATTTTCTGATGCATTTTTTAAATGCTTGTGGATTATTGAAGTGCTGCTACAACTGTAATGCTGCTATTAACATATCACAAACACAGCAGTGCAAGTTTAATTTTAATTGATGCAACCTGAGGATCACATTTATTAGCTGTTTCTACAAACACTACCAGAAGTATGGAACTCAAACACTGTCTGTATCGCTACTGTTACTTTACTAAGACTGGGAGAGTTATTAGATGTAAGGAGGGAAAAATGTAGATTCCTTGTGCTTACCTTTTTTTTCTAAAGTACCTACTATCATGGCTTGCACTGAATAGTATTTGTTGTTTGAAATTTGGTAAGTCCTTACAGTGCCATATTAAGTGTCTCTTTGGTATTTAGAATACAGTGTTATATTTGCAAGCTTTAATACAGTCAGGGTTCAGTGCACAGTATTATCTGATGTCAGTTTGGATGCAGAAGTCTTAGAATGGTCTGAAAAATTATAAAAGCAGTTGATAAAGCACTCCAGAAATCTATGGACTGATAAGCAACTTTTGCTTAAACTACTTTCTCTGGAGCCCCTCCTAATCAAAGGAAGATGTGAGGTATTTAGTTCTTGTGTAAAGCAATTTACAGTATAGCCATTTCTTGGTGTAGTCAGCATACAGTCACATAGGGAATGTGTTATAATTTTGGCTGAATGAAAAATAACTGTACTATCTTCTTTGTTTGTAGCTGGTACTCGTGGTTGATTAACAGTTTTGTCAATGGTGAGTCCCTTCTTCTGTTCTTTTTTCTATTCATATTTCTTCAAATGGGGGCCAAGACTCAAAAGTAGAAAATTAACTGCTGTCATTTGGATCAGTGTAATACAGAGCAATAACGTGGCTGTAGGTTCCAAAATTATCACTGTGATTGAAAAAGGAGGAAGAGTCAACTCAAGTGAATAAAAGAATTAGATGCATCTTCTCTCTTTAGAAAACAATTACTGTAAATCACTAATTATGAAAGTATAGTTGTGTGATGTACATCTGTGTGCATTTATTTGCTTTCCATATTTTATCTTCAGGAGTGTATGCTTTTGGATTCCTGTTTATGCTGCCCCAACTGTTTGTAAACTACAAGGTAAGACTGAAAAGTAATGTAAGTTTGCTCTTCTAGTCTCTTCTTCCAGAATTTATTACAAATTGATATTTTTTATTTCTAGATGAAATCTGTTGCACACTTACCATGGAAGGCTTTCACATACAAAGTAAGTAAAGCTCTAGTTTAAAGTTTGGTGCAGTCATTTTGAAAATTATTTTCTGTAAGAAACATCTTAGTAATTTTAGCTTGACGGTACTTTTTTTGTTTAAGAACTAAACTTGTTTGCAACTCTCCTTAAAAAAAAATTATTTTCATTTTTCATAATGACTTCCATATAATGAGAATACTTGCATCCTCGGTTTTATTATAATACTGCTTTTTGTACAGTCACCTGTCTTGCGTGAGTGCAGATGTTGGTCCTGCAGATAAATCAACCAGTCTCAATTTAATGCATCATTTTAGGAAGAGAGAGATTATACTGACAAGGGATAGTTCCCAAGAAACAGATAGGACTACTAAGAGACCTTAGTTTGGCAGGCTCCAGGAGCCACCAGAGACTGAAGTAGAGAGACTGTGCTGGTGTGGTAATTCTGAGCTCCTGGGCAATGGTGCAGTGGCAAGTGCGTGGTGGGTTGTTCCATGGGGGAATAGGGGCTGCACTGTGGTGTCCCCACTGCCTAGACTGCCCTGATAGGAAATAATGTAATGCTGCAACAAAGCTTAATACCAGACGTTGGAGAAGGAGAAGATGAGTTTATTTCAAACCAAAATCAAATTACTAACCCTTTGATACATGTATAACAGGTGTACTTGTGTGTCCTAGTAGTTTGTATTGTATTCAGACACCAAGATGGATATATCCAGGTATCCCAGTCAGTATTCCTTGTGCTGATATAGATAACAAGGGACACCCATTATTGAGTTCTTGTGTCTCCTACATTCTTAGTGAGTTGGCAACTATATGCTAGTTTTGTTCTTGTACCCCTGAAGAGCTGATAGTATTTTGACTCCACAATTTCCTACCAGTCACAGACATTAGGATTTTTGTACTGTCCTTTGTTTTCCTGATTATTGTGTCCTGAGAAACCCTGGCTGGATGTGCTGGGATCATCAAGACCTAGATGCCATCAACATCTGCCCTTTCTACTTCTGCTTCCATTCATAAATACTTTCATTCTTCCTTTGTGCTGATGTATTACAGTTCCACAGAACATCAGTACTTTAAAAGAAACAGTGGTAAAAAATGCTGAAGAAATGTTGTCCAATTCTGAACAGATTATTTGGGACAAGAGAACTAAAATCTAAAAATTTAAAAAGCCTTTCAAAGCTTTTGTATTTCTATGAGCCTACAGCAATAGCCCAACTTTCTGCTGTCCTAATGTTTTTAAGAAACTAGGGTGCATCTAGGGAAACAGATTGAAATATAGCTGGTAGCAGAATAGCAACTAAACAGTGTTTGATGTGGAAATAGAGTAAAAAACAACAATAAGCACAGTGTTTCAGGCATATACTAGGCATGTTTCTTAACAAAAGGGTATAAAAGGTATATTAGTGAAATAATTTCACAATTTTACTTCACCATCAAAAGATAAAACTGAGCAGAGCCATCAGCAGTTAAATAAATGGTGAAGGGAGGTTGTTCAAGCAAGAAGCCTTGAAAGCAATACAACCTTGCTGAATAGCCTTTTCTTACGCAGCATTTAAGGTTCCTGTTTAGATGCCATAGACTACCCAGAACAAAGGCTTGTGTGTATGAAGAAAGAAGTATATGATGTTTTCAATTATGTTTAACTTACTGGGCTTTGGAGAGAGTAATTTACTTTTTCTTAATGGATATTTAAAATTGCTTGTTCTCTTCTGCACTTCAGATGGAAAGAAGAGTCTGAGGGCTCATCTGTGATCATTGTTTTAGAGAGCTTCGTTGGGTTTTTTTCCTTAATTTGAACTCTGACTTCCCAGTTCTGTAGGTTTTATGTTTATGCCCTTTATACATTTTGAGGAATACCTTCAAGTGAGGTAATCTCAAAAGAAAATTGCCTAGTCTAAACACTATTGGATGGGCTGCCCTGATGCCTTCACTTGATGGATTTGTTTCCTGATGTTTTTAGTGAGTTGAAACAGTTCATTGCAACATAGGAGTACTAGAGCTGGTGCACTGTTAAGAGTTGATTTCTGTAACCTCCCCGTAGGTTAGAGCCAGATCCAGAGGAGTTGCCCTTCTGTGTATTTACCTTTCATTATTGCTGCAGAAACAGAACCTATAGTATGCCTAGTTGAGTGGAAATGGTGCAGAATATTATCCATCCCTTATTCAAGACATGATTAATTCCATAAGATCACTGAAAGTATTTTAAAATCTCTCCAAGGCTATTAAGTTAATGTTCTTAGGAATGATAAATTAACAAGTTGTTACACGAGTTTCTACAGAAAATGAAAGTGAAATGACATTTTGCAAATCTTAAGATATTTGAGTAATAAATGAACAAATGTGTGGGTTTTTTTTCCAGTTTCTTTTAAAGATTTCACTGAAATTGATCCCATGTTTTTCCCCTCCCATGACAATACTCTCAATTACCTGAAACAGTCCTACTTCTTTTTTACTTGTAACTATAACAGTGTGGTTTGTAGTAGACAGTATGGTCTTCATTCAAAGAAAGCCATTTAAAGTTTGCATTAATTAGTTTTTCAGCGTAACTCTTAAGTATTACTATAAAAATGGAAGTAGTCTGTGTTCCTACTGAAAAACATAGGAAGTCTGTAGCTTTGTGCAACTGATGACTTGCTTTCTTCACAGCCAGCTGAAGTATGCTTTTCTTTTATTTGCAGGCATTCAACACCTTTATTGATGATATATTTGCTTTTATCATCACTATGCCAACATCTCATAGGCTGGCATGCTTTAGAGATGATGTTGTGTTCCTGGTCTATCTTTACCAAAGATGGTATGACTTTCTTTAATATTCATTGGAGTTTTTAGAAATGCTGTAGATGCTTGCAGTCTTATCGCTATAAAGAACTACAGTTTGGGATAGACTTCAAGCAGAATTTTTATGCTATAGTAATATATAGCACGGTATGGTCTGGATAGTGGTAGTTTTGTATATATGCCTAGTGAATGGAATGGTGAGCAGGGGATCCTGTAAAGGAGATCTTGAGATAAGAGGAACAAAAGCATTTTCCCATAAATGACAGTAATTGTGGACATGCTACAGAGTAGTCAAAAAGTTCTCTTCACACAGGACTCAGAAGTTTTGTCAGTTACCCTTTTTCCCTCCCCAAAACTGTAGTCCCTCTTTTCAACAGATAGTTTCACATTTGCAAGTTACCAAAAAAAAAAAAATTTAAAATAAAAATCAAACAAAGAAACAAAAAATAAAACCCCCCACAACTAAACCCTGAGACATAAATACCTGAAACAGGGGGAAGGAGAGAAATTCTTACGCTGGTATTCAGAAACCCACTTAGGAGTTCTGGGCTTCTAACCCTTGCTGAGGGGTAGCATGTCTGTGTATGCTCAGTATCTGAGGCGTGCTTTCCAAGTTGCTCTGCAAGGCTGTAGCAAAAGGTGGCTTCTGGTAAGGGACTTCCCTGCTCTGCTTTTCTCTTTAACTAATTTGCAAACACAAGTTATCCGGTTCTCTTGTAAGCTGAGTATCTGATGAGTTTCATATTCTTTAGTAACTAAAATCAGGTGGACAAGAAGGCTATATGTAATGCTCATGAAATATTGTTCATAGTGAAGCTACAGAAAGTGTATTCTTGTTCCCAAGAATAAATACTTACATGTGGAGCAAACAATATTGAGACCAGTTCGCCTTATACCAGGGATATATGGATGTGTGCATCTAACTAATCATTAATACTAAATGCAGTTTGGGGTTTATATAATCATATGTAAGTGTAGTAAAATAGGTCTCCTTCTGAGATATTTTTCTAAAAGTTAGGAGCTCCAATAGGGGCTGGACACTGATTTCAAGTTTGAGAGGTATCCTGGATTGCTTGAGAAATACTCCAGCCAAGCTTTAGGGGAGCTAATACATCTCTTAAGAGATCTTGTTATGAGACAACTGGTTAAGTCATAATGTGAAGAAGCTGATATATCTGTAGCTAATCTTTAAAACTTTTGGGTTTTGCCACAAATGGGCAGAGAATATGGAACAGAGAATATGATGACAAATTAACTTTTAAAATTAACTGTCACAGAACTGTTTATTTCTTTCAAATAGCAGACTATAATGTAACTAATAATTTGTTTCTTTCTTTCAGGCTTTATCCTGTGGATAAGAACAGAGTAAATGAGTATGGAGAATGTTACGAAGAAGAAAAGACAAAAAAAAAAGCTCATAGAGAATAACTAAGAATTGAAGAAGATTCTGACCCCTGGACTCTTACTTGCTTTGTGTATTATCTGGTCTTAAGGAAAGAAAAACTTATTTAATAAGAGTATTTTTAAAGCCTATGACAGAACTACATGGACAATACATCTTCTATATTGCCAAAAATATAGTTTTGATATCCTCCTGTTTCAAGACCCTCTTTTGTCCTCACAAGACCCAAAGTCTGCCAGATGTCATTATGTAAACTTCCTGCATTTCAGCTTCTCTTCAGTGAAAGCCTAAGCATCCTGACCATGGTAATTAAGATCCAAATCTATGTTTTTAAGACTACTCATTAACTGAAAGTGTGGTGCCCACACCACTAGGCTGTGAAAAGTGAAAAAACAAGACAAAGCGTTACAAAAGAATCGAACATTATTGCCAAACTGGAGGCTGTCAAAAATAAAAGGTATAATATTGGATTAATTACAAATCATTCTCATTTGATGATGGAGATAATGAAAAGTCTAGAAATTGTGACTTCATAACTTAAAAAATACATTGTTGGAAATAATACAATGAGATGGATGAGAGGTTTTTAACTTCAAATTTTGCCACATTTTTGATCCACAACACAGCAGAGGGTTTCAGTTGTCTTAAACTGAATGAAGGTGTGACAAAAGCTGTAACATGATTTCTTTCAGTATGTATCCAAGTTTACATAAATCCTTCTGCTTTGTGGACAAACTTGATTTCTTGGCATAGCAGATATTCATATAATGCAAATCATTGTTATGTGCTAGGAAAGTCTCTTAACACATCTTAAATTCTTCATCATTTGGTACCCCAGTGACCTACTAGGTTAATTTTGTCATGTTTCAAAGAGAATAATTCCTTGGTCTTTTCTCCTCTCCCTCCCCATTCTCCTGCCCCATCCTATATATAAGAAGAAATATGCATCATTCAAGTGGAATAAATTTGCTTAAATACAATACAGGTTCAACAAACTAGCCAAATACAGAGAAAAAAAAAAACAACCTGGTGAAGAACAGGTATGCTTTTGCACAATATTCCATGGAAATAAAATTCATTAAGGCAGGTATTTGATCTGTTTCTTTCAAACTAGTAAAAATAATCAGGTTGAATTATTATACCACAATAGAAACTTCAGAGCTATCAGCTATATCTAGAAACCATGGTTCTAGATTTTAAAAAGCAAGTTTCCTGGTAACAGTAAGTGAAATACAGAGTGCATTCCTTTCAGCATCAAATAAAATGTCATCAAAATGATTCCAGAAGGCAAAATTCTAATTTCCAATTCTAGTTTTGCTTTCATCAGTATGTTTACAAACTAACCCTAGTGATTCTTAAGTTTCTTCAATTGCATGCTGTTTGTGCAAAGCTTTTAAACCCTAATTTGTCACTGATGGAAAATATTCATTGAATAACTTTGAAGAACACAGGTCCACTCCTACGGTCTGTAACTGCTTAATGAAGTGGATTTTATCCAGTTCTGATACTGTGAAAGTCTGAACGGATAAATATTTGGGTCCCAAAAAGATTAGGAAATGTGCCTAATTTCTTTTGTCGCAGGCAAAAGAAACGTCACTGTGTCTCTCCTATACTGAAGTCCTCCTTACATGCTCCTGGCAATGGAAAGGAGTCTTGAAGTAAATATTTAACTCTAGTTAATGTTAAAGTCTCTTTATGCTGTTAATTGTAACTAAGGAGGACTGTTGATTTTAGCATCAAACACACGTAAGTAAGTCTATGCAAAACTGGGGTTGCATTTGCTGTCTTGTACCTGTTTTGAATTTGTTTGGAATGAGCTCTTTTCTGTTAAGCAAACTAATTTGTGGCTCCTATTTCATAATAAGTTAAATGTGTGTGAAAATTTTTCCTGATATAAAGAATGCATATAGCACATTCCCTTTTTGTGCCATTTCAAAACATCCAAGTTACTGATTCTTCTAGAGTAGCTTCTGAAAATCCAGAATACATATTTTGGTATTTCCAGTGTTTCATCACTCATTTTTATATGTAGCTGTTGAAAAATTGCTCTTGCACCTTTACATACTGTGAGTTTATTGCTCCTCTGTCTTGCATTTCTGATGACAATGACTTCATAATATCCTATACAATAGTCATAAAGCATATAAAATTTGAATATTTTAAGTCTTTAAATGAGCAAGACTTTCCCGTTCAAGTCATTGTTTTATGCATTCCATTTCCAAATAAAAGACTTGTCATATGGGATAAAGAGTTACCTTTTGTTACTAGCAAGAAATGTGGTGGAAAAAGTACGTAAGTAGTATAACTCTGGAGATATTAAGTGTTTTAGCTTTCTTGCTGTGGAAATGACATCAGCTTAAAAATGTGGTTGATGTGGAAGAAAAACTTACATAAAATTTCATTGGAAGTATTGCAGCTTATGCTGGATTATCAGTATCTAGGAACTATTTAACTCTTTGAGAGTAACTTAAAAACTTCCTCACTTCTAATAGGATTTACTGTGATAAGCAACTAGGTGACCGTCTCACTTTCTCATCTTCATTAGGCTTGTAATGGCTTTGGAGTTTAAAAGATTACTGTGCTTTGGGGAGGGGCTATTTTAGAATGAATTGAGAAAATCGTCATACACTCCTGGAAGCTGCTCTTGCACAGGACTTAGTAGTGCATAATAACGCAGCAGTTGTGATTCCTTACACTTATGCAAGGACGTAAGTGACAAAAGGCAGCTGGCTTGACTCTCTGTGGGGTACATGGCCTGTGGCACAGCACGTCTTGGCTGTGACGGAGGCCGTGCTATGTTCCTGCACAGCCCTTGCACTTCCATACCCGGCTACTTCCTGCACATGACCCTGTTCTCCAGGAGCTGACCTTCTCTCCTTATGACTTTTTTTGTCTGGAGCCGCATGAGGAGCTGATACAGAAAATGGGCAGCAGCACAGACAAGTTTTTGTCTCACCAGCAGAGCTCAAGAAGTCTGCTCTGCTTCTGTCCCTGCTGGAGTAGGGGCTGTGTATTGCTGCTAAAACGTAGACTCAGCACCAGTACATGTTCCCTTTAAAAACAGCACTCCAGTAACTGTCAGCTGCAGCGTCTGCAGCTGGTGACAGAACCACTAACACAGACAATCCTGTAGTTTGTCTGCAAACACCACGCTTTCCAGTTTTTCCATCAGAAAATAAATCTCATCTTGAAGTGAAACATGGCAATTTATTAATAGTGCTTGACCCCTTTACATTACAGCTTACAGCTTTTCCATGTCATAAGGTCTAAAACAGGTGGGTGCTCAGTACCAGCACAGCATCTTCCCCCCTCTTACAAGACTAACTGGGCTTTCCTGATAGTCCTGTGTAAAACCCTCTGAGTGAATAAATCTAGCTATAGGTGTTGGGAAATAGAGCCAGAAAGAGCCCAGCTTCCCCAGATACCCAATGATGGTCTCTGACTGCTTCCCCTCTCACACTAGGAGAGCTTTGGTCCTGTATCTGTGAGGAGATCACTGCACTTTTCCAGTGGTTACAGGAGTATATAAAAAAGACATTAGGCTATTAGAGAGTGTCCAAGAGAGGGCCACAAGGGTGTTGGAAGAGTCTGGAGGGGAAGCCTTATGAGGAGCAGCTAAGGTCACTTGGTTTGTTAAGCCTAGAGAAGAGGAGACTGAGGAGAGACCTCACTGCAGTCTTCAACAGCTTCACAAGGGGAAAAGGAGGGGCAGGCACTGATCTCTTTTCCTCTGTGATGACCAGTGACAGGACTCTGTGAAACAGCATGGAGATGAGTCAGGGGAGGCTTAGGTTGGATATCAGGGAAAGGTTTTTCACCCAGAGGGTGCTTGAGCACTGGAACAGGCTCCCCAGGGAAGTGGTCACAGCACCAAGCCTGACAGAGTTCAAGTAATGTATGGATGATGCTCTCAGGCACGTGGTGTGACTCACGGGGATGGTCCTGTACAGGGTTGGGAGTTGAACTCTGTGATCCTGATGGGTCCCTTCCCACTCGGCATATTTTATGGCTCTATGATTCTATTTAAGACTTTCCCCTTAGTACAAAGGGAGAACTGTAATGTGTCCTTTTTAAGAATATCTGGAGCTAACTAGTTTGGTCCAGTTTTTCCTTTAGGTTATGCTATTTCTTACTGCTTCTTTTAATAGCAGGTCCCCAGAAATCCTGGTTTATTTTGAGGGTTTTTTTTAATTTATTTTTATTACACACCCCCCTCATCAAAAGGAACAAAACAGATTCAAAAGACAGATACTTTAACATTGGGGCATTTTGGCTCATGACTGCCTGTGTTTGGCTAAAAGAATAGTATAACTTCTCCCGTGTTGTCCCCTGCATTCTGTTTAGCAGTACTCTGTCCTTTTAGTCCTTGCCATACAATAGCCATAAAACTTCTTGCAGGCTGTTTTGAGGAAAGTGTGTATTTGGGTGTACTTGCCTCTCAGTTTCTGTCTCCTCATGTTCTCCTTAGTCATCCACAGCTCCACAATCCTTGTTAAGACAGAACTCTGCTGGTTGCCTTTATGATGGTTTTTCGTCCTATTCTTGTACACCTTCAAAGACTCATGGACTGTCTTACTCTTATTTTGGAGCTTGAAGGGTTGACTGAACTTTCTCACTAGGCATTATTTGCCTCTGTCAGTCTCTAGCTACAGGATAGTCTGTATCAAGCAGCCAGGTAAATGTGTCATTGGCGTGGTTCATCTGCGTGCTTTGGTCCAGCTACTCACATGGCCACTGAAGCAAGATGCTTCTTCGAGCATATACCTGAGAATCACAGCTACACTCCACTCAGAACAGCAGGCCTGGCACACCTCCAGCTCAGTGCAGCATAAAGCTCAATGCCTGGCTTGTGGTCAGCCAGCAGTGGCTATCCAGCACACTTTGCCCCCTTGCTGCCCTGCAGCCTCCCATCTGCACTTCAAGCTTCAGCTTGAACAGATACCTGCTTTGGACTCACACAATCTACTGGGGTATAGCCTCTACTTTTCCAACTGGACTTGGTAGTTTACATTTCCCATGCTGAAATTCTCAGCTCTTGCTGCATCTGCTCTTTGGTCTCCATCATAAGCAGGTGTTTCATTTGCCTAGTACTGACCACAAGAACAGAAAGGAATAAGCAGTGTTTTATTTGGTAAAACCAACAAACCCTTCATCAACTTGCTTGAGAAAGAACTGGCTAGTCTCACCCTCTCTGCCATCCCAGAAGTTGTTACAGGTACTAGGGAAAAAAAAAAAAAAAAAAAACCAAAACCAAAACTGAACTTGGACCAGGAATTTGTGTAGTTTCAAGTTTTTATAAACTTGGGAATCTCAGATTAGTGTCAGAGGATCATACAATCTGAAAAAATCCTAATCACAAACCTTGTCTCCATTATCCTTGGAACACACTAAGTATTCTCTGCAGCCTCATACATCCTAGTCTGATCCTCTTTAGCTATGCCAAATGTGCAGAGATCAGCAGTACATTATGGATGTTTGCTTATTATCAAAAACCTCCACTGAACAAAAGTTCAAAAATCAGAATTGAAGATACAAGGCTCTGAGAGCATTCATGTCCTTCACTACTGCTTTCTTTGATCTGTCACTTCAAACTTGAAATGCATTCAGCCTAAAGGGGAGAGGGGAAAAGATGACAGTTCTTTGGTTATGCTGTGTTTTTACATGATTAATTATAAATACCTGTAGCTGGAGTGCCAAACAAGTCACTTAAACTTTCTGATATTCTGTCCCAGGAACTCAGAAAGAATTGTGTTCTTCTCTTGCTAATTAGCTACAGCTTTCTTTTTTGTCTGCTGCTGAGCACAGTGTCTATTTGGGTCATGTAACCTTGGGGTCTCACTTCTGAGTAGTACTCATCAGCTCAAAACTCATCATGTTATACATGAAGCTAGGAACATATTTCACCTCTGTGCCATACTTGTTTTATCAGCATTAAATTTCATCTGCCATGTAATTGCTCAATCACAGAGTCTTGTAAAGTTCTGCAATTTTCTACTCTGCTCGTGTCCTTGCTGCTTTGAATGACTTCATCCCATCAGCAAATCTTGCTGCTTACTGCTTATTTATGGCACTTCTGGATCATTTATGGAAGTTACACAGTGCAGACTAATGGGGAACTCTGGTACAGATCTTCCTCAGTTGAAAGAATTGACGATAAAGGTCAGGTTGTGTGGGACCTTGTGCAATCTGATCTAGTGGGTGGCATCCCTGCCCATGGCAATGGGGTTGTAACCATGTGGTCTTTAAGTGCCCTTTCAACCCACACCATTCTATGATTCTATGATTTATCCCTACCTCTGTCTTTTATGTTTTAAAAATAATATATCTGTACCAGCACCTTCTATTTTAGGTTTTTTATTATTATTATTGATAAAATTTCCTTGCAGAGGTTTTTGGAGATTTAAGTAGCATATATCCACCAGATGACCATAATTTTCATGTTTTTCCAACACTTGACAGAATTCAAAGGCAGGACTCCCTTTTACAGGAGTAATGTTGACTAAGCAACTTGTATTTCTCCCAGCACCTACTAATCCTATATTCTTCTATTTCACAGATATTTCACAGATATTGTCCCTGTCCATGGCAGAGGAGTTGGAACTTTAAGGTCCCTTCCAACCCAAACCATTCTTTGACTCTGCGATTTCTACTAATTCACCTGGGATAAATATCAGGATGTAGACCTGCAGTTCCCCAGAATTCCATTGCAGTCCCTCTCACAGTCTGGCATCAAGTTTTCCACCACGAAGTCTTCAGATGCTAAGAAAAATTCCGAGTAGTAGGTCACACACTACCACAAGTGATTTGGCTTCTTAATTCATGAGTCTGGCGAGAAACCCAGGACCAGCCCACTCGGGTATTTTCAGGGTTTACTCTGCTCATCTCCACCATAACCTCTCCTACAGCGGCTCCCGTTTTCAGACAGATCCTCAGCGGAGTGATGATCCTGAAAAAAAAAAAAAAATTAAAAAAAAAAACCAAACAAAACACACACACAAACAAACAAACAAAACAAAACTTGGCGGGGAATCCAAGCGCATCGTTCCCGATCGGCGGAGCTGGACAGCGGCCTCTCGGCCCGCCCCGCCCCGCCCCGCCCGGCGCGGCCACCGCCCCTCCTCGGCCACGTTGGGGGCGCGCGGGCGGTGCGGGTGTGCGAGGGCGTTTTCTCCGATTTATTGAATCGTTTTTCCCTCCCTCTCCGTTAATACTTTAATTTGTTCATCTGTTTATTCGTTGAGCGGCAGCTCCCCGTTGCCCGGCGGCGGGGTGGCGGAGCGGAGCGGAGGGGTCGGGGCGGGAGCAGCTCCGTGCGCCCCCGGAGACCCCGCGTGCTCCTTGGCCGCAACATGGCGGGCACGGAGCCCTTCGCGGCCGTGGTGTCCGCGCTGCGCGGCTGGTACGCCGAGGCCACCCCGCTGGAGACCTTCATCCAGCGGCTGGGGGAGAGCGGCGCCGGGGACGCCCAGGTGCTGCGGGGCGACGACACCCCCTGCTACCGCACCTTCGTGGAGCAGTGCCTGGTGTGCGTCCCCCGAGGCGCCCGCGCCATCCCCCGGCCCTTCACCTTCCAGCAGGTAGGAAGGAGCCCGGGGGGCGAGGGGCGGCCGCGGCAGCGCAGCCGTCGCCGGGCGGCGAGAGCCCTGCCGGGGGCCCGGGCGGCGGCGGGGGCTTTCCCGGGGGGCCGCTTCCTGCCCTCCATGTGAGCGCGGCGGCGGCGGCGGCGGCCCCTGGTCCCTCGTGGCCGCTGCCCGCCGGGCCTCGCCTGCTCCCGCACAGCCTCGGCCGCTGCCCGCCCGAGCCGGCGGCGAGCGGTGGGGGATCACCGCCCTTCCCCCTTCTGGGGGAGTGGGCGAGCAAAGTTCATGCGCTAGCGGGTGGAGAGCACGACAGGTCTGCGCGCATGGGGCTCCCCTGCCTCCCCGCTTCCGCCGCGGGGTCGGGGTGAACAAACCGAGGGTGGCCGGGGAGCGGCTGGAAAGGGAAAGTGCCACTTTTCTTTACCTGCTCTTGGGAGGTGAGAGGGGAGCGGGGCAGAAAGGGTTGCGGGTCGGCGTTTAAGCAGAGGGAGCTTTTCAGAGAGGAAAGGCTGCAGTTTTCTCTCGGCGCTGCCGCCTGCGCGAGCAGAGCCGTGCTACGGTAGGAAGCGGCCTTCGCGGGCTTGTGGAGTGGGTTTGAGAACTGCGTACGGAGTTGTTTAGTAGAACTTTTCTCTACATAAAAGGAAATGGAGGCCTCAAGAAAATGAGCGTTAGTTCCCTGGAGGTTAGAGCCTGCGCGAGCACGTATCCACGAACGCGTGCCTACAAACTTGGATCTAGGAGCGCGTATTTACGGGCACAGTGACCTGAAGGCCTTGGAGTCTGGGTTGCTGAGGGAACCAGGGGGAGCAGTGTAGGGTTTTTCCTGGGCATGAAAACCAGGATCAAAAGGGCAGACGTTAAAAAGACTTCCTTAAAGTCGTAGGCTTACGTTACTGCATGTAAACACCTTGTGGTACACTTGAAGAGTCTTTCTTTTTTTGTATGGCACTTGGGAATCACTAATACTGCTTTGGCAGCTTATGTCGAGGGCTGTGTGTCTTGCGTGCCTTTTTATTTAAAGGGTATGTTGTGGTTTATGGAAGACTCGGTGAAAAAAGCTAATTTTCTTTTTTCTTCGTTTCTTCAGTTATCTAGTCGGGATGAAGTCATCGCAAGAGTTCTGCAGAGACTGTGTGAAAAAGGAAAGAAGAACGTGCTTGCATATGGATACTCCTTACTGGATGAAAACAGTTCTCAGTTCTACATCATACCATTATCAAATATATACAGCTACCTGCCCAATACTTCCACAGAAACTCTTCGTATGAGCATATTGTGGGTAACACTTTTGAGCAGGATAGGGGATGATGTGATGATGTATTTATTAGAACACTGTGCAATCTTTATGCTGGTTCCCCCTAGTAATTGTTACCAAGTTTGTGGGCAACCGGTTTATGAACTTATCTCACAAAATGTAGACTCATTCCCAGTATTTGTTAAACAAAGATTCTCAAAGCATAAGTGTAATAGGTTGCTTGACTATGTGCAGAAAAGACTTGATTTTCATAGAAAGTATCTTTCAAAGTCACATAGGTGGCAATGCAGACAAAGACTTGAAGATAATGTCTCCAGCATGAGGAATAAAAAAAATAGCAAGATACAAAGCTTAGGATCCAGTTACCAGTATTCTGCAAAAGGTGTTTCTAAAGCAAGCAAACAGATCAGAATGGTTACTGAACATCTGGAAAAACCGAATAGCTACAGTTTATGTTTGTCATTTACAGCACCATCTCTAAAAAGGAAGCTTCACATGGAACAGCTTGAAATTCCAGCGAAGAGAGCAAAAGTGGAGGAGAAAGTAAGAGAGGAAAAGGCTTGTAATCTTACTCGTCGTGTAAACCGAAGTAGTTCCAAGAGATATGAAACTGGGTATGTAGCATCACATCCTGAAAGCCTCATTAAAAATAACCACATTTCTCAAAGAAGTAATAGTGCTGTGTCTGGTCCTTCTTTAGTTCACACATCTTGTGACAGGAAGAAGTTTGTGGCAGGTGAAAGCTCTCTTCTGCAAGGAGTTCAGAGTAACAAACCTTTAAAGTCCAGCATTGAAATGCAAGCAGAATCCCGTAGGAAAGGAGTAGAGATGCATATGTGTGAATCTCAGTTGAATTCTGTACAAATCAAGCCTGTGGAGGGTAATTCTTCAAAATGCAGAAGGCGGGAAAGTCCCCCACATAATTTGGCAAAGAAGTTACCAAATAGACTCCTGCGTTCTGCGGTGTACATTGACAGGAAGTCTCTTCTGTATTCTCGCAGGAGTTTCCAAGAATGTTTTCCTAAGTCATTTTCACTGAATCGCTTGCAGGGCTGTCAGACAGGTGGAAGAAGGCTTATAGAAACTATATTCTTAAGCCAAAATCCGTTGGAACAAAGGCGTAACCAAAGTCTGCCACATCACAGCTGGAAAAAGAAGAGATTGCCCAAACGCTACTGGCAAATGAGACCTATATTTCAGAAACTGGTAGAGAACCATGGAAAGTGTCCTTACTTAGCTCTCTTGAAAAAAAATTGCCCCGTTTCCATATCTGACAGTGTGAGAAAAACCAATATGCCTCATCAGGCAGAGGTTCATGAGCAAGCAGGACAGTCTGGGACAGAGCCTACTAAATGTGTGACAAGCAGCAGATGTGAATCTGGTCACACTGTTGTGTCAGACAACTTACGTGCCCCTCTTGCAAAATCTGTGTGTGGAGAGTTGCAGAGTGAGGAGCAAAACCCAGGAGAGGTGTGTGATTCAGCGCTCAGGGAGCTCCTCAAGCAGCACAGCAGCCACTGGCAGGTGTACATGTTTGTGAGGGAATGCCTGGAGAAGGTTATCCCTGCTGAGCTTTGGGGTTCAAACCATAACAAGTGCCGGTTCCTAAAAAATGTGAAAGCATTCATTTCCAGGGGGAAGTTTATTAAACTTTCGTTGCAGGAGTTGATGTGGAAGATGAGAGTGAATGACTGCATGTGGCTTCGTCTAGGCAAAGGTACTTCTTATAGTAAAGAACTTAAGTGATGGGGCGGTCAGATGACTGGTGGTTGTGTTTAAGGTGGGAAGGGGAGGATATTGAATCTGGAGTCAGAATTGCTGAGTTCACTGAAAATAACCATTGCTGAGGGCAAACCTAGTAATGTTTGTAATTGGTGGTGGAACAACGCTTAAGCCTGCTTTCCTTCCAAAACTTGTTTCTGTTCATGCTTATTGTGTTTAATAGAATGATGTCTTCATGAATTCAGAACCTGGGTCAAATGAAAAGCAAACCAAAACTCCTTCCCATCTGCTCCTACCATCCAAATTGCAGTAACTAAAATCTACTGAAGTATGACCTAAGCACATAAGGAATAAATGCAGTCTGCCTGTTTGTCACCGTAAGCCTTCAGAAAGAACTAAAAAGCAGATCAAGACAGTTGCAATGGCATGTGTTTCTCTGCTATGGGTGGGAAAACCCAGGATTTTTCTATCCCCTCACATCAACCCTGTGAGAAAGATGTGAATGTGGGACCCATTCAATACAGGGGTTGCCCAGCATAGAATCGTAGAATAGTTTGGGTTGGCAGGAACCTTAAATATCATCTTGTTCCAACCCCATCTGTGGGCAGGGACACCTTCTACTAGACCAGGTTGCTTAGAACCCCATCAACCTGGCTTCGAACACTTCCAGCAATGGGATGTCCACAACTTCTCTGGACAACCTGTTCTAGTGCTTCATCACTCTCAGAATGAAGAATTTCTTCCTAACGTCTAATCTAAACCTACTTTCTTTCAGTTTAAAACCATTACCCCCTGTTCTATCACTGCATGCCCTTGTAAAAAGGCTTGTCACCATCTGTCACCTTCTAGAGCCCTTCTCTAGGATCAAGAGACCCTTACTGAGCACTGCTTCAGGCTGGGTGCTTGGTGGTGCAGGAGTCACCTCACTGAGTGGTCCCTGGCTAAAAGCTTTCATGAGGGCGTGAGATGAGTGCTCCAAATTCTGTGTGAATCCATTTCTGTTTAGTCCTCTTTTCAGATGACAGATAAATCTTCCTTCCCTCAGGTTTGTTCTTCAGACACTATCCTAGGATTTAAATCTAGGTTGAAGCCATTGTTCTGTGATTGACTGCTGTAGGATCCAATGTGTATATTCATTTTGCTGTGCTTTTGTTCTCCATCTATAAAATGTGGATTGCACTTCCTTAACTGGTATCTTTGCAGTATTTATTCTTAGCTGGTATTGTACTTGTATCCTACAGTAATGTGAGCTGAAAATGGTATTCCTTTGTTAAAAGGTGTAGCAAGTGCTGAAATTACTACAGGTTCTTTGTAGTGTTAGAGGCAGATTTAAAGCACTGATGTTTGAGAACTGATGTCAAAAGTAGGGGAAGTTACACTTTCATAAGAAACTCTTAAATCTTGGAAATATGTTGTTTCTTGATTTAGAAACTATGGTTCAAAAACATGCCTTTCAAAATACTGAGGAGTTAAATATTTTAACTAGGTTTTATCCTAAAGTATACACTTGGTTCACAGTCATTTGGGACATCTTATCTTTAAAAAAAGGTAACACTCTCATGTTCTCTGGCTGTATTCCAGGTAAAGCAACACATAAGCTTGATTTGAATTGTCATGAAAGTAAACCATTGTGATTGAAGTTTAAACACACATTTAATTGCTTTGCTGCACTGTAGATGTTTTTTTTTTTCCTCCAAACGCAGTAGTAGTGGTTTCTTGTCAGGTCCCTGAATTGTAGTCATCATTTACATCTGTTGTCAGGAACTTAAACAAATAATCTAGTTCCAGAACGGGTACTAGTTCCAGAACAGCATCCTGATTTAATTTGCATATTACAACTGCACATTGCAACTCTTCAGTTAAAGAGTTTTCTGACATTTTTTGTTGGTGTTACTTGGCTTCTGCTGAAGTGAATACTCTTTATGGTAGTTGTTTCTTAGGTGCTGTAAATACATGAAAATATCTGCCCTGAAGCGCACAAAAACTAAACAAGGTAGAGAACTGGATATTTATTTCCATTTTATAAGTTTCACTGTTAAGCTTCAGCTCTGTTATGTCAAAATTAAGCTGTTCTTAACTCATTCGTGCCATAATCATGATTTGTGCTATGCAGCTAAACTAGTATTTCTGTACAGTTTCTTTAAATGTCCTGTTGTCTCTCGCTAAATTCTATTGGTTAAATTTAATTAGAAAAATTATGATTGGAAGTTGGCAAAAAAATCATTATTGTAGCCCTGGGTTTTATTCCCTGCTCATCCATATTTAGACATCATTACAGATCTATGTGGCCTTAAATTTGACAGTAGTTAGGAATGTTCTGTGTTCATAATTATTCTCCCATGTACATATAGGAAGTGCAGATGGACTTGGGGTGATTTGAATTTTTTTTCTTTGACTGCAGCAAAAGGTTTTATATAGGATGTCTGAAATAAAGCCTAACCCTGAAATTAATTTTCAGGGAGTTGGGAAATCTGAATATCATTCTCATCCCCAAGTCATCCCTGTTTAATTTTGTTCTTTTTTTATAGCATACCTAAGTATTTTCAGCCTTTTGCTTCCTTTATAAAAAAAGGTTTATGTTGTAGTAGATTTGCTTCTTGTTATTTTACCTTTCCTTTCACAATAATCTTGCCATTGTGCATTAAAGGTCTTGCCCAATCAATGTTGGGGGAAGAAAGGAAGTCTTTGGACTACTAATGGCATGTGTTTGTATCCTCTGTGTAAGTTTGTCACTGCAGATTAGTTTCTGTGTTTGTACTTTAAGCTTGGGTCGGTCATGTTAATGCCGGTGCAGATTTGGAGTGGCAGCTGTGTAATTGTTTGTACTTGCTTCTTTTCTTTCAGCTGACCTCAAGCTAAGGAAATAATGCTGTGTGTGGGTTTTTTGTATGTTCTGTTTCTTTGCTCATACAAATAGTTGATAATTACTATAACTACCTTTGAATTGTTTATTGAAGGTGATCACTTTGTTCCTGCCGATGAACATTGTTTCCGTGAAGAACTTCTGGCCAAATTCCTATACTGGCTGATGGATATCTATATTGTTGAGTTGCTCAGATCATTTTTCTATATCACCGAGACCATGTTCCAGAAAAACATGCTTTTCTACTACCGAAAGTTCATTTGGGGCAAGTTACAGAACATTGGAATTAGGTAACACAAGAAAACTAATTAAACATTAATGGAATATGTAGAAATACTGTGTTTTGTAGTGTAAAGTTACATTTCTGCTTTAATTTGTTGCCCGTTTATCCTCCTTTTATTTGCTTAATTTCCCAGAAAAAAATTCAACCTGTCATTGTAGTATGCACAATTTGCAATTTCAGAAATATATTATGTGGGAAAATTGATGCAAATATGGAATTCTTTGGTAGGATAAACCTTTGCAGTAATAAAATCCATTATGAAGAGGTTTTTGGTTTTTGATAAGTAAATTTTTTACACCTTTTAGCAATGAGTGAAGCATAGTGATAGAATCCCACAGTATCCATGTGAAAGTTCATTTTAAAAATACTCAATTTGCTTCAACTGCCTTAATTTAGAAACAACAAAACCAAACATCTGCTGAAATCCTGTAATACTCTACTGATAAAATTCAGACGGTAGCCTTGTGATTTTAGGGGTGGTTTTGGGGGTTTTTTTTTAAGGGATTTAGAAGACAGAGCTGCTTTTTTAGTGCAGCTGTGGAATTCTATGCTGCTTTTTGGTCTTAAAAATGCATGCGTGAATTTAAGTTAGGGCATTATTTAAGGTAAAGTTTTAAGCAATTAAGTGAGAAAACAGGAAACACCTGAAGGCAATTTTAATGGAGAGTGTTGTGCACCAATCTACATAGTTCGCATCTTTCAGGTTTTCATTATAAAATGTTGGTGTCTGAGAGAGCTTTGGAACTGAAAAATGAGTGTACTTGATGTCTTGTGTTTTACTGGCTGTCCTTTATGGTGAATGTTTTGCTTTTGCAGTGGTCTCTTGGTCTACAATGTTACATGTGTGATTTTTTCCCCTCTTGCCCCTCCACTCCCTGATTTCAACACTGATATCTCCGGTGCAGCTCTTTGCATATATGTTTGCACATAATGGGGCCTCGATCTTGTTTGCAGTTGTAGCACAGATTATGCACTTTAAATAGCAGTAGCAGAATGTAATTTTCAGTCCCACACATTCTGTTTGTCTTATCTTCAAACTAACAGCCTTAGTGTTGCAATTAGTGTTTTATGCAGGTGTAATGTACTTAAAGGCTACTTTTTGGTATGAAGTACGATCAAGTAATTTTTACATAATAGAAATACTGCTGGTTTTAGTGGGGTATGTGATTTAAAGAAAACAACTAACTTGAGGTTTAGCTCTTTTGTCCCTCTTCCCTGTTTCCCATAAAAACCCAAGGTGCTTTGCACTTCAAAGACCTTAATATAGGCTCATCTTGTTTCTTCTGATTTCCTCCCTGCACATTTCCCCACCATAAAGGAAGCTCCTTCTCACCTTTGGCTCAGGAGGTTCCTGAACTGCAGCTGGAGAAACATTCCAAGGATGTGCTGCTGTGCGCTTGCCAAAGGCGTGTTCTAAGAACAGGATGTTTGCTGTTGGATACAGGATACATAGTTTATAAGGACTTTTAGTCTGATCCCAACAGCTGCACTTAAGCTTCACTGACAGGGCTTTCAGCACTGCTTTTTTGAATGTGTAGTGCAGTGTGATATCTGCCAGTGGTTCAGTTTACTGCATTCATACAGGTGGTCAGCTGCCTACTTCACATGGGAGGAGAGAAATTGGGGGTTACAGATATTGGGAAACAGGTGTTTATGGCTGCCTTGGCCATATTGATGCTGTTCAAACACTGTCCTCTTGTAACCAGCCAGTGTTTTCAGGCACTGTTGGTGAATCAGTGCCAAAGGCTGTAGAGCTGCTTCCATCTTCCCTGGAGGAGTATCTTGTGGCCTCAGTTGTTCACTAATGGCTGTTCTGTGATTATTCTGGTTCTCAGCTGGAGCTGCTCAAAGCAATTGTTCTGAGATGGTTTGCAGGAAGACATTTGTAGCTATTGATTCCTTTCCATTTCTTCTGCATCCTCCTTTGGAAGAAGAGAATGAATGGAACAAACATGGACTGAATCGACCTGGACCTTACTTGTGAGCTAATCCTTGCACTAGGACAAACCTTGTCATTAGGGAGTAAATCCTCCTCCTGAAGGACTGTCCATATGAGTAGATCATCCTGTGCAGAATCCCTCTCAAGGATACAGACAGTGGTTCTGACAGGGGACCTGGATCTCTGTTTGCCTTGCTGCATTGTTGGTGTGAATGTGCAGGTCATTACACACAGATAACTTTGTGTTGATTTTTGAAGCTATACCAAACTTCATACCCCAAATTAGGAACAGTATTTACTAAGGAAAAAATATTTCATGATAAGGTTGCTTCAAGTTCCATGGCCTGAAGAATGTAAAACTATGTTTTAAAAATAGTAAGCGCAGTGCTGTGGTGACAGCATGTGTTTTAAGGCTCATGCTCTGCCTGCCTTTGCCATATACAGTGGCTGCTGAGGATTAAAAATGCTGCTGAAATTCTGAATCTCACCCATCGGGTTGCAGTGGGATGTCAAAAGACAGCAGGACCATCCACTCAGCTTCCTCCAAGTTCCTGTGCCTAACAGCATTGTGAGTGTGCCAGTGAGAGCAGCACGGTTCAGTGGCTGCTACATTAGCACACAGTCAAAATCATTAGCAATGCTATAGATGCCATGAAATAAGCAATGAACATTGCTGAAGGCAAAATTACATGCAATTCTGCGGCTGGCCAGAGGTAGTAGTGAAGATCTGCCAATAACTGGTCTTTGTTTTCAGTTTCAAAGGATGTCTTTACTTTTTTTATGTAGTGGTTGAGGTTGGTTGTGAATTTTTTCCTCTCCCTTTTTGAATGTGAGCTACAAAGGGATGGGCTGGAGATTTGATAATTCATTTTTTTCTACTGAACTGGAGTCACTTGATTTGTCTTGGTGATCTACCTAATACTGCAGTAGAGGATGAAGTTTTATGTGTTCAGGAAAGAATGTAATTCTATAAAAAAATATTGATCTCTATCTGTGGAAAAGCAGTCACCAGTTCTTTCTGCTTTACTTCACGCAGCATCTGTAGCAGAAATTTAATTCCAAAGTTGGAATATATAAATCCTCAAAACTCCTTCTCAGTAATAACTCAACTTGCCGGCCCTGGGATGTATACCTCAGATCCCAACAATCCCAAGCAAGTGGATCGTTAGCTTGTATGTGGGTTGTGCTGGGATACAAAGGCATACAGACATACGCAAACTATTTCCATGCCTCTCTTACCTGCGTCCTTGCCTTCTTGGGTGTTTCCCAGTGCATGCTTAACAGGTTTCCACCATCCACTGACTGCCTTTTGTAATGTGGCCTCCTTTTGCTAGCCATCCCAGTGAGGAATGTGAAAAATCTTCATGCAAATTTAGATTCATGTTTCCTCTTTTGCAGGGACTTGAATTGCCTAGGCTTGCTTCCCAGCAGAGTACCATAACCACTAGACTGTAGGGCTTTTTAGCATGGCACGTTTTGCCCTTCTGAACAATACAAACAGTGCAGGAGATTGAGCCAGGTCTTTTATGTTGCAAGTGGGGTACTTTAATGCTGCATCATAATTAAAAGCAAGGGCTTTTGCTCCACCTCCTTTTCCTGACTCATTGTATGGGAAAGTATTGATTTGGGCTAAGCCACACTGAACCATAAATCCTGAGGGGGTGTTTGAGGGGGAAACACGTTTCCCAGTAAGATGAACTTACACAGTTCAGAACTGTGACTTGGGAGCCTTTGGTTTTTTATTGTTTTCTGCTGTTCACTTCAGCTGACACCTGCTCATCAGGTCAGTCCTGGATACCTAAATGCCCTTATGTTGTGTATGTACCCTAGCGTCTCAGTTAACTATAACTTTTAATAAGTAGTAGGTCCCCTAAGTGTTGGGAGTGGAACAGCCCATCACGGTGCATAAGTCTTTCGTTGGAGCTTTCTTAACATAATTTTCAGAAGGTTCTGTTCGACTTTGTTAATGTCTTTCAAACTTCTGAAACCATCAGAAATATACAGGATCCTGCTTCTTGCATAGAGCATTTTTCCTAATGTTTAAATATGTTCAGCTAGTCTGTGCTTAAATTTTAATTTGTGTTAACTAAGAGAGGGTTTTATTTGCGTCAAGCAGAAACGCGTACTCCCTTCTTATTGTATTACACTGTCATTAAGATACTGTAAAATTGCTCTGAAACCTGGATTTCCATGTCACTTTCTGCAGAGGTTAGTATTTGTATTATCTTAGAAAAATATTTGGCTTCAGTTATCATAAAGACATTGCATGCTTTAACTTACCGCCTTTTCCACTGCTTACACTAAGGGTGTATTTGTATTTCAGAAACCATTTTGCCAGAGTACATCTACGACCTTTGTCTTCAAAGGAGATTGAAACTGTCCGGCAAAAAAAATTTGTTCTTATGGCATCAAAGCTCCGGTTTATTCCCAAACTAAATGGGTTAAGACCCATAGTAAAAGTGAGCAGTATTGTTGAAGCACAAGCATTCAGCAGGGAAAGCAGAGAAAAGAAGGTTTTTATTTTCTTTATTGTTTTATGTGCTTTTGATGTAGGCAACTAATAAACTGAGTAAGGGGTTTTGTTACATAAAACTAGTGTTGATGTGGTCAACCAGAACATTCTAATCAGAAAGACTGAATTGGTCTGTTACAACTTAACTTCTCCCTTACCAATGCTTAGTTACCATTAGCCTTCTGTTCCAGAATCACACACGTTTGCAAGCCTGTCTTACGGAAATGAGTGTAACAGAATGGCATGGCTTGTCAAGTAATCCCATTTTGTTTGGGATGGATGTGTCTGGCTTGTTGGGATTTACCTCAATACTAATTGTGCGTGTTGATTGGCTAGTTGTCTGTGGAGCCAGATCAATCCAGGGAGCTGATCAGTGATGAACTGGGTGTGTTACAGAAGAAGGTCTAAGAAGGTCAAGGAAGCTGGATTGAGCACAGTAAGGGAGATAGGAAGGAAACTGAGAATAACTCCAGTGTGGGAACAGAGGCAGAACGTGCAGTGCACGTAATAATCTATTTAATCTTTGCTATCGTACCTGTATAAAGTACCTCCAGAGACTCAGCTGATGGTGTAGCTGGAGTTAGCATAAAGTCTCAGGGCACGTGTTCTTTTTGCTATTCTTGTTGCAGTCGTTACCTCCAGCAGAGAGAATGAATGATATTTAAGAAATTACCTTCAAATCAGTGGCAGTTTTATTTGGTGATGTTCATCTCTTTATTTCTGTAACTGTTGATTTCCAAGAGTCAAGTACAGAAACAAAAACATTTTCCATAGGATTTAACTACCAAAAAACCAGAAAATTCTCTAAGGCTGTTTTATGACTCCCAAGTAGTTGCTGCAGCAATATTCAGGCTTTCTGAAAGCTTCTGTTGACCAAAATAATATAGTAAATAAATAAATTTAATCTCAAACTTCATCTAAACATGAAATCTCTGTCTTTCACAGAATTTAATATGTGTCAGCATAATTTAAGGTGATTCTCTTTGGTCTCTTTAGATGCATCATTACAACACTCAACTAAAAAATCTATTTAGTGTGTTAAATTATGAACGGACTATAAACCCCAGTTTTATAGGCTCTTCTGTGTTTGGGAAAGATGATATCTACAAGACATGGAAGCAGTTTGTTATGAAGGTTCTTGAATCTGGTGGTGAAATTCCTCATTTCTACTGTGTAAAGGTATGTATTTTTAATTACATATTTACACTAGCTTTTCAAAACCAGCTTGTGCAGATACTTTTACAACTGTAATAGCTGTGATCTGACTGCATAATTATTTCCTTTTCAAAATAAACTTTCATGCATACGTAACAAAGACTCGGGTTGGTTTTTCAGTGTGGGTGGTTGGTTGCTTTTTGTGGATGGGTGTCCCTGCAGTACCACTTCCTGTACTTGGGTATTTTTATGTCCTTCTTTCTGTCATGTAGAAGCTCTTGCTTCTGTACATGTACTGGATTTTTGAAATTACATTTATACATTGGATATAAAAAATAGGACAAAGATAAAAGCTTGGATATGCTTTTTGAACCATCATCCCAAATGAAAACCAGAAAAAACTTGCTATATGCATTTGGATAAATTCAGTGTCTTTTAAAAAATTGGTCTATTCTATCTCAGTATCATTAGTTTCTGTTTAAAATGAACACTTCTTGTGTTTTTTTCCAACGCTTCCTTCTCCCACTTTGGAAAAATAAGTGCTTGTCGTATCCTACAATTTGAAGGAGTTTCTTCTTCACACGTTTGTTTTCTGTTATGTGTAGCAGGCAACATTTTGTGTTTGAGCTCAATTCATAGCTTTGAATTGGGGCAATGTATACACATGTATGTAAATGTCACATTTATCTGTATTATAGTGGAATGATGCTGTTGTCTCTCAGATGTTAGTTGTCATCCTATCCTTTCAGTGATTGTCTCATTATCTTTCAAGCCAAAGAATCATGTCATTGACATAATTATACTAAGATTGTTGCTTCTTTAGAAGAGTTTCAGTTTTGACTATGACAAATGCAAGCAGAGGTAGGATTGCAATATGAAGTTTAGGAAAGGTAAAATATGTAGGTTTGCAGCTTTCCAAAAGCCTAAGATATCACCTCCATGATCATATGGCAAGTTTCTTCAAATAATTAAACATATAAAAATATCAGCAATTAACTTAAATGATTGAGGGGTTCAGTGTTGGATTTAAGTTGCATATGCTATCTTCTGAACTGTGCTAAAGCTGATGGTTTGGATATCCCTTATAAGGGAATACTCATTGATGAGTGGGGAAGAATTTTGCAGATAAGCAATGAGTTTTTGTTTTGTCACGAATTTGGACTGAATAATGCAATAATTTCCCTCCTATGAAAACCTTACTTATATGCTTTTTTTTATTTGCTACCACGATATTTGCAGCTATACCGATAAATACGTAATGGAAGATATTTCTTGTATTTCAGGCTGATGTGTCCAGGGCTTATGATACCATTCCTCACAAAAAACTCGTGGAAGTGATTTCGCAAATCTTAAAGCCTGAGAAAAGAACTGTCTACTGCATACGGCGCTACGCTGTGATTATGATTACCGCAAGTGGAAGAGCCAGGAGGTTCTATAGGAGACACGTATGACTTGCTGATTTCTTCTGTTTGCTGTAGATATATTTTGGTCCAAGGAAACTTTTTATTTATAGCTGTTTTTAGGGTTTTTTTAGTTGCAATTTGAATACTTCATAAACCCTTTTTTAATAGTGTTCGACATTTTCCAGAGGTAGAAAAACTTCTTTTTTCTCTGTACTATTTAAAGTTTTTACTCTCTCGTAGTAAGAATAAAGATAAATGTGTTGTGGAAATAGAGATTTGTGAGGGAGACATTTCATTTTAACAATAGCAGAATCATTGTTTTAAATTAACTGGCCCTTTGACCTTCGCTGAATAAAAAAGTCTGTTACTGAATTTTCTATTGCTTTTGTTGTTTATTTCTTCACAATTTATGCAAATATGCAGGTTTCTACTTTCAAGGATTTTATGCCGGACATGAAGCGTTTCGTGTCCCAGCTTCAGAAGAGTACCTCATTGCACAATGCAATAGTAGTTGAGCAGGTAAGTATTGTGAGGCTTCTTTTCAACTGAAAAAGAAAGCTACAGAAGAACTAGAGGAAGATTGGGATTTTTGATTGAATGTACATATTATGTAGTGACACCACTTCTCTTCTAGTTACCCGGCACCTTTTGTAGAAAGCTTTCTGTCATCTCTTCTTTGATGTTTATAACAACCTCTCAGTGTTCAGTGGGAGGAGTGCACCAGGCAATAAATCTGACAAAACGTCCTTCTAGACTTTTCCCGGATTTTCTCACTGTTGTCTCAAACTTTCATTTTAACCAGTGTCTTCTTTCTCCTAACTTCATTGTTTCTTTTAAGAGCTTTCAAGTGAGAAATTAACTATCTAATAAAGAAGGACTTCAACACTTGCTGTCTCCAAAACATGAGAATGAGAAAAATGTATTCTAAGCCAAGTAGCAAAGAATGTGGCATTTTGAATAGCAAACTTCACAGAATAGAAAGATGATTTTTTTTAAGAGTTTATTTTAAAGATTACCTACCAAGATATCATAACAATGAACACTTCTTTAGAGCATTTAAGGCAACACAAAATAAGAAACTCTTAGAGTTTGTTTAAAGAGATTTCTCACTTTTAATGAAATAAAGTATGGTTAAGAATTACCTGTATTTTGTATTTACTCCAACTGAGGCTTTGTTGTAAGAAGCAAGCATTCTTCTGTTTTAATTTTTGTGATGCCAGTGTTTGTTCCCAAGAGTTTCTTCCGTGCAAGGAGCATGGTAGAGAAAGGCATAGATGTAGGTGATATGCTCAGTTTCTTAATGTGTTTTAATCCTTGAAATCATAGTGGTTTATAATAATATCATCATACAAGATTACCTGAGCTTCAGGTGACCAGACAGGTATTTTCTAACAGGCTAATAATTCCCTTTAAATTTTTCTTTTCCAAACCTGCCAGTGGAAAATGACAAGGTTGACATAAGGTAATTTCTGACATACAGGTAAAATGATCTTGTGCATCTGTAGACGTAGGAGTAGAATATACAATGTGGCTGGTGTACAATTCCAGGATCCTACGAAAAGGAGAAAACCTAATGAGTACATAGATGAAAATGAAAACTAAATGGATCTCTGATGATGTATAAGTACATTTTGTTTGGGTTTTTTTTTGCAGTGTACGTTTGATTTAGATAACTGTGCTAGATATTGCATGAACAATTTAGTTATTTAAAAGTATTTTACATTTGAAAACAATTTGTGTGTCATTTTAAAAGAACAAAGTATTCTGAGAAAAGTATCATGTCAGACCAGGTGTCTGAACCACAGGTACATCACGTTATCTTGTCGATGCAAATAGTTGTCATCTCACACAGCTCTGTCAAAAGTTGGGTGCATTTGTCTACTGTCTAATCTATTCAAGTAGGAATTAATTCTACTTTAGTTTGCATAAAGTCATTGTTAAAGGTGTTCAAACCCTTCTAAATTGTTTTTTTTATTAGAGGTTTTTAACACAAAAAGCTTCATAAGTATTAGGCGGACAGTCATGCATAGAATCATTGGTGATATCTGGCGAAGTAGGTGTTTTGCAGCAGAACTGACGAGTGTATCTAGACTTGGGAAATCTCAACAGAATCCTAACTTAATCACAACAGTTACAGAAGTTGTCCCACAGGACAGAAACTGACCAAAGGAGCGAGATCTCATAGATTGTAATAATCCAGTATAATACACCAGCACTTTAAAAAGTAGGTTTAGATGTTACATTCTCCTAATGTAACATCTAAATAAGATGTTAATTTCTCCTAATGCAAAACAAAAGAGAGAACACCCAACAAAAAATTAACTTGTTGGATGTGAGCAGCTTTTTAGTATGTATATCCAGATCTTGGGTTTAGGGTTTATTTTTTCATATTTAGGGGTTTGAACTGCTATAGTCTACTCTTTTTAAGATTTCTGTGCTTCTTCAAAGTTTATACTGTATTTTTTGTTTCAAATCTTGTTTTGTTTTGTCCCATTTCTAGAGCTTAACTTTTAATGAGACGAGTACAAGCCTGTTTAATTTTTTTCTTCAAATGATACATAACAACGTCCTGGAGATTGGAAACAGGTAAAAAAGAGTTAGTTTTTCTTTGTATAGCATACTTGGTTTGTTTGTGTTTTCTGTTAAGGATACTTTTAATTGACTCAGGAGACTTTTGATAGATATTTTTTAAAGATTTTTATTTCATATTAATTTGAAGTAAGCTCAAAAAAAATGTGACGCGTTTGGAATCAAATTGATACTGAATAAAATTTCTCTTTCCTACCTGAATGATGTTACCTATACACAGAATGCATTATTTCATAGATATGTAACCTTCTTAATCTAAAACTTTTAAGTGTAATTCACAAGGAAAATACTTAAAAATGTTGAGGTCCGTAGTGGTGAAAAAAAGCAAGTGATGACAAAGCAATGGTGACATCCAGCCAATCATGCAAAAACCTTGTTTAGTCATGTCTTTGTTGTGTAAAATTAAACCTTTTCTGCATGGTTTTGCGTATTTGGCAAATTACAATAGAAATAAAAGGCAATAGCAATAGGAATTAAAATTTAGCAACTCCAGAATTAAGGATCAGATGTTATAGAGGATAACAATGCAGATTTCTTCTTGTGTTGGTGCTTACGTTTTACGTGTAGGTAAAATGCCACCTGTAGGTGGCAAATGTCTACCATGTCTAGAAAGCAAGTGCTCACGTGATCTTTGTTTGTAAATTCAGAGCGAGGTGTATTAGAACAAGTACCTTCTTGCACTTGAAAAAATACCTTTATTTTAGAATACTGAAAGGACTGAGAGAGAGGGAGAAGAGCTTTCAAGGAGGCAAACAGAAGGGCATTTGTAGGTTTCTCTGGCATTGATGCTTACACTCACTGTGCGAGGGTCATGAGAATGCTGATGTGGCATGACTTTAAGAGTGACTGACCAACATCAGTATGTTTCAGGAAAGTTGAATGGTTATACAGAAAGCGCAGTCTGACAAAGCCAGCTTTGCACTTGAATTCAGTCAAACTGTAACAAAAAATACTGTTTGTACTGGAATGAGTTTACACCTTTTAAGTAGCTTATTCTCATTTGTTCAGAAAAAAACCCAAAACTGCACATAAGTTTAGTGAATGAATAGACTCTTTAACTGATGGTTCCCAAAAAGCTATCACAGTCAACATTCACTTGATGTTCTGAAGAAAAATGCTGATTGTTGAGTTGGGAACCTAGAAGGAGTCTTTGAATACTATTTAATACATTTATCAAAGGTCTGTAAAAAAGTAAAGTTTCTGCTAGGAAAATTTGCAGATGACTCAAAACATAGGTAAGATCAGTGCTCAAAAGTAGTTTGTGGCTCTGATATCCAGTTTCATCATTTCATTCTGTCCAGCTTCAGCAAACCATTCATGTAGTAATGTTGAAATGGACATTATAACATCTCCCTGTTTCAAAGAAGTGTTGTGAAAATAATTCCCTTGGGTTTTGTGAGGCATGACCCTTCTGTTGCTGCCAGCGCAAAAAAAGGCACAAGTTCTTGGAGGACTTTGTCTTCAGTATCATATCTAGTTTTGATACATCACTATTACTCTGTGTGTTATTATGGACTGTACACAAGCAACAAAGTAGAAGTATTAATGAACCTCCCTCTGCTATGTCTGTGTGAACTCTTTGAAACTCTGAGAAACAAATCAAGATTTGCTTCTTTGCAAAATGACAACTGACAACCTCAGAGAACTTTTCAAGCAGGGCGCGGGGAGGTTTACTATAATTACAAATAACAAAGGTTAGCACTTCACAAGATGTAGTGATTTTTCCTAACTAGAAGTAATACAACTTCATGCCTGAGGAGCTAAATGAGGAAATAAATGTGATTTAGACTGTAGCTGGGATGTATAAAACCAGATTGTGCTCTATTGGGCTAAGCCATCAGAAATTTCTCTAAAATTAAGATGCTATTTATTTTGCGGGGGGAGGAAATACCACAAGAAAAAAACCAAAACCAAAACCCCCATGAAAATATTTTCCTTGACCTGGTCATGCTGTGCAAGTATAAACAAAGGATAAACACCTCAGCAGTAACTGAAAATAAGTACATTATAGTTTGAAAGGTCTGCCCAGTGCACTTTGCTTCTTGTACAAGAACACTTCTTTTGAAGCTGTGTGAGATGTAACGTAAAGAATTAAAAAGCTTAAATGAAGGCTGTCCCTGCAGCTGAAGGAGACATTGTGGTTTGAGATCAGTTTTAAGATTTCTTTTGTTTAATGATAGTTGTTCCTAGAGTTTGTTAATATGAAAGGAATATGTGTATTAGTTGGGGTTTTTTTGCTCTTTAACTTAAAACTTCTGGATTCATGTGTAGATTCCTAGATGAAAGGACAAACAAATATAAGTGAGGCTAACTGGCAAACATATAGTGTATTTTTTAATGAAATAAAATATATTATACTCAAAATAAAAAATATTTAATGACTGTTGTGATCTTGTTGCATGTTTTGATTTTTTGTTTTCTTTTATTCTTTATTAGGTACTACTTACAGTCCTGTGGAATTCCGCAGGGCTCCATTTTGTCAACCTTACTTTGCAACTTATGCTACGGAGACATGGAAAACAAATTGCTCTGTGGAATGCAGCAGGATGGGTAGGGATGCTTTGTTCTGTGCCCTGTTATAGTAATATACAATAAAATATATATATACAATAAATATATATAATATATACAATATATATGTGTGTGTATATATACACAATAAATATATATAATATATACAATAAAATATATACATGATATATGCATTAGTCATTTTCTTCGAAGTTTAATTTTGAATTTGAAGGATTTCCAACCCTTCATTAGGAGTGTGGTGCCCACAAACATCTCTGCAGCTTCAGTGAAACTGTGGTTATTTTGTGTCATAAGATTCGAAGGAAAAGTGCAGAATTATTTTTACAAAGAGAACTGTATTTAGAGATGCTGTGAAGAGTCTGACAATCTGCTTTTGTACATCTAAGAAGTTTATGGTTCTACCATGCTCATTCCCACATCATCTGTGGTCTTTTGACCTCAGACAAGATGGGATGGTTGTTACAGGCTTTCTGATATTCCAGGGTTCTGCCTGCAGGCTTTCCAATCCACTGTGTGTAAATCTTAACATTTTATCAAGGACACTAGCTCTATTGCAGATTTTTTATGAGCGATGTCGGTTCTTGTTTGAAGCCCTGTATGATTCTTGGTAAATCTTCTCAGCCTTTGTACCTTGCATGTGCTTGCTTCTTAGGAGCTTGCTGGAAAGCTAACCTGATAAAAGCTTTACCTCTTCATTATCTCTAAAAATTTTGGGGTCCCTTTTCCCTCCATATGAACTGAAGGTAAAACTAAATCCCAGATCAGGGTATTTAGGCATGAACTGGACCCTGAAACCTGTCTGTGTCCAGGTATCTCCCTTCATTGCTGTAAATGCTATCCTAAGAAAGAAAAAAGAAACTGAGAGTTGTGTAGGAATACTCCAGATAGGTGCATCTGTCTGATATCTCTTCCTGGGAGGCTCACTGTGCAATGGAAAATCTCAGAATTTTAAACATACCCCTACAAAACTAGTAGAGTTCTTATAGGCTCTGGGACGCTGTGATGAGTCTGAACAGTTGTCTATTGTTTTCAAAGGGTATTGTTTATGAAATTGAAATTATGAAACTGATTTAGAAGAGTGCTCTCCTAGTGCAGCAGCTGGTTTTATGAAAAACAGATTTTAGAATGTTGCTTAGGTGCATGTTGAATGATTTTGATAATTTCCTTTAAGTCAAAAGAATAATAGTGGCTACTGACTTGGCTAGGCAAAGGCACAGCTGATCTGATCATAGTGATGACAATACTCTTGCTTTGAAGAGGAGACTTTACAAGATCATCTCCAGAGCTTCTGTGATCTGCTAGGCAGGATTTATCAGAAAAATATGAGTGTGCTTGAGGTCTTAATTCTGTTGGAAAAGAAAATTCCAGCTTTTACAGTGATAGATGGCAGTCTGTTTTACATTCAACTTATAGCTTCATAAACAAGTTATTATATGGTAAATGAAGATTAAGAATTAGAGCCCATCGAGAATTTGGTTTCTGCTTATGTACCTGATCTTCCACCTCTTTTCCTTGTCTCGTAGGTTAAGATATTGCAAATTTTGCCTTGGAAAAGTGTGCAACTCTGCATCCAGGGGTGCTACTGGGGAATGACTTGTGTGCTGTAAATTCCTTCACGTTTCATGTAGCTGGTCCCTTTACTTTTTTTTTTTTTAATTTATATTTAGGAAAGAAGCAGAATTGAGAATTTCATCATGAGTCTGGATTTAGAGATCATATTGGCCTCTACTATCTTGTGAATTAAAATGGGCACATTGTTGCTCTGAAGAGTATGACAAAAATTTGTGAGGATTACGTATTAAAAAAATCTAATATTGGTTTCTTCTTGTTTACAGAGTCCTAATACGTCTCATTGATGACTTTTTGCTGGTTACACCGCATTTATTGCAGGCAAGAACTTTTCTAAGGTATGCTGTTGAAGACAGCCTTCAAAGTAATAAGCATTAACACCTTTTACGTAATTCTTTTTAGTCTTTATACATGTTGTACATACAGGTGTATTTGTTTTATGAGTTAATAGCCAAGGGCTGTTTTAGAGTCCTTACTTGTTGTAAGTGTGCGCTTGGGAAGAATCCTAATAGCTACATTCTTGATAGCCAACTAACAATCTGTTGCAGCTCAGATGCTAGGGGACTCCTGCTGAAGTTTAACTTAGGGACCTATATACTGACTTTGATGGAGCTTCCAGCAAAAATTAGTAGTGCACTAGTAACTAAAGCAGTTGACAGGTGTCTTTTAAGACCAATTTCCCTCAAATTTTGAAGATAGCTTATTTATATTCTTTAGATGTTTTTATTGAGCAGTTGTGCTGCTACTTTCTGTTCCCTGGGAAAGGGCGCAACTTTTATCTGATCCAACATTGCTAAGAATTTTCTGATCATTAACATTCCATGGTGAGTATCTGAAGATACCAACAGCATGGCAGCATGCAGTTAACACAGAAGTTTTAAACCAGTAATTCTATAGAGTGCTTCAGAACTACCTTTTCTTTTAAAATTGAACCCCAAAAGAGGTTCCTACTTACTGTGGGGTATGAGTGTACAGTCAGTCCAAGGAGAGTTTGGCTGATGCCAAAGCCAATTTAATGGATTCAATGGACAGGTCTTGAAGCTTAGGGTCTGCAATGCAGTCAGTTGCAGCATGCTTTTCAGTAGTCAGAAAGATGCAGCTCTCTTGTGAACCTGAAAGGTGATGGAGGAATCAATTAAGTACAGATTGAAGTATAAATTGTATGAAATAGTGGATAATGTGCTTTTAAGACTTTATTTATCCTCATTTCCTTATCAGAACAGAAAGAAATTTCTAGGGATCTGTTGGTTTACATTTCTGGAAGTGATAAACTGAACTAAGAGGCTGGGGGTGCCTGAAGCTAATAATCCTTATAACATATTTTCAGCACAATGTCATTTGCAGTAGCATTGCAGATATTGTCCTACTTGCGTTTTGAAGTTACCTGCATCTTTGTTCTATATCAACTTCTGCACCATCTACATTGATTTTCTGTAGAGAAGCAGCCTCTTCTGTGAGAGTTTTCCAGAACTGCTTACAGATCCTATGAACTCTGTGCCACAAATGGAGTAGTAACAGTTTTGTCTAGTGTAGTATTGCATTAAGGGGACTCAATAAATTAATTTTGAGGAGACAGCATTACAACTATGGCACCCCAAGAAGAAAAGCCTATCTCTTCCTCTCACTCTTTAAAAGGATGAAGCCTGCCCATAAATACATTGCCAAGTAAGACAAATTGCTGCTTGTCTGTGACACCACTAATCCAATAGTAGTAGATAATCAGCCAGCATTCTGCCAATGAAAACATCCTTAGGGGAAACTTTCTCCACAAAGTTCCAAACCTTTCATCAAATACATGAGGTTACTATTATATGGATTCTCCTTTTGTTTAGTTAACTTTCAAAAGCAATAACTCTTAATCTTTTTCCAGTGATTATGATCTCAGTGGTTTCTGAGTGTGGTTTATGCAGCTTGTCTCAAATGTTTCATGGCAGAAATGCTTAATTTGCATTAATCTGTGAAATTTGCATTAATCTGTGACATTTCTTCTTCATTATTCTAAAGTTTATTTTATGTATGATTTACCTCTAATATCTTCACTTTTGTTTATTTCTAGCTGTGTTCTTTAACCAAGAGTTGGCTGCAGTTCCCTTTATTCTTTGGTTTCTGACCTTTTATGCAAGATCTTGTTTGTTTTTGTGGTGAGAGTTAGGCTAACTGTTTATGTCTGTTCTAGGACTCTAGCTTCAGGTATTCCCGAGTATGGCTTTTTAATAAACCCAAATAAGACAGTCGTGAATTTTCCTGTTGATGATATCCCAGGATGTTCCAAATTTAAACAGCTGCCAAATTGTCGTTTGATCCCGTGGTGTGGTTTATTATTAGATATACAGACACTTGAGGTTTACTGCGATTACTCCAGGTAAATATAGTTGTAAACTCCAGTGTCAGCTTTATAGTGTCTTGTACACAGTGTGGGAGGCACAAGGGTGTCTTGTGAATGGTGTAAATGAATTAACTGCAAAATATATTTTACAATTCTGATTCTTATACAGTAATCTAAACACTTTATTCTGTTGTGCAGCTTGCTGTTTTTTCCATTCCACATGGTGGAATGTGCATGCCATTAACACCATCAAATGTGGCTAGCTCACTGGTGACCAGAAGGCATATGCCACATGATGGCTACATGGTTCTGAAAAAGTTTATTCAATCACCTCAGTTCAGTTTCTGTCACCACTACGCACTGTATTGCACCTGATGTCATGGAACTACATGTATTGTTTTGAAACTGTTATTTTTGTACCTTCCTAAAAGAAGCAGGAGTTATTATGCTTCACGTAGGGATTGGGATTGCTACAGATTGGGAATAATTTCGTATTGTCTGGAGTGACTAGTAATCCTTTCAACATCAGAGGTGTTCCCTCCAGTACAACTTCAGGTGGTAGTGTAGGGGAGAGGTAACTTCTTGACTGTCTACACAAAACAGCTCGAAGTGGCATAGAACTCAGGACAGAACAATGTATCCTACTAAAAGGCTCTGTAGACCCTTCACGTGGACTACTAGAGATGGCATTAGACATTTGCTAAAGATCGTAAAGAAAGAACTGTTTAAACTCAAGCATAATATTGCTGCCTTATTGACCATTTTTAGTATAAACAGCGCTTCATGCATTTCATTTAAGTGGGAAATTAGGAGGATGTTTTCCATCAACTGAATGGTAAAATTCTTCAGTAGTCTTCCTAAACAGAAAAGCTTGGTCAGTTTAGGAAAGAAATTTATATAACATATGATTTTCCATAGCAAAGGACTAAAACCAACAGCCAACAGATTTATCCACTAGCTGTGTTTCTGAAAGAAACAGTTTATGTTGATAAAGGGCATCAGTGCTACTGGTTTTGGAGACACTAATCAGAATCATAAAATTGTAGAATTGTTTATGTTGGAAAAGACCTTTAAGATCATCAAGTCCAGCTGTTAACCCAGAACTGCCAAGTCCACCACGCTGTTTGTTACAAGGACTGCCTTGCTTTTGATAAGCTTGACTTAAGTAACTGGAATACTGGGGTTGTTCCAGCAACTAAGATAGCTTCAGGCCTAAGATCCTGCTTTGCATGGATCATAAATTATAACCTGATTGTCACTGGAGTAATTAGTAATGCTGTGGCTAGGCTATGTGTTTTAGAAATACATTTAGTTTGTGTTTAAGGTTATTGGTTTGGCTTTTCTTAGCGAGGTGAGTCATTCAGCCCTGAGGTATTGAAGTTGTTCCTTAGATAATACCCTTAAAGTCATAGTGTCTAGTTTTTTTCAACACTGAATTTAGTTATGGTCTTCTTTTAGCTACTGGCTCGTTGATTAGCAGGAATCTCTGTAACATGAGTAGTTAAATGGGGCTTACTTTACAGAATTTAATATAGTCAATTAGCCCATGGAGTTTAAGTACTTTTTTTTTTCTTTTTTTTTCTAGTTATACCTCTACTTCTATCAGATCAAGTCTTTCCTTCAATTCATGTAGAACAGCTGGGAAAAACATGAAAAACAAACTGATTGCAGTCCTCAAACTGAAATGTCATTGTTTATTTCTTGATTTAGAGGTAAGAATATGAAAATGGGTGTTTGGAAATATTGTGATGAGTGATGAAGAGCATTAGAACTGCTTTGAGTTCTAACATAAAGAGTTTATTTTGAGAGGTAATCTACATCATTTGGGATTGTTGACATTAATTGTATTGTAGGGTCTTCCAGAACTGAGCCTGCTAACTTAGTTGCATAAAAGAAATTTTTGAAGTTTAGCATAAAATGTTTTTTATCTAGATCTTCAACAAATCCTATTATGACACTAAAGTATTCTTAAGGCTCTGTTTCTTTTCTGTTCTAGATCAACAGCCTTAGAACAGTTCTCATTAACATCTACAAGATATTTTTGCTTCAGGCTTACAGGTAAGCCACTGTCTTCTGTAGTAACTGTCAATATTTCATTACTCTTTCTTGACACATGGAGGAGCTATGGGTTAGAAAAAAGTGTGCCATATAAATGTGCAGTGTATATGTATGTGTAATGTGTGCAGTAGTAAATATCAGTAGCAAGTCAAGTTATTCTTTTTTCAACACCTCTTAAGTAAGAGTGTTAGATTTAGAATACAGGATTACACTGATGTGTGTGTTTAAGTGGTATTTCACTAAGTAGATTTTCAGTGTCTCTTGGTATTGACAGGTGACTTCAAGAAAACCAGTTTATTTTGCTTCATGAATATGCCTTATTAACCATTTTATATTTAGACCAGTTAAATATTAATCCATTTATATTTAGAACTTTGTATCTATTAAATTCATATAGAACTTTGACCAGTATAACTAGGTAAAGTGAGGTTTCATTCTACCAAGTTAACTGCAGTTTCTTACCTGCTGATAATGTCTTGATTGCTCCTTAGCTGGTAGTATCTTGGTGTCTTGCTCAGCAGAGGAAATGAATGTTTTAAACAAAGATAAGGGAAAGAAATTAAAACTGATAACCAGGTTGAGAGAAAATACTGAACTGTGTGCATTGAAAACGTTGAATGATTGGCAACAGAAAGTAATTTTTAAAATTTTTTTAACAGATCTTTTGCTAGGGTCATAGTTGTTAGGAAGTGACATTTTAGTTTTGTTCTTAAAATCATCTTGGTCTATATTCAAACTGTATTCTTTGTCCAAGGTATATTCTTTGTCCAAGAAGTGTAATTGGGTTTGTCTAGCACAGCACTGATGTGTCAAACTCTTAAACTTTTGTGTGAGTGACTTATAGTTTTTCTCTGATGTTGGATATGATTGCCTAGTTACTTCTATACGCTTTTAGGGTAACATTCTAACAACGCTCTTTATATGTTATTTTAAAAACTGTCTACAGCTGCATGTCAGGTTAATTCAGCCAGAGACATTGAGTGAAGCTTTAAATATTTCAAAATGTCAAAATTTTTTAAAGTGATTGCAATACACTAATTTAATGAACAAGTATATACGTTGTTGAATAATTAAAAGTCAACATTGTAATTAGCTGTATTCACATAAGCGGGATTATAATACCAGAGTCTGAAGAAAAAAAAAAAGGGGGGAAAAAAGTCACAGTTTTAACGTATTTCCAAACAGGTGTAAAGGAGCATATGATAGAAATAATTTCTATAGAATTGGCTTCCAAATACACAAAATAGGGGGTATCCTGGTCTCTGAAACACCACATCATTTGAAACTGTTTTTCTGCGTACCTGAACGGAATTTGTTGTGGAATTTTGCTTTAATTTCCTTTCAAACTCTTTCATGTGGGTGTTCTTTGGTCACATGGTCTGTGATACGGAGTTGATGACGATGTGTAGTTTATTTTTCCCTGCACATAACAGAGTTGTTGTCCTCAGAAGAGAATTCTGTTGCTAAGGCAGATGGCTTCAAGATCTTCTTTCAGCATAAAACCTATAAACAAATGTCCTGTGTGTCTGACGCCTCCAGGAATGTGTATATATAAGAGAGGTGTCATATGGTAACAGTGTTGATACAGCTAAAGATTGTTGGGTGCTTTTAAATGTTGTATAGTGGCTAAGGTATGTAATCATTGTTGCACTTGAAATTCCAAATGACTTTTGATTAAATAGGCTGGTTTTTTTGAACAGGTTCCATGCCTGTGTTCTCCAACTTCCATTCAACCAGCAAGTTAGGAAAAATCCTTATTTCTTCCTAAGGATCATCTCTGAGACTGCACCATGCTGCTATGCTATCCTGAAAGCAAAAAATGCAGGTATAGGTTGTTAATGACGATGAAGTAGTTGGTTTTGGGGGGTCTTTTTAGACAAATGAAGCATCTTGAATGTGCAGTCTGATAATGTAATTTTTAGATAAAGATCAGGAATGAAAAATATGGAGTGTATGATAAGAATCACAGTCCATTTTTCTTCTTAAATTCAGTTTTCTGAAGACTGAGATTCAGGCTTTAGTTTTTAGTTTTCTGCTGGCCTAAGAGACATCACTGACTAAATGGGTCTTTAGTAAAAAGTCTTGAAGTGGTTTTGTAGAAGGAGAGGAGAGATCAGACATACTTCGTGATGCTCATAATTTTCAGTGACATTATTTTCCTGTTCTGTCTCTAGGGATTGCTTTAGGTAACAAAGGTGCATCTGGCGTGTTCCCTTATGAGGCAGCAGAATGGCTCTGCTACCATGCCTTCATTGTCAAACTGTCAAATCACAAAGTTATTTACAAATGCCTGCTTAAGCCCTTAAAAATCTGTAAGTATTCAACTGTTTTTACAGTTTTATCTAAAGTTAAGTGGTGGTGTTGGCATACCTCTGACCCTTCTACTTGGTGAAAGAAGCTGCCTGTGTCCCTGGCTTCTGGGAGGCTCTCACCTTAACTAATTGTGTGGTCTGTTCTATTATTTCTGTTGCTTGGGCAATTCTTCAGTCTCGTTCCAGAATAGCATCTATTTGATTTGAAATGTATCATAAGCTTACTTTGATACCTTCACAGTGCCCCCAGAAGAGAGCAACTCTCTTTTTAAAAGGATGCATTTTCTTCCCAGATCAAAGGCTTGCAGCAGTGCCTGAGTGCACAGTCTGATTTTTGGTGGTGCAGTGTGAATGTATCGAGATGTCACTTAAGCTTTGACAGGAACCAGACTGATGATTGGGATTGTACCAGCCATGTTCTTGACAGCTATGGACTTTCTGTATGGAGCACAACTCCAGCAACCTCTCCCAGAGAAGCTCCTTCTCTGAGTTACTCACTGACACCAAAACCAGAGACCCCATGTCTGCTCACCGCTGCTGAGAAGTGCCTGGGCGTGGCTGCTGGCTTCACTTGAAGGGGACAGGAACTGGAAAACTAAGCAGAAAATGCAGTAGTCATACCCTGTAGGATAATGGCTTCTCTGGGAGCTGCCTCACTTCTCTAAGATCCATATAAGGCACATTTGAGTTTTCGTCCTTAATGCTGAATGTTTTGCCCTTGGGATCTTTGACTGGCAGACCACAATGCAAGCCAAAGCTCTGTCATCCTTCTCTGTGCATGCTTTGCTCTTGAACCTGACAGTGCCTTCATGGTGGAGACAGCCCCAGGCAGTGTTACTGCTCAGCAGAGGCTTGTCTTCCGTGGCTGCATGCATCTGCCATAGAAGTGGTTTCTGCCCTCCATAGAGTCACTCCACCACAAATGGCAGGGAAAATGGGCTGGGGAAGTAAGGTGGAGTTTCCCTAGTGAGAACAGTGGTTGTCACTAGGCTCCTTCTGCTGTACCCATACAGTTGCCTAAATGCAGCACTGGCCTGAAACTTGCATGTGGTCCAAGCCTGTGTGCACAGTTTCTAAACCAATAAGGGAAAGAGGGAAGGCTGACCATCTATCAGTTGGCTTCTCTGGCAGTGAGAATTGCCCTTGAGAAATGGAATAATCTTTCTTCCTAAATTCCTGGAAAAGCCTATGTTGTATAACACTCTACTTGCTGAGTATTGTGGAGGTGGAGCAGGAAAAATACAAAGGTCACTAGAAGGTTAGTGGTGATGTTTTCTTGAAAAGAGTAATTTCCAGCTATTCTTTCATAACTCTTACCTTCTCTAAGGCAGAGTCTGTTCTTCACAGCCACAGTGTCAAGACAACCCACTCTTTTTATGTGCAGGGCCCAGTTTCTTTTGCAAATGTTTGAGACTTCAGGTAAACTGCTGAAAAGTCAAGGGTTTAGAGATCTTTGCTTCATAGCTACCTAAACAATTAGCAGGCTTTGACTTATTTTTACTGTGAAAGTGAGACAAAAATTTTTGTCTTACTTCTGGAAATCAGGTAGCATGCGTAGATGTTGGAGTAATCATGGCAGGGAAGTCACTGACTCAGGTGTGATCCTGTAAAGTTAGCTCAGTATCTCTGTGTGGTAACTGTAGCACAGAGAAAACCAAGGTTGGTAATAGCCCCTGTGTTGACTTAACAGCTACATTTTTTTGTTGTCATTTTGGAGTTTGTATTGACTGTATAAAACCTATTGCCCCTGTACGTTCATGTTGTTGATAGGAATTGTTATAAACATGGGTTTTCTTGTTTCCCTGCACATGCCTTCCCATTACTCTCCACAGGAAGTCAATACCAAGCTCATTGGTTTTGGGGAGGAGGTTCTTCCCCCCAATTCTCAAACCTGTTAAATATCAACGTCAGGGGCTTGTCAGTACGAGTTGTCATCATTCTTCAGAGTAAAGTATTTAAAACATAGTTACTGTTTAACATCTCTTCTATTATTACCAGCAGGGAAAGGAGCAAGAGTCTTTCCTTATCACGATAAGATATAAATACATCATCTGTCTCCTTTCCAAGTACAGGATAAATGTTTACTGAGCACTTCTGCCTTTCTGCACCACTGACAATTTTGCTGACTCTGTTTAGGTGATGGACTTAAACTGTTGCTAGGATTTTACATGTTCTTCTTAGTCTTTAAAAAGTCCTTTTTACTGTCTGTAATTCTGTTCATGGGACGTTCACTGACCTGCTGTGTTTCAAACTATGTTGTCCTATAAAAAATTAATTTCTGAGAATCTCATTTAGTCTCCAATATTTTCCACCATAAGGGTGGCTTTCTAGTTAGCCTCTCTTCTCTGACAAGGAAACACAGTGGGGAGAATTGCTGTTGCCAGTCTTATAGCAAAAGGTGCATTTTCCATGTGATTTTATTTTTTTTTTTTAATCTTTTTTTGCATATGTCAGTTCCACACATAGGCTACTTAGATGTCATATATGAAAGTAGAGGGGGGAAAAAAACAGTTTGGGAATACCTTCCTGCAACAGATAAGGACCTATCCCTTGTCCTTAGCATTGTTTAAAACAGGGTCTTTCAAAGTAACTGGCTTGACAGAAGACCTTTTTGGATGGATAAAGTTATTGAATAAATGGTCTTATACTTTTCAAAAACATTTAATGATGTTCTCAAATCCAAACAAATAAGTGTTACAAGAGTTGAAAGTAGGAGGAATTTGCTCCTTGGTTTTCTTTAATATTTTCATGTACAATTTCGAACCTTTTTATTTATTAGTCTCATTTAAAGGTAGAAGAATGGTAGCATATTTTATTATAACTTTTTTTTATCCCCGTATTCCAGATGTTTCAGCTTTTTAATTGGATTTAGCTAGTATTGATTTCATGACTTCATTAGTATTTTCCCTAAATGACAAATGATAGTTACTTGCAGTTATAATGAATTGTTTCTGATATTTTGGTAGGTAAGATGCAGCTGTTCAGGAAGATCTCAAAGGATACTATGGCACTACTGAAGGCAGTGACAGAACCATCTCTTTGTCAAGATTTCAAAGCTATCCTGGACTAGCTGATTGATGTTTATTTTATCATTTTTCCAGGTTTGAAAATAAATGCTATACCTTTAGGTGCCTTTTCTCTCTACTTTGTTTTGATAGAGTGGACCAAAATCAACTTCGTTCAGAAGTTTTCTGTGTTTGTTTCTCAGATACCATACAAGGACTTAAAAAGAGTAGACAATTTTTTAATATCTTCTTGTTTGGTTTTTTTGTTGTTGTTGGAGGTTTTTTGTAAATTCACAGGCTATTTGAAGTAATTTACTTCGTTTCATTCAGTGATTCCCATCCTCTTGATGAAGGAATCATTAAACTATGTTCTGTACAAAATTATCTACTTTCATGTTTTAGTGGGTTGTTTTGAAGGACTCTGTGTTGCAGACTATTTTATAATAAAGTACCTGGTTAATTGCAATAACATGTACTTGTTTCCAGTGCCTTTATTTTATAGTAACCTTTAATATTCTGCCCAGCTGGGTTATGCCTTGAAATTTAGTTACCTTCACAGGACAAGGGCACTTCATGGCATTACCTAGCAAGATGCACAGGCTGGAAATTTTATACTTTGGAGATCACAGCTAGTATATGACAAAATTTCACTGTCCACAATGGATTTTTTAAGAGCATGTTTTATATATTTTGAATACTTGGTGGTATTTTTAGTACAGTGTTATATAGAATGATGATGCTGGTGCATTTATACCTACAAAACAGAAGTTCTTGACTAGAAAATATACCACATATATTGCTCTTCTATTTGCATTTACTGTTTTTTATTTATGTTTATCTTTGCCTCTATACAAAAAAACTTTTTACAAAGGCATATATATATATGTCCTATATATATATATGACAAGGGAGATGGGTTTAAACTGAGAGTCTGTTTACATTAGATTTAAGGAAGAAATTCTTTGCTGTGAGGGAGACAAGCCACTGAAACAGGTTGCCCAAAGAAGTCATGGAAGCCCCATCCCTGGCAGACCACCACCACACAGCTCCTAGAAACTGATTTGCCCTATTGCAGTCTGTCCATTAATATCATAACTCACTTCAAAACGTACAATCAGTCATGCAGGTTTGTTTTTTTTCTTTCTAAAAATTGACAGTGTTAAAATAAAAATGTAATAAACTTTAAAAAAGCCACAGAAGAATTGTTCCTACTAGAGATGAAGAACAAGCCAGTTGCTTCTCAGCCAGCAGCTCAAACATTTAAACCCTCCTGTGCCCCACGATGGTCTGCAGTGATATTGGTGTGAGGGAGCACTATCATGGACAACATCGCTTAAGAGAGGCCTTGGCCAGGCAGGAAGCTTTATTTGATTGGATCGTGGGGAAGAAGAGACTGCAAGACCCTCCAACGTGAAGAGCAGAGGGAATATAAACTTCACTTGATGGCTTGGATTAGACCATATTTTCTCTGTATCACAGTGGATACTGTGAGAGTGCAAACTGCTGATGTGGTCCCAGTTGAAGGTGCAATTTTATAAAAATGAATAAAGTGTAATGCCTGCAATTCCCTGATCTGATGTTTGTCTTTACCTGTAATTACTGGCTGAGTTGGCAGTTTTGAACAGTAACCACTGTTTCCAAAGACTGTTTGTAAACAGATACAAATACAATGCAGAAATCCCAAGAGAAGACTAATTCATTTAAAATATCCTCTGCTCAAGGAAGCAAGTAGATGTAAAGCTGAAACTAGTATGTGTTTTAACAAATGGAGAATTTGGATATTTGAAGAAAAGCTGCAGTCTCTACTGGAAACCTGAACTTACTGTAGTGGCTTATGATAATTGGGAAAACAGTACTATGGGCATACATTTAAGGAATAGATTAACCATAGCAAGGGGATGCATTTGTTGCTCTAAAATTAGATGTTTATACTGTTGGGAAGGTAGAAATATTCCATAAAGCTGCTTCTGCACAGAACTGTTCTAAAATAGTGCCATATGTTGTGGTGGTAAGATGTATTCTACTTAATTGGTAGCAAGGCAGTACGTTAAACAGCAACTGCTGACTGCAAGTGTTTGGGTGGATTGAATAACTTGAATGTGGAAATATTAAATGAATTAGCTTAGGAGCATTCTGAATCTGTAATGTGGGTTTTCAGCAATCATTGGACAGCTGGGAAAATTGCAAAAGATTTGAGGGTTGGGGTGAAGGTTAAGATTGTCTCAGTATTTAAGAGAAGGTAAGTAGAACTAAGCCACTCGATGTAAGTCGCTGCTGCGCAACCTACGTTGTAGTTGTTGCAAACCACACTGCAAGTGAGCTTGCTGGAGGGTTTATGTGGGGAGGAAGAGGGATAGGGCTGAACATTGTTTCCTAATGTGTGTGCAGGGCTGGAATGGAGGAATTTGACACAAGTTCCTCTGGAAGATACTGTAGTATCTGGATTCATTCATCTAACACATCCTTCTCCCCACTACTTCCTTTTAGGAGGGAATTATGGACTGCAAATCTCAATTTGAGGTAGGTATCGAGTTTTCCAAGTTAGGAAACTGCCTGTGTTCCAGAAGAATATGCTTTTCTCTCTGCATCTTTTCTCTATTTATTGTATTGTGATAATTTGGATGTGTCTTTATTTATAGTGTTGTTGTGATGCTCCTTTTGATGCTTTTTCCTTTACGAGGCAGTTGAGCTCCTTGTCTTAGGGATGTGGATTCTGCTTAAGGCTGAACATGACAATGCCTGTGTCCTTTATTAACTCACCCCCAAAGGATCCAGGCTGTCCTTACAGCCTAGACAATTGTAGAAAAGTCAGAACAGTAGGAGTTCACTGTGGAGTATTATAGCAAAAAAGATTTTTTGGAATATGGAGATAAAAAATTCAAAGAGGAATGAGCAGAAGTAGGGAAAGCATTTAATATGTAAGACTTCAGCACGTTCAGTTACATGTTTGCATGCATATCCTTCCCCAAGTAACATTCAGTCATGCAATTCAAGTGAAAATAGTACTTATAAGATGCTGTGCTTCACATGAATAGGAAGGGGAAGGTTGCAGCACTGATTTTACTGGAACAAGGCTACAGTTTTGGTTTAGGAATTTGGGTTAGAGGTCACATCAGAAGGACAGTGACAACAGAAACACAATGTTCGTGTGAGAGTTACTCAACACGTTTTCTGCATGCCTCCTGCAGCTAAACAGTAACTTCAGATAGTGTGTTTCCCTGCTATCATTTGTAGTTGCTGGAGCTGAAAATTGTCTTCCCCCTTGAGTCCTGTCCTAGGCTGAACTGATGTCCAGTGACCCACAAAGTCTCCCTTCTGCTGAATGGAAAGGGGCAGCTCAAAAGTCAACAAGTCTGTGAGTGCTATGCCGGTGATGCAAGATGGATTTGTAGACTTGAAAGTCTTGTGTATGTAGTTTAATTATTTTCTCATCTTGTGTCTGTATTAATTGGATGTGTTTTTGTGTAACAACAGAACTCTGACCAGATACTTAAACCTGCTGCATATACTTGCATGTGTGATTTTAATGAACATCTAGCTATCTGTAGTCAGAGACATGAATATAAAGTATATGCTTTAGTTAGTAAAAAAATCTTATTTATGTATTCACAGCTTTTATATAAATACATGCAAAAATTAAAATTATTTATTTTTTGTTATTCTTTTCTTTGGAAGCATTTTTTACTCACAACATTTCAAATTTTATTTGCAACAGGCAGGGTAACGATTTAAATCTTCAATGTCATTACCAAAAGCTTTATGGTGCATAGGTGCAGAACATCAAGAACTCTGCTTAGACCTTTGTGACTTGGGAGGTTTCTGTTGACAGAAACTGTGTTTCTGTGCTAGGGTACCTGCCCCTCTACTGACTTGAAGGGCTGGGCCTGTTGGCAGGCTACCATGGGGAGTTGCTGGACATCCTCATGCAGACCATTGGCCAAGTCCATGGCTCTCGGAAGTAAAAACATGCGTAGCCCAGGCACTTAACCACTTTGCAGGTGATTTGACTCATTCCACATAGGGGGAAGAGCTGGGAGGCTCTGGCCTGGCAACTGCTATGCACACAGACTGCTTACCCTGTGCATTTCTTTTCAGCAGGCAGAGTCATGGTGTGCTTTTCGTCATTTGGTGTAGACAGGTTGGATGCCACTGTTGTGTCATTGTTCCCATCACTACTAAAGGAGAATCTTACTGTCCAGGCTAGTTCACAGAATCATAGAATCATTAAGGTTGGAAAAGACCTCCAAAATCATCAGGTCCAAACTCAAGTTGCAGGACAGGAGGTTGCTGCTGCAGCAGCTGTGTGAAGGGGGTACTAAATCTAAGAAAAAGAAAAAGACTAAAAAAAAATTAAGCTGCAAGAAAGAAATCACCTCCTCTCCCTCCCAAGCTTGCAGTTCCCCTTTGTGCCTCTTTCAAGGAATCAGGTAACTGCCTTTGCTCTGCAGAGTTTCAGTTGGTCTCATTCATCTTCACTGTGCAGCCAAATTCCTGACACCCATTATATGAAGCCCTACTAGTGCATAGCCTAAGGCTAAATACTGAAATTGCCTCCATTTTCCTTAATCTTCCTTTCTTTTTCTTGACTCCTCAACCTAAAGGCTTTGTGGTACCTTATCCTCGCATACTTTCCCTATATTTTTTTCAGAGGCTGCTGATTTCTCAGATATCTTGACAAAAGGAATTCTCATCTCCCTCTCATCATTCTCTGAAGAGTGACCAGAATCTGCAGGCAAGTACAGAAAAACTTGGTTTTAAGTAAAGATTAGCTTCACTGTCATGTCATACAAGGTTGCAGCTCACTGAGAGGCTGCCATGTATTTGCACTTTTATTACACTATTCAGTTACTGTGTTCAGTATGAGAAGTGAAGGGGAAAAAAAATGGGTCATTTGTTTTTGCAGTATTTTCCACCGCAGTAAATTCTGGAATCTGCTAAGAGAAGAGATTTGTAGAGAATTAATTGTTCAGATTTACTTAACGAACATTCTTTTAACTGTTGATGCTTTATTTTTGCTCTTTGCAATGCTGCAGAATATGAAATAATCACAAAATAACTGCTGTTTAAGCATGTGTAGGGATTTACAAAAACTACAGTGTAGTGCACAAAAGGAGTCCTTACTCTTTAAGAGCTTCCATTCTGCATCTCTTGGAGTGGGGTGTATCTGTCAGTGGATGAAACTTTTAAGTGCTTGTATTCCAATTTTTTTGTTGCTGATCCTTACAAACTGGTTTTTTAGAAGTGAGGAAAGGCAGAAGGCATCAGCAATAACTCAACAGGTTTTCTAAGTTTAAAGTCTGGCTGGAAAGATACATGAAGCTGGTACTGCATAAAAAGGGTTAAAGCAATGGGGCTGGTACTTGGTCAGTGTGTAGGATTTAGGACAGGATGCAGGAGGGACAATTTTATTAATATAACTGCAGTGAAATTGGTTGAAATTGAAGGAAACATAGCAGTACTGTTTATACAGTAATAGTGATTGGCTGTAAGTATATGAACTGCATGTACCAGGTTGGTTGGATAATACTACATGACATCTCCTCATACCTAACAAAGGTTTATATTTGCTTCCAGAGAGATACAATGAGTATTTACTCTTTTGGATGAGAAAAGTTACTATTGGCCCCCTGACACGAAAATACTTCTGGTGATACAAGGCTTGTGTCCTTGCTTCTGCACTTTTGTTTGATGAGATGGTAGAGTGCTACCAGAGGTACACACACGCAGGGAAGGGCAGCTAAGAGCACACAGATTGCCTGTACCCAAGGTGGATAAACTTTCTCCTCTTTCATGGGGAAGCCTTCCTATGGAGACAAAAAAAAGCAAGCAAAAGAAATAATTGGTAGGTACGCTTACATTTGCATTTTCTTACACTGTTTTAGTAAGGATAGCAACATTTAGCTCTTGGTCAACAATAGCACTCAGTGGCCGTGCCCTCTGTAAACCCTTCTTTTGAGTCTAAAGATGGCTGTAAATGTTTTACAGTTTCAAAGATTTGTAGCTGTAATTGTGACACATTACTAGGGACACAAAGATGGCCCAAAGAGTTATCAAACCTTCACCCTCTCTTGATTAAAGTCTGTTTATTCATGTTAGTATTCAAAGCTTACCTGGTGTCAGCAATGACTGAGCACGTTCTTTGTCAAACAGGGAAGATTTCTGTCAGAGATTTTGAGGGAATGATGGTAAAGCAACTTCTGCAAGTCTGTGGCTGTGAGTTTTATTTGGGGTGATATATACTTAATGCCATTTGGAGGAGATACTGCTGCTGTGTAATCCTCATACAGTTTAGGACCAGAATCAATCTCCAAACCCCTACCCAGGCTGTATTGGAGAGGGATCCAAGAAACTGCAGGTGACATGAGACAGTGACACCCAGATCAATTGTTCTGAGCATTGACATGACTTTGTTGCTGAATTAACCAACACTGTTCTCAGACCACTTCTCCCTCCCTGTCTGCCTGCCAAAAGTGCACATTCATGTGTTCATCAGGATCCCAGTGATGCTGGTAGTTCTCACTGAGAAATGTTTTCATCCCTGACATCTGTGTTGCAGTTCTGCTCATGCATTTCTTCTGCCTCTGAACCCTGTATTGGTATGGAATGTCTGTGAGACATTTCACTTCACCATTTCTCAGCATTACACACACCTATAACAAATATGGAGCATAAAGTACGTGGGACACCTCAAGAGGAGACACATTTTAGTATGTGTAACCTCTTTGCATACTGGAGCCTTCTCATTCTGAGCACTACATCACTTCAGGCTGCATTCCATAGGTAAGCAGTAGATAGCAATGATTTTAAAGGATCTGCTAAGGGAGAAAATAAGGTAATTCTTGCTTTTATTAGAGGTTCTGAAAATATTTGGGAACATACATATTTAGGGTTCCAGGCTGCATAGCTTGGCGGCTTCAGCATCTGAAGAGTAACAAAGGCCATGAAGACAGTTAGCAGGAGCAGAGGGCTAATAAACCTCCAGGTGATTTGCCAGTAGAGGTTGAGTTTTCGACCAGTCATCCATTTCACATCTTTACTGAACCTTGTAAAAGAGGGCATATTTGTGATGATGTCAGATCTAGAGTGGTAACAGTTTCACTTTTTTATAATTTTCTCTAAGTTTTAAACACGCAGTACAGCACTCTAAATCTCTTCTATTCCTTACCATTCTTTAATAACTTAGTATTGACTTGAGTAAATAATAATATCAATGAAGTAGGTCTTTATTGATCCCTACCAGAGGTGAATGACCAGTTTGCACTGTCAGTTTACATTACCAGAGCACCTAGTCTAAGGTTTCTAAGCACAAATAAATGATAATATTTCAGCAGTTCTATAGACTATTCAAATATTTAAAATAAAAAGGCAAAATGATCAAGGGAAAAAACAGAATGATAGGAAGAAGTCTGAATTAACCAGCACCAAATCAAATCAGGTCAGGGACAAAATTACTGCAACCTGGGTTGTATTTATGTCTTACGAAAAAAAAATTCTGTCTGTTTCCAACATACCTTTTAATTTTGTAGACATACACAACTCCAATTACTTCAAAGAAAGCAATGACTAGAAGAGGCACTGAGCCTGCATATCTGTCAAAAATGTCAATCCAGTAACTCCCTGAACGCAGTGTAAAACACAGAGCAATGAGGAAGCTAATTAGACATATTATACCTGAAGGAGAAAAGATATCTTTGTTACTGGAGTATTGAACTTGGTAAGTATATTTTTGTTCTAAATTATTTTTGCTCTTGTTCTAGACATTTTTATTCTCTCTCCTTCTATGGAGCTACAAGAAGCTGTTTTTACCTTAGGGGAGCCAATATCACTTCCCAAACTCAGTCTTCCCTTGTGTGTTGGCCAAGAGGCACCACTGTTGTAGGCAGAATGCACTCATGTGACTCGGAGCACCCTCCTGTTGTTAATCCTTTAGGAAGCCTGGGCTGTGCTATGCTGTTGCCCCATGTTAATTTTTTGGCTGATGCCGTGAGTTTCAAGTGCCCTCATTTCCATGCAGCCCCTTATGTTCCAGTGTGTTTGGTTTGGGTTTCAGCACCCTCTTCTGCACAGTCAGTTCCGCTTTAGCAGGATTTAGATTTGCGGTAATTGTTCAAAAAGTGGGAAGGAGGGAAAATGATGCTGCGTGCAGACAGAGGCTGCACAGTAATCTGTATGTCCTCCTAATCTGTTACTAATTTCTCCTGGCTCTGAGATGGCCTTTGGTTCAATTCTGTAAAAAGTTGGCTCTAGACTTCCAGACCTTTCTTAATTTATTTTACTTAAGGAAGTTCACAACTGGAAAATCCATTTCAAACTAATATGGTTACCTCATCAGGTTGGGAATAAATTTGTTTTTCTGCATAAAAAGTTGTAAAATTAAGGGTATAATTGAGATGCCACAGGAAGAATCTAAAAAAGACACGACAGCACTATTTCCCATGAGAATTTAAAAGGGCACATTATGGACGTACTAATCCGTTACTTTAAATGGCTCCAGACGTTTTTCTGGAGCAATTTTTATGGACCAGTTTCCCAGCAGAATCTCTCAGACTCTCATCGAGCCTGGTTCTTAAGGAGCAGGTTGGGTTCAGTACCTGCCTCTGGTTTAAAAGATCCCAGTTTTGGTGCAAGAACAGGATCACACACACTACTTCCTCGTTTTCCAAGTGATAATTTGCTGCTCTGGCTTGTTTATGGTAAATGTGAAATAATCTGGCTACTCTGGCTTGTTTATGGTAAATGTGAAACAATCTGCAGCATCATAAACCTGAATGAAATAGGGGTGAATGACCTCTCCTACAATTGTGACAATGTTAATGTGCAGGTGGTTATGGCAGACCAACTGATGTCACTGGATGCCTTAAAGTGATTTGTATTGGTGCCAAAGGCTTAAGGAAGACAAGGCTCTTCCTGACATCCACAACAGTTCAGCATGAACTTGACTCCAGGAATAGCAATTTAGCAAGCTGTCTCACACTGAAACAGCTACCTTGCAAACTTAAGAAAAAAAAGGGCAAAGGCAATATAATACTGCCACCTGACAGCTTCTACCATAACTGCTATCTCATCTCTGTGCTTATCTTCTGCAAATGCAGTCCAATGCCATTACTTATACTGTGAGATTAAGCTAAATTAATGTTACAAATTATTAATCCCATTGTCATATTTACTAAGCAGTTGGTATTTTGTGCTCTATAAAGAAGTCATCTTCTTCGAACAAAACAAATGCCTTACCAGATAATAACTCTTTAGGTGTTGATTTAGATACAATTTGAAGCTCTAGAAGAGGAGTGAAGACACCCTCGATGTTTCCAAACATCGAAGAAAGGCCCAAGCTGAACAACATTATGAAAAACAGGATGGCCCAGGCCTGGGAGCCTGGCATGAGGATGATAGCTTGGGTGAAAACGATGAAAGCCAAGCCAGTTCCTGATACACTCTGCAGAATTCACAAACAGATAAAAATACACATTATAATGTCATTTCTCATGCGTAAGTTATTATGGCAGACTTCTGTCCTTCTCTGGAGTCAAGGGTGCTAGTCAGCCTGTGGGGCTCTGTGGCAGCCAGCAGCTGAGAAGGTGAGGGGTGTTTGTGGGGAGTCTAAATTTTCTATCAGAGTTGTCTAGACAGTCATGGAGCAGAACTTCAGCTTGCACAAAGAGATGGGTCCACAGTAAAGCAGATCTGAGAGCTGTAATTGAAATAACAATTGTTTTGCTAACGCCATTTTAAGTGTGTTTTTTAAAAAATCTAAGATGGTACTGGAAAGAAAGAGATGTAAATAAGGATATGATTGTCACTCTAGCAGTAAGACAAATGGTGAATTGTTGATTACAAAGCACCCCATAATTGCAAAGGCAGAAAAGACTAATAGGGAAAAAGCCAATTTCAAACAAATTTCTTTTAATTTAGTCTCCCAGGGACAAGGATATTTAAATATAAGCATTGAAAAACGCTAATGTTGCCATAATTTGGAAGTAAAGTATTTCAAACTGTAAATCAGAAATGGGTGCCATCAGAAAAAGTGAGATGAAACAAACTGACTTGTGCCAGGGCTGGAATGTCCTCCTTGGACTTCTCCATCATGTGAATAAAATATGAAATGAGGTAGGACAAGTAGACAGAGAGGAAACATCCATGTGTAGTGATAGAGGATATGTTTTAGGAGAATTAGAAAATAAGGAAAGGGAGAGGATCATAATCTGTTTTTGTGGCAAACAGTGTACATTGTTATAGGTTTTTTGATGCTTTCCTAAATATAGATTTAGGAAATTCCCATCCAGCATCTTTTTTCTATAATCTTTCATCTAGATGTGTTTCCTCTGTTGTGCTTATTCCTATGAACCAAAGTACAGCTGAATGTAGTGTCCATGGTAGGCTGCAGGTGGGAGCACCCTTGAAGATTAGTTTTGTAATTATTGTGTGTAATTTTGCATGCTGTAACAGACACCTTTAAATTCAAAGTACCCTACAAGAGTACTGTTATCTCAGATGTTGAAAAATTGATTTGTTCAATGATTATGTATCATGTATTCATTGCAAGTGGAGCAAAATACAAGCACTTATAAGAAAAAGGAAGATACCAATCCTTCTACATTATTTTGTTTAAGGATTACCTGTTGGAAGCAGTTATGGTACCTGATCAAGAAATTCTTGGAGGTCACAGCTCTTCAGTCTGAGTCCAGCAATTTTTTCTGGATGTGATGAATTCAGGAAAGTAATCCAGGATGTATAGTTTTGCCGCATGATGCTTTCTTCCGGAAGATCAAATTCATTAATAATACTGATAATGTTCCTGCCAGAGAAGCCAACATAGCATGAGTTTAAGTGTTTGCAGATGATGTGGCTGGAAATGCTATGCTGTGTGTCCAGATGTTACTTGAAAGTTGTGCTTACTTCCTGTGCTGCTATTTACAATATAGAGGAAAATATTAATTGACAGCTTTTTTATAAAACAGAAAAAACTAGACTATTTAATGTCTTCTCTTTCAGATACAAACTCTGAGTACTTTATGCAGATGCAGTCTCTAAAATTTATCAGGTCTCCAGATCATTTCTACCACTTGTGATTAATAACTTAGTGAATCTGGTGGAATAGAAAAATGTGTTGATTTCTTTCTAATTCTAATGCTAGCCTGAGACTGAGATGTGAACTTTGATGCACTTCTTGAAATGGGTATATTTATGAGGTTATAGTTATATGCTTCTGTGGTTATAATTCGTCTTGCTTCTTATGAATGCTAACCTTGATCATCCTTGCCTCAGTGCCATAACACTTTCTGGTTTTATGTTAGACTTCTCCATACATGCTTGTCATCCATAGATGCTTTTCCTTTTTATTGAAAAGAAATCCTCCAAATGTGTGTTTTTCAAATAACACATTACCTATTTAGGCATTGAAACCACAGAGTAACACTGGGAACACAACTTTCTCACCTGTCCAAGCAGTCCCAGTAGGCTGTGGTTGCTTTAAACCCCAAAACAGAAAAGACTGGGATGGAAGCGTAGAGGGATGTCACGCTGTTCACAATTGCTACTGTCACAGCATCCTTTTCACAGTCATTTCTAGAGATAGCATTTAAACAAGTGAAGAATCTTGAAAAAGGCAGTATTTTATCTGTGATTCTCTCACTTATTTCTGCAAGCATTTTAACTTCTTTAATTCCTCCACCCTCCCTCACCCTGCTTTCTGGTAGATCTATTTGGCCTTTTAGAAAGACAGCATCTGATAAGATCCTTTAGAAAAAATCAAGATAATTTATAAAAATTCTAAAGTAAGAGTTTTGAAAGTTTAAAAAAAAAAAAAAGAAAAAGAAAAAAATAAGTACAGAATGCAGCAAGAATTTAGCCAGTTAATAAAGGCTGTAGTTCTACTTACTTTTGCGGATTGTAGCTTGAGAATGCAATAAGCCCTCCAAAAGCCAAAGAGAGAGAGAAGAAAATCTGGGTAGCTGCATCAAGCCATACACGGGGATTTTTCAAAGTGTTCAGCTGAAATAATTGGAAGAAATGGAAGTTTTATACTTAAATTACAATTTATTTCTCTCTTCCAGCTCTCATAGCTCATGTCTTATTTCACTTCTGATATTCTGAGGAAATATAAGGAAAAAGAAGAAACTGACAAAGTGAAATTTGAATTTTTATGTAAGGGCAACCAACGTCATACAGGAAGCTAAATTAAAAAGCAGTTGTTGGGTTACAGAGAATGTCAAGCAGTTTTAAACAGTGGCACTAAGGAATCTTGCCACTGAAATCTGTCTGAAAGAAAGATAAAGGATAAGTAGTGGGCAAAATGTAAATGTGGTCAATAAATATTAGTTTCCTGCAGAAAGTGGCATGTTATATTCATACCCTAGCAGGTGAATTACTTTCCAATCTGTTATCAAGGAGGGGGAATAGAGTACAGTATTAGTTAAGAATGTTTTAGAAACCAAATGGTTCAAAAGTGATACTGAGACTGCAGAGTATTTCGCTTTGTTTTACATCAGTCTGAGTTAAATCTGCATCCCAGTCTTGCAGGACAACTTATGTGTCTTCTGTGTCTGTCTCTGTGCCTGTCCTAGTGATCCTGGTACATGACTGGGAACATTTGCAGGAGTGAGAGGTAAGTATGTCAAAAGACTCTTAACAGCATTTTGGGTTGCTCTGCAGCTGGCCTGAGCTTGAAGGGCAAGAATAATGGGTTCACCTCAGTGTGGATGGAAGCAGGTAATGCCATTACTGCAGATGCCCTCCCCACAGGGATGGCAGTGCTTTGATCACAGCAAAACCGGTGTAACCCTTTGTGCAACATAGCATAACGAGCAGATATGTATCACCACTGCTGGCTGAAATGCTTCAGTTTAGGCAAACCTTCCTAGAGGATTAATTTGAAAGATCGTAACCAAACCTTCAAAGGCCAGAGCGCTCACTGGCAGGGCCCTGTGCAGGTACAGATCTAGATTGCTATTGCAGTGCAGAAACTTGGCACTCACAGCGCTGCATGACCTTCACAGTTGGATTAAGTGCTGCCAAGTCAGTGCTGACAGATGTGACTCCTACAAGTCTGGATTTTTGACTGGGGACTTTGGCAAATGAGTCTGGAGATAGTTATGACCAGTGCTGGGTGCAGTGCATTTATTGACTCTAAAAGATACTAATCAACCCTCCAAACTTGAAAAAATAACAGGTAGGCAAACATGCCATGGCAATGTCATTATGTGCTCTTTAGAAAATTATTTTTAAAAGTATTTTATATTTTCAGTAATATGGCATATAGATTTTATAAGTATCTTCAGAAGAAAAAATGTGCTGATGCCAGAAACATGCAGATGAAGATACACAACTAGAATGTCAATGAATGAACGCGGGAGTAATGAGAACAGGAAGTATAATTGCTACCCTATGGATGGAAATATGTTTGGATACGCAAACACATGAAACACAGACAGAAATTTTCTTAAAACAGAATTTAAAATTACTGGGGTCCCTGTGATGTATGAAAAATAATGCTTCTTCTCATAAGGCCAACAAGCAATGCTGTACTAAAAGGCAGCGTTTCATTAGGCAGTGCTTTTGCTCTCCTTAATACCAGAAACATTTTGGACAGTCCAGGTACCTTGAAAGAAGCTTTAAGTGTCCATGCACAGTAATATATCATAACTGTAAAATAGAGGAAAAAGTTACAAATTGCCTCTGTGGGTAGTGGATTTGGTGCCTGTGCTGCCTTTTTCTTTTTCTTGGCTATTCTTGCTGCTCGTTAAATAGCTGCAGAGCTCCGGGCACAGGCATCAGTTGCCCAAACAAGTTCTTGGAATAGTTCATTGCCAAACCTCCAAATATTTAAAGTCTCTGAAGCTCTTTCAAATGTGAAAGAGACTGGAGAAGGAGACATTTGTGTTCCTGAGCTGACACAGATGTCCACTGAAGGTGTGCTATGCAGACTGTTGCTGATGCTTGATGAGATCTCTTTTCTGCTTCCTCTCATTATTTATTTTTTAAAAAACCTTTCCAAAAGTCTGTTCCAGCTCCTGTGTTGCTTCATCTTTGACAACTTCTGCTTTCCCTTCAAATGCCTGTGAACATCATTTCAGTCTTTTTTATTTTCTTGGCAGCTTCAGTTTCCAGGTAGCCAAGAGTTCAGAAAGAGTAAGTGAATTGTCAGACTTTTCCACGTCTGAAAGTCAATGAAAAGAAGTATTCATTATTTGTTCTAAAATTTAGGGTGTGAAAGTAAGTCAAATGGCAAAAAGCCTATGTATTTCTGCATAGCCTACCCCATTTTAAATCCATATGCATGCAGCTGTTATTTTTGATGTTTTTTAATGAGAACTGAAATACAAACTTGGAAAGTGAATAAACTTAAACAGTGGTGGTTTGGGAAAAAGAATGAATTCAGTTGGGTGATTATGATCTTGAAACTGGGTAAGATTATGATCTTGAAACTGGGAAAGTGGATGTGGCAGCTATCAGAAACTACAATTTGTGCTGCACTGCAAAGTTGGAAAAAAGTTTGAAAGTATTGCCTCCAATGTGTGGAAAATGTCAAGAAGAATGATTTGATAGTATTTATATATTTATTTTAAAAGCAAACTGAAAAAAAGCAGTAGGTGAGCTAATTCTTACTTTATTTTGCTAAAACTGTGCAAACTTCCTGCAAAAAGACAGGAAAAGAAGAAGGAAACAGCACACAGTAAAGAAACATGCTTTACAACTTTGTAAGCTGGTGTGGTCTGGGTGGAGCAGATAAATCTCTACCAAAAAAAAAAAAAAACCCCACAAAAAAAACCAACCAAACAAAAACAAACAAACAAACAAAAATCCGAAAACCACCACCACCACAACAAAAAACAAACCAAACAAACAACAAAAAAAAAACAAAAAATCAAAACCAACCCACAGACTAATAGTCCCTCCCCTGCAACTCACTTTGGGACATTCCTTGTGGGGAAGCATAACAAGAAACATGACTGTATTTACTGATGGCAGGGGTGGGAATTGTTCTTCATGAAATAGGCTAGCAGTAAACAAAATATTGGTGCTGCAGTTATGGGCTAAGGGGAAGAAGAGAGAAGAGCAATGTTGCAGCTGTATGCTTACTGTCTTTTGAAGTCCTTGAAGTGCCACAATCCTGCATAGCAGTTGGTGGGTTGGTTTAAAAAAGCCCTCTCTCTCTCTCCTACACTGTAACTTCCTATGCAGTGACAACACCCATAGCAGGTATCAACTTACAAGGCTGTTGCATCAGCTTTCCCATGTTTGTAGATAAGAGCACAGTTTCATCACTAGAACCATCTTCAGATGACTTTTCAAGGATGTCCCCAGGATCTGCTTCCTCAAACCAGCTAACCATTAACTGCAGGTTGACTGCAGATGGATTTCCACTCCGACTTCTGGCACCAGTCTGCAAATCCATCCGGCTGTTTTTATGATGCAATACGTCCAAGCTTTGGGAATATACACAAATCTGTTTTCTGTGTTAAGTTCAGTGTGCAGTGATCCTGTGTCCCGGAGATGCCTGAAATCTTCCAGAGAAACCCGAGCTCTTCCAGAGAAACCCAACAGCCAGGCTGAGACCAAATGACAACAGGCTATGCCCTGTTCCTGATTGTGGTGTCTAACCTGCTTTCTTCCCTGAGACATTGCACCAAGCTTTTATCGTCCTGTCTGGGCCCTAAAAAAATACAAGTGTACGTCCTGATCTTCTGTAATAACCAAGGTTGTCCTTCTTGAGCTCTGGCAGCATTTAGATGGATAGCTGTGCCACAGGGCTTGCAGAGGGAGGGATAAAGAGATGTCTCATCTGAGCTTTCTCCTGTTGTCCCTTTCCAGCCTGGCATATAATATATCTCTGGGCTACCTGACTTATGTTTTCCTTAATGTCTGTTTTCTTGTTGTAGAAAAGGAAAGGGAAAAACATGTGGTTGGAAGTGCTGCTGTGGCTGCAGAACCAGTGAATGCTCTGAGACCACCTATCAGTGGGTGCTGCATTTCCTCCTCTGCACTCACCACTTCATGGAGCTTTTTAGCACAAGGGCAGAGCTGTGAGGAGCTTACAGCTGATAGCAACCACTCAGTGGGACAGTCTGACTTTTCATTTGGGAATGCCACTAAGGACAGTGTAAAAAGGTCCTTCTGAAAGGAGGGATCTGAAAATCCCATCCCTTTGAGAAGACGAGAAAAAATGGGATAGGCGCCCCTCTCTAGCAGTTGTGTCTTTTAGGAACAGCTACAATGGAGGAGAGGAAATTGCAGTTAAGGAGAAACATGGGTAGGAAAAAATTACTTTCAACCTTAAAAAAACCCAAAACACTTCGCAGTGTAATTCCTCATTAGTTTTCCTTGTGAATTCTTAAAAGATTAAAGTTGTATAAATTCTGTAATATTGGCACAGAAATCTCATCTTCGTCATGTGCTTGTGAAGTTTACTTACACATTCAAGACTGAAGCACCCATAATATACTTAATTTTCCAGTATTTTCTGATATGCTTACTACTGAACTGATAAATACTTTGATGCTTTTTTTCCCTGCCAAAATATATTAAAATACTAAATCACTTCATCTCTGAAAAAAGGGCTTAACTGAGCTCTTGGATAGAGAGTTAGATCAGGTGTTGCTAGAAAATGAGTATACACTGTGAAATCTGAGGGGAAGAAAAAGGAAAAATACTTCTGACTAAAGCAGCAATACTTACTTTAGGGGTGAAGAGGTAAGCCAGACCATCTGTGGCTCCTGGTAGAGTGAGTCCTTGAATAAGGAATATAGTCAGGACTAGGTAAGGAAATATTGCTGTTACATAAATTGCCTGAAGTAAGAAAGTCAGAAGACAAACAGTTACTGGCAATAATTTCACTAAAACCTATTTAAGTTATTGCAACATCCAATCCTAATAATATTTGATAAGACAGCTACAGATGAACACTGCCATCTTTAAAAGAATCAGGGTGTACTTTTGCATGATATATTTCTAAGAAAATTACTCTTAAAGCTGTGGGAGAGGAGGCTGGTAGGGCAGAAGCATTTGCAATGGAAAAAAAGAAAGCATCATTTTAAACCACCTGTACTGCTGTTCTGGCTTCGTTGGACAAAGAGCACAGTGAAATGGTACTGGTGGGGTAAATAGGGAAGGCATTCCTTGGTAGTAAAATCTCAGTATCTGGAGAGCAAGATGCAAAGTGTGGGGTAATGCACTTCTCTGTCCTTTTTGTACCTTTCCTGTGGTTTCAATTCCTCGGATGGTGCAGAGATAGACAATTGCCCAGCAAGTTGCTAAGCACAAAATGAGCCACCACTGTAATGTGCCACTCTCAGCGATATCAGGTGTTATGTTCAAAGTCTTCCTATACCAAAAATAATTTACTGCCGTGCTTTCATAACATTCTTTATTGTACCCTGGAAAAAAAATGTCATAAGTGTTAGAATAAATTGTGGGCTGCCAAATCAAATTCAGAGATGGACTTTCTGCACTGTGGGTAAAGTGCAGCAAGACAAACTCTGTCACATCAGTCTGAGACTCTTGAGATTTACCTGAGACCATCACCAGCATTTCTGCAGGGGATGACTTTCTAAATAGAAACAGTGGCGTATGCAGTGCAAGGTAAAACCTAAGCTAATGGCACTGGAGACTATGAAATTTTTTGTAGTTACCTGTTCTGTTTTCATTTAGAGGACAAACACTCCAAGGAAGAGGTTCTTGGAAGGAGTTTATGAAATACCACATCACCCAGGTTAAAACAGTGTTGTAGTATAAGCTCACCAGAATGGACACCACCCATGAACCAACACCTGCAGAGAGTACAAGATCTCAGGTTAGAAAAGCTTTGGAAAAAGTTATCAGTCAGTCACAGCACTAGCTCTTGGAAGCTCACATTTCCTATTGTTTCAAGGTTTTCTTGTCCCTCTCCCTTTCCCCTCCCCAAAGATTTTCTCCTGAAAGATGGGTATTTGTGCTCTCAGTAACCAAACATTAGTGCACAGTCCCCCAGCTCATCAACCCTGCTCCAAGAATGCTGACACTCTCTACTTTCATGAAAGATTAGGATTGAAATCTTTACTCTAGTACATAATACATTGTTTTCTATAATACAGGACAACTTTAATAGTAGAGGCCAAAAGAGACTGAAGTTTTACAACATGATGTAGCTGCATGAGGCCACTCTTTTGTCCCAAATCATGCACATATGCCCTAAACTGATCACTGTTTTTTGCTCCTATGATAAGAAGGGAAGAATATCAACACCACACTTTCCACTTGCTTGTATTTTTACAGAAGGAGTGCAGAACATGCTTAGTTGAAGGAGATGGGCTTAGCTGGCAGCACCACCCCGCTGCTTGGTATTTTTTCCTTGTTGTCCTTGGCCCTTAGATAACTCCTCTCACCCATCCCTTCTTCTCCCACACGTGCCCACAGGCATGGCTGTCAGTGCCAAGCCCATTTCAAGCATAATCCAGCCCAGTGCCCAGGCATGATCCAGCAGGGCTGGCTGGAGCATCCAGAGGCTTCTCCTTGCCCTGCAGGCACAAGGGTGCTACCTCAAACACCAAACAGAGTTGATGCTTCAGCCCTCATGGTGGCTGTTCCCAATCACTTCTACAGCCTAACAATGCATGCAGGACACAAGATGTGTTTTTTCAGTGTATATTCAATAAATAGAAACGAATTGCCAGTACAGTCCTACACACCAGTCTGATGTGTGCTGCCATGTGGATTGTACCTGGTGCTCAGCTGTGTTAATAATGTCCCTTCAGTCACCCCACTCTGCCCCCCTCTTGTGGAGGGCAGCTTTCCCAGGTGCTTTAGACTCATTAGGAGGTGCCAGGATCCTCATATCTTTCTGTCCTCCCTTCTGTCTGACTATTCATGGACAGAGAAGACTGGATCCTGGAAGGGCTTTCAGGGAGGAGCAAGAAGCACTGTGGGCAGGCAGCCCTTGTGTGAGCACCAAGATATGGTAGGAACAGGACAGTGTTGGCTAGTAGAGCTCATGTCCATTATGCTTCCAACAGCAAAGGTTATGAGGTTTACATTTTAGGCTCCTGTGTGCCTAGAGTAATACCTGCTGATAGCAATATAGAATTATAGAATCATAGAATTGTTTGGGTTGGAATGGGCATTTAAAGGTCATCTCGTCCCACTGCCCTACCACAAACAGGGACATTTTTTACTAAACCAGGTTGTTCAGAGCCCTATCCAACCTGACCATGAATATTTCCAGGTAAACCACTCCTCTCCGGGCTTCCTGTTCCAGTACCTCACCACCCTCATTGTAAAATTCTTTCTGATCCTATCGCTCATTAATTTTTGTATCCCAAAAAGCATCAGGCATAGGTGTGTAGGAAGTGAGTGCTGGATGGGAGCTCATCTGCCATTATTTGAGCTAGGACCCAAAGAGACATACCAACGCCTCCCAGGTAAGGCGAGATAGTGTTCCAGGCACCGATGCTGCCTTTCCTCAGGCACTGTCCTAGGGCCAATTCAAGATGCAACAGTGGGATGCCTTCGAAGAGAAGAGCTATGAAATATGGGATCAGGAAAGCCCCTGAAAAGACAATTAAGTGCAATTAAGTCACATGATTATCTGCATCTCACTAAATTACTGTTTGATAATTAATCTCCTTATGATTAGGATGAGCGAAGGATCATTTCTAGGGACACCTGCCAAGCAGTGTTTGTTACTGGTTATGTTTTGCTGGTGAAGATGGAGGAGGAAGGACTGGGATGCTTAATGCTGCAGGACGCTTCCCCTCAGGCATTGCTGCAGCCCACTGTAAGTATTTCACTCACTATTTCATCCCTTTCCCTTCCTTTTAAGCATCTTTTGTCCCCATTCTCATAAAGAACAAGGGTTTACCTGTCCCCTATACTGTCTGTTTTCCCTTCAGTGCCTTGGCTTATTCCCCTTCTTAAAGCTCTCAGGCATGTGCTCCTCTGTCTTCTGCTGCTAAAGCATGATTTTGTACTCTATACCCCCAAGAGACCAGGTTGCTTTATTGCATGAAGTTCTGCTCAGAGCACAGAACCTCCAGCTAACGAAAAACTGAAAACAAGGCTGAAGTTTTTCTGTGAGACGTGGGAGCAATGAAACCAAATTTCTTCCCAGTTTGAATCCTTTACATCTTACCCGTTTTTCTCACTGCATCTCCCTTGGGCCAGAAGCAGCACGTGCTGTTGGTTACCTGGGGGAAGGGACCAGTCCTGCCAGCAGCCTGGCTATTTCCTTCTAAACTGTGGACAGTGCCTGATTTCCCACACCTTTCCTCACAAAGGAGGAGGTTTGGGTCTCCCTTCTTTCGCACAGATACTGATTTCTACGAGACCAGGAGAAGTCCCATCAGTATGTTTATACCACCTGACCAAATGTCCAATTAAACTGGAATAGTGTAATAGATTGAAGTTTATTGCCATGACCAACAACCACTGTGACCACGAAGTCTCTTTTCTCCAGGGAAGCAAAGACAGAAGTCCTGCCCCAGCCACCTCCTAGTTCTCCTACTGAGAGGATGTGTACTGATGTGTACTGATTTTGTGCTCCTCATTGCTTTGTCAATAAACCTGTGCCTTGTTCTACCGTTTCTACTTTGCCTCCAAATCTCATATCTGGGTCTGCTCAGCTCTGCTCTTCCAGCTCTGGAAACTTGCTCTGCTCCCTCCAGGTTGGCAGGGAGATCAGCCTCACCATCCCCATCTGAGGGAGCAGTACAGAATAGCTCTGCTCAGTCTTCAGCCCTGAGAGGGAGATGGGGGAATGCAGAAGGATTTGTGGTCTCCACCTGGAGTGGCGCCGGGATTCTGCAATCACTGGTCATTTAGAAAGGCTGGGCAGATAAATCTAATCACTTGGGCTGGTGTTGTATTGCAATAACTTTGCTACCTATTTCTAGAAACTGCAATAAATACATACAACACCCAGAGAAGGTGTGGTGTTGAATGGTTTAGCCTTCTACCAATAAATACATAGGAAAAAAATTGCCAAAGGTGGAAATAAATGCCTTGCCTTATGACCTGAACTCTTAAGATGTTTTTAACTACTAAGAAGCAGATTTGAAAAAGGAGTCTCACAGTTAATTCACAGTGTGTGAAATCCTCGATTTGGATCCTTGGTACCCCTGCTCAGTAGTCCTTGTCCTTGGAGGAAGCTCTAAAGGGGCTGTTACAAACTCCCCCCTCCAAGAGAGATTTAGAGAGGGACTTAAGGACTGCAGTAACTGGTTTATGTTTAAGTGTTTTGCCACCTGATGAAATCTCACCTGGAGCTACTTACCAAAGCTCCCATGTAAATATGAAGGAATTTGGAGGTCCCTTCCACAAGAACTCAGTAACCTCTTATCATGCTCAGCTCTGTGCTCTGCTTCAAACCTGCTGCAGTATTCCTCTCCACAGCACTCTTAAGAATGCCCACCCAGCGCTCCTGACAGCCCAATGATTTGGACTGCCCCTTGGGAAGAGCAAAATATTCAGGCAAGTGGCCAGAGCACCACAGTACAGAGCACTTTACTTCTTTGTCTGGCTGCCTGGCCATACACCAGCCCTGGGCAGTAGCTGTCTCGCTGCAATCCACACAGTGCTGAGGCCTTGCTAGCAGAGCACTCCATAAGAGGCCAACCTATCTCCCATATCATATCTCCTGGGAAATAACTGTGTAATAATTAGTGCAAACTGCCCTCTGTTATCTCTCTCCCCTTTGCTAGTTGAGCCATTGACAGCAGAGCGTGTTTAGACATTCTGCTGATAAAAGCCTGTTTACTTTGTGCAGGCTTGTGTGTACCTCCAGGCATATTTACAGCATGGCAAAACATAATGTCACACTTGGAAAGAAGATATTGGCTTTCCATGAGAACAATATAAAAAATCTGCTATCTGCAAATATGAAAATGTGGCAGAAGACTTGGTTAAGAAAAAAATAGTTTATGAAGCCAACTTTCTCGAACCTAATTAAAGTAAATGGTCTGTAGTGTAAAATTAGGTTTTCAGTTATTCATTCCTTTGCATTACCCTATTTTTAGGCAAAAAGAAAACAGTCAGGAGGACAGTCAGTCTGCTGAAGCACTTGAATTTTACTCTTTTCCACAATAAAATCCCTCACCAATAAAAACAGAAATACATTAACATAAAGGTATCTTACATGGAATAGTGAGTAGGAACCCTCCAGCACTGTCTAGTCAAGGGCTCAACAGCTCTGTTTAATAGATGGAAGAGGATGTGCTAGAGGGCAAAATTTAAGTACCTTTTTAAAAAAATGCAATGAGAAATCTAACCATGGAAAAGTCAAGCAGAAAATCCAAGAAGCAGAATGAAGCAGCAAGCTGGTACCTAACACCCAGCAGATATCACAAACCAGAGCATTCAAACACAGGCACAGCAAAACCCCATCAGCACTTATAGGATGCGTAATACAGGCACAGCAGAAACTCCGTAGATTTGGCTTCCACGAGGCATGGGAGAAGGAAATCTTGGCAGAAATGATCATAAAATACTAGTAACAAATTATCCTGATCTGGACATTCTAGATATATTTATATCTAGATATTCTAGGTCTATACGACATAAGAAGCAAGCCAGGGATGCGGGAGAAACCTCTAAAAAAAAAGGTTTGTTTTCAGTAACTTTTTTCCTCTCAAAAAAATGAATAAGGAAAATTATAGTGATGAAGTATTTTTAGGTACTTTTAAAGTCTGGAGAAATGCCCATAAAAATCGAAAGTGTTGCCAGAGCATAATTTAATTGCATCCCTGAGGCATGACTTAGGAAAATTTTCATCTACATCATTCCTTCTGTCAGAAAGACACTGAAGATTCATAAAGCAAGTAAATACATGAAGTACTAAAAGAAGGTCAAGGGGAGGAAGGAGAACCCAGTTCAAAACCTATGAGAGTTAAAAGTTGTTTTGGAACGAGATCCTGCACAAGGATACTACAGAGCTGTGGAACAACCAATGTGCATATGAGAAGGCACAGAAAGTCTTCAAGAACTTTTTCAAATCAGGCTATCAACAACTTCAAATTCTGCACACACTGGTGAGCTGGTTCCTTTAAGAATAGAGTCCCAAGTGAAAGGAAGCACCAATGTGTGACACGACTGGTGAAGAATCACTGGAGTGGAGGTAGCTCCACAGTCACAGTTGTAGAAAAGAAAGGACTTGCTGCACTTGAGGTACACTGAGGGTTTTTAAACCTGACCCCTTGATTGCAATGCACAGGCAAATCAACTCAGAAAAGCAACTGTTCAACCATATTCAGCAAAATGACACCTGCACATGACAATCTGGATGAGAAGTGCTACGATGCAGCCTGGAGAGAGCTGCTGAGGCACTACAGGGTAGAATGACCAGGAGGCTCAGGAAGGAGCACAGTGCAAAGTTGGCTCACATCAACCAGCAAAACAGGGTGAAACAACCAAACTGGGTTTGTAACTTAGAAAGATGGACCAATGGACCTGACTAGTGGAAATGTAAGGCAGTTTGAAGAAACAGCCAGGTGACCTCATGATCTATAGATACCAAGACCAGCAGAAATCGATGAGCCTCAGTGATAAACAGAGAAGAAAACCCAGTAGCTTTGCTTGATGATGGGATACTAAGGAAGACTTCCTAAATGTTGAAGAAAAACTTGCAGGAACTGATCTATGTGTTCAATTTTGCATCTTAGCAGTGCTTGTGGATCAGCTTGCAGAAGAAAGGCAAGTCACTTGAATGATGATCTAAAGACACAATTGCATTTGAGAGGGCAGAACATGAATAATAATTTTCCTTCAGACAGAGATTTAGGAATAGAAAAAAATAATTTTGATAAAGACTGAAATGACCTGGAAAGGGTCAAAATAGTAACTTCAAAGGAAATGCACCTGCAGAGTCTAAAAAATTCAGAAAGCCCATCTCAGTGTGTTTCAGTGCAACAAGAATTCAGAGATCCACTTTACTGTTTCTGTTGGCACATAGGAGGAAGGGTGTTGGGTGAACTTTTCCAAAAGATCGAGGACTTAATGGCAAGATACCTATGATAATTTATGTTTTACCTGCAAGAAATTGCAATAGGTGGTAATTACTTGTTCAGATACAGAGAAAAAGCTATTAGCTATTGAAAGCGGATTATCAGACCCATCCCACTTTCCCTATGGGAGTTCAGCTAAGCAGTGTAGTAGTCAACACAGCAAGGAATCACATCAAGGCATCTGGTAGGAAAAAAGGAGCAACTTCATCACACTCACCCCTGTCTCTAGAAAATAGTACTCCACGACCTTTATAATGTCTTCTACACAGGCCTCAATGAGGATGAAAAGTATGAGCTACTCTAAATGTTGTATTTGTGCAGCATATTTGTGATGGCACTGATTTTGACTTGCAGGTCACACTGTGCATCTTACAAAGTCTGAGACTTGGTAGGGTTGAATTTCCCATGTAAATGACAATATCTCCTTGAGCAACACTGAAGGAGCTAATGCTGAGTCCAGAAATCCAAGGGGGCAATAGCCATTTCAAACAAAGATGTGTGACACCCATAGACCAACTTATAAAATAATCTTGGTGAACATCCTTTGAAATACTCGTGACTGAAGGATGCAAACAACCAGCACTCACATGCAAACATCCACCAACCTGAGCTGTGAAGGGCAAACAAATACAACAAATTGTGAAAGGATCAACTCCAAATGTCACAGCTTTTCACCAAGGACTTGAGCAGAACATGACAACAATCCAGAAAATGAAGTTGTTACTTGCTGTAACACAATTTTTCTGTCAGAGAGTAAACTGTTCTGCACTTCCCAACACATTATGTTTGGGTCTGTGTGTCTTTACAGTATCTTCCTGGTATACATGTTGTTCCTCTTGGGTTTTGTTTTCTTTCTGAGGACACAGTGAGCCCGGCATTTCACAGCAAGTTATAGTTCAAGTTTGAGGAAAAGGTCAGGTGGGGTTATGAAAGTCTGTAAATGGTTGCCCCAGAAGTAAACAGTTCTCCCTTTTTACCATGACCGTAGTGTTTATGCATATTTCTTTTCATAGAAAGAAACTGTATTTTATATTAAAGATATTTTTCAGTCATCTTGTAGGCTCAAGCACTGTGCACATTTTAATGCCCATGAGCTAGGCAAGCATATACTAGCAAAAATTAAAATTAAACCACTGCAGTCAGTCCAGCTAGAACAGGGTTGGTTTTTCTAAAGTATACTCAGATGACTCTATGTATACACGTATAGCTATATGACTTGTTATTGTCTCAATATATACTGAGTCAATATACATTTGTTAGTGTCTCAACAATATACTGGGATATTTACAGACTTCTTTTCAATCCCAGTTGCCTGGGAACATTTGTGTTTGTCTCCACTGACTGTGGCAAACAACCTTCATACCCATTAGTCATGAAAAGTAAATAACTAACTTAACTCAGGCAATAAATCCAAATAATCAGTAACGGCAGCAGGTGATAAATGTCAGCAAAACTGATATTATATTAGATACGAGTTACTGAGTAACACTAATGTGCAATGAATCAGGTCCAGAGGTCTGATGGGAACAGCTGATATGAGACAAATGCACAAGCACTTGTTTTCATCTCTTGTTTTTTGAAACATATAGAAATGAGGAAAAGTACATTACCTAACACTGAAATACTGGGATATCACCTGAAACAGCAGTGAAACTGTACCACAGAAGCCATTCAGCCTTCGAGCATGTCTGTGCCATATCCCTACCAGGTTTCACTGCACATATGACTGTGGCTGCAGGCACCATCCACTGCATCTCTCAGGGCTCCCACTTAACCACGATGCTGCTGTTCTCTCCCACGTTCACATCTTCAGATGCACACAAACAGGATTTATGCTCCAGTACTCCTGAAAATCTATTGGGCTTTTGTGTCTGAGTTGTTTGCTTTCAAAAATGCAACCCCTAATCACATCACTGCCTTAAACTAACAGAAGAAAAATGCAACTACCTTATACACTGGTGTAAACACAACGAGTCTGTCTTCTCAGTGGTCTTCATAACTCACTCAACTTTTCCAGTGCCACTCGCTCTAGGATAAATTATTCACAAACCCCACTGCACTTTGTTACAGAGTTAATCCTGCTGTTGAGCTCTTCAAGCCCTTTATTGAGGCTGAGTGACCAAACACTGGCTGCACATCCACACATTGACCTTAAATCACCACTGTCTTGTGCCATTGTTTGTGATGATGCAAAGTAGCTGTTTGCTGTTACTGAGTCTGATAGCTGTTTTAAACTGGTTTTTCACTGGCGACATTACTATTCACAGAGCAAAAGAGCAACTCAGCCTTTGTTTTTGCAGCATTTTCCTATTTTTATTATCTTTAAACCTGCTCTAACCCCTGCCTTTTTTGTACCAGCAGTTCCTGTGGGAAATACCTGGAGCCAGGTACACAAGCAAACAGACTTTCTGAGCACTGTTCAGTTCATTAGACAGGTCACCATGGGTCTCCTTGCAGTCAGTCTCACACTTCTCCGAGGGTGGGGAGATCTATAGGGCAGGGATGCAGGAGATCCCAGAAGGGAGGATGGATGAGAGAGATCAAACCTCAGTAACAGGTAAGCATTGCTATCTTCTGAAGTGAGGCAAGGATCTGAAGATACTGAAAAACTCTCGGCCAAAGCTGCTCCCCCACCTCCAGCATGGAGAAACAAAGATTGGTGCTTTATGGGAAGGTTTGAGAGCCTTTTTATGGTCAGTAGCACAATATTTCATCTTATCCAGATTTGCACAAAACTCTGAAGCACAAATTTCGTGCAGCCTCATGCAGTTGGTGGTCCCAGAAACAGCTCTGTGTAATGAGATATGAGGAGGAGCTGCATCTTGCTATGTCCCTGCCTGTGAGTTTCAAACCTTCCACTGAATGCTTTGTGTTAATCATTCATTACATTACAAAAATATCATATTATGTTAGCCTTATTATGTTATTTGTTAGTATTGTATGCATCTTCCCTGGCTTTCCAAGATCAAAGGGCCACCTGAGATGCTGTAGAGTATTTGACCTACAGCTCCTGCTCTGGAACATTTTCCTTGCAGGTCTCATGCCGTATCTGCTGTGGGGATGTCTCTCCGAAGGTCTTTATCATGTCTCATTAAAGCAAGTATCATTAACTGAAGGGATCAGGCTTTTTCCAGTCATTCCCAGGGACAAATGCAGAGAAACAGAGTGAACCCATGGCTTTCTAGCCACCCAGTTATGGAACTTCTCCGAGGGAATTTCACTGAGTTTCTCATCTTGTAAATAAAATAATGGAAACCACCAAGTCTCCCGGGAGGAATCTAACCTACTGCATCTTGTCTTTTATTATTTGTATTTGTGTAATTGCAACTTTCAGCTGTCAACATATTCAACGTTAAAAAGCTCCCTGCCACCAAAATAATTTGCATTTGCTTTTTTAAAGACTATGATAGACATTTTCATTTTCAATTCCATTACCTAAATAGATTGAATTCTTACATTGTTTCTTGTCTCACAAGTTTTCCAGCCCTTGAATAATTGTTGGGGCTTGTCTGCATTTTGCCTAATTTTTCAAGTTGACTTTGAAGAGTGGACTTCCAGAAAAAGTCAGAGGTTCAGAAGTTGATTTAGTATTGGTAGCAATATCTCTACCTACTTCCTACTGCTCTGCTTATATATGCCAAGATTCTTTCTGTTGATACAACCTGCTGTATCTCATTCATTGAGATGCTTACCAGAGTCCCTAAGTGGCTACTCCTTTCTGAAACACCTTCCATTAAAGGCAACACCCATTCTTGGTTCCTTGATGGATTGAAATATATGCAGTTCATCACGAAATACAGATACCTTAGTAAAATAAGCTTGGATTTAATAACATTTTCTGTCATTTGACAGTTTCTCCAGATTTGAATTTTCTGTTTCTACAATTAATTGAAATATAACAAATAATATTGGGCTGAAACATTTTGCTGTCTCACTCTGCTTTAGGCAGTGGCAGATTTCATGAGCTATTGTGGATGGTGAGTTATCAAGTACTCTTTTCTGATCCATTTATATTTACTAAATTGTCTGATTCTAAAGCAATTCTTTGTGGAACTGGTGCCCAGGGACAGGCTTGGGCACTTGTCCACACCACCTGACAGGCTGTTGCTGTTCTATCGGCTAAGCATTTTAAACAGCCTCTATGACACCCAAAAGCACAACTCAGTTTTCTGCAGAGGCAGTTCCAGATGATGAGGTAGCTTCTAAGAGCATCAGAGAAGGAATGACTTGCTCACCTTCCCAAAGGAAAACTCAGTGGCCATTTGGCTGGGGGCCGGTTCACTCAGTCCTCCCTAGGACTTCTTGCTTCTCCTTAAGGTAGCCAGTTGCAGGTTCAGTTTCCTGGTCCCATTGGGACTGTAGCAGCAATGTAAAAACCTTAAAATAGCTTTTTCTGAGAGTGAACATCAGTCAGGTCTTCCTAAACAAATGCATCATTTTAAAATGAAATATAATTCTATAGAAAAAGCTAATCTAACTAGAGCAAAACATTTATGAGAATTAGATAGTTGTTTTTTTTTTTTTAAAAAAGTGATGTAACCGATATAAATTATATAACTTCCATACCTCTCAGAAGTTGGTACAATTATATTAGAATTGCAGTGTAATATTTTGGCAAAGTCCCATTTCAATCTTACCGCCTCCGTGTATCTGACACAAGTATGGAAATCGCCACACGTTTCCCAGACCAACAGCAAATCCGATACAGCTTAAAATATACTGGAACTTATTGTCCCACTTGGGTCTGCCATCTTCTTTAGGGATTTCAGGTGTTGCTGATAAATCTTTTGACATTTTAATGAAATGTCCTCGGCTCCTTAGCCCCTTTCCCTATAAAAGGGATGATGCTTCAAAATCTGTCTCTCCTACGGGTTTTATGTAGGGTGACAGGAGGATCCTGGAAAAGAGGTGGAGCTCTCTTTTTATCTGATACAAAGGAATGTGTCATTGCCAAGACTGCAGTTTAAAGAAAAAACCAGGAATTGTTATTATATAGAGAGTTTCCACTCTTGCCTTTTTTGCAGCTCCTTCTATAGTTAGAGAGGTTGGGAATATGTTGTTAATGGGTAACTTGGGATCACACAGGTTTTTATTTTCTGTTCTCTTGTTCTCCGAATCTGTCAGAGAAGTGTGACACTGAATATAATTAAAAAGAAACCTTTACAGCAGACTAATTAAAATTGTAAAATACTGGTAAAAATCTGTGAACAAAATGTTGCCATTTCCTTTACTAGTTCGTTAATAGAAGTAAATGAATGAAGGTGTCTTTTGCAAATGCAAAAAGTCAATCAGAAAAAAAGGCAAAAAAATTAGACCTTGTATGTTCAGACACAAGAATTTGGTCCATTTTTACAATAGCTGCTAGAAGTTAATCACTTCCCACTTGTCAATGAATCCTGAGTGACTATTTTTATAGTTCATTAAATAGTTACTGATGAACGCAAGAGCTGAATGCTTTCCTTCAGTTGGAACCACGCAAGAGTATTTTTCTGTTTTCTTTCAGTTATACCGAGATTTTCCTAGTTTGCGAGGTGAATCAGTTCATTCCACACTAAACAGAGCAGGCAGCCAGCTTGCTTTGTTCAGTAAATCAACACTTTGTGCCTGGATTACCCTCTCGAAAGGGGAAGAGTATCTAAGTGAAGGTGAATTGTTTTCCCCTAAATAAAAGCCCTGCTCTGCAGCTAAGCACACAGATACGGTCAGGTTGCAGATCATGCAACCAGAAGCCAGTTTCAGAGCTAGGCTACCCGAGTCTTCCCAGGCTGGCACAGCTCATCTGCTTGGAGCTCTGCAAATATCCAGATCCACAGATGGAGCAACTTAACTTCCCAGTCTCTTGTCAAGATTGTCTCACGGGGCACACGAGTCCGTGCACGCAGTGAGGCTTGGCAGCACTAACACAGCATCAGTGCTGCCATGGCACCCACCACCATAGCCCCCGCTGCTGCTGTGCTTCCAGTCAGGAATGTGCCTCATGCTGTGCTTGGGCCCTTCTAGCAAAATACTGAATTCCACACCTGCCAGCTGCAGACAGACGCTTCAAACTCAGTTTTATTCATTCGTGGTGGATGATCTTTTTCTCAGCAGAAAAATCTGACAAAAAATGTTTTTCCCATTAAAGAATAACATCTTTAAATAGTTTAAATAATTACATTCGAGTAATTAAAAAAATGGAAATTGGAATGCAAACTAGTTTGATCATTCAAATTCTCTTGAACAGGTTGCCGAGAGAAGTTGGTGGATGCCTCATTCCTGGAACTGTTCAAGGCCAGGCTGGAGGGGGTTTGGAGCAACCTGGTCTAGTGGAAGGTGTACCTGCCTGTGGCAGAGGAGTGGAAGCAGATGATCTTTAAGGTCTCTTTCAAACCAAACCATTGATTCTATGATTTCATGAGGTACACATGCAATGCCTCTTACTTTACTCCTATTTAGAACAGATATACTATTCTAAAGATAGTAAATACATTCTATAGTAAATATACCTGAATTATAGCTACTTCTTGTAAAAGGGTGTTTCAATTAGTGTCAGGGTGTAAATTGGATCCATTTTTGTTTTGAAAGGTATGGGGATTGCTAGAAGGTAATACAAATGTGTTGCCCATGAGGAATGGGACTCCTCACTGAGCTCCTCTGAGTCACATGGAAGTTAGAAGCTTGAAATAGTTGTAAGGGGTGTGTGTGTGTGTGGGGGGGGTGTGTACGTGAACCAGAGCCACCCACCGTGATTGTAACAGATGAAGAAGGCAAGAACCTTTGCACCATTTGAGTGCCTTGGCTCTCCCATCAGCCTGGACCTCCCAGGCAAGTGGTGCACCCCTTGCTCAGGGATGCCAGAGAGGGCAGATTTTGCTGTTTCCTGAACTGCTGCTGCCCCATTGCAAGATTACCTCTACTGTCATCAGCAGAAGCATCACTACCTGCTGGGAACTTGAAAGTAATTTATAAAATAGATAGAATTCTAAACAAATCAAGTTGTCATTCTCATACTTAGAAACGTTTTTATTAAATATTTTACACTTCTGTATGAGACAAATAATATTGGTGGCTTTGTGCAACACAGTGGTATGTAAAATAAAAACAATTTAATGTGCAAGAGAAGACAGTATTAAGTTACCCCTCATATTAGCCACCCAACCAGAATGACTGCACATGGAAGAGTCACTTCTGGCATTTCAAGCACAGTGCTTCCCCAAGCATAGGGGATGAAAGCCAGTTTCAAACAATCTGGCTTCAAAAACAGAAGGAGGACAAATGATTTGGTCTGGTGACCCAATCACTTGCAAATGTCACCATTTGCTTCCAGGACATCAACTCTTTACAGTGCATTGCATTGCTAAGTAAATGTTTACCTGGAAACAACACAGTTACCCTTACATGAAAACTCCTGATTCTTAAAATTTTTTTTTTTACTTTCCTCACTGTCAAAGCTTCTTTCCACATTTTAAAAAGTGGCTTTATGATGAATACTTCAAGTTTCCATTAATGGAAGTCTCAGATGTAGCAATAAGGCCTGCACGGTCATTTTTTTTCTCACAGCAATTTCTGATGGCTTTGTAGATGGCAAAAGCAGGGATGGCCAAACTAGGCACTCCAGCAAGGACTACAATAACAGCATACACCCAAGGGGGATATTCAAGGTTCTTCATTTTGGGGAACTCCTCCTGAAAGAGCAAACAATGGAGTTGAGGAGAGTTGTGAGTAGCAAATACCTAGCACACATCCAATAATTCACATTCGATATTTCAATGTATCAAAAATGTAATTGGAACAGTAGCTGGCCACAATGGCACAACAATTTGCCAATTCCACAGCAGCTTTCAGGTCAAGGGTTTCCACTCTCAGCTGTTTTGAAATTATTTTTCCCTAAAATTCATGGAAACAAGATGGCACGAAGGAAGCAAGTTTGATGGCCAAACAGTCTCTGGGTGGGAAGGCTGAAATCAAAGGGTGAGGGAGAGCTGAAACATTATTAAGAAGGAAGTGAGGTTGTCAAGGAGGAGAGAAGAAAGCAGTCCCATTTCCCCATCTTCCTTTCTCTCTCTTTCTGTCTCTGCCCTAAGAAAATTAAAATTAAACTTTACAAATTAAGTGTGCTGCATGACTGTTTCTGCTTTGAAGATGGTGACTGGTATAAGGTCATAGAACAGAAAGCAGAGCTAGATAGGCAGAAAAGAGATGGGATGACAGAGAAAATTATGGGACCCACATTTTTTCTAATACTCCCTTCTCTGTACCACAGGCAGCTTTTTGTTTTGCAAGGGGAGGAAAAGAAAAGTAGGTAACTTTTTGCTGCAATCACAATTTAAATAAAACCAATACATTTGGAAGAGGAAATATGATATTAATATTGATATTAATATTAATATTAATTTCTTCTTTCAGTGATGAGTAACCAGCACTACTGCTGTTCTGTGATTTTAAATGCAAGGAGAAACAAGTGCAATATCAAAACAGCTTCAAAGATTTGGTCCTTTGTCAATGTGGAAAGGTTGAGACATTTCCACATCTCCTATAATTCCTACTGGGGAATTGGCATCTGTTTCAGACTTGCATGAAAACTGGACTAGTGTTTTGGTTTTGTCCACTATGGAAGAGCTATTTAGGTATCACTATATATCAGCTGCAGGCATTACAGCTGAATTTAGGACTTTTTTTTCCAAGTGTTGCTTTTTAATATTATTTTGTCACATAGTATGTTTCTATTAGAAAACTGTTTCAGGTAGGAGATGAATATATCTGACCATGAATTTTGCATTAAAGAATAATACATAAAATAATTATTAAAAACTATTTTGGTTTGTATACTTACATAGGTAGGGTCCCAAACGCTGTAAAACAGTTCTTTGCTGACATTCACCACAAGATAAAAGAAGAAAATAACTAACATAATGAGAGGACTAATTACTCTCCAGGTAACCTGCCAGAAAATATTGGGCTTGTGTCCAATCATGAACTCAATATCCTTGTTAAACCTAGAAACAAAAACAGGAAGTTCAGGACTGTAAAAAACTGTTGAGGATCAAAGAGTAACTGCTCATAAACAGAGAAGTCCAAACTACCCCTGGCTGTGCTTCCCAGGACTTTGCTAATGTCAGTGTGAAACTGGAATTGTCAACAACATCAGGAGTTAAATCTGAGCAGTACAATGTAAGGCACATATCATTACACGTCAGGAAAATTATTTTTGGAAATGTACTATCTTCTAGAAGTCTGTGAGGCATATGCAAAATAGTTTCAACAGGAAGGAGTCAATGCAGATGGACTTTCCCAAAAACATGCTGCTATATTGCTTCACAATTTCTTGGTAAGCATCTCAGTGCTGTATAAACTAAAAGGAATGATACTATATTAAAAAGAAACAAAAGCAAATCTCATTAATTTTACTGATTCTATTCTGTGCATAATATTAGCTTGAATTGGATTTCTACCAGTTTTCTCAGGTTGAGTGCTGAAACAATTTAACTTTAAACATTATTAAGAACACCTAAAAATGTATTATTTGGACTATTCATAGAATGTGCAGTGGACAATGGGGAAAAAATATTTCCGCAAGAAGAAACAATCCCTGCACTGAGAGTGATACCGTCTGCATCAGTCCTGCACCAATTTATGACTCCTCCCTATGGTGCAACATCTTGTGCACACATTTTTTAAAAAATAGTTAGTTTGGAAGCCTGGGCTTCTATTCTTAGTCCTCTTGTCTGGCTTTCCAGTGTATCTTGTGGGATAAGCCTGTGGGGACTATTCAGTTGGTCCTTCAGCTATGAATAACACACTGAATTCAGCGAAGTCTCAAATACTGCATAAATTTGTTTTATCTTTTCACCCCTAACTTCTTAGATCTAGGTGTCCTAAAATGACATGGAGCCCCACATCCTAACTTCAGAGCATGTCCAGGTGTAGTTCATGTGAGCCTCATGGATAACACACATGTTATCCTTCAGTCAAGAGATCTATCTTTTTACCAATTACCCTTTCTCAGAAAAAGGTCACAGAAACTCATTTGGAGTACTTTTGGGCAGTTCCAATAAGCTCTGTTCTCAAAGAGGGCTGCAGTGATGTGTACTGGCCAGGAACATTAAAGTTTGGTGTGAAACTCTGTTTTGAATGAACCCCCATCCCTATTTAGAGTCAGCCCACGTTTGTGTCCTGGGAAGAGTTTTAATTTTACTTTGTAAAGTGTTCTGAGATCTAAAAGGTAGGGGAAAGTGGTCAAAAGAGACTTTTCTGTACTTAACAAATCAAAATAAGCCTTCTTTCTCAAGGATACTCTGTTTAATTTACCTAGGCTGATTCATGCCTACTCAGGTAATATAAATCTAAGTATGGGAAGGTTGGCCACGGGCATTCACCCCACTGTCAGGAGCAGCAATGGGAGGATCTAGCACAGGTTCAAGTAAATCCTATGTGTGGTTGAATTCCCCGTGCTCTTTTTTGTATTTCTTACATATTAATTATAAACATAAAGATACTGAAATTTGATTTACTACATCTCTAGAAAGCTGAGAGGATAATTACTCACTGCTACAACTGATAAAATCCTGAATCTATCAGCTAAGAATGTATCTCAGTAGCCTTGTATTTGCATCCTCCTGTAAAACAGTATCTGCTTCCTGCCTGGAGATACCTGCGTTGGACAATATCATTTAGCATTCACTGTAAACACTCCTGGGATATACCTCTGTTTTAAACTTTCAGCTCAGTGCACTTGTATTTTGTTTCTTCTAACTAAATATTTAATATAATTATCCCGAAGAAGTGTTATTGTAAATATCACCATATTTAAAATGCAAGTGAGCTACAGCAGCTCTTGCAAATACCTACGTTCTGATGCCTACTTTAAAAATAAATTATTTGCACTCATATAATTACACTCTAGGACTCTTATTAATGCTTAATATTTTCTTGCAATATCTTGGCAATGTGTTTATTTTAGCTGGTTGTTAAAGAGCAGTATTTTATATTATATTATATTATAATGCACTAATGAAGTGGAAATTCTTAATAAATATTTTTTTCTTTTTGTTGAGAACTATTTAACAAACCTAAAACATATAAGCAAGCCGAAACTACAGTTGCTTAATCTCAGTGATTTCTGTAACAGAAATGCTATGCACAGAGATGCAGCATGATTGTAGCTATGCAACTAATTACTTTATGCACTGCTATCTAGTAATGTTTAAACTGTATTTCATACCTGTCTATTCCATAAATGTAGGCGACTGAAAACATCTCACAAAATGCAATTATCAGCAAGGGAATAGAGCCAGCATAACCATCAAACAGACTCAGCCAGTAATTACCCGAATTCAACACAAAAATAAAAGCTATCAAATAACACACCAAACAAACGACACCTGTGGGGAAAGAAAACAAAACAACAGGGCACTTAGGCAAAGGAAGAAAAAATATAATAACAATAATAATAATAATAATAATAATAATAATAATAATAAAGGTATTTTCCCAGTAACTACAAAGCGTAATAAGTAATTCTTGCAATCTAAAGGTCACCACTTTATTTTTTAATGGCACTCTGAGAAGGTCTGCTTCTATGCAGGCAGAATGGCAAAACTGTCCTAACATTGCACAGGTGGGAGATGCTACAAACAGAAGGGGAGAAAGCTCAGGAGACACAACAGGTCTTCTTCCTCCTACTTGGTGGGACAGTGTTGCTCTGAGAGAAAACCTGCCTGGATGAGGGACTTGGGTCCTCCAGCTTCCCAATGGAGGAGGATCGACAGTCATCACAAGCAAGCTGATGGGCAAGCCAAAGGTCTGCAGGCTCAAAAGGAACCTCTCAGGAGCTGCCCCACTGGAGGACATGAGAAAGCTTCAGTAGGTTGCCTGGGTGTCTTAGGACCATTCCAGATCAGAAAGTAGATGAGTGGTCAGTTGCTTTTTCAGCATAAAAGCTGTTCCCTGAGAAAGTCACTTGTCTCTAAAAGGGCACTTACCAGTAACAAGTTCCTTAGGGACTCTGGAGGGTATAAGCTTAAGATCTTGTAAAGGTACAAGCACACCTTCCATATTTCCAAACATAGACGACAAACCCAAGCAGAAGAGCATGATGAAGAAGAGAATGGACCACAAAGGTGAGACGGGCATTTTGGTGATAGCTTCAGTGAAGACAATGAAGGCTAGACCAGTTCCTTGAGCTCCCTGTGGAAGATTGAGGCTTGATAACATCATGCAGGACTTAAATTTGTATTGGTATTCACCACACTTGGTATATGTTACACATACCATAGTACTTACACTTTTTGTTTCCACAAAGACCTCCTAATGCAGGGATATATTTACTGCAATACAACACAAATTCTATTTCATATTCCCTTTCATGGAACTTCATGGGCACCTATTTTCATCTGTAACTCACAACCTTTTTAACCTCTCTCTGGGTGCCTCTTCCCCAGTCATCTTGCCCCACCACAGCTGCAACCAGCTAGTTCCAGAGAAAGACCTGCTGCTATTTTGCCAGCTACCTGAGGCCAGCCTAGAACACTGTGACAGACCTCCAATGCTTTTCAGGGGAATTAAATAGTTTATCTCTTCACAAGCAAAATGGGGCAAACAAAAGTAAGTTTTCAGTCCAAGAGCATTCCAAGCCAACTGCAATCCATCAGTGGAAATATAAGAAACCCCAACAACCTCAAAAGAAAAAAACATTTTGCAATTAAATAATTACTATGGATTCCTACCATATTTAAGGTATCAATGTGAGTTGGGTGTTAAAACTTACATCATTCAGGAAAGTTTCCAGATCACAGGTTTCAAACTTCAGGCTTGCAAAAGTTACCGGATCAGTCATGTTACACAGCTGCTGAATTTGTTCAAAGTTATCTTGGGTTACGTTACCTTCTGGCAAATCAAATGCATTCATCAGAGTAAGAATATTTCTGAAAAAGTGAAATGCAAGTAATTTGAAATTATTTATTTTTAAGCATCCTCAGGATTCATTTTCATCATCAAGCAAGTTACTAAGAGCACATTATCAAGGTCAGATTTTGAAATTCCAGTAGATGTGCATGTGCAAGCCTTTCTTTCTTCTTCCAAGGTAAGTCTGACACTGTCTGTCATGGTAAAGATGATCACTAACTGGGTGGGCACTCTAGGAAACTGTGTGGGAATTAGGTGTCTATCTTTACATTGCAGACTGGGCACCAGTTCCCAGACTGGGCAGTTTCTGGGAAGGTCTAAGTTGTCTGCAGTTATGAATCATGCACTTTTGCAATTGAATGTGCAGGAACTAGACTGGAACCCACATAGTCTGGCATTCCGGGTTAGAAAAGAGTCTGGTTGCCCTGGTAAAATGAGGTAACTCCAGTGAGACCTAAGCATTTAAGGTCTCCGGGAGGAAACCTAAATACAGAGCTGACATGGGCCCCAGGGAATATTTCATTCATGACATATGTCAGCATGGGGAATAATGTAAATTTTTATAATAATGTAAACATTTATGTAGGAGAACAGGTGGCTCAAACAATTACCACTTTCCATGGGATTTATTCCATGATTTGAATTTTTAAAGTAATTAATAGTTCTGATACCATGTGAGTCAAGCCCTGCAGTTATTCAGAGGTGATAAATCCATTATCATCAGGCTAACAGAGCTGCCTCAGCCAAACAAACACCTGCATATTCTGTGGGGCCTTTTCCTAATAACTTACCTGTCAAAACAGTCATCATATCTTTCTGTGGCTCTGAATCCAATGATGGAGTATATGACAGTTGCTGCATAGATGGAAGTGAAACCATTGATCACTGAGACAATCACAGCGTCTTTCTCACAGTTATTGCTGCAATTCAGAGAAAAAAAGCCCAATGGATTTCAAATACATTCCCAAAACAAATACTAAAACTGGCTACTAAACTAAGAAAAAAGTAGCCTACAGATGCATAGGTATATCAGTGTACCCTCTAAGAGCAGACAAGTACTGCTGTTAGAGACAGATTTGGTAAACTAAAACTTAGTGTCTTAAACAATTTAATAGCTATGGCTTTGGTTTGTTTTGGTGATTTTTTTCCCCTTCAAATAATCTTATTCATAAGGAATAACTGCCTGAGTTGTTTTCAAGTCTGAGTCACAGTAAGTAAAGTATGAGGGGCAAAAGAATATGTCTCTCTTTTCGAGCTTAGCATGCATGTGTGCAGACACACATTGCCAGGGGCTGTATCTACATTGCTAGTGTATTCTGCTGCAAGGTGAAGGATTTGGATTTAAATTCAGACAGCCAAAAAGGAAAAGTGAACTAAAGTTTTCACAGCAATTAGGTATGGTGAAATTGCAGTAGCCAAGAGCACTTGGAACAGTATTGTTTGACTGTTGAACAAAAGATGGTTCAAAATATCCTGAAGCTTTGGAAACACAATGGAACAACATGCTGATAAGGCTGGACAGAGAAACTGTTTGTAGACACTTCTCTGCTGCAGGCACTTCTTTCCAGTATGTCTGTGCTAACACAAAAAAATTGCAGAGCCAGAAACAGACTTTCATCTGAGGGACAAGATAAAACATCAACTTTAAGTTAGTTAATTGTTTTATGAGAAGACTGTAAAACTGTAGATATTTTATTACTTCTGCATGAGAGAGGACTATTGAAATTAACTTGATGTTGTCATATTTAATTTTCTGAACACCTTCAAGGAGAGAGGACAAGCCTGTCCAACCAAGACCTGTCACACTGTGTCCTTTACCCTTTTATAGCACTGCAAATAGGTTTTTACTCGGTGTAGGGCATTGAAAGAAAGTTCCTTGCTGTATCGTCATGTCATTTTTTGAATTGTAACACGAGATTCTCAATGACAGGCTTGATAAAAGCACTTCTTCCTTTAGAGAAAACAAGATGCTCGAGCTCCTTCTCATTATGAGTTAGTGAATTCTTCATGGCATTGAAACCTTATAGTATTTTCTGAGATTTTTATATTCCCAAACCATCCATGGGCAAAGTCACTGACACCTGGTCCAGGTGGTGCTGGACTGCAAGTGGCCCAACAACGCAGTGTAACACTGAAATTTGCACGTGTTGAGTTTTTTTTTTTCCTTACATTTCCTTGGGAGTTTAATGACTTTCTGCAGTTTGCTCCCTAAGTCATAAATGATTGAGCATTGAAGGAGGATGGCCATGTGCCACCGCCCTGTGTGTTGGAAAAGCAGGAGGACACTGTTCCTTTCCTTTGTGCCTTTTTGGAAAGATGAAGAACACTCTCAGTCCTGCTCCCCATGGCTGTGGGACATTGACTTGGACCTGAAGCAGGGCTTCACGCCTCGCACCTAGACTTGCAGGCACCAAAAATTCCAGATGATCTTTTCAAAAACATCTGAAATCAAGAGTGGTGGGAGGGAACTACTTCGGTAGCTGAAATTCTGGTGTGGTGTGATTGAATCCAAGCTAAATCTGAAACACAGATTTCTAAAAGCATGACCAAAACCATATGTCCAAAACATAATTCAGAGACATTTATCAATAATAATAGAGAATGCCACACAGCTTGCTTTTCAAGAGGACAGACAGTGATGAAGGAATGCCAGGCACCAAGAAGCATTGTTGGTTGCTCCAGTATTTTGTGAGGGAGAGTGTAGAATATAGCACTGCATCATACTTTGCAGGGTGGGTCAGTCCCTGGATGATGGGAGTTCACACTACGTGGCCTCATAGAATTTGAATTTCAAAACTAGATATATCTCCTCATGTCAAAACTAAGGATTTAAACTGTGGTCTCTGAAATGCTTTGAAATGTGGGTACTATCACCCTTCTCTGACAGCACTGAGACCGAGGTAATCACCATGCACTGAGCACTCCCACAGAGGAAACTCCTGCTCATCATCTGGTGCTGGGTAGTCAGTCCCCTTTTTTCTATCCTGCACCACTACACCTTTCTATAGCAAGTCAGCCAGCACTGGGACCTGAAATCTAGTCTCAGGAGAGTTAGGAGTAGTCAGAAGAGATACATCTTACACATCAGAGAGGGTGTTCTCCCAGTTCCAAGTAGCATAACAATAGGGCAAAAGTAGACATGTTTCATTTGAAAGAATGAAATATTCATATAAAATTTGGCTTTTGCCTAGCTACTTACTGAACAGAGTTGTAACTGGAGAATGAAATGAGGCCTCCAAAGGCCAGGGAGAAAGAATAAAACACCTGAGCACCCGCGTCCAGCCATGTCAGGGGGTTCGCCAGCTCAGTAACCTGAAACATCAGACATACAGCTTTAAGCGTATCCAACATGGCTGTTTAAACTGAGTATGAGAGATTCAAAACAATCATTAAAGCAAGAACATTAACCATGCAAAACTCACTGTTTTTGAAGAATTTCAACAGATAGGTCAATACTTTTGTCAAATTTATCTTTTTCTTCCAAAAGAAAAGCCTATCTGTAGTTTTTATACAAGTATTTTGGAAATTGATTAAAAAATTACTTTGCATAGCTGACAGGTGCCATGCCTTTCTTCAGAAAAGGTGTTTTATATTTAGCATTAATAATGATCATTCAGAGGTCTGCCCATGGAAAATGAAATCCCTTTTAATTTTGTTCAAAAACTCTTCAGTCTTTTGTCCATATAGCCATTAGATGGGTTCTACTCTCAAATACATGATTTATGCTTTCATTTTAGACTTGTTCTTAATTAGAATACAGGAAAAGAAACCAAGCTACATAATGGTAACCCAGTTTCTCTGTGATGATCCTTCAATTTTTTTATAACAGATTTTGATGGGGGATGGAGAGAGACAGAGAGAGAGAAAGAGAGAGAGAAAATGTCTGTGAATATGTACACTTGTTCCATCCAATGCAAAGGATTCACCTCCCAGAATCAAGATTTTTAAGATGTCTGAGGGATAGTTAGAGAGAACTAATTTTCAATTGGTTGTTAATTACAGAGAGAACTACACCATGTTTCACTAATGTGTGAACCATGCAGTGACTTACGTTAGGGGTGAAGAGATACACAATTCCATTGGTTGATCCTTTCAGTGTCAAGCCACGGATTAGGAAAATGGTAAGCACGACGTATGGAAGAGTGGAAGTTATATACACAGCCTGCACAAAAAGAATTTAAATTAAACACTTATATGAAACAGAACTCTTGAATAAAAATTGCATTGCAGGGAAGAGAAAGGGGAGTAAACAAGGTATGGTGATTAGATATTAGAGTAAGTTTCAAGTGAGTCACAATTAGCATACTACAGGAAGTGTTCAAGTGAAACAGTATGTATGGTATGTTTTGATAAAGAGAATTTTTTCAGCAATAATGGTCTATTTAAGACAAATTGTCTTTGTTGAAATTCAGCTCAGATAATTCAAAAACAGCATCAAAAATAATCTACGCCCTGAGACCAGGATGATGCAAGGATGCAAGGATGGACTCTGAGGGCTTTGCTAGGCAGCAGAACATTGGTCACTCTTTCAGGGAGATAATGTTTAAGAGTAACACAAACCCAAATAAATTTGTATATGTACATTTTGGAGAGAATGGCATAACAAAAAGAGAGTCCCTTGGTTCTGCACTAAAGATTGATACTAATGCTAAGGTGATAATACTTAAAGAATGTTTTACTAGGACCTGTAAGGACAAGGAAGACAAATTGCTCACATAAATCAAATCAATCAGATTTCATGTCATTCAGCTTCCTTCTTCAAAAAGCAGTCCCAATGATGACATACAAAGTTTTAGATATGCTTTTACTCAAGAAACAGTTTCTACAGTACTATTAGGTCTGTATAAATAAGGAATCACAACAGCATGATCAATATAAATCTCATTAAAAAAACCCAAAATAATTTACCTTTCCTGTTGTTTCAATGCCTCTGATTGTGCACACATACAGTACACACCATGCACATGTTAAACATAGCAAAAGCCACCACTGTATACTGCCAGAATCCTCAATGGAAGTGGAGATATTTAATGTTTCTCTGTACCAGAAGTAATCTACAGGAGAGCTCTTGGCACACTCTTCTACATAATCTGTAACAACAAAATGGTTGTCATGTCTTGTATTTACTTGGAGAAAAGGAAGCTAAACAATAAACACCAGTGATCTAAATTGTACCACCTAATGCCAACAAATTTGTTGTTGACAAATTTCAGATTTTTAGAGGCTAGTTTCATGGCAAAATGAGAGATTTAAAAAATAATTGTTTAATAGGGATTTTAATACAGCAGTTTTTCCTCTTCCACACCTCCTTCCCCTCCCATACCTCCTTCAGATCATCAGTATTTTGTCTTTGTGTTTTGTGGGACATCCTTTAAGGTCTTGTTAGCTCAAGTTGGATCCTCAGTTCCCTGCAATGTGCTGACCTGTGCAATATTCTGCCCTTGTCTCCCCTTAAATGAGGCTTTTCATACTTATTCTGGGAGGAGAGGAGCAAAGCATTCTCAACAGCTGTTCACTGGCCCACTGGAAAAACCTGCTTCATACAGTTTCATGCAGGGCTGACTATGGAAAATCAAGCAGTCTCCATGGAGCATATTGAGAGGTACAGGTGTTTCATATGGATTATGCAATTCTTTTTTTTTCTTTTTTTCCTTTTCAGTATGCTAACAGAGGGCTTTTGGTGAAGAGATGAATGAAACACATTGCCTAAATCTGGAAAATCTGAATGTTTGACTTCCACTCTGTGAATATTCTGTGTACAAATACATCTGTCACAATCAACCATGTAGTTTCATATAAAAAGTCAAAGTTTGCCTGAAAGATTAAGAGTTGATCTCATTTTATGTAATGTGAATTTTTACAAAACACCAGTATCAAAATAGCACAGTGTGCCTGACAGGACTGCCATGCCATACTGCTATTTTACAGAAAGAGGCTAAATTAGGGTAATTGTTAGAGACAGAAGTATGTGCTGTGCAACAAAATGCAATATTTCATAAAATATACCTGTTCTGTTTTCATTGAGAGGACAGTTGTTCCAAGGTAGGGGCTCTTGGAAGGAGTTGAAGAAATACCACATCACATAGGCAATAATAGCATTATAATATAAACCCACCAGGAAGGATACAAACATTGATGCTATGCCTGAAAAAAATAAAATCAGAACACAATGTAAATTTCAACAGTCCCGTCTTCAACACATATCAAAGTATACTGTATAAGCCTCAACATTTCCCTCCTGACCCTAATTCTGTGGTTTATAGCCTTTCCCCTCACCTCTCTTTGTTCTGGATGTAGGTTTAATCACTGTGAATTTGTTACCTGAAGTTTGGACAGGTGAGTCCTGTGCAGATGCACAACCTAAAGCTGCTCTGAGACTGAAGCTGACTCCGGCTTAGGAGCCAGCACTGTGACCAGGCTAACTCTCTACAGACACCACACAGTCCTGTTCACAGTCCTGCCAGCTGATATTGAAGGAGTTTGGAAAGATCAGCTGACTTGGGATTTTGCCTAAATGAGACCCATATAGTCTTCTTCCTCAATGTCACTGCAGAGTTCAGGAGAGGGGGTATTGTGTAGGATGGACGGCTGCCAGGAGGAACAGTCTGTGACAAGGTACAGGTATCTCTCCCTCTCCACTTCCTCCCAAGTAATCAACTTCTAGTGTCTTTCCTGGCAGACAGTAAATGCTAATTATTATCTCCTGAGAACTCCTAGGTTCTAAATAAACTTGAAAAATTCCAGATGCAATGAATAATTTTCTTTTGTAACTGATTTACAAATGCACTGGGTGACGAAGCAAGTCCTCACTGGCTGTGTTTCTTCCCTTCCAAGTGTGTGCCTAAGGTTGGAAGGGATCTCTGGAGCTCATGTGGTCCAATCCTCCACTGAAGCAGGGCCACATAGAGCTGATTGCCCAGGACCATGTCCAGGCAGACTTCTAATATCTCCGAGGCTGAAGACTCCACAACATCCCTGGGCAACCTGTGCCAGAGTTTTAGCATTCTCACAGTATTTCCTGATGGCACCTTCTGTGTTTTTTGTGTAATGAGGTATTTGTAGAGTTTCTTATGTTGTGTGCATAGTGCTGCTTCTACTACAGTACCATACTCAGAAGTCTGGTACAGATGTGAAGAAGTGTATTTTCTGCAAAATACTTCTTCTGTGGCTTCTGGTACTTTTCAGATGCAAGAAAGTAACATTAGATGGAGCTGAGGTCTACCAGATAAAGATTCAACCATTATTTATCCACAGAACAGTTACAGAATAATTTTTGGCACACTTAAAGATTCATCCTAATGGCAAACCCAGCCAATATCAATAACACAGAAAATATCTCTGAGGCCTGAAATTAGTCTGAAATTAAGAGATATTTTAACTGGGCCCGTGGTACTTAGGAATGTGAACACAAAATTGTCATAGTGCTTTATCATTAGTCTGATCTATCAATGAAGAGTTAGCAAGAAGGGAAAAGTTATAGATCTTGGGATCTCTCATGGCATGCCAGAATAAAATCTTGAAGATTTGCTCACTAGATTATAATTTCAGAGATTTATGCTTTCTCAGGTGGCTTTTTGTATCATCATCAGACTTACCAACTCCTTTCAGGGTAGGGTGGATAGAGCTCCATACACCCACACTGCCTTTCCTCAGCCTTTGACCAATGGCAAACTCAAGATGAAGCAAGGGGATACCCTCCAGGACTAGCAAAATCAGGAAAGGGATCATGAAGGCTCCTGTAATGGATAAGAAAAATAATGACTCTGATCAGTGAAGTGCTACAACAAAACACAAACATCAGATTTCTGAGATGTTGACACAATAAGTGAGTTGTAAGAATCATTGTGGAAACCCTTCTCTGTTTTCTGAACAATGCTTCTGCCTGATTGCCCAAGCAGGGGAATTCATTACATATGCAGTTTCAGGTAGGAAGTTTTATTCTTCCCAAAGCACAAACATAAACAGAAATTATATAGTCTCAAAATTAAACTTTGAAAAAGCCACCTTTGTATTGCAAGTGGAGGAAAGGTAGTTCTTTTCTAGAATGACTTCCTTTTTTTGTTGTTGTTTTTTTTGGCAAAAGATGATGTGTTTATAGTTGTGAATCATGCAAAGTATATAAAATAGTTGAATGAACTAAGCAATGTGTCTTGAAATATTATGCCAGAGCCCAGGGCTGTTTGCATAAAACAATAATAAATTCTTGGCATCTGTGTGCAATAGCCTTTATGTTTGATTAGAAGGAACCTAAGTACAGAGTTCAGATATTATTGATTATGAGAAAGTTGGTCAGTATAGGACAAGTATTCTAAACTAATTTTTTCCTGAGTAAGGTGTACCTTGGATACAGAGATAACACAGAACACCATACTGGACTACCAAAGTGCAGGGTCAAATGTTTGAATATAGCTATTAATAGAATTATGTACTGTATATGTATCATAAATAGCTAATAATAGAATTATGGTTACCTGTCATTGCAAAATGTCTTTAACTTCCCAATATAAATAGGAGTAAGAAATCTGAATGCATTAAAAAAATGCAGACCAGTGTGTGAATGGTTCAGGTCTGGGAATTTGCTGACTTCTTCCTCATGTATGCAATGAAAATCAGATAGCAATATACAGAGGAAATGTGAAGTAAGAAAACCATGCCAGAAGCTGAAATTTACTTCCTGATGATTCCAAGGTAGCAAGAAAGCTGGGAGCACACAGCACACCTTTTTAATTTTTTTCCTTTCCTATTTTTATGTCTGCGCAAGGACCGTCATGGAGTCCCTTCATCTGACTGCTCTGTCATAGGTATGTTATGCTTGAAGACTTCTCCCATAAAGGTACCTCTGTAAGTATCTTGAGGCCTCAGGAAATGCCCTGAGGCTGACAGAGCACTCTTGGCATGTCCACCGCAGAAGGTGGTTCAATTCTGAGAGCCTTGCAGCGAATTTTACCCACGGTGCTGTTGACAGGGAGAGTTACGATGCAGGGACTGTGCTGTTGCTGAACCTTGCTGTCTTGGAGAATAAGCCATGATGTCTACCCAGACTGCTAGAACTGTGTGAGTGGAGGTGTATTTTGCATTTGAGGTTTGCGAGAAAGTCTTGAGCATGGAAAAAAATGAAGACCAAATCAGAATATCAATCCTCCTGCTATCTACTGAAAGCAAAAAGTTCAGACTACCTTTGAATGCTTTCTAATACTGCATTGGAAATGGCCTGATTTTCCTCTCCTTCTGCTAACAGACAGCAGCTATCAAAACATATTTTCTTTGAAAGGTATGATAAGAAACAAGTGGTTATAGCTTGAATGATTGCAAAGGCTGTGTATTTCCTTATTCAACATGATCTTTAACCAGGGAGATAATTTCTAATCAAGTCCTTAAGTGATCTTACTGTGACCTGATTAAAAAAAAAAAAGTGACGTATCTCCACAAGGATCATCTTAGCAGAACTAACTGAAAATCCACTCTTAAGTTTCAAGAGATTATCTGAAATTACTGCAAGTTGAGTTTCAAAGGGTGATAAGGACTTATCCTCAGTGAAAATGAGGAGTTTTGGATAAGGTAGCTGTACAGATCCATCTTCTGGACTTAACTATTACTATTGCCAAAGAAGGGCTTTACCAGAGAGAAAGTGAAATTGTGGTATGGCAGAGACCTATATGGTATCCAAAAGGGGAGGTAAAAGAAAAAGATCCAGATGAAGTAGTCATACAAACTCTTTAGGGTCAGGTTTCAGACTCTTATGAGGTGTCTTGGGCTTGAAAGAGAAAGGATGCTCTGGAACCTAAAAATACTGGTAATAAACACAATGATCACGTCCTTCTCTCATCTTACCCTCAGGAGAGCTCCTGGTCAGAGTGTGACAGGAAGGAAACTGTGTGGCAGCCTGACATGGGGTTGGAGCACATGATGTATTTATGGATGCTTGCAGTTCCTCACATTGACAATTAACTTTGTCTTTGGAAAAGGCCTGACACCCTGTGTGTGGAGGTTATCTTATCGACCCTCCCATGTAGGAAGGAAACCATCAGGATTTAAGGGGATGAAACACAACAGTGAGGGGGCACTCACTGCATACCCTTAAAAAATCCTGATTTCTATGAAAGCAAGAATAAAACAGTTAGGAGAAGTATTATTCACAGAAAGAGGGTACAACATTAGTAGATAACAAACTATTTGAAGACAAATCTTCATGCACTGCTTATCTAACCAGATAAAGAGGGGCCCTTAGGTGCAGACCACGTTCCAACACAGTTAAGCAAGTCCATAGAGACAAAATGGGACAAACCTTTAGAAACTGAAAGGACAGAGAGAGTCAGTTCCTTGCAGTGACTGAGTCTGACACAGTTTCAATGAGTCCCAGAACCTCTGCCAACACTGGGTAAGACCTTTGCATTGTCAACAATGATGCCAGGGCACAGGCAGGTAAGAGGCACCATTTCTGGCGTGGCTGCCTTTCAAAGCCACCAGTCAACAAAGCAAGAAGAGAGGGCTGCCCTGTTACATCTGACATTAGGAGCTCCTGATGTCTATAACTTTGTAGAAGTCCTTGGAGTGGTGGGAAGAGAGAAGGAAGAACCTTTTTTTAGAAGTGATCTTAGTCCCTCAAAAACTGGAATATGCCCTATATATTTCACAGGTTTGTGACACGAAAATACATAGTCAAAAACACACAAGTCAGAAACGGATTGCTTTAGCACTGAAACCATTTGTAACAATATCTGAGCTAAGACCACTGTGATAAATTTGAATTTGAAACTAGAGGAGTTCAGTTTCCTCAAAACTAGGATGGATCACTATAATTCATTCTTTCTGGTGTTACAAAACAGCCACTTTTCTCCAAGGTGAGATAGTACAAGCCTGAGGCTCCTAGATTTATCATGTAGTTGCTCCACACTAATGCAAGGCTTTTGTTCTTGCAAGAGGTATGAAAAGGGAATGTAGCTGAGATGTGAAAAGTGGGCAAGAAAACAAATGGAGTACTGTTCTCCTTGGAGGTGAGGTCTACATAATCCTTTTCCAGAAGTGACAGACTGACACAGAAGAAAGAGAGGAATAGTCAGCAAAGTTTAGCAAACATCTCTTCAAATAACAATTCATAATGAGTTACTCAGTCTGACTAACATTAAAATGTCAATGAAAGACAAGTAAGTAACTATCATTACATGAATTCCATAGGAGTAGAAAGCAAAAAGTGCAGTTGGCTGATTTCATTATAACAGTGGTCACTTGATACCACATTATTGCTTTTAGTAGACTTTATTGAAGTACACCAAAAATTTAGACTTTGCAATAATGGTAGTTTCAAAAAGTCCGGTGTAGACAACATCAAAGAGATACCCCATGCAGTAAGTGGGTCTTTGTCCACCCCTTTTGTTATCACAGACATGAAGTACATGGTGCGTGTATAGACCTGCAGTGCAGAAACTATATCCACACACAAACAGATACAACAAAAGCATATCTGGCTTTAACCATGTATATTATGGTAGCTCTGACAAGGTAAAAATCCATAGTGCTCCATGTCAGAACTGGATGAATTATTAAAACTACTGGTATTTAGCTGTAGGAATGTTGTTATATTTTCAAGAGAAATAAAATTACAGTTCTCAATCATATTTGACATTTTTTCCCTTTCTTGGCTTCTTCTCTTTCTAGGGTTCAATTCTAACAGCCAGCTCAGAAATCCATCTCTGCTGTATTTTCCCTTTCTCTCAATTTCTCCCCAGTCTTTCCAAAAAAAGCTGTAATGGAAAAATAATAATAACAATTTGACTCTGCAAAGCTGCTATATAGAATCATAGAATCACTAAGGTTGGAAAAGACTTCTAAGATCATTGAATCTGACATTAACCACAGTGTTCACCACTAAACCATGTCCCCAGGTGCCACATCCACACAACTTTAGAACACTTCCAAGTTCATATGGGAAATAAAAAATAAACCCATACTTTTTAAGCTGTCACAGTGTTATGAACCTAACAAATAAACCAATTATCTGAAAATAGATACTGTATAGATGTATATAAATTATGATTAATATTTCAGTCTAAAAACCTTACAGTTGAGATATTAGGTTCTCATCCTGTTTCAGTACTGTATTTCAGAACACATAATATTTGGTTTGAACATCTGTATAGCTATTACTCTCTCTTTAATATAAGAGCTTCTAATGTGAAATTGAAAAACGTGTTAGTGCTTGCAGACAATTCCTCATGAAGGAAGTCTTCAGACAGAGATGTTTTATTATATTAACATTTTCTTAGACCTCAACTGCAGTGAGGGTACCAGTGAGGGACTGCTAATGTCATGACTGTCACTTCATTCAGTGTGGCACACACAGAGATAAGAAAGTTCTCCGTCATGCAGAAGCAAGGTTTCCATATGCAAGCTGTGGACTTAGAGACATTTATTTTTTTTTAATCAATGATTTAAACATTAAATATGCATTCTCTTTTTTATTATGGTCATAAGGGATGAAAAAAACTGCTCATCAGCTGATTAAATGACATGTTGCTCAATAAAGATTAAACAAAAGCTATGTGCGATGTCAGAGACAGCCCTTAAATGAAAGGAAATTTCAATCGCATTAAGCTGGTAAAAGCACTGAGACAAACACCATACATTTTAAACTGTGTGCATATCGAACTCTAGTTTGCCTTAGGTAATGATGTATTTGACAACTTTCAAGCCATTAAAGGATAAATGTGCTTTGCTTCTACTAAATTTCACTGGGGAAAATATTCCATTTAGAAAAATACAAACTCAAAATCTATGACAACAAAAGCAAGTAAATTATGTAAACACAGTTTCTTTTTGTATATTTGGGTATCACAGTGTTAAAACCCTACCACAGTATTGTGTTTGGGAAGAGGCAGCTCTTAAATAATTCCAGATTTAAGTTCCAACATCTGAAAATAAGAGTTACTTATAAACTCAGTGCTCCTAACTACCTTCACTACAGACAATTTTTAGAGAAAAAAATCCAACTTCTTTGAAGCCCAAATACCACAAGGGTAAATTTTATACTTCACTGTGATCGAATTATGTTTCATAAGGTATATAAAACGTGCAAACAACTGGTTCACAAAGTGGACATCCAACCCCATTTGGGAGTGTCCTTGGCTGAAATACTATCTACATCATTGCTATCAGACCTCACCCCTGCTGAAGTTAAGATAGCAAAGCAAATCCTTAGAAATTAGAAACAATTTTCAGAAGATAGTCTTGCAACCTTGATTCAGCATGTGCCTAATATCTGATCATGTGATCACATAGGATTTATCATCCTCTGCAGATATTTACTGCATGGGAAACAGCTTTTTTTTTTTTTTTAATCTTTAATCTCTTGAGTTACATCCATAATCCATGATCATGCCAGCAGCATAATTCTCATTTCCAGTGAGAGAGCAGCAGCAGCGATTCCTGCTGCTCTGCATTCAGGATTTAGTAAAGACATATCTTGAAGACACAAAGTGTGAAGTCATACACCATCCAGAGTAAAGGTATGGGACCTGCTGGGGGAAAATGAAGCTTCCACATTGAACTCAGGAGTGTGGTGTATGCTTTCTAATGGATAACTTGGAAGAAGGTGCATAACATTGCAGTTTCCCCTACTCTGTTATAGAGGCACATCTGTGCCCCTGAGTGGGTCCCACAAACAAAGGTGAGTGACTTGACCACCATCTTGAGGGGCAAAGCCTAAGGCAAAACTTGTATAAAATGTTTAGGAAATATGCGTTTCCAACTGGAGTTAGGTGAAGCCAGATAGAGGGAGCACAGCAGAGGTAGGATGTCATTCATAATGACTTCCACAAGCATCCCATTCTGGAGTGGTTTTATGGTGTCACATATTCAAATTCAAAGCCATCCATCCAAAGATCAGCAAGAGTCTTTTTAATTTTTTTTCTGATCGAAGGGAGAAGCTTGAGAACAGACACTCTAATGAGAGGATGACAGTGGTGGCAGGAGTTGGATTTAGACCTACCAGAAGAGTCTGAGGTGCACTGTACAGCAGAGAAGCAGAAGGGATTGCACAACAGCTCTCCAGCCTCATGTATGATGAAATTAAGGAGTCCTTTGTAAGAAATCACAGGAAGTCATTCCTGATAACTCTTTTGTATTGATATGAGTCACATCATTTGGCACCATGCAGAAGAATTGATAAATAAGGTAGCAATTTGGGCTAGAAGGACACACATCTGTATATTAGCTCTAAGTGCAGACCTAGCTACATAATTTCTTTGTCATTGCTCCCTTTCAACTTCTGCCTAAAATTTGAGTGAGAGAGTCCCAGGGAAACAAAAAAAACAGGGATAACCATTTGTTCCTGAGAAAGGACAAGGAACAGGATGATGAGAGAGAAAAATATTTGTCGTCAAAAGGACAAATTAAAACAGACACCACACAAGCAATTAATAAATTTTCACTGACATCAGTCAGAAACCCACGGTCCATACCAAGTTCTTTGCATTCATTAGATGTTTGCTTTTTAGCTGCATTTCACATGAATAAACCACAAAGGAAAGAAATTCCAAAAAGCAGCAAAGTGCCTATAAGTCTACTCTGGAAAACAGAACATCTCCGCTTTCTGAGACTAAGTAGAAGAACCTGAAAAGCCAGTGAGCACCTTAAGTTTTGGAGATATACATCCACTTTTTTAAAACTAAAATTTTCAAATATGGAAAAGAGTTTCTGATTTGTATGTGAATGTGTCTTGTAAATTTTTTATTACAAGAGCTGGCTCTGATGCAAATGACCTTCAGTTTACACTGCAAACTCTATACATCAGTCCATGTTAGAAAAATCTTAATATCAAAAGTATCTCTTCTTGCAATGGAGTCACATATTGTTACATGTTCCTGAGTTCATATGAGCAACTCTCCACAGAACTCTCATTTGTCCCTACTCTAACTAGGAAGAGCAATTTTTAAACATCTCACCTTGGACATTTAATAAAAATTACTTTGAAATACTATTCCTTAAGCCATTTTTTTTCTTTCAAGATCAAACATTACAAGGGAACAAAAGCGCTTTTTTTCACACATCCCAGACTGAAATGCAGACAACTAGATAGCAGACAGAAAAGACTGTAGGAAAATGAGACATTTATGTTGTCATATAATATTTAAGCAATGGTTCAGCTCAAAATCATCTTTTAAAACAAACATAAAAACAGTGAATCAAAACTTTTAGTATGGTCATTCAGACCTAACCTGAGCCCTAAGGAGTCCCAGTAAATAACATATATTTGGATTTTAAATGGCTTAATAACAGCAACTTCTAAAAACATATTCTTAATCTTAACTACTTTCATGCTTTTACTCCTAGCACAAATTACACCCACACTGACCCTACAGGTGATACACAGATCAGTCCAAACCCAATGAAAACCCTATCAGTGAAAAGATGAGTGGGGATCATGATCAGAATCATAGTGCCAAATAGTTAATTATTATTTTAAAATACACACTGTATATATATGTACGTAAAGTAACATTGGTTTTAGACTGAGAAAATATCCTATGTACATGACAGTACAAGAGTGATTTGTTCAGTCCTGTGTCCTGAAGTAAAAAGCAGACCCTTCCTTTTCTTCCATCACTAACATGATTTCTGTGGGTGTTTGTTACCTGTGAAATGACCTTCTCCGCTGTACAGTCTTCTAGAGAGAACATCACTGTTCTTACAGGGACTGACCAGTTCAAAACATATTCCATTATTTGTTTCCCAAAAGAGAGATTAAACCTGGTTTATACCCAAAGTTAGTTAAGATATATTAAAGACGTACCTCCTCCGTGGCTCTGACAGAGATACGGGAACCTCCACACATTTCCTAAGCCCACACAAAACCCTACGCACGTCAGCATATACTGAGCCTTGTTATCCCATTTTGGTCTGGAGTCTGCCTCTTCTTTCTCAAGGACCTCAAGTTCAGCATGAGAAGGTATCCTGTCCTCCAGGCCAGGATTGGGCAACTTTAGCTTTACCATATTTTAAATTTCCTGACAGAAAACACTGCCACAGTGAGGAACAACGAAAGAGGCAGCTAGTCAGAAACCTGCTCAAAAAGAGACCATCTATTTGCTGTCTTCAGCTATATATAGTGAACCTTTGGCACTAGACTTGTAAGTGCATGCTTGTGGTAAAAAGAAGCGTCAGCAAATCATTCGATTGACCAAGTCAGCTCTGACACTTATTAATGCTTTATCTGTCAAGGTTTTATGGAACAGTCCGTTCATCTAGCAGAAGACATGGATTTCAGCTAATGTAATTCAGGAGATAATTTGGCTATAAACTGTAATCTCCTATGAGGATACATAACACCCCTTGCCACTCCCCTGCCTAAACTCACTTAAATACATATATAGCCCTAGTAAATATGAAGTAATAAGATTCCACTGGTCTAAGACCAAATATAGAAACATTATATCATTTTTTATCAGGAAGATAAACATCTTGTGACTCACCATCACATTCAATTTCTCATAGCGTTCACTTACAAAACTGTATGTTTCGTGTTCCTTTGCAACAGACCTGAATGTTCTGACCAAAAGGATGGGAAATGAAAGGGATTATAAAATCTGACCTTTAAAGTCATAAGCATAATTTGCTTACACTAACGCCTTTAACTGTTACAGAACAAGGTCTGAAGAACAGAGAGTCTTTTTTATAAATGGTCTTGAAATCAAAGGTCCCTTCACCTTTTAAATGACCCTAGATACACTGGTCCAAAATAAAAAAGAGGTACTGGTTAACAAATACCACAGATACTAGTCACATACTCATTATTTCAGCACAATTATAAAAAAAACTTCCATTTGTACCTCAGTGTTATCAAAAGATAAGTACTTGCCACTGAAAACTATATAAAATCTAACACTACATTTATCATAAGAATTTTTTTCAGCTAAGCCCTATAGGCTCATTGCATACAATTATACAAGATCATCAAAATAAAGAACTAGAAAAGATCTTGTAATTCCAGCCCATGGCAAAGGAGGTGAACACATCGCAGCATCCCTTTACAATCTTATCGTCTCGATTCTAAGTTGATTCTAAAGGCTGTTCATTATCTTTTGAGTAGAAAAGTTACAAAAAAAGTCTTCATCCTTCATGTGGATGACTGTATACAGTAGCCCAGATGAATTTTCCCTGCAATAAGTATTAATATTTGCCTAATTTGACCTGAAATATCTCTCGGTTTGCCTAGTGATAGTACTTGCCTTTTTCATGACCCTGTCAGGTCTGTGGATGAGCTGTTTCCTGATTAACCACTGGATCATCAACTTTCTTCTCCTTTGGCAATTTCAACTACAGATTTCCTATCTTGCAGCAGAACAACTTCATCTAAGCTGCCAAATGCATATGTTCAGTTTCACTCACTTTCTGCTACTCCAGTGCATTGAGCTGCTCAGATCTTCCTGAATTGATACTTTTTCAGCATTCACAATATTTCTGAGATTGTGTCATGAGTATTTCATTAACATGCTACTACTTTTTGTCCTTAGTCATTAGTGGAAGAATGACAAAACACTGCTCCTAAACTGATCTTTAAGGAACTGCCATAGTAACCTCCCCTTAGACCACCATTTCTGCTTTCAGCTGAGCTTACCATCATAATTAGATCTTTACCAAGTTCTTTGTTCATAGAGTCATCATAGAATCATAGAATGGTTTGGGAGGGACATCAAAGGTCATCTAGTTCCCACCCCCCAGCCATAGGCAGGGACATCTTCCACTAGACCAAGTTGCTCAAAGCCTCATCCAACCTGTGGATAGGGCATCCGCAACTTCTCTGAGAAACTTGTTCCAGTGACTTACCGAGTTCATAGTGAAGAATTTCTTCCTAATATCTAATCTAAACCTATTCCTTTCATTTTGAAGCCATTACCCCTTGTCCTAACACTGCACGCCCTGTCAAACGTACCTCTCTCGCTTCCTTGTGGCTCCCTTTAGGTACCTGAAGGTGGTCTAGGGTCTCCTGGGAGCCTTCTTCATATGAGAGGTGTGATCATCTTTGTGGACTCCTCTGGATCAGTTCCAACAATCTTTCTTGTGCAGAGGGTCCCAGAGTTGGATGCATAACTCTGGGTGGTGTCTCACATGGGCAGAGTAGAGGGGAGAATCACCTCCCTTGACCTGCTAGTCACACTTTTTTGGATAAGTCTTCTGGGCTGCAAGCACACCGTTGGCTCATGTCCAGCTTTATGGCCATCAACATCCGGAATTCCTTCTCCCCTGGACTACTCTCAGTCCATTCTCCACCCAGCCTGTATTTGCACTTGGGATTGCCCTGACCCAGGTGGAGCAGCTTGCTTGGGCTGGTTGAACCCCATTATGTTCTCATGTGCCCACTTCTCAAGCTTGTCCAGGTCCTCCTCAAACCTTCCTTCTGTTGTATCAACTGCACCACTTTGTTCATGCTGCATCTCCTGTTTAGTTCAGTTCATACATCTAGTTGTGGTCTCGTGGCAACTGGTCTACTGAAAATTTCTCTCTGCTAAGTTTCACGTGCAAGCAGTCTCTATCAGGATTCAAAAATACATTCCAAATTGCCTTCTGCTGAACAAATCCTGTTTTTGAAGAATTTTATCTACGGTAATGCAAGGTTCCAGTGGTTGTTAGTTATCTATCAGTTGTTAAATATTTGCAGAAGCAAATGTGCTGGTATAGCATCTAGCTCAAATTTCTTTATCGCTGTAATAGCTAATGACTTTGGAAAAAAGCACAGTGCTTTTTTCTGAAGGACTTGTGGCAGCAATGACACCATCTCCTACATGACCCGCAGGTGTTCGGAGGGGTTGTCTATATTGCCACCCTGTGGATTTGAACAAGCAAGTTGGAGCTGCTCTTTCATAGTCACAGTCACTCGTTTATTCAGCAGAGCCCTTTCCTGTGCTCTGAGGTAAACTTCTTGTTCAAGTAATGCCAAGCTTGCATTTGGCAGGTCCCACAAGGTTTGTTGTGGCTAATAAACCTCCACGAAATCCACCCTTTCACAATATAGGCTGCTAAACAAGACATGTATTGCAAACTGCTAATTGTAAATGCAGATGTTACACTTAGATTGGATTACTTAAAACATTTCTAATGACACATTTGTCTTTTTGTCTACTACCCCCATACTTTTAATGTACTATTTTTTCAAAAGTTAAAAAAGGCTATACAAAAGAAGTGAGCTAACTTGTCTGTAAATAACACACAATTTTACAAAGACTTGAATAAGAAGGAAGAGCCCCATATTTTACTGGAACATATACACATAGGCATAGTGGAAGAATATGGGCATACTGCTTTTCTTAGATGAACATGTCTTTCATCTCGCAGGATGATGACAGTGTTACAAAAGAGTATGAGAGGGGTGGCAGTAAAGAAGACGAATGGCTGAAGAAGGTTATAGGGGATATAAATTGAGGCAACAAGAAGAACAGAGCCACTCACTTCCTTTTCTGGAGCCAGCTGTGGGAATGGTGTGGTACCACCTGGGCTGAGGAACTCCTGGCTATGGGCAACCCTCAGAATGTCTGTGGTGGTCTGGCTCCACAGGGACTGTTCCCAGCTGGAAGACAATCTGTCTTCCCTGCAGTGCCTGACACATTTTACCAAACTGGCCACCTGGCAGCTGATCCTGCTCCGACCTTGTGGGAGTCTCTCTCTGTGCCAGCACAGGCACTCCTGACCCAGCACAGTTTACTTCCAGACCTTCAGGAAGCCATCCCCATATAAAGAAGGACTGAAAGGACGTGGGAGGTGGGAGTCAGCCTCTTCTCCCAGGTAACAAGTGACCAGAGGAAATGGACTCAAGTTGTGCCAAGGGAGGTTTAGAATTGGATGCTAGGGAAAAATTCTTCCTGGAAAGGGTGGCCAGGCTTTGAAACAGGCTTCCCAGGGAAGTAGTTGAATCGCCAGCCTTGAAGGTGTTCAAAAGGTGCGTGGATGTGGCACCTGGGGACATAGTTTAGAGGTGAACATGGTGGTGGTGGGTTAACAATTGGACTCGACAATCTTAGAGGTCTTTTTCAATCTTAATTGTTCTACGATTCTGTGATTCTAAGGGCAGCTTCTCCTTTCCTGAGCGGAGTTGGCTGACTGAAGGACCTGGCTGAAGCTTGTCTGGAGTGCTTCACACTCCCCTCCTCCACCATGGAAGGAGCCCCAGCTGCCTCTGAGGACATGCGTTGTGTTGAGTGTGCCAGGGCCCCTATGGGCACTGACAGGGCCCAGCCAAGCTACACTGAGGACTGGCCAGAACTATGACAGCAGCTGGTGTTGGCATGGCAACCCTTACATGTGCAGGTTGTTACGCTTTCCACATTTGGAAACTGCTGAAGCAGACGATTACAGAGATGGCAAAGAGGATTTCAACTTTTAGTCTTCCATTGCACTGTAAAGGAGGATTTGAACAGAAAAGAAGTAGGCAAGACAGCTTGCCTTCTTTTAGGTGTAAGTCCATCTGCTGACAAGGCCAAAATCGGACAGCACACAGAAATATCAGGATTTTGAATCACCCTGATGAGGTGGATCACCATACTCAGTAACAAAAATAAATTAGGCAAAAGACTGGAAACCCAGCACTACAAGTGCTGAAATCAGAAACCTTGAGTCACAGAAGACTTATCAGATTCATTGTGCAACAGCTTTCAGATCAACTTGCTCTGCACAGGTTCATTACGCTGTATTGATTGTTCCTATTTATTGTGATAATAAAATGTTCGAGATTATTTAAAAGCAATCTGAAATCTTTTACAGCTATCTAAAGTTATGTGCAGTTATGTTCCTGTGAGGACCAGGGAGTTGAAATTGATGATCCTTCTGGGTCCCTTCCAACTTGAGATATTCTATGATTCTATGATTCTTCTGCCCTCCATCATGGGCTGGAAGAAACTGTAGTGGGGGAACTTCTTTTGGCTGGATCCTGTGAAGGAGAGGACAAAGAGAAACCAGCAAGACAGAGCAGGGACCTCTTCTTTAGAAAAAAAAAAAAATCCTTTCCTATAAAGCCACTGAGAAAAGCAGAGAGCACCAGCAATATATGTAGTTGGCATGCAGCCATAGTTTCAGGCATGAAATACAATACAGTCCTTTCCTTGTGATTTCATCCTCCATGATATGACATAGGACAAATCTGTAACTCTCCAGATATTTTTATCTGGACTTACTATATAGCATGCTATTAGGATTAACCACATTACTCTATGACCCCTTTTAGTACTGTAGCAGATAATGATGTGAAACCTCTTAGTCTAGTGATTCTATAGCACTGTCTTACCAGCATTAATCATATTTTCTTTCCAGTCAGTCTCTGCTTAGTAGTCAAAGCATCATATACAGTAATGCAATTACTCCTGATTGTGTGATAAGCCTAAACCAGGAAAAGATGGAAATGTAAAGATGGTGGTAACTATACAGCCAAATGCCTAAGGCACAGGATTCTCATTTGGAAGAGTAAATTGCTAAAGATGTAATAAAAGTGAAAAAGAAGAAGAAAATTCAAAGGTTAAATTAAATAGCCTCTCTAACAACCCATCCCTGGTTGGACCATCCTTTAAAATACGTGGAGAAAACACAAAATCCTTATACAAGTTGCCCATGGGTCACATCCTTGAACAGCTGTGCAGAGAGGGAGCACTGAAACCCAGGCTTGGGAGGAGACTCAAATCACCAGCCTAAGGGACATATTAGAAGGGGAAAGATGCAGGCAAAATATTTCAGAGTTGCTTAGTTTTAAGGGTAATAATCAATGGCAGGTGGTCATGCAGTTTACTTTGCCAATAAATGATCTGTAGATCTTTAACTTGATCTAAGTTTTATGCTCTGTTGTTCTTAAACTTTACGTGATAAGTAACCAAAAGGCACTCTTCATCTGGCATGATTTGATTTCCTATGTTTGTGCTTCAAGGCTGCTGCCATCAACCCACAGCAGTTCAAGCAGGGATACCTTGAAGGCTTTAGAGACATCTAATAAACTGTGGAAGCTAAATCTCTTCCTATGAAATTGTAAAATTCTCCAGTTTCGAGAGAGGTCTTTTGGTGCTATCAAGTATCACTGCAGAGGGGAAATAAGACAGCACTGAGCTGTCATTGGAAATTTGTCTCAGGCTATTGGGAACGCAACAGAGGTGGGACTTCCACAAGCATCCCATTCTGGAGTGGTTGTATGGTGTCAAGGAGTTTCCTTCAGCAATCTGACATTCCTAGAAATTCATGTTTATTGTGGAAGTAGCAGAGTCCTTAGCCACAGAAGTATTTAAGGAAACAAGCTATGAACAGTAGTTCATAGTGTAGTTCATCCAGAACCGAGCTGACACTGATATCCATGTGGCCTTTCTCTCCTTTTTATCACCGAGAAAGAGGCACAATTGTTATATTTGTCTATACTAGTAGTTTCCATAATACTTACTTCAGTGTTATATATAAATATTTCAGTAAAGTAATATCAGCTCCAGCAGCATCATGGTTTGCTTTGTTTGGTTCTTCTTGTTGACAGCAGGGAGGAAGATGTGCTGTCCTTAATATTTCACTGCATTCAGTCAGAAGATCACCAAAATATTGCTTTCATCTTTGAAGAATACATTTCATCTTAGGAATAGCTTTGGGGGAAAATTCAGTTAAGGGGCATAGGTGTGAAAATACTTCTGTGGATAGCACGAAATTATCTGATCTCATGATTAGAGGGCTGGAGCACCTCTCCTACAAAGATGGGATGAGAGATATGGGGTTGTTCAGTCTAGAGAAGAAAATACTCAGGGGAGACCTTATTGCAGTACTTCAAGGAGGCTTATAGGAACATAGGGACAAATTTTTAGCACGGCCTGTTGTGATAGGACAAGAGGTAATGGTTTTAAACTAAAAGAGGGTTGATTTAGACTAGATATAAGGAAGAATTTTTTTACCCCACTAGGGTGGTGAAACACTGGAACAGGTTGCCCAGAGAGGTGGCAGATGCCCCATCCCTGGAAATATTCAAGATCAGGTTGGACAGGGCTCAGAGCAACCTCATCTAGTTAAAGATGTCTCTGCTCATTGTGGAAGGGTTGGAATAGATGAGCTTTAAAGGTCCCTTTCAACCCAAACCATTCTATGATTTTATGATGCCCAGAAACCCCCTAAATTTCTTAGCCAGTTTAAGTGCTATTGCTTGGATCTGTCTCACCAAACATCTCCTCTCTAGCAGGCAGCAGAACATGTTGACAGCTATAGGTTGTTGCTTGCTACTTTAATTAAGCAATGAACAGTGTTCTTTAATCAAGTTCGGTACTATTTTCCTTTCCAGTGCTGGAATATACAATGAGATGCTAATCAGGTGCCAAACTGTATCCAACTCCTGCATGCCGCCTTTGCACAGAGATCTACTCTAGTACCCTCTTTGGTGGAGAAAAGTTCATTCTGTCTCGGTCATGGAGCACCGTGTTTTTGCTCATCTTTCTTGTTATTACGCTTCAGCGGTGTTTGGGCCAGGGGGGTCTGACTGTGTAGCACTGGAGATGTGCTCCAGAATTGCTCATGGGAGCAGAAGATGCTGCTGAGGCTGCCGGCTGGAAGAGCCACTAGCCACAAGGGGGAGGCAGCAACCAGTGATACGAAGCACCAACCACTGTACCTGAGGATTTCATTCTGATTGTGTAAGTCAAGTCTAGAGAAATATAAACCACCCTTATAAAGAACAGAGTGAAGGGGCATTTTTTTCTGCAGCTGGACAGCTCGGGCTAGTATCAGCACACAGGGCTGTTGGGGTGCATGACTGAATGGCCACCACCACAGGTCTCACAATCCCTCAGCTCTCTTCAAACTCTTCTATTCACAGACTCGTTTCCAGAGGCACAATTTACTTTCAGTTGTTTGGTGGTTGCCTTGAGTATTATACACAGCTACTAGCATTTTCAGGGCTATTTTACCAGTAATGTTTCATCTTTTGACTTTCTCCAGTGGCTAACCATAATCTTTCTGTAATTAGTTTCTTTGCACAACTCCTTCCACAGTAATGTCTCACACAATGGTACCTTGTGGGTAACGATACATGCTATTACTGTGCTTGTCCACTTGGAATAAAGCTTGCCACACAGGTAACTTGTCAGCCATCACCTTTAGTGCTGTTACCCAGTATTCTGTCACATGTACAAGCTGGGAGGTGAGATCATTTTTTAACAGCCCTTCTGATGTTAAGGTCCAGGTTGTCCCCTTAACATCTGCATGGTTCACCAAATTTGTGATTCTTGGTACCTGGTAGGTCTTCACAGTTGTCAGCACTCTGTAAAGGTTTTGACAGAGCTTTTCTCATGTTAGAAAACCAAGAATCAAGTTTCAATATTCAAGTTTAGATGTCCCTATCCAGAGGTATATTTTCAACCAAGGGTATTTTTCAGTCTCCTGGAGCAATTGTGTTAGGTTTATATTGAACACTTGCCAATGGTTGCAGTCATTAATCATGTAAGAGTCATGGATGGGGTTGATGAAAAAGCCATGACGTTTCTTCCTCCTGGGTTTTTAGGTTGGTGCAAATACAAGAAGGTTGCTGTGAGGGAGACAATGTTTTGCATCCTCTCCCATATGTTGCTTGGCAAAACCAAGTCATCAACAAAGGCCAAGGCGGTAATCTGGTTTTGCTCTGGAGGAATGCATAGCCATATTTTTCTAGGCTGCAGAATAATGGACTGATTCGATGACATTGGATCCCCTTGTTTGACAGTGACCTTGATGGTAATTGGCTTAGCATGATCCTTTGGCATGGTGGTGACACTTACAGATCAAGTTTCATCTGACCACATGTTCAGAGAGTTCTCTTTACTTCAGGACCAAAAGGTATGCTCATGGGTCACTGAGTAGGAGGCCTTAGCCATTTCTGTGAATACTCCCCACAAGGTTTATGTTTTTCTGGTAGCACATTGAATGATAACTTGGAGTGATTGTACACTCTCAGAGAACCCAGGTTCAGATATAAGGCCTCTTTGTTACCCACTGACCCTTAATAGGCCGAGCTTTTGTTACCCTGGTTGTCAGAATCTACGTAAAGAGTATTAAGATGCTTGATCAAATTGTGATGGGACTCTCAGTTTTGCCACCAAAGTTGATGTCAGTATCAATATTGTTCTGTGTTCCTTCATACTACCCAGTACACATGCAAAGTCAAAGTTCTGCTAATACCAGTCCTTAGGGGGTCTGTCTGTACTAGGCCTTTTAAACTTACTTGGTCTAGGTGAGGTGCTGAAGTTTTACTTTTCTTTTATCTTCTTCAAAATGTTTTTAGGTGTTATCAGCTTAAAAGGCCAATTTGTCCACTTTCCAAGATTTTGAAACTTCTGCCCTGTTGAGAAATGGTTTCTCGCTCTTACACTTGACCTACTGAACATACTGCTGTGCACATTAACAGAGAGAACATCTACTGTTTTTATCGAAATACCTTGCATAGGGTAATGCTCACAGGGGGAATTGGATCTTTTGACCAAGACAACTGGATGCTGATGTTGCAAACACCCCCCAATGGTGTCTTCAGCTAGATGGGCTGAGACTTCCCAGACTGCTCTGGTGAATTCTGTGTGATCATTACAGCATATGCATGATCAGTTCTTGTTGATTACCTTAAGGTATGTAAGAAACACATCTTAATTATGAATAAAAGATAGCCCCACATGCCTATCTTTTCATAGGCAGGAACAATTTCCACTGGCTATATAAAATTATGCATGCTTTGGCCAATTCCAGAATTGACAGCAGGAGCTGCGTGGGGAAATCCCTGGCTGTGTGCTGGACCTTTCACCCCAAGTCATTAAGCAATATATCTTAACAGACAGATACCATCCATCAGCTTACAGAGCAGAGTTCCTGCCTATCAGCAGGAGCTCCCTGGGGAAAACCCTGCATGTCCCCAGCTGCTGGGAAAGATCCGGCAGCAATCAGTCGGTTGTTTTGTTGTGAAGTGGCCACTGATCTCCTCATTCCCAAACGATGCTGAATTCCAGTGAGTTACTTCTTAGCAGATCCATCTGTTGTCTCAGCTATGCAGTGATTAGCTGGAAAGCTCCTGGACCAGGCAGTCAGTTAATGACCAAGTGCCCTTTGCATGCAGACCAGCAAAGCCTTCATATCCAGCTGTACCAAAACTGCAAACATAAACCTGACTTTCATCCCTGTATCACAGCAATAACTCAAATTCCTTTGATTTTACCACAATACCTGAACTGCTGACCACTTTCTGCCTTGTATCACTATTTTCTCATCCCCACACACGAGTGCTCAAAAGTATGCTCTACAGAGCCAGGAGGTGGCAAAGGATTGTGTCAAATACAAACAGATTGAGGATCTTGTATGATGGGAACAAGGATTTCCAGAGTGTCTGAACACTGCCCTAGAGCAGCTGGGTTGTAGTTTTTCACAGGGAGAATGAAGAGGAGGAAAATAAAAACAGCTGACATGCAGAATGAGACCATCTGAGGGATTCTGGAGGAAGGCAGAATATTCTACACAACATTCTATCTATAAGGATGACCCCAGTCTTTCTTAGGGATTGTCATCTTTAAACCCATATCTTTAGTTAATGCTGGTGCACTTACCTGTTTGATGATACTGTTCTTTCCTAAGAAACACATTTTCTTCTCAGCTCCAAGACCAATACTTTTTACATGCCAATTTAAAAAATGTATAATTTGTCAGACCTAAAATGGTGCAATTAGCTTGGAAAGTTGCAATAGCATAGTAAATTCCATTCCTCCCACCCACCTTGTCCAAGCTGCAAAACAGTGCAGAAATATGTAAGGGTTTTTATTAATTGTTACTGTTTAGCGAGTGACACTTTTCATAACAAAAAAACATTCATTACATATTTTGAAATTATTCTTGCACACTACATATATATGGGCAGTTTCAAACAATTAACCAATCCAGAATAACAGTGCTGAGCAAGATAAAACTTAAATTAGCATTTTCAACATAAGAAGCTACAAAGGGCGAATGTCTCAAAAATACATCCCACGCACACAAACATGGGTTTGGGCAGAAACTAACAGGACCATTGCTTCTAAACCAGTTACACACTTTTAAAAAGCCTCCTGAAGTAACTCTTCAGTCTTTATACAGTGATCTTCAAAGTCCATGAACAACAGTTCAGTGATTAGTTGAACAAATAACTGACACTTCTAAAAAAGAGAAAGTGAATAACACTTATTCTATTGCACTCAGCCCTGTACAATCGAGTGTGTGACGCTACCACATACTTATTTATACTGAAAAAACAGTATTTTACCCTCTTGATTATAATTTCTTTAAACATTTTCAGTGATGTCAGCGACAAACTACAAAAAAATGGAAAAGCGTAAAATCTTTGCTCTTTCAATACTAAGAGGTACAAATTCAAGGCATGAATCTCAAATACATTGGCATCGATTCCCCATCAGTCTGACGTTTGTCAGCTGAGTGGCTGAACTGCCTGCGCCGATGTGTGAAACGCGCCATAGCTGCATGGTCACTTTCCACTTTCAGAAGAAATTATACATGGGGTAAGTTATTCAAACTGATTTGTTCTACTCGGCAGTCAGGGTGTGTGCATATGGCCAGGGGCACCGGCTTGGCTCAGGCAGTCACGCAGGCAGTCACACGTGAGTAGTAACTCCGTTGCGTTCTCATCTCCCAACCCACACACGCTTGGCATCCAGCCAAACCGTGGTCCTTCTGGTGTTTGTGATGATCTCTTTTTTTTTCCTCCAAGTTTATTTAGTCTAGTACAACTTTATTAAAAAAAATTAGTACACAAAATACTAATAGATCAACACAACAGTATAATTAGTACCAACAGGGTGAGCAAAATCACAACTGCAAAACCGAGTAGTTGGGAAGTATCTATTTTGTTTAGGAATCTCATTTCACGTTAGGTAGTTTTACTGAGTAACTGGATTAGGCTGCACACACTATTTCAAAAGATTTATCTGCTGTCTTCTGTGCCCAGACTGAAATGAAACCAGGAGAAAACAGTAAGAGAAAAAACCCCACATCTATAAGAGTTCTCTGTTAAATTTGGATGGGCATTCACACAGCTGGATTGCTTCCAAGACATGGTTCTAGATGATTGCCTAGAGCAAACCTGTTTACCAAGTCTAGCCCTCAGGAAATAATGAACTGCTAATTAAAGAGCTGACAACCTACCAACACTAATCAAAGTCAAGTAACAGAGAAGACCGGATATTATAAACAGAAGGGTAAACATTGCCCCTTTGAGGCCTAAGGCTGGATTAAAAAGGAGGAAGAAAAAAGTTATCCAAAAGACATGGCACTGTTGAAAAAAAAAAAGTTCTTACTGCTAAAAGGAACCAAAGTATACTCAAAGTTTTAAGAGATTTCAGGCAATGGGGATTTTACTTGTTGATGTTAGTTTTTTTAATCTAGAGGTGATTATTTTCCTGTATTATTTTACTTTGCTTTATCTAAAATTTTATTTTTACCGTATCTATTTTTTTTTTACTAACCAAATTAAAAAGTCCCCTCTCTTAAAAGTTGGCAAAGCTTGTGTATCTGTAGGCTTTCATGATCAGCTGTACATGAAGTGGTGAACTGTAAGGTCAGAATTTAAGGGCTGTGGGGAAGTGTACTTCAGTTCTGGGATAACGGAGACAGTCGGAAAGGGAGACTGTGGCTACCAGTGCAGGCTGCTTTTAAGTTTCTATCTGGAAATAACAAACAGGGCCTGTCCAAGGAACAAAGCCAAGTGCAACAGTTGTAACCCAAGGAGGTTCCTGCAAGCTAACCAGGTAGCAGCCAGTGCCCTGGGAGGCAGAGGCAGCAGCATGGTAACATCATCCCTCATGGAGGCACATTGTTGGGTTACAACTAAAACTCTGACTGAGAAAAAAAAATACAACTATTCTTAACATATCTCGAATATGATGAGAATGTAACTTCCAAGTTTATACACTCTCGTACTCAGGAATGGATCCCAAGCCCCAACGAGACTTACATCAGTCTGTTCCTTTACGTGTTATTTTAATTAGCATCTTCTATGTGTTTCATTCGTAAAGTACTATTCATGTATCAAGCTGGAAGACACTGCAAGACTGATGAATTTGATACAGGATCATGCTATTCTCCCCCTCAGAATACTAATATGTACATTCATACACACATTCACACATGCACATACTTATATGAATGTATGTACAGACACGTAGGATTTGTATCAAGTAGCTTGCTCAAACATCGTCCCTTCCAAACATCTGCCTCAAAATCAGTCTTGCTTAAACAAACTTTGAAAAATGGTAATGATGATAATAAGAAGATAGTCTTAAGATACCACATAAAATGTCAGGGATAAGGAGCACAATGTGCTACCGCACTTGGGGGAGACAAACCACACTTCTCTGTCGACGGAGTGTGACCACCAACTAGGTAAATCCCTCTAAACCGAGTTCTATTTTGCTGCTTCTGATACCTGTCGAAGCTGGCCTATCTCTACACTACGCTGCAGTCTGCAATACAAACACACTCACAGAGTTTAAGAGCATGCACAGCTCGCCGGAGCGTCTGCTGTTAGTGAAAGGAAAGGCACCAGCACCACACATGCCATGCAAATACAAGTGCAGTGAGGAGGGGAGATGGCAACACAGTAGGAGAGTTGTTTAACAGCTTCGGACTACAACTGCGATTGTCCCTACTATGCATGGTGGATCACGCAGGATCCCATTACTTCCCCTACTTAGCGTTTTCCTAACATGGCCTTTTCTACCCTCTTGAACTTCTGTAGCTCAACAGCTAGTTCCCAGTTTCTCAGATATAGCCACATAAGCTTTCCATTTTGACTCTTGTTCCTGTTCAGCATAGTGCCACAGTAGTTATCATATTTGAAAATATCTTTTAAGCCACTTTCCACATGTAAAGCCATAGCAACAGGATCAGTTGCTGCTTTAACAAGCAGATTTTTCTCTATTTCTAGTCTCTGACTTCTGGGTACAACAAGACTGCAGTAGATGTCCTGCCTTTCTTTAAGTCCCTCTTCAAATTCTTTCAGTAAAATACTGGCTCTCTTTTGCCACTCTTCTTCCTTTGCCAGGCAACTCTGGTACAAGGTACCTTCTGCTCCTGAGTGCAAGAGGACTTGTTTTTCTCGCTCCAACTTCTCCTGCTCCTGCTCTAGGAACCTCCTTTCTTCTACTAGTTTGCGGCTCTGGGACACGAGGGCTTCGCGGTAACTCAGGGTTCTGTTGCGTTCCTTTTCCAGCTCCACCTCCAAGTGCGCAACAGCGCGACGGTTCTCCGTGATTATATCCCGGTATTTGCCTTCCAGGTCTTTTTGTAAAGATGAGTGCTTTTTATGGTACTCTTGTTTTTCTCTTTCTATTTCTTTTTGACATTCTCTGGTCCAGATCCAACCTACCATATATAAATGAGACTTCAGACACGAGTATAACATAAAATAACGCTGGGTGTGATTAACTAGCTATGCCTCAAGGGAAGCTACTAAGTGGTAAATAACTCTCCTACCCTCCTCAGTGATACTTACTTCTACTTACAAGTCCCCACAAAATGTATTTCTGTGGTCCCTCTTTCACAGTAAGTCACTTTAAACGATCACGTTTTCCCCAAAGTAAAATATTCCCTATTCTTTTACTGCCAATACTTGCACTACTTGGATTAAAGAAGGAAGAAAAGTCATACAGAAACAAACTGGAGGCTTCTAATTCAGGTACTACACTGAGAACTTTTCAGGTCCAGTATATAAATATACATCAGCAACTTCTTGGGTTGCTACCCTGGGGCTCTCTAGCACATCCTATGTCCACTCCTCCGAGGGAACTTTATAAATTATCTATAAATCTTATTAAACATAGATTCCATTCCACGTAGGAGAAATGGCCACTGCCTTAGGGTTACGAGCCGTGCTGGTTGTTTACAAACAAGAAGACCTGAGGAAATCCACAGACAGGGCACGGCTTTATCCCTGGGCTGCTGCAGAGCTCCGCCCCGGGCTGGGGGCGAGGCCCCGGCTCCGGCGCTACTTACGGAAGGCGGCCAAGCCCAGCATGGGGACCAGCAGGGCGTAGTTCCATCTGCTCCCGTCATCACCGGGATCGCGCCGATTGGGCTGGATGTTCCAGTGGGGAGGGTCGTTTAAGTTATTCATGAAGGCACCTGAGGCGTACAAAGGGGAGACGCGGCCTCAGCAGCGGAGGGGCCGCTCCCACCGCCACCATTCCCTCCCGCTGCGGGGCTGGGAATGCTGCCCGAGCCCCTCGGACGGCGGCCACGACACTTGGGAGCTTGGCCGAGCTCCGAGCGGCCAACCCGGACCGCCCCGGGGAGGCATCCCAGGCCCGTCCCCATATCCATGTCCTATCCCTATCCCCATTCGAACCCCCCCCCTCCAGCGCGACCCTCACGCACGAGACCGAGAGCGCGCGGGACCCCGCCGTTGCCACTCACCTGCCGGCCCCGCCCCCTCCCGGGCCGGCCCATCAGCCGAGACAAAGCGGGGGGAGCCGAGGAGGGTGACATAACAGACGGACGCTGCCGGCTGTCCGTCCCCGCCCCAAAGGGGCCCTTTTTATTCCATTAACACCGGCAGGGGAACACAGATGGTAGCGGCATCTAAACCCTACAAATTAACTGAATCTACCTTTTTCTTTTTTCTTTTTTTTTCTTTTTTTTTCTTTTTTGTTTAATAGAGAAAATGCTTCACAGTCTTTTCCTCACCCTTTTGCCCAAACCTTGTGTTTACAAAGCGATCTTTCTCACAGCTTTAAAAAAAAAAAAATCATTGTGACCTGTTCGTTAAGCAACAATATGTCAGGAACTGTCAGAGAGAGGAGAGGCTGAATCCTACAGTGCTGGAGAACTACATTTTTTCAGTATTTCACCAAGGAAAAATAATGGCAGTAACACAATTCTAAGGTTCGTGTTTTCTGTTTAAATGGTGTTTTTTTTTATTTTATTCCACTGAAAGCAGGAGCTGTTTAGGAACCTTTCCTCCCGGAAGATACACACCCACAAGCAGGTTTTAGCAAAGCAAACACGCAGCTCTCGGCTCGGGTCGGATCCCTCAGGCAGCACCGAGCCCGCGACTTCCTCCCCCCGCCCCGCCGGCACGGTTGGTGTGTCCCGCCGAGCCCCGCGCGTGCGCCTTGCCCTCCCGCTCCCGCCGTGGCCACGGTGCGAGATGGCGGCGGCGGCGGCGGCGCGGGGACTGGCGAAGCGCTGGCTGCGCCCGGCGGCGGCTCCGCGGGCGGTGAGTGCCTCTGCTTGTCTGTGCCCCCTGCCCGTGCCGCTGCCCAGCCCTGGCCCTGTCCTCCCACCGCCGCCGCCGCCGTCGGCGGCCCGACCCCGCTGTCTCCCCCGTGACCTTCACCCGTCCGGTGCCCCCGGCTCCCCCCTCCACCCACCCCCCACCCTCTGCAGGCTCGGTCTTTTTGGTGGCTTTTTTGAAGCGGCGCCGACCTTGCTGCTCGTGTCCTGGAGGCAGGTTTCTCCTGGAGGGAAGACCAGGGTGTTAGGTGGCTGTGGGCATGGCCGGGCCGCGCCTCCCGAGCGCCGTAGCCTGAGGCCGTGAGCGGAGTCCTGAGGGAATGAGGGAGGCAGCGGGAAAGGGATGTGCCGGGAAAAGGCCCTGGAGGGGCCTGTCAAGTGCAGCCCCAGCACCGGGGTAAAAAGGGCGCCACAGGCTCCTTCTGTATCAGGAAACAGTGTGGCCGGCAGGAGCAGGGAAGTGATTCCTCCCCTGTACTCAGCACTGGTGAGGCCACACCTGGAGTGCTGTGTCCAGTTCTGGGCCTCTCAGTTCAGGAAGGACATTGGGGTGCTGGAGCAGGTTCAGAGAAGGGCAACGAAGTTGGTGAAGGGCCTGGAGCTCAAGTCTGGTGAGGATTGGCTGCGGGAGTTGGGACTGTTTAGCCTGGAGAAAAGGAAACTCAGGAGTGACGTTATCAGTCTGTACAACCACTTGAAAGGAGATTGTGGCCAGGTGGGGCTTGGCCTCTTCTCCCAGGTAACCAGCGATAGGATGAGAGGGCATATTGCACCAGAGGAGTTTTAGGTTGGGCATTAGGAAGAATTTCTTCACAGAAAGGGTGGTGAAACATTGGAATGGGCTGCACAGGGAGGTGGTGGAGTCACCCCCCCCCCACCGGAGGTGTTTAAGAAAAGACTGGATGTGGCACTTAAGTGTTATGATCTTGTTCACTGTAATGGTGTTCAGTCGTAGGTTAGACTTGATGGTCTTAGAAGTCTTTTCCAGTCTAACAGATTCTGTGATTCTGGACCTGCATAGGAAGCCAGCGTATCAAGCATGTGGCTTGAAACTGGTTGGTGATTATGCCAGAAAGGGCTGCTGAGGCATCTGGTAGGTTTGTGTTAGCTGGGCTGTAAGCTGCAAGTCCTGAAGGAAGGCTTTTTCTCCATGGTGAAGTGGGAGTTTTCTTTCCTCTGTTCTCACCCTGTGTGTCCATAACGAACTTGGCGTTACAAAAGATAAACATGTGGGAAAAGGACCCTGTAAACACAACTGATTGGACCTTTAATTTCATAAAGGCCACAATCTTCCCAGTAGCATAACAGTTCAGGATTACTGTGATCAGTGTTTCCTTCAGGTTTATTCCAGCATCTTTTTCTGCTTTGTGGACTTTTGTTCAGACTCATTCTAACAAAACTCAGTGGCAAGAGAAATGGCAAAATGTATTTGATAACAGTTAATAGTGACTTCAGAAAATAATAAAGGTTTTTAGAAAGTAAATCAGTTGCAGGGTATTGTGCCAGAATTCTGACCGGAGATTGCAGTAGGCTGTTTACTCTGAGGGGAGGAAAAAAAAAAGGTTCCATTTCTTTTGAGGCTTTAGAGCATAACCTGTTATGTTTTTTTTCCCTTCAGTCATTTGCACTTTCTGTAAACAATACCAAGTATGTGCAGACCTCTTTTTGTGTGCTGTCTTCACCTACATTTAAGATTTTCTTTGAATCACTTAGTCCAATAACTGAATGTATTGTTGCACACGTGCAAGAAATAACTTATTGCAGTAAAAAGAGCTGTACTGTTGCTGAACAGTGTTTTGGGAACAGGCAGTAGTGTCTGCTACAGAATGCGTGGCTGCTGCATTTCAGATGTGTGGTGTGGAGTTCTGTGGGTCTCACTCCAGGTGCACCTTTGAAGGCAGTTTTGCTGCAAAGAGGAGACCCCGTTTCTGCTTGAGTGGTGACTCGGGAAAGTTGGTTTGCGGGTAAATTGTGTCTGATGCTTAGGTTTCATCTGGCTGTCACTGGACTAGCAGATCTGTTTCCGCATGTGAATGAAGAATGTTAATGAAGAAGATTGATACAGAGGTTAAGGTGGTCATGGAGTTGCCCCAAGGCATGGTAATACGGCAGTGTTAAGATTGCTCTTACTCTAAGGTGACTGTAAAAACCAGAAGTGTGTTAGCAAGTCTGAGTACACAGACTTGTGTAACTTGCTGTTATGCAAGAAGATAATTTGAGGAAACTAGGATCAGAAATGACAAAGCTAAGTTGAGGAGAGTGTTCTGTAGTTCACTTCACAGCTGAGGAAAGAGGTGGGAAGTGCTGGTGTCACTGGGCAGGTAACTAGTATGGCTTTGTGATGCTCTTCTCAGCAATCATACATGCTGAGTTAGGTGTATTTTTTGGGCTGCGTAAAGAAGGAACACCAGGTTCCATCCAATACGTTGGAGAGGAGGAGACTAAAATTCTGATTGTTTTAATCTATCGAAGCAAAGACTGAGTACTGAGTAGGTGTCGATGCTTTTGGTTTGGTTTGGTTTTGAACATGTCAGGGGAGAGGGAATGACTCGTGCTCCTGTGCTTCATTTAAGTATTAATAAATGTTTCTAAATGGGTCACTAATTTAATAAGAGCATGAGAAAAGAGAAATATCTCTGAGTTTTGAAGAAATGCTCAGCTGGAACAGCATTCCCTACAACCTGTTTTTTCAGTCTTCATTACTCCAACTACCTGAAATCAAATTATGATGATTGCTCGACTGGTCACTGTTAGTGAAGTACATAGTGGATAGTCTGTGACATCCTGTTAATTACAAGGTGTTCTGTCATCCAGTCAAAACTTAATACTTTCCTGCTTTTTATTCTCAGTGTGATCATGGAAAGCCACAACTTCATTGCATGTAGCTCTAAAATGTATTGATACAATAGTCTTGTGTGCATGGTATCAGTGGTTAAGTGAAGATTTGTTGTAAACATAGGGCAGCTGAGAATGCCCAGAGTCTTCCTTGTGGAAACACTTGTTCTATAACGATTGTCTTGGCTTCTTTCCGCAGTGGCCAGCGGCATGCCAGACTCCTGCACGCAACTTGCACTTCACAGTTTATGGGAAGAAAAACGCTTCTACGAAGGTTTCTGATTCGGTATGTTTGTACTTTTTATATCGTGAGTAACAGATTAAATAATACGCTTAATGCTTGAGAGCGTGTAATGGCCAGGTACTTGGCCTCCAGTGGAGTGTTGTGTTCAAGTACTTAGTGAGACTGAGTTGCTGAAATGCATGGCTTTTTTAATGATAGTTTTTACCCAAGAGCATGTAACAGATATAGCAATTGCTGCTAGAGCCTATGAAGATCAGTAAACTTACACGGCTTGTGTTTCTATGAAACTTGTTTTATCTAGCTTGAACTATTTGTGATTATAACAAACTGATTTATTTTTCCAGATTTCTACACAATACCCAGTAGTGGACCATGAGTTCGATGCAGTTGTTGTGGGTGCGGGAGGAGCAGGTCTGCGGGCTGCCTTTGGTTTGTCAGAAGCTGGATTTAATACAGCCTGTGTGACCAAGCTGTTTCCCACCCGATCTCATACAGTTGCTGCACAGGTGAGAAATGAGGTAGAACAAATGTTTAAAAAATGCCTGCTGTCAGAAAGCTGATTTGGATATAGAATCATGGAACAGTTTGGGTAGGAAGGGACTTTAAAGATTATCCAGTTCCAACACCCATGTCATGGACAGCAGTGCCACGCACTAGATGAGGTTGCTCAGAGCCCCACCCAATCTGGCCTTGAACACTTCCAAGGATGGGGCACTTGAACATCAAGGCCCTACTTCTTCTTATAAATCTTGCATATTTAGTTGAAACTTTTGTGGAGGGCAGTTTATCGTAGAATCACAGAATCATTAAGGTTGGAAGAGACCTCTAAGATCATAGAGCCCAACCATTATCCGAACACTGCCACACTTTGCATTAAGTAGCAGGTACTTTTCATTGTCTTTCCAAGCTAATGACATTGCAAGACACATTTTTTTATCTCCCTTCCAGTTGTTTTTATGGTTTTTATTTCCTCACTTATGTATTCATATTCACCATACTACCTCTTTTTTCTTTCCTTTTTCTAAACATTTTCAAAATGCAGTGCTGCTTCTGTGTAAGTTTGTGATTCATTGTGTTACACAAAACAGCAGGATGAGCCACTGTGAAATTTAGAAATTTCAGGTTTTTCAAAGCCACATGAAATCTGACTTTACTGTATTTCTTGTTCACAGATGCATAAGTGGTGTGTGATTTTTTTTTTAATTTTATTTTTTTAATAGAAATGAGATAAACCTATTTCAGTAGTGTAATTCCAGGCAAATGGATTTTCATTTCCAGGGAGGGATCAATGCTGCTCTGGGAAACATGGAGGATGACAACTGGAGGTGGCATTTCTATGACACAGTGAAAGGGTCCGACTGGCTGGGTGACCAGGATGCCATTCACTACATGACTGAGCAAGCCCCAGCTGCGGTGATAGAGGTGAGACACACTGGAATTGGTGTCATCTGTAGTTATTTATAACATAGGCTAGCTCCCAAGGAGATCTCCTTAAAATAACTGGTTGGATTGTTATGCACAAGAGCTTCTGATGCTTCTGTTTGGGTTCAACAGCTGGAAAATTATGGCATGCCGTTCAGCAGAACTGAAGAAGGAAAAATCTATCAGCGTGCATTTGGTGGACAGAGTCTTCAGTTTGGAAAAGGAGGACAGGCTCACAGATGCTGCTGTGTTGCAGACAGGACAGGACACTCACTCTTACATACTCTGTATGGCAGGGTAAGCAGTGGTGAAGTAAACTTGGTTTGGGTTTTTGCATTTACAGTTAATGATTTTTTTTTTACTTATTTTCCCTAGAGATTGAAAAAAAACCCCACCCCAAACCAAACAAAACCTGTAGCTGTTCACATACGAATGAGGAATCCAGGGGAATGGCTTATAACAATTCTGGGTTTCCTTCCTTTCTGAGGCAATGTGGAAAGATATAGCCTAGGTGATGCTTGTTTTTTGTCAGCAGTAAGCAGAAGCAGAATAAATAAAAAGATTGTAAATATAATGGCTTTCACAAAGACAATGGGTGTTAATTAGTGTACACTGTTAGCTTTGTGGTCTGGAGTAGTTCTGCACTCTTAGGACTTTTGTGTCTGTTGATAGGCCCAAAGAGAATTTATGTAAATTTTCCTCCCAAAACCTGTTTTTTTCAAAGCATTTGAGACAGCAGCATTGAGGAACTCTGAAAAGAAGTACAAGACAACATTGTTTTTCACTGTTATTCAAACGGGGAGCAGGGGGAGATGAGGTGTAGCTGGATTAAGGCCCACTGTGCGTTTCTGAGCTTGCTCTGTAGCAAGTAAGTGACTAGTGTTTCAGCATTTCTGCCTATTAATTCTACAGACCATAACTGAAGAAAGTTCTGGTGGTTTGAAAATCGTAGTGAGCTGCTTAAAACCCGAAATTAAGTACCTAGTAGCTACTGTTTTTTATTTACATGGCAACTAATTGCACTCCAGGTTTGGACTGTGTGTGCTGCTGCAATACAAATGCTGAGTGCTGCCAGGCACTGCTCTGATCCTTGAGGGCATAAACAAATGTTTGACTTGGTGCCCGCTGCTTCTGCTGGTGTAATAGGCTCCTGGAGATTTATTCCATTCCTCCTGGAGAGCTTAAGTACAACGTGCTTGTACGTGTATCCAGCCCTGCAGCTGGGTAGCCTGGTGCCAAATGTAGAGGTGGAATAACATTAGTCCTGCTGACTAGCTATGGCTTCTCAGAATTAAGTGGTTTGGTAGTTACTTCTGTCTTTCTAAGCTAGAATAGATTAATTAGCAGTTTTTTATTGATATTTGAGTGCAAACAGTCTTCCTCGAGGGTTGGTGGGGAGGGTGTTTGCTATATTGGGACAGCCCACACGCATTGACAGTTTTGAAGACAGGTTACTTGCATGTCTCCACTTTTCTGAAAGTTCCCTTTTTAATTTCCCCCCAGTCCCTACGATACGATACAAGCTACTTTGTTGAATATTTTGCCTTGGACCTGCTTATGGAGAATGGAGAATGTCGTGGTGTTATTGCCCTCTGCATAGAAGATGGCACCATACATCGTTTTAGGGCAAAGAACACAGTCATTGCCACTGGGTAATGTAATGTTTGTGGGGAGGGACAGAAGCTTGGGAGTGTTACTGTTGGAAGTCTGTGTGTTTGTACGTGTATTGGAATCCACAGTGTGGAGGTGATAAGTTACAGCTTCATTCCCTACACCCCAAAAGCAATATAACTGAGTTCAGTCATTCCCTCTGAAAGAAGGCATGTACTAATTTTGTGACCAAGTATAAATTTGGTAAGAGGTCTAACTTTGCATTCTAGAACACTGACATAAAATAGAAATGTGTAAGAGTGGTATGTGTGATTCAGCTGGTCTTTGATTTTTAAAACATACTGTTCAAAGCAGATATTGTTGCAATGCTACAAACATGTGTGTATATCTGTAGACTCCCAAACTTCCTTTAGAAAACAGCTTTTGTCAAAATTCTGAAGAATCTATGACATTATTGTTACCATTGTAATTCTAGCTGTTCTAGGATGAAATTGTCAGAATATGAATATAACTTAACATTACTTGGTTGCAAAGTTTGTATATGTTTATTAGAGTGCTGTATGCATTAGTCTTTTGCTGCTTATGGCTGTCTCCTATCTATTTCAGTATATAAAATATTTATAAACATACATGTCAAAGAAAAATATGTAGCTTGGTTGCCTATGTGATGTTGCTTTCTTAAAGCCAAGGCAGTTTTCATACTTGTGCACTTTGAGGTACATACAATATGTACATTGATATTTCTTTTGAGAGTTTGTCCTGAAATTTGGCTTATTGGCAGTTCTCAACAACATTGGAGGATAACCTAGTTTTCAGCATAAGAATTCATGTTTAATACCTAGAAAACTAAGTTTTTAAATATAAGAATATAAGGTTAGGAGCCATATTGAGGATATAAACCACTGTTATATGCAATTCTTTATAAAACTGCGAGTAATATTTTGAATGAAGTTGAATGGTATCAGCCGTTTTCAAATATGGTTGAGCATAACAGGGCAATACTGGTTTTGTTTTCTTTTGGTTGAACTTAGTGCAGGAGAGGGCAAACCTTATGCATTTTTCTTATTAACCCTTTGCTCTGTTTCCACTGTTGAGCAAACATCATAGTTGAGTAATATGTTCTGGTGATGTTTTAATTTTTCTTCCTGCTGATTCTGTTACCTTTTGTGTTCCATAGTGGGTACGGCCGCACTTACTTCAGCTGTACATCTGCTCATACTAGTACGGGTGATGGCACTGCAATGGTCACACGAGCTGGGCTTCCTTGCCAGGACTTGGAATTTGTGCAGTTTCACCCTACAGGTACAGAATATGAAACAATACTCGAACAACAATTGCAAACTAGATTTCTTTTGTAGCTGATTATATGCTTCGTTTTAATGTGGTGGTTTTTTTTTTATTGTTTGCTTAATTTTACAATCGTAGGGATCCAATGTTAATTTGACTTACTTAAGGTTTTTCCAGTTAAAGAAGCTTCATTGTTTGTGTGATAATTCTGTGACTTTTAAGATAATTATCAAGTGCATGAGTTGGTTTGTGTTTTTGTTTTCTGTTATGACCAGTGCTGAAGGCTAACAGGTAGGTCTTCCTTCTCTAAAGGAAAACTGAGTAAGCTGTGATATTCCACACAATTTGAAGTCATCCCATACTGCTTTAGCACAGGAGAAGAGGAAACAAAAATAAGCAAATAATTGTAAAATTCTCCTTGCATATTGATGGATGCAGATCGCTTCCAGTTTTAATATTTTAAATACTGTGGGTGTTCCAGATCAACTTACTTACCGTAACTTCAGGAAGAGTGTTTGAAAGGAATAACAACACAGGGTTCTATGTAGTCCTGGGGGACAGCTCCTAGTGCTATGTTTAGGGTGCAGTAAAATCTGCCCCTCTGACTTACTGCATTATTATTAAGATGATCTTGTTTATTCAGTGTTTTTCATCCTGATTGTGAATAAAATATCTCATGTGATGGTATTTTCTTTGTTGAACAGGTATCTATGGGGCTGGCTGCCTCATAACAGAAGGGTGTCGTGGAGAGGGAGGTATTCTGATTAACAGTCAAGGTGAAAGATTCATGGAGAGATACGCACCTGTTGCTAAGGATCTGGCTTCCAGGGATGTAGTGTCTCGTTCTATGACCATAGAAATCCGTGAAGGAAGGTTAGTTGCAGACTCTTAACAAAGCTGCAGAATAAATACTTAATCACGTATGTAGTGCAATAGTTCATTTGATAAGCACATGATAATTTGTGAGAGTGAGCTTTAATAAAACGTTAGCTGATCTCCTCGTGTAAGGCTGAAATTTTTCTTGTTAATTCCTAAGAGAAGAGATGTTAGGAGTCTCCTGTTTGAATTTGGTGTGTTTAGGGACAATTGCTCTTAATGTATTTGCTCTTACTGCAAACAATGAACATAATTTGGTGCTCTCTTCTCTTGACTAATTATCTTCAATTTGTGCATATTTCTGCAGAGATACAGTGGTTTAAAGTCTGTGGTTTAAAGTCTTTTCACAAATTATTGTGAAAAAAAAGCTGAGAGTTGGAAAATGGTCTTAATTCTGCCAAGTGCAAGAGTCTTATTGATATGCTAGATATTAATATTTGTCAGATAACATTTGAAAAAAAATATTTATTTTCACAAGTGAAACAAACTGAATTAGAAATGTCACTAGTGTTTGTGAATTGCTGTTATGTATTCCAGTGTTGCCTTTTTTTTGGTAGGGGTTGTGGTCCTGAAAAAGACCACGTGTACTTGCAGTTGCACCACTTGCCACCACAGCAGCTAGCAACCCGTCTCCCAGGGATTTCGGAAACAGCTATGATATTCGCTGGAGTTGATGTCACTAAAGAGCCTATCCCTGTTCTGCCTACTGTGCATTATAATATGGGAGGCATTCCTACGAACTACAAAGGACAGGTAAGTAATATACATCACTTTTGGGGTTGTTTTTTTTTTCCTCCTCATCATCATAATAGGAAATTATTTTCCAAATATAAAAGCATTAAGAATGTTTTTCATAAATGTAAGGATGATTAATACCTTTATTAATAGGAATATAATGATGATGTCAGAATACTTAAAAAACACACAATATGGTTTGTCCATCTGGAGAGGTGGGAGTTCCAAGAAACATTTAAAATGAAGTTACTGTCACATCTGACAATAATTCTCTGTTTATCAAGTTGAGGATAGTATATATATATAGTTGAACAATGATCAAACTGGGGCTCTGTTGCAGTCTATAAGTTGAGCTAATGTGTATTCATTCTTTGTAGTCCATATGATCTGAACACTAACGTAGATTCCTCCAATTGACACGAGTTATAGTTAGTGACATGTGATCATGTCAGCTAAATTCTTCTGTTCCTGTATTGTACTTTTTAATTGTAAAATGTAGCCTTAGAAATGTGTGCAGGTCAGACTTCATTCCTGTGCATTTCGGACTTGCTGCAGAATTGTGGGGAAAAAGTGCCATGTACTTTTTATAAGCGTGCATAAAGAAATCTTTGGTTTTATTCCCATCTGTTGTATAGTATTACTACTTACCCTTTAGAACTAAGATGATTATGTGTTTAGAGTTGGGGAAAACTTAAAGGTTTCTGTGTTTCATCCTTACATGCACATGGCCTTTGCAAATAAGGACGTTTGCAATGTCATAAATTGTTTGAAAAATGAGTATTAATTGTGTGTCTGAAATGACAGGTGATTACACATGTGAATGGCGAGGACAAAGTGGTACCTGGTTTATATGCTTGTGGGGAAGCAGCCTCTGCATCTGTCCATGGGGCAAACAGACTTGGAGCAAACTCACTTCTGGATCTGGTGGTCTTTGGTCGTGCTTGTGCCCTTACTATTGCAAATACATGCAAGCCTGGTAAGTCTCATTTTTTTTTTTAGAAACATTTGCCTTTATGATTCATTTCTGCCCAACAAAGAGTTGTTGCTACCTGAGTCAAATTTAGAATGATAGACATAGGCTCTTGTTTGTTAGAAAAGAAAGAAATTGGTGTTTATGCTTTTTATAGGCACGTTCTTTGCCGTGAAAATATTTTGACATTAACATTTGCTTTGTAAGTTGATCCTTTTAAAACTAGAATTGGGTCAGTGCTATTGGCAAAAACAGTTGGTTTTTTTCAAAAATTAAAACAGTATACTGAATGTGAAGACTGACTTCTTTACATCCTATACCATCTTCTACATCAAAATGTAGAAGCCTGTCTTACACTTGGCACTTTTGTATAGTGAAATTTGCTGCCACCTTTCTGATTTATAAGAAGGACTCACATGCAAGTGATAAGAGATAGATACTAAACATCTCATTCCCTGGTGAGATTTAATATTCACTGCTGAATATTAAATATTTTTAAGTAATCTGGTTCAGCAACAGTTACTGAGCTGAAAAAACAAACAACACCCTCAACCCCCAACAAAATACTGTTAGTATACTGGCAGTTATATTGCCAGAGCAGCTGAATTCCAGCAGTAATCATCTGTTTTCTCGTTGCTTAATGTCCAAAATAAGACTTGATTGTTTTTTCAGTTTGACTGCACGAGGTGCAGAGTGATGGTTCCTGATGGAATTGGCTTAGATCTTGTGGTATCTCTTGGTTGGCTTTGTGCCCACGTTTATTTGAATCCCTCTGTGGCTCCCTAGAGTTTGAAATTGTAGAAAGGGTTTTATTAGTCTGAATGCAAAGCTACACATGAAGTGAACTGTGCTGGTAAGATGCTGTGTTTGGTTTGTTACCCAGTAACACGTGGGTTCCAGAATTAGAGCTAAGAAGCAGAGCTCAAGTACCTGCCAAACTTATGAACCTGTACTGGTCCCTTAACAGATCCAAGGGAAGGTGGGAGGTTTGGGAGTGAGGAGACGAGGAAAGTATAGGAAAAGGTGTTAAGGACCACAAGGTTATTCCATAGTGTAGAAGAATTTTCATCAAATGCTGCTTCTAAGGAATGAACAGCAGAATTTAGCCAAACCTATAAAATGTCTATGAATTGTCATAGTAAAGAATGGGATTCATATGTTCCTCTGAGAACGTTATGTGTATGGGTACTATTGGTGGGAGTTCAGGAAAGTTACAGTTAATGTGTACCTCAGAGGAAGCAAACAGATGGTGTTTTAGTCAAATCTTCCAGTAGTTGTTAGTCTGTGAAACTGCCAGAAACAGAAACCAAGCCAAACTACTAAACTTACTGAAACTTTCTTATTAGGAGAGCCAGTTCCCCCCATTAAACCAAACGCTGGTGAAGAGTCAGTTGCTAATCTTGACAAATTAAGGTTTGCTAACGGGAGCATAAGAACTTCAGAAGTGCGACTTAGCATGCAGAAGGTAAGTCTGGTGGAGCTCTCAGCTACAGGGTGGGAGAAGCTGCAAGCAGCAGTGGGGTTCGGCCACTTTGCAAAGTGCCCTTCAGGATTTGCTTTGCAGAAGTAAAAAGTGTGTGTTAAGATTGTCTGTGTGCAGCAAAGCTTGTATGTCTTCTGTTCATTTCTTCTTCCCTTCATGGTCATTCCTCTTGTGTGGTTTACTTGCTGTATAATAGAGCGGGGTTTCATTTGTTTGTGGTGAACAGAAGAATGTGGCGTTTTTGAGGCTAAAGACAAGTTTGAAGTCAAACTAGCTCTGTAGTAGGGTCTGTTGGAGCTAAGGAAGTTACATGGGTTCATATGCAGCATATCAAACTGATTTTGTTTTACTGTGTTGCAGGCAATGCAAAACCATGCTGCCGTATTTCGTACTGGTTCTGTACTCCAGGAAGGCTGTGAAAAACTTAGCCAAATTTATGGTGATCTGGCTCATCTAAAGACTTTTGACAGAGGTAATTTGATAGCAAAGAATATACCTTGGGCAGAGTACTCTCTGGGAAAAGTGTTGGTGTTTGGGGTTTTTTCCTATAAACTTTATGTATTTCTTGAAACTTTGGCTGAAGACTTTGACTATTTTGAATCTTTCAAAATATTTTGTAGAGCTCTACTTACTAAACGTGGTAATCAGTAAAATACTTGATCTTATTGGTCACTTTGTGGTTGCATAATCTTTGAAAGAAGCAGAGACTGAAATTGGATTTAACTGTGTGAGGTACAAATTGCTCTTCTCTCAGAATATGAGGTGAAGTTGTTCTAATATTAAGATGAATGATGAACTTCATTAGTATCTTCTGAAAAGGCCAGGGAGTTGCAAGACTATTCATAGGGTTAACAGTTTTCATTCTTCATCTGAGCAGATCACAGTGCATGCAGATACTGCCATGTCTTGCAGTGTATCTTAAGAGAACTTGGTTATTTAAGTACAACTGATGATGTACCTTTTGTTCACTTACACGTTTCTCTTCATCTACTGCTGTTGGACGTGTTTTCTAACACTAAAAATAGAGCTGGGTTTCTTGGACAGCTCTTGCTAAGCAGCAAGTAAAGTGTTAACTTAGAATGTAGGGATCAAAATGGACATACGTATGTGTAAGTGAATTTGTGTCCATCTTGAAGAACCTTGTATAACTAGCAGGATTTATTTTCCTCTCTCAGATGGTAGGAGGGAAGGGAAAGCCCTGTTGCGTGGATCTACTCGGGATATACTTCAAAGAGTTATCATCTAGTCAGATCTTGGGGGCTGAAATGAGGCATGGGGACTGAGTTGCAGGCAAGAATCTACGGTGTAATTTTGATTCAGTAGTACATATGCAACAGGGACTGGTAGAACAGTAATTTTTCTAAGATTCATGATAACTGTTAGAGTGTTGGAGTCATTCCTGAGCTTTGCAGGCAATGTGAGTGATTCAGTGTTGTGGAGGACTGTGGCTGCAGTATATAGAGCTTTGGGTAGCTCAGTTCTTAAGTATCAGCAACAGGACAGAAGTAAATCGAGGAATGACTTGTTTGTAGACTCTTTTCCATAGTATTTTAATATTTTACTAGGTATTGTGTGGAACACTGACTTGGTGGAGACCCTCGAACTGCAAAACCTGATGCTTTGTGCTCTACAAACCATTTATGGTGCTGAGGCCCGCAAAGAGTCCCGGGGTGCCCATGCCAGAGAGGATTATAAGGTATAAATATTTTCTATGACCTGTGTGTAGGATTGAATTTCCTTGTTATGTATTACTTTAAATTTGTAGTTTTTTTCTAAGTACAGCCTTCAGTGTTATGATTAGTGTAGTATTTGTTTGGGGTTCCATCTGTTCTGCTTTATCTGTTCTTATCTGTTGTATATAAAATGACCAATATATGCAACACTGGGCAGCAGTCTTGGGAAGAGTTGTTCAATGTGTGCATCTGAATGATTAGAGATCTCTGTAGCTCTCTATAGTAATATAGAGGACTCTATAGTAATATAGTAGAACTGTAGTAATGCATCATGAATGCATAAACAGGACATAAACTTGCATACACAGAATAATTGTCCTATGCAAGGGAAGTTACCTTAAAGCCCTTGTTAAGACTGAGGATTTAAAATTGGACACGGGCAGTGTTAAGATAAAGCTTGCTGTCTCTTCAGAGACACATTGTGTTACAGTTGTAATTGAAGTGCAGCTAATTGTGTGGTTTTAAAGTAATCTGCAGATGTAACTTCTGGCCTAAACTAACCTAATTTTCTTCTTAGTTACGGGTAGATGAGTTTGATTATTCTAAGCCACTCCAAGGCCAACAGCGAAAGCCGTTTGAAGAGCACTGGAGAAAGCACACCCTTTCATACGTGGATATCCCATCTGGGAAGGTACATGATGCTTGAGGCTCTTTTTTGCTGTCAACAGACAGCTGCTCTCATAGACAGCTTTTGAAATCATGATAATACTGTCACAAAACTCATTTTGTTGCTGAACAGTAGGCATACCTGGGAGAAGTTACTGTTGATCTTTTGGAAGTGCTTTACTATTTGAGCTGGGATTGTGTTTCCCCTTGTGTCAGGCTAGTTCAAAAGCTTTTCTCTTCTAATGGTGACAAAACCTGTTGTTGCTGTTTAGCATAATGGCTTTATGGTATTTAAAACATAGAACTGCTTTGTGACCCTACAGAAGTCTTGGCCTTTGGGTTTTTTTTTGTATCTCATGCTCTGAATCCTCTTATTTCTTCTCCAGCCCATTTTACCTTCCTTGAATCTAGTTTGGGGGCAAGTGAGAACACTTTCACTTCCTGAATAGCTGCTGAGAATAGAAAGAAACACAGTTCTGTCTCTTAACTAATCCCACTGCATTCTCATCTCCAGGGCTTTCCTAGATGAAAGAACTAGGAGCTAGCAGTCTTAGCCAGAAGTTTACTTTTGTTCAAAGGCCTTTTTAAAGTCAGTCTTCTGATACTGTTTCTGGTCAGGCTTTGCTTTTAAGGAATTTAGTCAGTGGTAACATAATGGAACTTTTAAAGTTCCTTGTGGGTTACCAACTGTTCATTTTCTATGGAAGGAAAATAACAGAGAAATTAGCTTAACATCCATGAAGTCGTTCTGTTATCTGTGTTATTTGGCCATTCCTGTTAGCTAGGCTGTCTTGTTTAGATGCAGGATGTTTGTTTGTCCTAAATTTGTTTGTTCCCTTTTACTTCAGGTTACCTTGAAATACAGGCCTGTGATCGACAGAACTTTGAACGAGGAAGACTGCCAGACCGTCCCGCCTGCCATCCGCTCCTACTAGTATTGTGCATCTCCCTTGGAGCCCTCTCCCAGAGGGGGCCAGTGTACATAAGCATAGCACAAGCAAAGCAAAACAATGTTATCACTAGCAATGAATGGAAAATGCTGACAAAACATTTCTCCAGCTTGTATTCTGCTGTGGCTTACTGTACAATTATTAAACATGGAATGCAGGACAGCTTATGTTCTTTCACCCATCTGTCAGAACTGACATGGACAACACAAAATGTGTCTAAATAAAGTCATTACAAGTCTTGTATTTGTATTTGTTTGAATATGCTGATATATATATATATAAATACAGTGCTTTTATCATGAATGTATCGTTACTTTCCATGCTTTAAGAACAAGAAAGGTGAGGCCTGGTGACAGCGCAAGGGCCAGTTGGCACAAATGGAAGCAGAGGAAGTTCTGTCTGAATATGAAGACAAACTTCTTTATATGGTGGGTGGCAGAGCGTTGCAACAGGCTGCTCAGAGAGGTTGTGGAGTCTCCTTCTCTTGAGAAGTTAAAAGCCTGCCTGGATGTGATGCTTCAGGTGAACCTGCTTTAGCCTGGAGGTTGGGCTAGATGGCCTCCAGAGGGCCCTTCCACCCTGTGATTCTGTGAAATGCATTGCAGTTGTTTTAGACACAATGGAGATACTGAGTTTTGTGATGTGAGGACTGAAGCATCATAATTTCTGATTATCAGTAACACTGAAGAAAAGAAGAATGATGGACTAGAGACTTCTGCTTACTTCCTCCATAATAGAATAATACAATATTCTATGTAATCTAGACTATAATACTAATAGTTAATCTTCACTGACTCTGGAACTTCTGAAGCCATTTTTGTGGCATGCTCTGGGTGTGTATTTCCTCTTAACACAGAGAAACCAAGGGGCAGAAGACTTGCCTGAATGTTAAAGCTTACCAAACTCAAATTTAATGTGCATTTAATGTGCCAAGATGTAACTTGTAAGGCATTAATAGAGCAGTTTCTAGCAGTGTTTCTGTAATAACTTCCAGTTCTTAGATGACAGAAGTGTAACTATGCAGATTGCATAGACTGAAGCATTTTGAAATGTTTGACCAAAAAAAAAGTTTTTTTTTTACTGCTGAATGTTGGCTGCTGTTGGAGAAAAAAAAAAGAATGTTTGGAAAACCTGAGTGTTGAAATGATGGTGCTGGGGGGAAGAGTTCAATACACCTTATTGCGCTCGTGTAGTGTTTCTGTACTTCGCACCACGGGGAGATGTAGCGTGCCGAAGAACTCCCCTTGCACGGGCAGGAAGGGGAAAGCCTTTTTATAATAGAAGGAGCCTTGTCTGTCGCCGGGGGAGGGGAAAGAAGGTTCCATCGTCTTTGGCAAGGTTACAGTAAGGCAGGACAACCTCATACTTTTTCTTCCAGCGTGGGAAAATCGCTTGTTCGGCGCCTCCCCTGCTGCCCTTGGCCGGGGCCGCGCTGGGCCCCCGCCGCCTCTCGGGCATCCCGGTGCTAGCCCAGCCCGGCCCGGCCCGTCCCCCCCGCGGCCGCGATGGGCGCGGCGGAGCCTCGGCGGGGGTGGGCGCCCCGGCACCGTGACGCTCGTCCGGGGCGGTGCCGCCTCGCCTCCCACCCCCGCGGTTCTCCCGGCCCCCCGCCACCATGCACCGCTCACTCCGCGCCTGCCGCCGCCTCGGCAGCTCCGCTGGACTCCTGCTCTCCCGGCCGCCGCCCTCGCTGGATCCCGCCGCGCCTCGCTGGATCCCGCCGCCCCGCGCCGCCATGGTGAGCCCGGGTGGGGAGCGGGCAGCGGTGACCTCTAAGTGCCACCGCCGGCCGCCGCCGCCCTCGCTCCGCCCCCGCCCCGGGGGGAGCGGGCAGCGGGCGCTGCCCGAGGGAGCGGCGGCTGCCGGCAGGGCCGGGCACGGGCGCTTTAATCCGGGTTTTGCTCCGTCGGGGGCGCGCCGGCAGCCGGAGGACGTGGCCGCCGTTCCCTGCCCGGCTCGCGCGGCCGTTTCCCGCATCCTTCCTGCGGCCGCGCCGGGCCTGGCTCGGCCCCGCTGACGGCCCCGGATCTGCGGCCCCGAGCGGCGGCTGCTCCCGGGGCGGGCCGGGATGTGCAGCCATCCGGGCGATGAGACTGACGCCGTGAGCGCGGCCCTGAGCCGCCTTGATGTGGCCGGGGAGGGGAGGCAGGTAGGAAAGGCGCAGGACCTTAAGGTCTGCTGTGCGGCAGCTGCTCCCTCAGGAATTTAAGACCCTTTCTTAGAGCTGTTGAGCTACAAATAAGGAAAAGCTGCGTCCTCACAGGAGTGGGGATATCCAGAATATCTTCGAGGCTGTCTGAAAACTACGGAGCTTTTAGCTGAGAGAGCAGGCTGTGGCCTCCAGCAGGCATCCGCAGTACTTGTTCAAGTAGACACTTTTGGGCTCAGACGTGAGTGGGACTTGATTATTGCACACAGTTCAACATAGAAACAAAACTGCTATTCGAATAAGGAACTTCAAACCTCGGTAATAACACCTAGGATGTTGCATGGAAGCCTTAGCCACAGGCGCATCTCTGAGCTCACTCCTTAAAACGGGGTAATTTAAACTGTCAGAAGAATTCCGGCAGAAAGTGGGGTGTTCAGGAGTTTATCAATTCCTTAGTTTACCACGTTAGTTAGTAAATTGAACGAGAACATTGGTTTCCAGTCTGTGATATTGATTAGTGTGTAGAAAATAGCATTTAAAAGAACAAGTTTTCCAACAAGTGAATAAACTTCATGGTGGATGAAACTTACCTGCATAATAAAACTGGTGTCAAAGCAGACTGTGTAGCTCAAACCTTTGGCCTGTGAGATGGTTCTCTTTTTTATGTTTCCATTTGGTGTCATCTGAGAAAAACATTCTAGATCATGGCCTTCATTTACTTGCTGAAGACTCAGTCTAGGTGAAAGGCTGCAATCTTACAAGAAAGGTAAGACCTGCTCTTTGCAGGTCAGAAGTATGACCTGTCCTGTATGCACTGTTAGTTGCTTGGGTTTAAATAACAGCAGTAGTCATAACAAAATATCCCTCAGTGGATTTGTAACTCGGACAGCTGTTGAATTCTCATAGGAAAAGTTCTGTGTGTTTTTATTTAAAAGAGGTCCACCAAAAGATGTACCAACTAGTATTTTAATTAAAATAAACAAAACAAACCATCACTTTTTTATGTCTGTAGATATTTTTTCACTAACAAGAGTTGTTCTAAAACACATTGTGTAGCTACAATCAAATAAATGTTCATGCTGTCCTATGGTGTGACTTCACTTAGAACTAAATTGCACAGGATGTTTTAAATGGGGGGATGCTAAAGGGGAGCAATTGAGCACATATTACATTTTCTGATGGCCTCAGAAAGTGCTTTGACAGGCTAAAAATGATGATTTTTTGAATTGAAATACTTATATCTGAAAGTTGCTGCATTTGTAAATCATAATATAATTTTCCATGGAAAGCGATATTGCAGCAGTTCTGATATTTGAGTATCTCCAGCGCGTTATGGTGCAATCAGTTCTAGCTGATTAGCTCCTTACAACAAGGCAAAAGTACAGTTCTGTTTGCCTAATTTGGTAAGCTTTGGACTGTGGGTTCTCGGGATTTTGGAGAGAAGAGCTTGCCTTGTTAGGCCTTTCTAAGGAATTAAAAAAAAATCTGTAAAGGTGAGAAGGTGAGGAATAGTAGCTCTGAGCAGAGGCTTGTAGCTGTGATAGAAACTAGGTGAGCACAGGAGTTTGCCTTGGCTTGTGGTGGATTTGGTAGGTCTCCTTTTAGCTACTCCTATAGCCCAGGGGATCGGGGAATAGAGGGTTGACAAGAGTGTGGTAGTGATGCATCATTTTATAGCCGATCCTGTAGGTCAGGGAGTGGCTGCAGAAACTGCTTTACATACAGGAACTGGGACCTTCCGCTCATAAAACCACTCAAGAAGGTGAATTCTGGCTGAGGAGTGGGGGAAGCATGTTTGTTACATTCAAGTTCAGACAAGGCTTCTTCAGGGCGCTCCATCAGTGTGAAGGTAATGCTACAGTTTAGTTACTTCAGTATGTGTGAAAAATACCACTTTGCTTTTTTAGCTAATGTCACTTCTTACTCTGTGAGTCAGCAAATTACATTCATCTTAAAACACCTTACCCTGTTAACTTCATTGGAGTTTGTGAATGTGCAATGTGGAACTGGCTAGGGAAGTAATTTTTTTTTGATAATGATTTTGTTGTTAGAAAGTACTTGTACGAGTGTGCACTAATCCTATTTATCTTTGTTCCACCATTGTTGACATTGGGATTATGTAAGTTTGAGGCATCAGTTGTGCAACTGCTAGCTTTTTTGTCTAAAAGGTCACAGGTAGTTTAACTTTTTTATATCGTTTGAGCATGGAAACTTTTGGGGATTGAACCACTGATCATATCAAGAGCTGGGCTTGGAACTGAATTGGTTCTGCCTATCTGGCTCTGTGAAAACTTGACATTGTCTGCTTATACGAGGCACCCAAATACCTAAAGCAGGGATTTCCCAACTTTGTTGGAATATTAATATGTGCACATGTTCAGTAAGACCCACAAGCATCCCTATTAAACATTTTTGGTAGTAAGATACCAAAGAAGCGTTTACTATGTTGTGTTTCTTGTTAGCATATGAATGCTAAGTGACTCAAATAGGATAAAGAAGATTAAAGGACATAGGAATGATGTACTGTTCCACACTAGTCTTTCTGTTCTTGTGAAGTCAGTGTCTGGGAGAGTATCAGCCAAAGCAGAAGATACAGGGAGCGGACAGCAATGTGAGAGCTAACCCTTTCTGGGGGGCTGCAGTTTTGTCTGGGTCACGTGCACCATCTACTCCGCAAGTACTCAAAGTGAGCAGGGCTGGTGTCTCTGCTGTGGGACTGATGGAATACGTGATGGCAGAGTGTCTCCATCTGGCTGGGAATTATGCTTAGGACAGCAAAAAGGCTGGGATACTCCCCTCTCCCCGCCTGCCATCCGTGGTGATGCAAACCTGGGCAAGCTGCTGCAGAAGGTCAGGGCTGCTGGAAAGTGTTCTGGCCAGTACCCAGCTGCACTCCTGTCCGAGAAGACTGAGACTCACCTGACAAGGAGTGAGTAAAATGAACCAAGAAGAGAAGGAACAGTCTGACTTCAGAAGTGGATTCCTGGGGAAGAATAAGAACTGTGCAAACAGTCTGACTTCAGAAGTGGATTCCTGGGGAAGAATAAGAACTGTGCAAACATATACGATGCTTTCCCCATATTCTGACCCAAACTCTTCATGTACTTGGCACTGGTGAGGCCATACCTCAAGTACTGTGTCTAGTTCAGGAGCCCTCACTACAAGAAGGGCACTGAGGTGCTGGAGTGAGCCCAGAGAAGGATGATGGAGCTGGAGAAGGATCTGGAGCACAAGTCTTATGAGGAGCAGCTGAGGGAGCTGGGGTTGTTTAGCCTGCAGAAGAGGAGGCTCAGGGGAGACCTTACTGCTCTCTGCAACTGCCTGAAAGGGACACTGTAGCAAGGTAAGGATCAGACACTTCTCCCAGGCAGCCAGCGACAGGATGAGAGGACATGGCCTCAAGCTGCACTAGGGGAGGTTCAAGTCGGACATCTGGAAGAATTTCTTCCCTGAAAGGATTGTCAAACATTGGAATGGGCTGTCCAGGAAAGTGGTGACTTTCTTGTTCTGCAGCATCAGCTGGCAAGGAATTTCATCAGTCTGTGACTTGTGTGAGGAGCTGCTCCCTTTCCCTTGCTTTGAACCTCACTCCTATTAGCGTAATGTTATGGTTCCTGTTTCTTGTACTGGAAGAGACTGTGAACACCTACTGATGGTTTTATTGGCCTCAGCTTTCCTTCAATGCCCAAGCTATCTCTTTTCTGAACAAAAAAGCCACTTGTCTTAAGAAAGGTGTTCCCTACCTTTTATCCCTGCCTTTGAACTGTTTTTGGTAATATGCTTTTTGGGGATGAACGAACCAAATCTGCACAAAGACCTTGGACCACGCATGAATCATGATGGCCCAGCAACGTTTCTTTTTGTATCTTTTGCTTTTCCCAATAGTTCCTTGTGTTTGGTTTTCTCGTTTGACTGCACTGCAACACTGACTTGACTGTATTGATAGAGCTTTTCCAAGGGCTCACCCCTAAGGGTTGTGGTTAGGTCAGGACCTGGCATTGTGTACGTATTTATGCTACCTATGGGACTAGGATTGTTTTACTCTATCCATGATAAAGAACTGGAAATTACTTCTCCCCTTTCCTTAAGACTCTGCAAGAAGATAACCTCCTCCTCTGGGGAAGGATGAGTACCTTTCCCACAGAAAACTGGGATTTAGCTGACCAAGGTTTGGGGAGAGGAAGAATAAACTGCTCTTGCTTCCTGTTCCAGTTCCATAATCTTTATAGAGCTGCACGTGAATGCGATTACATCATCACAAATGAATGTTGTTGTTCTACAAAAAGTGAAGAATAACTTTTTTTGGTGTATGTCAGCTAAAATTAATTTGCCTGTGGCTGTGTTAGTATAATAGTATATAGAAAGTAACACATGCAAGATGTATACGTGATGCAGAAATACTCCCATATGTAAATAGTACACAACATATACCTAGATGCAGCTCCTTTGTGTTGCACAGCTAGGGCAACTGTGTTTCTGGTTTATTAGGCCAAAGGGAATAATTAATGGTCAGTAACTTGGTCCTGGATTAGTCAGTTGCTCCCTTCCAGTATTAAGTGTCATGTGGGGTCTGGGTTTCAAATAGGAGTTGTGTTACATTTATGTTGGTTGGGCAGATGTTACCTGAATTCTTACTGTGCTAGTTGTCAGTTTGGTTTTTACTAAACACCAGTACTGTGAATTGTAAGCTAAGGTACTAATTCTTAGAAAAGAAGAAGCAGTCTCTCATCAGGATGACAGTGGGCAGCCAAGGTCTTAGGTCTTGCAGTGCTGCCTGACACCAGTGGGACAGCTGGGCTTCACAGTGGTAGTAATCATGACTTTCAGTGAGGCAGGTGCTCAAACTAGAAAAATATCCTAATTTCAAAGGTATAAAACTACCTACGACTAGCTGCATGTCTTTGCTTTGTGTTTTTTCCCCCTTGAGTCTTTTTTTTCTTGACTGCTTGCTGTGAAAATGGATGTGCCATTTACCAGTGTTTGAATTTTTTTTGTTTTGTTTTTCTACAGTCCACTCAAGAGGCTTTTAGGATAGAATATGATACCTTTGGTGAACTCAAGGTCCCAAGTGACAAATACTATGGTGCCCAAACTGTAAGATCGACAATGAACTTCAAGATCGGAGGTGTTTCAGAAAGGATGCCAGTAAGTATTATTTATTAATTGATATTAATTATCTGTGTTAATTTCTTTCTTAAGTGCGTTTTGGATGTGAAAATTAATAACTTTTTCTTAGACTTCTGCTGGAAGTGTGAGCAACTTCTGCTGGAAGTGTGAGCAACTTTGAGTTTTAATTAAAGGTAGAAATTCCATAGCAATATATTATTCTGTGGTAGAAATCCTTTTTTTTGTTGCACTGAAATAAATTGAATATTGCTTTTGAATAATTTTTATTGTGTTGCTTAATTTTTTAATAACCAGGATAAATAGAAATCTGTCATTTTTTCAGAGATGAAAGAGTGAATGGAATAATTTTTTTGCTGTGGCTTTTATATAGGTTTTTATTGAGGTTGTTTAGCATAGCATGAATTGATATAAAGTTGCTTTCTCACATGTAGCTGTGCATAGAGCATTAGTGTGCACGTCGTTTGTTATATACTGATTTTCCACGTGCTGAAACATATGTCAGTTTTCCCTCAAAAGGCTATTTTAGAAATGGATCCAGTTCAGTTTTAAGGCATGTGATTTTTGATGCACAGAGCATACATGGACTGGCAGAGAAAGCTGTGTACTGCTCTCTGGACTGCATGGATGAATGTTACTGTTAATGGGAGCACTGGCCACAGGACCCCATTGCTCTATGGTTTGTTCAGTGAACTGCTGCTGGATTTATGATCAGAAGGAGTTTGGTTTAGAACTAGACATGCGCTATAAATTCCTAACATGTCCTTTGGGGGAAGAAAATTGTGTATTTAAACTTACCCTTGTGTCTCAGGTTCAAGTCATAAGGGCTTTTGGCATCTTGAAGAGAGCAGCTGCTGAAGTAAATCAAGATTATGGTCTTGACCCAAAGATTGCTAAAGCTATTGTACAGGCGGCAAATGAGGTAGGAACAAACTGTTCAAATACTAGAAGTGCCATTGTATGTTTGTTACGCTTTTCACAGGAGCCTGAGGGATTGCTAGAGGAAAGCATTTCTTACTAGTGAATTTTGTTTTTGAGAAATCATTTACTTTGTATAATAATTTTACTATTTTACGTCTTGTATTTAAAGAAATTATGTAATATTCAAATGCATGTTGATACTTAAGTTATAAAAGCAATGTGATTTTTTCCCCCTCTATTAAGAATAATTATTACTTGCATAGTGTTGAGTCTTACCAGATGAACTATATAAAAGAACCTAGGAGGGGAATAGAGTCTCAGTTCATTCAACTAACCTGAAGTCTGATATGCCAAGCAAAGCTTTTTAGTTTTGGAAGTCGCTAATCTGTAAAGCAATTGGATTTTGGTAATCTGAAGACCATCTGCAGTTTGAGTAGTTTCTCTGTTACTCGTCTATTTCCTCTCCAGATTTAGGCTTACTGGTAAATCTGTGCTTTGTAAGTATCAGTTTTATTGCTCAAGAGGACATGATGAGATAAACAGGCAATTTCCTCTTTCTTAGGATAAATGTCACCCAAGTGCAGAGTTGTAAATGACCATTATATGAGGTGTGGTAATGGAAGGTGTGTTGATTTGTATAATAACCCAGTATAAATAAATAATCCCAGATTTGTATAAGTCAACATATATGTTTATCTAGAAGCATTTGTTAACAGAGTTTTCTTGTTCTAACTTGCTTAAAAATATTTCAATATTTGCAGAAGCCTCATCCTCTTTCTACCAGCTGTAGCAGCCTAAGTCCCAAGAGCCAATAGCTTTGGGGAATTTCAGAATATATCCAGGCTCTTTCTGTTGTTTCTAGGGTTCCCCTAGGTAAAGGTGGATTAGAAGTTCTGGTGGCTAAAGGCTACTTAGTTTAGATTCATAAGTCCTGAAAGTTGTTTGGGTTTTTTTTTTTGTTGTTGTATTTTAAAAACAAACAAACATCCTTGTAATGATATCCTTTCCCTTACCTACAAAGTAATTTTCTAATACAACTTAAAAGAAAAAGATACATCAAAGAATCAAGTTACTCCTGGAGGTGGGAACCTTGCCCCTGTATAAGATGGGGAATACATAAGATCCTTTCCTGAAAAACATGTTTCCAGGAGGACTGATGTATTCTGATAACCATCCCAATGGTTATCTAGGCTCAGAGTTGTGACAACAGATCCTTTGTTTATCTGAGGCTAATATGTATGGGTTTGATACTTCTGAGCACAGATTTTGATGCTATCACAAACACATGTTTAGAAAACTCTCTAAATGTGTATAAGATTCAATAGACTCCAAAAAATGTTGATCAAAGAGGAGCGCACCTTAGAGGAAGAAGGTGTTTGGTACTATCAGCCATATGCTGTCTTTGTGGATGCAAAATATTATGTCTACAGGTGTAGGAGGTCTGGAACTTCCTTTATGAAATTTCTTTTTTGTGAAATATCACAGTCCAGTTACACAGATTTCATGTACTGCATGTGGATGGCTGATGGTCTTTGGCAAAAATACCTTTTCTGGGGGACTATTTCCCAAAGGAACGGACTTCTCAGTGCCTCTGATTCAAGGTGTTGTATAGTTGTGATCAGTGTACATGATGAAATTGTACAGCTGTTGATCTTGATCTCCTAGAAGAAAGCAGCACATCTATGGTAAGAAGTTTGGGAACAGATAAGCCTTGTCAAAGTGGTCAAAACCGAAGGAGACTCACAACACTGAATCTGTACCCTGAAGCACCTTATGTGCTCTGATTGAGAAACTTTTTAAGATATTTCTCTTCCCTTAGAAATCTTCCTAACCTGAGCAAATAACTGTGGAAGGAAGAACCAGCATGTACTACCTCTAGTCCTACCCTGGAGGATTAGAATTCAAATGGCTTTAAAATGGGGTAAAGTGGGTGATGTGTTTGACTTGTAAAATCAGCTGCATTGTTTGGGAAAGAGAAGATATAATTCAAAATACCTTTTAAAAATCTTTTCTATCTATGACTGCAGAACATGAAATCAAATTCTATGTATCTTTGTGTTTCACAATTCATCATCTTCAAAAAGATACCAATTTTTTTTCATTTTTAATGTCTGGTACTACATCAGAAACTCTTAATTATTCTTGTGTGAATTCACAATTGTTATATTTAGATTTAAAAATACAATAGAGAAAATAATTTTAATTATAGCTATAAAATATTAAGGTTTATGCTTTTACTCTTTTTTTCTCATAGAATAACTTTTCTCTCTTTTTCTATTATAGGTAGCTGAAGGAAAATTAAATGATCACTTCCCATTAGTGGTGTGGCAGACTGGGTCTGGAACTCAAACCAACATGAATGTCAACGAAGTCATCAGCAATAGAGCCATTGAGATAATGGGGGGCACCCTGGGGAGCAAAAAGCCAGTACATCCAAATGACCATGTTAACAAAAGCCAGGTTGTTATGCTTGTATTATACTTCTTTGAATTTCAGAAGTTTCGGGGTTTTGAATTGTGAATTTTGAGATCTCTTATATCCACTGTTTAAATTAAAAAAAAACAAAAACAACAAGTAGTTTTGGGCACAGCTTTGGCAATAATTTTCCATTTTTTTCAGTTTAAATGAACTTTAAGATGTTTGTTAGTGACAGAATGAGCTGTTCAAATTAAAAACTTTGAATTCATTCATGACAGATAAATTCACACATAAAGTATGGGCAGAGGTGGCCTTATGACAATGACTATTACTGCAGTCTTAAAAGAAGTTAAATATAGATCCAGTTTCTAAATGTTGGATCATGGCAGACATTTTTATTATACTTCACCTTTAAACTTCAGCTGATCTGAACGATATACTAAGCTACTGACTTGGTTGTTTCCCTTCCTGATCTTTTGTGCTTACTCAGTATCCAGTGAACTATGCAGTTAACATTATCAAAGCAACACATAGGTGTTTTAAAGTCATCTACAATTCCTTTAAAATCATCCATTTTACCTATCTCTCATATCTGCTATAGTAATTTTTGTCCAAGTGTTGTTGTGAACAATCTATTCAGTTAAACTTTCTTAAGGTATAGTTATAAAAAGCTGATTTATCAGTAAGACTCTGGCCTTGTGGAACAGTCCTAAGTTGCTTACTCTTAGTTTAGCTTCTAATTATTTGTAAAATAAAGAGAATAAAGCCATATATGCACATCTTGCAGCAACAGTGGTGAGAAAAGCTTGTAAATAAACTTCTTGAACTTTCTTCACAGAGTTCCAATGACACTTTCCCAACAGCAATGCATATTGCTGCTGCCCAGGAGGTTAATGAGGTGTTGTTACCTGGACTGAAGAAGCTACAGAATGCACTTGAAGGAAAATCCAAAGAGTTTTCCCAAATCATAAAAATAGGGCGCACTCACACGCAAGATGCTGTTCCACTTACACTTGGACAGGTAAAAAAAAATAAAATTAAACATTTCTTTGGACAATTCATGTAAATGTACTGGAGGACATTGAGGCAAACTTGAGAACGCCTGAATTAAGTTGATAGTTTAAGAGTTTGCTGGATATGCTGTACTCTTAATAACTGGGTCATACATTTTCTTAACTTTTTGCATCTGTGTTTTACTTCTAGCAGTATTAAGATATAAATGATTGTTAAATGATGTTTCATTAGCAAATAACACAAGGCGATTTTTCAGTTACGCTGGCATTGCAAGGAAGAGGCAATTGCAGTCTGTGATCTGTAAACTTATGTAAATGAGGCTTTGCCAACACACAAAACTACTAGGTATTTCGAATGAAAATCTTTTATATATGATCGTGTGTGTGTGTGTATATTAATATAAAAGATGGCAGATCTTATAATATTGTCAAGAATGGCTTATATTACAGTAATTTGGTAATGAATTTGAAGTGAATTGATAAACATCCAGGTAAAGGTTGTGGATTTTTTCTAAGAATGCACAGGTGGGTTTTATTAAACTAAAGTCAAGTGAACAAAGCCCAAGATCCATTTCTTTATTTGTACTTGGAGAACATTAGTTCAATTTTGGAGCTGTTTTAATGTGGATTCAGATCTTACTAAGTACTCACCTGAGATAAAAGGCATTATGTACAATTTTATATATTCAGATTGGTTTTATGTATAGTTTGTTTTGTGGGAACAGTCTTCTAATATTTCCATACTTTTACTGACAACATGCTAAGATGTAGCATTTGTGTAAAATTCTGTGCTTGCATGTTTTTTAAAAATTAGTCAAATCATGTTAAAAACCTAAATGATTCTAGGTGTTTATTCTTGGTTACTGTCATTGTTCCTTTATCTTGTCCTCCTTTCTTTCAAAGGAATTTAGTGGTTATGTGCAACAAATTAAATATGGTGTGGCTAGGATTGAATCAACCATGCCCAGAGTATATCAGCTGGCAGCTGGCGGCACTGCAGTTGGCACAGGATTAAACACAAGAATTGGCTTTGCTGAGAAAGTTGCTGCTAAAGTGGCTGAACTGACAGGTGAGGAATGATATTTTGGAGTTACCAGTAAAGTGGTATGCCTAACACACAGTCAAATTCAAACTAAATCTTTCTGTTTCCATACCTCTAATAAGCTCAAATTGTATTTATATTTTAACGTGACACTTTTTGTTAATGCCATGTGTTATATGCCTTCTACCTCAGACTTTTCTTGCAGTATATTTTTGTAATTATACTCAGTGCATTGAAAGTGACTGAAATTATGGTGTTTTTCTGAGCAAGGCTCATTGAATATGGATACAGTTTCAGACTTCTATTATTAGCCCAACTATAATACTTCTGTCTTGATCTTTGCTCCTCTGGCTCTCTTAATTTACAGTGACTCGGCACAAAAGAAGGGAAAAAACGCTCCCAAAGCCTCTCTGTTTTTTTCGTGTGAAAGAGTAAAGGTTGGCTGTCTAATTCTTTCAATGCTGTCTTGATAGATCTTAAAACTTAATTTACAATGATACTGAGTTTTTTGATCTGTAAACCAGATCTTGTGTCACAATATCAGTTTTTAAAATGCCCCCAAAACGAACATGCACATCTATCTGCACATCTACACATTTGCTGTAAAATCTGTCATTGCTTATCAACAGTATTTTTGGTTTTAATTATTCACTGTCTTGCAGAGGGTCAATACTTTCTTGTGCCCTAAGAGGGAAGAAGTAACCTCTTGTAAACAACAGCTGCTAGGAGCAGTGCAGGGCATGTTTTGGTGGTGTTACGAAGCTCTCCCATTTCTGCGCTCTTTAGGTGCCCTAATTGCAGGTTGTACGAGTTGAAAACAAGTAGGGCTGACTCCTGAAGTTCCACACGTTCTTATAGAGGATGTTTATTGGCCAGGACAAGAGGAAAAGTTTGGGTGGATCTCTGCAACTGAGAATGCAGCTGTGCAATTCAGAAGCTCATGCAGATTGGGTGGGATTTGGTGTTTGTCAGGAGCTGCCAAACACAAGAAATTAGGGAGGTTATGCTGCTCTTCTTTGAATGGGTGATGAAAGCTCAGATCAGTAGTTCTGTGGGGCAGAAGTCCAGCCCACAGTCAGTCCTTAGTGATATCTGTTTCCAGTAATAGTGTTCTGCTCGACTTTCCTTCCAGGGCAAAGTCCTGAAGAAACGTTTTTCATTACGGAACCTAGGCTTAAATCTTCAGGCATTTAATTAACATAAACAGAGCTGTTACTTTCATCGCTGCTTTGCTTTTGCTGTTGGCAGGCATCCTCCTAAGTCTGAATCGGCTTTCAGATATTCTGAGTGGTGTATTGTTCCCTTCCAGTGCTGGTACTCAGGTGCATCTTTTTCCTTTAAGTAGCTAATTCCATTGTGATTACTTGTTATTCACCTTAATGCCTGCACTGTGCTGCAAAAACATCTATTTTTATAAATGAGAGAATGCATCAAAGCAATTCTCTCAGCAAATCTAAATTATCTAACTTGATTTAATGGAAGAAATATGTAAGTTTGGGCTAAAGTTTGAAAGATTTTTGACATTCATAAAATACTGTGGTGCCAAAGCAATAGAACACAGAATGAAAGATTGACATTTGTGCCTTTGTTGTTGGTAGGTGCTAAAATTTCATATTCTTCTGTATGTTAAGGACTTTTATTGTGTCTTTCATATTGACTTTAATTTGTTTAAGAACTATGTTTGTGAAGTAAGCTGTAGAGAAGTGATGTTACAGTGTTACTAATTTTTATTTTTTATTAAGCTAATCATGTGTTTGATTATGTGGTTTATAATGTCTGCACGGAAGTGCCTCATGCGGTTAATACTTCCCCCTCCTCCGTGCAGGTTTGCCTTTTGTCACTGCTCCAAATAAGTTTGAAGCTCTTGCAGCCCACGATGCTCTAGTTGAACTCAGTGGAGCCATGAACACGGTGGCGTGTAGTCTGATGAAAATAGCTAATGATATTCGTTTCCTGGGCTCTGGACCGCGCTCTGGACTAGGAGAACTCATCCTGCCTGAAAACGAACCAGGAAGCAGCATCATGCCAGGTATGGAGAAAACAGAGAGAACAATTGCCTGTTTCTTTTGTTTTGGACCACTGTCTCTTAAACGTTTACCAAACACCATCTTGATGATCCTGATGGGTCACTTCCTACTCAGCATATCCTATGATTCTGTGATCACAAATGTCAGTAAGGCCATGATTCAGTCCTTCTGCCAGTTCTTATCTATTATACCAGAATTTGCATTTATAAAAATACCTGCTAGCACAGCTGTATGTTGGTAAGTAAAGTTATATAATCTCTTGACTGTAAAGAACTCTGGTAATGAACGGCTGCTTAGCTCAAGCACATTTGTCAAGCTCTTGAAGTGCTGGTAGATTGCTAAAGCAGCCAAAGCTGTTTTAAAAATCCTAGCTGAAATACTAGAATAGCACAGTCAGTATAATTTATGGAAATACTTTTTCTTCTGTGGTGCACATGATACAGGCGATTAAGACTTGTTACCTCTTAAAAATCATTTTCTACTTAATGTGATTTGGTAGATGAGGAAATCATTTGTTTCTGCCTGGTGATGGTTGGTTGGTTGGTTTGTTTTTCTCCTTCCTTCTTTGGTAACATTTTTCTCTCCCTTTCATAACCAGGAAAAGTGAACCCTACCCAGTGTGAAGCTGTAACCATGGTGGCAGCCCAAGTTATGGGAAACCATGTTGCCGTTACTGTAGGAGGAAGCAATGGACACTTTGAACTGAATGTCTTTAAGCCCATGATGGTAAGTTCATAAAGTTTTAAACATCTAGGACTTTTTCAGTAATTGTTTATATAGTCAGATAATTCATGGGCAGAAAACCCCTCAGTGAATAATTGGTCAATACAAGCACCAGAGAAGCTAATAAATTGTGAAAACAAATTTTATTCTTTTGTGTGGTAAGCCCTTGTTATTTTGACAGGGGAGCTGAGAATCTTTTCAACGTGAAACTATCTTATGCAGATAAGCTTCTACCTTAACAATGTATGTGTATCATCAGCCTAAGGAAGTAGGCAGAGACTCAAAACAAGGCAAGATTTTTGTACAAAGCCAAAGCGAATTTGGTATTTTAGCTAAAAACAAGGATTTTTTTTTTTGTTCAGCAGCTATCTGTTACTTATTTCTGCTACTGCTGAATATCAAAGGTTTACATGCTTTTGGCAAGTGAGGCATGTAAAATTGTAAATGATTAGTCTTAGACTTCAGTGTTTAAATTAATGTCTGCCTTCTACAGTGTGAGCAGGATATACCAAGATACATGCTGCTGCATAGAGGCATATGCTGCTGCATAGAATGGCATAGAGGTTAAGGTAGGGGTGATAGTTTTAGAAGGATTAAGGTGACTTTCAGAAAAGATACTAAATAGAAATAAAAAGAAAGCTTTTGAAGTTTTGTTGTCTTGTCAAAAATAAGAGGCACTCTGTTCCAGTGTCTCATCACCTTCACATAAAGAATTTCTTCCTAATATCTAGCATAAATTTCCCCTCTTTCAGTTTGTAACCATTATTTCTTCTCCTGTCACTACAATTCCTGATGAAGAGTCCCTCTCTGGCTTTCCTGTAGACCACCTTCAGATACTGGAAGGAAAATAGCCTGTTAAATGATTTGATATTGAAAGGGGTTATAAACAAATGTGCCAGAATGTGCAACTAGTAATATCTGAATAAAGTAATTGGTATTTCTTTCTTTGTCTTGTTAGATTAAAAATGTTTTAAACTCTGCAAGACTTCTTGGAGATGTGTGTGTTTCTTTCACTGACAACTGTGTAGTAGGAATTCAAGCCAATACCGAGAGGATCAACAAACTGATGAATGAATCTTTGATGTTGGTTACAGCACTGAACCCACATATAGGTAGGTTTAAAGCTCAGAAAGGTCTCAAAAAATTATACTGAAATATTTTCTGGCAACGTTTTTTTTCACATGCTACTTGTATTGTCACAATGTTTAGGAGACCAAGTCATGGCTCAGGTCAAAAGTTAATTTACTTCAACATCACCAATTGCTGTTACTGTTGCAGACATGTCCTGCTTGCAGTGGCCATACCAGTACATTAGAAAAATAATTCTGATTAGAATCAGAAAGGGGATAGGGAGAATTTGTGAACCTTTTCCTGAACTGACCACTAATAATGATAAGTGAAAGATTACAATATGAGATTATTTTTTTTTTTAAAGGAGAAGGTTCCATAAATCTTTGATCTAAGTGAATTAAGACCACGATAACAGAATTTACCTGCACTTTAAATAAGGAGTTTGTGTAAACATTTGGTGTGCATTTACTGCAAATTGAGTTAAATAGTAATACCATTGCCTGGCAAATAATTCTCCAAAGACCAAGTGTCCCACTTTTCTCTCACCCTTAGCGAATCATTGAAATTGCACATGTCTAACTTGTTGCCTTTGTTTTGTTACAGGATATGATAAAGCAGCTAAGATTGCCAAAACTGCGCACAAAGAGGGGACAACATTAAAAGAAGCTGCTATAAAGCTGGGGTTCCTTACGTCAGACCAGTTTGACCAGTGGGTGAAGCCTAAAGATATGTTAGGTCCTCAGTAACTCCTGTACAAAATAAAAAAAGTGTTCTTAATATTAAAAAAATAAATATGATATCACAGAATCACAGAATTAATTAGGTTGGAAAATACCTCTGAGATCATCAAGTCCAACCTATGACCCAAACACCACCCTGTGAACTAGACCATGGCACCAAGTGCCACATCCAGTTGTTTCTTAAACAGTGACTTGACCATCTCCCTGGGCTGTCCGTTCCCATGTCTAATCATGCTTTCAGTGAAGAAATTCTTCCTGATGTCCACCCTAAACCACCCCTGGTGCAGCTTAAGACTATGTCCGGTTGTCCTGTCACTCGTTGCCTGGGAGAGTAACCTCCACCTGGCTACAACCTCCTTTAAGGTGGTTGTAGAGAGTGACAAGGTCTCCCCTGAGCCTTCTCTTCTCCAGCTTAAACACCCCCAACTCCCTCAGCTGCTCCTCATAGGACACGCACTCCAGATCCTTCATCAGCTCTGTTGCCCTTCTCTGGACCTGCTCCAGCACCTCAGTGTCCTTCCTAAACTGAGGGGGCCCAGAACTGGACACAGAACTTGACGCGTGGCCTCACCAGCGCTGAGTACAGGGGGACAGTCGCTTTTGTGATAACGCTTTTGTTTCACGTTTTCACGGCGTTCGTAGCAGATCAGATCAACCGAGCCTAGCGGGATGATTCTGCGCCTCGAACAGGCGGTGCAAGCCCAGCAGGGAGAAAAGCGTTTCCGTGTGCGGAACAGCCCCGATGGCCGTGGCCACCCGCTGCCAGCCGGCGGAGCGGGGCGGGGCGGGCACTCAGGGAGGCGCCGCCGGGAGAGCGCTTCTTGCTTCCCACGGCCCTTCCTGCTTCCCGCGGCCCTTCCTGCTTCCCGCGGCCCTTCCTGCTTCCCACGGCCCTTCCTGCTTCCCGCAGCCCTTCCTGCTTCCCGCGGCCCTCCCTCCGCGGGGCGGGGCCGGCTGGGGGGTTCCGGGTCGGCGGGGAGCGAGGCCGGCACCGGGAGCGACTCCGAGGCACCGCTGCCATGAACCGCTTCTTCGGCAAGGCGAAGCCGAAGGCGCCCCCGCCCAGCCTCACCGACTGCATCGGGACGGTGAGTGCCCGCCCCGGGCCGCCCGCCGGGGGCCGGGGCCGGCCTGGGCGCTGCGCGGCCCGGCCGCCGCCTCGGGAGGGGCAGGAGCGGCGGGGGGCCGTGTGACGGCTCCTGTGCACAGCCGTGGGTCTGTGTGTGTGGGGACACGGCTGGCGTGGGCACTGTGTGTGTGTCCCTGGGTAATGTATGTGTGTCACAGAACCGCAGAATGGCGCGGGTTGGAAGGGACCTTGAAGATCATCCAGTTCCAGCCCCCCCGCCGTAGGTAGGGACACCTTCAGCTAAAGGCTCGGAGCGTCGTCCAGCCTGGCCTTGAACACTCTTTCAGTGGGCACAAATACGTGGCTGCGTTTTGGTGCAACGCGTTTGTACATATATATGTGTGTGTATATATATATATACACGCACACATGTATTTTAGTGTGAACCTGTGCAAGAGCCTGCCTGTACACTGGCGTGTACCTTTGTATGCATCTACACCTGTGCCTGTGTTCGTGTCCTGTCCGTAGAAGCACGTCCCATAAGCGGTGGCACACAATGTGCACGTAAGGCATGGCTCTCCTTACATCCTCGTGGATATTTTCAGTATTGCCATCTGAGGGCTTCACTGCTCTGATTCCACCAGATAACTCCTGCCATGCCAAGTTCTGGCAAGGCAGGGGCAGGAGTAAGAAAACCAGTCTCTCTGTCCAGTACAGAAGGTGGGAGGATAATCCCCTCTTGTGATGAATTCTTTGGATGAAGAGTGTTCTGACTCTTTTGGGCAAGTAGGGTTGTCACCAAAGGTGTGTGCAGATGGACAGATAAACAAGGTCAAGATAACCAAGTAAGAAATGGTGAGGAAACACACGGCAGAACACTTTACAACTGTTGTAATCTTGGCCTGCTGAAAAGAGGATTAAGGAAGAGTTTTAAGATTTGTCTTGTAATTTCATAGTCTTTTTTTGACTTTATAAAGTTTTTGAAGAAAACCGTAGGATGTTTTTGCAGCTCCTTCTGTTGTAAACTAATTTTAAAAGGTGAAAAAGAACACAGAGGTCTTGAGTATTTGTCTCAGTAGTTAACTAAGTCCAGTGAAAGGTCACTGGAACCAGACAACAAAAATTTCTGTGGAAAATCATAATTTTCCTCCCAGAAGATTTATTTTGCTACCCAGTGAAGAGATTCTCCAAGTAAAATACCTAATTAATATTTGTCAGTGCTGCCTACACAAGCCTACACATCGGTCCCTTGTGTATGCCAGTGGGTGATGCAGGGAGAGAAGTGGTCATAGTGTTTTTCCCAGTAACTGTATTTTACTGGCAGAGAATCTGTATTGCTTTTTAGCAGTATTAAGCCCAAACATAACTCCAAATATGTTTAGTTAGAACAATGAATAAACTATCTGATTGAAAATCAGGATTAGCTTTCCCACTGTTACCAGTAAACACTTTGATGGCTTGAACTCCAAAATACATCTGAGATACTGTTGTTAATACTTAAATTTGTCATTTTGGCACTATCAGCTGAAGACCAGGAAACTTTGTTTTCCTCAAAACAATCAACTCCCATATTAGTCTGTTAGATTTTTCATGCTGGTTTTGCCAGTGCCAAGTTAATGTCTGTTTTCTAATGTTGCAGCAAATCGAAAGACAATTTAGGTATGCCAGCAGGTTGTCTTCTACTAAGAGCTTGTTCATTTCTGTTGGATTTTTGGGATTCATCAGAATGTAATTTAAACATCTGTTTTGATTGGCAACACCAGGAAATGCTAGGATTTTTTCCCAAAAACACTGTCTGAATGCAGTTTTGATCCTCTTCTCGTTGTTTGTAACTTCATTGTCTGAAAATTTGACTCTGCAAGACAGCAGGTTAACTGAAAAGCAGAATTTTGCGTTTATTTTAGGTATGTGATGACTTTGGCAACCTGTGATGAGTTACAGGGTGATTTCTAAAACAGGAAATCAAGAGCCTGTGTTGGTCAGCTGTTGAGGGAGGAGGGGCTGGCTGCAGGCATACCTGTTAGGGGTGTGTCGTCACAGGAAGTCTATAAACCACCCCTTTCCAATGCCTCTCAATTTCTGGGGACGGAATTAAAATTTAAGACTGCTCTGTATACTAGTAAGCATGGGAAACATGCTTCCTTTTTCAAGTTTGAATCTTATGAATTAACTTTTTGTGCCAAGTTATATGCAGTAATCTATCTGATTTGTGAAAGACTTGCTGTATTTTCAGTTCATTTTCAGTATGGTGAAGTCTCTAGTATAGCTTCTGCTACAGAACTACAGATATGATTAGATTTTTTTCCTTAAATTACATGTGAATTATTATTGAAGAGAGTTGTGTGAGATATTAAAAAACTTGTACTGTTCCTTTGCCATGTTAAATTTGGCAGTTTGGAGGCTCAGATAATGTCAGTTCTGTGGTATCTTCTGTCTTAGACATGTTTTGCTCTGCCTTTTGAAAGAGTCACATTGCTTTGTGAAATCTCTTACCATGTTACTTCAGTGGTAATTAGCCTTTAAATGGCAGTTATGAAATTTTGTATTTGGTAACTAACAATTTATATTCATAGTTAACATTTGGTAAAAATGTAGACAACTCTTAGGCAGTAATCATGCCTATGTTTTGGATGTGTTTTCCTGTGTAGGCAAATTTAGATATCTGAAATTCATTGCAGTTAATGGTAGTTTTTTTTATGCTTGCTGGCAGGGTACAGTCAGATGACTCAAAGCTGTCATGAGACCAGTAGGAGGAAGGATGCATCAGGAAGTGAGGCATTAGTAGTGTTTTTACTTTTTCTTCTTTGAAAAAACCACTCCAAACCTAGGGTTTCTCAGAGTAGTGAATACAAAACGTAGGAACAAAAGTTGTGACAAGTGTTAAAATTCAGGGTCACTTTCTTTTGTGTAGGTTGGGGCCCTTCTAATATACCTTGATGTGCCTTATTTGTGAATAGTATACAGCAGCTGTTCTAATACACAGTCTAATTTTCTTCAGGATAAATTAGATCCATTCTCCCCTCTTCTGTCCAGTCTCATTTTTAAAAGCTGGAGTCCCATGTAATGCCTGTGTGAAATTTTTACGTAGTTAATCGATGTAGGAGGCTCTCTCTCAGTTTCCTGCTAGTACTTGTTAAATGAATCATTATATAAATAAACCAAATAACTTCTTTTCCCCTGTGGAGGCTGACCTCAAAGATGCATTTAGCTGGTGAAGATCTTGAGGAGGTGCTATGCTTTGAACATAGAACAGCTTCAAAATCGCAAATATCTCTCTTTCTCGCTATTAGTGAAATATTTGGCATAATAGAAAGCTTAATACAAATTTTTCAATGCCAGCTGTGCCCAGACATTTAATATCCTGTGTGAAGTGATCATACCAAACATTCCGCTCAGGATGCCTCTGGCAAATGCATGTTGCTGTCATAGAGCACAGTTTTTGAAGGGTCACTGAAGTACCAGAATGAAAATCCACATGATTGTATGTGCTTAGCCACAGCATTAGCAAGTCAGAATTGTAAATTTGCACTGATCAGTCTCAAGCTATAATTGGAATGTCATTGTATTCTAATCCCTAGAGGGGCTCCTTGGAATGAGAAGTGAATAAGCTTTATCCTGTTGTTTCCAGAGAAATGCTGTGATAGTCAGTTCATGTTAAGAAGGCTTTTTATGAATTTGTGTGTGCTGTTAGAATTACCTATACCCATTCTTGGTTATGTAGTTGTCATCTTTAACCCTCTTATGCTGAAGGGTTAAAATATTTCCCTAATGACAGCTCTGTGGTATGCATTGCACCAGGGCTGTTAGAGTTGGCTGCTGGGGGTCTCTTACTGAGCTGTGAAACTACTGTTGGGATTTAGAGCAAAAGCACAATTAGAGTTCAGAGTAACTACCAGGTGGAACTGCTGTGTCCTGGGACCCTCTGTGGGAAGTGATGGGAACAGCAGCTCTCTCTGATGAAGCAGTTAGGCACCTTTGAAAAACTGGTTAAGTCTCGGCTTCTTAGCTGTAACCCGTAATCCAGATATCATTCTGAAGGATTAATGTTCTCTGCCCACCAAAAATAAACCTCAAGCCTTGCTGAACATGCCCCTTTCACTTCTGCATTGCCCCCTTATCTGCTATCACGGTACACTTATATGTTTTTCCTTTCCAGTTTAGTCCCTGGCACTGTAATGTTATCAGAAATTGTTAAATAGAGACCTGATTTGAGTGGGTTTGCAAGGGAGCATCTCAAAATGATGAGAACATGTTACAACAGCAGAGCTTCCTGCAACCTCAGTGTGTCGTTTCTTGTGCTCCTTGTACAAGTTGTTCCACTTGATTCTGGTTTTGGAATCTCTGCAAAATCTAGACTTCACTTGTTTATAAAACCACTGAGTGAAGAAACAATTCAGTTAGAAACATAATGAAACTGAGACTGTTCATTTTGTTGTCCAATACCTGAATAAAACCTTGATGAATGTTGTTTTGTTTGTTTTCCCTGTCATGTATTAAAGGTGGATAGCAGAGCTGAGTCAATTGACAAGAAAATCGCTAGGCTTGATGCAGAACTAGTGAAGTATAAGGATCAAATGAAGAAGATGAGAGAGGGACCTGCCAAGGTAAGAATCTTCTGTGGGCTTTAAGCATGAGAGGATGTGACTCACACTTCATGTCATGTAGTGGAGTGATTTAACCAGTTTGTCAGGTTCTTAGAAATGCATCTTGCCCTGCAGATGAGATATAAGATCCTGCAAGATTATTTTCATTAGACATGCATCTTTGAATAGTGTTTTCATTGGTTTTTATTTCTTCTAAAGTGTAATGTAATTCCTCAGTCAGAAGTAACTTGCTTGCCTCGTTCCTTGTGTTAATTAAGTCTGACAGAGAGGCTGTTTTGTTCATCAGCCAAAACAAAAAGGTCTGCCTAAAGGGAGAAGGACAACGCATTTTTAAAGGGGATGAACTTACAATACAAAATACATCTGATAATAAACATATCTGATATGAACAGTATTGTTAAAGCACCTGTTGCAGTATTATTTGATGCTGGCCATTAAAATGTGTTAATGAAAGATGGTTCTGATGGACTAAACTTGTTTTTTTATTCTTTTTATTGAAAAAATAATTCAAAAGCCAGAAATTGCAAGTATTTTCTCTTAGAAGCTTCATGTACTCGCCTGTTTGGTTAAACATTAATGCAGGACAAATGCTGAATGTGACTGTTGTTAAACTCTTGGCACTAGTAACTGAGGAATCTTTTGGAAACCATAAATCTGATGCATTAGGTTTAATCAGGTGTAAAATCAGGTATTTTTCCTAATGTAACAATATTGTGTCTTTCAGAATACAGTAAAGCAGAAAGCACTGAGAGTGTTAAAGCAGAAGCGAATGTAAGTTGAAGCCTTTCTCAGCTTGTAATTGATAAAAGCCTTTTTCCTTTAAGGAGGGGTGGTACACTTGCATTTCTCTTTCCAGTACTCTTCTGAGCATTCTTTTAAGAGAAATGCTGAACAAGCCTTTCAGAAGCATCTCCTTACAGATTTTGTGTCAGCATTTATACATAAGTCTATAAATTTGTATTGGTAGATGACTGAAATCTGCTCATTATTATAGCTGTGTTTGGCTCCTAAACATTCTGAGAGATTGCCTCATTTTATATAATTAATTGATTACTGTAAATTGTGTACTTGAAGACCTTGCTCTGGCTTACTGGAAATTTACCCATTCTCTGTGGACACCCTTGAGGACTTGAGCAGATGTAGCACAGGTAATTGTGTTTATGCAAATAAACCAAAATGTACAGGCTGGGTGATCCTGTGCTCTGGTCTTGTCTAGTATACTGTTTTGAAAAGTGTCTTGAACTGATCCAAAGGAAAGGATGTCAGAACAAAGCAAGTATTCAGGAATGTTTCATTGCAATATCTTACAGTCCGTGAACTGCAGATCTTAGATGCTATCTGAACCAAAGCCAAAGCTCATATCATCTTGCATTTCATATCCTTCAGATAAATTGTACCTTTATAGATTTCCTCAATTACTTCTTAAGTATTTGTGAGCTCTTACCATCCAAAATATCATATGGCATGAAATGCAATAGTTTAGTTAGATGTTGTGAGGGGGACTTGATTCTGTGGTTTAGGTTTTGGGGTTTTTGTTTCTGTATTTTGACTATGCTGCCTGTTAATCTTCCTTGCTAGTTGTTCCTCTATTTACAGTCACCAGGCCCTTCATAATAGGCTATTGTCATATCCCTCAGTCATCTCTTTTCCATCTTGTTGAACAGTAATGCATTTAGCCAATAGTTGTCCAGAAGGTTTTGTATTTGGATCATCCTTGTCTTGCAGACCTCCCGCTTTGGATGTTTGAAGGGCTCATTGTTCATTTTTATGCTTTTGTTCTTTTGCTTAACTTACGTAGTTTACATTCCTGATTTAATACAAGTTTACCTTGGAGAAGGATGGTTTATTGCTTTTTGAAATCTCCCTTTTGTTTTTGGTTAGCCTTAATGGTTTCCTGTTGGTTCCCTATCCTCCCCCTCCTCCCTGCCCTGCAAAGCTCCAGTGCAGAGCCATTGTGGTTTGGATAACCTGGCAACTCTTCCATTCTGCTTAGAGCATTAGTAAGCATGGCACGCATGCCAAGCTTATGGTGATTAAACTCCTGCTGTACTCTCACCTACTCCTAGGCAAATTTGGTGTTGCTGTCAGTTAAAACAGAAGCTTAGTTCAGGAATAGCTTTGTCAGCTTCAAAAACACAAAATGGCCAGATTTTTATGAAGCTGTTTATTCTACAGTTGTTTATAATAAATGAAACCCACCCCAAATCTGTTCCCATGTTTAGACTACTGATGATGATTTTTCAGTTGGGTTTTTTTTTTAATTAAGAATGTTTGTGGTAATAATTAGTCTGGTGTTTTAAAGCCATTTATTTGCATTGTTTTTAACAGGTATGAACAACAGAGGGATAATCTGTCACAGCAGTCTTTTAATATGGAACAAGCTAATTACACCATTCAGGCACTGAAGGATACAAAGACAACGGTACCAGTATATTAATCTCACACTTGTTTAATTTGTGTGTGCTACATCAGATACAAGCCTGTGGTCTGACTCTCCTTTAGGTGGATGCAATGAAACTGGGGGTGAAAGAAATGAAGAAAGCTTACAAGCAAGTCAAGATTGATCAAATTGAGGTGAGCTTCTACAGTTAAATGATTAAAGAACAGAAATAATGTACTAAAATAGTGGTGAGTGGACTATTAACTTGAAGGTAAGCTGACTATTTTAGTTGGCTTTTTTTATGGGACCACCATCGTAATTCCTTCCTAATTTTTCTAGTACTACGTAATCACTTGTTGGCCTTATTGTACTGATTATTGTTTCCTCGCTGAGCTAATCTTTAAACTCTCCCTTCCTCTCCTCTGCACTTCAGCATAAATTTTTAGTGGATACTTCCTGCTATGGTTTTCTTGTCCTTTTTTTTTTTCCTCCCGTGCAGATTAGTGCTTTATTCCCCCAGTTTAAGAAAGTGCCTGATTAAAAAGACCAAAACCTAAAACCAAAAAACCACTAATCAAACAAAAAATGTCATTTCAAGAGGTCAGCAAGGCCTGGCCTTGACGTCAGAAAATGCATATCCCGCCGATAAGGCCTTTAAATATAATTTCAAATATGCTGCTCTTATCCAATACCAGTGCAGAATTCCTTCAAGTTCTCTTTCATGTGCTGTTATGTTGCTTGCATTGTAAATCTTTAGGCAACTATTTTTTCCTTACTTGTACCCAAGTACAGTGCCAATAAATGTGCTAAAGTATCTTCTAAATTTTGCTGTGGCACAGTTTATTGTGCTTATTTTCCAGATGGTAGATTTAATTGATCTAGATTTGATACCTTTTCTGCTTTTCAAGATAATGGTGGACCGGGTCATTTATTACAGGTTTTCAGTTTTCCCTGAAGAATACTTCAAACAAATAGATTTTGCAGAGATGTTTCAAGGTTCCTCTTTTTCTACCTATAATTAAAATTATAATTTTAATTGTAGTTAAAGCCACGTTAGCACTGAATGCATGTGCCTTGACTTTTCTTAATGCTGCTTCAAAAAATGGTTTATGCAGTACAAGAATTGAGTGCTTTGTATGTTGGAATTACTGAACAGAATTTGGTTAAATATGGACCAACTAAAACTGATTCTTGCTTCAGGACATACAAGATCAGTTGGAGGATATGATGGAAGAAGCCAATGAAGTTCAGGAGGCACTGAGTCGTAGCTATGGAACACCAGATATTGATGAAGATGATTTGGAAGCAGGTGAGGAAAGGAGAGGATGATTTTTTACATTACTGAATGTAAAAATCATCATACTGTCATACAGTGAGTTTTAATTTGGTAAATCAAATGCTTTAAATGTGTTTTTTTAAAAATTGCCTTTTTTAAACATTAAAGCTGCATTTCCTTTAAGAGCAGTAACAAGAGCATGAGGCAAACGTGAGATACCAATGGAATGCTGCAAGGCAGGGAAGGAGGTTCTCTCTAGTGTGTGTGTGTATGTATGTGTGTATTTCCTATCGATGACTAATGCTAAATGAGTCTGAATGTAAGCATTCACTATGAACCTTGTTTCTTTGTGTGAGCAGCTTTTCTTTTGCAAAAGGAATTCCTTGCATAATTTTTCAACCAACATAATTCACTTTCAGAACTGGATGCCTTAGGTGATGAGCTTTTAGCTGATGAAGACAATTCCTACTTAGATGAAGCTGCATCTGCTCCAGCAATCCCAGAGGTCACTCCTACAGACACAAAAAACAAAGTGAGTCCTTTGCTTTTTAAAAGCAAGTTACATTTTTGTTTGTTTGTTTTGAATTAATCACATTTGTGTTCGTTGCTTTATATTTGGGACCCTTAATATTTTGGGAAAAAAAAAAAGTGCTTGATGTTTTATGTATTTTGGATACTACATATGACAGAATACAGGGTACTGAATGCTCCTAATTATATTTAAAGAAAAGAACTAAAATGGCATTTTGTAACTCCTATCAAACATTTTCAGACTGCAAATATAATTTAAGTGTACCGTTACAACTCTAGTAATTGTTATTCTTAAAACCATAAGAGAGTCTTCTCTATGTTTGCTTTTGGGGCTTTAATGGAGCTTCGTACGGAGGAAGTACACTTTGATTCCAACTGTCCCACAGTAGCAATTGCAGATATAGAAACTTTATAGAAATGGTAATGAAATGTTTGTGAAACGTTCTGGTTGGTAGAGAGTTGTTAACCCATTCTTCTTCTTTCTTACAGGATGGCGTATTGGTGGATGAATTTGGATTGCCAAAGATCCCCGCAACATAAATGTTTCAGAAGCACAATGGATATAATGAACTATACTTTACAAATTGTTTTAAGAACCTTTTTTTTTTTTTTTAAATCCTGGAGAGCTTGTCCTTCCAGTGTAACCTTAATATCACTACATCCTAGAATGCAATATGAATGGCTGGTGGTGTTCTTTCTTTGAGGAGAGTTGTTCTATTACTGACTTCTCTGTTAATGGAAAGCTCGTCACAATTCCCTTTGGTGGAAGCAGTCGGTCTTACAGGTTTTGATTTCCGTGTCTTATGGACAAAGTAAAACGTGAAGAGTAGTGGTGGCTGTTGATAGCTGAGGTTTACTTTCACTTTGTATTATGTTTCTCTTTCTTGAGACTAAGACTGTACGTTGCTGCTTACTCTCTGTAAAATAGCTCCCTTGTTACTATGCTTATTTGATAAATCAAAGCAATTTTTAAACTACTGCGGTCTCGAGACTTTTATGCGATTGTACTTGTAACCTTCTAGAAAACTGTACCAAATCGGGTTGTCGTTTAACTCTGTGTATTCTGTGGAGACATAAAACCACGTAGATTAGCAGATCGCTCCGTGTGGTGTTTTTGGTAACCGATTGGGTCTCGCAGACGGGGCAGGGGCAGGTTATCAGCGCACTGTGTGGCACCAGCACAAGGATTTGCCAGAGGCGGGGACTGGATCTGATCCCAAAAGCATCCGGGGTGGCAAAAAAAAAAGCCGTCCCGTTTACGCCCGGCTTGCCCCGGCCGTGCCCTGGCCGCTGTCGGGGTCGGGGCGGGAGTGAGGGGGAAGCAATAACAGCGCCCCGGGAAGGCGGCATTCCCGTTTTCCCGGGAGGAGGGGGAAGCAATAACAGCGCCCCGGGAAGGCGGCATTCCCGATTTCCCGGTGCGGAAGTGACGTGCCCCGGGTGCGCCCCGGGAGGCGCCGCAGACGCTTCCCTGTGCCGGGGCGAGATGGCGGCGCCCGGAGCGCCGGTGACCGTCACCGTCACTTACAGTAAGAGCCCCAGTAAGGGGCAGGGCAGCGGCCGGGGCGCTCGGCTCCGGCGGAGGGGGCTCCGGCAGGCCGTTCCCGGGGGCGAGGCGGGGCGGGCAGGCCGCGGCTGCCCCGGCGGAGCGGGGAGCGGCCGGGGCCGGCTCGGCCCCGCTCGGCCCGCTCTCCATCCCGGCTGCTGCCCTGAAGTTTCGCTCCTCCCTGGCCACAGCTTGCCAGTGTCTCTTTCCGGCTGGGTCGCTGGCGTAGATCTGCTGTGAGGGGGATAGTGGGAGCGGGGGACAGGGCGGCCTTTGCCAGGGAGCGCAGAGCTGCGGTCGGTGGGGGGCAGCGGGGACGGTCGGGGAGCTGGAGCGTCTCTCAGCGGGAAGGGCTGAGGGAGCCGGGCCTGTTCGGCCCTCGAGAAGAGACAGCTGAGAGGGGACCTTGTCAGTGTGCACAAATGTGTAAAGGGGGGATGCCAAGAGGATGGATCCAGGGTCTTCTCCGTGGTGCCAAGCAATAGGACAAGAGGCAATGGGCAGGAACTGATGCACAGGGAGTTCCACCTGCATATGAGGAAGAATTTCCTTACTGTGAGTGTGACCAAACACTGGACCAGGTTGCCCAGAGAGGATGTGCGGTGTTTTTTTTTGAAAATATTCAGAGGTCATCTGGACACAATCCCGTCCCATGTGCTTTAGGACGGCCCTGCTGGAGCAGGGAGGTTGGACCAGCTGACCCACTGTGGTCCCTTCCAGCCTGACCCATTCTGTGATTCTGTTGTTTGGTAGTAATCTTCATTTAGATGCAATATATTGCTGAAGTCAACACTGCAAGTTAAAGGCAGGTGCTACCCAATAGGCTTTCTTCTTGTTTGTTGAAAAATACTTGGATGTTTGCAGCTAATGGGCTGCAAGACTGCAACAGAGGGGACGGTTCCTTCAGTATGACAGATGGGTGCCGACCTGCTGGAATGGGTCACTCAGAGGCCGGCTGACACAACTGAGTTATTTTTCCTCAAAAAGAGAATTAGGAAGAGGGAGAGGAAGGTGGAAGGGAAGATGGGCTTATATCTGCAAATAAATATAAAATGTTAGTGTGAAGAGGTGAGAATAGCCCTGACTCCAATAGCTCCCTGACTTCTTAAAAATAAGATGGAAATACCAGGGTTAAATTTTGGTGAAGTGAGACAGTAGGAGGAATGAGGTGGATAGTAAGGTATTAAGTCAGCAAGGCATTCTGCTGATTTTTGTTAACAAAACTTGTTAATTTTTTAATTGGATTTTTAAAAACTATTGAATAATAAATTCTGCTTGTGTTCCTTTTGCACTATGCTGGTGCTGTTCTTTCCATATTTAGAGTTTATTTCTGCTTGCCCATTCACATTTTCAAATTGTTACATTATTTTGTTAAAATGTTTTCTTTATCACCTGGTAGTTTTATTTAAGAGTGTTTGGTGAGGAACTTTGTGGAATAATGTGTTTGAATTGTCATGATTCATGTGCTTGTTTATGCCTTTAGAGAGCTTCATTTGGTCTGAGGGGTTTTCATTTGCAAAGATGTAAATAACTTAATGATACTGACATATTTATAATTCTAGCATCTTGCTTTTTGCCAACAGTCACCTTATGTGAGAATGTTTTTATCTTTGCTGTTGTGTTCTTACCTGATAATTACTTTGTCATTAATAAACAGCAAATAGAAGCCATTGTTCACCTTGGGCTTCAGCTGTCTGATTTACACCTAGTGCTGTCAGATGCTGGTTTAACACTTTGCACAAACATTTTTAGTAAAGTTTTGTGTGCATGAGTGAAAGTGGGGAGAGATGCAAATTAGGGTTGAGAAACAGAACGGCAGCAGACCCACATGCATCACTTCCCAACCTGCAAGTATGGAGGGTTGACCCTGGCTGGACTCCAGTTGCCCACCAAAGCCACTCTGTTTCTCCTGTCCTCAGCTGGGCAGGGGAGAGAAAATATAAGGACAGGCTGATGAGCTGAGATAAAGGCAGGGGGAGATCACTTACCAGGTACTGTTCATGGGCAGAACAGACTCGGCTTGGGGAAATGTGGTTTAGTAACATTCAAATCAGAGTACAATAATGAGAACTAAAAAAGAAAACCCCACCTTCCTCCACTCCTTCCTTCTTCTGGGGCTTAACTTTCTTCCCAAATTCTTTAACTCCTACCCTCTGAGCAGTGCAGGGGGATGGAGGCTGCGATCAGTTCATCACACTGTCTCTGCTGCTCCTTCTTCCTCAGGGGGAGGACTCTTCACACTCTTCCCTTGCTCCAGCATATGGGTCCCTCCCAGTGATTGCAGTCCTTCAGGAACAGGGTGCTCCAATGTGGATTCCCCACAGGATCACAAGCCCTACCAGCAAATCAGCTCCAGCGTGGGCTCCTCTCTTCAGGGGGCCACAGGTCCTGCCAGCAGCCAGTGCAGGCTTCCCAAAGGGGCCATAGCCTCCCTAGGGCATTCACCTGCTCTGGTGTGCATCTCCTCCACAGGCTGCAGGTGGATCTCCGCTCCACTGAGGACCTCTGTTGTGAATTTACACTGAATTTTTGTTCACAGTCTGGCCAAAGTGGTACTTATAATTTCTAATTAAACTGGTTCTCTTGTTAGACAAGCTTCATCTGTTAGACAAGCTTCATCTCATTTTTCTCAGTTAATGCTTGGTTTTTGTTTGGTGGTTTGTTTGTTTGTTTTTTTTGTTTGTTTGTTTTCTCAACTGCTCATAAGCACAGCCCTTACACAAAGCAGTTGTATATATCAAAACAACTTTTTGAAATATATTGAAATTTTGCTTAGCGGTATTTTTGTTTTTCCCCACAGCTAATTGGGAAGAAGTTCTGTTTATGGAAAATGCTTTGGTGAGAGGGGCATAATGTAATTTTAAGCTTTAAAGTGTCTTAGATTTAACAAGTATTGTTGGAGCTTTAAAGTTTTGAGGTCACAGTGTCACTTTTCATGTGACTGTGGGAGGCTGGAGTATTTTAAAATCAATGTTTCTAGCACTCTTCTTTGTCAAAGATACATGCACTTAAAATTAGTGGCATGAGAATAGTTTTATTTCTGGTATTTGCTCAGGACTTTTCTCTTCCAGCAGAGTTAAAAATGCCTGTCTTGATTTTCCACGCAGGCAGTGGTGGTTGATTCCTGTGGGTGCTTTCAGATTGACAGCTCTTAAGTGCATGGGAGCAGAGGGTTATAGAAAGGGTCCATTCCAAAGCAGAGATTAATAGGCATACTCCCATTTTCCTAAGAACTTCCTTCTTACTTCATGCAAGTAATCTTAGGGAGTCTGAATAGGATGCTCCATAAGTGGATTGTGGCAGATAAGCTGGCACTGCTCAAAGTGGTTAAGGCTGCTTATCAGTAGTATTATGGGGAGAAGTAATTTTTGGACTGTGAGAACTCTCTCTGGTTGGTGAGGCAACACAGGGCAGACACTGATTGCTTGTTTCTCATGTATGAGGAGTGGGGAGCAAAGGAACTGATAAATTGTCTTAGATACCAAGACTCATGCCATTAAATGTTCCTACAAGTAGGAAATGGGGTACATCAGGAAGGTGTGGGCTTTCATGCTTCAGCTTGTGGGATGTCTGGACACCATCTGTATCTTAAAAAAAAGACAGGGAGTAATATTTAGCAGGAGCACTTTGCCAGTAAAATACACCTGATCAAACTCTTCAGATTATTACAGTGTAAACCAGAAGTTTCAGCTGAGGTCAGTTACTCCAAGAGGAAGGATTGAAAATTATGATTGTACATGAGGATCAGTGGTTTGAGAACTTTCTGCATTAATGGAAATAAATATTAGAAATGGATTTTCTGTAATGTTTTCTAGGTAACCATAAGTATTACTGTTACTCTGTTTTTCTGTAAGGTAACGAAAAACACAGTATTCAGGTTGCTTCTCAACAAGAAGACCGTGAACCTACACTACAAGACATGGCTGTACTTATTGAACAAGTCACTGGAGTTCCAGTTCCCTTTCAGAAACTGATATACAAAGGTAACTTATGAATCTGCAACATTTCTTATAGATGATGAGCTTTCATCTTAGTCACTTTCAGGTGTCCATGTTTTGAATGTCTTCAAAAAGACATTCTTATGCCACTAACTGTACTTTAGCTGGTTTTTTTCTCCTCTCTCGATTTTCATTTAGGAAAGTCTCTGAAAGAACTGGAACAACCATTATCAGCACTTGGTGTTAAAAATGGTTGCAAAGTCATGTTGATTGGGAAAAGGGTAAGTGTTGCCTTGGGACCTTTTTTTTCTTCCTTAAATTATTGTAATTTTTGTCAGTAAGTCAGATGCTGAACACAGAAACAGGTTACAGCATTAACCTAATTTCGTACATCTACCCACAAAATTGAATTCAGTCTCATGTTACCCTGCAAATAACTGCAGTTTGTACATTTCTGAAATTCCATTATTGACTGGCTTCTGCTTTATGTTATTGACAAGACTGTGCGTAATCTATTGTCAGTGCTCATGAACGTTCGGTACACCGATGATCTTATCTGCTCATCTTTTTTTTTCTGGTTTAAAAAAACCTCCCCCAACTGTAGCTACTGAGTCTGCTGGGTTATTTCTGGTGGAAGAACTTGTGGCTGGCTTTGCCAAGTAGAGGACAAGGTAATAATCTTGTGATGTAAATGCCACCTCTACTTTAAAAATGCTAAGTTAACAATAAGAAAAAAAAAAGTTTGCACTTTGCCTTTTTCCCTTCAATTTAATCTCATTTAGTGTGTTTATATACCTTGCTCTTCTAATATTTGTAATTAAGCTTTGGAAGAAGCTTATTCGTGAGAATTTTCATATTCTCAAATATGAAAAGAATAGCCACAGTGTAGTATGTAAACCAACAGAAGCCTTTATGTCTGTATTGCCACTGCTGCTGCTTTTTGGCTGCATCGTGTATCCATTTGTTCCATAGTTGTGAATGTTGTACTTTTGAATACACAGAATAGTCCAGAAGAAGAGGCTGAATTAAAGAAGTTAAAAGATTTGGAGAAGTCAGTGGAACAAATAGCTAATAAGTTAGAGGAAGTTAATAAAGAGTTCACAAGTATCCAGAAGGTATGCCAGTTTTGTATCACTTTATATGTTTGCAAAACAGTTTTCTAGGTATATGTATTAAAACAAAACAAAACAGTTTAAAGGTTTTGACTAGTCAGTAATAGGTTGCCCCTTCTAACTGTCCAAGGGTCCTGTATAATTCTTAGTGAATTTCAAATGCCATTTGTGAGTTTGGAAAACAGAGAAATGGCACTGTTTGGAAAAAGGTAAATTTTGTTTCATATGAGATAATTTCTATTCTTTATATCTGGAAAAACATTAAAGAATTCTCTTAAAGTCCAAAGGAGAATATCTGTTACTTGTTTATCTTTTAAGTAAACCTAGCAGATTTTACTTTTACCATGTCAAGAATTGATAGAATACAGATTGAGACTGGAGTCCCTACCATGCTTGAAACTACAGAAATAGTAAATGCTGTTTTCTGCTGTTGTGGATTGGCAGGTCTTCTGAGATGAGTATTCTGTAGGGTATGGGATAATTTTGTTGTTCCTTCCTCAGGGATTTTTAGCAAAGGACCTCCAAGCAGAAGCACTAAAACAGCTGGACAAGAGGATAAAAGGAACTGCAGAGCAGTTCATGAAGACCCTGGAACAGATTGATGCCATTGTGAGTAACTAACCATAGAAGAGGGTCAAATCCCAACAGAAACTTGCTGTTAAGAATATCTTATCATTCATTTGATATTTTAACATACTAGAAATTTTAGTTTGGCTTTGAAAATTATTAATTCCTTTGCTCATTTTTTCCTTTAATATCCAGTTCTTGGCCCGATATGCCTCCAAAAGACTATTTGGCAGCCTCTGTTTCTAACTGGTGACATTAATGCCTGTATATGCATTTCCATTCTGCAGAGGAGCTTCATTTGGGGTAGCAGCCTGTAAAGGCTATAAGAGATGGTTATCCTTTACTCAAGCATTGCCCTTTTAGTTTGTCTTTGCAAACTTTTGTGGTAGCAGTAAAGGTCTGGGCTAAAAACCTAATGAGATACCCTTCATATTCTGTATCACATAGGAAAAAGGACGTCCTACAGACTGAAGAATTTTCTAGTCAGTCACATGTGGACTGACTGTACTTTTTATCTGAGATGCTTGCATACTGAGGACTGGATTATTTCTTTGGAATGTATTGGGGTTATATCCAAGTGCTTCACAGACATTAATGGATCATAACCTTAACATTTCCAGAGTATAATATGTATCTTCCTGTATCATGTAGTAGTTGAGAGCAGGATGAGAATAAGGGACTTGTGCAGAGGTAAATAGAAGATTGTCACAACCAGGGTGTTTCTTGTGAAAGTGGAGCAGCCACTAATTAAAATTAGTGTCCTTCAAAATTTGTAATAGATAGTTGTTACTTTGTTGTTTAAGAGCCTGTGACATTGATAATCCTCACTTTTTAAAAAAAAAATAAGTGAGAGTTTTCATTGTCACTGATTGAACTTGCATACTTATTTGTTTTAATATACAAAGCTGGCTGTGGGGTTTGTCATGAAAACTGGACTTCCATGAAATCTCGCAAATGAAATACATGTAGGTGGGTGGAATCTTAAAATGTAGACGTTCAGCGCTCTGATCCAGTGTTACACCAGATCTGTTAAATGCTGTTGAACATGTAGAGGTGCTGTTGATTCAATCAACAGCATGTTAAAAAATTAAAAGGAGAAAAATGTGACTGACTGAGAAGAATGGATGAAGCATTGTAAAAGTGGAACACACCAGCAAGCTCACACTGTAAATGTTCTAGATTTTTTTCTCTGGCAGAATCAGTCTGAAAGCTTATTCAAGTGTCTTGGCTGTTGTGTGTTATTTAGATAACTCAAAACTATGTAGCTTGATACAAAATGAGATTGGGATGGTTACAGAGAGCTAGGGGTGAGGAATCCTGCATATTGTTTCACTCTCTTACTGTTAGCAGGCAAGCTCATTAGTTAGAGGCACTGAGTTTGGAACTAATACTCATTTTGGTAGGCTCTGTGTGTTCAACAACTACGAATTTAAAAGAAGGGATTTGGGAAATGGAGAACTAAGTTTGTAGTCCTACAGTATTGGGGTGTGAGAGGAAAAAATACAATGTCGTCACTGCCAGAGGTGTGAAAGAAAAGTCTTGAAGGGATGCTTTTGGATAGAGTAGCTGTAACTTAAACATTTTAACATTAAACATGTTGAAATAGCTACTGCTTCTACTGCAGGAAAGGTGGAGGGATGTTAGGAACATCTTACAGATTTCTAATGTTGTGACACAGTCAGGCATTGCCATAAGCCACAGGTCTTTTGAAGTTTTCTTCAGGAAGAATACAGCTGAGTCTTGTTCAACAGTTGAAGATCAGTGTGTGTGCTGTTTATTTTATCAGTTAAAACATTTGGTCCAGGAGTAAAAGTCAAAATACACTACTTATTACAAATCTTGGTGAGTAGAACACAGAAAATGCTTGAATTTATCATCTGGCACAGGTTTTTTAAATAGCAGAAAGGTTTTTCCAAGAAAATAAAGTTTTTCTGAGATCAGTAGGAAAATTGAAATTCACAGTCATAGCAGTATGTACTTGTTGAGTCTGCTGCAATTTACATGAACTCTGTCATCAGCATTGGTATCTGAGCATTTACTTTGTTCCCATGATATTTTTTTTATTAAATGACAGATCTGTAATCTAGAAGGACAATATTGCAGAGAACAGGTCGTTCTAACAATTGAAAAATAAAAGCTGTCTCTTCTGAAATACCACTCACTGATTTTGTTTACATGGCAAATCTGTCAAATTACATGTACCAGTAGAGAGGACATTGATAGCATTACTGACTCAAAATTATGCTCTGGTGGCCCATCCTCCTTTCCTGAGGATTTTTTTGGGTTATAGTTCCTCTTTAGAACTTACTTAAATTACTGTGTTGTTCTCATTAAACTTAACTGTCTCCTTGTCCCTGCTATAATTGTCATCCGGTAAATCTATACCAAATTAACATTTAAAGGATTAAAAGAAAGAAGTATTCTGAAAAACCATCATTGTGCCTGTAGCAAATATTTCCCAGACTTCTGAAAGTTTTGCCACTTAAAATAAGATGAGAACGTACTACTGAACTTTTGAATTTATCTGGATCAATAAACATTTGATAAGCTTTCTTTAGTATAATCCTTCAATCCCTTAGCATGGATCATAAACATAAAATTAAATCTTCAGAAGAAAATTTTTTTAAAGCTCAAGGAACATCACCATGTGAAAGGGAAGATTTTCTCAAACCCTTTGATTAATCTGTCATTGCTCCAGATTAGCTGAGACTTGTGCCCAACCAATGTGTCTGCGGTGTCCCGTTATGGGGACCCTTCACTGAGCAGTCCTCTGGATTGCAGGGTGGTTCAGCTAACCTGTTCAGGGTTACATGCAGACAGAAAGACCCCCTCCTGGGTCTCCACACCTTTAACTAGTCTGTTGGCACTCCAGGAAGGATTTATGGACACACACCAGCAGCATAAGAGAGACCCCCTCACGGTTCTCTGCAGTTGAATATGTTACCTGTTGCTGTCCAACCTCCCTGCAATGCCATCTCATGACTCCAGTCATGGATTCGTCCCACCAAGTTTGAGTAACAAAAACTATGTTGTAGCTTTCTACTCCAGCCACCGTGCTGTTAGAAACCAAGAGGGAATCACCAGTGAAATACCTCAAAGGGTTTAAAGAGTGTTCCTCTAGAAAGGTGACACAGCTGACAGCCCAGCTAGAGTGCCTCACAGCAATGCGTGAGGCATGGGCAACAGACAGGAGGATTAGAAACCATTTGTCTAAACAGTAAAAGAGCACTTCTTTTTTGGTTTTTGATTGTTTTAAAAGTTTATGGCCCTAAACCGTGCAGAGGGGCTCACATTTTTGCTGAAATGAAACATTACTATAAAGAAACATCTATTCTTGATCCGAAGTTAGATCAGAAAATAAAAGGTGTACTAATGAGAAACTCCAAGAATTGTATGCATTTTCAACAGTGAGAGTGCAATGTTTCTAAAAATTTTCACATGAACATTATATAATGATAATTATCTGTGCGGGCATTTTACCTGTTAAAAACAAACAATACACCTGAGAATCATTCCCCAGCAACACTCCGATTTTGCATAGCTCAAAAAGGACAAAGCATGTAACTTTTGCCAGGATGACATACGTGAATATATTGGGTGGTAGGGGTACAGAAAATTATGCAATTTTAATTAAGTTAAAAGCTGACAGTGTGTAACACCTCACATCTGTTGGCTTCCACGAGTACATTGCAGAGATGATGAGATGTACAGCTGTAACAGACTGCCAATGTCTGCATTACTGATGATACACTGTAATGATGGCAAGTGAGTTAATGTATTATGTAGTTCATTGCTGTATATTACTAAAGACAAGCGGTAAATGTGCTAGCTCCGTTCTTTGCAGTCAGCATGCCTCATCCCTGACATTTTTTTATTACTTTTTTTATAAATTCTTTCTTGTGTAATCATCCTCACAGAGCAGGCATGGCATTCAGGATGCCTGTTCAGAGGATTCTTTGATAATTTCAGTTTTTGCTAATATGTTAATTTCACCATTAAGCTTCATCAACTTGTTTGTTTATTTTACTGCAGAATCTGCCAGAGAATTTCAGTGATTGCAAACTGAAAAAGAAGGGGTTGGTAAAGAGGGTTCAGGTGAGTTTTCTTGGTTTGTTTTTGGTGGTGGTTTTTTTCCTTTTTTTTCTCCATTAATGCTGGGCACTTGCACACAAGCGTTTGTGAAAATGAGCTGTTTAGATTTTCACAGTGTTTGTTCTTACATTGATATTTCTTATGACCTCCCTTTGAGAGGTATTTAATACTTTATAAAACAGCATACAACAATGCTGGTTTCAGATAATGCTTGCCATTTACTTTAGTGGTTGGCCTTATTGCTGTGTGATAATATTAAGTAATTTTGATAACTAGTAAGGAAAACAGGATTGATCATTCCTCCTTTTTTGCATCTTGGTGGACTGGAGTAATGACTGAGGTCTGGGCACAAGGATGCAGTCAGCTGTAACTCCTGCTGACCTACTCCTGACCTTGCCAGAGGTGTTCTTTGGAAAATTTAGCTACTATTGCAATGTAGCAACTTTCTGTGGAGAGTAGGTCTTTAAAATAAAATCTGTACAGAAGAACAGCTTGGGGCAGGGGGTTAAGTTGCTTTACTGTTGTGTGATGCTTATAAAATCCTAGGCATTGTTTGCTTAGAGAGCTTGAACTGAAGGTTTCTTAATAAATACTGGAATTCAGCCACGTCCAGTCAAACTTACAGAAATGAATGGTAATGCTACTTGTATTACTGGTTTTATTTGTATTGTGCTAGCTTCATTCCCAGGTTAGACTCCTAGAAATTATTTGCGGAAGTACCTTGCATTCATCTATGGAGTTGAAAGATTCTGTCTTTTACTGTAATCTCATTAAGTACTTCCCACTGATGTTTCACAAGTTTTTTAAAACAGCCATCTGTTTTAGAGGAAGGCCTATGAAGAAGCATTTTGTAGTAGAAATGGTTTTTAGTTAAAGCTTTAGGGACAAAGCATTTGTACTCAGTTACTGAGATAAGTTTAGACAATGCAAATTGGATTGAAGGTGGTTGCTGGAGTAGCTGTGTTATGTGGGGCTCTGAACATGCTCTTGATGCCATATGCCTAACCAAAGCAGCATGGACTGATGGCTGTAAACTTTGTGGCAAGCTACTAGACCTCCACTCCTGGGTGAATTTACAGCAGAAATATGTGGGGCCTTGTATAAGAACTGCTGTTAAAGCATAAAAACAGACTCTGTTGAGCAGAGATAAGAATTATTGATGTACTTCTATAGGCACAGTGTTCTACAGCTGTAGGTCATGAACCCTTTGAGGACTGCAGAGGAATCTTTAGGGTTTTCAGACCAGAGCAGTCAACATCAGTTTGTTTTTCCAGAGCAAGAACAAGAAAACAGTGGCAAGTTATGCTTATTACTCTTAAGTATTCATGAAAGCAAGGGGGAGCTATTAAGTGCTGTTGCTGGCAGTCATGTATCTTCCAGGATGGGGAGATAAGTATAAAACGCAGCCAGCAGCAGCAGCAGTTGTTATCACCTTGACTTCTTCATCCCTCAGGTCCTTAATGACATGAGTTGATGATGGCTCAAGGGATTGGATTAGTTGGAAACAGTGTGATAGTTGAGACTGGCACAACAGTTTGCTGCTCTAGGGGAAAGAGGTTTCTTAGTGTAATTTTAATGTAAATCACGTGAAATATCTGGTTTGACTGTTAGAGCCTGGTGCAGACATAGTACAACCCAGTGGAAGGCATGAATAGCTAATGGGAGAATCTTCTCAGAAACTGCAGTGTACTTGCATACCTTAGGATTGGCCTAAAATCGTTTATTGGCTTAAATGCTACTTACTGATAAAAATGAAGGTTCAGTTGTGCTCTGTAGTCTGGAGAAATAGAAGAGGTCTTGGTTTAATGAAAGCTCATTTTAGATTTGACTGGGTAGGTTTGTCATTCCCACCCTTTGGCCTCTGAAGTGTGTGTTTTGGAAAGGTGCTTAAAAGTCATATTCCAAACTGAATGAAGCACTAACTTCTCTGCACCTTTATGTTTCTCATTGTACTTCAGTGGCAGGACTGGTGATGATGAGTAGCCAGGCTATTGCCTTATCAAATGTCATGTTTCTTTTGGGTTCTGGTTAAATGCAGTTGTGAATAAGCTGTTATCAAAACAGCTGGAAGGTGGTTATTGAGTTGGCATCTTCAGATTCAGGATAGGAACTTTCTGTTCTTAAGAGGCACCTTCCATTGCTAAATTGCATATCCAGTGACATTTGTTTGTTTCTTATTCTTAGGTTTTTCTTGCCCAGTGTGATACCATTGAAGGAAATATTGGTCAAGAAATGGACAAGCTACAGTCAAAGAATTTGGCATTGGCAGAATGAGGCATCGCCTTACATAATTAGGAAACATAATTGCTCTGTGAGCAAGAAGAAAAGTTTGCTCTTTGTTTTGGAGCACATATCCAGCTTCCTTTTTTTTTTTCTTTTTTAAATCCAGTCTGTTAGACTGGTACCAGTCAGTCATTTCTTGCTGGTTGTCTTGTTTGCCGCTTGGTTAGAAATATTATTTTGAAAAGAAAATCCTTCCTGAAGAATGGCAGAACTAATCTTTGTGATGAATTATGTATCTTATGGATGAATGTTTAGTTAACTAAGTTATGAAGTTTTTGATGGTGGGCAATTTTGTCTGATGTATCTTCGAATTTATTTACAGCTCAAATCAAAGAAGGTGTGTAACTGTACAAGTGCCGTAAGTTGCAGTTGTAGGACTTCAGCTTGATTGAAAAAGGCAAACTGAGACAACATCTGGGAAAGCTGAACATTCTAGTAGACAGTTCAGAGCAATAAAAAACCCTACACATTTGTATCTACTTAATGTTTGTATGCATTTATAAATATAAGAAAGCTTGACTATAAGGGAGTTGTACCTATTTTAGCCTTAAATTGTCATAATAAATGGAATGTACTGTAACATGTATGGTACTTAATTTTGAGTGGTGCTTTAAGTTGTTACTGAGCTCCTTGAAACAGATGTATGTTTTTTACATAGATTTCTGAGGTACTGTGGTTTTTATAGATTATTTGTATTTTTATTATTTGTGTTCTGTCTTGAGTTATGTTGGGAAATGAAATGAGATTACTCGTGCTGCTCAAATACCAAGGGTTCAGTTCAAGCAAGGTATAATTAAGGAGCTATTTTGAAAGGGTTTTTTATACTTTTTTCTGATTTTACTGAATTCATGATGCTATATTTAATGGAAAAATGCAGTGATTATTTCTAGTATGTTAAGGCAATCAGTGAATTTTTACAACACGTTGCAAAGTGACACAGCTTTATTTTAGCAATGCCATCTGTCTGAGCGTTATGACTGATTCTCGCAGTCAGATATGTGCCGTGCTTAACCTTCTCTGTTAGGTGAAAAATAAGCTTTTTGCCAGAGATAAGAACTTTGAGTGGGTGCAGCCAACTTTGCAGTTGTTGGTCAGAGGCCGTAGCCTGCGGTCAGAGCCTCTGACCATACTGTAGGTGTTCACCTGTAGCTAACACGACTGTGGTAGGAGTTGCTTTTTCACTGGTGCTTCTGGTTGGTAGGTCAGTCATACACAGAGCTGCTGGTGAAGTAGTGACTGGTAAGGAGCCTCTTTCTGTGGGAAAAATAAAGCTCTTTCATCCCAAATGAGCCAGACTGAGAATGTTTAGAAATGGCCCTTAGGTAGTGAGCCTTTATCTGTATGTTTTAATGTTAGCTGTCCTTTCAAGATAAAAATAGGAAATGTATGTAAAAATATCTTAACTTCTAATAAGTTATAAAACTTAAACAATGCCTAAAGTGTTATTATTAAAGTATTGTCTTTGATGTTTGTAATTGGAGGAGCAAATTTTTTTAAGAGAAAAATGCCATTGGACAAATGAGGTGATAGTCCTGAATTAGAAAGGGTCACTTGTATTCTAAAAATGCTAGTTGACCACACCAAGATTTGAGTTCCCGTGCTCTTTACTATTAACCAGTTCTTTCAAGCTTGTATTTTTTCCTTATGAAATTTTCTTATCAGCATCTGTGGAGGATTTTGTGATCTAAACTCTTAGGAACCTTATCTGTCATGTTAGGAAATGGTATTGTAGGACTGTGGAGGTTTTTTTCCTAGGCTACTAGTCTGGTCATGCTGCATTTTTCTCAGCACTTTAAGGTTAAGAGGAAGAAGCATTGGTTGCAGCCATTTTTGTGAAGCCCTGCCTAGCCTGTTGCTGCTTCTGGACCAGGTTGAGCTGACTCTTAAACCACCAGCAACACTTGCCTAATTCAGGGAATGCAGATTCATCTACTTTGCTGTGATGGAAAGGATCCTCACACTCCCAACTGTAGGTCCTCTAATGCACTGACCTTTCACAGGTGCATGTATAATAAGCAAAATAATCCTCTTGTGCCCACAAAGAGAACTGGGAGCTCTGGTCATGGCTAGGCCTGTGTCCTTTTCTGCTGTTCTTTGTATTTCTCTCTCAGGCGAGAGCACTTAGGGCTGCAGGCAGACATCATCTTCCCAGCACTTCTTCCCAGAAGCTGCTACTTCTCAAGATGTGCTTATGTGAGTACATCCACAGCCTGTCTCAAAGCAAGGTGAATTAATTTTAGGATGTTCTGTAGCAGATCTTTTGATGATCTGCTACTTTGAGGCAAAGAGAGTGACAGTGAACCTCTCCCACCAGCACATCTGTGTTCAGCAGAGAGTGGGTGTCCTGGGCTGAACTTACCTTACAGTGGTAACTCCTGGTGACCATTTGATTTCTAGGACAAAAGAATGTGTATGAAGACCAACTTCTGCACTATAATTTTTTTTTGTCTTCCAAATATAAAAATGAGTTGGATTTGTTTTGGAAAACAGATGGTTGTATTTAGAGTTATCTAAGACATCCTAGAGTGGATTGACTTTTATACTTAGTTTTGGAAGAGGAGTCCTACACTTTTTTTGTCATAATAGCCTTAAATTTCAGTAAAAGCAAGCATCTGTGCTTTTGAAAAGTGCAGCAGACTACAATTGTGGGAGGAAGGGGAAGGAATAGGAGATTTTAAATATTCTTTAGAATTTGTAAATATAGATCTCAATCAAGCTTAAGCTATATTCTCACTGATTCTGTAGTCCAGGTGTACTGCGATACCTGTTTTGCTACTGAATCATTTCCTCACCCCAGCCACCTGCCCTGATCATGTCAAAACAGAAGTTACTCCCTTTTGCCTTAGTTGCACTTATCCCATTGTCTTCCTCCAGTTGCTGTGTTGCTCTGGCTGTGTTTACACACCTTGGACTTGCCATCTGGGCAAAATGTACCACAAGGTTTGTCTTTTATGAAAATGGGAATTGAATTACACACTCCCTTGGCCCGTTTCCTTCCCCAGATCCCTTGGGCTGGTGTGAGATGAACCAAACCCGACATTCAGGGAGCTGTGGAGTCTCGAGCCATGGGGCGGGTTGCTCTCTGGAAACAGCATAAAATTAGGGGCATCCTCTATGACCAAGTCCTCTAATGTCGCTGTAAACCTGGAGCAGCGCTTTTTGACTTTTAATGGACACTCGTGGTTTGGAGTGGAGTACTTGACACCGTGGAACTTGGCACTAGATTTTTTTTGTTAACTTACTTTATTGTACTATCTACTATTATAAATGAAAAGGTGAAAATAAAATAAGGAAAGTTCTCTGCTGTCCTTGGTCATGTTGTGGTCACTAAATTCTGTAGGTGGGCTGTATTTTAGTGGGGAAGGTGCCCATGCTCTCAGTGTTGGCATTGGGAGCAGCCACGGGGTGTGGGGGGCCTTCTGACTCAGAGCGCAGCGATCTAGGGGCTGGAATGTTCCCGGGATTGGCAGTGAGCCAAAGCTTAAAGAAAAGCTGTGGGGTTTTGTGGTGGTGTTTTTGTTTGTTTTGTTTTTAATTTTAAAGCACTTCTCACAGCTGTGTCGTGCACCGAGGGTCTGGCACGGGTTGCCCAGAGAGGCTGTGGAGCCTCCCTCACTGGAGAGAGCCAGAACTGCCTGCACAGAATCCTGTGCAATGTGCTCTAGGATGACCCTGTCTTGAGCAGGGAGGTTGGACCAGATGGACTCGCCCTTCCCACCGGACCCACTCTGTGGTTTCTGGATCTGGATGTACGGGACGTATCGTTTATTATTTTTTACTTATCGGGGGGGAGGTACGTTTTAGGGAATGTATTCAGAGACACGTCCCACAGCTCCATTGCCGTGTCTTGTCGAGTGCTGACGGCGCTCCACAAGCCGAAGCGAGGAACACCCTGACGAGGGCGGAGAATCCAATCCAATCCAACCCAACCCAATCCATTCCTCCTCCTCCTCCGCCGGCGCCTCCCGGGCGCGTCACGGCGGGCGCCGCGGGTCGGGCGAGGGAAGATGGCGGCGGCGGGGGCTGGCGCGGGGCGGAAGCAGGTGCGGCAGGAGGAGCTGCGGCGCCTCATGCGGGAGAAGCAGCGCCAGAACGCGGGGAAGAAGCGGATCGACTCGCCCTTCGCCAAATATCCTCGGCGCCGCGCTCCCCAGCGCTCGGCTCGGGGGCTGTGGGAGGGAGGGGAGGGAGGAGGGAGGAAGGGAGGGATACGGGGAGCGGGGGTCCGCGCCCCGCACGCTGCTCCTTCCCTTAACACGGCCGCCACGTACAACAGCCTGGGGCACCTGAGCTGCTCCCTGTGCAACGCGCCGGTGAAGGGCGAGCTGCTGTGGCAGACCCACGTCCTGGGCAAGCAGCACCGGGAGGTGAGCGGGGTTTGCGGGGCGGGGGGCGGCGGTGCCGGTGCCCCGCTGGTGCCGGGGGATGCGGGTCGGCGTTGTGCGGGGCTTTGCCATTCGGGAGTGCCGGGGCAGCACGTCGGAACGGGGAGGGATCCGGGAAAGGTCGCCCCGCCGGAGCGGGGGCTGGGGGCTCGGTGATCCCGAGGGTTCGCGGTAATGGGAGCAGCGCAGCACCCTCAGGGATGCGGGAGGAGTGTGAAAACAGGCCTGGTTGGTTCGTACGCTTTTTGTCTTCTTAAAAGCCGTGCACTGATTGAAAAGCCGGCACTTTAAAGGGAGGGTCTTGTGTCTTTCAAGGGGTCGGCCCGTAAGGTGAAGCGGTTCCCACGTAAGCCACAGCTTTTGGCTGTCACTTGTCTGAGGCTCAGGCTGTGAAACCCGTCTGGGAGTTGTTCTGGTACCTGTGTGCTGTCAAGTGACAGCTTAGGAAAATATGTTAAGAAAATATGCCTCTTTTTTTAATTGTAATTATAGCAGTAAAGATGAATTTATAAAATGATTCAAGGAGCTTGTAATTTGGATGCGGCCTTAAATCTGAGGCAGGGGTTTTAATCCTTTAAGTCCTGCCACTGCTTCTTAGCAGAAACTGAGAGGTTGTGCTTAATTTTACAAGCACCGAGGAAGAGACCAGCAGAACTGAGGGGTTCCTAGTTGATTGCCTCCATTCAGACTAGATGACCCTGGCAAGGCACAGTGACATGTCTTTAATGCTTGTGCTCTGTTTTAATTTTGAAACACTTAATATCCCAGGACCTTAGAATGAGTCCAGCCTTCCTGCTTTCTCCTCCAGTGCCCTGCTGCTGTCAGTGCCACTGATCTTAGCCTTTCCTTTCTTTCTCATACAGCCTGCCTTGTGCAGGTGCCTGTCCCTATGTCACATCATTCCAGAGGTTGACAGTCTTTGTTTGGGTATTCATGATGTCTGTTTCAGTGATCCTGTTCTAGAAAGATATTAGCTCACTTCAATTAGCTGTTCTAAAAGCACTGTATTTTAAGATGCAGTCCAGAAGTTACTGCTAGGAAAGTGTCCTGAATTTTTACTTCTTTACAGAGAGTTGCAGAATTAAAAGGTACAAAGCAGACGGCGACTGGTTCAGCTGCTGGCACATCGTCTCATCCTGTCAAGAGAAAAACTGTTGACACGGAAAATACAGAGCTAAAGAGAGTCAAAGGTGAGGAGAGAGAAATACTTATCAAGTACCTGCCAGAATCCAGCCATTTTAAATCTTGAATGTTTTTGGTTTGGTTTTTTTTTTTTTTTTCCTTTGTAAGTGAATGTGAATACACAAGACTGTTGAGTTAATGTCAGCCCATTGCGGCTAGAAAGGGAAGAAGTCTGTCTTTCTCTGTGAGTTCACTGTCAGGAGAAAACAATGCCTTTAGTAGTTTTCTTCTGTTTTTGGGATTAAATTAGGTCATGGAACCGTGTGCTTGGCCCAAACAGAACCAGTAGGAGTATAAGCTAAGCAGTAAAAACGCTTGCCCAGAAGTGGTGTCACTTCTTTTCAGTGGGATCAAGCCACTAGCTTACCTCAAACCATGCCTCAAAGTTCTTGCTAAAGGAAGTTAATTTTTTTCCCTTGGTGTTACTAGACATGTAAACCCTTGAAATACACCAAAGTGGGCATTTGTGAACTTGCCGCTCTAGTAGGAGTCTGAGGGTTGTTTCTTTTAAAAGCATGAATTTTAAGGAGTGACTCTTGGCTGTTGTACAGGTACAGATGAAAAGCCACACACGTCTACAGCTGGGTAAGTAGATCTTATTACATATGATTTCTTCATAACTACCAACAGCTGCATTCTCGCCCAGTTCTCCCTTGTCACTCCTTCCTAGCCAAGGGTAAAGGTTCTGAGTGTCAGCAGATCCCTGCTTCTGCTCATTTTCTAACAGGGTTTTATATTCCTGAACATGGCAGCATCTTCCTCAGTGCAGATGAGAAAATCCTATCTACTGTTAAGAGTCTCTGAGAAAACAGGAATTCTTTTACTGTCACTATCAGACTTCTATGTATTAACATGTGGTGGTATTACACAGTTTGCTAGAATGAATGTAATTAGATTGTGGCATGCATTCTGATCTTTAATACTAGCATACTCCAGAAGAGGTGGTAGTCTGAAATTAAGACAAATTTTGAACGTCTAATTAAATATCTACAAAAACAACTAACAAATGTCATCAGTAGGTCTTCGTTAAGGTGGTTTTTGTCACTTAAAATTCATGTAAGAGCATATCCTGCGGTTGAACTCCAACAAATAAAGGACTGTATTTGACTTCAAGGGAGTGGGTTTAAGCACCTTTACTGCCACTAAAAGTTTCTGGTGGTATTTGGACATCTTTGCAGGGTTGGTAGATTTCACATGAGATGAGACCCGAGGGTCTGTTGTACACTTCACAGGCTGAACTATTATTATCTTGCATAGATATTATGTACAGTTACCTTGTAGAAGTTTGAGTTTGTGTGCAAAATTAACACTTGAGAGGTTTGTTGATTTCTGATCTCATCTGTGGGATCAGTTTAAAATGGAAGATTGTTTGGCTTGGAGGTCTGCAGCTATTCTAAGCAAATATGGGTTTTCTTACTGCTGAGCCTGTGTGGCCTTTCTAAGCTGCAGTTCTGGGCAGCAGCAGGTACTCAAGATAAGTAGTTGTGTTAACACATAGTTATCAAGGTTTATGTGACATTAGTATGACCGCTGTTAATTTTGTATTTAATGTGTTCACAGCAGGTATAGTGATGTACATTACTTTGTATGTGGAGACAGAATTATTTAAGCCATCATTCCTCAAAATACAATTTGTTGTGGGTTATTTTTGTTAATGTTTTTGATATTGGATATTCAGCTAGAGAAATGGAACTGAAATTTACAGTTTCTGAAACCTGAAATTCGGGTTTTTAGAATTAACTTGAGCATTTCTGGGGAACTTAAAATGAGAGCCACAAGTGTGTGTTGCCTTCAGACAGTGTCTACGTTGGCAGCTGTGCAGCTCAGGGTATTGTACAATATCTAACAGCTTGCAGAGTGACCAGGCTTTGAGTGCTGGACTGGAACTGACTCTTGTGAAGTTTGAAACAATTCTGTTGTGGGGTCTTTACTAGGCTGCCATCAGATTTTTTCGATGAAGCGGAGCAAGGCAGTGCAAATGTACAGCATTCCAAGGGTCCAGGTCCCAGTTTATTGTCAGGAAATTACGACGATGATGATGATGATGAAGAGGAGGAACAAGAACAATCAAGCAAATCTTCCATTATGCATAAAACTGAAATTCCACCTCCAACTCAAGAAGCAATAGCTAATTCTCTGCCTGCAGGTAACGCTGACTGAAATAGTAAGTGATTCAGTAAGGAGAAAAGCTGTGTTTTAACTGATGAGGAAGGGTTTTTCATTTATTATTCTAATTATTGCCATTAGCTGGGTAGGGTGGGTAATACTGGAATTACAGGAAGGAGATTCTTTGCTAGTTTGGTATTGTGTGGTGGTTTGTCAGCGTGCTTATTGATTTTATGTTCTAATCGTTTGGGACTGTCAAGTAACATAATGTCTGGCTGTTCTTCCTTGATTCAGTAAGGTATTAATTGACATTCCTGTCTAGTCAGAATTTTAGAAACTGCTTGAATAGCTCTTCTTTTTGTCATAGACTTCTGTCCTTCCCTATAGATTTCTTTGACAGCAAGACTCCTGCTGCTCCTGTAGTTTCCCATTCAGGATCCATACAGAAAGCAGAGGTACAAGAGAAGGTAGTGGAAAGGTAAGCAGTCAAATCAAATATTGATAGTTTTAGGAGTTGTAAATAAACATTATTCTTCCAGGAAATACAGACCGTGACCACTTAGAAGTGTATCATATTGTTATGCTGCCTTTTCAGAATAGTTTGTACATATGTCAGCCTCTGGCATTATTTCAGACAGGTATTTTGCACCCTAGGGACAGAATGAGAGATGGAGGAATGCCATACAGTATCTGTTAGACATCTCTATTTGCAAATTTTAACACAGGGTGCTGTGGAAGCTTAAATGTCAACCACGGCTTGTAACTGCTTGTTCTGTAGAAACTGCTTGTTCTGAAGTAATGGTTCAGCTCACTTGAGCACTTTCAGACAGCGGTTTAGTGTTTCAGAAGTAGTGACTGTGCTGTTAAAATGTTTGGGTGCTCAGCACAGTGGAAAGAATAGTTAAGAAGCATAAGCTGTAGCGCTCGTTTTCACAGTGAGATTTAAACCATTTTGTGCAGTTCCCTGTAAGTGAGGCAAGACCAAGCGGAAGAAGGAAGTTTTGATGATTGTAGGTAAAATTCAGGTCTTAAAAAACGTGGTCTATTTCTAGGTACTTTTATAAAGGATTATGGATTTTATTCTTGACTTTTTCAATCTACAATAAATCAGGTTGTAAAGTGTTAACCTGGGCTTATAGTAATCAAATATTTCAGGAAAGAAAACACTGCTGAAGCTTTGCCAGAAGGTTTCTTTGATGATCCTGAAGTGGATGCAAAAGTAAGTGATCTACTCTTTTTACGCTGCAGGATTTATTTCTGCCAGTTGTAATCATTTTCTGAGTAGATGCTTCTCCAGATAATCAGTCATACCAGAATAAAAGAAAATGACTGAACTATTTAGAATAGAATAGACTATTTCAGTTGGAAGGGACCTACAGCAACCATCTGGTCCAACTGCCTGACCACCTCAGGGCTGACCAAAAGTTACAGCATGTTATTGTGGGCATTGTCCAAATGCCTCTTGAGCACTGACAGGCTCGGGGCATTGACGCCCTCTCCAGGAAGCCTCTTCCACCCTCACACTTCCTTCAGCGTGCACAGTGCCAAACAACCAAAACAAACACTGATATCTCAAACACCAACCTTTTCGTTTTGTTTTGTTTTGTTTTGTAAAATCTGTCACAGATTTGATGACTTTCTTGCTGTCTTTATTGAAATAATAGCACTGTAGGCTCAAGTCTCTTTTATTTTCCATAGTATATTCCCTGTGCACACTGTGGAAGGCTACTGTTGTATTTAAATTGCATTGTGAGGTCCAGCCATGACTTCTTTTTGGAGACCTTCCAAATAATGCTGCTTTATGTTCAGTTAGTCCCACTGTCTCAGCTAACAAGCTTAGGTGTCTTATTTACTCTGACAAGATTCTTTTGGCACCACTCATGCCCACATGTTGCCATATGTGAATTGATTTTTAATGATGTTCTGAATATTGAAATATGTAGCTGAAAAAGCCTTTTTTTTTTTTTTTTTTTCACTTGCTTTGGTTGTTTGGTTTTCTTGGTTTTGTTTGGTTGGTTTGGGGTTTTTTGTTGGTTTTTTTTGGGGAGAGGTGTTTTTGGTTTTTTGGTTTTTTTATTTCATGTATGACTAATTTAAATGTTACATTTTTCAAATATTTAGTTTCACCATGAATTGGGAAGCTTATACAAAGCTGGGAATACCTAGCAGGCAGAGGAGAATCTGCTTATATCTGTGAGGACACTGGTTAGTGATCTTTGTTCTGGTTATTGCCTGAACTGATAAAATTTACAAGTGGTTACTTGTTCCAGCAAGCTCTTCCTGGAACTAGTTGCAGATGCTCCTCCTTTTAATCATCCCTTTTTGAGTAGAGCTAATACTCAGAGGAAGGAAAACGTTTGTGACACCACTTAAATTGAGATGGCTGCAGTGGTCCTGTTTTGGAATCATAAGATAAAATAATTATTTTAAAAATTAACTGAGCATTTGGAAGGGAAATCGTGGGCATCAAAAATATTTGTTATTTACATCAGGTAAAGCGTATAAATTCTGTATTGGATAAATATTTCAAGAAAAAATAACTTTAGTGTTTAAATTTATTGTAAGAAATACAAATAATTATGAATTACAAAAGACAACCACAATGCATAATAACACAGTACATACACATATGATAGAAATAATCACAGAACAGAAAAATGAAATTATGACTATTACTTCCCAGTATGAGTTTGCTTGGAAGCTTCTAATTTATTCTATAAACTTAATTCATACTACTAAATTTTTTATAATTACTCAGGAACAAAACGTACCAAACTGTTTTCTTTACCATGGTGATGACTGATGTGTCACCAAAAGAGCAAAATGAATAAAGGAAAAACAAAACTAATGCAAAAAGATGGTGTCATGAAATTACTATGCTCAAACTGCTTAGTTCTCCAAGCCATATAATTTCTACCCAGTCCTGAGTCAGGCATAATCTGTCATCTAATGTGTTGTATGCCACATCTTCCAGTCTTGAGCTGTGAAAGTTTTGATTACACAGGTAGATTATCTTGTTTATTTATTTGCGTTAAAAGCACAATCTGGTTTTGATTACCTTAGTCGCAGATCTCAAACACATTCTTACAGCTACTGCTTTTTCAGACTTCACGTCTTAGTAACTAATGCCATCTACCACAGAATAAAAAGCTTTACGTGCCATTAAAATTGGTTTGTAGCTGTACAGTTTCTTCTGTTAGCCAACAAAATTAGACTACATTTGAAATACAGTCAGACTATCTAACAACAGAATAGCGACTGAAAAAGCTGATGTTCTATGTTACGCCAAAGGCAAATAATTTACTGCTTTTTGGCTTGTGAAATGGTTGCTGTATGCAATTGAACAGGCAGTTTACAGAAGAATTTAGAAGTTATCACCTGACACAGTGAAATTCCAGACCATCAGATTAACAGACTTAGTCACTTTTGTTACTCCAGATGTTCCACACCAGCCATTCTTAATGATTCTTTAATGCTATGGTCACTGATGTTGTTTTAATCCAGGATTAGAGTCAGATTTTTCCTCCAAAACCATCGTGCAGGTGCACTCTCTAACTCATATGCATTACTTAAACTGAAGTACATTGACCAGACTTTTCTGATAACACAGCATAATTTTTCCTATTTCTCCTGATTTTTTTTTAGAGTGCCCCAAGGGGTCACTAGACATAAATTGTTAACTTATAAATTTTCATGTTCCTTAGGTGAGAAAAGTTGATGCTCCAAAGGATCAGATGGACAAAGAATGGGATGAATTTCAAAAGGCAATGCGACAGGTCAACACAGTAAGTAATGGAATCTATTTTTATTGATTCTAAATACTATACACAATAAAGAAAACAACAGTTTCATGCAGCTCTGCAGAATGACTGACATCTGCATTTGTCAGCTGTCTGTTTCAATGCAATGTGTGGTTAAATGCACTGTATAAATGAGCAAAGGGTTCCTTCTACTTTCCACTTAAAGGAAATTAAGTTGAAAAACTTTTGATCAGGATCCAGTCATCAGTGTGTATCTAGTTAACATTTGTTAAATTGTATTTTATTTAAATACTATTTAGATAACATACACCTTAGATCAGTGTCCTGTATCCAAACAGGACACAATTGTGGACTCTTCTTTAGATCTAGAGATACATGTATATTTTAACCTTTAAAAACACAGAACAAAAGACACCCGTTGGTTTCCCTTCTTCAAAAAGTATCTACAATGGATAGGTAACCTGGGTTTCATGGTTAATTTAAACGTACTGGAAAGGAACCCCAAAATTTGGGAAAGTGTCGAAAGAGTTTGTGTGTGGGACACATGAACTGGCCACAGTTTTTCTGTACTTCCATTTTTTACTGTTTAGCATTGCATGGAAAGTCTTCCCGCAGCAGGTTTTTTATCTGCCCTTTTGTACAATATAAAACTGCACTAAAGAATACCTGGTGTTCTCAGTCTTCCCCTAGCATATTAGCTATTTTTTTTTTTATTATTTTAATTGTAAATAATTACTCATCTGTCAACTGCTAAGAAAAGTGGTGCAGAAAAATTTATCATTGCTCATTTTAAAGCCGTCAGCACTATAAACAGAGCGAATGTTCATACAAAAGCGGTGGTGGATACATTTTGCTAGCATAAGCCATTCAGATATTCTTCAGCTTAGGAGGAATCTTCTCAGTTATGCGTGGACCATTGATTGCATAGCATCTCCCAGACATTCAGATTTGAGAAAGTATATGCTGAAAAAAATAACAGGTTAGAAACACTTCGGGATCTAGTGGGAATATTTAAGCAATATGTTCATTAATAAGTGTGTGTAATTAAGGCCCAAGCACTGGGATATAGCTCCTGTTTCAGCCTCAGACTTTGGAAGTGTGTAGTTCGTTTATGCTCAGTTTCAAATCACAGTGTATTGAAAAATTCGAAAGATTAACCCCAAAGCAGCCAATCTACTTTTGCTTTTAGGAAAAAACATTTCCATTTCAAATTAAACCAGACTTTTTTTTTTTTTCCTGTATTTGCCCTTGTGAAAGTGGGAATATACATAGAGGAGACTGACACTAATTTGAGGTAGGGGGGAAGGAGGGAAAGACAGACATCATAAAGGAACAAAAGTGGAATTCAGGATGGAGGTGAATTTTCTTGGTGCTTTTCTGGCTTAGATCTCAGAAGCAATAGTGGCAGAAGATGATGAGGAGGGACGACTAGATCGCCAGATTGGAGAAATTGATGAGCAGATGTAAGTAGATCAATTTTTCCTCAAACTCTCTGTTCTCCAGCAGTAATGGATTTATACTTGACTAGAGTGATAAAAACATTTTTAATCTGTGATACCACCTTTCATTAATCACCTGAATATTTGAAGGACAGAGCCCTCAAACTGCAGAATGATACCTAATAAAGACATGAGTTCTGGTGCAAAGTTATGTAACTTTCTCCAAAGAAGAAACACATCTGAATCACTGAAAGTACAGAAGGCAAATTCTTGGAACAGTCCCCCTTTCCCTTGTCAAATGTCTTAATTTGCATTTCTCTGGTATTTATGTGCAAATTTTTAAAAAGTTATTTGCTGTACTGAAAATGTCCTATTCTGTGACCAGCTCTGCTTGTTTCTAGTAAAAGTTTACTTAAAGGTTATGTTGAATGATGTACTACATTAAATGAAGTGGCTTGTTTTGTGTTGCTGAAATGGTAGATGTGGCAGTTGGATAAGCATTACTTTCAACTCAAGAACCTGAAATACAGCTTCGTGTCACCATTATCATGTAGCTTAACACACCGATTAATAGTGATAATGGCAGTAGTAGTGACTGAAAAGGAAAAGATGAATTCTGATTTTAATGAACCTTTCAACAAAAAGAAGACACAAAAAATTGAAGCAACACTTAAGACATCTGGGCAGATTAACACGCTACACATAATCAGCGTATAATAACAATAGCACTGAGTTCAAACTGAGCTTTGGTATTACAGAAATGTCTCTTAACAGTGTTCATCTAATTCTACAGAGGGCTGGGGAAAGCTAAACCTGCCTCTCTCTGAGGATTCATTTTTCTCGGTAGCTAAGGATGCTATAGTACATGGAACCAAATTCAGAAATTTGTACAGAATTTCAAGCTTGTTACTGAAATTATTTTTTCCCAAAATTAAAGTTACAAATAGATTTTTAGGCTTTTCGTAGTTTTGTCTTCTGACTGTATTTAAATGCAGGCTATTTAAAATTAATCTGAAAAGCAAACTAATTCCAGAGACATTAATGTTTTCCTTAGCCTTCAAATTTTTGGCTATGACTGCCTGTAAGTAATTGTATTTGAGATATACAAGAGATAAACAGGATCTAGACTGTAATCTTTCCTCGGTGTTTCTTCTTAGCAAAGATGTATTTAAATCAGGCTGATACTAGTTGGCACGTTCAACAAAATAGCCCGTTTAAAATGGCTAGAATAATTGTTACAGAACATATTTCAAGGACAGAACTTTTTAAGTAAATGAAAAACTGAAACTTTTGGATTATGTTTACTTAAAATGTTCTGCTATAGCACACAGGAAGCAGATAATCTGAACACTTGTGCTGCTTTTTTATTTTCAGAGATGCCACTGCTAAGTTATCAAAATTGATAACCAGTTGATGTCTCACCTTTTTACCACATGTGAAAACCATAAGTTGAGCACAGAATGGTGTATCTTTCTGTGTGGAAGTAGATATTGGTTCTGTGCTCTTTAAAAAATGATTTGTGGTGGTATTGCAGTTGCTAAATATTTGGATTAGATTTCATTGCTAGAGACTGACCACACCACTGCTCTCCTCTGGTCTCTTTCCACCTGATTAACAGACAGAAGGCACAGTAGCATCTCGAAAGCTTATTTTTTTAATTGAAGGGAAGCTGCAAAGCTTCTTTATCCAAAGTTGGAGAGGCACAATCCAGCACTGCAGATGATCAAATTAATGTGAAAAGGCCACAAGTGTTAATAGGTGGTTTATTTTTCAACAGTGAATGTTATCGCCGTGTCGAGCTTTTGCGTAACCGCCAGGACGAGATGAAGGAGAAGCTAAAGGAAGCCATGAGATTAAGAGCAACACAAGAGAAAGAGGATGAGGATATTGGTAGTGAAGATGAAGAAGAACTGCAGGATTTGCTGTCTCAAGACTGGCGGGTGAAAGGGGCTTTGTTGTAGCATTTCTGCAACATGGTTGATACTCTTTTTATCTGTAATGTTACTTCCATTGTTAGAAGTGAGACACGTTTGTTAAATATTTATTTAAAGAGGACTGTGAGATGCTACAGAGCCAAGTGTTTAAAAAAAAAAAAATCTTTGTAGATCTAAGTGGTGTATTACTTGTTGTAAAAACTTTACATTGCAAATGTTTTACAATATTGAATGCACCTTTCCTATTACAATTACTGGTTTCTTACCAGAAGTATTTTAGTGGGATTAGTAAGTCTATAAGGAATCTCTAAGGTTTTGGAAGCATTAGCTAAATTTGGTAATTTTGAGACTTGGCTTATTGTGTATAGAAGTAAAGGATTTGAGTAGTCTACAGAGTTTATCCAGACTGGGGGGTTAGGGAAAGGAAAATATTATACATTTAAGTTTTCTGAAAATTTTTAAGTGCTCTTCTGTCCATTGCCCCAGCTCCCAATAAAATATGTACCTTTTTTTTCAGGATATGTTACATTTTCTCTGTATATATAAAAGACTAGCTCAGAAATGCTGAGCTACAGCTTCTCCACGGTATATACTCTGTGATGTGCCACAGGCAGTGTTGAATATTTTTCTTTATAGTATCCTGTTTTCTTAGTGCAGCCGTCCTGTAACATACCTCACATTTCTTGAACCAGAGGGATGAGAATACAGTGGTTACGTATCTGCATAACTAAATGAAAGGGCGACAAAAAAGGGCGACAAAATGCACTGGACACTGGGGAGGTAAAATAATTTCTCTAGCTGTAAATACTGACAGTTTTGTTCAAATATTGTCTTAGGCACAGAGAACACCTAAAATTGATTTCTGTTCTGATAAACACAGATTAAGTAAAATGAAGAACCGGCAAACTTGACAAGACTGGGACATGAAAACCAGACCTACCTTAAGCATTGGTAAGTGTTGCTTTTTTATTTTCATTTTTTTAATGAAGCAAATCTTAAAACATTTCAAATTTGCTGAGCACTTGGAAAAAATAGGAAAGACATGTGGCTTGATTTATATCAAAAAATAAAGTTGTGAAGGAGCAGTTCAACATTTTCCTTTAAGATTCTAGTTTCAAAACTGGATTTTAAAGGGAGAAAACAAGCTTTACTCTTATGAGTAAATTCTCATTACTTGTCTCAGAGATGTTTCTGAACCAAGCAATAAAGATTAAAACTGAAGTTAGATATTTGATTTGCCTGTTTTGGAGGAAAGATGTGACATGGTGGGAGCCCTTTCCATATAGTGATAGAGATGCTTTTTTATCACTCCCGATTTCCATGATGCTTGGGTTCAGCTCTTTATATTTATAAAGCTGTCAAAATTCAAGCAATGGTCCTTAGCAGTTTATTGCATCCATTTATTCCTGCTCACATGTGCTGGATTACTGCCATTGGCTTTTGGTTGATTTAATAACCCTAAGTGTAAGTAGCTGTTGTTGCTAAAATGTTTGATGAAACACTACAGTCTTACATGAATTAGTACTGTCATTAAAATACCAGTATTCAGAGAGTACTGAAATACAGAATAAGCATTCAGAGAATATTGGAATAAATAATGAATGTTTGGACAAGTTGGAGAAAACTCAGTTGGACCAAAACTGAAATACAATTATTTTTTATAACATGAAACACTTGAATATTGATGTCTAAGGTGCTGCTGTGCTGCAGTGAAAGATCTCTAGATCCATTTATCACTGTAAAGAGAATTTAGAGCTGAGAGGGTGCTACAGTCTTTAAGAGATGGACAGTCTTTTTCAAAACAAAACGAAAGACAGACCCCCACTTTCCCTCTGAGACGAGCTAAGCTCAGTTTCAAACTGTTCTATTTATATTTGCTTTTCATTGACCCCATTCACCAAAGCATCCTAGCTTGTTAACACTGAACTTTAGAACCACTCTGCCTTTGGCTTAACATCAGAGAAACAGGATGTGATTAATGTCAGATTACACTGAGCATCACGGACATATATGTTTTGACAGTATAAAAATGTTAATCTCTTGAGTTTATAACTGACATCTCTTTTTTGTACATTTTCCTATAATTTTACTTTCATCTTGTACATGAACCTGCAAATTGTGGTTTTACTTGCAGATGAACAGAAAATGAACTGAGCATCAAAACAGTTCAGCTGCCCTCATCTTTAGGGATATCTTGTGGTAACAAGCTAAAGGCAGGGAGTTTAGTTACAGAGCATGGAGCTTGTACTTTGAAATCCAAACCAGTGCAGCCCATTGTTATTATTAGAAAGAGATGGCAGGAATAAACACCAGATCACTCATCATTCTATTCATTATCCGTGCACAACTTGTTGAAAGAGTAAAGATGATGGACCGGCCAGTGGGTGCATGCATTGCTGAGGAAGTGACAGCATTGGTCCCTCTTGGTTGCTTCTTGTTTAGGGGTTAACGCTCTTTTCCTTGGGGAAATCTCAGATCTACAAATAGTGTTGTATCCAAGTTTTGCCCAGCTTACTGCTGTGTACGGCACGTGGAACAAAGCTCTTAGAGAGCTTTGTGAAGATGATGGGAGTGCCCTTTGTGACCACTGATGTACGCGTGCTGTTATGTTAAGAAGGCAAGAAATCATCCACCTTTTTAGCAATGCAAGTACCATGGCCATAAAGGAGAAGAGGGATGTATCCTAACCCTACGCAGTAGTCAAGATAATTTATCAAGGTAAATAATCTCCCGTGTCTTAGAGAAACGTAGGCATAATTAGTTTATAATCTAAATATACCTTCAGCTTTAGAAAACAATTTTATGTACTTCTGATGAGCTATTCAGCTAGACTGATTATTAATCAGAGAAAGTAATTGTTTTAAAAATGTGTACTTCCTTAATTTCTTTCTCATTTCTTAACTTTGTTGAATTCTATTTTTAAACAATAAAGATTAAAGTAGTCCTAATAACTAGCTTTGTCCATAAAATAGCTTTGTCTATTAAAAATGAAATTTTAATTGGAATTGACAAAACTATTTTAATTCTCTGATCTCCAGGACTTCCAGAACACTGAAGAATCAGAATTAAGTGGGAAGGCGCTTAACATTTGTAGTCCTTATTTATTGATGATAATAATGGAGAGCGTTGCCCAAACTTAAGAACTGTGGAATTTCATGCCACCAAAGAGGAGCTGAGGTTCCCCAGCTCAGTGGTTGTGAAACTGGTAAGTGCCTTGCACAGGGCCGGGATGTGTGTGCCTGTAGGTGCGTGAATGTGTGAAATGGAGTTCCAAAGTAGCAGCTCTGCAGGCGCAGCTGCCCCAGCCACAGCTGCCACCTGCTCGTGGCCAGCTCTTCTCTGGCAGGTGAGTGCAGTCGGTCACAAATGGTAATTGGTGTGCTGCCTTCTCTCCTGCCCTGGAAGAAATAAGCTGCTGCTGCTCTCATGACTTAAAAGGAGATGTGGGAAAAGGTCTGTATTTGGAAAACAGATTGTGGAAAAAGGCCAAAAGCGACCGTGCAGAAACAACCAAACCCAAGTAACAACAAACCAAACAGTGTTCTCATTTGCTAACATGATTGTTATTCCTCTGCCATGGAATTTAATTTTAAAATTTGCTTCAGAATTGCAAATACTGATTAAAAAGAACACCAACATTAGCTTTTGCCAGGCCACCTGCCAATAATTTCAATTCAGTGAGAGACAGACTTTGCTTATTTCATGCCACTATAATTAGATTCTCTGCATTTTATCATCTTTAGAATACTGAGCTGGAAATAGCTCTGAGAAGTCATATTCAAATATTTTAAAATATGTCACTATTTTCTGATTTTTTTTCTTATAATTCAGAAATTTTGCACTAGAAAATCAGACATTCAGCCTGTAGAAATCATGTTGTTGCCATTAGAAACCTTAATGTGAGTATATAATGCTAAAGAAATCCCCTTTTGTGAGGTACCATCAAATGAATTTGACACTTCACTTTCATTTCAGTTACTGTCTTAATACGCATGCCAGTCTGTAGAGTGGCAGGACACAGGCACTGATGCAGAGACTGCTTTAATCAACATTCCTGCATTCCTTCCTAGAACCAAGGAACTGATCAAGTATACTTCAGTGCCAGGAAGGGCAGTGTGTACTTATATCCCTAGAAAGAAGTCTTGCTCAGGCCAAGAGTTGGAAATTTCAGGTGTGAAGCAGTTTTTCAGTATCTGCCTTCATCTGATCTTCTGTTCATCGCTTCAGTTACAACTATCCTGGCCTGATAGCTGGGAAAAGAAATGCGAGCATTTCCTCTGTGCAGACATCTAAAACAAGGTCTTTTTTCCAAAAATACAGTGGAGGGACTAATGCCTTGCACAACTGGTGGTTACAGCAGTTTCAGAGGATACAAGAGATCTCTGTTCAAATCCCTCCTTTCAGCGTTGTCCTTTGAACACCTACGTTGTGTGACCTAGTTGAGCAGTCTAACAATTCCAGTCTTTCCTGTAGAAGCTGTGCTGCTGTAAAAATGACTGAATTAGTGAGCGTATGTGACTTTCTTGTTAGATAATCATGGCACTCACCCAAGATGGGGAAGGTCCTGTTCCAAGTGCATAAACAGAGCTGAAATACAGTCAGCTGGTACTGAGGCTGTGGAAGAAACTGGGTTTGGATCTTCCCCATCTCTGAGAAGCACTCTTTTTTTCATGCTGTTGGGTATTTAAAAATGAAAGCAACGGCAGTGTTTCCATTTTTGCCTGGTTTGGGTGGGAAAGGGTCAGCGCATGCTTTAACACTGTCTTGTGAAACCTGACAAAACACCACCTTGTCCATGCAGCCTTCTGAAGCTGAGGCACTTACCAGGTGCCTGCATTGGTGGCACCAGTAAGATTTATGCTGTTAGCTTCCTAGGAGCTTTGACTGGCACAAATATGAACCTTGGGGCCCACAGACACCCTCTGGCTATGCCTGAGAACAGAAAGCACTCTGTGTATTAGCAATTGACTAACTTTGTTTGTTTTCCCTCTGGTTGACTGTTCCAGCCAGCATTCATAATTTCAATTTTTTGTCACTCGAGAAACACAACAGAGCTGCTTGAATTCATTTGAGATGTTTCCAGAAACCTAATAGCTATTTGATGATGCAAAAGCTGCAGAACTTGTGCTGTCTTTCATCTGGAAACTCTCAGTTGTGTGGGCAGTGACCTTTTCACATTGGGTACATGATTCCTCTTTTCTACCTCTGGCATGAGTGGTTTAGATTTCTGTCTTGGGTAGTACTATTTTTTACATTTTTTTACCCTTCCAGACGTACCTTGTGTTTTGTTTGCCCGGTTTATATATTAAAGCTATTCAGGAGCTTTTTCGTGCCATAAAATAATGAAATTATTAATTCTTGCCACTAATTCTTGCCACTAAAATAATGAAATTAAAATGAGCCTGGAGTTTATCGCACTTGTGCCTGTATTTTTTTTGCAAAAACCCTCCTAAAAGACTTCTTCCTTTGTCCTTTTGCCTCTCTTCGTTCCATACACAAACGTGCCCCTGCATTAGTTTGTTTAAATCTCAGCCTTTTCTAGCCAGTTCTGCAAGGCACACGTGAATTATTAATGGGAAAGATACTACACACCACAGAGCTGCTGCTGCCCTTTGCCTGGCAGCTTTACTGAGAGAGCAAAGGCTTGACCCACTTAGTGTTGAGCTGCAATAATGTGGTGGTTTTTTTTTTTTTTCCCCATTTACACTAGCCAGGCTAGCCATAGAAATAGCTTTTGCTCTTGAGGAAATGAAGACTGTGGAGGTCTCTGCTGTAAAAGCAGCTTCAGCTCTCCTTTCAAGAGTAGGAAGTTAAATATATCCTAAGTAGTATAAATATATTTTAAGTAATAATAACAGAGTTTTATCAAGGTTAGTACTACAGCCTATAGTTCTTCTAACCTAAGGGTTGAAATAGCTAATTGTCAACATTGGGTGAGGCTTCCTGGATGCTAGGGTGCAATGACCCCCTCTGTAATCTTCCTTGGCAGCCTTCGTTGTCAAGAATTGCTCTGTGGCTGCATCTGCATTCGAAAAGCTGTTGACTTCTACAGATCTCCCAAGTCTGTATGCACATCTTGGTCATACAGTTCCAGGCTCAGACTCAAGACCCAGACCCTTTAGAGCTGTCTCTATCCTGGAGACCATGTAAAATAATAGTGGTATGCCCCACAAGTTCAGCTGGGGCGTGGAAGGGAAGTGGGACCCCAAACTAAATTCCCAGAAGCAAGTAGAGACCTTAATAGATGGAGGTTGTAGAATCAGGCTCACGTCATTAAGGATGCTACTCACTTGCACTGTCAGAAAACTCTGCTTTTCTCATGAGGAATAGAGCAAGCAGTAAACGTGGAAGTACTGCCAGTGCCCTAAGAGGAGACGTGGCCACGGAGTGCAGCCAGAGGTGCTGGATTGCAGCAGCAGCTCGGGACCAGCCCCTTTCTTTCGCTTGTGTGTGAAGAGAGAACTTGAGGCTGTGACTGCAGTGCTTCAACAGATCTAAAGGAGAACTGAGCTGCTCAAGCAGGGCAGAATGAGACAGTCCCCTGGCCTGCTCAGCTCTCCATTCTCTCTCTTCTAATGCAAATTGCCATACTCCTCCCAGCTGCTGGGCTAGTTTCCTGGCAGGATGGAAGGTGCTCTCTAGAAGCCTCACTCTACAATGCTGCTGGGAATGGGAAAGAAGGAAGGGTCTTAGCAATGCTGTAGTCAGTACCCAAGGTCATTCTTTTGTTCTTGTTTTTCTTTACCCAGTATTTGATCTCTAAATCAGTTTGGGAAAACACCGGAGATACAAACCAGAGGCTGCTTGTAACAAGAAGCCAAATTTGTATTTTCTGTTCACTGTGATAGGTTCTCAAAAGAGCAACTTTGTTAAAAACCAAATAAAGCTTTCCATAAATACTGCTTACTGTACTAATTACACAATCTGGCTCCATCTACTCCTGAAAAGCCTCATCATCCCTGACAAGGGGCTAACATCCTTTCTAAGGTTGCCAGTTTTGCACAGGTGTTACACTCTTTCCCAATGAGCAGTGGGACCTTAAGCGTGATGATATGAAACGTTTAATCATTAATGAAAACAAGCAATTTGTCTGTGATCTTAGTTTGACAATCCATAAAATAGTGCTTCTTAAATGACAAATTAGCAACTCGGTTACAAAGAACAAAATTTAAACAACACAACAGTTGTATGCACAAAGCTACCACGTCTTTTTTTTTTTTTTCTTTTTTTAATCAGGAAAAAAATTTATTTATAAAAACGTCTCATTTAATTTACTGTCAAGTCTCTAGCTGAATACAGTGGCTTAGAACACTAACGGCCCATGCTTTTATACAGATTAGCCAAAGCATGAACATCAATAAAAATTAACCCCCAAAAATAACTTGTCTTTGCTTTATGTTATGAGCCACAACGGAGTTAAAACTGGAACAGTAATGAAAGCAACACAAGAGTTAGGAAGCACAGTTGCTTAAAGAGTAAGGAAGTATTTTCTTTTGATGTCTCAGAATAATAAGAAAGTTAGAAATGGCAGAAACTCCTCTGTAGATTAGTCCATAGAAAGCATTGTCTCATGGGGCTTTGGAAAAGTCCTGTCTGGTGGCTAATGCACTAGGGCATGAAGAGATACATTACAGAGCCCCCAGGCCAGTAACTTCTGAAGACAGCCTAAAATGTAGGAACAAAAATGAAGAAAAAAAAAAAAAAAAAAAAAGGCAAAAAAAAAAAAAAAGAAAAAAAAAGAAAAAAATCTTCTCACTATTAAAAAAATACCACTTGAGTACAACCAGCATAGAACAGCATTTCAGTGCAGGCAAGTTTTCTGACACAGGTTGGTGGTTTGTTTTTTCTTAAATGTCAATTACTGAAACAGTTACAATAGCCCAGAACAATTTTACAGCAGTTTTCTAGAGCTTTTGAATAGCTGTGGTACCTTGACATCATTATTTCCAGGTTTTCCTTCATTATATACAACCAAAAAAAAAAAAAAAGGCCCCAAACAAACAAAAAACAAAACAAAAAACCCCAACAAAACCAACCAAAAACCCCATTTGGTTAAGTGCAAACTGTAACAATGGCAGTTCTACAAATGGTTACAGTGACAAAACTTAGTGCAAAGGTGCTAAGGTGAAGAAAAGCCCACAAAATACAGAAATGACACAAAATACTGAGATAGTACTTAGCCCTATACAATAACACACTTTGAAATACCATGTTTTAAAAAGTATTGCATTTGCATTGTGTTTTTAGTTTATATTAAAATGCACTGAATACAGTTCAATTGTTAAAGCTTTGTGTCCAAGGAGTGCAAAGTGGATGAACATGGCAGGCTAATAGGATTCTGGATTTGGAAGTGGTGAGGAAAACAATATTGCATTACTGAGTTATGCAACAGAAATTAAAAGGAAGGTGGATGGACAAACAGAAAATGAGGTTAAGAACTAATTCCAACAGCTAGCAACCAGCCACTCCATCTCCCAGCTCTCTTGGCTTTGGTTGCAATTAGGTGTCTGGAATCTGAACATCCTTAAGTTCCTGTTAAAGGGATGTTATCTGTCCAAGCAGCAACTTCTGAATGAGGTTTGATAAGCACTACATCATTTTCATGATTACAGTACAACCTGACTGTGTGACTGGTGGTGAGTTAAGACAGGGATGTCTTTTGTACAGAAACCTAACAACAAAAAAAAAAAGGTAATTTTGGCTGAATAAAATATACATGGGAGGAGGTACCAGAATAGTGACTGCATATCTGATTTGCATCTGCTCTTACGTACTTACAAAAATAAGTACTTTGTTGGAACATATAAAACCTCCGACCGCAAAACAAGGAGGCTGCTCTCCTTCCCACTCTCCGTCCCTAAAGCTGAGTTCTTAAAAATTATGTTTTTCCAAAGCAGAGAAAAATTGTTGCACCCTTTAAAAGAACGAAGTGGAAAGGCACAGGTGCCTGCTATTTTTTTCCTTGTTGTTTTCCAATCATTTTAATTTAACAGTTTTTGTCAGACCAGAAAGCTTAATCTGTACTCTTTTTTTTCCTTTTTTTGGTACGCAGAAGTACCTGAGGTTTGGTACTTTGTAGCCTCCCTCTCCTGCTCGCAGGCAGGTCTCAGGGCAGGGGGGCAGGGGTTTTCAAGCCTACTGGAAGCAGCAGGACGATTGAGGGGGCCAGCAGCACTTCATGTGGGATTTCAGGGTGCCAGTGATCATTAGAAGTGCCAGATTTTCAGGTCCTAGCGATAGAAAAATTCATCAGAGGTGCCACTTTGCTATAAGGAACTGTTCTGGAGTTGGAGGGATCCCTGCAAATAAGTGTATTTACATGCCGAGCAGTATTGCTGGAGCAGAACCCGGCTGTCAAAATTTTGCCTCATTCATGTTTTTTTTCCTGTCTCTTCCACGTTTCTCCTTGCTGGGGTGGGGGCAACCCTGCCTGGCTGTGGGGCTGCCGCTCTGCCAGAGGGACAGCGCAGGGGGAGGAGGAGCCCGGGCTGGTGTCTGCTCGCTGTTGGAACTAGTTGGTAGGTGGTGCCTGGGTGTTAGTTATAGTTATGGAGAGCGGAAGACGACTTGAGTCGGCAACAGTTAACACTAGCAAATCTAACAGAAAATAAAAGATGCCGTATTGTTTCCTTGATAACTAGGATCTACCACAGACTCTTGGTAGAGCTGGCAAAGCTTGCACTGTGTGTCTCATCCCTTCAATATGGAGCAAACTTCTGGCGGTCAGATTTCTTAACCCCGCTCGTCGAAGGAATTTTGGCAGTGTAAGCGGACAAACTCCCCGTGGCCCCCGCGGCGGCCGCGGCATTTAGTGCCAGGAGTGGGACAGTTTTCATGCCAAGCAGACTGGAGACAGGAACGGCATAGTGGGTGGTTGGCAGAGTTGGTAGGGGAGGGGGGGTACTGACGGTAACGGCGGAGGCGGCCGCCAGCACGGCCATGGAGGTGGGGGTGGAGGTAGGGGTGGCAGACTGAGAGAGGTTCATGTTGAGGTCAACAGGGGTCGTGACGGAAGCGGTCTGGGTGCTGACTTTAGCCATCTCTAAGCTGCAAACGAAGAGAGGAAGAGGAACAAACAGGTTGGGAGGGTTCAGCCAGGGCGGAGGGGCCGGGAGGAGGAAAAGAGGAGGAGGAGGAGGGAAGGAGAGAAGGAGGGAGGGAAGGACAGCAACCACGAAAGGGTAGGATTAGATCGGTGGACGAGGGGGACAGACGAGTGGGAGGGAGAAGGGGGAGAGAGAGAAAAAAAGGGAAAATGAGGGTCAAAGGAGGAACATGTTATGTGTTAAAGAAGAGAAATAACAAAAGGGTTTTCCATGATTCGATGGTGAAAACATTACTGAGACTCTAAAGTTCTTTTGGAACAGGAAAAAAAAAAAAAAAAGGAGGGTGTGGGGGGTTGCTAGTTCATTTTACGCATGAAAAAAGAAATCTAAGGAATGCAGGTAATGGCAAAAAGATGGAAAAAACGAAACTTAAAAGAAAACTTAAAATAACTATGAAGTTTACTCCCCAGCACTGATATGGTGAATTTTGCTTTTCATAATTAGGGTATTTTTGAAAGGGGGACGCGGGGGGTTTTGGTAATTTTTTCAATTTGTCAGTTTTGTGACATAAATAGTACCCTTTGTCATTTTGACTAGGATGAGAGGAGGCTGAGCAACAATTTGCTGCTTCCATTTAAGGCATAAAGTTTTTGTTGGGGTTTTTTTTTGGTTTTTTTTTTAAGCAAGTTAGTTTTTCATTTCATTCACTGTGAGGTCAGTGTGCATTTTTCATATAAAACAAACCAGATTAGCCAGTGTGTTCACTTTGGTTTGTACTTCCCCCAGACTTTTTTTTATATCACAACAAAATATTTATGCAATTTAATTATAAGTTAATTAGTAAAAAAGGAACACTGAAAAACACCCCGGCTTCCACAGCAGTGGTATCCTTTCTGAGCTTGTGGCAGTGGTTACAGTGAACATGAAGAAGCTTACCAGCTGACAGACAAGGTACTACATGGATACAACATACACATCCTCAGACAGACCCCGACAGCACAAGGCAGTTCAAGACTGACCCAACCTCCGAGCCCAAGGCAGCGATGGGCTCTTTTTGGAGGGTGTAGGTATTAAACCACCTTCACTTCAGCCTAACTCCACCCATCAGCAGGTGAGATGAGTTTGACCCACGTACTCCTGCTTTCATATACATTTTTAGACATTATTTCCAAGGACGCATCATTTTTTCTTCAGATGACAAAATGTTTGCCTAAATAAATCCTCCCTTTGCTGTTTGTTTGTTGCAGCTTGTGCACTGGCTTTTGGGTCAGCAAATAACGTTAAGTGCTAATTTCAGGATGCATTTTGCAGGTGACCAGCTGTGAGCTGTGGCAGCCTAGCATATAAATAGGACTATGGGTTACGAAATCTTTGCTAGCTACAGTTACATGCGTATTCCTATTAAGTTTGGGGTTTTCTTTTTGGTAATTACTAACTTGTCAGACTCCTGGGGTTTCTCCTTAGGTGTTCTGAGGAGCTGCAGAAGCTCCTCCCCTCCAGAGCGGAGTGCTGGCTGTCTGTGCAGAGGACCTGCTGCTTTCTTACCAAACCACATCAGGCCCCATTGAGGCTTCCCAGCATTGGGTTTGTGCTGGTCCCTGTTGGGGACTGGGTGTGCAGGCCTGCACAGCAGCTGTGGCCAGGCTACAGCCTGGGAGGGGAGCATGATCACCCTACACAGGGCTCGGAAGAGCCTCGCTTTTCCTCACCTTAGACTTAACACGCAGTTTTGAGAGTAACAGCCCCTGGGCTACTGACAGCCAGAGAGGTTCATGCAAGGAGGCAAGCGATCAACCAGTGCTACACAGGGAATGGGGACATGGGACTAGAGCTTCCCAAAGCACTGCTGCTGAGGGCAAGTCTAAAGGATTCTTGGAGCGGGTCTGAGCTGGAGAGAGGAAAACGGAGAAGAGAGGGAGAGTTTAAGCACTGAGCTCCTTCTTTCTGGTGAAAGAGGGCTCTTGGAGTATTAACTCCTCGGTGGCTTTTGCTGGCAAGTTTGAGGGCGCGCATTAGCTGAGAGGAGCTGGGAGGGGAGGAGGGTGAGTGCATGAAATGCAGACTGCTTTGTGGGAGGTAAAGTTTTTATTTTACTCCCCGGTGGTCTTTATCTGTCCCCATGGATGAGCAACTCAGAATTTTTCCAACCCTTGCAGCAGAGTTGTTCTTTGCAGAGAGAAGAGCATCTTTGTGCTGTCAGCACATGCTACTTGCAGTCTACTCAGACTGAGGGATTTACATCAAGACCACTGAATCATTGAATCCAACTCCAGTGTACATCCCTGACTTGGGGGTGTAGGAGTTATATGTGATACCCTGTATGTTTTGAAAAACTCAGTTTATATGGTTGGATTTTTTAATATGACTCAGCATTATTCTGGGAGGGAGGCATACAGAAAGATAATGCAGGACTCAGTGTTTCAGTGACTCCAAATTTACCTACTGTGCATATAACAGAAACAAAAAAAATCCTTACTGATATGGGTAGGTGTTTGAACCTGAGATTTTTTTACCTGCACCAGCAGGAAGAATAGATCCCACAGGCCAAATGCTGGTGTTGGCAGCAGCCATTCAAAATCCCTGTCTCTGGTGTACTCACACAGGTACGACTGTAGCAGTAATTTGCCCTGCTTCCCATTTGTTACTGGAAACATAAGGGCAACACATAAGGGGAAAGTTCATCAGGTTAACTATCAGTTGTTCCCATGGCAGAGGCAGTTTCCCAAACCAGTTCTGGATGCAACAAAATTAAATGCGAAAGTGGATGAGGCAGCCTTCATACAAAATTTCATGGTGCCAATTTTACACTGTCCCTTTGAAGAGCTACACTTTCTGAATATATACACTGAAGGCCACATCCTGCATCACCCCAAACTGTTGAAAAGAACAGAGCTCAGGTGTGGCTTTGGCAGTCCTATTAGCTCTATGAATTAACCCCTTGACAAAAGGGCAGCAAAAAAATACCTTTCAGGAAACTGCCCTTCAACAAGGAGCAAGTGCTGCTGGCTACAGTTCATTTATAATCCAAAGTCAAGTCTTACACAGCAAAACTAAACTGCAGTTTGTTCTTAATAAAAGCTAGAAGATGGAATTGGGTAGTGAAAATCCAGTTACTACAGTGGAGACCAGTTAAGAGACAGAAGGTTTTACAGGAAATAAGACAGTTCTACTGCAAACAAACTAGGACACATTCTACTCATACAGAGGTCAGAGCTCAGATAATCAACACAGAATCAAAACAATACTTTAGAAATATTTATATCTCTGTCTTGATATTGTATCAATATATTTATATATCTATAATTTAGAGTATACTATGTACATATCCAACACCAGATTGCAATAAAAGTCTTAAAGCAAGTTGATAAATTATTCTATAGATAGCAACTTTGGTTGGAGGATAGTTTAAAGATACAGGCAGAATGTTTCAGGAATACTGTGGATAGATTAGTTTTAGATTTTTTACATCTTATGCTGCTGAAAGACACTGGTTTATGCAGAAATACTGGCCCTGGAAACCAAATTTCCGTAAACGACAGATCTTGTCCAGGAGAAAAAGAAAAAGTCTACCTTACACTGAATGCTTATATGGCTTTTATTTCTTATAATTATTATTTTCCCATACCAGACTATACTTTGGGCAGTACTACACTGTACTCATCTTTTCCCCAGTGCTGTTTTATGCCACCATCTTTAAAAAGAAGGCATCACTTGTGGCAGGTTTAGGACTGACATACACTGAGACACTCTCAGCACACAGAGGCAGCAAAAGCAGCAGCAGCAGCCTGGCTCTGCCCCTCACACATCTGCCTGAGCACCTAAATCCCAGCTAGAGCAAACCTCCCACTTGCCTGACAGTTTCTCAATCCTTCCTCCAGTGCAACTGCCAACTATCACTGCTGCTGTGGTGGCACCTGGCTGGGCAGGAGTGTCTCTTGCGAAAGGACAGATCTGGAACAGTGTCACTTTTTAGAATGAAAAAGCCACCTTAATTTCCTATGTTACCTTACAGCTTAATTTATTATACATTACTTTAAGAGTCTTCATTTACAAATGAAGTCACTTCATCTAAATACAGTTTCAACACATGGTACATAATAATATATGATGGTTTATTGTAGACGATGGTAACAAATGACTTCTATCTAGAAATTTAACAAGAAGAAAATACTTTGTTTCTGGTTTCACAGGGTATTGAGTATCCGTGGTATATGACTGCTGAGAAGCTTTCTTCTTTGCGAAAGTATGTTAAAAGACCTCATTCCACCAAAAGAATCATTAGACAGTAATCAACAGAAGTGTGAGAGTTCACAGGCTTTTCTAAAGTGAGTCAAACAGGTTTGTTCACTAGAGTTTGTCTCTGGTGAGCAGCTCACTGCAACTCCATTAATAAGTGCATTACTTTATTTGCATGCTTTAGCTGTCTTGAAGATCTTAAATTGTTATCTTCCGAGATCCAGATGCATGCCATATGGTGTTTGTGCAACTAAAAATGAAGGGGTCTATTCTCGTCTCGATGTGTGGGGAATCCCTGAACACCAAGAGAAGAACATATCCTTAAGGGTTAAAGGAGGGAACACATTTTTATTTTGATTACAGGGCTTACGGAAGTGACTTATATTTGCTACAAAGAATATAAATCAAAAGAGCTGTAGGTTGTTTTAAGATTCTGGAAACGGCTTATCTTAGTTTCACAGCGCCACCCCTCAATATATATTTCCCTAGGAAGCTGCTTTCAGACTGAATTATAAAAAGTAGTATTTTTGTTTGCTGTAACACAGAGCTGCACAAACATCCTTGTCCTCCACTCCATTTACAGTAGTTTGCACTGGTGCTCTACAGAACTGGGATGGAGAGGAGGTTGGACCACAGGAAGCTGTAGACCTGCTATGACTACAGCCCCCACATAAATCACATGCTTTGTACTACCTTAACAGCAAACATAGTTAAACACAAAGCTTGATTCGTATCAACAGTATTTTTGTGGGGGGAAAAAAAAAAAAAGAAAAAAAGCCATAAAATGCATAGATACTCCCCCTCCCCCACAATATATTGCCTCAGTCCACTGTTTGCAAGTAGATCTATGAGACAGCACTATATCCATTGCACGTTCTCCTCTGGATAATTGCAAATAAAGATGGTATCAATTTTAATATTTTCCTATATAATCATATAAAAACTATTAGAGACTTAAGCCATCATCATGGCTTAGCTGAACAGCCAGTGCTTTCAAAAATTCTGGGATTGAGAAGCGAAGAAGCAGGTAGTCTCACCCTGTCTCATTAGGGAATGCTTCTTACAAATTTGTGGTGCTGTCTCTGAAAAAATAAACCCCATGCCTTTTCAGCAACCAAATGTCACTTTGGTATCAACTCTGAGTGGCAATTTCCACTTGGTAAATTAAATCTGTTTTGCAATATGTTTCACTATATTTGCCATTTAGGACAGTAATATGGGTCTGTGAAAAGTATTTTCTTCTAAAGCATTTATGATTGTCATTTAATGTAATTTATCCGCCTATATTTTAGGTGGATGCTAATATGAGTATTCAGATTTTGCAGCTTTTGTCATTCAGCATGTACCTGGAATTGCACCAGATTAAGCTCCTTTCCATATAAACCAACAGCAAACACAGCATCTAATGATACAGGCTTTACAAACCATTAGGAATTGAGTAATACTATGCAAAATGGACACTGCAAAGCAACTTTCTGGATCTACCCAGGACAGACATTTGCTGGAGAGCAGACAGAGCAACCTCGCAGAAGCATGATCACTTACAAAGCAAACTTACCTTGCATTAATGAGGTACTGTGCTAAGCTGATGTTTGCAGGGGATCCTGTGATTGTAACTTGTCGTTCTGCGGAGCCTTCTGTGGCATTAGCAATCTTGATCTGCGCTCCTGACATCTGCCTGATTTCATTTATCTTACTGCCTTGTCTGCCAATAATGCAGCCTATTAACTGGAGCGGGACAAAGACCGAGATTAGTGCCACAGACACAAGCAAAAACCACTTAACTGCAATCTGTAGTACTGCTAAAAACATGGTTATGAAAAGCTCAGTAGCAAAACAGATTTTTGCTGTGCTGTTTGGAAGGGGTAACTGGTGCAGCCTATTGGCTCTATGGCTTTAGATCCAGCTCTGCTGCTACGTGGTTATTATTAACTCAGTACCAGACTACTTCACTGTCTCCCATGGCAGGAAATGGCAGTGTGCCGTGGTGCTGAGGGAAACAAAACACAGCCCAGCCTGACTTGCCAGTGGCAGCAGCAAGCTGAGAACACCAGCTGGAAGTCAGGCTGACCATCCAAAGCTGCCACATGCACCTCTGTACCCTTCCAGTGCGCTGCTAGTCCTAGACCTCCCTGGGGACATGTGATTCTTGCTTGGCCAGGTACTGTGCCATTAAAGTCAGTGGGATTTACAGCTCTGTAACTGCAGGCAGAAGCAGGCGTAGGAAGAGACCGAAATTTATCTGCTTTCCTTTACAGACACTTACCAAAACTCATATATTGTGAATAAAACTGAGCCTGAGTTGTGCATTGTGTGTGCATGTGTGTACCGGGGAGTTGCTCCTCCAGCAAGTAGGCACTGAGCCAGCAGCTGAGGCTGAGATGTTTTGGTTTCTGTAAGGGTGAGGAGGGGGCTTTTGTTCTGTGTTAAGGAAGGATGGGTGCTGAGAAGCTCAGCAATGGCCAGAATGGGTAGAAAATGGAAACTCTCCTCTACATGCCTGTTGACACTGCACTGTTGCTGCCAGTTTTGCAGACGGATGTACCAAGACGCAGAGATTGCCTTCCCCTCTAACCCTTCCTGCTGCTTCAGGCCCTGACATGTTCCCCCTTCTGGTACTGTAGTACTTGAAGTAACTTGCCAGAAACAGATTCACATTGTCCAGACATTTTATCAAAAGAAGAAAAACCTCCCAACGCAATCCTTGCTTCACACTCAGGGACAAACAGAAAGCCAAAGTGGGTACCTGGGTAGCCGAAACAAAGACCAAGCACAAGAGGAGCAACCACGAGGAGGGGGGGACATGGGGTGGCAGGAAATGCACAGAGGATTTCCCATCCTGTTACAACAGGAGGGCTTAGCTGAGCTTCCTGTCCTTATCCCGAGGACCTGTCTTAGAGTGTGACTGCATGTGCCAGTGCAGAGGACTGATCTGAGCTTCATCAGGAAGCCTCCAGCCTGTCTGTGCACACAAACTGCGCCTGCTGTTGGCAGCACAGGGATCCCTAAGCCTCCGCTTCCTGCCCCTCAGTCTCACTGGCCTCCACGGTCTGCAGGCAGTGAAGGTGATGCAGGATGAGAGAGCAACCGGAGCACAGAGAAGGCACTTGATGGGTCATTCAGGAAGTTGCCACTTGTATGTGCTGGAGGTCCTCCAGTGCCCCCCAGCTTGTAACCCAGGTGGGTCAGTGCAAAGAATTTGCAAACTCCGAGCTGACTTTGAGTTCAGGAGTGAGGATTCAGCCCAGACCAGTAATGGATACTTGTGATGCAAGCACCTGGAAGAAAGGTTTGGTAACCTTCTGTCTGAAGCTCTCCAAAGTCATGCTTTGTTGCTGTGACACCAGGCTGCTTAAACAAACTCTGCAAGCCATGACACAACCTGCAGTTCATGCAGAATACGCTACTCCATTGGCCATGCAGGAAGGACAGTTGTTCTGGGGGTCTCTCTGGGGTGCCTTTCCCATTACATGTTACTTACACTGCAATTTGTGTAGTACCTGAATATTCAAGAGCTGATGTGTCCTTGAAGAAGTTCAAGGGACTGGTTTTCATCTAAAAACCTCTGATCAATCAGTCCATGAACATTTGGTTTTACATAAAAACACCTGCCTAGCCTTGCTTTGAGATAAAACCATGTCAAATTGCATCCAAACACCTATCTCTGGCACATGTGGGAGAGGAGCCAAACCTGCTGTAGAATTTACCAATTACACTATAGTATAATACTACATTTACTAATACAGTAATCAGTGGCACAGGGTCTGGTTGGAGGCCTGTCACTAGTGGTGTTCCCCAGGGTTCAATACTGGGCCCAGTGTTAACTTACTCATCAATGACAGATGAAGAGGCAGATCCCTCCTCAGCAAGTTCACTGTTGACACAAAGCTGGGAGGAGTGGCTGATACCTCAGAGGTATCAGGGTATCTCCAACCTTGATAGGTTGGAGAGGTGAGCAGAGAGGAACCTTCTGAAATTCAACAAAGACAAGTGCAGGGTCCTGCACCTGGGTAAGAATAACTCCAGGCAGTACAGGCTGGGGGCTGACCTGCTGAGAAGGACCTGGGGGTCCTGGTGGACAACAAGCTGTCCGTGAGCCAGCTGTGTGCCCTGGGGGCCAAGAAGGCCAATGGTATCCTGGGGTGCATTAGCAAGAGCATTGCCAGCAGGTTGAGGGAGGTGATCCTGCCCCTCTGCTCTGCCCCTACTGAGGCCACATCTGGAGTGCTGTGTTGAGTCCTGGGCTCCTCAGCACAACAGACATGGAGCTCCTGGAGAAGGTCCAGAGGAGGGCCACAAAGACGATTATGGGGAAAGCTGAGGGAGCTGAGCCTGTTTGTCCTTGAGAAGAGACAACTGAGAGGGGATCTCATCAGTGTCTAGAGGTATCTGAAAAAGGGGGGCCAAGAGGATGGAACCAGGCTCTTCTTGGTGGTGCCAAGCAATAGGATGAGGCAATGGGCAGAAACTGATGCACAGAAAATTCCACCTCAACATGAGGAAGAACTTCTTTACTGCGTGGGTGACAGAGCGGCTGTGGAATCTCCCTGAGTGGAAATATTCAAGAACTGCCTGGACACAGTCTTGTGCCATGTGCTCTGGGATGACCCTGCTTGAGCAGGGAGGTTGGACCAGATGACCCACTGTGGTCCTTTCCAACCTGACCCATTCTGTGATTCTGTGAATGCATATACTATAAATATAATAATATACACACACACCATATACACACACGTATACCCATATGTATTTTAACTTTCTCAAGAAGTGAGTGGAAGAGCTCAGATCAGATGTGCACCCAGCCCAGCAGCCTGTGGCAGTAGCACACCCTTACAAAAAAAGAAGATGGAACAAGTGTGAGGTATAAAACAAAGTTACCACTGGTATTCCAAATTCCTACCTAAGGCTTACATACCTGAGCTAGCACCTGGTATCTCTCTCTGCCTTTATGCTCCATAGTCCATGTGTCTGACAATTTCTTTGTGAACTTATTTCTCCTTTTGCTGCCCAAGGGCCACGACAGTGACCTGCAGAGCTTGCTTGTGTCTTGCAAGTATCACCTTTGTTGGCACAACTCAGAATTTCAGCTGATGTACTCTCCTTCTTGGACTGTCAACACCAGATATAAATGGTTTCCTTTTCACTTCACTTACCACTTCCATCTGTCTTCCCCTACCCTCAGTTTCTCCTCATGCCAAAAAAACTCCAAACCAACCAACAGTAAAACAGAGGTTCCACTTTTTACCCTTTTCTAGTTTTACTCTGTCCTTCAGTAGTGTTCTGCTGGTACCAGTGCAAACTGGACTGAATCAGGAGTCTGGCTTCTTAACGGGTGGGACTCAAAAGTCTGCTGTGATTCATCTCAAACTCTTGATCCTGACATTTTCTCCCAATATGCTATGTCATCTCCGGTTCATGTCCCTCTCTTCCTTTTTTTTTTCTTCTCCACAATGGTAAATACAAATGCTAAATATATATATATATGTATCTTTTCTGTAATGTTCAAGAACTGACAGAGCCTAATAATAACAGTCTAATGCTGCAGAACACTGACTGCCACAGGAAGTGGCATGGAGATCCCTTTCTTTTTAAATACTGGTAAAAAAAGCCTTTTGCCTTTCTTATAATGTAGTGCTTGTAAAAAGGGCCAAGAATTAGCCTCTGCAACTTGGTATCTGCTGTCTGGAGCAGCTGACCATACCTGTCCACAGGTACACATGGTTTCCCTTGGTTCTCCTCTTCCAACACAGAACAAGTCCATTTGCTTTGGCAAAGCCTCTTCACTAGCTGAGCATCATCAGTGAGACTCTTCAATCACTTTTCAGAAAGCTATCTATACAAACTTTCTTAGCTTCAGGTTTTAGTTGTTTTGTTTTGTGGTTTTTTTAATTAGAAAGTCTGGGGCATAGTACTCTATAGGGAGAAATAATCTCCTGAGATTTAATTACAGTTCTTTATAGACTTAGAGCAGGGCCTGGAAAAACATGCTTAAATACTCTGTACCTCTTAAAAACAAAACAATAATAATGATAAGAAATGTCACTTTCCTTGCTAGGATAATGCAAAATCTGGATTATAATAATTTCACAGACTTTGCAAGAAGACATACAGAAAACTGAGAACCCGTGTTCAGAAATGAGCCTTCTTATTACTGGGTTTTATAACCCAATATTTGGTGCTGCAGATTTGTGTACATTTCAATTTATTGAGGGCCCAACACCAGTTTCCATCCCATTCCCTAAAGTGAGCAGTAGGTGGTTCTGGGGAAATTACTTTCAATGCTAAATAGTGCCTTATCCCATAAATGGTTGCACTTTGCCCCTGATACATATTAAGTCTGCAAAATCATTCTACTGATTCTTGAGCTCATTCGGACAGGTCTACTTGAGGAATCCAATGCCATTTTCTTAGATTAAGGGGAGATGCAAATCAGGCCATGTGCAAACATACAAAAAATTACAAAACCTATCCTCATAAACATTACTAACTGACAGAATCTGGTTAATTCTGTATTTATTCTCTGAGCATTATTTCTCTACTACATGGGAAGCCGTCAGCAGTAACGATAAATTTATTGAGGTTGAATCCAGAAATCCCTTGCCTTCAGTAGAAGTGCTCTGACTTGCACTACTGCAGAATCTTTCCTGGCACATCTTGTGTGGATTATTAAGTCTTCGCCTAGCCACTGATTTTAAATCCTCTCATAAAACTCTCATAAATCCTCTCAAAAAAGTTTCGGAGCCAGCATCTTAGTTTTGTAAGAACGTGGCACTTGTTCTCAGGACTTTTCTGGAAGAGGGCTGTAGGGAGGGCTGCATTTTTCCCATAACATGCTGGCACAGTGGGTGGCCCCGCTGGAAGTCACAGCTAGGGTTGGATGCTGCCCTAATGTTGTCCTTTGTGCCCATTCTCCCCATTACAGGCAGGGAACTGGGGATCTGCAAAGATGAGAGCTCAGTCCTTCAGGGACTGCTGGTGGAAGAGGCAGTGCCACATACTGCCTGTGGAGCTGATACTGGGTATCACTGTGCACGGTTCCAAGAAAATTTTGCTCTTGTGGGTCCTCCCTTTGTTATTTGCAGGGAAGTATTTAAGGCACTATGGTGAAATAGAGGCAGTTCTTCAAATGTGCCATATCCAGCTTGGATAAACTGGCATTTCTGTCTATGGAATACTGATCTTAAAATTTCTTGTTGCTTTCTGAGGGGTAAGTTGCTTTCCCGTTACTTGTCCCTGCCTCTCCCACATATAATATGCAAAATATGCCCAATTTTTAATGAGACACATTGATTAATTTTTATTGGATTGTTCATGTACTGTCAATGGGCATTTTGGAAAACTGAATCATGAAACCTTAAGACATCTGTTATCTGTGTCCAATCCCCTACAACCATGGATGCAATTTCTTCCATTCTTTTAAGGACCTGCCACTGTTAGCGCCACTTTTTTCTGGGATTTAGGTGAACCACACTTATATTGAGTAACTTGGGTAGAAGTGACAGGACAATCAAGATCCCAGCAAGGAAAGAAAGGCAACCAAATGGCCCTGTAAGAGGTTTCGATGAGCAAAAGGATATACTAGGTAAGGATCAAAGTGACTTCTGAGAGGGTCCAAGAGAAATGTCCTTTCTGTTCTCTTTTTGGAGTTACGCAGAAGTTATGAAAAAACCTAGAAAGTCAAATCTTCTGAATTCATTATTTGGAGAGGAAGCCTCAGCTTTCAGCATGTGGAAAATAACCTTCTGTAGAACACTTTTTTAAAAAATTCTCCAGAATCTCTTTGCTATCAAGCAACAGGTTGGCTGCAACTGTCAGCATACTGTTGTTACAGAAATTATTAATAACATAAAAAAAACTTTCTGTCACATCCTTAATGCCAGAGGGAATGAGGAAAATTTATTTTAATATGAAGCTAGGTAATTTGTAAATGGCTATTAATATCTATTTGCTGTAGACTAGGCTAAACTCTCAGCTCCTTATTCTCAGTGAGGCTTTGGCTTTATGTGCTTATCATTATAGTGGTTTTAAAGAGTGTGTTGTAGCCCACGTAGATATACACTGACTTCTCTGGTATCTGCATGCATTTGCAAGTCTCGTGTTGTTTTTATGTGTGCTGGACTTTTGCACACATCAGCACATACAGTAAGAAAGCTGTGGGACTCGTGCAGCACAGGGAATCCCTGGAGGTGGGGCAGGCAGGGGATTGGCCACGGGCAACTTTGGGGCTGCACTGCAGCTCTGTGCCAGGGCCTGCAGCTTCCTTCACCTGCAACCAGATAAATAACCACTGTACCACACTGATGGTCTATCAAAACTGAGACTAGGAGATGCTTACTGGGAAAGCAAGGTCAACTTACCCATGCAGGCTTTGCTGCACAACTGCTGTTGCCCTGATCTCCCTCTTTTGTCCTTTTGAACACTTCCAGGGGTGATGATTCCACCACTTCCCTGGACAGCCTGTTACCATGTTTGACCACCCTTTCAGTGAAGAAATTTTTCCTAATATTCAGCCTAAAACCTCTCCTGGCACAACCTGAGGCCATTTTACCTTTTCCTATAATTTCTTACTTGGGAAGTTAGTACTTCCACACCTTTCTTTCAAGTAGTTGTAGAGAGCAATGAGGTCCCTCCTGAGGCTCCTCTCTCCAGGCTAAACAATCCCAGCTCACTCAACAGCTCCTCATGGGACTTGTGCTCAGACCCTTCACCTTCCTTGCCCTTCTCTGGACATGCTCCAGCACCTTCAATGTCTTCCCTGAACTGAAGGACCCCAAAACTCAACACAGGATTCAAGGTGTGGCCTCACCAGTGCCGAGTACAGGGGGACAATCACTGCCCTGGTCCTGCTGGCCACACCATTTCTGATACAAATAAATACATTTTTGGCACTGGGCTGCCTGGAGAGCAGCCTTACTGCAGCAGTGATGGGGACATGGGACACTAGTATAGATGGGAGACCCCAGGGAAGGTACTCTCTTGCTGCTGCAGCCCAAGCACGGATCGGCGAGACACCTCTGACAGGCTGGGGCACAGGCAGAGTAAATGCCTTGGGAAAATGCACAGGGAAACTGTTTTTCCCCCTGCAAAATTCCCAAGCAGCTCCAAATGCCTGATGGGACATGGGAGCCTGTTCTCCCCTCTGTGCTGGCACTGCAACACTGAGTGTGCACACACAGACACAGAGCGCTGGTGGGCAGCACTAATGCCCTTCAATCCTTTAATGCACACCTTGGCACCGCAGGAACATCAGAACTCCCTCTCACCACCTGCGGAGCCCGTGCAGGCTGCTTCCAAGCCTAACCCCATTTTGGCCTTGACTTTGCTCCTTTAGCAACAACAGCAAGACACGCACTGCATAGCCATAAAAATCTTCTGTCAGAAGCAACGCGTGGATGTGTGTTTGCTTTTCACTGACAGTGCTGAGCTGGGGAATTTCACACCTCCTGCATGAGAAACTGATGGGTTTTTAAAATTTTCTACTCCACTACAGGACCCAAGGACAACTTCCTCCTTATCTTTCTCCGCTATGAACCCCGAAAGAGTGACCTTGGGTTTATATCTCTGATGGCAAGAACAAGATCTGCCTGAAAGCGAGATTAAAAAAACTTGCACTGTAAGGACAAACAAGGTGCTCCTATAAAATTCTCAACATACAATAAATTGGGTTGTAAAGCAGGTACTGATAAATGGCATCTTTTAAGTAACAGAAAGCTTATGAAGTCACAGCACTCGCACCTTCGCTTCTTTGTTATTCTGTATCTTTTTCTTACTGTAAATCATTGCCACTGAGTTTAATAGGGCTTGCACAATATTGTAAGTATCTCCTTAAGTAGTATAATTGCTATTTGTATTCCCACTTATGCTTGAAAGCTTTCTTTACTGGAGGGGAAAACTTCCATTTTCCAAGTGACTCATTTGCAATGAAAACTGAAAAAAAACCCCAACCCTGTCTGCAATCAAACTGAGTAATAGGGGAAGGTATTTTTATGTGGCACGCAGTGTATCAGCTGGGCATTCTGAGTAGCTGTTTTAAGATTCAGCACCATGCTGCTCATGGACACTGGGCCTGCTGATCACAGACAGCCCAGTAGCTGAAGCAGGAGTGTTTCTAACCCTTGTTTTTTTCAAATAACCCTCTATATTGGACCTTCACACAACGGAATTAGCTTTTTTACAGAGTGAAAATGCTGCCTTGGATAAGTGCAGGTGCAGTGGTGACTGGTACAGAAGAAGCCATTGCGGTGCAAGCTCTCCACCCCCTGGCACAGAGGACTCCAGCCCAACACACAGCATATGGTTCTTCCATGTTCTGCAAGTTCTTCCACCCACTTTAGCCCTTCTGCTGAGACCACCCGTGCCGCTGCCACCCCAGAGATAAGTTTTGGGAACTCATCTAGGAAAGCACCAGGCACCCAGGCTTTAATGAAGCTGGTGAAGCACCCCGGCACCAGCACCATCAGGCAACCAACCCAGCATTGCTGGAGACCTGACACGAGAGGGGACAGTCACTTCTGCTGCTTCCATCCCGCACTTCATGAACCCCTGAGCACCCCCTCCCCAGCCGACTAAATGCTGTACAGTTTACTCTGGGGGCTACTGTTTACAGATCAGCCAAAGATGAGAGGTTTCCCCTCTGGTGGCAGAGGAGCGAGAGAAGAGAAAGAGATACGGACTATTGGTCCACTTACATCATTGGGAATAGTAAGTTCATGGGAACTGGTTGGAGTAGTGGCATCCAGTCCTATTCAGGGGACAGAGGGAAAATGTTACGCCAGCTGTTTGCAAGAAGGGCAAGTCACAACAAATGAAATCTTAAAGAAGAAAACATACAGAAGGAAGGAGAGGAAAAAAAAAAGAGAGAAGAGAGGAGCAAAGAAAAAGAGAACTGCAAGTGAAACAGAAAAGAAAGCAAAGGATGCAAAACTCTGAGGGCTGGACTAATTTTAAATGAGTCTTATTTTAATTAACCTTTAACCCACCAAAGCAACAAATGTCACATGAGATTCCACAGGGTCATAAAAAGCTTCTAGGAAATGAAGGGTTTCCCCTAAAAATAGTCTCCAGATTTTGTTCTAAACACATCAATTGAGAAATTAATGGATGGCTGAAATTTGACCTGTCTACCAGGAGTTCTAGAATATGGAAAATTAAAGTGGATGTCAAATGAACAATTAGCAGAACAAAATACATAGATATGAAAAATAAAAAAATAACAAATTAAAGTAAGGACAAGGAAATTAACCTAGGAGAATTTGGAAATTATATATGTGGGATTAGTTGCTGAAGAAATGTTGGGAAGGGTAATTTTGGAAGGGAAATGGACAAAATACTCTAAGCTGCATACATTTGTTTGTAAATTGGGTGGACAAAGGGAAAGTGCTCAGGAAAAATGGAATTACTGCTCTAACACACAGTAACATTACAGAAACATACATCTCACAAATATAACCAGGAAAAGATTGGGGAGCAGCATGTTAATGACAAGAATAAGGAAAATACAAAGCTAGGAAAGGCAATTTAGTATTATTTGTAGGTATTTTATCAGATACATCATAAAGAAACAAAAGTATATTTTGGATGTCATGTATCTTTCTCTTATTTTCTCTTTTTTTGTGTTTATTGTATTATCTGTAAAGACATGCCAAAACTACTCATTTCCAACTAGAAAAGATGGAAAAGAAATACTCTACAGAAAAGTGACTTGCCTACATTTTACTGATGTTTACATTCAATTACATGAGTTGCATATGCTTATGTCACATTTTACAAAAATATCAGACAAGTTGCTCACAGAATTTGATGTATGTGATAAAATGTTATTTGCCATACAAAGCATGTACCAGTACATGTGCACTTCTGTTCTCTAAGGTTTTTAGGTACCAAGCATGTATGTTGTGAAGCACAGTAAAAACGTTTATTTGCAGGGTTAAGTGACTTCTCACTCTTGAATCAAGAATTCAGCCTCAGCTTTATTAAGCATAGAACAAACTTGTAGTCCTTAGCTAAACTGCCACTGCACTTTGTAGCTCTATCTGTGGTATCTAGTAGGAAGTGGGGCACTTGTCCCAGCAGTGATGATTACAGATGCTCTCAAGACATTTGGCTCTACAGGAGTTCAAGTTTCAGCATGCCATAATTTCTTTAACTGGTATTTCTGTACCATGAATACGTACTGCTTTCCCATGTTCATTTCTTTCTGAGCCATGTTACTAAACTGGACAAGGAGCATGCCCAAGGACTTCTCCTGTAAGCAACTGGTACATACTGTATGGTCCATAATAACTTTATGAGGACTGAACAAAAGAAACTCAGGGCTTTTAGCCAATGGCACAAATGAAGCAGTGGTGATTAATAAAAGTAACAAACAAAGCATGTTTTAGTAGTGATGACAGGAACTGTAACAGAGGTATGGGGGGGGAAGAAGAGAGGTTAATGTATAAAAACAGAAGGATTGCTGGTCATTGACCACATTTATTATTAAAATGATGTAATGACCACGGGAAACAAAGCTGTTAAGAAGAAGGACATCCCCAGGGGGTCATGGGTACGTACCAGGGAAACCAGGGGTGGTCTGCCCAAGGGGAGTAAAGGGGGGATGCTGCATAGCCAACTGGTGAAGCTTGGTCAACTGCAGGGCAGGATGGGAAATTAGAACTAACCAATCAAATGGAATTATTTCAGAGCAGAGAAACCATCTTACGTGTTCTAAAACTGGATTAATTAAAATTATATTGAAAAAAAAAAGGTTTAATAATTCATTCTAGTCTACCGTAGAGAAAAAAAAAAAAAACCAAACTGGTTATAAATGACATCTCTACTGTTATTACATGTAATGGCTATTGTTAATATTAACTAATTACTGTAGAATTACATATTAAAAGAACTCAAATATATCACATGCAAAAAAAGACCAAGATAACTGTCATTTGTTCCTGGGCCATTGTACTTTCTAGCAATTATTACACAAGGTAAGAGATGCAGCTGAGCTAACACTTGGCTATACAGTGTGTTGTTCAGGAAAGGTGTCCTTAGGCCGTGTCTTTATTGCTAACTGTAGAAAGCAAATGCTGCCCAGAACAAATAAGAGAGAGAGGAACAAAAAGGGAGTAATTTACATGTGCTGGACTCACGTCTGGATGAGGGATGGCATACTGCCCCTGAATCGTGAATGCCTGAAAACAAGCACAGTTAAGACACAGGTTAGTCAGGTGGGACAAGCAGCGCTCCTGTTCTCATCAGAAAAGCTTCTCCTGGCCCCTTAGGTAAATGCCACCTGCATCGCTTTCAACACTGAGTGAAGTTTAATTGTCTTGTGCTGCCTGATAACTCTTGGCACAGAACAGAAAGGTCTCTGTCAGGCTGCCCGTGTACCCCTTCCCAGCAGAGGATGCCTAGTGCCACTGCCTGAGCTCTGATCACCTTGACCCTCAGGACCTCAATGCTGAGGACACTCACAGGGTCAAGGAGCACAGGGTGGCCACTTCACCTCCCTGCTACTCCATCTGCCCTGTGACACCAGTGCATTCAGGGAGATGCTGATGCTGAAGCAGCAAGGGGCACAGCAAAGAGGGGGCAGACATGCCCAGGGGATGCCCTGCCCTGCCCTGCAGCTCCTGACTGCCATGTGTGAGCAGGGACACATGCCAGCCAGCTCTGAGCCACCTCCTCTGGCTACTGCAGCCACAGATGCCTGCAAACACGTGCCCTGGGGCACCTCATGGGGCTTGAACCCCAGGCTGCCACGTCAGGGGGTATGAAAGTTCATATGCTGGATGGCAGCACTGTCCTGCACTGCCTGGGCACAGGGCCAGTTTGGAGATAGGAGCATGATGGAGACCCTCAGCATGGTGGTCTTATCTTCCACAAAAAGCCAAATATCCTCCCTCCAAATCCAGCCACTCTGCCCCACAAGAACAGTGCACAGGACATAGTTTCTGGAATCAGTTCTGGCAGCACTGGGGTGAGGTGGGGGAGGCAAAAAAAGCACATGAGAGAGGAGGGATATGACGGCATGCCTGCCACCAGTTAACACAGTCCTTTGTCTCTTCTACTGGTTCTGTTCAGCTCTCTGTAGTTGCCTACAAAGTACGGAGAGTTTATGATTTTCTATTGTATCTGAAAGGTATGGCGTGCCAGAAAAATTTTAATGTGCTTGTGCTTAGACAGGCAGGAAAGCAAAAGGACAAATTATAACATAAATATTTGTAGTGGGAGAATTATAAACAGGAACAGAGCTGATTAGCTTAGTTTGCAAAACGCTTATTTGACAAAAGGCCTCTTAGAAAGTAATGAATCCTCTGCAAATGATCAAACAATTCATTTAATGGAGTTCGGATATTAAAACCTTTTTATGTCTCAACCGCATGATGCACATTTCTGCTGCAGAATTTCCCTTCTGGAGAAGAAACATTTCATTTTGTTTTTAAATTAGTTATAAAGCCAGGCTGTAATCTGGCAAATAGTATGCACATGAGCAGTTTTCAGGCAGAAGTGTGGGCCTCAGTGGGGTGTTCATGGGCAAACATATTCACATGCATCTATGGGGGATGGCCATCAGTGAGGGTTTATGTATCAAAAGACAAGGCTTCCAGTCCACCAAAACAGGTGATCACTGCCATCAGTGGGTCTAAAGGAAGCACGTGTTCAAGCAAACAAAACGTGTTTAACTGTTTTACCAAATGAGGACAACCTGAGAGGGGGCTCTGTGCTTAGCCAAGCACAGGAGCAGCCTCAGGGACGTTACAGCTGGAAATGGCACTGGGTCCATGAGCAGCAGTGTGCTTGGAAACGCTGCTTTGGTGTCTGACCCTCTGTGCTAGATCACAAGTGTCCTTTCTGGTCTCAGCTTTACTTCTAACCCAGCTGAGAGAACATCTTTCACATGGCTGTTTCCCAAGCAGTGGTCCGCAAACCAGCAAGAATCCCTCACAAAGAAATCACCAGTGAACCTACTGAAAGTCATCCCTGATCTCATCATTCTGCTCCCTCATACTTCCATGCACACATACAAGAAAGCAAACAGACTGGAGAAATAACAAAAACATTCAGTGCTTGGACTAGGTTTACTTGGTTGCTTTGGTTCTAAAAGAAAAGCATCACAGCAGCATGGACAAGATGGGTCTTGAATTTTCTTTCCCAGTAAAAAAAAAAAAAAAAAGGGAAAAAAAAGAAAGTTCTTAATTTCTTAGGCTCCCAAAAGGTCATTTGATTGATTTAGGTTGAGAAAAAAGTCTTGGAGAGCTTTACCCCTTGGCAGGGGAACCACATGTTTCTGGGGCTGAGGCAAACTGAGCACAAGCCTAGGAGAGGCTGCTGAGACATCTGTCCTTTAACAATTCACTGAGACACGAGCTATGGATCTGCTTCCATCAAAGTCAAGGGCAACTTTCCTACTGATGTAAGTAACAGCAGGGATGACCTGGTCTTCAAATCTTCCTCAATTTAAACCATAAAACTGCTATGGGACATAAAGCAAAGCTGCACCCTGCGAGTACCCATCTGAACACCAATGTAGCATAAAGGGTAGAAATTTCCAGTTTAACCACTGCATATGTTAAGTATTGGTAAAGGGGCAGAGCAGGGCAGTGCTCAGTTTCCTTTTAATTTTTTTTTATGCAATACAGTATCAAAGAAGCACAAGAGAATTAAAAACAATGCTTAAAGTGGAAGAACCCCAATTTGTTAAAGAAAACAAAATGTTTTATTTTGCTAATGTTGCTTGATATACAAGTATTAAAGAAACCAAAACCTTTTGAGATAGCCATGATGTAATTTAGAACAGAAAAATAACTTCCGGTAATGTAGTTGAAAGGCTGAATGTAATTAGCAGTGCTGATAAAATTTTATTTTCAGTGTTCATTTCCACTTATGAAACATGGTTAAAATGTCTTTCCATACTGATGTCCAAACACACCTTAAGCATTTTCTTAAAAAGTCTCCTTAGCCAGAGCACACAGAAATTCAAAGCACACAGAAAGTGTCTCTTAACACTCTTTCTCACATCGACAAGGCTGCATTCGAAAAGTGAGAACACTCTTTTAACTGATAAAACTGAAGATGACAAGAGCTATTAAGAATGGAAAATAGGACACTTTCAATTATTTATACAAACTGCTTGGAGCACTCTAGCAAACAGTTTCAATACTTCTGAGTAGTCATATACACAGACAGTCTTTGATGGCAGTGGCAATTACAATACTGGTACAATGGGCTGCTGCATACATATACACATATTTTTAAAGGAAAGCACTGCAGTGTAAACATATATATGATGTAAATTATTCTGAACTTTCAGTCATAGACCAATTTCTAGCAAGTTATTTTAAACGTCAACTTTGATCACTAAGGAAGCAGGTTTCTTATTTTGAAGACAACTAGGAGTGGCAGGTTTGAACACAAGGAAAGATACTACATCCAGGTTACAAAATCTGCATATACATCACAACGTACCCTTACAGACTAGAAAGTAAAACTCTGATATAAAAAAATTCAGAGAAAGCTCATAATAAAGGCTTGTCAGAAGTAATGGCATTTTGGAGTTTGCTTGAGAGGTGCAGGAGCTTCCTTATACAAGCAGACTGTGGTGGCACGAGTCATCATATCAACAAGACCAGCAGCACCTTGTGCCGCCAGCCCCACCAGGAACCCAGTGTCCAGCTTCTCATATGACTTCCAAATTGCCTGGGGTGGGACATGGTCTCTAGGGCTGCTGTCCCAGCAGCTCACAACCCTACAAGAGGACGATGACCTGAGATGGCCTGATGGGATGGGAGGTGGAACCTGCTTGCAGATGTTCCACCATGTAGGTGAGTAACGGGGTAACTGCTTAAAAAGAGGCCTTGACGTCACCATGGGGAAAAGATTTGGCTGGGTGGGGGTGCCTTACTGCCAGAGAGGCTTTACATATGTGAATTCTGTGTAGAGATATGCAGGTCTTCCTTTAGGCTGGGTTTAGGGGAGCAATTTCCCCTTGAGCTGGACAAGGCTTGCAGCATTTCACTGCTCCACCATTGCTCATAGCCTGGTGGCTGTACAGGTCCCCTTGTGAGCCTCCCATGCTGTTCTCAGAGTACTTATCAACTGTGCTCATCACTGGCTTATCAGTGACTACTGCTACATTCCCCCTGCAATGGATGATGGCACAGAAATTTCTCCTACGTCTCAGCCACATGTTGAAGACCTGTTTCAGAGCATTATCAAAAGACAGAAGAATCACATTGCACATGGCTTTCTAAAGGCAGATGAGAACCCTGACTGATATAGCTTAACATGAAGGGGGAATCATCAAAACTTCCTTGTGTAAAAAAAGAAACAAGAACACTGTTCTTATGTTATCAATCAGGCTGTTGCATGCCGTGGTTGGTAAGGTCTACACTTGCATGTAGGTAGTTCCTGCAACCTCAGAACTCCATTTCTACTTGGTCCCAAGCGACTACAAACTGCAGAAACTACATGTGTATCTTTTTACTGCGAAACGCACTATTTGGTCCCAAAAAGTATGAAAACTATGAGACAAAAATTACGCCTTTCATGAGCAGAGTTGTCCTGCTGTTTGATTATCTCTGAAAACTGACAAAACTACTTATACTGCTAGTGGAGCTACAAATTAAGAGTCAAAACCCTGATCTCTACAAGAAGGAGATTTGTCTCACTCAACGAGCATCTGATTTGGACACCTCTCAGTTCAGAGAAGGGTAAACTTTTTCCTAATTATGGAATTCAATTTTAGATCTTGGTAAACAACAGTCATCGCATTTTGCACCAAGTTTGCAATGCAGTGTTCTCCTGTCCTGCAAACTCTAAGCACACAGAGTAGACAAAGCACATCAATACTATACCAGGCAAGAGAGAGTAAAAGTTGAAAACTAACAGGCGCTGGCTGAGGTTGGGCCAAGACGGTGTGGTTTCCAGCTGAAGCCAAAATGGTGTCTGCTCTTACCTGGCCACCTGCAAAAATGATAGGTGCAGAGGCAGGTTTGGGACGGTAGGGGATGGTGGCACCTTTGGGTGGGGACTGTAGACAAAAACACAAAGCAATCAAAATGTAGAATGAAGCAGATTTGTATTAATAAAATCTCTCTTTATCTTGGTCACCTCAGACAACAAGGCATGCAGCTAATCAAGCCCACCCCAGCCCACCCTGCCCTCCACCCCATCAGAACAAAAGAATGCCAGAGGCTTCCTGTCTGGGCTTCGAGGGGGAGAGTCGAGAACCGACTGCACAGCCAGAACAGGCAGTGCCTGACACTTGTGTTTCATTACTGCCACTGTCAGATGAAGCCATGAAGCTTAATTAAGTATGTCAAGGCATTTCAGGAAACATAGGCACAATTTTGAAATTTGTCAGTGTTTTGGAAGAGTCCAGCCTGGTCTCTTGCTTTGCTAACACAGAGCCCATCTCCTGCTTATCAGTCTTTCCCACACTGCTTACACATCAAGGTTTCTTGTTTTACCAACTCAATTAAGTCAGCTATTACATTCCAAATGACCAGCCTGATCCTGCCTTTTGTCTGATCGAGCTGGAAGGCTGGAGAAAATCCTCTCACCTTCAGCAGGAGTATAACCACGGCCTTTGTAATGCATCAAAAGGGGACTTGTTCCCTTTTAGGCAAGAACCCAAAGGGAAAACCCTGGCTGAGGCTAACTTTCTCCTTGTAAGAAAAGCAGGAGCATGTGTCTGTAAAAAAGGCTTCAGGCTGTCTGTGGAACACCTAGCAGAATGGTATCCTGATTTCAGTGTGCTGACTACAACTACAGAAGGTTACAACAATTTGTGAGTCCATTAACTGGTATCATATAATTAGCTACTGCATGTCAAATGAAAGAGCTTGTTGCCAAATTAAATTTATGCTGCAAATTAGAGCACATAGGTGTTCTTAAATGTTTGAAGCAAGTTAAGCCAGTGTCCTCTTTGTGCTGCTTGCTATTCGCCTAACCCTAAAATTAAGCACTCTTCAGTGAAAACTGGCTATTTAAAAAGTGGCTGTACCTGTGGGTAAATAGGATTGTGTCTCTCTGATTTTGAGAAGTGGCTTTTCTCTTCTTTACTAAATAACTCTTTATTCCACCAATGTCACTTAGACAAAAGACTACACTCAGCACTTACAAAGCTGATAACTGTTACCTTCATGTAAAAAGATTTCTAAGAAACTAAAATTATTTCTTAATATTAGTTTCTATTCTCTTGCATTTTTATACAGAAATCCCTTCCTCACAGTAATCCAGCAAAAACTGAAAGAAGAGTCAGTTTTCCCCAGGAAAAAACTGTGGATTTATTAGGTTTTATGCTTTTATTTGCATTTAGGCTATATGACATTTTGATGCAAAGGCTCTATGTCATTTTGATGCACTGCATACTTCTGAACAGGCAGTATCTGTAGTGCTGTCTCAGACACTCCACTGTTTCTCCTTTCTTTAAGGAACAATAAACCAGTAGGGTGTCAGAGGTCACCATGAGGCAGCCCTTGACTAGACTTATGTAAAAAGCAAACCAAACCTAAAAAACACACAAAATTATCCAGTGGAAAATGTGACAAAAAGCAGAGATGTTTCATGTCCCTTGTCAAAAATTACTAGGTCAAAATACTTAATTTTGATTTGGTAATTTTTTTTTTTTTACAAGTTTCCATTTGGTTGAGAAATGTACTTGCATGAAATTATGGGCACTTTCAGCAAGAGGATTTTTACATAAATTAAATTTTGTACCATTTAATCTAAGAGCTAAAAAAACTGCCACCAAAATGAAACATTCTGGCCTTATGCAATGACGAGATGCTAAGGAAAGTCCCGACTAGCTGGAATTATTTCTATTTAAAACAAGACCTAGGTTTTTTCTTCCCTATTCTGCATCAGAATAAAATGCATTTCCCTCAGAAATTTGCAGCTCCGTGCTGGACCTGGTTGTTGTCTGACAATGACATGGCAGCCTCGATCTTTGATTGCTAATCCCCACTGCGAGAGGATCTCAAACACCGGGAAGGGCACAAGTCTAACAGAGCCCTCTGGAAATTCCCAGCACAGGAAGGGCAGGCAGCACCCCAGGGGAGCCCATGGCAACTGAAAATTGTTATGAACACTGTTTTTGAGCACCTCCTGAGCGAGAGGTGAGACGGCAAGCGCTCGCTCACCTCCAGCATCACCACGCATATCTGCTTCACACACTGGATGATGGCATCCGGGGTGCCCGAGATAGTCACGGCGCGCTCCGTCGAGTTCGGTAGCATGTCCCCTGCCACCTGCACCTGGGCTCCTGTGGACTTGAGCAGAGACAGAGCAAAGGCAGTGTCACCACAAGGAAACGGCACCTCTACAAACCCAGTCATTCACCTCTAAACTTTTTGTCTTTTCTTTGCCAGACACGTGGTTAGAGCGTGTATGTAAACTCATCCCCACACGGGGCAGCTGGGGTCTGGCAGGACATGGATTTGCCTGTTCAAGCCAATTTGCCAGCACTCCCATCCTAGGAGGATTAGTCCTCAGCAGCTGCTAATGAATCCAACTGTGACCTGAATTTCAGGACAAGTCTTTTAACCCTTTTGAAGACAGACAGTTGTAATGCTGACTAAAAAATGAAAAAGGTGAAATGAAGTACTTTTCAATAATATAAAAATACCAATAACTGAAGGAGGTTGGGTAATGAAATGAGTCCCAGATAAATGGCTCTTCAATCTATTGATGGCTGACTTGTGTCTCTAGTTGAAATCTGAGGCTGCCTTATGCTGTGTTTCAGGATGGTACAGAACCACTTCTAAATTATAATTAGTGTTGATTAAATATATGCATATCATCAACTTTTAGCTCATTAATGAACCCAAGGAGGTAATGAGCCACTTTTGGTTTTTTTTTTTTTTTTTTTAAATTTTATCTTGGCACTAATGTGTGTTAGTTAACCAAAAAAAAAAAAACCAAAACCAAAAACAAAAACAACAAAAACCAAACCCAGAGAAAGAAAAGAATACTGGAGGTCAAAACAAACCCTGACATTATTTCACAAACATGGAAGACCTTTTCAACTCATACAGAAAAACCCAGGCATTTGATACTGAGTTAGGTCTTTCACATATTCAAAAAAAAGGTCTATTCCTGACTGTCACTCTAATGCAGTATCTGGGGCTTTTAAAAAAAAGTATTTTCCGTAACCACTGACTTCATGTCAGTCAGTAAGGAGTTAATTTGTTTTCCTGCTGGTTACACACAACACATGTTATTCTTCTTTCCAAAGACTGGATTAAATTACTGATTGCATCTTCTGTTCACTACTGCTTTTAAAGGCCAAAATATCAATTCCTTGCTCTGTAATAGGCTTTGGAATTTTGCCATAATTTGATCAATCTTCATGCCTTTCTTTTCTTTTCTTTTTCTTTTTGTAATCTTATCTTGAAAATAGTACTGCAACCCTACATGTTGTTTCTGGATGCACGACTGAACACAAAAGACCATCCCTCGTGGAACTGCCATTCTGTGTGCTGTGTGATGATGAAATTAGACCACATCTTGGGCTGGAAGCTCCTTTTTTTCATTGTTTGATTGTATTTGCATTTCAAGAGACATTTCTGGGTATCTGTACATCTAGCACAAAAGACTGTCAAATACCAGAGATATTTATGCATTTGCTTCCAGTGCCAGTCTCGTTAATTCTATGACTTTGGTCATAAGTGAGTAACGAAAAAAATGAGTAATATTTTGTCCATTATGCTTCAGAAAATGTGCAGTGCGACTTCTTGCTACATTAGCTTTATCAAAACACCTGTGTGGCCAAACACTATCCTTTTACTTCCTTGTACTAGACTAAAGGTAATTGCTTATGACACTATGCTCACCAGGATAAGCACTTCAGTCATTTAATTTACAACAGATCAATCTTACCTTTAAAATCCTGTGTTCTGAATGCATTCTTTCAGTACTCTCAATGGAGTTACCCATACTTAAAATAAAATCCAAGTTGCAAAACCTAGAGCTAAGTATTCACTAGCACATAGTTCACACTCACGCCTGCTCCAATTTTAATACAACTAAAAAAGCTCCATATTTTAATACAACTTAAAGCTCCATAAAACCTACTGTCTTGAATCTACATTTTAGATAAAAAAGGAAGTTTCATCTTGGTAAAGCCTGTCAAAAGTTTTTTTTTTTTTTGACACAGGCAAATAAAAAAAATGGATCAACATGTTACCTTAATATTCAGCACCATCCCTTGTTGGAATGAATACAAACTTAGATGGAATACTGTCACTTTCTTCAGAATAATAATCCACTTTTCTAAAATTCCCTAGTCAGATTTTCTCTCTATAACTAAGCATGTTCCTAATTTTCTTGTACATCTGATTACAAACACCAAATCCTTGGTTTGGCATGTACCATATTGTTACAGTCATGCATGGAAGAATTAAAACTGGCATAGCGTGATACTTTTTGCATTTTTTGATTAGAGGAAAAATTGGTTGTTAGCACATTAAGTGAATACCTTAGCTGAAGTTTGGATTAAAAAAAACACCCAGTATATGTTTGGAATACATGAAACTAGTTTACCTGTGGCACACTAACATGAGGCAAAAACAGAACAGGAGCATGAAAATCCTATTTTTCTAAAAAGTAGGTCTACTAACGTGGATTTCCCAGTGCTACCTGGGCCTTTCTCTGTCTGCAATTGTGGTAACTAATTTGGAAATGGTTGCAACTCTCTGACCTGGATAACCTGAGTATTGCTGGGGAAGGACCTGTGCCTGAAGAGAAACTTGAAGATCCATTTCTGTCACTGTTGCTCTGCTTAACTGTGCATCAAGGACTTTACATATTGTAAAGCTGTTTTTGTATTTCGCACATGGTCTTTAGTGTCAAGGAAAGTTTACAAGGGTCCAGCTGCTGGACCCGCTGCTTCTCCCACAGCAAGGTTTTTAGAGGTTTTTCACTCAGCACATGTTCATGCTGGTGTGATGAGCAAAGCGCAGTGGGTGATGCTGGCAGGGCACACTGCAGTAGGATGATGAGCTAGCCAGTGTCCCCAGCAGACATCCCAAGACCTACTTACCTCCCTGATTTCTTTGATTTTGGAACCTCCTTTTCCTATAAGGGATCCACACTGACTTGCCGGGACGACGAGCCGCAGTGTTACGGGCGGTTTGCTTGTCACCGTGCTGTTCGTCATTGAAGCGTTTATGTCCTGTAATCACAATGTCGGTGAGCATTAGCAGGGGATTTGTCACTCTGGTAAGCACTGAAGGGCTCAGAGAAAATGCCCACAGAGACCTGGGGAGCGTGCAACCAGTCCTAGTTTGTTTTGTGTTGGGTAAAACCACTGGCTCTGCCGGTGATACACCGTAAGCACGAACCACACAAGTGGCTTGTGCCAGAGGAACCCTTCGGCTGTTTGGCATTGCAGGTCCATGCTGTGGGATCAGAGGGCAGGACTACAAGGAGGAGGTGGTGTCTGTCATTAGACCAGCCAAAACCATCAAAAAAAAGGCAAAGAGGCTTTTGTGTTCACAGGCTTCCAAGTCCTGTTTTGGTTTCTTTTTCAACACCTCATTTAGAATGTTTATACTGTATCGTATGCCTTTATATTTCACAGAGTTTCTTCACAGATTTGATACAAAAGAAACAGATTAAAAAAGGGAATGACAATGAACCTGTGAACAATGTGAAGTGGAGAAAATCAGGTTAGTTTGATAAATATTTTGCTGCCCCCTAGATATAATTTCTAATTTGTAGCAGATCTGTAAGCATTTGTAGTGCTACCCAGTTTCAAAATCTTTTCCATCATGGCTATGTAACCAGAGTACAAAATGCTCAGCAGAACAGCAATTGCCTGTATCCAGGTAATCTAACATACATCCATGTATTTCATTATCCAGTGAGACTACACTATACGTTCTCATGAGCATCTCAATATACCACTTGTTGCAAGGTTTAAAGTGTTTTAAATATATTTTGTTTCCTGAAAACCTTCTAGGCAATACAAAACAATGCCTCTAAAGGCTTCATCACAGAGGAAAAGATAAAGCTTATCTTCCCACTGATCAATGGGATGCTGTTAAGGGAACTTAGGTTCACAGAAATAAAAAGCCACAAGCTGCATGGCACCTGTCCAACAACTCCTAAGAATGTCAAAGTGTTTTGGTAACAGTAGCTATGAACTGGAAAGACTGTCTTATCCATCTGTGAGGTGGCATGGCACAGCTATTATACCCTTCACAGAAATGCTACCCAAAAGATTTGGACAGGAATGAGAAAACATGCATTTTGTACTAATTTAATTCATCTGTGATCCAACAAGAGTTCCAGCAGACAGAACTGATATGATTCCCTACATTCTCACTTATCACTTGTTAGAAAAACAAAAAAAAAAGTGCCTGTACTGTGCAATTAGGATGCCAAATTAAAAAAAAAATCCAACAAACTACTTAGTACTTCAAGCAACTCTGCACGTCTCACTGAACCGGTATGGGAGCCCAGTAACACCAGCACTGATCCCTACAGTACCTCCCTAACTCTGATGGCAGCATTCTTCTGTCCAAGAAATGGCTTGGGATGACCTTGCTTAGCTTTAAAGAGAAGAAAAAAAATCTTGCATGGAGTGAAGCACTGCTGCATCTGACAAGACAGGTATCAAATCATTCCTCTGCCAGCCAGCAGTAACTCACATTTTGTTTAGTGCCTGTGTCAGTGAGAGATTGCATTCCAAAATAAAGTGAGAGGGATAACAGAATTTTGCAGCACCCATGTATCTGAAATAAAGGCCAAGTCATGCCGATTTTTCAGCTGGAAGATGCCATCTCACTATATCGTGTTTGTGGCAGGTGCAGGCACATGATCATCCAGATGTAAGTAAATAGTCCTCTTCAGCCACACAGTCACATAACCCTGATAATGTCTCCTACTTCCATATCATCTGTGACCTGGCCTCAAAGCTTTTGCTGCACTTGTTGCTTACAAAAGCACTTTGTAAAAACTGAAAGCCAGTGTTCTCTTTATTTTCTCCTCATCATTTAAAAAGAGCAAAATCTAAACACGCAGGCTCAGCAGTGTGGAACACATAAAGGAGTTATTCCAGCCTAAAAACATGACAAAAGAGAAATGAGCAGAAAAAAATCTCCTTCAGAACCGAAGGCTCGCAAATAGGGCTCTGTGGCACCGCATCCATTTCCTCAGGGCTCTGTCAGACACTAGAGCTGGAACTTGCATGGCTTTCTGCCTGCTTGTTGGGCTGCTCCTCAGCCTGGACAGGCTAACTGGGAGCCTGGAAGTGCTGGGAGTGCCAGCAGAGCTGTACCTGCTGGTCATTCCAGTGCGTAAGTACCATGTGCTTCCAGTGGATTATACACTTAAAAGCAAAGTCAGAGCTGCCCCACTCACCAGTGAAGTTCCAGCTGCATTTTTGGGTCTCAGCCTCCAGTTCAGAAATGACTGTTCTAAAATGTCCTCTCTTGCAATTCCAGTGGTCTGCCTCGGCTAGTGTCATTTTTTAACAACTTTTTCCTTTGCAGTGGATACTTAAGTTAGTTATGTAATTACCTGCTGAGTAATTACCTACTAGTAAATTCATCTAAGACTGCTAGAAAATCACCTTTTATTAGGAAGGTTGTCAAAGCAGAGTGATATAAGGCTGCAGAGCAACCTCAACGAGGACACAACCTTTCTTTTTTTTCTATCTATCTGACACATTTTGAGATTTTTACTAACAGTAGAAAGGCATTCCAAGGCTTCCATGTCGTCCTAGACCTTTCCTTATCCCCAGGTATACAGCTGTAGGGGTTGAAATTAAGGGTCCAAGGGCTTCATGTCAAAATGCGTCACGGGGCATACACAACAAATACAAAAAAAAAATTCCTCAAAGCAGCAGTCTCACACATGCACCTTTTATTTTCTGTTTGAATGTAGATGCAACAGCCCAAACTGGACTGAATTTTTTAAATGGTTGAAGAAATCTCCAACAAAAAGAGATGCATGAAAAATAGCATTTAGTAGCTAGCTTATTTGTAATTTCTGAAACTACTTTGTTTTGCCTCCAGAGTGTTACAGTTATCTCATTTTATTGACAGGAAGATTTACAGGAAACCTAACTGATTATATGAGGCATATTTCTTTATTGCTGTTCTTTTAAATGTACCACAAACCAATTATGTTAAAACTAAATACAGATATTTCAAAACCTATAATGGCAGTACTTGATTTGCAAGGAGTGCCAATATTTCTTTGCTCATATGAAGAGTCCAGACTACCCTCTAAAATCTGCTAGTGCAAATATGCATAAAATTCATCCAGATGCCTGAATTTCAGATTTCTTCTCCTACTGTTAGCTACAGCACTTTCAAAGACTACATCGCGTCGGGTGGTAGGCTGGGGATCTTATGCTGTGCAGTGTTTGATGTTTTTATAAAAAATGCAGCATTATTTCCACTGGGTACTCATTTTGATGGGAACTGGCGAGGATTATCAGTGTTAATGATTCCCTCAGCACCTTTCAGGATGAGGCCGTATGCAGAACACATTTTTTGTGTAGAGAGCAGAGAGATGGCTCTCTCCAGGACTCTGTGGACTGGAGGGTATGGTACACAGAGCTACCTCTTTAGCTAGAAGAAACAGGGATTGGTTCAAGATGGGTAAGAGATGAGAAAGAGATGACAACAGGTGGTATCAAAACTGGGTTAGACAGAATTACTTGTGTGGTTCTGCAGGATTCAACCTCAAAATCATTATTATTTCATTAATAACAGGCAAGAAAAACAAATTAGCGTTCTTGTAAAATGTGCCATGTCACAAAACCAAGATATTTTATCAACATGTTGAAAGATTGGGATATCACACAGGAAGATCTGAAAAACCACGAAGGATTGAAGAAATATAAATAGGATTAACATTTGTAGTATTAAAAAAAAAAAGGTCCTTTGTCTGGGGACTGACAGGAGCATTTGCCAAGACTGAAGAGGTGAAAACACCCAAGCAGGAGCTGGGGATACCCACTAGGCACATGGCTGTGTGCAAGGCATTACACTAGTAAGAGGCGAGGCATTTCCAGCAGTGGTATGGATGTGTTATCACGATAACTAGGATGGGGCACTGTTAGTCCAATCAAATAAGCCTTTGCGGAACTTGATTTGCAACCTGTCCACAATTAATGCACATATTTAACACAAACTGTACCTCGAAATAGGTAGAGAGGGACTAGTACAGTCACGGGAGGCGTGGGGAATGTGAGGGGATAAAATCAGTTTCTAAAAACACTTCCAAGAGGGGAATCCTCAGGGATGGAAAAGCAAGAATTATTTATACCAGTGGCCAATGCTGGCACAGAAACAAAGCTGCATAAGCTGTTCATGAAAAAATTCAGGTGAGGAGTGAAAAGAAGGTGTCAGATTATGAAAGACCTGAAGTCGTGGACCTAGGATCAGGAGGTAGTAAAAATTCCAACTAGTTTTCCATCATGTTGTGAAGCTGCAAGTTGCAAGACATATGGCTTACGCTAGACAACAACTGCATCTGGTGACCTATAAACTCTCCTCCGTTGCTCTAAACATGAGCAATCACCATGGGTAAATAAAGGTACATGTTGACATTTCTCATCAATGTCAGCATCTTCCAGTGCTGTGGGGAGATGTGGAGACTAGCCTCACTGATTTGGACAAATAAATACTCTCAAGAAAGGGATTAACATCCCTTTAGTTTAAACCTTTCTGGAGAGACACAGCCCCCTTCTTCTGCTGTAGGTGATTCAGTCCACCTGTCTGCAGGCTTGTCCTTCAGGAAAAGGTGAACTGCTTTCTGCAAGAGCATCTGTCTCTCCAGAAATGACAGGAGAGATGCCTGGACTAGACATATGATTTTCAAAAGTAGAGGGAATTAAATCCTCTCCAGAGTGACCAGGGTTCATGTTCTGGTACGCTACCGTCTTTTCTGTTAGGTTCCTGATTAAAGATCTCAGCACTTTAGGTATGTATCTACACAGAACAATTATTCTACAGTGAACTGAGCTCTTGCCTTACTTTCTCTTATTGCCTTTATTTTAATTGATTTTAAAGGCCAAGCTTTAAATACGGTAATTGGTTATCATATAGTTTGTTTTTAAAGTAAAAAATTTTTTTGTTAAATGAGTTATATATTCATTTTGACCTATCTAAAATTTACATCAATACCAAGTGGGTTTACATAAAAACAGAGTTAAAAATTAGGCAATTATTCTTTTCAAATCAAACCCACAATGGGACTAAAATTTTTACAAGACATTTTTCCTACCATTAGTGCACATTACTAAAAGCAATTGCTGTTCCCTGAAGCCTCCAAAAAGCAAAAGAAATGATCAAACAGCTTGTAAATTGACCCATTATTTTTCTTCAGCATTGATGCTAAAAGCATTTATAAAAATACAACCACTTCCATTGCTATTAAATAGAACAATAAACAAATCCTATTTAACATTAAAACAAACATGAGAAAATTCAAACAGTGTTTGTATTTCAACTTGAAGAGAGATACCCCTCCCCCCCCCATATTTTATTTGCTTACCTCTTCAAATTTTAGTGCAATCATAGAAAAAGCTTTAAAAATTGCATCTGTTGGGCCTGTTATTGTCACAATTCTCTCTGGACAAGTGCCTTCTGAAATATTGATTCGAGCACCACTCTGTCAAAAGGAACAAATATTTTTCAAAGTTATACTTCCCAGGGAGCAAACTAAGCAGGATTAGAGATATAGTTTGGGAAGGAATATCTTGAGGCATCTAATTCCCTCCCCTACAACTGCAGCCCCAACATCATATAATTTCAGCATAAACTGATCCCATTTCAAAAATTCATCTAACTGCGGGAAGCAGGATCCTGTCAGAGTAAATACTTACACAGCCTTCTTTGCAATATGCAAATCGCACCTCTGTAACTCAGAAGCTGCAAATAATTGCATAATCAAGTCTCTTCCTTCCCTCTTGCAGGATTAACCTTAAGCAGGACTGCAGCTGCAGAATTTAAGACAAGGTGGTTATCTCCAGGGGGCATCAGTATCTCCCAGGAATGATGCACCTCTCTGGTTTCAAGTCTCAGAGGCAGGGCTTGACCTCTCCAGCTGGGGCATTACTTCACACTATGGAGAAGGCTCCATAATTATAGAGGGATGTGTCTCATGTGAAGGCAATCAATCAATACGCACTGATAAGCCTTGGAGACAAGCCACTATGGCTCTCAGGTATACTCAGTCCTCTTTATGCTACTGTGGTAGCACAGAGAAAACCCCTAAATCAGGGGAGGGTATGTATTTGTATTTTGATTTTTATTTATTTTAGAGGATCTTGGTGCAGATAATGATCAAATGCAGTTCAGGTAAGACCCACTCTAAACCCTGAGGTTTCAGGCATGGAAATGTGTTAATGCAGCCTAACAAGTCTCTGGAGCCTCAACTCATCCACAGGCACTGACCCTGGGGATAAGGGCCTGAAGCAAATGTGAGACAACCTAGGTTAATATGGCCCTTTGCCTTCAGGGCCACCATGCAGCACCTGATGTGCTGTGTGTTCCAGACATTGTTCCCACCCTCGCTGCTTCTCTACAGCAAAAGAACATGTTTCCCCATATGACAGCACCCACACACAACAAGAAAAAACAAAGCCCAACACTACTGATAGAAAAATCTTGCTGTCACAGACCTGGGCACAGAACTGAGGTTTTTGTACTTTTCCGTAGGCCTAAAGTTGTCTCTGACATTTCCCCAGTGACAGAGCAAAGACAGAGTTACATTTCATACCATAAAGATGGCATGCAATATGCCACATCTGTCAGGAAAGCCAAAAGAAATGTTGCCTTCTTTCTCTTAAAGAAGTATTGAAGAAAGTAGTCATTTAAAAGGGAACCAAGTTATGATGTGGAGGCATAGCCTCTTAGTCCTGTGCTGATATAAAGATGCTTATAATTCCTTTATTTAAAAAAAAACCAAAAAAATACAGCATCTTTTGACCACAGGTACATGCCAGTAGGTTTCCAGAAGTGGAAAAAGAACATTTCATATTTATCTTGAAAGACAAACCAAGGTTCATAACTCTTCTCTAAGATGTTTAACTCAGAAGCCAGGAACACTCTCCAATTATGGTTTCCCTTCTGTGCATGCAATTTATATCCACAGATATCTGCTCATGATCATAATTAATAATTAAACGAAAATGTGTTTTATCAACTGGCAGGATTACTTAGTATACTGGAAACATTTTTTCTTACTTTTTTTTTTTTTTTTAAGTCTTAGCAAATGTACTTATGTGTGAAAACATGGGTGAAAGCTCTTATTGTCAAAAAAGGAGCTCTGAACTCAGTCAGCCTGACAGTGAAATCCCTATTGTGTATATTTAAGATGGATGTCCGCAATTTCCTTTACTAAAATACTCTGACATTTTCCTGCCACAGACCTTCTATCAGTGGATAAAACAAAAAAGCAGCTGACACAGTAATGTACTGCAGCTTTACCAGAACCAAACTGACTTTTCTTGAGGCATCCTCTATACACTGTACTCCTAAAGTTTTAAGCAGTAGAATTTAGTCTTTTGACTTATACTTTTAACAGTAGCTTCAAAGAAGAAAAATGACACAGATCTCCAGGTAAGATGCGATGCCTTGCAGACCAGTGTGGGTCTGTAACCTCCACCTGAGCATACCCCTCTGAAGACAGCACAGGTTGCTCTGTGGCAGGGAAAGAAGCCTGTGGACACTGGGGAGACTGAGGCTTATGCAGTGCCCTGTTTTAATTAATCTTTTTGTGTCTGCAACCTTTTCAGAGGATGTGAATGGCAGGTGTGCAGGTCTACCCTGACCACATCCTACTCAGAGATACAAACCGAGGAAGAGTTAAGGCTTTGCCAAGACACGGCAGAGGGATGCTCTGGCTTACACAAATCTGTCTCCAGCTCTGCTAAGCTTGTGTCTACCCTCAGAATCGACGTGTATCAGTTTAATGCTTGGTTTCAGATTTTTGGAAACTGTCTAAGAGGAGGCCAAGACACGTGCAGGACCGATGCTGGTATGTTAATGAAAGATACAGTGGGTTTGATGCACAGAATCATGCTGGTAAGCTGCTCCTGAGATAAGGCAGCAGCAGGCATATCGCTGTGGGACTGAAAGACTCCAGACTGCTGCCGCGATAAGGAGGTTACATCAACAACAATGTTTAATTTAGGCCAGCATATTTATACACCACGGCTTGCAAAGAACGGTGATGTTAAATTAACTGCCCACTTGATGGCAGCATCAGTCTGCACATGCTGACTTCCCTTTTCTCTGAGCCGGAAAGAAAGGCAAGTGAAGACATCAAGGCTTGTCTTACCTCCTCTCTCATCTTCTTCACTGTCTCACCTTTCTGTTAAAGAAACAGAAAAAAATGTTAGCCTAGGCTAAAAAAGAGAACTGATATGCAATATTTTGACATGAATATAAATAAAGTAATTTTCTGACCTTTCCGATAATGCTTCCAACCTCCTGAAACGGAAAAAAAAAGACACTGTGAATGATACAATTTGCTGCAGAAGAGCAGCAAGCTCTAGTTTCTAAGATATTTTGCCATCACTTATTTCAAACCTTCAGTGTGAAGCATAGCCCCCTTCCATTGTTCCCGTGTACAAATATGCCATGTTAGATACAAAGGGGTGGACTAAAAATGCAGCTTTGCAGTCAACTGATTGTGCAAGAAAAACACCTTTAACAGAAACTGATCTTGTGGTTACAGATCAATCCTGCTACAATGAAACACAGACAAATCCCTATCAGGTAATGAAAAGTTAAGAAATAACCGAACCGCACAATCTACTAGAGAAAATGAGGTGTAATACAAGCATCAAAATAATTGGTGGTTTCTCCAAGGGCAGGCATTTACCCCCTTTACACCATGTAATAGCTAGAGCTGAATTTCCACGCTACCAAGTGTTATTGTGTAAACACCTGGTGGCCTGTCTTAATCTCCCTATTAGGCACTTACGGAACAATAACTGCTAATCACTTTTTAGGGATTTGGGAATTGCTGCTAGGCTTCTACGATTTTCCCCGAAGGGAAAGAAAATACTGAGAAACGTGGCTGTGAACATACAACAGGGGAACAATGTGGCAGTTCTGGCAACATCCCAAGGGTTAAAAGCTTGGGGAATAAAACCAACAGGTAGCAAAAATGAAACTATTAATTCTAACAGGAGTAGGCTAGACATGTTACACAAATCACGCAGCCGTGACACCAGACCGGAAATCATCTGATGGAGAGACCAGCTAAAGGAAAATAAACTCCTCTCCCATACACAGACTGTGAAATCTACTTCAACCGTTAAAGACTGTCTCAGATGGCTGAGCTGATGCACCATTTCCCCCTGCTCAGTCTATATCCTTAAGTGTGGTTCATCCTAAAACACAGTCCAAAGTGTAAGAGTTTAGAAACTGTCCTCCATTGCTCTATCCAACGATGGACTAGCGATAAAGTGGTACTAACTCCACTCTGCAGTAGAGAACTACCTGCGGTGATGTTAATACTTATTTTTCACCAGTTGCTTGTAAGCTCATGCCATGAAGCTGTTTGTGCTTGCAACTCCTCACATCCTGCTCACAAGATGTAAACACTTCACTGAGAAGAAGTTACCTATCCCAGTGAAGAACCTTGGCATATGGTTTCTTTGCACGATCTGCAAATCTGCACATAACACCAGACTTGGGGAACAGTCAACACATTGCTGGACAAGGCTGCTATCTGGAGTCACCTAGACAGACTGGACAAATGGGCTAAAAGAATCCTCAGGGAATGGAAAAAAGTCAAATGAAAAGTCCCGTGTCTGGGATGGAAAAAGCCCGTGCAGGACAAAAACTTGCTGCCTTAAAACTGGCTTTGCACAAGAAGTCCTGAGAGTCCCAGTGCACAACTCCAACCTGAGTGCATGACTGCATCAGCAGCGCTGCCCTGATCTACCAAAGACTGGGCTGTATTAGCAGGAATGTATCCAGCAGGCTGAGGCAAATGATTCTTGTCTTCTTGTTTCTGTGAGACCATGCCTAGAGGATTGTGTCCTGTTTTGGGCTCCTAATATAAGACAGACAAGGACACACAGAGATAAATCCAATGCAGGGCCACCAAGCTGGTCAGAGGACTGGAGCCCAGGACACACGAGGAGAGGCTAAGAGAACTGCATTTGTTCTTAAGAAGAGAAGACTTGAGGGGAGAGTCTCATTGCAATGTGCAAGAAGGAAAGCACACTACATCAAATTCCTACTCAATATGAGGAAAATATTTTTTACCATGGGAATGGCTGGACATCGAAACAGGTACCCAAAGAAGCTGTGGAATCCTCATCCTTGAAGGTGTCTGAACCCAGCTTGGGCAAGACCTTGAGTAATCTGCTCCAATGGAATCTGCTTGATTCAGGTTGTCAAACTGGAGACCTCTGGGGTCCCTTCCAACCTTCACGGCTCTTCAATCACAGCCTTATACCCATTGAAGTCAGTGCCTTATTTGCCAAAAAATGGCTTAATCCAGTGAGGCCGCTTTTCACGTTTATTTTCAAACTTTACTGTTTCCCATTTCCCTTTTTTATTTCCCTTCCAACTGCTCTTCCAGAATGGCATTCTGCTCTCTTGTACATACTGATCAGAGAACAGATATTGTCCAGACAGGCACTGCAAATCTTCCAGAGGTATCTGGTTTGCCTGTAGTTCTGCAGGCTGATGTACAGTAGACCTTTACACATCACACAGCTGTGTGTGTGTTCTTGCTAAAGTTTCCTGTTTCCATCCGACACTGTGAGACATCTGTACATCTGCACACACAATGCAAAGCAGAAGCTCTGTGAAAATGGGAATGAATGAGGCAGACTCACTGCGGTCTTGTTATCAAATTATCTTAATATTTTATCTTAACATATGGGTTTATATTACATGGCTGAGACAGCCGTACCAGCATAATGTGTAGGCTCTAAAATGAGATGTAGCTTTTTTTGTTAGCAGTGACACAAATCTGTGACACCCATTCCCCCAAATTTTTAAGATCTTACCATTTTTTTACATTATCACTGTAACTCTGCCAATCTGCCTATAATTGTTGATTGGGCTTAAACAATACAGGGAGTGAGGCCTGGGAACTCCCCATGTGTGGCAGTTCCTATCTGCCCACTTAGCATATTCATCAGTTTTACCTTGAAAACTTTTTCCATTCTCTCAGTCCCAGCTTTCAGAAATAATTACTTTCATAAAACAGATTCTTAGGAGGTAGAAGGACCTTTTGCTAGGGGTGAGCATATTGGGTTTCAGTTGCTATGGGCAAGCAACTGTATTTCAGTCCATGGTATAACTTCAGGTTTTGTATACCCAAAGTTTCATTAGAATCTTTAGGCCTGGTCTCGAAGCTGCAAGTTTCTGTCAGTATAAATCTGTCCTAATCCATTTGATCATCTTGGGTCTTAATGAGAGATGCTGTTCTTTCAGAAATGTATGGATGGGTCATGGCTAATAAATACAAAGATATCTTCCTTGGAAATAGGAAAAAATACTTTGCCTTAGAAACAGAAAAGCAATAAACTGTTTGTAGCACTGGTAAAAAAAGACGGTCCATTTCCAACATGGAAATTAGGAGTATTAAAACATGAAAAGTAGAGCACAAAATATTAGGATTTTCAAGCTGCTTGTTCCACTGAATTCTGTGGGAGTTTTGCTATGGATTTCAATGGGGACAGGAATTCTACCTGACTGATTATCACCTCGGTATTTATTAGTGAGTACAAGCTACTGAAGGACTGAGTGAATGAACAGTGTGAACCCCACTGAGAAAAAATATTTCCATAAGACTGGTGACCAGTTCCTTGGAACATGCTAACAAATGTCACTACAATCCTAGGGAGTACTTCAAACCTTCCTCTCCTCAAAGGGCGACTTCAGAGTTTATTCTATAAGCAGGCAATTTCAAAACTTCCAAGCAACAGCCACCTCTCCCTCTACACTGGAAACTGGGATTCTGCTTGGCAACGTGGGGTAAGGTCACAGGGGCACAGAGAAGCACTAACGTTACATGGACATTTCTGATTTTTTTCAGAATTTTGATCCATACAAATAAAAATGCAGAATGGTTTGAAATGGGTCGCTTCAGAATCTTCTGGGGCCTTAGCTGTTTCTAGGAAAGCTCCTAGAAAGTAGTGGTGACAACTACTGGTGATAGTAGTTCATGTCTTCAATTATGACAGGAAACCCATTTCAGCCACAGATTGAATCAAAAGACTCTTTATACCTCACTCTTCAAACTACCAAAGCTACTTCATCAAACCTTTAATGTTTCTTTATATAGTCCAATATTTGTTTCATACAACTTCTTATATCACCTTGAAATAAGTTTACTGCTAAATGAGATACCATTTTTACGACACTCAAGTTTTATCAATATTTCTAGCCAAGGTTATTTTGATGGTTTTATCTTCTTTAGAAAATGTTTCTAAATCTGCCAGGCACCAATGTGCTGTAGTTAACTGCGTAAGATGTATGTCACCTACTCTAGTTCATTACAAGTACACCAGGCAATCATCCTTTTCTGAAGTTCAGGGAGAGAGAGAATGGAGGACATTTTGTTCCTAAAGAATGAAGGGAGAAGCGTACTCCCAAAGGTTTTGGCTTTCTTCACCTGCAGCAGAAGCAGCCTCAACTGACACTAACGTATGCAAAGTTTGGTGAGCGCAATCCTACAGCTGATGTCAAATTCAGTGTCAGTGCAGGTCAGACAGGAGTTTGATTTAGCTGCACTAGCAAATAATTGCCTATTAGAATATACTAATAACTCCCAAACTATTTGCTGCTCTCCAATGCTCAGGAATATAAGCTAATGGTAAGTATTTATGATCAATTTCAGATTTATTTATTGACTAACCATCTACATGTAAGTATAGTAGAAAAATAAGTTATATGACAACAATCGCTGAGATTCATATAATCACATTTCAACAGCAGATCAAAAAGTAGTTCACAAAAAGAAGTTATAAAGGGGGGGAACTAAAACTCATCTGGGAGAAAGACAGGTCCAAGCCAGCCCGGCAGACTCATGTCAGAGCTAAAAGTATTACCCAGGCTCCTTGGCCTCAGCATATAAACACCCACCCTTCAGAAGCAGATGCACCACAGCAACCACGCTGTGGTGATGCACGGGACGACTACAAAAAAGCTGCAAGTGTGTGTGTGCCTACATCCACTGACACATATGTATACTCACACACATGTATATTTCTGTGTCAAGTCAGTATATACATGCAGGCACAAAACAGATGGATATCAACTTTCCTTCAAGAAATGATAGCAATTTGAGATGCCTACCCTGAGATTCATGCAAGGGGCCTGAGTTTCAGATTGTGCTGAGTACCCAGCCCAGGTAGTGCCTTACAAAGGGAATTATGTCCTGGTGAGAGCACCTCAAGCAGGGCAGTCTCATATTTGTGCTCCAAGAGTCCCTTTGGAAAATCCCAGGAAAATCTACATGCTGATTTCAGATAGCCTGAAAATAATTCTCAAGCCTGGGGGTGTGAGTTGTCACTACAATTTTCTTTAGTACAGTATTTCTAATAAAACAGATAAAATGACAAGAGGTGAACTTCAACAACAAACACTGGGAGACTGCTCAGCATCAATAAAGTATATTGCAAGCCAACCAGCCAACACATTTCAGATACCTCGAGGAAGAGCAATGCTAAAAACAAGGGTTGATTTCTTTCACGCTGAAATGCAGCATATAATATTATCTGCACACATTATTCACATGAATGGGATGAATTTTGCTCTTAATGAACACCTGAGGAGTGGCGGGCCCATTAAAGAGCAGAAAGATGTTTGTGCAGTTTTTGCATCATCTGTGGTGAAGGTAAGGCAGCACTAGCTGGCAGTCAGGACTCTTGATGGTGAGAACAACTAAACAAAGATACAAAACAGGCTGTAGAAGAAAGCTATTTCCTAATCAATTATTTGGTGTGTCCTCTGAATAATAAGAGAAAGAAATCAGTCACATTAAGAAAACAAGAAGCTTAACAAATGGTTACAAACTTCGGTTTAAAGATTAACCTTTGATCTGTAAACATGAACTGTGAAATTCCATGATTTTTTCTAAGTGTGAGGTTAGTTTAATAATTACTGTGCCCCAGAAAATCAAAACAAAAACAGGTAGCATTGCAGGAACATAGAAAAGCACAGGTCTTGCTGTATTGTCATGGGCATGCAGATTTTATTATCAGTGCTACGGGACAAATGGAACAAAAGCTTCATAGAATCCCTGAGATAAAGCCACATTTAGAAGGGAAATGCGTTTAAGAAATAATATAGAAATATATACTTTCATCTGACAAAGCACAGGCCTCATCCTAAAGCCTGAAATTCCGTCAGGCAATGCTTTGATTGCATATGCTTCCCTGCTTTCTGTGAGCAAGGATAAGGTAGAACTAGTACGGCTGGAGTCTACAAACAAAAAAGCCTGTTAGAAGAGCATTGAAAGGAAAGAAATACAGCCTTCCATGGTGGGGAAACACATCTGTCATGGGACAAGGAGGGGTCCTGGCAACAGCAAACGACAGCTGGGCTTATGAAGTTTTCTAGAGCCAGACCAGTTGTCTTTCTCCCATCCATAAAGAGGCATAACATAACTCAACTCTCTCTCTTCACCTTGTTTTGAGGATAGAGTTGCAAATACTTGAATAAAGTCATGAATACGCTTGCATGGAAGATCCCAGGAACATGTTCCATGAAGACATTCTGAACACTGTGTTTGCATGGAGCATGAGGGGCATAAGCATTTTTTGGAGACTGGAAGAAAAGTCACTTTGGGGAAACATGACGTAATGTGTCTATGTCTACCTCAGGGAACAAACGGCTGCCTCAGATAAACTGAGAATCTGGTTTGTGTTCTGGGATTACGTGGGATTAGCCTCACTGACATGTGAGATCTCATGTTCCTAGGTGATGCTTCAGTAGTCACTGTCTGATGCTAACAGCCCTAATTTAGTAAGGCACTGCAGTCCAAGCCCTTATTGAGACAGATCTTATGCTAACAAATGTGGTAGTGTATGTGAAAACCTACAAATCATGGTCTTCCTGATGGAAATGCCAGTGTTACGCATCTCTCACGAGTCTATCCAGCATGTTTTGGGCAGCCGTGCAAATGGACGTTTCTTATTTGCTTTTTGATTGTAGATGGGTATCCAGTTTATGTTCAATTTCACACCAAAGCTCACAGCCTTACCCCGCAAAACCAACCCAAAAAAGCAGTTCTGTCCCTTTGCTTGTCCCTCAATCTGTGATGCTGAAGCAGCAGCACTGAGTAGGGTGTGTGCCTTCTGCAGTCTCAGTTCTTTACAACTGTGGACCAATGAAGAGATTTTGTTTCGTACAAGTTGGAACATTCGGCTATGGAGATTACTTTCAGGGACACACAGTGCTCAGGGGCTGGGGGAACTCTCTCTCTCCTTTCTTTTGGTCTTTTAGGCTAGCAAGAGACTCTTGGCTGCTACTACAAACACACTGACACGAGATCCTTCTTATGTTGTGTATTTGCACGCAGAATTTTGTTCCATGACTAGACCTCTTAGGTATCACAGTAATGCAAGCAAACAAAACAAGAACTATAATAACAATAGGCAGGACAGTCAATCCTCATAATACCCTGACAGCGCTCATGGAAACTGGAAAGAACAGAACAAACACTGGCCTGATTGACATTTTACCGCTTGGATTATATTACTGACAAGGTGATTCTTGAAGTTACACTGCTGTATTCTGTATTTTAAAAAGTGAAAAATAAAAGAAAAAATGGGAAAGGAGAAGGGCATTACCTTTAAGATGGAGAAAATTTATTTCTTCACTTGTTTTATACTCTTTCAGGGAGGCAATTAAGGAGACACAGAAAGTGCCCACTAAAAGAAATCCCTGATAATAAAACGGTATTATCTGTACTGATGAAAATGGCAATTTTCTTCAAGATTTTATTCCGTATTTGAGCTGTTAAATGTGAGCAATTACTTAATGAATCTAAATTTTCTTTCTTTTTCTTGTAAAAAATAGCACATACAGCACCATAAAGTAATCATCATCATGTCTGAAAGTCACCACTAAAAGCTGGATCTAAGTCCACAGTAAGCAGAACTTCCAATGCTACAAGTCCACTGATGCTGCTAAAATCAATGGGAACTCAGACACCCTGAGTTCCTCAGGGAATCTAAAACTAAGCTGTAAGTTTAGTGTCTAAAAATCAAGGTACTCATAGGGTTTTGTTCAAACCCAAACATTTGACTGCAGGTACATATTTCTAATTCACTACTGCTAAATCTATGAGAAACATATCACTGACCAAAGGTGTGTCAGGGAAAGAAAAACTCCACTCAGCCATCGTATCTTTCCTCCATCAGTGCAGATTATACACTCTAATAATACATGTGCTACTCTTGCCCAGACATGTTTAAAATTTGCATGGGAGACTTACAGAACCCCATGAAAATCTCAATACCAGGAATTTCTATTGGTATTCTATTATTAGGATTTATTTTCAACATTTTATTTTATCCCATTATTTCCAGCTACAAGCACTTGCAGCATTCAAAATAACTACACTCCATTACATTTGTATTTATTCTGTCCAGGTATTTATGAGAATGTCTGAAGAAAGCTAGACACAGTCTCCTCAGCCTCCTAAAACTTCTGTTATTTTTTCTGTGAATTCCCCCTCTGCTCAGTCTTCAACATCACTCACAAACGTGGCATCTGCTGCTGAGCACAGAACCGCAGGTGTGATTTTGCCAGAAGAACAGTAAGGTAATTACTGTCTCTTTGCCCCATGATGCACCAAAGCCATACATCCCAAATTGCATACATTTTTGCTGCAATAGCTTTCCTCTCCAACTTGGCATATCCCAAATGTGCCACTCTCTAGACACTGCCACATCTGATGCTTTTCAACCTTTCATGCTTTCCAGATTTCCTCCTGTCACTGAACATGTATCTTCTAAATTACCTTCTCCAGTTAATTGCCTCAACTCACCAATTTACACCTCTCAGTATTTGGCAAGAGTCCTGCTTCCCTGCCAGCTTTCCCTTCCCTCCTTCATCCTACCTGTAAATTATTTCCTTGTTCTTCCTAGCCATCCAACTTCATTATTTCATTTTAGTTTTTATTTCTGAACTCCATTCCTTTCCTCTAAAAGGTCCCTCAGACGCCATATATTACTACATTCTACTTTGATTTCTTACAGACTTCAGTGCAACCAATGTGGTTTCATCAGTGCACATGTTCACACAGTGCCTTTGGAAACAATGCATTATTTCTTCTGCAGGGTTGTACTGGAGGGAAGAAGCAGAAACTCCTGTGCCACCACTATGAGATGGAGACCCAGATGGAGTGGATTTGTGACCCTACTGGCCTTTCTATGCTGGCCCATTTGAACATTTTCTCGGGTTCCACCTCATGGACCCGGCTTTTAAATCTCCATTAAGCTGCTTTTCTGAGATTTAAGATCTTTCTACCAGCACAGTCTCTTACCATCCACATCTAAAATTAACCTTTAATGGTGAGTCTCTAGGGTCTTAACCAGCCTGTTAACGATGACTGTGTACAAAACCCAACCAGCCCAAATTCACGTAATCATTATCCAGTATAGTCAAAGTAAGTGCTATTTCTTTCTGGTCATGAACTGACCAAAATCAGAACAAGAGCACTGCAGATGTCAAGTACTAAGGTATGTCAACAGATAACTGTGGGCAAGGCTACAATTTTCCACAGTCTTCCAACCTCATTGACCTGTGGCAGTAAGCAAGGAAAAAACCCAGCCACAAGTCATGGTAATAGAAAGGTCAGCAAAAGGTGAGCAAGGAATGGTAAAAGAGAAACATGGAGCGTTCTCCTTCTATATACATATATGCTGAGAGCCAAAAGAATTTCTATTTTCACAAAAATTTAAAAAGGAAGAAAAAGACACAGTTCTTCTGGGGTCTGAGCTCTGCCTCTCCATACAGAGGGCTCTGACAGCATACACTCAGTTTGTCTTCCTTAAGTCCTTCAAAAATGTTGATCTGATCTGGGTAAATACTGCCACTTCTGCCTTTGCTGGAAGCAGAAATCTTGCAATCCCTGCAATATTCCAATCCTGACTACTTTTGAAGTAGACAAAGATAATAAAATACCCACATCCATTCACATCTCTGTCCCACACAGAGATTTTACTTACTTTACTTCAAGAAACAGCAGGAATTGGATGGAAAATACAGAAGTAGGCATTGTAAATAGCTCCAATCCATGTTCTCTGTTTTTCTCTACTGAAATCCATAAAACAGCTTTATTTCTTAACGGGGTGCATCTTTCTCATTAATAAAAGATGAAAACGCATGTCTGCATTATTTAGTATACTCTATATATCCAACTTCTGCATATCCTTCAAAAGGCTCTCCTCTTCCTGACCTCTACGAAGCACCATTCAGGCAACTCAGTCAAAAAGATCCTGAGCAGCAAAGGCTGCAGTGCCATGGTAGCTTTACAGGATGAATTCAGTTTTGCCTAACTTGTCCTTAGAAACCTCCAGTGATGGATGTTGCAGCGTGCCCAGACAGCCTCCTCCCCTCCTCGCACATCCACCTAACGAGTTCCTCCTAATCTTGCTTTTTAAGATTTCCTGCAAACACTGACAGTTGCTTCTCTGTGGATGCAAAGAACGCCTGAGCGCTGCCCTTGTAGCATCCTCCCTAACACCTGCCCTCTAATTCACTGCAAGAAAGTATTACAAATGTTTTGTGCAGCTCCTGGTTTCTCTTCAGGGCTGTCAAACCATCATAATTTTTTTACTGATCTAACATGGCACAAGATGAAAACTAGGCCTTTCATCTTATAGCATCACAAAATCTCTGAAGTCCTGGCTCAGGAGGACACCTTTCATATCAGACCCTGGAAACACTGAGGTTACCCGGAGGTTGCCCTTTTATACCTTGCAGTGGTTAGCTTGCTGCAGGGCCCACACAAGCCCTTTCTCCACTTCCATAGATAAAACAATTGCTGCCCTTCCTTAACACCACGTTTTCTGAGAATATCACGACTGTGCCTTGCCTTGTTGCCAGCTGGCAACTCCCGAGCGGGTGAGCAGCTGAGCTCGTCCTCCCAGCCTTTTCAGTCAGAGGCTGCACAAAACCCTGCAGCAACTCAGCTGGCCCTACAGCTGCTTCTTCCCTCAAAGCAAGACAAAGCAGAGGTGCTGATGAGTTGGGTCCTACCTGCACTGGGGAGGCACTGGCCCTGGGTTCTCCTAGACCTCAGTACTGCTCCCATTTGTTTTCCTTTCACCAGATACTAACGTCTTTTATTTTTGCTACCTATTTTGTTTGCTGTTGTTGCTTTTTTATTCCCTGCCATCTTGCAGAGGTCTGTCCATTCATACAAATTTCAATTTTTCTGGTCTGCAGGTATAGAATTTACCTTAATTGCCTAATTAAGATGTCCATCCTTGACATTAAGCCTCTACACAAGTCACATTGAAAGTACACACTGAAAATTTCTTAAGTCTGCAGGATTTGCAGCTGAGATAACCAAACACAGTTGCACAAGTTATGGATTTTCAATCAACATGAATGCAAATATCAAAAAACACATATAAATTCTCTACGCAAAGGTACACTGGAAAATTAAGGTTTACAGGCAGAGAGTTAAGGATAGTGGGGAGAAACCTCACATTTACATGAAAGACATCAATAAATAAGTAATTTTAAAATTAGCTTAATTCAAAAATAACTGAATCCAGTTTGCTACTGTTATTTTAAAAACCCTTTTATTTCCCCTCTTCTCTCTCAAGCTTTGACCAGTTATTTACAGACCAAGCTCTGCTTCAGTTAATTGTTTTGTCTGGAAATACTAATTAGAGATCAGCGATTTTCACTGATATCATTACCACAGCAAGTCTTGAGGAAGAGCCTAGAAACTTGCTTCTTCTTTTTCAGAGGCATATACAGCTTTCAGAGTGTCTTCTCACACTGAGTTCATATTGACTCAGACATCCTTCATCCTTCTGTATTATTACCCCTAAATCATAGAAATTACATCAAAGAAACCATAAGGGTCTGACTTTTATCACCAAAGTAAATTCTGATTTAATGTACTTTCTGCAATACTTAGGCACAATAGGATACATGATTAGCGCATAGTGGAGCTAGTGATATACCCACCACGCCTTGTTAACTGAGGATGCATGGTATAATTCCAGTTAAAATTTGAACTTTGTTGCTTTTATGGGTTGGGGCTACATATGCATTGAAGACTGGACACACAACATCCATTATTGTTATAAGCGGTTGCACACACAATCAATGATGTTTAACAGAGAAAACAAGCTTTATCTGATTTAATTTCTGATTTTAGAAAACCTAATAATCCTAGCCCACCATTTAAGTAAAACACCCTGAAAACTACTCACAATTTGAAAGAAGCAGAGCTGTCAGACAGTGGTAAAAAAACAAAACAAAGCGAAAAACATCTAAGCACATGGGAATTTGACTGCAACCAGTAGGGCGGCTTACACCCAGTGGGATAAGCACGTGTTCAAATGCTTTCATAGACTGGGACCAGAACCCAGTAGAATCAACTCCTAAGACCTGATTTTGAGCACAGACACGTGTACATATTTTAGGTGGGTTTTGTAAGAGAGAGAATGTTATTAAATTTGTTTGACAGATCCCTATTTAAGATGCAGATTTACATACCAGATGCCTGCCTGAAGCTGAATATTTCAGGGGAAAAAAACTAAACAAAATGGTTGGATCATTTCTGAGAAAAAAAATAATTTGATCTGACATAACCTAATTTCTGAGGTTTTTAATTTGCAAACTTAAGCTGTACCCCCTCATACTTCTCCATAAAATACAGAGGGAGATACCTTAGTCTCTAATTTGTGCTATGGGTAATCATATGTGTGTTCATGCTATAGGTTAAAAACCTCCACTGTTTTAAAATGTAAAAGTATTTTAGTTATAAAATTAAATTCTAGGAGTAAAAACACTTTTTTATTTCTATATATTAAAATTTAATCTCCAGAATAATACATATATAGGTTCACTGTTCCTGTTAAGAAAGCACCCACACCACCTCCTTTATATAACATTCATTCACTAAGCCTGGCGTTGCCTGATGAGAATATTACAAACAAACCTATGAAATGTGTTTTTTAAATTAAAAGCCCATTTTGTGATCTGGCAATGGGAAATAAGCAGCGATCAGACTGTTAAGTCCAACAATACTGAACTGGCACTTTGTCTGTGGCACAGATTTCACACTTATCTGCATGCTTAAGTGCTGTGCTGGACAGAAACTAAATGACAGTCTTCCAAAACAAACCCAGAGGGGACCTGGACAAACTCTTGTTATATCAGGGGGTTCACTCTAATAACATGTTAGATCAGAATAATGAAGAACTATCCTATTTGCGTTCAACAGAAATAGACAGTAACTCTGTGGCAATTATTTCACACAAGTCAATGTTCTGGTATCTCAAAAATACCCCTGCAAAACCCAGCAAATGACAAGAAAGGCAAGCTGTATGAAGGTCAGCCTTGTGCAATGGTCTGCCTAACTTGGCTAACTATCAGTGAAACAACTCCCTTTTTGCTGCTGGATCTGCTCAAAACAGGTTCGTTACAGGCAGGATTTGTTTCAATGAACTTAGCTGCAGGGTGAACTTCAGTAGGATCCTTTGAAAGGCAAGAGGTGATTTCTTGGTCATGGCAATTGTGCTTTTGACTACAGTCGGAGGAGGAGTAGACCCTCTGTCAATGTTACTCTCAGGCTCTGATGGTAACTGCACACACTCACTCAACACACAGTAAATGCTTCACCTTGCCATGCATGAGAAGGCGTATGGTAAGCGTGACATTGAGACCTCCTTCAGACACTTTTCCGTCCTTCGTGTTCATCCTGGCCTTGTATCTTCAATACTTGAAAGTAGCTTCGTTTTTCCTTTTTTTTTTTTTTTTTCTATTCACTTAACCTACAGAGAGAGAAGAAAAAGAAAAAAGTACCAATGAGTGGCTGAAGCTACTCTGAACCGAGAATATCATGTTGTACAAACCAATTAACATTCCTTCCTTTGATTTTCTGGACTACAGTTTAGTGTTGAAAAGGCTCCTTTGATTGTTATCCCTCCCCATCCAACTCTAGCCCTTCAACAATTAAAAGATAAACTCCCTTTTGAAACCTTCAAAATTTTCTTAACTTCCTGTACTTCTAAGTCAAAAGTACAGCACAGCAGAGTGAAAAATGATGTTTTCTTGTGAACAGCGCTTTAACCTTTGCAGTGTGTATATAAGATACACAGATATATACGCATGTACTTTTTACATGTGCCTTGTGCTGTTTTCATTTCTCTCCTTGTTACTATCTCTCCCTCTTTTTGCTCTTGCAAAAGAGATATTTTTGTTTTCTCTCCAGCTAGAGAGAAATTAATTCTGAGCCTAAACACTGATCCCTGCCAGCAACAGCGGATGACACATTATCAAAGACATCTGAATAACTAAAAACCACTTGCTGTTGTAAATCTGGGCACTGTCTGACTTTGTTTTTGTCTATGAGGCCCAGAGGTGGATCAGTCCCTCAAAGGCCAAAGCTGAGCTTCAGCCCTCAGCAGAAGGAAGATTTTTCTTAATACCTAATGACAAATTGCAGATTTTCAGTCATTTGCAAAGCCATAAATATCCTAAAATGCTAATGAAAGCTGCAAGGACTGGCTTTGAAGGGATAAACAAGATGCATTATGAGTTTATTTATTCAAGGAAATTTATCAGTACAAACAAAAATGGGGGCAGGAAGGAATATTACAAAGGGCAGGCAAATTCCACAGTAGAAAAGGCTTAGCAACTCCTTATTCAGTTTTGTCCTTTTCAGGCTTATCTCATAGAGCATAAAACCCTTAAGAAGACATCGAGCTTCTAAGTAACCATCCCTTTTTGTTACCCATCCTCTCTAACAACCCTATTAGCTTTGCGTCTTCAAGCTTCCCAAAAAATTGCCATGCTTATGCACTGGCTAATGAGCACTCCTAGGGACAACCGTTTCGTGTTTTAGAGTGTACAGCAGTGTTTCATTAAGGTGGTAGGCTACTGTACCCTTGTGGAGATTGCTCAGGCATGGGACAAAACTAGCAGAGGGACCTATGGGATCATTCCTCTAAAAATGCTGGAGGAACTATCATGCAGACTGTTTCACCCTGATTACACTGATTACACTCCAACTTAAGAGCCACTAAGCTCTTTACTGGACTAAAGTGAAGCCCACCTTAGCTGAACATGTGTGAGAGCAGTCAACAGCAATGTTTAAAGAAAGAGCACAAGAAACATATATGGAGTGATTCCTGATGGACTGATGAGCTGCCAAGCAATCATGGTCTTCTGGGAGACTGCATCCAGACCCACATTTTCAGTAGCCATTGGCAGACCACTCTTCCAAGAATTTGTCTATTGCCTTCTTGAATCCATACATCTGGTCTCCAACAGTTCTGGTCTCACAGGTTTATTATTAGTGTGGAAAAAAGTGCTCCGCTCTATCTGCCTTAAATCTGCTAACTGAAATTTCCCCTTGTTACACATTTTGCCCTGTGAGTACTATCTTAAGGACCATCTCAGAAAGTCACTCATCTTACTGCTGAAACTTCTCACTTCAGCCTGAGCCTGCGAGTGGCCAAACCACTCCTGACATCTTTGCCAGTGGGAAACACACTGTAAGATGCAGAGTTTTCTCTCAAGCCTCTGTAGGGAGTACTAAGGGCCACAGGCAGTTTCTGTTGCCTTCAGTGACTATAAGTAGCTGACATGCCTGGGGAGAGGTGAGAAGAAAGAGGAAGAAAGACCAACTTAAACTCCTCTTTCCTCCTTCATGATTTTCCCTTACCCAGTGTGGACTCAGTGTCTTTAATACCACATGATCCATCACCCAGCCTGTGGACACTGATATAAATCCATTTATTCCACATTTCTAGGCTTATCACTTATATTACGCATTTCCTATCCTGATGGAGAAAAGGGAGATGAGAAGCCAGGTGGCTGGATGAGAAGGCAGAAAACAGAAGCAGCCTGGCCATGTTTCTGATGCATTATGAGTGCAAGAGGGTGAGAGGAAAATGTCCCAGGGCAGATGGTAGGGAAAGGCAGAGAAAGGTATTAGGCTGCATTCTGCTTCTTTAAGGTTAGACCACAACTCACAGGAAAACCTGCAACTGGATGACTACAACAGTCCCTCCCAACAAGTTCAGAGTGAGGAGCAGAGTAGATGACTGTGGTTGTTCCCAGACTAAGAAAGGCAAGAGTCTCACACTACTCACTTACTCTTTGCTGACAAAAATGTTCTGGCTCTGACAGCCCATGCATTTTTTGCTCAGCTCTGTCTAAGATAACCCAAACAAACCCCAAATGCCAAATCTGAAGCATTGCGGTACATGAACAGTAGAACACATCTTGGCATTCTGGACTTTATGGGAGCGATGCTGGCCATCTGAGGCCTCTAGAAACCCATGGTAGCTTTAGGGCATACTTGGAAGATTTCAAGAACATTTGTGTTTCAAGTAGAAGCAAGGTATTTAAGACCTTCCGTGGATCAAAATTTAGTGATCAAGGTATAGCTATGTTTCTAATGAGACATATTCCCATGTGGAAAAATACTTCCAGACAAGTTTATAGCTGCCATGGCTTTTTACTACTGTGATGCTACAGCAGTGTGTTCACTTTGGAAAAAAAATTAGAACAACTCTTTACTCCAACAACAAATCACACCCTACCCAAGCCTGATCTTTTCCAGATCTGCTGACCTTTCTCCTGAAAAAAATCAGCAATAAAGGCTAATGCCTTTTGTGTTCTTTTTTTAAAAAACAGAGGCTAAAAATGAAATCCCATCACAAATATAATTAAAAATATCACTGCTACCTAATTTTTTAAAGGATTTTCTTACTGTCCCTCCTCCCAACAAGCTTAAAACTCTGGCACCTGGTACTAAGAAGCAGAACAGATGTCTGGGGGAGGGCTGAGAGTGTGTGTGCCTGCAAGGAGTTAGGCAGCTGTGTGAGATACAAAAGGAATTAATTCAAAAAGGCAGTCTCACATGGTAAGGAAATATATGAAACCTGTACAGACACCATGAAGAGAGAAGATTTACTACACCAGGTCATTTACATCTGCCTCAGTTATCCTGAGAGTGCAAGTATTCTAGATAAAACATTTACACTTTTATAAAGGAAACCTCCAGCACTGTTAACTACCTGGGTATTTCAGTTTTAAAGAGACAGATTAAAACAAAACGCATTGTTGTACTTCATTATTTTTAACTAATTAAAGCAAAATTTCCTGCCCACAGCATTGCAAACGTGCTGATCTAGAGCTCTGTGAGCATGCAGATTTCAAATCACAGCACAAGGAAGGGAATGGTTTTCTTTCACAAAGCCTCCTACCAGACAGCAATACATCTGTGTATTTATAAACCTACTGCTGTAATATACGTGTTCATTGTGAATATCTAATCAGTAAAATAATTTCCCTCTCCTTTGCAAAATCAGTATTTTGAACAATTTGCTACATTCCTGGCTTACATGTGCCTCTCTGCAAGCAAACAGAAGGCTGGGAAAGCTGAGTCTGACACTGAAAAAAATCAGTGTGTCACACTTTTCATGAATGCCAGAGGAAAGTCAGTGGACTCTACAGGTGAGCAGAGAGCACCATGCAGGCAGATACAGTCACTGGCATGGTTAAATCTTAAGAGTGAGGGTATATTCATTTTAGCCTGCTTTCAGTAGAGAACTGGCAGTGACAGGAGGACAGCTGAACAACATCATCTTTCTGACCTTGGGACTCCGGACCAGAATGCATGTCATAGTTCGTATTTTTAGCAAAGAATTTTTCTTTCCTTTCCTCCTGCCCGTGTGTGTGCTCTGTGATGGGCCATTTTAGTTGAACAAAAGAATCACCCGGAGCCCTTAACGATGGAGATTTGTCTCCTTGACAACGAAGGGGGGAGTTGGCTGGTGTGTGACTGGAAGGGGGTGGAGGCTGGGGGGGGAGGAGACTCTCTCTCTCGCACTGCCGGGGTGAGAGGCTGCTGCGGGCTGCAGACACTGCCGGGGCTCCTTTGTTTCTTTTCCTGTCGGAGGGGAGTTTCTGGCGGCTGCTCTTGGCTCACCTCTGGCTGACTACAAGCTCTGCTTACAACGGACCCTAATCAGCTGAAGTTTGTGAGTTTTCTTCCATTGGGAGAACTTTCTGTTTTATTGCTGTTGTTCCCCCCCCCCTCCCCCCTCCCCCCGGTGGCAGCCAAGGATCCAACAGCGCCACCTGGTGACGGGCACTGGACATTACAAGTTCAACTCCTTCAGTGATCCAACAGCGCCACCTGGTGACTATAATAGGACACTACAAGTTTTTTACACCTTCAGTGACCCAACAGCGCCACCTGGTGAATGGTACAGGACATTACAAATTTTGCATCTCCAGTGACCCGACGGCGCCCCCTGCTGACTGTGGTTGGAACAGCACCAAAGGGTGCAAGAAATTGAACTATTTCTTTTTTTGCCGGTTTATCAGTTTTGTTCTTGAAGGGGATTATTGGTGGGTATAGGAGTATTACTTAGTTATTTTACTTGAGTTTTTTTTTCGTGTTCCTGTTAATACACACATACCTTTTAATAAAGGGCTGTTATTTTCCCTTTTCCATAATTTGTTTTCCTTCAATTGGAGCCTCTTAATTTTGGATTTATAATTGTTTGGAAAGAGAAGTTTGGGTCTTTTCCTCCTAATTCATCCTCAGCAAAAGACCCTTGTCTCATTTAAACTGGGACATCTTTTGGCGCCCAACGTGGGGCCCGAGAGAGGAAAAGTGGAAAAGGAATAACTGCCCTTGTGTGACTTGATATGTGTTTGTGAACCTATAGGCACCATGAAGTCTAAGATCGCTGCTTTTCTGTGGTATATAATTATGCCGAAATCTATGTCCCACCTGTCGATGTTTTTCAGCTCAGACACTATGACCCTCATTGCAATAAGTATGTTTGAGATCTCGCACTGGTTTTATGACATAGTAAACTCAGTACCTGTTATTTTCCTTCGGGATATGTTCTCAAGGATATATTACTGCCCTAACCTACACTGTCTCCTTTGGGGTTTTAAGGATAATGGCACCTATTCCTATGGAGAAACACAGGGGAGTATATTTGCCCAACCCTTCATACATTTTCCCTTTGGTTCCACTACAATAGCCTCTGAGAGATTTAAACTCTCTTTAGATGTAAGAGACATTTTACTTTTGGGGCTTCTCGTGCAAGGTGTCATATCTATTGCCACGGTGTCATATCTAATATTCGTAGTTAGGCCCAGGATTTACCAGGACCAAAAGGTGCTCGGTATGGTGCAGCCCTCACAGGGTAAAGGAAAAGATGAAAGTGAGAGGTCTGATACAAGGGTGACTCCAGATAAGGCCAGTTCCAAGGAACCAAACAAGTCAATGGAGGTTGCCCCTATCCAAAAGAGGAAATATAAGACCAAATCAGTTCGCCCAGTAGATGATGATGGGGAGGCAGGACCCTCACAGGTAGCCAACCCGGAGCCAGAAATCATCACTGAGTCCTTATCATATGACAACCTCCGGAAATTACGGTCAGATGTCCTTCGTCACTCGAATGAGCCCATACTGACCTGGATGATTCGAGTCTGGGACTCCACGGGTGATACCATAAACCTTGATGGCGGTGAAGCAAGGTTCTTGAGGTCTATTGCCCAGGATGTGGGCATTGAAGGGGCATTTGTGAGAGAATCAAAACCCCTGTCTCTCTGGGCACGGCTGCTGGACGCTGTGAGAGAGAGGTTCGTTTACAAAGAGGCTTTGCAGGCAGACCATTTGGTGAAGAGCTGGAATACCATGGAGGAGGGGATCCGACGCCTGAGGGAAATGGCACTGTTGGAGATTCTGTTTGGAAGGGATATGCAAGCTAATCACGATCCTGACAAGGTTAGATTTACACCATACATGTGGTGGACCTTCATACGTATGGGGCCATCTGCACACGTCAGTTACTTGACATCATTGGAGGCTGGGGAAAAGAGTGAGCCAGTGGCGGTTATAGCAAATAAACTTCGGATGTACGACAGTATGGTCCAAGGATCACTACAAGCCCGCGTTTCCTCTGTAGAGACCTCGATCAATAACCTGACTAACATAGCTACAAAATTACAAGATCAACAGGAGAAAATCCTAGAAAAGATTGAGAGAAACAGCTCCCAGGTGGCACCAGTGAGAACCGGGCGCCCCCCAGCTAGAGAGGGTAGACAGACCTCACGAACTGAGCTGTGGTATTTCCTATCTGGCCATGGAGAAGACATGAGACAGTGGGACAGGAAACCTACCCATGTTTTGGCAGCCCGAGTACAAGAGCTGAAGGACCAGAGAAAAACAAAGTCCGTGAAAGTGAGTGCAGTGCCAGTATCCCGTGGGCAGGGATCTGACCCACTAGAAGGTACCTCCCGCCGGTATTTGCAGACGGAAAACTGTGACGAGCAGGATAGAGACCAGTATTAGAGGGGCCCTGCCTCTAGCCAGGTAGAGGCACGGGACAACCGTGTCTATTGGACGGTGTGGATCCGATGGCCTGGCACATCAGACCCACAAGAATATAAGGCTTTGGTTGACACTGGCGCTCAATGTACGTTAATGCCCTCAGGACATGTGGGACCAGAGGCTATTTCCATTTCTGGGGTAACAGGAGGGTCGCAGCAGTTGACCGTGCTGGAAGCTGAAGTGAGCTTGACCGGGAAGGAGTGGCAGAAACACCCCATTGTGACTGGTCCAGATGCCCCATGTATCCTGGGCATTGACTACCTTAGGAATGGGTATTTCAAAGACCCCAAGGGACATAGATGGGCTTTTGGAATAGCTGCTGTGGAGACAGAAGCTGCTAAGCAGTTGAATTCACTACCTGGCCTCTCAGAGAACCCTTCTGCTGTGGGACTGTTGAAGGTTGAGGAACAGCGAGTGCCAATTGCCACTACAATAGTGCACCGTCGGCAGTACCGAACAAACCGAGACTCTGTGATTCCCATCCATAAGATGATCCGTGAGCTGGAGAGCCAAGGAGTGATCAGCAGGATCCACTCCCCCTTCAACAGCCCCATCTGGCCTGTGCGTAAGTCCGACGGAGAATGGAGACTGACTGTGGACTATCGTGGCCTGAATGAAGCCACCCCGCCATTGAGTGCTGCAGTTCCAGACATGTTGGAGCTCCAGTACGAGCTGGAGTCTAAGGCAGCGAGGTGGTACGCCACTATCGACATTGCGAATGCATTCTTCTCCATTCCCTTGGCAGCAGAGTGCAGGCCGCAGTTTGCTTTCACGTGGAGGGGTGTGCAGTACACATGGAACCGACTGCCCCAGGGGTGGAAACACAGTCCCACCATCTGCCACGGATTGATCCAGGCTACACTAGAGAAAGGTGAAGCCCCAGAACACCTGCAGTACATTGATGACATCATTGTATGGGGGGACACAGCAGAAGAGGTCTCTGAGAAAGGAAAAAAGATCATACAGATTCTCCTGGAAGCTGGGTTTGCCATTAAAAAGAGTAAAGTCAAGGGACCTGCCCGAGAGATCCAGTTCCTGGGGGTAAAGTGGCAAGATGGACGCCCTCTACTCATCATGCCACTGATGCCACCTGGAGCAAATGGACTGCCCTGATCACGCAGCGCGCCCGCATTGGAAACCCAAATCGCCCTGGGATCCTAGAAATCATCACGAACTGGCCGGAAGGTGAGGATTTTAGTCTAGCAGAAGAAGAAAAAGGAGAGCAGGTAGTACGGGCAGAGGAAGCCCCAGCATACAACCAACTACCAGAAGAAGACATACGCTACGCACTCTTTACTGATGGTTCCTGCCGTATTGTAGGGATGAAACGTAAATGGAAAGCAGCTGTATGGAGTCCCACACGACAAGTTGCAGAAGCTATGGAAGGAGAGGGTGAATCAAGCCAATTCGCAGAGCTCAAAGCTGTCCAGTTGGCATTGGACATTGCTGAACGAGAGAAGTGGCCAAAACTTTACCTCTACACGGACTCATGGATGGTGGCCAATGCCCTGTGGGGGTGGTTGGACAGATGGAAGAAGACCAATTGGAAACGTAGGGGAAAACCCATCTGGGCCGCTGATATATGGCAAGACATCGCTACCCGGGTAGAGAAGCTGATTGTGAGGGTCCGCCACGTAGATGCCCACGTGCCCAAAAATCGAGCCAATGAAGAACATCGCAACAATGAACGGGCAGACCGAGCTGCACAAGTTGAGGTGTCACAGGTGGACCTAGACTGGCAGCACAAAGGTGAACTGTTCTTAGCACGATGGGCTCATGATGCCGCCGGCCATCAAGGCAGAGATGCCACCTACAAATGGGCACGAGACCGAGGGGTGGATCTAACCATGGATGCTATCTCTCAGGTTATCCATGACTGTGAGACATGCGCTGCCATTAAACAGGCTAAGAGACTGAAACCCCTATGGTATGGTGGACGGTGGAATAAATACAGGTATGGGGAGGCTTGGCAGGTTGATTATATCACACTGCCACAGACCCGTCAAGGTAAGCACTATGTGCTCACCATGGTGGAAGCCACCACTGGATGGCTGGAGACGCATCCGGTGCCCCACGCCACTGCCAGAAATACCATCCTGGGCCTCGAAAAACAGGTCCTGTGGCGGCACGGCACTCCAGAGCGGATTGAGTCAGATAATGGGACACACTTCAAAAATAGTTTAGTTACCACCTGGGCGAAAGAGCATGGCATTGAGTGGGTCTATCACATACCATACCATGCAGCAGCTGCCGGGAAAGTTGAACGGTGCAATGGACTGTTGAAGACTACCCTGAAAGCATTAGGTGGAGGGACTTTCAAACACTGGGATCAACACCTAGCAAAGGCTACATGGTTAGTCAACACTAGAGGCTCCGTCAATCGAGCCGGCCCTGCCCAATCAGAGTCCCTTCACACTGTAGACGGGGACAAGGTCCCAGTGGTTCACATGAGAGGTATGTTAGGCAAAACAGTTTGGGTGAACCATGCCTCGAGCAAAGGCAAATCCATTCGTGGAGTTGTCTTTGCCCAAGGACCTGGTTGCACATGGTGGGTGATGCAAGAAGATGGAGAAACCCGGTGCATACCCCAAGGAGATATAATCTTAGGGTAAACAGGTCATAACTCTACCCATATTTGTATCTATATGTATTTGTGAATATGTACATAGTCTAGAATGATGTATGTATATGTGGAGTTAAAAAAGGTTCCATTTGATAGATGTATGGTGGCATGAGAAAAGGAAAAAAAAATTAGGGGTGGATAATGTCATAGTTCGTATTTTTAGCAAAGAATTTTTCTTTCCTTTCCTCCTGCCCGTGTGTGTGCTCTGTGATGGGCCATTTTAGTTGAACAAAAGAATCACCCGGAGCCCTTAACGATGGAGATTTGTCTCCTTGACAACGAAGGGGGGAGTTGGCTGGTGTGTGACTGGAAGGGGGTGGAGGCTGGGGGTGGAGGAGACTCTCTCTCTCGCACTGCCGGGGTGAGAGGCTGCTGCGGGCTGCAGACACTGCCGGGGCTCCTTTGTTTTTTTTCCTGTCGGAGGGGAGTTTCTGGCGGCTGCTCTTGGCTCACCTCTGGCTGACTACAAGCTCTGCTTACAACGGACCCTAATCAGCTGAAGTTTGTGAGTTTTCTTCCATTGGGAGAACTTTCTGTTTTATTGCTGTTGTTCCCCCCCCCTCCCCCCTTCCCCCCGGTGGCAGCCAAGGATCCAACAGCGCCACCTGGTGACGGGCACTGGACATTACAAGTTCAACTCCTTCAGTGATCCAACAGCGCCACCTGGTGACTATAATAGGACACTACAAGTTTTTTACACCTTCAGTGACCCAACAGCGCCACCTGGTGAATGGTACAGGACATTACAAATTTTGCATCTCCAGTGACCCGACGGCGCCCCCTGCTGACTGTGGTTGGAACAGCACCAAAGGGTGCAAGAAATTGAACTATTTCTTTTTTTGCCGGTTTATCAGTTTTGTTCTTGAAGGGGATTATTGGTGGGTATAGGAGTATTACTTAGTTATTTTACTTGAGTTTTTTTTTCGTGTTCCTGTTAATACACACATACCTTTTAATAAAGGGCTGTTATTTTCCCTTTTCCATAATTTGTTTTCCTTCAATTGGAGCCTCTTAATTTTGGATTTATAATTGTTTGGAAAGAGAAGTTTGGGTCTTTTCCTCCTAATTCATCCTCAGCAAAAGACCCTTGTCTCATTTAAACTGGGACAATGCACAAAATCCAAGATCTGGGGTTCTGAAGTTCCAGGTAACAAGCAAAACATATCATGCCCATATCAGATAGTTCCCGCAAACTGCAAATCTTTGCTTCCTGGGGGGCCTTTTGCACTGTCCTGTGGACATTTTCACTGCTGTTGATCATGTAAAAAGTGAACATTTTTCTTCAGGTAGAATAAGACATGCAAATGTAATAAAAAAAACCCAAACCCACCTTTTAAAAACTCCAATAAAATGGGCATGTAGTCTTACGCAAATGCCTTTTATCTGTATGTATGTGCCTCTACACATTTACAGTATCAGCTATCCCAAACTGACATAAAACCACATGACCTATTTGCTCACTATTCATCATGTGCAATTTTCTAACACGGTTTTTCTATAATTGTTGGTAGATCAGGCAAATAAAACAACAAGCAGTTAAGCCACACGTTCATCATACTACTACAAAAACCAACACAGTTCCTTAGGGATTTCAGTGAATTAATTAAATCTACAAGATGAACTATGCAACTGAAGGGCAGTGTCACATCTCCCACGCAATGCTCACACATGGAGCTTAGGAATCCGCGTGGCCAAGGGGGTAGTGTGAGATGGCTGCCTGAAGCCTGAGACATGAAAAATCAACCTCATGACCTCCTTCCTTCCTACCCCTCAAGCCTATCAATCCCTTCCAAGAAAACAAACGGACCATTGCAGCAAGTATGGCTGCACAGTGCTTAAAAAAACTTATGTATGTTTTAAATCTCTAAGGTGACCACTTCAGGCACACAAGATAAGAAGGCAGAAGGTAAGGATGCCAAAGATGAACAAAATCAACATAGTACCAAGGTAGATGTCAGGCAATCAATCTCTGAGTTTAAAGTCCAAATAAATTGACATCCATGAATCTGCCAAGAAAGCTAATCATATGGAAGATCCAGAGGGATGGGAGGGAGGAGGGAGAGAGAATGTGTACAGGGTGATATGGGATGAAGCTGCACAGTCACAGAGGTGTGCTGGAAAGCAAAGAGATGCAAAGAGGAGAAAAGGAGAAAGGCAGGGAGAAAGAGAGAATGAAGCTTCCGATAGCTGATACAGGGAATAATGTGAGAAAAATCAATGTGGAAGAAAGAACCACCCGGAAACATAAAGGAGGAAGCCTGCTCTGTTATGTGAAACCCTCATTATACAGTTGTTCAATCTGAGCCTGTTGGGAAAAATGAAACTGGTCGGAGCACCCAGCACAGCATTTCCTGTGTTTGGGCCTCAAAAATTCTTGAACCTAATTACGATGCTTCATCGCCACCAACTGAAAGATGTAATTATGAAGAAAGCAAGAAACAATCTACAGATGAAATTTGAAAGAAAAAAATTCCAATTGTTCCACTGGAAGAAAAAAAAGTAACAAAGACAAAAGAATGGGGAAAGTATAATGACTGACATTCAGGAGCAGTCACGTCTAATTGAAATGAGGACATTAAAACTCAGTCATATAGTTTCCACGTATCTGTAGGTTTAGAAAAAGATAATTTCCATAAAGGCAACATAAGAACATCCAGTCTCTCACAGCAATTTTTTTGTCATTTTCACAGTACATGGAAACATAGCAAAGGAGGAGTAGCTAGGCAGATATTAAGCCATAGCACGGGGGCAGGAAAAGATGGGATGAATAAGGAGACTAAGACAAGATCAGAGTAACCTGAAGATGAACAAAGAGAGTTATCATGAGTTACAAAGAACTGGAAAACTGGAAGTTGGACACTAGCACACTGGTATTATGAAGAAATAGTTCAGAGTTTTAGCAAGAACTCTTAAAAAAAAGTTATTACCCAAAAAAAAAAAAAAAAGAAAAGAAAAAGAAAAAGACAGCAAGAGTGAATAGAACAGAGAAAACTGAAACACAAGAAGTCATGAAAAGGCTGTAGCTAAGCCTTCTTCATCGGAAACCTCTAGGCAGAGGAAGACCTCCTAGGAATTGGAAGAAACACTGCCAGTGATCAAGATGAGAAGAAAAGACCTGTGCTTTCAGCAAAGCACAGTTCTTCGGAGGCAGATTTATGCTACTTACATGATTTTAGTCTTTCATTTAAACTGGAGGGAATACAGGAACACAGGAAAATTACTACAGGACAAGAAATGATGACACTATCAACAGAAATCAACATATTCAGCCATATATGTAAAGCTTAAAATTAAAAATAAGTTGCCATGGAAAGGTTCATGCTATCAAAGAAAGAAATATCTGCTTGGTTTCAAGTTCTTTGATGGGCTAAGCAGTTGTTATTTATGATTTTTTACTTGAAAGCAACATCTCTGGATGTCAAAGGACTAAACAGGGTTATCATAGAGAAGAACACTGGCAGAAGTTAAAACCCCCAACAACCACAACTCTAAGTGAAATGCAAAGCAAGACCAGCTCAGATCCAGCTGTATTATTTTGTTTAAAAAAACCTTTTTTTCAGAAAGGATGAGAAGGGATAATGATCAGCTGTATTTACTGTCTCAGCTGAATCAATAGAAGACTACTGGATATTTGCTAAACATACACTTCTTCAGTTTCTGTGTCAACTGGAGGATGAAAAAATCCAGTGTTACTAAACCACACTGTTGTGAGGTCACCAAGAACAAAAAGCTCACAGGTAGCCCACAATAATCAAACAGTAATATAACAATGACAACTCTTCAAAGGATTTATCTCCCAATAATAGCTATTTGCAAAAGGAGAAATCAGGCTTTGGAACACTGCAGTTTTATACAGAAGCCTCACCAGGAGAACCTGATTAATGAGAAACAGCTAAAGAAGCAGGTGAAGCATGAATCCTCCTACTTTACCAGTTCCATCTCCCAAATTACTAGAGAACCATACAGAAAGGAATGAGATTATACATTTTATTCACATCCTTATCATTTATATCCCCAAGATAGATCTAATCTCTAACTCTTTCATGAAGTGAACAGGAGCAGGAGAACCTGGTTCCCTCAAAATGTCATATCATGTCCCATCCCATTCTAAGTAGTTTGATCATTTGGTAGGGATCCAAAAATCCAGAAATGAAAAATTTAATTTTTTGTATTACCAGAACAAAGTTTGTGTGTGTGTGTGTGTCAGTTGGAAAAAGGGGTTTTGTTAAAAAAGATATAATAAGATACAGGAATAGATCAAGAACTAAATTTAAAGAAAAACTAGAGAGAAGAAGGTTTCAGGAATTTCATAAATCCTATGCTCAAATAGATTTAAAAACAACTAATAGGATAGTAAGCTGAACACGGGCCACAGAGAGCAGCAACTGAGTACATCAACAGATATACAAAATGTTTAGGTTTTTGGTGTTTTTTTTTGTGTTTTGTTTTTGTTTTTTTTTTTTTTTTTTTAAGTTGTAAAATATTAGCTCAAAATTCAAAGGGGATCAAAAAGTAACGTATTACTCCACTAGCTAACAGCTCCCAACAAAAGGCAGTTCTCCAGCTTAGCAAGTCATGTGCTTATTTTACTAATTATTGTAAAGGTGTCTTTATCTCTGATACACTAAGCTCTGCAGTTACTACAGATAGCTCGAAGTAGTAGGTTTGCCAAAGATGTGAAATTGATAAGGAAAGAACATAATGAAAAAATAACAGAAAAACTTTTAAAGGCAAAAGCAAGTATAAAAACTAGCAAGACTCCAGTCTTTTGAATGTAATTTTATCAAGTATGTGAAGTGGCACTAGTTTTTCCTTGACAGATTTGTTTAATGGTATTTTGCCAGAGGAAGAACCTATCCTATCTACAGAAGAAGTTGTCTTATGTTCTCCCCGAAGCTGCCTTTGTGTTCTTCCTGAAACAAGAAATGCCCTCACTCCATACAACAGACGTCTCATTTGCTGAAGATCACTAGATGTCAAATAATCTTTGAAGAGAACAGCAAAAGATTAGAGACTTGTTTTTCCTATTCTCAACTGATGAATGTTTAGATGCTGAACTTGATGTGTATGAGTCCCATTCTTTAAACGGACCACCTCCCCTCATGCTAGTCAAAAAGTATATGCTTCAGCCAATGGTATTGGTTATTCCCTTTTTGATTTATTGAAGGAAGCAAACAGTAACCTACTTATTAATTCTCCTACTTATAAAGCTTTTTGTAAAGTCTTTTGAGTAAACAATATGGTATTGTGAATTTATTACAGGAAGAAAAATCACAGAAGCACAATAAAGATCATTGTTCCATTGTTCACAAAACAATTTCCTACTATCAACAGTCAATGATGAATTACTTATTTAACATAAATTAATGTCAAAATATTATTCTGTGTGTGAATAGACAGCTACACACTGCAAAAATAAAGTCATCCTTTCAGAAAACATCACATGTCAAACAGGTAATAAATGCTATTAGGTGCCTGGAAATCAAGTATCATGAAATTTAGAAAAACTGTATCATGGCATTTAGCAAATGCCAAACAGATCCGGGATCTGAGCAAAGTAATTTCCAGGCTATGGAAAACACAATCATTATTTTGCCAAAGGTATCTTCCATGGTTTCCCCCCTCCCCCCCCCTTTTTTTTTTCTTCTCCTTCTTTCTGTAATTATTTCAGAAAGAATTACCTTGGCAGGAATGGAGAGAGAATCTTTACAATTCTCCAAGATCTGAAAAACAAGCACTAATGAAACAGAAATGCTTCCACTAGTAAGAAATTGTGGCAGCCCACTATAAATTACTCTGCAGACATAATCTCCAGGAGGATTCGACAACGAGTTCAGGACAGACAGAGCAGAAAGTGTCTATCTTTCCTTTCCTAATGGCAGCAATGAAATTAACAGTAAGCTTCATCATGAACCTGTCATTTTGCAATATAAGGGAAGAGAAAGTATGCATATGGTAGACTAGTTATTTACTGAAGAATCTAAAGTTCTAGTCAAAGCTTTGAGCACAAAATCAGCTTTACCTGCCACTTTATCCTCTGGATCCAAAACCTTCAAGTAAAGCACCATGCTTCTCAAACCCTTAGGATTTTTTATGTTGTTTGTTTCAAACAGAAATTTGGCCTTACTTGCTTATGTTCAACTAAGAAACAGATACTCCAACTAACTTGAATTAATCGTTCCTTATGGTATGAGATAACAAATCTAATAAACAAACGTATGTATAAGTCACAGGAAAGGCGGGGGAAAAACTGAGCAGACCACCACCACCAGCAGGAGCATAGTGGTCTGTCCAGCACTGAGTTGTTTACAAGAATGTATAAAAACAGATTTTTGGTCCACAACTTATTCATGGAAAAACCCTACATTCTAACCTCAACATTGTAAAGGTGTTATACTTGTTAAATTATCTCTGCCCACTAAAAGTCAAATGTATGACTTTCACATTTCCTCAATTAAATATTTTTTTTTTAAATAGCCTTTAACTTGCACATTTACCTTAATACAGTTTAAAACAAGTAAAGCAATAACTTTGCTTATTGATTTAAAAATAAATGCACTCGACAGCAAAGGAGAGTCAAGCCTAAACAAATATTATTTTTTCCATTTTTTAAAATCTCTGAGAGAACAGAGAAGTTGTTCACATGGTCTGTTTCAAAGACATTGTAAGTGAACTAGATTTACATACATATATAAAAAGATACACTTCAATACAGAAAGTATATGTGCATAGAATATGACTAAATGCTGGGAAGCAAGTAAGGTACATTTTTTTACATAACATATGTGGCCAATGATAAAAGATTGCTGGGGCATAATTTAATGAGCAAATATTAAGACTAGAATGATTTTTAAAATGAGATTTTCATCTTTAGTAAAAACAGTCTCACAGAAATAAAGATTCGTAATTTTCTTTGTCAGTACATACAGGAGTACAAATAAGTTTCTTATTGACCAAAGGAAAAAATTCCCCACAGCAGTAGCAAAGTACAAGAAATATGAAAGTTTCTTTAACAGGAAACATTAACCCATCAAGTGTGTTCTGAATGGGCACAGAACAAATAGATATTTAAATATCTTTAGATTGTTATAATTCCATCAGTGTTGAAATATCTGCCCTAGAATACATCTTTGTCCAACCTATTTGTAAATTAAAGGCTTTCTAGACATATCTGGTTTGATAAACATGGGTCAGTTGTTTCACTCAAACCACAAACATGGTTGTAGTTTAGGGAAAAGAGGTTAATAATAATAATAATAATAATAAATAATACATTTCACCTTAATTAACAGCAAAATATTATATATTGATATAACTGAATCTCTGACACAAACAAGCAAAAACATCACTTTTGTCATCACCTTAATTATGTTATTTACAAGGCTGTGATTTGAAAATCCTTTCAAGCTTCCTAGATTAATAAAAGAAATAGTTATTTAAAGAAAGGGAAATGACAGCATCTAATGAAGGGAGGAGGATGAGCTCCCATCTGTCTGTTACAAAAGGATTGGTACAAGACTCTGGAATGTAAGTCATGGGCTCCCTCCTGGGACACCATACTTGTGCTCCCTTGAGGCAGGGATGGATTGGGAATTTTCAGAGAAACTGGTCCAACAGCAGCACATCTGTAACAGCTGCAAATACAGCATGGGCATAAAAGGGCATAAAAGGAAAAAAAGCAACGCGGGCACGTCCTGCCAGAATGTTGGATTTTTTGCCTTCAAAAGTCACGAGCACTGGTGGTTAGCCAAAACATACAGCATTATACAGATTTTACTGTGAAACTCGGGACTACGCAGTGAGTAAAAAGACCCAGTAAGATCCAGGGCCTCGCTTGAAACAAGATTTAACAAAAAAACCCCAAACAAAAAAACCAACAACTGGCCCACAATAAATGACTCTTTTATGGGCCATCAATACTCAGAGTAAAGAGCCAAACACATGCCAAGATTTAAGCCACTTACATCAATATTTTTGTCACTGATTTAAACCAGGAGACTCTTTAAAACTCAAAAGCCAGTTTAACTGATGAAGTATTCAAAAACAAAGAAAAAAAATCAAATAGTTTATTTATTAGTGACTTCAAAGTGCTAGTTGTAAAGTGAGCCACTATATCTTGCTCTAGCACTGGGAAAAAGCAGCACTAAAGTCATCCGTTTGTTACTTCCCTGCAACCTTTAGAAAGGAAAGAGCCTATTTTTGAATAAACAACTCATTTGCTTCACCCAGTCACTCAGCTGAAACAGCGTTTCACGAAGTGTCTGTCCTTCTGTCTAAATTTCAGTCCCCTTCCATACAAATACATGCATCCATACACACCTGTGTATATGTTCATGTATGTATACAAGCTTCCCAACCACTTTCAACATTTTTAAGAGATACAGGGATGTCAAATGTGTCACGTCCACACAAGCTTCACTGAGACACAAACTAGAGGCACAAGGTCACGGTTCCACCGCAGGAAAAGTTCTGGTATGAACCAAATAGGACAAGATGAAATGGCCTTAAGTTGCACCAGGGGAGGTTTAAATTGGATATCAGAAAAAATTTCTCCATCAAAAGGGTTGTCAAGCAATGGAACAGGCTATTCATGGAAGCGGTTGAGTCACCATCCCTGGAGGTGTTTTAAAGGAGGTGTGGATGTGGCCCTGATGGCACTGAGCTCAGCAGCTCACAGCCAGCCACGCCATGGGGTAGCCTCTTCTCTCAGGAATAATCTGGAGAGACCAAAGAGGGAGGATGGGACTCTGAAAGTCAACTAATACAATCTCTGACAAAGCTCCCATATTTGGAGAAACTGCCAACAAAAGGTGCTTTAAGCAGACACAGGACACACATTTCCCCTCACCACTGCTCCACTAGCTTTGTGACTCACATGCAATCTCACTACCTTTAACAGAGTTTCACGGATGTAACTGGATGTGTACTTTGGTCCTCTACGTTCTTTATGAAAACAAGACAGGACCTATGCTAATGCAAATGATTTGACTCTGCCTTTACCCTCCCACCTTTGTCTTGGGACCACAAAGTAGTTCATTTGTTCATTTAAAAGAAAAAAGTAAAGATCAAGAGAAGGTAATTACTGACTTACTGCAGAGACTCCCAAGATGTGCTGAGGAATAGGTTACTACTAAATAAATAATAATATTAAAAAAATTAAGAATAGCATTATTAAAGTTTTGGTAGTATCTACATCAATAACTAGAAGAGGGTATTAACAACACATTAATGACAGTCATTTGGAAGGACTGCAGATGTTAAAAAAAGAGAAGAGCTCAAATAGGAGCAGAAAGATAATAACCCAAAAAGTAACACAGTGAAAAAAAAATGACAATACATCTACAATACAAGCAATACATTTAGAATACAAATACAGCAACTAGGGAAACCCAGTTCTTAAAAATTAGTCAAATCTGGAAGGCTCTGATGACACAAAAGGCCTGGGGATGACATAAAGCTACAAATTAAAGGTTGAAAACTTACACCTTGAAGTAGGAGAAGAGGAAACAACTATGTTCGCATAACCATCTCCTGTTTAATATTTGTATCTGGGCACTCCATAACCCTAGGAGAATGAAACAAAAAGAGCCCCAACCCCCCTCTCTTCCTCCCCCAGCCGCCACCCAGAAAATGCAGAAAAAGAAAAAGCAAGAGTTTTTGAGAGTAGAAAAAACCTATTAGTTAAAAATGATAGAAAGATGGAGGTGAATTTTAGCCACTGTCCAATCTATCTTCTATAGACTCACTTTGTAATGGAAAGCAAACAGAGCCAAATGAACTAATGAGGTCTCTTTAATTTCCAGTTTCCAAGACTTTGTACATTTTCTATCTCTTCCATTTTTATCAGAGCCTTGGCATTATTTTTATTGAAGTTAGGGAGGGGAGGGATGTTTTAGAAATTTTTTTACTATTATTTAGTCAATAAGTAAGTTAACTTGGTAAGAGGAAAAGGAGGTCATATAGTATTCAAAAAGATACAATACTTGTTTTCTTTTTTTCCCCTCCAGTGCTCTGTATTGAAATCTGAAAAGCCTGTTTCAGATTCTGCACGTTGCTATTGCACATGTAATAATAGGACACACTGGCCTTTGATACAATTCTCTTCAGGGAACAAAAGCTTCCTTTGGCACAACTACAGCCACTGCTTGTTGTAGGTTACACATGTCTTTCCAGTCAAGCATGATTAATAACTGTTAAAAAAAAAAATGCTCATGACCCATGGCAAGTATTCTTTCAACTATAATACCAGCATTATGGGCTCTGAATCTCAGTAATTTTAAAATGTGCTTCTACAATGGAACTATAATTTAATTACTTTTTCTGCAGCCTGTTCCATTTTGTTTCATCACTTTGATTGCACCATGCACTTGGCAGCTTATGGAAGACTGCATCTGCCTCCAGGATTATTTCACTGGGCTCTTTCGACATCTGTTTCTGAAAATGACTTTATTTGCAGTGGCATAAAGAATAATCAGAGACTTGTTTAATCCATATAAATTGGAAAAGCGAGAGACACGGAGACAGAGATGGAGACAGGGAAGAGACTGGGGGAAAAGAGAAAGTAAATCTATGCTGCATGATGCAGAAGACATCAAAATAATCTCTCCTTTTCCTGTACTTCCGAAAATTCTGTTAACTGATGGATGATATGATACATGAAAAGATGAGTCACTAAGTCCTTTTAACGTTTAGGAAGGAGTTCATAGCCGCAATACATAAGACATTTTAGCCAAAGCCTCATGTTGCGCTTGATCAGTTTAATATAATTTTCAGGAATTACATTTGCAACCTCATCCACTGAGAATTACAAAACAGTCTGAAATGATCTGTAGCAGTTGACAAAAGTCCTTATAATAAATGAGCTAAACCCAGGCTCCAGCCTGACCTGACATGCTTCCACAGGCAGCTACAGCCTGGTGCAGAGTGCCATAGCACAGTTTAGCAGTCACCCTGATGGATAACTTCCCACATACTATCAGTCATGGACTGGGTCACCTGTGTATCATATGGCCAAGTGTAAGGCCTCTGTAACATGCCCCTGCCTGCATGAGCTTTTATTCAGCACAGTGGAAACCACCACTGTCACTCACGTTTACTTTTGTGTTATGGATGTGTTTGTTAACACACAAACCATTTATAAGCATTTAAAGAAGTATTCTCTAACAGATCACAGCTGTTGGCCAGGTTTTGTTTCATTCTTTAGTTCTTTTTTCTTATTTTTTTTCAGATGGTGAACAGATATTTGTTAAGAAACATCCATTGCCTCCCTAAGAAAATGCTGCAGAGAGGTAGCTCCAGCAACAGAAGCCGACAACATGGCTTTAGGGACCAGGGCCACTAAAGTTCAAAGCACTGGAGTGAGTAGACCATAAGCATAAAAAGCAAAGCAATCCCTACCATGGTCTTAATTTTGAGAGCTTAAAATCTTGCGCATCTTGTTGCTCCTTTCTTTTTGGAGATTTATTCTGTGTTATTTGCTGGTTTTCTGGGCTATACTGCTTTAGCAAGCACGTCAGAAACGAGCTGGTTTGGACAGATATATTTTACTACGAATTACTTAAAAAGAACCCCAAAGGAGGCCTTACAGTTCTCAGAAGAAGAATGAAGAAAAATCATTGTCCCCAGAAGTAATAGGTATCATGGAAATGCACAATAGCTGGACCCAAACAATTCTGTAATAGTCTGACTCCCATATGGTCATGTAGCCTTAAATAACTGTCACAAACATTTGGGCTTTCCTTTCCCATATGACCAGAATGACTCTTGCCGCAGTCAAGATCCCAGCTTCCTTCTGGGACTCCATCCATTTAGGGCATGTAACATGCTCTTAAGAGGTGCCCATGCACTTTGCCGTTGTCCCCACCAGAAAGTCACAAAAGCGAAAATCAGAAAATTCCTCCTCTTCTGTATTGCACTGCCTCACCTTTCCTCAGCAAAATACAGCAGGTGAGCTGAGGACACGAAAAAAAATCAAAGCTCCCACACTGCTGATCTACTTACAGGCAATACGAGAAGCAAAACTCCACTGGCAACCTGTGTATCCAGTAACTTGGCAAGCTTGACAGACTGCATTTGGAAGCCTGGTTATTTTCATAAAAGACATAATCCCCAAAGTAAACAACTCAAACTTTTGGAAGGAAACAGACCAAAATAAAAATTCACAGCTAGCAAAAAGGAAAAGAGTCACTGGTGTATTTTGCTGACGAATTATTTGAAACCCCAGAGAACAAGGTTCTCTCCCTTCGTTTCTAACCAACCCCCACCAATATCTCTCTGATGTCTGAGGGCGAGGTGAAGATTAGATAGAAGATACCAGCTATTCACAGAAGGTTTCTATTTGGCTAAATCAGATAGGGAAGCTGCCTTGAAGAGCGATCCACTCCAGTGGTAGAGCATGCTGTGAAAATCCTATTAACAGAGATTATTAACAATTATTTTGTTTCTTTTTTTATTTTTTCTTTTTAATTTAGGCAAATTTACTTCCTCCCCTCATTTTCCACCTCACAAGCTTGGGCTGCAACACAGCAGTTGTGCAAGGCCAGTGGCAAAGAAATTATTTACTGCTTTTCTAGAGCTTTGAAGTAAACTGTACACACCATAAGACACACAGAGGTTATTACAATCTGACAAGGCTTTGTCGGCTTGCCAGTATTAGCAAAGAACAAAAGCCATCACGCTTAACTAGAACTTCTCCTTAAAGAATTTGTAGGAATTTACTGTTTAACAGCCAAAGTGAAAATAGGTTTGCCTCTGCAGTACCAGCTAGTGAACATTACTGGACAACAAGTAGATGCCTGTGCTGTACTGCTGGCCAGATGTGGCTAGGCATCTCTGTTTCATAAAAAGTGTCCTTAAAGACAGGATAACTGTTTGGACATACAGATGTTTACCTTAGCTTAGTCAAATGAACTTGGGATGAAGCTTTCAAACCACTGGTAGCTCCTGAAGAGACAGAAGGCTATGCAATCCTTTAAGCAGTGGTAATAAAAGCAGTTTATAAGGTCAGGGTCAAGCCAGGACAGGGTAGCATGGGGCAAATGCCTCTTTACTCAGGTTACTTAACAACAATACAGTCGTAAGCTGTTGCCTGTGCTGATGCCAATTTGGATGCTGGTGCCAGCACCTGCTCAGATGTTCAGAGATTGGGTACGTGCTTCAAGGCAGTGTTGGACAGACTCTCCTGCCAGCAGGATGCCAAGGAGGAAGGCTGAACGAGAAAAGGGTGGGAGCTGCACCCTGACGCCAAGGGAGCAGGGGGCCATGTGAAGAAGACAAAGGAGAAAGGGTGAAAATGTGGCACTGAGTCAGAGAAGAGTACTTCTGCCATCACTTGTGGAGGGAAGATGGTGCCCCATGCTGCAAAAGGCAGAGGACACAGCAGCCAGCTAACTTGGCTATTTGTTTTTTTCTAAGGGAGCATTGAGAGCAAAGAGTCAGTGGAGATGGAATGATTGACAAGAGGGGAGAGACCAATCAAACTGGTGCTAAGAGTCTGGGATTGCACCAGCCATGATCAATATTAACAATGAAGTAGGCATAAAAGTTGAAAAAAGCACCAGGGTAGGTGCTCCTGGCACAGAGTTCAGAGTATAGGTATGGTCACACTTGACTCATAAATACTTGAGACAGGCAGTGTGAGGATATTGTGTCTGTCCTCTTAAAAGCAATTTTTTAAGAGGTCAAACTTGTGTTTTAAGCAAAGTTGAAAAACCAGTTTGAAAGAGTGAAAATTCAGTGGAAATTGATTTGGGTCTTCTCACACAGTAAGCAGTCCTCACTGGGGAAGAGCTCTCCTCCTCCTGTCACCACTGGCTCACCCAAAGCACTTAAGACACATCTCAGGAAGCAGCAGGAAGAACAGTTCAGGCATTTCCACTAAACCCCATCAGCAAGAGAAATTCAGAAGCACAACCTGCCTTTTATCCACCAACCCTGTCTTAAGCAAGGCACAGAAATGTTTTTTGAAGACACTGTAAAGGCTGCACTGGAGTAGCTCCCTCCAGAAGTGAAACCGGTGTGTCAGTAGAAACAGCAGAGATGCCTCCTGAGTGCTGACAGGTTATTTAGGTCCAGCTGACTACAAAACTGGGTGATTTAGGCTTGAATTAACAAGCATGTGGAGGATCCTGGAGCCTGCCCGTTGTGGGCACAGCTGCAGCCAAAACACCATGCCACCAAATCTTGCTACCAGGAAACAAAATGTTGTCTGCAGTCATTCTATCTTAAAAATTAAGATCGTAATTATAGGACAGCTATCTCCCAGCAACTACCCACAGAGGCTGTCCAAGACTGTCTGGAGTCAACTAGTTACACCCAATGGCACGTCAGAAGAGCCAACCTGCTCCAATGTAATTGCTCTTAAGTCAGCACCAAAAAAGGACCACACTACAGCATATTAACTGTTCCTTACCCCTTTCCCCTTGACATACAAATTAACCATTTTCTTGCAGCACTTAAGGAAACTTATTTAAAAATTGCTTTCTGATGCTCTATTTCTCAGCTATGTAACTGATTTTCATCTACAACTTACATACACATCCTTGAAGTGAAATCAATTAAAAGTGACTGAAATGAAAATGGACCCTGTTTGCAATGGGCAGACCTAGTTTCTGTGTCTGTCCTTCACCTCAATAGGAGAAGTGGTAAGATACAAAAGGAAAATGATCTTTGTGGGAGGCTTCACTGGTCTCTACTTAATAAGCTGCTGTTCAGTATGTGAAACACACAACAGTGTGCACCTTCATGTCCACACATCTACTTATAAAACCAGTGTGCAGTGGTAACAGGTTTGATGTACTTTCTATAAACTGGGATATGACACCAAAATGCTGCCAAAGGAACTAGCCTGCATTACTCCAAAACCAAATCACAATTTTCCCAGACTGCAACAGTCTTAAGCATGTTTAATATTGAGCTCATGAGCAGGATCTTCTTTGTCTTCAACTGCTTCCATAAAGCTGAAGCTCTGTCTTTGTAACAGCATTCAGTCACACTACCTAGTTTTCCCAGCCTACACTGTAATATAAAATCAAGATCATTGAGAGATCAGCCATGCAATACACATATACATATATATCTACTCATTCTGCATAAAACTGCCTGTATCAGCCCCAATGCCCACCCAGTGCTCAGAGATAATATTTTTATCGTTTTATCACACAGTCATTCTATACACAAATGTCAGATTATGTATTATTCTTGGCAATGCAAATGTCAGTTTGGATTGTTCACAGGCTACAGACATGCCCAAGGTTACTCTGGGTCCCCTTTGGAGCTGAGGCATGAATTCTCAGAACCTCACAGAATGAAAAGCCTTTCCCACACGGGTACACTGGTCTTGCCTTTCTGGTATGAAAGACGCACAAATAAAATATTAAGTCTGTGCTTTCTGACCCCTAAATTGCAGCATCAAAAAAAAAAAAAAAAAAAAAGAAAGCAGGGCAGGACAACTTCTATGGATATGTAAAATTAATGATCCAGCTTCTCTGATCAATGAGCACAGGTGAATGTAGAGCGAAAAGTCACAGGTAGGGCTCTTCTGGGCACAAACTAGACCTTTAAGGAGAACGTCAGGCATCTATAAACCATGTAAAGGAGAACATCTATAAACCATGTAAAGGAGTCATACACCTGGTACATAACTTTTACAAAGAATCACTCCTTTACTGCTTCTTCAGCAACCTGTTGATTATGAAATGTTAATGGCGGATGTCTGTGAGGTAAGAGTGTGAAAGAGAAGGCATTTTAGGGAAAAGAAAGTATCAGACATACCTGGTGTGTTAATTGTTGCCCTTTGTTTCCCTTGATTTCCCTGTCTTCTAAACAGAAAAGGTGGTGAACCACTCTGAAAGATTTCCTGGGCTTTTCCCATAGCCTCCAAACGGCTCTGCGTCACAGCTTCTCACTGTGACAGATTTGATTAATGGCAAAATTAAGGAAAAAAGATGTAGACTGTCTGAAAATGTTAAACCTAATAATTTTGTGGTTTGGTTTGGGTTTTTTTTTGTTCTAAAGTCTGAGAAGCATAAATTCTGCTGAAATATTAGGACCTTAGAAAAGAATTACACAGGTAGTTTGTTATTAAGGCTAGCTGAACAAACCCCCCCCAGAACCTCCAAAACCACAACACTGCCTCCCAGAGTTCTTCTTCAAAGATGAAGTTTCCAATGCTACGCAAAACCTAAGGTACCATGTTTTTTATATGAGGTGTGTATGTGTTAATAGAGGGACATCTTGGTCACATCCCCAAGCCATAGGCAAGCTGATAGTGCCTCTCCTCACTCTGAGCCTTCCTCCCTGCATCAGGTCTCTGCTGGTTAGTTCTAGAGACTCAGACTGAAATATTCTGAATTTCAGCAACGTATTTCAGCAAAGTCCCATCTGTGTTACCTAACAATATGTCAAATATCATCCATTCTCAAACATTCTTGCAATTGAAAAACAGTGAAAGCCAGCTCTTCCAGGAATACAGATAACCAAGACAACTGCAGTACTGAAATGTTACTGTACTCTTACTAGTAATAGCAAAAATAATAGCAGAACAACAAAAGAAAAATGCAAAGATGACTAAATACTTCAGTAATACCTTTCAGGTCATGCAAATACATAATGCAAGTCTTTCTATTACCTGCATCACAGAAGCACAGAAGCTGATGCAGAGGAATAGTTCCTGCTTACGTGTTCTCTTCCCCCACCCGCCCCCTCACACCACTCCCCAGCTGCTGATATCCCAGCACTTCTGAAAATGACTCTTTTACCATCCACCTTTTGGAAATACATAATGCAAACTCAGTGGGTCTTACCACCTCCTTACTGATGGACTATTAACATGATCTGGCTTGACCTTAAGTGTAGACTGAACATGGTAACAGTTGCACTCTTTCAGAAAATGAAGTACGGAGTTATTAATTTTGCTACCAGAATCATCAAACCAGAGTTTCTTATCTGTGGAAATGAAATTTCTTTCAGATGACATACTTACAAAAAAAAAAATAAAATTCTAGCAAAACATAGGGCTGTAACTCTGAGACGTAGGTTTGGCCGGACGTAAATTTGTACACAGCCTACTACAAAAGGCATCTTTGTGGTCTCTCCCATAAATCCATAATAAAGTGACAGGCTACTTGAAAGACTATCACGAAAACATCTTTTTCATGGAAAACTGAGTTGTTCTATTGTTCTTTTCTTTTTAATTTAAAACAAAGAGTCTTATTTTTTTTGAATGAAGGACATTCATTCCAAATCCCACTTTCCAATTTTAATCACAAAATATGTTTGCAGCATGTATTAGAATAACTATGGCTCTTCCCAGGAAGAGGTCTTTGCTGGATGAAGTGGCAGCTAGAAGATATCATGTAGCTGGTAGAATAAAAAAATGGGAATCCACTGACCAGGCTCTCTCCTGAGCTTTGACGGAAAACTCCCTTTCCTCAGCCCATTCTCTCCCTTGCTTGACCGCAAATGCACTTCTCTGGACTGTGACAGGAAGGAGGACTTTGGCCTCCACGTGGAAGAGGGACACCCTACTGTCCTCTGTCCATTCACTCCACAGAGGAGCAGCTCAGCAATGAGCTCAGTAATGAGACACAGGTATGGAAGGGTGGTTGGAGAGCAAACACTAGCAATGACAACAGAGAGGCATGAAGCCCTACCCTGACAGCACTCACACTACAGACCATGGCAGGTACCCTGAAGTCCAGGTTCGGATGAGTGAAAGTCCCCGTGTCCAGCATTTCCTCTGGTGGGTGCTGCCAGAATATACAGAAACTGAGTCCAAGGTCTCAGGTGCAGCTGAAGTCCTCTGAATCCAACCACCCATGCCATTTCCTACATTGCAGCTGTCTTCCAGATCCTGCAGGAATTCTGGCCAAGCCCAGACTTGCTATTTAGACCAATACCTCGTATGACTGCAAGCTCAAGACTCACAAACTTACATGTTCTCACTGCCAAAAATGGTGCAGCAAATTCTGCAGCTACTAAAGACAGTAACATCCCATGGACTATTTGGGGACTCACCTAGCTCAGAGCAAGGGGCCACAGCTACACAGGACCACAGCAAATGGAAACAACATCTAGTTCTATACGTAGGCTTAGTTGTGACAGCATGTCTGCTTCCTAGTAAGGACTAACTAGATCAAAACTACAGGTTTCTGCCAGCATGGGCTATTGAGGGACACGAATATGCAGCTTTTGGGTGCTAAAGATCTGCTGATGCAACCTTCCAGGCCAATATATGGCCAAAACCATGTATTTACCAGAAGCAGTTTACAATGCCTGAAGATTATGTACAAGCTATAACATTCTCACTTGGTAGCCCGAGCTGTAAACACAGTAGGTTTCCTTATTTCCATTGGGACTGCTTAAGTGACTGAAGGTATACAGGACTGGGCCTTATCCTTGTGCTGGTAACACTACCTTGAACTCTACAAGGTGAGAGCCATTTACATCTTTACTAGATTAAAACTGCAGGCTTCATTTGAGTTTGCCTTTCAAACAGATTTAATTTAGAGGATTCTGTGTCCCTTTTGTTCCTGGTATGTAAAAACCTAATCCATTTATTTTGGTACATGTCCCTGCTTTAAGGTGCTTTGTGAGTGCACACTTTTTGTGACAGAGTTACAATTTATCGTATACTGGCATTGCAGGAGATTAAATCCAAAATCTTGCAATTAAGTGATCACTATGAACACTGGACCTAGTTCAACCACTCCTTGAAAGCAGTTTGACAAATACCATGTTTTTATCCTGCTGGTAAATCATCTGTAAAGAAAATAAAGGTTTTATAAGTGCCTTTGCCATTCTCAGGGATACTGGGTTTGATTTATCTACCTAGAGGTTTATCCTGAACTGTTTACGGTGAATAACAAATTGAGTGGACAACGTACATTTGGTATTCAAGGACGGCTGTGTGTGAGTGAACTTGGTTTATTACATAGGGCAATCTGACCCAAATTAACATTACAAAATAGTATTACTCAATTTAATACAACCTGGTTTATAAATACCTTCAGAAGGCACTGTTAGATCCAAATAAAAAGTTTCTAATTTAACAGTTTGTTTAGAGATTGCTAGTTTCTGACTCTGGTTTCATGCATAATATAACTAGCTAGCCCTCCTAAACTCTGATAGGTCTTTAAATGTGGCCATGAAGCTGAACTAAAATTTCCATGCATATGGAATAAAAAATAATGTCAAATTAATCAAAAATTCTCCCTCTGTTCATGTACATATATATATTTAAAAACTGTGAGTGACCCTGAGCCACTTACAGCTCAGACTCCAAAGCTCCTGCTACCACAGCAGGCAAACGCACGGGCACACTGCACATCCCTATCTCCAGTACACATGCTATTACTTTCAAGTCCTCAGCAGCCCCCTTTGGTAACCTGACAGATAACGAGGAATAGTTCATTAGAAGGTGTTGAAACTGCTTTCTTTCCATAAACTATTTGGGTAGTGGCAGAAAATGCTATTACTGACAATTCAGCTTTCTCTTTCACTACAAAACTCCTAAGAAGGTGCTGTCACAACAGAACAGTGGCACTGGACACCCTTACCCTGTAAAAATGAAAAGTGCAGAGACAGAAAACAGTTTATGTGATGACAAACGCAGTTAAAAAGTCTTCATCCTTTTTTCTATATTTTTGCTTCTTTCCTCCAGTCCTCTATCCCCTTGGTCATGCTGATACAACCATACACTGAAGAAAATTGTATTGAAGTGATTTGACTTGAAAGCCAAATCAAACCAAAAACCCACAAAAATCTGGATCTAGTTTATAGCACAACCCCACAAATAATCATTTGGCACAACACAGAAGTGGGTGAAAACAGTGCAGGAACAGTGCCTTATTAAACCAGCTTTGCTGGCTGAGAAAATGTTTGTGTAACCACACTTGGCTATACAGAATAGATGGTACTGAAGAATCAGATGTTTTAATTTTTCCCTAGTCATTCTGCCCATTTCTAGTTGGCCAGGTTAAAATTTTCTACTCTTTCTAGTGGACCAAATGACAACTTGGTATCTGTCTGTTAATTCCTTGCTGTTTCTCAATCACACTCTCCCCATCCAAGGAAGCACAACATGTTTGTGGAGTTGAATGTCTCAGCAATGTGCAGTGCAACTGCCTTCATGTTAGCAAAACAAGAGGAGTGGTCACTGCTGCCTTTATCAGTCTTAGAAGCTGCAGTGTTCTTAGTTAACCAAACTGGAAAGATGTGTCAAATGAGGAAGCTAAATTTACACATCAAATCACAAGTGTGATCTTTTTCTTTTGCAAAGAGCAGCATACATTGTTTTCCAGTAAGCCATGACAGGTAAATGCTCAACACAGACTGAAAAGCCAAGAAAAGAAAAAAGTATTTATTGTGCCTTCGTATATATTAATTATAACTAAGAAAATGAAAGCTTTATTGCAAACACATTTTGATCACTGAATGACAATGTTCTTTCACATTTCAAAAACGTTTTGAGATCCCCAGAGAGAAGATAAAGTGTAAGCCTTACTGTTAAAATTACCACCTCATCATCCTTAGAGAAACAGTACACAAAATGCTTATGGTGAATTTTAATGCAGTAGAAACGCAGACACTATGTCTCTGTGACAATTTTTTTCCCCATTTTAGAGAAGCACTTGGGCCCAGATGTCACCAGGTGAAATTCAGCAGCAGATGTCCTGTCAAAGGCATGCCAAGCCAGTTAAATTTATTTTAGTGATCTGCTGGCACTGCAGTGTAAATGGCTCAGTGTTATTAACTGAATTCTCCTGGCTCACCTGAAATGGATTTAACCTCATTTTTGTCTTACAGGAAGAACCACACAAGAGTAATCAGATTAGTTTAGAAGTTCCTAGAATTAATAAAGAAGATGTTTATATTGAACTACGTGGCAAGGAACAACAACTACTACCAGCAGGTTTCATGCTTTTCCTATCAAAGACCCAGAAGGAAACTCTACCATCTCATTTCTATGCCAGTATCACGGCATGTCTTTGTGCAACCATCTTATTCTGACAATTTTGCTAATGTGATTTTTGGAGATGGGTTGAAATAAGGACCTTAGCTGGGAATGCCAAACTCTGAAGTGGTACTTCTTCCTAACCCTACTGACAAGTACAAGTATTTCCACCAAGCCCCAACAGAAAGATTTAACCTTCAAAACTGAGTCTTTTTGTTCTTTTCTGGTTTTATTCTCCATCCAAAAATATAATTCCCTATATTATATCTTAATAATCTGCAGTGCCTTTCCCAATACAAATAAGGCTCTGAAAAACACCTGCAGCTTCTCATTAAGTATCCCTGGATCACCAAAGGATTTGTTGCTTCTGGTTAGTTGGAGAGCACAGGTCAGTGACCACAAAACCACGAAGATCTAAACAGCTAAGGATTGCATGCTCCTAACATCTCCCCAGAGGTTCTGCTGTCCTCAGTAAGCCACTGATCCGAGCTAATGACCCACATCCTGCCCACTAAAACAAACCCTGCATTGACACTTGTTCCTGGCTTTTGGCTCCAAACTTTCCTGTGCTGTCTTCTGCAGGTGTGGTAGCCCTGGTGGCCTCCTGCCAGCAATACCTTTGGACCAACCTGAATCTTTCTACAACTTCCAACCTGGACAGACAGCTCCTCTCCCTGCAGAAGAAACCAGCAAACGATCATTTCTCATCACTGGCTTGCACCCGCTAGACTTGGGAACGTGGGATGACAACACACCCAAAACTCAGCCTGTCCCATAGCTGCTCCCTGCCTCCACTTGCTGCCATCACAGCTGCACACACTGTGTTGAGAACTTTGGGGAGGAGATCCGCCTGGCTTGCCCATGGCCAGCAGCCAAGAGGGAAGGATAAAGCCTGGCTGGACTTCTCCCTTCCCACACTGCCCAGAGCCAGTTCCTAATCCCAACGCTGTCCTTCTCCCTGCCACCCTGGGGCAGTGCCAGCAGTGAAGTCTCCTGACCCAAGTTCATCTGATTTAAACACAAGGCCATAATTTCCTTTCCTGAAGTCATCCTGGCTCTTCATCACACAACTGTCAATTCCTAGATTAACTTCTTTGACAACATCCTCATTCATTACACCAAACTGATTCATGTCCTGAACACTGCGCATGTCATGCTCAAAGGGAATGCTGCTCCGCTAGAAAAACGGCTGCAATGATGTCATTCATGAGTGCAACACAATATGTATGAATAATAAGGCAAAATCAGAGGCACAGAAGAAACCACACATTTGGCTTTTCCTAACTTCAAGAGGTTTCTGCCACTTTAAAGTTCTTTTCATGTTGTTTTCCAGTGCAATGCTACATACTCTTTGTTAAGCACTGACAGTGGGGTTAGTGCCACAGTGGAAGCAGAAATAAGGAGAGTCTCTGTCTTGAGGAATATCCTTTCAAGCAAAAAAGATGCATAAAGAGCCTGAACCCCTGTGGCCTCATAGAACTTCATGATCACCTCCCACCACCAGCAAAGTGAAACCTACAGGCATCACAACCCTGTAACACTTACTAGGAGACACGTGAGAATTCCTCAGGTGGAGATAAAGCTAAGCCAACAGTAAGTCTATACTGTTACCAGTCTAGAGTATGGCAGCATTTACAGCATAGATTAAATATATTAAATCTGCCATGTTCAACCGATCTTCATTCATAAACCCAGTCTGGGTAGGTTTGTTTTCTGAGAAAACAACTTCCACTTTAAGCCTCCTCAGTATGGAGGCTACGCCCTAGAATTTACTTCATTAACTTTCATTGTTCTAATCAGTATCACATCCACTTTTGCTCTGCCTTACAATTAGCATCACACAACATCACACACTGACATTTTTTTAAATAGAGTCAGAGCTGCATGCAAGAGACAAGCACCAAGAAAAAGCAGCACTACCTTCAAATCTGCCCTCTTCTTCCTTGCAAGCCAGAGTCCTCTCCTTGCTATGTTCACTGTTTTCATTTCTAAAAAGTGCTATTTTAATATGCCAAGAATTTCAGGCACTCAAAAAATTTGTAGACATGTTCGAGCTTCTGAATAAAAAGGGTCACTCTATGCTAAATTAAAAAGGACTGAATAATCACTTACTTTGAACAAAGACTCTTTGTTTTCTGAAGTTGTTGCTATGCACATTGATGTGAGAATATAGCTTGATCACAGGAAACAAGAAAGCTCTGTAGTTTGCAGGTTTTGGGCTTACAACTGCAGCCCTGTTCAGAGTGGTCACAAAGACACCACTTGATTTTTCACCCGTATTAGTAATGAAACAATCTCTCTTCTTGCTAATGTTTAGTGCTGCACAATTAATACACAACTGCAATACAACTGACATGTCTTTATGGGTTTCGGGGCTGTAAAGACTGTTTTTCTGTATAGTGTTTCTTAGCATTTCAGACACTGAGTGGTACCAGCAACGGGCAATGGGTGATGGTTTACAGTTCGTCCAGCTGTGCCTCTTCATAGCCAGTTCACGTGGAGCAAGCCACATCCCAGACCTGCTCAGGGTGTCCCAAGGCCTTTTACTACGCATTTTGGACATGGTCTGATGTTCTCCATAGCACAAGGCAAGGCTGCCTCAGAGAAACCATGCTTTCAGGGCAGAGTTGTGCCATGAGCGATAAAGTTGGAGGTGGAGAAGACCTACTCAAACCCTGGAAGTCTGCTGTGCAGTTTTGAGTGTAGACCAGTAGCCAAAGGAGCTCTCTGGCCTCAGACCAGACCTGGGTATTTCAACAGCACAGGGTGTTACATTTGCAGTCACATAGTTTTAAGTCCTCACTTGTAAACGGGCCTTTAGCCAAGGAAAATTAGTTTACAAAGCATATTTCATTTAAGAATAAATGAAACAGAGCCATGAATATGTGAAGTTACTTTGGGAGCAGAGGCAAAAAAACTGCAAACGTTTCTTGCTGTTGAGTGGGTCTTCAGTAAGACATTCAAAACCTGGGAACAATTATCTTCTCTTTGACCATAATGAACTACCATCTTCACTAACCCTAGCATCAAAGAAATTTAGCTATTGCTGCCCTTATCCAGTTACTGCTGAGCAAAGACGGTAACTTCAGGCTGGAGAGGCAGAAAAAATTTCTCAAAACCCTTCCCAAAAAAAGAGTCTGGTTTAAGACTGCCAGGATGTGAAGGTATTGTCTTGTTCTCTACTGAAACATGAGCATATATAGTGTGAGGCACCAAAGTGGCTTAGTAACCCAGGAATAGCAAGCAGTGCAAATAATTTCATAAAGCAGCACATACAGAGATGGTCTTTTTGCCACAGCATGATATCAGTGACAATTTGGACAGAGCACTTGTCAGCTGTCAGTGAACTGTAATTCACTTGATTTTGTCAACCCTGCATTACAACACAATTTAACACTGAAAGAAACTTCATTAATCAGTTACTCTCATCTGACAAGGGGACATGGTAATATTACTGCTTTTTACATGTGAGAAAATAGGGTATCAATTAAAAAATTGGAATGGACTGCCTACCTAAAGGACTTTTCTAATAAAATTGGATGTGTTCTTCTGCCATTGCTAATACTAATCTTCACTGACTGTATGTATTTAGTGATGTTCTTATCAGGAGATTTCAAAATGCACCTAATTTATTCACAGTAGCTCTATAAAACCTTTAAAACAGGCAGATCACAATGACTTTCATTGGGTCAGTGGCAAAGACATCCAAAGACATACAGTGCACTCACTTTAACCTGTAGCCCACTTCCAAGCATGTCCCAGACACAACATCAGGTTTTGCTTAGGCAGAGGGATTAGTGGGCGACATTGGAGAAGACTCTGCTCCTTATTTCCTCTGCAAAACTCAAGACTAAACTGTTGATAAGATTTCAACAACATAAAAGTGCCTTACTAATTTCTTAGCTATGTAACAACTAGAAATAATCTCAGAAAAATAGAAGTACCTACTTATAACGTATGGAAGTTTGAATTAAAATCAGCACCACTATTTTCTGTCCCCTACTCTAATGTAGAGGGAACTAGAATAACGTATAAAGTCAAATTCTCAGGATGTAAAAAAACCAACACCACCAAGGCTCTTGCTTGCCTGATTTTTTGGCTCTTCAGTTTGGTTCTGCTCTGTTAAGCTAGGATGAAATCACAGCAAACACTACACTAACTCTTCTGTTAATTAACAGCCTGCTTCGCAACTGCACTTTTCATTCCCACAAAAAGTGCTGCATTTCCACAAAGTATCACTTGTAGTAAGGCATTCAAACATGCTAATCGCAGCTTTGCCTCCCAGGGAGATGTATGAGCTTACTCTGCATTAGTTAAAGGCTTCCAAGTTGATTTCTTTTTATTACTGTTATTACAACTTCGAAAAAAAAGAATTTGTTTTATTTTTGCAAACTTGCACAAATCCAGCTCGAGAATAGTGATGATACTAAGATATGCTTTATGAAATTACATGTAACCCAGTTCAGTTTACAACAGCATTACAGAAAAACAGATAGGAGGGGGTTGGGAAGAAAAATTCTTCAGATGTCTCTGGGTTTTTTTTCCACATAGTTGGCTATGATGGGAATGGGATAGAGAAGTGACTGCAGATTGTGCAAAGCAGATGTGACTGTGAATTGCAACATACGCAAATTGTTCAGTGTAGCTTCCTATAAACTTGGCATATTAATTTTTAAAATTATCTTCACTTATATTTTTATTGAGCATTTGAAGCTTTATTCCTCTGTTTAATTTTTATCCTGCTGCTGGACAGTTAGTCGAAGATTGAAAAACTTAGTCACAAGACAACAGGATTCAGCACTTGGCTATGGTAAATTCCTGTTTACTGCAAACACTGACGTATTTGAATAAAGAATCTGGGTCAAAAAAGCACAACAGAGGATGATACCTGTCTTTGTACTGAATAGCAGGCAGCTGGGAAATTGGTGAGATTTAGCATAAAACCAGTGTGAAACTGCTTCAGTTAGATGATTTATTTTTTTTAAAAAGACATTTTAAATGTTCAGCCAAAGTAAGAAAAGTTGGTGTTGTTTCCTGTTGAATTAAGGCTTCACTTTGCAGCAGAACTAGGCATCTGGGGCTCCTATTTTTGTATCCACGCAGCAGTGAAATTTGTCTTGCTAGGAACAGCAGCGCTGATTGTGTTGCTAAACAAATTAGCGGGAGACTGGACCTGTAGTTCTTGGAAGAAGCACTCTTCAGAACAGTTGTCCACTGCCAGAGAGAGAAACAGAGAGAAAAGATGCCTCCAAGAACACATTATTAGGAAACTGCCTGTGAAGAGAAGCCCCAGGGACCTTGCTCTATTTTGAAAGCAGCTGCTTACTGATAACATATGATAATCTGCCTGGAAGATTCTAGGGTAATGTTATAACAAGAATAAAATTGATGATGCAATTTTTGACCATGTGTAAGTGGTGGGACATTGTACAATATTAAGAAAAAGACAAAAACCAGGCCACTGTGTGAACAGAATCTCTGGAGTGCACGAGGAGTACGTTAACAAGGCATGGAGAAACACAAAGGAGCCAGAGAGCTCCAAAACAATTTATAATGAGTCACCATTCTCCAAAATAACAAATTATCACAGAAAATATATCCAGTTGTTATTCAAAGAATATGGCACTTTCTGAACCAGATCTTGAAAAGAGTAATTTGTCTCTTGAAACTGAGCATTCAAATGAGCCTTTTTTCAATGAAATGTGCAATCAGTACCTTTTCTAAAAACAAAAATTCAATAGACAAACACATACATACATAAAACATATAGATAGATGTTACCTCTTGAAGATGTTGCCCTATTGAAAAAGTCACACACCGAGAGTTGAAGGCTATTCCAAAGTCCCCACACACAGAGCACATTATGCATTGTTAAGTCTGCTAGTTGCATTTGTACACAAATTTGTTCAAACAAAGCTAGCAGAATTGGTTTTACTTTTTTTCCCCTGAAAATATATACGCAAATTACATATACAAAGCCTTTACTAGCTCGATCTCACTAAATGTTTTCAGTGGGACTAACAAAAGTCTAGAGTAAATTAATTTAGCTAATTGGTATCACTGCATAGGGAAGAGCAAGGCAGATTAGGCTCCAATCTACAATGCTAAAAATAGTCAAATACACTTGCTGTAGGCATTTAAAAAATACTTTAAAAGAAAATAAATAATTTTTTTACGCTCCTCTAAATCCACACCTTCTTGCAAAAGTTAAGTCCTGAAAACACAAATTAAAAGCCCAGGACTTCTCTTGTGGAAACCACTGAAAGATCTGCCATGAGAACAAATGGCAGCCACATCAATGGCAGTGGAAATTGTAGATAAATTAATTGTCTACAAACACACCTTTACTGAAAAAAAAGTCAGCATAAGATTCATTTGTTACAATATAGATGCTAGGTGTTACAGGCTCAATTAGTGAAATAAAAAGTTAGAGTAAATCCATCATTGTCAATTAAGATGTATTAAATGTAAGATTGTCTCTGGCGTTCTTACAAATGTAAAGACATTTACCCTTAGGCTATTGTTAGGTCACCCTCTATATGTGAACATTAGCCTGTCACCATAATGCTAGAATAATATATACATTTTAACAGGCTATTTTCCTCATTTAAAGATGAACTGTTAGGCAAAAAGCCTCTCTCCATACTAGTGCTTTAGCATGTGTTAAAGAACTCAACAGCAGGACCGAGCATTTTTGCTTAAACATTGGGTTAATGTCTTTTGTCTTACTTTCTCTCCCAGTCCTTTCTTCAGGGAGGGGCTCTGAGCAACGAATCATCTTGATCTATTAAATTTCTATCATGTGTCTCTTTCGAAAGGCTCAGGCTGCTTTACCTTTAGCTTTGAGAAGATTTTGAACTTGCGTATTTTTTTTATATGGGTGTTTTCTTCACCTCTAAAAAAGGGGCAATAGGTTTTGGGAACTCACAGAAATCCTGGAAGCCTGTCAGCTCCCACTCCCACACACCTCGAAGACGGGATGCAGCAGCTCAGGCTGCTCGGTGAACAACCATGTTGTTGCACTTGAAGGAGATGCTTTCGCAACTCAGATGAAGTGTGCTGACAGCCCCGAGTAAAGTGGGACCCTGACCTGCTGTTGGGCTTGATATACTCCTGAAATTCTCCAAAACTTCTTTGGATGACCTTGTGCATTTATTGTCCTCAAGAATCCTACTCCTACTGCTTAACCAAAAGTGACAGGCAGACTGTTCCCATTGCATGATTACACAGATACAGGAGCAGAAAGAAGAACCCATGTTTTCCCATAGAAAATCAGGCCAATTATCAGTACTAGCACTCCCATTAGGGCAAGACAACCAACGCTGTGGAGAAAAAGACATTTTTCTCTAAATGCCACCCTGCTGTCCTCTCCTATCCCTGCCCACCAGCTTTGAAGAGGGCAAGATACAGCTCTCCGTGGATTCACCAGGCACAGTTTCAGCCATCTCACTGAATGAATCTGAAGGTAGAAACAAAAGAATCGTAACATTTTATTCTACACACTGAACCTCAAAGGTCTTGATCTTGAAATGTCACTGGTCAGAAATGTCCAAATAAATATGCTTCAGAAGAATTGTAACCTTTAATAAAAAGGTACAAGTACCCTCTAAGGATATATGTCTTCAGCACAAATACAATGTATACAAATAAAAACAAATCCAGCACCACAGCTGCTCTTTAATGACACTTAATTTACATTACAAAACCAGAACTGAGCGTTCATGGACCTGGCAAAGGATTGAAAAGACTTTATCTTCAAATTGCTACTAAAAAGAGCCTCCATTTCCATAGATGTGTCCCAATGCATTACCTTTACAATAATGAGTGCTAGCAGATCTAATCAGAGACAGGTGCTTAGTGAAATACAAATCCATAGTCAGTGTCTCCTTCAGACAGGAAAATTCACCTCAGTAATCTCCTTTTTTTGCAGAGAGCGAGCCAGCTTTAAGTCCCTCTTGAAATTTCAAACTAGGGTTTAAATAAGACTAGTGAGAGGTATTGTTATTATGTTGACCACCTGCCTGAATGCTTGACATAGGTATGAAGTAGATCATACAGCATATGAGTCAACAAGCCTTGTGATCAGTGGTGTCAAAGGCTGACAATACATCTAATAATAACCAGCACAGGCACCTCCATATTCAGCATTCATTGCTAGGAGTCAATTATCCACCATCTATTCAAGGGCCTTTTGAAGTCCTTCTTGTGTTACTTGAAAATAAAATTACATCAGGTCAGGTCAGTTTAAATGGCTGGATTTCTTGTTGGCTGAAATCCACATCTCTCTTTTTTTGGCTGTACTCCAATGCTAGCTAAAAAACTTCTCATAAAGCTGCAGTCTTCTTTTTTCTTTTTTTTAAATTTTATTTTAGAATTAAGCTTTCTGTTAACACTGAAAAATAATCCAAGCTACCATTCACAGAGCTAGAACTCCTTGAGACCAGTAAGCTTTATTTAGGTTTGGCGCCAGTGACCATCCAGACTTTCTCTTCTCCAGCAAAAAGAAAGCATCCATCAACCCAAGCCCAAGATTTTAAGATCAACTGCTCCTCAAGTGCTCTGCTACAGCCCCTGTTCTCAGACTGCTGAGGTTTGCCATAGATCTCAGTGAGACAGGCAGTCCAGAACCCCTGAGTTCCAGAAGAGGGAGCATGGAGTAAGCTGCCTTAGAAGGGCTTTCAGCAGACTGTCATCCAGCTTTCTTCTCACCTCTTCAGTTTCAGAATCCTTATTCTGATACACACTCCACATTATTTCTCTGCTTTTTTCTTGTTATCCATTTAGATCATAAAACTGGCTTCTCCTTTCAGCTACTTATAAGCTGATCTGCTACATCACTGTCAGAAATTCATACCCCACATAGAAAATTGTCACAGTGACACAATTACAGTGATACATATTAAGTTTAAATATTTCTTTGATGAAGAAAACAATCCTGAGAGATGAACTACTTTGTTATGACAAAATTGAGACTACTATTTACAGCCGTGTCTGTACAAAGGGCAATTTAATGACGCCCCATTTTATACAGTGATCTGAAAACAATCTCCCTGTCCAAGATATGTTTAAGAAAATACATATAATAATTTAATTACCTATTGGAATTTTATGTAGTCATGTAACACTTTTTGTAGAAATGCTGTAGGATTTCACTGGAGGGACTTTAGTTCTTTCCATGCTGCACAAGTATGTTTCCACTCCACCATTATTAGATGCAAAAGTGTCCCCTCCTGACAACACACTGTTGCAGCATTGTTTGTGCTTAGCATGGGAGGCACTGATGGCACAAATATTTAGCATAAATAACAGCGTAGAGACAACTATATGGATTTAATCTGCCATCCTGGATTCCAGCTGAACACCTCTATACCAGAACCTCTTATGAGAACTTCATATCAGCCCTTACACGTCTGCTACCAGGTACGTCTACATAATTTCTATTTAGCAAAATAACAAACAAAAATAAAATTATCACTGATGACAGAAGTCAAAAACATCTACCTGTTTAGACAACCCTGGAAATGTGATTATGGAAGTAACCATTTTTCCAGGAGTAAAGAATCAATCAAATAAAGAAACTATGCAGCTGAGTAGTGATATTCTACCAGCAAACATGGAGGTACGTATCCAATCCATGCAACGTGTCAGAGAAAATGTGGTTTCAGAAAAGGAAAGGATAGCCAGCTGAAGAAAATCTGGTGCAATTTTTCTCTTCCACTATCTGCTGAATGATCTAAGGTGACCACGGCTCAGTGTCCCCTCCTGTAAGCATGGCTAACAGTCCTGATGCTTTTCCTTTCAATGTACTGAGAAGTCTCGTGGAGAGATTAAGAGGTAATTTAGGGTACAGCCAGAGATGTCATGATAAAGCTCCAGAAAGAACTGAAATGCTCAGAAACCTCTAAGTGTCTCTCCATGACAAGTGATGTCTTGCTCTGCCATATGGATGAGCCCATTTTGCTGTGAGTAGCTGAGAACCAGTTATAACAACACCTTTGAAATTCAATAGTAAATTCTGGTTTCTTCATCTTTTTTCCATTCCTCCCAGGTTCGAGGGATCAAGTGTATCAGTGGTAAAACTTTTGAGGTATTTTACATCCTTTCCCTTGTCCCCCAAGAAAGTTAAAGACTGAGTCTTAAACCACCAGTGGTGGTTCAGCCATTGGTACATTTGTATTGAAAAAACCCCTCAAAACCTACATTTATAGTTGGGAAAGTTATTCCAGGAAGCTGTGAGAGAGTAAAACAACAAGACCTCATTGAGGAGCTCATTTTAGAGAAAGCACAGCAGGATGTGCAGCCACAGAAAAATAATATTCAAAAAAACCTGACCTAGATAACAGTATTTCTCAGTGACTAGAATTCATTAAAAACAACAGATTAAAAATGTACTGCACAGGATTCTTTGAAGCCTGAGTGTCATACTCAGTTTAAACAACCCAACTTAGCTGAAAATGAAAGCAACTTTTATTTTTTCCCTTACCAAAAAATAACAACAAAGAAAGCTGCGAGTTCTGCTATTAAGAAGAAGTTAATAATGAGTCAGTATATGAAACAATGCTCTGACTTTGTAGGGTTTTATGAGTGAATGCTGTCTTTGGCTATGAGCAAAGCTGATGAGCTCACAAACCTGAGTGCTCTTTCCAAAGGGATACCAAATCCAAAACTCAGTAGAAAGTCTTGAGGTTTACACAGTACAAAACTAAAGTATTTACACATTATTTTAGTGAGAAAATCATGATTAAATTATGCTGTCTCATGGCAGAAGGGCATTAGGACATGTTTGGAAATCTCCTCCAAACTTTTCCTACTTCCCTGCTTCTCCCTGAGTGCTACAGTGAAAACCCTTCTCACAAAAGGAGGCTCAGTTGTGTACCCTCACAGAGAAGAAGAAAGGTGAATCAAACCCTTTCCTCCCTGAGAAAGCTTCAGAGTTGTACCTCTCCACTCCAAGAAGGTACTTGAATGCTTCTAGACTCAAAGCTAAGCATGTGCTTAAGCACTACACTAATGCCAAAGTGCCTTTTTACATCAAGCCTTAACCCTACAAGTAGAGATGGTTTACTTTAAAAGCTTTACTGTTGTATAAGCATGAATAAAGGGATGGGATTAATGAACCTATACATCTTTTTCTGTAAAAATAATATGGTGCATCACAAAATACTTTCTAGTAAATTCAAAACTTTAGATCCCTACAGAAGGCCCTCTGGACATTTCAAAGACACTCTCCTCACCCAACAAAAACAATAACCTAATTCCTAGTTTAAAATTTCCTAAAAGAGAAGAATCATAGTACATAAACTATGTACATAATACATCATCATGCTCACCATATTCAATGAGTTTGAGAGTTTCTTAAAAATTACTCCAGAAGCACCTCTGAATTGGACAACTGCTTCATACCTACTGACTGCATGGTTAGCCATTTGTCACTTAAGAGTATTTACTTTTGCCCTAAATCAGCTACTGGACTGAAACTTAAGATCTTAGTCTTTAGAAAACACTACAACAATGTAAGTAGGTAAGTGTACTCCATTCTTATAGTTACTTATTTACTACTTGTATTTAATATTCACTTCCTATCCACCAAGTCTTTTCTGAGAAAACTCATTAAAGGATCTCAATTAGAAGATGACTACAGTGACTAGCTAATATAGGGCTCCTTTATCCCCTGAAGATAGTAAACTACTGGTCAATCAGGCTGCAGGAAAGAAACGGTTCATTGCAACTTCTGCAATCTGGACTGTAAGCACACTGAAAAACATTTCCTACTGGATTTAACGGTGGTGACTGAAGAGGTTGCTGGTCCTCCCATCCTATTCCCATACCACGCCATTGCCGCAGTTAAATCTGATGAGTTAGTGACTCAGAGCTCCCTGACGCCTCAGCTCACACGCTGCCTCAACACCAAATAAAACTTAAAGGTGGATTACACTGCCCTCAAGCTGGGAGCTGCAGTGGCTGGGGAGCAAGCAAACTACTTTTTGCTATTTTTACCTCAAGGATAAGGAATTCCAGCAGAGGCAGGGCAAAGTAAATGGCAATAACTTCTTAAACTGCCTCAGCCTGAATCAGTGGAGCTCTTCAATCACAGTCTACAGAGCAAAATCCAGCCCTGCTCCTCATCTGCTCAAAATAAATTACCTACAATAGGATTTGCTAAACTATACTGCCATTTGCTTTCTTTTGTTGGTCAAATCCCTGAAAATATCTTTGGAACTAAACTTTTATAACTCATTTCACCAAGTAGGTGACATTTCCTCTTAGACAGACAGTTCTGCCTAGTAAAGCAGCTACCTGGGTGGCTTTGGATCTTGGCTAAACTTGCACACTTATCAGAATGAAATCTGACCAAAAGAATTTCATGTGTACTTTTGTAACCCTTGTATTTTAGAGTTAGTATTTTTAGCCCTTGCAGATTGTCATCTTCTTAGAGGGTCAGAAATTGAAAGGAAAACTTGGTATCTTAAAATCAATGCTCTTCCAAATGGGATTTACGCAGATTGTCTCAGAAGTCCTAACACAACTAACACCTGTCCAAGTGCCTCTAATGACAGTGACTCCTTGGCAATCATCTTCAAGATCTCCCTAATATTTTCTTTCTTACTCTTATGAACAATACATAACTCACTGTATTCAGACTTTAAGCCTATATGTAACATAGAACTGCTACAAGGTCCTCCTGCTGATTCAAAGATCTCTGGCAGCAGCCTTTTGCTGGATGCTGATTTACTCTGTTATCTGGTGTTTCTGCATTGTTTCCATCATCTCAAAGTTCATCGCATGGTTGACAGGCTGGATGGCTAACATAGGTTATGCTACCCTAATGTCAGAGTGCACACTACCTTCATCCCTCTGCCCAGAAGCTGAACGGTAGCATTGCTCCCAATTTTTACGTGATCCAATCCCACTCCAAAAACTTTGAAAAAAACAGTTCCAAACTATTTTCATATTTTACTGTTCAATCAGAATCATGACGCTTTTCTTCTGTAACTGGATACATGTTTCTCCTTTGGAGGACACCATTTCCACTGTATGGTACATGGTCAAAAAATCCTTACTCCACACCTGATGTGTCAAATAACTCTGTGTTAGCCTTTGCGCCTAAAATTGTCTGAACTGTTTAATGCTTAATAAAGGAGTTTCTTCTTGCATGCATGAATCTGAGGTTTCTACTTTTAGATCCTCAAACTCCAGAAAAGGGTACAGCTTGCTGTTCCTTTAAATTTAGTTACTTCATTTTATTTGAGCCACTTCTTATGAGGAACAGTTCAGTATGAGTTTGGGTCTTCAAAGCTAATTTACAGGCAAAGCTGGCAAGAACAACAGGAGATGGACAAATGCAATGTGCCACAACACTCAAAGTAAATGGGCTTAAATTAGGTAGGGATAGTGCCACTTCAGCTCTGAAACAGGAGCTTGTTCTGTGGGAATGTATATCTGATCTCTAATACACAAAGGGCAAACTGGGAGCAACTTCAGGACATTCACTGGATTTATAGCAACAACTGAGGAGAAGAAGATAACTGGTTTCATAGAATGTAGTTCAAAAAGCTAAAGCAGGCTGTAGGCCTGTTGTCCTCCCCCTCCCCGAGTCCATACAGACTTGCAGGATGTAATTCATTGCTTACCTTTATGTACAGTCTCACTAAAATCAAAAGGATTTAAACCATTTACTTACTTTTACACAATGGTGAGAGACATGAACATAATGTTCAACTGCTCTGTGGAGATGGGACTTAAGTAAGACAAGGCAAGTAACAGATTAAATCAATTAGTACTGCTCTGTGCTCCTGTGATTGCACAATAATTAAGACATGGCTGAAGAAGTGGCAAATCATACTCTGTATCCCACAAAAAACAGACTCATAAATTAACGTCACTGAGGTACTTCAAACATATGGATGGTTGTACCACAGTCTTGAACCTGTCTTTTGGGATTATTTTTCTGTCTGGTTTACTTCACCAGGAATAGGAGAGTCCTAATGGAGACTTGTTCCCATCATTGGGAGATAAATTTTAAAGTTCTGATAAGGTAAAATTAATGTGCTAAAATGCAGGTAACTCACCTAAGGATGAGCCCCCTCAGACCCATGTCATAAGTCATTATTACTTCAGTCCCTGCTCCAGAGACATCAGAAAAGGCTGTGGCTTAAGCCATTCTCTGAAACACAATTTTGGTGACTGTAAAATCCAGTCTGATCCACAAATATAAATCCAAATTATCCACAGTGATTGACAGTTATACTGTTCTGCAAAGTCTTAATAGGTCTCAGAAAAGTTGATGTGTGCAGAACTTACCATCAGAAATAATTTCTTTTTTAAAAAATGAAAATCTCATTGCAGATAGGTACAAACAAATTACTTTTAAATTATTTTAGGAAAGCTCTTTTGCATTTACCAAAGCAATCAGTTTTAAATCCCATACCTCAGGCTTGAAAGCCTAGAAGTACCTCTTTAGGAAGGTAGCATAGCAAGTAGAGGTCAAGTAATAGGCACATTTATAACCTAATTCTGTGATGACTGTCACATGATGATCTCCACATACATGTGTACACATTCATAAATTTTTAACTGTATAGTGTACATACTTTATGAGGGCATTAAAATACATATATGTATTATTCATAACAATATTAACATTGTGCCAGGCTGTGTATTAATTTAATTTAATGGAATTTCCAATTATACAAATATTAGTACTTCTTCCAAAAAAAGTAGCAAAAAGGAATTATCTTTTCCTTTTTTATCTTATAATTTAAATTAAAAAGATACTGAAATTTACCTTAATTAAAAAAAAAAGGTACCAGTTTCATTGGGGATTTTATAAAAATATTATTCTCCGCTTTGCTTGTGGTTGTGCTCCTCAGACTTATTACTGCAATTCTTTTGCAGTTTGGTTAAATGTCAATGCTCCAATTACTTTAATAGTCAAACTGTGCGCTATTTTCACCACACAGTCATTCAGGCTTGTCATGTTTGACAAATCCAGTAATTGAGATGAACTCTTGGAGAATACTGACATGTAACCAGTCATTTCCTACTGCAGAACATTGACCTCTGCAGCGCACACCACAGAGGATTTATTCAGCAGCTTGAAAAAACAAACAGGCTTGTTAAGTTTAAGATCATCATTTCATACATCTCCACTCATTTCCTTGTTTATTCACTTTTTGTTCCACTGGGGTGGGAATTAAAACATTAGGAGCACTCTGAATAAGCACGAAAAAAGGACCACAGTAAATATTCTGAAAAATCATTGTGAATTAAAAATGGCCTAACAGATTACTAGAGGCTGAGTGCGCTGTCAGAGAGCCTCAAATCCCCTCTCAATGCTCCCTGTCCCCAAGCAGCTGCACCCCACCCCAGCTTCATTTTATTAACAGAAGAAGAAGGTATTATACAAATTACATAAAGTATCTATTGAACAGTGCTCGTTTCAGTCAGTCTTTACAGTACATTAACCCTTGCTGGGCCTTTTTATTTTCACTGTTCCTCCACCATGATGTCCTGCAGCCAAGGTGTAGGCAATGCATTGAAACCTCCCAGTTTACCTCAGATTCCCTGAAACAAGCACAAGCACTGCAAAATCTACTAAGTGTGTACTTGCTGGGCTGGCAGGTCCTTTGGTGATGCCTTTGGGACAACCATCAGTGTCTGACAGGTTTGGACAACTACAAGCCCATCACATTTGTATTGAAAAACAAATATTTTGCAATGCCAGCTGCTTATTGCAACAAGAAAATGCAACAAAGGTCTTGGATAAGGATGCAACCTAATTCAGATGCAATTCTGAAGCCCCACTGTGATTTACATCAACTGGGAACCTGATGCTACTTTTGCTATGGAAGTTTCTACAGACCTTTCTACCAGAATTTAGCCTTTCTTTGAATTAACCACTAACATTTCATATAATGAAATAAAACCAAAATCCAAACAATAAAACTGTAAAGAGTTGTGATCAAAAGCAAACAGTGGACAGTAATATAAGAATAAATAAACCAGATGGACAATACCAGCTTCCAAGAAATGACCTTTGCAGTTTCCAAAATTAAACATCTCTCTGAATGCTTCTGACTGCCTTAATCAGAGACAGTGGCTGGTTTAGAACACACATTACCAAACTGGGCTTAGAGGAGACCTTGCTTCATGTCCCTTACCTTAAAGACTTTTTGCTTGATCTTCAGCAAGTGAATTAATTTATCTGTTTTACAAGCTGATGGATTGCTCTTCCCCGTAGTCTTTGAAAGAAATGGGTTAACTACCACAGGCCACTTAAGATTCTGCAGGGGATAAAGACCTTTTACATACCAAAGACAGTACATCCATACAATCTTTTTCATACATACTAATTCACAACCAATTATATGGTAACCACCAAAGCCTGAAAGAGCATCAGGAAACGTCTGAGAAGCCAGAATAAAGAGAAAAAATAATTTTGTAGGAAAAGAAAAGCTAGAAATTACTTGTGCAAAATCCTATTTCCAGGAAAACAAAACGGTTCAAATACCCAATAGAAGTGGGAAGTGACTAACTAATCTGCTGCACTCTGATTAAATTACTATAGGTTTGTTTTCATACTCTTTCTTCCAGTATTACTTTTTCCATTAGGTGTGCACTGCTCACCTGAGAGATACAGACCAGAAACCTACAAGGCTACTTGGAGCACCTGATAGTGTACAAAGCTGAGGAGATGGTCAGCAAGAACAATGCTCCCTCTCAACGCCAAGGTCACGTAACCCATATCAAGGAGGAAGGAAGTTAACTGCCCTTTCAGCTGGAGGCTGCAGATTCTGGCCCTTTCCGTGGGAATGCACAAGATCTTCACGAAAGATGGTGGTTAGTCACTCATACATCACGCATTCAAACAGAAATTAGCCTGTGGCACAGGGCACAGCTGACTGAAGCAATTCACTGCATTTGCCTTGAAGAGTCTGACTCAAAGAGGAATAGAGGACTGGCTCTAAATAAGAGTCCTTTCCACAATCCCACAATCCCTACTATCTCCATTGGTCACGCACACTGTGTCCTTCCTTATCCATTTGCAGAGACCACTTATTAACTTCCTGTCTATTCACATGACACAAATCCAGTTGAGTCCTGTAACAAGGAACAACCAGTAGCAAGAAGGTCACAGCCGCTCTCCCGAGGTACTGCAAGCTGAAGAGCAGTGTTCCCTAAGGGCACCACCGTCTCTTGTACCATTCCCATGCGACCGCAGCTGCTGAAGGAGTTTCCGTAAGTGTCAAAGCATTACACAGTCCTAATCCACAGTGCACCTGTAGGCGCCACCACAATGCAGAGAGGACAGCTCCTGGGGTTTAGCTGTGAGCCCCTATGGATAATGCGCATGAGGAGGCAGGAGGGTTGCTACCTCTCCAAGGCAGAGCCACAAGTCCTGAAGAACAGCACATGTGCAACACAGTAGTCAGTGCTCTGCTCTCCTCCCCACCCTACATCAGTTCCCTGCTATAAGAGTCCCCATCAACCTTATCAACTGAGGGAAAACAAATTATGTCCCATTTGCCAGTGCATGCTGAACAGATTTTACTTCCTCCTTCCCCATCCCCTGCTGGTACATGATCATTTTACATTACTAGTCCAGACAGTCTCACATTACATGCACCTGAGCAGATAAACCTTTTCCACCCAGAGACACCAGCCTTGCTACTCACACTCCAGGGCTTCACCATCTCCAGTAACAGTGGGGCTCTGGCATTCAAGTGACTGTCCCTCTCCATGCACATTTTTTGCCACAGCTGCAGAGTGGATTCCCACTATTGTACCAAAAAAAACCACCAAAACCAGGATTGCAACTCCAATACTCCACAAGGGCAACAAACTGTAGACCATAGTAGGGAGCAAATTTTTCAAACTAGAACATGATGACCTTCAGGGTATGATTAAGGAAAGTTGATCCTTCTGACAGTGGGCCTGCACTAGATGACCTTTTGAGGTGCCTTGCAGCACTCTTTCCTATGACTCTGCTTGCAAAGCCCCATTTATTAGACAGTATTTGTAGCAAAGACAGAGCTTGCATCCCTAGGTAGTACATACAATATATTGGCCTGTTAACTTAACCTGTTACTTATGTAACCTTATCTATGTTATCTGGTCACTAACACAAAATTCAGATTAGTTTCCAACAGTATTTAAAATTTTATTCACAGGTTAACTATGCAAAAAGTGAGACTTACTAGCCAGTGACTAGTAAGTCATTGGAGTCTTACTGAGAGACTGCTTTCCAACATTTCACTTTTGCTGCCATACAAAGCAACCTAACTGTACAAGAGGGGATTGCTAGTGATTATATAAGAAATAAACATGCTACGGAAATCTCCAAATTCAAATGTTGCGTGGTTGTTGTGGGTTTTTTTTTGGTTTTTTTGGTTTTGTGTTTTTTTTTTTTTTTTGCTGCATAAACATCCAGGGAAAAATGTATCTGCTCCTGATATGTGGGAGGGGAGCTGCCTCATAAAATTCATCTTTTAATAATCAGTTGTCAGTATCTCTCAGGGAACATTTTCAGACCCCAGAGACTGTCAAAGCCAGTTTTGCTGACTGTTTCAAAATCAGTCATATCTCTTCTGACAGTCTGAAAACAGCTTATCACATCCTGTTTGAGTTTTTTTTGAGGTCACATCCTTCTCTGCAATCAAAGTCGCAGCTTTGTCTGAAGAAAAGACTTTACTCTCACAGAAAGAGGCAACAGCGAGGAAGGAATAAGAGGGCAGGAAGAAAGCATTACTTATGGCTCTAAACTGGGAAAAAGTGAGTGACTGAGAGGAGCAAAAATGCAGGAGGACCAACTAGGAGGACTGTGGCTTATGCCTTCCAAAGATGCTACTTTGCAGCGTTGCCTGCAACCCAAGCAGGTGGGTGCCTTGACTTCCAAGAGAGTCTAGGATCGAAGGAGAAAAGTCTTTGGGAAACTTGTAATATATGGTCAAGGATGTATTTTTAAAGCTGTAACTCTTCAGGGGCTAAATCAGTACAGATATGATGGTGCTTGGTGGAAGAACAAGAACTGTATTAGAGTATTTGCCCAAAGCTTTAAGGAAGTATCAACAGCCTTTAATCAGTAATTAGATCAACAAGGGGCAGGGAAAGGCAAGTTGACCTACAGACCAGAAAACAAATGTGTGTTTGTGCACTATCAATCATACTCAAATGTTTAACTATACTGTATTTGAAGTGTAATTTGTTCTCAGTTACAAAATTAACAAACATTCCTTTCTTTAAAAATAAATTTGTGGTTTTCTCAGAATTTTAGTTCAGGTTCATTAATGGATTTTTTGATTCACAGATAGACAACTATGCTGGTTTATTTAAAAAAAAAAAAAAAACCAACAAAAAGGAGCCCAAATTATCTTCTAGATGTTAAAATGGCACTGCCTTGTAGGAGAATTCATGACTGCCATGACAATCTCCACTCATGTCTCCAAAGTCATGAATTACTCAATCTTCCTGTAAAGTACCCTAAAATATTCGAAGTGGAATGCTTACATCTATGAAGAATGCAATGAATTGATATTAATAATACCCAATAAAGGACTTATTAACACCTCTGTAATGGAGGAGCCAAAGGGCCTAATAAACAACCATATATTCTTTTGAAATCACCATAACCATTTTAATCTCGGAAAGAATTAGCTTTGGTTGTGTACTGAATACATCTGCTCATGCTAATGTGAGTGATCTTTAATATTCCTTACACTTACATTGCCAACAACAGTACTAGGTTCTTTACAGAACAGATGTAATCCTTGCCTTGGCAGGCTTATGGTCTTCAGAGACAAGAGTGAGAGTGGAAAGACAGCAGGAAACATTGTGCATACATTACTAAACACATTTGTGTGCAATGCAATTACCAGAGCGCATTTTCCTGAAGTGCCACTCACAGCCTCACATGTAGGAAAGTCTGTTCACATCAGGCTGCAGCCCACAAGTTAGAGGTAAAAAGGGAAGATCCTTTAGAGCTGATCCTAATAGGATTCAAAGGGCTCCACAAATAATTATCTCCTCCCATAACCAAGGAAAACTGACATAAAACACTCTCATTTAGCCATAATGCGGCTTTCAGAAACTTAGTGATGTAGAGAACAATAAAAGAACATAAACTAGTCAGGGTTTTTTGTGATACTAAATGAGATCTTCTTTTAATCATATTTACTTTATGGCTCTAGTGGCCATGATGCTTTTGGCAAAATCTTGAGTTGCTAAAGCATAATTTCAAAGCCCAGACTGAGCTTTTCTATTTGTTCTTAGAATTTACACCATTTAGGCCATTCTAAGACAATACATTTCATGGTACTTGTATTTTCTGCCATAAAATTTGTGTGTATTATACAGAATTTTTAACATATAAACATACACAGATAGTTGCAATATGCAGTCTACTTTTTTAATACATATACTTGCATGTAATTCATACAGTATGTAATACATTTTATGTACATATATGATTAGATGCAGTATAGTGTATTATTGCCCTTTTTCCTTTCACAGTACATTGCGAAACTCCTTGTACTGGCTAAACAACAAATAACAATAGAGGACGTTTGTTATGCATCTTGCTACATAACTAGATTTTTCCCCTTTTACATCTATTTAATTACACTGAAGTGAGAGTGCCACACAATTCTTAAACTAGAAAAACCTGAAAAATGAACAGCATCAAAAGCTTTACAGTATCATGACTCTCTAACACCTAACCTTAATATCTTAAAAGCATTTTACAGACTTGATCTGCATATTTATCTGTTTCCCTTTCAATCTGGGCAAGTGGAGTAGCTGTTGAAAATATCCTGTTAATTGCCCTCAAACAGCTGAGAAAAGATGAAATCCACAGGGTACCTTTAATGGATACTTTTTCTTTATATTTCTCTTATATTCATAAGTGTATACTAATACATCAATCCCTAAAAACCAATTGAAAACTTAAAATCACTTTGAGTGGAAACTAAATTTTATTCCTACAGGCACAAACCTGCAGATACCCAACTCTATTGCCTACACCGAAAACGAAGCTAACATAAAAGTTTCCAAATGAGAAGGAAAAAAGAAAAAATTCTTCCCAGAATAAAATTAAATATTAAGATGCAAAAACTTACACACATAACACATAGGCAGAGGAAGCCCGTCTTGGTGCTACAGTTAAGAAATCATGTGAACTTCTCTTTCTTGTTGGTTTTCATCCCACTAGAACCCTACCAACAAAATTATAACCATGTATTACAAACTGCCTACTTACTGTTAACACACACTTAATCCTGCCAACGCTGGTTCTACAGAAAACATCAGTGTGCAACCATAAATGAACAAAATTACCATCTGCACACTGAAGAACAGAATTGCAAACATAATTATATCTCTTACATGTAGTAAGTACACAGTTGTTTTAAATTTGGACTTACAACCTGTTTTTCAAATAACAGCTTCAGTCTGCTTCCAAGTCACCAAGGTAATGGCTGTAATAAGCAGCTATACCTCTTAATCAGCAAATGTCACAATAAGCATAGTGCATCTATCTATCTAATCTTTTTTGGCTGTGTTATTATGGTTTATGAGCAGTTTTACCACCCATATGTTATGCTGTCATGTTCTTCTAAAAGCTGGTTATTATGATTAACTGGAGAAAGTGAAATATGAATGCCTGTATAAATTGCAGAGATGAATGCTGCTAAAAGCAAGGTGTCCTAGGTCATCGGAAGACATGTCATACATTGCAGGCCATGCCACTTATTTCAGCAGGAAACCCACAGAATTTGCTTTGGCCTCTGCAAGGTTTTCTGACTCACTGCCACAGTTTGGCTTTGCATGGAAAACAACAGCTGATCCTCATTTGTTTCTACTCTACTAATATGTACCATGGTACAAAACACTAGAATCAATCCTTCTTCTCACCAACTGTAAAGCCAGATGCTCTAATGACTGTGTTATTCATCACATGAAGACCACTGTACCTCATGAAAAATTATCGATATCCTTTCTGACCTTAACGATACACTGAAATGTAGAGGACTGCTTTCATTAGGACAAAAATTTCACAATGAAATCAGACATCCTTAGATGCAGACACCTTCAGTTATGGTACAAAGTACAAGAGACACACAACAGGGTATAACTAGAAAAGAAAAGAAAATCCAAAAAACCAAAACCCACAAAAACACTTGAGATCCACAATGAATTAAGACTTGCACAGGGACCGACAGTGTAAGGCTGTCTGGGGCAGGAGAGGAACATTTTAGAAGAAGAGGCAAAAGACAGGAGGTAATTACTGGGCTCTGCTCAGCACTGAGGAGGCCCCACTTGGTGTTTGGGCTTTGCACTTGCATGGAGTGTGGAGTAACTGGAGAAAACTTAGAAGAAAGCAACATATGTAAGACCTTCCTGAAGGTCTGATCAGTAAGGAGAGACTGAAAGTTGCCGGTTTCCTGCTCTTAGAAAAAGATGAGAGTTTTCCAAGAGGAAAAATTTTTTATGAATGAGGACAGTGCTGTTTTCCTCCATGTCTGGACAAAAAATTACCCGTTTAACTTGAAATTAAAAAAAAAAAAAAAAAAAGGAGGGAGAAATGGAAAAAAGGCAATAATTCTGTGATTTTAATTAACAAGAGGTCAGACCTTCTAATTAAAAGGACCACAAAGCAGAGAAATAGACCACTGAATGCAATCCGCTTCACTGCAGATTTCTAAGAAAAAAAACTCTGTAGGAGATAATGTAACTATAAATAATTCTCTACCCTAGCAGAACTATGTGACCTTTAGAGATCCCTTCTAGCAGAAGCAGTGTAAGAACTGTGGTGGTCCACATAGCTGAGAGGAAGAGATGAGCCCCTTTCCCCTGCGGCTCAGCTTCCCATGCCAGCTGAGGAAGGGCTGGCAGGGTTCAGTGCTCCCATCCAAGGGCCTGCAGGAGTCACCCTCACAGCTTTCTGCCCTCCAGTACTGTATTTCTGAGACTGAGAATACAGGGCTGCGTATAAGGGCTGAGTGACAAAATTTCCATTTTCCTGTATGCAGGAGGAGTCAAATAATATACTTTCTTTGCAAGTCCCTCCTCTGTCAGCACATCATCCAAAAGCCTTCTGCTGTTTCCTAGAGTTGTCTTCCTGGTGTTTCTGTAGCCATCGCTGGTGCTCCCTGCTGCCTTTCCCCCTGACCCTCTGCCATGGCCTCCCAATCCTTCTCAAATCTTTGCACAGGTAACAGCTCCCTTTGGACTGTGGGGATCAGTCTGCTGCTCTTGGAGGAACCAGGACACACAGAAGAGCTAAACGACCTTTTGATGCTGACTTCACAGTAAGACTGAGATCTGCCCATGGTACACTATGGTGTGTTTATCAGTAAAACACCAGCTAAAGCATTTCTGTGGCATCTTTTGCTATATCATTAGAAGGGTAGTTTCATAACTGGAAGTTCACACGCTTCTCCAGAGTGGACTCTACTCTTTTCCCAAGATTCAGTATCCTTTCTTTCAGACAGATACATCTTTAAATGTCTCTTCTGCTACTGCAGAAGGATTCCTTCAGAAGAACATAAAGGTTATAAACTGAGAAGAGACCTTCTTTTTGTAGTTGCCTCTGAGATTCTGGAAAAGGTCTTCGGCCAAAACTGACCATGTCCAGTTCCAAGGAGTTTTAATTCTGTGAGTGAGTGGCAGCACAGTACCAGAGGCATGAAGCTATCATGGCAACAGCATCCACACCAGTCCTTTGGTGACTGTGTGCTGAATGAGCCCACAGCTGGCTGCTAAAGCAAATGGGATGCCAGCTGATGATGCACAGCATAGGCTTTGTGTGCTCGCAGTGCTATACCTACTTAATGAGGTAGGCTGCTGTGCTCTGCAATTGCTAAAGTTTATATGGAGCTCTTCAGCTTCAGCAAGCTACAGTAATCCAACTTGGTTTTGCACAACATGTTCATCACTACTGCTAGATCTGTGCCAAAGCAAAGGAAGCATAGTTTCTTGAACAGCCAGAAGTAGAATAATTAAATTTCTGACTATTTCTGGCATTTTGGCTTTGAAGTATCAGCTAGAGTAGAATGCTGCATAGAACTCACAATGGTTCGAGAAAGGAAGGTCAAGTGCCTTCCCAGAGAAAAGGGGTCACTGCCTCTTCTAGTTCCATCAAATCACTCACACTTAGATACATTGCTATGCTGTGGCTTGGATACAACGTGAGCCAGTCGCTCTTGCTGAGTAATTTAACAGTATATTGTGATCTACATGTCAAAACCAGTAGGAAGATCAAGTATGGATGTTAATATGATTTCAAAGGTACTTTGCAGTAGCAACAGCTAGAGACACAATTAGGTCTCTGTCTCTGCTAGTCATGGGAATAAAATAGAAGATTAGTATAAGTAATTACATTACAGTGGTCGAAATAAAAGAGCTAAGCACTGCATTTTCTTTGGTGTCTGTACTCATTTGCCTGTTTGAAGTGGCAGTTCCTAATGCCTTAGCCCCGATAATATACTGTGGAGGCTGTATTCCAGATGTACCTTTACCATTCTTATCGCTTCCTGTGTAACAAAACTAAATAAAGGCAGCACAAAATGGTACTTTGCAATATATATTGGAATAAACACTTCTCTGATACACAACAGTGAAAAAACATTACAATGTAGATGTATGAGAAGATGGGCAGTCTCCGGTACCCTGCTGCTCGCAGAGTAGCACCCAATAGGTGGTGTGACAGCTTAAAATGTTCAATATAAACCACCTCGGCTGTGGGGAAAGGAATACCATTCCAGCACATTAATCCTTAAAGTGCTAAAACCCCTGCATCTTTCCAATTTCCAGTGTTCCTCTGAAACAGCCTGCCTTGTTAGTGCGTACTAAAGCTTTTGTACAAAGAGAGGTTTGGCATCAGCCAGAGGTAGTTGCTGGCTTTTTATCCCAATTGCAAGAAAAGGAGGGAAGGACTGTTTTTTCCCAGTGACAGAACCTAGAGTATGGGCTAGAGAGTCTAGAGAGCATATGCTCAGTGTGAACAACAAAACAGGATTGCCAAAATGTTTTCCCCTCTGAGTTAAGACAATGAAAAAGAGTCAGTCGTACATTAGGCAAAGACCTTGAGTCAGTGGATATGACTGATGGGTACATCTAGGACATGGTACTCGTACAGCCAGACATTGTCAGAGCATGAGAACTTTCATCCTGAGCAACATGCCAAGGGGTGCCCCTCTGCCTTATTAATTCAGGCCTTTCTAGGATAAACAGGACTTGCCTCACAATGCAATTTTGCCCTGCAGAAGATAACTGGACAAAGGTGAGCAGATACAGCATCTATTGCATTCCCACCCCAGTGAAGCAGCAACCATGACTTGTAGCCATCTGCAGGCACAGCCATCGACACAGAAGAGAATCGACACACAAAGAGAAATTCTCAGCTTTTGGGATCCCAGGCATGTCAGGAGAGCACACCTTTTTCTACACCCCTTGGGGCTACAGCACACAGTGTTGGGATGCACATCTCGTCCCTAGGAACACCCTTCTGCCCATTAAGGGCTTACAAATGAGCTGAGCATAATCCAGTCCCCCTGGTGAAGGTCCACTGGGCATCGCTTTTTTACATGCTGCCAAAGTTTAAGAGTTCAGGTCACTTCCTCAGTCCATGAATTTCATGCAGTATCACCAACCAGGACTCAGTAAATCCTCAGCTGCTGCTACAAAATGAAATAAAATGACCAATAAGCAATATTTTTAATCACAAAAGCGCCTTACTCATTATGCAAGATATGTTTCTGTCATTCTCTGAGGGAAAAATGCCTAACTGCTTACATTTTTATATCACTGGAAATACAACAAAGAAAACAAGACAGGCTACTGAAGAATGAAAATAATAGCAACATGTGGAACAGGGGTTGACCCCTAAGAGAAAGGAGTTTATCCTCAAGATATGTAAATTATAGTATGAATTTTGAGAAAATTAAGAAAATTGTCCATTTTACATCAAGGAAGACACATTTACCTAAATACTATTTGCTTAAGCTTAACCCATTTGGTTCAGTTTGTGTGTGCATGGATGGAGAACAGTAGCATACAAGATGGGTGAAATATCAACTTCTTCTCCCATAATATCCTTTCTGCTGCCCTTTGGGACTACAACTCAGTGTAACACAGAAAGATAGTTTTTTGAAAACTTTTAGTGGCCATCACTTGTGTTTGAACACATGGTCATTTTGACAAACTCTCTAGCAGCCTTACTGCTCAATACCTGCATACATATACACCCTGGTCTTGCCTCAACAGGCAATTGTATAAACCCATACCTTTTTTCCTTCCTGCTGACTGCCCATCACTTGCACACATTTACACAACAGGGAAAAACAACAGTAATAATAAGTAGTGACATTACATTTCTGCAAATGTAATAGGCAGCCATTTCTCAGGAATCTTGTATGTCCTCTGCACATAAAACCCGTGAACTTCCAGAACAGCTGCTACATATTAGTAGTCTATAAATCTGTACACCCATAAATGTGTGGATGTGCTTGGTTATCTATCAGATATGCATAAAGGTAATGGTGTGGCACACATTAGAATTCACAAAGGCACTTTTTGTAGTGCCTTTTTTTTTTTTTCCCCCCAAAGGTATTTTCAGGCCAAATCAATGGCCTCCAGAAAGTGCAAATGATGCAGCGCACAGCTTGGAAATCCATTCATGAGGGAGGGTGACACAAAAGATTAATTAGCTAGTTGTACTTTCTGGAGCCACAGTTGTCATTTTTGCAGAGATGCACCTGTTACATGAAAGTATTTACCAGGTTTAACAAAATAGGGCATAAATGGACACGAAGCCTTAAAAATTTATACTTAAAATTGAAAGAGGAAATTTTAAAGGGCACCATTCCTACAGATGCAATACGTGATGTGGAAGAACGGTGATGCACTAAGATTACTGTTGAAAGGTTCCTGTTAAATACAATATAACTAGAGAATATTTCCCTTTGAATTAAATGCAAATACTTTGATATGTGACTGAGTGAGCACATTAGTTTCTATTAGCATTTTAAAGACAATTTAAGCCCCATTCTCAAGCGTCTGAATTTTTACCTAAAATGGCAGTCAGGCAGAATACAGTATTTCCACACTAGGGGCAAGAGGGGGACCGAAAAGCTTGGCGAGGCATGAAAAATTGAATTTCAGCAGCAAGGCAATGGAAAGGACATTGTTCGGCAATTACAGTGCTCCAGTGTTTGCTGTCCGCAAAGGCTGCAATCATCTGCAGCGACAGCGTGGTGTACGGCTCCCCCAAGGCACTGCACTCTAGTTAAATCAATTTGTCAGAAGCGGGGCTGCTGCCTCCCTTCTGCAGAGGAGGCCCACCGGAGCGGAGGACAGCTGGGGCGCACAGCTGTCTCTCTGCAGCAGATCAATTAGAACATCAAAATTCATCTGCTAATTAGCAAGCATGTACAGAGGGGAAAGAAACCTCCCTTAAATGAATCATTTCCATGTATTAATGAATTCAGTGACATCCCACATTTAGAGCCTAGCCCAACAAGAAGAGACACAGCCACGAGAGGCAACAGCTAACACAACGAGACAATTTCATTATCGCAAAAGTTGAATCCGCTGCTGAGGTGAAAATAAAACTCACTACAATTAAAAATTTGTACTTCCAATACCAGTGAAAGAAGACCCACATCTAGTAGAGCTACTAAGGTCTGATCACAGTGTAAACAGTGATCACTGTAAGGTGGCATTGAGAGAAAATACAAGTGGGACCAGGAAAAATAATTCCGGTCAGCCTGACATACTGCTTGCTTTGAAACACACTGAAAAGTCCCCTGACTTCTGTGATTGAAAACTGGGCCTCAGGTCAGCAATTTTTATCTTTGTTTTTATTTATTTTTAAATTCAACCTCTGCGTTGTTATTAGAATGACACTTGCTGTTTATTCACATGTTGCAATGTTACTGGGGGTGTTTTTGCAAGAGAACTTGGCCAAAGTCAGCTGGCTGATCCAATGCCATTTCAAGGTTTAGTGGGACAAGGTCACTATTTTTTTTTTCCCCTGACACTTTTAGCTTGTTTGGCACAGAGAAAAAAACCAACCCAAAACAACAATAACATATGATTTTTTTCATCCAAGCTCAGCGCAGAGCTGTTAATTTTTGCATGTGCAGCCCCTAAGACAAAGACAAGCCGGGTACATTGACTGGTAATACATAGAAAATTAATTTCTTCAGTTGGGAAGAATCCCACTAACCTCCCTACTTAGTTCCAGTGCCTTGGCCATCACAGACTAATTGCAATGGACTTGAGCGGCTCTTCTTTGGATACAAAGCACAAACTCTTTGTTCTTGGAAGGTTGTCCAAGAATGCTTGCACAATGGGTATGTTGACAGAAATGTTTAAGGAAAAGAGAACAACGGTGTGGAGAGGACTAGGACAAAATGACCTCCCAGAAACAACTGCACAGTAAACTAAACTCTAAATCTGGCACCTGCAATGACCCTACTGATCATTTGAAGTTGTTGATTCACTAAACTCAATACGTTTTCCAAAGGAGTTATGTTTAAGGTTCTGTTTTCCTACAACTGTATGTTGCACATGTAGGAACGTACAACTACAGATGTGATTTTTCAGGCCATTTGGCATCACATAAGCAATTGTGAACCATTATTTTGCAAGAGATTACTGTATCCTGCGTATTGGAGAAGCCACAACACACAATACCTACTTGGAAACTATATTCTTTAACCTGACACACAGGTGCTAACTGCTTACCTACATCTCGCTTCTTTAGTTCCTCACCAAGATTTTTCCCTTTTTGTTTTTTTTTAAGGACACTCATTAAAACCAAAACTGTATTAGATGGCTGAAAACACAAAGCCACACAACAATGCCAGTACATGAGGAGCTGAATTCTCTAAGGGAAGGCTATGAAATGTTACTGCTATCTCTGCTGCAGTAAAACAAACTGCCACAGAGAGCCACGTCCATTCTCATCTATCGAAGGAGATGAGCTGAAAATAAGTCACAGAGGAGGTCAACCAAGATAGTACAGTGCCCCCACTTGCCTCGCAATAATGAAGAGTGTATATGAAAAATATTTAACAATATGAGGATATTTTATCACCACCCTCACTTCTTTTCAAATCCTGCACTGGACTTTTCATCTTGTGCAGATTTCCATTACACCTAATGATGCTTACTGCATGAGCAGGAAGAGTCTGACCCACCAAGTTTTACTGCTCTAAGCTGCCATTTAGTATTAAATTTCTTTCTTAAGTGAGGATTGCTGAATAGAGCAAGCACCAAGCTATAATATATACTCCATTAAAAGCAGTTCAGAGAATGTGACATTCTTCTTATCATATTACCTCAGTTACTGGCAGAATAATATAATTACGATTCACATTGAAGTGGCCTACAGAATGGATTTAATCAAATTTTAATATAAAATATGGCCACTTAGGGCATATTCCATTCAGTAGCTTGTTCAGTTGAGATGCTGTATATGGAGGGGAAGTGCACAGTTGTCATTCCCAGTAACAGGACAACAATAGCCTTTAAGTCAAATATGGCATCAGGATGTTTAAGCATACATTAGAGGATGCATTGGTGTCATGCTATTGTGCTGTACTCTGTATATAATTGGGCATGGATGACTGCTGTGTCACTTTCAGTCCCTTAAGCTTACAATACAAAAACCTGGAGGAAATTGGTATATGAGTGTGTCTAGCAAGAAGTAATTAATTCCCTGAGAAAAGCTCTTATCCTGCCTATATTTGTGCAGCCCAAGTGGCTGGATTCTGTTCTGAAGGACACCAGTGCAAATTCAGGGCATAGTCATCAAAAGCACACCAGTTCTGACTGAGCTGATATCTCCTGATTTGATTATAACCATATGAGTTGAAAGTTGAGCGTGTCCCATTGATTAGATCTCTGGTAACTCCAAATGCAAGTAGATACTGTGTTAAGTGTGCACAATTCTTGCCTCATAGATAGTTTTTCAGAGAATCAACTTGGGAGCTATGGTTGCAAGTGTTCAGATATGAAACAAAATGCAGAAAAGATAAAAAGGGTACAAGACATGAGAGGTACTAGATACAAAAGGCATTTGAGCATGAGTTTAAACTCATTAATGTGCACATGTTCTGCAGTACGCAAACTCGAGTTTGCTGCTTTTCAGTTTTAAGGCTCCAGCAAGGCACTCACACTTTGGTACACAGGAAGAGCTGTGCCAAATAAAAAATTCAGTGCCAGCTACCTTTCAGTTTACAGCATCTGAGGGTCCATACCTGCAGTTTACAACTATTTACAACATTTTAGCCATTTGACTACAATATCCTAGCTATTTATGAGGGTTTTTTCTTGAAGGTAGATTAAGCCCATGAGTTCCCTGAATGTCATTAATGGGTTTTCTTGTTGTCTTATTTTGTTGGACTTTGTTTTTTTTTTTTTAATTGGTTTTTTTTTTGTTGTTTGTTTGTTTTTTAAAAAAAAACCATGGTCCATCTGTTAGTCTCCTAGGGCTCTCACCACAGCCCTTACTGCCTCATAGCATCTGCTTCCTTCCCTTATACTTCCTCCAGTTTCTCTTTTCTCTTTGCTTTTTTCAGTTAACTTCTTTCTGGTTCCTATCTGTTATGTCTGATTACCTTTTGTTTATTCGTTAAATTAGTAAATGGTTTGGTTGGAAGGGACCTTAAAGATCATCTAATTTCAATCCCCCTGCCGTGGGCAGGAACACCTTCTGCTAGACCAGGCTGCTCAAAGCCCCATCCAACCTGGCCTTGAACACTTCCAGGGTGGGGCATCTAAAAAGCTTCTCTGGAGGACCTGTTCCACTGCCTCACTATCCTCCCAGTAAAGAATTTCTTCCTTGTATCTAATCTAAACCTCCCCTCTTTCAGTTTAAAGCTGTTAACCCTTCATCTGTCACTCCTTCATCTGTCACTCCATGTTCCTGTCAAAAATCTCTCTCCAACCTTCTTGCAGCCTTGTTTTAGGTACTGGAAGGTGCTCTATGTTTCCCCAGAGCCTTTTCTTCTCCAGGTTGAATGACCCCAACTCTCTCCATTTCTTGACCCCTTGCCGTCTGGCTTCTATTTGTACAAATTCCTGTCTTCACTGGAGGCTTCAGTATCTTCTTTTTGGTGAGGTGTTTCATCAGTACCCTGGCCATCCAACTGCTTTCTATAGAGTCAGTCAGAAGCTTTTTATCCAAGAAGTTCAATGCATTTTTTTCCTACCCCTCTAATTATTAGAGAAGAGAATAATCCTCATCTTCCCTCCATCCTTTCTAGAAAAGATCTGACGGGCCTATCTTATGTTTTTTTACCTTCTGCGTCTTTTACGTCTTACTCTCCAGGTAACCTCATCAAGAAATTGAACTACTATGCTGATATTATTGGTTTACCTCTCTCACATACAGCTATTTCCTTTTCTCTGGTCTGTATTTTGATCTTTCATTCTGACATCTCCTGTAACAATTAAAAAGTCCAAGAAGAACAGGGATAAAACACAGCAGACCTTCCCGCTCTGGTCTTCGCTCTACCATCTCACCAATCACACAATCCTCTACCCTTGTTCTCTAGCTATATCCTAATTCTGCAAAAGGGCCTGAGATAGATTTTTTCCTATTTGTCCTCACTGCTAAAACCCTCATTGCATACTGTCATCTTTTTGCTAGTTTTTAAAGCTCTTAGTGTTTCTCAGTTCATGCAGCAAGTCAAGATTTGCGGTCTTCTTGTGGTTATGGCAGACAACATTTGATGCATTTCTTGCCAGAAAACGCTTGTTCAGATCTTTCAGGCTTTACTCCCTATCCCTATCTAAGGGGTAAAAGAGGCAGGTAGATGAACAGGAAGGGACATACACACCCAGAGCAAGGGACATGAGGTCCTGTATCCAATCCAGGGGAGGGAATCATGGAGGGGAAAAAACAGAAAAGCAAAAATAAGAAAGATACGGAAATAAAGAAAAGGACAAAGAACCTAAGAAATGCAAGTACGGTTAGAAGACAAGAATGAATGAAAAAAAAAGTGTGTGCAATAAAGAGAGAAACAGAATAAGAAAAAGTACCGAGAAGTCTTCAATTCTTAAAAGGATATTTAAAAAATCCTAAAGTTAAGTAGGTAAGCTCCGTTATAATTTTAGGAAAAGAAACACTATCCCCTCATATAATCAAATGTCAATGAAAATCACCTTCTCTTAGTAGGGGACATATAAAATTCAAAATACTTCCAAAGTTTTCATGAATCTTATCTTATTCTTGAAAACAGGGAAGGAATGGGTTTGGTTTGAGAAGATATTCCAAGTTAATGGCGCAGTTCTACAACCATGGCAACAAAGAGCTGACTTCCTGCTGCGAGGGTCTGACAAGGGAGCTGCAAAGACAGTACAGTGCTGGGATCATGATCAATACCAAGACAACCTCTGTGGTTTCAGTGCTCTGCAATAGCACAGCTACTTCATATGTCCACTACCATGCATGTAAGTCACAGTACGTCCTCACTTGTTTTAGGATTATTTTTTAATGAATTTAAACTTACAGCAGCTTTTTAAGTATATCACTGTCTTAAATTAAAAAGAAATATTTTCATCTCAGAGCAAGGCAAATAGCTTAGGAGAACCTGTTTTGTTTAAAAACATGTATCTTATGTCTAAACAGAAGATATCCCCCCACCACCACCCGTTATTAAAAATAAACAAGAAATTCACTATATTTTAACTGCAGAGTGCCTTCAAAACCAAACTCAAAATTACTATAGATAACTACCAACAAAATATTACCTATTGAACAGATTTCTACATAAATCCTATTTGATTAAAACTATGCTCAATTTTTAATATCCAACCATATTACCTACAATGAAGACAGATTGTTAAATACTGTGATTGTTGTCAGAAATACTTCAACAAACAACAGAAGTTGTATTGTACAAAATTAAAATATTAGATAGGTCATCTTCAAACCTAATGTAGGATATTCCAATCTCAACATCATTCTTTTCTCAGGCAGAAGATGAACTTTTGTTTTGCCTCCGAATCTACATGCTTTAGAATAATCTCTGGTGTAACTGTGGTACTTCCATCTGTTCCAGAAGTATGCCCTCTCTGTACTACCTTTTCATCTATTAAGACCATGATAAATACAAAAATCAAAACTATCATAAATTATCACAATAAAGCCACTGAATATATCAGAAGCTGAGTAAAGAAAGTTGCTGAAATAATTTGTCTTGCCAAGTGAAGCAACAGAAAAGGTAGCAGTGCAGGGGGCAATGTTATGCATGGAAGAAAAATAAATGGAAGGGTCTCTGTTTCACTGCCTGCTTGGTAGATTTTTCTGTCCAGTTCTCTCTAGCAGGTTAATCAGTGGGCTGTCGCAACCATGATGGCCTTGATGATTGTATTGATAAGAAATCATGATCTACCGCAGATCCGCTTCTACCAAACGGCTGGATAAGCCCTTCCATTAACAATACTAATCAGATAAAGTATTGCTAATGGATGACCCTGCATCTGGTTACCATGAACTGCTCTGCTTAGTATGTATACGCTGTATTTCTTATGCAAGAGGCAAGATGTCACTGCTATGAATTTATAAATTATGTTTGGAACATTGTTTATATTTTATTTTCTGCTGCAACTTTGGAAAACAGAGAGCTGGTTCTTTGTTTGTGTCCTTAAATGAGATTACTCTCTTGCATTACTAAAGGTTTCGGTGACCCAAACAAACAAAGGACCGACATGAAAAGACCTATAAGGGGTGACTCTACATATCCACTTTCTGCTCCTGGTGTAAAGGAGTTATCTACATAAATGTGTTCTGATAATCACATTTCTAGGTAAAACATATTCTGAAAATGAAGGTATAACAGCCATTTGACAGATAAGCTGCATAAAACCATAGTGTCCTGAGCCCTAATCCCTTCATGTAGCTGTAAAATATTTAAAGTACACAGTGTTTAGAGGCACTTAATAGACAGCAGTGATAAATCCCTCTCAGAAAAAAAAAACTTGTCCTTTGAGCTTTATCAAAATGAGAGAAATCTTAAGAGGTACAACATCCACAAAATTCACTTGCCAAGAGATGCCCCGTGCTCTTCTCCATGAAAAGAATGGCAACTCTGCCAAAGCGCAGATAAAGCAGTTTGCCTTCAGTCCTGTGATGGGTTTACCACCAGCTAAAGCTTTTACAGCACTTGTCTTCAGTCAGTGAAAATCTCCCTACCAGCAACACAGATAACAGAACTTGGTTGGCTTTGTTCTCTTACAACGTAACATTGCAAAAGGAGAGCAAAACATCACCAATTCGTAACAGCAATATTTTATACCTATCTTGCAGAGTCAGACCCAAATCTGTTATAGTTTGGACATGAACAAGCAATTGGAACTGAAGTCACTCACATTATTTTGATCCTCTCCACTTTAACATTTGTTTTATAGAATGGATTGTGGTCCCCACAGAATGTAGGTGGCTTTAATTTTAAAGCCACTCTTCCAATGTGGCCCAGAAAGCAGATTTTTTGCTTCAAGACTGGAAGGTTTACAGTAAAGACACAGAGACACGTCTCTCCACAGGCTAACACAGAAATTGGAAGTTGCTGTTAAAAGGACCTATCCAATTTCAACTTACAGGTTTGCCCCCTATAGTTTCTTTATTTTTCCTCTAGGTGAAAAATCACTTCCTACTTTTATTAGGTCAAACTAGTAAGATACTCTTAAACAGCTAAGCTACAGAAAAGCTCAGACTTTCTAAGCCCCTATGCCTAAGCAAATCCTCAGTTAAATGTTTTTTTTCCTTAATGAGGACATTGAATATAGAGGGACAGTTTGTTATCAGCAAGGGGCTTGGGAGGTCAAAAGCTCCCTTCCACCCCAGGGGTCTCTTTTTTTGGGGGTGGAACTGTGATGTCCATCACACTTACAAAAGAATATAAACTATGCCTTAAACTTCCATTACTTTGAGCTGCAGGAGCTGGGAAGCAAATGGGCTTTTAGAATATTAGTGATTTTCAAACACAATTTACTTTGGCCCCCAGAAAGTTCTGGAACTTAAATGACTTATACCCATCAGTAGCAGTAATGCTGAATATTGCATGGCTAACTCATAGTGCACACTTGTTGACTCACATATCATACAAAGAAGCTAAATGACATTTTCGTATCAGATTACTAATAATCTCTCTATAAAAAAAGAACAGACAATGCAATTTCATCCTTTAGAAGTGACTTTGCCAACATACAAGTCTAAATTTTCACTTTCAACCAATGCAAACATCAGGTTTTTTTCAACAGCTATCTTCCCCTCCTACCAAAGGAATGCTGTGCCAAAGCTTTTACAAGGATTACTTGGTTATTTTTTTTTTAGGTGCAGTTAGATTTGGATGCCCTTTCAGCTCTAAAGCTTTGATCTAAATATTGTCATGCCCTAAGTAATTTTGATGTGGTCTAGTGCCACACAGAAACAATGCCTGGGGTTATTTCTGTGTATCTTTGTGCCAAATTATGCAGCCTTCCACCTGTGGTTGGAAACAGGTGTCAGATACTACTAACTGTAAGTGAACTCTTACATCTCTTCTCTACAATTCATCTAATTTTCTTTAAACTTTAACAGCTTCAAGTCCTACAGAATGAAGCTCTACAGCACTACGTCAAAAAGCACAATAAAACAGATCTTAACCCAACACAGTTTGATTGGCTCCTTTAAGGCCTGAGAGATCCAGACAGTATAAATGTTCGCCCCTGTCTTGCTCTGTTACTTTCCAGCCCCATTTCGCAACAGGAGGGTGGATAATGCAAGAAAGAGGCAAATTTTGGTGAAAGGAGGAACTGAGCTGTGAATTCCTACAGTTTTCGAAGTTTTCAAAGGTTTTTTTTTATCCCTCCCTAAAATAAATATAACAAAGTAACAAACCCTTTACAAATAAGCCAAGTTTCTCTTCCCTATCCTTATGGAAGGCATTGAAAAGCACAGACTGCAAGAAAGCCAGAGGGCAGCCGCAGCTTCACGTCAGCTCAACAATTCTTGCCTGGGCTTCTCCCTGAGCACCAAGCCCAGGAGGACCATACTGCAGAGGACCAAGTGGTCCAGACTTTGTACAGGGCGATGGGCGGAATTAGCTCCCACATACCGACTGCTGCAACCATGCAGTTCCATGTTCTTCAAAAACTGAGGTCATATATATAGAAGATTTTTTTTTTTTTTTACCTATGTTTTGAAGGCCACATTGATGCTGCATATGCTTATGTAGGGATAGGAAACCGTGCAGTTGAAGTGCCTCTCTCACAACCTATAAGCATCTTTTGGCCATTGCTTAAAGGCAAGTGCTTTCATTAAAGAGATGAAAGCAGCATTTGTTTCAATAAATTCATGGGTGTAAGTTGTCAGGAATCCCTGCAACTATTCTTACCAGTAAGACAGCACTGCAGTGTTACTGAGCTGCTGCTTAAGCTTTAATAGGTCTGTGACTTGACCATGAGAAATTCTGCTCTCCTACCATCATAAGCATGTACCCCAGACCTCAATTACTCAGCTAAAAAGCAGCTGTCAGCTTATACACACAATGTAAGAAAAAGGTGCAGTTTCACACAGGAACTCGTCTATCCATTTCTGTTCACGGTGGACTTTATGTTGTAGCTCAGTTGTCCTTTTAGCTGAATTAGGCCCATTTCCTGTGTTAGTAATTGCAAGATGATTCGAGGATGGGGTTGTATTTCCCCCCGTCCCCCCAGAAAAAAAAAGTAGCTTCTTGGTGATAGCAGCGAAGGGTGAAAGGGTCTCTAGGACAGGGAGATAGTTTGACGTTCTGCTTTGAGCCTGGTAAATTATTTGGATAACCTGATGGCTTCAGGCAATACTACAAAATGAAATTATACGGTTTCAGTTGAACGGAAGGAGGAAGGTCACAAACATCACAGCAGTGCTCCAGTAAAATGCAGTACAATTAACTCCATGAGCTGCAGCTTCCCTACCTGCATTAAAAGTGGTCTGCAACAAATACAAACCTCAATCAAGTGAACTGAAAGAATGTTTTCCTGTTTAAGACTACTGCCACGGCTATGATCAGACATGAGCATATTTCATCAAGATGACGGTTATTTTAGATGACAGCTACTTCGAGGGGAAGAAAGCCTGGGCTGATGTCCACTCCAGGCAATCCTAGTGATTTCAGTGCATAATTTAGGAAACAGCAATCTCCTACATTCAGCACATTCCGTGCTGAAAAAAATAAAAGGCAACGGGGAATCCCAAACACCAAAAAAAACAATGCCACACCACCAAAACCACCACGTTCTGTCAGAAGGAAGCCCAATTCCACCCTAAACCCCTTTTAGGGGTAACTTCCTCTAAAACTCAAAGCAAAAATACCACATGTATACATAAAATAAGGAACTGTGTACATATGAATGAGCTCTAACCTTCCTTCTGGCTTGTCCATATGACTAAAATAATGGCATCTGCTTAAGGTCAGAGGTCTGTAATACATGAATGCTGTTCCTGTAGTACATGCGTTCCAAAGGCAGGCTGCACTGTCATGGATAATTATGATATCTAGTGTAGAAACATCTGTTTCATTTATGGTGGGGTTTTTTTTTTGAGCCTAATAGAAATAAACCTGGATCCCAGGACTATAACACATCTTAATTACAATAGGAGATCCCTTTGGCAAGACTGACCATTTAAAATTAAGTGGAAAACATGATTTTTTTCAAACTAATCTAACTTTTCATTTCCATTTCAATTTGCAGTACATTGGATAATCACACAGGCAGTCTAGGAAAGCTATGTGATGATGTTTCAACACAGAAAGATCTCATTAGAGAAGGACGATAAGAAATGAAAGGCTATATTCTAGCTACAGATCATGTGATCCATTAGTAGGACGGGAGTTGGAAGGAAAAGGCATCAAAATCACCATACAGAAATGTTCTGCTAACTCAGTCTTGCTGGTTTTCTGAAAACAAGGGAATGTATTTTCAGGTCAGTGATTTTCAACTGTTTTCAATTCACAGATCCCTAAACATTTTCCAGTGGAGATGCAGACCTCTGAATAGCAGAATGAAGCCCAAGGCAAAAGTGCTCGCTTTTCATCTTTACCTGCCATGGGTTTTTGAGATATGGTTCTCAGACCATACGCTGGAAAACATTTTTTAGAAGACATCTTTTTATCACGATTTAGCCGTTTTTCTTAGAATACTATCACAGCTTTCCTCTAAAGGAAGAAGGAAGAAGAGATGCACTATTCATGCTTACGTTTTCAGGTCTCTTCCCCGTAGATGGCTTTAGGTACAAATTGCATTACAAACCTTCTTTTTGTAGTTTATCAGCCCTCTATCAAAAGGAAGGAACTCATGTCTATCTACCCGTGACTGACCTTCAGCATGTAAGATCTGCCCCTGGTCTTGGTTAGAGTCAGAATATCTGGACTTAATTTACACCACAAAGTGAAATGTCAATAAAGGACCTGGGGCAGAGGAAGATATGTAAGTGCTACCCTGGAGGAGTCCTGTGTGTCATCTACATTTGCCCAAGAATTACCAGACATAAGAACAACCTATAAAACGATTTTGGTTTTTGTTCAGTTTAAAAATATCTTCAGTTGCCTGCAGAGTTCTTTCCTTCCCTCAGTTTCACTAGAGCAAGGGGAAGGTCTGCTGCTCTGACAAGTGATTTACACTATGTATAGTCCCCTCCATGTTTCCTATGGGAGAATCTCATATGTGTATTTAGCAACAGATAAGATTCACCCAAAGGACCTAGCCCAGGACTGTGTGGCCTATGAGAAGACTCTTCTACATGACAGATCAGGCACATCCCCTCAGGCACAAATTTGGAAACAAAAGCATCTTTGTGCCCACTGATCATTAAAGCCCCTGGTGCATTTAGTTCAATCCATGTTTTATACACATGCTGGCTTTGAAGATAAACATCCCTACTGCCCTTTAGAGAGTGTTCTTGGTGCAGGCATTTAAAAGAAATCATTAATTTGAAGAGGGTTGTTCCTGCTTAGGTACTTTCTCCTACCCACTCACTTTCCAAATTTCAGCTAAAGGTCTGAGCTTCAGTCCTAACTCTGGTGTTTGGCAACAGGACCTCACAGCTTCTGTATTATAGAGAGGAAAGAACAATACAGCCACCATGCGCTGGCGAAGGTCCAATCTAGATGAATATGCAGGCTCTTTACAATAAGGGCATCCCCCTCCTCAGTAAGTTATAGACAGGAAACAATAACTGAAAAAAATCCTCAGAATAATTTTCTTGTAGAGATAGTGCAATTTGATAGAAAACATGACAAAACCTTGACAGGGTGACAGAATCACCAGAAAAAAAATCTTATGTATTTAAATGATGCAGAAAAGAACAACCTAATTTTTTTCCATGGTGGTTTTCATGTTACCTATTCCACCACCTACAGAGTGTTAACAACCCTTATTTTGTTAACACATAGTGGAAATCCCTTTCCTGGCAAATATCATCATCAAAGGGACAATTTCCCAGAGAAATTTGGCTCAAATTCAAGATTCTTTGGGAGGATCAAAGATGGATCAAAAAAGGGGAGAGAGGAATTCATGAGCATATCAAACAGAAAAATTGTATGCATCTACTCTTGCACTTGATCAAGAAAAACAAAATTGTTTTCTTTTAGTCTCTGTCTGACTGACTAACCACTGTGGCTGAGTCAACACCTCTCATTTGTAACTGGGAGCAATCACGCTCCCAGAGAGATCCAGATCAAGTACATGAAATACAAATAAAGATCAGTCAACACCAGAAATCTTGACTGTGGAACAAAAGATGCAGAATAGAGACTGGTACACTTTTTTTCTCCCCCAGGTTGCAGTGTAACATCCTGGCAGATCTAATGTTCATATTTGTATTACTAGAAATTTGTAAAGCACTCAAATAAGAACTTGACTTTGATGAGCTAAGAATCAGTGGTCCAGAATGGCTTCAAAGAATAATTGGCTACTTCAGAGAAAATTCCCTCATATTTTCGGATGAAATAAAACATAAGATTTTCCTTTATGTGGCCATAAAACCTTATTGAGCATCTTTCTTACTTCACACAATGACGATCAGTCTGTTTAGCTAGAGAAAATTTAGTAATGTTAATAAAACTACTAAAAAAATAAATAAAAGAACCATGCTGTTGAAAATTGCAATAAAATTTATTACCCCTGGTACATAATATATGAAAATTGAAAGTGAATTGGAAACATACAGGCTTGTCTTTGCAAAGAACACTGCCATACATGGAGTAAAATAACTCAGGTCACACCAGAAAGGGTTTCCTTATCATTTGATAACTGCCTGATCAGTGGATACAGAGGAGAAATTGAGAGTTAACCCAAGTGACTTAGCCCTCAGTGCATTATCAACTAACACGCTTTCCACTGGTCTTAAAACATGATTGTTTCACAGCACTTTGCAACTTAACTCTCCTGCGTTGATCTCTTTTTTGATGTCAAAAGTGCACCAAGTGATTGTTATTCCGATTTGTGTGTTACATTTTCTTCTGCAGACAAGGGGAAAAAAAAAAAGTGAAAAAATTAAGGGAAAAAAAGGGGGTAGAGGGAGAGAGAGAACATGCCTCTGTAAGCATTCCCTTTGCCATTCCAATTTAAAGACAGCCCTTATGATAAGCACCATGGTAGTCATGTTCATTGAAAGCCGAAGAACAATGCAATTAAGGGGCAAGGATTACCCAGCCACTAAAAGCAGTTTAGAGACAATAACAGTAAGCCCATAGTGGTGTGTGGCATCAACTTCTGATGTCCTAACTTCTCTGACTCCCTGTCAAAATGGATTAATGCTCTGTCAGTGGGTCACAGCTGCCTTACTCCCAGCACAGCGCCAGCAACGTTTAGGGACTTCATGTCCCAAATGCAGCTGGGTCTCAGCTCTGCCTGGGATGCATCCCACAGCCTGTGAATGCAAGAGGCATGGCCTCAGATGTAGGAACAGGAAAGGGAGCATTACACGCAGCTGTCGCTCATGTCCAATGACCAACTCATCTCTGGCTCTTCTAACGGCTACAGACTTCCCCCCACTCTGAGACACCAGGAAGTTCTATGAATAGGAGCCCATTTTCCTATTTAACCTTGCAAGGGTAGCTGATCACAATGCAAATAAACTTAGTACAAGTTACTGCTCAGACCTCAAAAATCTGATTTGTTTGCAAACACACACAGACATGACTGCTGGCTCAGGAGCAGCTGTAGTTGCATTTACAGTGTCTGTGAGTCGAAACTGTTGGAACAGCTACTTCTGCTCATCCCAGAAGGCACACAGACACTTAGACAACAACTAGTCCATGCAGCCCTGCTGCCTGAGCTCAGCAGACTAATCAACCTGGGTGGCTTTGCTTAAAAAAAGCAAAAAAAAAAAAAAAAAAGGGGGAAAAAAAAGAAAAAGGAAAAACAAAAACCAACCTAATCATCCACAAAAAAAACCCCAAACCAAACACACACCTATTCTCTCTTGCTGACAATGCAACCACAAGCAGCGTGGTCGCACACTCACTGCCTCTGCGCCTTGCCCACCAACAGTGCTGTAAGAGCCTATAAATACCATGGGGACGCACACTTGTGGTGTGGAGCCCACTCACGCTGTCTGTCTGTTCTCTGGCCTCATAGCCAGATGCCAGACAGAGCTGCAAGGGCACCCTCAGGCTTTTGTAGCCAACCGCAGTAACATGGCAGCATCATTTGTTTCGGAAACCAAACAATAGAGAAAGCTTCAGCTGCGTAAGTACGAACTAAAGGGTTTCTTTTGATCTGGACAGCCTGTTATTTCTACATATCTTGTCTTTCACTGCACATTTTTCTTTTGCTATTTATGTACTGCAACACAAACTTCCTGGGCATGCTACTAATCCTAAATGACACCAAGTAAAATAATTAAATAAATAACTAGTCTCTCCAACATCCCAAACTCGGGCATTTAAGAGACCTGCTCTACAGATCAGGGAGGCAAACCAGGAATAACCATCCTGAATCCCTCTACTCCACGCACAGTATGGGAAGATTAACTCCCTGCCTAATAGCCTGAGACGGACCTTAGGAAGGAACCAGTCATTTATCGAGCAGATGGTAATCAATGCCACATCTCTGCAGATTCAGTGGCAATGAGGTATGAGATAAGATTCCAGCTCCAGGGTTTGAAGGATGCCTTCAAATGGGTTAAATTTTCTCCCTAAATCCTGTTATTTTCTAATTCCAGTTCAATTTTTGCAGCAAGTCCCCTTTCCTGGGGCTTGCCTTGGAACAGCAGGACTGCATTTCAGCTTTTCAGGACTAACAGTCCTCTCCCAGATCTCAGTGACTGCTAACTTCAAAAGGGAACACACTTGGTTCATTAGACTACTTAATGACACTCATTTTGGCACTAATCTTAAAGCACTTAATACATTTAAAACTTTTTAATTATTACTTTAAATAACCAATATAATCAAGCAGTCAAACCGGACTTTCCAACAATTGGAAAGGACCTCCATCACGGAAGAAAACAGACATATTTTAAAGACAGCTTGCCTTACTGAGTTTTCACCTGAATTATGACAAAGTGTCATTCAGAACCATGCATCAAAATATTTCGTACGATATTACGGCAACACTTAATTTTTTTCCAACTGAAGATGATGAAACAAATTAATCTCTGGCATAGACTAGCAAGGAAGCAAATAAGAAATGTGGCCACTTATGACAATGATAAATATGGATGTGAAGAATAAGAAACCACCAATGGTGATACAATCAGCACAAAATGTTTTAAGTGTTTACATCTGAATGAGCAGATGAATTTGATAATCAAGCAACAAACTAGTTCTGAAATTCTACCATTCACTCAGGCAAGAATAATACAAGATATCAGTACAGTGTGAGCTTTTTCACAGATAAGCAACTCTGGAAAGAAGTAAAGGGTGCTAAATGTTATTCAGGGGAGGAGAAACAGCAGTAGAGAAAGAATTAGGCAAGTGGGATAAATTTAGCAGAAAAAGACTACTGACTTAAAAAAGCACATTACAAGAAAAGTACAGGAAAGTAAAATAAAGATTTTTCTATTATAAAAGTTACTACAGATGTCATTAATAGATCCACATATTTCTACCAAATTTTATTTATGAATGTAATTAATTGTAGGATCACACAAATTGAAAACATCTTGAATTCAAGAACGATAAATCAGATAGTTCAGAGGTTTGATGAACTTGAGAGTGAAGTGAAAACAAAACCAATCAAGCTTCTAAAAATTCAGAGACCTCCTAAATACAAAACCTGAAGTTGGTTTTCTGAGACTCCTGGCATGGTCAGCAGCTAGTCTTACATGCACAGTTTGTTTCTTTCTATTTTAGAACTATTACTTTGTTGCTGTCTTGAAATCAAAAATGACAAATACACATGAAAATTAACCAAAACTCAAATACATATCAAGTAAATATGGATGAGTTATTATTTTTTTAAGTCCTTAAGCATTAACTTTATATAGTTTCAGGGAAATATTTTGCATCTTCCCATTTGACTTGCCTTTGTCTACAAAAGAGGATAGTAATACACAAATACTTGAAATGTGCTGATGTAGAAAACAGGACAATATTTACTCATAATAAGTAAACTTATTCTTCCTTTAGCTTGGAATATAAGCAGCATCAACTGTTGTCTAAAAGGGCAGAGCGTGATGCCATCAGAAAGTAGCGTCAAAAATTGGTTGGAGACCGAAGATTATTTTGCAAGTTTGATCTGTTTGCAGAAGGAGTAACTGCTGATCTCTGATGTGCATGTATCTTGTATAAATCCAAGGAGGTAATAATTCCACAGTACAAAGCCATGACATGACCACAAATAGAATATCGCATGCAGTTCTTAACATATTGAAAAAAAAATATATATAAAATGAGTAGGCATATATACAAAGAAGGCTAACTTAAATGATACAGGAATTGGAGGATAAGATGCTGAATATGAAGACAGACTAAGGAAGTTAGAGTTACATAATCCAGAAAAGAGGATTGAGCAGGATATGATCATAGTCTATAAATAACTTACAGGTAACAATATAGATGAAAGAAGAGAATTACTGAGAGTCCTGGTAGAGGGTAAGATGAGAAGCAACTTCCTTTAGCTAAAGAAAGAAAAACTGAACAGAAGAATGTAGGTCAGACATTTGCAAAACTTAACACCCCACAGCAGCACACATCTGACTGCATTTTAATCAAGATGGAGTAATTTCACACATGTGGCAGCTCCAAGTAAAACAGGCAAGTCTTGGGCCTTACAGGACACAGCCCAACCCTATGGTCATCTGCCCACCGAATACACTCAGGTTTGTTCTGCTGTCTGGATGCCGAACAGTAGAGATGAATTCAAAAGAGACATCAAAATTGAGAATAATTTTAAACTTAGAAAACAGGGCTGTCCAAAAGAAGTATTTTTATTTTCTCCTGCAACTTATGGAAGGCAAGTCATTAATACCAATCACAGCAAAGAAAAATGGCATTAACATGGTAAATGACTCATCATAACAGGTAAAGATGGACATACAGCAAGTGCCCAGGATGTGTCTCAAACAGCAATAGAAGACTTGCTCCCAATTAATTCAACTTGCAAATTTTCAAATAATGTCAATGTAAAGCCACACCTTCTCACATGAATTGGAATAAGTAGAGATATACCTCAAAAACTGAAAAAACATGAAGCTTGACTTGGCAAATACATTCAACAGAGCAGCAGAGATTTACAAACAGACAATAAGAGGCTGGCCTTATGATTAATACGAGATCCAGAAGGCTAATTTGAATAGGGGGAAAAAAAAGCTTGCCTACAATATCTTTTAGTTATTTCACTGCTGAATGTTCCAAGTGGCTGAAATGAAAATGCACAAATTTTGGAAAATCCATTCCTACTGAAACTAAGTGGTGGTGGACACAATCAGTAGGTACTTTGGTGTAGTCTTCCCATAGTAACCACGAGACCCTTCCTATGTCAATAAAAATATTATCTCCTCTTAGGGATGTGGAAAAAAAATCCACATACCAAGGTAAGCTATTTCTGTCCAAACATAGTGCAAAGGCTTTCACTCTGTATTTCTAGTGTCACAGAAATACCACGCTCACTTTGCACTGGTCCCATGATTGAGACAAGGTATATTTGCAAACCCTATGCTTTCTTCTTCTACCCCAACAGAAGGAGAAAGACAGGTTTAAAACTTCTGAGGACGAGAGGAAAAGTTAGGAGAAATGGATGGAGAAAGAAGACAGAGCCTGTGAAAACACAATTTCCAGGGACAACAGAAATATAGAATCATTTAGGTTGGATAAGACCCTTAAATCATCGACTTCAACGGTTAACCCAGCACTGACAAGTCCCCCACTAAACCATGTCCCTCAGTACCACATCTACATGTCTTTTAAAGACCTCCAAGGGTGGTGACTCAACCACTTTTCTGGGTAGCCTGTTCCCGTGCCCAATGGCTCTTTTAGTGAATAATTTTTTTCTAATATCCAATCCAAACCTCCCCCGGCACCACTGAAGCTGTTCCCTCTTGTGCTATCACTTGTTACTTGGGGAAAAGCTCATATCTTATTCAGATATGAGCTGGAGCAGTATCACACATCACTTTCACAGTGAGGTGCTATCTTGCAGCTGAAGTCAACCGAAGTGTGTGGTAACACTATTGTGTTGCCACAAAGATGAGATGTAGGAGGACAGAGGATCCTAGAAATCCTCAGGGATTAAAGAGAAACCTGTTGTCATCCTACTGTTCCAACAGAATAATTGAGGAGAAATTCTGTCTGGGGTTTTATGGACATCTCCTCCTCCTCAACACCTTCCTTGGATGTTACAAGTGGATAAGGCTATCTCCAGCTCAGACTTTATCACATTTGGTCTTTTGTACATATGTTAAAATTCAGGACAACCTTCACCGTCTGTCCCAAAGAATTAAGGCAGCACATGAGTGGAATACATAGAAATAGCTATTTCAATTTGCAAAAATTAAGGAGGTAAACTATTAAAATACAACTACGGTTACAAATATAAGATCATCATCAGCTAAGAATGAGGATCAACAAGACTTCAGATTGACAATAAACATAAGACATTTATGTCTAATAATATTTCTGTCACAAAGTCACTATGCATATATACAAATCACAGATAGGTCTGTAGATTAGATGCTCAATGCTTGCACAAAACAGTATACTGACTTTGACCGAATAATTAACTGAATAATATTAGGTTAAAATTAATATAGATGTTCTCCATACTTTGCTGATGACATATCATTTAAAAAACCCACAACATTTACTTGAACAAATACATTTCAATAAGTCCTTTTCTTGTATGAAAAGTATAGAAGCAAGAGACTGTTACAGGCTGCAGTTATCCAAAGCTGCAGACATGCAAGCTTGCCTCACAACAAGCTAAAACCCCAATTTTGTTTATTACTATAGCCTACCCATTTGCCATCTACCCTAATAAATGTTCTCAATGAAAAGCATGCAAGTACACACCCTTTCCTTTAGCTTTCCCCAGGGTGCTGAGGATCATCAGACAGATTATCAGCTTTCTGCAAGAGATGTCTGCACAGTTTTCAAATTTTGACTAATAATCTCTTGAAATAAGGTTTGCAGCAGAAGATATGCTGAGCCAAACACATCACTAGACTGAATCTGTGCTGATGGGATTTTTAAAGAAGACTTTGCCCTTAGCTTTAAACATATATGCAGGGCCAAAGTGGCTTTATTCTGCGGATATACCCATCCCCTTAAAATTGCAATTGCTATCATGAAAATAAAAGTACCAACGCAAAACTACTTCATCTGAGACGTTTCTGTGACTATTACAAGAAACAAACTGGTTTCTCAGACTTTTCTCAAAAAGCAGTGATAACAATACATATTAATTTATCATATTCCTATTAAATTTGCAAAAGCGTGCACACAAATTTTGCCTGATTTGCTGGCATTCTAGAAGCAGAGGCATGCAAGAAATTTAAGGTACTATAAACTTGACAATTTTCTTTCTAAACTTGCCAGTCATCATTTAAAGTTGTGGTTAAGTTCCCAGTGAAGTGTTTCAAGTAAGAACTAGTACCTTTGAAATCAACATAGCCAATAAAGGATTGTGCAGAATCTAATAAACTACACATAAGATAATCCCCCCATGTAAAATATATGTACCTGAAAACTCTGAATTGCATTGGCAGCATAGGAAATAGAAATGAAACCAATTTTAGGTGTATTTGCAATCCTTTAAGCTTGTCCTGTATATTTTAAAGCTATTATTTAGAAACACAATTCTTTATCTGTCAACTCAGCCATATTCTCACTGAGAGGATCACATCTTGATGCATTTTTAAGTATGATCTCGGAGGCATACAGAGCTAAAAGGAAGGTGCCATTTTATTAGTAGCCATAGGTAACCCTATTTCTGGCTACTTTGTTATTATTTATTTACCATTATATATATGACCTGCTGCTTTTAACTTTATTGATTAATAATAATAATGATAATATTCATTGGAGACTGGGTCATTCCTGTCTAGTGATGGGAAATCAGAAAGGTCACAAGATAAAAGAAAACTCCATTTTCATAGGAACTTTAATGCATTTCTCCTGAGGGAATTCAAGTTGCTTTAGAAAGGTTTAGATATATATTGGTGGGCCCTTTACACCTGAGCCCACTAAAAGCACATCCATATGTGCAAAATCCAGTGTAATAAAAGCACAGTAAAAAGGATAGTTTCTGTACTCTTTTTTTTTGTAAAGCCTGGCTTGCATTTTATTGCCAACACCACAGTAACTGCATACACCCACTCAAAGAAAGATCAGGGCTGTTTCTTAACAGGAGGTACAACAGGCAAGAAAAGGTCACAGTGCTGGAAGATTTCTTTTCAGACAATGAACAGGATTAGAAGTGAATAGGTCCCAGCGAGCAGAATACCCTAAAACGAAACCCAGCGATGACAAGGCAAAGCCCAAAGTCCAAACTGTGTGTCAGCAAACTCCTCCTAGCAAGTCTAGGGTCAAGAAGTAACTACCAACAAAACTGGCTATAAATATAGATGTAATCCAGCACAAGTGTTCATACAACTGCCCAGTCAAACAACAAAGTACACAAATAAGAGTTAAGGCTATCTTTGTCAGAAAAAGGCTAGTAACAGAAAATATGGAAATATCAAAATAAGTCACTCAAACAGCCATAATTATGCCTTTTATCTTTCATTAAAACTGGAAACCAAGAGAGTAGGAAGGACGTTTCTGAGAAACCAAAAAGCATCATCCAAGCACAATAAAGTACATTCACACAACTGCACAGAGATTGTTTCACCCACTACCTAGGAAGTACCGCTGAGGAATATCACTCATCAGCTGGCACTAAATACCTGGTCATGGATGTGATCCTACCCAACCGCAACATGGAGAGTAACAGGTGAGCCACCCTTACACACAGTCGTGACAGTCTTAACAGCTACAAAAAGTAGGAATTTGCATTTCTAATGTTTAAGCTAATGCATTCTGCTCCACTGCCAAGAACAGAAACAGGTATCCCTGAAGTTACAATATCATAGCTGAAGATCAGTGTCTTCTAAAAGCACGCTTTTTTTAAGATGGGGTGAAATTACTCACAAACACCTGCCAATAAGAGGCTGAATACCATGATGTCACATACTAAGTTATGATAGGATATGACAACAGACGAATTGGTACTGAAGCTTCTAGAGGTATTCTGGCAATTACACTTCCCATAAGCAAACAGGAGGCCAACAGCAATGCTGGTTGGAAGTGTGGGAAGGAGTCACACCCAACACCTGACGGTCACAGCAGACACCCCCAAGTGCATATGCATTTCTGTCAGGATTAGAGGCTGTTTGGGGAGCTGCTCTAGTTAGTCAACAGGAAAATACAGCTTCAGGAGGCTCCACCACAATGGCTCATGTTGCAATCTTTCATCATAAATGCATCATCCCTGCACAGACAAGAGAGGTTTCCAAAATTTAAGCATTTCAAATTAAAAGTATTTTAAAACACAGGGTCAGATTCTGAGAATCTAAGTTATCTGACATTACAAACCCTGAAGTACATTAAACTTTGTTGCAAACAAGTTTTGATAGCTCTTATAATTTTTATTCAGCTTCCTCTACCCTCCACAGTAAGCATCATGCAATGCTCTTCGTTACCTGCCAGGCATCTGTACTTGAACAGTGTGAATGCTGACAGGGGAAGGAGAAAGAAAGCAGGAAACAAAGTCTCTCTCTCTCTCTCTCTCTCTGTGTCTGCCCAGAGCCCTTGCTCTTCATGGAGAAATCTAACGGTTTAACTTTTGGTGTTCCCTACTACTTGAACAAAATCCACTGATTTAAACATCCCTGAATTAAAAGGAGCTGCAACTCCAAACCTGATTCTCATCGCTGCGAATGGAAACTATAAAGTTATCCATCGGAACAACAGTAGATTTCATATCTTCCTATTTGCAGAAGCAAAATATTTTATTTTTATTTACTTTCACAGGTATAACATACATTTACAATAAAGTCTTTTTAATCACTTTGATCATATGCAAGTGAATCTCCACCAGATCCACGTAGCTCAGGGACTGTCAGTATTTTAATCTAGTACTATATAGTAATTATTGAGGTAATACGGTAATTATTGAATGAATTTACAGCATTTACAAAGGTTGCATCAGCCTCTAATGTTTCACAGTCTTTTCATTTAAAATCTCTGCTGTTGTTCTATAGCATGTTTAATGTTACAATACAGCCAGCAAATTTTCCATTAGCTCTTCTGGCCAGATGCTGGCACACAGCCAGAATCATGCTAATGAGGTATGCACACAGTTTTGTTAATTGAATGAAATCACAGAAAAGTAATTTTATGGTCTTGAAATTTCAGATTCTGTCTTTCTAGTCATTTAGTCTCAAACACTGAATAGCTGCTTTACTGCCCACTGATGAGAAAATACGAGCCCATCAGAGGTAAAGGTAATAGAGCATCATAAATACAGGACTAGATGGTGGGGACACTGCACCAAGTATTTCATTACCATGTAGATACATCCAAAAGTATTCTTTATTTTTGAGAGACGTATCCCTCTTCAGTTTTCCATAGCATGCTCTGCATCTGGGATGGTATTCTGCTTCCCTACTTGCCACCGAGACAACCAGACTGTTCAGATTTCATTTCATGAAATCCTAAGGTCAGCAATAATATCTGTATTTGCTCACCAACAAAGACATATCTATTTGTATATAAAAGATGACCGAAGTCTTCTCATAGAGCTCTACATGCTCTATGTGCAGCTGCCCAGACTCTTGCTCCTGTGCCTGGGACTGCTGTTCTGACACAATCATCCCATTTCCTAAAACTTGGCTGAACATTCATAAAGCCCTGCTGTAAGTATCACAGTGCTTTTGCTGGTTTGTTGTTTGTGGGGTTTTTGTGTGTGTGTGTGTTTTAATTTTATTTTTAATTCTAGTTAAATTATTCTTTGTTTCTTATTACAGACATGTCCTTAAACTACTCTGTAAGCAGGGCCAAAAGTTTTTCAGGAAATGTCCCTTGAATGTAACAGAAATAAAACAGTACAAAAGAAGGCAGAAAAGTGCAGTGTTTTACCAAGCATTTTCATTGCTTTTTTTTTTAAAGTATTTGAAAATATTTATCTTAAAATATTTGTAAGGTCAAAATGAAACCAACCTGAAAAATCACACATTCAAGATCTTCTGTGGACCGTTTTGCAGAACTTTTCAGGTGTCACTGCAATAAATACTAATAAATACTACACCGTCCTCCTCGCACACTTATATCAAGCTAGAGGCTGTCTGAGCAATTAGATTATGCCAAGAACAACAGGCACATTTACTCTTTTACTCACTTTATAAGCCTACTGCTTATTTATTCCATACTCTTACAGTCAAATCCTGCCATCAATGCCCACATCCTTCATAGGAGGAAAGTCTGCTGAGGTCACTGGGCTGAGTCTTGACAGTAGTAATTGCTGCTCAACGACTCCCAGCAGTGTTTAGATACTGCGCCAAGCCCAGACCTCTGAGGGGGTGGGTGGAACCAGAAAGTTCACCAGACTCTAAATGACCATAACAGTTTTGGAAAAAACAGGGTCTGATCCGAGTAGGAGTTTGGTCCATAGAGGACCAGAATTAAAAAAAGCCGAACCAAGACAAAAAAATAAACCCACTAACTCTCTTGGAAGAAAAGATCAATTCACACTGGTTTGTAAATTATTTTTTTTTTCAAAGTATAGATCATAGCCCTTTTTATTTTAAATGACAATGACTTTCTATACTAATTGTTTTTCGTGTCTCTGTGCTGAAGAAAGCAGGGCTCAGAAAGCAAGTCAAGATGCTGAACAGCATGTGTGTACACAAGATGACAGCCTTTGGCAGGGGACACAAAGGCTTCAGAATACGAGTGAGCACAGCAAAGGGCCACCCGTGTGCGTAGGGGACGATGGGGCTGTCTGCTGGAAATCTGCCATAGTGCTCAAATGGGAGTTTGTTAGCCTGAACTTGATTTCTGTGCCTGCCTGATGAATTTTAACATACAACTGTGCTTGCTGAGTATCTTTGTGGCTCTATAACCACTTTATAGATGCTTGGACATATTAACATCTTCCTCTTCCCTTCCCCTAGCCGATGGACACTAAACCCTTAACGGCAAAAACATACACCCTTAAAAACAGGTGGATATCTGTTACAAAGACTTTCTGCTTGATTTTAATCCAAAAGAGCTGGCGTTTTTTAATTAAAACCTCCTTCACTCAGGTCTTTTTTTGTCTTGTGAAGCATCTATCAATCAGGAGGAGTCACTGCAGGATGCACCCGGTGGCAGCAGGCTATTTCATCCCCTCCCCCAAGCCCAGACACCGACTTTTTCCTCTTCCTCCCCCCAACTTCATTAACTAAATGCACTGAATAAACCTTAACATCCTAGCTAAATCCTATTGGCCCTGGATTTGCTGCTTAATGCTAAAACCCAAGCGACCCATTTTTCTCCTGTTGATACTTCTATTGCTGATGGCAGCCAGCAGAGAAAAATACCCAACCTTAAACTATTTTAATGTAAGGAACACAAGTCAGAGCATTCATCACTCACTCTTTCTGCTGCTGCACACAAACTTTACGTAAGCTTTACTTGGTGTGTCAAAGCCTCCCTTGCTTTTGTGCTTCACAGGCAGCACAGGGAGTCTGTTGCTTAGCAAGTGAACACAACAAAGTGCATCTGTTATTAAAAGTGCAACTAGGTCTGTTTTAAAGCAAAATGATCTGGCAAAGTCCATGAAACTAAATTTCTGTGCAGTGTACAATCTCCAATCATGACGCTTTTATAAATGTCAGAAGATGCAGACCCCACTAACTGAAAATCTTTGGGAAAGACTAACGAGGAGAGTAAACAGATTCAGTGAACAGATTCATTCTGGGTTACTAACCTTACGCTGTGTTTCAAACATTAAGCATGTCCTCCCAATTTCACGTATGCCGCAGAAAAGGCTAAAGACGATTCACTCTTCCCCTGCTCCCTTACTGCCAGCCCTCCGGCTGCACCTACTCTCTCCTCAGCTCAGTTGCCCAATGCTTCCTCCTTGGTCCATGAGGACAAGCAGGAACCTCCACGGTCACTTCCCAGCTCTTGACTCTCTTCTCAAAGCACCCAAACTGCGTTATCTGTCCAGCTGCAAAATCTCGCTGTGGTAGCATTAAAAGCTTTGGCTCCTGGCTGCTCCTGGGGCCACCAGCCTGCCTTTTCTCCTTGCCCCACCAGATCTCTGACCTCTCTTCTTCCCTCAAAACATCATGCCATGACCACCATGTGTTTTGCCACAGCATCTGACACTCCAAAACCCTTCCCTCCCACAAATACCTCTTTTACACTTCTGCCACACACACCTGTGACTACAGTCACATCCCCCATTAGCTTTCCAAGCTGCTCCACAACTTTCCACCACAGGGAAACACCCCTGCCCTACTGCAAGGCTCCCTTAGCAGTTGTCCCTGCCAGTATGCTTCAACCAAGGCTCCCAGCCGTCCTAAGCAGGAGGGCCAAGTCCGCTGTGCTCCACTGTGTCCTGTCCTTCTTCCCCCAGCACAGAGCACCTTGAGGGGTGCAAACCCTCACCCTTTGTCCAGGACAGCCTCTTGCCCTGCGATGGCTCCGCAGCAAGCGGCTTCACATGCAGAAAACTGAGCGCTTCCCCTCACAGCTTGCAAAAGTCACTCACCGTATTTTCAGTAATCTGTCAGAGATGGCTATTCCAGCTTGCTCTTGGGTACCCAACCAACACAGCAGTCTCTGGATTTGACTTATATTTTTAATACCACATTTCACTTCACATTATTATCAGACCTCAATGCCTTACAATACCAAGGCTGGCTCCTAAGAAGAAGGGCTGCATCCTAAAATGCCTACCACACGTACACCCAGTCCTTTGCCCAGCAAATTCCTGCAGCATTCAGAGGCTGCAAAGGCTGAAAAGGAACAGGAGCCTGGGCATCTGTTAGAAATACAGCAATGCCGAGTAAAAACTGTATTTACAAAGAACCTAAAAGCAAATGTAATCTAGCACTGAAGATACGCAGCACAGGTTATGATTATTAGTACACTCTCTGTTATGAGAACGCTTTCAAATAAAAGCGCTTTCTTACTGACTGTGCACTTGCAGTAATGTATTTCTTACCAATACCACTAATGGAGTGTTCATCATGTTTCTAGCTTCTCTGAAGTAACATATATTGAGCCATGTAAGAATAAAATTAATATATCCATGGCGCTACACGTTATCGTCCTGCACACACTCTACAAATGTGTTGAAATAGGGTCTTTGAAGGAAGTAATGGCAACTGACTTCAATATTATGGAAATATTCAAACCAGCATAAATTGGAAAATAAGAATGATATGGAACATAACCAGTAAAACAAATATTTATATTCTTGAGGACTTGTTTTTGCAGCAAGGACACAAATGAGACAGAAAGAAAGTGGGCAAGGTCTTTCGTAAGAAACCAGCTATTTCAGATTGTAAGGAAAGTAAAAATATTTTTGTTCACCTGATTATAGATCAAGACAGTATGGAGCAATAATCACTGGAGCAATAATCACCTGATTGATCAAGTTTTTCCTATGAGTCGCATACTAGATAGATGACAATTTCTTAAGAGGTTTATGAGGAAGCAAGCCTCAGCTTTTCAGTTTATTTTATTTTCCAAAAGTCTTGACGGATTTTAGTATGGCCAGTTCCTGGACTTTGCTTTCAACCATTCTCAGTGATAGTTCATGAACTTTGTACCAGGAATCTTTGTAGGGATATGCAATGGACAAATGGATTATCAGCTGCTTGACTCCATTTTTCACTACTGTTCTACATCTAGAACCATACAGAATAAACAAGACCTACAGGGGGACTGGTTGGTATGCACAATTCCAAGAGGTTTGTGGGGTTTTCTCAACATTTGACAATAGACACGCAACAGAATTTCCAGTTATGACTGCATTTTGCTGCCTAAAATATATGCATGAGCTGCTAAAATGTGTTTAGGTAATAACTATGCGTTTAGGTGTGATAACTTGAAAACTATTTTCCCAATAGCACTAATAGGGTTATCAGGAACACAAGTTCAAGTTGTACACTAAAATATAACCATATCCACTAAAAGGACAGTCTAGCAGATGCATAATAGGCATTAAAACGTAGTTTTAGGTGCATAGTAACAAAATCTGTTGCATCTTTAAAAATAGTAATATTAATAGCCATAGTAATGAGGTATGATGTCTACACTCCTCTTATCATTACTGTTAACTCAAAGCTACCATAAATTTTCTAACTTTTCTTTAAGAAACACTTTTGAAGTTCACTTTTCCCCCAATGCACAACTAACAAAGCGACGACACAGTTGTTTACTCAGTCTGTTTACACAGCAACTTAAAAACAACAACAAAAAAGCCTCCAGAAACTTTACAGCTAAATGAAAGGTGATAACTTCCAATGCCAACGCCAAAATACGGGACAATATTCCATCTTGGTTGGTTTTGACAGTGATGCGGGTTTACAGCACGTCTGAAACTTATTAGCCTCTGCCTTCCTAATCCCCTCCGCAACCCCTGCGGTTTCCTTGGCCTCTCCCCATTTCACGTTAAACTTGCAGCAAACCATTAGCCCGGGACACGAGGACACACACCGGGCAGGCTCCGGATGATATTATCGCCTCTAAGCGCCGGAGCTGCGGCTCAGGCGGGGTTACTCACCCGAGGGAAGCCCACACTTCCCGACTGACAGTCCCTGATGGATCTCTCTCCGCGCGGCTCACCCGCGCGGCCGATGAGCCAGCCCCATCCCCGCACGGAGCACTTCCACAGCAACTTGTTGGTTCCCGACCTTTCGCAGCGAGTTTCCCCGACTTTGCCCGCCGCCGCTGCCGCCCGTCCCGGGCCGGCACAGCGGCCACGCGCGGCCCCTCCTCAGGCACCCCCGCGGCGGGGCGGCAGCGCGGCCCCCGCAGCCTCGCCGCAAAGCAGCCCAGCGCCCACCCCCGCGGGCAGCGCCCGCCGCCCTGCCGCGCCCGGGGCCCGCACACCCACCTGCGGAGCGGGACCCGCACAAGAGCCGCCGCAGCAGCCCCGGAGCCCGCACACGCCGCTCCCGCCTGCCGAGGGTGCGCCGCTCCCGCCCTGCCGCCCTGCGCGGGGCTGCACCAGCCGGCTCCCTCCGTGCCGCCCTGCGCGGACAGATGGCCGGCAGCCCTCCGCTCTGACACAACTGAAGCAAAGCCCGGCTTTTTTTTTTTTTCCTTCCTTTTCCTTTTTCCCTCCCCCCCCCCTTTCCCCTCCTTTTTTTTTTTTTCCCCCCTTTCCTTCCTTCTTCCCGTTTTTCCTCTCTTCCTCCCCTGGCTTAGCCCCTGGCAGAGCAGCCCGAGCGTGCTCACAACACCCCCTCCGCCAGTCACTTCAATTAGTGCCACATGAGAGGAGCTTCTGCCCAAAATCTGCTTAAGAAAGGGCCAGAGGGCAGGGCAATCGCCTTTGCTCAACAATGACCAGAAGCTGCTATAAATACACAAACAAAAGCACTGTCAAGGCCAGGAATGTCATATCCTAATGTGATAAAAATTGTAAAGATCCGATGTATACCAAAAGTACAAAGGAAGAAAAAATTATTATTTTTTTTTTTTAAAGAGACAAAGATTAAAAGCAGTCACCACTTCCCTACCCTCACTCCCCAATACATAACCTTGTAATATGTTATCAAAGTTCTGTATTTCTGGGTGCCAAGCTATTGTGTTTTCGAGGTCCTGAGCAGCTCGCTCACAATCCCTTTGTGACAGCTGCTTGCTAATATTTATAGGTACTCAAGCCCTGTGCACCTTATATAACCAAGCAGACTGACCAGGGCTGGGTAGAGGTAGTTACCAACCACACAGATATGGTGCATCACACAAATGGAAGCAGCTATGACTTCTCTAAATTAAAAAAAAACACCAATTTTCCAATACACCAATAAGTAAATCAACACATTGAATACAGTACAGACTGGGGAGCATTTGTTTCAAAACTGAGGGATTTAATCTAATTTGTTTTAGACACATTTTACACTAACATAGGCCACGTTGTGAGTAAGGAGAAACTCCAGCCGGAGGATTCTAACTGCAATGAGTTAAGAGCTGAAAACTAACAAAACAAAACCAAAACCACCAAACAAATAAACCTCCACAACAAACAACAAACAAACAAAGCGAAGCAAAACACACTTGATCAAGCAGAGTGCCTCCACCAGCAGTGCCCAGACCCTGACCTTCTGCACCACTCCACACCCCTTAAGTTTGCACCGTTCCAGTAGCTGGATGCCACTTGGCTCCAGCGTAGGGAGGGCAGAGTGGGAGAGGGAGTGGTTTTGGGCCCATACGGCTACTTGCAAACTCTGAAGTGCCTTTGAGATAGTGATTTCCAGGGTGTTGATGGCAGGATGACAACAACTAGGTTCGTCTGAGGGGAAGCCAGTAGTCACCGTCACCTAATTCCCTCCCCAGACATTCAAGAATGTAATCATTGCAAAGGGCGGGCACTCAGCTGATGTCCCTCCAAGTCTCGTGCCTCAATGTTTATGTACAAATCTGTGCAAAAGTAGTTAATCCTATTGCCTAACCTCATGCTCTTTTAGAACAGATAAAAGCTGTCTGAAATTAACCCTGTATCCCCACTGTTGCATTTCCACCAACTCAGGGATAAATTTCTACTACAAATAAATGTTATTTTTTCATTTCATTCCTATGCCCTCCTTTGATTATACTTGTTTGTCCTGGTGCAGCAAACACTACTTTCTCAGATGAAACTCATTCACATACAGACTTATCCTCAAAGCACCCTTATCCTCAAAGGATGTCCACAGAGGGGTTTTGTGGCTTTACTAATTCCCTGAATTTAAGCATGTGCTCAACATAACAAAAAGTGTACTTTTAGAAGATAATTTGAAGAAACACATTTAAAAGAGAGAATATTTAAGTGAAGCTCATGCAAAACTAAATCAAAACTTGCATGCACAGGCTTGCAAGAAGAAAACTGCCTGCAAGATATCTAGACTTCCTAGATTTAGCAGGGACAGAAATATTCTTTATTTCAACAAAGAGCTTTGAGTAGCCCCGACTGCACAGATGCAAAACAGTAACATGAACACCAACATGAACAACACAGAGTGAGCATTGTCAGGCCAAAGCTGCCAGCCCATGGGTTGACAAAGGCCTTCCTGATGACAGTGTGAGGTGGTAGGGGGAGAGGTGCATGTCCATGTAGCCCAGCACAGTATTCAGAGGTATGGCAGCCCATCCAGCTGAATTTCCAAGGTATTGCATGCAATAGGGCTAATAAACCCTGCCAGTTCCATCAACTGATCTTTACACAGGGTCCTACTTTTACTTCAAGCAGGGCCAGGCTGAGTGTCCACAGCAGTAGTACAGACATGTTTTGCATTGCAAAGGAGTGGACAGAACCCTCACTGGAGGAATAAAAACCCTGACATAATCCTTAACAACAAAAACCCCTCCAGGTAAGCAGTAAAAAGATTTTTAGAATAATGAGCTTACCTGGGAAAAACATGAGCTATGACTTAAATAGCTGCATAGTTGTAACTGAATAACAAGACAGCAAAAATAAGTCACTAATGGAGTGAAGTGCAAGACTGTGTGTATAGTACAAAAATCTAGCCAGCAAGGCAGATGAATAAATTGGTGGAACTGAGCCACTGATGCCAGAAGTGTCAGAAAAATATCCTTGTCTCTGAATTTTGGGTGAGTTTTGTATCTTTCATTTCCTGGATCAGCTATCATTGCAGAGTTCAGAGAGGGCAAAAAAAAAGGGTTATAAAAATAAAAAATATTTTCTCATTTGCCAAAAGGCCCTGTCTGAGTTGATCTGTCTTGATCTGCTTGTCATTGTGTTGCGTGCTGCTTTCCTACACCAGCTTTTCCAACCTATGGAGAGAAATGGTGGAGGAATCTTGCAACCTCGCTTAAGGATGTAACATGAAGAAAACTGCATGTATGGAAATATGCCTCATAGAGAGGCATTCAGAAGGGCTGTCTTTGCAAGCTTGAAAGTATTCCAAATACCGTTTGCTTTACAGATCAAAATGCTGTATTTGATGATAAATCTGAGAGACAGGTGATAGAAATCTCCACGAGCAATGTCCCAAAAATAAAATGTATAAAGAAAATATACTGTTTAGTTAGTAAACAATTTAGTGTATATTTGCAATTTTAAACTGTTTGTAAAGTATTCCAGCAGTAGATCAGGCTAAGACTGCTCGTTTTATAGAAAAATATGTGTTACCTGGAAGTGCTTTAAGGTAACTTATTATGGAAATGGAAACCTGGATCACATACATAGGGTCCTTGAATTTGACATAATTTTCTGGAGAAGCAAGCCTGTATATGAAAAGCTATCCTCAAGCACTAGTTGAAGTTTTCCCTTAAATACTGTTTTGTTTGATAAGTCAAAACTGACAACACCACCAAATCATCTAGTATTAGTGTTCTTTTCTTTCACATGTCCCTGCCGTTGGACAAAAAATAATAATGGCTTATGCTATTCCTTTGCCTGAATAAAATGTTGCAGTTCCAGAGATAAAGACGTATTGAGCTGAGCAATTAAATAGCTAAATAAATGAATCAGCAGAGCAGAAGTGACAGATTTAATTACTGCTTAGAGCTAGGAAGGGGAACTAATTATGGGGTTCATGAACCACATGCCATTCTTCTCCTTAAGCATGTGGTTCGATTCTTCTGGATCAAGCTCTGCAAATACAGTAGCACCACGCACCAGTTTAAAAAAAAAAACCACAAAAAACAAATGGAGAGAAAAAAATATCAAAAAGTTCTCCAATATTTGGAATAAGGTCTAACCTTTGAAGAAAGAGTAGCCCGTGTTCAAGTGACTCCAAACCAAGAGTTACAGGAACTAGCTTTTAAATAGATAAATGCTAAAAATCTAATTCTCAAAAAAAATGAAAGCACAATGAAATTCGTTAGATGTGAATAAACCAACGATTGCAACAGCTGTACTAAGTGAGGCATAAAGCATTAAGCTCTATTAAGTGATTAGGAGCTCCATTCATCAGCAAGTATCTGTAGCTGGAAAACCTGAGAGCGCTGTTTATCCTTGCTCTCTCCTGCTTTGGTCAGTCCACCACACCAAGCAATACATCTAAAAAAGATGCTTTTATGGCCACCAAGTACAAAACCACTAGTGGTGGAAAAACACTGCTCCTCATTTTTTGCCTTCTGTCCCATTTTTCTATGTTGCATTTACTGTACCATCCCAATTTTATTCTTGTTTGATAAGACTGTCAATGCCAATTATTTGAGCTTCACGTAAAACTCATGAGCCTCATGGTGTAATCCCATAAACATAGAATTCTTTCCCTCATTAGTGGGAGGGAGAACAGGGATAAAACCCCACGTGTATGGCATTTGAATCACATAATTCAATTAATTGCATAATTTTGGTGAGTTTATGGCTATACTGTAGGGATGAAGACAGACAAGTATCATTTCAAGGAACACAAAAAAAAAAAAAAAGAAGAAGAAAAACACTGGGCTATTTTAAAAAATGAATTAACGAAGTTAAGAGAAGTCTTTTATTCATAGCCAGTTGTTTTCCAAAATTAAAATCTCAATATGATGTCTCTTTTAGCATAATTTTAAAAATCAACAAATTTGCCTCTTTTCCTAAAAATACTGTGAAGTGATAAATACCTCTGCACAGCTGACCCCATACACCATTCTGAAAAAAAATCAGACCTTTTACTCCACTGACTTTGAAAATGTTAAAAAAGCAGAACATGAGGCAAACAATAAAACATCTTATGGCTGGGAAATATCTAAATCCATCCCAGCTATAGCTGTGTTCTCCTTCCACACCACCAGTAATTTTGTCAGAATGATAATAATTGTGTCCAAACCCAGAGATGTAGGCTGATCCCTTGGAAGGCTCACTGGACAATCACAAATGTCATCATCATCCAAGATTACAACATCAGCTCTGCTTGACTGAAATTCTGTTCTCTGAAGGCAGCCAAAACCAAAGTCTATTGCCTCAATAAAGACCAAAATGAACTCTATCTTGAAAATCAGTGTCTGGGTTTCTGTATCAAGGGAGACTGTATCTACAAGAAACCAGGAGCACTGTACATCCAAGATAAGATAAAAACAGGATTTTTTTTTTTTTTTTAAATGGAATTATGGTATAGCTCTATAAAAGTGACATCCTTTGCCTGGAATTCCAGTGTAGTTAGATCAGAAGAAAATGCACTTTGTACCTAGACACACAGCAAAACAGAGAGGAGCTGATCTTCAAAAAAGACACAGTATCTGAAACATTAGGTACAGGTTGCATTAACACTTACCATATGAATTTTACGGCATCTGATATCTGTGTCATTAAAGTGTGATGTCTGGAGAATGTCACTGAGGTACCAGTGATCACGAACCTTGCTGAACACATGCACAACTGATATTTCATAATAGAGATATTATGACTGTATAAATTACCTCAGTGGAGCATGATGAGATGAAAAGGATCCTATGAGCAGGGGAGGCTAGTCAGCAGACTGCCAGAGGACAAAGGGAGAATACACTCTTGGTGCACCACACTTCTGGCCTCAGGAGGCAAAATTGGCAGGATTTCGCTAACAATCACTGCCAGGCTCACATGGAAATAACCATTTAAGTATCTGTGGTGTCCCTCTCAAGACAGGACGTGATCAGTATTTGCATGTGCATCCAAAAGCACAGCCCCAAAGGCATGCAGGCATTTAGCAATGGAAGCCATGCAGAAGTGAACTCACCACCTAGGAAGAAGTCTGACTACAAATCCACAATCTTCTGCTCTCATTGCAGAGCAGTGTAAAAGAAATCCCTCACAGGATACTTGAAAGAGGAGCCATGGTTAAGTATAGGCTGGCAGTGACTTTGTCATTGTTTTATTTATACCCTTTTGCTCTCAATATTGCACTTGGATGTCCGCCCTTAAATCTTGCTTAACATAACTTTGCAGTGTTTCACCACCCAGCCAGTCTGGTGCAGTGGAGAGACAAGATGAAACACAGTGAAACCAGCAGGTTATGAGCAGAAATCAAAGAAGGGTGCACAGATTGTTTTGCAAAATGAATGTCTCCTCCAACAGCGTCATAGAAGCCTAGAGATGGCAAGTATTTCCCTCCTATTTTCAAAGGGTCACTGGCTTGGGATGACTTTACTAGCAGGGAAAGGATGATCTGTAACAGGCATGAACTAATTCTTCTCCTGCATAAAGCAGCTGGCAAAGCAACATTCCACAGTTCTGGGTGAGCATTGGGTTTTCAGGCTCCAACTCTGTGTTTGGTTGTTACAGGGAAGGCAGCAGGTAATTTTTCACTGGCATGGGGAGTGTGCCAGTTTATCAGAACTGCCCTTGGGAAGTTTGCTTGTGAAGGTTTACAAAAGAGTGACTAAGTTTACCAGTGGGTGTAAGACGAGTTGCTGACACTGTGGGTTTTGTGTAAAGTCTAAATAACATTTATACACTACTAATCACATAGCTAAAAATAATTTAAAGTTTCCCACCTTTTCTTCTTCTCAAAGAAGCAATTTTTTTTTTCTGAGTGCCCTCTTGCATTTTCCTAATATTTTATCAAAGACTGGAAACAACCGTCCAATCTTCACTGAGGACTGATATAAAGACTAGTCAAGCTCCTTGACAATAATGACAACTGAAATTAACAGGAGCCACTGTCCAACCCAAAAGCTAAAGTAAGCATCCAGCCACAATGCCCAAAGGGTTTTCACTGAGAAGGGCAAGGATATTTGCATACAAACGTCAGAGCTTGCTTACTCTTGGAAAAATAAGTTGCATCTGAGAAAAAACCCCAGAATTATGTCAGAAATAGGAAGAGAAAGGAAGCCTGTGAACTTGCTAGAGTGCAGTCCTAGACCAAGCCTGAGCAAAACTCACAGAAATCTCCTAGTACAGTGGTATACCAAAGAGGAAGCAGCCATAGGGAATATGAAATTAGGATTGGAAAATCTGGTCCTCATGAGCACTCACAATACAGCTCTTGACCTAATACAGATGACAAAAAGAAGAGGTATAATATGTGATATGTCCATTGTGACACTTATGAACAATTGTAGAAAACAATTAATTAATTAAATAAAATGCTATCTTGATTTGTAAAACCAGGGAAGCAGTTACGTTCAAAAATTCTGCCACTTTGAAAAACATGAGGGAATAGCACAAGCACAGGATGGATCAAGAGAACAATTTGCAAATCTAAAGGAATAGTTGAGTTCCGTTTCTTAAAGTCTGAGGTTTGCCAACCTGAAGGAACAAAGCTCCAGGGCACAAAAATCAGTCAGACAGTTGTGGAAGAGACTTCAGAAGTTCCACTTCCAGTCTCTGATTTGGCTACTGAATTGATAATGTCTGGAAATTACAGTGGTAGAAGGTGTAGAAATTACCAAACCAAAAATCTCCAAAACACAAGGAAGTTGAAAAGTCAAAACTGAACCACCTATGTGGTTCAAATCTCAAATGCTCACAGTGGATGGACTATCCATCCATCCATTCTGAATAAAACTGTTTTTATCATTAAACAATTCATTTCACAAAGAAGCTGGGGTTGAAAAAGGAGAAATTGACAAAGCCAGGAGTGGAGAATAAAACACTGATAATGTCATCTGCATTTTGAAATGGGTAACATGGTACATATAACATTGAGACCAAGGACACTCCCGAATTTCTAAATATAAGTAATACCATGATTATTCCTCATTTAAGACTGTAAACACTTTGCATACCTTTTATTCTAGAACCAGCACAAGACTATTTGACAGCTCATACACAACTGACAGGCAGTCCTCCTAAAATAACAGATGGGACAGGGCCACCCCTGCCTTCCACAGAAAAGTGGGGAATTGCAATGGAGAGATCTAGAGGATCCATGCTGCTAATCTGGCTGCCTCCAGGGACTGATGCTAGTCAGCTATCACAGCTGCTGGCACTGGGCATTCTACCAATAGTTTCCACCCCTGCTTTAGGGACAGCATCAGTTTCAGACAACCTGTTTTTCCCTGTCCTAATAAGGACAAAATTAGGGGGTGCAGATGTTAGGGGATGTGCACTTTGTGTTTCCAGGCGCCTGCTACCTTAGACAATTTCTGCTTTGCCTGTGCTCACAGCCAGCCTAGTTTGATGTTGGAAGCTGAGGAATCAATTTAACTTGGCTTCTTCTGCACTGTCAGAAGATTCAGCAAAAGCCACATTCACTGGTGTCATAATGCTTCTGACAGTCAGGGACCTTGACCCTGTGCATACAAAATCCACCTTGTGTCAGTCTTAATTCCATCTCAAGGGTCATCAGTAAAAAATAATTGTCAAAAAACCAAATAGTTCATCTCTAATGATCATGCTGTTCAGTATTGTGCTCTTCAAGTTCCTTATGGAAGGGCTTGATTGCAGGGAAATTGTTAACGTAAAAGGCTACCGTGTGATATTTCAATATGCTGGTGCAACATAAGAGTTATCAGTGTGTTAGGGAGGAGCTTGACAAGTTTGATCAGGAAACTACTGAAGAGCTTTAGAGTAAATTATAGATTTAAAATCAGGAACAGCTTTGAAATGTATATTGGCAGTTGTTCTTATTACAGGACTATCAGAACATGTGTTGCATCAATATTGGTAGATAACACTCAAATGTCAGTAAATATTAGTGTTTCAAACTGGAATTATTAAAGCCTATTTGCTACAGCATTTCTGACAGATTACACTATTGTTGACCACTAGTGTAGCAACAACAGGAAGAAAAATCTAAAACAATAAGTTTGTTCAACATAAAATCATACCTCACTGTACCATGATGACTTTTTATATCCAACTCCATATCACACTTCATTCCATAGTTTTTTTAACATTAAACTTTACGGAGGGAGAAATACTACAGTGATGCTCACCAAATTCAGACCCCCTCCTCCACCTGCAGACTTTCACTGTGACCTCTTGAGATTCACTTTGTCTTTCAGCACCTTAGCTCCAAGAACATAAAATAATAACCTTATCCTACCTCACAGAGCTGCTACTAGTACAGCCCATTTAGATTCTGGGGCATTACAGCACTATGGGAGAAAAATGGTTTATCTATGTGCCATTTTACGTGTACATTTTCCGCTAAGCTTTTTTTTCCAAAAAAATTAAATTTGTCTCTTGAGCATTTGTCTTTTCACTTTCTTTTTTAACTTCTGTCACCTTGTTTTGCTTTGTACTGCGTTGTGTCTCCTGGTATAGTATTCTTCCTGCTTCAGTCACTTTTCTGTGTCAAATAACTGTGATGAGGTTTCTCTCAGTACTTCTTTTCTCCACTGTTGCATTATTCTTATTTCTCTTATATTGACAGGTTCTCTAGACTGAACACAGGTAAGTATTCCCAAACTTATTCACATCTTTGTATCTCCTTTCTTATTACTCTGAGCCTTTGCTTTGCTGTCTGTGAACCATCTTGCTTCACCTCCTGAAGGAATTTTCTCCCTTCACAGAGGTGAAGAAGAGCCTCACACCAGCAAGCATTCTTTGACATTAAGAAGAGTGACTGATCAGAGAACTTTTATTCAGAATACATGTAGACCTTTAGTAAAACACATCAGAGGTAATGAGAGCTTCAGGGTAGGGATGGTATCTGCCTGAAATAAGCATTTCTGCAGTGCTCAGTGTAAAAAGTTGCTAATCTTGCAGAAGCCTTAGAGTTGCTACAGCTCAAACCCCGGCAGGCTTTACAGGTGAAATTTTACATCTTGGACCCAACTGCAAAAAGAAAATAAATCAAAGCTGTTGCATGCACAAAACGTGGTTTATGGGCTGATCATAGCCCAGGTGTTGGTGGCTTCCATCTGCTTATTCCCTTGTCCTCTGCAGTGGATTCTCAAGAAGTGCAAATCAGAACCAACCAGTGCTGTAATTTACCTTGATTTTAATAATTTGCCCTCAGAAAAATAAATTACTAGGCATTGTTAAGCCTAGTTAAAAAATGATGCTTACAACTGCAACTGCAGCTTGGCCTTTCAAGAAAGAATTCAGAATTGAGTAGAACTCCTAGAGTGAGAATAGATATGTTATTTATATGTATAGTGACAATAATGTTTGTATTTACTTCCCTTTCAATGGCGTTAAGTGCATTTTAAAAAGTCTGATAATTGCTCGGTTTGAAGAGGTAAGATATCTTCTCCTTGCAAATCTGGAGAAATGTTGAGGTTGGCAATACATTGCTGGAAAGCCTTACCTTGTTACCACTCTAAACAGAACCCAACATTTTTGTGCAGAGCAGCAAGCTCAGGGAGAAATCAGCAACTCTTCTGGAGTGGCTCATAATGCAAAAGCTTGCAGGACTGAATCCTCCAAAGGCACTGATGTGATCTGGTACCATACTTTGCTCCTTCAGTGTGCAGTGCTTGGCCACTGCCAGGATATACCCAGGAATCACATCTGTATACACCTGAGTCTTTACAGGAGGTGGAGCCTGCTATCTGGAATCTGCTGATGAAATCTGGGCAGCTGCTCAAGGATGAAATCTGCCTCTAGTCTGGGGGATCTGCTTGCTATTCAAATCCCATCAAAGCATGTGGAAGCTTTGCTATCTCAGTCTTCCTCACTTTTGAGGCAGGACATGCACACAGACATGCATATATATATATATGCATATACACCTCTGTCTATATCTGGGTATAATTTTTAGAAAATACACTATTTCATAATTTCAGAATATTTCTAGGAGTCAACTCAACTCTAAAGCAAGATGCACTGAAATCTTCAGTATTTCAGAGGTGATTATTTTGGTATGATCACTTTTTCATTTGTCTGTGTAAGTTTTCCCCACCCGTTCTTTCTTTGTTCTACTCCTTCTCTCTTATCCATATAGGGATATTCACACCAACCCTCCCTTTCTCTATTCATTTTTGCAAATATTTTCTCTGTGTTTTTATTTCCCCATGATTTGATTTTTATGAGCATTCCCTTCATGTTTTGAGTATCTTTCCTGAAGAGGCACTAAAGAGAGAGAAAGCAATTCAGAAACAAACAAACAAACAAACAAACGACTTTAACTTCATGGAATCATAGAATGGCCTGGCTTGGAAGGGACCTTAATAATTGCCTAGTTCCAACTCCCCTGCTTTGGGCAGGGTCATCTTTCAGTAGACCAGGTTGCTCAGAGCTGTCCTTAAACACTTCCAGCAATGGGACATCCACAGCTGCTCTGGGCAACCTGTTCCACTGCCTCACCTCCCTCACAGTAGAGAATTTTTTCCTAATATTTAATCTAAATGTACCCTCTTTCGTTTAATTCAAGTCATTTTTGGGGAAAAGGCAGGGAATGTGGAAAGAGAAACTCTCAAGAGTTCTCTTTTTTTCTACACCATTTCCATACACAGCACAGTAATGGTGATTATTAGAAGTTCTTCTGAAAGGGAAAGTTGTTCCCCAACCAGAAAAATAAAAAAGAGTGTCAACTCTGGCAAGTTAAATTTAATAAGTCCAGTCCAAAAAAGATTTTGAAGTGCAATTTTCCAAAGGCATAAAACCAATATAAAATGCTTTTTAAGCACATTAGAAACAGGAATTCTGCTAGAAAGTCTTTAGGGCTGATAAGTAACTGGAGTATGAAAGGGGAACCCAAACAGGATCAGACTTTACCTCAGCAAAGTTAAAAGAATTCTTTACAGAGGTGTTCACTATGGAACAGACTTTGGAGGTTTCCTGGTCAAAACCTTTCTTTACAAGGCTCAAGCCTCTTAAAATTGGTTAGACAATAGGAAATACATAGCAGAAAATTAAATGGTCACTCTCCACAATGCAGAGAGATTTCTAGATCAGGGTAGGGAAATACACTGTTCAACATAGCCATTGGAAATTTGGATAAGGCTGGAGTAGTGAGGTGACAGAGAATCCCACTAGATTATTTAGGGTAGTAAAAGCCAAAGGTGACTGAAAATTTGCAGAATAATCTCAATGTGTGCTGGTGATAAAACCGGAGAGGAAAAGTAATGCTGATAAATATTGAAACTGGAATAAAAAAAACAGAGTCCGAACTATACATACTCAGTGATGGGCTTTAAGTGAGCTGCTACAACTGGGTAGAGCATGAAATATGGATACAGCAACTGGAGAAACTGTATACCATTCTGTGAAACCATCATCCTAAAGCAAAAGAATTATTATGAATTATTAGGAAAATGAAATGGAAGAGAGATTTTATGGTCACAAAGAAAATGAACCTTATTTTCTAAGCCCCAAGGGACTCACCTGAAGTAGAAAACGTATAGACAAGGATGTATAGATAAGTAAGGTAATTAATGGTGAGGACAGTATCTGTGTGAGAATCAATAAGCAGGTTGGGATAACTCAGTTTGGAAAACAGATAGCTCAGAAAAACTTGCCCAAACTGCTAACATCATGTGTCACACTGAGAAGGGTAAAACAGGACTGACTGTTCACCCTTACTAATAATACAAGAAGGGAAGAGCAGCAAATGAAATGTTGGCATATTGGATTAAAGCCTATAAAAGGGAATACACTTTTTAACTGACTGAATAATTAAGTTATAGAGTTAAACATTAGAAGATATTGCAGATGTTAAAAGCCTGAATAGGCTCAAAAAGCAATGAAACAAATTCATGAGGCATCCCTCTCCCCCTGCCCAACATTTATTAGAAACAAAGGTATAATTTCTAGCCAAGATCCTAAACTTCAGACCAGGAAAGGCTGAGACAATTACTGGGAAATGCATCCCCCTAAAGCTGCCATCTTACACTCTTGAAATATATATAATCATATATGTTTAGAAAAATACACCACGTCTAGTGGTTACACCCAACAGAACCATTTTCCTGCTTTTACCCTCAGGAGAGCTGTACTCTGAGCAGAAGACCCAGACAGTTCATTAAGAAGGCACAGGGTTGCCCAAACAACCACTAAGAACATGTGTCAGGACAGCAAAAGTGGGGCAGAAGGCTTCTCATCTCATGCTGAGTGCTCTACAGCATCCATACCCAAGCCTAAGTCCACTCTGAGCCTGGATATTAGCCTGGTACAGTCAGAAGTGATGATCACCACTCTGTCTGTCACCAAAGCCAGGCATTTATTTCATTTAGTTATGTAGGTTTTCCTTGAAGGAGTTTTGGGACCATAAGAGGAAGGATAAAGTATTGCAAAGATTGGGAAAACTGCTGAAGAAAATGGTTTCCATTTCAAGTAGAAGAAAGAAGCAAGACATAAAAAAATATTAAAATATATTTAAGTTTGATTTTTCCAAGCTAGTAAATCACCCAAATTGACCTATTTTTACACTGTACTTCTTTACAAGGTCTACAGAATTCTTCACCTGTGTGGATTAAATATGCTTCACTGATTTTTTTTGTTTATTTAATAAAAACCCACAATCTATTCTGGCATCCTGGTATACATGACCTCTCCAACAGTATTTCCTAGCAGCAATGAGATACATTTTGGTAATAAAAATGATCTGCATTTTCACTGTTCTTTTTCTTCAAATACAGAGTGTCCCAGGAATATTATTAAAATCATTAAAGCAGCCATTTAAGTAAGCAAAATGAAATTCTGTTGGAATTATCAGGATGGAAGATGTCTTTAGGGATGATCTGGGCCCACTCAAACAAGATCAGCTTTGAGGTTAAATCTGAGTTCAGGGGTTGCTCAGGGGCTTGCACAGACAACTTTGTCCTGTCTCCAAGAATGCAGATGCCACAGACTCTCTGGGTACCTGTGCCAGTGTTTGACACACACACACACACATCCCCCAAGGCAGGAAAGATTTTTCTGATACTTAGACAAAATTTCCTATGTTGCTACTTGTGACTGACTGCTGCCTCTTGTCCTGTTTTGGTGCCCTGCCTAGGAGAGTCTGACTTTATCTTATCTTATCTGTACATTGCCAATAGGTAGTTTAAAACAATTAGATTCTCCCCCTTATTCTCACCTTCAGTCAGAAAAAAATGTATTTCTGTCAGCTTCTCCATGTGTGTTATGCCCTGTGCTCCAGGTACCTGGTGCTCCAGTATGTCATGTCCATTCTCCATTGTACAGAGGAATCCAAAACAAGACACAGTCCTCCAGGTAGGGTTTCACTAGTGCCAAATAGAGGGTAAGGAAGATTCACTTGCAGGATGCACTGCTGACTCACGTTGGAGTTTTTATTGTCTGCTGGGACCCCCTGGATGCTTTATGCAATGCTGCTCTGGAACCAGTTGGTGCCCAGCATGTCCTGCTGCATGGTCAGGAATTTGCATTTGCTGTGCCCAACTTTGAAAAGTTTCTTCCAGATTAATTCTCCAGTTTGTTGAGAGTGCTTGGAATGGTGTATTAATTGCTCCCCTAACCAGGTACCATCTATGAACTTGCACAGGGTGTATTTTGTTTCCAGTGAAGGCACGAATGAATGTCAGCACTGGTGTTGACTGCTGCTAGATGTTACTAGAAACCACTCATCAACTAGACTTCATACAGTTGATCACAACTCTTGGAGCCTCATGATGTGGCCAGGGGTGCATTCACCTTGTAGTCCACTTCTCAAGTCCGTGTCTCACCAATTTGGCTTGCAGGCATACCTTGTAACAGGCCTTGCCAAGCCAAGGTAATTAACCAGTCTCCTCCTTCACCCACCAAAGCAGCCATCTCCTCAGCGAGCACTCAGACTGTTCAGCCACAATTTGCTGTTTGTGAATCCATGCTATTCCCAGTTGCCTTCTTGTCCTCCAAGTGACTGGACATGGTTTTCAGAAGGGTTTTCTCCATAATCGTGTAAACTGGAGGCAGCTTTGTCAGCAAATAGTTTCCCAGGTCTGCCTTCCTGCTCACATGCATGTAACACTTCCCTGTTCCCAGCCTTCACGAATCTCCCCTGATTCCTAGGGGCCTTTTGAAGAAGATACAAAGCAGTCCTTGCAGTGATGGTAGCCAGTTCTCTGCACATTCTTGGATACATCCTCTCTTGTCCTATGGACCTCTGTATGCACAGTTTGCTTATTTGGTCACTAACTCTGTTTTCCCAGATTCTGCCTGGGAGATATGAGGGCGGAACTTGCCAGGAAAGACCAAAGAGAAGATGCTGAATTGCTCAGCCTCTTCTGTGTGCTTCATTACCAAATTTGCTACCTTTTTTCACAGCCCAACATCTTCCTTAGACCTCCTTTTAATTCTACTTCTAGAAGTTCTTATCACCATTCCCATTCCTCACCAATTTCAAATCTAGCTGAGCTCTGACTTTCCTAATTCCTTGCCTACACGATCACAGAATTCCCTGCACTGCTCCTGAGTAGCCCTCCTTCGCCTCCTCTGCCTTTTTGCACAGGAGACCAGGATGGAGCTCCCTTCCTGTCTGTTGTGCCTGTGTGACTGCCTGGGCTGTGGGCTGGGCTAAGCCCGGGTCTTGGGAGGTTGTCCTCAGAGACCAGCATCCTTTCCAGGTCCGTTTCCCCTTCCCCTATCCCTTCAGGGCAGTCTCCCATGGAAACATGCCAGACAGTTCCCAGAATGAGCTATTGAACTCTCTATTTTCATTTGCTGTTATCATTCTGAAAACTTTACAATTTTGATAAAAGTACTTGTTCGTTTCAGACAAAAGATTGCCAAAAAATCAACTTTATTTAAAATCTAAAAAAAAAATGAAATTAAATGAAACTTTTTTCTCTAACAAAGTGAAGTTAGATACAGCTGAATGTTTATAATGAATCATAGTCACTAAATCATGTTAATTCACTAAGCTGAAACGAAAAGTAATGGAGTAGTGATGCTTAATGCTTATTGACTATAAATAATTTAGATTATTTGTAATTTTAAATACTAATTTGTAAATAATGATCCGTGACTAAGTCTGACAATATGGCTGGAAAATAAAATTAAGAAAGATTACAAAGAACCCCTCCCAGCTCAGCATTTCACAAATTTTCTTGCTACCTGTGAACATCTGTTCCACTTTTCAGCAACCTTGCCTTGCCTCTTTTGCACCTCACAGCAGTGCCTAATTTAAACATTCTGTAATCATGCTTTTTAGTCCTAAATCATGAGGTTGTGAGATGTGCAATTACTGCTTCTTTCAATTTATTCACTAAAGACAAGCAAGAGAGAGAATACTGGTTTTTTTCCTCCCACCTGTTATGCTAAGAGAAGCTGAATGAGTGTTTGACAGGTAAAAATATAAATGATGAACCTGAAAGTAAAAACACTATCAGAATTAAATCCATATACATTTGTAAGGGTTTGGGCAAGTTCCAGAAACTGACAGCATTTTACTTTTTCTCCGACATGTATAGTATGCTCAGAAAGCTTCTATTAAAATGCCATGTAATTAACCTAGGATACAAGGGATAAAATGCTGAAGAGAACAACTAAGATAATTTGTCATCAGGATTTTCATTAAAACCCTCAGTATTATAGGAATTAATTTCGGCAGTGCTTTCCCCTGATTACTGCCTGTCGGATTGGATACAGGCATCCAACAGGATATTTGAATGGGGAGCGTTTGCTCCCATTCCACATCAGCACTGCGAAGGTAAGTGGTTTATCTACATTGACTGTGATTCATCATCTGTATTTTAATATTGCAAAACCTGAAGACTTTGCTTGGATTTTAATGTCTCCTAGCATTGCTTTTTTGCAGTAAATGCTACATTGAAAATAGCTTTTCCTGACACACACATTGCTGTCCCCATCTTGGACAGGGAGAAAGATCCATGTGCTTCAGAATCACAATAGTCATTAATTTGTTACTTTAGTTTCCCAGACATTATAGTTCACTACATATTGTTATATCACACAGGCACACAAACCTTACTGGTCACAGAAAGGAGGAAGCCAGCTCTGATTTCAGATTCTGAATTGTGCAGGATATAGGCAGTGTTTCTTATCTAGCCTTCACATTTTTAATTTTTCATAATTCTCCTCTTGTAAAGCAGACCACTTTAGAGTCTGCAACACATTTAAAGTAATGATTAAACACTAGTCCACTAATATACTGAAGTGGCACTTGAGAATTTGGCAGTATCACTTTAAATAATCTCAGCCTACTGATGGCTCTCTCAGTATTCTGTGTTTCCACACACAGCTGATGAATAAAATTATTTGAATTAATCTGTGCCTATACTTCACAAAGTATTTCTTGCATGAAAAGCAAACAGTACAGCCTGTATGCCTTAGACTAAGGAAACCAGTATGAAACATATAGTTTTTATAAATTTTAAAATTTCAGTTTTTATAACATTTTTTCCTCCAAGGTATCAAAAAGTATTTTTAGAAGCAATCTCACTGTAAATCTGAGAGTGCCATTTTGGACTCTATTACAGAAATTACTTTGGTCAATTTTGGCCAAAGCAATGCAGTTCAATGTCACACAGGGGGGCAGGGAGAGGGCAGCAAATGGAGAAATGCAATTCATCCCTACATAAATGAGATATGCAACACTACTGAGGAACAACAAGCTGCAATATTGTACAGTGTCTTATAAAATCGTGTTAAATACAAACAGAAGTGATTGAATGTTGCCTTGAGTTGTTTTTGCTCATTGGCATGAATTTATGATATATTCTCCGCAAAAAATTTGACTGAATAATGTCAGTGCTGCACTCAGCTGCCTATAAAGTGAGTAGGCAAAGTATCTTTTATGGCTTAAAAATTATTATGGGATCAAGATCTGCCTAGCTCCTTGAGCTGAAATGTGGCTAAAACCAAAGGACTAAGCTGTCAATTCTCCCTCTTTGAGAGGGGAAAACTAAGGGGGCTAGGGGGTGTCCTGATCCTTAAGCAGTGTTTTAAACAAAAAAAGCAGCTTTTGCTAGCACTGTACTTTAAAATTTGGGTGGGTTCACTGATTTTCAATCCATTCCCAACTTTCCTGAGAGCTGTCCCTATATACTACAGGTATTGGGTTCAAACCTGCTTTGCTTGCCTCTTCTGTTATAATCACATTATGAGATGACACATACATTCATCTGGTCATAAGGGAACGCTTAGAGAATTCAGGTTAAGAAGATGATTCAGTTGCCTTATTTAGATTAAAAATTCTTCTGAGTACCTGGCACATTAAGCCTTTCATTAAATAACAAAATGTGCCATCTCTCTTTCTTCTCCCTGTTCTCATTTTTCCATTAACAGTTTTCTGGCCCTTCTGTCATTGCATGCTTCCGTTCTCCCAGTCTGTTGATCTCGTTTCTCCCCTTTGCTACTCATATAGTTGCCCTTCCTCCTGTTTATCTTCACTCTTCCTATAGTCTCTGCTATGCTACTTCTACATAACACTACCAGTCATTCACAGCCTCTCCTTTAATTCACACCAAGCCTCTTTTTGTTTATGCTGTTCCTTTTCATGGAGCATATACACAAGGCTGAAAAACAGCAGCTTTCAAATTCTCCAGTACTTCCTGTAGGGAAAATCTATGCCATCACATAGGATCTAAACCCAGTTTACAGCAATGTTGATTCACCAGGTGCCCTAGAAGCAAAGGGCCACCATTTCTTTTGATTGTCCTGTAACCTACAAAGCTATTCTAGCCAAGGACAGGTCCTGCAAGTGATATGCACTGCTGCAGCTCCATGGTAAACAGTAGGTCTTGCTCTTCCCTGAAACTCTTCCAGATTGCTGGATGCATATGTTGGGTCAAACTTCACAAAAATGTTTTTCCCCTCCTCTCCCAGTGCTACATTTGCCTTTTAAATTATTGAAGCTACTCATCAGAGCTAGTTCTGCTGGGCAAGGCCTGGGGCTTCAGAATACAATTATATCACAGGCATAAAAACATCTCTTTTCTGCCACAATGGAGCCATAAAATGGAACCTGAAATAAAAAGTAGAAAATCTAGAGACAGAACATTAGATTTTTCCCTTTGATTTTTCTTCCTTAGATGTAAAACCCATTAAATAGGCCAGTATGTAGGCAACCTCTTATTTAACTAGAATTATGGCAATTGCACCTACTCCACATGGAAACGTATTAAGTAGTAATGGCTAGTTATTTCAGTGGACTCTTTTGTCAATCAATAGTTATAACTCCCAGATATCGATTATAACCCATATCTTTAAAAATATCAACAATTAATGCTAAAAGACTGAATAGTTACTTAAATTACTTACAGTGGAAAACGTACACATTACAATAGCAGAATTATTCAAAGTTATATATATTCTGCAACCTAGAAAATCTATTAGCACACACAAATTAACAAACTGCTTTGTGTTTCCAGTCAGGGGACTATGATAAACTGTGACTGGTAATCTGGAGCACAAATAAAGCTGTGAATTTGCTGTGCTAACATGCCACCATCAATGTTCCTACATTTAGCATGTTTTCCGTAAATGAACTAGTCCAAGAGGAAAGTGGCTGGGTGATTCTTACTTATATTTAGATATTATCCTTTATATACCAACTCTAAGCCATTGTCACAGGGCCTATATAAGGACACTAATTTCTGTTCCTAATTCTTTCCGCTTAATTGACTTTAAAACTTTAGGTAATATCTGAACCAGGAATTTACAGGGAGATTAGGCCATCTGAATATGACCTTCTTCCCTCAACCCGTTCTCTCAGCCTCTCCTCAAGGCCAAGGAATGGGATAGGTTTTAAGGATAATCCAGCTACCAGGCATGTCCAAAAGTATGTCTAATGCATAAAGAGTGGTGAGAAGGACTTCCCCCAAATTCTGTCTTCAGTTCTGTCTGCAGGGAAACACAATGGCTACAGGGACATAACTTTCTGAAATTACCTTCATTATGCTTTCTCTTACCTTTCTTTGTGGATGATGCTGATAGCAGTCATGGATGACTCTTTGAAATCCCATCCTTGGAAAAGGCACAGAGAAGGACTTCCTCACTACACTTTTGGAACAAATCTGTCTTGCTAGACTCTAGGTTATAATAAATCTGAAACAGTTTCTGTTCAGTATGTAAAACTAGAGCAACAGAAACATGATTGTCAACAGTGTGACAAAATACACTTAAACCTCTGGCAATTCGTGAAAGCCCCTAGCTTCTTAGTGCAATTAGTGCTACCTTCATGTAAGTTCACAAGTATCACAGTCACACTTTCCATTAGCTTCAGTGAGAACTGCTCATGTAAACAAAATGTGGTCTTGGTACTCCTGAATGTAATTCTGCCCTTGCTGCTTCCTTGCTGGCAGACATCTCAGCACCTGAAGTCATCTAAGCAACACAGAGGCTTTGTTAACTCCAGGAAAACCTTGGAGTAACTTGAGGATTAGTTTGGTGGTTTGTTTATTTTTTTTCCACTTTTTTTTTCTTTCTTTCTCTTTTTCTTCCAGAAATCAGCGGAATTTCCAGGAAGGGGCTAGAGGAACACTGATATGCTTTCCCATAAATCTTACAGTAATCAGGGTAGGAATGTCACAGAGTTGTGGTCTCCTCTTTCACAGCAGGAATGCGAGGAAACTACAAAATATTGTAATATACACCAGTGTCACTGTGAGTAGAATTTGACCCATGGGACCTTTTTCTTAACAGAAAAATCAATAAATGTCAAACAATTATACTACAAGTAATTTTTTCCAGCACAGCCTGTAATGAAATTGTGCTTTAGATGTAAGGCTAATGCAAGCGATATTTTAGCCATGTTTTGGAATTAGCAAAAGAATTAGCAAAAGAGTTATCCACTATCACCATGGCATAACCTGAAATTTTATTTTTCAGTCTTCCAGATGAATATTCAATTAGTGATACCATAGTCCAGAGATAACAGCCATCTTGAGAGAAACAAAGAGAAAAGAGATGGAAAGTAAAATAAAACCAGCCAACCCAATGCAATAAAAGGTGAGCCAGACTTTTAAAGGAGTTCTGCGTCCATGCTAAGGGTTCTGTTCTGCTAACAGGAGTCCTTAGCTCCTAGAAATGGTTGGGGATAGAAGAGGAACAAGAGAAGGCTTTTGAAAGTTTAGTAAGAGTTCTGGTGGACACACTGCGTGCTAACACAGCGTGTGAGGCTTTGCACTGGGCCCCTGAGAAGACCAACACATCTCATTTGGTGTCTCATTTTTGGTATTTAAGTAATTCACCAGACTCTGAATAATTCAGAAGGAACTTTCCTACCTAATGCCCATGTGTATTTTGTGATCACACATGGAGAAGCAGAGATGATCTGTTTCTCTGTGTTCATAGTTTCACAGCACAAGAGGTTTGGGCCAGACGTCCTTCTTATTGTACAATGCCACATGAAACGCTTCATAGGGTTGCATGGGTTACTGTAGAATTAGGGGTTGTAATTTATGGCATCCAGCCCTGAGCACTGTGAGTCCTGAACTGGGTTACTGTGACCTGAGCACTCGCACACAAGCAGGGGCGAGCACTATGGACACATCCTCTGGCTTAGTTAATTGGGTTCCTCCAAGTAGAGCATGAGGCCATAAATCTCTACAGAGAAGACATGCTCAGTGAGGAATTCAGGAGCTGACCAACAGCTGAATGGAAATACCCCATGGAGTGGCTAGTACATCTCTGTGGAACCATATGTGGGCACAGCAGGGTAAAGCCAGTGTCATCCTCTTCCATGGGTTATATTAACAACTATGTTGGAATGCTTTGCTCCAGAAAACCTATTAAATATCCTCATTTAAAATACATATGAGCAAACATTACATAGAGGCATATTTTTATGACCTTAATGCAAGGTGGTTTTTCAGTATGCCTTGGCATTTCATAATGCTATCTGACCATTTCTGACCATTTTCCCAAAAGAATAAGAACAATATAGAAATAAGTTGTTTTGCTAAAGGTACAGTGATCATGAAGGAAAGAAAACATAAAATCCAGACACATAATGCTTGGGGTGTTTCCTGGCCTAAACTGCGGTTCACCTCATGCCCAATTAACCTTCATTCACAGAAAGGGTGATTAAACATTGGATTGGGCTGCTCAGGGAGATGGCAGAGTCACTGTCTCTGGAGGCATTTAAGGGAAGACTGGACGTGGCACTTAGTGCCACAGTCTGGTTGACATGGTGGCGTCCAGACATAGGATGGATTCGATGATCTCAGAAGTCTTTTCCAACCTAAATGGTTCTGTGATTCTGTGATTCTGTGGATGTAGAAGACAGATAAGGAATATCTAATAACTTGGAAGACAGTTAATGATAATCATAAAATAAAATACTGAAATTACTATTTAATTCCTATTCTCTGGCAGAAATTATGATGTTGGTTATTTCTGGCCTTTTGTGCTTCAATAAAAGTCTTTAAAATATCACCTCTGACTTGACTGATGTGCTTTTGAAGTAGTTTCTTGAATCAGAGTACCTCTACTACCAGTTAACTACAGAGTTCCTTTAAGATTTCCTGGATTTTGTAATAACAAGGTTTCTTTCCTAATGTTTTCTTCTTTCCTGTGGTCAGGATTTTGAAATGCTACACTGCATTTGTTCAAGGGCACAGGGTTCCTCTCAGTGATTTTACTTAAACTCCCTTATTTAAGAAAAAACCCACTGGGATTAATTAATTCTCATATGTAACTTCCAAGTTGAGAAACCGCATTTCTTCTCCTGCTTCTTCTGTTAATTCTACTAATAAAGGTTATTGTAATCTACTGATAGAGAATTTAAACAGCAATTTTGTTGGTGATACACATTGCAGCAGAGAATAGATCTTCCTATTGTGACACTGGTGCTGCTGTCCTTCCACAATAAGTACACAACAAGGCAGACAATACACTAGGTATTGCAGCAACAGGCTTCTGACTGAGGACAGAGACTAATGAATCCTGTTCAGCATCCTCAGGTGTCCAGGCCGTGTTATCTTCTCCATATACTTAATTTTTTCTTCTTAAGGAATGATCAAGGATTTCCTAGTAAATTAGCAAGCTGAACTCTTCAAACTCCTTAGGCCTTTCCATAGCTGGGATTATGGAGCATTAGCTGTCTGCTGCCAGGTTAAGCTCTGTGAGCTGCTGAGAGCACCTCCTAATCAACTGTTGTGTTTCTAACTAGTTGACTTAGACACAGCCTTGTAGTCTAAATCAAAGGTTTGTCTCCTGTGTAGCAAAGGTTTAACACATCCTCATTGCCCTCTATTTACTTAAATAAATGAACAGTCAATTAATGTGAAGTAGAGCAAAACCAACCTCAAAAGGCAGACATAAGCCAGTTTTAGACTTTGGGGCGGGGGGGGTGGGAACCAGGAATGAATATATAAATATCAGTGTGAACAAAAATATTTGCATATCAGTTTACTTATCAGTGCGTGCTTAGCATCACACCTGAATGCAAGTCTGCTGGACCCAACCATGCCACTTCTGCTGCCTTCCTTGGTGTTTAAAGTGGTTCAGACTTGGGGAATAGCAAACACTCACTTTGCACACAACATTACTCTGGTTTGACATTACTCCTCCCTCTTTTCGCACTCTGCCTCACAGTTGTGCCAGTGGAGGGGTTTGTATGATCACTCTCTAAAATGTATGAGGTAAAACGAGCTGGTTTAAGTGGTGTGAACTGTGTATCTGAACTGGCTTGGCTGAGTTGGCAAGTTTCAGGCTGAGGAGCAATCATACAAGCCACTCCACTAGCAAAACCAAAGGGGCAGCACTGCCAGCTGCTGGTTGCCAATGACAGTGGAAAGCAGGAATGTCTTTAAGCAGAACAGCTGGAGCCTAGAGGATGCCATCCCTCTGCAGCTGTAATACTTCTGCCTCAGTGTCCCTTAGGTATGGGAAACACCAACCCCAGGAAAAGCTTCTGTTAGTATCTGGGAAAAAAAAAAAGTTACAGTATGTTACTTCTATCAACTTAATATAGGCTAAACTTGAAAAAAAAAAAAAACCCAACAAAACAACAACAACAACAAAAACAAACAAAGAAACAAAAAACAGCTAGTAAATCAGAAAACTCTTTTAAGTATAGAAAGCAGAAATTTCTTGTACCTAAAACCAACACTCATCTGCGGTATAAGTGCACTGACTTAGGCTCTTTCCTAGCTTTTGTCATTGAAGATCTCCAAACTCATAAAACCTTCGAATTTCAAGAGCTAAATCTAACCCCAGATGTTGTTTCTGTGCTGGCAAAAGTTTTCAGCAAAGATTTACTTCAGAGAAAACACCATTACTAGTACTTAATCTGTGTGTCTATGTAGAATTTACAGGCTAAAGCATCCAGCAAATGGCATGTCTTAAAATCCAGTTGTGGTTTGATGGGCACTTTTCTCTGGCCTAACTGAACTGAGGCTCTCTTCCCTATGATGCACGTTCAGTTACCCTGGAGCAATGATTTGGAGGCTACACTGCAAACCAGATGAGTACATTGCTCTGCTTTATAAGGGACCTTGAGAAAAAGAGAAAGGAGATGGGTAATCTTCCAAGGTTGCTAGCCCAGTTCAGTGTTCAGTCCTACAAAATGGTATGCCAGCACAATGGGAAGGAAAGGGGCAGAAATAGGTGGAAGGTTGTGGACAGGTGTGGGAGATACTTCAATTTTTCCACCAAAAATTATGCACATAGAAGTCTAAAATGATGTCAAACATAAGTTCTGCGCCCCACTCAGAATTGCCAATTAGCATATATTAATTAATACTAAGATATACATAAATTAAATAATGTTCAGGTAAATATTAAAAATGCTAAAGAAATAATATTAGAAACCTTGATTTAATAGTCCTTTAAAACTTTAATCAAGTGAAACTAAAATGCAGGTATTTATAATGTATTTGTATTTTAACACTTTTAAAGAACTTCACTTAAAAATACAGTATTCATTCTTATTCAGGAAAACAGTCACTTGCCATTCAGCGTGATTCCTCTGTTGCATTTGGAAGGAACTGTAGGATGGCAATAGACACACAATAAAGCTTTCAGAATAAATAAAAAACCCCAACAACTCCAAAGGAAATCAAAGAAAATCACCTACTTGCTATGGCCTGCCTCTGACCCCAGACACAATGATTAGCGCAGAAACTGCATTTATCTTACAGATATGGGATATGGACTTAAAGCAGTGGCCACCAAAGCACACATATTAAATGTAGATAGAGTATTCAAGCAACGGAGACTCTCAGCTACTAAACTGCTCAGGGTTACTTATGCAAGACCTCATCATGTTTTGCAAACACTCAAACATGCACATGACAGTCAAAAGCTGTGTTAATCTAACATTGAATTAAAGGCAGTTTTACCTTCTGGACTTTACATCAAAGGGTAAGGGTGACCCCTGCCCTCCACCCCCCAGGGTGATTCATTGTCATGAGAAACTGCATACTAAAGGTCTCATCATCAGTGTAAACCTGCCATAAGAGCAGCAATCATGACTGCAACCCTTTATATGCGGTGGTTTAAAAACAACAAGTCTGACCTAAAGGAATTACACACTTGAAACTTGCCTGCTTCTCCCAAGTATTCTGGTCCACACCAGAAAAAACCAACGCCCCTACCCTACAAACCCACCTCTCTCATCCAACGGGTGTTTAAAATTAGAAAAAGCAGTTTGAAATCAGGAAAAATCTATTTGTAGAGAAAAGAAGAAGATCACACATAAACTTTTTTTAAACACTGAATTGCAAGTGAATATGAGAAAACCATGAATTGTAATTAAAGTTGCACTTCTTTTTGTTTTCCAGAGCAAAACCAAAATTAGCTAAGTGGCTGTATTTAATTCTTTAGCAAAGCTTTAGGACTGGATCTTCATGTCTCAGCCTTAATCAAAGAAAAATTAAGTTCTTCAGGTGTTAAAGCTGAATGAAATTGATGTTTTATCACAGAACTACATATATGGCTTACTTTTAAAAGGAGCGATTGGAACTACAAGTGCAACAGATTGACATACTGTCTTTTATCATTTGGTGGGCAGTGTTGCAGAACAGTGCAGAAAATTGTGTGTGTTCCACTCAGCTGCAGAGGAGTGGTTGTACATATTTTATATACTAATAAGACATTTGGACAAATATCTTAACAAGAGAAGCAGTAACTGAAATAGTACCAGGCACTAGTATATATGTGAGTATACACTGTAGCTTTTGTTTTATCCAATAACAATTAAACAAGTAAGTTTTTGATTTTTCTTTTTGTTCCCAAGTATTTAACGACAAGCACAGCTTTAGAAAATCTCCCTTGTCCTTGTGGACTCTAATGTCTCATGCAGAATGAGTGTATCGAGATTTTAATATTAAATAGTTTACTCACAGCGCTTTCATTCAGACTCACACGCTAGTTTTCCTCCTTCATAAAAAGGTATTTTTGGATACATAACTGAAGAGCCAATCCACAAAGTTGACTTCCAAATGCAGCAGCTGAGCACAGCACACAGTACTGAGTTATCCCTCTCGATACACTCAGAGGAACGCATGGGTAACACTCGGCACCTCGTTCTGAGCATAACGGGAAATGCCATCCACACCAACAAGGCTGGAAAAACCTTTTTCCTGATTGGCTGCTCATCCCAAACTGCCTGGCAGAGGTTTGAAATATGCAATGCAGGGAAGTGATATTCTGTGGCATTCATTCAATTTACCTGCACTACACTCCAGGGAGCCATGCTATTAAACAACAGCTCCAGTGGGTCAATAAAGTTAACTTAATTAAATTGCTTTTCCTCCCACTCTTCCAACTAGCAAGATTTAGGGCACAGGGACACAGCACTGCTTGTAAATAAAAGGATGATTTAGCTAATCATTTGCTGAAGAAAGACATATTTTTGTCAATAATTCTATGCACAAAGCAGAGAGCTAGTTTAAATTAAAACAACCATGTAGGATAAGGGGAGAGACAATGCCTACTATTGAAGGGCTATGAATATTTTTCAAGGAGTGTCAATTAAATCCACTATTTAAAAGTTAAATCTCAGTGATTGTGCTCTTTACTCCATAAGACTGAAATTACAATTGCTGAAGTGTAATGTTATAAAACATACTATCATTATTGCAAGCATAATGAATACACATTCCTAATTTGCTGGAGACTGATCTAGTCCCTTTCTGGTCATTTTGGTATGTACACTTTCACTGTCTTATGAGAGTCGTGTTTTAGGAGTCTCTAGTCTGTTCTTTTCTACGGCAGTACCTGGAAAATATAATGAAGTATAAAAAACATTACAGTTAAGCCAAAGTTCAGAGATTGTTTGCAACCTTATCATACTTTCAAATCCTCAGTCTGAAACCTTCTCTATGTGAGGTTAGGTGTTTTGAAAGGCTGCAATTAAACTGATGTAGCTGTTTTGCAAAACAGTATTTAGCTATTCTTATTCCTTTTTCCTGAGAAACTCTGCTACTTGCTCACTCAGAACACAGACCTGCATTTTGGCTGAAGTGTCCCTGTGTTACATGTGCACCCTCTGCTTGTCTCTGGAGTGTTTCCAGCTTTGCCCTAAATCTCCCTTTGCAGGCACTGAGTAAAAGCGTGCCAAGCACTGGAAGCTAGACTGTCTAAAGATTTCTTCTGTGCTGTTTATATCCTATTCCCTCTGAGCCTTTACCTGCAAGTAATGAGTATTTTTTGTTTCTTTTCTTAAAGTATCTTTTCTGTTTCCTATGAATAGCAAGACCTTGGAGCTGGTCTGAGCTCTTATAAGCAAGTGAAGAGAGAGGGATGCTTGTAAAGGCACATAAACACAGCTTAATTTAGGAAGTATGAAAATACAAGCAGAAAAAGGTCCCTTTATACCCTCACAGCCATTTCTTCCAGTGCAGACCATCTCCCCTTAAACCTGTCTGCCACGTAGTCTGAAGCTGTCCTTTCATTTAAAGCTCTAATCCTCCTCCAGTGTTAGGTTTGTTGCTCTTTGTTCTACTCTGACTCAAACCATCCAGTGCAGCTGAAGGTCCCTGATCACAAACCAGTGAAATCACCATGTTGAGTAGCCTTATGATAGAGTCCTTATTTCTGATATTTCTTCACAGCACAAGCTGAAATGGCAACAGTTTCTTGCACATCCTTTCCTAGTATCACAGAAAGAAGCCCAGGCAGAGAATTATTCACATAGATTTGAATGTCACTCCATAAGAACTACTGCTGAATGCCATAAGACAAAACTAAAATGAAACATATTATTTACTATGATTAGAAGTGCCAGAATTTAGTTGGAATGAACAGCCCTTCAACTGCTTCCTATTGCAGGATGTGTTACTTCATCAATGCCTTGTCAAAGTCAGGAGTCTACAAAGAAAAGTGTGTATACAAATACGAATGTTAAATGCCTAGATTGAGAAATTTTATATAAAACTAAAAATTTCCTATCTAGGGAACATTCTCTCAAAGAGGCTGAATTAATTTAAATTAATGGCACAACACAGTAGAAAGGTGGTCAGGAGATACTGGGTGCTGTAGGGTGAGATCCAGTATGACCAATGGGATTGCCCATCCCTCTTTTCCTACAATTTCTGCAGCACCCAGGGGTTACACACTTGACCTCCAGGAGGGGAGGGTGATACTCAGCTGCTCCCAGTGCACTTTGCCACTGATGAATCTCAACCTCAGAGGAAGAAAGCTCTATTCACAGTGTCTAGAAGTGACAGGAAGGGGAGGCAGATCTCTCTTGTAGGACAACAGTGACTTTTGGCTAGGACTGAATACGCTGAATAAGACCCTTCTGGAAGTAGAAGGATGAAGGAAAGGGAAAGTTATAAAACAAATAGCATTGAAATGGAAAATTTTTTTTAAACCAGTTTTACTCCATATGGCAGCATAAAATAATAATTCAATGTTATTGTCATTATATTCACATATTTTCTTTTCCTTTTTTTCCCCTCTATTCCCCAAGGCTGATGAAACTGATAGACCAGAATGCAGACACTCTGCACTTCTATTGCAATATATGTATCTCAGTGAGCACTGCAACCATTAGCAAGAAAAAAAAATAAAAAGGAAGGCAGTTTTCTTAGGATAATTAAATGGCTTAGTTCCTTCCTAATGACCTGTATTGACTGTATTTCTGGCTTTTTGCTCATTTCCACCCTGACAAGACAGGGAATGTGTGCCTAATAAGCGTTGTTATCTTTTAACTGGTTATTACTCTTACAATACAAAAATACTATTCATGTTGAGCTACATAATAATGCGTTTAAGCCAAACTGTTCTTAAGCTGGACTGAGTCTGCCCTGTCATATCAGAATGGGAGAATCATAGTTTGGAAGTGACACTCCTCCTTAAAAAGACACTAAACACTCGTTCTCTGCCCCAAATTCTTTGGGCTGTCAGGAATTTGTAGCCCTTTGCCAGAGCCCCAGGAGGAGCTGCTGTAGGCAGGGTGTCACAGACATACACCATAGCCCCAGGGATCCCAGCTGCAGCAACATCGATTTCTTCTATTTTTAATGTTGTAGGTGATGCAGCACTGTTCTTCAGCCAAAGGGCTGAGACAGGCACACTGACCCTGCAGACCTTGTCATCACAGACTCCCGTGCTCACTGGGAGGGCTGCCATGGGACATCCATGATTTGTGCCTACTGGAGGAGGCTGTAAGGCTCAGCTCCCTCTGCCTGCTAGGGAGCAGCAGCAGAGCAGCAGGGGTAGCAGCCTGCCTGTGCACTGTAAGGAGCAGAGACCACTTTCTCCACTTACAGAAATGACTGAAGTTCACGGTGATCCTGCCTACCTTTTGGTGCTTAACCAAAGCTCCTGATTCAGGAGAAGAGTTGACTTTGGCCAACAACAGAGAGAAATAGACATGTTGCAAGGTTCACTCAGATCTTAAATGGACCACGATCGCTCAAAGTCTTGCCCTGCCATCACTTCTTCTCTAAGTTAACTAGAAGAGCCTTGGATAAAGGTACCACCAAACTTGGGACAGTCTGTCAGATGCCAGAAGTTAGACAGATGTGTTCATGGGATCTTTGAGGAATGAGAATCTGTGAGGATGAGAGCAGTGACTACAGCATCCAACACCCAACAGGACCTGCCCACTTATCTCCTCCTGTTGCCCTGAGCATCCCTGCAGAGGGTGTCCTCAAAGGGGACCCTTGTGTATTTAACTTCAGCTCAGGCTGCTTCACTTGCCCTGACTAGCTTGATCCCTTTCACCCAGATACTACTTGGCCACAGCAAAAATGCTCTCCTGGGTCAGGCCTGGGGCCACAGACACTGGGAATGAAGGGAGAGCTGTGAAGAGCTTCCCACTGCTGCAGGGGGTGAAGCTGTTGCCTGTGGGTTCAGCATCAGGGGGCAAAGAGAGACAATACCTGCTCTGGCACGAAGTCTTGAGGGGAAAGGTAGTCCTTGAATACAGTTTGAACACATCAACTGCAGTGAATTTTTGTGTCCAGTGCCACTGATATTTCTTGCCTGATTAGAGGATTCCTAAAATTGAGTTCTCCATTCAGATGTCCCCTCTGCTGCCCTCCAAACCAGGCTAGTGTGACCCTTCATATTCACTCTTGCATTCACCTGCAAATCTCTGAATTAGCGAAGACAAGTGTCACAGGTGCTCAACATCTCCTGTGGCCAAGATTTTTATTTGTTATACCTGTCAGTCAGTGACTGCTCTATTTCACTGTGGACAGGCATATTCCATCCTGCTGATGTCAAAAGCATATCCATCCATTCAGCAATGCCCTATGCTGAGAAATTGCCACTGTGCAGGGAAAGAAGATTGGGATCAGCAACATTTGTCTACATAATTGCACTTGTTTCTGGACAACTGCTGGGTAAGAGGCTAACATTTTTTACTCACAGTCATTTCCACATTCGTCTGAATTTTCCTGTGCCTTTTCCTACAACAAACATTTTGATGCCACTTGGCTTCATACTACAGAAAGTGTACTAGAAACCTGAGAAAAATGTCTGAAAGGAAATCCATTACACTCAATTGAACAGAATTTTACATTAAGGAGCTGGAGTAGTACCTCAGATTCAAGGTACCTTTCTAGGAAAAAAGAAAGACCCTTTTTTCCTCATATTGTGTAACTACCATCCAGAATTCAAATATACCTGCCTGGATGTTATCTTGTCTTTAAAAACTGAAACAAAAATATATGTTCCCTTTATATCTTATGTCCATGTAGTCCGGTTCTGAAATTCCTTAAATGAGAAATAATGTTTGTTTTCTTTATGATAAGAACTCTTTTTATTTCCATAAGATAATGCATTTAGTATTTTGCTTTTTTGTTATGCTTATTAAATAAACAAATCAACATCTAAGTTTAATAGAGTTGTTGCCTTAGGCAAGCCAATATTTTACTTCCTTAACACCTGAAGGCTTTCCAAATAGCCATGTGAAGTAGAGCTGCTTGCTTCATTTCTCATTGTCTTGCAGGCAGCCTGCATAGAAAGTCATGCATTATTTTTTGATACAAGAATGGGTTTTGCTCAAACTATTTTTCTTTTTTTTAAACCACATGCATTTTTTTCAAATTAAATATGTATTTTTATTTTAAATTATCTGTTTATTTAAAATACGATCATTTAAAAATAAACATGAAATTTTAACAATGTATTGTCAAACTTCTTAAATTCAATAACTTGATTTGCATTAAATATTATACAGTATTCATGTATTATGTATCTGTTGATAAAAATTTGCTGACCATCAAACCACTGAGCTGGGAGAGTTTAAGTGACTGGAGAAAACAGCCTCTGACAGAAGTGCTTAGTCCAGTTTTGATATCTGTAGCTTCCTCTTCAGGTTCAGAGAAGGCATTTTCTTCACTTTATTCAGGTTGGCTTTATGCAGTATCTAGTTCATGCAAAGCTATCTCTTGAGAGCTGATAAAGGCAGAAAATCTTACTTTCTACTGTAGATAAAAGCTCCATGGCATAGATTGAAATCTGCTAATTCTAAAATCTTGCAGGGCACAGTAAAGAAAGAAGCACATTGTTCCGTTTACTCAGTAGAAAGAATAGCTAATTTGACTAATAAATCACTTTAATATAAGTAACAAATAAATAAATATGAAGTAAATATGAAATGTCATTCATTGGTTTCTAAGATAAAAAGTAAATACCAATAATCTGAATAAATATATTAGGAACTTTTATGTAATGGTCTAAATGTGACTAAATACAGCTCCACCTTTACCAACAGATGTACCTAATGTAAACAAAGTAGCAGCCAAAATAATCTGTTATATGACTTTCTCACGACAGTGGAACAGGATTGATTATAGTGATCAAAGACTTTTCACCCATCACCATTTAGACCACGGGAATTATGCTGCCAGTCAACAATACAGTAAGCAGGAAGAACATGATGTAAAGAAGTATACGATACTCTTTTTGTGTAATTATGTACTTCCTAGTCTAGATTATCAAACAAGTGAGGTCAGCCACCATATTATTTACTGCTACACTGTAAAATCAAAATACTTGAATGATACCAACGAGAGGAACAAATCCTGTTCCAAAAAAATAATTAAAAAGTAAATGCACAAAAGAAATACAGACTGATGCTTTCTTCTGACCCTTTCTGTTTATTTTCAACATGCTTTCCTAAGGCAGGGACACCAAAACACAGCCTACTAGCATCAGTCTCACTGTCAGACTCACAACCAAAGCAACAACTCCTGTTCTGTTACCAGTTTTCTTGCTCAAGTTGCTTATCTGCTGTGATTCCTGAAACATTTCCCTCAAAGATTAGGACCCCCTAGAATACAATTCCTCTTGCTCTCAATGAAGCAAGTATTCTTTAGCTTTAACTCAGTATGTTGCTATACCTATATGGACTGAGGTTACCAAGCAACCCAGATTGCTTGATAGAGCAAGTTGTCCAGACTCTTAGTATCCTTTGCAAATTTCATTGACAATGATATTCTGTCAGCTTCCAGGTTGTCTGAAAAATACTGAAAACACCTAATTGTGAATGTCATTAGAACCTTCTACAAAAGCTCTCCCTCAATTATGACTTCTCTTGCCCGGTATTTTCTGTGATGTGCTCCTTTAACTTGTGCTCCATTGATATTGTGTAGGGTTCATGTTTTAACATTGAATAGATGGAAGTAAACTCTCATAAATACTTTGCTGGGAATACTGTAGAGCTAAGGTAGCTGAAAGGTACTGTGGCTGGAGGAGAGGGATTTGTGTTCCAGTATTACTTAGTAGAACAGGAGATTGACCCTGTGACTATTACAATGCTATACTACAAAATAAAAGAAGATTTGACCACTATTACTCCTACCTATGCTGTGAATCTGCCTATCCTTCTCTTTTGTGTTTGTAGTATCTTCCTCAAAACACAATGTTGCTAATGAAAATCAGTTAATCTGTCTAAATAGAAAAGGAACCTCTTCCTTGAAATCTGTCCCCCCTCCCACTCCATCCATCTCAAAATGAAACCCTCCCTTTTCTCCATTCAGATTGACTCATTATTTATTATTTATTTCCTGGGTTGATGAACTGATAAATCAGTTTCATACAGAGTCCTGACATGCTTAACGCCACAGAGATTCAGTAATTCAATTATTAGGCTTGAATTCATCATGTCAAACAGCCTCAACTTCCTTATGGTCTACTTTTCATGGCAAACAAGACACAGCTTCAAAACTGCATCTTAGAGACAAATCCAAGAAGAATTGAAGCTGTTGGCTCTAACGTGTCCATCCTCCTAGTAAAATCCAAGTGAACGGTCAATTAGGTACTTATAGAAGCTTGTATTGTTATACATATCTCTGACATGTTATGGTCCAGATAGGAAAGTGAACCACACAGAAGGGCAGACAGGTAGATCACTTAGTAACAAGTGATATATTCAGTACATCTGCTTTCTGAGGAGAGAGAAATCAAAGTCATGACCCTGTGATCCTTTCAGAACCTAAATAAGACTCAAAACTTTGACTGTGTGCTTATAGCAAAACCACCAGAAAAGCAACCAAGCAAGCAGTAGGAAAGAAGAAAGCTGGTTTTGCACTTGTGAAAAGAACAGAAAGAGAGAAAAATCTTACAATTCCTTCCATAGAATGTGAAATTTCAAATGTTCAATATTTTTGTTCCTGTGAGCAGCTATTAAATCGTTCATACTTTTCACATCACTTTTTCTTCTTTTATAACAAATAATACATCGGAAGTCTTTTGTTTTGGAGACTACTGGTAGCTAGACATGCTTAATTATGATACACAGGGTTATTAAATATTAGATACTGTATGAATTAAATTCAATGTATTATCTTCTTCTTTATCTCAGAAATATGCAGTGGCAAAAAAAGACTATACCCTAAAATTTCAATACCTATCATCCAGGGGGTAATCAAATACGATTGTCAAAGCTGAATCAACCTGTAACCAGGCAGTGCATTTCATAAAATCTGTTAGCTTTGCAGAAGTGGAATATATTCCAACAAGAAGCAAATAACATAATATTTACAGTAGCTGCATGAAACTACAAGAAAAAGATGCAGTTCAGTGGTGATATGAGAATCTTCATTGCTATTTTGGAGGAGCAGTCTCTGGATATACAAGACCCCTTGCTTAAGAAGTTAGGATGAGTGGACTCCATTGTTTAGAAATAGTTTTAAAATGTGTTTTAAAATATCGTTTCTTATAGAAGTTAAACTTTATGAACAGGAAAACTTAAGTTTTAGTAAGTTCTGAAGCTCTCCTTCAACAGGTCCTGAACAGAAAGGAGTTTTCTTTTCTGTTCTTCTTAGCAAGGATCCACTTCCCTCAGTTTCCAATGCAAGGTTTTTTTCCTCTCCACTTTTCCCTATCCTACCAGTCCTTCTAATACTCTTTCTTCTAACTGTAGACGCTATCCTCAGACACTGTTATTTGCAGTAGCTTCCAAATTCTTCCAGCTTCCTTTCCCTAAGTCCAGTAAGGACTTCCAAATTGTTAAATAATTTTATTTTTTCCCTTGGAAAAGAGGTTTTTACCAGACAAATCCCCAAAACATCCAGAAATATGACTACAGTCCCATTGACATTACAAGTTGGAATAATTAGACGAGCCAGGTGCTTTATCTCAATTATATCTTTAATATTGATAGATGTCATTCTAGCTGGGAAAGTTTAAGAGCGGTTCCAAACTGTACAATTTGCAGTCATAGTTACCTGACCCAGAAAATGAATATAGTAGTCTGTATAATAAATACAAGGTAAAATACAAGTCAGGAATACCAGGGAGAAAACAAAACTGAGAATGAAGAACTTACTTGTCAGAAGACCAGTGATATTTTAAAAAATGCCGTTGTTGATCAGTTTTTGTAGCCACTCTGTGGTCTCAAGGTGTCTAAGTGTTGAGTATGTTCTGAAAAGAAAAATAATCAAGGATTTAGTAATTTTATCATGTATCAAATGCTAAAATAAAACCTGTCAAAAATAGATTGCTTTTCCATAATATGAGGTTATTAATTCATAAAATATGTTTTGATTTCACTGCTGAATCTGTTTTGAGTTTATGAGCTTCCAGAAGTTGAACTGCTGACATCAAACTTACTGGAGCGCATTCTGTAGTGCAGTCACAAATTTGAAAACAAGATCTTACTTTAACAAAGATCAAGTCAAATGGCTCATGCTCAATGAAAGAAGAGTGCTAAAAACCTAATTTGAGAAAGATCTCTGCTTGGGATATGGTACTGAGGTCTCTTTGGCCTACTAAGGAATTTTTGACAGTGATCATTGAAATATAACATAGCAAGTATTTAAATATGAGACTGATCAACTTACAGTAATATATTTATTCTGCCAACACTTATTTTAGAAACAATTACTAAAGTTCTTTCACAGTTAACTTTTAACAGTCTTTAAGTGATTTATTTAATTCCAGATTTCATTAAGCTCCAGAACTCCATTTTAGCAATCATGATACTAATCTTACATTTCAGCTGTGAAAAAGATTGAAGTGCTATGCATCTCTACCTGATATTGAAAACTATGAGATGAAATCTCCATCAAATTAGTACTGCAAAGGATTATGCATTTGTTTGGATTCCATTGGCTTTGATCAGAATATGTCTTACAGTGGCAAAATTAGCAACATCCCCTCTAAACCTCATTGAATGAACTCCTTCCTGAATCAGTTTCTTGTTAGAATTCATATTCTGTTAAAATAATCAACAATGCACTAAAAGATGAGATCCATGGCAAACATTCACACTGCCTCACATACTTGTGAGAAACCTCTGGTATAACAAAACCTATAAAAATAAAAATTGCCAGTAGAACTGAGCAACTATTAAATTCTCTCAACAATCTCCTGTTTACAGCCTTACAACTCTTGTAATTTAACTGTATTTTCGAGGCCAAATAACTAAGGTCCCGTGCTTGTACCCTGGGAAATTTATAAACACACAGTGAAATTAACTGTTAGTTGGGAAAGAGAGCTTGGAAATAGCCTTATGAAAATGTCACCTAAATCCTCATCAGATGTCAAAAAATGAAATGGTATATTAGGAAATATTAGGAATAGAATAGAAAACAGCAGAAGGAACATGATAATGCTGCCATAAAAATCCATTGCCCACCTAACATTTTAAATATTGAGTAGCTTCCAGTCATCTCATCTCAAAAGTGACAGGATAGCAGTAGAAGAATAAAGAAAAGGGTGACAGGATGATCAAAGGTATGTAATGGCTTCTGCACTAGGAAAGGAAAAAGAAAGGCTTTAGGATTTTCATATGGAAGAGGGACAAATGAGGAAAAAGACTGTGGCAGAGCCCCAGGAAAATCATGAACAGAGCTGAGAAAGGGAATAAAGAATGTTTTTCGCTGTATTTCATTCCAGAGGAAGCAGTCACAATGAAATGAGCAGTTAGCAAATTTAAAATATGAAGCCCTAGAAAGGATGTTTTCCACAAACATCATAATTAAAGGATGGAACTCCTTGCCACAGGATGTGGTGGATACCACATACATGTGTGGGCTTCAAAAAACAGTTTACTGTGGTGGTAAAAGAAATACTGACCAGGACTAATCTGTATTTTACACAAAGATGCACAATATAAACCTTCAGGTTAAGAAGCATTATGGACTGCTCTAGGATGATACCAAGGAAGGTTGTCCTTTGGTCTGATTTAAATACAACTGTTGCAGTGTCCTTATTATTGAGTTCTTAGTAATTTCTTTCTACATGTCAATGTTAGAGGGTGTTAGTGCAAATATGTGATTAAGATTTGTATAAACATATGACCCTCTACAGAGGGCCTCGTACCATTTTAAGTTCAAATAGTGCAGCCTACTCAGGCATGCGGGGTTTAGGCTAGTGTTTTCTGAGGATCCTCAGGTCTGACATCCAACTGCTACTGAAGAATAAAGGGATTGATGCACAACACTGTCATTTTATGGAAATAAGTAACCGTACTGGCTTTTCTCCCCTCAAAAAAGAAGAATATAGTCTTTCTTTTGTAATTAATGATCTTCATCTTAACTGTTTCATCTGTCTCATGATGGGAGGAATAGGGAGAGATTTTTCCAGACAAATAGATAGACATGGGACATGTAGAATTGTCACTTTCCACTTATTTTGGTGATAAAATACCATTATGTTACTGAATAATCAAGGTTGCTTAACTCTGTATCCATCTTCTGTTCATCTGATGCAGATTCATTAAAGACTTTGCCCTACTAACTGTCATGCTACAAGTAAAGGGCTTGCCAGTTCCACTATGGGATGGCTGATGTTTCCTATCAGATAAAAGGCCATGTTCAGGAATTGCTTTTAAAATACTGCGATGGAAATGTTCTAATTGACCTTGGCTGACTAGATCTCTGCTTGTGTAGGTGGCAACTCAGTTGTGAGACACGTGTATCCAGAGTGTTGATTGCCCAGACCACTCACCTTGGTTGCTATCACTATTCCCTGATGCTACCTACCCATGTCATTCTTCATTGAGAACCAGCATGTGAGAGAAGGGATGGGGGCATAGCTTGGTGTGATCCCAAACTGCTGGAAAGTGAACCAGGATTTGGGCCTGAGGAGGATTCTCTTCCAGTACTTTTCATAATGGTTACTCAATGTCTGTTCAGGATGAAAAATGTTTGTCCTAAAATGTTTAATTTCTGGAAAGCTGAATGTGTCATGCTAGCCTAAACTAATTTAGTACTTTGGCCATTGTTGTATGTGGCATACTGGCTTAGGTAGACAGAACTGTTTGACCTAGTATAGATATTTTTAGTTACTCATTTATGCAAGATACCAAAACACTGAAAGATTATAGCAGGTCTGTATGGAGTATTGTTATAATTATTATAATTTTTTTTTAATTTCCAAAATTATGGATGGTCTTGTAAGGTCTCCAGAAATAAAACCCTTCATTTATTCTAATTACCCTAGAATGTGAAGTTACAGAGGAGTACCAGAAAATACCAAAACCTCAGAATTTTCTACCCTCAAAAATTTTCTTACACACTAGCTGGAGCGATTCCTGAGATCCTTGACCAAAAAAGGGAAACTAGACTGAAGAGATATTGCAGAAAAAAGCTACTTCTGACTACTCACATTGGCATAGTGACTACTCTTGAAATTCATACTCTATACAGAGAAATGATAGCCATTCAAAACTGATGGGAAACAAATGAGTTTTACATACAAATAAGTGTGTCTTCAAAAGTTTCTTCAACAGGTTGCATCAATTAACATGAAATCATTGTTTTGTCCAAGCCAAAAGACACTCTTATGCAGGCATGTACTTACTCCACTGCCTCTCTGCTCTATAAGGGTTACTGCTCAGGTTAACTGCACACTCAGAGGAACATCTTCCAGTGGCACACAAGCAAACTGCCATGAGCCCCAGGACATCATTGCATTTGCACTGGTATTTCTGCTAGCAGAGCTGTGTTGGTCTAAGGCAAGGTATTCAAGTCCCTGACTAGCTGACAGATTCCCCAGTAAAAATCTGGTTTGTTTGGTTTTGGTCTTTTTTTGTTTGTTTAGTTGGTTTTTGTTTTTGTTTTTATTTTTGTTTGGGATTTTTTGTTTGTTTTTTTTGGTTTTGGTGGGTTTTTTTGTTTGTTTGTTGGTTTGGTTTTTGTTGGGGTTTTTTGTTTGTTTGTTTGTTTGTTTGGTTTTTTAATTGTGGGATGTTAAAAAAGCAGAAGAGAAGAGTGAGAGGGAACCAGCAGCAAAGCAAAACTGCTTTGTAATGACCATAACTCTCATCAACCCTTACTACTGCTGCAGAGGGGAGAGGACTTAGGTGTGAAAGACTGAGATCGAGCCTGGGAAAGTATGGGGGTAGGTTTTGTTTTAATTTTGCCTTCTTATGACAGTAACTGGCAAATGATCTACTTTCCTTTATTTTGACTCATGAACTTTCTTCATAATTCTGAGGAAAGGGATTGAGGGAGCAGCTGGGTGGGTGCCTAGCCACTGGCCAAGGTCAACTCACCAGATCCTTGGAGCAGGCAACATATTTATGCTACTTTGCTTTCAGTGGAAGTGTCCATACTGGGTTTGTTGCAGCTCAGTTATATACAACAGTTCTATACCTTCAGTTAACTTAAACTGAACTGCTCTGAGCAATCCTTATATAGACAAAGAATGATTCTGTTCTCTGGGAGCATCAGGATGCTACCCTACTTTCCTCCTACATCCATTATAGATAGTTGCAAATGCATTATCCAGCCCTATTTTCCACTTAGAAATTGTTAACGGGCAGATATCTGCAGACGCGTTTGTTAATTATGCATTGAATTATTTGGACAAAGCACTTTTAGTGTGTGGGTGGTTTGTCAGCTGTTTGCTACTGGCTATGCATTGTTAATAATTGTTTCTACTTCTGCCTTATGTGCCTTACGGTGCAGGAAGAATTATATTGTTCATGAATGGCCACCTCGTAGCAACAGTAATGCTTTTACTTACTGAACAGATGAGAACAACTTTCAATAAGACACAGGTGGTTAAGAAATGAAGGAATAACAGAAAGCAAATAGCTACCATGCTAGTTTGGACCTGGATTTGTTGTATGTATGTGAGTACAAAACATTCAGCAAGGCAAAGTGCCTCCTCACACATGTAAGTATTTCTCCATTCTTCATCAAATGAACTGAAATGTCATCAAGCCAAATAACTGTTTGGATTTAACAAACATTTTTGTCAAATGTTACAGCAGTAGTGAATCAGTTTATAAGAAAACAAGTTTATTGTGACCATCATTTTATCTGCAATGCAAAAAGGAGTTTTGAGTAAAAGAGCTATGGGGGCAATCAGTTAGAATAATTATATTTGCTGTAAGTTTGGACAACCACCTGAAATGATTTAATTTGCTTTAAGCTTGGTCAACACAAGTGCATTCCTCTTTTCTGATTTTTCTTAAAACCTACATGCCACCTGAAAAGATCACATCTGGTAGGGTCAATGCTTTTTCTTTGCCCTTCCAATACCACACACAACATTTTTTAATTCCCAAAGGCCTTTGACATTGCATTACAATGGATCAGCCACCTCTAATATGCTGAGAGGAAAAAAGGCAGACTCCCCAAGAGAGGGGAAGCAGACAATTTGCCCTGAGGCTTCCCTATTGTTATTTCATTTAGAGAGACAGGCAATATCACAGTATCTATGACAAGAGAGGAAAAGATTTCAAGTCTCCCCAGCTGTCTCCTTAATTCGATACTGACTATTCAGTTGGTCCCAACTGTCCATAATGCACTGAGATTTTTCATGGCTGCTGTGCTAGAGAAATCTCCTGCCTGCCTGTGATGTGCTGGCCTTGTATTTTGAGCAATACTCCAGTCAGTAAGCACGTGGGTAATCCTAGGCAACAGATACTGTGCTACTTCATCCAGGAGCAAGTATTTTATTGAAGATTATCCCAGTGTGTCAGGAAGCAATACTCATGCTGAAACTTCTCTAATTGCCTCAGCTTAGTTTCATAAGGACATGCACAATGCAAAGATACATGTGAGGAACGTTACACAGTTGAGTAAGCATTGCTTTTGGGAGGATGGACTAAAAGGAGTGTGATGGTCAGCACAGTATCCCTGTTTGACAAGCTTGGACTGGCAGCTAGGGAAAAATGTGCAGATAGCAAAGAACAAGGGTTGTTTCAGTGACACACTCTGTGGGATATAAACTCTTCTCTATGCAATAGGCACTGATCAGCAATGGTCAAGAACAGGGAATCTCTGAGACACTGTCTGGTTCATACACCATCTCAACCTAGAAAATACTAGTACACTTACTGTGGCACATTGCGTCAGTAGGAATATTAAACACTTGCAGAGTTATCATTCTTCTCCACAGTAGGCATCAAAATCCTTTACTGTTTGAGGTGCAGTATTAGACAAGTACAAGGAGTCACCTACCTCAAGTCTTGCAATAAAAGGGATAGAACTAGAAACAAAATTTTTGTCAGCTTTCCTAGGTGCTATGCAAGTACCCTCACTACAGATAGACTTACATAGATCAGACATGTCTAAGAGGTAAGGGCAGATGTCCCATGTCACATAGGTGAGGCTTACTCAACCTTCATGGTGCTGCATTATATGATAAACTGCTCTATCTCTGGAATTAGCTAAGGCTAATGAAATGGTGATGCTATCAGAAGGCAACTGAGAAAAAAAGTCTCATTGTGAATTGCTGAAAGTTGTTTCTGGCATCACAGAAATGAAACCAAAATTAAAGTATCACTCTCCAGCAAAGAGAAACAGGTTAATCATAACACAAACATAACAACTTGCACAGAGAACACATTGGAGAGAAAATATAAGTATAGTATATATATAGGAAGAAAAAAATTGTTAACATAGTATCAATTTAATCAACTATTTTTATTCCAGGACTAGAATAAATGGATGCATATCTTATTAAAAGAATCTGTGAGCACAATCCTATTTCATTTATACATTAAATCAATGGTCTTACATTAGAAAAGAATCTTATTCAGGGACATGCTTGAAATCATTCACATGATTGAGATGAGCAAGATTTCACTTAATATGGTCAGCTGACATCCCAGATGCATATTCCACATCACCAGTTCTACCGTTATGCTATCCTTACTCAGCACTGCATTACCTTAAATGATATTTCATCCATTCAAGCATCAATATCAATCTCTGGCTACATTATGTACTTCCAGTTAAACAGTGTGAAAAATCCCACCCTTTCAGCTATGGTTTTAGTTAAATAACTCAGCTGAAAACTACAAAAAAAATTCTTATTCAATTTCCTCATTCTACATATGAGAAGGATTGGCAGTAATCTACCTCACTCAAACAGTGATCTCCCATCACTTTCCAGCAAGACATAAATGGAAACAAATAATTTTGATCAAGCTACAGACAATATACACACAATAAATATCATGTTGCAATCAGTAAGCAAGTCTGTAAGGGTACAGTTTATAGCAGCAGGTCATTTCCTTGTGCTGCAACTTAGATTCCAGTTTTCTCGTAACTGCTTAGCAATTGTACCTGCTATGTTTCCCAGAACACTGTGGTGATCCTATTGTCAAAGGCAATTTGACCATGCAGAAGCACAGTGATGTTTCTGTAATTTAACTTCCTTTTATTTTATTTTTAAATTCCTTTTGCTAAAAGAAAACCACGATTTTTTTCATTGGTTACAGATTAAGACTTTCTTATGCAATGTTCAGTGGATCCTGTTTGATCACTGAGTATGACCTCCCACAGAATATGTGATGCAGAATTCCACTTGGTTTGTAAGTCCCTGACTATGAGCCTAAACCACTTCTTTCCCACCTCTATCACCCTTTTCAAAAGCAAAGCTGTTTGTTTGGTTTTAGTCAATGAAAATAGGAGATTCCTCTTAGAAATTATGTTTTCCTTTCTCCTCCAAAGAGAAAACAAAACAAAAACCCAAACAAATGAAAAAACAAAAAGAAAAAAAAAGGAAAAGGTGATAGAGCGAAAAATGGCTCTACAGAAGGAAAGAAAGTCAGAAACAGGGTACTGTGTAATTACTGCTGACCAGCTCCTCCCATCCAGCTCTAGGGTAAGTTTGTCTGTAAAATAAGGAATCACAGTCTATTCTATCAGTTACATCATTACCAAAACCACTGAGTAGTTGGGGGAATTGAAAGATTGCATACTGAAAAGGCCTCAGTTGATGATTTCAAGTCCAGGCACCCCTGGGAAAATCTGCAAGATAAGCAGAGGTTCAGCAGATTTGGGAAGGATTAAAAAACTGTCTTGGGATTTGAGTCGAGTGGTTTGCAGTACAGGCAATTGGTGGTTCAGGAGTTGAAGAATAACCCAACCCTCTGTGTAGAGACTGGACCGTGGCTTGCATAAAGCACAAGAGCCAGGAAACACTGTGCTGGGGTATGGCATAAACCCACTGCTACTTACTGCTGCTGTCCTTCAGGAGAGCAGTGTGCAGCTCTGGCATAACATATGCTGATGCAGGGAGAAGGTTAAGCCCTTAGATCCAATAATTCTTTGCTCCCTTAGCTGTGCAGTTTGCATGAACTGAAGTTAGTGGGACCTTGCTTATGTCTAGCAGGAACAGCAATAATTTACCTGCACTTTGTTCCACTTTGCAATGAGGGACAATGAGGCCTAAGGGAAATCTGACCCTTTCTGCTCCAATGTACCACCATTAAACCTCACATCTTTGCACCTAAAGCTAAAATAACATCTCAGTCTATGGATTGAGATGCTGAATTTTTTTTATGAGTACCCATTGCAGTAAAAGTGAAAATTCTTCAGAAACATAGAAGTTCTTTGAATCAATACAGTATTTATAATGAAAAGAGAAGTAAGTAAGTCACTATAAATATTTAAGTGTCTTAAATAGAGATTAATTAAGAGCTAGGCAGGAAGCTGCCTTTTCTTTTTAGGCAATAAATTTTTAATTGCAAAGTATGCTTTAGTAACAAAGTGGTGTTTAATGGCAATGTAAAAAGAGAAATCTGAAGGTCAGGGATAATGATCATGTACCTGTATATGCATCTGTATGTAAAACACTGTATTATATATGACCAAATATTGCAAAAATTATTAAAATATATTCATTTGAATAAAATTATGTTTTGTTAAAGTATTTACCATCATTTTTTATTTGCATGATTTCATGCTCACATGGAAGATCATCCCTTAAAAGAATACAAATTGCAAATACCTACCAAAAATTTTTATGTGACTGACATATCATTGAGTAGGAAACTAGGGAACAAACAGAAAGATGCCATTTGAAAGAGATGAAAACATCTAATTTTAACTACAAGAAGTCATATCTATGGTGCATGAATATAAACAAAGAGCTTCAGTTTTTCAGTAATCAGATATGAAATAACATTGTTAGTCATTTGAAAATAGATTCAGACTTTCATGTGCAATGTCATGGCCTATTTGTAAGGTGTTCTTGACCTTTTGAAAATAAAGGTAATTACTCTCTGGTCTTTTAAGATAAACAGAAACCAGAAAGGCACTGTGAGTTCAGTTATTCTCAGCTATCCAGAGAACCCGGAAAAACTGGTTTTGGAATTCCAATGGGCAAGGCATATTTAGGTTTTGTTTTAGCACAGTGCCTTGTTTTTTTTCTTTTTGTTGACTCACACATCCCCTGTTGAGCGATCTTATTTCGTTTATTTATGTAACTACACACATAGAGCTTTATGCATAGATGACTTTTGGGTACTGACCAACTATCCCCCAATACTTAATTCTAAATTTACAGTGGAGCAGAGAGTATGAAGTGATGCACTAAAGTGAGAGACTCAAAAATGGAAAAAGTAGGCAGTTAAATTAGAGATTTTGAACTGCATGGTCAAAACCTATCTGAACACACTAGGTCACATCCTCAGTTGGGGGAAATAACTTTAGGACCAATCTCAGACCTACACCGCTTTTTTCCCTGCTAGTGATTTAGCACAAGTCAAAAAGCATCAAGTACTTGGCTCCTTCGTTGCTAAGCTTTGGTGGTGGTTGGTGGTTTGCATATTTTATAAAACAAATTGAGAAAATAACTGTGAGGGGTTAGTAGCATTTTACAAGCTGTCCACTTAGAGAACCTAAGCAAGTCAACATAATATAAAGAGAAATTAATATTAATGGCACTGGTAATTGGATCAAGATATACTTTCATTACAGTAAGAGCTTAATCTGTATAGTTTTGCTAGATTTACAATATCAAGATAGAATGATCAGAAGTGCATCTATATCAAGCTAGATTTGGAAATAAGCACCGCTGCTGGCAAATAAAAGCACAGTGCCTTTCAGTATTATTCACAACGATTGCTTTAGTTGCCTAATATAGAGATCTGATATCAACAAAACTCCATTTATTTCAAAGTAGATGTAAATGCTGGGCTTACCACTCCACTGAGGAGCACATTTTTCTACTGAGGACTCCCCACTGAAGCCCATAATGATGTGGTGCCACACCAGGCCAACTCAGTGCAGAATCAGGACCCGCATGTGTTTTGACCACCAGAGCCATAGTCTACCCCTTGCCCACAAAACACCTAGTCACTAACTGACATTTCCAAAGATGTTGAAATTGATGTTGATTGATCAAATCCAGTTAACAGAAATCAAGATAGTCTTTTATAGAAACCTGAAGTTTGTCTGCAGCACAAATGAAGCAAGCACATCCCTTAGCGCTGATTTTTTTCTATCACTTGAGCAATGAATATGTTGAAGCACTGCTGTAAACAGGGTGGGAAGACTACTTCTGTGCATCAGGAGTAAAACAAATAAGACAAGACAGTAAAAAAAGATGTTTTCTTGCTGAAACAGACCAAATCACAGCATGGAACTTTATTACAGAATCTGACAGCAAAGCACTAATTTGCTTCTTTGAATGATGCAGATTCAGTCAATAAATCTCCAGCTATCACAGCAAAACCTTCAGGAAAATAAACCAGACCAGAAAATCAGAATTCACTCTTCTTTCCACAGAACATTTGAAACATTTAACCTTTTCTCTGCTGTACCTTATTTCTAAGGTATTGAATCCATACCTAAGCCATGTTTTATTTTCATCATATAATCATATCCATGTTTCCATGCTTCCATAGCCTAAAAAAATAAATTAATTAAATAAAAAAATGTCAAGCTTCAGTGAACCAGTGAACTCTTTCTGCACAGCTTAGATTCTACCAGGTACTTCAAGGTATGTGGCTTGCTCGATAAGGTCAAGTCAAAACTGAATACATATGTTAAAAACTATGGCAGATCAGGGATTAAAACCTATATCCTGTATCCTCAGCACTACATACTCAGTAGCTTGTGTCATATACATTTTCTGAGGTCCATGTTTTCTTGGAAGAGAAACACAGCAATGCTCTGCTCCCTGGAAGTTTGTCATCTGCTCATCAGCTGAAGGTGGTTTTAAAGTCAAAGGCTGTTATATTAAAAATTAAATTTTAAAAAAATGAACACCAGTATCAAGCTGGTGAAGACAGCTTGAAACTAGAGTTTCTAGGGGAGGAGAAGTGCAATCCATCCCACTCCTACCAGTTTGATGCCAGTGCCAGTGAGAGATGTCCAGAGTCTGAAGAGGGATTACAAGTCAGGTAATACTGTGTTGATTCTGTGATATTATTAAGTCTACCTCAGTTCCTGATGCATCAGGACTCCAAGATAAATATAAGAAGAAAACGTTTTATAACTGGGAACCCTTCTGGATGCAAAATTCTCACTGTGGTTACAATGTTTGTCTGCTGAAGAAAAGATTCAAATTCCTGAGCAGCAAAGCTTGCATCCAGATGACCCTTTTTGGTTCAGCTGTTAAGAGAAAATGCTACTGCACCACAGAACCTCCTACTCTCTGACCAGAGAAAGAGTAAGGGGTTGGGTGGGGGAGCGAGGGAGGGAAAATGAACTGTACTCATACCTCTGCTCAGACAGGAAGAAATTAATTTACGTAATACACCCACAGAGTTAGAAATGATGTAGTAATAGGTATCAGTTTAAAAAGAAGTAATTTTTAAATTTCTGATGGCATCGCCTCAACCCCAAAACACACAAACTACTAAATTTTCATTTTTCAAAGAAAAATATTTTAAAGGCTTCACGTTTTATTAGTCAAAATTATATCTTACAACAATTTATTTGGAGACGGAGGACCTGCATTCATCTAAAGTTTGAATGGAGCAGACACTGAAATGCTTAAAGGAATGGAAATCCTCTTATCTAACTACTTGTTGAATATGCAGCCATACTTGCTTCTTCCAGCCCTCTGCTGCACATACTTAAGGTGAGCTTCACACAAAGACTTGAAGCTACCCAATTATCCTACAAATTCCATCTCAGAATTCTTATTTTCTGTAATGCCTATAAATACAGAATACAGAAAAGGATATGGAAAGGACCACAGTAGGTCATTTATCCATCTTCCTAAGCCAGTGGCAGATTATTCCTGAGGACTGCTGCTGTCTCCACAGTGACAGAATGTCTACCTGGATCAAAGTGATCTATATGAGTGCTTTCTGAATATTCCCTTCTCAACTTCCACACTTTTCCTTTATGAAATGAGTCAAAGATGATGTCTTTTGCTGCAGTCCACTGTGGAAATGAAGAACAACATATCCACCTTCTGTTGGTGAAGCCAGTGCAATACTAGACCATTAGCAGTTCTGACCATTAACTTCACACAGGTTTCATTGTCACCTTGTATCTCCCTTGCCTGTTTTTCCGTCTTTTACTTAGGCAGTAAACACCTAATGCTGCTGACTGGCATTTTGCTCTCTGTATGCCTAAAATTCAGGTCAGGACTTATTTGGTAGTATCTTAAGACACGTTTATGGTAATGAAATGAGAAAAAAAAATTAAAGGATTGTTAAAAGATGAGAAAAATGTGAACTTCTACTAATTAGTTCAGAAAACTGTAAAGACAATGGATGTGAGTTAAGCAATGATTAGCAGACGGCTTGGGTTTGCCAATAATATTGTCAAACCAAACTAATTTTCTTCTACAATATGATGACAAGATTTTTAGAAGAGAAGTGTTAGCTGCTTAGATTTTTTCACTGTCTCATATAATATTCTTACAAGTAATATGAGGAAAAACTAGGTCTGAATGAAATGTTCATGCAATAGATGGGTGAGTTACATAAATTAATTTCTTCCTGTCTGAGCAGAGGTATGAGTACAGTTCATTTTCCCTCCCTCGCTCCCCCACCCAACCCCTTACTCTTTCTTTGGTCAGAAGGGGAGAGTAGGAGGTTCTGTGGTGCAGTAGCATTCATGACTGAATTTATAAGATTAGTCAATGAAGAACTTATCTACTCTAAAATCAAAGGATGGAATAAGCAGGGTTATCCAGGCGTCATGCATCCAGTATTGCTCAACATGTTCACTAGTAGACAACGAAAGAAAGTGTGCTTACCAAGTTTACAGATTACAAACTATGAAGGACTTCAAAGATGGTGAAAAATAAGATAGAAATCTAAAACAATGTCAATAAATTGGATAAATTATTTGGAAAAAAAGTGTTAGTGTGGGAAAAGTGTGAGATACATTATTCTTAGACAGAAAAGTTCAACTGCAAAAGTATTGTGTGGCGAGAGTTTAAATGAGTTATGGGTAGGAAAATCAAGTTTGTTTCATACATGTAGTCGGGGTGTAGGTGGGTATCAAGGATGAAGCTTATGCACACCCATTGCACTTCACTCAATCCTTACTTAGTCCAGGAATTCCCCAGCTAGCCACCTAAATAGGTGAGACAAAGCAACTGGTTTGAGACCAGGGATCACCTGAAACAAGATGATGGCATGATCATTTGCAGTCCAGTGTTTGACTGATATTACAGGAGGCCTCCTGATGGGAATTTACACTTCTGGAAATTACTCCCTCTTCCCAGGTCACACTGTGTCTAGTCCAATTTGGTTACATGGTTGTGTTAACACCCTGGTTGGAGTGTCCCGAAGACTGCTATTGGTGGTTCCTGCTGCAGAGATTTGCATAGATAAAACATTTTTAAGTAATTAATACAAATTGTTCCTGCAGAAGTGGTCATGTAGGACAGTCTTTTATGTACAGTTAAGATATTTAAGAGGAATTTTGTATGTAGTTAAAATATATATAGATATATAAATAGCGATCAGTTACACAAGTGCTGGGTGGTGACTGGATTATAAGTGGGCAGAGCAGTGGTTCAAGAGCCTCATCCCATACAGATGAAAATGCTGCTGCAAGTTCCCTTGCAATTGGAGACATCTGTCACCACCAGGCAGAAACCGGCAATTCTGCTGAGGAGATTTGATTCCCTCTGCATTTATTACCCCATGATAAGAGCCTCACAATTTTTTTTATGTATCAATCACTCTCTCTGTATCAATCACTCTCTCTATGCAATAGCAGGATGGAAAACTACTGATGTTATAGGAGTACTGCACAACAGTCATCATGGCCAGGCTTTGCGAAAGAAGATGTGGGAAGGGCTCTACCCATGCTTGCTACAAGCACGCTGATGGCTAAACTGCACAACAGTATGGTGGAAGAAAGGGTATAAGACTCATAGAGGGTCACTATATGAGTTTCATTCTGCTGCAAGAAAGGCAAATTCAGAAGAACAGCCTCCAAGAGAAACAAAAGGATCCTTCTGCTTCTCCTAATACATGAAGACTCTGCTGAGGTCATAAAACTGAAAAAAAGAAAAATGTTCTTCATGTTCAAACAGGTTGGACAGGAAATAATGAACATAGGCCAGAACAAGGAATATTCAGGTTAGGAACAAGGAAAAGCTGTCTCTGAAAAAAAGATCCTGGAACTCTTGAACGGAGTGTCCAGAACTGTGGTGACAGAATTTCTATCACTGCCTGAAATGCTCCCTAAAGTTTTCAAACTTCTATTAAAGATGAGCCTGCTACAGAACAAGAGAACTGACTTCTGGTGTTCCTTTTAGATCTATGACTCTAACACAATGTAGCAAGTCAAGGAAAAAGCTATGTTTATTTGATTCAATTATTCCTGAAGTGTCTGAAGTGGATAAATGCAGAACGGTGGAGTAGTACATTAGAAACGTTACTGCAACAAACATGGGCTTCTTGATCATTTGAGTGCCTTTACCTTTATAAGCACTGAAAATCTCTGTTCAGTTCTATCCCCAATGAATCCCATGATATGCAAAAGGAAAGAAGGAGTTAAAACAGATATTTCTGTTACTAGTGGAGCTTATGAGACCATAAAGTCCACTGTGACTGAAATATACTGTTATAGGAGCTTTAATACCTCAAGACATCATCTAAGTAAATAGGCATTTTTACTCTTAGACACATTAGCAGATGAATAACCAATCTCATAAATGTGTAATGAAGGAATAACTTGTTTCAGTCCCTGGAGGTAACACACAGACTAGATACCATAATTTTCTCCTGAAGAAGTGTCCATTTCAAGGACAAGCCTAAGAATTTCCTGTGATATGAATCCGTACCATCATGATATGCTTACCTTTACTTGGGTCTATTTGCAGCAGGAACCCCCCCTTCTGTTTAAACTGAGAGAGCTGCCAAATATCATGCCTCTTGTGCAACACTCAGACATTTGGCAGCAATAACAGCGACTCCTGCAGCCTGACTACACAGAGGGAGCTCTAAGAAATGTCTTACAGTGCAGCCCTGAGTCTGACATCAGGAACCTGTCTGTCCTCTTGACTCCAGCTCATGTGAGCAGTCAAAAAGTGGGGTACACTGTACCAGCAAAGAGATGTGGGCCAAAGCTGACTCCCTTAGCTCCCTTAGTGTCCCGACGGGGACAGGGCAGGGGAAACAAAGCTGCTAAGGAGAGAATAATTTGTCAGTAGAGGAGGTGACAGACAGGTATGTTGTTCCCTGCTCCCAGGAAGGCTATAGCAAAACTGAAGGTGAAATCATACCTCTAAACATACCCTTTAATCAACTCAACCTGCTTGCCAATGACACAGTAGTTTCTTTCATTAATGAAGACAGAGGAACATGACCCTCAGTATGGGACACCCCATGAAGGTGAAGATCCAGAGAAGGTCTGTGAAGTATATGCCAGTGCCTGTGGAGCCGTAGACTTACTGTGCTTTATGCCTGAGAAAGCCTGTGGCCCTGAAATCACTGACTGCACAACCTAAGTCTTACGAATAGTATCACACCACATAAGCTCTCTCCCCTTCTGTCAGTCCCTCCTGAGCTCTTCCATAGCATCAGTTTACTGCAAGAAGATTCAGCACCATCTCTGGCAACACATCCCCTGCCACCTGCACCACATATATTTCATTATATCCAGTATCTCACTCCTTCAGACTTCTCTAGACTCATGTGAACACAGGTGAACACCATTTAAATTCCTTCCCAGAGTCAAGCATCAGCCTTTCCCACACTGTTTGGAGGAATATAGCAAGCAGCTTACCTTTTTAAAAACAGATTCAGCCGCTGAATTCTTCTTGAATAATTATGGCCAAAAGATATATTTGACTTATAGAAAGCTACATGAAAAAAATCAAGAGAATCTTATGACACTCCAAAAACTCTGAGAGGCTCTTAAGAAGTGACTTTTATTAGCAAGTGCACATACAACCTCCCACTCACTAAAGAAAAAACTCAACTCCCTAAAGAGTCATAAACTGTATATTAAGGTTTAACATGTGTAACTGTCAGGTTTCAGGAAAACTGACAACATTCAATAAAGAAAAAGAACTACATATTCAGCAACTGCAGTAACAAATTAATTAGTTCTGATATAACTTCAGAAACATTTTAATAACAGCCATTCTAACTTACGACTTAAATGCTTTTGCTAATGGGAAACATTACACCTAAGATAGCATGATATGAAATAGCACCTATCAGCTGCTGCATTATCTATGGTGGTGTCCACCCACTTTATTGAGGAAAATTACCAATGAACCTCTGAGAGAAGGAAGATGCTGTGTGAGTGTATTGGTGCAGAGCTTCATGATGTCAGAGCCCAATGGTCTACTGGCACGTGAGAGGCTGAACATTCAGAAGCAGAGATCATGTTGGGGGAAGGGTTGTTTCCTTGGTTTTGCTGGATTTTGTGAGTTTAGTTTTTTACTTCTGATCCTTCTGTATTTTACTCTAAGTCAAAGGAAATAAGTTTTCTGGTGCAGGATACTTTGGGGGAAAAAAGGTAAATCTGTTCCGTTCTGTCTGTTCCTTCACTGACCTGTGTCACTCACCATTCCTTGTTTTTCAGAGCTCAGCATCAACATCAGACTCCAATTCAACATGGCAACATTCCTAGCAATCATTCATTTCTCCTTAGGAGAAAAATATGTTTCTCTAGTATAACTGTTACCTATACTGGTTCTTCTTATTACAGGCAGATGACAAAGCACAGCAGTTGAGTTTGTATGGTGTAATCTGGCTGACCTACATTTCACTAAGAATCAACCTCTGCAGGCTTTGAACACATTATTCTCTGCTTTCAACTCATTTCAGCATTCAAACTAAATTTTTCCAAAAGTCTCCTCACAAATAAGGAAGATTTCATTTAACAGTCTCTACAGACAGATACATGACTTTCTGTGTTTATTTACAGTATGCTATATATTTGAATCAAATTTCACCTAAAAACTGCAGCAAATCCCATTTTTTATTCTTACACTTAATCCTAAAAAGACCAATACAAATGGCATATTTTCTTCTTATGAGTGGATCCTGTTGAAGGGGTGGAAGTTACTCATGTTTAGTATTTTAAATGTCTGAGGGAATTAAATGGAACATATTGAATAGAAATACATTTTTTCTGATTAGTATTATAATAAAACACTATTGTACCATCTCTGAATTGTTGAAGTGTATTCAGAAATATTCAGTGAAATCTTACCATTAGTTTTACATTATAGCAACTTAGAACCAAATAATTATTATACAACACTTAGTTTAGAGGATAGATAGATAAATAGATATACACGTATATGTACAAGACAACATCTTAATAGCTGTAATCTATTAAACTAGATTCTTTTTGATACAATGATTTTTATTAAGAACATGCTACAAAGGCAACAGTGTACTAGCTGAAGGGGCAATGGCTAATCAAGGTTTCTATCAATTGATCTACTTTTAAGATATTCTGCTATTAAAATATTAAAACATCTCCTTCCTCTACTAACAGGACAGTCCAGATGGAGGGAGACAAAATCACCTTGGAGACTGGCTTTTTTTTATCTTCCTAAGGTGTTGATATTAAAACAATTATTCTAAGGAACAGAGGGGTTTAGACATTTCCAGTGTGTTCACCAATGTCCCAAGGGCACTGGAAAACATGAAAACAGAGGTGACAGAGAGTACCTGCCTTGGCTGCAAACCAAGACAAAGCTGGCTTCTCTGATTTGAAGCCTAAGAGACTCGATGGCATTTTGTCCACAGGACCACAGAGTGGGCTGTGATGAAGGTGGCACTGTAGATCTGCTGGGTGTGCACCCTAGATTACTCAGGGTGATTACTACTAACCTTAAGTAGAGACTGGTGCTTGCCATTCTCTCTGCCAGGCAGAACTGTACATTTACATTTTAATTATCTCAGAGCCTCTGCAAATGCTAAAACTTAGAGAAACCAAGGCCAGTATCATACATCTCTTACAGTCTTCTGCAGTGACTCTCATAATTGCTTCACTAGTGTTCTCCACTGCTGTTCATTTTTTCTTTAAATTAGTCTACCTTTATAGCTTCTAAAGATAGATTATTTTTTTGAACTCCTCTATAGCACACATTGATCTTCTTTCTTCTATGTGCAAGTAATAATTTTGTAGCTTTCCAATAACCTTAATTAAAAAAGAAAATCCCCAAATCATACTCCACAATGCTGATACCTTTATTCTAACCTGTATCTGCTCTTATTTTCAGTGACATTTACTACTGTTGTGAAGAGTTGCAGTTCTGTATTGGAAGCATTTTGATCTGGAAAATAGTTGTGCATATCCCTGGTAATAAAATTAAAAATCTCTATATTCCCAAAAATATTTCCCAGACTCTGAGTGCCCAAAATGTTATTCCAGAGGACCTGCTGTAGGCAGGTATCAAGATGAGAAATCGGAAGACACCACTACTACCCTGCCAATCACATTTGCCAGGCAAGGCTACAGGGAAGTGCATTCCCTGGGAAGCCAGAATTACATGCTACAATCACACAAAGGGATCACCTATCGCTTGATCCAAATAGGTGCTGAGAACTCATTTTATCAGCATTAACTGATCACGGCAAAAGACTTTTGGTTAAAATCATCCTTCTGGTTACAACTCCATACACTAATGTCATTCAGAAAGTCTGTCATTAGCCCATTAACTCACAAGGTGGGAGAAAAGCTCATGGTCTTGGTTCAACTCTCTTTTTAGTCACTGCTTGTCACTGTTTAATTAATCAGATACAGATATTAATTAAATACCTCTCCTTTTGAATATCCATAATCCAACTTCTGGAATGTCTTTCGTTAATGAAAGCCCCATGCCCACATGACATGGGAAAATTAGTGTGCTATGGCACATCTTTTCATAGGTACTGTCGGCCGGGGTCCCTCACGCTGCTTCTGCATCCTTGCGCTACATACACCAAGCTCCGCTATTCATCAAGCCTTGTTTTTCACCCTACCTTTGACAAGCTGCATGGCAATATTCATTCTCTGTGCCTTACCATCACAGTCTGATTTGTAACCTAACTGTTCAGCTGTCAGCTCCACTGCAGGTCGTGTTTTATTTCAATAAAACTGTGGGAGTGAGACAACTTCTTTGTACAAGCATGGTGAGGGCTTGGAGCTTGCCTAACTGAATCCATTAAGGCTTTATATATTAACTGATCTTCAATAGCTATTTAAATATGAAGTGTTAGTGATCTGACACATTGCTAAGAATAAATTTAATTAACTTCTGTTATGTTTTCCTTTTTGAGGTCAGAAGCACTGAGTGGTGTTAACGCTCCGCTACTAGAAAGGCTCATCTACCTGTTACTGACTGTAGAAGTAGGTACAAACCTACTATACCAACACACAGGACTAAGACCTTTGCCTGTTGAGGACATTTACACTTCTTATTAAAACCTAAATATTGCAAAGTATTTAATTCAAACAGGGGAAGTTTCATGAGGAACAGGAGATTGGGCATGGTTAGCACACAGCTAATCTTAATAGACTAATTATTTTCATCTTAAATTTACAAATGGTATACAAACCCCTTTAAATATCTTGCACATTCTCAAAAAATGAGGCAATTGGCTTTGTCACTCCTAAAACTACACTAAACTCACATCACTTGCATTTCTCAAATGGAAAATGCAAGCTCTTGGGTTAAAAAATTTAAGGCTCAATCAAACTGGAGGAATGCAGAATCTTTGCAAAATTTAAGTCATACAGTAAATAAAGTGAAACAAATATAACTAAATATATAGGAGACAACTAGAATTAGATTAGTAAGTCAGTATTATCACTGGTTCTGACAAGGGGAATTTATCCAAGCTTTCATAAACTGGATGTCCAATTTACCTCAGAACATGCTTGTGTTTTTTTGCTCCATCTTTTCAATCTGATTCCATAGACTGCTGCACCATTAGCAAATAGGTTGCTACTTTCAAAAAATGGATCTTTCAAACTTAGTATTTAACAGAGAAACACAGTTCAGATTCACAGCTCAGATTCTGACACCTGTGTTTCAATTGCTCTTAGAAAATCAGGAGACAAATGCACGCCAAGGTGCAAAATACCCTAGAACAACTTTTGCACTTTCTTATGTCCTCTTTTGCCCGACTGATACAATCAACTGAGGAATAAAAAAAAGGTTGATATTCTTTCTGTGTAGAAAATGGCTTTGTTCAATGAAAATTTCTTTGCAGGCCTTGTTTAGTTCCATAAATGTTTCTGAATGACATTTTGGTGTGATTGATGTTTTCTACTGATTTGCATAAAGCTGCAAATCATTGTCTGTCTTCTGCTTATGACAGGCTATATATACAGGATATTTTATGAATTTCATCTATCTGGAAGAGTACAAAAAACTTTTCATATAAGCTAAAAACTTTTAATAAAAGCTAAAAAGTAAGGTACAGGTCTCATTCTGCAGCCCTTATCTTTTCTTCCGTTGTCTTAGATAGACTTAATAGAGATTACAAATGCCAAGGAATGACACAATCATTAATTGCCTTAAAAAAGGAGTTCTGCCTTTTAGACATCATTTCAAAAATAATATATAGACCAATAACAAGAGTGTTTGCTCAACTTAAAATTATTTCAATTTGCTTAAATTTCTATGATAAACACAAAGAATAACTGAAATAAACATGCTTAAACCCTCTAGGGAGGAGCTGATTTACTGTGAAGACTGCTTTGTGTGTCCTGCACTGCCCCTTGCTGGAGTATCTTACAAATGTGACAGTGTAAATTCTAACAGCAGCACTAATTAATCAGTTTCTGAATCATGAAATAATCTTAAAATACAATGATTGCACAATTTATAATCAGTCACTTAATCAACAGTTCATTGTCACACGTGTGGACTTCTTTCCTGTAAAACTATTGACCATTCCCGCTTGCAAAGACTAATTTGAGTTGATGAACACTGTTAGCTTTTTCCTTGATTGCTTTCTCATAAGAAATTACTATTGAAAGAAGAAAACTATAAAATGAAACACCCAGAAATATTGCTGCTTTATTGCTAATGAAAAGTGGCAAGGAAACCAGGGCAAGAAGATGCTTTCCTAAAAAAAATATATCATGCCTAAGAGGTACAGTAAATGTGAACATGATCCGTATATAGAAATGAGAATAAGGAAAAAAATAGCCCACTTAGCAGTATGTCTTACCTGTGAAACTTCCACAGCATTTCCTGTTATCCTTCAAAAAAAATCTGAAAATCTGGTGTCTGTTCTCTTTTTGTGTTATTGGTCATAGATTCACTCATTCATTCTCCAAGTCATTGCAAGATTGAAAAAATATATACACTTATACACCTGTATCTGCAACTGTTTTGAACTTTATGGTTCTGGTGATTTGTTTGTTTGGTTTTTGTTTGTTCGTTTGGGTTTTTTTGTGGTGTTTTTGCTTTTGCTTTTTTTTTTTTTTTTTTTTTTTTAAGTTTTCCATCATGAATACTGTTCAACCTCAAAATAAGAATATGTTCTCAAAAAACTTTGAAAGGTCATTTGTACAACAGTGTATGTAGAAAAACTGAATTACAGAGTCACAGAATCTCAAAATATTCTGAGTTTGAAGGGACCCACAAAGATCATCGAATCCAGCTCCTTGCCCTGCACAGGACTATCCCCAAGAGTCACACCATGTGCCTGGGAGTGTTGTCCAAATGCTTCTTGAAATCTGTTAGCCTCGGTCCTGTGACCACTTCCCTGGGGAGCCTGTTCCAGCACCCAAACACCCTCTGGGTAAAGAATCTTTTTCTAATATGCAACCTAAACCTCCCCTGACACAAATTCAGGGCCATTCCCTCAGGTTCTGTCACTGGCCACCACAGAGAAGAGATCAGTGCCTGCCCCTCCTCTTCCCCTCACAAGGAAGTTGTAATTGCAGTGAGGTCTCCCCTCAGTCTCCTCTTCTCCAGGCTGAGCAGACCAAGTGACCTCAGTTGCTCCTCATACGGCTTCCCCTCAAGGTCCTTCACTATCTTTGTTGCCCTCCTTTGGACACTCTCCAATAGCTTAATATCTTTCTTACATTGTGGTGCTCAAAACTGCACACAATATTCGAGGTGAGGCCGCACCAGTACAGAGCGGAGTGGAACATGTTAGAAGCTCAGTGAACACTTTCCTTCATCAAAGTAAATCTTACCACAATACATCTTCTAACAAAATGACTTGTAATATCCCTCAGCTACTCATAATTTATGCAATTCATGCTGCTATTTTTAATTGCATCCTAACTGCATATATTAGCTTTTAAGAGAGCTATTTTATTATCCCAGATTTTTGTAAACCTGATGCAAGTTGCTCTATTGTTCTCTTCCAATAGGAACAATCCTTTGTAGCTAACTGAAACCAATGACTGACCTTCTTTGAGCTCTCCCTATGAAACCTTATTTGTCGACAAATAGTAAAGCACTCTTTTGTACACTTGGCCTTTGCACTGAACTGAGTGACATCACTCCCCTGAAAGATGGGGGCAGTATTAGGGTCAAAACAACTAATCTACACTTGAAATATTGCCTTCAATTTTTAAATGCACAGGAGAAAAAAAAATAAAGAGCCATAGGCATCTAGTTTATAAATGCCTTTATTTTAAGAACTTGCAGAAAAAGCCTGAGGGAAGAGCCTAGCCCTGGCCATACTGACAGTGGAGTACCTTCTGACTTCATCAAAACTTTGGTTTCACCCTCAGACTTATAAAATAATTTGGGAATTTGGCCCAAGATATAAAAGGGTCAAGTGGTGAGAACAGGGACTGTACCTCCTAAATAATTCTCTGTGCTAATAGATATATGGGTGGTAAGAGCACTATGGGAATGGAAATTACTAAAAAATATAAGATAATATTGGAAAAGAGAACCACAAAGCACCTTCATCTCTTTAAGGACTTAGAAAGAAAATCAAGTATAAAATATTAACTTCAGTCTGTTTCTCTGTGCTGATTTAGCCATTCCTCTGTCTTGAGTTATGAGGCTGACAGAGGTACATCACGCAGCGGTTCTGTTTTCTTACTGTCCCCATCCAGGAACACATCAGGATGCATGAACAAAGCTACAAACAGCTTAGTGTGCTTTTTCTTAGCTCACCCACTTCCTGCTACTGGAGGGAAGCTCAGTGTGGCTATTTAAAATGTCAGCTTGCTGCCACAGCTGATTACACATCTTCTCCAGAATGGAACGTCATCAAAGAAAAACAATTCTGTGTGTTGTACAGAGTGGAGAGCTCTGTGTGAAAGCTAAATTGAAGCCTGCCAAACCCACCAAGCCCCTTTCCAGCAAGCCTGCAGAACAGCAGTACTGAGAAAAAGAATATGGATGCTACCACAGACACAGCATGGCAAAAAGGATGACAATAAGTCTCAAGGGTAAGAGTGTCGCTGTGTTTCATCCATATAAAATGAGGGAGGCCAACTCCCAATTTACTCGTAAGACTTGATTGAGGGGGACAGAAGTACAATATATTACTTCTGTGTTTGGCACCAGTGTAACTGTAGCTGGAACACTGTGCCTATTTCAAGCATCCAGATTTCAAGGATGCTAAGGAATTGGACAAGGTTCATAGTAGAGCTTAGGGAATGATTAAAGAATTAGAAGACTAGTGAAATACTCCAGGAGGTTAATCTACTCAGCTCATCAAAGAGAAGGTTAAGGGGTGGGGACTTAATCATAGTCTCACATCTAATACAAGAAGCAGAAGTTTGACATTAAAGGAGTTTATCTTCTGCCTAATTATCAGAGGTCCAGTGGCTGAAAACTGAATATAAATACATTCAGAAAAGACAGAAGACAGATTTGTTTACTAATGTATTTAATTGTAACCAGGGAGGGTAATTACTAAAAAGAGAGAAAAAAGAAAAGCGCTACATTTTACCAGTAATGTCAAATCAGGACTGATGTTTTTCTGAAGGGCTGTACTGCAGTTCAAGCACAGCTACTGGATACAGGTTGTGCTTTTTACTGAAAGATATAAGTAATAAGCACAGAATGAACTTACAGAAACAAAGTCATCAACATGTTGTACTGAGAAAAATTGCTAGGATTTCTCAATATAACAAACCCTTTAGTTCAAAACTGATTCTGCCTAAACCTGAATTTAAAAAGATACCTACAGAAATCTGAATCACTAAAAAGACATAACTAGTAGCAACTTGTTGCTAGAACCAAATTTATGAATTTCATTTAGTCAACTTGAAAAAACATACACAATATCTACTTCATTAAGGGTTATTTCCAAGAGAGTGTTTTGCCACAATGTTCCCCAAATCATTCCCAGTTATTGATTTGCAATGTCCAAGTGAATGAATGTGACTCTGATAAGAATGAATGCTTCAAAGTTAAATGATTGTCCATAGCTGTTTGACAGATAAGCTTCTGAACACGTCTGACATTACTTGGAAAATACAATATAAAAATTGAACAGATATTGCTGCCCTTTACTAAAAATCCTTTATATATGCCTTCACCTTCACCAATAGCCTGCAGGCCTATATTTCATATATAAAAAAGTGCATTTTTTGCATCATATTAGTTAGTTCTAGGTAGACTACTTTTTGGCAGACCAAAGAGAGCACTACAGTGACCTGACAGACCTTAATGTTAACTTGGAGGTATGCCAAAATCTGACCATTTCTTATTCAGATTAGCTTTTATTATCTGCTTATCAGATCCTGAAAGTATTGACTGCAGAACTGTCCATTCCTTTTGAGTGTCAAGCTTGGAAAAATGGTTATCAGCCAGGAGTCAGGCTGTTGCCTTAACACAAAGCAGTGGATTTTATTAGTTACAGCCTAGCACTTTCGTCACTCACCATGTGATTAAGTTTCACAATTTGTTGCCCTGGAAAAATAATCTAAAAATTACAAAAAAAAATAGAAAAAATCTAGAAATACATTACTTCTCATTTCAAAATGCATGTTATTGAATGCCTACAGTGTGTTTCAATATTCTCTTACAGCTAAAGGTGAGAGCAAGATTCTTTTGTACTGTTTTCTGTGTTGTTGGGATTATGAAGCAGAAAGGTGCCATGAGTAGCTGGACAGTAGTATTGGAACCCAGAACTGCCGAAGGCTGGTGTCCCATTTGGGCCTCTGGAGTCTTTCCAAAAGGAAAGGGAAGGGACATGTTGCTACAGGGCTCAGAAGAGGTTGGTGATGCAGGTCTGTGCCCCAGGTAAGACAACGGGGATGGGTGCAACTGCACGCGATGTAAACAAGCTCAGCACTAGCTCATACAATGTGTGCTGCCCAAAGCATTTAGACAGATCTGTAAACCAGCTGCAGATCTAAAACGTGTCCAGGTTCTGAAGCACAGTCCTTTTTTCTTTTCAACGTGTAGTGTTTCCTATTTTTCTGCTATAGCTCTTTATTGTTTTGAACATTTTAAAAAAAGTTTAGCACTAAGTCACTTTGTTTTCCCACCTACTACTAGGATAATTTTATTATAAGAGAGATTTTAAAGCAGCCAGTACTTTATGAGAAATCTGCATCACTTCAGGTTAGTAAAAAAATATACAGATTACTACAGACCTTGGGAAATGAAACTTATTCTAGGCAGTAGCCCTAAGAGCTTTAGCGGTTTAATGTTTTACAGCTGTGGAGGCGCATGCTTGTATATTTCTAAACTGCTTAAATCAGTGGGATGCAATCCTGTAAGCCTTGAGGATCAAGCTTATTTGTAAAAGTTCAGGGGACAATACCAAATGCTGAGACAGATTCTCTGTGTTATTACAAGCTCTATTTTTGAAAGTGTGAGGTGAATTCAGAATATTTTTACATTAGATAGTTAGACTGTCACAGATTTTTTCTTCCAGATAAGCTTGGGACAAACACTTATATTTTCCTGTTTTCCCATATTTTTCTATTTTTTTTCATCAATTATTATGTCCACAACACACCTTCCCAGCATCACTGGCAAAGGCGAAAAAGGCAACTTACCAAAAGTCAGAAGTCCTTTTCTTACATGTTATTCATAGAGAGATGCATGCAAGGAATTGTGAAAAGGGTGAAGTTGCAAAGTCTGTCCAAGCAGAATTTACCAAGTTTTGTGCTGTTTCAGTGGTCTCGACTGGCTTGCTGTTTGGATCAAGTCATACCCTGAAACTCTAGAGGAGTTTTTTAAGTGGACCGAGTCACATAGGAGCCCTCCTGAAGAGTTCAAGGAACACCATAGCCAAGGCAAGGGAATACACTTAGCTCAGAGTTACTATGTAGCAGACCCATAACATAAGAATATAGATGGGTAGACAGATAAAGAGAAATAAACATTTCACTACAAGATTTTTTTTTTTTTTTTAAAGTTTCTGTTCAGCCCTACCTAGCAATGGAAATCAAAGAAGCCTGTTAAGAAACAGCATCAGTAATGTACACAGAGACATCTTTCTGTAGAAGGAAAAATGTGAGATCACTATGAATTTGGGCATAGGGATGAAAATATGGGATTGGATCACACTGCATACAGTGGTTAAGCTACACAGAAAACACACATACACATCCAAGTAGCATAAGAAGCTACATGAACATAGTTCTTACATTCTTTCCACACCAAGTTACACAGATATGCAAATTTAACATCAGCTTGTTGATTTTTAATAATTCATAGTGGAGATATTACAACTAGTACACTCAAACTAATGATCTGAAAACTGTAATTACTAGATAATAGTAAATAAAATGCCCATATAAAATTCTTGTGCCAAGAGGGGCAAGCTCCGTATATGTATGCCAGCATACCGTATTACAAACTTGTTTAAACCAATGCCTCATGAGTAGTATGCTCACAGGAAACCTCATTATAGAGAGTAAATTAGCTACTGCAAAGCAAAAAATGTATCTGAAAACACACTGTGAAGAAGACTGAATATTGATATACTGTGTGTAAATCTAATAATGGGGAAAACAGTCAAAGGTTCCAAATTTCAATAATAACTGTGTTAGCCAAGTTAATTGGAAGTCTTACCCATAACCTTTTCTGAATATTTCCTCTTGTTGCAATGATATGTTATTTCCTTGCTTGTTAATAGAATAACAGGTAGAAATTTCCCAAGTGACAGCCTGCTCTGCAGGCTGGCTTATAAACACAGAGGAGTACATTATAGCCATCCTCTGTTAAAGCTATTGTTCTGTGAATACAATTTGCAGTCTTCCTAACCAACTTGAAATAATCTCAAATACATTTTTTTGCTATTAGAAAGGCAGAAAAAAGTTCATCAATCTGTTGATTTTTTTTCTTTGAACGAATTCTTGGATACTACAAAGATCTATTTCAATTTTTCTAAAACTTTAATAATCTGAAAAACAAACAGTTGGAGATACTGCACTGTAGAGCTATAAGTGAAGGAAATAGAATGATATAGTGGTAGACCAAAAATACACTGGTAGAGAGTAAAAACTGTTTCATTAGGAGTTTTTCTCTGTAAGATTTCCATTCAGCCTTACACAGAAAATAAGAAAGTAAAGGGAGAGCATACAATAATTCATATAAAGGCTAGACAGCTTCAGTTTTGGTTTTTCTTTTGTTAATTAAACTGAGTAGAGTATATATATGCACATATATAAGCTTTTAATATGTTAGTGTTTGTTTTCCCTACTTTTTGGGCCTAAAAGTTTATTTTAAAAGTAAGAAACATGACAGGATGTTTTTATTTAATATGAAAGGAGATCTTATGTCATTCTCAGAAATCCTACTATATTTGGGTCTTTATCTCAAAGTAGATGCTTCATTAGTTCCTCATGACATGATTCAACAGAGGCATAAGGGGATCTTTGCTTCAAAAGAGGAGAGAGAACACAACACAGGAATATTCTGCAAACTCAGAGTTTGCAGAATTACAACACTAGTAAAGCAGGGACATCATGTTTCTTTGGTGGAAGTCAGTTTTGGTCCTGATTGTCTAATGTTTAAGGTCAAAATTGTAAAACAAATTAAAACTGAAGCATTCCCCTACAAACCATAAATTTTATGATTTATCATTAAACCCAACTTTTAATGGATAGATCTCTAATGCCCAGGAATGATGGAAAACCTGCATAACGTTACCTGTCGTGCATACTCGTTTGGTATTTAATCCTTTCCTATGTTTCCCTGCTTTCACTTCCTTAGGTTACAATATTAATATCCTTTTAATGAAGCTTGTCTATGTGAATTAAATTGTACTTGAGTCCTAAAGTATTCAGATGCTGTATTATTTTATCGTATTTTTGTTCTTCATATCACTTACTTTTCCTGAGGAAAAAAATGCTTCAGCAAGAAGGTGTTGCTACTATTTCTCAGCTGTATGAAGAAAAGATTTCAGAGCAGAACTTGGAGCATCCAATTTAGATAAGTTCTATTTGGAAAATTTTGGAGAATGCTAGGATAAGGAGGTTATCTGCTGGCCAGCTGAATGACAGTCAAGAAAATGTAAGCATCCTTCATAAAGGATGGTTGTATCAGAGAGAGTGCATTAACAAAATGAATAACAACCTCCTATTCAGAATCACTTACAAAGTTATTGTACCAGATAAGAAAGAGCTAGAGTTCAGGAGCATATCTCTTATAAAACATGATTAGATTCCTTAATCTTTGGGGTGATGAATATTTACTCTTGAGCTTTTGAATGTATCTGAAGATTTACATACATTTATTTCAGTAATTTAAGATTTGACAAGCACTGATACAGCTTGTAAGCCTTCCCTTGCGGAGGCACGGCTGAACTGGAAAAGCAGCTCTCTCCCAATACAGCTGATAGTCAATACAGCGAGTCACAGAAAAGAAATCATCGAATCATTTCTTTTTCTCCTAGAATCACTGCTCTATACCAAGGCTCCTGCTGCAATGGGATATCAACCAGAGGACTCCTCGTGTTCTTGCTGGGTGGCCCTACTAAAAGCCTGACGAGGCTCATAGACATAGACGAGGTCTCAGCACAAGGAAAAAAATGTTTTAAGCAGCTTCATGAGCAAAGACACTAGGACAACACAGTTTGTGGAGGGCCTGAGGCACCAGGCTGACTCTCTAAGGAGATACCGTGGGAACATCTCCCAGAGTGCTAGGATGCCAGCACTGCTGGGGCTGCCCTCTTGGAGGGGAGCCTCCACTGCTCAGTATGTTATCAGGAATACATCAGTCTCCCATTTACAAAACAAGGATAAATTAAAAAGGTCACTGTGTAAATGACCAAAAGAGTGGAAAAGTAACTGGCTATAGCAAAACCAGAGAAAATCAAAGAAACTGAACTCACTGACACTCCAACTGTCCTTCCCCATCCGAGATGTAGTAGTACTTGCAAATTCCCACTGATAAGACTATTTTCTTTGATTAGGATGATTATTTGAATACATTTATATAATTATAAAAAACAAATGCCAGCATATGATATCTAATTTACAGAGAGAAAAAAGCCAAAGAAATTCTTTAACTGACTTATATTCTTAGCTTGTCTTCCAAATTGGTCCACTTTATCAGATCTTATTATTTATACTTAGATTTTTTTAACTCCTCTTTGAGAAGGAAATATGGGATTTCAACCACAAGTGTCCAACTATGCTCCAGAGATGGTGCATTTCTTCTAGACCTCTATGAACAGAAAGGATCTGTAGCTTAGTAGTTTTATGGTCTATGCAATAAGGAAACTACAAACTTGCTTTGCAAACCAGAGGCATTCTTGGAGTACTCTCTGTGCTACTACTTCCAAAGAGCTCAGTTACATGCAATCAGAGGAGCTTATTCTTTCTTCTCTAAATACTATTTCCTTTTCTTCTCTATTTTATAGCATTGGGATTTTCTACCTCCTTATTACTGATCTTACTGTAACACTTCACAAAATGTGAATACACATCTGTGGGCATAAAGAAGTACTAACACTTCAGTATCTACATTTTAGCAAATGTTACCTTCAATAAGCATGCTTCATTGGATACAGCAAGAGTGTGTTTGTGTGAAACTAATCTTCTGGAAAAAAGCAATTGAACCATTTAAATAAGATACTTCCCACCTAATATTTTATAGCTGCAATGCAGATGTCTACAGTAAGGATAATGCCTTGCACTTTCTTTAGAGTCAATGAAGAGAAATAAAAAGTTGGAAGGTATGATTTATGTGACCATTTTTAAACACATAATTTGGAATGGAATTATGTACATCCTACAAATACTTATTACTCTCTATGAACTAAAAAGGTGCTGACTGAGAAGCTGTCTACATCCACATTTACACTGCAAACATTTGTTTGGGTATTGTGAATTCCACCTTCTCTACAGCAGAATAAGTAGGGGGAAAAAAGAAGAGAAAAAAACTAACTCATGAAGCAAATCTGATTGTTACAGCTGTGCTTTGAAAAACTGGAGAGTTGTTAAATTCTTTGCACTTCTCTGACTCTGCTGAACGGCTTCATAATTTAAATCTTCCTTCCATCTGCAACTGGAGGCTGTTGATTTAATTTCACACAGATACTAATTCATTATCAGATCAATTCAATCAACTTAGCACAATCAATGCAACTCAAACTACAAATTTGATTTGTTGATTGTACTACTCTCTTGTAATTAGTTTTGTAAGACAAAAAAGTTTACATGTTAATTGATTTTTATTTTTACTGGCTTCCTAAATTTCCATAAAATGCTAAAAAGAGCATTGAGAGCTTCTGTCCCTGAAAAGAAACACAAGTTGTAGCCCTGCAAGAACAGATACAAAGTTACTGAGCCATTTGCCACTTCGCCATAATTCCAAGTTACAATAGTGACCTGCAAAAGATCAATAAGTTAAAGCACTCTGAAATGACAATGAGATTCTCTCACCAACCAGTGGGAATTCTTACAGAACAGGTGAAATGTGATACAGAACTATTTGTCTCATAAAGAGAAGAAAAAACCTGTCTAAAAGACCTAGCACAGAAATCTGCTCTTATGTTTCAACTGGTAAATACGCTTGAAAAATCAGAACTTACAGCAGAGCACTGGAGCTTTTCCTTCTTCCAGACCACAAAATGATGCAGGAAAATTATTTGTTTCATGGTCTCAATTTCTGTAGTTATAAACAGAAAGACGGAACTGGAGGGAAACTGTAATTTTTCCAATTTGCATTCTTGTGAGTAAGAACATCAAAGGTAATGCAGAGCAGAAAGGTAACTTCACACACTAGAAGTGATGTATAAATATGACATCACCCAGAGGTCAAGCAACACTTCGTAGGCTCAAATTCTACTCAGCATGTAAGGTATTTATACACGTAACTGATGGTTGTCCCTATTATAGTAGTTCCATCAATGGTACAGAGTATACCAGTATGAAGTTGCCCAGATGAACAGTATTGTACTTTAATGGGATGGGGAACACATTGGCATTAGGGAGTTTTACATCAGTATAATGTTAGAGCTTTCCAAGTAAAATTATTTGATATAAAAAGATAAAAAAACTCCCCCTCCTGAAAAAAGTCTTTGTGCTCAACTGAAGTGGTGACAATAGGAAAAACTGCCAGACCTCAGAGATTAGCTTTGTCTGTATTTTTCTTCTTCTAGATTTTCTACCCTTACACAGAACTGTGCCAGTTTTTTAAAAGGATATAAAATACAATGTAGTTACTTAATTTCTGAAGGCAATACAAAAGAAAAGAGAGAACAAGGAAATGAAAGGCTAAATCACTAGCTGGATTAAAGCAGCTGTGGTCCCCGTGTTGTCCCCAGCACAGACACAGCTCCTCAGTACTTCAGAAAAAAGGAAATTACCTTCTGACCTTGCACATGAAATAGTCTGGGTATCTGGTCATTGCAAAAGAAGCTTAGTATCCTCTCTTTGATCTGATGTGGAAAGTTTGCCTGACTTGAATTAAGTTGAACGTGGAAATTTAACAAGGGATGTTCCTGTCTGTCCTTTTTACATTCATTTAAAATCTAATTTATAAAGCAGTGCCCTTAATCTGCTTGTAAACTTGTTTTTAACTGTCAGACTTGAGTAGCTATTGAGGAAAATTATACACATTTCAAACAACTGCCTAACTGGGTATTTACTCTAGAGACATGACTACATCCAAATATGTTATTTCTTCTTCATAGGCAAATATTTTTCAATTTATATCATTTCACAAATAATTTGTAAAGAGAATTTAAATCCTCAACTACTACTCCTCAGTAGCCACTGAGAAAAGAAAATGCAAAGTAACACTCTGTCCTTCAGTGCCTCAACAGTGCCCTTGTTTTGTATTTTTACAGCAGTAGCTAATATCTCACTTGCTAGTTACTCTTTCTGTGTCATACACCTGTCTGTCTGTTGTCATTTCTGTGACAGACATTCTGTTATTTAATCATATCTTTCCCTTGCATCTCATATAAGCACAAGCCTCTCTTCAAAGCTGAAGCTGTGCCTTCTCACTTTTAGTTGAGCAAAACTCCCATGAACTTCAGTGGGAGGATGGAGTCTCATTTGCTAAATTTCTAAGTGTAAAAGCAAAAATAAAAATATGCAAATTTCAGCAGGAACATCCTTGCCAAGATCTGCCTTTGTCCACAGGCAGAGACAACTCCTCTTCCAGCTGTGAAGGGAGTTCAGGACTTTAGAGGACCCTTCAGGAGAGCTGTATGGGAGCCTGAGGCTTCTTAATATTTCTCATCCAGAAAACACAATGTCATCAAGTCTTCAAGTCAAACTCTTCAAAAAAGCTGTGCTCCAGAGAGCAAAATAAGTGGTCTGATTTCCAATGAAGTCAAGAGCCAGTGTCTTACAGGGAGGAAGGATGTTCAATGCTTTTCAAAATCAGAGAGCTTAACTTGTTGTTTCAACTCCATACCTGTTGCCTTTGGTTGGATTCTCCAGTCTATGTATCAGCAGCTCTGACCTATTGCTCTCTGACTTATCTGAAAGCACCAGATCACTAAGACACACATGACTCTTTTTTCACTGCAGAGTTAGCTTCAGTTAACTTTTGTGCTGTTGATTACTCGGGTCCCTTTCATGAAAAAAATACCCATCAAAAAACCCAGTAACTCTCATTCAACAATAGTTATGCTTTCATCTATGGAGTTGTCTGGCCCATCAGAGGAAATCAGCTCAGGGGACTGATTTTCTAAGCTAATCAGCTCAGCTACTAACACATCATTTATGAACACAGCTACTTTTTATTGCTACGATGTTAATTTACAGGTTGGCTTTCCTCATTCAAGCCATATTAACTTGAGGGGCATTAGCTTGAGTGTATGCAATTTAAAATAATTCTTTGGTAAGGACAAGTTCTGTCAAGTAGCTTTTAGCATAACCTTATAACCTTTCTGCTAGTAGTTCCTTATCAGGAATTCATTTTAAAAGAGCTTTTTCCCCTCTCCTAATGGAGTGTTGCACAGGGAAAAGCAACTAACCATTTGCCAGGTATTTTAGCATGCTGATGTATCTGCTCCCACCTAGAGTCACAACAGAGTAATTTTTATTTCACTCATTGTTTTATGAGCTTTGACCTCCAGATTCTTTCACTTTTACCAGAAGGACCTATTATCATGAGTGCTTTAACTATCCAGAGTAAATCCTTGGCAGCCAGTCCCTTCAACCTGACTGCAGCAATCAATCTGCCAGAAAATCACAACAGTATCATGTGCTATGAATATTTTATGGTTTACTTACTCTAATTGCCCATTTCATGCCCAAGCACTAAGGTCATGCTAGTCACACCTACTAGGATATTTTGTCCTCTATGAGACTGAAAAGTAGGTCAAACCCCAGAATATTCTCATAATTTGGTTAAAGAAAGATGACTAGGACTAAGAAACAGATGAACTGACTATCATCTTCAGACCAAGGAGCTATCAAAACACTTCCAAGACACTCTTTGTAAATGTACTGTGGCTCTGGAGCCACGCAGTGACCATCACATTGGTTTGTGCAGTGGTTTCTGTGATACATGCTGAAGTGGCAGGCTGACACTTAACCTCTGGTTCAACACAGGATGCCTTTAGGTTCAAAGGCAAGCTTCTCTCAAGAGAAATGCAAACCATAATAAGAATTTACTTTATCAGCTTTAGGATTTTTGCATCACAGGACCTAATTTGCATACCAGCTTCTGGAACACCAGACAATACAGTTATTGAAAATTTAAATGTGATGGTATTCCTGTACTAGATTTCCCTGCATTCAAGTTATCTGAAGAATTACCTGTGCTATATCACACTCCCAAATTTAATGTGTTCCATGCAGCTGGCAAAGTTATGATCTTCCTCTTTCTGGTGAGGTTTAGATAGACACTGTGTAAGAGACCTAGAGTGCAAACATGTGAGGAGCATGGATGTATCATAAAGATTCTCAAGAAACCTTTAAAGAATTCTATGATGGTTGATTTGGAGGGGGTACCTTCAGATCTTGGGTGTTAAGCCATTCTCTGGAGGTGTAATGCTCTCCCAACTGCCTTCCTAGCTGTGGCTCTATGAGCCCATAAGAAGCTCACACAAACCACGCTGAGGGACGGACGGATGAGAGAGTTTATTGGGGATGGGGGCTTATATGGCTTTCAGGGGGATTGAAAAAGAACCAATTACAGAGTCAAGGTAATACAGAAAAAACCAATCAGGTAAAGAGTTAATAGCCAAATAGAAAGGGGTTAACAAAGACCAATGAGAAGACCTAAGGATATCTTCCCAGGACATTCCTGCATAAGGGTTCTTTGCAGGGGGATGTCGGGAAGGAGAAGCAGTGACTTTGCAAAAGTACAAAAAAGCCATTTTAAGGTCTGTTTAAACAACATTAAAAACTTCTGTTTCTATAACATTTGAGCTGTTTTCTTCTTTTCCTTCACCAGTCCATCTCTGACAGGGCTTCTTCCATCCTACATAGGGTAAATCCATTGCCACAGAATTCTACAACAGTTAGGCATCCCTCTGGGTGCAAGCACAAGTACAGTGTATTAGGCACATTAGGGACAAGAGTGATGCTTAAAGAAGAAACAAAAAACCCCATCCTGTCTACCATACAGGGAAATTAACTTGATTCTAGTCCTCTTTTCCTACGACAGGATATATAGAACTGGAAAAACATAAGTGGCTTCGATTCAACACTGCTTCTGTGTTTTACTGCTTAAAGACAAGAAGACCTTCACAGGTACACTCGAGTTATTCCACAATTCCAGCAAGAGACACATGACGTCTGTAGCATGTAGTGCTATGGCAATGCAGGAGGTGATTAGAGTTTCATACAAACCCACCTTTCAGTGCAGGCTGTTCTGGTATTCCACAGGCTGCGATAAGAGCTGCTGGGTGGATGCCAGCTTTGAATGTACAGCATTAAAAGCAGTTGGGAGTCCTGTTATGAACCTTTGGAATGTGGCATTCTGGTAAAATAAGATTATTGCCCGAAGGTTCAGAACAGACCTGTTAATCTTCTGCCAGAAACAGAAAACAAAGACTGTGGTAGCATTTGTGTTCAAGAACAGGTAGTTCTCAGTTGTCCTGCATATTGACAACTGGCAGGAATCCCTAAAAATGAACGTTTACTAATTGTATCTGTCCAGGTCTAACCATACGTAACACAAAAAGCAGTTTATCAGATTTGTCAGTATACTACTTCATAAGTTATCTGTGTCTCTATACCTCAATCTCTTTTGGGATTCACCATTAAAAATTAGAAAAAGCAGAATAAAATAAAGAAACCTTCACAATTGGATAAATCCCATGAAACTATCAATAGAGAAGTAGTCTAAAGTAGGAATACCATATATTAGACTGGTCTATTACCCATTCAAGGAAATGGTGCTTTAAGCTTTTCCTTATTTCCTGTGAGGATTTTGATTTGAAATTATATAAAAATTACAAGTTCCTTAGCAATACAATACCCGGGAAATACACCCTTTTAAAACATATAAAGAAACACACACAAATTTACACATGCAGACTGGTGATTTCAGTTTTGGATTACATTTCTGCTTCAAAAACTTTCCTGCTATCATATTAAAAAATTGTAGAAAACATATATTATAAGTAGTATATGTAGAAAACATCTGAATAATCTAGCAAATGATTCTCAATAACCAATTTCAGTGCTCTATCTTTTCTTATTGATAGAATATAATTTCTCCTATTTTTCATATGTTTGGGGGGGAATGGATATCTCAAATAGTATTGCTGAATAAACTCTAAGAAGTGTTTTTAAGTTTCTTTCCATTTTTCCAGTTTTATGCATGTCTTGAATAAGCAGGATGCAAAATAATTGCACCAAGTACAGAAAGCTCACACATACAATTCCAGTATTCAGAGACCGGGTAAGAACTTTTTTCCTTCATCTTGTCATCAATACTTCTGTTGATTCTTTAATTTTTCCCATTCTTTCAGACATCCTCAATTTCATTCACTGGAAGATTCCAAAGTATTTGTGTATCTGTATATCCATTTCCTTCACTGGCATTTTTAATGAAGCATTTATTCAATTTATTTTAATAATTTACACTAGAAACAATAACTTCAGCATACCTTCCTCTGAAAACTTGGTAGTTTGAATTTGTCTGGAAACCTGGTCTCCTCAAAAGCTATTCTGATGGTGTACGGGAAGATGAAGCACTAAATATGCTTGCCACATTCAAATTCTTGATGAAAATAAAGCTGCGTATAATGTTTTGCATTTTTTTGCTGATTCTCCTGCTGGTGAATGACTTCTGATATGTAATGCAGTAATACACCAAGCCTATTTCTTGGATATAATACTTACAGTCAGCTTTTTTAGAATAAAGATGTAATCAGAAAGTCCTCTAACTGATTCCCCTGTGACAAGGATTCTTGTAAGTACACATAAAGTGAAAATGTGGTCATTTTCCTAAATAAATTCATTACCATGCTTTAGCAGCTGCTGACATGATTTGAAGAGCTCAGCGCAAACCTGAACTGGCAGTTACTTATACCCAGAACAAATTGTAGAGACAGTACGGTTATTTGTCTATCCCGTGTTCCCAGCTGTAGTGAAATAAATTTAAGACTAAGCACACTTGCCTTAAAGTGATGTGAAAACCCTTGGCCACATCTAGAATGTAGGTCATACTTTTTTCCTAGGAAAATCTTTTATATATTTTTCTTTTGAGGTGGAAAAAAGCCTTTGTACCAGAGGACAAAGCTTTGTAAGCTTGTTCCTCCTTTCAACAACGCGAAACATTTCACCTCAGTGGAGGGAGCTGTGTGCCCCCATAAGCCTCACATGACCACATGCATAATACTCTGCTGAGATAAAACCAAACAGTAGGAGGAGCCTTTATCAGTCAAAATCCTTGAGAAAAGCTGCTGCTGATAGGAACTCTTCACGTAACTTTGTTGCTTTGGAATTTCCAGGTCAAACTCTTGACCTCTATAAATATTGGACTGTCATTTTGCCAGATACACGTGAGAAATGAACGTCATTTCAGGGCCTTTACTATCTAGACAAACTAGTAGGCTGTCTCTGCAGAGAAAGTAAGTCACTCCATCCAGCACAAGCCTGCACGAAGTCATCCTTTTGCTATTTTTCAGGTTTTCCTTAAAAGAAATACCTGAAAAATGCCAAGCAATTGTCATTTCTGGTTAAATTTTTTTAACAGCAGTAATACACACATTTTGTAGCACAGCACATCTTACTGAGAGTCTCTGTCCTAAAAAACATTATGCTATGTGCACTGTCAACTGAAAAGTCAGCAGTAGTGTCACAATCATGGATACTGCCTATGTTCTTGTAAATAAAGTCATAACCTCTTCAGTTTAGGAAGCTTGCATTAGAGCTAGAAAATTAAACAAAAATGTTGAAGATGCTTCTTTAGTAACAGTGTTTGTATTAACTAGATGAGCTACAAATATGAGAGAGCACTGGTATAAGATTTTCAGGTGTGGTCAGTGGGGATATCTGACTACAAGGAATGCAAATCCCCACATTCTTTTACTGATTTTATTGCAATACTATGCTTCTGCACTACAATACTCAGCTTCTACACACGAGAAATATCTGATAACAGAGATTTTGCTTTTGAAATATGCTTAATGTTGACTAAAATACTTCTTCATCATGCTGTTGTTCTTTCACAAACAAAATCATGTCTTACTATTTCAAACCAACTTTCTGTTTTTTAATTCAGTCTGAAAGTAAGCAACCATACTTACTTCCTCTGATTTTGCCCTGAATGGGAAAATAAGCCTGAGTGTCAAAAGACCACAGCTGTGCTTATGGCAAATGGGTAGATGTACAGACAATGACTGAGCTATCTCCTGTCTCTAATTCAAAAGCAAACAATGTACTGACAGCAGCAGGGGGTAGCTGGAGAATAAAGGGCAGGTGTGCAGGGTACTGGCATTTCACTGAAGGCAGCAAATACAGTATAAAGCAGTCTCAGTTTTCAAGACTTAAATAGTTACTCTATTCTTAATATGGACACTTTGAAGGAGTCAGTGGAAAATTATAATAATAAAAAATCTATAAATGAAGCAGATTAAGGGGGGAATGGACTAAAACATTTGCATATTTGGTACACAGGACTTGATTTGCTATAAATGGCAGTAAACTACATGTAGTTTCTGAGAGTTAGTAGTGTACATCAAAGAAAACATGACACGATAGCTATCATTTGGATTAGGCAGTGTCTGCTGTGGACACTGGTAATCTGAAAGGGAACTTGAAGCAGGAGATGTGGGATAATATGCTGATGGACACGAAGAATCCAAAGGCAGAACCAGCCTTGGGTTTCCAGGGCTTTTGTTTCTTCCACCGGCTCTGAACACTGGGCAGTGTTCAATGGTATGGAAAGTCAGATGCTCAAGCACAGCTACTCTCTCACCTATGATTAAAAAACCAAACATAGTACTTTCTGCTTCTGACAGCTGATTTCAGAATGAAGACTATAAATTGTTCCCTTGATGCAGTATGCCCTTGAGTAAGATTTGAAACTTAATTTTGTGTTTGTCTAAGTGGAAGCAATGGACCACAAACACATCTGTCCTTTCCTTCAGCAAAGGAACAGCAAAACCTTCATTAATCAAATACAATAAATGTTAAACCCTGACTCTATTAACTTGGAGTAAATAAGCTACATAATTACATTCATCTTGGAGGTCAAGCCTAAGGGGATTTGTCAGAGTCCACTTCATAACAGGCTACCCTTCTGCCCTGCTGCACCTTTTCCCCTCTCCAAAGAAAGCACAGAAAGAAATGGGCACAGACCATGTGGTGTCCATTCTGTACTTGCATTGCTGCACAGAATGGGACCAGTAACTCTGGACATTTCCAAGTAACTGGACTGGATTGTTTAACAACAACAAAGTTGCACACGAGGATGAATAAAATCTCTTTAACCATAAGTTGCAAGGAGTAACTTTTTTTAACTCTCCTGACCTGGTCTATGCCAAAAGTGAAAGGGTAGAGAAGATGCCCAAGAGTTCCATTTGCTGAGTCACCTGTACAGTGGGCCATGCAGGAGACCACAAGATACCTTGGAACACCTCTCTGGCTTCCACCTGCAGAATGGATGGGAGGAAGGACTGAGCAAGTCAACAGACTGAAGGAGAGCCAGGGCATCAAGTCCACGAGTAATTAGTCTTGCTTTTGGTGAACTACCTTTGCAATACACTCCTAGTTGGAGGTTTGAGGGAGTAGCAGAATTTACTGTCATATGAATAAATAATTTATTCCTCTAATGGATAACACACCCACACATTTACAGAAAAAGAAACACAAGAATACAGGAAAAACAACTGTAAGTTTTCCAAAACATGATTACGTACTTACATATAGAAATTCCTTTAATATATTTGCAAGAAACCTCATATGAAATGATATGCATATTCACAAATGCAATGAGTAAATTTCTCATACTTAATTAGCATGGCAGAATTTCTGCACTGATAAATTATCTGTGAAAATTACGTTACAGATTTTGCAGCTGATATGGAGACATTACAGTAAAAAACACCCAGTAAAAAATATGAACTAATTACATGATGAGCCTTGAAAAATCAAGTTCTCACTTGGTACGTCACTGGAGGTATATCAGATATCTACATCAGTCGTACCCAAAAGCAGTAATCTGCTCTATAAACATTGGTGATTAAACTTAATAACTAGGTCTTAATTTTGCTGAACTGACTCGCTAGTATTAGGTGTCTGCAGATGCCTCCAGCGCTTGGATTCATCTATGTCAAACCAGGACAAGCAGCTCCCTACAGCACATATTTGTTTTTTAAAAATGTACCTCAGACAATCCATACTGTAAATCTTCCTTGTGCTTCCTTAGCCTATAGACATCTTTCAATGTCTATATATGCCCATATATGTCTATACGCCCTTTGTCCCAACATTTATTTGAGTAAATAATTTTCTATTACTCAGAAAGTTGGGGGAATATCTGCCCACATGACCATATTGTGCACCTGAATTGCAAGGGCTGTCCCTACCTTAGCCAGTTGTGTGCTCCAGCAAAAGTGGCTCTGTGGAGCAAAACACTTGTAACTGGAGATCCCACATCTGCTATCTTCTCATTTTGCAGCTTTTCACTTCAGAGACACCCTGGTGTAATTCCACTGACCAAATATTCCTTACAACTGGAATATATAATGAACACTTCTGGAGAAAATCTTCCTCCCAAAGGAAAGCAACTCACACGTTCTAAGACAGCTCCGCACTGTAACCAAAGCACAGCACGTGAGGGAAGAGTTTGGAGACTTGCATCAAAAGTGCCCTCCTAATCTGAACTGAAAAGCCATAGATGGGGTAGACATACCCCATCTGACCAAATCATGCTTATGCTACAGGGTGAAACACTTTTTCCTCCATCTCACCTTTCAGAAAAGATAAGCAGTTACAGTGCCTGCGAAATTCAAATGCAACCACAAAACTTCAACAAACTGGTTACATACCACTTTAATGTGAAGCTTCCTCTCCGGCAAAACATTGTGCAGAAAGTTATGTACTTTTGCTGAGTGGCCTTCCACAGACACAAAAACCTACACTAATGCAAGATGACATGAGACAAGGTTTCTAAAAATGTGTATTCTGCTAAAGAGTTCAATTGAAATACATGCTCAATGGTAAAGGGGATTTTTTTTCTATTAGCCATGACTAGTTTGCAGGTCAAGGTCAAACAAATTTAGAACAGATCTCTGCGTATACTTTTGCCTCCTTACACTAATTACAATCCAGCTTACACCAGGGCAAAACCTGGAGGGCCTGCTAGAAGCATCAGCAGATGTCTGGGTCTGTGTCGTGGTTTTACCCAACCGGCCAGCCCCTGGGGCTGAGGATGGTTTTGTCCAGGTGGATTTCTGGACAAAAAGGCCAATCAAAACTCTTAGTGATGCCTTTGCTAATTGCATATTTAAGAAAAACGGAAGAGAAGGTTAGTGGTGCAGTTGAAATTAGGAGCAGCAGCCATGTAGGGGCGGTGGCAAGGCCCTAAGGAGGGCCAAGGCTCCCTCCTCCCCCAGCCTGGGCTGGGGGCAGGTGTAGCACTGAAGTCCCCCTTCTCTCTTGTAAGAAAGTGAATAAAAAAAAACTTTAGAGGACTGACTATTTGGACAGAAACCGCTGCAGAAGAATTCTGGCAGAGAAATAAGGGACTTCCAAGGTCAAAGCTGGCAGCCGGAGGAGAGAGAAGAAAAGTGTGAAGGGGGGCCTGTTTCTCCCCTTTCACTCTCTCCCTTCAGCAGGGAAAAGACTGAAAAATAATCCCTGCCACCTGTAGAAGATTGTTGGGTTGAGGAGACCCCCCCATGCGGCTCACAGAGGAGCTTGTGGATGTACCAGGAAGTCGAGACTTCATGAGAGGGACTGAAATGAGGCAGAGTCCTGTTGAAGATTTATGACCCTGAGGCTTACGCTGGAGCGAAAAACGGCTGGAGTAAGCTTGGGATCTCAGTGAGAGATCCATGCTGTTAGTGCTAAAGATTTGTAACCCTAACCTATGCTGGAGCAGAAAATGGCTCGGGTAGGGATGCTGGGATACATGTGTGAAATCCATGCTAGACCCATGTCGGAGAGGTCTATCAAGGACTGTTCTCCCGTGGAGAGGGACCTCCACAGGGAAACAGGGGTGGACTCACAACCTATTATCCCCTGTAACCCTGTGGTAGAAGATCCATGGTAGGCAAGTGTCCCCTTGCAAGACCGTGCAAGAAAAAATCTTCAGGGCCTGGGTAACCCTCCGGTCTTAGCCCAGGAGGGGGGTAGGCCCAGCCCTGGAGGCCGACACAGAACAAGAGAGAAAGAGAAAGAGTTCTAACTGCGACGAGAGTGCTGCAGAGTTATTGAAGAGACCTGGAGCTCCGAGAATGGAGAAAGAGACTGATTCTCCTCCTTGGACTGATATAAAGGGGGGAGAAGTATTTCTAAGTATTTCTGTAAATACATAGTACTTTTACTTAAGTAGAATTGTTGTAGATATAATTCTTTAGTTTGGCTTGTTAGCTATAAATGTTAATATTATTTTCCCAAATTCAGTCTCTTTTGTCTGCATAAACCTTCTCTCAACTAATAGTAATTGTGTGTGGGGGAGTGTGAAAGCAAATTAACCCAAGGCAAAACCACGATAGTCTGTCAAGTAGACATACTTCATAATTGCAGTTACCTTGCAGTCAGTGTGAAAAATACTCCATGCTCTTTGTGTTTGTGTGTTTCATTTGATTTGCTAGTCTTTCAAATTTAGGAATTATTTTTAAAATGGTATATTCACACGACTGTCCACAGCCACAAAATTAAGACCTTCTCTATGGGTGAACAAGGACAACTATGAAAAAAATGATGAAAAATGTGAAGCCCCTTCATGTAATTAGCATATGGAGACTGCCTTGCAAGAGGTAAAGCAGTTTGTGACCAACAAACAGCTTCTGAATGAGATTTTAGATGATTTTAAGGTGTTTTAAGTTACATAAACCAAGCACTCTAAATACTTTGTAGAGTATGGAGATGAAAAGGACTCAGTGCTCTCCTTTATCTTTTATCAGTATTCCCAAATATATGTGCTTATTATTCACTAAGTTGCCTTCAAAGAAAATGTGTGTGCAAAAATAAACACATTGGAATGAAAGGAAATGAGAGGACAGCTACATCACAGCACAGAACCACCACAGAGTTCCAGTTCTGGATCAGTTCTGATCCTGTAGGAAGATGTAGGAAATAGCTCCAAGAGAACAGTCTGCAAAATAACTGGGAATGAGTATATCCTTGTAAGGAGCACTTATTATGCTTTACAGTAGAGTATATATTTCCCCCTATCCAGATCCTGTTCTGTAAGCAAAAAACATTTGTCTTTCTCTCCCTTCTAGAAAAAAACCAAAACACTGTCATGTCATCCTTGTGCTTCACAGGTGCCAGCTATTTTTGTCTTTCAAATTATCTTATCAAACAGTACAATTAAGTAAAATCAACATAAATTGTTCCTAATCTGCAGTTGCTATTGTGTCTGTTTCCAACCTGGAAAAAAGAGCTTTTCTTTAAGGTTGTTTGTATTTTGTTGTTCAGACGAGAGCTACTTACTTTCTGCTTTCTCTTGACTCCCTCATATTTGTAAAGGACATTTCCCAGTCTCTATAGCTGCTCCAGCTATTAGCTGCTTCCTGAGCATTCATATGACTATGTATTTCTTTCTATAGCTGCTTACCAGTATTGCACACACAAATGTACCAATAAAAGAGAACTATGAGACACTGCACAGAAAACTTGCAGCAGAAGCATATTAGGAAAAATTCAGAGGTTGATCCAAGGAATTTCAGCATATACATATACATTTTTACATGTTGCTTCTTTACTGTCTGCAGTATTCCCTTATAATATTCTTCCTTCAGACCCTAGAAAAATCATGTGCATGGTTCTCAAAAAGATTTACTAAGTACATACCTGAAGTTTGGGAAGGCAGAATTAGAACAGTATGGTGCGATCAGTGTCTAAAGTCTAAAGTTTAAAGTAAGTTTCATAAGACTGCATGTTCCACCATATTTTCACAGTAATTCTGGAAGAAAATATTGCCTATGCAACTCTTCCACAAACTGAGAAGACTAACGATATATTTGATCTTAAGTTTATTTCTCTCTTTGGATGTTTTCTTTCTTTAAATATGTTTTCTTTCCCATTGATTATTGCTGTGTTAATCAAGCTCTCTTTGATTATAGCTGCCTTTGATTTTTCTACTGAGATGAAGCTAAACTTTTAAAATGTGCTTTACTATTTTCAAGTGGTTTTATTTCTTCTTTTTTTTTTCTTTCTATTCTCATTAAAATTAGGAGGTCTTTGGAAATGCTAAAACTTCTTTTAGACATGTCTGTTATGCTCTTTAAAAACATCTTTAATTCCTATTCTAGAAAAGTACAAGGAAGAAACCAAAAATGGAGTGCTGTCAGTGTAACCTCACCACTGTTCAAAGTGTTTAACCAATCAGTATGATCCGTTGTGTAGCTCATTCTTGAGGCATTTTTGACATTGCTAATTCTATTTAATAAAAGAGATGGGTATGTATGGCAGCTAATGTTATGTTATGTTGCCAGCATTTATAGAAAAATTGGAGGCTCTGCCACGCCTTGATTCACCTTCCAGTGTCATGGATTGACGTAATCCAGGTCTCTAAACAGATTCTACAGCAACACATAAGCATCTATTTCAGAAATAGAGCAACAACTTTCTAAAGTAAACCTTCTTTCTAAGGTTTACCTTCTTCTTTTATTTCATCCCAATTAAGTCCAAAAGAAAATGTAAAACAAGAAAAAGAAAAAGAAGATGACCATGTATTATCTAGCTAGGGTTCTTCATTTAAAGCAATTTCTCCATGGACTCAGTCTTCAACTTGAGTGCTTGTGTTATTTTCAGAAATTATTATCTTTTAATGAGAAAGAGCCAAAGCACTACAGTCATGAAATGAGAAATTCCTCTGTGGCAGGTGTTTATAGACAAAAAGACCATTCTCGCACTAAAGGCTTTATGATTGTTCTCATTGTTCTAATTGAGTGAACAGTTAAAATACTATGCACCTGGCTTTATAGAGCTGCTGAATCATCACTGTTCTTCATACTTCTTGGCAATCAAAGAGTAAAGTTTGACTCTTAATCACATGTGGGAAAACAAGGACCTGCACCAGAGTGTCTGAGAATACCGTGTTACCAGAAGTTCAGAGACACAGTAAATGAGGGCTCAGCACAGAGAAGTAGCAGGCGATATTAGAACTGCCTACAAAGAGAAGTCCAGAGCCACAATCAAGGGCTGATGGGGTGCTGCAGGAATAGAAAGCAACAGTTATGGCCAAGAGAAGAAGCCAAAGATGGGAAGGGAAACCAAGAAAAGATGAGGAGAAGAAAAGGACTGAAGGCAATGCAGAGCAGAAGCAGCCATGAAGCTACAAAAATAATCTGAGGAAGGGGAAAAGAAAAGCAGGTGCAACATTGTCAGTGCTGAGAGGAATCAGAATCTGACGGAGATAAGCACAGTCCATCTCAAAATATGCAAGGACCTTGGTGATAACTAGACTATACTGAAAAGATGTATCAGGTTCCTGAATCTAAAGTAATTCTGGAAAAGAATGAGGTAAGGAGTGCAAAAGGACATGTGATATATTAAATCTATACTATCTATAGCTCTACAAGACATGAGAAGTATTAAGCCATTCCACCATGGCCTCCAAAGCAACTTTCATGACAAGAAAGAATGGAATAGAGGCCTTTGAACTACTCAATTTTTCAGAAAAAAAATTGTCTATCTGATCAAATGTACCAAGAACTACCTCCTTGTAGTCAAGGCAAATCTGAATCCTGAGCTCAAAAGAACTAAAATGAGCCATTCTGCCCCATTATAAACATTTTCTTTCCAAAGTATAGGATTTTAAAAGGATGAACAGTTCTACCTCCTAGAACCTTATAAGAAAGTAGTCCGAGCCCTTTGTTTTCTGAAATAGTATTTCCTGCTTATCATTTCCACTGTGATAGTGCCTCAGAGTGTTACCTTACTGTAATAAAGATTGGAAAATCATATGCTACTGATTCTTACAGGAGAGAAGAACACACCTGAAGTTAGTACTGGGACTGAAAATGTTTTATGTTCACTTCCTTCCCTCCAAACCCCCAGAGTAATAGGTGTCATGGCAACTGCTGATAGTAGGATGACACGTAAGAAGTTTTCCTCTCCAGTATCCTTGTCAGAAGACTGTTCTCAGTTCAGTCTTTAATAAGACTTGATATTAGTTTTAACAGTATAAAATGCATGCTAGTAAACAAAAGAACTGTTTATAGTAGTGCCCTTACATGAGGAAATTCTTTTAGTGACAAGGACACCACAATGGAATGTGCTATGAACTGGAGAATTAACAGCTGTATATTTAGAATTTTGTAAGACAGCAAAGCTCTTCCCTCTCTAAATTAGTGTTGAATTCAAATCCATTTTACACTTTCAGTTTCAGAAGCCCTAGCAAAGTTTTATCTGCTACTTATTATTTGATGTACATAGCAAACATGTGCTAAATATAACTGAAAAGGTTTCTTGCATTGATAACCTCAGTAAAAAACTATATTCAGGGAGCAAAACAGAATTTTACAATGCAGAATCCCATGGATGATAGAATTTCTTTTAATGTACTTAACCAAAGTAAAACTTGGCAGCACTCCCCTGCCAGAATAAAACTTTATCGCATGAAAGCTACCCACATAGCTGAATAGATGGAAATCTTTCATACTAGTTAAATAATATATGCAGCGTCATGCAGAGCAATAAAGTGACTATCATCAGAATTTCATACTGACAATGGGGAAAAAAAGAAGTAATGGGCCTCATTTATTCCTGGTAAGGTTTTATTATCTACAGTAAGGTTACACCTTGAAGTATACTTTGGAGGCTTGGGTATGTCAGATTTATTTTCACTTCTCCTTTTCAGACTCTCTGGGCTTTGATTTGATAACCCATTGTAATTTCATGTACTCAAAAGGACTGCCTTATAGGTCCTGAGGCCCAGTGATTTGGAAAGTTTAAGTAACATTAGGGACTATGAAGTCAGAGAGATCTCTGCATTTGTCTTTGTGTTCACATAACAGTGTTAGCACTGTGCTCTCTATTAGATCAGACAGTTCAACTTAAGTTTATTCACATACAACTTTCACAAAAGTTGAGTGGGGAGACTCACAAGTGAAGAAGGCTTTGCCTCTGAATAAAATACTCCTTAAAAAAATTCACCCTCCTACATTATTAAGCTAAGTGCCATACCCAGAACTGTAATAAGATAAAACCTTAGTGAACTAACTGGTGGGAACCTACAAAAAAAGAAGTTAGATATTTCAGCTGGTACCTGACAGACTACCAGCCATTTATGCCTTCCAAAGAAATGCTGAAAAAAAATCTCTAAAAGGGAGCATTTTCCCACATGAAAAGTCTGTCTTCCCTTCTTATTGAGTAGTTTTGGTTTGATTTTTTTAAAAAAATTTATTTTATTTTTTGACACTCCAGCTTCATTGAGTGTCTGTTATCCTAGGCAAGAATTCAGACAAAAAGAGTACACCAAGGCTGCATCTGTAAGGATCGTGAATACTGGCAGAATTTTCTAATGGGGAAAACAGAAGATAATCTTGAGTTTCTGCATTTGGTGAAGATAAAATTAGAGATCTCTGCTTCCAAGAAAATAGTGAAGGAAAAACAATCATAGCATCTTGTATGCACACGGCTGGTGTCTAGCTGGCTCTAAAAGAATAGGATGTACTGCAGCCAGGTTTTGCAAGCACATTGGCATAAATCCCCTTTCTGATTTTTCCACGAAACAGACACAATACAAAGTGGCATCACAAGCTCTTCTACAGTGTGTGTTATGCTCATGCTTGAGCACCTCTCAGTCTTTCTCTCTAAACACTTGCCATCTGTACTAAGCCCATCTCAGTGGCAGATACATGGCATATTCCAGGATAACACACAGCGTTGAAATAAGGTTTCTTTGGACAACAGCTGTACTACAAAGCTCCTTCTTGGAGTCTGATCACAGCTGTAAATGCATTCAAGTGGAGAAGGATGTCTTAGTTCAAGGTTTAGTTCCTCTGATGTAATCTTTGGTATAGATGACCCTATGGACATGGTTTATTTTTCTTGCATTGGTTTATTTTATCTTGCATTAGTAAGTAAGCCAGTAACCATAAAAAGACACATAACAGTGGAACCAGTAACATGAAACTCATCGTTATTTGGCTCCATAAAAGTAAATTAAGCGTGATCAGACAGTTATGAAAGAATCACAGTAAGAGAAAGCAAAGTCCTGTGTCATCAACTGAAACACATTGGAATAATTTTAGAATCATGTTATATCCTAGCAGGTGAGGAGCTATTACACAGATTTATTGGTTTCCATTTACCCCTGATATAAATCAGTTAAAATAAATGGTGGAACAAAAGGAATAGCTTTGGTATATTATGTAGTAAACTTTTTTATAGCTTTGCTGAGTGAATAAATAATGATAGATAGTTTTTTTTATCTAGTATGGCACTTGTTTTCTGCATTGTACATTTGTATGCAGCAAATACACTGAATGTGTTTTAAGAGAAAGCAATAGAGTTGCACACTAAGTTATATATCCAGTGTGAAAATTAAAGTAACAACAAACACACCCCAAAGGGATATAAACGTTTAGTCATGATCTTATAAGCAAAAGAAAGAAGTCTACTGATGTTTCTAAACTGAGGATCTGATCTCCTGCAGTGTTCCCACAGACTTATTCTGTGGGATTAAAGTGCTGAAGCTAAAGATATTGCATTCTTGGACATCCACCCTCTTAGCAATTACTGTCTTCACAGCAAGGACAGCAGAAACAGCATGCAAAACAAGCAATGGCTCTCTGGGCACTGGAGTTCACAAGTTCAGTGAATTAGTTTAAGCTACGTTCAGTCTCTTGGATTTAGCGTTTAAGCAGTCCTCAGCAGGATGCTGAGGAGAACAATATTCCCTTCTGCCTCTCCACCACATACCTGCCAGTCTCTCGCGGCTCAGTCTGTGGACACCTGGAAGCAGTAATGTCCTTATTGCTGTAGCTTAATCCAGCACAACTCACTCCTCTGAAGCCTAAGCTATCTGAAAACTTTGCCAGAGAAAGAACAGAGGGCTTTGCAACACATTCATATTGTTTTCTCACACGGTGCATACGGCTGAATTTTAATGGTCTCCAACATATTAAAAGTTTGAGAATCCAAATTTTGAGGGTTCATGGAGCTTAGACAAGGTGTGAGACACTCTGAAGCATCCTTTTGACAAAAAAATTTTGCAGAGATTAGAGAAAGAATCTTAGTACAGCTCTGCTTTCTTTACCAAGCAATAAATCTTGCTCCCAGGGAAGCAGTGGCAACATTTTCTTTTTCCACAGGCCACTGGGATCTCACTTCACTTCAACTCTTAGCATGTTAATAAAATCCATATATATTTAGATTTAAAGCCAAATCTTATACCCAAAGAAAGTAGTCTGTCCCACTGCTTTGCTGCACCATACAGAAGCTGACTCCTTGTGGCTCCACAAACAGTGATGGAGACAGTAAAAAAGTCCCTTTCACTTCTACAGGAGGAAATGTATGGACTTAGCTATGGTATGTCCATTGACATAGTTTACCACAGGGTGCCCTACTGTATTGAGTAATCATGTGACTTTTATTGCACAGGGACAAGTACTAGCAAGTACTAGACAAGTACTAGCAAGTTAAAATATGATTTAAAATGTATTAAAAATTTAAAATTAAGCATGTAATGAAAATTTACTCAGAGCAACTTTCTTTTGCCATGTCTAAGAAATCAACCTCTTCGTGATTTCAGTCCAATAGAAGGAGGGATGAATAGATTTTTTTTTAAATGAATTTAATAATTCATTGCATAGGATTAAAACAAACTCAGATAATGTTATTAATAGCACTGTATTTTCATATGTAAAACTTTTGTGCTCAGATAACCACATGTACCTGTAAAGGTACTTCTTCTTAAAAATACATATTGCACCCTGAGATAAATGAAATGAGGCAAGGAAGGTGAAGATGGGGTTACTGAGGTAGAGGGAACAGACAATGGAGGGACTCCAGGGAAAAATTTTTCATCTTTTCATTACTCACAGACATATACAACCCATTGACATTCTATTTTTCAAGCAGGTAACCTGCAGGTGAGACATATACAAATACAGGCTATTATTTTTTTGAGTTGCAGTATACTCTGGAACAGACTTGCACCCTAGTGTGCTGAATGGATTACAAACAGATTTTTTTTAAAAAAGTTTTCTGCCCTAGAAGACCTTCACAGTCCTGTAAAATCACAGAAAGGTCAAATCTTGATGGTAAATTGAACCCAACTCTTTTCTGGTTTTAAGACTCTCAGAGTATTTTATATTACACCCTTGGGTTCTCCATAGTTTCTTTCAGTCACAAAAGCATTTGGCAATCACATTATAAACAGTTCAGAAAAATTCAAAATGCAGGAGCATTAATTACTTCAGACACTCTCAACCTTTAGAGAGAGAAGCAAAAAGAGGGGAGAGAGAGGTAACATGAATGTGAAATGGGGGACAAATAAAAGGAGTAACAACATTTTACTGCCAAACTTTTGTCAGGCAACTGAGTAAGAAGGGAAGCATAAAAGGGAATTTCCCAGGAAGTTCAGCCTCCAAGAAATCAAACAGCTGCCATGATATGGATGGAAATCATCATCTTAGGCAGAAGTTGCCACATTACCTATAGGTGCAAGAAATAGGTCCAAGATGGGTTGGGATGTTGCATATAAGCCCATTTCTTCCTTATTCCTGGTGAATGGGACACCCTCAGCTTGTCAGCTATGTATGCTCTCAATGCAATATGTTCCTGAGAGTTGCACAGGGGAAAGCAGAGAAAGTCTCAAAAGTGAGACTGGGATGCAGATGCAGAGATACTGAAAAGGATTTTCTTCCAAGAAAACAAAAAAAATGTACAAAAGGCAGAAATAACAATTTCTGTCAGTCCCATGCCCCAGGATTACATTGATAGGGAAGTAATTTCTTCATTTTTTCAGATATGTGCCTGAACATTCAGATTCTCTATGTTTTCAGATACAGCTGAGATCAAGCTATTGAAATTCCACTAGCCTTCATATTCATCCTCCATGACACTGATTTTTTCAGTCCTATTTTGTATTTAAAAAGCAGTCTTACTAAGTAGTCCCTCTTGAATCTGGAATCCCACTTGAATCAGGAGTTCCATTTTGGGAGAAATTGCAAAAATGCTCACTGAGAGAAGAATTTTCGCCCCAAATAGGCAAACAAATGAAGAATAATTGCTCTCACAGGCAGAGAGGAATGAAGAATTGACTTCTACTGGAAATAAAAGTTTTGGAAAAAAACATGGGTCTTAGTGAGATATGCTTTTCCCCTTCCAGCTCCATAACCAAACCAACAAAGCATCTCTTCTTTTTTTTTTTTTTTTCTTTTTTAAATTAAGTAGGCAAGTAAGTAAGCCAGCCCCTTTTAACCACACTTCCTTCTAGGTAAATGCTCACCTAGAAGTTGCCACATCATTCCATCCCCCAAACCATCTTCCTACATCACATACCTGAGCAAGGAGAAGTATGAAAAATCATAGAATCATAGAGTGGTTTGGATCGGAAGGGATCTTAAAGATAATCTCGTTTCAACCCCCTGCTATGGACACATTCTCTTCTTATGCCCCTTTTCTTCATTTATCTTATTTCTTCTAGGTATATTTCTCTAAGGAATGTCTAACACTATGTTTTATATCTCTTAAAAAAGTGAAATAGCCTTACTATAAGTATCAACAGTTACAAGTGACATAGTCCACCAGTAATACAGAAGAAGGAAGGATGTGTGAATGTCGCCCTGTCTTGGTTACTTTTGGTATCTGAATACTCAAGATGCTGCCAGAGGTGATCTAATTCACATACATTAGTGAAACAGAGATAGTAATAATATTCCAAAACAAGTCCCAAGCCCAGAGAAGTAAGGCAAACTGACATCTCTAACAGTGAACTGAAGTTCCTCTTCTGTGGTGCTGGACATGGCAGAAGCAGCAGTTAATTCCAGTACTTTTTAGCATCACAGGAAGAAGGCCTTCAGAATAGGATTAAAAAAGAAGGATAAATTTTTTAACAACTGTAAACTAGAACATAAAGACGTGGCATCTCAATATGTTGCTAAACCATTCAAAATGCTTGATTTGCACACAAACAGCAAATCTGAGATTAGCAGAATCCCACTGGATTTGTTATGGAGATCAAAGACTCAGCAGTTCAAACGCAGAGCTTTGAAAAACAGGTTGGCGGATGTGGTTGCATGGCTCACTGAATTCAGGCCAGAAGTTTTGATCTTGGCCCACCCGACCTGCAGGTACAGACACCTTCTCTTAGACTCTGGTGGTGGTATCAGGTCCCCTGGTTTCAAACAGCAGAGACAGAGTACATACACACACAAACATGGAGTGGATGTTTGGACAATAATTTACAAGTGACAGATGAGTGTCACTTGTGCAGTTAGAAAGACACTGTGATTACTGCACTTGCTGCTTTAGGTGTTTCACATGACAGAGCACTGGCTGAGTTAGGAGAAGCAGCAATTACTCAGCCAGCTGTGGGAAAAGTGGCAAGGAAAGGAAAGAGCAGTGTAACCACTTTACTAAGAGCTTGGGCAGGGCTCTCTGCGATTACACTATGCTGGCTTTTTCAAGGACTAGTGACAACTCCTAGTATCACCAATTTTCCTAACAGCAATAGGACAACATGTCACAGATATTTGCACAGCTATAGAGTAGGTTAGGCCTGACCATGAACTTAACAGTCAGTACCAGTTGATACAAATATCATGCACCTCATTGCTTCAGCAGTCAGCTGATAATTTATCAAATGGAACACCAGCAGTGAGGTCAGATTGGCAATAAGGATGCTCAAACCAAACTGCTGCCAAGTTTGAGTTCTTGCTTTCCATCTCTTCTCCCCTGCTCCTTTCATCCACTATCCCACAGCCAGTCGTATGACTCATCTTGTTGCCTCTTACTGGGTCTATCTACCTTCTCTTTGCTGGGTGAGTATCCTAACAGGTCAGGGAAACAAAGCATTTCAAGAAGTGCCTGGGCAGGCAGTAGGGCTGGCCCAGGATACTGAACAGAACCGTGTGACCAGGACAACAAGGGAAGATGATGGAAAAAAGTGCAGTAACATCCCCTCTCAGTAGCTGTGGGAAGCTGTTAGATCAGTTCAAGGCTTATTTCTTTCACAGCTTCAAATACACTCCCATTACAATGTGACTTTTCACACTGTGCTGACCCTGTTTGAGGGCTCCAGAGCAGGTGATGCCCATACACAGGTAACAGGGTTTTAAGCAGGTGGAAAAAGGTCGGGGAGGGCTAGTAATCCATGTGTCTGGGCATGAATTTAACATGCAGTATAAAGAAAGGTACCCTAACTCTAGCAGGGACTAGAGATACATGCAGAACTAATGGGATAATATCACGCTCAGATGCACAGCTGAATGATCAAGAAGTGCAGGAAAGAGGTGAAAGTATAAGGGGAAATAGCAAAGGAAAATTATTCCAAGGCATATATAAATGCATACAGGGGAGGAAAGTGAAAAGAACATCTGATAATTACCTTCATGTACCATGAAGCTTTTAACACCAAAATAAACTTTCAGGTGCTAATGGCCTGCCCTCCTTCTCCTTGTCCTCATGCCAGCATCAGCTAACACATAGATGTTAAGCTATCAGAGCGTGTCTAAAGGAGGGCAATGAAAATAATGAAAGGCCTTGACGGGAACCTGTATGAGGAGCAGCTGAGGTCTCTTGGTCTGTTCAGCCTGGAGAAGAGGAAGCTGAGGGGAGACCTCACTTCAGTTAAAACTTCCTTTTTTTAGGAAGGAGAGGGATAGACTCTGATCTCTTCTTCATGATGGCCAGTGACAGAACCTGAGGGAATGGCCCTGAAGTTGTGTTGAAGGAAGTTTTGGGCTGGATATTAGAAAAAGGCTCTTCACCAGAGAGTGGTTGGGCACTGGAACAGACTCCCCAGGGAAGCGGTCACAACACCAAGCCTGACAGAGTTCAAGACATGTTTGGATGATACTCTCAGGCACATGGTGTGACTCTTGGGGATGGTCCTATGCAGGGCTAAGGGCTGGACTCAATGATCCTTGTGGGTCCCTTCCAACTCAGCATATTCTATGATTCTGTGAAATAAGCAGAAAACGGATGACCTCCAGAACCTCATCATCCTCTACTTACCTACGCATCAATAACTGAATCCCTTTAAGGCCACTGAGACTTGGAATAAGTAATGCTAGAGAAACAAAAAACAAAAAAATGTGCAAATATAAAAGGCTAACATTTCACTGGTTTTGTGAAATGTCTTAAATAAGTATGTTTTAAAAGACTTACTGTGTTCTTTAAGGACCAGAATTAAAGGAATTACTGTTCTTACAATGGGTATTTTGAGAGACAAGCAGCGTCTGGACCACTGGCCTAGAACCATGGACTGAAGGACACCATCTCCCATTCATGTAAAACAGAACTTCAGCATCTGGATTCTGATGGAAGTTCATTTACAGACCGGCAGCTCTGATGTTGTAATTACAACATTAACAGGTAGCAAGCTGTTAGAAAGGGAATTAAAATGAATGTGGCTGATACCCAAGGATTATTTCTCAGATGAAATACAAGGGAGAAATATTCATATTTCAGTAATTACAGTAACATTCTATGAATAGCTTCCCTCAATATATTACCTACATTCTGAATCAAAAAAAGCCTAATGTGGCTGATGACAGCAAAGCTGAACATGGTTTTTGCCTAAGCAATAATGGTTCTTTCACATATTTGGCACTTCTGAAAGGAAGATGAATTCTGGCAACCAGATCTGTTTTCTTTAACAGATGTTTCAAAATATGGTAATGAGGTGTGGGTTTCCTAGGCTGTCAGATGGAATTCACTAAGCAGGAAACAGAATAAAATGGATCTGACTCAATTAGTCTTTTCACTTTAAACCTTTAAAGACTACATTAGATTTTATATTAATTTTACAAAACACTGTATACAATAAATTATGTAATAGTACATGCACCTCTGCTAATACAATTTACTCTCAACCTTTCCTTCACTAATTCATAACTGTGTGTGACAGTGTGACAGACATCATGTCTATCTGAAGAGTTTCAGAGTGACTCTGGCATCCAGAACACTACCACATTCCCCCTCCCAAAAAAAAATTAGAAATTCAGAAGAAACACATTTTTGTGACATGTTTAGTCAAACTCCAGTTTGAAAAATGGAACATATTTTTAGATAGTAAACAAAATTTATATTGAACTCTAATCTTAAGTAATTTCTTAAACACAGCTTTATCTTCACACTGATGAAAGCTGTACTAATGAAGGACCAGCTAGAATTACATGTCTAGCAGAGAGATGAAAGAGAATGACTCTTAATTGAAAGCTGAATCACGTTTAAATTTTCCACTTACAGTAGCTGCCAAACTCTGTTTTCCTGCATTTTCTAGAATAACTCTCATGTACATCTCAGTACAAAGGAGCAAACTGTATCATGACAGTGGATATATTAAATGTTTGCATACCTACCATGTAAACAGTTGAGAAACACTTACGAACCTTCAACTTCCAGCATTATTACCCATGCAAATGATAAATTTTTGTGCCAGATGTTATATGTCAGACATCACTAGTACTGGTCTTTGGTTAGCAGTTAAAAATACCTACACTAAATCCTGACAACACAGAAAGAAGAGCACTAGTCATTTTTAGCCAATCTGCCTTGTTAGAAACCCAATAACACTGGGAGCTGTATCAATAACATTATAACTGGTAGAACTCACAGCTTTTCTAATTATTAGGGCTACCTGCCAATTCTTCTTACAAAGCCCTGAAGAGAAGGGAAAATAAACAACTTGGTTGTCATTTTCTGACAGTCTGCAGCTGGATTTACCACATACAATCACACCACCAATTTCAGACACAACTGTTCAGACATTTCCATGAATGAAGTTAAAGAAAACACTATGGGTCTGCAATTTCAGGCAATTCAGGTGATTGTTCCCTGAGAAATTGTTGCATATCATACACTGGAAGAGTAAGGTGCAATTTGGAAGATTGATGGGTAAGGTTTTGTGTCAGAAATATGCTCCTTATTCTTATGCAAATCTTCCAAAAGTTGGCAAACTATGAAAATGTGAACTACTGCTACAAGAGTACTTACGCACTTAAGGGAGGTTTCTCAGAGCTGGGTAAAATGCCTGGACCTCTTGCTCTTGCTAAGAAAGCTCTCTTCTTTCCCTGTCTACAACTGAAGACTGAACTTACCATCTGATGTATCTACCTGAGCCCCACAGGACTCACTGGTCCAGCAGGGGGAGAGGGGGACAAACCTCCTTCACCCCCCTTGAGCTGAAGCAGTACAGGACAGTGTAATGGAGGACATTGAGCCTACCTTTTATTCACCATCACTTAGCACATAGAAGCTTCTGGACTTAAATTTGAGGAAAGAACCAAATTTAAAATTGTTAGAGGTTTATTTGGGTCTCACTGTAAAAGTAACTTGTGCTGTTCATCACAATCTCTTGGCTACTTTTTTTTTAATGTTGTTCTGAGTCTCTGGAGGATGTTACTGCTCCTGTATTGCAAATAAAATACTGAGCATTAGAGATTCAAAGCAGCAACCCCAGAATGCCAGTTGTGCTGGAAAGCAGAAAGTGAATTCAAGTTTCTGATTTTTTCTACTTCTTTGCTAGCCTCAAGAAAGGTTCAGGTACCTTTCTACCTCTGCCTGAGGTAGAGGAAGAAAATGACCTGAGGCTTAGAAAAAGACTAGGACTAATATCTCTGATAATCTTTGCTTAGTTCATTTCCACCTATAAAGTGAAAATGTGTCCTCTTCATTACCTTTAGGGCCTATTATGAAGATAAATCCATTGAGGACTTTGAAGTCACCAGATGGAAACTACCTAAAAAAATTAAAAGAGCAACTTCTAATAGACATATTAGTTCTATAGTAAATGACTCCAGAGAGGAATAGGGTTTATTAATAAAATTAAAAGAAATATTTTGCTTTTATTTTGCTTTTTAAACTGACTATATAAAAGCAAGTGTATGTGCACATGTATACCTACAGACAGATGGGGATAACCTATATCAAAAATTTAATTATAATAAAAAAATCAAAACTTTGATGTCAATCTAGTAGTTTTCCTCAGCTTCCCATTAAATAATTCCTTTTACCCCCCCCCCATAGAGTTGCCCTTATAAAGGAAAATTTGAAAGACAATGGCAAAACAGGTTTGTTTTTTGTCTCTACAGCTTGTAGAAAGGACAGTAAAATGCAGTTTCATTATCACCGTAGCCATTTTCTGCTGAGACATACTTATATTGACCTGGAAGAAGCAAGTAGTCAAGCTTATGTGCTAAGTTTGAAGTGTACAATAAATAACAGGTTTACTGTAAAATACACTGATATATGCCTTATAAGCAGGTCTTTATATTTATTTTCTTGAGTGGTTTAAAACTTATCCTATTGTTAATGGTAAAGCTAATATGTAGTAAATTGTTTTTACATTAGTCTTTGTCAAATGTTCGACCCTAGCAGCCATTCTCTTTTTCAGACTACATTAAATTGTTAATCCCTCCCAGTTTTGGATAGATAATTTTCTACACACAAGCTGGAAAGCAGGCACAAGACATGATCCACAATGACAGAGCTTCATGAGGCTGAAACACACATTTCAATACTATCACCTATTGCATTGGTCCTTCTGTGGCAAGAAAGTTCTTAGTGAAAGAGTCTTATATTTCTGTAGATATAAAAATACTCTTTTTGGACTTCATAGTCCACCATTTTCTACAATCACTGCAAAATTTATGTTGAGTAGAACTGCAAAGCCTGCCTAAAGACAGCAGAAGCAATCTGGGTTTTCATCACTTCCTTAAACAATAGCCCATTCACTAACAAAACTCGTCCACACTTCACTGTTACCTAGCGTTAAAGGAAACAGAAAAATAAAAGTAAAGCTTCTGGATTTGATCACTTTCCATAGTTGCCATCACAAGACAATCCACATCAGGACTTGCTTAAGCTCTGAAATCAAGAAATGCTTTACACGTTAATGGCTTAAACTATTTTTTGCTATCCCCATCCGTACTTTACACATTCATCAACAATTTTGCTTCAGCAGCAGCTGCAAGTTAACGAAAACGCTGGAATGAGCTGACACTGGTTCAAAGGCATTCCTTTTTATGGGTGTTTTACTACCTTTTGGTTGTTTCACTTATACCAGTGTGCTTGCCTCCTCAGTGGTATGAGGTAAAAGTCTAAACATTTATTTTCACATCCACTCACCTCTGTCTTTCCCAGCCACACTCTTTCCTTGACCATTTTACCAATAAGTCATTTGAAAACTCAAGTTGCTTGCATTTGATAGTCTGTAATGTTTGAAAGGCTACTGCCGGCTTGCTCCATGCTTCTGTAGCTATCACAGGGCAGCCTCATAATGCCTGGCTCAGTGCAGAGTGGTAATTAAATCCACTTTATTTAGAAAAAGCATTTGATTACCATCACTAGCACCAGATAAGAAATTCAGTTTTGTTGATTAATGCACAAGGAATCATAAAAGTCTCACTACCTTGGACCTGATTTTAAACAAAAGATCTGTCTTCCTCTACCTGTCTTTAGCCTTTCTTCAAGTTGTCACTGGTTCCTGCTGTGCAAAGCAGCTCTCTTCATTTCTCTGTATCCCAAGGGTTTTCAAAGAGATGTAGTTCTTGTCATTCTTTCTGAAAGTGAGATATGATCCCTGTATTAGAACACTACCATTGCACAGCTAAAAGTACTGCCTTGCGCTCTGACAACACCTGCCAGAGGCAGTCCCATGTCATTGCAAATTTTCAGATAACTGCCAGGGACCATTCCGGTACCAGAATTTCCATTCTATCACACAAATTTGGGGATGACCATAGCAGTCAGCATGTGGTCCACAGGGCTGTCTACTTGGTGCCTTTATTTCATAATACAGCACTATCTTTCCCATTTTCCTAAGGAAGGATGAACCTCCTGACTCCACATTCTACCATGTTGCTAAAAATTCACACCCTTCTCCCAGGTGAATTTTGATTTTCTCACAGTTTGCAGAGACATGTCTCACACCTGTTCTCACTTCCTTTTGTTCAGTAGTAAGTATGATGTATTGTTTGTCTTGAATACAATGCCATGCAAGTGCGCACCCCCAGACTCTACTACCACAAGGCAAACAAGTGTAATTCTCAGATTCACATACTTTTTATTTCCTTTAACAAACAGACACAATCCCTATGCCATAGGTGAATTTTGCAAAAGATTTAACCATGTCAGCATGGTTGGTGTGGAGATGTCTCCTGACATCATCCAAAAATTTAATGTTTAAAACACCATTTTAAATTACTTATTTTGTTGTTCACATTCACAACTGTGTTAAAGACTATCTTGTATGATCATAAATATTAAACTGAGTTCAGTCAGGACATCAATTTCTGATTTCATCTATGGATTGTAACAACCAACCTTTCATACAGAAAGAATAGAGTTCACAGGTACATATTTTATTTAAGTTGCTACTTTATTCCTCACACCTGTGTGCAGAACGGAAAGAGAAAATGGAATATCAGTTTCATGCAGTAGACCCTTCAGGCCAAGAGGAAACGCAGGTACCAAGAGAAATGAGAGCAAACTTGCACTCTTTCTTTAAGGTTATGATTCTTGACTGTTCACAATAAGAACTGACTGAGGAATGATCCACTAGTGATTTTCAATTATAAGCTGCTTTGTGTTTTTTTTTTTTAAATTCAGTAAATATTTAGAGTTTCAAATGATTTGATTCAAAAATACACTAAAATATCACAAAATATGCTGCCAACACTTTTTAACAGTGCATTAAATAACATAACTAACATCTTACATATGCTTTTCATTAACTTATCATCTTCCCAGTGCAACAGGGTGCCCAGTTAAGAAACAGATTTTCCTTTCCTTAGATTATAATATGATAAGCATAAAAGACAATGTTTATTCATTAGAAAAAGTGGTCTCAAAGACATGTTCCCATATCTGGAGGTGAGTATAAGATTGTGATCATTCCCACTTCCTAAGAAAGATCAGCCGAGAACTGTTTTCTCCCAAACTCTGTTTCATCCAGCTGCACTTTACCCATATCTTAGAACAGTGTTACTCAACCAGTAACATTGGAAACTGGTCCAATAAGTAATCAAAAAAGCCTTCTGGTTTTAATCAAAGATTTAAAACCATGGCATGCATATTCCCACTCATTACTAGTAAACAAACAGAAAGAGGGAAAAATTAATGTAAAGGAATTTAAACAACCTTTTTTTCTATTTAGTTGTAAATTAAATGTGGCAACTAATATGCTGTCCATCTGTTGTTTTCAAAAACATTTGTGTGGCTCTTGGATTTGTTTGTGATAGAGAAAGTTATTTACTTTGATTTAAAAGGAGTGAGAAATTGCATCACAAAGGAACAGTACTTTTGAGACAGGTTCTTACCCAAGGATTGAGCTTACCAATTGATTCCAGGGGATCAATGCAAGGGAAAATTACTGTATTTTTGAATTTGTTTTCAAATTCTTAGGAAAGTTATAGAAAGCAGAGACAGTTTTAATTTGCACTTGGCATAGCTTGCATCATTGAGGAATTGTGTTAAAGCACTGTGTTCTATTTACTGATTTCCAAGAGTTCAGATTTTTGTGCTAGCCTAATTTGCAATACTGAATTACATATCAAATTGCTACAAACTAGCCAAAAGAAGATATCACCTAACCAGATCACTTGGAATTTTTATTTTTTTGGTGATACTACACAAAAGAGAGACTAACTTCTAAAGAGAGTTTTCTTAATTAGATTTATTCTGCAAATTCATTTTCTTAAGCTGAAGTGACACATAAACAGGTAGCAAAAATTAGAACTGAAGTCTTCAGATATGAATAAATTTGTATTAAACTACTTAAGCACCGTCAATTCACAATTTGCCTATATTCTTAAACCTTTTATTAATTAAAAGGGCCCAGAAAACTTCTCATTGTCTATTCTTTTCTACAGTCTGCTAGTGTGTTTCTTGGTAGAGATGCTTCTCTGAACCCTGTGGAATGAAAAGTAACCATGAGAAAAGCAAATTTTATTGCTTCCTGCCATGAATGCCATGGTAGTAGAATTGTTCAGAAATTGAGAATTTATTATCAGGACTTGAACTAAAAGGGAAGAAAAGGAGAGCTGGATTTGGTCAGTGCAGCAGAGGAGCTGCAAGTCTTCACTAGGTTCTTCTAGTGGTAGAATTGCCTGTCAACTGATGGACATGTTACATGTTTGTTCAGTCATGCCTGCCAGGCTGCTGGTGCTGCACTACAGAAGAACTTTCATCATCCTTTCCAAGCCCAAGTCCATGAACACCATGCCAATCAGAGCATACAAATCACTGTCCCAAATAAAACTGACCCAATTCTACAATTCTTTTTCTCTGAAGTACTCCCATTGACCTTGATATTGCATTTATGCCTTAACTTATTTTTTGGAACATCTATATGTGTAGACTCAAATATGAGCAAATAATAAATTTTGAATATATACATTCACCAAGAAAGTCAGGAGTGACAATGCTCTCAGCAAGAAGGAATCACAGTCATTACACTGTGAACGTATCTATCATGTTGACATCTAGCTTTGCTTAATTACTTACATAATATCTTTATGGTACAGTTTAGAAATATCCCATTTCATCCAAACTGACATTTTCTCAGAGTGAGCCTGTGTTGTTATTTTTATCTGAGAAATATAATAAATGGACAGCATAAGAAACATTGCTTTGCATACATGTTTTACTTGTGGTGTAGTTTCATTACATCTCATGGTCTGCTAATTCAAGTGACTGGTACTCTGGTTCAACCCTCTTAAGATATTTAAGAGTAAGGAGAGGCATACTCTGAAGCTTTACCCAAACTGCTGCATTTTGATTTGACCTGACCAGTAATCAGAAACAACACACAGTTTTGAGATAAAAGCCAATCCTCCACCATTTTAATTGAAAGAAGAGCTGGAATATCTTGCTGCAGAAACACCAAGGCATTGCCCGAGCCTGGAGGCAAAGGTGCAAATAGCACTGTGAGCAAGGAAAATAACATCATGAAAATACCTCCAAGTTTCAAAACTCTCTGATCCAGAATATATATGAAGTTTCATGTATATAGGTATGATAAGGTAGTCTAAACCACTTTACTTATCTGTAATAGAAAACTGAGACCTGGGGATTAGTATTTTCTGAATATGCAGTTAAAATGCTCTACAAACTTAACTGGAAACTAAGTTTCAGAACTAAGGAATGTTTCACAATATGTCTTCCCCAACAGCGTATTTACAAGCTCTTTCAGTTTGCAAGCCTGAGTGCATAGCTTATGAGAACAAAAAAAGATTACAGTTTTAGAGTGAAGGCAAGTTACTCTATGTTTATTTCTTTTAGTTACATGAGACTAAATCAGACTTAAGTCCTGGAATTTGATAGAAGTATTTAAACAAATCCTCTTAAAAGCAGAATTTGATACTCCATTTCTTTTAAGACTATTCCCAGAAGCAGATGTATGAGATTGTTTAATAAGACAGAATCCATTATCAGAGATATTATACACACAATTTTTTTAAGAATAGAAAACAGTCATATCTCAGGTAGTTGGCACTTCAAATTAGATACATTAAAATTTATTAAAATACTTCAAAAATGCAAACATTATTTGACCCATATAGACCAAACCATTTGAGTCAGGTGAGCAGTGCTGTTTCCTGAATAACACTGCTCATACGAGTTGCTGCCTTAGAATCATGATACCCAAAGGGATAACAGTATTGATGATGACAAAATCCTCTGCAAGCAGCTGTGGTTCAATGTTTTCAGAATGTTACAATCTTTTCTATGGATCCGTGTTTGGGATTCTCACACTGCTACTGTTCTTGCGTTTCTCTCATTTACCATACAGTGTTGGAAGTTACCGGGGTTCTAGTTTATCTGACCTCCTTAAACATACCCCCTGTATTTTTCTACTTCCATTTAGCACACTGGTTGCAACCAGTTTTTAGTCCCCAGTCCTTAGACTCTTCTGCAACTCTGCCAGGAGAGGGGACTCTCCATCAGCCCACTTATTTACACCTTCCACTCACCTAGGAAACACAAAATGTTTACTCTTTTGTGTAAAAAAACCTGAAAGTTTTGAGGTTTCCACTGTACTTCAGAGGCTCTGTACAGTGAATCCCAAGGGAAAAGTTGGGGCAGTTTGCAAAATCCTCAGTGGCAAAGGTGCCACTACTGAAGCTTGCCATGCTCCTGGCGTGGGGAATCCCTCAAAGGTCTACACATACCTCCTCTGCAATGAGAATCTCACCGTAGCTGCTGCCGTGTAACTGAAAGGAACTGCAGGAGGACACTTCTGTCAGAACATTCCTCTGAATGAGAATAGCTCTAGTAAAAATGGACGGGAAACCAAGTGTTGGACTGTACAAGTATCCATCAACATTGAGCTTTGCAGTCAATGGCCCAGAGCATTGAAGAGCAATTCTGGTGAGGAGTAAGGGAGAGAAAGCAGGTGACATTCGCTTTATGTTTTCTCTAAAAATAACAATAAACCCCACAGCTATTAAACTCCACAGAGAAACGAATAGCTTTATGAAGCATCAGTAACAGTTGAGACTTTAAGGCAGGAAGGATGTTAACTGACCTCCTGGGTAATATTTCTGGCATTACTTTTGCTCATTCTAGAGGTCCAGTGAATATTAGGGAAACATTTAAAGCTCCCTGATTTTCTTCTGGTTTTACACTGTCCCTTTTACTTTCATAAAGTTATCAGCTACCACCGTGCAGAGCTTGATGGAGGACTCTCAGGAGACTACCGATACCATCTTCTAACTATTCTGAAAATCAGTGATGTGGGATGTCAGAGCACGCTAAAGAAACTGGAACTGGGCTAGGAGTAAAGTATGCTAAAGACATTATTTTCCAGTGATGATGCAATCATTTACCTCAACAGTTAACAAAAGGTCATTACCTCAGAATACAAGAGCAGATGTTAAATTACCTGTGACACATACAAAGATACTACTGTTTTCTCTTTAAAGCTATGTTCTTCACTTTTAAGCCTGTCACTGTGGAATTTGCTTTGACCAATTCAGCAAAGGACTTTAGTGAAAACAGTAACAGTTAATAGTGAGGAACTGGTATATGACTGGAAGCAAAGCCTGAAAGCCCATGCCTATTAACTGTTAATCAAAGTCTGCTAGAGTACACTCTGAAACAGAGCTACCATCTGCCACGCTTAAGGACAAAAGTAAGAAAGCAGAGGCTATTTTTTTTTTTTTTTTTTAATATTTCCCACCACAGACACAGGCAGGAGAGATGAGGGAAGGAAATGAAACATGATGAAGTGCTGACACAACACAACCAAAGACCTGGCACAGTGATGAATGCCTTCAAGCCTGCAGAACAACAGAATGTGACCTTCGGGCTTTGTTTCCCATCCGGCTCTTTGAGGCAGCTACAGGGCAAAACACGTGTGTTGAGGCAGTGCAGTGTCTGCACAGCACCTCAGAGAATTCCTGATTCCCCGGTCCATAGATCTTCAGGAGTCTAGCACTATAATATTGATTCCTCGTTGCTGTTTTAAGGCTGTTACTTGTCTTCTTTAGTGTTCTACTGAACACTAAAAAATTGTAAGCATGTTTAAACTGCAACAGCTCCGAAGACCTTTGTGAGAGACTGAAGGTAAATGATAAAGTCATTGAAAAGATCAGACATGAAAAATATCTTCTGCAAAACTAACTGACAGTTTGAGACAATGAACATTATTTAAGATAAAAAGGATGCAGGATCAGATATAGTATAATTTAAAAGTCTTTCTGTGACAACTGTTCTAATATTACAAAAATATGAAGAATAATGAAGATGATCCTGCTCAATGACACCCTTGAGAGAAAGGAATGCCTAGACACATGAAGACACTTGTTATTTCCTTTCTGCATTTACCTCTTACTTCTTTCTTGTCTTGGTCTGGGTCATAGGGTTGACACCGACCACTAAAGAATATCAGAGTACAGGAACGGTTGAACTGCCAGGGCCTTTCTGACTATGCTACGTATTTCATCCAAATCCGCACTTGAGCCTAAGTATATTTTTTTCAATTATATGTGTTTAAGAAAGTTATAGGCTTCCTTTTTTTTTCACTTTATTTAGGTTTCTGGTTCTGCACATCTAAAATACAGATAAAATTATACCTTTCTGCCCTGACAAAAGGCTGTAAAATGTAGGCATGTTTTCATAACTATCAGAATTCTGTAAAATTGCACTGGGATGCTATTACATGCAAAAACAGGTAGGGGCTATATAAGACCAAGAGGTTGTTGAAAAAATGAAGCTACTAGATGACATGGTTCTGTCGGAAAGAAACAGGACTATATTCTGCCTTTAATAGCAGACTTCTAAAATGATAGAATAAAAAGATAAGACTAAAGCTACACACACTTCTTATTGCATACTTACATGTGTATGTGACAGAGATAAAGGACCATATTGCTAAAAGCCTCCCCATCTTTCTAACTTTATTAGTGATCTAATGGAAGATACTAACCCTGTTTAAACACCTTGCATTACTTACCTGTGCCACAAGTACACTGCTGACTTGCTTGAAGAAACTGCAAGATGCTAAAAACCTAGTTTAGCAGCCACTCCAAATTTAAATATTTATGTATGTTGAACAGTTTTAAATATTTGGTTGTATAGTTTCTGAGCTTACTTCAGAGTTGGGGATTAAAAAAAAATAGATAAAGATCATGAATATATTCATTCATAGAGAAAGGCCACACATGTCCTACGGTCAGAGACAGAAAACATCTCTGATGTGTTGTCACTACCCAGCCACTTCAAGGAGAGCAGCACCTGGTGACAAGGAGTATTATGAAGTCCTGTAACTGTTGAGCAGTTCAGAGGAGAGATCAGAAGGACCTGTGGATCCAATGCAGATAACTTTTACACCTAGCACTCTGTTTTGCTATGTTGCTTTAACCTAACTGTTCTTTGCTGCAAAAATACCTGAGACAGTGAGCCTTAGGCTGCTACACAAACATGAATCCTCTGGGAGGGACAGTCCCAGATGATGAAGTGCTACATCACACACAGCACATGCTCCCTTTTGCCTCATAGAGGTATCAGAAAGGACATGGGAAGAAAAATTTAGTTAATATGAGGGTGGAGAAGGGGTACAGAACAAATATTAACAGTTAAATGCTTGTTTAACATCTCCAAATGAATCAACTTCTAAGGTTTAGGAACATGGTGTTAGGACCATGGCAAGATAGATACTTGAATCAGCAACCTTTCAGCTGCAATTTCTGTGGGAGCAACAAGCATCAGCTCCTTTATTCTGCTTGCACAATCTCTAAGCAACTTTCAATCAAATGGTAAAACGGCATCAATTACAAATATTAACATAACAAAATTTATTTAAGAATCTCCGATGATAGGGCGTGGTGAGGGATGAAGAAAAAGATGTGTGACACATCAGCATTCTCATCCCTTCTATGTGCTTGCATTTCAGTACCTTTAAAATTAATTTTACATTAAAAATTCCCAGTCATATGGGAAGGGAGTCATATAACAAGGGAGTTTCAGGCTGGGAAACTAAAATGCGTAAAGACAGTAAGACCCACTCAAGAATATGTCTCTTAAAACAGAAAGGATATTTGAAACTGCTTTTATCACTTTTTTGTTTCATTATTTGTGAGGCCACATGCAGTCAGTCAGTTCACTTAAGCCTGGTCAGGCTGAAAGCCCTTTTCTTTTTTTTTTTTTTTTTCCTGTAGTTTCTGCTCCTTCTGAGATGGAACCTGCCTCTTAAAAAGCCATGTTTTGAAATGCACTACTCACTCACAGGTGCACCTTCTTTTCCCCAATAGCTGTAGGATTGTTTGATGTTAATGCTATCAAGGTCTGTAGGAGGTAGCTTGTTACCACCCTTATAAAAATCATCTCATGTACAGGCAATTCATACTGATGGCTTGACAACAAAACTAGCATACTTACGCTTATTTCTTGCAGTTGTTGCAATTTTTCCAGGCCTTTTTTCATTTAAATATCTTTCGATAGCAGGAAGTCCTGCTGAATAAAATATCTGAGAAATGTATATTAGAGGCATATTAAAGTACAACCAGAGTACATTCTTCTAAATCAAGAATCTAAGATCTTCCACCATTTAGTCCCACATCTTCCAGATATGTCCAGCCATGAATAGTCTCAATGCTTCACACCTCATTAAGTTATGATTGAGTGTTCAGTTTGTGGGAAGAAAAGCTGTCGTTCCCCAAAGAGTGGAAGGATTCCTGAGTATCTGTTTCCATCTTCCTCATGAGAAGTCACTCCTTGAAAAATATGGGAAGAAGGGTGAATACTGGACTATAACAGCCACCACAGGTAATCCACTTGTAGTGTTCTGAGAGCAACACATTGCAAGTTATTGTAGCTATCATTGCTTATCTCAAAGTGGCGTTTACTACCATCAACCTGCAGTTGAGGATCTCACTTGCAACATCAGCTCCAAACAGGACAGTAATTATTAGCCAAACACAAACTGGCTAAACACAAAATTGGAAGTTTTAAATGTGACTTTGAACCTCAAAAGTGCAGTAAGACCATATTTTCACACTTTCCCCTGTTATCATGAAGACTGTTAAGTTTCTTCTGTTGGCTTCTCCCAAGAACTATAGATTTAAGGAAAAACTACAACTACATGTCTTGCAGTCAAGTTTCCAGAATTAACGGTGTGGTATTGTACCGTATAATTACAAAAAGTTTTGAAGGACGAACAAGGCATGCTGTGTGACTGTGGCCATAAAAATAGACAACACTGGACAGAAAACTTGTTAAATGGTCTAAGTAGTCTATGGTTAAGCAGATATGGTGAGTTAAAGCAAAAATAGCTGTAACACTTCATCTATGTAAGTGCACAGCACTTTCAAGCCTACGTACTACGGCTATTTTCTGAAGAGCCACAGCATTTCCACAGCCTCTAGAGAGGATCTCATATCTGACTGGACATGTAAATTTTTCAGGCTCAATAAAACTCTTAGGTAATGCTTTCCATACAGGTTTCCATTTCTATTATTGTTGTGTTTTTTTTTTCTGATAGGTGTTTCGAATACTTCAGCAAGTATCGCTCTGTGATCTTTCCCTAACATCTGAAAGTTGATGTTTCAGGCAGGACATAGAAAAGTTAACTGTGCTAATGTCTCAGACATTATTTTGGCCTAAGGAAAATTACACTGGGCAAGAGATCAGAACACATGATGACATTTCTCTCCCAAAATCTTCTAAATGCACTCACAAAATATAAGACTGAAGAACTAACACAAAATGTCAGATCTAATTTAGAAAGTTCAGTATCTAAAAAGTTATTTTTACCGTTTTTCAGGTGTTCTGTAACTCATCTGCATTCAGACAGAATGGTCTTTGCTAATGCTGTCTCCTACAAATGATCACCATTTTACATTTAAACTATTAATCACAAACAACAAAGCAGGACCTTCTGCTTGATTTACTAGATCAGCTACTTCAGATATGTCCTTGCAATAAAGTATGAGCAGAAGCAGCTTGTCTTTCTAAAATGCATTCAGACACCTCGCTGTGTGTCAGTGGTGGTAAATTAAGGCATGAGTAGAGAATTTACACAACCTCCTATTTATTTTCTCCAGATGAAGTATACATACACACATCCTTTTCATGTCTACTTTGGAATAAATGAAGTTCTACCAATCCATGGAGAATTATTCTACAAGGTATTAGTTTTTGAATTCCCTTACTTTCTTCCTAAGTTCCTTCCACCCACAACCACCAAAAACCAAAGCCAAAACCAACTGTTTTTTAAGTTTGAAGCCATGTTCTGAAAAATTTGCACCAAGAGACAGCTGGGGACAAAATTCATGAATGTATTTTATCTCCCTGTATTCATTTGTTGATGTAGCTCTTGCTTCAGAAATTGCCTTCAGTTAAACGAGCAAGCACCTTGGGTGGAACTAAGATCGTTCATCTCATAAATAAAACAAACTGTAAGTATCCCGTTCCATAGCTGCATCCTTGTATCTTTCCTCCTATACACTCCAAATATTGATATAAGCCTATAATGGGCAGACAATAAGCACTTGGAAATGCCAAAATACTCTAATTTTCTTGCCAAGCAAGGCCCTGTACACTCCAGAGGAAAGGGGTTTTAGATGTTGTTGACCAGTCATCATATTTTGAGCCTGATAGAAATCAAAGATCTAGGTTAGTTAATGAATAATCCTGAATAGTATAGTCAGCATATGTAGTGTTTGCTCCATGTTATCTCCATACTACCTTTTACAGATGTGAAAGATCCTTATCATCTTTCACAGCTTGTGAATGGGTCTCATACTTTGCAAGTGCCTCTACTAGAAAAACTAGGAGGCAAAAAAGTTAACAACTACTCTCCAGTAGCTGAAGACTCAACATACTAAAGGGATGAACTGAGTCAGTTTCTAATTTCCACGCAGTGGTTCAGTCTGTTATATACCAAAGCATATGTGAAGTTTATACTTCACCCTACTTTTTTTACCAGTGGTCTTGCCACCTTCTCATTAAAATCTATTTTACAGTCAAACAGGGTGAAAGAGTTCCATACTGAATGAATTACACTAACCCTCTCTTAATGTAGCTAATGTTTTAAAATACAGCTCTCCTCTTTAAAAACACCTCTCCTCTACTATTTCTACCTGCAACTGAAAGTGATTACTTTTCTTCATTACCAGACAAACAAATTTAGGCATTAATCCCAAAGGAAGGTCCATAAAATTAGTTTCAGCCTGCCTTTACATTTCCTTGCTATTTACCTCAGCTTAATCCATGAAGCAATCTCCAGCTTTGCGGCTTTGCTTCCTGAACTCATGTATTAATGATATGTCAAAATCTAAAGCTCCCTGAAGAAAAGAGGTTGCCATGGGATACTGAGCGCTTAGGAGCAAAGTGTAGAAAGACGTATCCTGCTAAGAAAGGCTCCAAAGACCTTGCTGTGTCAGCCAGTATTGCTTTTTATCTCTTTAGATGAAACAAAATCACTGCTCTGGGAGGCACTGGGCATCTATCAGCCCTGATTGCTCCATCATACTGACCATTTCAACTGGACTGTAGGAATTCATTTGCAGAACGGAAGTCTTGCGGTTCCTCAAAAGCTCTGACTGTATGTCGGAGCTGCTCTGGCAACACATATAGACAAATAATTTTTCTTCAGCGGTACCTGGCTGTAATTACTCTCTTCCCTCCTAGCTTTTTAAATGTCTCCAAGCCCATATGCAAAGAAGTCATGTGCTACAGATTAATGATGCGTATGAGGGAGAAAGGAGAATAAAGCATGAATGCTTTGGGTGGGGCTACCTAGACAAGTGAACATTATTTCTTCAGAGATAAAGATGACTTTTGAAAAAGACAAGAGAATAAGAAGAGGTAAAGACTAGAAGATGTGACTGCTGAAGCATAGTTTCCAAGCAAGACCATAGCTTCTGCCAGAAGTGTGTGCTTGGTGAGAAAAATAGAATTCTGAATAGCCTGAAGGGCTAACAAGAGGGAAGACATTTGTGACAAGTTCCCTGTGTGCATCAAAGAGCTTGGTCACTGATGCACTTAGAAGTGTTTATACTGTCCCACAGCAATGCAGTCACACTAAAATCTTTAAAATTTATGTTTTCATGAATACAAGTTGATGCCACAGAGCTATAGTACATACACAGAAATATCTTTTTACACAACCTTTAGCAACATACAAGTTTATGGAAATTCATTTCTGCTTGCAAATGATTCACAAAGGAGAAGAAAGGCTGAATTTGAGTAAAAATTTGCACCTTTTTTTTCCATCTCTAGTAGCAAACTTACCCTTCGTAAGGGTAGCTATAAAGGTTTGATTGCAAGCGTTGTGCATAGTGATTTTATTGTTTCAAAAAGCTAGCGAAGAACGCAATATTCAACTGGTAAAACCAATAATCCATTTACATGTCTCATATGATTCTAATTAATTTCTTGGTAGGAAAACATAAAATTTTGCCTCTGGTTCATCAATGATATTCAGCTGAAACAGAGATGATACTAGAGATTTCCATGCACAGCTATCTAAAGATATGGTGTCTACAACTATCTAAGCATGCAGCAAACATACAGACTCTTCCTCTTTTGCAGTCATTTGTACGGACAGAAGTGAGGAAAAATGACCCTCAGGGGACAGCATGTTCTCCAAGAACAAGTGTAGGGTGTCTACTTTACCAGTCAGTGACTGGTGGAGGTATGAGGAGTTCCCCTATTGTAATGGTTTCCACTTGAAGACCATGCAGGATTCTTTCAGCAGGCTCTGTTTTATATCATGAACATCAGTACTCTAAGAGAGATCTCTGTGCCAGCTTTCTCCTGTGAACTTGCAAGACTAACTTCAAAACCAAGGAAAAAAAAAAGTATATTGAGTTCACAACAACAAATGAGGGCAGATTCTCTAAAAATATGAGCTAAAAATTTTAGTTCTTGGTTTTATTTCCACTTTTTCTCCTACTGGAAAGCTTCGAGTCTCATAAAAAAACCACAACAGAATACACAATAATACAAAATTGCCTTTGGTGAAACATTTCTCCTTGAAAAATCTTTTTATCACAAAAGTATTTTATGGGTAAGAAATCTCTTACAAATTGCAGAACCCTTCAAACTGATTTTTTTTTGTTTTGAAAGCAACCACAGTGATTTTCTGTCAACTGTATTTTATAATAAACATAAGATGCTCACTAATTTTTATTGCATTATCATAAATCTACTGACTCATTTATTTTTAAATTCAAATAAATAAATAAATAGGTAGATAAATAAAAACAGCAAAACCAACAGGAGACAAAAATTATTGAAACAAGCAAAAAAATTCATCAAGCTGTGACTAACACCCAGCTCCCATTGCGTGCTTTTGAAAACTTCATCCTCCCTGGTGCAGGTGGAAGCCAAATAATTTATTTGGGCCAGGCTGATGTTCCAGATAACCTGCACAGTCAATGGTAGCATCAATTCCCACCTGTAGAAAAACCCACAGAAGGAATAGTGCATTTAGGCAGACAGCAGCCTTGGATCATTGATGAAGAATAAATTGCATCCCCATATCTTTGAATCTCACTTTGTGAGTCATCACTTTAAGATGTAAGTCGAATCTACTGGGAGTTTTGAAAAGCTCCCATTGTAAGTCAGTGGCGAAACTTCCAATGACTCCTGTGAGCTGTTACGAGCCTTTGTGAAAAAAAAAAATACATCAGCAGTCTGAGGGACTGAACACTTAAAGTGTTAGGAGGCACAACACTGTGGTCAGTTAGAGTGGTAAAATGACATCTATAAATCTACAGTTCTCTTGGAGAGTAGCATATGTTTGGGCTGCGTGATGTTTGCCACCTAACATAGACAATTAGTTTTCTTAACTCATTCTATAGTCAGGTAATAGTGATATATAACACCTAGTTGGTTCCTCTTGCTCTCAAATTTAGCAAATTAAGTCTACAATTCAACAATTTCAGGCACAGTTCTGGTACTCCGATCCTTCCACCTAACAGAGCTGCTGGGGTTGGCATTTCATTCTCCTAACACAGACAGGTGCAGTGTTGAAGCATACTTTGTAACATGCTTCATCTCTCTTGCAGAGCATAGAGAGCAAAAGCAATGCAGTAGAGAACTACCTAGATTATCATTTATTTGCCCAAATACAGACATTTTCAACTACTCATCCCTTTCCATTGGAGACTGACCATTGGAAACACAAACCCCACACTACTTTGGACTGAATGGAAAGAGACACCATTTCTTATTTTGATATAACCTCTGTTAAACACAGAAAGTCAGAGCAGCTGAAATTTTAATTCCTGCTGAAGTCATCTTGATGGTGTACAACATATTCTGACTTGATCTCACATGGATATGGTGAATCAGTGCCATTTTTCATTTAAATAAATAACCCAGAATGGCCATTAAAACTCACTAAACCACCAACTTTAAACAATTACTTAGCCTCATCAAGGTTGTCTTTGTACCTGAGCTCAAGTATGACCTCAAATTGCCTATGCAAAACCTAAAACTACCTTACTCTTGCCTCCACTGTCATAATAAAGCAACACATCTGCCATCTCAATTTAATGCAGTGTAAAGACATCCCTTTTTTTTTCACTGATGACATGGCCCGAGGCTGCTGCTTCGCCTTTCTCTGTGTGTTGAAGCATAGATGTCTTTTGAACTTCCTGAAGTCAGCAAGATCCCCTGGGTATTATCATGTTTATTTTAGAAAAGGTCCATTGTTCTGCAGACTAAGACCATTTCTGAGGCTGTTTTGAAACTGCTTTTTCCAACTGTTAATTGTTCTAACCTTCAATTTTAGGGACATCAGAGGAGAAGTAATTAAAGACCCATTTTCCCCAGCAGAGACACTACTTCTATTCATTTTTGATACACTATTTGGCTATTTATTGCCCTTATTGTTCCTTTTGATGGTTGCTAGGGAGAAGGAGATTAAAACTCAATGTGCAGCACAGCTCATTCTAGGGTATAATTTTTCTGGTATTTAAAATAATATATGTTAGATAATAGATAAAAATTACTGTGTTAAGCTTAAAAGAGGATATTATTGTGCCATATTTAGTTTTATTTTTTCCTAGTCTTGAAAAAAATTTTCCTAAGGGATGCACAGGAAGAAGACAGATATGATAAATACAAACAGATTTCCTCAGTGAATGCTAGAGGAGAAGCATAAGCCCCAAAACAACTGACTGTTTTCCTCTACAGAACAAAGGAAAAGTTCCTCTCTAGGCACTTTAATTACATTTTTTACTGAAGAATGTAGCAGCTGTTATGCATTACTTGGAGCATGACCTAATTCTACAATTAAAATAATTTCCTAATACAGCTGTATTAGTGATTGACCTGCAAAATACGGGAAAATATCCCCAGCTTGGTGGTCAACTTCATTGGGCAGGGCAAAACTCAGGGTCTCTCTGAGAAAAACCAGAAAGTTAGTTATCAATCATGTTTTGCTCTGGGTCTCTAGTTTTTCCTCGAGACTCTGTCATGTTCTGTGCATATCTGTACAGCTAGAGCCAGGGCTATAGGAATGGCTGTGCCACCCATGATGCACCACTTGGCTTGTGGTATTTTTCAGTTTAAGTAAAATAAGAGGCAACAAGTTTTATCAAGTAGGAAGAAAAAATTCTTTCAAGCCGACGGACAGATTTTTAAAGGTCCTGAAACCTGGGTATGAATCAAAACTTGTGAGTGAGTTTGGACAAAGCACTTACATTCTTTTAGTAACAATATCTGAAACAGGGTAGCTAATTCCTTCTGCTGACACTTGTCAGGAAGAATTCAGAGAGGAATTTCTCTGCTATATTAAAAGAGAAAACATGCCTGTGGTCACAGCCTCCTCCTACCTCCTCAGGCTCAGTTTCTACAGCTGACTGCCTTTGTGCACATGCCTGTGTGCTGCTTACATAGTTTTAACAGGGTCCCATGCGGAGAGGAACTTGGAAAGAGCAGGGTTTGATTCCCAGACCTACCAAAGGGTTTCTTGTGAGCCCTGGAGCATCTCACTTCATCTACTCTGTTCGCTTTTTCATTCAAAAATAAATATAGTAGCGCTTACCTATTCTGCCATAAGCTATAAAAATAATAATGTACCTGTATCATTCAAATGTTATTACACTGACAAGCATCACACAGAAGCATCTCTAAATATTCACAGTGAACAACAGATTGTCATATCAAAGTGTTTGGCTATCTCACATGAACTTCAGATCTTTCTCTCACAGAGATTACAGTATGCCTCAGTTGTACGACCGGAACTGGTAAAAATTGAACATTAGTTACCAGTATCTCTGATTTGGGGTAAAAACAACAGAAACAAACTTGAAAGAGCTCTAAAAGACTCCAGTTTGAATTTTACAACTCAGCCTCCAGTAGTTTCAGCCTGTGACTATTGCGTTGGATATCTTCTGATTACCCAGAACTCTCAAGCTATCTTCACAGACGTTCTAATTGGCAAACATTGCAAATACCAGGAAAACTGTTTTTCTAATAGAAACTTGATTTACCAATTTCTGTCTAGATCAATGACATCAGAAATGACAACTATATTTTAAAATAAATTAGAAGAAACAGTGGTAATGGATGCAAGATGTAAGTTACTAACTCAGTTGCTTTCCTCATAGGTCCTTTAAAATCTGTGATCCCTGAAATTAAGTGTTTCTAGAGATTATAAAGTGTATCATTTACTACAGCAGTTCAAATCTTTGTCAAACTCAAAATAAAAGATTCCCAGAGTTCATAAACTTGCCAAATGCAAGACCTGGCAGAGATATATATGGTTTTCTTCTGACTTTCATGTTCTAGGGAATTTTTATTTATGAGAATTTTCCCCTCAAACTTTCTATCTGTTCTTGTGTATACATGCTACTCTGACTACTTTTGTTTACGTAAAGCCTAAGAAACATAATAAAGCAAGAAGAATTTCAACCTCAGTACATACTACAGGGTGGAAAATGCTTCCTTTGAAGTAACTTCAGTTTTATAAGCCTAAACATTAGGAATCTGAAAAATAGGGAGAACACAGTGAAATAATGATCATGTAGAGATTACCTGATAGAAAAGCTGAAAATATGACTGCACAGCTCCAAATGAGGAGCACCTCAGAACACAAAAAAGGGTAAAAGCTAGAGAGACAGAAGCTACTTGTGAGTCAAGCTTTAAATTAAAACAAAAGGTGTTCTAGGAGGCAGGTGAACTGAGCTGACATTTTCTGGAATTAAAATCTAAAAATGGAAATAGGGAATCAAAAGGGTGATGTAAAAGCATGATTTTAAAACAGTTTTGAAAGAAAAAAAGAAAGTAGCACATAAAATGAATTCTTAGTAGATTTGAAGATCAGCTATCAAGGGAAAAATAAAAATATTTATATTTAAGGATATTATAAAGGCTACAAAAATTACCCCCAAACAGTATGGGCAATGTTAAAAGTCAATAGAACATGAAGAGGACCTTCCTGAAGATGTGAAATGAAAATATCACTATACTACTGTAGCACCTTAAGTAAAAAGATGATTAACAACTGCATCAGCTACACCATTTTCAGATGGATCATTCTGGAGGTCAGATATTACCCCAAGGTAGGACAAAACCAAAGCAGCACTCTGGCTAGTGTGCACGTGTGTTACTGCCACTGTCCCAGAAGGAAGATTTAAGGAAATATTTGCAACTAAAGCTTCCACAAATAGAAGGAACTATAAATTAATTAATTAATTAATTAAGTGTACACCTCTTGGCCAACCACAGTAGTTCCATTCACAGAAACAACATGGAGATATCTTTTTGTAGTCTAAGGTATTGGACAACCTCTTTGGTGTCAGGTTTCTATGAAATATAAAAAATACCAGTGTGATACCATACTGCATGCACTTCTTCTGTCCTGCTTTACATTTTGGCCAATGTATTCCAACTTCAAGGAGATTAACATCAATTACACTGAAGTACTAAGTTTTAATTTTGAAAAAGTCCAAAAATTATAACCTTAAATAGGTTTAAACACCGACTTCCTCTGCAGAAGAAAGTAAGTTAGAAAACTTATGCACTGGATATTTACCACAAATTTCATTCTTGATTTAAATGTTTCAATCAATATGGCTTCCAAACATGTCCCTAATGAGAACTCAGCACTTCAGCTCATCTAAAATCTGAAACCAAATCATGCAATATTTAAATGGAACCAATCCCATTATTTTTATCATCTAGGCACATTTTTTTGTTTTTTTATTACACTTTGTTTCAGTTGTCTCTTCTTTCTTCATAATCTAAATTCAGATACCAAGCTCAAAAAGTACTCACAATTCAGAGTTTCAGGTTCATCTCAATATTACAACCAAAACTGAGCTCAAGACTGTTTTAGAGAAGCTGATTACTCTAATCAATTAATGATATTACCATTTACAACATAGACACAGGGACACTGCTTTAATTACGCTTTGAAGTCCCATTGAGGATGTGATAAAGCACTAACCATCAGAGATTTCCACACCCTTAAGTGATAATCTGCAAAGCTCTAAAAATTCTGTATGTAGCTACTCCAGTATAAAAGCCAGAAAGGTAAGCTCAAGAATTTACATAGCATCATTTTTTATTTAAACAAATGCATAAAACCTCCCAAGTTTATAATTACAGTCACAAATTATTTTGCTTAAATAGGTAAAAATTCCCCAAAGTATGTAAATTTAGAAAATAATAGGTGAAGGAGGTTAATTGTCTTTAATTAAATTTTTTTTTCATTTTTCAATTACATTCTGCATGAGAAATTATTGCTGGGAATGTCAAATAAGCCAAAAAGGTATTAATCAGCCAAATAAGACTACATAACAAGATAAACAAAAATGAAAATTAAATACTCCCAAACTTAATTTAGGCATAGGGCATAGTAATTTTGAAACTTAATAAAAGTTAAACAGAGTTAAGAGTCGCTTTTCAATTCAATTGACATGTAATATGCTCCATTGACATGCAAAACATATCTTGGCTATATAAGCTATCCACAGCTGGAAGAGGTTCAATTTTCCAATTATAGCAATAGACTTTTTACCGTAAGATGAGAGAAAAATCAAATGCAGTATAAAAGCATGTAACAATGAGGTAAGTTGAGAAGGAGTATGAAATCAACAGCAAGTAAGATCTGGAACATGAAGAGCAACTGTTGTTTAAAGTGGGGGAAAATCATTTCAGAAGCAACTGGAGGGATAGATTCCGGTGGCTGCTGGTGCACATCAGATGCGCACACATGCAGGGTGTGTTTGCAAGAAGAAGGATGAAATAAGATGAGAACCATTTACCACTTGACTACAGCTCAGGAAGGTGATGTTTTGCTGTTGCCCTTCCCTGCTTGTAGTTGACTCTTTGTAGAGGCACTGAAGAGACACCACATCAGGGTGAATGAATGGACACTGAAACACATGCTGATTTTCCAGATTTAAGATGTGTGTACTTGGAAAGGGCAGCAGCTAAGAGCACCTAAGCAGCATAAGATTAAATAAGCCTTTTTCGAGGACTGCTTTTCAAACTGCATGAAGACAGAAAATCACGAAAATATTAAAATATATTGTTATGCATGCTATACCCATCAGCTTTCACTAACAATATGGGTGTTGCAGAGGTGGTTCTGGCTCTGATTCTAGCCTCAGGCACACATTTTTTTCCAGACCCTGGAAACACTCCTTTGCGCTATTCATCCTTATCTCCGTGTCTCAAGCTGAAGCCCTAGAGATATGTTCTGCCCACAAAATGCAGGATCAAAAGGAGAAATGGAGCAGTCCATAGGGCATTTCATGCTACAGTCAGGGTGGCTGCTCCCAGATGAGCAATACGCAGAGACCTCCAGAAAACAAAACAAAACAAAACAAAAAAAGCTCTCTGCATACAGATTTACAGTGTGTTGCAGGAAGGCCAGGCAGCATTTGCATTGTTCCATGATTTCACAACAGGAGAGAAGTGCAGTGACTGATCTTGCATGATATCTTTTCAGTTTTTCTAGAATGTCATAAAGTATTAGCAGTTATTAATTGTGTTCTGCACTACCAAACAGGGAAAACCTCTCCAAGCAATATCTTAAAGACAGTTAATGGTAGAAAAGAACATTTTTTCATGCTGCTGCTACTGTTTGCAGGTGCAAGCGCAGAATCTGTGTAGAATGAAGGGGAGGGAAGAATGGGGTTTGCAAACAGAATAAAGCATTCATAACTGGTTTTATTTTGTGCTATTACATGTGCAGCAAATAAGTGTGGTGTTTTGTTTCTAAGTTTTTTTGGAGGTTTTTTGAGGGCTGAAGAATAAAAGTCAGATATGAAAAAGATTGTGAAAAAAGTTATTTTATTAGCCTGTACAATTCATACATTCAGCCATTGTCATGATAAAAAAATGATAGAAGCAGCAGCAATAGAGATAAGAAAGAACTGAAAATACAAGGAGGAAAGAAACAGTAAGAAGAAAGAAATTAGGGCTAGATATAGCACCGTATCTCATTATGGTACTATCTTTTGATATAAAGGTTTCCACTGTCTCCTTCAACAAAAGACTGTCTTACACAGTCTAAGGAAAGGTTAAGCCAGAAGGCAAGGGTGAAAGTGGAATGTTTATACAGGCAGAAATATATTCTTCATTGTTTTATTTTAACACAATTTTGTAAAAAGCACATTTGCATGTGAATTCATGATTTCCTCCTGCAGAGTGTCAAGTGTTTTTCCCTGCATTTGACATCAAAGTGAGTGTGTAGATAGATTACAAGGTCACCCAGCCTATTAGTTCACAGGATTTATAACTGCTGGTGTCTAAATAACTTTCTTTTGTGTAATACACCTTGTATTGGAAATCTGAGGTTTGCAGTATTCAGTCTTCACCTCTGAGCTGAAGTGTAAGGAAACCTTCAGGATGACACAGAGGACAGAACAGAGAAATGATGTGGTCAAGATTAAAGGAGGTAAGATTTCAGTGTGTAATCTGAAGAGCTCCTAAGGAATTTCTTCCTGAAGATGTCAACAGAAAAGGCTTACTGACAGGAGGTGCTTGACTTTCTTGTGTTATTTTTCACTCTGCACACCTGGACAGGGTCCAATGCTTGGGATTCTCCCAGGCTCTTGTAAGGGCCAACATCACACACATGTGTGTATAGTAATGTCATTGCTGACTTAGCTCCGGCTGCAGAAGTTGATTGATTGCCTGATGATGTCTTTCTTTACCTTTCCTGGACAGTGCATTATGGGATGCTGCAGTTTTTTATCAGGGCTCTCAGAGGAGCTGAAGAAAGATCAGTTCATTGGAAAAGATACTCTAGGGAATGGCTTCTTCTTAGTGGCCAAAGAATACAAAAAAGAAAAATACAAATACCAAGAAAATAGTTCTGAAAATCTTGCCAAAACGTGACACAGGAACACAAGATAAAAAATTATTTTGAAAAGCCAGTTGCAGGTTGTTATAACTAAATTTGAGCTTAGCTTAATTATGCAAATTGAAATGAAAACTAGAGAGAAAAAGAGGAAAGCTATACCAGTGGTTTGTGCAACACAAAGGCAGTGCCGCTACATGTCAGGCAAGGAGAGGAAATTGGCACATGAGACACAAGGAGTACACTGAAGACAGCCAAGGGTGGGTGAGTGATCCTGAGTCCCACTGAGAGCTGGCCTAAACTGTATTTTAAGGTTCTGGATAATATAAATCAGTGTATTCATCTCACTTAAATATAGCTATATTACCTTACTCATGTTACAAATCCAGTCCAATGTATTTCAGTTGACAGCAACGATGAGTGTCAAGTAGTGGATTTAAAATCACCACTTGCACTAGATGAATCAGTTATCATGAAAATACAACCACTGGGGAAAATATACCTTCAAATGAGAGTGTTATGATGGTAACTTTATGTTGCACACATTATTAAAGAACAGTCTAACAGGTTGATTAGCTCTTTCTAATGTTGCCCATTCATTATTAATAAAGCAATCATACTTTTAAGGCTTGATTCTCAATTATTTCATTAACAGAATGAAGATTGAACAAAGATGAAAAGAGAAAAACATTTTAGCTTCCTTAGCAGCACTGGAGAGGAAAACTTTTTCTCTCACAGCATATCTACTGAATTCTTTGACAAACGGAATAACCAACCATTATCACTGAGGATTTTTGCTGGTGAACATATGCCAATGAACTTACCAGATTTGTTCATTAAGTCTGACTCATGGAAAGACTAAAAGAGTACATTATCTCGGCAACAGGAATGTGCTGTGCTTATACAGGCTTACTAGTCAACACATTTCCATTTTCTGACAGATTAGTACCCACTACCCTATGTGAGAGGCAGAGATTCAGCTAATGTTCTACCATATGGCAAGAGATGCATACTGATTTTTGTAGACCAAATTAATTCAGCCTATTGAATTCATTTTGCATACACAGGCAGGAAAGGATGCTAGCCTCTAGGTTGATACTTAAGCCTTGCAATAAAATATGTGCCTGAACTATAGCCAAAGGGGGATGAAACCTTGTTTATCTGAACCTCTTAAATGTTTTGTACTTATTCCTTCATCCTTTCTGAAAGCCTCTATATACACTGCAGACCTCCTAACAGCTACTCTGAAACCAAAACTGACTGCAGAACATTGCCTATCAAAGACTTCTTTCAAAAGACCCAGGGACAGGACTGAAGGGGAGACAATTTACAATTATATCATGCAAGAGCTGAAGCAGGGAGAAATTGATGAGAACATTTCCCCAGTGACTCCCCAAGCTGCTCTTGCTGCTAATGCACTGTATCTGTAATGATGTTTGCTGGTATTTTAGAGAACAGGCTTATGGCTCATTTCCTTCCCACATTCCTTAGGGTGTCTCCCAAGCCAAGAAACATAGGTGATCGTCAAGGCATGTGTTGGTGTCAGAAATGAAGTCACCTCACAAACCACTTCATTGTCACCCAAAGGAGAACACTTGAAAAAACAGAAAAGTGAGTATTTTTTCTCTTATGCAGAGAGGGCAGAGCACAGCATTGAAGAAATATTGTTTTAGGAGTGTTCTGATAAATACTCATTTGTCTTGGTGTTCCAAATATCTTCTTATTTTCTTTTTTAGTATCTCTTTTTTTTCTTTGATTCGAATGCAACTTTACAGTATTAAAATTCTTTTTATATTCAAGACTAATGAAAAGAGGGAATAGTTGGAAAGTGAAATGAAAGCAAAGATGTAGTGAATAGAATCTAAAAGTCTGCCCTAAGAAGACAAAGAAACAGAAAGCAAGAAGTGATGTTTCTGGGAAAAGATTATGAAGGACGTGGTAAGATTCACCTCTACAGGAAAACAGACAACAGGAATATTATTATTATTATTATTATTTAAATAATAAACCATAGAAATCTTCCAAAAGAACTTTATCTCATTAGACTAAGCCTAATATGTTTTTCCTCTGCTGTTGTTTGTGAATAGCCCATGTAAGAGCTTATACTATTGGCTTCATACTGTGCATCTATACTACATACTCAAGCCTTTACTGTAGCCCAGACACACCCAATCTCTCTTCACATGTTGATCCATATACCCAGATGCAGCTCAGACCCAGAACAGAAAAGTACTCAAAAAACCTTTCCTTCATCCAGACTCCAAGCTCCCCTCCATCCAGTCCAACCACACTGGTAATAGGAAGTGCTGAATACCCTAAAGCTTGTCCATCAGTATGACTCTCCTTGAGAACTGTGTGGATGCCAGATCCGTGTTTCCATACATTGTTGAGAATAGAAATTGCACAGTTCACATTACATTGCATACACGTGTGCTCTCCTGCAGCTTTGCATGAGCTGGTAGATCAGTTAGAATCATAGCCTAAATAGCAGCCACCTGAGCTGGCAGACACAGCAACCAGTCCTCAGGTTCTTGAACAATGGTAGGATTTTTTCCATTAATAATGCATGATGCGTACCTCAATGGAATCCTTTGATTACTGTTCCTGGACTGCATGAGCCATCATGACCATATCTTCCCTCCAAGCTTTTTAAGTCCAAAGTTTATATACCTCTCATTTCCAGTATTGTTATAAAGCAGCACTTTTTGGGTCTCCATTGTATAACACTGCAATGACAGAGGCTGACTAAATGACTGAGGAGTGACCAAGATGTTAAAGTCATAGGCAGGGAGGAAAGGTTTGCTGCTGTTAGCATTCTGTTAATGTGCTTCTTGTTGCTAATGCTTGATCTCAATCTGCTAAGACAATATTTTCAGATTTGGAGAGCTAGGATCATTTCTAAGGTCGTCCATTCTGGTGCCAGAAATTTAATTTGGGTTTACAGTAAGCAACAGAATTAAAAACTGACAAGGTGATAGTACAGCATATTATAGTATGAGAAAATCTGACTTCTGATTTATTTTTTGCAATGCTATAGAAACACACTACTACACAGAGATCAGAGGTCTGAAAGGACTGGAAGACAATATCTATATCCAGTAAATCTGACACTTAGTGCAGCAAACACCAACTAATTCCCTGTTATTAAAAAAATGAACTAAAGTACATTCATACTAACATGAAATGCTGCGAGAAATGAAGTGCTGTATAACAAACATTGATAACACCCTGGAAGACAAAGAGATGCTGTGTATTTATGAGGCATACCAGCTGGGATTCTTTGTAGTCATCCTTTGAAATAAGTGATATATTTCTCATTTCAGTATCTCAGAAAAGGCTGAATTAACTCACTCTCCCTTCATATGAAACAGTTGTAATTACAACTCCTGCATCATTAAAATACCAGAGAACTTAGAATATGAATCCTAATCTTTTCACTACAGGTGACAAGAACCATTTTGTCATGAGATTTTGCAAAAGAGAATCAGCCTGAACAGTACGAATCAGTATTTCAGCTCAATAAAATGGACTTTGTGTAAATGTTGACAAGCAGAAAGTATTACTGCTCCTGCATGTTCAAAGAGAAAGCAAGGGAATAATCATTAGTGAACCTATTTACTCATGAAAATTCAAAAGTTATGCACAATTTTGCTTTTTTCTTTGAAATTGCTTCTGATATGTAATCAATGTATTTCAGGATATCTCCTATCTAAGCAGTACTTACTAATAACATAAAATTAAGAAATGCACAGATAAAAACGTAGAACCCTTCAACAAACATTGGACTTACAGCTGTAGTCCCCATTTCAGCAAGTCTGTGGAAATTTTATGACCCTCTTTTCTCATCTCTATCACTACCTTGCTGGAGAAGCTAGGGAAACTACATATTTTCCCCATCTATTCAATGGATTTCTTGGGACCTTTGATTAGCCAATGTTTTTAAGTCTTTCAGGTAACATTTACAAAAAAAATGTTAATATCAGTGTGGAAAAAAAAAAGGGATATTAAAGAGTACTTTTTATAATTTGTTTGGGTTGAAGTCTTTTTTCCATTCATTTCCCTACAGCTGAGAAGAACTTATGTTTAAAATTTCTTAGCCACATTGAGTTTTTTGTGAACCAGACAGTGACTGACATTTTGAAGTAGAAAACACTCTGAAACAATGGAATGAATTCTGCATCAATAAAAACCTTTGCAAACTCCCTTGCAAAGATTAGACTTAAAAACAATTATTCAAACTCCTTTCACTAGTTCAATGTTTACATGCACAAACCTAATAGGTAAAGTAACTTTTTTCAAATGGGAGGGTTGTTTCATTGGTTTCTTGTTTTCAGCTGGTGTTTAGTGTGAGGGACGGATTCTAGACTAGTTTCACTAGTTTCACAGTGTTGGCACCACTGGGAAGTCAAAACCTGAGTCTTGCTCTAAATAGGTATTTTCATGTCTAATAACTAATTAATAATTTAAGATTCTCCTGCCTTTTAAATAATACATGGAGAGTTCCTTGTAGCTGCATCTAGGGTTTGAGTTTCTGTAATTGCTTTAAAAATTGCTCTGTGTTACCACCAGGGCTACAGAACAAGTTCATACAAGTTACAACCTACCAATAGGAATCTGGGAAATGGAACTTTGGATGCTCATAAAAATCACCAGCGAAGAATGTCTTACCCAGAATATGCCTATGGGAAGCTGAATTTTATTTTCTTCCCTGGTAGAAGGATCCTGAAAATTTTTTCATACTTCTTTGTCCTTCCTTCCTCTCTACCCTCCTCTCCCCTCCCTGCTGCCTATTTTTTTTTCAATTGGTTACAGAAATTTTGGGTAAAGAGTAGAACAAGTTTATCTGTATATATGACAGGCTAAGCCACTGTTAAGAAGCAACCAACTGTAAATGGCATATGACACAGTAGGTTGTAGACAGACACCTTCTTTAGAACACCAGGGAAAGAAGGATGCATATGAATAGGGACCAACTTAAAAAAAATCCTACCCCTTCATTCTTTTAACAACAACAAAGAAATTTTTCCCTTTCAGAATACAGCACTGTTTTTCTCTTTTGTCCTCCTACACTGCAGTGTTCTGTTCCCCTAATTTCCATTATTAAACTTTGCTTAGACATAAAAATGTCAATGTAACAGCACAGAGAGAAACATTATAAAAAGAACTCCTTCTGGGAACTACAGGCCTCCTAAGATATGGATATGAGTAAATGGAAATTTGGATCCGTGAAAAAGAAAAGGACCTTGCGAAAAAACACATTAATAACTGAGGAGAATCAAGACAAAACTCCAAGAAAACAAGCACTACTGTAACCCCAAGAAAAACTTCGTGTGATGAACTTGCAGAAATAAAAGTTATATTCTTCCTAAGTGGACTTGCTTGTATACTACAGCTTCTAGGTGTTCTGAAGACACAGCTTGATTTCACAAAAAACTCCACACACCAAATCAAACCCGACATGGGGACTCATAAGTGACTCTATTTCTTTATAACATAGCAGTCACAGTTTCTCACCATGGTTGGTTTCGTGTAAGGACTTTTTCAGTGAGTTACTGGTATTAGAATTTTCTCAACCACTGATAAAAAAAGTGGCATAATTTCCCAAATCAGTTCCATTTTTTCTAAGACATTTGACAACCCCTCACTCCCAAATCCAAATACTTGTATTTTATATTTTCTTTTTATTTCTGAACAATTTTTCTCAGAACCTGTTACTGCTTTTCCTGATTTACTCACTTTTGAATGAATCCATTTGCTCCTCCTCTCTTGGCAAAAGGAATGTGTCCTGAATCATAATAATATTTAAAACTTTGTAAATTTGTTTTCCTAGTTGAACCACATATAACTCTATTCTGCTTAAAAATGCCCTTTAAAACCTCAAAATGTCATGTTTTTCACACATCAGAAATTATATAAACACTTTTTAGCATATTACAATTTTATAAAAGATGAAACTTTGAAAATTAGATTTTGATATAGTTCTACTACAATGCAATTAAGATAAAATCCTTTGAAAGAGCACAAACAATCAGAACCATACCTACCATATTATAAAAAAACAACGCTTTACTTCATTACACAAAAATTCATGAACAGATGTAAACCCCAGAGCTTTCATTCTGTTTCCCATAGGAAAGTCTTGCTACCAGCAGTCTCTGTTTAAATCATTCATCAGCCTGATTATCACTAGTTCAATATCATGTTAGCTGGAGTTCTTCTTCCAGTTTTATAAAGTAGGAGGGAAATGAACAAACTCATGATGAAGTGTATAAATAATAAAAAGATGTGCTTTGCGAAATGCTGATAATCCTGAGACGCAACAGAGCTTGTGTAATGACCAACATGTCAACAAAAGAAATCTCTGACACATCTCTTGTCTAAGTAGTTTTCCAATGTCCTGTTGAACCTACAGTTTGCATTTGTAACATCCTCCACGGAGAAGTTATATGTTCTACCATTCTTGTAAAGTAGTCAGTAATGTGGCCCTAGTGTTAGATTCTTCCTGTACACACCCAGAATTTCAATACACATTAATTCTGATGTTAAAAATTGCAGTAGTGAGTTGACTAAGGTAATTTGAATCTTATCTCCTTTCACTTATATTATTATTAGGATTCCACCTTATCTTTCTTGTATATTTGGTATTAGTATCTTTTTTATTGCCTTCTTTCCAGTAAGATGTTGACATATACTATTTTATTCATGTCTTCATTTAGTTATGGATTCCAGTTCCATCTTAATTCTTAGATTGACACAATTTCTTTAGAAGTACACATACCACTACCCTCTTGGCAGTCTTTTAAAATGACACTCCACTTGTTTTTAATTTCCTATACAATTGGCAAAGAAGATAACCAATTACTCACTTAAGGATGCGAATGTTTTCTATCTTGCCTTAGAAGCCATATCAGAAACTGCTAGTAGAAATGTCAGCAGCTCTGTTTCTGATTGCCCTCTGGACATTTCAAGGAACACTTGGGGAAAATTTTCTCTGCCTGCTCCTGTTTTGCTTTACTAAAAATGAGCAAGATATTTCAATGAAGGTATAATTTCTTCATCCAGGCATACTGTTTTCTCCAAATGCTACAGCTGGAGTTATCCACTGCTGTTTATGTCTGAATAGAATATATTTATGATCTGAAAAAGGTTAATTTCTTCTATGTTTGGTATTATTATTAACAATTTTTTGTAAGAGCTTGCTACCGCTGTTGGCAGTAGCTGCCTAGAAAAGTGAAAGAAAAGGCCAAATATACTTCTCACAGACTTTAGCAACTCAAGGATTCTCTGAACCAAAGATGTTATCTTCCATTTAGAAAACCTTGATGCTCTTCTTCTATTGATTTCTGCAATCTGAATGCATGTAAAGAAAGCACTAACAAAATTGTAGATGCAAAAGTTTTCATCCTTGGCCCTATCTTACTGCTCCATCAATTTTTATCAGGAGCAGTAACTCCATCTTGTGCTGGAACATCTATAGATGTCAGCTATAAAAGACAAGTCGAGTTGTGTTTTATCCTTCTGAATTGACTAAATATAGAGTGAGACTGAACTTCATCCCTGCTGAAGTGAAATATGGCTCTAATGCTTATGACTACTCTTTACAGTAGAAATTTGGGAAGAGCAAAACAAAATTCTTTCTAAAGTGCTGTGTCACATCCTCCTCATAGGAAAATCAACACAATTCCACAGAAGATCACTGAAGTGACACAATTCACAGTTCTCTTCCCAGTTTCTGCCTCCGCCCTCTGTGTGCTGTTAGGTACAGCATGCACCTGTAAATTAGAGACAAAACAATTTTGTTAAGCTGCGAGCCTGTCTAATGCAGCTTATGCTGTAAAACCCATACATTTTGGGGACACTTTAAAAAAAAAAAATCCACCATCTGTTTTTATATGAAAGAGGAAGAACACCAGACTGTACATTCTACTCTTTTTCAACACAGCTACTTCAAAAGCAGATGGGATGTGAGAGATGCACATGGCCCTTGCCCATGCACATGGCCTTTGCTTAGTTCTCCTGATCCTTTGACAGACTTCTGAGCTAGCAAGGTTCAAAGTACTATAACACTCTGTGTTGGGCATGCTCTGCAGCTATTTTAATAACCAGGAGGTGTACCCTGAAATAGAAACATAATGCATTCATGAGCAGCTGTGAAGTATTCTGCTTTCAAAAACTGTAAGAAGCACCAGATGAATTTGCCCAACTGCTTCCTCCTAACATGAGACCATTTGCTCTAGTTCAAAACTGTTGCTCTAAAACATGGCGTCTGAAAATCTAGATGTTATATGCAGTTAAAGCCAAGCTAATGCTTCAGAGCCTCATGAGAGCCTAAATTATATCAAGTCCAGCTCTTTATATCAAGTTCAGATGTAAAAAAGAAAGAGTAGTAGTCTCTCCTTGGAGGAAGTAGAGAGAGCTCTATCACCCTAAGGAGTTCTTCAACAACATAAATCAAATTTTTATTTTTATATTGGATTTTTAAATAGGTATAAATACACACATCTATATACAGAAACTGCTACTTATCCTGAAATTATACAATTTATTTTATTGTCTGAGACAAAGGATGATTGCTAAATTAGTTGGCTAGCATATGATTAGCATTGCGACAAAACAAATCTAACCTTGACAAGCTAGAGGCAGTTAATCTCTAGAACTAGGGACTTCTCTAGTTCTCTAGGAATTTGAGCTTCCATCAAACTAAACAGATTATGTTGGAACAATATCCGTTGATATGAGAAGCAGAAAAATGTCCAGGCTTCTATATAACATGGAGGGAAGCAAAATTGCCCACTTATTCATCATTTTAAATATACAAGCTGCAATAATGAACCTCTGTGAAATGACACCAACTAGGAGACAAGTCATGAGAATTCTATGGATTTCTTCCTGCTTGATAGGGTTAGTTTTCCTCCAAATGTTTTACAGGGAGCGTCACCAAAACCAGATATCCTCAAGAGAAGAACTAGCTATTCTTATTTTTCCATGATGCACAGTCCACACCGGTTTTACAACAGCCAACCAGGAGACACGGACCTTACTCTACATGTAAGTAAAACATGCCTGTGACAGAAGATTCTTGAGGCAGCTGTGGCTGGAGAATAGACCCAACAACGTCAGCATCACATGCAGCTCCTCTCCCTCGAAGATCCCTTCAGCCCTGCTGCTACCACACAGGGCAAGGCTGAGCTGGAGAGCATGGATACTGCCAGGAAGAAAAGATCCCCCTAAGCAACTGCAGCTGACATCTTGCCCCTGACAGTATCAGAAGTAGCAAGCTCTATCTACACTGTCTACAAAGCCTTGAGCTGGCTCAGAGGTATGATGTATTCCTCATAGTTTTAAGATGATTGTCTCTTCTTTCCATCCCTGTACTCATTTTGTAACCAACCTTTCAGCAGATGAAATGAAACATCATTCTGATTACAAGTGCACCTCCAAACATCACTCCTGAGCATAATTTCCCAGTGACTAGACAAAGAAAACTGATATGCCATTTGCTTTTAATTCCTTCCTGAGTGAAGATTATGAGTAAACAGGCCACCTTCATATCTCCTCAGTTAGTCTACTTAGGTTGTCTGATTCCACATGCACGACTGAAGGCACTACACAGAGAAACCATGATATCTGAGGTTGGTGAGTGACTTCTCTTCCAAGTATACTGCAAAGACAGATACTCTAATATCTCCAGAAAATAACTATGCAGTATGGCATTTTTATATCCTGCTAGGACTTAATCAACCAAGGATTCTGAAAACCATTATTCAGTTGAAGATTATTTTCTCTATTAAGATGCATTAAAAAGGAAACACAGTATCTCTTATTCAAACTTTCCACATCACTTTCTGCAAGAGCAAGGTTATTAAACAGCTGCTTATTTTGACCCTTTGAAATGACCGCAATTTAGTAATGGAATTACAGTTCTTCACCTGTCATTGTATACCAATTTGCTAGAAGCTTTGAAATGAATTTTTGTGCAAATGAGAATGATTGTCACCATTTTACCAGCCATAAAGAACAAGTTCATTGTTTCTTAATAGGATACAAATCCTATGAGTTTTTTCTGATAAATTAATTCAGTCCTAAAAAATAAAGAGTTTAAAAGAGTGAATATGAAGATGCAGTCAGCAAGACAGCAAATGTTAGAGGAGGACAGAGCTGTGAGTGTGGGCAGAGTAGGATGCTAAGACTACAGAGAATTATGTAAAAGTGCAAGAGTAGGGAGTCTTTTTAAATGAGTATCAAGCTTCTCTGAAACAGCCTTCCAAGGTAGCTTTAAACTTTAGCTTTACACTTTTACACTTAGCTCCCACTGCAGAGGTGGGAGGAGAGTCAGCTAATAGATTCTTTGCAAACTTTTAACTTCATTTTGTAACTCCCAGTTTCTTATTTATAACACTTTTATAGCCAGTTAGAAAACTATGGTCCCAAAATTGATACCTGGTCTGTTCAATCACACTTCTTGTATTTCAAAATCGATCACACTTAAAAATCCTCAGTCCAGTGACATCTCAAGTAATCAAATCCCTGTAAGTACTGGTGAATTAATGTGCTATCCTGATGCATCATGATATACATTACTGTGCCTGGTCCCTTTTTGGCTCAAAAGGAGTGGACAGCAAGCCAGGAAGATGAATCAGACCCAAACTTTGTCTATTTCTGCCTCAATTGCCTTCAGGAAGCAGTCAGAAAGTACAGGGCCTAGATTCTTCAGCACATCTAGTTCCAGGATCGAACAGGCCCTCTTATTTTTGTTCAGGTGTAAGTTTTAAAGACCAGTTTAGCTGTCTACAGTTTTATTTTCTCTTAAACATTGCAATAATAGAATACTGAAAGGGGAACTCGGCCAAGAAATGTCTCCCAGGTGATCTTAAGACTGTCTGCAGAAGTTTTTCTATTTTACATGGGTTCATAGGACCAGTCAAGTTATGAGGGACCTCAGGAGGTCTCTGGTCCAATCTCCTGCTCAACACAGGGTCAGCCATAAGGTCAGACTGAGGTGCTCAGGACTTTTTCAAGGCAGGTCTTGAAATCATCCATGCTTAGGTGTTTCCAAGGTGAAAAAGTTTATATCTAGCAGCCTGAATCTTTCCTTTTCAATTCACAGCCTTTCATTCTCCTACCATACATCTCAGTGAAGAGCCTGACTCTGTTCCCTTGCTAACGTCCTGAGAGGTGTTGACAGGCCACCGTTAGCTTTCCACTCTCCCTCAAGATGAATGAGCCCCTATTTGCCCCTCCTCACAGAGAAAATACATCAGTTTCCCAGTTATCTTGCTGACTCTTCACTCAGTGTGCTCCGGTTTATAATTTTCCTTCTATCAGCAGATGAAAACTGGATACAACATTAAAGAAGTGGCCTAGAGAGGCCACATAAAGAGGAATAATCACCTCCTTTGATCTAACTGCAGTTTAACATATACCCACTTATTACCAGCCTTCATTGCTGCCAGGGCACACGGATGACTCACAAGCAGCTTCCTCTCCACCAAGTTTGCTCAATCACATACTTCTTAGTCTTCTTCCCTCCCTTTCAATGCTAATAGTAGTGCCAAGAATAGCATCACCGTACCAAAACAAGAGATTTCCTAAACAGGATCAGAAATAGCTCAAATACACAATGCTACATATCTCTACTATAGTCATTCAAATCCTATGCTTGAACAATGACAGCATAGTCAGTCCCATGCAGGTAAAAGAAGGACATAAATGATAGATTAATGTGATCCATGCTTGCGATGGAAAAGATGTGCAAGAAGTGCATGCTAATAGAAGTAAAATAATATCTACATCCAACTGTAAGAAAAATTAACTGCAATAACTAGCAAGGAGGAAAACAAGATAAATAGTTACTTACTTCTTGAGCAATTTTTAATCTTTAGTATTGATGTTCTGTTTCCATTGACAATTACTCTTAAGACCTTACAGCAAACAGTAGTTGGCTATTTCAACTATTTTAACAGAACAAGGGAAAAAACCTCATTCACTCAACATGCCACAGGCTTATTATGCTGCTGAAAGTAAGAGTTATTGCCTTTTTTTTTTTCTTTTGTGAGTGCTAAATACACATAAGACACACTGAGGAGGGAAGGATAATCAAACTGCTTAACATCACTGAATCAGAGGCCCAGGTATCTCTAATTCCCTGTACCAAGTCACCTTTAATAGGAATGTAATTTTAAGAATCTTCAGGTTGATCACAAGCCATCCTACATAAGATTTTTTCTTACACAGGAAAAATTTATTGCTTGGACAATCACTCTATCTGCTAGTAATAAAAAATACTTTGTAGGACTGAAGGGTTTAACCTTGATTTTATCATATCATAAGGCACAAATTCTTACTTAGATCTTTTAGAACTTCTAAAACCTTGTGATCTTCACAAAGAGAGTACTGAATATTCAGTTTCTCTTAGGTTAAAGATAAGGTAAACCCAAAGTGGGTTGATGGTATCAAAGTGGGCTTTCATTTGAAAGGTCCTTGTTTAAGGTAAGGTCATAGCAATCAGGCAATTTCTTGTGTATTTTTCCTTACTCATACTGAACTCAAAATACCTAGTTGATCACATGTGTTTCTTCAGAGACTTCCACATTCTCCCCAGGTCTCTGCATGCTCCCTTAAAAGCATGACCATATTGGTTACCTCCAGTCTCAGAATAACATTAACGTCTGCAAGAAGATCACCATTATTCAGAAGACCACCATTATTCATTATATCATATTCATTATTCTTCTAGAGAAGAGAAACAAATTCCAAATATTTTCACCTTCAGTGTACATGGCATATATTGAGTGCATCTGCACTTTACTGTACTGTGTCAGACTTCTCTCTCTTCAGAGATCTTCATGAATTTTCTGTTCTGTTCCTGTTTATTTGTTTCCACGGGCTCCTGGAGAATCGGTTGCTAATGGTTTCTGTACACAGGGACAGGAATTTGCCTTTTTTTCTATTTAAGGTTTTTAATAAAGTGTATTGTGAATCATCATCATCTCAGGCCAAATTGCACTTGAGTGAAGAAGGAAATGAGCAGGATAAAACCTCCTGTCTCCTTGCGTGATTAGATGAATGCAAGCTGCAGCACTATTTCGAGTGAAGGAATACAACTCAGCTTTGGCAACCATAATGAAGGTTCTTTATTTAGGACATTGGAGATTGTCAAATCCCCTGCTTTTTCCTCAGTCAAACTGTTCTCTTTGCTGTTACCTGCCTAAGAACTCCTTATGCCTATGCATGCTCTGCAAAGCTCTGGAAAAGAACTTTCTCAACAGTAAGTATGGTATCTTTTTAAAATAATTGTCCTGTTACTAGTAAATACATCTAAATCTTCATCATCAGTGGAAACTCAGTCTATTTTCATTAAAAATCACTTATCTCTCAATTATTTTCAAAAGCGCACATAACAGTCTCTATTGTTGCTTTAGATGCTGCAAGGCTCTTCTGCCATTCATTTTGTTGTTAATACAGTTTTTGTCAACACTTCCAATTTTGAATGTCACTATTCTTTTCTAATTAACATTTTAAAGCTGTTATCTTTATATGTGCTCAATTCAAAACTAATAAAAATTATTTGTTTTGCATTCATAATGTAAGCTCTGCTTTGAAGATGTGGATGTATCATTTATTGTTCACAGAGTTCTAGTAAAATCTATAAATTATCCATAAAGTAAACACTACCTCTAATCACTACTTTTCTTCAGTCTTTGTACCATAAAGATACAATTATTAGTGTTTATTCAGCTAAAGTGCCAGGGTAAATGCAGTCAGATTTCAGTCATTTGATAGATATGTGGAGAGCAACTTTAATGCAATCTAGAATTAAATATGTGTCAGTCAAATCACAGTCTGCTTGCACTTTATCTAGAAATACTGATTGCTGTGGTTTGCCAAAAGTCCTGACTATAAGATAACCAAGCTTACTTACAGTGGCTGGCTGGAAGCTGTACTAACAGAAATTAACAACAGTAACTTTCCAAATGCTATCAAGAACCATTACTTACTCCACAACAGTATTCAATGCAGCTTGGCTAAAAATGTCATTAAATAGATTTCCTAAGTACTTCAGCCTTCATGGTGGACTGACATAATCATGCATTATTCATGGACAGTCAATGGCATTGTAAAAAATCAGATTCCATGTCTGAGAGACTGACTATTCTTTGAGAATATCAGTTGAACAGCTACTGTGTTTTAAGACAAAAGCCTTTCAGTGAATACCAAATATAAAAAACCCCTGTAATGATATCCATATATATGGAATGTAAGTCTACACGTACAGGCACAAACCATCATTTTTTTATAATGAAAAGGGTATAAAGTTCATAGCCTTGAGAAAGAAGAGAAATATATGGATGCCTTAAAGTATCAGGGTGTAATGAGTCCTAGAGCTCTCACAGTCAAACGTGCAGGATCCACACAGCCAGAGACACTGATATTTATATGATCAGGAAAAAAAAAAATAAAAACCCCAACCCAAACACCTTATGCTATGTAATTAGATATCAGTATAAAAATAGGCTATTAACTAGAACAAAGTGAACCTAGAAGCTACTTAAGGTTAATTTAAAGAGGAATATGCACTCAGCAGACTATAAAAGCTAATATGCAGTAGTGCAGACAGCTACTATGTCTGAGCAATATTATGTCCACAAGATCTACAACTTTATCACAGTTAAGAATCCTACCAATTCAGCTGTGCAGCATGCTGCAACAGCACTCACAATCAAAGCAAGAAAAGGAGACTACTCAGTGTTCTTTATGTTCAGTCAAAACTTTAATAAATACATGCCATGGAACTTCATGATGTAAAGAAAAAAATTAACAAAATGTTCAAGATGTATTACTACGCCAAAACCAAGTCTGTCACTGTGTAAAATGGCACAAAACTACTCCTCCATAACTTTCTCCCTATATTTACTCAAAACAAGAAGGGATAGTAGTAGGTAATTATCTAGGGTGTTAATGTTCACCAGTGTTTGTCTGAGCAAAGGCCAGATTGACTTGTTCAATATGGTAAAGTGCTTCATGGTACACTTGGACATGTCTGAACCCACAGATCTAAGGCAGAGTGTGTAGTAACCTCAGCCCCTGTAACTTGTTCTGCAGAGAGCAAATTTCTGTACAGTAGTTTCTAGGTAATACACTTAGGAGAAGAAGCAGAGTCTGGTACTCTGAGACAAAAATTTACCTTATATTACTTTCCATTAATCAATCTCCTTACCAGGTAAAGAAAAAAAGAAAGGTTTTCCCCTATTGCTTTCTAACAAGCAATGAAAGATCTATTTCATTTCTCACACAATTTTAGTTTCCATGCATTGTGAAGCAGACCCTCTTTTAATATCTCATAGATTGCTCGCAACTTCCACAACCTTCCTATCTGACACTGAAAAGACGTTGCCATTAAATGTTTCTAGGTCAAACTCAAATTGAAGTTTTCTGTTTGACAGCTGAGAACAACTGATCCTTCGCTGTCACTAGGTAAACACAATATTGCTTTTCAAAGAAAATCATAGCGGGAGAGGAAGCAAAGTAGGTAGTTAAAGAAAAAAATAATCTATCAAAACAATCACAGTATTTTCCAAAATACAATCAAAATCCTCCAACTTCTCTACATCACTCACTCATGTAATTTTTTAGAGACAGATAGTGGCAAAGGAAGTTCACTATCTTAAAGAGGTTTAATTCATTGAAATTGGAAACAAAGCAGTAATTGGGGCACAGGGCTTACTAAGAAGCACTGCTACAGCAATCATCTGAAAGTGAGGAAAACGTGCTACAATAAAAAACAAATATGGGTTGTACGATCTTTAGCACTTGCTTAGTACACATTTAATTTCTTTTCATCCTGCTTGTGAAAGTGTCCCTGTTTTTCAGGTCAGACTGGGAGGTGCCTGGGACAAGAGACAGAGACAGCAGAAAGCTCAAAGGCACGGAAACTTATCCTTCATCTCAGCAGAGTCATTCTTTGTTTACGTATTTAAGCTGTGACCACAAACAAGGCTTACAATAAATCTGTTGTGACCTTGTAAAGAACCTACTGCAGATGTTTCAAAACTTGAACGGGAATCTCTAGAATGGCTGTAAGAATTAACTGCTACTGAAATAAAAACCATCTGCCTGTAGGTAATTTTGTATATAACAGGATAAAAACTAGAGAAGAGACAATGACTCATCCATTAAGGAAAAGCAGTGGGGAAAATATTGCATTTGCTTTTCCCAAAGAATCACCTGAACATTTGCTGTGTCGCAAGAAGTGAAATACTGAGTCAGACAGAGAAACATGTTTAGCTCAGAATGGTGTCTCTAGGTGGTTATAAGCTTTAGCAGAAGTGTAGTGTCACGTAAGAGAGAGCTAGGAAAAGGAGAGGGAACTCTTAGCAGAATAAAAATATTAACAAATACATTCCTTCAATGAGAGATTCAGTGTGAGAAGCCTCACAAAAAGAAAGAGAAATAATATGCAGCTAACCCAGAAAATGGTTTTGCTAAGAAATTTTCTAGAACTGTGAGTAACTACAGCAAGCCAGTTACACGAGAGATAGGTTTAAGAATGGAGAGACGTTTTATGTCTGCAAGCTCATACTTCTAAAATGTCCATTGGAAATGACTTCATCCTAAAGAAGCTTGTGGGAAAAGGAGGTCTATATCAAAAAGCCCACTGCAGCATTCTAGTACCATGATCATTACTCCATAACTTTGGAATAGAGAAGACATGACTTGCAGTCCTGCTTCATCAGCCCTTCCACTCTACCTTTCACCCTATAGTCCAAAGTTTTATCCCTGCATCCTGTTGGGGAAGCCAGGCCCATCAGCTACTCCAGATTCCCAGGTCCACTCCCCAGAGTCTGAGGAATTTCTGCTTCCCAAAAATCTTTCAACATACTCCATTCAGCCACATGAGCATCATCACTCATCATTGGCTTCTTCTAGAGGCATGAGATTTCCCCAGCTGCCTTCAAATCAACAGGGCAACTCCCAGGCTACCCTGAGGTGTGACACCCCCAACAGCTCTCTAAATAGGAAGAAACTAGAAGTGATGGGAAAAGACAATAAGATAAATACAGAAATAGGAGAAAACCTTATAAAATTTAAACCAAAAAATAAAGTTACCAATCCTTCTTGGTAGATCCTAATTTCAATCTTTAAACAGAAAGTGATTTTCAGGTGACTATGATACAACTCAGTATCTCAGAAAGGAATATTTTAAAAGAGACTGTTAAAATCATCTAGGATAATTAGGTTTCAACTTATTTAAACATGTATTGGTTAATACATACTTTTATATATATATTCTATTTATTATGTATTATATATAATATATATTATATAGAATAATATATAAAATAATAAATACATATTGGATATATTATATACTATATATATTATATATATTTTATATATATTATATATTTTTATATTTATATGTATTCTTTATATAATACCTTCATTCATAGATCAAAACCTTGTTGTCTTTTGATTTTCCCTGCTGCTAAATTATTTAAAGTACAGTTAACAGGGAGTGCCACATTTACAGAACCTGTAGGGTGGCCTATTTAGGAAGAGATTTATTTCCTCTCCTGTAAGAACACCTGTGGCAAGCCTCATGTGTGCAGTCTATCAGACAGCTGGCCCAAAGGCACAGAGGCTGCAAACTACCTGACAAGTTGGAAACTTGAATTGAGGAGCAAATATCAACCCATTGCCCTGTGTCAGTGAAGGCAGCAGATCTATTGAGAGGATAAACCCATTGCCTTCATGTTGCTCAGCATTCCCCTGACAACCTGTAATTCCACTGTAATTTGCATCACCTTTGCAGGGCTCTGTTCACATGGTCTTCCGATTTTAAGTGCAAGTGCAAAGTGTGACAGTGCTTACTCCTGCATGCAGGAAGGAGGGAACGGTCCTGAGAGAGAGGATTAGGATGAAATTGTTTCAGGCACAACAGATAGAGAGAACTGTTCTATAGGTGATAAAGACTAACTCATCTTATTAAAAGTTTGAAATCAGTGTCACTGAGATCTTGTTACAGTTTGTGAATCCATATTGTGTTTGATGATATGGACTGTTTGCTTTACCAGACTAGGGCTTGAGTTTCTTTAAAAGCTACCAGTTGTTTTTTGCAGACCTTGAAATTTCTGGTTCTGCAAGAGAGATTCAGCAAAAGCTATGCAAAACAGTACCCTCACCCCTCCACATGCACTGGTTGCCCTGAGTGAGGACACAATACCAAAGAACCAGCGCCTGGGAATTTAGGAGATGTTGACACACACACAGCCAAACCCTTTAATTTCTACCTTGGAGCAGTGCTAATGGAAGCCACATTCAGATATCTTGTAAAGTAACTCCACCATTCATTACTGCAAAATCACTAATTTCATTATAAATGTCATCTTGTTCAGACAGAAATTTGAGAACCAGTTAAAAAGATTCTCAACATAATCTTCAATTTTGAAATAATTACAAGTTAGAGAGATACATGCTAGAACAACTTTTCTTACTGCAGCAGAGGTTGCCATGCCCTTGATGTCTTTCACATGTGCCTTTCAAAGAAACAAACTATGTAACATAATACCAACCACTCCATATTTTGACAGAAATCAGACCTTTCTCAGTAAACTTGGTGGCTTTTTTCTCTCTTGTAAAATTTCATCTCACTTTAAATCTTTTCTTTCTGGATATTTTTAGATAGTGATTTAATCTCCACACAAAGCAACTGACCAATTGCAGTGATTATTTAGATGGGAGAATCATGAGGCAAGTTGGGACAACTACTTTCAGTGTCTAAACCACACAAAATTCTACCCATGTTTATACATCTCATGCAATCTCCTGTACTACATTTACTTTAATTAAAGCTGTTAAAAGGTGTCAAAGTCATGAGTCATTTCAGGATCACACAAATCACTTGAGTTTTATATTTGCTTGTAAAACCCAACCAATATCAATGCATGCATGATCCCACCTTGCTTTCCTTTCTTGGAAAACATCTGCCTTGAATCAGTTATAAACCAGGGATGCAACAAGGTTGACAAGAGAAAGGTTATTGAAGCCATTTGCAGTGTTACAACCTTCTAATTTTATATTTTTTATTCTGCAGACAAGAACATTAATATTTTACTTTCTTTACTGTGAAAACAAAAATATAGTCTTTGTGCATGCTCACACAAAAGGTTAGTTAAACATACAGGAAAAAAAAAGTAACTCAAACTGTTTCACCCACCAATCACCCAAATAGTCTGAAGGTCTGTCATATCTCATTTTTCTTTCCACAGAAATGTGACTTCCTGACTCAAAACACACTACAGATTAACAAGGAAAAAAAAAAAAAGGCCCATATTTGAACTCTCATCCTTCTTCCAGAACTCTTTTCTTCCTGCACTTGGCATACTAGTCTGGCAGTTTGCACAAACAAGTTCTTACTGTTTTTAGAAATCTTGGTCCTGAGAATACTACCTCTGGGCTGTATCACCATTTTTAATACACTAGGTCTGACGTAAATATTATGTCATCTTCTAATCAGCTGGAAATCAAAACTATGGTTGTTCTTTAAGAAAAAACATTGGTGAACATTACCCAATATAGCACTACTGCCATAGGTCTGTTGTCAAAAGGAAGCCACTCAGGTCTGTCAGCATTCTGTGCCTTAGGCTGTGCTTATAGACTGTACAGTGAGCAGGTACCACACCAGTGGGGCATCAGCCTTGATCTGATGTAGGATCTTTTAGATCCAGGGAATGTGCATATGATTCTTCTCCTGTCCATTATTTTTAAACAGTACATTACACATTTGTGCATTTTGCCCAGGGTTTTCCAGTTGGCCTGACTGCCAGCCTCTATCCCATTTCAAGCACCCCTCCTTTATACTGCAAATGCAGTCTGGCACCCATTCCCTTCCACTAGCCAGGAATGTTAAGAATGGAACACAACCATATCTAATTCTCTTCATACTGATATACACCACAATAGTCATTGAATCTCTTGCATAGTTCTTACCTTTTCAGTCCTGACTGGACACGCAGCTGCAGTTCTCAAGAGTGCCATTAACATGCCAGCTTCAGAGATTATCCACTCATGCATGAGCAGCATGACCATCTTGGATAGGTACATGGCAGGGAGAGAATGGACTGTGCTCAGCAATAAGCCAGGAGAAAACAGAAATAGACTGTTTCCAAATATTCACCAGCTCTGAGATGCAATCCAGAGCTGGAAATCTAATAGGCAGGAACTTAGCTTGGTGTTCTACCATATGCAAACCTCCCAGTTGACTGGAGAGGTTAAGGGACACTCCTGCACCAAAGATCTTGGGGACATATTTATAGTTCTAGAGGGTCCTTTTCCAGAGCAATGAACCTAGTGTATTGTTACAAATACACATAATAAATAGCCACAGTCTATTCCAAACCATGTGTTATTCTGGACAGGCTGTGACAGGAATTTTCATCTGACTGTTCTAATAGAGTTCAGACACATTTTTAGAGATTATTAATTACCTTCAGCCTTCAGCACACACAGAGTACAGCATTAATTGTACCAGACATGCAATATAGGTTGAAACACAAAAGTGATTCCAACCAAAAAACCTGCAAACCTTACAAGAGTGCTCTGCAGTTCAGTAGAGTCTTTACTAAGTGAGAACAACTTTCCAGTGCTTTAAATGAAAAAAGGTGTAGTAAATATTGCCATCCAAGCAACCGTTTAGGCAGTACTTTACTTCAACATCTGAATTAAGAGGTTACAGCAATCTCTCCAAATTTTAGTTTTGGTGGTGTTTTTTTTCTATTTGTCCCACCACCAATGCTTTTTGGTGTAAATATTTCTACATTATTAGCCTCATTTTTTTTCATGGCAAGAACACATTAGTTCAGTCACTGAAACAACATCTGGCATACCCAAACCACTGCTCTTGGCATGGAACCATACCTAAATATGTGTCATGAAAATACACATTTTCTGTACAAAGCAGCTGGGACTTGGGTAGGGTTACACAGTGAGCTCATGGAAAGCTCATTAGCTCCCTTTTAGTCTGAAAAGTAGAAAATTCATTTAAGTCACAGGGGAAATAGAATGGGTTCTTCTGTTTTCTGAACATACTTTTTTTCAGGAGATATATACACATGTATGTATCCATAAGTATGTATGTATCCATATCATCTGTGTATAAAACACACTCAACACTGATGTATAATTGATAGCTTGTCTGCAACAAAAGAAAATGCCTCATACAACTAATATTAAAGTGAATAAATAATCATGGGAATCAGTATCAGTAAGCACAGATTTCTCAAGGAGACTGTGCATTGCCTAGTCCTCAATAAAGACTGATCTTTTTTGCTTGTTTTTTGCTCAGTGAGGACACAGACAGTTGACAGTCACTGTAACTCAATAGCTTTAGAAACCCACCCCTCTGTCAGCTTTGCCTGAAGCTGGTTTAAAAAGAAGATGACTCTCAGTTGCAACCAGAGAATGATCATGAGAATCTTGTTTCCTTAGGAAATTAGGTTTAAGGAGGGGAAAAAAAAAAAAAAAAAAAAAAAAAGAAAGGAGAGCAAAAAGAAAAGGGGAAAAAAAAAGATGAGAAATACAGTTAAAATGAAACAGTATTGATGATTTCTGAGTCTCTGACTCTGAATCCTGACTGTATATTCTTTCTATATTTCCATGAAACAACCCCACTTTATGTGTGCCCTGATTCTCCTTAATATAAAAATTGCACTTCCAAACTCAGAGGGATAGAAACTCCCATGGAGAATCATAAACTGTTCAGACACTACAGGTATAAAACCATACACAATTACCAGACTGTCAGAAAGTGATTTCACTGCTGTAAATTAGCAGAAAGTGGAGTACATATCCACACTAATTGTGTTTCAGAAGCCACAAGTCTTTAATTTCTGAAGTGACTCAAATTTGCCCAAAGTTTAAGGATGGTCTTTCCCTTGAACTTACTAATTCTGCACAGCATTGCTCACTGTCTCCATTTTCAACTGTCATTTCATCATCTAATTGGCAGCATTACAATTTCTCCTCAGGGAATTATATTATAATATTGTACTACATAAAACTTATGTAATGGGAAAAAAAAGATAATTTTCTTATGTTCCATTTCTTTCAGTGTGTATCATTTAACAGAGATGAAACATATTTTAATCTCATATTTATTTTTTTTGTTTCTTGCTGGTCCTGAAGTGAGAAAACAAATCCTTGATTTTTAAGTGGTCAGTAAGAAAAAATATATATTCTAGGTGTTTTTAAAATATCCATACAATGTTTTCAGTACTGTGAAAACAAGCATCGTCTTTTATTATACCACATGTGACTGATGCTAAATTCAGTGCAGGGGTAAATAGTTCATGGAATTCTTTGAAAGAGCCATTGCATAGGATTATTATGAGGGTTCACAGGTCAGTGCCCACCCAAAAAAACAGCAGATATATTAGTGTATTTTTGAAGAAGTAACTTATTGCATTGATTTCAAGAAAGTTACTTGTCAAAGCATTACCACTGAAAGATGTTGTCGTATTGGCTGCACCATAGTTATAGTGTAATAAGAGCCCTCAGAAAACCTTTTATTTCCAATATAAGTAATAGGTGATTCTAAAATATATTTTTATATAATTACACAACCTGATAAAGCCAGCTAACATGTGGAAGGAAGAAAATCTGTCCAAACCAATTAATACATGTATTCAATATTTTGACAATTCAGACTAAAACTGATATCTTCAGAAACGAATCAGCTCAGGAAAAAAAAACAAAAAAAAAATTTTAAATTTTAATTTTATTCACTTCGTAAACTATTCAACATTCAAGTTGCTTATTATGCCTATCTCCTGTTTTTTTTTGTCTGTTTCAGAGCAGAGATAATTTTATGCTTTGAAAATAAGGTATTCACTTGAATTTTCACACCTGAGGAAAGCAGCATGTTGTCTGTTCAGGCAAAGAATGAGTTTTCTGAGAGTACTACTAATACTCATAATAGTTTCCTGTCTTAGAAGTCATTAAAAAGCCATTTTGCAAACACCACAGAAGAAAAAACTGGAAAGAAAAACCCATCCCTGTGTCATTAAAAATAACTTTAACAAACCTTATTATGAGAAATTAGAACTCTACGTTTAATAAGCAGCATTACCAAAGAACAGAAGCAGATTTATGTGAGCGTCCTGCAGTCATACTGCCATGGTCCCAAGGGCTGGAGCTGTGCACTGTTGGTTTGCTCAGCAGTAGCAGCATGTTCCAAATCAGGCACAGACAGACCGCGGCACTGCGCTGAAATCCACCAAGGCACACTATACACTGTAGATGTGTTTATGCTGGCTGCGGAAGAACAGATGATATGTAATGGGGCATGAAGCCTGCTGGAACAAAGCTCCTGTCAATGTTTTGTGAGCTTATCTAAGTGAGTTTAGAAAACATGTCATGTGGGTGCAGTGGGCTCGTTCTGGCAGAAGTCTGAAAGCTAGGTTTTCTGTACCAGTTTCATTGAGGATTTCTGGCACAGCTTCCTTTCAGTTTAATTCTAACTAAAAGTTTGACACAACTGCCACAGAGAATTATTTGTTTCACCTGCTTTTTTTTGCACAAAATTTCAGGTTTCCAGTAGTTCTGATCTGTCATAACACCAAACCTAAACAGCCTACTTCTGACATCAATTAATATAATGTAGATCTAGGGGATGAATCCTTTAATACATCACGTTAGTTTACCTCGTGAGGAATCCTAAGACAGCCTCACAGGCAAGTATTTAGGACCTTTCAAGAGAATCTGTTAGATGACTAAGAATGCATCTAAAACAGTGTCTTAGTCTGAAACAGTAGAGCACTTTCATGCAGATCTCCCAGATGTCCTCACTCTGCACTTTGGTTCACATCACGAAGGAATCTCGGAGCTAATGAGCTAGATTGCTCTGGGCTGAGGCTATACTTTTGACTTGACATACAAAGAAGAGCAATGAAGCTAGTGAAGGTCTAGATAATAGGATCTAGCCTGGAGAAAAGAAAGCTCAGGGGAACTTCATAGTTCTCTACAACTCCTGAAAGGAGATTACACTGAGGTAAGGGTCGGTCTCTCCCAGGTAACAAGTGATAAGATGAGAGTAAATGACCTAAAGTTCCACCAGGGGAGTTTTAGATTGGATATTAGGAAAGATTTCTTAACCACAGTGGCACAGGCTGCCCAGGGAAGTGGCTGAGTCATCATCCTTGGAGGTGTTTAAAAGATGTGTAGATGTGGCACTTATGGTCATAGTTTAGTGATGGACTTGGCAGTGTTGAGTTAATGGCTGAATTTGGTGATATTAAGGGTCTTTTCCAACCTAAACAATTCTATGATTCTGTAAACAAAAAAATGTGCTCCAGGAATGCCTAGTGCGACCTTGTGCTCAGGAGGGCTCAGTTCAAGTGATGACACTGGAATAAGACCTCAGTAAACCTACAAAAAGCTGCTGCGACAGCTATTCAGTATATTCTGATTCTCCTGACCTGTCATCTTTCTTTTGGGATGAGTCTCCTAAAAAAGGACAACTTTATGCTTTTTCTACACCTAAAAATTGAACTATTGTCCAAAATAAACCACAACACATTAGAGAGACTGTGAAAGAAGCTTCAAGTTCAAATTTAGTAGAGTGATAAATTGTGAGGTAAGAAATGGATGCCAAATGCAGTAATTTTCACCAAATCTATATTTTGAGTGCATACAAAACAAGTTTAAAATACATAATGCAGAAGGAGAAGCAAGATTAACCAGGATAAGGGAAAATGTATAACCTGCAGAGTTCTATGTAAGTGACAAACCTGTATGTCCAGTGCATACACTGTAGGGTGGAACAGCTCAGGAAGTAAAAAAAAAAGTACTTAAAAAGGGTTTGAAATAGTCCTGGAATCTGCTAGTTCTCTGTGGTTTGTTTCACTCCCCCCCTACCCCAAATGCTCATATATCTTTTTCTGAGGGGTAGAACCTTAATATTAATTTTCTGAGCATTAACATTATTTCAACATGGGATACTAAACTTTGCCTTTAAATGCACTATAGCAACACAACATTTCAGGTTGTTATTTGAAGCCCAGTCTAATGGGCTAGGCACTTTTCAAGGCAAATATTTCCTTACTATGTTGTTACCTACCTAAAATTTACCTCCAAACCCACATGCATATTTGAGAAAGCTTGTCCAGAAAAATGTAAACAAGACAATCAAGGACTGACTCAGCTGGATTACACCATTTTTGGGTTTAGTAGGAGAGGCCTAAGTTCTAGGAATACCCAGATGATGCCAGATAAGAAATCCCATCAAATAAGTTAGGAGGAACATGGAAATGGTAGGCATTTTTTGTAGATGGCCCCAAGTAAGATGATCTAAGTCTGAAATTAGCTCCACCTTTGAAGATAGCCTTGTTTTGTGCAGGTGCTGAGGTGAACAGTGGCTTGGACCAGATGGCCTTCAGAAGTCCATTCTATCTTTAATTATTCTACGGTTCTACAATTTTTAATATTTGTTACTATAAATGTACAACTGCTTGATAAGGAACACTCAGCGCAACTGAGGTCTTCTCTTGTTTCAAGGCTCAGTGTTTTCTTCAAACAGCCTTTCATATCCTAGAGGAGAGAATTCTGGTAGCCAAAAGATTACAGTGCTTTGCTGGAATGAAAGCAAAGGAGTTTTTACAAAAATACATAAGGTTTATCTCAGAGCTTGAGCCTTTAATTTAAATAAGCTTACACCACAGGTGAGTCCAAGTTATTTAGCACTCACAAAGCCTTGCAATTACATGGTGTAAATGAGGACTCCAAAATAATCAAATTCTGCTCCTAGACTCCTTCTATACTGTATTGCCTTAAGGAAACAACTTTAAAAAAAAATTAAAAATCAAAACAGTGGTACTTCAGCACACATGAAAAATTTTCACTCCAAATAAAACAGTGAGCAATTAAGAGCACATAAAATTTTGAATTACAAGCATATCTAAAGGCCTGAAACATCAGCATTGAGTCTCCTCGAGTTTTAATTCTCCTGTCACTGATAGAAGCAATTTAAGTAGGTAACAGATAAGGTTACCTACCTTTAAGTAGATAATAGATAATGGATGGATTGACAACTAAAGATATAAATAGCATAATCAGGTCTCCAGTTTCCTTATTAATTATCTGAACACACACACATACACACATAAACATTTGATTAAAAAAATTTGACATTTTTGAAACAGTGACATTTTGATTATAAACATGTGCATTAGCTAATTCTCCCAACACTGGCAAAGTAGGGAGATGAGTATTAATATTCCTTCCTTAGCTGAAGGAAAATCAAGAAACTGCAATGAACAGTAAGTGATTTTTTCCAAGATGATATATCAAATTAACATAAGAACTTAGGTGCTGGTTCTGTGCTCATTCCCTCACTTCATATTGCCTCTAACTTGATTAGTCTCTTATGACTAACCATTAATAATTCTGCATCATGTAATCATCCCTAGGTAAAAGAGAAGGTTTTTTTTTTTTCTTAATAAATGTCAGGGAATCTAAACAATTTTAGAGTACTACAAAATGTACAATAATCAGATTAATAAAGTGAACTCTGTTTAATCATGGCCATAACCTGATATACCAAGGCAGTCAGTCTCTCATAAGCTTTAATTGCCAGACAAAATTACATTTTGAATATATCAGGAAAAGAGAATCTTCCTGCATTTAGAGTAATTATTTTTCTTCTCTTCCAACTGTGCAAAATCCAAAATAACCTTTTCTACTCCTTTGTAAGCTAAGCAAATAATAATAATAAAATATAAAAATCTATGTAATCAACAGAAGTCTTGGTAAAAAAGGTAATAATTTTCAGTGATCAACAAAAAACCTGTCAATTCACAGTGAAGTAGAAGTGATTAAACTGTCAGTAGATCTGATCATCCCAGACAGCTTTTAATCAAAAAACCTCATTTAGCAAAGTATCTAAGCACATGTTTAGTATTAGTCTGATACCATCTTCATGGTCATTAGGTCATGAGGACATACCTGAGCAATCTACTGAAACTGTATCTCTGCTATTACATTGTGGTTCAAACCAACGAGTGAAATAAGTATAACATGTGAGAAGGTACATGGACTCTATCTGCCTTCCTATAAACAGGTTATTTCTTACTGGTTAACGTCATGGAACAATATATATGGTAAGACTTTAAGAGACGATGCCGAATACAAGACCATCCACATTTTCATAAAAGACAATGTGAACATAAAGAGCAGCTACAAACATAAGTTTCAAATATGACAGAATTCCAGTCTCAGTTATTTCAGGCACCACCCTCACTTCTGTCTCTTTGCTGGTAGGACAAATAGGTTTTCTTGCTCACTCTCAGATTGCACTTATATTACTCTTTTGAAATCCTTATGGAATTATGGAGGGGAAAGCATGGAAACTGAAAAGTTAAGAAATCTTTACAAACACCACATTATGCTGGATAGCTTAAGAGATTTTACATCTTAATCTTAAAAGATTTTGAAAATTACACAATGAATCAACAGTTAGCACCACGAGCTCCTCCATCTCTTTAATCTTTCTGGCTTGCTCCGTAGCCAAAGCCCCTTGCCCTTGGCTAATGGGATGGGAAAACCTACAGCAGCAACTACAGCACCAGACCATGGCCCTGCCTCCTGACCCCTCCTGATACCACATGCTTCTTTGCCCAGCTTTCTCTGAAGTGGAAGAGGAAGCAAGAACAACCAGGTATGGATGTGAACAGACCTGAAATTCCAGGGCACTTGGAAAACCTCTATAGCTTCTGCAGATTGCCCTCCTAGGAAAAAAAGAGGACCAGTCTCACATTTGCACTCCTCCTCCTGGCCCCAGGACAAGTAATTTTGCCTTGAATGATCTGGGCTGTCACTTATGCAGATGGCAGGACTGATGAACTGCTAGCACTACCTGTAAATTAAATTCCAATTAACTGCACTATCCCCTTGATAGGTAGTGCTAGCCCCCTCCTTTCTTACTCCTCTTCCTTGTGACTATGCCGACAGAGACTTGATGCACAAACTGCAGTCAGAACATCAAATTAGCCCTTCAGCTTTTTCTTCATTTGCTTTCTCCTGAGGTTGGTCTCAGCCTCGGAAGCTGCTCCAGCCTCAGCACTTCACTTTTGACCAGTAGGGTCAAAGCTTTAGCAGTCCCTTGGAGATGCCTTCACTCCACACTCGTGAGACCCCATCTGAAGCACTTCTTCCAACTCTGGGGTCCTCAGCACAGGAGGGAAATGGACCTTTTGGAGTGAGTCCAGAGCAGAGACACAAAGAAGGCTGATGGGATAGAATACGGTTTCTATGAAGACAGGCTAAGAGAGTTAGGGTTCTTCAGCCTGGAGAACAGCAGGCTCTGAGAGACCTTACAGCACCCTCCAGCACCTACAAGAAAGCTGGAGAGGGCCTCTTCACAAGGGCATGTAGTGATAGGATAAGGGGAACGACCTTAAGCTGAAGGAGGGTAGGTTTAGATTAGATATTATGAAGAAATTCTGTATTAAAAGGGTAGTGAGACACTGGAATAGATTGCCCAGAGAATTTGTGGATGCCCCATCTCTGGAAAAAGTCAAGGTCAGGTTGGATGAGGCTCTGAGCAATCTAATCTAGTTAAATGTTCCTGCTTATAGTAGGGCTGTTGGACTACATGACCTTTAAATGTCTCTTCCAACCCAAACTCTTCCAAGATTCTATGTTTGCATTGTGGATCAGTAAGCTGAGTTTTTCAGTCTAACGGCGCTGCAAGCACTGTACCTCCACAGAGGTCCAAGGCAAGATTTTCTTCTGAAAGCACCCAAAACCGACATACACCTTTCGCATTAGGCATATCGACAGTAGCATATATCTAATGCTTCAGCAGTACCCACAGGAATAGACACAGGTTGCTCTAGGCTGAGATAATGGAAACAATCTAAGTCACAATTTAAGTTAAATCTAAATTATGTCTGTGTGAGAGAGCTATAAATTCAGACAGGAAGAGAAAGGAGTAGTTACATGACTATGGGTTTTCAATGAAGTAGAGCTTTTCGGGTAATTGTTGAACCTGAGTTTTTAATCTATAATTGAGGTGATTATTTAATTTGAATTTTATTAGGAATCATGCACTGTAGCAACATCCTCTTTCAGTTTGCAGATATCAGCTGGGTAAGATAGGCGTGAAGACCTAGGATGAAACATTACACCTCACTGAAAATTCAGCATGTCTAATTAGTCACCTAAAGGACTGATTAATTAAGTTGGGGGGGGTGGAGGGTTGCTTCCATCATATTAAATCCTTCCTGAAAATGTACAGCTATTCCAACAAGTGCAATCATAGGGAAACCAAATTATAGAAGGCTGTTTCTAAGCTTTTCTAGCAGATTTCTAAGATTTTCTAGCAGAAATCTTTTGCTAGATGCTACATACCACAGTGAAATACTAGAATTAGAACTATAAGGCATTCTATCCCCACTTTAAATTATCAGAGGAATTTTATTAAATCATATTGTACTTCCTGTTAGATAAGACTTTACAGAGAAAAAAATAGTAATAGCTTTCAGAATTTGTATTTTTGTGAACACCTCAAACTTCTAAAAAAAGGTCTTTGATTTTAATTACAATTGAATATTTGCAATAAATACAGATCATACTATCCAGTGACTATTAAAAACTTTTAATATTTTTAGGAGTCTCTGACAACATTTAGGTTACTAACAGCTTAAAAAATTTAGACACAGAACCTGATTGGTTGAGAACTAGAACTATGAAATAAATTGAATTTCCATACACTTATTCATTCTCTCCTTAAGACAACAGGTTTGTAGCCTTTATTAGAATCATAACGACTGTTTGTTTTTTGCTTTTGTTGTTGCTTCCCTTTCTAAGTGTGGTACACTCAACAAACTCTTGGACAACCCTGCTTTTAAAAAGTAAAATTGTCAGGCTGCATCCATGTAGTTTTGAACGCACTTTGATTTTCCGAGCATCAGCCACGAAGTCTTCCCTTGATGGCATATTATGTTTTCCCTGTTAGTAATCTGAAGAATGGGAACGGAGTTCTGATGATCTTCTTTCTCCCTTACTTGGGGAACACTATTTGACTGACTTTCCAAGGAACCTGCCTCAGCAGGGAGAGCTGATCTCATCCATTTAACACAAGAAAGGGCAGAACTGGGAAAATATTAGCTGCACATTCACCTCTTATTTAATATCAACAATGTGCATTGCAGTATTACCCAGCAGCCAGACTGCTGTACTTTCATCTCTTCATACCACAAAACAGACAGAAATGGATAGTTTATGACCTTAAAATAGGAGTCCTTATAAGCACAACTAAGGGGAACCATCTTGGACTGAAAAATATACGGTCAGGATCAGATGTCTGTGTATATCTTATGTGGCATCAATTTATGGAATACTATATGAGTAATTCACATCATCACATAAGCTGTAGCGTTACCAGGCATACAAATATGACTGTATCTGAAATATGACAGCTAAAAAAATATGTAAGCATTGAAATAATTACCCAGGAAGTACTTCTTTCCTGTAAAAGTTAGAAGTCGGTATTCTTCAAGATTTTGTAAGCATTTACATTTTTGGTATTAAAGTTTTATGAATATAATACATACAGTATCCTCCAGAACTTTAGCTATCAGACTTAAATGAACCAAATATAGATGCATTTAATTAGCTATAAGGAAGAAGTTTTTTTACAATGAGGGTGGCGAGACACTGGAACAGGTGGAGGAGAGAGGGATGGTTTCCCTGGAAACAGACAAGATCAAACTGCAAAGGGCTCTGAGAAACCTGAATTAGTTGAAGATGACCCTACTCATTGAAGGGGGGTTGGACTAGACGACCTTTAAAGGTCCCTTTCAACCCAAACTATTCTGTGACTCTAAATTTAAAGCCTCACAAGTCTGGACAGAAAGAGGTACAAATTTTAGCTACTGTCCTCACACATCAGTTATCAAACTTCACTAGAGGTTTTTGCTTCAAAATATGTCTCATCTTCTCATCATAAATGTCTTCCAGAGGAAAAAAACCCCATTAACAAACAACCTTTCTCTCTTATTTTGACACCTTCCAGGGGGAAATATTTGAACATTTTTTCAGTTAAGAAATATTTATGAAACAGTATATTCCAGGATGCTTTGACTTGATCAATATTCTACTTGCTTTTCTGTCTTCCACTGCAGCTATTCCACTTGGCATAGGCCACTAAATAATCTTCCAAGCCATAAGATGAAATCTCAGAGAGGAATAATCACTACCATAAATCCTGTGTTTCCTTCCTTTTCCTCTCAAAACCAAGAAAGGGTTTCTACCAGTGCAAAGGAACAAAACTGCTGGAGCCACCTCCAACTTCCAGCTCAAATACCATCCAACAACTTTCCAAGTAACTAAACATCCACAGGATAAGTCATTTACAGATAGGGATATATTTACATAGGGAAAAATTTTTCCTTCTGCTGCACTATGCAGGCAGAAGAACATAACTCCAGGTAGACCAAATATGATCAGATGAAATAAGAGATATAACCAACCCACCATCCTGCACCCTGAACATAGTCAGTAAAAGGAAGAAAGTTAATTTCTGAATACATAAGTACCTGACAGCAATGAAAGCAAGTAAATAAATCTCAGTCACCTAGGGCAGCTCTACACTAAATTCACTGGATCTCAGCAACCACACCAGAGCTCCTTGATCTGTTGACTCTCAGAGGAAGCATCATCTTTCACTGAGCGCTGCCAATCCGGACCTACACTCCGGTGTAGGTGACCCACAGCACACAAACTTTTAACGTATTTACTGCTCCCGTTTCCAGGCAGGTTGTGCACTGGAAACATCCACGATTAGTAGTGAAGTATTTTAAAACAAAGAATCAGGGATGCCACGTGTGGCTTGCAGGCACTGTACCTCACTGAGTCCAAGGTAGGTGTAGATGCACACAAGAACAGAGAGCTCCATTGCTACTTCTTGCCTAACATAACATACTTTGCCAGTTATTGGCAAAGAACAGATGAAGACAGAAGGTGCCCAGATTCAATTTTTTTTTCCCCCTCAACCATTTTGAGATTAACCTTTAAAAATTTCACAGTGGAATCATTACAAGTTCAAACTCATTGACAATAAACTTGCTTTTTATGTTTAGGCTTTAATAGTAGCTCATGGATCTTCATGCAAGGATAATAGTGAAACACAATCACAGTGAATTAGGAATCCTTTTGCTTTCAAGACTCGTCACATGCATTATATTTTTTATCAATACTAAGCATACTAATGAAATAAAATATAATGCTATTATACATACAAAGTCTTTATCCAAGAGCTCCTAAACAGTATAAAACTTCAGCTAATTAACTCCAAGACTAGGAAATCATAATTATGATTACTTGTTTTATAAAACTAGAATTAAAAAAAAAAAATCCTGCTCTCTAAAACTGAAAGCTCTCTCCAAAACCCACTATTTTTTTTACAAGGTTGTCTCAGACATAGTATTTCTTCAGTTAAAAATAAACAAGGAAGATAAGCCAGCAAGCAAGTTCCAAACATACACTGCTTCTACCTTGAACATGATCTTTTTGTACTGTTTTTTTCTTCATTTTAAGAAGGGAAAAGGCATCCTTCAGAGATTGCTTTGCACCCAAGTAAAAGATGCAATTAAAAATCAGTCTTGTAAAACGTTATTGTTTTTCTCAGACAGGATAGCAATCACAGCCTTGCACAACCTGAATGTGAATGAGCTCCTACTGTATCCCATGCAATTTGTTCATCGCAAGCTGGTCTCTGTGTGCCCAAGAGGTAAAACAAGTATAGTGAGGCTGATAATAAAGAAAATCAGAACCTAGACTGGCAGGTTAATAACAAATATTCCCTAGTCAATAACAAATAACTTCTGTCTGGACACACACTTTCAGTGTATTTGTGATTTTAAGAATTTTTCATGAAACACATACAGATGTTATATTTTAAACAAAACCAGTTTCCTTCATCTACTAAATCAAGCAAATAAACACTGTAAACAAACTTCAAAATATATTTTTATTTATAAGAATTATATGTGCATAGTGTATAGCATTGGTAGCAAAAAAAAATCAGTCAGATACAACGTCCATTTTTCACTACTCTGCCTCTGACTACCACTATAAGCAACTGACACCTAAGGAAAGAGTAAATGAGTGAGGGAATGGCAGCAATATTTTCCTCAACAGCCAAGGGAATTCCCAAGCTAAAGTTTGTGTCTATACCTTTGCTCTGATAGCACTTAGGGGGCTTTTACCAAGAATTCATTAAATGATTTCAAGCCCGCTTGTGTAAAAGAATTTCCAACAGTTTTAAAATTTTTTGAAAGCTTTCAGGTTGAAAAATTGTTTGATGCCCTGATTCATTGCACCACAAGAAACAGAATAAATAACCTATAGCCTCTTTTCCTTTCCACACTGTTAAGGTATATAAAGGCTAGAGAAAACCCCGGGCTATTGTTCAGATATGTTTCTCATGAAGTTGGAATGTGTCAGTGAACTTCATCTCCTCCAATTTATAAGTTGTCTTGTACTCTTAATTGCTGACCATTTCATTCTTTTGTAATTTCCCTATTTCTCTTCTGAGAAGGAAACCCTCATCAGCACCAAAACTTCAATACATGCACACGTCATGGATTTATGCAAGTATATACATAACACCATAATGACATTTTCTGTCCAGTCTTCTTTCCTAATAGTGCCCAGTTTTGACTGTTGGTGAGTTTGAAGAGATGTTTTCAAGGACTAATATACAGCATGGTACCAAGACCTACAGTCTAAATGCTAATGGCTAATTTCAGAACCATCAATGCAATATGTATGCTGCAGGCTGTTTCCAAACATGAATGAATTTTACTGAAAAATCATTCTATAACATAAAGTTTTCCTAGAACTTTTTGCCACAAGAATTAGCTCTCATTTGCCTTAATCATTTTGCCTCATCAGCCAAGTTGGCCACTTCTGTGCTATCCACATTTACAGTGTTCATTTTAATAATTTGAAAAACCTAGCAAAAAAAGAAATAAGCCTTGAAGAGAATAAAGAACTAGTGAGCTTAACATTTTGATTACGCATACATATAAGAATGCTTTGTCTTCAATAAGACAGCATCCATTCTTCTGATCAAACAGTACAGTAAGAAAATCACACTTTTTTTTAGGATTACAGTGCTTTTATAACTAATCAAAACAGACAACCCCCCTGAGATTTGTTTGGATTTAAAGTAAATAAGTATTTAATCCTACTTACGTAAATATGCAGAAGGTAAGTAAAAATAGTATTTGAAATGTTCACAGAGCTTTATTAAATCAGCAAATTACTGTACCATTCTTTTACTGTAGGACTGTGTATACATACATATGACTCCCCACCCCAAATGTACAAACTATGTGCTTTACGAGTTAAAAAGGATAATAAAGAATTGGCTCTTTGATGCTATTTTCCTACAAGATACAAGATACGTGGCATTTATCTTGTTTCTGTCGTGATGGGATTGCATATTTGAGAGAATGTGGTCATTGATTTTAGTACTAAAGACACATCTCTTTCTATACAGAAGTGCTACATAACTCAATGTGACTATTTTAAGGAGGTGAAACAACCAACAAACAAACAAAGCAAAAGCAAAAAAAAAGGAGAAAAAAAGTAACAGTTTAATTGTAATTCAGAAGTTAAATTTAGAAGCTACATCCCTCCCTACACATTTTTCCAGCTCATGTTTCCAGATAAAGTTCTAGATGGCATAAAGCAAAGTTAAACAAGCAGCCCATTTATGCATGAGTCACAACACACAGTATGATCAGCTGTAGGCATGAGGTGACAGGGTGGTCTCAATCTGAAGGCAGGTCTAGGAGGACTATGTAACAGAGCAGAAAAAATAATTTATGCACACAATAAATGATCATCAGCTTGCAGAAGGGCCCCCATTAATTTTGCCATTTGATCTTACATGAATAATTTTAGAGAAAGCCCCAAATTAATCCATCAAGCAAACACCAGGGAAGGATCAAGTTAAAGAACTAGCTGGTATTCTCAGTAAACACGGGAATGGCACTGCTGCTCAGATCACAGTGTGTAATTGCATTGGGAAATATGAAAACTCTCAATAATAATGTTTTACTACAATTAAGTTTAAAAGCCAGAAACCAGCACATTTTTGCCAGATAAAGATGTGGTTACAGTCCAGACCTGCAAACAGAGCTAAGCCCTTCACTGCTATTTTCACTCGCAACATGAGATTGGCTCATGAATGCTTTTGTTGGAAACACGGTCTCAGTGCTTCCAGCTTCCAACACCTTCTGCTGGCCCACATCTCCTACACAGCTGGGCAATTTCATTCTACTTAGCAAAAAGACTACAGCTAATTAAAAGCAATGTAGTCTTTTGGAAGGCAAAGAAGGGAGAGTATTCAACCTTTCCATCACTTCAAATCCAAATGCTCAGATTCAGTTCTGCTAACAATTTTGGAGTAAACAAAAAAACACTATTTGCAAATTGTAGACCTTAAAAATATTTTCAGTATATTGATATAACTGACATATTTAAATGTCACTTTCTTCTTTCTTAGAACAGTTCTACATGATATTTCAGAACCTTCAAAGCAAAATAAACATGCCACAACCTGCAATATCTCCAGTCTTTGAAGTATGTGTGGGAGACATGGATGTTCATACTGATAGTTCTGGATTAATTTAATTGCTTTCATTAAGAGGAGGGAGGGAGGAAGGAAGGAAGGAAGGAAGGAAGGAAGGAAGGAAGGAAGGAAGTTCAAGAGAATGATAAACTGTAAACTCCTCATAACAAGGAAACACTTATACTGTTCTTGTACTTTTTTTTTTTCCCCAAAAGATAATCCCAATAATAAAAAAAAAAGTTTGTGTATTCTTGTTTTATAAGTATGGGAAACATTTTTGAAAAGAAGAAGGTCATTAATGTGTTAATGTATTAATCCTTAAATATTTCAAGATTCAAAAGAAATGTTAGTCAATTAAACAATTTTCTTCCTTGGAATTTCCACCTCTTATTTTCATACAAAAAGAAAACATCTTCAAAATCCAAAGGCTTCTAGAGTTCTTGAGACTCCACTCCTAATATGGGGAATGCCATAACTAGCTTCAGAAAAAAATAAATCTGAAAGAATTTATTTTGTAAATCACAAAATGCTAAGGGATGTTTCTTTTTTTTGTTGATCTTAACACCTTATATAATATGGAACTAAAATGATGTCTTCAACAATGTGAAAAGTGGAAGGATAAATATATGCACCTTGGATGAGACCTGACTTGGACTTTTCAGGCATTCTCTATAGAAAGCAATTAATATATACTTTTCTTTCCTTTTTTTTTTTTTTTCTTTTTTAATGAATTTAATGAATTGCATTTTTTGGGATGATGACAAAGAACAGAAGAGTAGCAAAACAACACAGAAGAATTGCCAATGTTTAACAAGAAAATCTCTCAAAAGCTTTTTCAGTTTCTCACTGATCCAGTACCCCTTCTATCTGAATATCTTGTGTGTGCATTTTACAGATTTCCTGGCTGTTGTAATGCTCCCAGACTGATAGCGCCCAGCAGAGCCAGGTAGCAGTAGGGCCTCATTGTGCCAACCAGAGTACAAAGCATGATGGCAGATGTTTTATCTGCCCCAAATTGCTTATAATCCAGTGACCGTGACACGTGTCTGACTGACGATAGCACAATCACAGCCATCAAACAGGCCCTTCTCCAGTGACATTGCCGCAATTTCACACAAAGATTTAAAGTAATATTTATCAGCTCCATGCATAAAGGTTTTATTCTGAAGACAATCAAGCATTTGAAATCTCTCCACTGGCTTTTCAGGAAACCACACGTTACCCAGGCTCCAGGCTCTCCTCTCGCCAGCGCAGCATGCACAGAGCCAGCATGCTCCACAGCCCTCTGGAACCTGTCTAGGCAGAGTCCTTTTAGACACAGTTATTTCATTTTGAAAAAGCAGCTGAGGCTTTTCATTCCCTGTGTGATATTTCTACTCCCAAATTGCTAGTGATCGTAATTTCATGAAAAGCAGTTTAGAAAGGGTGGTGGTGGGGAAACCCAAAAAACCAATGAAATAAAAATCCCAGGTTGGCTATTTTCTCTATGTAGAAAATAGTAAACTTGCTGCAGAAGTTGCTTGCTAAATATCTAAATTTACCGTGACACTAAATAAAGGCATTTTTTTGCCTCCACCTTCTAATTTAGAAATAGTATCAGATTTTTTGCACACTTCATCATCTGCAAGTTGGGACCACCCAATAGTCCTTAGTTTGAATGATTCATGAACAACAGTCTCTGATACACCACTGCCTAACCACAGGCTTGCCATTTTTATCTTGTAGGCATAACTAAAAATAGATTTTAAATGACACTAGTACAGAAGCAATACTGTTTCCATCTACACCTTGTACTCAAAGAAGGTTTCTGCCCCTCCACAGTTAATTTGGCATTCAGACAAAAAATGTGAAAGAACTGCTTAGCAAGGTGGAAGCAACTTCAAAAAATTGATTTTCTTGGGAGGGAACTTCTGCTCTGCTGATGGTTGGTCCCTTTCAGAAGATTTTCTCCAATCACTCAACTCTGTCCTTTGGCAGCTGGACATGGTGATCAGTCAAGTCTCTCTTCAAGCAGTAATAACTTTTTACATTTTTTTATCATACAAAACCAGATATATGAATAATGGGCTGCTGCTTAGCACCTGCTTAATTATTACATTCAGGCTATATCTCTTCTACAAGCATTTTTAATTTATCTCTAAGAGGATTTATGGGATGGATATGCTATTTAAGAAACAGATGATGAGGTCAGTGCAGCCCCAGGTATTTAATTTCAGCATTTACAACTAACACACACACTGGAAGAGATGGAAAGATCTCAGAAGACCAGTGGATTTGTCAAGTGCTTTCCCTGTCTCCCACATGCATTTTCCAGGGGGTAATGGAAGACCAACAGTAAGTATGCCAATATCGTGCAAATTAGAAAGCCACAGATGGACAGCTCTAGCAGAGAATGCTACAAAAAAAAACCCCAACACATGCCACAGAGAAGCACCAGATACAGAATTTATTTATTTCTTGCAGTAACTTTCACCAGTGAGAAAGATCAGCTTTGCTAAATGGACCTTGCTTAGAACGAAGCCAGCTTCACTCTCTCTTCATAGTTAACTTTCAACTGCCACCCTTTGTTGGCAGAACTCACTGAACTTGTGTCTGTTTTTAAAAGAAATGCCCCTTCAAGCATTACCCTTTGACCAGTATTATTATTTCTGTCTGCCTCAGCAAACACAAAAAGAGCAGTTCTGATGCTGTCATAGTAGAGACCGGGCTGCGTAGGATGAACAAGGAAAATACTAGGACATCCTATTAAACCTAAACTCCGTGCACTGACCTGGAACCAGTGCAGTGCTGTGAGAACTGGCGCTCCCCGGGAAAACCACTGCTCATTTGAACTCAAGCTTGGAAACCAGCCTCTACAGTGAACTGAAAAGCTAAGGGTTTGCACAGATCTACTAATACATGTACAAGCCATGCTACATAGCATGCATCCCGGTGGAGAGACAGCATTATATAACTATTGTTAAAGGAAAAGCAGAACTGAAGGGAGAAGGGGGGAAAGAAGGAGGGGAAGGAAGAAAAAGAAAGCTGAAAATTAGAGAGCCAGGGGATGAATTAGTAGAGAAGAGATTCAGTGGTTTCATTTTCAGTGGTTTCATTTTCACTTGACTCCCCAGGCCTTGGTAAAGCCTATAGTACAGCTTTCTATATTTGGAAATGGATGTATTCCTGCAGGTTTATTCAGTGACTTGAACTGGAAAAAATTCTCTTATTGGGGGAAGAGAAAGGTAGAGGCCAAAACATCCTCTTGTGCTGCTAAGACTGAAATTATGTTTCATATTCAACTAAGTCATCAGTAGAATAAGACACCGAATTTTGAATCAGAACTTGGAGTTAAATACAATTACAGAATTTCAGCATTAGTGGTTGGAAACAAAAAAGTAGTCATTTATTTCTTCATTTGTTAGCAGCTCCAGTCTCTGAAAGATAACTTGGTTCCCCAGATACAGTTGGCAGGAAAGTCAGATTTTCAGCACATGAGATACCATTACTCTCCTTCCCACCAAACAGACTAACAAACCAGAAAATCAAACAAATCTTTAAATTAATAACAGAGTTAAATATAATAGAGTTTCTGAAAAAAAATCCCCTCTATTAATTGGCTGGGCCATCTTTATGCCAGCTGAAGAATAGAAAATTGGGATCAAATTAAGAGATGCTCTCAGGTACATGATACTAATTCAAAGGTAAAGCATGAATGGAATAGACAGCTGCCTATTAAGCCTGTGAAAAGAGGCTTATTCTGTATTCTGAGGGGGAGAGAAGGGGTAACTAACACTGGATCTGAGTGGTCTGCTGGAAACTTTCACAGGGAGAACACAGAGCAGCAAATGTTCAAAATGGATACAAATACGTTGTCAAGTTGCTGTGACAGATCCATTATGGGTGAGCAGCTTAGCAAAATGAACTCGATCTCAACTGTCTCACAATACAAATGCCACAAGCTCAGAAGGACTTGAGCTTCCAGTTCCCCCACCCCTTTCTCTGAGGTTAAGAAAAGTGAGTTGGCATCCAAGAGAAGCATCAGGTCAAGGAAAGCCTTATCCACAAGAATAACCACTCTGGGAAAGACCCTCCTGTCACAAACCAAATCTGCCACACTGTGAAACTACGCATTTTCAAACACATATGCTCCCACAGTTGCTTCCTTCTTCTCTGACTGCAGAAAGGGAATTTCAATGCAGTTACAGACAACAAGTCATATATCTGTTTGCATATTCTGATTTCTCAAATTACACCAAATCATCATAGCACATGACATTTTTTTCCTACCGTGAACTAATGAAAGAGCACAAGAAGGATAATGATCTAGAGGTGGTAGCAACTTCAGACTCGTAAATTGACAAACTCAGTTTAAGAGGTATACATGTGACATATATGGGTAATTGAAAGCTAGAGCTCTTAAAATGTATTCAATTTTCAAACATGGGATGTTCAACACAGAGTTAAGCTTTATGATAACAGTTAAGTTCACATCGCAATTTTCAATCACACTCATATGATTGTTCAGGAAAGGGCATTTCAACATATGTTTAAGTCCCCTTAAGGTCTCAAGAATGTGAGCCTTATGGTTTGCTGAGCCATGGCATGAGCCACCAGCCAAATTAAAGGATCTTCAGAACAACCACAGTAGCAAGGTATGGACTGAGAACAAGTGAAGCACATTATATCCACTATTCAGGAAGATTCCTCTCACACTGTGATGAATTTATTACGAAATACATTCATTTACAAGACATCCTATTATTTCTTTCCTTTAAAATTACTGTCAGAGCAGACATCAAAGTTTTATGAAGGATCTCTTGCTAATTCAGTATAGTACAAGCATTGCCACATATGTGGATCTGATTGCAGGTACACATGGAAAAGCATATCAGAAAAAAGGCTCAGCCAAATATGCCCTCCTAGACAACTTGAAGATAGACTAAAAAGCAGTAAGTGCCCTCCCTGTAGAAAATACAGTTTATTAAAATCTAACCCTGTTTTTTAAAATCTAACCATGGCCTTGCTCCAAATTCCATGTTTGATGCCACAAAAAAGAAAGAATTACAAGGACTAACTCCTGGCTGACTATCAGCTAGCTTAGCATGCTGCTCTGAAGGACCAGATACTGCTGAGGAAGCACACAAAGGAAGAGTTTCATGCACAAACCCAATCACACGAGAATCACTTTTATATCTTTCCTCTTTCTTTTTGCTCTCCACCCTTCATCTTTTCCAATGCTACAGCACAAGAACAATCCACCTACTGGTGAAGTCTTACTGTTCCTCAGTTCCACTCAGTGAACAGACTGAAACTCACACTGTGGCTCCCAACCTCAGCCAAGTCCAATGGTGAGTTTCCTGCTTGTGCAATCCAGCCAGCGCTGAGTGGTTCATTCATGTGGTGAGGATTCCTCAGTTATATCCAAGAGTTGGTCAACATTCATCATAAAAATCAAATACTTTCTCACATGGTTGCTTAAAGTCACCTGAGCTATTCAGTGACCATTTCTGCTCCCTGTTCACCCACACATTTTTTAAAGCACTCAGTCCAGTGTTTACTACAATACAGCTTTTGTACCTAAATACCTTGATACTTGTAGAAGTTAGTATGCTGGTGCCAATTCTAGCTTTGTAGGTTTTTTGAGATGGAGAGGAAGGGATTTTGCTTTTCTTGGGAATGATTTTTTGGGGGAATTTTTGTATGGTTTTGTTTGTTTTGTTTTGTTTTGTTTTTTGTTTTGTTTTTTTTAAAACACAAATAATTATATTATTGTCATGAACTCTGACTAGACATCCAGTCCAACAGACTATGAATTTTGTACTTTAGTCTCAAAGGATTTAATTTTATTATTAGTACAATCTGCTGAAAGTAAGTGGCCCCAAATTTTTCAGTCTGCCCATACTAAATGAAAAGAGATATCGACTTATGGAAACATTTATCTGAACTAAGTTATAATTGTCAAATGGTGACCTTATGAGACTGGATAAAGAAATAGGCACTAACATAGACTGTTACACTGCCATTAAACTGAAGGAGAAAAATAATGAGATATAAAGCAGATTTGCATTAACTAAAAACCAAACAAACAACCCACACATAAAATAAAAATAATAAACCAGTCTCCAGTTTTCAGTATTTACTGCACATAAAATGTCAGGTTGTTATTTTTACTGACATCTTTCTGAGCCTCTGTACATTGCAGTGTCCTCTAATAGAAATAACACTGACAGAACAGAAATCGTCTCATTTTCAGCTCTGTCTCCACTAAAAGTTTATTTCAGTTTTTTTCAATTACCAGTTTATCTCTGTGTGGAACATTATCCAACGTACGGCTGCTGAACCATAAATAATGATATCACTGTAATAAATAATTCTAAAAATCAATTTAAAAGCAAAGTAATATGATGACTAATTCTTAAAGATGACTTTGCTCTGAGTTCTTACACATATGGTGCATGTTCACTGCACAGTTTACCTCTCCTGTACATTTGAACTACATGTGGATGGTGCTCCTTCATTTTCTCAACACACCAGTTGTCAGCATTATTGCTTAACAGAGAAGCAACTTCTCACAAATACCTTCAGCAGATTCTATTCTCTTCTGCCATCCCTAGAGGACCTGTCTGAACCTGGCCATTATGGATCTGACTTCATTCCCTTTGTCCTTGTGCTGTGTTCAAGCCATGCAACTGGTAATTAAAGCAGAATGAATCAAGATGGGGAGCTACCATCACAACAGGTAATTAAGCACTAGCAACGATAGAACCCAATGCACCGAGCCAGGGATAATGAAGGTTGTTTTTCATTGTATTTGTTCACTTTCCCACCCCCATCAGCTTTGCACTGTAGCTTCTCCATTACAATATCTGCTACTGAGCTCTCACTTTTGTGCTCTTCATTTCTCTCTCAGCCCCATTTTTCCAGCTTGCTGGGATTTCCTTTCCTGAAACAGTTGCCTGTGTGCGTGCCTCCCCTTTTCAGCAAATTGCTGTTCCTCTTGCAACAATTAAAGTCTCTATCCCTCTCTCCACATAATGAGCTACATACATATCAAATCCACTGGCTGACATCTATTTTCCTGGTGCTTTTTTAGGACATTAATTATGTTACTTTGACAAATTTTAAGTGTGTTCAAGGCTTGAGAGCATTGTGTGTGTATTACAGACTGTATTCTCTCACTCTTGTGTTTCCAGTTTCAGCCTGTGGCACAACCTATATTCCGTTTCTTTGAGATCAGACCTTCCAAAAGACTGGACACTTGCTCCATGACACATTTAGGGAAAAAATGATCCTCTTTGTGCAGCCTCTTTTAAGGAAAGATCTACTTATATAATACCTTGATTTTTTATGCTACAGAAGAGATACTCACAAACATAAGCACACACATACGGAAAAAAACCTCTGCTGAAAAGGTGAGCTCATGGAGTGTTCTCTGAGATGAATCCTTCCTTTTCTGCAAGGAAGAAAAGATCCACGTATTTCTGCAGCACCATTTTTCCTTTTTCTGCTTCCCACAAGAAAGAATGGATTTATCGACTCCATAATAAAAGGCTACACAGCAATGGAAAAAGATATCCATTTGATCCAGTGTTACCAACCACATTTACATAACATGCACATGCAACACAAATTTCTCTCAAGCACTTGTGCAATATGAATGCACCTCCCATTTGGGGCATTCACGCTCAGACCCCATTAAGTGTCTGCCTGTATAATTAATTGCAAGGTATTACACACACACAAACTGATGTTTCATTTTATCTAGGAAAGGATGAGTTTCTGAACTATAAACCACAACGTACTGACATCTTAGAAACTGCTTAACCTATGTGTGATACATAGGTCTGAATGGCAAACTCTTCTGGTGCTAAAAATGTTATCATATTTATCATATATCACCTTCCATGTCATTAAATTTACTGCCAGTTCATCATCCCAGTGTTAGTCTGGTGCTACCAGTCTGCTTTTGTATCCAAATGAATGAAAAATGTAAGTTAAAAAACCCAAACATGTTTGCTACCTTGAAAGAAGTGAAGGAATTGAAACAGACTGAAAGGAGTTAAACTCTCTCCTACACAGCGTCATAAAAAGAAAACTCTGACGTATCAACATGGAAGTTCTAGAAATTTATCATTATGTTCAGACTAGTAGAGAAAGCAATGAATTTTTTTCCTACCTTCATTTTTAAATCCTAACCATAAAAAAGTGAATGTAGACAACAACATATATTGTAAAAACTCAAAATCCTGCTAGGAATATATATCTTGGCTTGATTACTTCAGAAAGTTATCCTGCAACTTGAAAAATTACATCGTTCAGGAGTCTTCTAAACTGGATTCCAGAAATGACAAACTAATATTTTTACATTGTTTCCTTTTTTTTTTTCCCTACATACTTAGAAATTTCTACCGCACAAGAAATTTTTGTATTTATTTGTCAGATCAACTCTATACCATTCAATACACTTCTTCACAATGTATATGTTTAATTGACACAAGCAGTGCAGGACACTCCGGTTTGTCTACCTGCTTCTGACTGTCAAAACCCTTCTAGGAGTCATTTCCACGGTGGATGTCCCTGTGACAAGGGCTTTCTAGAGCCTCACACAAACTTAACTCAAATCCTTTCACATGTTCTTCACTGTTTCTCTGGAACTGGAGCAGCCTTACATACTTCAGGTTAAGCAAAACTCCAGCTTGGTCACATCACTGTTTCAGGATTATAAGACTAAACAAGTCTACAGATGTATGTCCTAGGTATTGAGCAATTGCCATAAATAATAAAATTCAACAAAAAACCCACAATATAAAACTCTACCTTTACTTTAGTCTCTCTTTTATGCACTAATGACATGCTAGGATACCTTATTTACAAACATATGGGCTATGCTATGCCTCAGTTACACCGGAATTTCTGAACTCGTAAGCCCAAATATCCTTTTTCACAGCAGAATATTTTACCATCTTATTTCAAGAAATAAGGTTAATTGAAGTTACTTTTTTTTTTGGTATCTCCTGATGCATATTGTTTCTAAATAGAAAGGTCATTAATAATTTTTTAAACCTTGTTTTTGAAAGGTCATTTGGGAAAGATGGAAAGGAGGTAAATTTTCATTTCTCTACCACCAGTGGAAATGCAAAATAAGAAAGATGGTTCATCTACAGTTTGCACTTACATTATCATAATCAAGATCAATATTTGTCATGTGGTTATAATGTAAAAAGATGTGTCAGATTCAACTTACCTATCACATCAGACGTCCATGAGCCACAGTTCTGCCTCAATCCAAAGAAAACTTGACCTGTTGAATATGAAGAAACATATTTTCACTCATGAGGAAGTCTTGTACTCTTTAGAACAGGCTAACAGGCCACCAGTTCTTGTGAGGAAGAACCAAAAGCACTTTAGCACTAGAGACAACTTAGAGTGCCAAAACTTTGTTTTCATTTTCTGTTACAATTCAAATACTTAAAGATAACTTAGATTTACCAGTCAGTCCCCTACATTATTTTAATATTTATAAAATGTTCACTGGGGTACAGCATTTAGTTTTAGGAAGTATCTCAGAGAGATGTATAAAACCCCCTGAAAGTTACTGATTGTGAAAAATTGGTACACACAAATTCTTATGGTGCCCTTGGAACAAATATGCAAAGACCAGAAAACAAAACATGCTATTCTTCCTTTACTTCTGCTTTTCATCTTATCTCCTTTCTATAAATTTTATTCTCTCAGAGTAAAGTCAAAAGAAGGGAATGAGAAAAGAAAGGAAATGGAAAGAAATAGTAAGGACTGTTGGGGAAATGAAGGGACTCTTATCTGCCAAAGGTACTATTATATCAATTGCATTTTTATAAAAGTATCTCTCTGAAAATTGTAGCTGTTAAATTTTTAGGTTTTTTATACTCACACAACCTAACTGAGATCTTGAACAGTTTTGCTGGAATTTCTTGATCTATGAAGCAAGGCAAACAAGACTCTAGCAGCCTGCATTCACTAGAAAGTAGACGGAAGTCAGAGGTGCACAACACTCATTAATGTATGTAAAATATATTCCTAATGCTAATATTCTTGAAAAGAAAACAGGTCAAGCTTTAACTCTCTACTTGCATGACAGTAATATAATATTAATTTTTATTAACTAACTGTGAGTTTGAGATGACACAATACACGAATCTACATCTTTTGGTGCACAGAACTGTAAGCATGCTATATTAGTTGCTTCCCAAGCGAAGCACAAAACAGGAATTCACCATTACTGACTTAAATTGTTTCACTGACTCCACTTAAGCAGCACAAGAGATCTTGTTTCAGACTGAGCTAAGAAAAAACATGCAAGTCAGGACTGTTCAACCTATGACACCTCACACTGATTTTTTTACGCAATATCTATTAACATGGGCCTTCCTATTTTTCCCTTGCTCACACGGATGCAGAAAACTCCACTGCATCGGAATGAGATCAGTAAGCAAAGGCTGAATCCCATTTCTAGTCAGTTGAGTGGCAGAACTTCCACTAACTTGATTGGGGCTGTAGCAGTACCTGAATGGCAAAAGATATCCTGTGTGTCCCTTTTACTTCCCTTGGGCTAGAATTATATCCATCAATATTTTAGGATATAAGAGGGAGAAAAAAAGAAAAAAATTCAGTTATTTGAGAGAGTTCAGAGAGGGGATTATTTCCATGGTTTGTTTTGTGGTGAGCCACATTTACACATAGCCAAGTACAAACAAGAAAGTAAGAACTAACACTGTTACATGCTGCAAGGAAAAAAGCAGCAATCTGCTTTGTATCAGGAAACTTCCTCAGGAATAATACTGTCACACATGCTTGCATGGTATGAAGAGGAAAGAGATGCAGATCATCAAGTTTCTAATACTTCCTGACAGCAAATTTCCTTGTCACATACTTACACCTTCATATGAAAGAATAGTTACACAACCGTTTGAGCTGATTTGCATCACTTTGCTGCTTCAACATTTTCCTAGGGAACATTTCAATAATTAAAAGAGACGAGCCTCAAGCCAGCTGGACAATGCTCTGTAGCTCAGATTATATGTATCCACCACTTTCAAACAAGCAACTCAAAGCTGATCCTCTGCCCCTAACCCTGCAGACTGTACTTCCCTTCACTTTACATTTCCTGTGGCTTGAATACTACCCTTGAAGTAGTATTTGCATTAGGTCCTTGGAAGCAACCAAACCTCTGTTTTTGAAACTGCTAGGAGAAGGAAATGAAACCAGCTCCTTTAGTCCCCTACTGTTCTCAGAAGGGTCTCTCTCACAAGTGCTATGGACTTCAGTGGGTGGTGCAGGCATTTGAGCAGGCTCTGCTCGAAGAGCCATGACTGAGAAGGGCTTTCACAGCTCTTCCTATGAGGATCTCAAAACATTTAAAAGGCGAGTGGCAGGATCTACACTCATGTATCTATCTAATCTTTGTAATCCATTTGCTAAGGTTTGAAGGGAAAAAATATTCTTTTAAAAACTTTTAGATCCCTAATATTTTTAAGAATATTACTCATTATGTTTCTTCTTTTAATTTCAAATATTGTATTTTCTTATGCACAGAAATGAAGTACCATTTCCTTTTTAGATCAACATGGAGTTCATGACTCAACCTTCTCTTTGCTTCTTTCTTTCAAAAGATCATCACCTTACAGTGAACAACACACAGTTGTGCAATACTAATGAGGGAAAAGGTCTTTGAGTGAATCCTATTAGATGTGCTCTTTGGTGTTTTTCTGTAATATGGCTGTTTACAATAGAGAACATTTTATCTTTGGACTAAACTGTCAGAGAAGGTAAACATGCAACTCACACAAAGCAACATATAATTTCTTAAAAGAGTTAATGCTTCAAAAAAGAGTTGATTACTGGGTGAGTGATACAAACTATTTGGCATGCAGTGTTGTTCCATCTTCCTCTTAAGGTTGTTTTACGTGTACACCATATGTGTTATTTTATTCTCCCTCAAATAACAATTTAAAGACCCTCAACTTTAAGTTATTATTCCCTAATGTGTGAGACAAGACACTTACAGTAACAGTTCAGATATCACAGTGCCTCTAAAGACATAGGCTTGGTCAGCCACTGCTCTGGCCCTGTGTAGAGCTTCCCAATAAGCAAGTCATGATAGGATAAGAAGAGCAAAACTAGATGTCCTAGAGAATAAACTGCTACCCTTCATGGAAAGGACATGCAAAGCAAAGACAATGGGGGATCCTTGTGGTGGAGATCACCTTGCCTGTGGCTCTCATGGGACCAGGTACCTCGAGGAGATGTTGCTAACATGAATTTTAAGAGAAATCCCATGACACTGCCTCTCTTTTATACCACGCTATAGCGTGATAAACCCCTGTGATTTAGCAATTCCTGTGTCATAGCTATGGTGCATAAGGAGATAGTAACTCAAAGTTGAAACAAAAAACCCAAAACACATGTGGAAAGATGAGCTCTTGATTTAGGTTCTAACTTCAATTTTTTGCACATCATACAAGACTGCATACCCTACTGTAGTGATCAACCAAGACAAATTTTCACACTGATCTGTGTTCTAGCCATGAAATGCTGTAAGGCACTAGATAAGGATTAGTTCTTTCATCCAGCGCACCAGGAGACCACTGGGAATTTATCTGAATGGAGAGAATTTTAGATAGAAACAAAAAAGGCAGTGCTGGTTAACATAACTCAGTATTTTCTTTTAAAAAGGAGTTCAATGGAATTGAAGAGTTGAAAGTTTGGGGATCTGAGTTATGCACTCCTTGTACACTCAGAAGATACAGAACAAACATGAGCAGTGCAAGCTTTTCCAAGGCTGTTTCCAGCCGAGGTTCATTATCTATGGACTTCTGCAAAAGAAAACCCAATCTCACAAACCAAATCAACTACCCAAACGTAAGAGATAAGAGATTGCCTAGTTAGATTGTGTAGATTTGCATAAAGGATACAAAAAACCCCCAAAACCTCTCTATCAAACCACTGTCATAATGTTGTAAGACCATTTTACAATGGAGACAGTGAAGACTGCTATATGCTCCCTCTGTTCCTAAGAAAATGCCTTTTTTTTTTTTTTTAAATGAAAAACAAACAAAATCAGCCTTACGAAGAAACATTGAAATTCATGGCTGTCATTTTGGAATGCTTTATCTCTAAACATAAAAAAGACTGATTAGTTTTAAAGTCGTGTTACAAGAAGCTAGACCTTGTTAATTCACTAATGTGACTCTGAGAAACATTGTGAGTTAACACATTTAGATAAATGAGCAAACAGGGCAGAAGTGGGGGAAGGAAAACAGCTGTGAAACACAGCTCTACATCGCAGTTACCAAAAGCTAAAACTAAGATACAGTTGCTAAAGACATGATTTACATACATTTAAAACATTTAGCTACAATTAATCATACTATATTAACATTTTCCAGTATCATAAGTGAATTTATGCAATTACTGTGCAGACAAATTTCTGATGTAGCAAACAGAAAGCTAGTGATGCAAAATGCAGAAACTTATTAAGAGGCCAACAACCACGAGCTGCCAAAGTCAGATACCACGTGCTGGAAACAGTGATGCAGCACCTGTACCATGCCAGAACAATTGTGCAGAGGAATGATGAAACCCATAGGAGCCTTGCATCTATCAGGCTCCTGTGAATCACTTAAAGAAGGAATGAAAACTAAACACACCACACAGAATTACAAAATGAGATTGGTGCTAATGACATGCCAGGAGCAGCATTAAAATGCCAGGAGCATTTAAAAATTCATGTGTGAAATGGCAACAAACACAAAATTCTTTGGAGCACATGTGGGCCAGATGCTTTGTCGTGCCAAGCTGTACTCCCACAGAGCCAAACTCAGAGAGGAGGTCTACGGGCTCTTCTTCAAGAATGTTCCTTATTTATACTGCTCTTTAACAACCCACTTTAAAAGTCAGGTGGAGTTCTAGATACTCAAAAAACTAACAAAAATATTTAAGCGTCTAAATTTCTGTTTATATATATATATTTATAGATTTCTGCTCCAAACTTCTACCAACTGTTAAAAGTCTGAGTCAGATTGGATCACTACACATGTTGTAGATCTCCACATCATGGAAGGTTCTTAGTTCTGTGGCTTTTCTTCTTTGCTCATAAGATTCTTATAATTTTGTTTCTTTAAATAAAAACTTATTTTATATCAGGTAATGAAACTAAATGCCTTGGGATAGCAGCAACAAAATATTTTAGCTTCTTAGATTTCTTCCCCATAAACTCATTCATAATTTCAGAATTATAAAACCATAAAGGGCTAAAATAAGACAAAAATATGGATTATTTTAAAGACATCTTTGTTACCTTTTAGAACACTTTACCATCTGTAGTGTCTCTGCTTGTCAGGTTTCACAATCTAAGATCATAACTGTATGTGCAGGCTCTTTAGCCTTCCAAAACAGACATACAAAGAAAGTCTCAGAAATAACACCGTACATAAAGGCAAATGGCTTGGGATTCTCATACCTGCTGAAACACTTCATTCACAATCACTGACTAAATCCATTATAGACACTGACAGCTTTAGATCTATGTATTACATTCTGGGGAATAAATGCCACTACATAGTTAGCCTTTATAGAGAAAACCCTTTATTTTGTGTATAAATCTGCGTTTAATGAGCCTTGAAAGAGATGATTGCTAAATAACAGCCTGCTGCATTCAAGCTCAACTGCCTCCAATTATATTGTTTATAATTATATAATTGTACAATATAATGTGTGTCCAACAATCCCTATGTTTTATTACTGCACAGCACTATGACACCAGTGTAAATCACCTTTTCACTTTCACAGTCAGCCTCTTTCATTTTGCTTAGTCAGCCAACACAAATGCACACAGAACTGCACTTTTGACTGCTGAATGCATCAAAGCAGCTTACCAGCCTCAGCAGAAATAAGAAAGTAATGGAAGTGGTCAACGCACAAAGATGAAAGGGGAAAGAAAGGTACTGTCTATACAAGGAAGTGAGGGAGAAACAAAAGGGGAAAAAATAATTAGTTTAAAATTATATATGTTGTTTATGAATTTTGTTTCTTAGGGTGTTTCTTACTGGCAAATGCTTCCGAATATCCTGCCTATCCAAAATACCCATAAGATTCAGAGCAAAGCAGCTGACATTGGGAGGTAATATTCTTTGCTTTATTCTTACTCCTATGTGGATACTGCAGCACTTGCTGTAATGGCACTAAAATTAGCAAGAACCTTATTAGCAAACACACCATTATGCCGTTAAACACCTACACAAACCTCTCTTCTTTCTCCACCTTCAAAGAATAACATTTCTGCTCTCTGTTCCATCATTTGAAAACTAACCCAGCTTTTAAACAGCAATTTAATACATTGGTATTCAGCATATAATTATAATAATTCCTGCCATAGAAATTTAAGCCCCAAAGTCATCCATAAAACTCCTTTTTGACTTAATAGGGACAGCATTTCTTTTTGTTTTGAGAAGTCTTTTTGGATACACCTTCCAAAATAATAGAACTCTCATTTTTAAATGTGGCATAAAGCCCTATGCCTCCCTCCTCTCTTCAAGCACACTCCCCACACAGGAATTTCTTCTTTTCTGTTTAGTCCACAAGTCTTCACAGCCACACTTCCTGGCCTTTTAATCAGGGAAGCTCCAGTACCGCAACTCCCTGTCAGAAAGGCTCCCATCAGTCTCCTCATCAGCGCAGGGCAGCACACAACTGGCTACTACACTCACTCCTCTTTTCTTTTTGCTCTTGGCTGCCTGTAAAGCTCTGACTTTGAGTTGGTCTCAGATGACTTTTCAAGCTTAGCTTTACTCCAAATTAATACACTGAATTTTAATAATCTGAAACTATGATCTTTCTAATGTTTTCAGAGTCATTACATGGTTAGTAGTTGAGCCCTTAAAAGGGACTTCGGGTGTAGGGCTTTACATCTTCGGAACTATCCCAGTCTGTAGTCCTCCCTCATCAGCATTTACGCACCTTTAAAACTAGTGCACTTGGAGGAATATGTACAGCAGGATACCTCTGCCTGTGCTTGATGACTCAAATAAATGTCTTCTGAAATTCACCACTATTGTTATTTTAACAACTTGGAACAATTTACCAAACTGGGTGAAGTTGGTTTAAAACCATGATTAATTTTTTCAGTGTTACCAATAAAATTACTGCAAACACCTTCTCAGGTCAATTAACTTCAGTATTGCATATCAGTTCCTAAACAATCCCTTAACTAGAGATGATTACTATAGAAAAGCAAGGGACCTGAACTTCTCTTCAGTTTGGATACTGTTTTGAAACTGTAGAATAAATTAAAAATCAACATGTAATTATAATTATGCAGTTATTTTAAAAGAATAACTGCATGACTTTCTTTGATCTTGAGTAAATATTTCACCATTATTTATCAAACAATCCACTTTTATATGCCATTTCTTATAAAAATTCTTCCAACTGACCTTAATATAAATGTTTCTATTACGTTGAATAGAAAAATATCAGGTAATGAAAATCTATCTCATAGTTTTGTAAAACTGCTTGATACAGCAAAGAAATCCCACATAAATGACAATATTAACTTGCATTTAGATTCAGCAAATAATTTCCTATAGACAGGCCAACTTGTTAAACAGAATCCAAGCAGAAGCCACCTAAAGGAAACATCCAAGGGCAGGAGGGAAAAGGTGCATTGAATAGGCAGCCCACACATTTACCCCAACCACTGGTTCTCTTGGTTACTGCAAAGAAGCCTGGGTCTGACTGTGAGGCCACAGGAAAAAGCAACATGCTGTCAGCACAGGACATAGCACCAATTTTCTTCCCAGCACAGCTTCCAGGTCCCCCAAACTACTCAAATACACCCACCTAATCTCCAACTGCTGTGCTGCCCTAACTAAAATAACTGGCAGAGTTGCTCACTGTGCCCTCCCCAGGTGCTTAGCCAAGGTGAGCGTCTGGGCACCTTGCCTTGAACACTGGTGCTCATTACAGCAACAGGAATGATACTGCTGATGAAAGAGATGCTTTCTGCTAAACTGTGAGAACATATATACACCTTTAAAGTTGTTAAATAAAAGACCATATTTCTAAAACTCAGTACTTTGATTTGCCTTCCTGTTTTCAAGTCTCTGGGATTTACTCTTCCACATTTTGCAAGCTTTTATGTACAAAAATAATGGCTATATGTTTTTGTTTTGGGGTTTTGTGTGTGTGTGTGTGGGGTGGTTGTTTTTTTTTTTTTGTTTTTGTTTTTCTTTTGTTTTTTTTTGTTTTTGTTTGTTTGTTTTTGTTTTTGTTTTTTGGTTTTTGGTTTTTTTTTTTAACAAGTACCAAGTGTTATCCTCATCCTTTTCCCACTTTGCTGCAGGGGAAGGAAGGGTGAGCATTGCATTAAGGAGAAATCACCATGCTGAGTGCAGTATCTTGAGTATGTTACCTGGGAGTAGCTCCACAAGACTCTGCACTTGCTGTTCATGAGCAGTGCCTGATGCATGAAGTGATGACACACTGTGTGTTTCAGCATTTTAAATAAACAGGCATCTGAACTCTGTCTCACCCGGTTTGTTTTCAAGCAGAAAATTAGGTCCAAGCAAAAGAGAGAGGAAGCACTTGGTTGGAAAGGGAAAGGCAGGGCAGGGGCAAATTCAAAACTGGCTGGGGAGGCAGAACAAACCCCGTAAAAATTTGTTACCAGCTGAGGAAAAAATATATATCAGGAAAAAAGAAAAGTCAAAGCAGGTTATGTCTTAAATTTTGGGTCAGTTTTCTTTTACACATATACTGCATTACCTTTGAAAGACTTTTTCAGTAGATCTATCTGCACTCACTTCTGCTTCACACTTCTGTAAAGTCAGAACTGTCATAGTGATTTGGATTTTGTCCACGTTACTTTAAGGTTGTTTTTCTGACTGCTATATATGGTCTCCTTGGACTCCAGAAATTACTGAATCTGTGTTGTTTTGAACTTTCAGAATATCCATGTAACACATGAAATTGTCAGCTGTGTCAGAACTGCTTCAGAAGATTTTTTTTTAAAATTTTTTATTTTTTGCTATCCCTCTCTGCAGAAGTTGTACCATTAACTGAAGTAGTCATGGTTTTAAAAGAAATAAAAAAATATTTGTAAGCAAGTATGTTTAAACAGTAGTGTACATTTCGATTCAAATGGAAAAAAATAGTGAAGGTAGAAAGAAAAGCAGACAGATAAGTATATCAAATTTAAGAGGAAAGAAAGAGTCTTCCTGTCCTACCCACTGATAAAGGTCAATTTCCATTACTTGGAGCTATAAATTGACAGTGGGCGAGAAAGCAAGTGGAAAAGAATATGCGTTAGATATCAGAATTTTTACTGAGAAATAGAAACCTGCTACTCTGTAGATACTAGACATACCAAACACTTCAAATGGATATCAGCTTACTACACATACATGTGTGAACTGTTGCTTCCACAGACACTGCTGCCACATACAGCAATTTACATTTTGGCTTTTCCATTTACTCCAGAAAAAAAAAAAAATCTTTTTAATTTGCAAAAGTCCAGGAAAATGCATGTTTAGCATGCCAGACTATAGACACTTTAAGCCCTGAATTTGCAAAAGCTTAAATGAAATCTGAGCAATAAGAGCCTTCTATAATGTATTATTTCTCCTAGAATATGGGGGGAAGATGCATAACTGAAAGACTTAGCGCAGCTGTGTGCAGGTGCACACCCAGCAACTGTATTGCTGACATATAACAGTAGCTGTTAGTTATTTTGACTTCTGTCTCAAACAATCTGAAAAAGTGCTCAACTGTTACCAAATTTTATATACATGAACTTCCTTCACAAAGGTGAAGTATTACAAGAGGGTAAAATATTCTTGCTTCAACAACTTTATCACAAAATCTATCTTCATTTAAGATGCATGTGAATGTAAATTTTTCACGTCTCCTTTCCTTGAACAGTCTTGTACCAAAAATTTTCACAATAGGTTTTTTCAATTTATTTAGTTTTACACAAAAAGACTTCAAACATATTTTTCCATCTCTGTCTTTCAGGCAACCCAGCAAAACTGAAGGAAAACTATGTTCTGTTTTCTTCCCCTATTTAATAGATATTCCCTGATTAAAACAGCAGTGAAAGTAGAAGTCTTTATTTACAGGTTCATCAAGCATGGTATGCCTCAATCTGGGTTTGAAAAGAACCTGTAGATGCCACTATGTATTAGAATCCATAATAATATATTAAAAAAAAAGAAAAAAGAAAATCAATAAGATTCAATTTAACAGAACATGCTAAAATACTTCTTAAAAGAAATGGAAATGAATAAAGATAAAGGTAGAAGAGGAGTCTATCCCTCATATTTAATTTTGATGTGTGCTGAGCTTCATGTCCTTGCTGACAGCTGGCAGGTAAACACATTACTGCAAGTCCCCAATATACATTCCTTGATCAAACACTGTAAGTCCACAACAGGAATTTAAATGTTCATGTCATCTTTATAAAGTACACAGACATGTGCAAAAACTATTCTGCTTTTGCTGAAAATGCCCTTCCCTCCATGCTTTCTCCTTTCTCCCTATAAGCCTTTCTTTCCTTGAAATAATAGTTACAGTACCCAATAAAAATGTTATCATAATTTTTAAGGCTGTAGGGTATGAGGCAATCATCATTCATGACTGCATAAGACACAGTAATACATTGTTTAGCCATTGGTCATACACATTTTGGCTGTGCATGTCAGGCAGGGATGGGTTCAAATATTATAAAACTTGAAAGTGAACAGCTTTTCCATTTCACATGTAAAATACAGGGCTGCTTCCAAAGCCTAAATTCCTGGATGTGGTACTGATATCATGATCAGCTCTCTTTCCACATGGCATTCATCTGCAAGAAGTCTCAAAGATGTCAATGCTGTCATTCTAGGACCTTCATTTTCCACAGTGACATATTTTACTTCCATTACCTATTAGAAAGAAAGGACTCTCACTTGCCTCTGAAGCACTCGTAAGGGCTGGTTTTTGTCATGCTTTCAGAGCCCTCTGCTTGTGCCATGAGTCAGGAGAATTACTTCAAAGGCCAATGATTGTTCATAGGAGGTTATAAGATTATTTTCAAGCTTCACCTATGCAATCAGATCTTGGGTCATCTGGCAGTTATACAAGAGTCCGAAATGCCAACAGCTGTGTGTTTGGAGCCTGTGCCTAAAAGGGTCTTAAGCTTTTTGGAGGTAGTGCTTGCTTCTTGCAGGAACTGAAATCCAGCACTGAATGCTGCTCTCTCCCCTGAAATTAGTTATTTGCCTCTTAAAGCAGTTTATTTGCTCACTGGGAGAAAGGTAACTCTCTGTCTAACAGAAAGGACAAAGGGCAACCTAGTTCCCTTCTGTGAATTCACATGGCCTCTTTAAACTCCTCACAAAGCCCCACTGGGAAGCTGCTCTGAAGCATTTTTAGAACTCTTGAGTGTTGTTCTCCTTTCTGAAAATGCTGACATTATTCCCGTGTCTCCTTTCAAAGATTTTGTCACAGTTAAGACAGGGAGAGTTTCCCTTCTGGGCCCATCAGTATTTCTCTGGGCTGTCAACCAGGGAAGTTTCCAGCTCTAAAAGCATAAGATAATCTAAAAAAAGAGAGGTATTTGCCAAAACTGCCTGTTACTTTCCAGAAGTTCTTAAATCCTTATACTTATTCTTCATCAGTCTACTAAAACCATTCATCTGAAGCTTTATTTTTTGCCTTTTTTTTTTTTCTTTTTAGTAATACTGATTCAGTTTTTAGCTCTGTTCCCTCATACAAATGTTTCCTTGCCTGAAGTCTTACAGATTCTGCTTGGACTTTTTAGCAGGACACCCTTGTATGAAATAGAACATCTGTTTTTTCTTTTTCTTCTTTTTTTTTTTCTTTTTTTTAAACTGTTCTACATCTACTGAGCTAACAGCTACTAAGGGCTCCAGCCTGGTTTTGCACAGGAACTGATATGTCCCGGGTACCCACAGCATAACTCATTCCATGAATGAAAAAATTGTCAAGGAACAGCAGAACTATGAAGCATGATGCCTGTGTTTTTAAGCAGCTCTTGAGGAACAAGACTGGGTTCAATCAGGCAGCTGAGATGAGCATGGGCTGCTCAGGACCACCACTATTTCCATACAAAGCCACTTCAGCCTATATTGACTTTTGAAAATAAGTATAGCACAGACACACCTGCTATGGGTTGTGTGGAACCAGCCTGGGTCCCAGGGAAATTTATTTCCCCAGACTTCAGAGTGCAAGACCCACCCCAGAGTTCTTGCACCCCAGAGCTGGCCCTGGAAGCAATCTGTCCACATCCACACATACTTGAACATGATCTGTCAGATGGGAGGTAGCTCCCTGTGGGTAATGTTACCAGTGGCAGCACTGCCTCCTGCCCTGCACCAAAGCATTGTTACCCTAAGGGAACCTGATCCCATGCCACTAAGGCTAGAAGGAATGAGGACGTGCACTTATCTCAGCCTTAATGGTGGGAGAACGTCACCAAAATCACTGGAACTGAAACTGCACCCACACGGCCACTTCAGATACAAGTCTCATATTTTCATGAGGAAAGCAGGAATAGGGGAAGTTTTTTCCTTTGTATCTCATGTATACTCAGAGATACTTTCTCTATGAACAGTCAGTGAAAGAAAATTTGAAATGCAATGGTCTGATGAGGTCACAGATCCCATTAATTTATTACAAAATACGACCAGATGTCTGTGTTCTGAGGCAAACTACTACATGGAAAATGGTGATCCAGGATAATGTAGTACAGCTACGGTACACTTAGAAATTATAAATACAAGTATATTTAGGTGGGGTTTTTTTAACATCTTGGTTTAAAGAGATTCTGAATCCCCTAAAACCATGCTATTTTTCTGTAATTCATGTAACAGCCTTATTAATTCTATTTTAAAACACATAAATGGATCAGATTTATTTTAAGATACAAATTCTAAGAAAAACAAGGGTTTATGTGTCTCATAAATGTTTATTTAATCAGGGTATTTCTTGATGAAACATTCTTGCTGGTCTCACACCTCCTACTTCAAGAAGATAATTATTAAAATAATCTTCAACAAGATACAAAATTTGGAAACAAGACCTATGCAAAGTCAGGAATTTATTACTATCTCTTCCAAAAGAAATCCATCCTAGAAAGTACAAAACAAAGATGAAGAAAACCTGGCACTGTTAATTTAAAACCTTGTACATTGGACTAAAGATGAAGGTGCTGTAACATGTATCCTGGCCTGTCACATAAGTGTTATTCAAAAAGCAAAGTCAGGTCCTTAATGGCTACATAAAGTTTTTTTTTATTTTTATATTTTAAACACAAGTGACAGTGTAACATAAACCAACTTATGAGATCAATATTGAAACTGTTAGAATAAGAGGTATCTCTTATTCCTATCCACAAAGTAATTTAGTCCCTCTACATCCCACCATCGAACACGATAGGTTTGATCTCTTTTTAGTCTGAGATTGGCCCAAAACAGAACAAAACGTAAGAAATCATGGGCAGCAAATTCGACCATAAGCGAAGACATCTTGTGTTTACTGTGAGGAACCGAACACATCTCTGAAAATACAGCTCTGTTAATGAATACCTTTTCCAAATAGTTGGTACAGAAGTTCTTTATAAGGTTGATACGAAACCACTAGACAATAATTAAGCAGGCTCAAGTGATGTAAAGATAGCCCCAAAGCCTTAGATTAAAGTAGAAAATTTTCCCTTTCCCAGGTACTTTGGAAGATGACTTACAAGCTGTCTTCCACAGATGCTGCTACAAGCAGTGGTGTGAAAAAAATGGCCACAGCATTCAGCACCATGAAGTCTTTAATGGCTTTGATCAAGCTGCAGCCAGTTTCCAGAGAGACTATCACAATTTACAGAGGTGGCCAGAGCTGGCCAGTTTACCCTGGGCATCCTTTCTGCCTCCAAAGCATCTCTGCATCAGGAAAACACAAAAATGGCTTCTTATTTCTCATCCTGTTTGGCCCCCAAACCCTCCCTATGCTTCTGAAAAGGCAAGAGGGAAAGAAAATATCTGTCAGGATACTTCAGTACAATTTTTTCTTGAAAGAAAGGCTACAACATCTCACAGAGAAGATCAATTCCCTATAAAAGGATAATACTAGAAAGATATTTCTACTCTACACTTCAAGGGCAAAACCAAAGCAAAGATCTAAAAATATTTTCCAATATGTTACATGTAGCATGCTTTTTAAGTGAAAGAGGTCTTTGGATAAAATGCAAGGGTGTTTCTCTCCTCAGTATGCAAAAATAAATTCTTCAATTCCACAGGACTCTTTTTCACTTTTCCCCTAATCTGATTTATGAGGTCTCTAGTAATGATGATTACTGTTAGTATTTATGGTGCCATAAAAATATCATTGACTTTATTTGAAAATTAGTTCAGTCTCTTCTTCTGCCCTATCTATCCTCTGGCCTGCATTTGCATTGATTAGTATCAGAAAAGAAAAATCAGGGAGATTTACCCACCTAAGGTCTAAAACTCTATAAATTCTTTCTCAGAAGAACCACAAAGATGCACCAGTAAGTTATAAAACCAATAAAATATCTCCTAGAACATAAAGTTTCACAAATAATTTTCAGGCAACACAGACATGTTTGTGAAAATTCAGTGAATTTTGATATTATGCATTTTGAAAGTTGTAGGTCAAAACCTTAGTGATAACAGCCTCAAAAATACTATTCTTTTTGGTGCAATTTTAGACAGCTACAAGACGGGCATTAGGAAGACTTTCCACCGTCAAGAGTGTTTGATTTAAATTAGTTTTTTCCCAAACCCTTTTCTTCCAAAAACACATTTGCATGCTTTTGCTTGTGAATGCATCCCTCATTAGTTACTAGTAAGGTCATAACCCAGCATTGCTGCAGAGCAATCAGAGCACCATGATAACACCTGAGTTTGGAACACCAAGCCATTTTACTGGATTCTGGCAATATCCTGAGGGGATTTCAACATCATATTTAACCTCACAACAGTAAGCTTTGGGATACTGAGTTGTAGATTTTTGTTGTCAAATCACATCCCATAAACTTTAAGATAGACTCCCTCAGCCCAAACATGAAGATCTAACTATAAATAAAGCATGGAGATGAGAGATGCTGAAAAAATGCAGTTCTTTACCTTGTCAACAGTTTCTGGCAGATTTCCATTAAAACTTCAAAGACATGCATAGCTGAAGGTAAATCAAATAAATGTCTGATACTACCGGGAAAGGTCTGAGTCTGCAAGGATCACTCAACAAACCACATCTTATGTTCTATGTCTTGCTAGAGAGAACTCTAGAGTAATAGATTATTCATTAAAACAAAACAAAAAAAAAGAAGATGTTAATTGGAACAGGAGCCATCAGTATGAACACCATGTGAACATACATAGTAAAATATGAAACATGTAAACCTGTTTTGGGCATTCTGGTTTAGGTGCTTAAAAATAACCAGTGTGCATCTATATAATTCTACCTTAAACCAGTAAACACTGTCCTCTGAATATGTAGCTTTAATGGTCTTGTAGAAAAAGTGTTATTGTTTTCCCATGTTTTCCAGACTGTCTGAAATCTGCTAATTTTTTCCAAGTTCTCAATTTAAATATTTTATACTTTAGAAAAAGAAATAGACACACAAACTTTCCCTGACCACATGTAAATTCAAATTACTATTCAGAGAAGCTTAAGTTCTGACTAGTTGATCTTTCCTTGTAATTCCTATTAAATGACAAAAAGATCCACTATGCCTACTTAACAAAATTCTTCAAGACATGACAAGCAAAGTACTGGATACTATTCTGAATGACTTCAGTCCCAGCCCTTTAATACCATTTGAACACTACATTACTGAGACAAGTTGTCCCACTTATTATTCCATGTGATGGAACCAAAACTTAGCAACAAAGTGAAAATTTAGGAATTCTGGTGGACAAACTTGCCACTGCTCTGCAGTCACAGTCATCGCCAACACTACATTTGACTGGGCAATATTTCCCCCCTCTCCAAGCAAGGTAGAACATTTCCAAAGAAATCCCCCTGCCACAACCTGTTTTGCACTTGCACTTGTGTGTCAGCCTTGCTCTGCGGCCCTGACTACCTAAAAGCAGGAAGGGAACTATTATGGTTTAACACTAGCCAGTAGCTAAGCCCCTTGCAGCCACTTGTTCACTTCTCCTGGTGGGATGGCAGAGAGAATTGGAAGCATAAAAATGAGATGAGTGGTAGATTGAAATTAAGACAGTTTAACAGGGAAAGCAAAACAAGGAATGCATTCACCACTCCCCATGGGTATGCAGGTGTTATCTCCAGGCAAGCCATGCTCCATCATGCCCAATCATGACTTGGGAAAACAAACGGTATCAGTCTGAACATCCCCTTCTTCCTTATTCTCCCCCCAGCTTTATATCCTGAGCATGATTCCATATGTATGGAACATTCCTTAGGTTCAGCTGGGTTTGGCTGTCCTGGCTGTGTCCCCTCCCAACTCCTTGAGTATCCCCAGGCTCCTCTCTGGTGGGGTGAGGTGAGGAGCAAAAGGGTCTCAATGCTGTGAAAGCGCTCCTCAGCAGAAACAAAAACAACTCTGTATTATCAACATTGTTCGCAGCACAAATCCAAAACAAAGCCCCCCACCAGCTATGAAGAGAATTGACTCCATCCCAGCCAAAACCAGCATAAGAGCAAAACACAGGGGTACCTTGCTACAGTATACAATATTGTCTGGTGAGGGCTATCCCACTTACAGAGCAGAGTCTGTCGTGGAGTATAGAAGCAACAGAAAGACACAAGCTGCAATTCATAGGCTACATGGCAGTACCACTGTGAAAAAAGCATTTTAATTTGTGTCTTGAGGGATATCTTGAAGTACTGTGCTTTTTGGGGACTGGGAGGGAAGGGACAATTCAGCTGAAGACCCAACCATCTGAGAAAAAATAACATAAAAATTTAGACTGAAATAGCCCTGTTTAATTACCTCAAGCAGATAATACATTCTCTAATGAACTTCCAAAATATCCAAGAATGTGCAAAATTACATACAGACCAACTATTCTGAAAGAAAAAGATAACTTTATATAGTTTATATGGGCTACTCTTCAGCTACATCTATTTTTGCTCTCAGAGTAGAAATAAAAATACTCCAGGTAAACAAAATTAGGGAGACAATTATTTTGTTATTTCAAGTTTCTTGACTACATCTGTACTGTGGAAGCCCAAACATTCCAAGTCTCTGTATTCATTAATAAATCCCTGAACAAAAATGGTGAACATACCTATGAGAAAAATTCAGAAAAGTTTGACTGCATCCTGAGATGTTGGCAACTCTCATCATCAGTCCACCTGTGATTTGCTGCAGAAAATTGCTCTTGCATATATGCAAAGACACACACTTTCACAAATGTCTAAGCAGTTTGACTATCCCCCAAAAGTGCAACCAGTGTCCTCCGTGGGCACACTTACGCTAACTCAGGGATCGGTAACCACACCACCACCACAGCAGAGCTCAGCATGAGCTGCAGAGCCCTGCCAGCAAACCCCAGCTACCTTACAGGGAACAACACTGCCATCGCCAGAAAACAGCCCCAGCCTGCCCTAGCTCATATCTCTCCATGGAGCTGGATTGTGCAGAGACAGCTGGAATATCTTTGCACCTGCATCTTTTCACCAAGACCTTTTTCCCCTGCAGCTGAGCAGTAAGGCAGATATGCACTGAGCAGAGAAATGCCCACAGCACGTATATGTAGTTCCTCAGTTTTCATGCAGACCAAGCATCCCGATCCTATTTCATAGAACAATTGACTCCAAGCATTCAGGGACATAGAAAAGTTGTTCACTCTGGTCCAATTCTGCAAGTTGACCGTGTCTCAGTGACACTGAAGGTTTGGTTTTGGATCTTCTTAAAAATGAAAAGACCATTTTCTGCCTTGTGGTGATGATGAAGGTGATAAGTATGGGGATGGGGATGGGGAGAAGCTTGTGTTTCTACAGTCAGAAAGTAATCAGGGCTAAAAAGGCATAAAGTGCTACCCCTTACTGAAGTGACCTCAGTGAACCACTTCAGGGGTCCCAATTCAGCACGCATCAGGACCATTTTAGTTACACAACCTATCACCCTGACTTACCAGTTCTAACACCCAAACAACCAGCAAACACAACTACCTTCCCCAAGAAACCATCGTTTCTTCAGGCCTCATGGAACTCAACGCAGCACTTTCCAGCTTCCGTCTTAGGCTTTAACTTACAAACAGCGCATTACTTCCTGATTCTTCTGGTTCTTCTGAACCTTGCCCCAGCATACATATTTATGTAAGGCCACTGTGGGTAACAACTCAGTAGAGAAGTAAACAGGTATACACAGTGTAATGAAATGGTAAATCAGATTCCTAAAAAGTGGCATTTTGAATTGTAAATCCAGAGAATAGACAGGAGCCTTTGACTGTTAAGAGTTAGTGTTAATACTGCTACCCTGCATGAAAGGTGGAAAGTGTGAGTGCACGTGCTAGCGTTGGAAAGAGAGGCTATGTAAATAAGGGAATGGATGTAAGTACCAAGGTCTAGATGTGTATGGTAGTGAAATTTAACTATGCAATACATAGTTGATAAGATAGCTTATGTAACAGCTTACCCCTTTGGTTTGGGCATTCTTCTTCAAAGCACACAGAAAAGTCATAAACTGATTTTGAACAATGTAAGTATCTTCAAAGTTATTTGGTGCCTGCACACACCAGCTGACTAAGAGATAGGAATTCATTCTCTTTCCCAAGCCCTTTAAAAATAATTGCCTTTCATATGGACATTTCCCTAGTTGCAAATGACAGGCAGATTATCAGAAGTGAGGGTTTAAGGTTCTTGGCAAACTGCAAGGATTTATTCCTTTTATGATTCCTAGACACACTCCAAACAGGAGTACAGGTTTCAGTGATGAAAATGACAGCATGATCCCTCACCTCAAATGAGTAAAACAGCAACAAAAGCAAAGGTCTTCAGAAATGGGTAAATAATTCAGTGGTGACCCATCTGACAGCTGGACACCTGTAACTCCAATAAATGATTATTTGACATGATGTCATTGACTTTCATTAATCAACTACTCCCCCCAAGACATCATGCTAATTTAGTTTTAAAGATTCAATCCCATATTTCTTTCTTCATTTTTACCTGATAAGCTTCAAAACCATCCAAAAAATATTTTAGGACTGAACCTTGATGAGGAAACCTCAATCTTACATTCAAGTTATGTACTTATAATCCTTCCATAGTTGGAAACATCATAAATAGTTATATAAAATAAAAGAAAAGAAGTAATTACTCCCAACTGTTAATCATAAAGGAAGAAAAAAAGAGATCTAAACAAAGTGTTTTTATGTTTTCTAATATGGATGCTTTGATTCTGCAGAGCTCCCTTACCTGTGAATTTCTAAAAGCATTAAAAAAAATTAGGATTGTTTTATAACATGGATGAGATACTTTGCAGTATAGATAGATAACCATTCATCAGCTTCATAGTTCTCTAGGGTGTATTGCACATCTACATTGTACACCTGACTGCTAGGCCTGATTTTTTTTCTTTTTTAAGCCAGCGAATGACTAAAAAAGCCCACATAAATCCGACAACTCTCAGTTGGATAAATTTCTCAGAGGTTTTTACAAAGGATGTTTTATTCCCACTGAGAGCTGAAAGAAACACATACCTCATTAAATTTTTGCCAGATAAAAAGCTGTCCCCTCCTCTGTCCCTCAGATTTATCATACAGACAACTGCTGAGTCAGGTAGAAAATGATATTACAAAAAAAATGATCCTACAAAAAAGTGATCCTGATTCATAAGAAGAAAAAAGAAAAGGAGTACAGAGGCCTACAGGATGTAAGAAAAAAATGCATTGCTTAGAATTTGACTCCCTCGCTCAGTAGACCTAGGGAAAGCTCCTAGATATGAAGAAATAAAACATGTTATTTATACTGTCGTTTTGGGAGTATATGCATGCAGGTCTGGTCAGAGGCTGGTATTTCTACCTCCTCATTATGGACAGGGTTTTTTTGAAAGTCCATAAGGAAGTTCTCACAGAAATCCATATCATCATGGAAGGACAAAGTAACCACTGGCTCCTAAAAGCACTCCAGCATGAAGCTGTATGAAGCCACTGTACCCTCTGAGGGGCATGGGATGTGGCAATTTCCCTTAGATGGTTTTACTTAAAGAGTTTCAAAGTGTTGGCTCAATAATCACTTCTCAGTGGTGATACTTCAACCATCACTCTTCTTCAAAGTATCTTTTTAATACAGGCTGTTACCATATGGAGATTAGCAACAGGCTTTTGTCCTTCTAGTTTCAAGACTGGGACATGGCACAAAGACAACTGTTTTCAGTTGATTGATCTTCACCTGCGGAAGGGTAAATGTGCAATGAATAAACATGACTTTCAGGCTACCAACCAATTCTGTGGGACTGTCTCTTTTGGCTGAAATAGCCTCAAACCCAGAACAAGCTCAAGAACTCAAACCTCTCCCCGGTGGTTTGCTCACTGTGCCCACAAGGGCTTCCTTTTGGAGGGAGAACACAGCTACCATGACCAAACCATTATCACAAACGGCAGAGCAGGCTGGCAGTTTCCTAATGAAACCACATCCATGTCAGGAAGAATTCCCTACTCTGCCAAGCCGCAAGCCAGCAAACGCAGTTCCTGCCAGCCTTCAGCCCCCTACAGCCACCCTCGTTTCAGGGCCAGTGGTGCCTCCAACTCCTCCGTGACGAGACATTTCAACTGGCAGCCTACACATTCCATGCAACTCCTCGCACCCCAGGCACTCATGAGGTGCTGACTTGGGACCTTGTGCCACCTTGTCCCCACTGTCCCCATCCCCATTCCAGCCTCTGCCGCTGTGATGGCTGGATGCCAGGGACACTCTGGCACACAGAGTGTCTGTCACAGGCAGCCACCCTCATGCCTCTCTGCCATTCCAAGCAGGCCTGGGCTGTGCAGCCTCATGCGGCATCTGAAAAAGCTGGTCCTGGAAGGATCCTGCCAACTTTTTACCTATTTATTTATTTCAGTGATACACTCTGAGGCTCTGGCTATTATGCTGATGTGTGGTGGAAGCATTTTGGCACTGCCGGATGGGAAAGGTGGGTGTCCAGTTCAGGTGTGTTGCACACACCCTGCCAGATCCACACCCCACCCCCATTTCCCTTCAGCCCTGTTGTCAGTTCATAGTTAACACCAACTGTTCTCCTTATGCCTGGACAGAACGTAAATATCAGAAATAATTATAATACTTACTGACTATGTGGTTAGCACCAAGTGAATAACCTGCTGCAGTGGCATTTCTCCTACTTTAGGCAGGACATGCCAGCCATTGTTTCTTAATGTCACAAAGCGTTTAATGTTTCCATGTTGTTTGGTTTGTTGTCAGTCTTGTCAATGTGAGGAAAATGGAATTTATTATTTTTATACACAGAAACTGATTTCTGCCCACTGTTTGCAGAGCAACACAAAAATACATCAGAAGGCAAGGAAGACAGAGTCAGTCAGTGACAAAACAAACCCAGTGATATATAAATGAAACTAGATGTGAATTTTTGCACCTGTAAGCATCCTTTAGGATAAGTTAAATATGCTAGAAGGTGATTGACAATTTTCATCAGTCCTAAAGACTGAATAATTTAAATGCAGGGCTTCTTCTCATCTAATACAGAAGTGCTGAGCACAGAATCCTAAACAAACACTGTTGAATTTAAATCTGGTCTACAAAAAGTCTGAAATGGAGGAAACCATTTAACCCCACATGAGCCTACATGCTCTGTGATTGCAGTACCATCTGGTTACTGGAAAAGCAGCAGGAAAATCTATCCCTACTGCAAAGGAAGAAAGGATAAGGCATGTTAAACACATCTGAAAAACAGTGCCAAGAACAAAATCTCAAGCTCTGTAACTGTGCTAGTGTTAGATGATGACCTGTGTTTGCCTTGTCTCATTATAGCTAATGTTAGTGGGAGACAAGTTCAGATCCTAATGCATCCTAATAGTTACCATCTTCCTGAAAAATCTAGTAAGAACCTGATAAAACATACTATCATTTATAGAAAGCCTAGGAAGAGCTTCAGAACTACAGAGAAGTAGGAGAGCAAATCCTTTAATTTGGGGAGGTATCTACATGCACATGGATAGGCTCGCTATGTTCAGGCATTAGTTGGAGCCAAGGAAATCAAGGGAGATCTGCTTCCTCTGGTGTCTCAGAACATTCTAGGTTATACGAGCTGTTATTCCACCTCCATCAGACAGTCCTCAAAAGCCCTTACATAAGACAATATTTTCATCTGCTTTTCCCAACCAATATTCACAGAACTGAATTTCCATAATTTTATCTGCAAATTAATCCTAGGGGGGCCTTATATGGGCATTCTTTAACATCATAATCAGTGTCCTCAGCTGGTAACATATTAACTTAACTCTGGTGGTGGTATGCTGTGGGAGCTGGTCATCTCATTCGCTATTGTTTTATTATAAAACTGAGGCAAAATGAAATTTCATACTACTGCGAGTTTACATTTTTCTTTCTCTGTCTCTTCTCATATCTGCAAGACCCTTGCAATGTTGGACCCCAAAATATGATATCAGCAGAAAGGGATTTGAGTGGACTTTGCAGAAAGCCTTGGGCAACAAGAGTTGGGGAAAAAAACCTCAGTTTGAGAAACAAACAAGAGGTATCATCAGATGTTGATTGCCCTGCCTCAGCCCAGAGAATCCACACCTTGATTTCATCCAACCTCAGCAGGTACCTTATCTCTCAGTTTGTGTTCCCTGAATTCCTGCATCATGTAAACCTCGAATACCTATTGCACCCTGTAAAATCCCCTAAGATAAAGTGAGTTTATCCCCATGAGGTAACTGCTAAGACCCCAAATTTGTTAACCTGGGTTTTCCCTTATGTCATCCCCCAAACCCCCTATTTGAAATAAATTATAATAGTTCCAACTCCCTGTTGAATATGTAAACTCTAAACCCTTTGGAAATGAACCTGTAAATCCAATAAACCATTCCAGTTTCTTACCTCCCTTGGGATCGTCTTAGTTTTATTGACCTCCACACATTGCAACTCTGACACTTTTCTCAGACTAAAAACATCTTAATCTTCAGTCTTCCAGTGCATATAGTGCTGGCAGTGATAAAGCCATGTTATTTAACACAAAATGCAGATTGATCTGCCACCTTTTTTTTTTTTTAAATAAAATTTAGTATTTTAATGACTACATTAGACTAGGATTATGCTCGCTTGGCCCCAGCAGATGAACCTTAGGATTAAAGGGTGGGCTCAGTTCCGCGCACACTGTGTCTCACCTAAAAAATCCAATGCGCAGGCTGGAAGGTGTAAAGACCTTCCCCGGATCTTCGCTCGCGAAGACTGGCCATTATTATAGACTAGCATTACCCATTCAGTTTTAAACTTTACAACAGCTTGCTTAAACATGACCTCTATTTTTTGCAGCACAATCCTGATAGTTTTACACAAAACCAGATCTACTACAGGCTACTACTCCTTCCCTTAATGACAGAGGCTAGAAATATCCTGTTTGGGACAAGTTGTCTGAATAACCCTAATTGCTTTTGTGCCGGATGTTATTTGCAAAAGTAACTCTGACAGTCCCCTACCTGTCCATTTCTTTCCTCATCCCCATCAAATGGACATCCTTTATATCTAGCTACGATTATCTAGAAATGGCTAATTTCCACAGCTATGTTTTTGACAAATTTTCAGGAGGTGGTGTTTGCAATCATACACTTTCTCCTAGGTTATTATTCAGTTTGCAGCCACTGAAGTGCTCTCTATCCTTGTTGAGAAGGAGGTACAGGACTGCTGGTTAGACTCCTTCCAGGAAAAGGAATCAATTTCAAGCAACTTTAACTTCTGTAAATAAATATATGAACTTTTATTTACTCATTTTCTGTCCAGACTACTAATGTACACTTAAAGAGCACTTAGTTTTTCTTCAAAATGAGATGAATAAGCCACTGCTCAGTTAAAATCATACTGGTTTAGCACATGGCATCAATGTCTTCTTAAGACATGATCACAAATAAAACTATTTTGTGTTTGTGGCTTCTAGACAAAATAGTCTATTCTTCCATCCTGATTTTCATATAAACACATCAAAAAGTGTGAAATTCTTATGAGGATCAGAAGATGTCTTAATATAAAAAGTGACTTATACGCACATCTCTAATACTTGAAATATCTCCAACAATATTAACTTTAAAGCACACATTTAATGAATATAATTACTTCTTAAATAACTATTCTATCCAAAGTATGAAACATTTATCTGATTATGAGATTTCACTGAAGCCAGTAAAGCTTGTCTTTTTCTTTTCACAATGTGTCACTACATTTTTCTTCAGTTTTTAATCCAGATGCAATCTGGCATGACAAAAACTGCTGGCTTCCCAGACACAGTCTGATAAGCCAAATTCCATGCTAATTCAAACCCTGCTTCAGTGGGAGCATGTGGGTTTCAAAGACAGCCTCAAAGACAGCATACAACAGTTGTTGCTGTTGAGAAACTTATGAAGAGAAGTGAATCACCACAGCCAAAATAAAATTGAAGATTACTGGGATTTCTTTTATGGAGCAAGGATCTTGCATATTTCCATCTTTGCATTAATCTACTACATGTGTTTTTCTGCTTGCTTTCTTTCTGATATTACATGAATTTATGGTGATCAGTTCCCACTTTTGTTGCTGCTACAGCAAACAAATTAATTTTCAGGTGTAGAGCATGTTCTACTGGAAAACAAACAAACAAACAAACCAAACCCCCTCTGAAATCACACAGACATTTTTCTTCTGTATAATCCTAAGTGGAACCAATGCTTTCTTATCCTGGCTTACTTCACTAATAGTGAACAAAGAGGGGGGAGGATTTTTAAGGGGGGAAGGTTGTGATTTTTTTTTTTATTAAGTAAACATTTCCATTTTTATTGCCATAGTCTGAAGTTCTTTGCTCAGTTACAAATACAAGGCAACAGTGGAAACAGATTAAGGGTCATAGCCTTCCTCTCTCTATTTCAAATGTGCATCTCAGATGCACTGACAGTGATTCCAACAGAATTACACAGATTCAAACATACAAGAATAAAAGACAGAATAATCTAAATATAAATTTGGACCAAAAATCAGGCATACCTTTGCATAAAAGCTTCTGATAGTATGGCAGTTGGCAAAGAACATCTAGTTAAATATGCATGAGTACAGATAAATATGTATATAGGCTATGCTTGTAGCTGCAAAAATGTGAATAGAGATGAAACCTGTTTAACTCTATAAGAAGAGAAAGCAAGGGGAAAAATCAAATTGGAATCAGGAACACTTTGACAAAAATTTTTGCATCATAAATATAAAATACCCTTTTATAGACAGATACTCATGCAGGCAGACTTACTGAAAACTAGATACTATTGCTTCTGTCAGCACCTGATGAAACAGCAACATGTGCCTGTTATTTTCACCAGTAAGTTAATGTCCTCATTATAGTTTATCATAAAACACTTGTTAATATTCACTCTGAGCAGAAGAATAGCTCTGATTATGTCTTCATTCATTTGATTTTTCTCTAAACACATGGTCCACACTGGCTTGTTTTTTTTTGCTGCTGATTAACAGAGAACAAGTCTTGGATATAGCAGTTGATGTTAAGCATATGTTTTAGAGCAACTAAACAAATTCAAAAAAACCCCCACCAAAGTCGAAACTGTCATTTCCAGCATCTATAATAGAAGATCTCAGCAATGCAAGTTGAGTCTTCCTTCAAGATCTCTATTCTGGAATCACATTTCTCAGCTTAATTCTGAAAGCACCAGAGCAGGCAAAAGACAAGGGTGAGGTGTAAAGCACCATATTGTGAGCCTGTGAGAGGGAGGGGAGAAAAAGTAGGTGATAATCCCCAGAAGTCCCAGAATAGTAATTCAACGTCTGCTCAGATGAAGTGGATGATAGGACAGCAGCTGATGCAGTGAGTGAGCACACAACCCCTGGGATAACCCTTCTTTTCTCCCACCCATTCTCCCTCACTTTGAGGAGCAACATCTTCTAGTGACTTTGAGAGGAAGGAATCACCAACCTGTTCTTCCTCCAGGGGTCTAGGGGTGCCCAGAGCAGGGGGATCACTCTTACTAACCTCAGTAGTAGGGGAATAAAATATGTTCAGAGGATTCTTTATACCAGCTGAGAAGGAGACAGTGGTAAAAACTTAAACTTTTACTTCCTTTCTATCTTATATGACTACTGCTTGGTATAGTGCATATACTGGAAATGGAGAGGAGAAAGGAAACTTGATCAAAAGGATGTAAAGGGGAGACAATTTTCAGAAAGTTGGAGAGTTACAGCCTGATTGCATTTTGAGCCTTTAAGACTATGTCTAAGAACCACCATACAATTTAGAAAGAAAAGCATTGCCCCTCCTACAAGCAGTGCCTCTAAATTCAGTGTCTCATAATCCAAGCTGGACACAGTCCAGCTGCACATTAGACCTCTATCTGCAACCCCTTCACCATGTAAACTAGTTCATTTAAATGCAGCACCCTTTGTGCCTAAATTTTTAAAGCAATTTCAAAAGTATTATTTTCAACTTACACACAAGAAAAACAAAGGGGAAAAAAAAGTGATCTGTCCAAGGCAGCTTCTCAAACTGCACCTGTTCTCAGTACAAACCAGCCCAGGCCGGGCACATTTATGTGCAGCAGGAAATCAGATGCAGATACTCAAGGTAGACACGAACATGCCAGCAGCAACACTGCCAGCAATATAAAGTTATCAGCACAGTGCTCAAGACTATGCTGAGAAACAGGGAATATCAGCTCCCCGAACACCATTCTAACATAACTACGCCGTGAAAAAATACAAGCAACTCTAGCGGTGGGCATGGTGCCGGGACGAACCTACACGTGCTTCGGCACAGCTTTGATTTGACTGTAGGTGGAGCTCAAGAATGCCTATTTAGTACTTCGTTTTGTGGGATGAATACCGTCTGCAGTCACCCCAGCTCCCTCTCTAGAACCTTCAGTAGCCTTACAGCAAGGGCTAGCACAGCGTTTTTTAACAGGAATGACTTCATAGGGTCAAAGCCACAGAAGTGTATATTCAGAATAATGCATACTTGACTGAAAAGATGGACTGTTCTCACTCTAAATTACAGATCACTCAATAATTTTAACTACCCATCTTGTTAATCTTTTCACAGAAGCAACTCTATCTCCCAAGAAATCCTTTCTTCCCTTGTCCCCACCTAGACTCAGTCAATTCCCTGCAAATCATGCGGAAACAGATCACAAGGATTCCCCCCTCCCCCAAGCCCTGACACCCCAAGCACTACCAAACAAGTCTCCACTTACATTTATCCTGATTTTACAGCAGCAAAATTGTGTTCTTCAGGGGTCCTTATACTATGAGCAGAACCAGATCAGCAGCTCTTTAATTTGTGTGATTCTCTGATACCAGATCAGAGAAAAGCCATTAGAAACATTAGCTTCTTCAAATGATGTATTTTCTCATTGAGAATGAGATTTATACTAATGCACTCTGTTGTTAAATGCTGATATCTAATCTTTCAAATCTGAGTATGTTTTTAATCATTATTATTTTATTGTTTACAAATGCAAAATGAAACAAACATGATATGTTAAGAGGCACCGTATAGAAGCTTACATATAGTATTTTAAATATTTCAAACGGCATTTATTAAAATAAGTTTCTCTGTCTTAATAATGAGACAGTACATCTCAAGTTCTGCTCCAAGTTATACCTGTTGTTATCTCTCAAGACTGGATCCAAAAACTGTTCCACACTACTCCTCTAAAATGCTATCTGAGCATTACTGGGATCAAAATTTTATGTATGTGCTAAAAATGCAGCCTCACAAGGTACATAAGACAGGATCATAGTTCCAAAGCCAGGAATTCCAGCTGCAACCTAAAGGAATTCTGTACATTGTCATTCTGAACTTCCTAAGGCAAATATGGCCAGAGTGCTCCCACCTCAAAAACCTTAGCATTTGTGAAATCCCTCTTAGTCTAGTAGCACCATTTAAGATGCAAAGCCAATGTGCAACTGGCCCAATCCTGATTCCATTTAAAAACAGGGTTAACCTATATTAAAGCCACTAGTGGATATAAAGGGATTCTGTATTTGGAGGGAAGTCACAGCAGCAAATGCAACAGAAGCCAGAAGAGAACAGCATCAAGATTGATGATTTCCTGTTTCTTATACACTTATGACAAGTTTCTAATAATTTCACAGAAGTTGCAGCATCATTTGTGACAAAAATTATGAACAGAGCCCAAGATGTGCATAGCCACAGAACCAGTAGCAGAAGGGAGTGGCTTGATATCAATCCACTGCACACTGGTAAGTGCAAAGAAGGAAATCTACATTGAAGGAATGAACATTGCAGAGTGCTCACTGAGCAGAGTGCTTGATTAGCTTTGTAGCACTGAATAGGCTAGCCAATGCCACAAAAAAGGCAAATGAACAGAGGAAGACAATCATGGTAGCTAGCAAGGGAAACAATAAAGGTCTTGGAGGTTCTACGTAGAGTCCCAGAATTAAAAATAAAACTGTGACATTCAAAACTGAAACTGCAAAACAATGCTCAGAGAGTAGCATCCTTCAAACTGTTCTCCCACAGTTTAGCATGTGGACTTGTTGTTGCTCCTATTTTTTGCAGAAATTTTCTACATGCAAATCAAATTGATTTAAACATTACTGGCTCAAAAAAACACATACAGTGCTTTTCTAAAACACGTAAGGCCCATACTGCAAATATGCATATTTCTTATACACATACAACATTTACAACAGAGATACATTTCATAACAGAGCTCTGTTTTGCATATTAATTTTCTGATTTTGAAACTCTCAATTTTATAGAAGTTGGCCCAATAGCTAAAAATGTAGAACAAAGCTTAGAAAAAGCCCTCATTTGTACACCAGCCCATAATATGGTTTGAGTAGATAACCCCACCAGTTCAGCAACAAATGCAGGACTCATATATAAAAATATTAAGCTCTGGGAGTTCTGCAATATCCCTCTTATCCCCATGCCTTAGTGGCCAGGATATGAAGGACTCAGATAATCTTTATGAGCTAATAGAATAAGTACATTTTCTAGTTCATGCAGGCCAGTACCAGCACAAGGTAACCAAGTGCAAGGAAGGCCAAGGTGTGGGCTTAGACCATAGTCACGAGCAATAAAAGTCTCTGAAGCCTTCCCTCTTACACCAAGAGGGAAAAGAGTACAAAAACCAAGAACAGGAGTGGGAATTGGCAGGAAATTAGCCTGGCACATTAGTCAAAATGCTATCCCCTACGTAATGCTAAGTGGAGCACTTATCTCTGCAACCCTTCAAGTCTTGCTTTTCCACTACACAAGAGTAGCAGCAGGACTTCCATTAGCAGAGGACTGGATCCTCCTTAACAATATTCTCAGAACTGGAAACACATACTCATCATTCTGCATTTTTGTCATGCAAAATTAAGTTTTCATGAGTCAAAATGGAGAGACTCAAATCCCAGACCAGTTGACAGTAACTGAATTAACAAAGCATGAGTTGGCTAAAAATAAACAGCACCTCCCTCACTGTCTACAAAAATCCCTGTTCAGCATTAACTCCATTATAGTCTGCTTGCAACTTTGTTTATGCATTTTCTCTACCCTGCCAGCTTTAGACACTAAGATTGATCTGTGCAGTCTGTTAAATATATGCTAACTCATCAAACTCAACGTGTTCCATGCAGACACTTCCATTTCAACAATGCTTTCAGCAAAATTATTTTTTAGGAACAAGAAAAGCAAACAAAGACAAATACCATCAGATAGGAAGCTCAAAGCCCAGGTTCAAGTGTCTGAGCTGTCTCAGTGAGTGATACAGGATGTAAAACTATTTTGAATTGAACAGAGCGAAAACCTGAGGTGAGGTACCCCATATCATACCAAATGACCCCTCACCACAGACCAAACTGCTTACTTCATAAACCAAGACTCACATGTTCTGTATTTGAAAAGGGAAATGCATTGACAGTCAGACAGCAGACCAATACAAAAATCTTAGAAATGTTTAATTTTCCCTATGTTACCTGAGAAAAATGGAATTTAGAAGCCTTGGGGAATGAGACAAAATAGCAGCAGCATCCCCCAGCCAACCAGAGCCTGCCCTTGCAGTGACAGCAATGCAGATGCTTGGAGACTGATTCTTTCATCATTTCATCCATGCTGCTTTGCCTGTCCCATGTTACAGCGAAACACATAGAAATGAGAAGGAAAATGACCAAAAAAAAAAAAAAGCTGAATCCTTGGGTTTTGTCCTGCTTGTAAAGATCCACTAGCTTTTCATCAGGCTCAAGAGAAAAGAGCATTAAAATGAATTTTCAGAGTATTGCCCAATAGTTAACTGCAATTGATCTAGAAACTATAGTTGGGTATGAATTCACTGAAGTCAATTAGTATATTTTTACATTGTTTAAAATGCTAAGGAGAGATGTAATTGTCTCTCAAAGCATCCTGACAATGAACCACAATAAATCAAGTTAAATATACCAAGTGAGCAGCAGTATCTGTGGGGATTAACATCTACTGTATTCATAATTTGAATGACAGGAACAACTGACCAGAAAAACAATGTGGAGTTGAATGGCCTTTAAAATAGCATTTCACTTATCAACCACTGACACATCACAGCCATCAATTCTATTTTATCCGCTGTCCAACAGCAACCAGATGGACAGACAGAAAGCAAAGGAGAAAAATAACTAAGGAAAAATTCAAATTGTTTGTGTTTGTGTACCCAATTCTGTGGAAGTCAGTTGCACTAGGCAACATATCACATTTTATTTTCTTCAGGGAGCCTAGTTTTTTTATCTAAACTGAATCAAAACAGTAACATTATTATAACTTATTAGGTAGATAGATACTCCATGTGTCAAAATCATAATTTTTCTGTTGTAAGAAGTCTGAATCAAACATGGTAGTACAAAAGACCAGTTAACTAAGTTTAAAAAGAGGAAATCATGATCCACAAAACATCTACCCCTACCCTGAGTTTTTTTAACAAAATCCATTTTGCATTTTTTAAAGACACTGAGATCTATCATTGACATCTGGGAGGAGGACTGAAGGAGCAATACACAAGGGTAAGAAAATGGATTTTAATGCAGAGCTTGGATTTAAAAAAAAAAAAAAAAGGAAAAAGAATGCAAACCAAGCATTTGCAAAAAGATATTGTTATTGAAAATTCTAAACATAAAGATCACTAGCTTTGTTAGTTTCTTCAGTTTCCAGCATTTAATTGATGAAGAAGTAGAGTAGGGACACTTTCCCCACAGTTACTCCGATATAAGTCCTTTATAGCATCTACTTGGACCATCTTTAACTTCCTTGAAATGAGCAGGAAAAGAGCATTCACTAACCACATAAAAAGATAACATATGCAATACTCTTAAAAAACAAAGTCACAAAAGATTTGAAACCAAAATATTTTTCTTTGACAAGTATGCCTACTCACAAAGGAAGAAAACATACAAGAATTAAATCAGAATTTGGTACCCAATTTAGAAGCATTGCTGGGAGACCTACTTAATGCTGTAAGTATTCTCACTGACTTCAATGGGAATTGCAGTTCTAAGCACCACTGAACATTAAGCTATTTTTAATTAGTAATAATTTATGAAAGTGGAGTTTGCAAGAGGTACTGAGTCCCTCAAATATACTCCAGCTGAATTCAAAGTGCATCAGATATGGGATCAGCAGGTACCACTATCATGCATAATTTATTGTAACAGGACTTCTCCAGCATCCAGCAGCACTGCCCTGTGGGCTGCTCCTGCAGGCAGCTGAAAGAGCTGCTGAACAATTGGCCTCTTAGAAGGTTTTTGGGTATCACAGTTCCCCTGAGCTGAAAGTTCACTGCACAGCTGGTGAGGACAGCAGAGGGGCTTTTCATTCCTGTTTGATGTCACTTTGGCCTCTGAATTAAAGACAGAATTTGTGGTGCGGGTGCCATATGAATCCACTTTGAACTCAGAGCTGAAGTAAGAAAGGAAGTAATTTAAGTAATTCCCCTGGAATATGAGCCACTTTCTGCATGAGTTATTAAGACTTTTCAAGTTACTCGTAGAACCCAGTTGGAAGTAAAATCTGTCCTTCTGGGAGATCTTTTTATTGCTAGTGATACTGGAAAATACACTGAAACCTTCTGGGAAAACCAAAAATAAAAGTCTACTGGGAAAGCCATCACGTGACAGGAAAAAAAAAAAGCAACAGTCATTGCAGCTACAGATACCACTTGTGAACAGAAAACATACAGGCAAATGTTGAAGCACGAAGTACAATTTTTTTCATCTTTCCCACACCAGTTTGAATACAAATTTTGTCTTGGGAAAGTGTAAAAAGCGTAGTAAGAAACAGAGCAAAGAATCACTAGTGTTAATTTATAAAGATACTAATTAAACCAATTTTGCCTTGAGATGGCTTCTTACAGTCCTACCTTCTCCAGCAGTAATTGCATACTTTGAGCCAAAGCAAAGTACTCTGGGGCAATTAGGGGCAATTAGACCTGTAAACTAGAGACCTTATTCAGCACCACTTGCACAGTCAAAACTCCTGAACTCTCAGGGAATTCTGCATAATTAAGACACAAAGAAGGTGGCTCTTGAATTGCATCTGAAGAAATCTGATGCTAGAGATGGGATCTTACAGTGGCTGGCTCAGAAATATTACCATTATCCATCTCAGTGATATGTTGCAAATCAGGATGTAAAGTTTGGTAGATCAAACTAAAAGGAAGGCAAGCAGAAGGTAAAAAAGAACTTAACAAATCTTAAAGGCCTTTTTTGGGGGGAAAGATCAGCCCTTTCCAGGTAGGACAGAATCTTCTGACTTCAAGTCCTAGGACATGCTGCAGTCCTGAGAGGAATAGACCAACTCACCTGCCAGCTGCTGCCCTGCCTCCTCACCACTGACATAAGTATTTGTCTGAGTCAGTGCCTGGACATTTTACCTCAGTAAATAGGCTGGGGGGAAAAAAAAAAAAGTTGGAAACAAACAATTTTTGGTTGCTCCAGATTTATGCTGCCTCAGAGATCTACAATGCCAGTGAAAGGATGGTACCACAGTGCCTAGCAGACAGGTCACCACATACAACCATAGGTTTGGAGCACAAGGGCAGATGGGCACACGACAGAACCTGACAGAGACATGATGTGTGTCTGCTCCCCTTCCTCATCTCATGTCTTCGCCAGTATTCCTCCTTTCCAGCTTGAAAATGCTTTAAGCGACTGACAGCAGAATAAACCATCTCCTCGTGCTAAGACAAAAATTAAACCAGAAGCTAGGGGTGGGGAAGGGGAAAGGTAAAAGATAAAAAACATCATTGTTTGTTTTGCTGGCAAGGCATGCTGGCTGACCAGCAAGTGCAGGGTCAAAGCAAGGGAGAAGACAAGACCACCTAGCCAGTTTTGATGGAGGAGCAAACAGAATTACCAGTTTAGATGACAGCCACCTGTTGGATTAGGTCAGTAAATTTTTGGAACCTGAGAAGCTATTTCAAAGAGTGGGGTCTGCTTCTTGAGTGTCACTGTTGAAATATCACTCAGAAAAGGTTAGGGAGCTGGTTTAACCTCTGCAGGACAAGCAAAGACATGGTCTCTTGACCCCTCCATACATTTTTATAGAATGTGCCGCCTGCTTTGTCTTTCCTTCAAAAGACGTGTAGAAAAAAAAATTCTTTTAAATAATGTCCTTTTAATTTGAAGAATTTTCTTCTCTTTAAATCTGGACATAGAATAAGTATGAGATATAAAATTAATTTTGGATTAAGCACACTTCAATACAACACAGACAGAAATGGGAAAGATAATGAAGGACGCTGTTTGACTAGTCTGTACAAGACAGGCTTATTCTTGTAACTGTATGAAGTACACCTTTACTTAAATTGAAAAGGGATGTCAAACCTACTCAAACAGTCTCACAAGACATCTAAATTTATAAAAAACCCAAATCCATCCCTGAAGCTGGGCTTTTTTATCCAATTAATTTTCAAAAGTATGAGGCACATTAGCAATATCAGATTTTTAAGAATTTTAACTCATTGAAACAGGTGATTTAATGTATTTAAACAGTAATTTTAAATCTGAGATTTTTATTTACAGTAGAAAGGCCTTCAAAGTTTGACCATGCATAATGCAAATGTAGAAAGACAAGTGGAAAGAGAAGAAAGGTTCAAAGTTGTCGGCATAGTCCTTCAGTTTCCCAGACACATCCTACTGGAATGAAGCTGTGTCAGGGAAAGTTCACATGGGACATTAGGAAAAGGTTCTTCTGAGAGGACAGACGATCACTAGAACAGGCTCCCCAGAAAAGTGGTCATGGCCTCAACCCTGACAGAGTTCAAAGAGTGTCTGGATGTAACTCAGTTAGATAGTTTACTTTTAGGCAGTCCTGTGAAGACCAGGGACTTGGATTTGATGATCCTTACTGGTCTTTTTCAGCTTGAGATATTTTATGATTCTATACATGTTGAAGTCAGTGGAAGTTCTTACAAAAGCTCTTATGTATACCTTTCATTATTGCCTCTAATACAGATATACTGGAAACACAAACAAATTAATGAAGTAATTTTGATATTCAGAAAGTTGAACACAACAGTGACATATGTTAAAATTTGTGAAACTCTCTATATAGTTACCAAAGAGATTAAACTCAGCATGAAGAAGAAAAAAACCCACCACAGTACTTCTCATGTAAGAGACACATCCAAGAGGAAATTTGTGTCACATGAAAAGTATGAGAGAAATTCAGAAGTTTCAACTGCAACCTTCAACTAACCACAAGTTTTGCACTGAGTATAAAGAAAAAAAATAACTACAGATATCACTAGACAGAAGAGATAGCCAGTCTGATTAAAGTAACAATAAGAAAAACAAGTTTGTTTTTCATAGTCTTTTTCATAGATTTTTTGCAAGTACAACTTGCAATATATCAATTTAAAATATGGGGAACCATATTTTATTTTAATACTAAAACAGTGTGTACATATGTATGCACACACACTTCTAGAGAACCTACAGGACACAGTAGTTACATCAGCATGTGATGAACTGTCATAAATAGCTCTGAGTACTTGTGATAGAAACATCTCATAATGGAAGAAGGGGGTACTGGTAATTACCAGTTTTATCATGCCTGATTACACTTACACATTAAATCAGCAATCAACTGGAAAAAGGCAAGTGGCAAAAAATTCCTAGTTCTGAGGCTAGAAAATACAAAGGACAAGGGGAAAGCAAAGAATATATAGCAGTTTTATGAAAAATAAAGCTTCCTATGATGTGTTAATGGCAACTAAGAGGAAGTAGCATATAAATATAAGCAAGGATTATGGAACATAGAGAAGTGGAAGGGGTTCTAACCACACTAGAAACGTGACTAGAAAGCCCACCTTTGGCTTTACTTTATTCTAAGAGGCAAAGTCCTTGTCCTGCTGCCAACTGATGCATAGAATTCAATCCCCTTGAAGTTAATTACAGTTGTGCACCTTACAATAGCTAGTGTTCTGCTGATGATTCTCATGTCGGTTTCCTAGAGCCATTCTTCTTCTATAGATTACTTTGTTAAAAAAGGGTCGGTTTAAAAAAAGAACAAGGTCTGAAATGTTGACACAAATAGTTGACTCCTGTTGTTCATAAATGCAGTCCAGGCTTATTATTTCCTTTCCTCTTGAGCAGATCATCCACTCAGTCTAATGCTAATGAGTCTCTTGGTTGCATTTCAGATATATCAGTTTTGGTCTAGTGCCATGTTCTGGTAAGAAACTTTCATATTTGGAGTGTGCTATATAACCTGTTGCTCATCAAACTAAGCACATCCAAAAAGTGTCTATCAAGAAGAGAGCCATGCTCCTAAAACCTGAAGATTGATTTATGCCTCTTCTCTTCATATCAAAATACCATGCATTTCAAACTGGGTAGAAGCTGCATACCTAGAGCATTTATGGAAATGATATGTTTATTTTGCAAGAGTAGATAGCAGGCATTTGCCAGGACCCCTGCATAAGCAAATGCTTCTGCTGTTTATTTTTGGGTAAGGGAGTATATGCAAACTGACTCCACATCCAAAATTCCTACATCCCTTGATGACAAAGGGATCAACCTGACAAATAGCTGGAACTGTAGGAACAGGAACACAAATAACCCTGATGATCTGTGTTACTGGAGTATATATTTATTAATAAAGATTCTAAAAAATACAGGATTTCTTAATAGCCACTAACCAAGCAGGTTAACTTACTCAGGCTGATGGACGCAATATGCTAATCAAAAATAACAACTTAGTGAGAGATTGACCATGAGTTAGACTCATCATTAGGAGAAACAAACTCTGGAGTAAAAAAACCTCAAAATGAAAGTTTTAGATGATATCCGCATTTCCACTAGGACAGAAGGTACAGACACCAGTTGGGAATAACTGCTTTATTGAGCAAGTTGCTGTACTGCACGCATGTAAGAAGAAAAAAACTCTCTTCCCCAAAGACCTTTCTACTACTCTCTGAAAGATGAAAACAAATTAATCAGAGCTCCCGAGAATAAAAATGGCAATGTTACAGGACAGATTTCCTCTTTGTCCAGAGAACAATACAACAGAAGTTTGATTGGGGAATGTTTTGGAACATGTAGCTTTACACTATAATATATGACTTTATGCATAGCTTTATGCATGAATATCAGTTCCTCCTGGGACTGGTGAAGCTCTGCATGTTGTTGGGACTGTTCTCCACTCCCATTCACTGCAGGAATAAACTGAAGCAGGTTTTTTTTTTTCTCACGACCCTGCAGGAGAGGAGCACAGCCACAGTAGACCTCTAAAATTTTCCTGAAGTTTACTTTGAGCTCTTCTGCAGTCAAGCTCTTATACACCTTCGAATGCAGGGAATAAAGAGAAAGCAGCAATGCAGACTAGCCATGATGGGACAACAACACGGCACACTTCTTAGTGGTGGCAATTGCTTCAGCTTAACAAGTATAAACCACAAAATAAGTTAACTGTCTCAGCAGGAACAGCTACCAGCCATCACATTGTTTCTGTGCACAATGAAAACTATTGCAACTTGTCCAGCTCCATCAGTTTTTAAATACAAGTCACTTGTTCATACCACAGGAATTACCTGAGCCTCAAATGCTCTTCAGAAGCAAAGTCCATCTAAGAATCTCTTGTTAAGAAATGATCCCTGATGAACAGTAATGTGGGAATAAGTGTCTAGTTCCTCCAACTTTATTAAAAATGGCCATAGAGAGTATGCAAAAGCAGAAAAAAATTTGCTGTACCAGCAACAGAAGAAACTGAACAAAAAAAGGCTGTCATGGAAGACTTCCAAATATGATGTTTGAGATAGGTACAGCTCTTTGGGGGTGAAAAATCAATTTGTACATTATGTTTTATTGTTGTACAGCAGATGCAATCCAATATTGAATTTATTGGCATTGTTGAAGGAAACAGAACAATATAATAGGAATCAAGTGCTAGGGCTTAAAAATCTTTTTGGTGAAAAATCTTTTCGATGTTTGTGGCAAACTTACTTTAGAAAGCATGGCAACTTACGTGTTTTCAGTTCTTATCACCCCTAGCATCAAACTTGGTGCTGAGGAAATATCAAATAGGGTATCTTATTTTCTTTTGGTAAGCTGAAATTGTTGTGTCCCATGTATTTACTTGAAGTTTGAACATACTGAAAAACCAATGAAAATAAAAAACGATAGGTGGTGGTAAAAATCTTTTATCCTACTTTGTAGTTTAAAAAGAAAGAAGCAATGAAGTCATGTAACAAATGCACTCTCTCTCAGATGTTGCCTATGAAGTCCCATTGAAAGAGAAAGCAGGAAAGGATTCAGTCTGTTTTATTCCTGTCTTCTCCAATACTAATGATCCCTTAGTCATTGCACCCAGTGAACAAAACTCAAACCAGCTTTCAGGCTGCTCTAACCTGAGCTGTGACAATGAATCACAGACACATAACCATCTGCTGGATCTCGAGTTCCTCTGCTTACACCATTCCTGAAGTGCTAGAGAAGACTGTCTCCCGATCAGCTATTTCTAGGCTCATCCTTTGGCTCATACACATCTCTCTAATATAAAATAAAATAAATAAAAATCAGAAACATGTTCACTCTTCACTCCCTGTTCACTATACAGTAGTCTTACCTTCACATTTCATGGTTCAGTAGCAAATAAAATAAAGCCAACACAAGGCAATGGAAATAAAAAGCCTGCTTCTTTATTGTATATTAAACTTGTTAATGAAAGCAGTTCCTATGAAAGCAAAGGGATGACAATTCTAACCAACCCAGAAAGTGCATGTGCAGTGGGTAGAGTACAAAGCTGAGATTTCAGAAGGATGATGGCATGATTTCATTTTTACTCAGAGTTACTGATGTAATGCTCTGAGGTTCAGTAGAGGGCTCTTGGTTTAATACTCCCAGTCAATCAAAACAGAGTTTCAGTTGCTAATAACATCAGCTCTCAGAATTGCTTTTAAGCTGTTTATGAGCCTGCAGGGCATCTGCAAAAAGGTTTATTTTGGGTTGTAAAAATAAGCATATTTTCATGCAGGCTTACAGAATTTTAAAAACAAAATACTAGAGCAAATTCTCAGTTGGAACAAGCTGTTCATTCATTTCAGCAGAGCTGCCTCCTCATATTAACATATTTTCAATTGACTCTTTTAGGTATGTTGGCACTTACTGCTTTTAAAAGACAAGGATCTCAAACTCACCTTATATTAAAAAGACCCCTACCCTTCCCCTCTCAACCCCTCCCCTCACCAACAATAAAAAACTAAACAATCAAAGCACAGACACAAAAAAAATCCACTACAAAGCCCCAAAAACCCATAATATAAAGAGACTACTGGTGTAAAGCAGAATAGTTAAGTTTAGTTGAAATATTTTGTGAATACTTTTTAAGGTCAAAGATCTTGCCAAATTAGGTTTCCATGACAATTGGGAGAAGTAGAGGGGTGGGGAAGGGTGATAGACAAAAATAAATTTAAATTAATTTGATGAATAAACAAGCTAAGGCAAGATTCCTTTGTAAACCTCTCGCTTTGTAAATCTCTTGCTAAAATTGAGGGCATCACAGTCTGCAGATATTTTTTTAAGAGTCTGTTGTCCCATTTTTCAGTCATGCCCATTCTAGCATAAACTTAGAATTGACCAGACACAAACAAAATCCTGTTTTTCTCTGTCACATCCAAAGCCAGTAAGAAGTGTAGAAGTCTCATTCTGAGAAGGATAAGCTTCTAATTTTGCTGGCTTGGTAAAACTTCATCACACAAATGTCTTGCTGTACCACCTGAAGAGGCTTAGTCTGATCTTTTCACTACTGTAAGCCAGTACTTACTTAAGTTGCACAAAAGCTTAAGAGATCAAGTCTCAAATACTTAAAATTGACCATAGCAAGCCACAGGTGACTTTCAATATCCTTAGGAAAGCAAAGATTCTAAATGGAACTTCTGCTAAATATTATTTGATTTATTTTCCTATTTGAGCTTCCGAATCTCTTCTGGCCCCAGACTCACATGAGGAGGTACTACTTGAAGAAGCTCTGACAGCTGAGAGTCACTGGCCCATTCCAAAATTGCAAGGCCAGTGAGTACGTCTAGAGAACCTGCCTGTTCTCTAGAAAGATATTTTATAGGCCAAAGACAAGGATGTTTTCATATTGGGAGAGGAATTTGAGATTCCATAGCCATTGTTCCTCCTGTTGATTAGTGGAGGCATTTACATCTCTTTAAAATATGGTGATTTAAAAAATAAAATTACTATGATACATTTAAAATAAATGGATGAATAAATAATTCATTAGTATACGGATGTTGTAAATGCATACTTGCACTTAAAGTAGATTAAGTAATATCTGAAATAAATCATTACAAAAATGCAAATGAGTTTTTCACTGCAATAATATTTTATTCACGTTGCTTGATATTTATAGCTGTGTTCCGTATAGAGGAATAAATACCTTTATGAAAACAAAGGAATCTAGATTAATTCCATGCTGTTTAAGTAGGTTTTAGGTTTTCCTCTAGATACATATGCAATTTTTAAAAAGCATTTCTCTCTGAAAACAGAAAAAAAAATCATACTTGACAGGTGAAGATTAACATGTTAATTTTCAGTTTTCCACATGGACCTTGTTGTCTTTGTGATGCACATATGTAACCTGCAGATGTAAAACTAAAATTCCTGAAATTTGCCATAGGGCATAAGTTTTATAATATCAGATATGTGCTATTTAGAAGAGATAAAAAGCACCCCAAAAAACCCAAAATAAAAACCCCATGAAGACAAAAGCCTCCTACTCCAAAGATGACTCTTTCTGCCCACCTCCAAATTCCCCTAGTTTAAATGAAAATGCAATATTTTAACAGGCTTCAAATTTTCATAACACATGATCAATTCTCAGGTAATAAAAACAACAGCAAAAAAATTTTCTTCTAATAGATATTAAAATAAAAATATGGGTTGCGTTTATTGATCTCAGATATTTTGAATCACCCACAAAACCAGACAGTTGTTTTACACTTCCTTCTCTCTTTTCTAGGACTTCACTTCTCCTTCTCCTTCCCAGTTCAGAGAAAGGGAAAAGTGGCCTTTCAGCTAAATGATCTTGTGCGAGGATATGTGCAATCACGTCAGTGTGAATGTTCAGTAAAAGCTGTAACACAAATCTCTCATCACTATAGCAAGGATTCTTTGGTTATCAGGATTTCTGATACTGCTACAAACCGATTTCTGTTTAGATCTGCAACTGTTTTCCCCAGTTTCCCTGTGAGCATCACCAACTTCCTTCCACAAAATTTAGTCTGACCTTATTATAGCCAGCCCAGACATGAGGAATTTTGCTCAGGTACACCTAGAAATTCAAACTCTTGTCTTTCGTCATTACCAACAATTAATTCCATGCAGGATAATTTCTCTAGTGTAATAAAATCCCCAAAACCTGTTGAAACCTCATTATATAATGATAGTAAGATTTTCAGTAGTAGTCAAGATGCATACCTTCTGGCAATGCAGACTTAATGCATATGAAATTTTTATTTCTCTTCCATTTTTTTCCCATGGTGCCCCCAGCACTTTCGGCTAATTCCTGGTAATGTAAATGAAGTTTTTCACCTACTATATTTCCAGAGTTGTTTAGTCATGTTTGACTGAAAACCTACATTACAGATCAAATTTCTGGCAATAGTAAATCTGAAATTAAGTTTACTTAATACTGAAAAAATGCCTTATAGTGTAAGGGTTGACATAAATTATAACAGTATTTCATGCATATAAAAGCTTGCATTGTTTTTTGTTGGTGGTTTGGTTTTTTTATATATACACAAGTAGCTGGGAATATACACAAATGAATCTGTTAGGCTGCATGAGTGTCCACAAAGCATCACAGTAATTCTTGTCCCTTTCAGATTATAGTCAAATAGATACTTTAATTTATCAATAGATACAAGACTTTAGAAGGAGTAATCAGGTTTACAAAAATTATCTTACCCTGAATCAGTTTTTGTCATCTGAGTTCCAAAGTCAGGAGTCCATGGAAATTGCATAGAGAAAGAAAACCAATGACTCTCAGAAACAACAGACCCTACCATTACCCAAGAGAGCAGATTTAGCTCAAGTCCTTTCTCAAAAGGACAGAAAACTAATAGGATTTCTGTAATTATGAGGAGACAAAGATACTGGATACACATTTTAGACTTTCTGCCTACTGCACTACCTACAGTTTTTGCTCTTTGCTCAAGAACTAGACCTTGAATGGACTTCTTGAAAATAAAACATCTACCATCTGTAGTCATATTCAAAACGTATAGGAGGCTTAAGTGTCTGGAGTGAATACCTTCACCTTAGAAAAAATACAGAAAAGCTTTTCTTATGAATGAGGTTCCATTTTGAGAAGTGGCAGAAGTACAAAAACTCACTGACACTCTGCTCTGTATTGAAAACATTTGGGTTGTGCTGTTGGTGCAAGAAAAATGACATCTTTAGGGCTGAGGAAAAACCCAGAATCTCTGTCAAAGCCTTAGTAAGACAGCAACTATCATCCAAAAGGTGAATATGTTAATAGGACCAATGGCATTGTGTGAAAAAGATATGCCTCTAACTCACAAGTATGAAATAATAACATATACATTATAATCTAGTATGGACAACTACTATTAAACTGCAAAACAAAACAAAAAGCCCCTTTCCAATAACTGTTGATAGAAATAAAAATTTATCGTATCACTGAAATTATCTAGTCGCCCTTTCTTAATATCCTATCAGAGAATTTTATTTCCTAATTCTTGTATTCAACCTTAATACACCTAAGAAGAGAACCTTTTGCGTAAAAAGATACACTTGGACAAAAAGTATCTTTCCCAAAACCATCTGATATTGATCTAAAGGTCTAGAAGTGCTAAGTTACCCACATACTTTAGCATTCAAATAGTGGTCTGCCCTCACTATTGAGAAATTGTGCCACAACCCCAGTCTGAAGTTCCCTCAACTTCCAGATGCCATATCTTTTTCTCATGATGATATAAAGCTTGTTCCCAAGTACCATCTCTTTGTGCAGCTACTCAGAGGCTTAAGTTAAAAGACAATTTCCAAAATTATTCCAGTATCAAAGCACTGTTTCACAAAAAGCTATCTGCGAAAGGTCTTTTAATCAGTATTAACTATAAAGAACCATGACATCCCACAGGCCACACAAGCATCACTGTTCCTTGCATTCTCAATATCCATTTATCTTTCAGCTGCAAACAAGCTCGTGAAGAACAACATCCAAGGAGTCAATGTGGGCATACTTCCTTCACATAATGGCTTGACCTCAAGGACAGTTCTGCACTGCAAAAAGAAACACGGTGGCACTACACACATTTCACAGCTAGGAATCTGCAAAATATCTTTGTCTATTTATTTGTTTTTAGCAAGGATGCACAATCAAAACTATTTCAGCATTTCTCAGAAATCAGAACATCTGTTATGTATCAAGAGACATGTCCTAAAAACCTACATAATGCTAGATTTTATTTTTCTGTTAAGCAGCAAAGCATTCTATATTTATGTGCATCAACATCAGGATCCCAAGGACTTTACATATAGATAAGTTGAACAGTTATCTGTTAAATATTGACAGTAATCAACTCCCATACTTCCAATCCTAGTATACAAGATTTGTGAAAGTTTCTCCCCACCCTTTTAGGACGCTAATTTTAGCACAATTCAGTTGTCACCATTCTTGGTTACAGACATACAGTCTGTGCTTCAGGACCATTGTTTCCCACTAAGAAACTGGAAGATGAAAGAACCCCTTGAAAGATTTGTCATTGAGATCTCAGAATTCTCAAGACTCCCTGATAGATCTTTTCTTTCTGATCAAATCTTTCTTGTCTCTTGGAGTAGTTGTATCAGCTTATGTATGACTGTTCTGTATAAGTAATTAGAGAGAAATTATGTAAGAGAAAATGCAAACCTACTGTATCTCTACTGCAAAAATAACAAAGCTTGCAGTGAAAACAAATCTAATCAATGAGGATAAGGCAGTAGTAGGTGCTGGTCATCCCTGCCCATCTCAAATCTATAGGGTGTTTGAATCATTGAGAAAGAGTTTTATTCTGCAGATATCTGAAGGCTGACTCTATCCGTCACATCCACACAGACATCTTGGAAGAGATATACCCTCTAAGCTTTGATAACCTCTTTTAATTAAAGTTTCCCTTCAAGCCTCTAAACATAAAAACATCACTGAATGAAGTTGTGTTGAAGTCCTCAAGGGATTCTGCCAGAAGACAGACACATTACAATCAAAATATTAACCCAGTCATATGGAGCAGAAATAAGGCTTCCTAGTTTATGTATATCCTACTCCATATTTCCTGTTTATGTTAAAAAAACTTGTTTGTTGCTTTTTTTTCTTTTCAGCAAAAAAAGAAAAGAGAATAGTTATCTAGATATTTTTCAAACTACATGCATGATGAAAGGCACATGGAAAAAGATCAGTTATTAAACAACATGATATGAGCATAGAAAAAAATGTCCCAAATATATTAACTGTACAGTTGTGACCTACAGAAGATATTTCTCTGGTTGGAGTTTGTTGTTTTGAATTATTACTATTTATGACAATCTTTTCTCTGAATTTTTCTCCCTCAAATCTTATTTCTTGCCTTAGATTTTTGTTTTCTCCCAGAAGTTTAATTAAAAAACAAAACCAAAAAAGCGCAAAAATAATTCTTTGAAACATTTTTTTTCTCACTTCAAGGAAAGATGAATATGTGGCTTATTCATACTTGCATTTAGTGGACATTTGTAGTAGTTTCCTCAATTAACTTGTTTACTACCTTTAATGTTCAAATTATGAGTGAGCAGATCTGCCTTGGATGAAAACTGAAAATTAATCTATATAATATTTATTTTCCTTTCTCAGTTGGGGGCTTGGTTTCAGTAGAGAGCTTGTAGCATTTCCTGCACTTTAAGACGGAGTATGTCTTTCAACACTACCAACACTTTGCCTCGTTCTTACATCCATTGGTCTCTGCAGTTAAAACTGTTCCTGACTTATCCTGCTAAACCTTGGATAACATTTGTGATAGGAATATATGTTACAGGAAGTGAAATGCAGCTGAGCCCTTTAAGCCCATTAATCAAAGTGACAACACACGCATAACAACAACACAGCATCACTATTACTAGCTGAGAATATAACGAATATAACGATGCATCGGATGTCCCATAACCCAGAAAAATCAAAATATTTCATAGATATGTAAAAACTCAACTTTACAGAGAAGCTCTTGTAGTTCACATCAAAGAACAACAGCCTTGCACAGACCATGGTTGCTTGCAACAAAATGTTGCTTGCCCTAATACTGACATGGAAAGAGACCTGGGGGTCCTGGTCGATGGCAAGTTGAATATGAGTCAGCAGTGCCCTGGCAGCCAGGAGGGCCAAACATGTCCTGGGGGGCATTAGCCAAGCATCACCAGCTGGCCAAGGGAGGGGATTGTCCTGCTCTGTTTTTCACTGGTGCAGCCTGTGAATATTAAGCTCTTAGAGAGTGTCCAAAGGGGGGCAATGAAGATGGTGAAGGACCTTGAGGGGAAGTCGTATGATGAGTGGCTGAGGTCACTTGGTCTGTTCAGCATGGAGAAGAGGAGACTGAGGAGAGACCTCATTGCTGGTACAACTTCCTTGTGAGGGGAAGAACAGGGGAGGCACTGAATCTCTTCTCTGTGGTGACCAGTGACAGGACCTGGGGGAATGGCCTGAAATTGTGTCAGGGAAGTTTTAGACTGGGTATTAGAAGAAGGTTGTTGTCCCAGAGGGTTGTTGGGTATTGGAACAGGCTCCTCAAGGGAGTAGCCACAGCACCAAGCCTGACAGACTTCAAGAAGTGTTTGGATGATACTCTCAGGCATATGGTGTGACTCTTGGGGATAATCCTGTGTGGGGCCAGGAGCTGGACTCAATGATCCTTGTGGGTCCATTCCAACTAATCATAGTCTGTGAGTTTGTGATCTCCAAGCAGGCAGCAGGACCTGACTCAGACTAGCTCTCTCTGACCATCCCACATTTGGGCTGCAGTTGCAACCATTCCCTATACAACAGAAGTTATTCTCTGCTTGTTTCTCACCAACACAAAAATGCAGAAGGAAAGAATACTACACAAAAAAAGGGGGAAGGGGGAGGTGAATGGGATTAAAGCTATAGCTGTTCCCTCTAAAACTCTGAAGCATCTGCCCCCTGTCCATCTCTATAACAGAAAAGGAACTGTTAAAACAGAACTGACTCAGAACTTTCACAGGGGAGAGGGTAATGACTTACAAACAAACAACAGCTTAAGTACCATCCCTTGTATAAGTTCTTCAAAGAAAGATCCAATCTTCTCTAAAATAAAATGCTCTGTGCTTAGAAAACACTACAAAAAGAGAGAAGAGGCAACAAAGACAACTGCCTCTATTTACCTTCTTTAGAATTTCTCCTCTTCCCCTGCTCAACCTCCATCTTGAAGAGTCATACAGATATAAACATCACATAGGGCATTTATATTGTCCAGTTATACACATGGTAGTATCTTCAGATAACACACATACACATTTTTTAAATGGCAAAATATCTCATCTGACCATTGATAATTGTGCTGCAGATATTTCATCTCCGTAAATATTTTGCAAAACCTGTAAACAGTCTAAACAAATTATTAGGACAGGAGAAATATCTCTCAGAATTTAATGTTTATTGGTAGGGTGGGGGGTGTCAAAATACTGCACTACTTCTTTTATTCCAGCATTCTAGTGCTCTGCCTAAATCTAACTTGGAACAAAAAAATATCAGAAAGGAAGTTTATGATCAAAAATAGCCAAGGAATAATGTCTTAGGCAGTACTATCCTGCCTGATAAGAATTGTTTCTGGGGCAATATTATCTTTACAGAATCATTCTCAGGTGTTCCCTTTCATTTCTTAGTTTTTGTGACTACTAATACACAGACTAGAGCTGTCTACCAGCAGAACCTCACGAATGCATACAGATATTTCTGGATGTTGCAGATACATCTAAGAAACAAGTTCAGCCAAATCCATAAACTAGCAAATTAATCTTAGAGGGAACTTTATCAGGATAAACCTTGCTCTCATTTTTTCTGATGTTGGAGTAACTTCCTTCCCATAATGGTGTTGCTCTGAAAAGAGCTGGTGCAAGAGAGCAGGAATTTGGTTGATTTAGCTATGCATGAGCAACAAATGGGATCTCATTCCTGCCACTGAAGGCATTTTCAATAGCGTGCAAAGGTTTCTATTGAGTTTGTGAGATTCCCCTCCAAGAGTTTTCACAATTAGTTGGCTAAGCCATGCCACGCTGGGTGGCACAGCTGCTGCTGTCCGGTGCTGTCTGACAATCCCTTGCAGCACCCAGAGGATGCCACTCTGAGCTCTGCCACTAGGTAATTTCATCCACTTACTTTAACAGGGGGAAAGTAGCATTACCAATGAATTTTATAGCCTGATTTGCAATGCTGCCCTGGGAGAAAAAGCTGAAAATTTGCACAAACTGTTAGAAGAGCCTTAATTGCAATACATTACAATAAGCTTATTAAATAGAAGACTGTGATTGAAGGTGATTGCACAGCTTCTGTTGTCTAGGTAATTAACAACAGCGCATGGAGGAACTTGCTTGCAATACATTTTAAGATTTTAAATACTCACAAAGTATTCCCCCTCTTCTTACCTGCCCAGACCTAATCAGTTGTTATTGCAGTTCTTTATTACTTGTTAAGCACCTTCTCTGTCCTTGGTGGCTGCAGGATCCTTTCCAGCAGAGCGAAAACAGTATTTGAGTTTTAAGGAGTGTAAAGGGGATTCTTTATTCAAGCTATGGGAGACCTGTCCTAGCGGGTGCAGCCAAGCCTGGACAGCTGAATGTGGAGTTTAGCAGACAGCTACCCCAAAAGTGATGGTCACCTCTCACGCATTACATTCATACGTATTCAGATTTTCTCTTTTTCACTTCATTACTAATGTGGGCGAAGTAAGACTTCTAAATGGTAAACTCAATTAAAAAAAAAATCTCCTATTTTAATTCACAGAATCAACTATGCTGGAAAAGACCTCTGAGATCACTGGAGTCCAACTTATGATCCAACTACACCATGTCAACTAGACCATGGCACTAACTGCCATGTCCAGTCTTCCCTTAAACACCTTCATGGATGGTGACTCTACCACCTCCCTGGGTGTCCCATTTCAATGTTAATCACTTTTCAGTGTTACTCAGTGTAATGGAAAGGGAAAAAACTCTTTATTACATCTTCATAAGAGATTGATCAACCTGCTTTGTCACAACCCAGAAACAATATATCCATGCTATTCCTTTTTTTAGTCATATGTTGAAGACATGCAAAAGGGGGGGGAAAAAAAGGCAGAAGGGATAGACTGTACTTTTATTTTTTCTAGAGAATTATCTTCAGGACAATTCAAAGACTATTAGTTTGTCCCCATCATCTTCTGGTCCCCTTGACAATCCCCTCTTCCCTCCTCATCTTACATGTGCTTCACCTTGGCCTCAAGAAAAGCCTTCAGTTTAAACTCTAACCTGTGCTCTGCGGTTGTGCAGCAGAGCTTGCAATCTTCCCCTTCCTTACCTCTTCCCCCACAACCACTTCCTGTGAAAAAAGCTGTTGTCAGACTGATGCTATTTATAAGGGCTACCAGTTGAGCCATTTATCTTTGCTTTTCAGCCAGAGGAGGCAGCAGGCAGCATTTCTGAGTGGTCATTGGAGAAGATGCTGAGACTCTCACCTGTCTCCTGTCTGCCAAATTGCATCTCTGAGACTGTTCCCAGTCCTGGGCATAAAACAAAAGACACATTTCTTATGGGTCTTGGAGTGACACTAGACTGTTAATAAGAATATTACTCAGCCCATTTACCACATGCCATATAAAAGTAGCTGCAATCAAACACCTGATTTGTGTGACTACTACCCTTAGATGTACTTCTTGCAAATGGCTTTTAAAACAGTATTTTATCAATGCTTTCTTTTCTAAAAAAAGTTTTAAGTCTCTCATATGATAAGTTTCTGAGTGTAGGCACTACCTACACCTCACTATTTGTGTGTTATCTCAAGATCCTCCTAACTGGCCTTGAGCAAATAATCCCACCCAAAAGCATGACATTTTGGCTTGAAATTCCAGAGATACTGCAAGGTTGTCCACAAAAGCTTCAGTATATTAGACATACCAGAATAAAGTTTAACTGTGTCAAACTGGACTGTTTTCAAGTTGTGCCTTATTTCTACACATTGCATGTTTATTATCTTTTTTTCCTGTAGTTTGACATATTATGCAGCTTCTTTTTCTGGAAAGAATTGACATCAACAAATAAGTATGGCAACTGTCCCACTGTTCTTGCTGTCATATGCATTCTGCTACTGCTACCATACGTTCCTCCCCGTTTGCCATGAAGCCTCGTGCACCTTTCAGTGCAGTTCAATAAAAAATAAAAATCTCTGAACAGGCCATGAGAAACAAGCTCTGAAATGTTCTGCTTCTCTAAATTGCCATAAGATGCTCACAGGTCTCAGTTATAACAAGCCTGTCTTCTAATTCATTTATGTCCAAAGACTAGTGCAGTCATATGGCTTTCTTTACCTATACACTCAAAGGAAGAGTATATACACAGATACTTGCCCTGCCTCCACGTGCCCAGTCACATTAAAGGATTTCAGTGACCCATGCACTTTAGCAGTCGTGGCTTCATGTGTAATACAGATTCTAGTGAGTCTTCCTCTCCTTTTTCAAAACTGGAACAGACTGTAATGCTAGGGCATATTTGCTTCTCTGTTCATAAAAACCACAGCAGTACACAGCAATCTCCTTTAAAAAAGGGAGGTCTGTTTCTAGGGTGTTGTGTAAATTAGATTGTAAGCATCTTCATAATTGAAGACAATATACAAAGAGCAGAGCAACAGCAGGTGAAACAAATATCATACTTGTCCCAATCACTAACCTGAAGAGCATTAATGCCAGCACTACATCAGAAAACATTCAAAAGCAGTTTGCTGTTGCTCGAGTGTCACTGTGCTATTGTGGCAAGGATCAATATGTCTTCAAACAGCTTGACAGCCACACAGAAAAGATTAGCATGGAAGTTAGTTTCACTTGAAAGAAGACTAGAGAAGATTAATTTGCACCAGGGATTCCTATGGACCTTCACGTTCCAGAACAAGAGCTTAAACATTGAATAAAGAACAGAAAAGTATTCTCCTTTACCAGAGAATAGGAATTTCATCAAGTTAAACAAACTTACTTGATTTACAGCTAATGCTGCTTGTCTGAGAGATAACAGATACATCAATTAACCATGTTGCAGCACTATTTTAGTATGGCAACAATGATGCTAGTACCCAAACTACCTTGGTAATTTCCATAGTCCTTCATTATGATCTCTCTCTCTGATTAACAGGAAGGGTACACTGTGTCTAGCTGGAGTCACAGAGACAGTTACAGAGATAGAATACAATTGGCCAGCTTCGAAAATATTACTGACATTTTATAAGGAACATCTTCATGTAAGGGCTTTTGTTGGTTTTTGTTGTGGGTTTTTCCAGCAAAAATAAATTGTGAAAAATTTTACAAGTTTAGAGTGCTCACTCCCAAGCAAAAAAACCCCACAAATAAACAAACAAACAAACAAACAAAAAAAACCCCCACAAAACCTCCCCGCAAAAGCCCCCCAAAACCCAACAACAAAAACAATCAAAAAACCAAACCAAGCTAACAAACAAATGACAACAACAACAACAAAAACCAAAACAAAAAACCCAAAACCCAAATAAACCACAAACCCAAAACCTTTGAAGAACAAGTATGCATTTAGCTAAAAAAAAAAAAAAAAAAAAAAAAGGGGGGGGGCAAACATCAAGCTATACTGGTTTATTTAACTAGGTCCAATCTAGGAGAAAATTTCAAAATGTTATTTCAACTTTTTATCCCTGCTTCAGGTGAGGAATTTAGTTAAGTGATGGGTAGATGCATAAAAATTTGCAGAGCTGACCTATGTCAATATTTTCTCCCTGTAATCATCAGCATTTCATAGCAGAAACCATCCTTCTTTCTCTGTATGTCACTAAACTTATGACAGCCTTGGTTATTGTGTTTCATGGTTCTAAAATCTGCTCTCACTAAGACTACAAGAACACTTGAAATTCTCACATAGTAGAAAGTCAGTAGAGAAAGGATCCAGTTCTCCATAGCCAGCCATTTAATTTCCCACCAACTTTCAAATCCCACTGCATCAGTCCTCTCAGCTACTGGGCCACTCAGAGAAATTCAACAACCATCCCTACTTGACCATGGAAGGGAGTTACAGGTTATTTTCAAATTCCAGAGAAAGAAAGTCCTAGCTGCCTTTCCAGCACAGAATACTGGATAATAACAAAGTCCTCTAAGATCTAACCCTTAATTTTAGCATGTTGTAAACTTCCTCAGGACCCTTTCCCTGTTTCCTGCTGGACTTGACAGCTCTAAACAGTCTCCACATAACACAGTGTATGAACACAAAGTGTGCAGAGGGTCCAAAGCAATGAGTTTTACTATAACCAAGTTCTGCGCTGTAGCAAGACCGAGTGTGTGTAATGACCTCGATTCCTCACAGCGACTCTGTTGTGGGGAAGGAAACAGTAGAAGTTGCTGGGTTTTGTCTTAACTTTAAATTAAGTTTGTCACAAAATAAATTTTTATGGCTCCTCGTAAGTTGCCCACAGGCAATAGATACTGCGGGCTTCACTGCAGTGAAGAATTGCCTGCAATGTCATAGGACTGGGTGGGGATTGGTACGAATGTGATGATGAAAGGGACTGCACATGACTATCAGTGTAAAACAAGTAAAAGAAATAAAGAAATCCATTGGTTTTACATGTTTTATTTTGCACCACATGTGTGGAACTAGCTTATTTGAGAACACAGACAGTAGCTGATTTGTCCATGAAAGAAAAGTGAGACCAACAGAGGAGGTTGGTCAAGCTTTGAGGAGAAAAAGTACTGGTCCCACTATTCCCTGCACTATTTTTGACACTGACAGGTGCCCATCATACAGTATATCTTACAGTATAGCAAGAAAGATACCTTGGCATGCCCTGCTAAAAGAACAAGGAGAAAACCAGGCATTTCCTTTTCCACCATGGTACAAGCAGTGACCAAGATATTCTGGTAGTAAGAAACTGAACAAATCTAAAGTGTGTAAAATTAAACATTTAAAACATTTGAAATTGAAGGGTCCACTTCCATTACTATTGCTCAGTGAATAAATTATTACTGCTTTGGTAAGTAAAAAATTTCTCTTAGTAATTCTGCAAAACATCTTACAAAAATTCCAAATACACAATGAAACTGGTACCCACAGTGCACCATTTATAGGCATACAACTATATTACTGTTGTTTGGCCATGCTTTTTACTTACTATAAACTCTCTTCCTAGGGGGCAATAGTTTGAAAGAACCCAAAAATATACATGAGATGAATATTAAAATAAATTGTCTGATAGTCACCAGGTCAGAGCACACACAAAATTTAAATACAAAGAAACAGCATGTAACACTTGTAGGTGAAGTAGACATTTTCTCCTTGATTTTCATCCATGCTTTAATTTGGAGAATAAATTTCTTTAAAAAGTTAAGAAGGAAAAAAAAGAATTCCCCTCACCCTCCGAGAGACTATTTTGAAGTAGTGGCTACATATTCCTGTACATTAGAAAATTAAGGTGTTAATTTTGGAATACATACTTTAGTATTCCTTGGGTTAATTATTTACATTACAATAGTTTGACAAGTTTTTTTCTTTAATGGAAGGATCGACACTACCAAAAATTCCCACTAGAACGTATCAGAAATTATTAGTCTGTATTCAGAAAGGCTAGAAATCACAAATGAAAGACAAGTAAAGAGAAATCCAGTCCTCTGAGTGAGCAAACAGGTCCCAGTTCCATCCCCTTTCCCAACTGTGCTGTTTCCCTCTCACTGGCAGAGACCACTACATGCACCTGTTGTTAAAAGTAAAAAAACATTACCTTCCAGGGAAACCCATGTTCCTTTAGTTTAACATATGACCACCATACTTCAGTTTCAGAAAATGTACAGCAAGACTGTATATATAGTACTGTTTGGTAGTGTTTTAGTGTTGCTCTAGCATGTTAAATATTTAAGTAATGCAGAGATCATCCTCTTTTGTGTATGTTTTCACATCAGAAAAACTCAGATTTTCCCAGAACAGAGATAAGTATAGACAGAGAAAACAATAAGCACAAGAAAAATCCCCCAGACTTCCATATGTACTCAGCTGTTTTTGTCCTCATGTATGCATGTATTGCAGATCAATACAACCATTTACCTGCTGTACAACTGGTACTGCCAATTAATATTGGCTAATTGACTCCTTCCCTTTGTGTCTGTCTAACCTGACCCCCTTGGACAGCTCATAGTGACATTTTAAGCTGGGAGATCTGATTTTCATGTGAAGTGGTCCACGTGGAGATGAGTGATGAGTGGTGTTCCTCAGTGATTGGCACTGGGACCAGTTCAACATTTTTGTTGTCGACATGGAGAGTGGGATTGAGCACAACCTCAGCAAATTTGCTGATGTCACCATGCTGTGGGTGCAGATGCACTGGAGGGAAGGGACATGGTTATCTATATTCTCTTGCTTTGAAAAACCTTAACATTAATGTAATCATTCCATCAAAACAAAATCTCTTATTGGTGAAATATTAGTCAACTCTCTATAAAATGCAATCTACTCTCTGTAAAATGCAATCATTTTGTTTTGTTCTAATTCTTAAGAAATGTGTTTCCCCCCAGCAGATGGAAGTTAAAAGTGGTCACATTTAGATACAGGGTATATATCAGTGCCTCTTACAAGGACTTAATGATCAATTAATATTTTATGGCTTGAGACCATTTTACAGCATGATTCACTTTTTTAATAGCTTGTATTTGCAAACAGTACTTTAAACATTAAACTGTCTCATGCACATATTCTATTTCTTTGCCTGTTTCTATAGACCAAATATATTCTTTATCAGCTGCAGACTGCAATTAAAGCCATACCTATGGCTAATTAGGTAGTTGCCATGTTCTCTAAATGAACCCTTATCTGGAAGCTACTCTTCAGTAATTTTAGCTGTGCATACAAATGAACTGATTATACTCGCTTTGGCCAAACTATGTTCTGCCTACAACAGAGCTGTGAAGCACGTGCTTACACTTTGGCTACAACGCAGTACATACTGTGCTTGTTTTTCCAGTCTTGACCTATGTGGGTGACATACCACATGCTGCAGCTACATAATAAGTGACATGAGTTATGTGTCACAAAACTGGACACATGATGAGTACCGACCTACTTGAAAATGAGTAAAAACTCTGCCATTTATGTGACGTCTCTGAAGGATCAGACCTCAAATGACTTTAGGGGTGCAGCACTGGCTTCTGCTTGATCTTTTGTAACTAGAGACAAGAAAAAAAATCCCAAGAGTATGACAGCCATATATTCCCCATGTTATGGCCAAGAAATAGACTCTTTTCTAAAAGTATGCATTCTTATTATTTTCCTGTAGTCCAGGACACCAGGAGTTCTATTCTCTACTTCACACTAGAACCAGGGTAACTCCAGGGCTACAGCAAATGTGGTCAGAGACAAGGACAGATTTGTGTCCCTTGTATGAAAAACTCATCAAGAATATACAAACTGCTTTAATAAGAATCAAGAACAGAGTAATTGCTGGTACTCAGCATCCTGCCTGAGCTACTGAAAGGCTGTCACACTCTTTATGTTTTTTCCAATGGCACATGACTGCTGAGGTGGCATGTGACAGCTGAAAAGCTTATGGTATTCCTTTTGTTTCACTTAAGAGACATGCTATGCAATGCAGCAAGCCTAACTGCAAAATACCATCACAGATCCCATGCAATGATCAAGCATATACTGTTACTGGGCTACTTACAATTGCAGCAGCCATGAAAAGACTGAAACTGGGGGAGGGAAGAATATCCATATGTCTGTACTTTTTAGGTCACACATATGGTGGATTAGCTGTGTTTGGCATGTGAACTTTCAGCAGAAGGTTGCTTATTTCACACTTGCAGTTATGTTAAGCACACTTGTTTCTTATGCCTACTAAAGAATTGCTTAAAAATCCTCTTCCTGATTAGGCAGTCAAGCTGAGACATAGGAAAACAGAGAGCTTATATAGAAATGTTGATGTCAAGAGCATCAAGGTTAAATACAGGTCATACACAAGCTAAGTACAAAGATGGAGAACAACTGCACAGTCAGATCTCTCTTTAGGGCCACATAGAAAATCCTGCACTTGGCACAAGTCAGTGATGAAACTCCTATTATCATCACTGATGCTTTAGATGTGTTTGTACAAGATCTAAGCTGATGTACCCACAGCACCCAACAGGGAATGCCCTACTGCTATTAGTAAATCCTGGCACAACTCCCTGCAAAAGGGGGCACTTAGCCAACTCAATTACCTGGGGTAGCAGAATAGGATAACTCCAAAACCAAAAAACTCCAAGCATACCACCTGCACTGACAGCACAAAACACAGCTAGCATTAGGCATAAGACATGCTTAATACATTCACCTTTGGAATGTATTCAGCCATCTGTAAAGAGCAGAGAAAGCCTCAGCTGCAACCAGGCAAAGGAAGACTTGATGCATGCTGTGTTTCAAAGTGAGCAACACACCACTGCAGCTGGTGCTTCTGGGGCAAGGCTTAATGAATTCATAACATGAGAGGAAAGCTGGCTAGTTGTGTTAGACTCTATCCCCACTGTACAACCCTCTTAATCCACAGGTTGTCTGCTTTTAATGAAGAAAAACCTGTTGAGTTTCTGCCAGCATCCCATGTGGGTAGCTGTTGCTGTATCCAGGTCCTCCCAGGGCAGATGCAGGGCAGAGAAGGAGGCAAGGTGAGAAGAATGCCAAATCTCAGTACAGGGATTGCTGCAGGGAGTTTTGTGAGCAAGAAATTAGACTCAACCCAGACCTTAACCTGTTTTTATGGCATGCCCTGTACTGCAATCTAAACAAAAGGGGCCAAAATCTTTTCATGTTCCTGATCCTGAAGGGACCATTTATGAGGTCAAGGCAAATAAGAACAGCTTTGCTTCTTTGCTCCCATGACATTAAAATTAGAATGGGAACACCTAACAGCTTCACCCATCTCACCTATTGTTGACCCATCCTCAAAAGCAGATAGGCAGCTGGTAGGAAAACAGTGGGAGAAATTATTTACTTTAAAGAAAGATAAAAAAATATCATGGGGAAAATAATAATAAAAAAAAAACTAGAAGGGAAACTGAAAAGTAAAAAAAAAAAAAAAAAGTAGAAAAGGCAGAGAGCAAAGATGTGGACAACATCCTTTTGTTTAATAAGACTATGCAGATGCTCCAAGCACAACATAGATAGTTTCTAGATGAAGTAAGGGTTAAAATTTAAAGGCCGTCAGGTATATACACTTTGACATATAAAACCAAACTTTAGCAAAAAGTTCAGTTTAATATTGATGAGTCCCAGCTGTTACTACAGTGTATGAAAGCTTTAGAAGACTTGCATCCTCCCTAGAGAGAAAATTTTCAGATAAAACACTGACTGGCAGCAACCCAGTGTTCTCAAACAAACTCCACAGCCACCACATCTTACCACCAAAACCACTTCACTGTCACTGAACATGTTTGTATGAAGCAGAGTGCAATGAAGAATTCCTTGCTCACAGAAGGACTTCCACCCTTTGAATGAAAAACGAAGTACAAGACAGTACCATTGAATCCCAAGAATAGTGTGCAAGCTTGACTTTGTCATGCTCTTCAGAAGTGGGATAGGAGATATGCTGAGATTTTTAAATAGTACTTATTCAGATCCCAAGAGCTTCTCTATAAAATATTATTAAAACCCTCAAACTCAAACTATTAGAGAGGAAACACCCTATCACCCAGCAGCTCTGAGAAGCAGCATGCACCACCGCTGCCTAGAAAGAAAAGGCACATAGCTCCTTTAGCTACAAGAAAAAAAATAAATCAATTTTTAATCTAAGTCGGCTTTTTTCTCCTAAGCCCCTCTTAAGCATATTATATCAAAGATATCCATTAAATCTCAACTGTCTCCAAATATTTTCAGAGAAAAAGGATATCCACAGACAACCATGGTATATTTTTACAGTAATGAACAAATACATATGACTAGGTTTTTTTCTGTAAACGTACAAACTATGTATAAAGGAATCTTGTGGAGTCCACTCATACTCACTTTCAAGCTTAGGAAACATTTGTGAAGAGAAGGTCAAAAACTTATGCTTTAGTTATACTCTGCACAGCCATTCAGCTACTGTTGCTTACCTGCAAATCCTATGTCACAGCTTCAAAAGTTGAGAGATTATGAGATTAAATTTAAGGATTCAAACGCATAGATACAATCACTTAGAAAATTAATCAACAGAGACATAAGCTAATCCAGAAGAAATATAGGGGTTTTTTTATGGGTTAACAAAGGGACCAATGCATCTCCTTTCTGGCATGCCTGCCTGCCTCCCAGAGCTGAAGGATGGAGAGAACCCTGCCACCAAGGTAGGCAGGGAAAGGCGAGATCCCAGGAGTCTCGTCACTCACTTTCACAAGCTGTTAAGTGCCACTCAGAAGTGAAGCGACAGAACCACAGAACTTTTTGTTCAGTGCTGCATCCTTGTTTCTTCTTGCAATAGTACAGCAAGGTTACAGATCTGATAAACAGCATCATGGGACTAGACCTACAGATAATCATTATCTATGATACAACAGGGAGATAAACGTAAGCCCTCACTAAAGGAACAGAAATGTGTGAATGCAATGATGCTTCTCAGTTTAAATTTACATCCAAGCATCACTGACTGTGACAAGAAAGAATGAGTTTTACAAGGTTCTGTATCATATACTAAAACCAGAGCCATAGTCTCCCATAAGTCTTAAGTATGAATTTAATCACAGTGTTCCAAGCCTGATTTATTTACATACACTCTAGATCAGATTATGCATGTTTTAAATTCCTTGAACTGAACAGAATTCTAAACATCATTAGGTATACTACTACTGTCTTGACTTTTTTTTTTGGTCAAGAAAATCCCCAAATCTCTTGAAGAGGAAAAGCATGCACTATAAAGCGAATTAATCAATTGAATAAAAAATTTAGATATTTTCTTGTATGATGGAAAAGGTATATAAAGCAAGTGTTGTGAGCACACCAGTTTGAAATTAGGTGATGTACCCATCTGAAAAGGTTGTTATCAGAAATCTTAGAAAGCAACAATATAATGTAATGTATTAATTTTGTCAATAAATGAGACTACTGGTAAAAGATAGCTAAAAAAAAACCCTGTAAGGCTAGGTTTACTAGGACTGCAATGAGTTACAGAATAATTTGGGTTGGAGGGAGCCTTTAACTATCTTCTAGTCCAACCCCCCTACAATGATCAGGGACATCTTTAACCAGATTAGGTTGCTCAGAGTCACTTCGAACCTGACCTTGAACATTTCCAGGTTTGTGGAATCTACGACTTCTGTAGGCCATGTGTTCCAGCATCTCGCCACCCTCATAGTAAAACCTTTCTTTATTATACCTAATCTTTCAGTCTGAAGCCATTCCCCCTAATCCTACCACTACATGCCCATGTAAAAAGTCCCTCTCCAGTTTCCTGTAAGCCCCCTTTAGGTACTGGAAGGCTGCTATAAGGTTTCCCTGAAGCCTTCTCTTCTCCAGGTTGAATAACCCCAGATTGCTCAGCCCTAAAATATTAGGGTTTTTTCATGTAGGTGTCTCACAGTTGGTGCTCCAATTGTTTATATATTTGTAATATTTTGTATCTTAACTTTTCAAGGGTACAGTTTTAATAAGCAGAAACTGCGCTATTTACTTATTTACTTATGATTTCAGCAGCATAGAATACAGCTGAAATTCATCAACAATATATGGAGATAAAGGAGAACCAATGAGATTACTCTGATGAATTAATATTAACTACAGTCTTAAAAATATCTCAATTCTATAGACATAAAAAAATCTAGGAGCAGCTAGAAGCAGTGATAGGATACTGAATTTAAGAGGACACAAAGCTGGTCTAAATGATCATTTATAAATCCCTGTTACAGTGACTAGTTTTATTTAAGACATAAATCTTACCTCCATCACTGCTCCTATACACCTGTCTTTAGCAGAAAATAAGTAGTTTTGGCAACAATATTCTATATATTTTAGCATTTGCCACTCACAAATCTCTCATATGTCAATGAGAAACCATGCTTAGCTTTAAATAATTAATAGAATACTCAAAATAGCACTTCATATAAAATATTGAGTAGTTGAGTAGGGCAACCACAACAAGTGTCATGTTCATTCTACACACAACTCTACAGACAGAAGTCATGATTTTCCTTTCCTTTTCTTTTCACATTTGCAAATCAGAAACTCCAGTGAGTTCTACAGCTTTACAGTGATGCAAAAATCAGGCGAGATTCTGATAACACATCTGGTATAAACAATCCCATGTAAATTAGTAACAGTTATTGTTTCTACATTTACAATGATTCCTCATTCAAGACATATGTTTCCTTCTGGGTTAAACTGTATGTTGATAAACATCTGAAACTCCCATCTATCATCTGGTAGACCAAATGTAAGAACAAGCTCTTCAGATATATGGGTTTTGCATCTCATCAGTGACGGACACCGAGGCACTGAAATATAGCACTTGGAAGTTCACTTATGTCTCACGTTAAATAATGAGCTACAGTTTCACACAATATGGAACCATCTATTTTATAGTATTATCTATTACATTTTCTATATGAGCTCTCCCTGACAAGGTATCCTTAAAATAACAGCTGGAGATTCTAGATCTAACCCATATTACTTATTATGATATGAGTTTCTGGATTGAGAAAAAACAAAGGCAAAAAGGAGACTTTCTTCAACCACTATTTTCTACTTGGTCAGCAGAAAGCAGGGTAGCCTTTATCTTGGGCAATTTAGACCCTTTATTCCTCTTTGTCCAGCACCAGAGCTGCAGCAGCTGATAGGGCCAGTTTCCCCAAAGCTCTAGGGCTTCTTTGATGTATCCTGCCATGGATAAATCTAGCATGTACCAGAACAGTGTAGTTTCTTCCCATCTGCAAAAATTTCTATGAAACCAGCCTCTCCTTGTATATCCCAGCACCAAAGAGACATGCTGCTGTGTCTCATAGGTGCTGGCTGCTGCAAGGCCCTTCAGAGCTCTCCGAATCCACCCTCCAGCCATCTCTAATCTGTGTGACAGAAACAGTCTGGCACTAAGAAAGATGAGGAGCCACTAAGCACAAAATCACTTTGCACAAAACACCTCTCCCTAATCTGTTCAGAGCACTTGATCTGGTCCACATCCGTTTCTGCTCATCCTTCCATATTTTTCCAGTGCCCTATCAGCCTGTGGCATTTGAAGTGTATGTATGCTTCTTACATAGATGCAAAGTCAGTAACTTGATATGCACTTATTCTGAATAATCAATATAAATTCAGTCACCTAAGAAATGTTCCTGAATATATCCTTCTAATTGTGCATCAGACTGCAATTCCATGCTACTCTGACACAACACTGACAGTATAATCCTCTCCATGACAGCACATGGTATAATCACAGATCCTGAAAATATTAAGTGCAGGCAATAGCTAAGCAGATGCTTAAAAGCATACTACACATCACAAGCATGTAAGGGATCCAGAAATAAAAGACTATACATTCCACAAGTGTGGAACTGCATATTACCAAAAGATTAAATATTTCATACAACAGTGTCTGGAATCATTCATCTGCCTTTCCTAACAAGGGTAAATATTTCTTCACTGTTGAGGAAAAGTAGCACTGTATGAATAATTGATTTTTAAATAATTGGTATGATGTCCGAGTTCATGTAATTAGATTTCCCTTTGTCAAGGCATACCACCAGTAAATGATTGCTAGAAGGGAATGAGACAAGACAACATCATCAAAACTTAACTGGCATTATAACCTCATAAAAATCAGTGAACTACAAAATTCTCCATCACTAGACCAGAGAGACATACTGCTTATAAATCCCCCTTTTCCCTCATCCAGTCCGGGATGTAGATATTGTTGTAGATGTTACTGTCTGTTAAAATCCATGTAAAAATTATGTGAAACAAAGGTAAATAGAAATTTTGTCATCTAAATTCTATCCCAGCTGGACTCAGTGGTAAGACTCCCACGGACTTCAAAGGCAGCAGGATTTAGCAGAGGTTAAGCATTCCAAATGGCATTCAAACAACACGGTTGTTTTCTGTAGTTCAAAGACATGAGACATAGCTTGTGCCGTACTTCTGCTAAAATCTTACCCTGGCTTATATAACAGTGGAAAGACCACTATTTCTAAAAGCGAGAGAGAGGCCACTAAGAGACTCATGCAAGCTACCATCCATCTGCTCCAAAACTGTGGTGAAAGTCAGCTTACTAATATAAAGAAATAAAAGAGTGAAAGGTGGCTGTAGTGGTCAGAGGATGTTTATGCTTGGCAGCAATACATGTATCTGCAGCAGATGCTGGGAAGCAGGGATGAGTTCCCTCCATCCCACGTTTCAGTTCACTCCAGTCAGGAATTTTTACTGAGTATTTCACCCACACTATAGAAAGAGATGTGCTCATGCTCACACCAAATTGATGCTTGGCCTTAGTTTATCATTAAAAGACTTGTTTTTCTTTTGTGAATTTAGAACACTTGCCCCATTCTACTAAAATCAACTATGAAGATCTACATATTATTAATGATAATTTGATGAACAAGTATATACTTTTATAGAGCTATATCTATTCAAAACTGAAATCTCGGGATATCACCCATCCTGTAGAAAGCAATCTCATGGCATTCCTAGAAAAGCCACAAATTTCAATCTGAAAACAGGAACACCTCTACCAAAGAGGAAGGGTTTTATAGGCTTAAGAGTGGGTTAAAAACACTGAAGGAAAAAATATGGTGCTAAAGGATCCTGTGAAAATTGGGCAAATAAGTTTACATCAGACCTAGCCAACTTCTACATACCATGGACAGAGTACTCAGGTGCTGGATTACACAGAGTGCAGGCACAGTCATCTGTGCTGGCTCCAGGTAGAGCCAGCTTGGACTCAATACCCAAATAACCAGGCTCATGGCAATTGTCCAGCTGGCTCAGGTGAGTTTTGGCTCAGGTGAGTTTTATCTCACTGACATCTCATCTCCATTTTACTGTGTATTTTTATATTGTGATCTGCATATGCTTTATATTATCTGTATTTGCTTTCCACAGCCACACAGTGTAATTGTCCTTCTCTTCTCTGTCTGCTTCCACCACAGATAAACAGGAGTCACTTGCATCAGCTGAGTGCCATTTGCAAAGCAGTAGGGAACGGGGTTAAAAAAGCTCTGTAACATCTCTATGAAACAAGAATATTTAATTGAAATTGAGAACACCTTTCAGTGAGTGTAAATATGAACTTCAAACAGTTCTTTGCCCCAATACTCACATCAGCTTTGCTGTATCCTCTTTTATAAGTCTATTCTCATGTTCCCAATGCATGGAAGCCAGTGTAAAGATACTTCAGGCTTATAAGGAGTAGCCCAAACTGCTTCAGTTACTGTTCAGCATCTTGCCAAAAAGAAAAAAACAAAACAAAACCAAAAGAGTCCTTTTGTTCTGGATGCCTCTGACTGAGAAATTACTTGGATTTACAAGTCCCTGTGTTGCATTCTCTCTGTGCATGAACAGTTTGGAAGCAAAATGCTCTAAAACCAGGAAAATTATTAAAGGCTCTTTGGCAAACTGACAAATTCTGTGCAACCAGCCCTGACAGCAAAATATTTCACCAGCAATTTCACAATTAAACTTTGAAATTGAGGACTAATGCAAGTTTTCATTTACAAAGATACTTTTAGGAATTTTCCTTTTAACAGTACATTCCAAAATGTAAATTGAAGGTGAATGTTTACAGATTTATCATACAATAATTTTTCTGTCCTTGTAGGTAAATAATGTCTTACACAAGCTATGCAACCAGGTCTTTTTTTTAGAATGAAATGAAATTATTATTACTCTAAAGTTCATTCCCTTGTGCTTAATGTAACATGGATCTAAGCCACCTTTTGCAGCAGAAGCTGTCCCACACCTTATCTGGATCCTGTCTGGAAAAAACCCCAAGGAATGTGTTACAGCAGCTTGAGACCTGTAAACCCTGGCTGAAGACTGCACACAGGGGAAAGATTGCAATGAGAGAGCTCTCCCATTTCCAACATATTTCACCACTGTCCCTGCAAAGGAAGTCAAATGTAAGGCTGTGTAGATAGCGTCTCTTCGCTTGACCTGAACAAAAGCAAACACGAACATACAAACCTCACAACAGTTTTGTTTGTATTTAGATCAAATGAAAATTTCCACTAAATCCAAAATCAAATATACAAGTTTGAGCACTTAAAAAGAAATAAAGGGTGCACATAAATACAGAAGTAGAGCACTAATCATTCCCTTTTAACCAATATCCTACTGCACAGTGAATTTCCTTAGTCCTAGTAAATTAAACCAATTATATGCCAGGAGAAATCTCAGTGCTTGTATATCAGTTTTTCTAGGGTGGTGTAAAATTTAAGTCAGAGTTGGTAATTTTGCCATTACACATGCACTGGAACAAATGTGTGAATAAAAATCTTCAGTCTCTCAGACAACATAAACGCTTGCTTGCTTGATAAGTACCTCTGTTTTGTGTGACAGAGCTGCAGAACTGGAAAGATAACCCCAGCTCAGAATATCCCATCCTTGCAGTAACAGTCTGTTCATAGAAGCAAATGAAACTGGAAAATTTGCAAGAGCAGAGGCATTAGCAAGTGGCCATGAAAATGGATGTTTTATATTTATCTATTATTAATATAAATATTATATTTATATTATATTTTACATTTACAGTATTTATATAATAAATATATTTATATATATATATAACATATTCTTTGATTCTATATGGGCACTGGGATTTCTGTAGAGGAACTAAAGAAGCAAGTGTCCTGGTTTTGGCCAGCACAGGGGTAATTTTTGCAGTAGCCAGGAGGGGGCATCGCTAGGACATGGAGGTTATTCTATACCATCTCACATCATTGCTTTGGGAGGGAGGGAAGGATTTTCTTCCAGGGAGAAGGGATCCTTTCTGGGTCAGGGTAGTGTGGTGGGGGGATTGGTGGGGGTGGTGTATGTGTTCCATGTGAGTTGTTCACTTCTTTCTCGTGAAAAGAATTTTAGTACTGTTGCTGTTACTGTTTTCTTATCTCATTGCTGCTTCCAGCAAGTTGTTCGTATCTCAATTCATGATCCTCACCTTCCTTTTCTGCTTCAATTCTCCTCCATCCTGCTGCAGTGGGAGGGGAAGGGGGATGTGGGGAGCAAGTGAGTGGCAGCACGGTTAGGAGAGTCTTAGTGGGAACACTAAGTGTCTTCTTTATGGTGACCCAAGTGGCAGGACCCAATGGAATGGCCTGAAGTTGTGTCAGGGGAGGTTTAGGTTGGATATCAGGAAACGGTTCTTCACTCAGAGGAAGAGGGTCATTGGGCACTGGAACAGGATCGCCAAGGGAGTGATCACAACACTGAGCCTGACAGAGTTCAAGAAGAATTTGGATGATACTCTAAGGCATGTGGTGTGACTCTTGGGGATGTCCTGTGCAGGGCTAAGAGTTGGACTTGATCCTGTGGGTCCCTTCCAACTCAGTATATTCTGTGATTCTGTAAATTCTCCTAAACCCCAACATGACTTAGAGGCAAAACTGAGCAAACTGATTTCCGTCTATCAGTGGTTAGGCCACAGAAGGGAATAGAAGTTAGTCTTTACGGCTTTACGGCGATACAGCATTAATTCTATGTTCGCTTCCTCTTCTGTCCTCAGCAAATGACTATTAGATATGTGGAACTTTCACCACTCAACTCATCCTCCTTAACTCTCCACTTGGAAAAAACCTCAGTCCCAGACCACCACTTATACTTGCAATACAACAAAGGAAGCCATATTCTCCTATCCAATCCCTAGTCTACAACTATTCAAATGTCAGATCACCATTCAATAAGAACCAGATTTTTTGCATAGTTAAAACTAAACCCACCTATGCCCTTTGGTTCTTTCAAACTGCCCTGAGGAACTTGAGGTTGATTAGTATGACCAATACCAAGAGGAAAGCAAGCTATAAAATTCATCTTTATACAAAGGCTGTAAATCTTCTATATATCACAGGTACATACAATCATAAAGGAGCAATGACATTACAAGGTACATAAGTGTAAAACCAGTCTACATTAACAGGTTAGTAACATTTAGCCTTGCTAAATGCATTGTACTCTATATGGGGGAAAAGTAGGAAATTGTGTCTTCATTGAATGATTTATCACCCATATTTGACCTCCTGTACTCTATTTGTTCCCTGAAGCGCTGTGGTAGTAGTCCTCCTGCAGCAGGAATGAAATGGACACGGTCTAATAGCAAACTCTCTGAATAGTGAAAAGTTTTCATGTATTTGAGGTGAGGCTGTGGCCCTGAGGCCATCCTATCCATCATAGAATATCACAAAAGTAAAAAAATTGGATTTGGATTGATGAAGGAAACCATTCTAGACTTCACTTAATTTCTCATCCTCCTTCTTAGCATATGTGAGGAATTCTGGGACAAAGACTGTGCTAACAAGGGCCAACACAGATGTACAAATAACTTATGAAATGTAAAAAAACTGAGTGGTGAAAAAAAAGAAATGAAAGAACTTAATGAGCTGCAAAAGGCCTTATACTGTCAGCAGTCAGATTCAGCATGGCATTGATCAGGAAAAATACATTCAGCTCTTTGCTCAGCAGCAGTCAGACATGGGGGAAAAAAATCCCAGAGGATCAGAGAAAAAGCAAAGTTAATCAAAGCTAATGATAACACTGCCTGACAGTGAATGGAAGCAATTCTATGACTACATTCACCCCTTTGGACTAAAATGAACAACCTGTGTCACTTGGCAATAATCACCTGCTTGTGATGTGCTGTGTACACCTGGCTTGAGCTGGGAGAAGTCACAAAGCTTGATGGAGAAGAAAAGAACACCAATGGAAAATCTCAGCATTTCTTCCATTTCAGTAATAATTTCAAGCTGAAAACTGATTCTTTTTACACTGAAACTATTTTTTTCTCAATTTCAGATTAGAAAAGAATCAATCTAAATGGCTACCACATTATTATGGATCTTATTTTGAAGCATTAGATTATTATTTTGTGTGATGCTTGTTAAACTTCCTTCCACAAAATGAGAACTTAACAACACCAGAGAGACATACCCACCTCCCATCAGAACCAGTATTTCATAGAATCATGGAAAGTGTGTAAATAGGCTCACTTTCAGATTATCTTCAGCATATCAGTATAAAAAAGAGATATTCCTTATTCTGAACCACTTGCTTAACTTGGATCCACTTCCACAGAGTTGTTTGGCTGAAAGACATCTCCATAACAAGAGGCAGCCATCCTCAGTGAAGGCACACCCTGCGCCTGGAAACGTGACATTAAGCATCATGCCTGCCACTCAGGATGTGTGAAAGCCATGTGGCACTTCAGGAACCCTTACAATACTTCTGACCTTACCCATTCCAACAAAAGGCACAGCATCACATGCAGCATGAAAAGAGTTCATGCAGCTGCACAGTTTGAACAGGTTGTCCCCTTATTTATCCCTGTGCAGGCTCACAACAGCAAAACACATGCCCCTGCAGCCACAAAGACAAGCTATTGTAATTCTCTCTGTATTAAGTTTCCTCACAGGCTTTTCCTGCCTCACAGAGTTAGTGTGGCATGCACCAGCATACTGGCCACAGGGACAGAGCTGCAGTGATCACATTACAGCCACCCATCACAGTGCCCTGCACTCAAGCCAAGGAAAGCCTTCTGAAGCAAAGCATTGTACAGATTTGTTCACCACTGGTTGCAAAGTTATGCTTTCTTAAAATCCTCTCATCTTTGCATTTGAACTAGCACAAAGGAATGCTAAGTAAGTTTTCCTCCAGGGAAGCAAGTACCTTCCATGTAAGAAGCTCTGTGTGCCTTGGCAGGTCACAGCTGCCCAACACACAGGTGTTGCATGCTCAGTCAGCCTTCCAGTTTTCTGCCTTTCAAAGGGTTTAACTTGAACTGCTGTGTCTCTGAAGGTCTCCTGTACCATTTCCCTTCAGCCTCATTCCTGGAAAATCCTTTCTTTCAATGCTTACACATCCTCCACTATGCAAATAAGTATCAGTTCATCCAAAGCATAATCACTTTTGCATTTGTTGTGATTAGTTAGTTCAAGTGGGTCCAACAGTAATGCAATTAGCATCCAAGGCACACAGCAGAAAGTGCATTATCATCACAGAGAAATTAACAGGTAAGAACTGTCAATACAGCACCCCTTCACTTCTCTGAGGGACTCAGGTTGGAGTGCTTCACAGGTAAGAGTTGAATCCTGCTAAATGAAGTAAGTCACTTTTCCTGGCCTCAGGGAAAAACCCCAGCTTGAAGACCATGCCAACAGCTAAGCCTCCTGGCAATCTCTGCAGTACTTTCTAGCTCTGTTCAAACTAACAAGGAAATGAATGCTACCAGGAGAGAGTAGTACTTTGAAGGAATTGTCACCAAAGACACTACATCTATTTGTAGCTGGCATATTTTACTTGAAACTACATTTTTCGTGGTTACCTGAACAGGTTTTCCCAGTGGAGAAGCATTTCCAAGCTGCTGAAAGGGACCACCAATGCCTTCAGTCCTCATTAGAGGCTTAAATCACATTTGGAAAGAAGCTTTCTGTACAACCCTCCTTCAAAGGTTCTTCACCTAGAAAGTAGTTGGGGACTTGAACAGGCTTCCCAGAGAAGCAGTCACAGCATCAAGTCTGACAAAGTTCAAGAAGCATTTGGATGATTAATCTCAGGCACATGGTGTGACTCCTGGGGATGGTTCTGTGCAGGGTGAAGGGTTGGACTCAATGATCCTTTTGGGTCCTTTCCAACTTAGCATATTCTGTGATTCTGCGATACTCTCAGAAACAGATGCCTGAAAAAGGCATTATCATACCTTCTCTCTTCAGCTTTAACTCAACAACTCATTGCTTTCAGTGCTGTTCAAGTGTAAAACTTTAGGTTACTAAAGGAGATGTCCATCCTAGGCAGGTGCCCAAACAAAGTGCTTACATACTGTGGGAACAGATAAAGATCTCATAGTGAAAGTAGGAAAGTGGCTGGGAAAAGCAACGTGGGCTTCTCATTCCTTGGGAAAAGTCAAGCCCATTCCTGTGGTTGCCTTCTGTCAAGAACCCAGGTATATTTGGTGGAAAACACAAAGGATGAAGAAATCCAGTGTGTACCTCAAGGAGACTTAACCTTGAGGGAAAACAACCCATGATTTGAGCTGAATGTTATAGAAAATACTACAATAGGAATTATTTGAAACACAAGAGAATGAACATCACTACAAACAGGGCTATGATCCAACACAAAATGGTCTTGGAAGTCAACAACCCAACATGCCCAGTCTCTTGTCTTGAGAGACCACCTTGACAGATGGAGCCCAAGTCATTGAATGTTCTTAAGAACATTTGACAGAACCTTATGGAACATGAAGATCATATCTGTATAGGTAAAGGAACAGACAGTTGTGGTTAATAAGGATATAAAAACTTGACTGTTAAGTGTAAATATATTTTTAGCATGGGGTGTAAGTTGCAAGTGTTGGTGAGAGGAAACTTGAGGCATAAGAATTGAAAGAAGGAAATAAGGAATGGGATGGGAGGATCAAATGTTCCTCTTCTTGTTTGGCTTGTATACACAGCTCTTGCTTTCCCTCTTAAACTGTCATTATCCCTATCCATCTACTTGCCTTCCTTCTTTTTTACAGGAGTGGAGAGTGAGCAAGTAACTGGCTTAGTGATTGTTGACCAGTGTCAACCTGCCACACCTGTATCAATTTATGCTGCTCTTTTCCAATCGTATAACAAAAATTTTTAGAGACAATGGCAGGTATGAAACTTAAAAAGGTATATATATGTGCGCATGCACCTGCCTGTACGGACTAAAGCAACAGCACTAACTACTTTCTTGAGCAATACTTTGCACCAAACTTTCTCCCTCAAAATCTAGAGCTGAAGAAGCAATTTGCAAGCAATGACTCTGGACCTGCCCCATATCACTTACTGGTCCTTCTGCACAGGGCCCCACAGTGCTCTCAGGGTGGAGAAAATGAAGGCTTGGCATGCTTGTGGGGTATTAGGAGGGCTGTGCATTGCCACTGGTTAGGTTTGGTGGTGCTGCATTGCCTGCCCTGACTGACAGCCCCTCATCACTTGTATCCTGGTGCCATCTCCATATTTGGCCCTGCTCCAGCAGATGCTGCCCCACATCCACATCTGCGCACATCTACACATGTGCACCAGTGTGAATGATGCTAACCTTGTGCTTGCAGGTCTATAAAACAGCAGGTAAGGTTAGGATCAAAAACCTTAGAGTCAAACATTAATGAATTTTCAATTTCGTTGAGAACAGTTTATATGGTTGTTTCCAAAACCGGTGATATTTACTTCAGTCCATGATTCTTGCTAGTCTTTCTGTTCAAATAACAAAAGCAAATTTGGTGTATTATGCCAAAATTCACATCTGTTACTGCTATGAATTCACTTATTATACAAAGAAATATCCAGCTGATTGAATTATAATCAGAATTTGAAAACTAGCTTTAAATTTTCCTTGAACATAGTTAAAGAGTAAGTAGAAATTCATCACCATAGGAGGAGATGCAAACAGATAAAGAATTCAGATCCACATATTTTGCTAGCCTACCATCCATTTGTTAGATTATTCAATAGCCTATAAAAATTCTTGATGGGGTAGTACAAACAAAACAGTCATATGTGTAATAGTTAACATGCAGGATGTTTTCTGCATAAAATAAGCCACATCACTGTACTAGTGCAGCTTCCCTAGTGAAAGTAGGTTTTATCATAGACTGAATATTTTAAAATATTTTTAGGTCAGGAAAAGAGCACATAAATGCCTTAAAGAAAAAAATAACACAAATCAGTACCTTCATTAGGTGCATGCAGACCATATATCTTTCTAATTGTTAAAAAGTGTGACGTAACTAACTCAGTTGTGTGCAGGCACACAATTTTTACATTCATTGGAGGATACAGGACAAATTAGCAGCAATGTGTCAGCAATCAGTTTCAAAAAACAAATGCAACGATGATCTGGGAAAAAAAAAGTATTATTTTAATGCAATAGTTACAACGCTTATTAAACACAATTCTTCAAAAATGGGGCAACCCTAATAACACATTACACAATGGAACCCTTGTTCTCCTTCTCTCTGCCCAGTCACCAAATACTGAGGAGAAGCTTTGTTTAATTGCTTAGTTACTGCCAAGTTGTTTACTGACCTCTTAAATTTTATATTACATCATCCTGCTGTGGTAAAACTGAGCACAGATGAAAGAGCTGCCCTAAAAAGCTCCTCCCCACCCACACCTCATTGTATAAGGAGCACAATTCATCAAAAGACTACTAAATTCCATATTTTTAGATGAGGAACAGCTGCAATGGGCTAGAAATAAATTATAATGAGGCACGGTACTCCACCTGAAGAGAAGTTATCTTCAAGTACATCAGCTTGCCAATTACGGTCACAGAAAACATTCAAGACAGACATGTAAGAGCTTGAAACAAGGAGGAAGCAAGGAAACCTCACTGACTCATTGCCAACTCTGCAGCTGATCTAACCTGCACGCTTAGGGGTAACATCAGATAGAACTGGAGGGTCAGAAAAACCTGTTACCATTTTTAATTCTTGGAAGAAGAATGTGCCATAATGAAGATAGGAATGTCACCTTTTATCACTGATGAAGTCTGCCTACTTCTCATATATGCTGTCAAATGCTAGGAACATCCAAAATTCCCTTAGATTGAGCTCCTCCCTACTGCCAAACTAGATTGATCCACAGTGCTGCATCACAGAGTAAAATCATCTAACCTGAAAACCAGGAGTCACTACACTTAAATACTTGATGGTTATTACTATTTTATGTCAAAACACTTGGTGTGATCTGTGCTTTATGTACTGGAGGAAACATTTAACACACTTGGGAGTGGACTTGGGCTCAGGCTAATCAGCTTCACCTTAGTCCCTGGGAAGTGATAGATTAATTTACTTTGGAAACTATTTCCAAATGGACATATAACTCCTCAGACAAACTGACAAAGTACGGATTAGATAACTAGGCAGTGAGATAGATGGCAAACTGGCTGAACTGCCAGTGCCAGAGGGTTATGATGAGTAGCACAAAGTCCAGCAGGAGCAAAGTTACTTGTAGAATATCCCATAGGTTTACACTGAAGCATATACTGTTAACACCCTCATTAATAACCTGGACAATAAAACTGAGCATACTCTCAGCAAGTCTGTAGAGGATACAAAACTGAGAGGACTGAGTGATACACACTGAGTGATGATGGTATCAGTCTGTGCTATCCAGCAGGAATATGCTGCCATTCACCTGGACAGAGAGAGAGGAATCTCATTAACTTCAACAAATGGGGGTATAAAGTCCTGTATCTGTGCAGGAGTCATCTCAAACACCAGTACTCATGCTGGGGAAAAAGTGTCTGGAAAACAGCTTTGCAGAGGAGAATCTTGGGGTCGTGGTGAACCACAAGCTGACTGTGACCCAGCAGTCCATACGCATGGCAAAGAAGTCCAACAGCATTCCGTCCTACTTTAAGACCATTGCAATCAGGTCTGGGAAACTGTTCTTGCAAACTTTGCTTGAGCAGAGGGGTCGGATCTGAAGAAGTTTCTTCCAAACTCAACCATTCAGTGAGGTTCTGTGTGAGTGGAGATCTAATTAGTATCAGTGTAAGTTTGCTAAATTATTTTGAAGAATATCATAAGACAGACCTAGCAGTTTTATTCAAGGTTTAGTGCCAGACTGGGCAAATAAGATGACTCTAAGAACACCTTGCTAGCCACACTAAATGCATCAAAGCTGGAAGCAAGTCACAGTGGTTACCTACAATGAATGAACCAATTCAGGCCACACTGAGGCTAATTCATTGCTCAGTTCTGCAATAAGCAAGAGGGAATATTCAGTGTTTAGTCAGTGGAACAACAACACTGCAGGTGCAAAATAAAGACTGATATATCCCTTTCCAGAAATGTTTACAAATAATTTATTTCTAACAACAGTAAAACACTGTGGCATCAGCACTATTTTGTTCTTCATAATCTAGTGTTGATTTGTCTTATATTCTGTAAGCACCAAAGTTACAATTTGTCAAGAAGTTTGTATTTATACATTGCTATACTCCCTAAAATGATTCAACATTACTTTTCTGGAAATTGTGATGTTGTAGTGTTAATAAACTGATATTTTTCTCCCTTTTTGAGATGGAAAGAAATACTATGTTCATCAGTGTGAATACTGTTGTGGGGCTGTAAACCTGGCATCACATACCTGGCACCACATACCAGCTAGAGTGGAGGTAAGAAGAGGAAGATAGATCACTACTATGACTTGTAATCCTACTGAACAGTAACACAGGCCTGAAGGCAGATATCAGGCTGTTTACTCTAGGGCTAAGCCCTTTAAGAAGAATGAGGAAGGAAAGGGAGTGGGTAGAAGCCAGATTTTCACACTCTTGTTCTTTCCCTGGATGGTTTACATCAAGTTTACTAGAGAAGTAGTTGACTGCTATGGTTATAAAAGAGTCAAAAATGTATGCAGAACTCAGTCTGAAACCTATTCACCCTGCAGCCTATGTCAAACACTGTATCTTAGAATTATTGTTAAGACCACCTAATTATTTAAGAAATGATGGTATGTCCAACTGACACAGAGCATATGGCTCAGATCTCTGTAGGCACAGCAGTGTTGCACATCTGGTTAGAGCAGATACAGCTACTGCGAGGGAGAAGAGGGATGAGTCTGTGTAATGGTATGACTCTACAAATTCATCCAATAAAGTAAACTATGAATAAAATTACTTGCTTAGTGAACAACAGCATCCCACTCCACACAACATCTGGCCTTAAACAATGCATTAGGAAAAGGCAAAAAGGTACTGTGGAATTATTCAATTTACTAATAGAACACTGACTTGAGAAATTCAATTCAGGATAACGTTTTATTTGGCTTCAGAGGTACTCACATTATTCCTTAAAAAATTAGTAAGGGACACGAATTTAAAGCTTTCTGAAATGGGGGTTATTAGTAAAATAAAATATCCCCTTCAGGAACCTTAGCAAGTATCTTGTTTCTCAATTATAAACACAGACATGAACAGAAAAGCAAGAAAATCTGGTAGATAACATTGAAGACAATGTCTAGCTTTCCCAAAGGAATCAAAGAATTGTAATAAAACCATGTGTGGATCTGAAGGTGAGGAATGAATGAAAACAAAGTTGTACAAAGTTCAATTTTAAAAATATTAGCAGACACTTTCACATCTTCTAGGGACATTTTTAGTGGACTGTGTATTTTAGGAGGATGTTTAAATTAAATGAAAGAAGGATATGCATGTGTTTGAAGATAATAGCAGGACTAAGTTCCTCATCTACATTCTCATCTTACTGCTTTGAAAATCACATAATCTTTGTAGTAGAATTAATGGAAGGAAAAAAACCTCACCACTAAAAAAGCCTCAAACTAGCATTAGAACATTTTCTTTCTCCAAAATGTCATAGCCACATGCATTGCATTATTAAGAGTAATGGGCTAGAAATAACAAGTTCCATGCTTGTGACAGAGACAAGATGTGCTGTGTGCAAATGCAGAACAGATCTTACAGGGGAAATAGGTTTTAAACAGTGAAAGGTGGAACAAATTCTAAGCTTAAAACAAAGTCAATAATAATTTATACTACCACGTACAAAACATGATTGAAACTGCATCTGTATTCTAGATCTCATCCTGGGCAAGTATCAAAATTAGTATTGAACAGTGAAGATTGTATCAATTGAGTCCCATGATGAAACCAGAAAAAGAAAAAATTCTATTACGCTCTTAGTTGTGCATATATGAATCTAGAGTAACAGCTGACACTGACGTTACTTTGTACATTCAAGGCTTAACAGGGAGTACAATGGGAAAATAGAATGTGAGAACGTTCCTATACCTTTGATAGATTTTGTAGTTAAAAGGTTCTTTATTACTAGGCTGCAAATGGACAGACAAGAACAGCTATTTTGCAGTCTTAGAAGATTTAATAGCTATGTGCTAACACTTGTTACATTTATCTCAGAAGTTGCCCAGGAAATATATTATAATAATGCCAGAAGGGAAGTGAGAAAAAGATGGCAATTGTTTTCTTGGTACTTCAAAATGAGAATGAAAATAGAAATGTGTGAAAACTCTATTGAGTCCCTGAGGTATACTGTGTAGCACCTGTTAAAAAACAAAACCAAAGAAACCCAAAATACTCACCCCCTCATCCCCAAATGCAAACTGTCTATGTACTTCATGAGAATGTCTCTGTTAACTAAGATAGAAATGGATGTCTATGTTTCTCCTTGCGTTTTCTTTCAAGATCTTTTGAGGAAACTGTACTACATTTTAACATGTTTTCTCTGATGTCCCAAACTGCTCATTGAAAGGCAAAGACTATGGCAGGGTGGATGCAACTTGCACTTCCAAAAAGTAATTTCTTCCTTCATTGAGGATTCTTACTATCCTCAGGAGAGGGAAACTGGCAGTGGCTAGTTTGATAGAGGCCCTAGATTGTCTCTTTGGACTAAACGAACTGAAAGCCTACTCTTATACAAGAGTCTGCCTTGCTTTAGGTTTTCTCGCTAGCATTGAGCCAATCATTCACAATTATGACCTAAGCCATATTTGAATCACATGTTGATATTTCAGAAACACAGGATGAACATATTCAATAAGCCTTGCTACTAGTAATGAGGCTAAGTTACAACCAGTTTGGAAATTTCCACTTGTAACCATTTTTGTTGATATACCACAGCATTTAGAGATCCTAATCATAGGTCTGGACCCCATCATATTTCATGCTGTACAAACATGACATAGTCATCTTCTGTAACTGAGAGAAATTTACATTTCCAATTTTAAGAGCAAAAGGTGGCTCTAGGTGCTACAACAGAGCAAAGAGCTATCAGTGTTTTTCTTCTTCCTAGTAAAGCAACCTGAATCTGTTTCTGTTTGACAAAGGCTGTCATTTAAGAAGAATTTCTAAAAAATCAAATTTTTAAATTAAGAATTGATATGGGGCCAGACCATACAATATAGAGGGACTTTTAATACAACAACATTTATGAACTAAAAATCTCATGCTCACTAGGGTCACCTGATATTGATAGGAAAAGAATTTTACATTAACAATGGCATGCTGGATTTAATGCAATGGAAGCTTTGTACTAGCTTTCCACTGCCTGGTACACAGACTTTCTCAAGACACCACCCTTTTCTGTGCACTGACAAAAAATGAGAACTATGGCTCCTGCAGTGATGGTCACAGAACTTCTAAAAGAACAGGAAAGAATTACAGCTTTTGCTTGTCAAGGTATGCCTTTGGCTGATGTAGCAAAGACACATGCAGGTTGTGAACCTCCAGAAAGCACATTTTACCTGTACTAACAGCAACATATGCACCATTTAAGGATGTACATGGCTCAAAAATCCACATGTATACACTATGCTGCATTGGAAGTGTGTAATTAGTTTTTTATTGTCTCATAAGTTGCAGGATATTTTGGAACTAAACGCACTCCAGTAACAGTCAGACTACTATATTCTGTGTCACATAGAACTGGACAAATTCTCACAGAAAGTTACAGAACAGCTGCAAAGTGTTGTCTTGCATGGTAGTGAGGAACAGAAGGAGAAGGCTGAAAAATATTTTGTTCATGCATCTAATATACGTTTTGTTCAACTTTTTTAACAATTTCTTATATAACTAGGTTTTATCTTCACTCAGATATTAATTTTTTCTTTTAATCAGGAAAAAACTGATTCCAACTGGTTGCCCAAGTCTATCCAAAATATAGCATATGGTTCAAATAGAACACAGGAAATATTTTAAGTCTGAAAAAAGAATAGAAAAATTGCTGTTCTTGGATATACAATAGTATATGTATGATTGAGAAAAAGGACTCCAGAGTAGTAGAAAATACACATCTAGAGAGATTGTAGTCTGAGGAATCAGTTAAAACAAAGCAAATGAGACATGTACTAGTTTAACAGAGGAAAAGTTCACAAATTCTTTTGTAGCTGCTCTGGCTAGATATAACTCCATTTTCACCACCTGGATCTCTGCTTCCTCTGTATTCCCTTCCGACCACACAGAGCATCCCAGTCCACTTCTCAAGTAAAAAAAATAAGAACTTAGAACTTTCTGCCTCAGATTCTTGTCTGCTAAATCCTTCCCTTTCTCCTACCATATTGGTCTCATATTAGCCATGTCAGAGGCTTTGCCTATGGCGTTCACTGAGAGCACTCCTGTAACCCCGCACAGTTGAAAGAAACAGAGAGGGTACACACTCTAAAACGACCCCCTGTACCGAAATCCGACACCAAAACTCCTCCCATACTGGCTCTTTTATCAGCTACTGCAGATGCCTTGCAGAGGAAGGAGAGGAAGGCACTGCAGCAGACCCAAGGTACTGGATCATATGGGTCAATTTTTCAGTATGAGTATGGTCTTTTGATTTACTGCTAAAAAGCTCAGTTTTAGGGGCTGTCTATGTAACTCCCACGCTCTTACAGAAGCACCTATCCAATATATTGTATTTAAATCTTTTCTCTCAAAGTAAACACATTTCTACTGGTTTTTGGCTGGGGTGGAGTTAATTTTCTTCACAGTAGCTAGTATGGGGCTGAGTTTAGGATTGGTGCTGAAAGTATAGGGATTTTTTTGTCACTTGTGAACAATGCCTACACAGAGTCAAGACCTTTTCTGCTACTTACCCCATGGGCCCCACCAGTGAGGAGGCTGGATTGGGGGTGCACAGGGAGTTTAGAGGGTACACAGCTGGAACAGCTGACCTCAACTGACAGTAAAGGGACATACCTTACCCTATGGCATCATGATCAGCATATAGAGTTGGAAGCAGAAGGAAGGCAGGGGTGTTCAAAATCATGGAGTTTGCCTTCCCAAGTTACACGATGGAACCCTGCTTTCTGGTGGGTGACTGAGTACCTGCCGCAGGAAGTGATGACTAAATCCATACTTTGCTTTACCCATTAAACTGCCTTTCTTTGAACCCACAAGTCTTCTCACTTTTACTCTTCCAGTTCTCTCCCCCATCCCAGTGGGGGCTAGTGAGCAAGTGGCTGCATGGGGCTTTGTTGCCTGCTGGGGTTAAATCACAATGAGAGTCTAGCAAAAATCTTGTAGTCCAATTCCAACAAAATCTGCATTTAACATTTTCAAACGTGTGATAGCTTGATTACAACAGGTAAATATATATTATCATGAGGAAGCACTATTCTTGTTTGGAAGATTTCATAGGTAGGTCCCATACTCCTGCCCATCTTGAAGAGATTAAATAAAACTTGAAAATAAATAGGAAGAATTTTCCACCCAAGATTCTGGGTAGAAATTTTAGAATATTCTGTCAAACATACTGTTTTGTAAAAGTTGAAATACTTCAGTAATATGATAATATTTTGACCAACAGTCTTTTATACTTAATCGACTGGATTCAAAACTGAAAAAAGACCTTTTCACAGGAATTAATTCTGTACTGTCCAAAGGTATGTTTTGCTTTCAGCACAAAATTATATGTTTCAAAACCTCTAATGGTTCAATAAAGCTGAACTAGAATCATCCACATTGCTCCTCTGTAAAATATCTGAAGAGACCTGACTGCAAGTAGGTTTCCTATTATTGCTCCTTAAACTCATCACTTAAATACTTCAGTAGTCAAAACATTTTACACCTGAAATAGGCATGTTTGTTACTTATCCTTAGTATCTTTCAGTAAGAAATTACTACTTGCATTTTGTAAAGGATTGTGTGGATTGGCCTCCTTCCTCTTTCCTAGTTGCATTAGTTTTTACATTGTTCTGTTGTCCCAAGTGTTGCATGAGGAATGTTAGTATCTTTGCAGCAATTGAAGAAGTGAGTCCATAAGAAAGAAGCAGAGCATGTTGCTTGTCAGAAGCTGCTAGAGGACCAAAGAAAGAAGCTCACATGATCAGACTTGGGATATCTTAAGCAACAGATGTAAATAACAGATGTATAAGTCTGCGTGCCCAACCTGTATTTTTACATATGTGTATATAGACACATGATTTTGAATTAACACATACATAACCTGCAGGAATATCTAAAATTTTCAGAATGCTAAAAGTTTGAAATTAAGCAGTGCTGTAGCACCTACATGAGTATATCCTAAGGCATGCATTTCTGCTTTGAGATTATCCAGTTCCCTTTTTCAGATATCCACTGTCTGGATTTTTCTTTTTTTTTTTTTTTTCCCCCTTCAGGTGATTTTACATAGATTAGTAGAATTTGTGCTAATTCCAATACAGCAAGAAGCTCAAAATGCTAATTGCATTTTTTCACAGGGGTGGGGAGAAAGCCCCTTTTGTCATGCCACAGAAGAATGGGTATGACAAAGTACCCTGATAAGGCTTGGCCTATATAAAGCAAGGAAAGTATTTCATCTTTGCTGTTTAATAGAGCATCACACAAACAGCAATTATAAGTTGGCCTCACAACGAGTAGGATGTCTCTCAGACTAGAGCTAGTTTTAAAACACACCAAACAACTTCACTTAATAAACCTTTATTCCCTTCAAGAACTAAGTGATTTTAAATCCAGCAAAACAAAACCAGTATGTTTCAAACACAGTGTTCAAGGTCTAGAAAAGGCTGCAAGGTCAACCTTGCAGATAAGTCCCAAAGGTGGTCTTCTAAAGTTATATAGTGGTCCTTAGACTGCAACACAGATGACACTGGAGAAAAGATGTATAACTCCAACATTATGATCCTGTGAAACTCCAACTCTTACGATACTCATAATTACAACAGATATTATTCCCAAGGTAAAAGATAGAACAGCGCTGTGGAATTCCACAAGGCTAGGTTATAAGTGAAACAGTTCTCTCTGGCAGTTGCTAAACAGCTGCTCTCCAGCAACCCATAAAGCTTTCATGTAGGTACAGCCAAATGAGACAAAGTGAGCTCTCATCACTTGTATCTGGCTTATAAGTCTTCAAATAAATTGGCAATAGAATGATCATGAAAAGTGTAGCATGAAGTGATACTGAAGCGTGATATGAAGGCTAGTGAAAAGACTGATATGAATTGGAAACAGCATCATCAGACTACATGGATGCTGCTGTTAATTAGGAAGACGATCAAGCAAGGTCTCCAGATTGAGTAGAAATATAGTATTATATTATATGAACAACACACCCCAAAAATTATTCCTCAGTTCTACAATCATAGGAGCAACTGCAAGGATAAAGAAGTAGAGAAATTCTGGAGTGACATGAAAAGGCTTTGGCAGCTGCTTCTCAATGGGAACACAGACTCTGGATGGCATCAGCTCTGAACCCACTAAAGCACAAATGTACAGTGAAGCTCATGCATGCCAAGTCAAACAGCAGAATAACTTGTGAGTAAGGATGATTCAGTAATAAAATTGGGTTTGTCCATTCCTAAGCCACCAAGGTGATGCTGAGACATCTTATAGGCAGATGTAAATTAGACGAATGTTATTATTATTTCAGAAAGTGCAATTCTGCCATGAAAATAAACATATCAATATTTCAAAACCTATAAAGTGGCAAGACACAAAAGCTGTACACTTCATTTTCTACCTTGACAGACAAATCTATCAGTGGGACTCCCAGTTACATTGGATGGTGTGAGCAAGACAAAATACCTAGTCCTAAACTCATTCAACATCCTCCGTGGAATTTCATTTTTTTCACATTTCATAGCAATAACAGCATTGCCATTCATTTTGAGTGCACCTACCACAGAACACAATTCTCTGTCCCACCCTAGTCCAAACAGACCATCAGCTCGTCCAAAGGCTGAGGACTCAGCTGCATTTACTCCTGTTATCCACCTCTCCTCTTTGTGTCAGAGCAGCTCTGAACAAATGCTGTCTGCAAAAGGAGGAACGTTTTCCCTTTACCCAGGCAAGTGGAAAGTGTTTCCCAGCTGAACTGCCCTCCAGCCCCGAAGGACTAATATTTCTTGAATTAAGTCATTCCTTTGGGTGAGGATTATTACTTTGGGCAGGGGAAGAGTGGCAGGCTAGACAAATTTTTAAGTACAAGTAGACCCAGTAGCTCTTATCATCCCACTGACCACCTGTAAGTGTGTTGGAGAAGCCACATTTTGATAGCCTTGTACTAGCTCTGAGTGTGTTTCCTGATATACTGCTTACAAGGCTTGCAGACAGCTGCAAAGCATTTCCAAACAGGCTGTTACAAATCTGAATAACTGTCATTCAGCAAGACTTTACGGACATTGTTACCTCCTTTGGAAAAAGATTGACTGAGAACATTAAATCGATACAAGTCCAAGCTTATCCTTGGCTTCAGTGTGAGATTCAGACTTGGCTTCAAGCATTTTGAACACCTTTATATTTCCTTCAAGCACTGACCAACCTTGAAAATTCTTGATCTACTCTAGGTCCTCAATAATATTACCTGAATATTATCTAGTGGGATAGATAGCAAAAAGCATTTTTTTACTAAAAAACATTAAAAAGAAGGTTTTACACTGGGATCTTCCATCTGCCTTCCTATTCTTTGGCAACAGCCAAGTCCCTCTGTCCTGTCTAAAGTCTAACAACTTTCAGTTGTTAGATGTCAGAAAAATTACCCCCAAACTTTGTCTGAGAGACTCCTGCTTTGCCAGCATTCAGGTCTTGGAGGGAGTTGCAAGATTCAGAGCAGAATCAGTCCTCCATATTTACTACTTCAGAAACATATAGAAAATATGTCAATTTTGTACAAGCAGGTCTGTAGCAGGTCTTAGTTTTTCTCTTTGGCATTTGACATCATACATTAAGAACTGAGAAGCAGGAACATTGTATTCTAGCATGTTCCCATTATGTACAGAAGCACATGCACTCATGGAAAGTAACAGGAATTACCACTGTAAACCAGGAGCTAACCTGTCAGTCAAAACAAGCAGGATTATTCTGATTAAATACAAAAATTATCATCAATGCAAGTCACCTTAGGTTTCAATAGTTCTCAGAAATTTAGCATGTAATTCCTTTCATCCAAAATTGGATGCCTAAAATAGGTCAGATTAATAGCCTAGCTCTATCTGTTTCTCTCTAGTGACTATACAGACAGCCCAAGATGGCTAGTTCTGACACAGGTATACAGAGAAAAGGGAGATTCATCTTATTCAAGAAGTCTACAAGCTACCAATAAGCTCTCTCTCCGTAGGGGAGCCAAGATTTATCAATAAATGTTTTTACATTAGGAAGCATTGATTCTGTAGAAACTGGTGGAAAAGTAATTTGAAATGCAGAGTGATTATAGCTTTACACATCCTAAAACAAGAACAATTTAAACAATGGATAAAGTAGACAGAACACCTAATTGAAATGGCCAAACAACAAAACCTACCTTCCCCATCTCACTTATCTGAAAAGGCCTTAGTTTGTCAACTCTCACAAAAGTAAAACCTGAGGAATTCTCACATACAACAAAGAAGTGAAACAATTTAAGCTAAAGGACAAAACCATCAGTTAAAGAACAAGAACAAAACAAACAAACAAAACCCCAAAACCCCAAAACAAACCCCCCTAGCTTTGAACTTGTCTTAGTGAAAAAATTAGTTTTCAATTTTCACAGGAGCTCAACTGGGGAACAGCCAGCCTTTAACAGGGCAAACAGCCAAACTGAAGATAGACTTTAACAACCTTCTCAGAGATTTATATACTACAGCAGTTGTGATGGAAAGAGGAAAACCAGGATTACTCAGCAGGTCCCTTCCAATCCTATGCTCCTAATTTGAGTTTCTACTACATAGCAGAGGCCAAGATGATCAAAGAGCAAAACAGCACCAGTGTTCAGGTAATTGAAGATACAACTTCAAAACTCCCCTCTTCTTTCCCCATCTCACCAGCATCTAAACTCCCTCTGCCTTCATCTGATCCTAAGCCTCCAGTACCACACAGAATAAGCTGGTCTACTGTTTTCTTCAGTTAAATCACCTCTGTCTTGATAGTGAAAAATTAAAAAGACAGCTTCCAATCCCTCTTCCTTCATTACCACAGAGAGAATAGAATACTCTACAGCTACACAACAGAAAATAACTTCAATTCACCCCAGCAGCACCTTTATTCATGCAGTATATGATATCACATTTCAAAGCTGAAGGATAACCCAGACAAACAACACCAGTAAAACACTTCCTTTAGGAAACTATATATTATTATATATACTTTTGGTAACTAACCACTAGATATAATGTAGAAGACACACACTATTTTCATTTACAGTGCAGGTTTATCTCACCAGAAGAGTTTCCTTGTCTTACTCCAGCAGAGCTCCACAGCATAAATGAACCCTTGTGCTGGCTGGTAGGCACCAGATAAGAACTGACTGTAATGAGAAGAGACATTTAACCTGGGACATATAGGAAGGTTCTTGTTCTCTTTGGGTGGATAATTGAATATCAGAATAAAGAAAGCAAAACAGCAGCACCTGTGAAGGTGGCACTGACATTCAGAAAAATGAATCCGCAAAGAATGTTTCTAGGCAAGACTGGATACTTTATGAGAGTGTTTGTTACCTAAGTAAAATATAAATATAAACCAGCTGCAATCTCTGCACTGAGGTATGGACCACTATAATAGTGGAAATACTTACAAAAACATTTTAGAAAGAAAAAAAATGACTGAACATTCACATAGTAACATTTTTTTGGAAAAAAACCCACAAAACTCAAACCAGCTACCCTATCTGAAGAGTGAATAGCACCCAGAAGCATGCCTAATTTTCAGAACCAATGTGGTTAATTCAGGAGAGGGATGCCATGCCACTCTCCCTCCTGTTGGTGCTCCCAGTTGCACTGCTTTACACTACATTCAAGAGAGAAGAGGCAGGGACTTGAGGTACCTGAGGCTGCAGAAACCCACACATTAGGGAGATGCATGTGCAAGGGTTGCTGGTAACAGTTGGTAGAAGGTGTCCTGTGTGGCAAAGTGCAGTAAGTAGCTCAGTACTGTCTGGCAGGGAAGAAGAGAGTATGATGGGACCAGGGAAATGTGGGTGGCTGCTGATGGGGACAGGGGAGTTTTGTGTAGTGTGTGGCGTTAAGGTGATGGATACTCTAAGGGGATGTGTTTATGCAGTGCAGCTAAAGATGATTAGAAGTCCTATTTAGGCTTGATTAAAGGAAAAGTTTCTTCAGGCAATTACTGATGGAAAAAAGTCATTATCATGGGAGTAGGAAGTGACTCAGGACAGCAATCATATCCTCTAACTATTTTTGGTGAACCCAGATTGATTTTGATGACCAAAGTCACATTATTTTTAGTTAAACTTTACGCCAGAAAAACCACAACTATCTTTGACTTAGTGTCCCTGTGAGAAGATGGTGGAGGACAATTTGTGTGCGTTGTAATTGCAGGGGGATTGTATTTGGAAAACTAACCTTTCACCTGACTAAACACTAAGAGACTCGAGGTGGCAAATCACTGAACCTAAGTAACTTACTGAAAAAGAAAAATAGGAGACAAAGCTGAGTGGCTTTATATGATCCACCCACAGCTTGAAACTAGCCCAGACCTCAAAGAAGACTGTACTGACATCAAGGGAACCTCATTATGAAGAAAGAACATGGTGTTATAAATAGGAAAGGATAAGTAAAACATGCCCTCCAAAATGCTGCTGACCCTGGTGAGAAGGTATATAGTGAGTACATAGGTTATTTCTGAACAAATGATTTTTTTTCTGAAATGCTAAAAAGAATCATTGCTGCTCTTAGCGAAGCTCTTCCCTGCTAATTGCAATACAGCTGTTATTAGCCATTTCCCCTGGCCTCTCCAGCTTCCACAGTAATTTGAAACCCTGATAATATTTTCTTTTTTTTTTTTTTTTTGTCTGTAGACAAAATCAGAAGCATTTTCTCTCTGACAGCACGACACAGGCTACAGACAGCCTGACGCCAAAGCTTTTTGCAGATCAATATAGTTAATGCATTTGAAGTCAGTAAAATCTCCCAGGTTATTCCAGGCTTGCTTGAGGAAAAAGCAAAGGGCTAGCGAACTGTGTAGATATGGATTTAATATTCAATTTTTTACTTAACTAACAGAAATCCATTTAAGTTACTTTGGCTTCCAATTTAGAGTATTTTTCTCAAAAACTATTTGGTAAACATGGAGAAAAATGTAACGTGGTAAGTGGAGTCAGCTACACTGAAACACAGGTTGGTGGGAGATTCGTTTATTTGTATAAAGACAAAACAGTGAATAAATCCCAAAGTTGCAAGAACAAAGATATTATCCATCCCACTACAACAATTTTCTTTCTCCCCATCTCCCAAATGTATTTTTTTCACTTGAATATTGCTTTAGTCACTCTGCCCTTTTCCACAGCCTTTCCTCATTTACTTAAGATACTTCTCATTTTCCTTAACCTTCAATCCTTATTGCTCCAAAGCATCTTTTCTGCCCGTAGATAAAGTTTTACTGACTTAAATACGACAACCAGAGGCAATCACAAAAGTGAGGAAATCAGTCATTCTCCTATCAAGCCCACCAGAATTGTTTTTCTTCCATTCAACCTCAGAAATTCCCCAGGGATTCCCATTTACCCTACCTACTTCCCACCTCCCACTCCACAAAAATGTGTAACAAGAAAAAAGGAGTAAGCCTCACTAAAAAAACTGCCATACTTTTTAGTCTCAGTTAATCTCTCAGACCCATCAAAAAACATTTTCATATATGTAAAACATGATTACAGCCTATACTGTAAGACTTTATAATACCACAGAGCAGTTTGCTGTCAATCTTTAAAGGATGCTACATATGGTACACCAAGTTCACTATATGTCATGCAAAGTAGAAACATTTTTGTTGCTTATAACTGGAAGTGCAGCTTAATAAACTTCAGTTCTATGTACAACATTGGGCTGCCAAAATCAGTGAATAATATAACATTTTCCACCTTAACATAATATTAACTATTATGCTCAAACACACACTGCTTTAAATGCAAATATTAATCATGTCATTCTAATATTTCAAAAAGAATTAATGCAATTATTTTATCAAAGTAGATGCAGTGGCAGGTAGGCAAGAAGAGGTAACTGTTACTAGTTTGTGGGAAATAAATTTAGTCTTTCAAGTCAGTATGGAATAGGTGGAATAGAAAAAATAACGTTGCCTTTCTTTTACATAAAAAGGTGTGTGATGAAGTTCCAGAACACTTGTACTTCTTTCCTGAATACTAACAGTTCAGATTAACCCAATAATATTTGCAATAATTTTTATAGGGTTTTTATTGAAAACCTATAAAGTGAGATTCAAGGTACATCATACAATTGTTAAAGTTAACATCACTTATTTCATTTTCTGAGTGTATCCATTCTGCTAAAAAGCTTCATCCTGGTGCATTGTAGTGCTAAAAGAAAGTAGGGTCCCTGCCATGAATTCCAGAACAGTCTGACTACAGCAGCTCTTCAGAATAGCACTTTATTCCTTTGTAGCAAATACATGAGAGAAGCATATAAATTATATCATCTGTGTTCAGCACAGTAGAACAGCAGAGAATTAGAGGAACAGCTTCAGTTTTTATGCATTGTTCTCTTACACTTGAAATGGCAGAAACCAACTGTGAGTATTTCACCCTGGGACCAGGTCTGACTGATACCGTGTCAGAGGCATTAGGCAGCAGTCCACCCCTCTGCATGCCTCTGCCTATCAAGTCAAATGGCAGATGCTCTACTTCATCCATAAACTTTATGTGATGCCTATCAAAGTTCTGAAGAACTCAGTGATCAAAAAAGTCATAATCCCCTTTGAGAAAAACGCAACAGGACTCCAATCTGAGCAGCAAAGTTTGTTGTGAATTAGCATTCTTGGGGATCTCAACTGTAATTTTTGCATCCTACACCACAGACCTCAAACTTTGCACATAGCTTCTCAGTCCATGAAAATATCTGTTCTATCTCTTAAGTTTAAATATGGCATATGTAACACTGTAGCACCTAGGGAATCCCAACAATATGGCTATAAACTCCTCAGAAGGAACAGGCAAGGAAGGAGAGGTGGTGGAGTAGCCCTGAATGATAGGGAGTATCTAGAGCTTAATGACGGTGACTATAGGGCTGAATGTTTATGGATAAGAATCAGGGGGAAGGCCAACAGGGCCGATATCCTCTTGGGATTCTGCTATAGGCCACCCAACCAAGCTGTAGAGGCAGATGAAATATTCTCCCAGCTGCTTATAGATTATAGCAGAGAAGGTTTACATTGGATATTAGGAAACATTTTTTTTACTGAAAACATTGGCAGAGATTGCCCAGAGAAGTGGTTGCGCCACCATCCCTGGAGGTTTGTAAAAGACATATAGTTGTGGCACTGAGGGACACAGTTTAGCAGTGGCCTTGGCTATATTGGGTTAATGGTTGAACTCAATGATCTTAAAGGTCTTTTCCAACCTTAATAATGTTGTGATTCTAATAATGAGTCAGGCAGACAATAGAAAAAATACTCTGCCTACAGATTTTGTACTCTTGTACGCTAGTAGTATCTGTAAAAACTCCAGTATAGTCCATTGGCATATAAAACAGAGGCTGAATTCCTTTCTGCTGTGCATTGGAATAGCTTAACCAGTTGACTCTGAATAACCCCTGCTCTTTCATTCCAGCAAAAAATTTGCCCCAGGGTCTTGCTAACACTTTTCATCATAAACACTAAAAGGGTAGCAATCCTCAAGCTCAAATGAATTAACACACTAGGTTTCTATGCCTCAGAAGAAGCAAAAGCTATTCAGTGTACTGTGAAAAGAAGGCATTTGTCTGATAAATGAAAAAAACCCACAAACAACCAGAGTATTTTCAAAATAAGCATGTATATGGCAGTTACAAAATATAAATTATTCACTTCTAAGCACATACAAGGCTAAATGTCATGGATGGCAGGACATAGCAATGCTCTTCTGAAAGCTTCTCATGAGGAAGGCAAATGCTGCAATCTTTAAACTGTGATTCACGTGAGGAAGACCACTGAAATCACTGGGATCCATCACCTTGCTGTGAGGTGTCCAACACTTGTGCTTCCCAGTGCAAGGCTAAAAGTATCAAGCATCCTGAGGGGTAGCTGATACTACCTTCTTTTTTTTTCTATCCATAAAATGATTACACCAAAAGACTTTAAACCACAACAAGGTGTGAATCTCAGAATCACAGAATCATTAGCGTTGGAAGGGACCTTTGTAGTTTATCTAGTCCAACTCCCCTGACAAGGCAGGGTCACCTAAAGCAGGTTACACAGAAACATGTCTGGGTGGTTTTGGAATGTCTCCAGGGAGGGAGACTCCACAATGTCCATGGGCTTGGCAGAGGGTGCTCTGCCCCCATCAATGTAAGGAAGTTCTTCCTCATGTTGAGGTGGAACTTCTTGTGATTTAGAAGAGTCTGGCACCTGCTTTTGAGATATTTATTGATAAGATCTTTTCTCAGTCTTCTCTAGACTAAACAGGCCCAGCTACTGCAGTCTCTCCTCATAATAGAGATGCTCTGGACCCCTAACAATCTTTGCAGCCCTCCACTGGACCCTCTCCAGTAGCTCCTTGTCTTTCCTGTCCTGAGTAGCTCAGAAATGGACACAATACTCTGGATGCAGCCTCACTAGGGCCAAGCAGAAGGGAAGGATCACCTCCCTCAACCTGCTGGCCACACTCTTCCTGATGCACTCCAGGATACAATTGGTTTTCCTGACCACAAGGGCACACTGCCAGCTTATAGTCAACTTGTTATCCAAAACTTCCAGGTCCTGCTCCGCAGAGCTGCTTCTTACTAGGTCAGCCCTCAGGCCATACTGGTACTTGGGGTTATTCCTCCCCAGGGGCTGGACCCTGCACTTTCCTTGGTTGAACCTCATTATGTTTCTCTTTCACAATTGTCCAGCCTATTAAGGTCCCACTGAATGGCAGCGCAGCCTTCAGGTAGATTCAGCCACTCCCCTCAGTTTTGTATCATCAGCATAAGATGGTAAAACACAGTACTTCTGTAGGACTAGGTTTGTTGCATATATTTAATTATTATTCTGAAGAAGAGATAATAACTAATGGCTAATTAAATCAGCGAGATCTGGAGAAAGCTGTTACGAAATTTTGAGTGACCTCTGATTCAAATGGGGACTGTGATGGCAGGGAAAATGCCAGGCTTCCAATTAAAGGTCTGGTGATTGATTAGATTAGTAGGAACTTCTAATGCAGATTGCTAGATCTTAAACTAGCTATTATAACTCGAGGAAAAATGATGAGTTTCATGTGAACAAGTCTTTACCTAAAACACACACTTGCTCAAAAAGCAGCAATATCAGCCTCAAAAAATATTAAGAAAGGCCCTACTGGAGTTATGACTTCTTATAACTTCCTGGAACAGCATGTTCTTACTGGCTACCAACCTTAAAACAAACAAAAAAGAAAAGGAACAACAACAAAAGAGAAACAATAGCTGAAAAATATTAGGGCAATGAAAAACTTGTTCAAAAGACAAAGAGATATACTAAAGAAAGACAAAACAGAAGTCTTTTTCTACATAACCATTTCTCAAGAAAATTCATTTTTTATGCTTTTTATTCAGCTACAATTCTGTAAAGATCTCTCCAAAGTTTCTACTGTGATTGCTGTGGAGGATTAAAAGAAATGGCCCCTGTATTTTCAGTGAGACAAAGAATATGAAGAATCACAATAATATTATAGAATAGTGCAGTGAATGTAAATTGCAATACCTTCAACAGAGCATAATTAAATTGTGTTAAACATAGCTGTGAAGTGTATCTACTAGTCATGTTTAGGTTAAAACGGTGAAGATGACAACATAGTTTTTCTGCTCAGGTTAACAGCTCTAGGTGAAGTTAATATGAGTGTGAATTCAAACTCCCAACCAGAAATAAAACCCAAGCTATTTCATCCTACAATATTCTGGAAAGGAACAACACTTCTTGTGTGAAAATACTCAATTAGGAGAATCTTAGTACCATATGTTGGTAAGAGAATAAATCTTATTTCTTTAAGTGGGTTCTTGATCAAGGGGAATTTTGGAGCACATAAAAATTTACATGTCTGAATATGAAAACTGTCATCAGAAAACTCAGTTCTCACTCTGCCTTTGAAGTCCCACAAACAACTCCACCTCAGCAACAAGGTATTCATCTCAAGTTCAGGAGCCCATGTGACAGTGAAACAGCACCTAAGTTCCAAAATCTCAGATCTACCCAGGCTTGTTTTCTGGGGTGTAGATGGAAGAAGTAATATCCTATACTACACAAGCATAACCTGGAACACTCACTTGAGTGTGAGGGATTTCCAGGCTCTCCCCACCCCGAGGAAGCATAGTCACCCCATTTCCAGCAGAACTATAAGCCAGCCTGGAAAACAGGAGTTGGGACTGTTCCACCAGTCATATTACAGCCCTGCTGGAGCAAAGTTGCAAATTTCACGTAGCTGCAAGAAGCCTTGCAAGAGGATAGCACAGCCCAGTGGCTGGGCAACTTAGAAAGGAAGGGAAGAGCCATCAATTCATGCCAAAAATAGTGAGGTCCCACATATCTGTCAGGCAGCTATGGTGACCACAAAGCCTGATGAGTCCTTTTAAAAAATCCTGCTATGGGGACCTACCTCTGGAGAAGAGCCTGCACTCCACAGCCTGTAGGCACTGGACTCTGCTCAGCCTTGGCTATGGGCTATTTCAAGGCTGTTTCTGCTGTGTTTGCAGGTTTCCACCCAATTCTGGCATGCACTACAGAGGGAGATTGTGTGTCCCAGCCCCATGTCTTTATTGAGCCTTCCTGGGACTGGCTACTAAGGACACCTGTTTCAGCCCTAAATATGACAGCAGAGAAGCACAGAGGCTACATCCTGCCCTTTGTTCTTACAAGTAAAGCATTTCTGGCCCAACACTGTAAACACGTCACAATTCCCCCACCAACTGCAGTGGGAAGTGTATTGCATCTTCTATGCATTGATTTAACTCTCTGTACTTGCTGCCAAGAACAAAAGTGTTGTCCTTGAGATAAATTTCCTTACTGTAATAATACAGACACTAATAACAATGAAGGAAAGAAAAAACACCAAAAAAAAAAAAGTGCATTACTTAGACAAAATAATAAACCATAAATCACTACAGTGACAGGATTAAATGTGAAACCTTTAATTATACATTTAATCATTTGCCACCTTCTTATTTTCCTTGCAGTAACATTTAAGAAGCATCAGTAGGATTTTAATTTGAGGGTGATTTTATTTTATATGTGAATTGAAAATGCAATACATATAGAAATGATTTTAAGAATAAAAATAATACTAACTTCAATCTTCAACTATGTCAACATCTTATTGAACACCTTTATTTCTCTCAGTCACAATGGCCCTCATTTAATGACATCACTGTGTCAGAACACATCAAGCCCATATCCATTGCACAGATATTATATAAAATAAAGTAGAACTGGGGGGGCAAATAAGTGGTGGCTTAGAAAGTACAATACTGTATTAAAATAAGAGAATGTCATTCCATTGCTGAAGAAGACACTGAATTATTTGTGAAGTATGGACAAACCTATACCCCCAGGTTGTATCTGCACCCCTGCGTTTTCTACAAGAAGGGAAGAAGCAGCTGCTAGAACAGAAAAGTGACTCCCCAGCATATGAACACCTTTTCCTATCGATTCCAGAGTCCAGCGACTGAGATCAGGGCTGGTTGATGCTGTTGCTTTTGGGTTCAGAGTGGGCAAGGGAATTACCCAATTTCTATAAAAATTCTGTACACTAAAGCCATCTTCCAGCACACTCAGAGGAGTACTTACTGAAAATAAAAAACCCACCAAAACCAAAATCCCAAAACCAAAGCAAAACAAAAAGCAAAAATAGCAAAATTCGCCCTTCTTCTAACTGGAGCATAAGGCAAAGTCCAGATAGCTTTCGCATTCAGACAGATCCTCTCAAAGAATGTGGAGTAGGAAAGAGCCAAAATATTGCTTATATGCTAAGAAAAAAACATATGATACTAAACACATCAAATAGTAGCAATTGTAAAGGTACTATTGTCCCTTTAGGCATTTCTTTCCCTGTCAGAGAACAGTTGACAGAAAAGTGTTTGTCCTCTGGAGTACTTTTTGTTTTATTTGCTTTATTGTGTTGAAGGCTCTGGCCAGTTGTCTTACAATTCCTAGTCAGGGTGGACTTTCACACAGCTAAAACTGTAACTCAGCTGCTCTACATCTTCCTTTAAAAAGGAAGTGTCCACTGGGCCTGGGGTGCAGGGAAGATGGATTTTCTGTGCTCATGCTTTTCACCCCAGCAGAGAGGTCAGAAGCATACAGGGCCTTGCCAATGTTTAGGGTGCAGAAATGAGCAGGACCAAATACAGTGGGGAAGCATCAGCCCTCCCAATGGAGGAGGGCAACATTTTTGTTATGTCTTTTGTAGAGAAACAAACCACCAGACAGAGGAATCTCAGGTAATCTTCAAGTTTTGTTTGGATTTTCTGCCATGTTAGTCATCTGTTTCAATTTGCCTCAACTTTTGAAATATTAAGTCATCCTTTTTACATGCAACTCTTGATTCTCTTGAATTGGCTTGTTGCTACTTGACAGAACCCCTGCCTCACTGCTTTGAACTGGAGGAAATGCTCCAGAACCTGCTGCTGTCTCTTCTTCTATCACCTTTGGAATAGGTAAACCCAGAGAGAAAAGAGGATAATTTAATTAGGTTCTAACTATCACTTAAGGCTACTGTATGCTTGCTTCTCAGCTAGGTAATTTTTTCCATTGTGTTTTGTAAGGAAGAAAAAGTTGCCTAGGGAAAGTAGAGAGCACAAACCCACATCTGTATGAATTTAAGTACAGTCAGCACTGGGAAAATGAGTTTTCTTCCTTTCTTTTCTCTTTTGGATCTCTTTTTGAAACATGAGGAGTTTGGACTCATTCAGTAATAGTTAGATTTTTCTGTTTCACCCACCCAAATTGAAAAAAGCCTTAACAGCACAGCGTGCATTGAAAAACCCTACTACATAGAACTGCCTATTTATTAAATCCCTGTTCAAGGCTTAACCTGAAATATAGGAGGTGTCTGGCTTAGTGCTTTTGAATGCCTGTGGGGCACCAGAGCCCTGGAAACATGAGACATTTTGATCGTCTTGTTCTCAACAATTACTGGATAAGAAATTTCTGAGGCAACACTTAAAGCAGACTTAAAGCAGTTGTTTTGTACCTGACAACAAATGACTGAGATGACAGGACATTTACTCACCCTGCCAGCAAGATGATATGTAGGTCTTTGGAATTTTTCTGTCTTCCCCTTCTCTAGTCCACTCATGCATCAGGTTCCTTAGAGATACAGGACATCCAAGTAATTTTATGTTTCTTGCTCTGTGTGTAAGGGGGTTACCTGTGACAGAGAGGACATAGAGACCAAATGTGGCATATGAAAGCACTGGAACAAACATTTCCAATCATTCTGTAATTCAAGTAGCTCCTACTTCCTGCCTTCAATAGTAGCCAATATGTAGGAATAAAAATCCCAAGAACTGGTTTATAAAGAAGCAGCCTGGGGAGATTATTGTTTAGTAAGGGCCAGAACATTTTATGCTGCCCTATTTAGTTGTAAAGAAATATTATGTGTGAGGAGAGCTTTCAGTGGTTTACTCAATTAATTCCATTAGTTAACAGAGCTAACAGAGTTAACTGGTGAATAATAAGTTGGGGTTATTTTTGGTCAATGTTAAATGCATTTACTTTTAGTTTCTCTCCCCCTGTTCAGATATTACAGCAATGGCCAAGATCCTTTCTGAAATATTAATTTAATCCCACCATTCTACACATAGTCTCTTCCCTGTACCATCTCTAAACTTTTCTACTCGTTTTTCACTCCAGAATGTTTTCTTTAAAGATTATTTGCTGATTTTTTCGGAATACCTGTAGACTTTTCCTCTTTAAGGAAAAACCGGTCAGACCTAATATATTTCAAAATTGTGATCAATCATTTCTGTTTCCTTCTTTTCCTTCCAGTACCACCAAGTGAGCTGAGGGAGACCAGTTCAAAGTCAAGCTTCATAATTGTCTATGGCACTTTTCTGCTCCATTTCTTTCAGAAATACTGTGCATCTGGTAAAGAAGCGGAAGAGGAGAATTTGGAACACATGCACAGATGATACTCTCTACAACCACTGGGCTGCGATAGGTCAAGGGGAGAAAAGCAAACATGCTACGCTTAAAAATATTATAAAAAACCTGAAAAGGGCAAATTGTCTAACTTCGTAGATCTCCCCTGGATAATTTTTCTGTTTTGCCAACTGAATAGCCAAATAGCCAAAATAGAAATAATTCAGGGAAGAAAAAAAAAAGCAAAACCAAGAATAGGTCATTATTTTAATTGTCTCACAAAGTCTCAAATATAAAGGACTTTCACTAGGGGTTACTTTGGAAGTAAAATTGGAAACTTGTCTTCAGAGAGTTTTCTATTAAAGGTCATGAGTATCAAAATCTATCGTCTCACTTTAGATCAGTTATAAAGCTACTATAAATAAAGTCTCCTATATGGCACATTGTCATTGATTCCCACTTCAGTGTAATCAGCACTACAGACACAGGAAATTCCTAAAATAAACAGCAGTATTCTCTACTTACTGCATTTAAAAAGGATCAGGGGTTCTGTATTTATACTTTAAGATATTCACTGCAATAAGTAATTAATTGTAATTTCTGATATGCATTGTACTTGCTAGTGAACAAATTATTTTGTTATGGTTTAGATGAACAAATCTACTGTATCAAAATACACTGTAACTATGACAACAGTAATTCACAGTTTACCACTGTCTTTACCACTAAGCAAATAAAGTAATTTTGCTGAACTGTTTCTTGATAATAAAAATGTCATCATTTGCAAGGAGTATTGTTAGCATTTACTGTCTTAGAACTCAGCCAATATCTTCTATGACAATTGTAAATACATCAATATCTTTATTGGATAAAACCAGACCATACAGATGGAAAATATAGTACCTATTCTACTGAAGCTGCTAGAGAACTCACAGTGACTGTTTCAGAGTTCTGTCTAAAAAAAAAATAAAATTCAAGATAAAAAAAAAACACTAGTAAATTTACTCACATGCAAATGAAAAATCATCCTAAAAAAAACAACCTTGTGGAAATAGATTGTTTTGATATCCTTCACATTATCCTGATAAAGATTTGGGGATGTGAAGATGAAAGTAAGAAGAATGACACAAAAAATATAACCCAAGCATTTTCATCAACTTTTTTGACAGCTCAAACTGAAATGTGTCTCCTGAAAGCCAAGACAGCAAAGGGGCCCAGAAGAAGAAGCTGCTGGCAGAAAACACCCGCCCCAGCACACTGGGACTTCCCAGCTCGCCACGTGGGAACTCATGCAGGCACAGCAGATGGGCAGCAGAGGATGAAGGGGCTGTGAGGGCTACTGGGGAGCAATGCAGAACTTCCTTGTCCTGGCCTGCTTGGATGAAACTGGGAAAGCCAGAGCTCAGTTGGATTTGAAATGGGTGCGGAACACTGAGGAACATAAGAAGCAACCAGATGAGCATCTAGGGTAAGAAAAGAAAGACTGAGGAGTAGGTTGTTGGGAGAGGCTGGTGAATGGCCATCCTCCAAATTCAGCTGAGCATGGCTGTGAGTGCTATTACATAATTTTTTCTTGCCTGGGCTAGAACACTGTTCATGCACTCCAGAGGTTTGTTTTAACCAACACAATGCTGCGTTTCTCTGACATACTCAATTTGCCTGCAGTTTTCTTCCCTCTGTATAAAAGAAGGGTAAAAGTGTATGTGGGAATTATCTATTTTTTAATAATTTTCTCAAAGAAAGAATATTGAATTAAAAAAAAAAAAAAAAAGCAAATGGGTGAAACTACTAGACCACTACTAATTGCAGTTTGATTTTTTGTCTTTCACTCTCTATTACCTACATGATTTTGTAAGCCATTCACCTTGTTCCAGTTTTTTTTCTTGTACTGAATTACTGTAGACGGACAAAAAAAAATTTCACTGACAACCTAGTTCTCATCAGATTTTTGAGTGATCAGGTCTAAGTAAGTGTTATGATTGATGAGCTTGGTTTGGTAGGCAGCAGTTCATGAGACATTCTAATAAGTGGCAATACACAGGTCATGAGTCCAGCCTTTGCAAGAGGACTTATAGGGACCCTTCATTTCATGTGATGTTTCCCTGGGCAAAAAACTTCCACTGTACCATGGGATGGCGCCAGACTGAAAGCATTATCATTTCTCCAGCTGCATGGTCCATCTGTTTCTCCCTCTTTGCCTCTTCATGTTTACCAAAAAAGTGCAAGAGTTTGCCCCCATACACTTTTCAAGCCTGAGTAAGCAGCTTAATTATTCAGACAAAATACCATTGATTTGAAAGTGTCTGAACAAATGAAATTCAGGCTTGACAACCTCATTGAGAAGGACAGCCAACCTGCTCAGGGACCTTCCATTTGTGTTACTTACAGTTCTTGTTTCTTTATTTCAGGGTCATTTGATGCAATACAGAGTAACCTCTGGTATTGCAGTCACACAGCTTCTTTTGAAATCAGAGAAGACTTTGCTTAAGATGCAGACCTTCAACTTCCTCTGAATCCAAGAGCAATCTATGTGCACCCAAAGAGAATATATGAATCAGGGAAGTGCACAGCAGTGCTGAAGAAATAAAATGGTAAGCTCAATTTAGCACCCACTAAAATGAATGGGACTGTGTACATCTGTGAATGTGCTACCCTTAAATGTGACGTAATTCTCAGACTCTATCATTGACTTCTTCTTGAACCATAAATTCTAGTTTTTTAATGTCATTATGTCATACCAAAGGCTCGTTTTCTAATAAACCATGCCTTGTTTTCTTCAGTATTTCCAAGTGTAAGAATTTAGACAATGGACAATCATCTTCCATAGTACTCACTTTTATCAAAGCAGTCATACTACAAAATAGAGACTCCATTATACTACATTTGCTAAATGTAGATAGGAAGCAACTTCCCAGGCTATAAATGGACCATATTACTCATTACATTATCTGTTATAATAGTTGAACACCAATGAGTTGCAGATCCAACAAATATCCAAAAATGGCATTGCAAAAGCCCTAAAATTAAGTTCTTGACAGATAATAACTAATGCTGTACACCCCTACTCTTTATGTTTTGAACAATATGTTCATAACATAATATATATTTATGCAGAAGAAACCAGTATTTAAAACTCTTACATTTATCATAAAAATAGATTTTATTACACAAAACAGTGCCTTCCGATAAGAGATTTACAATTGATTAAAAAGGATGGCTTGTCCTAAAACACTTACATGATTGCATGCAAAGAAAACAGATGGTCTGTGTAACAGTAATTTGATTTCTTCCAGCAAACATTACTCATGATATAGAAAATGCTTATGCTGATCTACTCCAGAATGATGTGTGCGCTTTGCATCTCTCTTCAAATGAAGCCTGTAATTCTGCTCAAGGAACAGCACGGCAGCTCTGGTTTCCTAACAAATCTAATAAAGTCATGTTGTCTAATGCATCATTCCTTACTTAAGAGCCTGACAGCACAAAGATTGATTTTAACTTTTCACTCTTCCAAAAGTGCTTAACATAATGCCATGTTCCTTACCCATTTACTTCATTTGTAACACTTCACAACAAAAAAGAATACTATTTCATCTCTGACTAAAGGAAGCATCATAAGCCAAAATGCGATGTTTATTCTCCTCTGGCTGCATCTAACACTATTCTCCTTTATATAACTGCAGGCATACCAGAAGGGGGGTACTGATAAGTCTTCACCTGTCCACCTCAAATTTTGTTGTAATCTCTCAAGTCACAAGAATGCTGCTCAGGAAACTTCAGCATGTTCTACTCAAGCTTTATGCTTCCCCAACACTGGATGAAATGCTGTCTGCCTTTGTAAGGCAGACAGCCCTCATGAGGTCGCCTAAATCACTGAAGTTCTTGGGACCAAACTGCCAATGGAAACTCTGTCACTTGTTCACACAGGATGACAATCTGGGGTCATAAAGGGTTCATGATGCCTTTTACAGATCTTTTTGCATGGGTTGAATACAGACATATCCTTTTCAAATGCACAAATTTAACCCCTAAGAGTGCATTCTTAAATCTGTCCCTTTTTTTTACAGACTTCACACCCAGGTATGTTTCATCATCTGCAAGTAATAACATGCCTGCTGGGATGTAACCCTATTTGTCATTATATTGTCGTGTTTGATTACTGTCTCTTCACTTGACTGGCCTGGACTTACCCAGGCCAAATGAAGTAAGGGCACAATCCTATTAAATTCCTGCTGGGAACACCCTAAACTGCTGCTCTTGTCAGTGGGAATTAAGGGTTCTCAGAACATTGTAATAGGTACTCAGACCCTTGAGAAATTGGACTCTTAATTAGATATTCCCTCATGACATTGTGTGATTATTTAATGTTCTGACAAGACGCCTCAGCAATCTCACAGGCCCTGAATTAACTATCTAGCTGCAGTTCTGTGAAACCTTTGTCATGCTTGGCCATGGAAGCAAATTGCATTTCATGGAGCATATGAAATAATTTATCCAATGAATTGGCTGAATTATATATAACACAAACTATTGGCCAGGCTTGGGATGTCCAGTTTTAAATAGCTGTTCTTTTTTTACCCCTTTCCTCTTCCATTGCTTGTGCCCTGCCCTCCACTCTCCCATGCACACTTTTTATTGTCCCACTTGCTGGCACAGCTCAGGAGCAGCAGCAGCAGGAGCAGCAGCAGCAGTCCTTGTGGTGACATGGGATGATCCATCACACAACGTACATGAGCTAGACCAGTCCTTTATCATAAAATTCCTTTTCTTCTGTCTGGCTTATCTGCATTATAATATTTGTTACTCACATGTAAATTTTCAACTTAAGTCTATCCATCCAGGGGCTGCTGAAGTTTTTTAATCTACACTGAAAAGTTTAACAAAACCTCAACAGAGTAAACATTTCTGCCTTTCAGCTGATGCCATGTTATCAACAGCAATAAAAACTACAATAAGAATGAAAAACAAGGCATAAATAAATAGAAGAAGTGCTGAATGATATAGTATAGGACATACAAATGCACACAGCAGTGGCCATCTTTTTATCATTCCTTATGCAAAACAGTTTCAGGTACAATCACCCCAGGGAAAAGGACATAGCAGAAAATGTCTTCCATAGGACTTTAGCATTCTGATTACTATACTCTGGCTCAAATGTGCAAAATTATGGTGCTTAGGAATCAACAATCATCTCTCATTCACTTCGTAGAAATGGAAGCTAGAGAAGTATTTGGACCACCTACCCCAACTCCTGTGACACCCAAATACCCACCTCAGGCCAAAGGACTGTAGTCAGAGCATATCAGCTATAGGTAACTACAGCTGATATTGAAACGTGTGTTGCCAATCAAGAATAAGAGACAATGACTGTCAAGAGAGGCATTAAATTACACTCCAAATGTATTTTTAGGAAAAGCTTTATTAAACTTCAAAGTTCTCCACCCCTGCTGGCTTGCAATGTACTTCATGAAACAATATGAAGATATCACAGCACTTGCATGCTTTCTGCTGAAGCTCATAGTTCCTATGCTTGGAGTTGCTTTCCAAGAGGTATATTCAACTCCACTATCTGTGGTCACAGTTTTTACTAACCCAAAGAATTTTCAAATATATAGTCTCTCCCAACCCTCCCATGCAGACAAGACTCTTGCTTTACCCTCTTACCTTTTAGAGAGGCTTTTTCCATCCTCCTATTGTTAACCACATTTCCACGGACAATGTATTTTTTTATGAGACTTCAACACAACCTTAAATTATGTCTCACAAGCATTATCCAATCTGTTTCTGCAATAAGAAATCTAACTTCAGATAAATCATTCTACCAACCAGTTTCAGTGACAACAAAACCAGGTCCTTGAGTGTTTTATGCATTCTGGCAAGCATCTGCTTTGCTAGGAGTGGATTAAATAACACTACCTCTATAATTCTAATAGTGTGGGAGATCATATAAAATATTTATATTGTGATCTGCAGGCAAAATGCCTACTCTAAATTATGCTCCAGAAGCTCAGCAAGATATTATATTGATAGAAAAATACCTCGGTTTAAATAATTGGGCAATTTTAGTTATTCGCTATTCTACAAATATCACGTAATTTTGCTGTTTCCCCCTTGGGAATGTCATCTATTATAGTAAGTACTACTTCCCATGGTCAAGGGTTTCCTGTGTGCTAGTACCAACATCTCACCCGCATCATACTGAATCACAAGGCCAGCATAGAGGTAAGTAGTAAAAACACAAAGGTTTTCATTGCAGGTCAATGTTCTGCCTGAGCTTCTTCATTGCATATCTACAGTCTAGGAGAAATTTTTTAGTATACAGCTACGAAGATATTTGCTTAAGGCTGAATTTTCAGCAGACTTCCAAATTTGCAAAGAAAAAAAGTTTTTTGCAGTTATTTGCAAAAACTGTATTTGCAAAATACCTTCTATGTTGTAAGTTGAACCAATCTACATGTCCAAGAATAACGTTTATAAAAAACAAACTCTCTTCAGAGTTGTCTTTTTTGCTTTATTTGGGTTACTTCAATTCACTGTGTGGGTATGCACATCTGCTTTAGGATCACAGGCTCATTCTCACAGACTTCTCCTGTTTCAGCTAGCTAAAGTTCTGATTTAAAAGGATTTTTTTCTCAAAACACAGCAAACACTATGTTTTCCCCACATTTTATGATTATACAGTACAGGACAGTTGGTATTAGATTATGCACTGAGCTAAATGCAGTGTATGCTTGCTTGTGATGTTTAGTACAGCCCCAGGACAACGTGGCATGAGGAAGGAAAGCATGAACCATTCCTGTGCAGAATTTTCCCTGGGTAGATGCATTTTCACTCAGTCTAGAGGCAGTAATGATAGTTCACTGAATCCATACCATCTAACCCTTATGGTGCTTTGCTGAGCATCAGTATCCTGGAGAGGAAGGCAGAGGGAAAGAAAAAGTGGCACACAATAGGCTGTGCACTGTACCCTCCCCTCCACAGGCAGAAGACATCAAAAGCAATCTTACTGCAGGTCCCATGCAGCCTTTCACATGGTATGGGCAGGCAAGGTCCTTAAAGGTTGGTATCTCCATTAACGAGTCAAGTCATTTATAAAGGAGATGTCCAAGTTAATGGTATTTTTAGTAGCCTTGGACAACCTTCTCCACAGACTGTCACATGTGATCTTGTCTACACTTTGATTCAAAGACTACTCTTGGTTACTCTTGCCCAGCTCAGTTTCCATTGCACACAATTTCTCTGACAAAACAAGCCCCACAGTCCTGCTCTTAATATGTGAAGTTCACCTCTTCAAGTAAAGGGATGTGCTTTGCCCTTCAACTTTACTCACATTATTAAAGGCAGGCATGGACAAGGCCAGCAGGAGGAAGGGAAGATGGCAGGGGATGAAAAACAGGTTTTCCTTGACCTTCTTGCTCTGGTCAGTTCTACTTCAGCTCCAGTCACAGAGCAGAGGGCAAGGACAGAGATGTGGTCGCAAGGCCCACCTTTACGAATGAGAAACAGGGCATTAAACAGTGCCTGTTTTTACTGATTCCTCCCTGCTACATGGATCTGTTCCTTTGTTTTGAAAGCACCTCCTACTGCAGCATCCTCCAGCACACTGTCTCCTATCTCTGCCAACATATTTATAAGTAAATCTTTGCATTTTCCCTCATTGCTCTGATTCCTTTCCACTTTCTTAACCTGCTCCTCATACTGGTCCTCATGCTCCTGCACTCCCACCAGTCTTCTCCTTTATTGTCCCCAGTAGAGTAAAAAAATTCAGCTAGAAAAGTGATCAATGAGCATCCACAACCCAGTAAGCACTTATCCTATGTATTAGGTTTTCAAATGATTTTTCAATAGAAGTTTATCAGCTGCCTTATTAGCGGATAGTAAAGCACTCAGCGAAACAACACCTTCTCTAGATTACTGCTTTAATAATACTTAAAATTCTTAAATAAAATAGAATCAGTTCTCAGCCATTGAAAGTATAGAAAACAGTTTTGAACTGTTGTCTTTTTTTTTCCATTTACCATCAACTATAAATCATCAAATAAGTGTTGCTTATGACTCAATAAATACACTCAATAATATACTGCTCAGTAAATAGTTTTTATTAAAGAAAACAACATGAGAACAGAATTTTCCAAGTACCTAAAATAATTAATTTTAGACTTGTTACATAACTGGAATCCTAAAAGCACCTTCAAAAATCTATTTCTTCACTATCTCTGTGGACACAACCTGAGGAAGAAGAGAAAATTCTCATCCCTGCTTAAGCATCATGCCCTACAGTGGAACAGAAGAGCTTCTCACATTAGTGAGAACCCTTCCCAATATTCCTGCAAAAGTAGCAAGGTATCTGATTTTCACTTCCATTTTAATCTAGATATGACTTCCCTTACTTGTGTAGACATAATTTTAGTCACCCTTCATATATTTCATGGTGTCTATCTTGGACAGTAAGCAACTCTGGGCTCTCCACAAGGCTGCAGCCTGTGTAAGAACCTCATTTAGCCTAAAATTTCAGGTAAGGACAATACATCAGCTAGCCTGAGGGGGTCTGCTTGCACAACAGGATTGCACTCAAACATGAAACTGAGCTGTTTGTTTTACATTCAATCATCCCTTCTGACATTCGCATGCTTTGCAGACCAAGGAGGCAGATAAGACTTCAGGTAAAGCCAGATGCTTAAAAACATGTCCCAGGATGGCAAGGCAGGTTGAAATTTTGGATCCTCTCATTTGAAGACCTGGTCAACGAACACAAAGGAGGAAATACAAACCAACCATTTGAATAAGGACAGCTGTCAGACACAAAGAGAAAACCTATTGTGCTTCGAATTACTTTGTCCAAAGATCTTTAGTGATAACATGTTGCCAGCAAGTGGAATTCTACTGATGCAATCCTCCACCCCCGCCAAAATAAGAACGAGGTTCCTCAATAATGATTTAATATTAAAACTTTTCAGAGAGAGTCTTTTTCAGATTCTCACTGGAAGTCTTGCTTGGCTTTATGGCTTGTCACAGCTGACATAATTCTTAATCAGAGCTCCTTTAAAAACACAGTGAATGGATAATAATATCTGGAAAACTAGGACATTAAAACTTTGATTCACACTGCACATCTCTCTAGTCTTATCATGCATTATGCATAGCTGTACTATATTTTGAAGGAAACTGCTGTGACGTGTTTTCAGTGTGAGATATACACATGACTACAGTCTACAGCATATCAAAAAAACAGGATTCTGATCTGTGGAAGATGTTCACATAATTAGGCAAAACTGCAACATAGGAACATTTTGCCCCAAACCAGAAATATTTTGGGTTGGTAATGAAACAGTTGGATTCCATATTAACATGAACGTGTTTTTTGGAATTATAGTTCAGGTGCTTCAGCAGCCCAGTGTCAATGAAAATTAGCCTAAAACTTTAGTTTGCCATGTGAAACCTGTCATTGGAACTAATCAAACTCTAGCTAGTATGCAATAAAGATCCATAGTTGCCTAAAGATACACAGCTGCCTACTTTTATCATGTTGATTTTGCTTTTAAAGCAATGGTAATTATTGACAAATTGGTATTGACTCTGATCTCTTTAACTGTTATGTAGATAAATTTTAATCCCTCTAATTTACTTGACAGTGTTAATATCATATCCCCACTTTAATGATGTGACTGAATTTAAAGATTCATAAATTCATTACTACAGTACGTATCAAGGTTAAAAGAGGGAGAATTCCCTTATCAGTATGAAGGACTCGTACAGTTTACAACAACCCTAGATGAAATTACCCTTCTGTCTTTCAATAAGAGGAAATCTCCTGCAATGGCAAATGTTCATAATGGACTGTTTAATCTTGGCAATCATCTGAAAAGCATCTAATTTAATTAAAGCTTTAGGCCAAAGTGATCTCTCTTTTAAAAATTAAATATTTATGTTAACACACATATCACTTAATTGGCATAACATATCAAAGGATATTAAATGATTGTATAGTGTGTAAGGACTGAAAAAAAAGGCTCACACAAGTTTAAAAGCCTTTTCTGTATTAAACACTAAACAAAAAATTACGAGGGTGAGAAAGGCCATCAAAGATACAATAATAAGCAAGAAATTAAGAAAACCGAGATTTTAACAATCATTAGCTCTCTGCTACCACTAAGCTAACTGCTGGCAGTACAGGCTGTATAGCAAGTCACCAGAAATGGTGTGTTCACAGAAGCCACATTAACTAATGCTGGAATTGAGGGAAAGAACAGGAGCAGAGATTAGAGAGCTCCTAAACTCAACAGTAGGTCTGTATATTCTTGGTCATTAATCACTGCTGAACACTTCATTCCAGAGCTGTGCCAAAGAAGCTATAAGTGGCACAATAGAATATATGTCAACATGAACTGTATAACGAAACAATATTTACAGCCTACATCATTTCAACAAAGATCAAAAGAATGTATCACATTTTATTCAACTATCTGGCAGAAACACACAAAATTTAAATATGAGAAAGCTACACTAATTGGAAACATCATTTTTAGGCTTTTTTATGCCTTTTTCCTAGGGAATTAGAACATATCTGTGAAGGGGAGGAGGTGAGAATTTGTCTGAATAGTTGCTAAAATTAACTTAAATGTGCAGTTACAGGCCATCTCTTCAGCTAACAAGCACTTACTGATACCATTTTATTTTAGTAAGAAGCTGACTTCTACACTACCAAGTAGCTCAGTGGGGAACACTGAAGAAATTTCTTGGGGAAAAATCAAGAATTAACCTCTTATGTACTAATTTTAAAGGTCTTGTAAGGTCTACTGTTAAAGCCACCTTTTTTTTTGTTTCTCTATCAAAGGGTGAGAAAAAAAAAATTAACTGGTTAAGCCATTCAGTACCAATTTAAGGGACTGGCTGTGATGTAGATATGTGTGATTACCCATATACAGCCATTTGGAAGTGTAAAAGCTGCTCATTGAAGTTGCAAATATTAGCAAATAAAGCCTGTTTAAGCTAAAGTGTTAACACTTTAGGCTGGCATGAACAGATGCTGTTTCCAAATGTAGTCCTGGATCTCTCAGTTATTGCTGCCTTTGTGGTTTTAACCCAGGCAGGTTCCTTTCAGAAACACTTGTGGTAACATCACCAGAGAAAACACAGACAAAGAAATAAAGCAGTGGGGTGGGAGGAGGACAAGATCACTTCCTTCAGTGTCAGTAGAAGTTTAAAGTACTTGATCTCACCTCCACTCTCTTTCCTAGAAGCAGAAAAGAAAGCAAACCTAACCAAGAGGAACTCTTTGTTCTACATTCCAGAACTATTTGCCACAGCCAACCAAGAATGTATTTCCATTACTTGCTAGTGAAAAAGAAAGTATGACAACTTGTAAGAAATTATAGCAACAGACACTTTAGAATTAAAGACCTTCTAATAGGAAAGCATACCAAAGGATGAGTGACAAATATCTAGCAATTAAAGAGAATTATATCTGTGAGGAGACACAGGAATTTTAAAAATGAAATGATGCTCTGTGTAAACAAAAAATGAAGACACAGTGTGTAAATTTGTTGAGTGAAAAATCCCAGAAATAAAACATAAAGGCGTGTAAGCATTACTAGTTATTCTAGCCATATGCTGCTTGCCAGTACTGTCTGTGGACTCTCCCAAGGGTTTATTTCTAAAACTATGTCAATATCTAGTATTTGTCTCAAACTTCAATGAGTTTGGAAAAGCTTGCTTCTTATATATAGCCTGATCACTACTACATTTACAAGCTCTTGTACAGGAGCAGCTGTTTATGAGCCTTTCAAAGACATTTCTGTGCACATTCCTTTGGCTATTTGCAATGAACTTTCTCACCATCATTTCCTTCAAAATAGATGTTATTCATCAGTGCTCAACTGAGCAGTTGATGAAGGTTATCTTCAGAAATGTAGCATGAAATGGCTGTACTAGATCACAACATATAATTCAGTACCCTAACTTTGATAATAGCTAACAGATACTCGTGAAAAAACATAGAAGAATCTGTCAAGTAAAGAAGTTTTTGTGATCATTGTGATTGGGAGTTTCTGAACCTGGCCTGTTTTAACATTAATCAGTCTTGAGAGATCACTCTAAAATAAATTTTTAAAATTTGTATTGAAATCATACATATTTTTAACATTGAAAATAGTGTAGAAACAAAAGTATTTCTGCATGTTTTAAAAATTCTGCAACTCCTTTTTGAAGATGTCTATTTTTTACATTGTCAGAAACACTGAATGCTTGGTTTTGTTTGATGCTACCATTTTATATTTGACAATATCCCATCTCAGTTTTCTTTTTTCAAAGGTGAAAAACTAGACAATAAAATAATAGATGATATTCAGTGTTTATAAATTAAAATGCATATGTTCAGAGAAGAAAATGCCCTTTTACTAATCAAATACACTGCTATACAACTAGCTATTGCTGTTGACGAAACAGATCTCAGCATCACCATGGACATTTTTGCGAAAATATCCAGTCATTTTTGCTGTTGGTCAAAAAGGTAAATATATGATTACTGATAATGTGTAAAGGAACAGAGAACAAAACAGAAAACAATATCAACTAATAAAACACAAATAGAAACAATTATTAATAAAAATAAATTATTATTATTACTATTGTTGTTGTTATTATTTGTTATTACTATGATAATGTGGAAAACTAGCAAGGGTTCATAACTTCACTGATGCACAGAATTCTGCTCCACACTCTGTGAGAAAAAAATACAGCAAGACACAACAAGGTATACATTATACACTAAATCATAGAGAGATCTCAATAGGTTGGAAGACTGGGCCAACAAGAACTGCATACAGTTTAACAAATATATTTATAAGATTCTGCATATGGGGCAGAATAATACCAATCAGTAGTACAGGCCAAGGACTGACTGGGTTGGGTGTGCATCTTTGTAGCAATGAAACCAACCTGGGGCCTTGACTTCATCAGCCAAAGTAAAACCAGCAGATGAAAGATTATGACTGTTTGGTTTGGCATTTGTTAGGTCACACTTCAAAAGAGACACTGGAATATTGGAGATGGTTCACTGAAGGGCCACCAAGTTGATAGGAGACCTTGATGCCTGCTGAAAGGTGGAATGAATTAGGTTTGCTCAACTAAAACGGAGCGGGGAGTCTAATGGCATTCTCTCAATATCTAGAGAGTGGTTATAGAGAAAATGATACTCTTTTCACAAGGCACAGTGAGAAGAAAAACATATATATGAAAAAGTTCTTCACAGTGAGAACAACTAAACATTGGAACAGGTTGTTCAGAGAAGTGGTGGAATCTCCCTTATTGTAAATAATTCAAGACTTGTCTTTTTGGGCCAACGGATAACTTAGTTCAAACCCCTGCTGTCAGCTGTAGGTGGGCTCAGATGACTTCCAGAGACCCCTTGCAATCAAGGTTTTTCCCTGATTCTAGAAAGGATGGCAGCAGGGCACAATGAAATTTCTGATGCGTCTTCCACAGCAGGCAAGGAGCAGCAGATTAGCACTCTTTATCAATGAAAAGGAAATGGCAGAGGACAGAAGGAGTGAAGACAAGTGTACAGCATCATGAAAGACCTAGAGAAGGAATGCAGGGAACAGATATTCAGCCTTTTTCACAGTACAGGAAGAAGAGAATATAAAGTGAAATTTTCAAAGGGAAGGCTGGCTTGAAAGACACCAAAGTACTTTTAGTCACAAAACATAAATGACCTGTGAAACACACTGACTTATATTTTCCGGGTATCAAAAGAATAGATAGAATCAAAAGGACATGCTGAAACGAGTCCATCAGGGGCTGTTAATAGAAAAATTGCAGAATCAAACACTGGACAGGAAGTCACCAAGCACAGAGCTTAAAGAACACGGAGAGTATACCACAGTAAAGATCATGGGATGAACTCGGTCTTTTCTGAAAGAATTTTCCATATTTGGAAAACTGGACTTCAGGGAAAATGACAATATTTTAACTAAAAAAACCTCAGTGATAGGAAATCCTCATGCATTTACTGCCATGTATGAATCAGGAAAACGCTCACCATCTCAGCGGCTTATCACTTCTTTTGTTTCGGTATGATTTTGTTGTTGGGTTTTTTTGTTTTGGTTGGTTGGTTTGGTTTGGTTGGTTGGTTGGTAGGTGCTTTGTTGGTTTATTTTTAAAGATTTCCACTAAAAGGCTTAATTCTTTTCCTGAGGACAAAATTAAATCCTGCAAAACACACAAAGTTCCTAAGCTTGTGGATAGACTACATGACAACCAACATTTGCCCTATTTTTCTTTTTTTAACTGATGCTGGAAGCACTGAGAGGGAAGAAGGATCATGCATATGATTATAGCAACAGTGGGAATTCTCCTGGCTTTACAAATGAGAATCATGGCTTACCACAGGGAAGCCACAGAATGCCTTAAGGCCCCAACTGTAGCAGACTGTCTAAACCTGCTGTGCAGCAGGATTTGTTTCTTAAAATCCACAATTTACATCTTTTTGCTAGAAGGGAGGTTGCACATTTTCTTATTTAAAATAAAATAATAATAATAAAAAAGCAGTAAAACTGTAGATTTTATCAGTAACCTTTGCTAAGTATTTATTTCTTTCTTCTAACTGAAAGGCTCCAAGGGAAACCTGACTCATTTAAAAGTGAAAGATGAACTCGCATGCATTTTGTTAGTAGCAGTCTCAGAACATGATGATGCAATGCTGTTCCACAGCAGCAGAGCTCTGGTTAGTTCATTTTCCCTGTCACACAAACTCAGGGCAGCTAAGTTGCCCAGCCTCAGCAAGCAGAGTACAGGACACGGACAGCCTCGACATACATCTCCATTGTAAGAATGTCATAATTTCCTGTTCCAAGTGTTTCTATGAACTAATGTAGGGTTGACATACTGATGTCAAAATTTCTTTGGTTTTTTGCACGTTACTAACGTTAAATGACTGAACACTAAAATTGTTAATTCAAACAAAATCTGTTTCTAATAGGTCCACATTTCACTGTTGCTTTTTTTGCTGCAGTGAATTATCAAAACCAAATGACAGTACCCTAGGATGATACACATCTTTGAGCTATATTCACAGGCATCCTGGCCTACCATTTTAACAGGTTTTAAGGCTGTGCATTACATCCATTCTGTCAAAATATTGATAAGAAATTCAAACATGCAGGACTGAGTCACTTACAGCACATGGCTCAACCACTTGCTCCCCAAAATAAACACCAGAGAACTACAGTTCTTTCTACTTCACGTTTTGAAAGTTCTTCAAAAATCAGAGGTCAGTCAATGGGCCTGTTCATATATAAAGGTTATTGTGAAGTATCATTTCATTCTCTTGTGATCAAATACAGATTCTTGAAAGGATTCAATTCTGTTTATATAAAAATTTCTGAACATTCAATGAAAAAGAAACAAAGTTTTCTTTTGCAGATAGTGGAAAGCAATTGTCTAAAACTGTTGAAATTTGCTTTATTCTAAACCACTACATTCATTTTCTATTGTAGCAATTTGCAAACTGTAATTTATAAATTTGTGTTAATTTGTGATAGTCAATTGTGTTCTTTGACAGAGATATTCTCTGGGTTGCCTTAGTTTCATCACAAAAAGGATACACTTCTGTTTACTGTAATGTTTGGATAGATTAGAAGGCTGAGGAACTGGAACAAGAATACACAGCAGATTATCTGGATTTTAAATACAAAGTTAAAAAGAAATCCATCCAAGCCAACCACTTGAATAACAGTGTTAATCTGGTAAGATTTAACAAGGAAGTAGCAAATGCCAAGTTATGAAAGATTGGTGCATGGGGCAATGGATATTATATGATTTTTTAAAAAATATGAGAGAAAACCTTAGACCCAGTACATTAAATAATTGTTAATTGAACGCATGCACTGTTTTAAGATGTTTCTCATTTATGATTAAAAGCAAATAAAATTATGAGACAATGTTAGAACCCACAGATAAATATAACTCTTTTGGACCAGTGAAGAGAACAATTCATTTAAATGGTTCCATTTAAACGGATCAGAAATTATTCTTTAAATAATGATTTTTTGAATAAATAAATTGTTTAGATTATAATTATTCTAATTCAATTTAAAAAGTCTTTGACCCCATTTTGTTGCTATTTGGAATACATTCAGCAAAGTGGAAAATGTTTGTTGATCTGTTCCATTGAGACGATCAGCTATTATAAGCAGTTAATCAATGAGATTCAGACATGGTTGTCAGCTTCCTAAACACAAATAGAAAATCAACCTTGTGAGAAGAACAGAACTGATGTCATTATGCTGTGATCCTAACTGAAGTTGCTTTTTCACTCACTGTGAATAAAAAAAAAGCAAAATAAAACTACTGAGTGTTCTACAACTCCTGCATTTAAATTATCCAAAGGTGCATCTTTTTGTCAAAAAGCTTTTAAAATTGATCTACATTGCAGTAATGGAAGCAATTAATCACAAGTTAATTTTTTAAATGGAAGGCCTGGAGGATAAAATACTGATTTTTACTGACATAAACCCCATGTACATATTAGCAAGTGGCACCCACAAAATTCAAAAGCAGTAAAACATATTTAGATAAAAAATTCTGCAGTCTCTCATCATTTTTTCTCAAGCTGGCAATTTGTGCAAAACACAAATTCTTACGAGTCAGCAGTTCATTTGCATGTTACCCCAGAAGATGAGAAAATTGTTATTTTTGTTTGGGTTTAGGGTTGTTTTTTAAGAAGACTAAAAAGTGAAAATTATAATCAGGTTTGATTACTCTAAAACAACGTGTGAATTTAGATCATACACAATGAGCTTTTCAGACCTGAAATTAAAACATATAAAAATGTATGCATCATTAATGTGCAAAATTTCTAGGTATTTTACTTTCACAAATCACCTAGGACACTATATTGTGAATTTTGAAAGATTTCTATGTTCAAAATTGCTGTATCAAATTGATAGAATTCTGATCAGTGTAAGTTAAAAGCCTTAATACATACATTAGTGTGGTTCCTTTATCCAGTGTAACTGAAGGATCTGATCTCTTTTCAGGATAGATCCTACCTGCACATTCACAGAAATCTACAGCATCTAAAATTCTACTTCATCCTGGCCTGTTTGCAACTCAGTATCCTGACATTTCTTATGGGATTTAATGTTTTCAAACACGATAAGGTCAATCCCCCACTACATCCGTAAATCAGAGGAACAGATGAAGTAAGCAGCCTGAGTGGGAGCACTCTTGCTTCCCCGAATCCTGAGCTGGTTCTTTGCAGTTTCTAGCACAATTTAATCCAGCCTTGCCACACAACAAGAAATGACCATATGAAATAAAGTGATGGCACACTGGCTGGGAGTGCACCATTTGTCCAAACCTGTCAGAGAAAATAGCGCAGTTCCCAAGATTTCCCAGCCATTAGTTGTTTGACTGCTTTTTCTTCAGCACTTCCCTTCTCTGGCAACCTGAGGCTGAAATTAGACAACAGGCTAACCTGCTCCCAGCTATCAAAAATAATGACTAGACTCAGACTACTGTCTGAGACATTAGTAAATCGTTCTGCTCAGATTTTCCCGCCTGCCAGCCCTTACCGTGTTTTCAGATCACACAGTTTTGCTACATTCCAGCTACAAATATGTTTTTGGTTACCAATCCTTATAGCAGATAACACAATGCTCTTGAGTGCAAATCCCTGCTTTTTCTCACCCCAAATCACCTCATCTCAAGGTCTCTAAGCCTTGTGTTGGCACTTTTGCCTCAAATTCAGCTCTACCATCCTTCCATGGACTGAGTTTATCTCCTCCTCCTACAACAGCAGGAAACACCAGAGAACTGTGCCTTTTCTTCTTTCTGCATTAAGGGACAGAAAGAAGAGCAGGATACAGGCTAGACTTTGGTCCCACGATGTGGGATATCACAGCAGATCACTGTTAGGTTAAACATGGCTTTACTTCCCTCCCCTTCCCTTCCCTCTAAATATGTTTTACTACTCAAAGGAAGAAGAATACCTATAATATAACTCAGGTAGATTACTCTAAATCCTGCACTGTAACCCAATTTTGTAGTCACTCTGAGCTTTTCTTCCCAGACAAGAGGTGATCCTCATCAGTTTGTGACTATACCATGCTGATTTGCATGCTTAAGTCATGCAAATCAACATGATATAGTCATGAACTCCTGCTTGTCAGAGTCAACAAGTGCCACCTTTTCACTTTCACCTTTTCTTTTCTCAAGCAGGCAAACAAGCTCTCTTTTTTGCCTGTGGATAATTTGTCAATAATACTTAAAATTATTTTAATTCTAGATTAAGGAGTCATTGCACTTACCATTTAGGAAGAAAAATATGTTTTAATGCAATCCAATCTATAGAAAACTGTTTGCTTGACTAACTTAAAAAACCCTCATCATTTATCTTGTTCCAAGCACTTCACACTCCACAAAGAGGTTCTCTTTTACATTAATGAGGAAGAGAAAAGAGAGTTTTTTCTTCCCTTGAAGACATTTGTAAATAGATTTACTTTTTCACAGACAGAGAAACAAGCAACACATTAAACAAGCAGACCTGTTTCCATAAAGGTTAGTGCCTGCATCACCTTCCTCTGTCCTAAAACTACCTAAAGCAGGAGCAAGAGTCAACACTGAAAGAGATGAATTAGTCTTTAAAAGAAACAAAAAATGGACTATATGCAGCTACAAGCAATGGTGAACCACAAAATTTGAGCCTAAACAACTGACTGCCCTGCACTGATGCAAAAATGTGAAATATGATAAAGATGGAATTGCCTGTTTTTCAATATGATAAAGATGGAATTGCCTGGGTTTTTTGCCCACTGGCCAAACCCTGTCTGTTGCTCTCTTCATTAGAGTTGATGATATGGATCAAATAAGAACTTGAATTTGGCCATAAATATTCCATTCCAAAATGGAAAAAAGGGAACAAAACTTATTACTTCTATTTCAATCATAATTTGACTCAAGAGAATATTCAGGATTGTACTTCTAAGATTTGAATACTAAAAGTATGTGTCCTGAAACTGCCCTAAATTGCGCATCCGTTGTTATAGAGCTAAAACTTCACTGAGGTTTCAAGATAGAAGGATGGCAAGACGTCAGGACTGAACCCTCTACAGACATATTTTACAGGGTATGGTGGAGTCAGTGTTTCTATCAATAATTGTAACTAAATTATAAGAAAGAAAATATAGAGAATAATACTTATTCATTTTCCAGTGGCGGTAACACAGAAAGACGTTTTTCTTGAGTAAATAATATTCTTTGTTTTGTGTTCCAAGATACTACTGCAACTTTAAGGCTCCATATTTAATGGGATATGAGGGTATTTTAGTGGTGACATGAAAAGTGTTGGAATTTTGTGTCATTTAAAAATCTAATTTCAATTTGGATTTTATTTCCTGCTAGTAAATCCAGAATAACACTTTTACGTGGTTTGACAAAACTATAAAATTGCCTGCACATATATCAACTGCTCCTCATTAAGAGGTGGTCTCACATCAGCATTCTTCTGCCCCCATAGAACAGATATCATTTCATTTTACATTATGTAGTTCTTATTTAGCAACATCAGCAATGCTGAATCACAAAAAAAAGTAGTTGTTAGCAGACAATATGAACAATTTGTTTAAAGTATTTTCCCACTGTTATACCTCTAATTCCCATCTCAAAAAAAGCCCCACTTAATCTGTGATTGATTCTCCAAACCATGGCTACAAAATCAATGTATTAGTCTCTTTTAGGAACAGGAAAAAGTAAAGTATTGTTTTTGGAGTTTCACTTAAATTTATTTTTTATGGAATTTAGGTCTCAGTGCTGCTGCCACTGAAGTCAACAGGAGTTTCAATAAAGACTCTGGTAGAACAAAAAAAATAAAATTGAGATGAGACAGGTTCAGATTTCCGGAATTATATCCTTTACTCTTAATGTAAACAGGTAGAAAGAAGTCAGCTCCTCTGAGCATTTCCACTGCACAGCAATGAAGAGTGATGTATACAAACTAAAGCCAGAGTTGGTCATAAACAGAAAAAGATTAAATATTTATTTATATTAATGTCTCTCTGCACTCTTTCTTCCATCAGCTTTGTTTCAGAGACAAAATGGAAAAGTGTTACTTAGTGTTGTATTCTATTTTGGAAGTTGAAATATTGGAATCACAATGTTCGATGAAATGGAAATTACAATTTCCAAAGACTTCTGAAGAGGAATAACTGCCGTGAAGGCTTTTCCTTTGACTGTTACTGCCAGTCAGTTACGCTGGAGAAAGAAACTTATCTTTCTTAAAGAGGCAGAGTTTCATATAGGAACTCCACCAAAATCTTCATCTGAGAACAAACTGCCATTTTTACCCACAAGTTTAGCTGCCCATTCTTCATCAAGCTTGAAATCAAGTGTCCTCTTTTGTTTTTGCCAGGTTCTGGGTATATATTCATATATATATATATATATATATATTCTGGTTTCATATGCAGCGTAAAAGAGGCCAACATTCACCACACAATCTAATACTGTTTGGTATATATCCCCCCCAGGCCATTTCCTTAAGTCAAGGTCAGTTAAAAAAGCATGACCTAGGAATTTATCTTTCTAAGCTCTAGTGCTACCATTTTATTTTCTCATTTGGGCAACAAAACTCTCTGTCTCAAATTTTGGAGCAACTGTGTTCTTGCTGAATAACTCCAAAAGGGCTCATCAGCATTTCTGAACCACAATAGCGAGAGGAGAAGTGCTTTGTTAGCTGTTGCTTCTCAGAGGCTCTTCACAGATGCAGGAGAAAGAATCAGATTTTGGCACATAGTATCCTAAGGGTGCAAACAGGTAGAAACATCAATTTGGAATGCTACAAGACGTGTGGCTCAGCTAAGCCCATTGCTCTGATACACGGGGCAGTGAATCAAGGACATCCGATGGCAGTCTTTTGATCTAAACGACAGAAATCATTTATAAGTAATTATACAGTATATGTTTTTCTTCTACTGTTCCATAAAAGTTATTTGTAAAGAAATTAACATGTGATACTATTTAGGAGTGTGACATCTTATGCTATAAATATATTGGGAGAAATGTAGTTGGACTACTTTTGACGTGAAATGTGTTACTGATAAGATGCAAAGGCTTTTATATTAATTTAAAAATGCATAGACACTTGTACATGCATTAAAAGTGATTTTTGTATCGTACATAAATTACTGATATGCAAATAAGTAGCATTATTGTAATGTTTTTGTTTTGGCTTTTGATTGCAATCAACTGTTTATCTTTTTTATTGTCAGTTGGAGCAGCACACACTAGACCTAATAAATGTTTCCATCCAGAAACAGGCAACATCCACTATAGGCAGACCTCATTTGTGCTGTCAGAAGCAATACTGCACCAAATGAAAGGACTCTCCATGCATTATTGAAGCATGATAATAACTGTTATGTAGCTGAAATTAAGAACAAACTATCTACATACAATTTCTTCAACCAGTTCTTTTAATTGTGTAAGAAATACTTCAGGTTTTAAGGACCTCCAATATAATTTGCCATAAATATACTAATGGGAATGCTTCCATTGACACATAGAAGACTACCTGGGAAAGTAAACAATATATTGAGGAATAAGTCTTATGGAATATCCTTTGACCCATGATTTATCTATTTCCCCTTGGTAAGTCTTCCATTTCCAGAGGACATATTTTCCAAGGCTTGCATGCTCATATGTAACATTTGCTTTCATTCTTTCTACTCTATTTTTCATTCTTCCGGGCAGATCTAATTGTACAACATAGCATTAATTAAAATAATAGTTGAGCAAACATCTTTCCTATTTTTGACGAAGGACTGTGATTTTTTTGTTCTTGTAGCTAGGTAATTTTTAAGTTCCAAATTTAGCAGGGGGTACAAGTTGCAACCTGTCATTTGCATAAATAAACTTTGAAACAGTTGTAGATCTCAGCTCCAGTGAACAGCAGAAAAAAAATCTAGCTTTCTTCCTCAGTAAAAGTGGAAGGCTATTTCAGTAAGTAGGTTGCAACCACCTGCAGCACTTACTGGAACCACAAGCGTCTCCATATAGGTAGCACGCAGACATATTTTCGTATCCTTGAGCCAGTTTTTTTATGTGGTATCCCATGAGCCAAACTTCATCCATGAGAAAGTGCCACTGATTAAGATCACCACTGATACAAACTGGAACTCAGAAAAGCCTATGGAGATACTCATCACAGAATCACAGAAGTGTGTGGGTTACAAGAAACCTTAAAGACCATCTAGTTCCTACTCCCCTGCCATGGGCAGGGACACCTTTCACTAGATGAGGTTACTCAAAGTCCCATTCAGCCTAGCATTGAACACCCAACATTTCAAGGCTCAGACTCTGGCCTATATAGTGCATATATTCTTTCCCATCTGTCTGTCTTCCAAAAACAGTGAGAGTTCTGCGTTATGCTCTGTATTTCTCTTCTTACAAGTCAGCTTGCCTGTTTCAGCTCTGTTCTCCAATTGCTTTGCTACTCAAGTGATGCCACCTGAAACTCTAGCACGAACACCAGGGAGTGTTGCTTGCTCCCTCTGTCTGCTCCTATTTATGTCAAATCTGAATTGGACCAGTTGTATCTGTTAAGCTCTATATGCTACTTTGGGAACATCCCCTACTTTGCTGAATTCAAGAAGCCTACAGTAAAGTATCCACTGCAGAGAATGCTTCACTCACCTTTCAAGCAGACCTTTCAACCAACCCTTCACTTTTTTTTTTTTTTTTTTTGCAGTTCCCTACAAAATGTGCCTTCTGACAGAGTCAGTTCTCTCCTTTAAAGGAAACTAAGTGAAGAAAGATCTAAGAGGCACAGAAAAACACCAATTGTACTGTGTCATCCATGAATATAACAGTGGGTGGATTTCTGCAAGTACGTGACCATAGAGGAAGAAGTAGTCCATGGGAAAAGTATGGACAAATCCAGTTAATCCAGGTTCACACAGTCCTCTTCTGTATGACTCTGAGTCTACAGTTTTGCAAGTACCATAGGAGGAATTAAAGAATTATCTCCTGTAAGACTTAATCTGTTATCCCTTTCTCCTCTGAGGTTATTCCCCTCTATGCTGAGAAGCAAGGGAAATATTTCCTTCCTGGAGCACTATTTTTAATGAGTGGCATGTTTCTGGTTTAACAGTATGTTTTAGCTAGTTGATTCAAGAGGAAAAGAAAATTATCCTTCATTACTTTTCAACCACAATGAGTCAGGTTTGTGATTTCCACCGCCCCCCAAGTCTCTGTATCTATCTACTCCTCAATTTTATACTTGACTGCTTCATTTTGTTTTCATTCTGACAACTGTTGTGTTTATATGAATGTCTGTCTGTCTGTATGTGTATGTGGATATGGATATGCATTCATACATAACAATAAATACTGTTTTTAATACTTGTGTTCTTAGCCTAGATTAACAGATTATCATCATATGCTTTTTTCATTTGGAAATATTTTAGATGTTTAAAATTATGAAAATTATGAAAATTTCTATTGCTAAAATAGAAATCTTAGTCACAATGGAGGTGTTTTTCTAGCTCTATCAGTCTTGTCACTTGCATAAAGGGATAGTGTCATGTTTAGTATGTCACTTGGAGGAGGGATTCACTATTCATTATTAAGTGTTTGATGAAAACATTCAGAACTTTTCCTAAGTCATAATTTTACATATTTGAAATCTCCAGAAGCCAAATATAGATTCATTAGAATACACTTTTATGAAAGTATCATATGGGTACAATTACATGTAGTGAGCATTTTATATGACCAAACCCAAAGAGAAATGGTTTATGCTGCTGTCAACAAAGACTTTTGGGGCTACTGTTTATCCTGTGGAGGAACTTCCTTCCACCAGAAACCACTTGATAATTTTTACTGATTCATGATTGCCAAGACCAATGCAATTATGGGACTTAGTCATCAGCTTTACTTATCTGGAAGGGACAGATTGGCAGTTGGGTTCATTGCATGTGAGTTTAAGTGCTTTGATGTTCAGAGATAAAGTTAAGGTTCTTTGTTAACTGATTCTTGGGAAAAATTACATCAAGCATTTAATGATCAGAACTGGTATAAAATGAAGCTATTTTTTTCACAAAATGGTGAGATAGTACATATCAGGTTCTCTGATCCTGGGGCTCACTGAGGTCACCTATGCAATCATTAAACCCCTTTTTAAGATACCTTACTTTCTCCTTGAAGATCTCTTGTGCAAGCTGTAGTGAAATCTGATCTTGTAGTAGCTGAAACACAGCCCAAGGTCACATTTTATGTTTGAAGGTTAAAATATAGATGGGTAATAAGACATAACATTTGATGAGATGGATCCAGTAGGGCAATTAGAAGTTGACTATAGAGCACATGTTTCCTCCAGGTTCACATGAGTGTTTCTATAGAGGCTTGAAAAGCAGCAGACATACGGAAATGGTTGCACAAAAAATGAAAATAATCATGTGGAAGGTTTTCAAAGACCTAGAGGAAACTTCTGTCTTTGAAAACCTCTCATGGCAATGCAAAAATAACAGAAAGTCCAGAAGACTCACTACTTACTTGAATGAAAAAATTCTACTTGGGAGAAAGAAAATAATTCTCTGGACTTTGTAAGTAAATTTCCTATGGGTAGTATCTTAGATTCAGAATAATAAGACTAAGGTCTGACCTTATAATCTTGCAGAAAATAAAAATGCCTATGACCAACACCTGAAAACTGTAAGTGCGAATGACTGCAGTCACACTTCCTAGAGAACAGACTGTAGGTGTTCAAAAGGCAGGTTTTAAGTGGCATGTGACGAGTTATGGTAAAGCACTGCTTTATTCTGGTTTAGCAAATAACCCGCCTTTCAACGATTTTTAGTGTTTCTCTTCTGGTGCATAACTAAACTACTACCTTCAAGAAGTGATACTGACTTTAGATAGAAATACAATCATAGAAAATAGAGATTTATGAGAAATGTCATGTATCAAGTTATCATATTGACAACATCAATAGCCAAGTCACATAGGTAAAGAAGTCTGGTGTCAAGGATTTCAACACAACATAGCTACTGCCACATATATTTCTTAGTCTTGCAGTAGCTAAACCAGAGAAGACTTTGGTTTGAAAGGCAACATGAAGAGCAATGACAAAATGACTGTTCTGCATGAGTAAATCTAGCCCTCAAAATACTGGGAATAATTGAGAAATTTCAAAGGCAGTTTTCATTGTATGATCCCCCACTCCCATTCCAAGAGAGTCATCTATTTGAGAAGACAGGTACTAAACAAGTAAGATACTCTGAAAAAAGTGTCCCATTTCAGCAAAGTTTGCTTTGAAAGAAGATGAACTGGATCAAGATTTTTGCTTAGGCTTTAATTGTCTGGAACTGCTAGCAGGAGATCAGACCCAAAAGTTCATGAACTAATCTCAATTGAACCAAGGAAAAGGAAAAAAAAAAAAAAGAAAAAGAAGAAGAAGTACTCCTGTGTTCTCCGGAGTTAATCTTAAAATACAGATGGTGCATTAGATGCTGGAAGAATGTATAATAAGTAGAAGAAATTCTGCAGATATATTTATCTGCATCATCTCTTCAGTCAAGTAAATATTGATACAAACATCATAAACATATATATATAAAAATATATATTCCAGATGGAAATATAGAGAGAAACCTTTTAAGAGTCTCTTGTTTTTCAGGGAGATCCAACAGTTTGTGGGAGCTCAAAGTAACTTTGTCTTTGACATGTGAGGGAAAAAATAATGGCCATTGCTAAAGGGAACAGAGTATTTTGATACTCCAGGATTTCATAGCTCCAAAAAACCTTCCTGAAAACTGTGCTAAGGCACATGAAAAATAAGAAGTGATTGGTGATAGCCAGTATGGCTTCAGTAAGGGCAAAGCATTTCTGACAAATTTGGTGGCCTCCTATGATGGGATTAAAGTGTTGGTGGATGAAGGAAGAGAAACTCACATCATCTATCTGGAATTGTGCAAATCATATGACACCATCCCATACGACATCCTGTTTCTAAACTGGAGAGACATGGATTTCACATATGGATCACTCAGTGGAAAAGGAACTGGCTGGGTGGTTGCAGTCAAAGAGTTGCTGTCAATGGCTCAATGTCCAAGCGGAGATTAGTGACGAGAAGTGTTCCTCACGGATCAGCAGTGGAACTGTCACTGTTCAACATCTTTGTCAATGACATGGACAGTGGGATTGAGTGCACCCTCAGAAAGTTTGCTGATGACACCAAGCTTTGTGGTGCAGTCAACCCCCTGGAGGGAAGGGATGCCATCCAGAGGGACCTTGATATTTTTGAGAGGTGGCTCTGTGCAAATCTCAAGGCCAAGTACAAGGTCCTCCATGGGGGTCATGGCAATCACAAATACAAATTCAGGCAGAGAATGGATTGAGAGTAGCCCTGAGGAGAAGGACTTGAGGGCTTGACTAGACAAGATGCTCAACATGAGCTGTCAATGTGTACTTGCAACCCAGAAAGCCAATCATGTCCTGGGCTGCATCAAAAGAAGCATGACTGGAAGATCAAAAGGGTGGTTCTCCCCCTCTACTCTGCTCTTGTGAGATCCCACTTGAAGTCCAGCTCTGGGGCTCCCAGCCACATGAAGGACATGGACCTGTTGGACCGAGTCCAGAGGAGGGCCACTGAGATGATTAGAGGCTTGGAGCACCGCTCCTAGGAGGAAAGGCCAAGAATTGGAATTGTTCAGCCTGGAGAAGAGAAGGCTTCAGGGAGACCTTCTAGCAGCCTCCCAGTACTTAAAGGGGGTGTACAAGGAAGTTGGAGAGAGACTTTTTACAAGGGCATGTAGTGACATTAAAAGGAGAAATGGCTTTAAGCTGAAAAAGGATTCATTTTAAGAGATATAAGGAAGAAATTCCTTACTGTGATGGTGGTAAGGCACTGGAACAGGTTGCCCAGAGAAGCTGTGGCTGCCCCATCCCTGGAAGTGTTCAAGACCAATTTGGATGGGCCTTTGAGCAACCTGGTCTAGGGGAAGGGTTAAACCTAGATTATTTTTTGTGTCTCTTCTAACCCAAACCATTGTATCATTTTATGATTATTCTATTTTCAGTGAATTCAGTGCAAATGAGTACATGAATGAATTACTGGCTGTTACCTAACCAAGAAATCTCAGAGGGAGAAAAGACTGGTCACCCTTCCACTAAACCTGCGAAGAAAGGTATATCCAAGCAATAAATGTAGCCTCATGACAGGTTTGCTGTATTGGTAGCCACCTCAAGAATATTATTGTCCCTTTATGAGGCTGAAGTCCCATTAACATATAACATACTTCTGGGAGAAAGGTGTTCTCACTGTGTGCAATGCATTAAAGATAAGACATTAGGAGAAGTTCCTAGCTCTGTGTCAGTTGTGCAGGATACACACTTGAGTTAAAATAACTTTTCCTTTCTAAACCCTGTGGGCTTTGCAAAGCTTAAATTGCTCTGTACTTTTGAATGAAGCAAACGAATTGTCTTTGTTTTGTGCCACTTGGCACTTGGGTAGGTAGACACCAGTTTTCACAACTCTGTGATTTTTAACAATTATTTAGATGTTCCTATTGCTTTCCATCCAAAGTGATTACAGACAGTGGCATATCATTGTTGAGGGCTAAAGGCTGTCTAAGAATGGACAAGAATGTGAGTAATGGGTTTGCTTGTAGTGTTACTCATAAGAGAGGGAAGGATCCTTTAAATATCATTTGCATTCCAGGGGGAAAAGAATTCAACTATGATTAACTTGTTAATGGTAAATTTGCCATCTCTTCTGTGTGTAATTCTATATGATTGTTTTATAAAATGAGTCTTTAACTCTTGCTCTGAAGAAAAATACATCCTTTTATTAACAGTCCCATGTGGATCAAATAAAGTGTTCTTCTAAGTCACGGACTTCTCAGGTGATAAACACTGCACAATGAGGTCTGTGCAAAATACATGCTATACAGCAGAACAAAGGTACAAATCACTTAGCTGTTCAAAGAGGCAAAAGGGGAAGTGAATACCAATAAAAAATTCCCAGAACTGTTGCTAAACAAAGTAGAATTGATTTGGGTCCCACTTACAATGGTCTGACAGGAATGAAACTACTGAATTTGAGTTGTCAGCTACCCCAGAGGAACACAACAAAAGTCCTTCTGGTTTATAAGCACTGTCCTTGAACCATTCATTTTCTGTATTTGCCTTTCAAGGCACCAGTTCTGCTCAACAGAAGTGCACACTGTCTTTTCAGACTGTCCTCAGCCCAGTCCCATTGGATGAGCATATATATTGATGGACATTTTTCTGTTTTGGCTTCCGTTTCTGAACAAAAAAGTAATCTGCTTGTGTTTCCCCAAGTAGATTCAATGCCCAAATAGGCTAGTTACCATTGGTTACCTGGCAGGATTCAAGAGAGGTCTTTTGCCCTCTTACCTTATCGTATCATTTCATGGCAAGGTCCACAGGGTGGAAAAAGCATGCCTTCCTGACCAGTCTGCTGGGCTATGAGCTGCTAGTTAAAAAGCATAATGCTCTGGATATTTTTTCTGATGCATTCTGTTAATATCTGTGTATTCCTTTCAAAGTGGAGCACAATCCACTGCACAGACCTATACTCTAATTATTCAGTAAGATTAAAGTATATATTTAAGGCCCTTAGAGTTATAAACAAATAAATATTGGGTCATCAAAGTTTTCCACCTTGACCCAGAGGCTAGTGGACTTACATTTCTCATCTGAATTCAGTGACATTATTTATAATGTTTTTCAAATAAAGTAAAGATTTCTGAATACAGCTCTTGGGTTTTAGTTATTGTACAACCCTTCCTCACTTCAGAGATTTACTCCTAGAAGAAAGAACTGGTTTCATTTTCTCAATAAAATTCTAACGTCATTCAACTAAGGCTATTCAGATCTGACCATAAAAGAGATTTTCACAGATGTGCAGTGGTGACAAAAATATTGTTATTTTTTCCTTGGCTTGAATGTTACCCAAAACTGGGGCCTTTATAATGCTTTTTCTCCTAAAGTAAGCATTTTGGTGGTATAATGCTCCTTACATACACACAAAGGGAAAAAAATTAAAAGAGCAAGTCCTGTTTCCCTGAATGCAGCAGAAAGAAAAGAAAAAAAAACAAACAGGTTTTATTCTGATCAGGTTTTCTGTTACAACAAGCCCTGTGCCCAAGTAGTCAAGTAGTCCTTCTAAATATTTGCAGAATGGGTTGGATTCTATAACTCAAGCTGTAGTTGTTCAACAAGATCCATTACACACAAGAATGCCTGTATAAATTGGGGTGGTTTGTTGGGAATGCAGAATCCTGCCTTCTACACGGAACTGTCCAAAGGTGAAAAAATTTGTACTGTAGAGCTCAAAGGAAAATACCTCCTGGCTCATATGGATTACCACAGGAGTTTCATAATTTACCCATCTAGCAGCACAAAAATGGGAGGACACAGTAATAAAAATTATCTTTGGATTATTGTTTGTACTGTAATTACTGAGGCTCTTGTTTGCTTCTTATTTTACTAGTAGAAAACTGCATTGTTGTTACAGGGTTTAAAAAAAAATCTTCCCTAAATGGAAAAGCTTCCAAGCAGTAAGCCTAGTATCTTCATCAGTGCCAGTGGTATAAATACCAGAAAGAGTGACAGCTAATCCACGTGCACTCAGAAGCAAAAATGGAAAAACCAGTTACATGCACTTGCCAGTGCTAGTCTCATCCACACCTACTAGCTTGCAAGATCTTCAGACAATTAGTCAGTAATGAAATGAGTAGTAGGAGAAGAAAAGAGGAAGGGGATAGCAAAGAGATGGAACACCAGCCAAACATAATGCTACATTAACGTAAATAGGAACAGTACATTTTAAATTGAGGTTTACAAGGTGGCTTAAATAAGTTCAGGACTAAATATCTCACTGCATTATATCAACATCTCAGGATCACTGTTGATTGGGGTTTTTTTGTAATTCTCTATCTCCTTTTCCACCTCCCCTTTCCTACTCTCCCATCATTGCCAGCATTTCTGTCTTGGCAACATCAGAGCAAACAGAGAGGGGACTGAAACAAGAGAATCACATAGAAGAGATTGTTTTGGCAGGGCTATGCAGTGCTGCCTTACTAATCCAACACACACAAGGTATTAGTGACTTGTATTCTATTAAAAAAATATTAGCAGAGTGAAAAGCATTCCATGCCAAATCCCAGGGCTGCTGAGCTCCAAGTAACGTTCTCTCTTACAGCCTTCACCTTTCACTCTCATTCTGCAAATGCAGTAAAAAGGAGAGGCCATAGTATTTGTTTGCCTAATCATCATGGCTAGGCTTCGCGAACGAAGATTTGAGAAGGGCTCTACCCACGCTTGCTACAAGTGTGCTGATGGCTAAATTTGTTTGCCTAATAGCAAACTTAAAAAGGTAAAATTCATATGGAGCCATTGTGCTCAGTGACTTGATCGGCCATGTCTGACTGACATATGTGTTCTCCCAGACTGTGATTTAAGTTACAGGGCACTTATGCATCAAAGGGGAGCTTTGTTCTCTAACCTCTGTGTGATGAAAGTACTGAATGAGAATAAAATTCTACGCAGATATATAAACAAGGCACTTCATTCCTTTAGACTCCTTGAAAAATCCCATTGGAACATATACGGGAATCTTTCCATAATTACATGTGAGGGATCCACTGATTTTTCCATTGGTGTTTCTGAGTTCACTCAAGGCAGAAAGTACAGCCCTGAAGTTTTGCAATCACAGAGCTTGGCAGTATTTTAGAAGTACCATTTTCATGAACTTTGTCACGATGTCAATATTCATGAGTTAAGATCAGCATTCTAGTATTTGCAAAATAAAATAAAAAAAAAAATCTGTCTTTGGTGAATTCTTCAGTGAAAACATTATTGCATTATCATTTTGCTGAAGCAGGCTAATAATTCAGTGAATCTGAAGCCTAATGAGAGACTTCCAGAACTGGTCTTCAAATCTTTGTACATTTATTGAGTAACACCATACAGTTAAGAATGGAGATTTAAGGAAATATTTGAGTAAAGCCATATTGTATCATTAACATATTATGTTTTGTAAAAAATATAAGCTGTTCAGTAGTACATATATGCTGGATACAATGCTTGAACTGGAAGATACTGGGAGAAAAGTCCATTTTCAATGCATTCAGCGTATTGACTGCATTCTTTAAATTCCCCTGTCTTAAAGCATGATGGACACACAAACTTTCTACTGGAAATGTTCTGTTAAAGTTGCTTTGTTAAACACTTCTCATATTTGTGGGAATTATTCTTCTGGGTAGATATAACAATCTTTTCAGTTATTCCTGATAAGTGTATTTTGAAGCCTTAAAGAAGATGGTATTCCTCTATGTACTTATGAAGAATATATAAAAGATTCTTGTCAGATTAAATCTGCTCACCAAAATAGCAGAAGTGAGGATAACCAAAAAATTGTTAGTCAGCCTTTACTGTGCAGAAGCAACAAAAAGCTACAGATAGGGAATGGAAAAAAAAGAGGGAAACAGGACAGCAATCTAAATTTCAGCATCTAGTTATACTAGTCTTGATCAACTGGTTGAACCCTCTCTTTCCGCACTTCTGGATGTTCATCTTCCTGTAGCAAAGCTGGTTGTTCCTTAAAGGCTCCAGCTGACAGCCTACTAATGCAATAGCAGTGGAAGTACATATGTTGGACTCTAATTTGTAAGGGTCAAGAAGCTGATACATGGTCTCTTTTGTTATTTCTGCTCCAGGGCCCTTGGCCACTGGAGGATGGATGGCACAGCCCCCAAGACACTATAACCTTTCACACTGCTGTGCTGGAGCAAGATTCAGCAAAGCTTGATCCACTTGTGACCTTACTAGATTCGTCATTTTAAGCATTAAAACCTAGAGCGGGACCAATCATAGCCTAACAGTTTGTGATGGTACCCTCCAAAAGAGGAAAAGCCCCCTGCCTTGAGGAAGACCTGATCTGTTGGCAAAGGCTTGAGCAAGTATTGACAAGCGGCTTGAGCTTTGCTCTCTTCTAACTTATTGAGGAAATGTATTCGTTTGAACATGTTATAGTTTGCTGCTGGCACAGATCAGCATGAAATTATGACTCCTCAGAAAGCAAAAAAATAAGTACAAGATGAATTAACCAAGCTGACAGGACTTATCAAATTTACACTGACTGAAATTTCTCCCAATCTCTGCTAAACACGCTGACCCATTGACAATGTCTATAACTAGTCTTAAGCTCTTAGCATCCTCTTTTCTCCTTATTTTTAACAGGGTATTTGGGCCTGATTTTTTTCTTATCTATGTGACACTAAAGACTATTTACTTACATTCAGTGAAAAAAGAATTCAGTAGAAAATACTATAAACACAAGATAGTCTGCATGCATATAAATGTGCTATTTTATTGTTAGACAGAATGAAAGACTGGCCCACTGAGGAAAAAACCAAGATATTCCTACAAAACCTCACCGTGATTCTTCCAAAATAAAATTTTTAATGCATTGTATGAGCATCATAGATGGCCAGCTGCTGTACAGAGAAAGGCGAAGGGGAAAAAAATAGGGGTTTTTATAATATGATTTGATTATTCTCAATGGCCCACGTGAGGACATCACATTAGAATGATATTTTCCTTTTTTTTTTTTTCAACATGAAACAAATGCTGTGTTGCAAAATTAGTCAGCATCTTTAAGATATGCTGCAGAGAAACCTACAGCATGACCATCTGTTATCCAAAGGTACTGCTGGATACCGCACTACTGAGAATTCCTGGATGATAACAAAAATCTTGTATGTTTTCTTAAAATGTTTATCCTCTGTAGGACACTACTTCCTATTGGTTAGATAGCACTGCAACATTTCTACATTACAATCTAAGAATTATTTTCTTTTTAGCTAATTTCAGCAGGAATAAAGGCGTTTGTCATTCCGTACTTTTTTTTTTTCTGTCAATTTCCAAAATGGTTCAGTGCCCATATAGCTAATGCCAGTCATAAAAACACAAGAAACAAAACATAAATCTGCTTGTCTAATTTAGTGGCTCAATGAACGTTTTGATTTTTGATTCAAAAAGGAAAATAAAACCATCATAGTTCATTTCCTACTTCCTTTTAAATAATTCAATACTTCAAGCATTATATTCCACTTACTCACTTTAATCCATTAATTTACTTTTCTTATTCTTATTGCTTATGAATGTAGTGATCAAGAACTAAGCTGGTATGAAAGCTCCAGTGAATAAAACTCTCTTTGGGTTTTGTATCAGTGTTTGGTGCAACATTCCCTTTTTTCCCATGCTGGACAAATCCAGAGCAATGACAGCAACAGATTGCTCTACTTCTATGACCAGTCCAGACCCAGCAAGACCTGGATCTGTTTCATTTATGCCTTTTGCTGTCAGTTACCAAACTACACAAAATAATGATAAATTCTTTCTAATTATATTTTTATAGTCATTTGCTAGCAAAGATGTTTGAGCCAGATACCAGAGAATCAGCTAACACCAAAGCCAAGGGAATCAGTCTCCCATCTCTGAGCACAATGGAGAATTCAGGCCCCATAGCACATCAGACGCTCATAGGTCCTAGCAAGAAGCTAGGGAACTAATTAGATCTACTCATAATCCCCTTTCTGTGGTCTGGGTATCTGTATGTTAAGGACAGGAAGAATGGTGTCAGAACCCACAGGTTCACTTTACAGAAGAGTTTATCTCCTTGCACTTCATGCTCTTGGAGGCCAAAGGAAGTTCATCCTTCTGAGTGTGTGACTGTGTAAAGGGCACTTTCATTCAAGTTGTCAAACAAAGAGCTTCACTCTGCTTCCATTACAGCCATTGTACACTCACTGAAACCTACTCCCCTAGTCAGAGGGAACAACAATGCTCACATTACACATTTAATCTTAAAAGTATTAATTTTCCTTAGTTATAGAATGCATTTTCAAAGGCTGAAGGCAGCTGTGACATTGATCAGAGGCTATACTGAAGAAATGAAAACTTAAATCTCATCTAGTGATGAGGAAGTGTATACTAGAGCAGGTAATGGTAACAGGAAGCATGGATGGTGCACATCCAACCAAGAAAGAGCAGTGCAAAGGTTAACATTTTCACTTATCAAACCATTAACCTTCACTGTAACGTTTTTACAAGCCCATAATCTATGTTCAATAAGAAAGGCATGCTCTCCCCAGCATTTTGCCAACATGACCAGCAGTTTGATATGCGGGAGGCTATCTACAAATTTTTGCCTTTCATATTTGTTTACAGAAAAAAATATAGCTTCCTCTTCTAATTTGATTTTAAACCAAATTGGATTTTGTGCAGCATTACTTTACTCAAACGATGTCTTAAACGCAAGTCTTTCGATGCAGTATAATCTTTCTAAGACAGAGTACTTTAAAATGTAAATGATGAAAAATCTCTATCTGGTGTAGGTTTTCTTTTAACACTTGATAGATAAATGAATTTTCAAAGTCTTCATTATTCTGATCAGAGCACACGTCATATTTACATTCTGATAATCCTGAATGGGAAGCTTACTTGCACAGAAAACCAATCCGGGTCATCACAGTTAGCTGTATGCTTGCAATTTATATCCCCCATGAACATAAATAATGCTCACAATATATTCAGGAGAGGTACCCTAGAAAGCAACACAATGGAGGGCAGAAGAAAAAGCAGTCCAATTGTTAAAGATGTGTAGTAGTTGTATCCTCATAGGAGTGACAACACTTAATCTCTTTCCCTCCATTTAAGTCTAAGAATGAAAAAGGGTCTGGTTTCCAAACAGAGATCTGAGAGTCTTTTTGCCCATAATTTGCATCTCCCCTTATCTTCTGAAAACTTAAGGTAAACTCATCTTAGTAGATGACTTATCTTGTAAAATTAATCCCTCACTGACCAAAGACACTGGCTAGCTAATAAGGTCACCACACTTACTCATGGAGCTGGATTGAATAAATATCCATGCAAGAATACACATTGTGGGGCAGTAGGAAAATCCTGTCCTGGTGGTCTAATACAGAGCATGAAAGGATTAAATTAGGAGTGAGAAATGGTTGGCAGGAAACCCACACACACAGTCTCAGAGTACCAAGGTGATTTAGGAAATTTTTGCACAAGGGACATACTCAACTAGTAGCAAGCTAATGCAAACTGTTACATCTTCTGCAGTTCACATTAAATGTCCTGTCCAAATAGAAACAGTTTTTATGGATGTGCAGACCAGGACTTCACTGAAATGAGTACTCCATGAGAGAACTGCACCTCAGTGATGATGATTTCCACATGTACAGAAGAACTGGATTTCGAAGGTGACCTAGGACTCTGAAGTCCTATGAACGCATAGATTTCTGCCCCTCAGACACTTTTTTCTACCCTGAGCATGCAGCATGGAAGCTAAGTTCATTAGCTTCAACAAAATTTCATTAATGGAAGTTCTTTAATTAACTTAAGATTGTGGAGCTTTCACATCTCAACTGAGCAAGACACAAGAGTGAAGTGCAAATCGAGGGATCTCCCTTCAAACCCAGTGACTCAGCGAGCTGCAACACAGTAAGAAGACAGATTTACTTCCTCTTGCATTTTTCATCATTGTTTTTTTTTTGTTCTCATCCCTGCTTCTTCTTCTTTTTTTCTCATTGTTACTGGCACTACCTTTAATGGCATGTTGAAAACTGGCAAATTAAATGATAAGCATTGGGTTACTTGTTGCACCCTAATGAAATAAAACACTGCTATTATGCAGACATGAGTAACCTTTCTTTCTAAGGAAAGAATCTGAACCCTTATGTCCCTCGGTGCTGCCTAGCAAATAAATGGTATCCTAAAAACAAGTGCCTGTAGGATATATGGAAATCGAATTATATCCTACACAAGATCTATTCTCTATGAGGTCTATTATCTCTAAACTTTCAAGACGTTGTGTGCTCAGGTATTAGAAGCCTTATAAAACTCACTCCCACACTTCCTATACATCTGGCAATACAGCAGGTCCAAACCAGTGGTTTTTGTTTGTTCATGATGAAGCCATGGTCTAAATTGTTAGTATTGCACTTCTTTTGTATGTTATTATTACTGAGAATTCCTCTGGAATGAAGAGGTTATTCTTAAGAATAACAGAACCACAGAATGGGTAAGGCTAGAAGAGAACACAGTAGGTCACCAACCTCTCTGCTCAAGCTGGGCCATCCCAGAGCACATTGCACAGAATTGTGTCCACATGGTTCTTGAATATCTCCAGTGAGGGAGACTCCAGACACAGATGTTCTGTGCAATCTGTTCCAGTGCTTGGTCACCTGCAATAGTAAAGACACTTTTCCTCATGTTCACCTGGAACTTTCTGTGCATCATTTTCTGCTTGTTACCTCTTATCCTATTGCTCGGCACCACCAAGAAGAGCCTGACTGCAATCCTCTTGACACCCTCCCTTCAGATACTTAGAGACGTTGATGAGGTCCCCTCTCAGTTGTTTAAAGAATGAATATTTACAAATAGAGGAGATCTCAACATGATAGAAGCCTGTTATATTAAGCATCTAAAATTATCAATAGGGGGTAAGTAAATAACATGCATTACTCTTTGTGTTTGGCAACCTGGCAACACCTCTCTTGTGTCCGCAAAACCTTCTCGTAATGGTATAAGGGAACTTCCTTCTCATCCATCTCTGTCCCCTGTCATCAGAACTCACCATATTTCCATGGCAGTTACAATCTGAAATTATGCCTCAGAAATAGCAAGGAGGCTAGTAGCTCTCCAAAATCCACCCACATGCAGACTGTAGCATAACTGAAGAAATGCTGTAGATGTTGCACTGACCAAGATAGTGCATATTCTGGGTCCTGCACTCCATAGAGGGAAGATTCCTCAGGAAATATCTAGGACCTTGTTTGGATCAACAAATAATTTGGCAATACTGTGTGCTGACTCAGGTCAACTTCCAAGAGGCAGCACAGGCATTCATATTCTTCTTCGCAATACACGAGGAATACCCACAGTAATTTAGTGACAAGTGCAGTTCTAACACTTCTCATACAGAAGCAATCTTAGCTGTAGGCTAAGATATAAATATAAAGTACCTATTAACAGTTGAATGCAATTTTAGACTCCAGCTTATCTGTTTCTGGACTACCTGCTGCAAGATGAGACACAACTCATATAGCAGATTAATGCCAAATGTAGCCAAGTCTAATGAAAGAACTGGTCAACAAATAGATCCGTGCTCTCAACTTTATGTGGGCTAAGGTTCCCTATGCAAACAAGGGCTATTGAAATGCAGGATTTAACACAACTGTAACCATGTGGTATTTCTGCTGAGGAAATGGTGGTTAGTGGGGGAAAAAAAAATCAAAACAATCTATCTACTCATCAATATATAGAAACTGAATTCTAACTCTGTGAGTACAGTGCCATGATTTCAACAACATCATGACACCCTTGCACATTTATGTCCACAAGGGGGTCACACACATCTCCATGGAGCAGCCCCAGACTCCAGCTCTGTCTTGACAGTACTCTTGATGAAATGTGAGAGTTGACTCCACAGCTGAGGCAGTTGGCAGAGAAGAAGCTTAAATAAGCTATAGAGAGGTACTCTGCAAAGCAGCATATGTCTAGAAGGAATACATACAGGATAAACTTCTGGTTTTTATTACTGAGGAAGAATTTCAATGTCCATTAGTAACAGACATAGAAAAACACCCAAGTACATTGTTGGTCTGAAAATAAAATTAGAGGAAAACTAGACCATGACCAAAGTTGAGGGGACTCTTTCAAAGTCTGATGTAAAATAAATAATTTTTCAATGATCCAGGATCAATCTGAGCGTTCTTCAATAGATATTATGCTAATAAAAATTCTGATTGATCTTTTAAATGCAAACATTGGGCTAATTGTGAAAGAACATATTGTTATTTCAAGTCTGGAGCACTTTCCGTTAGCTATCTGATCATGGGTAGAGCATTTATTGAGTAATAAATTGCCTACTTGCAATAGGCTTGCAGAAGTTCAATACATCCTTATTAGTGTCTCACAATTCTGCAATACAATAATTAGGCTTTGAATGAAACAGAGACATTTTTCTGCATTCTGCAAAGTGTTGACTAGACATTTGGTGAAGTTCTGGTTGTTTTCAGCTGCAGTATATTCTTCTTTGTTAAAATCTGTGGAAATCACATTTTCAAGTCTTCATTAATCAAACATGTCCCCTATGGGACATAGTATAAACATAATAAATTTTTTTTCTTTAAATAGTGAATACCTCAAACACCGTCTTAAAATTATAGTATTCTTCTAAGCCAATTTGACAGGGAATAAAAAAGTGCATTACATGGAGCTTGCATAACCTGAATAGGTCTGAAAAAAATATATTAGCCAAGAGAGTGAATGTGGACCATAAATTCCATCTCTAGCTACCTCATAATTTTTAGTGAGTGGTCTTCTCAAAATACCCAAAGGGGCAAAACTGTGTTTTAGATTGGAGTTGTAAATAAATCTAGCGCACTAAAGGAATCATTCCAGTATTACAAGCATGAAAACATAAAATTCAACTTAGTTCCAAAGTTCTTCTGCACAGTCCAGCTATAGATTACTTCTGCTTCTACAAAAATTTTTTTTGGAGTTGCTGGTAGGTGCTGGACTGATGTATGACAAGTCATAGCTAATTTAAGTAAGACCAAGTTACTTCTTCCTCTAAAGACATACAGAGCATCCATAAATGTATTCAGACTCAGATAGTCTTTCTTCTGCTATAACACAAACCTAAATAATTAAGTATATTTGGACTCAGCCAGTAATTAATTGCTTTTTAGGGGGTGGAAAAATCCCTCCCCTTCCAATATCAGCCAGAAGAAAATAGTGACTGGTGATCTGAAAGCAATTCCTGCAGGACTCTTGCTTGTACCTTAAATCACCATGCAGTGTGATACCACAGAGGCTGTGGTCAATTCTACCTGAGGTGCACTATGTCTCTGTTGTGACAAAAAAACCCCACTCCACAAAAAAACCCCACTTCCTGGCTGTGCCACAAGTAGCCACAAATAGCATCATCAGTCCGTAAGTTTAATAAAAAAATTCTACACATGCTGACACCACTTCCATCCCAAACTAAGCTAATCACGTCCTTCTACCCTGACTCTGTATCTCCACTGAATCAATTGCAAACTCTTCCTGATTATTCAACTCTATGGCATACCCCATCCACACACACAAACAGAGACATGTAGTTCTGGGTTAGATGATTTTCTTTCCGGAATCTTCCTCTTTCCCCTAGATTTTCACTGTCATTGCAAGGTTACCACATAATATCTAAGTAGTATGAGTGTGTAGGCAGTGTATGCAAATTAAGACCTGAAATCTCTTGCTGCCTTTGACCTCTGCATCATGCAACTTCTCTAAGCCTTATTTTCTCTAAAGATAAAATGTCATTCTTAGTAAACTGGTGCGACAAGTACAGATGAGTCACACTATTTAAAAGGCAAAACATAAGGAATGAGCTGTTGAAACATGAACAATACAGGAAAATGATGAGCATAACACACACAATCTGAATAAACTGCTGCAATATTAGAGTAAGTGGGCAAAACTGATTGGTATCCAATACAACTGGAGCTGCAGGATAATAAGTGAAAGGATAGGAGAACACATTATTACAGCTGGTTTTATTTACAGAGATGAAACTGCAGTGAATAGGTAAAAAGATAATTCTGATACTAAGAAGAATAAGTTAATCTTATGAAATACATGCCATGTTGCATAAATCTAAATCAGTCCTCAGGCAATGAACACTATGAAGCTATTCTTTCCATCCAGATCATTTCCTCATTTTATCAAAAACAGGTCAAATAGACTATGCACTACTTGCCTCATATCTGGAGTAAAAGATCTGAATTATCATTTATTACAAATACTCTGTCTTGCTTTTAACACAAAAATGTTTTCTAACTGTTCCCTCATCAACTTTAGAGTCTTAAAATAGATAGGGTAATAGTAGTCTGTGAAACATCTACAGCATTAACTTTTACTCATTCATCCATTAAATACCATATTTATACAGACTTACTCTAAAGTTCAGTTTCTGGGAGAGTACAGGAGTAACCACCAGAAAGGGCCCAGTCCTGTAGATATTCCACAGAAATAAAAGTTCTGTTTGGTTCACTTCAATAGCAGAAACACCTATGAAAAAGTGTAAACTTCACCCTGCAGGAATTATTATTAGTAGTGACTAATTTTGAACAAATAATGACTTTTTCTTGTGTTGTATTTGATACCAGTGCAGTACTTTTCATAACCAATATGCAGTGCCTATTACCTGGGAGACAAAAAGCAACTGATAGATCGAAATCCCTAACATTTTAGGGAACCAAGTGATGACAAGGCTGGATGTGCAAGGGAGGCAGGAAAGTTTTATGCAAAACATTTTAAATTGGACTCAAAGTCATTCTGGATACCCTCCAATAAATAAAGACCTACCTGCAAAGGGAACTAGCAAAGAGCACAGAACAAGGCTGGAATTTTGTCCTGCTTCTTTGCCTTGCCTTGGATAGGCAAATCAAGGATGTGATTTTTTTTTTTAAGAAGAAGAATGAATTCTACTTTCCTACTTTTTTTCCACTTAAAATTCAAAATCTGTGCCTCAGTAAATTACATTAACAAGGTACTCATTGAAAAAAGGATATTATGAAAAAAAGAAAATAAAATTTGGGTAAATAAAAGAATTTGTTGCTGTTGTTAGACACAAAAATTCTTGGTTTCCTTAAAAAATTCTGCAACTCCAATGACCAGCAGTTTGAAGAAGAGATTTTTTGTTAACACTTTTGTCTCAGTTTAAGAGTGAGAACTTGCAATATATATCTTTATGATTTCCAGTAAGTATTCAAAAAATAAGAATCAGAACAGTTGTTTCTGACACTTCTGATTTTTAAATAGTGGGGAAAAATACAACATTTCTAAGAACTTTTCTAATCTGTCTTATTCACTTCCCGAGAATAAGAGAAGGAAATGTTAGAATGGTTAAAATTCACCTGATGGTCACCTTGTATTAAATGAGCATTTACAGAGACAGAAAATGCATTTTTTATGTTAACGTGGAAATGGATTTCCAGTAAAATGCACAGAAAACCTTGAATTTCATCTGACTTCTGGTCCATAGAGTAACATAACTACAGCAGAATTAGACTGTAAATTGTCATTCTCAATATCTGAATATTCTGTGAAATAAAATAATTATAGCAGGCTCTTTTAAAAGAGATGATGTGTAAAGTGGAAACATAAGTAACTGACCCAATTTAGCCTGTTCATAACTCATGTCTTATGATACATGAACAAACACTTGAAAACAGGGAAAAGTACTATTTGAAGTGACGAAGATGTCCATCAATAAGCAACAAGAAGTATTTCTTAGACATCTCCAAAAAGTACAGATGTTCTAGCCCAGAGTGACCAAATTAAGTTCTTGCACCTACCTCTTTCTAATGTGAATGCAATGTTTCCCTTATGATGCTTTATGTCAGGCCAAGAAAAACAAGAGCCTATGGCTTTACTTGTTCTGATAATGTTGGAAAAGTGTGTCAATTTTTGCATACCTGGTCCTCGAATTTTTCAATGGACTCTTTTAAGTATCTATGCCATATTTAAAGGGGCACTTGATCTTTAAAAATGCCTTCTGGAAGAGTTAGTGGCAGTTCCTTAAAAATATGTGTATAATGCAATGACAGTTCTCAGTCCCTAGGAAGTTGGTGAAGGTTTTTGCACAGACCTGAATAAGGTCAGAACTATATTCACTTTCTCAGTTTCATGGAGTATCCATATAAACTGTGATTATTTAACTCTGAAAACACATACATATGCCAAAGTGCACACTGAAGTAGCTTCCAGTAATCATTGCTATGCTGAGGTCACTGAGTCATTGTTGATTCAACTGAGTATCAAGCAAACCAGACAAAACAAATTAGATATTCAGACTTTGTTGCTCAAAATTATACCACCACCCACTACCACCACCACAAGCCACTACAAATAGCCAGCCAGTTTGGTCCATGGTCATTTGCTGTATGAGAAGTGGCTGAGGTCATTTGGTCTGTTCAGCCTGGAGGAGACTGAGGAGAGATCTCATTACAGTCTACAGCTTCCTTGTGAGGGGAAGAGGAGGGAAAGGCACTGATCTCTTCTCTGTGGTGACCAGTGACAGAACCTGAGGGAACTGCCTGAAGTTGTGTCAGGGGAGGTTTGGGTTGGATATTAGAAAAAGACTCTTCACCAGAGCGTGGTTGGGCACTGGAACAGGCTCCATAGGGAAGTGGTCACAGCACCAAGCCTGAGAGAGTTCAAGAAACGTTTGGATGATACTCTCAGGCACATGGTGTGACTCTTGGGAAGGGTTCTGTGCAGGGCTAAGGGTCGCATTCAATGATTCTCACGGGTCCCTTTGAACTTAGCATATTCTGTGATTCTGTGACTTCCATGGCAAAACGTCATTATTAAGGTAGCCTGTTATTTCCACAATGCATGTACTATCATCAGACCCAATTTAGATGGAGGAAAACATGATCAGCAATTGCCATCTCAGTGTTTCAGTCTTTGATGATCTACTATGGGAAAAGAATTACAGGCATTTTTTGAGTCATTGTGGTGCTGAAGCCAGCCTCACAGTGAGTCATGGAAGGACAGTGGACAGTACTTGGGAAAAAATAATTTTATATTCCTTATTCAATAAAAGGGACTTATTTTGAAGGGCCTGGACAATATCCTTGGATTATTAGATTTCAGCTGAATGACTGAACACATGAAATGTCAGTGGATGTTTCTTCATTTATACTTTCTTTTATTACCCTGTTTTTTTCCATTAAGAGACACAGTAAAAGCAAAAAAAGAAGTGAACAAAAACTGTTATCATTTTCAATTTAAAAAGTGAAGAAATTTAAGGATCTGCAAGTTTAAAACAAATACATAGGAAAGCACTGCAAATACAGCTTACCCGATTTTTAACTGATCAAAACCATGACTGAAAAATTCATCATCTAGTCCCATACCAATAATATATGGTAACTGCAATTAAATTTGACACTGGGCTATAGCCCCACATGTTGAAAAAATGACCGGCAATGTGGTATGTTGGAAATACCAGGCTGTGAGCACTGTTTTTGTCTGCAGGTTATTCTTCCATATCCAGCTATAACAGTTTCATCTATAAATTTAAGCCTTCCAGGCTAGATATTCACAACCTTTAAAAATCTCTGCCCTAAAAGTAGTTTTCTCTAAAGCCTCCACTTCACCACAAGGAAGATGTAAGGGCTGTATGCATCAGGCATGAGGTGCCTAGAATCAGTAAAATCATAGCTTTTCATCCTACCAGCTTACTACAGATGAAATAAATTACATAGAGCCTGCTCATGTGTGAATGCACCCATATGTATTAAAAATTGTGTTACTTGCTTGCTCTGCAGCATTTTTCTTGAGAGGTTTATGTCAATATCTTTGGCAAAATTCCTCCTCCTTCCCACTGTTTTGCATTATGCTATGAAACTGTTACCTACTGCCTGTCTGTAAGGTGGCTGAATTTGAGCAAACTTGTAAGCACAGACTGAGTAATGTAAAGCAATGAGTGTGACAGAAATTTGAAAAATGGCATATAAATTCATAATATTATTCTGTGTTTGTATTTATTAAGCCACATAATCCTGTTTCAGCCAGAAGAAGATCTTAAACATTGCTTTATGACAACTATGTGTAATTTGCTATTCATTACTTCTTTAAACTGCTGCTCCTCCACATTTACTTCGCTCTTCAGATCTGATTGAGAATATCTCCAAGTCAAATCTTCTTTTGCCTTCTGGTATATGTAAAATTACATTTTTTTCCTGCATGTCATCTTTCTTCAGTTCCACAATGTTGGAATTCTGTTATGCAGCTGGAAAGTCTTACATGCAAGAGATAGTGCAAGAACTGTAGTTCATGAGCTGAGTGAACCAAGTTTAAATATTTCTTTTTTTTTTTTTTAATTTTATTTTTTTTAGGTGCAGTGGGCAGTGACTACAAGAAATGTTGAATATATTGCAGATGGCACTGCAAAGGAAGGAACTGACCTTGTGACAGCAGGAGTCATTTTTCATAGAAGAAAATAAACAATCAACCTAGTGTAACCTTAACAAACAGGCTGCTGTATGAGGTTTTGCCTGGTAGAGACAATTCTTTCATAGCCTCCTACAAGTATGACCCAAATCCTGTCTCATCAATACCTGCCTGAAAATACCAGCTTTCTACCATTCATGCAAAAGTGCTCAAGGCCACGTTCTTGGTTACTAAGTACATCTGCTGCTGTTTGAAACTTTTCATTGCATTAGCATAGGTTTTCATAGCATTATCTAGACATTATAGGTAATAACTTGATCCAGAGTCTGTATTAGAGTACAAAGTGGTGCTAGAGATCAAACTACTCCCTGGGAATAATTTTGCCCTGTTCAAAGCATTTAGTGGTTGATTTCAGTCATCGGTAAGAGTGTAATGATTGCAATGGTTAGAACACAGTGGAATTTTATTTTAATAATTATTACTATTAGCCTCCAGTCATCCACTCTGCATATTTAAAATAAGAAAATGTTCCTACCTCTGCATATGAGATCATGGCTTCAGACTATAAGTAATTTATTTTACTTTTATCTCTTTAATGTCACACTTTTTTTGCCTGGCCTTTGTTTGCAAGTAGAACGTACTACATTTAGAAGTATCCATGCCCCCCTCCTCCCTCTTTCTACCCCACTCCACTCTCCCCCCTAAAAAAAAAAAAAAAAAAAAAAAAAAAAGAAAAGAAAAAAAGGAAATTAGGTTTTCTGAGATGAAATGATCCTTTTTTTTTGCATTTCAGCATTTATTTTAGGACAATGAACAAGTGAAAACCATGTCCCTGATGCAGTAACAGACACACTACATAAAACTGAGGGAAGGTTAAACAAATGCACATATGAAAAACCAGTATTATCTCCTACCATCCCCTAAGTATGTGGTGAATTTTACAATATGAAAATATAATAGGTTACCAATTCCACTAAATATTTCAATAACACAAGAATCCTGTTCAGCAATAAAATAAAACAAAACAGAATGCAGTTCATAAGTTAAGCAACTTTAATATAGGAGTTGCTAAAATATCTATTAGATTTGTTTAGTTTAGTAGTAAATGTCTTTATACAAAACACCTACTAGAATTGCTTTCATTTTAGCTTTCCCATGAGTTACACTATAAAGAAAACTCTGTTAGAAGGATAAACTGTATAAAACACAATTTCCTCATTAGATTTGGATGATCGTGTCCTGAATTAAAACTTTCTGTTGAATGCAACTTGCAGAATGCCATTTATTTTCTTTACAGACATGTACCCTACATATGCATGTGAGTCTTATCCCATCTGCATTAACTCCTGTTAAAGGGTAACAGTTAACTTGAAAATTTGAGAACTCCTGGAGGATGGAACCAGCTACTCTTCTGTCTCTGGGCCTGCAGGGAACCCTTTACTGGGAGTCCCAAACTGCTCCCCAGCAGGTTTCTGCTGTAGTAGTCAGCAGTGCCAACCCATCAGGCAGCTGAGTGACTGGGACCCTGCAAAGAGGCCGCCTGAGACCAGCCAGACACCAGGTCAGGTTCGGTCACTGTCCCCTATAGTCACTCCCTGACCTTGTGGTCTTCAGCAGAGGGAGCTGGTACAGTGTCCTCTGAAGGGAATAAATAAACTGGTTACACACAACCATCTCAGTCTGTGGTGATCCTAAGAACGTCTTCTTAAATTTTTCTTCTTGCTTGGTAAATATAATTGTTTTGAAAGGAATAGCTCCTTCCTGAGTGAAATTTATCAGCTCTGTATTTTACAAATTCACACATACACAATATCTAAAATACACAAGCTCTTTCTGACAGCTAAGAGTGTATTGTGTGGAACAGGGGAAAAAATTATTTCACATGTTTCCTTGGCTATCCATCATGCCATTACATTTATTCTCCATAGAGCCATCCTTTTTTATCATTCTAGGCTGCTCATAGATGTCACAATTTATTTAACATTCTGTAATTTTTCTGACAGTGCACATGCACATCTGACAACTTCAATATGAGTACTGAGGAAATATTATATTACATTCTGTAGACCAATATAAAATGAAAAACAAATACTTTGTTTTCACAATTTTTTTAAAAAAGTATTTAAGCTAAAGTACTACTGTTATATTCACAAAGGAAAACTGCCAAATGAAAAGAGCAGGTTGCAAAGTTACTAAAGCAATTTAGTAGTATGAAGGAATTGTTGTACTTGAGGGAGGAAAAAAGTATCCCTAAGATCATTTAAACACATAGTTATTAGCACCATTTCTTCTTTTTCATATTCAGATAATTTAAAATATTAAATATTCTTAAGAACATTACAGTTCTTAAGAAGAACACACCACCCTCAGCAAGGTTTTTCCATTTGTTTCCAGTTTCTGGTCTTTTCAGAGTCAATTTTCAATACTTCATATCTCCAAATCCACTCATTATTCAGGGGCAGCATTAACATAGCCAGTGATAAAACTGATTCAAAAAAGTTGGCAGGGTGGGTAAATACATTAGAAGTGAATGAGAGAAGCCATGGGAAATCAAGTTGCTTTAGTTATACATGCCATGGGATCTAGGACCATACATCAGGAAGGATCTTATATAGACAGTCAACATTAATGCAGCATTAGTGGCTAATGGACTTGGAAAAGGATTAAAGCCATATGGAAATGGCACTGAGAAGGAAAAAGAGGGAGTAATAGGAAAGACATAATCATAAAAAGGAACAGTCATGTCCTCTCATAGGGTTTTAAACCTTAATTCATCTTCTACTGAACTAGACCAATATGCCACCGGGCATATTTACAATACATTACACAACCCCCAATAATGCTCTCCCAGAAAAAGTGACTACCCCCAAAAAAACCCTAAAAACATCCACTAAGGGAATGGCTTCTATTGGTGCCTAGCATGTAAAATCCAGCTCTGTTCTAATAGGCAGTGATGAGTGACCTTGGTCCAACAGCTGATCTCTTCTTTCCATTCCTCCTTTCAACAACAAATGCTCGGGATACCCTCACAGATAAAAGGCTGCTTCCAAGTGAAAAGAAGCATTAACAGAACTCTCCCCATGGTAATTCTGTGGTCTCTTAAGTGCTCATTCAGGCTTGATGATCCAATACTTTCCAATATACCTAATGTTAAGAAAATTCGTGTGGGGGGATAACCATGAGTACTACTAAGCTTAGAAGTTTAGTAAATGGGGAATTATTGCTAAAACTGAGACAGTTAAGGCTCTTCCTCTTCTCCTCCTTGATCAAGAAATTAATTTTTCCATTTTTTCACAAATTGTGACCTGCCAGAATGGACTTGCAGTGCATGGAATTTGTAGGATAATTTCTAAAGTGGTTTCAAAATGTAAGGAAGGAGAAGTGCATTTGCAGTGTATTCCCAGTGAGCAAAAGATCTATGGTTTACAACAGCACTCAAGGCTAAAAGTGCCTGATATTTTACTTTCATATCCCTGTAAAATACTTGAGTGCCACCCACCAACAATTAGGACCTTGAATCAACTGAAATACTATTACTTTACCATAGGAAATTTGGAGGTGCATCATTTATGACTACAGTTTCATAACACCTTGAAATCTCACAGATAATCTTGTACTATTTCTAAAGGTAGTGACTTAAGGGCATGTCTTCCCCTACAGCACTGCATTAAATGTAATACTGAAACAAAAGGGATAGAAACAGGAGACGCTGGGGTGGAGCACTGCTGACTGAAGTTACGAAGAGCTCTCTTTTTAGCCAAGGAGTTTGCTGAGCTCTCTGTAGCTTCCATATAACTAATCCCTTCTCTTAACAGATATGCAGTAAGGTCCTATTTTAATGCAGCTGCCAAAGAAATGGTAGGTCATTTCCCTTAATGGCCTGAGATGAGAACTTACAAAGAGGAGTCGTAGTAAGGGGAGAGCACCTTAGGAAAGAAAAATGCTGGCACATAGCCCCATGGTTCTTCAGTTCCCCTAGGACTAGGATCCTGCTTGCACTGCTAAACGTCACAGATGCCTGAAAAATCCTTAGTTGCTCACATCAAGAACCACAAAGAGAAAGTGAAAAAACAAGCTCCAAGTGAAATACCTGGATGACAAATATTCCACAACTTATAAATATTTGGAGTCAGGACTTAGATTCACATCTGCTATTCACATCTGCTACTGACTGATGGCTGACAGATACAAGGCTGTTATCTCCAAACATTTTGGAGATTTGGAAAGGCTCTTATTTTAGGAAGGTTTCTGCAGAAAGAACAGCAGATTAAGCACAGTGTTGTCTTTCTGACTTGAAGCTGTACTGTGAGTCTGGGTACAGAAATGTATGGCTACCTCCACTGACACAGCTGGACTCTGAGATGAACCAGGAATGATAATCTATGGCTTCTATAAATACTCTCACCTCTCTATTCTCCTGTCCTGTCCTGCCTAGTATATTTTACTGCTGAATCTTTCTCTTTTTGTCCTCTAATGAGGGCCCAGTCTGGCACGCTGAGAAATGTGTCCTTGCTCTGCTTTTGTGATGTAAAGCCAAGTGAAAACCAACACTCCCATCTGATTCTCAGCCACAGTGTTAAATTTTCCTCAGTAGAAAGTCACACTTACTATATTGCCATCATATCCACCATATTCTAGGACACCTCCTGCCAAAATCCAACTCTGATTCAGAAGACCAGAACATAAATATTTCTGCTCCTTGATTTTCATAACATAAAATGCCTTTTTTTTTTCCTAGATACAGTTCCATGGCCTGTTAAAGAAGCAAAAGTGTGATCTATCACACTAAAAGCATCACCACTAGGGCTAGATTTATGAGTAGGCTACTCAGTCATTCTACAGGAACAGAGAACTGCAGGAAAGGAACTCTCTCCCTAAATCCATGTATTTGGGGAGGTTCCTTGGATGGCTGTCAGCTGCTCTCCCTTTGGGGAACCATGTCAGCAGTTGTGACACTGACTTCTATAACAAGATCTGGTGCAGCTACACTTTTGCTTTAAATGTGCTTTTTGAGCATCAGAAGAATTTGTACAAAGCAGAGGAAACCACACAAGCTAAAAATGGAGTTATGACCCTGAACTCTGTGCTTTTGTGACAACACTGCATTGACTAATCAAGATATATATATATTTAAATTTCACTCTAGTATCTATTCACAATACTAAAATCTATAGTACAGACAAGTACTCAGGACTTCACAGAGATAAATCTCTTCCTTATAGGTAAAACTGCTCAACAGAAACAATTTTTTTTCACCTGTGAGTAAATAACTAGAATATAGGTATAATATACTTGTTTTATAGACAGACCTCAGTTTTTATACAGAAAACCTAAATGAGGTAAACAAAGGACACTAGTCTTCCTTGCTGTTCAAGGTGGCCCAGAAAGTCTGGGGGAAAAAAAAATCATGGTAAGGACTTGTATGATTTACTGAGCAATAAACAGCTTTTTTTTTTTTTTAAATTATGACATATGGAAAAATATGCAAATCAGGCAAGATATTCCATTACCCTTCAGCTTATAGGCTACTGCAATGCTATAAAATAGTAAGTTACTCCTGAGCTATGTTGCTGTGTTTGAGACCAGCATCAGATACTTTTAAAGTGAAAATATCTATGCTCTCTATTTAAAATAACATCATAGTTTTAATATTTAAGAAATCCCAAACAAGCCATCCTTATATTTCTACAGTATGTAATAAATACTTTAGAAGGTCAGAGCATGTTAGTGCCAAGTGGTGACAGGCTCACCAATGAATAAAGGGAATTAGAACACACCTTTACAGAATCACAGACTCACAGAATGGTTGAGGTGAAAAGGGACCTCTGAATCATCTTGTCTAACCCCCTACTCAAGCAGGTTGCCCAAAACTAACCTAGGTGACTTTTGAAGATCATTCATTATTAGACATTACACTGTTTATTATGCAATGTATGTATAGCATTTTTCTAGTTGACAGAAATGAGGAGAATTATTTCTAAAATTCCTAAGGAAGTACTTGCTTATTATAATTATCACTGTATTTGGGTTGTTATCTCAAATTATACCTGTAAGTCAATATTAGAATCTGAAAAACTGTGTAAAACAGAATGACAAAGTTTATCCAACAGACAATTTGGATACTGCTGCTCATTTTTAAGTCACATCTCAACTAAACAAACTGGTTATTTTGAAGTGTTTTCTAACCCAGTCAAGAAACATATTTTTTGGGAAAAAAAAAGGAGGTAGGAAGCTGGTTGAACAGAAAATTTCAATACCCACTCATTTTAATAAGCAGTATTTAAACAGACCTTCATGTCCACTGCCAAGGGAAGACTAAAAAAAAAAGTAAAATAAAATAATAAAGCAAAAAACCGAAACAAAATATAGGTGGACAAGACCTGCCAGTAAAATTACAAATCCAAACCATAAATAATCAGTGTCTAACATTTCTGTCTTGTCTAAAATCTACTTCAATATGTGGTGCTCAATACATGAAATGATGTGTTTTAAAACATCACTGATTTTTCCATAATCTAAACATAAAATCACAGTCTGACAATGGAAAAGGATACCTCGGGTTGTCACCATCCTTCTTCAGATGCAACTCTGATATTTATATTTTCTATACAGTATTTTTTAAAATGGTCTACTCCAGCACAGGAAGCAATTACAGCTACTAATTATACCTTTCTCTGCAGGATCGGCATGTCTATAAAAGATTGCCTGATAAGGAGCTGGGGCTGAGATAACGCTGCAAACAGATTGCTTGCTTCTCCATCAATATGCTGCTGTATGTCATACCCTTCTCTCAGGAACTGTACTGGACCTTACACATCCTGCTGGAAGTCCTTCATGCCATTATCTACATAAAACTAGGCGATCCCTTTATGATTTTTGCTTTTGAAAGTGTGTACGTCTAGTAAAACACTTAATTTGTCTTGTTTGGCCAGGGAACAAACGCCCAGAGTAAAATTTTTTTTCTGTGCCTCCAGGGTACCTGACGTATGTGCAGAGTGCCAGGGTGGTGAAAGAGAACAAACAATGAAGACCATCTCCTGAATGCGCTATTTTGTTAACACATGTATTTATAGCGGGTTATAAAGACTGAGTGAAATCACAAATTATCTGATGCATGCAGGACTTCATGACACAGAGCTGCAGTACTATCTCCTGAGATTAGGGGTGGGGCATAAAGCTGTTTCTCAGCACAAATGCCGCAGTTGCTCTGAGAAAGAAAACATCGTCTCCTTTTCCCAAGCTTTTGCATTTCAATGCTATCTTGTCCCAATTACACTTAAATGTGTTAGGCAGGCAATAAGGAATATGGAGTTGTTTAAACTTTTATTTTGAGATGGGCAGGATGGCAATTCAAAGTCAGGTTTAAAATAGAAAGCACGTTTATTCCTTCACTGTGGAAGTATTCCTGTGACTGCAACAGAGACTGCTCTTATTTGAACAAACCTTATTGCTAAAGAGCCAAATTATGCCCTTGGTTTACAGCAGACACCCTGGTGAGATCAGTGGAGAGGCCTGCTTGAAAACCAGTGGTACAATATGGCAAAGATGATTTAATACAGTGAGTTTCCCAACTAAGTGTTGCAAATCCCCTAACGGGCTGTTCCTGGAAAGGAACTGGCACTTTGAAATCAATGAGGTAGAGTGCCAAAGGAGAACAGGAAGATGCTGACTGGCTCATGAAGCAAGTTGTTTGTGAGCAGTGAAGCAGTGGACTTGCAGCTGTGGAGCGTGTGTTGCCAGCCAATTCTGCCTCACTTTGGGACAGAAGATCGCTTGCAAGTAGTGGTTTCTTGTATTTGTTGAATATAGACACAGCGGCCATAGTCTAAATTAAAAGAAACAGCATCAGGCTAGATTGGTTGCTATTTTGAAAAAAAATCAGTGATCTGAAGCAATTCCAAAGACCTGAACACTCATATTAGTGCTCAAGAGGATGAACTGGTAATACATGAACAGATGAGGTGATATAGTAAAAAAAAAATGTAATCTTTTACATAGGTCTGTAATTCATCACCTAGATCAGCATGAACTTCTGAGGTGTGTAAGACATGATGCAAGGAATGAGGGAGAATGAAAGAGAGGGAGGAAGAGAGGGAGAGAGGGAGGAAGAAAAGAAAGAAGGGAGGGAGGAAGGGAGGAAAGAAGGGAGGGAGGAAGGGAGGAAGGAAGGAGAGAGGGAGAGAGGGAGGGAGGGAGGTAAGGAGGATGTGGTATACAACACACCACAGCTTAAGGCAGCTGTTGTCTCTCAGCTGTCACCCACAGTTAATGCAGACAGACATACTTCTTCAAAGGACTGCTGACCACCTGGATAAGTTATTGCTCTACACAATAATCCAGAAGCACAGAGTAGTGTAATTTAAGCAGTGTGAAGTACCCTGTCCTAATTTCTCTTTCTGCCAGAGAGGGGAAGGGAGTGACACATAGCCTTCCACACTTTCATCAGAAGTTCTGTTCTATTTTAACAGAGTTGCTATGGAAAACAGTAACTAAAGAAAAAAAAAAAAAAAAACAACCCAAACAATTTGCTACTATGAATCTGGCTTCTTTTCAGACCTCTGATTATTTTCGTGGACTGTATGTCACCCCACACTACTGATAGAACTACATAGCACAAGTAAACCACAAAATAAGACAGGAATGCCATGAACCTTTGTCTCTCTAGATATAGTTGTGTTATTACTGTGATTCACACATTATTCACCTTGACACTACATGTCGAAGCAGCAAAAAGCCAAAGGAAAGGATTTTGAGCTGTAAAGACATTTTTGACTTCCTAAAATAACATTAAAAAAAATCTAATAGATATCTAATATAATAGATATAATATATAACAGATATTATTATGTAATAATTTAAAGATGTAGTAATTTTAAGATGTAATAATTTTAAGATGTAGTAATTTTAAAAAAATATATGTGGAATCAGGTTTCCAAGCTTTTTTTTTTTTTTCTGTAACAGGGTTGGCTAGAAATGGGCTTTTTTATAAAGAAAACTGAAGTTAAAATGGATGGCAGAGGAAAAATCTGGCAATGGCAATACTATGTCAGTTTAGAGTACTTGAACACCAGTGTTATCAATAGGAAGGTGGGAGAACATACAGAATGCAGTACCTTACAGAACCTGCAGACAGGAAAATAGTAACTCTGTAAGAATTAGGAAGAAAAAAATCAGAATATAACTGATAAAATAAGCTGTTAGGCATGGGCCAAATGTATTTGAAAATACAGTTAGATCTACTTTAATAAACAAAATTTTTTGCATTGAGATTATTTTTTCTTCACATTATGCCATCTTGAAGAAAATAACAGAAACAAAGCAACTTCTGGCTGAGCTGAGGTGAAATTTTGTCTTTGAAATTTGCCAGTTGGAAACAGAACTCAAAGTCTCTTTTATCATGGCTTTCTAGTCAATGGCCATGAATGACACCTCCAAAAGTAGCTTCTCTTTACCCCGTTGTATTTCCTCATCTCCCCTTACTTAGGCTCTTTAGTGCACACAACAAAGAGAGTGTTTAGTATTCAACCCTTATACTGTTATAAAAGATGCTATTTTCACTGGTTAAAATTTTTCACAGATTATGATTATCCATGCTGTATTTAGGAAAATGCTGCTACTGATAAAATAATGAGTACTAACAACAACAATAACAACAACAACAACCACCACCACCACCATCACAACCACAACCACAACCACCACCAGGAACAGAAAATCTATCATTTTTTATTTAAATTAAGATGGGTAGTGTTTAAGAAGACTTTTACTAAGAACTGGTTTTATGAGCACACTTTAAAGCCTATGCTATACTACATAAAGCATCAAAATGGGCTCAAGAATTACAAACTCTAAAGACTTCTTACTTCTCCCCTCCTAGAATATCAGTTCTTCCCAGTAACATCAGATCAAACCTTTTACAAACACCATAGCCTTCATGTTAAAACTAGCTAGAAATTTCTTCTGCTAAGACTGAAAGGCAGGAACTCATTCCTCTGATCGCTAAAAATCTTTACATTTGTTTCCTGTTCATGTCCACTTTTTCTTTGTGCCAATGCAGTCCCTTAGTTCATTCATCATAAATGTTTACCTTCTTGATGTTATAACAGAGAACAACAGCCTTTGTTTTGCTAGAATAAAAAGCCAGGCTCTTTAAATCGCTCCACAGAAAATAGCTTTTTCCTACCACTTAGCCTAATACCTCTTCAGGACAAATTCAGAGCTTTTTATGAGGCCCTAAATGCATAACCTTGCAATTCTCATTGTTAAATTCCATTCTACTGATTTTACTTCACCCCTTTAGGTGATTCCATTTTCTTCATGTATTGTGATATTTGTTGATAATCTCTGCAAATTTACAAGTATCAAATCACTTTCCTTCTTTCTTTTTTGTTTTTGTTTGTTTGTTTGTTTTGTTTAAGTTCACTGATAAAAATACAGTAGGATGGATGTTTAGGATATTCTTTTGTAATTTGGGGCATGATTTTAAGAGATATGTCTTTCTGCCAAAAGAAGCGTGTAGGTGCTTGCTAAAATTTTTAACAGAACTGAGATACCTAACTTGGACTAAATTCTGTGACTGTTTTACTTCTGGATTCTCACTATGGTCCTACCAGCTTCTTCAGGTACTTAAAATATCCTTACAGTCTGACTGGTTGCAACTTGCAATTTCTCCACAAACAAATTTTTAGATGTTGATCTTCCACACACCTATTCTGTGAAAATTCAGTGATCACCCACCTATCCAAAAAGTTGATCCTGAACATCTGAAAAACCTTCTTTGCCTGAATACTTTCTGAAATGCCTGGGGTTTTTTTGGGTTTTGATTTGGTTTGTTTTGGTTTGGTTTGTTTTGGTTTTGGTTTTTTGTTGTTTTTGTTTTTTGGGGTTTTGTTTGTTTGTTTGTTTGTTTTGGTTTTTTTAATTATACATTCAAGTTCAGTATATAGCAATTTTCCCTGTCTGGTGTGACCAAGTTAAGAAACACACTAGTTACAAAACTAGTGCGTTTCATACCTTGGTCATCCAATACTCAACATATACCATTTCCAAATGATTAGCCTTTTGCATGCAGCTACCAGAAATACAAAAATTAATTCCCTCTCCAACAGTGTTTGTGTTCTGAAAGGAAAGCCTTTTCCTCAGGATTCCATCTGAAAATGGGAGGGTCAACCAGAGCTTCTGCTCAGAAGAAAAAGGAGCCCTGATGCCATGGGGACAAAGCAGGAAAGACAGCATCTCTTCCACCACTCAACGAACGACACTCTTCTTCCCCCTACATTCTCGAGATTTTTCTGTGAGACTAGAAATTGAGTCTCCCTGCTTTTAGGCATGACAGTAGTACATCAGTCTTTGTCTTCCTAGATGGATTTGGATTTAATATGAAATATCGTGTTTGTTTTTTTTTTTACCTAGCAAAAATGTACTTTTGTTTAATTCAGAAAGAAGTTGCCTGAATGGCCCCGAAATAGAAATAGACATAGTTAACCTATCCAAAACCCAAAGGAAAAACAGTCAAAGACTGAAATAGAAGACATTGCATTACTATAAATATTTTTCTTTTTAGTACTATTGTTACTCTGATGGTCATCTTTCCATAAATGCTTAATTCTTCATGATGTCTGCTGTGGTCTAAACTGCCACCAAAACCTGCAACTGTGATAAAATATTGGCTTTTCACCTGCCACATGACAATTGATTTATACATTTTTGTTCATCATCTGTTCTTCACTTAAGAACCTGTGTGGCAGAATTCTGAAATTTAATGAATTTCATATACTATTATTTACCTTTTTTTTCTGTTTGTGCCAAAGTGCATTTATCAGTGATGCTGACAAATTGCAGTCTTGTATTTATGCCAACTTTGAGTTTACCAGAGAGATTTTTATAAAGGCTCATTAAGAGATAGATAATGTAATGGGGTTAGACTGCCACTCTTCTTTTTGGCAAAGTGAATATCTTTGGCTTTTCATCTGGCTGATAAACCAGAATGGTTTGAACATCTCTTGACCAGGAAGAGATGTTACTACCAGGGGGCTTGTGCCTGTGTTAGAGTGGTGGCATTTGTCTTTCATAACAAGGCAGAAAATGAAGAATGTTTCTTCTGTTAAACCCTATATCTGAGTTATTTTGTTGGCTGTGGCTTTGACTGATTGGAATTTGAGGGAATGGCAGTGGTGGGAGAGAGAGTAGTATGCAAAGGAAAGGCATATTTCTTGTCTATATTAGCTGTACTTGGTCTGCCACCAATTTTGACATTTGTCATTTTGAATGTAAAACACTGAGCAATCCACAAAATGCCTTAGATATGAAGCAGCATGAGGAGGAAAAGTTTATTGCTAAAATTCTCATTTTCATATACAATCTAAGGAAAATTTACTGATACACAGAGTTTATGTTTTCATTTTTTCCCCCTGATAATCTAGTGCCAGTGTTCTATTAATGTAATGTCATGGACTTGACCTGGATTTTATTCATCTTTCCATTGTGTCATCCTCAAAGGCTTCAAGTAATAGTTAAAAAAAAAAAAGAAAGAACCCAACAACAAGAAACCAACCCAAACCCAGTACCAACCAAGCATAACAAACCAACTATGCTTTAATCTTTTCAGCTCACACAAGCAAGGGTATGTTGTGTCTGACCAGGGCCTTTACAGAGGCCCTCAAATGATTAAAGTAAGGGAGATGTATGTACCACATTATGCATCCCAAAGGAAATCTTCTTTGCTCTGCAGATTCTTCCTTCAGTTTTGGCAAAACTGTTTTTTCTTTGTCTCTATGTTTCCTCATTAAAACGAAAAATAAACCTGGTTTGCAACTGCCTCCTTCAATTCTAGTGAGAAATGAATAGATCACATAGGTAGAATACAGAAAACAGTAAGTTAACACTATCTACAGTAACTCGCTCAGCCACACTGGAGAATTGCTGCATGAATTTCAGATATCTCGTTTAGACTGATAAACGAGGTGCCCCCTGTGACCAGTGGAAAGGCACAGGATCCTCCAGATGATTCAGAACATTTTGCGTGGAGCTTCTCTCTCTCTTTTTCCCTGTGACCAAATAGATAACCTAAATGTTGACAGTAGCAAGGCTCTCTGTTTGTGCATGTCTCACATAGCCCTTTCCTTATCAGCCAATTCCCACTGATCATCACCAGTCTTATGGGGTAGCTTTCACAAAGGACATCAACCCTGGTGATCAAGGAGCGTCCCCCTGGTATGTCAATGAGGCAAGTCTGGAAAGGCAACTGCTCTTTGGTATTGCTGAAAGGAAAAGGATACTGATCTGCCACTAGCCTACCCCTACTATGTGATTTTAAAACAGAAGCAAACTAAAAAGTTCCAGGCTTAATCAATCTGTTTATGCCTCGAGCTGGAAGGGGCCTAGAGCTCTGGGGAAGCTGGAAAGTTAAGAAAAACATCTGATTAGAGCTGCAGAGACCATGAGCTAAGGCCTAATTTGAAGATCAGTATATCTCAAGCAAATAAAGGAACTCCTGGGAGCCCACCATTTTTTTTTTTAAATAGAGCCATTAATTTAGATGCTTAATTATGAATTTGGAGTCTACCATGGGCACGTTTCAAAATATGCCAGACTGCAAACTGCTTCGGCATCTCTAATTCATTTTCTAGAGCTTTATAAGTGTGTGCAGGAGTGGATGACACAACAATTATGTTATTCAAACAAAATACTGCACACATGTAAATGAGTTCTGCCAGGACAGTAGGTAGATGTTTGGAAATCCAGAGCTTAAAATGCAACAGCACGACTCTGTCATTTATAAAAGGAATTTTCATTTGCTATCATTATCCATGGTTACTTGCCAACAGTCACTTGATAAAAATCTGAGGTACTAATGTATACATAGCTTGATTTAGAAAATTCAGCAAGTCATTAACCCTAAGCAATACATGCTTATCTTTGCTGGTGATGCTGTCAGTGTTTAATTTCCTGTAGATCATAAATTCAATAGAGAGTTGACAGTGCTGCCTGGAGTAAGAAGGAAAAAAATCCCTTTTAATATCTCATGCTATTGATTATTTTCTTTCCTAGTGAAACTGTCTTTAAGCCATTTGGACAGTTAGATCATTCCTGCAAGTGTCAAGAGACATATGATTCATAGTGTCCCTCTGAAAAAAATAAATTGGGGAAGGGAGGAAAAAGGGCGTTATTCCTTTCATCCCCCTTTCTTAGATTCCTTGAGCTTTTCAGTATTTTTTTCTCATAAGTAAGTCCTGTATTCTTCCTAAGGATTTATCTGTTGAGGAAATGTTTTTCTCAGAGAAAGCAGCTTATTCCTTCATTATTAATTATTAATGTTGCATTATTAATGCAACATTTTGGGTGCTTTATTTTATTGAGGCTGTTATCCTGACAATCAGTTCTACTCTGCCTGTTTCAATGGCCCGTTAAATACACGACAATATTGTGTAAGACCTGATCCTGTTCTCAAATAAGCAGATGTCTACTACCAAGATGGGGAAAAATCCAGACAGATGGTGCCTGAGCAAAATTCTATGGTAGTGACCAGAAGTCATTCCATTGACTCAAGCCCCAGGAGGCATGGGCTGCAGTCTCCTATCAAACACGTGCTCCATGGAAATATTAGGGAATGGCTCATATGTCTAATGCTCTTGTGGTGGAGATCTTGATACTGGCATGTGGTTTAACTTTGAGAGTGGATTCAAGTTTTGCTCAAAGTTATTTATGTATATCCTGTAAAGTCTGGCAACTTCAGAGCAAATAGCTTTAGAGTATCTTATTTTAGTCTTTTAGACTAAGCAATGTGCATCAGCCCTCTGAAATTCATATTCAGCTGGGAACCGTATGGCTACTTTTAAGTTGATGTATCTGTCAACTGAAAAGAAACACCAAATAAAAAAATGCTGTGTTTAGAGACATCAGAAGTATTGTCACATTTCTACAGAGTTATGTTTATAAACCTATGAGTAGTTTTTATTTAGCAACATATGTAGCTTTAACTTTTATATAAAACAGTACTACTACTGCAGCAGTCTACTTCAGTATTCAGTACACAAAAGATCTCACAAATTTTGGAGAGGTTATGTTATGATAAGACTCAGCATCACTAATGTTCAAAGGCTTGTTGTTAAAGTAAAATTTCCTGGACAGCAACACTCAGCTGCTCTCCATGGGCAAGGTCATACCATGTACCCTTATTAGTTGATGTTCTATATTCTTCTTGTTGTGTGAAACGAAAATCTTAGCAGAAATTCATTGAGAGGAAATTTGGACAACTTTGTAGTTTGCTACAAAAGCCTACAATCCAACTATACTCCTGGGGAGAAAAACGTGTATTGTAAGCTTCAATGGCAGGACAGCAGTGTTTAACCAAGAGCAGTTCTTACTGCCTCATCCCAGTCTGATTAATAGTTACAAAACTTCTAGACAGGATCAAGATTTTCACTGTAGGAGCAGAACTGCCATAATGGTCCGACCTGAGGATAATATCCTGCAGGGAGGCTCAGATCTGCAGATCTGCCTCTGGAGCTATTTTTACTATACTCTACTTTTGACTAGAATCAGAGTCATCGAAACATCTTTTTCAGGTGAGTAAGAACCACACCATTACCATGTTTTGAATATAAAATAACTAGTTCTTGCAATGTCAGAACAATCACAGGATGTCTCTTGTAAATGTAATAAGCATCATCCTGGGTAGCTTTGCGTGGATCTTGTGTGGGTGTACCCACTCCAGTTCTATAACTAGTATACACTAACCACACTGATTAGAAAATATTGACAAATAATAATCACATGTAAAGCTACTGATCCACAGAATCTGGAGGCCAGACAATCTGAAAAAACCTTCACTGATAAGAGGACATACTGAGAGGGTTTTTTCCTCAAAAAAATTGCTTCAACAAGAATTACATCTCTTTTAGAAAAGGGAAGGATTCAGGAGTCAGTCTAAAAAGGAAAAGCAAAATTTCAGATTTCCAAAAAGCTCTTAAAGTAAAAAGAGCAAATGCTATTTACTCCTAGCAACTGGAGTCATGAAAAGTAAATCACAAATCTTATTGATACTACAGCTGGGCAGTGGGGGAATCCTCCCATTCAGAAATGCTTCTTGTTATCAAGTATATGTTTAGGCAGCGCAGATCTAAGGTCACTGCTTTCAAAGAAACAACAGAGTAACGGGACTATGCTCCATGGGAACTCTCCAATTTGGAAATGATTGTGAAGCTGCCTGGAAATGAAGGACAGGACATGTCAGCCAGGGATCCCTGAGGATTCTTCAAAATCCCCGAGGATTCTTCAATAACAAAGAACCTTCCATATAGGACTAGAAAAAAAATTGACTGTTCAATCCCTATTCACTATTACTCCTATTCACCTGCCCACGATGACGGTGGATTGTGTGTACCGCCTTCCCCAGTAACTCATCACAGATGGCCAGTTATGAAAGAGCTCTGTTCACTGATGAAGGCCCCACTGTCCTCTGAATCATGGATGAAGACAACAATAAGCTTCAAAATCCCAGAAGCTAGAGAAGATTACCCATAGCATGACAGATCACATAGGCAAAGATTTATTGCCACAACAATAGAAACGTGCAGAAAGAGTGATAAAAATTAAGGTAGGAGTCATGTTGCCTCTTGGTTTTGTAAGACAAGTCATATTCTTCATTTTTTAAACTGATAGGTTAGGGTATATCTTGCTGCATGACAATTTGTTTTGTTTGAGGATGACTTTTTTTTCTCCTGCTGTTTTTAAGACAGTAAGGTATAAAAAATGGAACTTATGTCAGGCAAAACATCTTATCATGGCTCCTACAGCATTTCTGACGAACAGATTCTAAAGCCTAAAACAATTCTGAAAATCTATAAGGGATGATCTACATTAATACAGAACCACTGAACTGTTCTTGTCAAAAAACCCCACAAATTCTCCATGATCTGTAACAGATATTTTTAGGACAACAAACCTAGCTGACACTAACTAAAGAATACAACACTTGGCCATGCCCACAATAAATGGTGTATCAGGATTACTGTGTTCTCATATTATCTAGAATACTATCTATTTTCTGCAAAAAACACTCCTTACATACAATTATTTTGTAGATTGTGTGAATGATGCAAGTTGAAATAAGTAAACATAATAATAAAATAAGGAATAGCTGTAGTCAAGAGTAAACCACTGTATTTTAACAGACTCTGTGTGCAATACATTCTCTACTTGGTGGCCTACTCATCCACTTTTTTTTTACTTTTGTACAGTTTCCAAAACTGACACTTATGTATGTAAAAAGAAAAGAATTCTCCTTATCCTGTGAAGAATAATTGCCTCTTCACAAATCTAAAGCAAAATCATGGATCTTATATATTTTTCATTAATTTTTAATGAGTGGGTTTTGTACATCAGGGAGTGCTTTCCACAGAAAGAATGAATTAATTAACTTAATTTTAATGTTATGATTTTTTGTTAATACAATTGTAACTTGTTTCTGCTTTATTCCTTTTGAAAGATTCTATTGCTAAAAGCAGTTTTTTTGAACTCCCTACTTGTTCTATGTGTCCAGTTGTTTCAGGAACCATAAGTTATATCAGTAACATACTCATCTACAAATAAATTAATCCTTTAAGAAGAAAAGTGTTCTGAATTAATAGTTTAATAGCTAAAGGGTCTGTAAATTAGAACACACATGTGTCTCATCCAACTATCAACAAAAATAATCTGACCCACTACTGCTTTAAGCACTTCTGTAAAACCTAGAACTTGTGTCTAGGGTTTTCTTTGCTCCATAATCAGCAAGAAACAAGTGAAAGAGGAACTGTATTCCATCATATCCAAGGGATGGCAAGTTCCTCCTGTAATTAAATCAGTATTGTCTTTATTAATTGAATTTGAAAAAAGGTTACTCTTTCCATAAAGAATGCTGACTCTTCAGCCTACTAAAAATGAATTGTTTTTAATTCTGAAAACTGTTGCCCTTTCAACCCGTCAATAGATTATCACTGATTCATGAACGATGCTGAACAAAAGAAAAAATACTATATTTGAACCTATTAAAAAATCACCCAGCTATATTACTGTTATTGTGATGTTCAAATTTTTAAAAGTAACACAAGCTATTTAACCCTTCATCCCATGGGTCTGTCTTTACAATGCATGAGATCTGAAGTATGTCTGATGCTCATGTACAAATAGCAATAAAGATGACAGTATGAGATAGATTACCTGGGAGTAGATGCTTGTGCCACTCACGTAGATTCCAGTAAATCTATTTTCATATTTTTCTACTTTCCATGATGGACCACTGAACTGGAAATGTGCCTGACAGAAATATGAGTTTCTGTCTGTATGATTAACTAAATAAACATATTGAAATGTAATAAAATCTCTCCACACGTTTTGCAGGGAAGGGGAAAAAAAGAGAATTAGTGAATTCTGAGCACTCCTTTTATGGCTTCTCTAGTACAGAAAAAGCAGTGCAAGACTAGCAAGGCTTTGAAAAGGAATGCTGCTTACTGAGCGCAATGGCTTTGGCTTTTCTAGGGGTACTGAAAAGAGGCAAGATAGTGCAGAAATCTTTGACAGGCTCAGGGGCAAGCCAAGGTTTTTAGCAGAGTAGTTGGTATCTCTATTATTATAACCTCTCAGCATGCTCCCTCTGCTTATCCACGGGCTTCAGGACTGCTGCACAGCTTCGACTTACTCCACAAAGGTTCCTGTGAGGCAGCAATTAAGTGACTCGTGGTAAAGATCAGCACAAGATACAGAAGATACAGGTTCAAAAAAGGAAATCTTAAATCACTAGGAGAACAAATCTTTTCTTATGTCTTCTAGAAGGTCAAAATGCCATACACTAATTGCTTTCTTAAATGTTTAAGAAGATCTAAACTAAGTATCTATTTCTACCTTCACATTGTACCTTTCAGTGTAGGTGTTTCTGTGACTGGTTGTTCATGAGGCTACACCTGAATTAAGCGTGGCACTGAGCTCTGAAGGCCAGCCATCAGGAGAAGTCAGCAGTGACACATTTACATAATATTTGCAAAAAAGATTTGGCCTCTGCTTACCTAATGAAATACCAAAATATATCTTGAGAGAAGCCTATGATTATTCAAGAACGATGTTACTCTGAGTCACAAGGGTCTGCTCTGTGAAGGCATTTTAAATCAAGCCCAACTAGCACTAGAAGACCAAGGGCTAGGATTTTGTATATTACGCAGCATCCTGGACCTTGCCCCTCTGAGAGACCAGCACAGCCAGCTCTCAGATCTGTGGTCACCTGAGACAAAGTCAGATAGCAGTGGGCCTTCCCAGTTTGACAAGCAGCAGTCCTTCCCACCCCAGGTGACCACCTCAGGACAGCTAAATGTCTGTTAAACACCATACTGGTTAGAAGGGGGCTGAGGCAGTGGCTTGTGTCCCCATCACTTTGAAGAGCCTCCTCCATAACCATGCTTGATGAACCACCACTGTTCTGCTTATCCGTTTTCAAAGGACTCATCTGCACCTCATACAGACATTCTACAAGCTAAGCCTTGAGCTGGAGCTCCTAGGATCTTACTAGAGCTTTTCTACATATATTTTACAAATTCAGTATTTACATATTAAAAAAGAATATTTTCTCTCAGGAATAGAAAAGCATCACAACAGGAACACATATTGCTTCCTCCTGCTGTATGAAATATCTCCTTAAGCACTTTAATAATACATTTGGTCTAGCCATTTAATGGCTTTATGAAATCATCATAAAGGACTACTTTTCACAGGAATGATCTGAAAGCAAACTAGCTCCAGACTGTACATATTTCATAAATAATACATGTATTATTTTAAACTAAGTATGGTTGATATTGTTAGACAAATTTAATAAACCTTAATGGCCCTCATCTTGGTATTACATTGATCTCCGTCCTAGATGAAGCTGAGTTCATAACCTGCTTTGTCATTAGATCGGCATAGATTTCTGGCTACTTCTTTGCATCTACTATTAGAAAATCTCTTTGTCACACACAGAGAGCTGAAGTTTGACAAAATTTAGCTTGTATGATGCATTTAATTCACTCAGAAGATATTATGTAAAAGCTATTACATGTTTTTTGTACATAATGCTATTTATTTCATATCCAGCTTGGCCTTTTTCATTAACAAAGCAATCCAAACCAAACCAAAAGAACAAAGCTAAAAATCTGAACTTCTTAACATCTTCTTTTGAAGAGAGCTCCAGTTTTTGCTCTATTTACATTTGTAGCTCTAATCTGGACTTTGCAATGTGGCCTGTAACTTTTGCAAATTTCCATGTTACATATGCTAACTATTTGTTAAAGACACAATAGCTATTAAGTACCTTCCCTGCATAGGTATAGAAATGATAAATCTTTCTTTTGCTTCCCCACCTTCAAGTAATTTATTTTAATTTTAAAAACACTTTACAATTTCAAAATATATAACCCCACTAATATGATAGAATATTTTCTTTATGTATCATAGTAAAAACCTTTTACTTGAAACACAGTGAATCCCAGTTAAAGTGGTACAAAGCACAAAGATACAAGTTCTTCCTAAACAGTATCTTATAAAGGTATTTTTGTTGAAACACTCATCAGTGTCCATTTCACACAGTACAGGAAATCTAAAGACTTTCTGAGCATCCTACCCCAGCTGTCATGCAAACTGGAGTGGCATTACCCATTGAGCAGAGCAAAGTTAGTTTTACAGAGAACGAAACAGAAGAACTAAAGTTTTACAGGGACAAATTTACTTTCTTTTCTAGTAGGGAATCTGCTGAAAAGATAGATAGGTGGAGCACCGAGCTCCTCCATTCCCCAAAGTAAATTGGCCACTGATCTTGAACCCACACAAAGCTCTTGAGTAGTACTTCAAAATGCCATATAATGTCTTTAAACTCTTGTATTTTCTTGTTTAAAGGTCAGTATGTCTAAAAAGAACAAACAAATAAATTAGTTTTTAAAACCATTTGCTAAAGTAGCTATTTACTGCAGTTCTGTGAAGCAGTGTCTTTGCAAGCACTTAAGAAAAGTCTTCTTCCTATGCTTCCCATACATAACCAATTATCCACAGTGAGAGTGATGTGCATGCCTGAGAGGAAAAAAGCCCTCGAACATGGATTTCACAGTAACAACAGCACTGCATCAAAGTGGACAGAAAAATGCTGAATGGATCATGCTAAATTTCTCAAACCCCATGAATCCAGAACCAGGATGAAAATTACAAGACTTTTTTTCTTCAGTTTTCATGCTCAATTGAGAACCTCAATCAATTGTTTGACTTCTAAATGAGGTCCTATCTACATGTCTCTTTAAATATCCTACCTACAAGACAAAATGAAAAACAATGAAATTTGTCTCTTAAAAAGGAGCAAACCAACTTGCTGTAATGCAAGAGATTTATCATGGACTATGTTAAGTAGGCAGTGATAGCAAACATTTTTCCAAAACACATTTTCTGTGAATTCCTACAAGAACAATAACATTTTCAGCACTAAATGACACCTTAAACACTCAAGCACAAGATTGTATCATAGAACCTTTCATGTACAAACACAACAATAATCTCTCAATGGTACAAAACAATTAGTCAGTCGTCAACTGAGCTGTTTTTTGCAAGACAGCAAAGTCAGCACTTGTCTCAGTCTCCTCATACTAGATTTTACAGGAGAAAGATGTCAGAGAAAGAAAAGCTCTGCTAAATCCCTTATATAGTCGCCAGAAAATGTCAATAGGAAAATCTTCCCTTACAAATGTTTTGATCCTGAAAGAGATTAGGTGCAGCACGTGGGGAACACAAAGAACAAGGCTTCCACTTTTCAGTGCAGTGTGACAGGGGAAGCACTATCACTACAGCTGGACATCAGGTGCAGTGTAATGTTGAAACCACTACAGTCAAGCTCTTACAGTCTAGAGCGCAAAGCAAATGAGCTGCAGTACAGCTATAGGCAATTACTGCTGCTTCTGCATCTCAAGAGATACTACCTGAAGTGTGATACAGAGCAGAGTCCTTCTCAGGCACCCCTGGGAACTGAACGGATGATAGCAATTTCCAAGGATTTTATACTCTGGCTTTGCTCCAATTACAGCAAAACTGAAACACTTCAAATAATCTTGGAAGAAAAATTCAGTGGCTCCTTTGATTATTTGTTTAGTGTTCACACTTATTTCTAAATAAATCAAAGATAAAAAAATGAAAGAATCACTTCAAAACTGAGAAATAAAAAATATGTATTCCAAAATATTAAAATCTGTTATGTCTGACAGACTTATTTTTTGAAGAAAAAGTCTACTGCAGTTGACCTGCTTTGTGAAGTATTTTGATTTCAACAGAGCTGCATTTTCCAGGAGAGCTTTCACACCCCCAAAATTTGTAGATTTCTTCCATCTGTTTCTCATTTAGCCAAGATACACATTTAAATTTTATTCATTTTTTTATGTTCAGTTCATTAAACAACCTTCTTCATTCCCCAACTGATTGTCATTTTTCCATGACCCCTCACCAATCTATTTCTCTCTCGCCATGTTAAAGTCCATGGAACAGGGTCTGCAGGAGGTTTCAGAGTGATACCACACCTTGGCCCAACAAATACAGCAATACATGTAGCACATTTACAGTTCTGCAAATGTCTAGTCAAGCAAATTTCAAGGGTCTAGGTCTCAAACAACCCCACTGCTTTGTCAACTTTGCAGCTGGCGTAGCACAGGAGAAACACCAGTGAATTAAGTTCCAGGTGTACTGTCCACTGCTACATCCCGCTCTCCAACTAGGTAACTTCTTTTCTTCCTCTCTGCTGTTAACCATCTGCTCAAACTCAGCCCTCAGAGATCTGTGCACAAAATGAGAAGCTTTTCAGACAACCACTGACATAAGTCTGAATGCACAATTTCTGAGGACTCCCCCATCACTGCAAGTGTGCAACGATTGTTCCCTGAGGGAAAGATCAGGCAACAACTAGAGAATAAATCAGATTTTTACTAACAGCACATGCCATCTGAATGTGGCATTCTCTGTCACTAACAGGAGTTTGCGTCTCTTGGGATTTCATCCAGCTGCAGAACAGAAAATTATTTCCCCCACCATCACAAAATTGTTAAGAAGTCATAAGAAGCATATGAAGTTAAGGACACTTTTGATACACAGAAAGTGAATGACTAATACATGATGAATCATTGAAAGAATGCTTGGAAAAAACCTCTGGAGGTCATCTAGTTTAACCTCCCAGTCAAAGTAAGGACTACCACTAACACAAGATGATGTTAGCTGTGACTATGCTTAGCTAACTCTAGAAAACCTCCAGAGATTGGCAAAAAAATAAAAAGAAAAAAGAAAAAAGGACAAAATATAGAGCATAATAAAAAACATTCAAAACAAATATCATAAAATCACACTTGAAACAGCACTGCCAACATTTAAAATTAGGCTACTTGCTCATCAGCACAACTGAAACCCAACCATTCAAAAAACTGCATGCCTCTAAAACATCTAAACACAGGAAATGTCATAGAGGAAGGTGAAACCTGTCCAAAAAAATAACAAAAGCTATGAGAAGACTGGGTGGCTTAGATATGGTAAGATGAGACATACCTCTAAATATATGGGTCACCAGTTTAAACCATATGTGTATAAATGTGTTCCTCACTGTGGAATAAAGATGTGATAAAACAATCCTGAAATAGGGTGAGCAGACCTTCCTTCCTTTTTTCCTGCCTTCAGAAATAATCCACCTCCTGGAATTCACTCTGCTATAGCTCCACCAGTGCTTTGTGCATACAACCAGGATACCAGAAAGTTCAATCTGGAGTTACATTTTCCTTAAATCTGCCTGGAAAATACTTCTCCTGGGAATAAAAGGAACTCACTATCTTTGCATCTCAATCCACAGAAACTGATCCAGATAGAATAGGGGAAAACACCAAGAGCAGGATTTCTAGCTTGTTGTGTGTCTTCTGTTTGCCGTGAGATCCTGCATATGCAATTGTTCTTAAGCACAATTCCCCCTTCAGACGTTTCAAGGATGTTTTATTTGTCCACAGGTTTATCTCTAGGAAGGTAGAAAGCTAATGAAATGCAGAAACAAGCTGTCCGGTGGCTACAGATACTCTTAAAAAAATTCCATTAGCAGTTGTTGGATGTACATTTGACAGTGAATTGTAGATGCAGTGCAGAAAAACCTTTCAAGAATAGGTGCTGGTGCATTAAGAAATTTTGAAGACAGAAAAAAAATGGATCCTATTAAAAACTTTAAAAGGTACTGATAATTTTTTATATTTACAGAAGGATCTCAGTGTTGCATCGTGCAAAAGATGTGAACCAGCGGTCTATGCAAGCGTTACGAGACTGGAGGCTCTTCAATAAATATTGCAATAGGCACTGTAGTTTGCAGGATCTGGTCAGTTCTGAAGCCTTCAAAACTTATTTAATTCTGTACCTCCTGTTTGTTTCACATTGCTGATGAGAAATACTCATATCTTCACATCAGCCTTTCTCCTGGAATCCCAGCTCATTATTCATATTGAAAAGAATTTGTGGCCACCCCATTTCCGAGCAGGCAGCAGTGTCTCCTGGTTTGGCATTAAACACGGCCTTTAGGCTCACAGCTTATCTAGAGGACAAGCCTTGCGAGTACACAGGGACATACCCATGGGCTGCAAGGACAATTTCTTTCACTTAGGGCCATGAGGCATCAGCAAGAGGTGCCGGGATGAAAGATTGTATGGCAGCTGGTGATCCTGTTCTATCAATTGATCAAAAATCTCTGCTTTCACAGTGAAAAAACCCCACAGAATGTTTGTAATTAAAACCAAGCTTTTTAAAGTGAGTAAATAGAACAAACTTTCAAATAACAAAACAGAATCTAATAACACCATGAGCAATTGTCCTGAATGTGTTAACACAGAGGGTGTTTTGTTATTTTTCGCAGCCTTTTTAAATGTATTCCATTTTCTTCTGGTTAGAATGGAAATCTTAATGACAGGATTGGAAAGTGTTGATTGTACGATATCCAAAAGAACGTAGCCATGCTATTCTGAATAATCTCCCAGTAAAAAAAAAAAAAAGCTTTCAAATGTATACATTAAATCATCCTTAAGAAATGCTAATGTTAATGAACATAGATGAAGAACTCTTCTGAAGACACTGAATTGTAATGACATTTCATTTACATCTACAAACGAAATGCTTTTCACCTCTCTAAACTTAAGGCCTTATTACATTTTCAGATTTGTCCCCCTCTTTTGTTCCCTTATTGGACTGTCTGTTTTACAAACAGGTTTAAGCAAAAACAGTTAACATTTCCATCACGTGGACACTCATCTTCACTTAATTATGTCGAGCTCAAGTATTTCTGGGATGACTGAAATATATATGGCTTTGCTTAGCAATGCAAACTTACTTGATCTGCTTGAGCACAACCCAAGACACAATACTGTTTTTGTTCTGTGCTTTTAAGGAAGACAAAAAATTAGACGGATTTAGGTCAAAGAAAAAAGAGCATGCTAAAATGCTGTAGAGTTAAAATTTAGCTGCAAGAGTAGCAACGCATTCTAATTAATTATAAACTTCATGAATACTAACTCAAAGATAGTGCCAGTTATCACAGCATTTGCAGCATTTTTCTTCAAAATAGTACCTCACTATTCCTGGTGTCTAATGTGCAGTGAAATTTCCTGTTTACCTCCCTAAATTTTTTCTTTTTCTCTTTGCTATAGTAAGAAGGGAATTTTCATTTTGGTGCTGTGAATATGTCCCATTTCCTACTAGTCACAATGAAGTTGACTTCAAACATCAGGGTCTATAGATTGAAAATATTTATCCACTTCCTGTTCCACTATTTTACTTTCAACATCTAGTTATTTATCAAAGTATTTTAACAACAGAGAATTACTGCACATGCCAACTTTTGTACTGGTTCCCCCACAGAACTTTTTCCTATTCAAAATTAGCCAATGACAAGTCCCCACATTCCATCGTGTAAACTACTGTTATACATAACCACATCTATGATGGTGACAAAAACTAAACTGAAAATATTTTCCTAAGTTCTGGATTTGGGATTTGTTTGCTGGGAGAAGGAAGATATAACATATACTAAAAAAAAAAAAAAAAAAGAAAAAGGTGGAAAGCAAAGAAGAATAAAGGGACATTGATCTTTGCTGATGTTCATACTTTGCTGAAAATTTTATCAAATCAAAACCAAAGTAGGAGGAAAAGTGTTTATTCAGAAGTTTTTTCGTGGAAAATACTAGCAGTATTGTTTTCAAAAAGAAAAGCAAAAAGTCACTATGTAAATGGAAGAGATCTTCATCCTGTGTGTGATACCTGTGAACCATACATCCTCCAGATATGTCTCTGGGCAGCCAGGTTGCCAGCAAGTGGCACATGAAACACAACAGGAGGTAATAAGTTTCATGGCTTATAAGCTTAGAAGCCAGTGTGGAATTAGTGTCCTGCCGTGGCCACAGGTAGGCAGCTGGAGAGGCAGGAGGGAGAGCACACCAAAGCAAGAGGAGCCATGGGCAAGGCTTCAGCTCTAGGGAAAACCACAGGAAAGAGGAGCTGTTGGTGAAACAGGTGGTGGGATATGCTGCCTTCATCAGGCAGCAGGGTCTTCATCAGAAAGAAGACCCTTTCTCTCTGCTCCTTGTGAAATGGTGAGAGCTGCAAAATCAAAACTCACTTCTTGCCCTCATTACCCAAATGTGCTGACAGGCCAGATGGAGTCCAACCAGCCAGTGAAAACATGACTCCTGCAATGTTCTGGTCATAGCATAGATTGTATCCGATCCATAATTCCAAGTTCTACAAATAGGAAAAACGTAGACAATCAAAACATATTCTAGTTAAATACACTGAAGATTTAGAGGAAGAGGGGGAAAAAAAAAAGAACTCATTGTTGTTCCCTCCTCTCTCCCAAGGTACTTTTCAGATCTCCGAAGGCAGATTCACACGTGGCATCAAGGACTGTGGCATGCTCCTAGTCAATCCAGCTGACACTGTTAATTTCTAGACAAATCAAAAGACAGATAGATTTCATGTTATGCTATATGCCTAGCAAATTAAGTTGCTAGTGGCTAAAGTAAAAGTACTAACACCATAGGAAGGTGTTGTTATTAACTGCACTGCACTGTGATGCTCCTGAGTTTCAAAGGTGTCATCAATGAGTTAAGAGTTTCTCAGAAGGGCAGAAGAAGTGCTCCAAATTAGTGTAAAAAGCATCAGCAAGCAGAGATAGGCGATGAAGGATTAAAGGGGGGGATATGGTTAACCTTCAGTCATTCATTTCAGCAGATTGCTAAGGCTTCAGAGAAAGGATGGTATTGAAACTTCTAAATCAGTCAACAGCTCTATCCAGTAATTCGTCTCACAGAGGCTTCCTCCAAGAAAATGCCATACTTCCTATGTCATTTAAAGCACAGGACATCAGTAATAACTTGAGCACAGCAGGCAGGAAAAATAAGTTTGAAAAAGCTCATGTCAGAGCTTCAAACAACTATTTAATAGTTAACTTTTGTATTCTTGACAAACAGGATAGCAACTTCCTCTTACAAGTTCTTAGCTCCAGCATATAATTTTCAGTATTTCTCACAAGAAGGTGAAAAAAAGGAAGAAGAAAATCAAACCCAAACTACATGAAAGCAGTAGCCCTCTCTGGCTGCATTTGTGAGGGATGTCAATGCAGACCATCACAGAGGTATTATTAGCTAGCCGCATGAACAAGGTTCATGAATCAGCTCATTTATCATCACACCATTGTACCCTCTGGTTCACCTAAAATACTGTTTTCCATGATGAATCCTTCAACCTAAAGTATCGCTTCATAGTACTTGGGTCATAACTCTGCACTGCAACAAAAGCTGATTCTTAACCAACAAACCCACCCTAGGTAACTGGTACTGTCACTACATCCAGTGAAACAATAAAAGCATCATTACGCATAAAAATAATGAATAAAAATATTTTAAGATAAAGACACTCTAGGTCTCTACACTTTATGTCAAATATCATACTTAGTTGGGCTATATTAACTGCTATATTAACCTGCTGTACACTGCAAAACTTATTTGGAGTCACTGAGATGGCATCTGGCAGTGCAAGACTAATATGGTAGGGAGACAGGTTGTGAAACCTCGGGTGAGGTACCTGACCAGAAATTAAATAAAACCAAATGTGTTTAAGTACCCTAAAAGCCATATCCAAGAGCTCTTTTTGAAGCGTCAGTAAAATCTAGAGTCTTAGCATCCCTATCATTGAATTGTTCTACTGAGTCAAATGTACACTGAAAGAAAGCACGTTGGCATGAATTATTCATAGTCTAAGTGGTGTCCTAATATACTCTGCAACTATTAGACTGCCTAAAGATCTGAAATTGTGTAAGAATATGAAGAACAAATATTTCTCCTTTGAACAGAGAATGGACATAAATTCAGGACAGAATAATACCAAGTCAGACATACAAGGAGAAAGCCACTATTATTAAGGAAGTACTAACAGTAATAGTACAGAAGATGGAAGAGAAAGCCCATGATGCAGAGTTGCAGAAGTGATTAGTTTGGGAAGAGAAAATACAACCTATATTGACATTCAGTCATATTATACTCTTCTTGGATGCTAAAAATTAGAAGTGTATGAACAGAAAAAATGTTATTCAGGGCAATGCATAATTTTTATTTGTTGTTTAGTGAAAAACAGCTAACAGGACACAAACTTATCAACTTGACTGACAGTTCAGGACTGCACATGCAGTTTCAGTGCCTCACAATCATGAACTATCTTGATTACACAGGACTGAACATGTGAAAGTTTAATGTTTAAAGCAAAAAAACCAAAAACCCTACCCAAAAAAAGTATCAAAAACCATTTGTATCTTCTAGAGGTCACTTCAAAACATATTTAACCCAGTGCTTGTTCAGCTGTGTTCTCCTTTATGATCCATACTAACTTTCAAAGACTTCAAGACAAAAGTTTATGCCCTTCCCTCCAAAAATGTTTCAAAATTTTAATGTATGTACACTATCTCAAGGTGCTCCCTATCCTCGAATTTACAATAAATTTTCTTTTTTCAAAATTCTATGAAGGAACAAATGGAAACATTTATAGCTAATAATCAAAAAATCATGAAATATGCTGGGTTGGAAGGGACTCAAAAGGATCATCAAGTCCAACTCCTAGCCCTGCACAGGATCATCCCCAGAAGTCACACCATGTATCCTAATAAGTTAAGTAAGTATGTGAGTGTAGGTGTTATTTTTTTCCTATATGTTTATTTTACTTGGTAGAAAAATTTCATGGGTCTTATGACCTAAAATGAAAATTATGTGTGAAAGCATCAAATAAGAACCAGTATGAGTTTGATTAAATGATGTTGAATTATAATGATCGAGAAATAATTTTCTGAAATAGTTTACTATTTTAAAAGATTATGCAGAATGTGTTGGGAGATAAAACTATACAATGTAAATTTAGAACTGAGGATTTAAATACTGCTTTTCTTCATGAATTTCCCCATTCAGTTTTGTTCCAGTTGTTTATTAAATTCACTGTAAGTATTTATATACGTTTTGATAACTACTTATGATCACATAATTCAAGAAACTCCCCTTAAAAATACATCATAGATTCACAGAATGATTTAGGTTGGAAAAGATCCTTAAAATGATTGAGTCCAACCATTAACCTAACGCTGCCAAGTCCATCTCTAAACAATGCCCCTCAGTGCCACATCAACATGTCTTTTAAATAACTCCAGGGATCGTGACAACCACTTCCTTCGGCAGCCTGTTCCCAAGTGCTTGATAACCCTTTCAGTCAAGAAAATGCCAGTTAGTATTTGATTGCTAGAAAACTAAAACATGATGCTCATAGAAAAAACAGCCTGTGAAAATGGCAATCCTCAGACCAGTAATCCCATCTGCCAAAATTCAGAGTGGGAAACTATGTCTGGTCATTTATGAGATATCCCTGATGCAATATCCCTCCATGCAATAAAGAAGCAGCAACACTGCCACTATCATAACTCACTCCTAAAGATTTCTAATGATGAGACATGATTCATGAAGAACCTCTCCACAGGTGGAAAGATTTAGTGCTCAGAATGTTTAACGCTAATTAGCATTGTCAATGACCTTCATTCTGTGCATCTTGGAACTGCTGACTGAAGTGCCTTACTTGACTGAAATACACAGAGTAGTTGTTTGATCTACAGTGAGCCTTCCCTTTAAGTGAAACCAATTTGGAAGAAAAAGTTGTCCATTGACTTTGTTCATACCTTCATACAAACATATACAGGTTTCACAGGACACACACACAAGATCCCAAAACAGATTAGGATTTGCTCAAGAACAGGTAGTCCTGAATGATGAATTTAAGGTGGGTTTATCATTCAAAATGTTAGCATGCTCCTAATGTTACCTGAAAGCATGCAATTGCTGCCATAAATGCTGAAGACCACCAGCCCTGATTTAGTCTTGAATGTGAATGTGGAACTCCTTGCTTTGTAGGGATCAACATGTAGCAGAGGTTGACTAAATTTTTTTCCTGTCAGCACTTCAGTGAGGCAGCAGAGCCATCCAAATGTTTTTGTAGGACAGAGAACTGGACAATCATCTCACAAGTAGGAAGATTTCAGAAAATTTCTGGGGGAATAAAATATGACTGCAAAGAGATGACATCCTATAAATTGTAGACATAGGGACAGAAATGTGAGCCACATGAACTCTGATTTTACTGTTCTCTTTTTATTCTAGTAGTACATATTGATGCTCAAAGAGAAGTTGCTGAGAACTGAGAAGGGAGATTGGACAAGAACAGCTTGCTGATTTAATAGCTTACAGAAACCACTTCCATGAAAATCTAATGAGTTGTTAAAGGGCTACCCAAGAGGGAAGCATCTGCCTACTGAAGATTTTCTTGGGTCTATTTCTGCAGAATCAATCTATGGAGCATGATTTCATACCAGTTAAGACCTCAGTTTGACTGCTTACCTTTATGTCCAGCTTTTTATAAAAGCTCACCAGAATGAGCCCTGATCTTAGCTTGAAACACATAGAAAGGTTTTAGGTCTTAAGGTCCTTTGAAAAACTGTCCACATACATTGAAACTAACACACACACACATATGCACACACCTCAACTGATTAACAACTTGCTTAAGGTTAACAGCTTGCTCAAAATTCAAGCAAAATTCATATGGCAAAAGGAAAGGTGGAAAAACTTACCATCAAAATGATTAATCTCTCTGTCACTCCCTATTTGAAGAAAACTCAAGGGTTTGGATCACTCTTCTTACTTCTATTAAGTCACACTGCTCACAGATAACGTAAGTTTACTCCCAGAAGTCATTCCACTGAGGAACTCACAGTAGCTGATCAACATTTAAGGGAAGAGATTAATAACCTGAAGAGATGCTGTTCCAAATGAGCAATCTCATCTCTTTCCACATACTTTTGCTCACATAACTAGTAAGATTTTATAAAAAATAACAAGACTATTCCATGGGATTTGCTTATTATCAGATTACCATACCTCAAGAGTATTTTATGGGCAAGGCAGTATGCTTGCCTTTTTTTTTTTTTGATATTTTGAATATAATTTCCATGTGCTAATAAGACAAAATATGAATTTGAAGTCTCCATTTATTTCTGCACAATTAAATAGCCATTAACAAAGCATACAATGCCTGACTCAGACTAACATAACAGACATTTCTCATTTTCCAGTTACCAGGCATTTGACCTCTTAAGACAATGTCAGTCACATCAGAAATGTTTTCATCTCCCTGAAGATAAAAAAGGGGAAAAGAAAAGTCACAGACATTTTCAAACTTAGCATTTGCTATTCTCAAACACCTCAGATACTAGGTCTGGACATACCACTCTCCTGAGGACCTAGAAAAAAAGTCCATGGGCCTGCCCTGGCAAAATTCACCATGAACAAATGAATTCAGTATAAAGGCTTGGGTTTTTTTGGTCTGTGTATGAACAAAAAAAATCTAGGCAGTTTTATATCATTCTAATGTTTGCTTCTGAGTAAAACTAGCTGTATTTCTATTGAAAAGTTTAAACACCCAAATGCTGCATTAGCACAATTTTCACTTCAAGTTAACTATTTATTGGGGTGGTGGTTTATTTTCGTTTGTAGATTTTAATTTTCTGAAAAAAATCCGTGTGATCTCTTCTTATGCAACTGCCCGCATCTCTCTACCTACACCGGTCTCTGTAAATTTGCTAATGTAAATTGTCCCTCTTGGTTAGTCATGAGAACTCCGGGCAGGTAATTATGCACAAATCTGAATTAATACAAGGAGGAGAAAGATAAATGCTGCTGGGTAGTAAATAAAAGCGAATCAGTGATCCCCTCTCTGACAGTGTACCCTAAAACCAAAACCTCCTGCATCACCTGTGTAAATGTTCCTATTGCTTTCACTGGTTGTGATCTTCGGAGTTCAACTGCTTCTCTCTCTTTATATGGATTCCTATTAGTATTCTTTGCCATCAGTGTGAACAGAATGATCTCAAAGAATTGGACTCTTGAAAGGTCTCACCCTTTGCCTGCTGGGCAACCAGATGCCACAGACAGGCATATGGACAACCACAACACCTCACTTCAGACGTCCCATTTCTCACTCATAAATATAAGGCTGGAAGAACTGACTCAGAAACATAGACCTATTTCTGGATGATTGGTTTTAGGAGAAACACAGTTTCAGTGAGCCCTGTGAAAATTTAGACATATAGGAAATACAGCTCCCAGGCAGAAATGGTGTAAGATCACTATTGTCTCTAGATGTTGATAAAACCCCTTTATAATTCTGAGATATTTAAGGAATGTTTTTATATCATTATTTAGCATGTTCATCCAACTGCTAATATCATGTGGCTCTGACGAAGCAACTCTCTCTGTTTTTCAACATTTTTTCTGTTTATATTCCCCAATAATTTTATGATGAATGCATAGATGCCTAGATAATAAAACAAAATTTTCTACCAGTGGGTTATTATTGTTAATCACCTTTCACTGATCCTTCAGTAGTCCACAGATACCTGCAGGGTCTGCAAGATCACAGCTGAAAACTATTGTGATCCTCATAACAATCATTATTTATGTTCCCCCAGAAACGTTTCTTAAGTCTTTGCAGGACAAATTAAAACACTTCATTTACGAGGGAACTATCATCCTCTTAAAACTGGGGGTAAGTTGATCCATTTGATAACTGAAATTTTTCTGCTCTCTACATTGACTAACAGAAGTGCTTAAGGCAGTTGCTCGAGAGCTTAAAGAAGGGAAATGCATAATATTTATAATAAATGGTTGGCTGGAGAGGCTTCTCATCCTAAGATGCATATCTCATTGATGCTAAGACATATTGTGACAGATGTTGATTCACCAAATAGTATTTCAGTGCAGAAGTTGCTTAAAGGCTTAGCTACATCAGTTCAGCTTGGGTTATCAAAAGGCCAAGACTGAGATCCTCAAAAGTACATACATGAAGATTCACAGAAAACATTATGGGAGTTTGGTGCATTTGAGAGACTGGGTCTTGTATGCATCTTTTTTAGGTCACTGCAAATGGGCAAAGATATCAATTTCTCATGCAGGTTATGTTCAACACAGATTCACACATAGATTTCTCTAAGCATTATGTTAATCAAAACAAGCAGTGTATTTGGATCAGAAAATTAGTCAAGAATATAGCCGCTTGGACACCAGTCTCTTAGAGAACTGGTGAGAACATCAGTTTGAGAACATCACAGAGAACATCATAGAGGACATCAGCTTGACTGCTGATGGCACATCACTTGTGAAAACATTGCTAGGAGCTTTGCCTTTACCTGGGAGGAGCACAGAGCTATAGCCTTGTCAGTGCCCCATGTTCCATACTACTCATTTTTGGCTTGTTTGAGTTTTTTACATTTGCTTTAGAATATCAGTTTTGGTTTTAAAAGAAGGAGAAAAGTGATCTCTTACTTTAAGTTATTTCTCCCCTACTTCTCAGAGATACTGAGCACTGATGCATAGCAGGAAATGGATGCTGAGCAGCACAGTACAGAGACTCTGGAAAGGAGATTGGGGTGTACACATGGTGAGAAAGTTTGAACCAATAATTATTAGTAAATCTTTCTTTATATACATTTTGATTACACATTTAATTGCAAATATTGTTTTAAAATGGGAATGAGAAGCTGCACTCACTTAAAGTCCGGAAAAAAATATCTTGCCCAGTGTTTGTCAGCTCAGTATTTTCTTGTGGAACTAACAGTATGTGCTTTGGAATGTTAATGTGCTCTCTCAATTGTTTTTCTTCCTACTAGCTCTATTGACAGCAAGATTTGTGTAGTACTGCCATACCCCAACAGACATTATTCAAATCATTTTTACACAGCCCCTACCTTAAAAATAGGAAGTTATCTCATGTTACGCAGCCCTTGCCTTAAAAATAGAAATTTGTCTCAAAAAATAAATGCAGATGCAGCTCTTTGCTAGCTATAGTACAACAAATAAAAGACAACTAAAAATTTTTAAAAATTTGTATATAGCGAATGGAATTTTAGCCACATTTTTTTTCTGTCTATGTCCAGGCAAGCATTCACAAAGAAAACAAGCATCAAAACAAGGTTATGTAAGCTAGCAGCACTTCTTACTTATGAACCCCTTGGCTTCTTGAAGGATTAGTGGCTAGAAATAATGCAAACAGAAATGTAGACTCCTAACTTCAATATTTATACAACTACTGCATTATTCAAACAGAGACCAGATTGGTAATTGTTGTAAGTTGTTGTCCTAGATTCTTGTATTCCTATGAATTTGACAGGAATTTGGGCTGGAAAAGGCTTAAAGGATTAGAAAGACAGTTATGGAGAGGCAGTATCTTCATCTTCCCTAAGATGGCTTACAAGGTGTTGTTTCTCTATAGTAAAGTTGACACTTTCAGTGACCAAAGATATTGCAGTACATTAAACTATAAAAGAGCTGTGAAAAATCAAGCCTTCTTTATGTCCAGGTACAATTCAAAGGGAAAGATGTAATACTCAGATTCTAACTAAATAAATAGCAGAGCAAGAACATTCACTCCTAACTTGGACTAAAAAGACACATAAAATTGCCACCACTGCACCTCTGAAGACATGCTTGCCCAACTAGGGGCAGATTGCTGCCCCAAATGAAGTCTGCAGTTGAGTCATACAGGAGCTGCAAGTGCATGTGAAATGTCTTTCTCATGACGAGGATGAAACAGGAAGGTATGAAAGCCTAGCAGAGGAAGGAGACAGACAGGAGTGGATGCCCTGCTGATAGCTTCAAAATTAAATATGAAAGGAAAAACACTAAGAAAGTAGTGGTTCTGAGCAGGGAGTGCCTTTTTGCAAGTCTGAAATACTGGGATTCACTAATGCACAAAAAGCCTTATGACAGCGAGCCTTGAGCTGTCATTCTCCACGTGGGCAAGACTGTGGGAGTTACTGGGGAACCCTAGGGATGAGCTTCCAGGGTTCACAGGGTGAAAAATCTTGCTTGGCGTTGAATATTTTGTGAGACTCTCTGGAAGACTGTAGGAGGAGGACAAGTGCAGACACAAGAATACTTATTTCCCTTTCATTTCCCATTCCTTCCTTCCTCTTTCCTATGTTTGTCAAATGTGAAATTTTTGAAAAAAGCAGGAGATGTTATTGTGTTATGTGAATTGCTGTGTTCACTCTTCCTCAGTTTCTTTCACTCTTCTCAGTTTTTCCCCAGTCTCTTAGGAAAACTCAATGCAATCAAGATCTGTTTCTTGTATTTGCTGTGGAACACCATCAAGTCTTCAATTCATCAAGTCTGAGGCAGAGAATACCTGCCCAGAGTAACTGAAATGGTGCTACTTGCACAACTGCTGATAGTCATCAACCATCATCTGAATGTACTCAAAAGAAGAGAAAAATTGCTGGTAAGTCAGAGCTGGCTTTTTCGCATCTTACTAACCAATGGAGGAGAAGTGAGACACACAATGCTTACAAGGAAAAGGAAAAAACCTACTCTCTCAAAAGAAAAAAATAAAGGAACTTTCTCATCTATGCTCCAAAAACCTGTTTGATAAGAATTTTTTCCTACTACCAAATAGCACTGTGTAGAACTTAAAATAGGCAGAAGTGAGAATTCAGACCATCTCCAGGTCTGATATGGCTTTTCTTCTGTAGTAATCAAGCATATACTTGGGACAGTAGCAGTTTCCCTGATTTATGAAGCTGAGGGTTTGGTCCACTGGTTTCAGGAGGAATTGATGGCAGCTGAGTTATGCTCAATAACCTGCAAACTGAGCTTCCAGAGAAGTGTTGAAATACACACCAGTGAGGATGATTTTTCACATTGCCAAGTATCCTCTATCTGTAATCTTTTGCAAGCCTGAGGCTGTTCTCTTTCTGGTTACAGAAGTGCTTTCCAACTGGCTGGAGTTCTGAAGTCAGGTTCACAGGAAGAGGAGTGAAAGCTGGTCACTGAGCTGCAAATATGACTTCTAGGAATCAAGTCCCATAGCTTGAGCCTGCTGTTCAAAGTGCAGTTTTTCCATGGATAACTAGCTTTAAGGACTTTTTATGAAAATCACTTGCACTGGATCAAAGCATGGGACCCTTCCCAGTTCTAACTTATCCTCTGTTCCTAATTTCTGGAAATACTGAAAGAAGAAATGCAAAGCCTGCAAAATCCAGTGTGTTCTAATGAAGAATAATAATTACATTTAATCTAAAGTTATGTTGAAAGAATTGAGTCAACTGATATAGGAAATGCATCAAGAATAGCTATGTATATCTAACAACAGAATCAAGTGCTTTGATGACTTTAACCTGAATCTATGTGTAAATTTTGTATCACTTGAACATAAACAGCCATCCGTGTCCTTTTTGAGGGTGGCTTCCTTAAGCAACAAAACACATCAGATCCAAGACAGAATACTCCAAACAAACGGTAGTTAGCTGCAGGGATTAAGTGGTCACTTTCTGAAACAAGCACTTAGTCTTCAAGAAGATACAGTATTTTATTTCCTTAAAGACATTCATTCAACAAAAAAATGCTATAACCTTTGAGTTAACTAACAAAACCGGTGAGGTAAAAAATCAATATTTATACACTGAAACTGAAAATTCAAGGGTTTCTGCTGTGCTGAACAGCAGAATATAGGTCCTTTTTATAAACAATCCCTACTGAAAAAATGACAGCTCTGGCACAACTCACAGTAGGAAGGGGGAGAGGTAAGACACATTTTTTTGTTATGGAGAAATGAAGTCTTGCTTTGAAGAATAGATGTCAGAGAGATCATGCTTTGAACTTGCTCTAACAGAGCTATTTAAAATATTTCTGTGCAGCGAGAGACCTTGTGGTGGAATATGTTAAAGTGTTCAAAATGGTGAAACAAATAAGAGGCATTTCAACACTGAGCTTACCCACAGAGTCAGAAACTTCAGTGCTTGTATATGTTAGCTGTTGGGGTGGATTTTGAAGGAAGTATGCCAGCTAAACTGAATGATGCTGACTGGCAATATCTTAGTAATGTTTTATATTTTATCCCATCAGTTAAAATTTCAATAAAAAGGAAACCCAATACTACTTTCAAAGTTTTAGATAAGATTAGGCAGAAACAGATGAGACTAGGAGACTACCATGACTCATAGTAAAAACCTAGTAAAGCTGTCTGTGAGAAGTTCTACAATGAAAATCAAAACCACAGATGACTGTAACTACACTGGGGCTTGAATAAAAAAATTGCAACCTGTTTCTCTATACAGAACATACAAGTGCATTTCCATGCAATATCATTGCAGAGATTTAAAGCACAGAGTGACTACACACATATGTGCATTTCTCAAGCTTGAGTTTTGTGAAAACTGTGAATATCTAGGCAGATAGCAGATTGAAAAAAATCTCAGTTGTAACTATGCAATTAGCAAATACTGGCCTGGAATATTGTTCCCCATAATATATCTATAAGAGTGAGCTCAGGAGGAGAAATTTTTTTTAAGTATCTGTATGAGACACTCTTATTCATTAAGTCCCCAGTTTACATGAGCATGACTACCCAACCTACTCTCCAACCAGCAGAAAATATGCTTCAAGTATTGGAAAGAATCTGTAGGACTCAGGCAGGGTAGCAGCTCTCCTTGAAAGAAATGCTAATGAAAATATATTGAGGTGACTCCTACACTCTACCATACACTACCAAATTCTATTAACAAAAAAATGAGACATGTAGATAATGTTGCTTATTACACAACAAATATTTGAGACCAGGGTAGGTGTCAAATTACACCTACTCAGTCTAGTTATAATTTGAAGCAGCATGTGTTAATAACAATATGCAACTAGACTTTTTGAGTGATTCCTCTGTTGTTCCTTCTACTATTTCTGTTTGAGAGCTACTTCATTAAGAATGAGATCTTAACCTTTTTCTTAGAGCTTATTTCAGTCTGTAGTCCAGCTCTTTATCCTACAATAAGTCCTGCACTTTATCTTTATCCTGCACTGCAACAAAGTGACAGAGCTTTAATAGAGGACTGTTCACTTGGAACATTCAAAAGAGTGCCAACAATCACTAACTTCAAAATTGGTAGTGGATTAGAAAGTTTGACTAAAAGACTAGAACTGTAGGATCCTTTCAGAGTCACCTGATAGCCCTTTTTAGTTTTTCTTTATTCAACCTTTAGGTCATGTGACATGAAAAATAATTATCTGGGTTTTTTTAACAAGAACTGTCTTCTTTTCCGTTAAGAACACCACATCAATTCTAAGTTCTTGTAATTTTTTTTCGTATATCTGTCTGTAGGAATACATATATAACAGCTTAATGAGGAATTTAATTCTGTGAATCCCTACAGCCTGCTGGCACATAGTTCTACTACACTCAAAATATTTAGTAATTTTTTTTCCTTTTTGTTTTCAAGTATTGTATTTCATTCAGCTCTCTGTTACAGCTACAGATAAGATCCAAGGAACCTTCAGGGTCTATTAACAGGTGTCCAAAAAGATGTGTGTTTGGGGTTTTGGTTGCTCATCCTTCTTACATTGATCATGTGGTTCTATGACACATCCTGCCACATCCAGCTCATGTGGTACTATGGCACAGGAGCTAGATTGAACATTTTGTTTCAGAAATTAATTTCAACAGAAAAATACTTTGGTAATAAATACTCCATTCCAATCTCCACCTGCCTTTTTCACCCTGTTGCATCAGAAAAACTTTTTCTCCACAAAAGGGTTTTCCAGTGTTAGTCAAAGCTGGAAAACTTGCACTTGGAAGTAATAGTCTTTCAAAAATGTGATTTGAAATGTATTTACTCTCATTCATTTCTCTGCTTGACTAGATCTCCCATGATGCTGTCTGCAATCAGATTCCCATAATCCACTAGAAAAGGGAAAAGGTTTCTCCTTACACTGAGTAAGACTGGTAGGTCAGGAATTCAAGATCACAGAAAGATGTAAGTCCCCTGAACTTCAGGTCATGGACACAAGATGCCATGGAAACATCTTCAAGCTGTCACATTTTAGGTTTTAGCTACCTTTGTACTTTTTGGCCATTATCTTGTGATTTTCATTTCTTTTCTTTTCTTTTTTTTTCCCTCCTTGTTTGTTTGGGTTTTTTATTTTTTTGTTTTTGAAGACTGATTTTTTCTGAAATGAGGAAGTAATGTGAGCATAAGAACCATCTCCTTTTGGACTTGTACCATTGTCTGGGGACTTGGAAGGGCAGAAAAAACCCAACCCTATATATAAGGTCTTTTTTACCGATGAGGCAAACAAGACAAATGAGAATAGAATGCATCTTTGCTGAGGTGAAATAATAGTTCTATATTTAATTCAATATCACTTGTGTATTCACAGTGATTGAGAAAGGATATTCAAAAAGTCTTGATTTATGCCCAATACAAACAAACATGTAGAGTACCAGTGCATTAAAAATTATGTTCCTCATTCTTTCTAATGTTCTTTTGGACAGTGAAATCATTGATAAAACTTGAATACCAGTCACAACATGAATAATACTTATTTCAAAAGTTAGTCCACAAATGAACGGAGCACTCTGCATAAAAGGTAATGACCCACTGAAAAGAAGAATAATTTAGAAGGATAAGAAAGGAATTTTATACAGTCCTTCCTTATGAGATCCTCCCTACAACTATATATTTTAGTTTAGTGAAAATTAAACACCTCAAATATCCATAAATAGAACACTATAAGCGTACCTGACAGGGAAAATAAACTTAACTTCAATGCCAGATGATCTAAAGTATCTCATTACTCCAGTCAGATTTCTTTGATTTTTAGATGTTTGCTGCTGGGGGAACAAATAAATGACAACAGTTTGTGGCTTTTTCTTCTCCTTTCCTTTCTAATTTCCCCCTCCATATCCTGGCACAAAAACACAACCTTTTCATTATTTAGAAAATTTCTGATATTTCATGGAAATAATATAAAGACTTTATGCTCTTTACCCACAGATTTATTAATGTATAAATAGTCTATATACCAGTCTACCATCATCATTTGCAGTCTGGGAAAAAGGAGAAATACTTTCGTAGTTACACTGACCATTGAGTTAACAACATACTTCAGTACTTGGATAGAGCTAGAGTACTTTTAGCTAGAGCCTAAAACTGTAAAAAAAATGAATTCAGATCCATCTGTATGTCAGGCTCTACGTCTGTAAATGTATGTCAGCATCATACTGCTTCATCCTTTCTGACTCTTTGTAAAGACATTGACAAGAAAAATTCAAAAGAACAACATATTTTTAGAAATACACCTTCATCTCAGGTTGCTAGATTTCTCCAGTTTCTGGTATCATATTTTGCTTTCAAAGACATTTCATTAGCATCTGAAGGCCTGCTCTGACTCTTTCCTGTTGCACAAGAGTACAGTATGAACAGATAATTTGACATGTAAAATTGAGTTTCATTTCCCACAACACCTGTACTTGCCCTTAAGACATTTATCTATTGTCTGAAACATTTGGATTGCTTTATTTTCTGTGCCCTTACAGGGTCTTGTTCTGGAATCATTCATTAACTTAAATAGAGTCTAAGGAGAACAAGACTTGGTTCTCTATACTCTCCACCAAGCGTACCATATTTCTGCAGAAAGCTGTAATAAATTATCATTCCATGATACCAAACTCCCGCTGTGTGTTGTCACGGAACTCACATGGTATTTGCTAAAAATGATCCTTTCCCAGGAAATATTTGGTGAATTGTTAAATTTAAGTCGGCAACAAGAAATGCCACTCTTGTACAATTCCAATTAATTCTTCCCATAACCACAGCTACTTATTTTGAGCTGAATGCTCTTCAGCTGGATGAGATACAGCTGCTCCAGTAAAAAGAAGCTTGGTTTTGAGTGCTAGATGCTCCCTGGTTAGACAAGATGCACTTGATCGTTGTGTCACAGCAACTGCTTTTCATGCCAGCTTAAAAAGTTTCCCCCCTAAAATGTATGCCTCTTCACTGGGCTACCAAAACTCCCTTTAAGCTGCTAGTCCTGATATTTGCTACCTGTGTTAAAGAAATATAAATTGAAAGCCTATCTGGAATAAAGGGACACAGCAGTGGTGTTGCTTGCTATTCTCTGTGGCTGGAGCAGCTCAAGGCCCGTTAGCATACTTCTGTAGGACAGAGCAGCAACAGTCTCAATGGTCTGTTCTACAGAAGACAATAAAATGGTCTTCTGCACCATGGAACAATGCACTTGCAGTCCCTAAATCTAGCATACAACAGTGGTATTTCCAAGCAGGCAGCCCACTCACGTAAGGCCAGTACAGTCCTGCCTGTATAAAATTTGCTGAAGTGCTATCAGAGTGTTCCAGCAAGAAGTGAAAGTGTTAACCAGAAATCTTGTATAAATCACATTCTTCAGGAATCACTCTGTTACAACAGATTGTGCAGCACTATTTTTTCTCACTCTTTCTGATACAAGCACCCTAGGCAAACTTTCTAATTAGAGCAGCAGATGTATGCAGTGCCATGTCTCTGTGAAGTTATTATGCCCAAACCAAATTTTGTCACTAGCAGCCAATAATTTGTTTGTCTACTAAGGGCTTGAAGTGGCCGTATCAATTATTTAAAAACATACTAAGAAGAGGAATCCATTTAAAATCTTCTGGGAAACCCAGTCATAAAGCAGTGCATGTTCAGGTTTCATTCACAATATTGTCTTTTTAAAAATACAATATTACTAATTAAGGTTTAGTGCATTAGGCCATTAGTACTTGAGTGATTCATGACAGCATAATGATCTTGCTTATAATTTGTGCCTTAATTTACAGGGTACTAAGAAAAAACAAAGTAAAAAAAACCTAAGCAATTTGCAAAACTGAAACTCATCCAAAAAGTGCTTGGAGTAATTTCTCCTGAAAAGTGATTTCACTGTGCGTAAGTACTATTCTGGTAAGAAAATGCTTCCTATCAATAATTAAAGTATAATGAAAGTTTCATGTGTCAGAAAACATCCTCAAAACAGGGCTACAAAGAAGAATGTTCCTTTTTATTGAGACCTTCCACATTTAGAATCTCCAAATGCTGCCCTTCTCAAAGAATCACATTAAATAGACTATTTAGTGAAATATATGACTATTCAAAACGCACCAGAAGCTGTAGTAACAATGTAAATTAACACAATTGCAACAAAAGTTGCAGCAGAGAACAAAGGTCTTCACAGTGTCAAGCATCCCTAAATGCCACGGTTAGCCATGAAACCTATGGATGGTTATCAAGTCAGGGCATGAACAAAAGCATTACAGAGAGGACCTACAAACTTTTTTTCATTGCAAGTGCCTTAGTTGTCTCAGAAGGTCCAGCCATTGACTAACTCCTATCACTGGAGTATGTCAAAGGGTCTGTTTGGAGCCCAACAGACAATCGCAGTGTCCTCCTCATCTGTCCAGGCACACATTTGGAATAAACTTCTAGGGACTGGGTTGTATTTTGAGCTTTACAGTCTCATGGCAGATGTGGCTGATATCAGCAAAAGAACACAAGAGTTACTGGAGACAAGAGGAGGAAGGCAAAAAGCACATGGCCAAGAGCCTTTCAGAAAAAGAGTCTAAAAATAACAGTAATTCTGCACTTTGACTTGAAATATGCACATTTAATACTGACAAAGACAGGAGGTTAGCAGGATTTTCAGAGGTCTTTGGCATAAAATCTGCTTTAATATTGATGGAAACTAGTGACTGAAACATGTTACAGTGGGATTTTTCAAGAGGACCAAGTTTTCATACAGCTTATCCCCCTGCTTCTTCAACTCATTATTGAACTCCACTGTCTTCACATTATGTGAGAGCTTCTATGCTTACAGGCCATCCAATCTCAGGATGGCCAAGATTGCTAGCCTTAAGCAGCATTCCTTAGGAGTAAAACAGTCCCTTCATCACAACTTTTCTACTCTGTGAGTTTGCAAACCATTCTGCAAGTGAGCTCTGGTACGTTGGATCAAAATATTAAGTAGGCTAAACAGCAGAAAGCTAAACTCTTGAGAAACATAGCTGGGTCTGAACGAGGTTACTGTAAGCAAACTGCAGCCAGGACATTTGAAGGCAAGCCTGTCACATTGCTAAAACTCTGCTGAAATGCAAACTCTGTGTGATTCTGAATGGATGATGGGCTCAGCATGAGGCCCCTGTCTGCAACTGAGGAGGTGTCTGCTTCAAAAATAACAAAAAAGCCATTTTAGTCTGAAGAATTAACTAAATCTCTAAATGAACATATTTTTATACTTTCCACTTTAAATGGTTTAATTTTACAGAGCTACTCTTCTACATGGCATTTGGGTCACATGTTTAGAGCAACATCTGGATTGATGGAACCATATATATTAAAAAAACTCTTAGGTTTGTGGTGACAAACATTAAATTTGGACTAAACTTTCTTGGTTAATCTCCCTAGTTCTGGCTATCCAATGAGCAGGTCAGACTGGAGTGTCCTGTATTCAAAACCCGTAACTCTGGGGAGCACCAGCAGTCTTATCATAGATTTTCCTTCATCTTCTTGTTGCAAGACCTGGAGTTAGACTTGTTGTGTAGCAAACCCGCTCTCTCCTAATGCTGAATAAGGACTCTTTTTGATCTCCTGACCTCCCTGTATCTTTGGCTATCCAGACAACTTGGAGTCTCCAATGCCCTCTCCACCTCTTCTCATGCATCTGATTAATCTCTAACTATAGTTACTGTTTTAAAAGTCTACCATGTAGAGCTTCATCTCATGATAAGTTTGTTTCATCACATTCCGAAATGTAGGTAACTTCTGTTCAGTAAATTCAAAACTTGTCTTCAACAGGCTCTCTATTTAGCAGACTGTGGTACACAAGTACTCTTGGTAATGGAGTTGCAGCAATTAGGTCTGAAACCATCTGAAGATGCCACCTGTTTTTCAATACTCAACTGCTTTGATCAATCTTTACTTTGTAGGAGCTTGGCATGCCATTATAGGCCACAGCTGGTATTTCGAAGTTCTTCTACTCATCCAATTTTATCATGACTTGATTACTAAAAGGTAAATTGAATAAACCTTAGGCTACATCATCCCTCCCTGCTCCCTCTCCCCTCCCACATCCTGCAAAACCTGAAAATCTCTGATTTTGCTTTTCTTAGCTTTGTCTCCATTACGCTCTCTTATTTACTTCTGGCTGCTTTGGTTTTTTTTTTTTTTCCCCCCTTGATTTATGGAAGACCTATTGTTTTCTAAAGGAGGTAAGAATTAATCTGTAGTTAATATAACCTTATTGATAAAAAGGTTGACTTTCTTGTTTTGGTCATGCAAAATTAGTCTCTGAATAATGAGATGCTACTCACAGTGGCATCTTGAAAACTTTTGGCAGGGCTTCAGTAGAAACTCCAAACTAACCCTATGCTGTCCCAGGACATACAAAGCTCTTACGGGTTATTTGTTATGATATTATCTGCTATGATACCTCTCTTTGATGTGCTGATTCTTACCATAGCAACAGCATGTGGAAAAAAAAATTAAGAATCAAAAAGCATTCAAACCATCCCAGGAAAACAGGTCACATACTGTGACAGGATATATTATTATAATTTTTTTCCCAGACAAGAGTTCATTTTTTAATTTAAAAAAATCTGCTTATTTTATTTTATTTTTAATAACAGCACCATAAACAACACTTCTGTGTGCATTGCTGCATTCTTTTCAGCCAGCATAAACATTATGGCTTGATGGATAGAGTTAGTGCTAAGGACTCCAGGCTTCTTCCCAGCCCCAACCTTTTTGCATGCACACACTGGCAATCTATTCCCTTACACAGATTTTGAATCCCTTCCATGCCCAGGTCTGCAGGACAAATATGACTCAGAGCTGACACCTACAAACACTGAAATGTGAAACTGCAGCCCTGCTAGGTTAAATGGGACAAATCCAGTGAGTGAAGTTATTTGCACACACAGGTATACAGAAGTTTTTAATGCTGTGACACACACCCTTTTCCATGAAGAGGATGTCTACACTGGGATTAAAGGTGGCTCATTACTAATGGGTTAATACCTTGCAGATAACATGCACAGTCATTCTGCAGGCAAGGCAAATGTCAACGGCCCCAGGAGAAAGCAGAAGGGAGTGTTTGGTGTCATGCAGCTGATATGAGTTGCAGTTCCAGCTGTTTCATTCACTGTGGAATATTACTGTATTCAGATAATGCTTATTGTAGCAGCATTATAGCATTTTTGTAGTAGATACTGCTTACTGTGATATTTAAAATGTCTAATAAATATAGCAGAACTGTATCTTATCCATCCATACTACATTTCCAACAGAAGGTTAATGACAAGTAGTATAGGAAAAAGTGGGTTTTTTTAAAAATGACAAATGCAGTAATTCCACTTTAGCTACTAACCTACCTGTATAACATAGTAATATATGAAATAGTTTACATTTGGCTGAACTTGATAAAAACAGTGAGAGTCATATCAATCTAACTATGAAGCATTCACACTTTTTTTTTGTAAAATCATATTGGTGAAAATATTTCACATGTAGGGGCAATGACTTTAAAGTTGCAAATTATTTAAGAGCTTCAATATCACAACTTTTCTCTTTGGTTTCTGAAAAAGAGCAGAACAGCAAACTGAAAATAACATGAATGGATAGAATACTTCAATTGGAAGAAACCTACAATGATCATCTAGTCCAACTGCCTGACCAATTCAGGTGTGACCAAAGTTCAAATACATTACTAAGGGCATTGTTCAAATGTTTCTTAACACTGACAGGCTTAGGCAATCAACCAGCTCTCCAGGAAGCCTGTTCCAGTGTTTGACCATCCTTGCACTAAAGAAATGCCTCCTCATATCTAATCTGAACCTCTCCTGGTGCAGTTCTGAACTTCTCCCATGAGTCCTGTCACGAGGTTCCAGGGAGAAGAGCCGAGCACCTCCCTCTCCATGTCCTCTCCTCAGGAAGCTGCAGAAAGCAATGAGGTCACCCTTCAACTTCCTCTTCTCCAAACTAGACAAGCTCAAAGTCCTCAGCAGCTCCTCACAGGATATGTATTACAGCCCTTTCACCAGCTTTGTTGCCCTCCCCTGGACACGCTCAAGGATCTTCACATTCTTCTTAAACTGTGGGTCCCAGAACTGCACACAGTACTCAAGGTGAGGCTAAACCAACATTGATGCCCTTCACTTTTTGAAATACACTTTTCTTTTCTGTCCTCTGTTTACATTATACTTCAAGGATCACAAATAAAAAATGTAAGTTCTCTTTTCCAGTAATTTTAAATTTAAAAAATGTGTGCAGAAAGTTAGTAATTTCCAGTTTCCCAAACGAAGTACTCGTGCCAAAGCTACATGAAATCCAATGCATTCTTGATTAAGACTATTAGATAGTCTGACTGGAAAATTATTTTGTTTAGAGCATAATGGCTACCTCCTATTTGAAAGATTAATGCTTAGAATATTGCATCTGTGCAAGTCTTAAAATATCAACTCTCACCAACTGAAATTTAATCCAAAGGGGAAACAGGACTTTTTTTCAAACTAAAAACAAAGGTTCTTTCTATCTTACTTGAACTATTTATAGTAAGAAACCAGAACTAAGCCAAATGAAAATGAATCTGCAAAAACCCTGTGGAACACTGCGCACTGGAAGACCAAACCTCCCAAAAGAGAAGTGTGAGTAAGGCACTTAACATATCATTCACTCTCTGAGGGTCAGTAGTGAAGTCTGGTTTAAGATTAGTCATCCGTGAATGAGAAGCATGACCAGAAACCTCTTGTGTCTAACCTTAGACCACTGTCCATCCTCTGCAAGAATTTAGGAGTCTTCACCAGAGCTGACTCCTGATTGGCAAAAACTTATCTTTTTAAGCCTAGCAGTGAGCAGGACTGCTCCATACTTTGGGTCAGTAAACATCATACAGAAAAGGCCACTGAAGCTCAAGCACAAGATTAATTCAAGAATAAAGTAAAAAAAGCAGGCCGGGAACAAATTTAAGGGGAAAAGAAACCAGAAAACTGAAGCATCCTCCAAATAGAGTATGGGAACTAAAAAAAAATCCCTAAATAGTTGTAAGAAGGAGTTTGATCAGTACATGAAAGGAATTGTATGACATCTTGGCTGCAAAAGCAAGTGACTGAACTAGATAACCCAGAAGAATCAGTCATATCTTCGTAGGAGCATGCAATTCTCTATAGGTATGCTTAAAGGAAGAAAATGAAGCTTTTAAAAAATATGTTATGAAAAGACACCAGAACCCACAGAACATGATCAAAGTAAAATCTAAGATCATCAGCTAGCACTTGTGATTTCTTAGACTTTCAAAATATTTTATTTAAATAACTTAGCTAAGATTTTTTAAAACACATCTTTTATTCCAGTCTAGACAGAATGACATCATCTGCCAGCTCTGACTTCTTACAGGGTTGGGTAAACTGCTCTTTTTCAACCCTCTCCTTTAAAGAGTGGAATCCATAATGTGGTTTAGCATGTGTGTATTTCTGCATAATCTGATTGCCCCATTTATTATTTTAAAACGAATCATTAAAAAGATAACCAATAAGACCTGGGAGCTTTATATTTTATTTATTACAAAACATATTTTGGTCTTTGTCTCCTTTTCTCTGAAAGCATTCTATTCTGAATTTACTTTTATTTTTCTATATTGTTTTTTCTTATTCCAAGAGAAACTTTAAGCATACATTACCATTTAAAAGTAAACTTAACACAGTCTGTACATATATAGCACACTACAGGTGTAGCTATGAGACAAAAAGGGGTAGAAAGATGTTTTACTTGGGAGCCATAAACACTGGGTTAATAAACAGTGGTACAAGTCAGTATGGAATATGCTGGGGCCCATGAAGGAGATGCACAAGAAGGTTGTGAGATGGAAGTGTGAAGCTGCTGGTGGGAATGCTGAGCACTGGACTTTGTCAATCATGATCCAAGGAGGTAAAATAAACCCCAGCTTGCAGGCACCGCTCTGCTCAGCAGGGGTAATGAGGGACAGGGTAGCCATTCGTGAGGAGTACGGTACTCCAGGACCCTCTGCCACCCTGCCACTCTTCAAGCTGTCCCCAAGGAAATAAAGCCTTACTTGATCATGTAATTAAAGACCACATTAGAAAGGTGTGCCTATGGATGATGAGGTAAATACAAAGAAAACATAAATACTTCCTTTTTGTAACTTTTAAGTGCTTGATTTTGCCTCCTAAGTGGTTTTAGCATCTTTTTTTCCTTTGCATGCAGCCATTTTAACTGTTCACTGTAAGTACTGTCCCAGGTGGCTTCTTCTTTCCATTGTGTTATCACTCCTTGTCTTCCCAGCCAGCCTCTCTTCTAAATAATTTATAACTCAGAATCTCACCAGGACTTTCAGACTAAGAGCACAGATCCATCATCAGCCTAAGTCAATTTTATGCTGCCCTTTCCTATGCCCCCCCTTCTCTTTGCCTTGAGGCGGCTGTAATGTTAATATGAGCAGTTAGTCAGATGGATCAAAGATCTGATTGGGATGAATTTTTCTTTTTTCATATTACTAGCTGCAGCACACCATTTAGAGGAAGGAAGGAGGAGTATGCAGGACTTCCTCTGCAGAAGCATCTGGAATTAGATCAACTTAAGCTGATCTTGAAACTATACTTTAAAATGACAGTGTGTAGCTCCCTTTCAGCCTGAGGTTTTACTTTCTAACATTAGTCGCACTTTCTTCCAATCCAGCTTCCGTCTCTGATATTTGTCTTGGGCCTTTTATCTCTTGTGTTCTGCTAAATCTTATTAATCCCATTCCTGTGCAGTGCCTTTCTTTCTTCCATCCTCACTCCTGAGGACATCCCCAAACTTACCTTTTACTTGGCATTTTTGCTTATACAGGTACTTTGTTACCCTTTTCTTTAATCCTTTTCGTGATTCCAGGTATTTTGCTATACCTGATTTTGCCTTCCATTGCTTATATCTCTAGACTGCACATATAGGTGTCATACATAAGCAAAATCCAAGTGAGAGTGCAAATTTAGAAGTTGCTTTTAAGATCTTAGCCTTGAAGATCGAGCCTGAGTTTGGCTTTGCAATATGTACCGAAAAGATCTCACAGGAGTGCATGATCTGATATTATCCATATGGCACTGCAGATTTCACCTTCAGACTTGAAAGAATCAAAATCCTCCTCTTCCCAATACTTGCGTATTGCTAGGCAGGGGAATCCTGCCAAGCCCAAATGCTAATACGAGCACCTATCCCCACTCAAAAAGCAGTCTTAAACTAAGCTGGTGGCTAGGAACAGTCAAATCTACAATTCTTTTCTAGTCTCTACCCCACATTACCACTGAAATTTAGCTATAAAAAGAGAAGAAAAATAAATTATCCTCTCCTGGTCTTTCATTTTACTATTACTGCTTCTTAAAATTTTGTCTATGTACTACAAAATCCAAGAGAGGGGTTGCTGAGATGACTAATTAGTTGATGCCTGTAACATAGAATCACAGAACAGTTTGTGTTGGAAGAGACCTTAAGATCATCTAGTTATAATCCCCCTGCCATGGGCAGAAATATCTTTCATTAGACCAGGCCCCATCCAACCTGGTCTTGAACACTTCCACGGATGGGGCATCCACAACTTCTCTGCACAACCTGTTCCAGTGTCTCACCAGTGTCTCATCTAAGACATGTAAAGAATTACCGATGAAGTATCCATCTGCTTCCAGAATTCATAACATATTTTTATACCAGGTAAAAATCTAAATATAGACAAAATAATTTCTTGCACACAGATGGACATACAGAAACATACAGCTAAAACATTATATTTTTGTACCATATAGAATTAATATATTTAAAATGTTCCTATTCTTGAGATATGCTTTTTTTTTAGACCTTAGATTTTAGAAAGGACTTGCAATTTATTTTATCCTGCCACAGAATCAAGCAGTGACATGTTGCAGAAATCAAGTGAAAGTGCCAAGGAATTTTGATCTAGTGATGCAGACTGCCTGGAACATGAGCCATCTCATACAAGATAAGCTCCTCTGAGGTAATAATAATAGATACCTCACACCTTCCCTGTTGTCACTGTTTTAGGAGCCTGTTTGGAGTCTCTTACTTAGGTAAGAAATCCTACTGAAGTTAAGGAAATATTTAACACAAAAAGAAATTGCTGAATTTAGCCTTAGCTATGCTATCTTATTTTACAGGTAGGAACAGCACCACACAAACCCCACACTCAGTGCCACTTTAGGAGATGTTTCTCAGACCTGCAACAAGAACTCCCAAGACATGGACTTTACCTCTGTAATAGTTAAGTGAGAGATAAGCCTTAACTTTGAATTCTCATATTTTTATAGTCTAAGTCATTCCCTATTCAATACTATATGTCAAAATGTATAAGCATTTTCAAAAGGTACACAAATGAAACAGAACACACTTCTCCATTGGTATCATAACAAGTAAAGGAACCATTCACATTCTGATTTAAATATAAGTATTTACACTTGCAAAGTTGTCCCTTTCTGTTGCTGTTACAGCTTCTGTTGGGTTATACAAATTTGCAGCCTGGTCTAGTAGAAGGTGTCCCTGGAGGGTGGCCATGGCAGGGGATTTGAAACTAAACGATCTTTAAGGTCCCTTTCAACCCAAAGTCATTCTATGAAATTTCATTAAGTTTCTGGACTACTGAAAAACTCTGGGATTTTTTTCACCCAAGGAAGTCCAAGGAAGTTTACAAGTACCTCATGGCCAAGTGATGTATTCTCCTCCAGAAAGACAGATGTTTTTGTTTACCCTGAGGGGTTTTCTAAGCCCAGCTCAGGATCCCCTTTCCTTCCCAGCTGATGTTCCTTGTCTTTCACCACACTGAAGCAGCAGTCATTAGGGATACTGAAGCAGCCATCATGACCTGAAGATATTGCTCCAGATTTCTAAGGCTGGCTTGTAGCTGTTTTATAGTGAGCTCACCAGGTGATAGAATGCCAATAATTTGACTGATAAGAGAATCATACAGTCATGGATGTTTTATTCAACCAGAGCTCAAAGAACTCTACTACTTTGATTTGCTTAAAATTTTCATACTTTCACTGCAGATTGAAAAAAAAAAATCTTTATGGGAACTTCAAATGATTCATTAAAAAATATACTGTTTCATGCAAAATGCCAATACATTTGAAATAGACCATGTCACCATATGTGTGCACTGGTTTTGACTGGGATAAAACTAATTTTCTTCACAGCAGCCAGTATGAAGCTGTGTTTTGGATTTTAGCTGGAAAGAGTGTTGACAACACAGGGATATTTTCATTACTGCTGAGCAGTGTTTGTACAGCATTGAGGCCTTTTCTGCTTCTCACCCAACACCACCAGTGAGGAGGCTGGAAGTGCACAGGAAGGTGGGAGGGGACACAGCTGGGACAGCTGATCCCAGTTGACCCAAGTGATATTCCTTAACATATGGCATCATGCTCAGCATATAGAGCTGGGGGAAGAAGGAAGTGGGGGATGTTCAGAGTGATGGTGCTTGTCTCCCATAGTCTGCTACAGGTGATGGAGCCAGACTTTCCTCTGGATGGCTGAATATCTGCCCATTCATAGGACGTGATGAATGAATTCCTTGTTTTGCTTTGCTTGTGTGCATGTCTTTTGCTTTACCTGTTAGACTCTTTGTCTCAAACCATGAATTTTATCAGTTTTACTATTTTGATTCTTTACCCTATCCTGCTGGTGGCAGGAGATCGAGTGAGTGGCTGTGTGGGGCTTAGTTGCCGTCTGGGGTTAAACCACAACAATATGTCATTTATATTAATGAAATTATGATAACAACTAGTCATCAAGAGGACATAGTTCTCATCAGACCTCAGTGGTCTGGCCTAAAACCTTGCTATAAAACTAGCCACTTTTTAAAATGCATACAGAAGAGAGTCTCTAAACTTAATAGTAAATCCTTCTGTGACTATTTATAAGTAAACCAACAGTCAAATTGTAATCAAATAAGGTGTAGTCCTGAACCATCCACACCTCTGAAAAACAAATGAACTAACAAATTAAGTATTTTATCTGTCATTTATGGAAGATAAGCATTTTGCTTCCCTATAATCTATTAACTGTCCACAGTATCTAAATAAATTTAATGCACAGATGAGAAAGTCACAGATGTTGCAAGGTACATAGATCCATAATCAAAATTACTGGATTCATACACCCTGTTAAAAGCATTGCCCGTTAGCAGAAATCAATACTGTGTTATAAATTTTACCCTATAAACGAAACTTAAATTGTTACTGATATGACAGGAGCATTGGAACAGGTACCCAGCTTCAAGCATGGAGTTCAAGTAGGGGATTGAACGGGAGAAACTGGCCCCACCCCACTTAAACCAGGAATTAACTGGGCTTCTCCAAGCAGATCCCACAGGACAGGAGTTGGGAGACTGACTCGTACTGAGTTTTCATTCTGAAAAAAAGCGTTCCCTTCGAATTATGTTTAAAAATGTGTCTCCCCTCATAAGACATGAAATCTCATATTCTTGTCAAGCAAATTCTGAATGTTTTACCTACAATGCCACAGCTGTTCTTGCATTTGGCTGGAGTTGGTAGAGCTGTTACATTGTGTTGTCCAAAATTAACAATAATACTCTTTTCCCTTTCCTACAAACACTTTCTCCATACAAAACAGCCTTCAGCCTACGCAGGCAAGTAGGGTATAATAGCTGGATGCAAATCCAGGGAAAACTGGAGTAAATAAAAACATACTACACAGAAGAAACACTGTATCTGGAGACCCCTCTCAACAATTATTTTCCACTTGACCTCCTACAAACAGTTGTCATCAGAGAGCTGTGTTAGCACTACCAGACTGTAATTAAGTCTTCCGTATCTCATAAAAAGGGAAAACCAAGCAGACTGCTGAATGTAAACCACGAGGTAGAGGATTTTAGTATTGTTAAGGGTGAAGGAGCACCTTGCTATCTTAGCCCTGAAAAACTCAGCCACTCCAGCACCAGATCATCAGACACTCTGCTTTCTGAAGAGACACACTCCTCCTTTCCCTGCTATACCCAAGCTCTTGTTACTGCTGACACTCATCTACATTCACCAAGACTGGGTGGGAAGGTAACTGCTTGTAGACCTGTTCAGAGTCTGGCTCTTCCGAGTAACGTGTTTCCCAGAGGAAAATACTAATTTTCTTCTATGTGTGAGCAAGTACAACAGAACAAAAATATCTATTTTATTAAAAAAAACTGTATTACCAGTGGACCAAACACAAATAGTCATCTTTACACAAGGAACTTTATCCATCTAAATATTTTAGAATTACAAACATACACTCAGATGGAAACACACTCACATGGTACCATTTAAAGCTAGTAAAGAAGGAGGCACTTAAAGAGAAGAATGGATTAATTTGTTTCCAGGTAGATTATGCTACTGATTTTTAATGTATATTGGGATTGCACTCTGCATGGATCTAGATAAAATCACTGCATCCCAATCCCAAAAATACCAGGCAACATTGCGATAGTTTTCATTTGCTTTGCTAAAAATCTAAGAAAATCTGTGATTGATACAGTTTCCTCAATAAGTATATCCAGATGAAACAGCAATTTTACCCTGCAGCAAACTGTCGCTGAATCTGACGGGTAGTCGTACTTTAGGACAAGACAAAATATACATGTTCTTCTTTTGTAAAACCACCACATTGGCAGAATAAAAACTCCTTGGACTAAGTATTTTAGACTGATATTGCATAATAGTAAGGTGTAATAATACAAGAAAATAATTTCAGTTGATTAACAGTATAGAGAAATCCCACCTTAATTTTATAGCAACGAGGTCCACAAAGTCAGAGTGACTTCTGAACACTCCATTACTTTGTTTATAGCAATTCACATCTTTATAAGGTTTGTTTCAAAAAGAAACAAAATAACCTTTAGAGGTGAATAAATACAAGGTTTGAGGTTTTATCCAAGACTCAAAACATAAATTAAAGGGACTTGTAAATAAGCAAAGTGTTGGTGTGCTTCCACTCATGTCAATGGGAACAACCACCAGAACAAACTCAACATTAACCTTGCTTCAATATTTTCATATCCAGCTGAAAGCACTCTTGCCTTTCAGTTGCTATGACAAAAAAAGACAAACACATGACTTGCTCTTTTGTGTTGTCAAACATTCTATCTCTTTTTTTTCTTCACCAATGTCAACAGCTAAGCAACCAGCGCAGGGAACTTAGTGTGTAGATTTGTGAAGTGAGCACTGCTTTTCCAGAAGCAGTTAAAGGATATCAAGACAATTCTCTTTAAAAGCTCATGTGAAAAACAATGGTATAATTTTTCCATTTCCTGACATGTTTTAGTGTTGCTGTTGTAAAAGAAAACATTAATCTCCAAACATACAATATGCACCCAATGTAAAATCTAAATAAAACGAGGCATTACTGATCTGTTGGCAATCACATCCTTTGGAAATATCCTAAATCCTGACATGTTGAGGAAAAAGTCCTGATGACTGCTGAACACAACTAACTCCTAGTGACTTCAGTAGGAGTTGTGGATATTTCAGCCATCTGTGGATTAAAATGAGGAGGCATGATTTTTATCAACAGAGCAAGAGCTTCTCAGTGCTACATGTGATTTTAACAGCAAATTCGATCAAATCAGAAAAATTGTATCACATCACAGTGCTTACCAAGAAAATGCATTTAGCTAGTAGTCAGGGTTCAGCAGAACAGCAGCTGACAAGGTAACATGCATCACCCATATTTATTTATCTAAACTGCTGGTGCACTGTGCTCGTTTTCCATCCCCTTTTATTACCCTGCATACCTTCAGGGATGATGTACGCAGCACATCAGGTGTCTCTCCCCTCGCTGCTATTAAGTGTTAGGAATGCCACAACTCACTCAAAGTATGCTTCCCACTTTCACAATATCAGCCAACCATAGCAGAAAAAAAAAAACAAAACTCCCAAGGCAAGCTGCTGTGTAAAATATTTTAATTTAGGCTAACAAGAAATGATGAAATGACTCTTGATACCACAAGACTACTTCCATGACTGCTCATTTTTGCTGATGTACGCAGCACGTGGAAAGACGGGTTATTTTGGAATTGCGTTAACTGGATAGGAAACATTAATGTTTCTGTATCCATGAAGGCCTCCAAACACAGATGAAAACATCTGTTTTAGCTCATTTGTAAACTTTTAGATGCAAAACATGATTCAATCTGTTAGAAAACCACTTAATACAAAGTGCTCTTTTGTGTACTTTGGATTCACTAGATTTCATAAGTAAATTCAAGTTTCACAGTCAGACAAGTGTTCTGCTTTTGAGCTCTGAATACTTGAAACTGTGCATCATTGTGAAGCCAGTTTTCCTTCCAAGTTCCTAAACAAAATCACTGCGTGTTTTGAAACAAACAAGGGAGATGTGAAAAATCCATGAAAAGGAGCTAGAAGTTGTTATTTTGCTTTATATTAAGTGACACTTTGCAAATGGCATCCTGCAAGTTATGCCTTAACTCCTTGTTAAAATGCAACTAAAATCTATATTACTTCACACACACAGGTAAAGTACGTAATTGAAAGTGCACTAAAAGACTTGGGGCAAATCCATGAAACATATAAATTACTTGATTGCCTCTGAATAATAAATTGTTCCCCAGCAGATTTATAATAGACTGTTTTACTGTAGAAACACATTTCTGACATCAATAGGCACAGTTTACTGAAGAGCTGAAGAATGAAAAATGGTTTAAAACAACTTTGAAACTGGGAAGTAAGTCAGACTGTAATGCTTCTGCTGGCTGGCCAAACTGATGTTTCATCTCTCCTTTTCTCACTGAACACCAATATGTGACAGCAAATGATCCATTTGCTTTGGATCACAATGCTATTTTCCCCACTCATCCCTGGAATAATACTGTCTCAGGCTGCTGGAGGAACAGAAATGCTATCAATTCACATTAGCTGTAAAGTTTTCCTTCTCAGCACTCCTCTACTGAGAAGCCAGGAGAGGAATGGGAGCCATCACCTTGAAGGTGCCAGTAATGATCTATGAAAAGATGTCCTGGAGCACAGGGGACTGAACTCTTTGGAGAGCTCTGTAGCTCTTCTGCATCCCTGACCGATTTCTCCATCAGCAGTCTCTGCTGTGCTCCTTGCTCTATGTACAGTGACTGTTTGGAAGCCTTAACACTCATCATCCCATGAACACGAAAAACAAATGCACTTCACAAACACATATGCACACACACGCTCACTCTAGAGACACACGTGCACACACACACACTCGCTCCTCCGGCATCACATGCAATTCATTCCAAGTCCCCTGTGTATTGCTTAAAAACAGAAGCCAAGCATACAAACACCAAAAAAACCCCAAAACCAACCCCCCCAAAAAACAAAACAAAACCCCAACCAACAAAGAAACCAAAAAACCCCACAACAACAAAACAAACAAAAAACCAAACCCCAACCAAGCAAAAACACCCCCCCCAAAAAAAACCCAAAAACCAAAAAACAGTCCCCCTGCCGAAAAAAAAAAAAGCCACAACCAAAAAACAACAAAACACTTAAAGGAGGAGTGTAAGGGGGAGGAAGGCGGAGGCGGGAGGGGAAGAGGCGCTGGAGGGGGAGAGGGCGAAGTAAAAAAGAGAAGCTTTTTTTTTTTTTCCTGCTGTTGCTGTGGCTCCCAAGCATGCAGAGCTAAGGAAGAGTAGTTCCCCACTTTCATCAGCTAGCTACATCCTTGGGATAAAAGGGAGCAGTCCGGAATGATGCTGAGGCTGCAGAAGGCAAAATAAGGCTTTGCAAACATGCCTGACTCCCCATGAAATTCTCTCCTCCACATCCCCTCCTCCCTAAAACCTGTCCTAAATGGAGGGTGGGGTGGGGGTGGGAGGGGAACCAAAACCAAAATACGAAAAAAGCTACTAAACAAAGCAAAGAAACCAACACACAAGGAAAAAAGTGATGAAAAGACACAACTCACCTTAACAAGGGGTGTTGGATGGGGTCAGAGAGGAGGAAGGGTATATAAAAAGATCTATTTTTAGCAGAGGTTGTGATAGTATTGAAACACACAGACACAGGGTTTGAAAGCAGGGAGAAGAGTATAAAAAAACGAGGGGGAGAGAAATTATCGAGAAGGTGTAAGTCAGTCTGGCAAGAGAGAGTAGAATCCCCAAGAAAAAAAAAGAAAAAAGAAAAAAATAAAAATTTAAAAAAACAAAAAACAAAACAAAACAAACAAACAAACAAAAAAAAACAACCACCAAATGCCGAGAGGAGAAAGAGGAGAGCGTGGCTGTGCCGGGCTTGTGTTTTGTTTCTCTTCGCTGGGGGCGGGCAGAGGCGGCGCGGCGGAGTGCGGGAGGGGTGGTGGTGGTGGGGCTGTTGTTCGCGCTTTCGGCGAGGGTCCCCTCGCTGCCTCCCCGCGGGGCTGCCGCGGCCCGAGCCTCTCCCCGGCGGCTCCGGGCGGCCGGGCTCGCTCCTCGCCCGGCTCCGGCGGCTGCGGCGGGCGCGGCGCTCCCGCTCCCGCGGCTCGCTGGGGCTCTGCAGCCGCGTTCACGCCGCCGCTCCTCGGCCACCCCCGCGCCCGCGCTCCCGCCGCCGCCCGCGGGCGCCCCCCGCCGCCCGCCGCTGCGGGCCGGGGCGCGGGGAGGCTGCGGGGCCGGGACGGCGGCGGCGGGAGCCGCGCCCGCGGGCGGGAGCGCGGCGGGGCAGGCGTTCTCCGCGGGGCTGGCGGCGGCTGCTGCTGCTGCTGCTGCTGCCGCGGAGAGCGACCCGAGCGGGCGGCTGCGGGGGCAGAAGCGCCGGTGCGGGTTCTAGGGGAGCCGCGTCCCTGCCCGCGGTGTCCGTGCGGGACCCGGGCGCCGCTCCCGCGCCCAGCCCTGCCGCGGCGCCCGCGGGGTGAAGGGAGCTCGGGGCCGGGGAGCGAAACTTGGGCATGGTGAAAGGCGGCCGGCGTTTGGACAGCTGAAACGCTGCTTGCCGGCGGCACATCTGCGGCGCTCGGTGTCGTTGGGAAAAGCATCAGCAACAAGCCAAGGAGGCTGAGAACTGCACTTATTTGTATTAAAAGTAGTAAAACTGCACCCAGCCTTGCCTTTAAAACAGAAGTGTGGCTCACAGAGAGCGGCGCCAGCAGATGATGTTCCTCCCTGGTCCAAATGGAAGCCAGTCACAGCGTTTTGTTGATGGAAGACCATCAGCGGGTCACATTTATCTCAAACAGCTGATAAAATCTAGCAAACATTAAGGTGTTACCGAAGGAAGCTTTTATCCGACTTATCACCCCCAAGAATACTCTGTGACTAAAAATAAATCCCATGGAAGTTGTTTTTAAGGAGATAAATATAAAAACTTCGGACACCTTTTTATATTTTCATTGTCTAGATCAAAAGAAATTAAAAAAAAAAAAGAGAAGAGATGGAAAAATTAAGTGCAGAGAAGTAATTGAGCTTTAAATGGTACTTTATTTCTATCTACAGTGCTATTAACAACAGTAAGTAAATATGTCTGTTTATGACTTGCGATTTTGAATTGGCATTGCCCCACAAATGATGAGAGCAAATGCAGGCCAAGCTGTTGGATTCACAACTTGCAACTGATACACAAGCTGTGCTTCAGTACCACTGTTACACTGAGATAAGCATATATAGTAAACAGTAGAAGGATATGCTCCAGTATGTAAACTCTGTAATTGTACATACTTACTCTGTAAGTATATATAGTAAATAGATATAGTAAATAGTAAAAGGATATGTTCCAGGATGTAAAGTGATGCTAAGAAAGACGCTTACGCTAGTATCGTTTGTTGATACCTGGCAGTAGATAAAGTTATCTGAAATGAGGGTTGTGGAGGGATGTAATGGTTGCTCCTAAATATTGGCCTCAGTACGCATAGAAAGGATGTTACATGAACTAGCTGCCTATATGGGTTCTGCAGGCAATCTGGTTGAACAGGTTATGGTGGCCAAACTGTTGGATACCATACCATCAGTGTAATATGGCAAGGGATGTGGAGTGCCTAGTTTTATTCTCCATTCAGAGAGTGACTCTGGCCTTGCAGGCGCCTTTGGAGCACTCCCACAGGGGCTTTCAGGGATGTACTAGTTACCTCTGTGCTCTGGCTTACCAGTCATTTTCAGCTGAAATAGAGGAGGCGGTAAAATATTTTTGAAATAAAGTGTTTGCTGGAACCAGAACATCCTTGCTAAATTAAATAGAAAAATACACTCTCAGAAACAATCAACAATTTCTCTATCCTGTATTTTAACTCTTTTTCTTTCTCCAGATAAAGAGGCTCTTCCTATGGGTTTACAGCAGAGGAACTGAAGGAATAATAAAATTTCCAAATATCTCATATGAAGTATAAATAAAATAAGAGGATATAGTTCCTTTAGTGAGCTTCTCACAGGAATCGGAGGAAGAAGATCCTCTTCTATCTTGGTGCAGGCTCAGTTTCTACCTATTTCTTCTCCAGTTTCATCTATGAACTAAATTGTTCAGCAGTCTAAAGATGAATCCAAGAGTTTACAGGGTTTGGATCATGTGTCTCAATTTTTAAAAAATATATGCAAAATTATTCACAAGCACATGAAGGGGATTAAAGATATTGAAAATAAACTCTGTGCTACTTTGAGTCTTCATTTCTACAATAACTAAGTTGGGGAAACATTTTATACATTAAAATGGGGGTAATGTTTTATCCGTTATGCTAGTACATATTTTCTTTAATTTCAGTTCATTTTCAAGAAAATATATCTCAGTTGGCATGTATTTACATGAACTTTCTTTTTAGTATTTATGAGTCATCTTGCATTGTCACAAAAGCATAAATTTATTGTAAACCACAGGTCCATTGCACCATGCAGTGCGAGGCTGTGACCATTACCAGTTCCCTCAGTCTCTCTGTGCCCAGGAAAATTGGGGTAGTACTTACTGTAAATTGTAACTCTCTGTCCCTATTGACTTTCCCAAATTTGCACAGATTTATTAATTCAAATTCTCCAGAAAAAAACCAACCAAACAAAAACAAGCAAACAAAAAAACAAACCCCAAACCCCAAACCCCTTTGATGAATGGCTTTATAGTTTAATGATGAATATAGCTGAATGAAAAGTACACATACTGATGGTATTAAGGAACACCTAAACACAAAATATTTAGATGCCAGCATATCTTTTTAAAATGTTCCTTTCAGTTGCCATGTCACAGGATCTGCATATTTAATGTCTGATTTACAAGCGTAACTTGGCATTCAAGTCATTTGCATGCTGGGAAACAGACAGTTTTACAGCTTAAGCATACATTTAAATGTATGGAAATCGTGGCAAGGGTTAAAATTAGAGATTTTTGTTGTCTACAGCGCTCCTGTAGAAATTCTTTTTCCAGAAGGCACGATATCTACATTATAGATAATTGTCTAAATTGCTCAAATGACTCAAAGGTGGTCAGAAAGGTTATTGAGAGAACAAGACAGAACATCTAAACTGACTCAAACAAAATCATTTGTCACAGGTCGTTATATTGCTTCAGGGTGTCACTGTTGCTGCAAACATGTAATTGCCAGGCAGCTTTCCTCTGAGTTTCATTCAGGCTGTCCAGAGGAAGACATACTTTGTGTTTTGTTCATTATGAAACACACAAATAATGTATGCCTACAGAGCAACAAAGAAATCTTTGAGGTAGAGAGATAAAAACTATGTCCTTATACTGCTGAGAGGTATAAACCAGGCCAACATGAACCCTTGTCAGTTGATAGTACCTCTTAACAGAAATTTTATCTGCTGCAGGGTAGACCTAGCCAAAAAGCACCTTGCTGGCATTCAACCTGTTGTAGATGTCTGCAGATCTCCACTGCTGATTAGTACCATTCCCTCAAAGCCACGCTGTAGCCAACATGAGGTGAACCTTTGGTGCAGTCTCACCTTGAGTAGCATGTCATTCTGGGCCCCTCCAAAGGAGGGCAACAAAGCTGGTGAAGAGGCTGTCCTGCGAGGAGCAGCTGAGGACTTACGTTTGTCTAGTTTGGCGAAAAGGAGGCTGAGGAGTGATGTCATTGCTTACCACAGATTCCTGAAGATGGAACACAGGGAGAGAGGTGTCAGCTCTTCTCTTGGGTACCCAAAAACAGGCCATGTGGGCCTATGTTAGGAGAGGCTTAGGCTGAAATTTCTTTACTGAGACAGTAGTTGAACACTGGAACAGGCTTCCTGGAGAGGTGGTCAATGCCCCAAGCCTGTCAGTGTTTAAGAGATGTTTCCACAATGCCCTTAACAACATGCTTGAACTTTTGGTCAGCCCTGAACTGGTCAGGCAGCTGGACTAGATGATCATTGTAGGTCCCTTCCAGCTGAAATCCCTTCCCTCACCTCTCGTCTTCTCCCCTCCCCTAACGTTCCCTCCCCTCCCCTTCCCTTCACCTACCCTTTCCCCTTGTCTCCCCATCCCTTGCCCTTCCCTTTTCCCTTGTCTGCTCTCATCTTATCTCCTCTCATCTCTTCTCATGGTTACAGACATAATAAAAAATTCTTTCTAACTCACCAAGCATCAATGAAGGGTGCATGTTAGTGATATGTCTGAAAAAGGTGTGGTACCAGCCTTTCTGTCCTTGCTAGTGGTATGTGCAAATGCTGTTTTTATCAGTGTAAGTTAGAAAGTGGATTTCAGGCTACTAAGCTGATTGTCTTTAATAATATTATCTCACACAAATGGAAATATATATATTTATTTTTTCAGTCTCTTTGAGATCCTCTGACTGTCCTGATGTCTAGACTTTTGTCTGTTTCACCCGAGTATTCTAGTGTATGAGTCATGACCAGATGTGAGGGAAGTCCACTCATCACTTCTCAGGTTATGAACATCCTGGGAACTTTTCATGGAGCATGTCAAAACATTCTTTTAATGTACACTGTCAAATTTAGTGTGAATGTGCAAGCAATAGTACTTGATGATGATTGGGAAGTCCCTAGAGATCACAAAAGCCAATTAGTTCACACTGTGCTCTGTAAGAAATGATTTCTCAGTTACCTGTTGCTCTGTAAGGAGCATAGCCTTGCAATTTTATTTTCTCTTGTACAATGTGATAGAAGCATATATTCCATGGGTTTTGATAGTATGATTTACCACATTTGTGAAAGAAGGTATTTCACAGGTGTGTGATATTCGAATTCTGAAAATGTGACCAGGAAATAAAACAGGCTTCTAAACTGAAAAAACAAACAAACAAACAAACAAACAAACAAAACTACACTGAAGTGAAACACTTCAGAGTAGATGACCAACATGAAGAAGTCTTATGATCTTATAGTTTATCAAATGCTTTGTTAATATTTTTATGCACTTTGCCAATTGTTATCAAAGGCTTCTTTTAAAATATTAAAATTATTCTATCCTACATGTCTTTAAAATGCTAAATATCCCTAATACTGTGTGGTGTTGAATGAGTTGAATTTGCTATTTGATTGCAGTTTGATGCAACTGACAGCAATTTTAAATGTCTAGCTACATATTAATAGAAATATGACATGCATTATCATATCTTTCTTCTAAAATTATTAGCATTGTGATAGATCTGGATACAATTTTACATACCAATTTGAATGAACATGAACCAGGCTAATAATGTACACTTGTGAGCAAATCTTTTGTTCCAGACTGAGGCAGAGCAGTTGAGCTGGAAACCAGGCAGACAAATGATGGAGTTATGGAGGGAAATCCCTTCTTATTCAGCAGAGATGTAGCTGTTATCTTAAGTTCTCTATTAATATGAAGTTTCTACCCTCTATCCAAGAAAATGCCTATTGTGATCACTACTCTGGAGACACAGCTGTATTTAAGTGTCTGCTTCCTGTCAAAACTGCTCAAAGTATTAAGGATTACTTGTGATACCTTGGCTTGTAAGGGGTTTTGTGGAAGGTTGTCATACCTAACTTTTCTGCATTCATCTATACTGTGGTGAGTTGGGAGTCGTGAACAGTTCTTTCTAGGATAAATTGGTAAACATGTCTCTAAATGACAGTGATGAGCATTCTACCCCCACCTCTCCTCATCCCCCCATCAATTAATTGCTTTTTACTATTGAACAACAGCATCAGTCTATTTCCTGCATCCTTCCAAGGATGTCACACAGACTAGGACTACTGAACTTCTGTGAAAGATGTATTACTCCCATTCACTTTTCATGTTTCAACAGCTATGTCACAAACTTACCAGAAGCTACTTTAAGTTACTGGTCTCCCTCCACAAAATGTACCTTTTCGAGCAAATAATCAAGTTCTTAAAATGATGTTTCGAGTCAGTGATTTCTGAAATTACGATTGCATTTTAAACAGTGAATCATAGAGTGGCTTGGGTTGGGAGGGATCTTAAAGGTCATCTAGTTCCAACACCCCCAGCAGGCCTGGTAGTGAGGAGGCTGTTCCACTGCCAAAAATCCCTAAATTTTGGGGGTCACACCAGCTGCGGTGCCATGTATTAATAGACTCAGTCCGTCTATTTCTTCCAAGGTTGCTGCCTTCAACTGGAAGTATAGAGAAGAAAAAACTTTGTGCCCCAGATTCCCTTACCAATCATCCTAAGGCCCTGAAGTCCTTTTTGATCATCCTCAGACTACGTGTTACCACTTCATTGTCCCCTATATGGAAGATCAGTAATGGGTAGTAGTCTAAGGGCTGCACCAGGCTAGGAAATTTGCTGGTGATGTCCTTAACCCAGGCCCCAGGGAGGCAGTGGACCTCCCTATGGGTTGAGCCTAGTTGGCATACTGGGCCCTCTGTTCCCCTTAAAAGGGAATTGCCTACAACTATTACCCATCTTTTCTTTCTCTTGGAAGTGGTTAATAGGGTGAGGGTTGACCTTTCTGATTATGGAGACAGCTCTGGTGTAATTGGACCTTCTTCCTCTTCATCTTTTGCTGGCCTTCCACATACAAAGTCTCAGACCTGTTGTGCTGAGGCCCCTGTGGGGTGAGGTGGATGAAGAAGGATTGAAGAAGGATTTCTCTTGCCACTCAGAGCAAACATGGACATACCCTCCATGCAATCCTTCTTTTACAATTGCTACCTTCTCCTTACTGGGGTATAAATAGAGGATCCCTTGATCTTGAATTATTTCTTGTGTCTGCTTCTGTCTCAGGGAGGCCAGAGCTTGGTTCCACCAGTCTGTCTCCGTTTCTGATTCTGTAATATACCTTATCCCATGGCTCTGCTACCATGCTGAGCAGGTGTATGACCCAAGGCTCACCCTGAGAGCTCATTGAAGAGGTTTTATGTTGAAAATATAAAAGGATCGAAAAATCTGCCCACTGAATTTATTAAAGGAGCCTTCAGTTCTTCAAACATCTTGATAGAGCATACAGAAGATGCTACTCATGCTTCTCAGGAGGTCAAATAACACGCTTTTACTGGCAAACTTTAGAAAATAAGGGAACTTGGCAAAAGTTTAAAGGGCAGCATTCAATGAAAATAAAGCATTTCACAAAGCAGTGACTTAGCATATGCTGTGCCATACAATTTAGCAAAATCCAACCCATCCGTCTTTAAGTTACCCAAATATCAAGAGAGGAGATTAGGAGGAGAAGGACAGAGAGAGAGAGAGAGAGAGAGAGAGAGAAAGAGAGAGAGAGAGAAAGAGAGAGAAAAGGAGAATTATAGCTACCACCCTAGGTGGGGCAGTGTTCCTGGTGTACCAGCCATTCTGAGGCTGGGTTAGGGGCTCCAGGGTGTGACATGGAGCAGTGCTTCTGCTGTGCCAGTGACTGATAGCTGCTCTGGGGCTGCCCAAGAAGTCTCGAAGGGACTGGGGTATGAAGCAGGGCATTATTCCACCTTCATGAAATTTGACCATGCCCTTCCACCCTCCCCCCATACACACTTGAGTTGATCCAAGCCAATAATTAATTTAATAATCCAATGTCTCACAACAGGTTGTCCACCTGGTCCCATTTGACACAACAGCTATCTCTGCTACAATCCAGTGAAAGGCTTAGGCACTCCCTACAGACTAAAACCTGGACAGCTGCATGTTTTTTTGGGAGCTCTACCTGAGTCGATGCATCCTTTTTGGCGAGTGTAGATGACTTGGCTCCCCTCCAAGTGGACACCATACCTGAGCTCTCTCAGCAAGGGTAATGACCACCAACTGAACTAACTGCCTGAGTGGCACTGCCTCAGTGCCCCTCCTGCTCATCCTGCCTGTGTGAGCTGCTGTGCCATGCCCTGGCTAAAGCGCCACACTCCATTTGCCTGTGAGTATGCTTCTTATTTTGACACCTAGCACCACACATACAAGGCTGACCTCCACAAGCTCTTTCCAATGGAACAGGATGACACTTAGCTCTTCTCCCATATTATCAGTTTATTTATTAAACTTTGGTAGGCTATCTGTTCAGACTTATTGGTAATTCTTATCTGACCAAGAAGATTACTGACAGGTTCATCCATTTTAAAGGGAGACTAGAATGGATTTCTCATTTAGCTGTCAGTCTCTGTTCTTCATTTGTCAGAAAAAAAAGTCAAAGCTTGCTCTTCATTTGTCAAATCTGTCTTTCCCATCGTATACAGTGAGTCAGAAATTACAACTCATCTCAAGCACTTATAGCAAATATGTTGAGAACAATAAGTGGGATTGCTTGACTTTGCAAGACATGTACAGTAGCTCAGTGGTGCTACAGGACATCACTGGCAGGATCAACTCAATAAAATAGAAGAGTAACATATAGAAGAGTCCTGCTCCACTCACAGATACACAAGCTTTACCTTTTTGGCCTTGTTTTCTTTGTCTCTCATGCTTGTGATAGAAAGACATGAAGTTTCCCCTCTTCTGACATTATGCATGTAAAAAACTATCAGCAGGATTTTCTTAAGGAAGCAGTAGAATTCTTTTAAATTCCAGTGAGTTTTTTAAATTTTTGCATACCAAGGATAATAATCAGTCAGAATAACAGAATCAATCACAGCATGGTTGGGGTTGGAATTGGCCTCTGGAGATCATTTAGTCCAACCCCCTTGCTAAAGCAGGTTCACCCAGAGCAGGTTACACAGGATCATGTCCAGACAGGTTTTGAATATCTGCAGAGAATGAGACTACAACTTCTCTGTGCAGCCTGTTCTAGTGCTCTGTCACTGTCACTGTAGCTTTTCCTCATATTCGGGTGGAACTTCCTGTATTTCAGTTTGTGCTTATTGTCCCTTGTCCTCCCACTGGGCATCATGGAAAAAAGTATGGACCCATCCTCTTGACACCTGCACTTAAGATATTTGTGATTATATTTGAGATATTAAGATATTGTGATTCCCTCTCAGTCATCTCTTCTCCAGGCTAAACAGACCAAGCTGTCTCAGCCTTTCCTCCTCATAAAAAGAGATTCTCCAGTCCTGTAATCTTCTCCATAGCCCTACTCTGGACTCTGTCCAGTAGCTCCTTGTCCTTCTTGAGCTGAGAAGCCTAGAACTGGGCACAGTACTCCAGAGGTAGCCTCACCTGAGTAGCAGAAGAAGATTGATAACCTCTCTCAGTCTGCTGGAGATTGTTCTTCCTAATGAACCCCAGGATACCATTGGCTTTCTTCTTGGCCACAAGGGCACAGTGTTGACTCACGGACAACTTATTGTCCAGCAGGACTGCAAGGTCCTGCTCTGTGGAGCTGCTTTCCAGCAGGTCAGCCACCAGCCTGTACTGGGGCATGGTGTTATTCCTCCCTAGGTGCAGGACCTTACACTTGTCTTTGTTGAGCTTCATTAGGTTCCTCTCCACCTAACTCTCCAGCCTGCCTAGGTCCTGCTGGGTGTCAGGACAGCCTTCTGGTGTACCAGCTACTCCTCCCAGTTTTGTATCCAGTGGTTTATCCCTTTTACCACATTCTGTAAACTTCCTTTTCTCTTTCAGATTTGTCAGAAGCTCCTTACTCATCCCTGCACCCTTCGTTTTATTTCTTACTCAGAGGAAGGCACTGATCTTGAGCTCAGAGAAAGTGATGCTTGAGTAATAGCCACATCTCTTGGATCTCCTAACTTCTAGAGTCCTAACCCAAGATATTTTTTTTTTTACTTCATAGATTTTTTTTTTTTATGGAAGCAATTTCTTAACTTCTAGGATAAAGGATAAAGATAGATTATGTAGGGGGTAAGAATATCTTAGAACTCAACAGACTAGATGTCAAGGAGCCAGCAAGGTCCAGCAGCTCCCTCAAAGGCAAGGAACAAGGAACCAAGGGGATAACCTCTTCCACCATTGCAGCGCTCATTCCACAAGAGCCAAGGGAGTTGAACAAAACAAGCATAGAATGCATGATCAGGTTCAGGCAAGAATCCAGACTGTCAGGTAAGTTTATGTGAAATCAATCCACAAGTCAGGGACAACAAGATCAAGTCCAGTGACTTCTTGGCATGTCCATCATAAGAGAGAAGGTCTGAGATTAAGCTGGATATTCAGATTGCGGATCAGAACCATACATGGCCAGGCATAGCTGCGGCTGAGCTCAAGACCAGCACTCCTAGAGCATAACCAAAAAAAGAGATGAAGATCTTAAAAAACCATGGTCAGTGGTGTGAGTTGAGGCCCCTGGTAAGGCTGGTTAGTGCCAGAAAGGCTTATTAATGCATTCAGAGCCAAGAGGAGGTGGAGAAGTGATGGCGAAAGGAAGTCTATGTGCTTCTTTGTGAGTTTTTGTGCTAACAGGAGGGGCCACAGAAAAAGACATGAGATGCAAACTAGGTGTATAGCAATAAGTCACTCTAGAAATAAGAAAAAGAGGGAGGAAGAGGATGGGTGATTATAAACTAGAGAAAAAGGAAAAAAACCCAACACAAGTTGTGTGAGAACTGAAAGGAGAAAAAAAAAGGATGGAACAAAAGAGTAAGAAGAAAAATGTGGTTCCCGTGAAAACAATATAGTTATAGAATACAATTTTGTGGAAATAAGGGAAAAAGCTGGAGTATATGTGTTTAGTTTATCTCTTTTTGGGGGCAGCTGGAGCTTTGCCCCAGTGGCTGTGCCAGAAAGGGAAAAGAAGATTTTGCTGAGTCATTATATTCAATTTCTTTGTTCTCTCCTTCAAATTGACTTCATTTTTTCTGCTACATCTTCTTGTACTCTGATATGTGTCTCTACTCGGCATAGGTGTCTGTAGGATTTCCCATGAAGATAGCTATTTTTCCCTTTGTTTCTACCTTCTGTTTTCCAACTTCTGTGCCCTTAGTTGTGCCAAGAATTTCCTAATGCCAAAGTAGCATGAAATCTTTAGCTGACTGCCTTTTCCTCTCTTTCCTTAGGTATGTATTTGGCTCACTGTTTACTCTGTTAGGAAGGGGCTACTGACTTTAAGCAAATCAGACTTTGAATTTGCAGTGATGTGAGCGTAGTTTTATATCAAGAGAGCTTAGATCAGATCATTGTTAGTTGTGCCTAGTGATTTCTCAACCCATGTACTCAATTTAAAATGCTTCTTTCAGCTTAATGATACCACTTCCCATTTCATGCATCTTCAGCCCTTCCATCATCAATTCTTATGATATTTTTCTGTCAACTCAGATTTTCTCAATACCATTTTCCTCCTGCTTCCTAATCACAGATTTAGGCACAATTCTCATTGTCCTTGTCAACCTTGGACCAATATGCAATTTCACAAAATGAGAATCAATTGCAATATCATTTTATACTCCCACATTCAGAAGTGTATTTTAAGATAAATGTAAATTCTTATTATTCTGTTCTGTTGAAATATCTGACAACACTTTAATATTTCATATCATTTTACCTTTTTCATGTTTCATAATCTAAATTCAATAAAAAAAAGAATACAGGGAAAAAGTAGAAAAATTGTCAAGACTTTTACAACAGAAAAATTATTCCTAGCTCTGATTCTTTTTGTGCCCATCCTGCTTTCAAAATAATTCAACCACAGTATGAATGAAAATGTTACTTACCAGGACAAGTTGAGTGAAAACACGAAACAAACCAAAAAATATTTCAGTGGAACATAGATATTACCTAATGATTGCACACATATTGTGGACAACCTCTTCTGGCTATATTTGTAAAGAGACAGCTATCTGTGAATTATTCAGAGTCAAATCAACCATATTAAGTGTAGTTTACCCTTGTGCTTATTAATCTGACCCTTAATCTATTTTACTCTTAATTCTATACTTAAATTCATGCATGATCTGACAGATTTGATAATCTAGGTTGCCACAATTAATTTCTCCTTTCAGAAAATAATGCATGAAGCATCAGATTTATGGAAACTAAATACCTTAAATCAAGTCTTATCTAGAGGTTGTCAGGAAAAAACATGCCTTTTTATTTTTAAACTGACACGTAGAAGGTGTGTTACTATTTCTAGTATGTGATAACAAGAACAGACAGGACATAGTCCTTCAGTATGGAAATGTGAGGCACATACTCAAGTTACTTTCATTTAAATAATAATAAATTATATTTATTATTTGAAGTTGTTAAATATGGAGTGTTGAGCATGGAATTTGCCAAATGAATTGAATTAGTGCATGTATTCATTTGTATTATTTGATTATGTCATCAAGGAAGAAGTAGATTCTTTCTGTGAATAATTTGAGTCTTCTCTATTTTTGTTTCAAACAACAATGAAAGTCGTTTGTATTTTCCACTTGACATATCAAATTCCATCAATATTTCAAGAATCTTTCCTCACTGATCCCCAGTCTACAAGAACCTTTATTCACCAATCTGACCTTCTTCAGAAGTATTTTTACTGGCACTCAATATCACCGGTGTTTTCACCAGTGACTCCTCAGCACAAATGTGTCTCAGGCAGGTGAATCAAAAGTCCAGAGTCCCTCGAGACAGGGACTGTCCTGGATCATTTAGAAGTGCTTTCAAGCGTCTCATTTGCACATTTACAGCCCTCCAACCATGTCCCAGGGTTATTTCACTGTGGCCCTGAGCCTGGAGCCTCTCCAGTCCCAGGGTGCTAGGGGACAGCATGGGAGTTGCAGCCACCAGCAGCAGTTAAGGCTCTCTAGTTTGCTTCAGGAAAAATCACCTGGGTTAGTGTAAACAATTTAAATGCATTTTCCCTCTGGAGAGGTAGAGCCTATGAACTTTTTTATCTGTAGGTTACTGGCTGTAACAACCTCTGACAGGGAGGCATTGCCTCATAGCGGGGGTTAGCGAGAGTCAGATCCCTCCTTCCCTGCCAAAGAGAGGTCTAAAGAAGAAGGTTAGTAGTGGGCATGTGAATGCAGGTTGGTTCAGTGCACCTATGCAAATTTCTGGATAGGATGGAATGGCTTCTACTCTTCTTACCTAATATTCTGCTAGGGCTCCTGAGTATGCCCTTTGAGATTTTGACATCCAAATTCAGAGATGATAAGCAGCAAGGAGATCACCACAGCTTCAAAATAACTGCAGATAAACCATAATTAGCATTTAATCTACCAAATTTCACAAAACTTTGAAAATTAAATTGTCATTCGGGATTGCTTTTAGTCCTTGCTCAACAAATAGTAGGGTTATTCTTTTCCCTTGCTCCGTGTGTGGTAATAAAAAAGAGATGTTAGCTATCTCCTTTCTTTGGGAAAGTCAGTGGTGGGAAAACATTTAAAGCTTCTGGAACGTGCAATACCTCAGACTTGAATTGCACTGTGACAATTTCTTATCTGGAAGAACCCTTTGTGAATTTTCAGAATATATAGTGAAAGCTATTACGAGGAGGGGGAGGAGGGGAAAAGAGCCATGAGGAAGCAATAGTGAAAAACATATTTGAAGGTTTTCTTAAGATGCAATTTTTCTATGAAGATTCCATTCCTGTCCTTTCGCATAGGAAATGTATTAAGCTGTTTTACTACTTTAAACAGCACCACCACCAAACAGCATAGAGACCAATTCAGAATAGTTTCAGGAAAAAAAAAAAACTGAATTAAAATGCAGAAGCTCTATTACTATAGAGCTTGTAGGAAGCCTTAAAATTTTCAATGGGTTGTTGTTTTATGCAAAACCCCGTAATATAATGTGCTGGTTTGTTGGAATTTGGATGTGCTAAGAAACATTTCTTTGATAAAATCCATGGCTCAGAGTTATTAATGGACAGCACATACTGCTAGAGATAAAGGAGATTTTAAAAAGTGCCCACTAGTAGTAGAAGGCAGGTGGAAGTAGGTCTGTTTCTAATAATAGATTCTTAAACAGCATTTTTTTCATAGTTTTCAGCTATCCCAGACAGGGGAGGCTGACTATGAAACTGTATTGCAGAAATCTGAGGAGTATTGTGTTCCATTTGAATATGAATACGTATATAGAGAGATGCATTTTAGCAGAGATTACCTGAAGGAGAGAAAAACATAGAGGAGTTTCTGACTGATATAAGACTTGCAGTTTTGAGTACTTGTACCTTGGGTAAGAGAACAGATCTTGAAAAGAGGAGACACAGAATTAAACCATCACTAAAGCAAATAGAATTTACCAAGCAAAAGAAGTAATGTAATACAAGCCTTTAATTTGTGTATGGTTTGCAGTCTGGACATGACAGAAAATTCAAAACATTAAAGGAATGGAAGGTTTAGCTAGAAAGGCATGAAAACCTCAAAGAGAGAGTTCACAAATAAATACCACAAGAGCAGCACAGGCTGAAAACAAATGGGACGTTTCTTATTCCTAACTGCAATACAGGAGACCAATTAATGAGCTGTCAGAAACAGTTACTTTCCAACTGAAAGAAAAGTCGTAGGTAGTAGAAGGTAAGGAAGTGAAATTCAAACCTTAGGGAAGGAGAATTACCCCACTAAGTGACTTTGTTTTCTGGGTGTGTGGGTAAATGAATTTTCTAAGATACAGATTTTAATAGTATAAGGGAAACTTAATATACCTCCCTGTAACAAAAGATGATCCCTTAGCCTATACCTGAGTTGGTTCTGAGCAAGATATCACACATGATCTGTAATATTTTTGTACAGTAACAATGCTTTTATTTCTTCTTCTTTTTTTCTTATTCTTTTTTTTGTTTGTATGTTTTGGTTTTGTTTTGTTTTTGTTTGTTTGTTCATTTGTTTTGGGTGAGGTTTTGTTTTGTTTTGTTTTTTTTTGTTTGTTTGTTTTTGTCTTTTGTTTTTGGCAATAAAGCAGCTCAAGGCCTTTGACCCCAAGCTGGTTTGATACAGACTGGTGGTCTTTGGCATAGGCTTGGGAGTCACTGGATAATTACTGAAGTAGAGGTTGTGTTGTTCCCGCTTTGACAATTAAAAGGCCCAAGGAGTTGGCATGGGACTGAGCAGTAGGAAATACAAATCAAGGCCAGTAGGTGAGCGAGGTCTTTACAGGGGAAACTCTCACAGCTTCTGTCACCTTCGCAGCAGTATCTTTCCCTGGACATATTTCTCGGTGCCATGGACACAACCAGAACTGCTTCTCCCCTCCTGCACATTCATGCTGTATTCCTTCCAAAGGATAGTGCACCTGGAAAGAGGGGATATTTATAGCTACATCAATGTCTAGGAAATAGCATAAGGTCTTTGTACAGGTAGATCGCCTTAGTCAGAGAGTAATTTTCTTCTGCAGAAGTTGTGGTATTTAAACATTTTTACTGCCACTTGCCAGGTGTATTGCAAACAAACGTCTTAGTCAGAAACAGGATGGAGTTTATACCTAAGCAGGGGTGGGAATACCACAGTGGTTTGGAGAACATGAGGTAGTCTCAAGTCAGGGGAGAAGAGATATTCCTTAGGCAGTGGCCTGTACACAGGAAGAATGCAGACCACATGCTTTCCTGTTACAAATGTGTTGGTGGAAACTCAGCAGGCTTCTACTGCAAGCTGTTTGTGCTCAGATGTGAGTGAATCCAGTGGTCAGTCTTTTAGAAGTTAGTGGAAGACAGTCATGGAGCTGAGGAGCCTAGAGGTGGCACATGCTTATCTGGGAGACATCATGGCAAACAAAAGCAATCAGACACAATGTTGTGGGGAGCACAGCTTGCCCAAACTGGGACCATATTTCAAGTTATTGACATCAAGAATGGCTTTCGTTAATAATTCAGTGCTGATTTCATTTAAAAAATACCAGAAGTGCACAGCAAACTTGCACTGTTGCCTTGAAAAAAGCCTGAAATCTTGTTAGGTTGATGGAGGAAGATGAACAGATCCAGACCAGAAGCAGGTGTCTCATTGCACAGAGCAGTACGTAACTAGGATATTGACCTGAAATAACAAACTGACTATCTGTATCATAAAGACAACCCAAACTCCAGTTCTGACTCATTGATCTCACTTCTTGTTTAGCATAATTGCAGCTTCATGCATTTTTAAGGGCTTTTTTTCTCATTTGGATTTTCACCGTTGAATGGAAGGTGATGTTCCACTGTCCTCAAGGCCCCCTTACCATGTTCCAGGATATAAGGCAATGGGCATAAATTGAAATACATTAAAATCCTCCTGAACATCAGAAAACACTTTTTTTTTTCGTGTGAAGATGGTTGAACACTCAAACAGTGTTCAACAGAGAAGCTGTGGAGTCTCCAACCTTTGAGATGTTCAAAAGCCATCTGGACAGAGTCCTGGGCAACCAGCTCTATGAAGAGCTCGTTATTGAGTCTTGACATGAGTAAGAAAGCTTGAGGTCAAGTTAGAAATGGAGCACATACCTCCATCCATCATTTGATCTAAGCTGGGAAAAGGGCTTCTTACACCACTGCTGTGCCATTGCTATGAATCATGGGGTTTTTTTCTAAGTAAACTGTACTCAGACTCCATATAATTATCTTATTACAGCAACTGTTTTTTTTAGTTTTTTTTTCAAAATCATAATTCAAGCATTTTGTAACTCACATATATATTTTCTCAAAGTTACCTCAGCTCCTTCAGTTTATGCACCTCAGTCAAGTGTAAAATTAAACAAAACCAAGAAGAAAATTATGCTCGAAGAAAGAAAAACACATCTGGAAAAATAAATCGCTGTATTGTCTGAATGCACTGTAGTCAAAGGCTGAGAAGTGGAAAATAGAAATCACATTCCATTTTGTAAAAACTCCACTGATGGCAGAGGTGAAACTAATAAGAATGGTAAATCTTTATGATAAATATTTGATAAAACTTCATAGGTGTATGATTTACTGCATTATCATTCCTCAAAGAAAGGAAATAACTAAAATCCTATCTTGCAAAGACTGTGCATTTCCTTTAATATTGCAAACCATTGCCTCCTCATTGGCCACAATTGTGTGGGTGTAAAATGGAATTTTCCTCTATTTTTTTGTTGTCTGTAACCCATACCTGACCAGTACTCCCTAACATAAAATGCTGGAAAATTATGAAAATTTCCCCAAATTGGAAAGGAAAAAAAACCCTGAAGAGAGTAGATGCTTTTTGGAATGAGAGACAGCTTCTTGGTGGAGAGGACAGCTCACTTGTAAGTCATAAATCTCAGTGCTTCTCTCAGAGCAGTCAGAGTTCACGGAGTACTCATTCCCATTTTAATAGATCTTCCCCATGTGCTAGAACACCATTTGTCTAGATAATATCACTTTATTCATTTGATGTATATATAAAGCTATACACTTTATTGCATGTAATTAAAGAAATCAGTGAGCACATTTATTAAAAAAAATCTACAAGCTTCTATATCTCTAAGTAAAGATGTTAGAAGTTGCTGTTTTAAGCTTCATTAAGATTTTTATGAAAAAGAAAAGTGCTTCTGGCATTCTACAGTTCCGTAGAGAAACTTTGATATGCATGTTAGCATCAATTTATGGGTAGGTTTTAGGTGCCTGTATATTTATAGGGATATTTCATATGCTCTTTTAGAGAGCAGAGTCTATTTAAAAGACTAACAGGGAATTTTCCATGGAGGGAAAGGTTTGGTAGCTTTGCAAGACAGTCTACCTAAAAGAGACAGCTCTCACTAGTCATTGAACACATGAAATTACCCAAAGCGCAGTGATCATGGAAATGGCTTGTATTGCTTTTTTTACCATACCATGGATTGATTTATTGATGGTATTGAGCCCATTAATTATGATATTTGAAAACTGCTGCCTTCTCTGTGTCCACATTGCATGTCTTAAGCAGGGCTGAACTCCCACAAAAAAAAGCACCATCTAGTTACTTCCCAGAAAGATAAGATTTGTCATGTTCCTGAACAATCAAAATGTTGTGGGGAAAGTAAAAAATACTATAAAAAACCTCAGCCAAACCCCAACAACTACTTACCACATTTTTCTACCACAATGTAGGTGGAGAGCAGGACTCTATTCTGTTACAGCCTCGGGATTCAGAGAGAGAAAAATGTGGGAACTATAAAAATAATGCCAAGTGATTTTTCTCCCTACTTCCACAATAAATATACTGGTTGTGCAGTAAATATGCTGGTCATGAAATAGCTGGTTGGGACAAGAGCATGTACAATAGTCATCTGCTGTTAAAGAAAACTCTATTTTTGTCCTAAAGAACGGAGAAACTGTTCATGAATAGTCCGTCCATGTGAAAATGTAACCCAGGAAGGCCTACCATGCAAGGTCCATATGCCCTAAAATGTTTCTTTAAATAAATTCAGCCCTAGGGAGGCTACAGCATAGAATGGCACAGAGCAGTAAGCAGTAAGTCGTTTCCCTGTGTTTAACTGGTGGTGATGCCACCCCTATCCTATTCCAGGACTTCTGCACATCATATTGGCACAAACAAGGAAACAGAAAAGACATAAAAGAAAACTTTCAGAAACTTTTCCTGGTTTAAGATGTTGAAAATCCAGGCCTAGGTGTTTTTGAGAATAGCAGATTAGCTGGACCTTTGACTGCTCTTTTCCCCTTCTCCTGAAGTTTCTGTTAGGAAACATGTTCCCTTTGCTTATGTATAGATTCTGCTTCAGCTGTTAAAAATCATATCCTAAGGTGAAAAATAGATTTCAGTCTATGCTGGCATTTGTGACAAGGCAGCAGGTTTGGAGCAATAATACATAAAATTCTTTTTAGCATCCTTTTCCTATTTTAACACAAACCTTCCCCAAGAATTATGATGTAGTGGAGGCTGCATTCAGCAGCAGGGAGTCACTAATGACCATTTCTCTCCTCACTAGTAAATAGCATGGCAGTTAATGGAAATTACGTTTGATTGTTTCTCAAGACAGCTGAATGAAGAAACCAGCCAAAGATACATTTAAATCTTCTCTCCCTTAATTAATATGCATCTGGCAAACACATAACACTGTAAATACCATATTATCTCTGTTACTGTTAAAGGAGAACAGTGAGTGGATTGATACTGACACAGATAGGGAGATTAATTAGCTAGATAGATGGTCTCCTGGTGTTTGTCACTCCCAACCACCATAATTACAACTACATTTGAATACTCGGTAGTATGCAAATCACCATTTAAAGTAAATAGTTTAAAATACATGTGTCTAAAATATTGGCTCAAATCATATTCCAACAGCGATATAGAAAGAAAAGAGAGATTTAATGCATTCTCAAAAAATCAATTTGTTTTAAAAATTGGGGGAAAAAAATTACTGTAGGGAAAGCAAAGAGATAGTGCCCCAAAGTTTTTGCTCCCCATTTCTCCTGTCATTTGCCTCTTTTATTATTATTTTTTAAAATATTTTCTTCTTTTTATGAGAGTTGATTCCTAAGGCAAATCCTCAGTAGTTTCAGAGAAAATTAATTCCTTAAAGCCTTTTTGATTAAGTACCTGTAAAATTGAAACTTCCAAAATAATATTGCTTTTGGAAACACAGGTCTATGACTGCTTAACATAAAGAAACTTCAGACGTGACCTTCAATGCAATATAAAACTGCATTGATTTTCCAGTCCAACATTGCTGAAATGCCCTGGGCTTTAAGAGAATTAAGTATGACACATTAAAGCTGGGATGGTGCCTTTTTTGGAAGACTGTACTGCGTGTTTTAGTGCAGGCATGTTGTGAGGAACTGAGCTGAAAACTTACTCCTGGCATGGGACTCACAGTGGTGTGACAATCAGCTTCGTGTGTTGGAAGAATGCCTGAGAAAAAGAAAGACTTGACTTGGAAAGGTGTTGAGCATTTCCAAATCACAAGAAATGTTGCCTTCAAGTGGGTGTAGGTGCAATACCTCAATAGGACTAAAACTATGAGATGGGACTAAGCAAAACTGTGGGTAACCCTGAACAGCATTGCATTGTTTAGGAGAAGGAAAGGGTAGCTTACATAAAAGTCATTTAAAAATGCTCTTTAAAAAGTGCTCCCAAAAGGACCCCCCCCCCAAAAAAAAAAAAACACAACAAACAAATAAACAAAAAACTGGCTTGTATAAAATGATTTTCTTTGTATCTACCAAACTAGTCTGGACACACTAGTCCTTCTACCATTTATGTATGTATACTATCCATCAAAATGGAAACAAGATCTTTAGACTTTGTTATTGTGAGATTGAGGATATGACTGAAGAGGATGTTGGTAGGTACAGTGTGATGACAGAGACTATGATGGCTTTTGAGACTAGCTCCCAGACCTCTATCCAGAAATTCCAGACAGTGCCTTCCTCTGGCTACAGATCCTACAGAAACATCTTTGAGCTCCCCTTTCTCCTGCTATGCTATAAACAGGTTGCTGTACCTTCACAAGCAATGCTGCCATACCGACTAATGATTCAACAGATGACTCCCAAACCCCAGCCTGACTAAATAATTGTCTGGGGCACAGTGACATTGCATGAGTGACTTTAATATAGATAGGTGCCCGTGTCTGTGAGACTAGCAATACCATTTCCATTTTATTTTCCCATCTCCAATAACACACTTCTGACGATATGCTGTTTTCTTCTACCTTACACTGCCTAAGACTTCTTTGTGCCCTGTGCTGGGACTTTTTTTCTCCTCCTCCTCAATGAAGAAACTACAGCCTAAGTCATCTCCATTAATATAACATTCTCCTAGGTTACCTCTTCCTGTAGCTGATGTCAGGACCTGTGCAGACAATTTTTTTGCACAGGATTTGCAACACATTCACTTTTAGAGTGTGCAGTCAAGCCCTGGCAGATCAAGAAATCCTTTTGGAAAAGGAAAGATCAAGAATCACGACCCTGGGGTAATTCATGTGACTCTCTGACCCATAACTGAAGACCTGTGATGCTTGCTTCTGCTGGCTCCTTAGTAGCCTTCCAGATTCCCATGAGAGTTTGAATTGCAAACTAGCCAGGTGCTAAAGAGTTTTGCAGGTTGGTAATCTTTGAGCTTCTAGGTTTCTGGCTCTCCACCATTTTTCTGGAAGGTTATCAAGGCTCTTCTACAGCTGTCTGACTGGTCAGGTGGGAATGCAAGATCTTACGGAGGTCCTCTTCATACAGCCTTCCAGGGAGTCTTCAGAGAAAACAAACAAACAAAAGGTAAAGACTTCCAGTTGGAAGATTAAAACAACAAAAATGCAGGTTACAGGGATGTGCTCATTTAAAACACCTCACTTCAGGAAGCAGTGAAGCAGCAGCGACCAAAGCATTGGTAGTGTGGGAACTATTGCAGTGCCCTCATCACCACAGGGCTTTGCTGCAGTATCCCACTGCCAGAAAAGCACATCTCTGATAGGTCACTTATCCTTCCCTGAATTAAGTGGGATATGTCTACCATCTTTCCCTGCAGTGAGATTGTATCATTGTCACAGTGTAATTCTGAGTTGAGTCAAGACAGAGACCAGAATTTTTTATTTAATAAGCAGTGGACTGACACTGTTTTCAGGATTTCTTTTGTTCCCAGTTTACTTAAAAGTCTCATTTGCATCGTTTTTAACTCTGCTGACTAGAGGTTTTTCATCGTGTTCCTGTTTCCTCTTTTTATATATTTTCTACAGCTCTTAGTTTCTAATTTTTATTATTTATATTCATTTCATTCTGGTCACAGAACCACACTGCTTCAGTTAAAGGCTTACTTTCACTAAGTAAATGCTTATTTCATAAATATTAAACAGAGGAATGAACAGTATTCTCATCAAAAGCTTATTATGAGCAGTATGTTGAGAGTTTACCCCGTGTTTATACACATTTTAAGATAATGAACCACAGTCAGAACACTTTGAACAGTTATGGATATATTACTTCTGTACCATTTTTAAAATACATATACATATATAAATTGAATATAATGTTGTACCTGCTTTTCTCCCTTATTAAATTGCTTTTTAGGCAGTGTGGATATTTTTCCACTTTTTTGGATTGCGGATTTTGCATTAAACATGAAATAGTTCCAGTCATCTCTCAGATGCTTCTATTTATTTTTTTTTTGTCTTGACTGATGTGATTAATAACTATTTTCAGAATTTCTAAGTTGGTCCTATTAAAGAACAAACTCTAGAACATATTGGTTACACAGTTATATCTTTGATTCTGTTTCTACATAAGAAATGTAAATCAGAGTCCATCAATTTCACTGAATTAGGCATCACTAACCTGATAGTTGAGCACTTCCTGGGATACACAATGTCCTCAGGTCAAACACACTTACAGGTCAGGGAATATTCATCTATAGTTTTACAAGTTCAGGAGCAGAAGTGTAGTTTTTGCTGAAACATCTGTCAGCTGCAGAGAAAGGACCCACAGTAATTAATTTCCCTCCCTGGATGCTATTAAAGATTACTTTAGGCACTCACTCTGCACTCAGATCTGATGGAAGAACATGTTCACTTTATTCATACTCTGATTTTTTTGTTGGAATAGGGGTGCATGACAACTGAAGACTTCTTAGTCTCAAGTACTCAACGTCTTGGGAGTGGTGAATGAGCAAGAACACCCTGTCCTCCTTTGCTTTTGCTATCTCATTCCTTAGAAGGAATATATTAGAATATATCTAGTTGTTAAATATACCCCCTTCCCGCTCCAGTGAATAAGTGAAATGTGTGATCATAAGGAAGCAGTCTGAATATCTCTCACCTGTTGCCCTTAGATCAGCATATAGGAATCTTCATTTCTTCTGGTATTTTGATTCATTATATTCTCAACATTTAGATTTCTAACTAAACATGAGTTGATTTTATTTCTGTCTCCTTTTGTTGCCCAGGTGCCACCACTGGCTGTAGCTAGGCTATTCTTCTGAAGGTAGTTTCATGTGTGCCAAGTAGATCATGCTGACTCTTGGTTGCCTGTGCACACAGAGTGGAGAACAATGTTCTACAAAACCCAAATCCTCTCTTTTCCCATATATTAAAATATAATACCGTGCTGATTTTCCCCCACCCAAAAGCCAAAACATATAAGGAATATTTTTATATATGTATATTATTTCTACAAATCTGCATAAATATGAGACTTTAGATCTGTATTTCTTGTGCTTCCCAAACTTGTATTGGATAATCATGGAATTATAGAATGGCCTGGGTTGGAAGGGATCTTAAAGATTATCAAGTTCCAGCCCCTCCCTCCCTCCATGGTCAGGGACACCTTTCACTAGACCAGGTTTCTCAGAGCTCCATCTAACCTGGCCTTGAACACTTCCAGGAACGGAACATCCACAACTTCTCTGGGCAACCTTTTCCAGTACTTCACCATTCTCAAAGAAAAGAATTTTTTCCTGATATCCAACCTAAAGCTATTCTCTTTCAGTCTGAAGCCATTGCCCCTTGTCCTGTCACTATACGCCCTTGTAAAAAGTCCCTCTCCATCTTTCTTGTAGGCTGCATTCAGGTACTGGAATGTCTCCTTATAATTTATGTATCCAAGAAGCAGGGTGATATTTGTATGCAAAAAGCGCCAAAGGAGCTTCTAGAACTCAGTGAACTGAACAAAAAGGGCATACATTCAAGACACAAAACAATACACAGAGTACATATTTAAAACATGTTTCTTAGAGACTGCAATATTTTATATTTGGGATTTTTTAATTAAAATCTCCTTCAAACAGTTTACAAGATGTGTTCCTAAATGCAATGAAGTCAGAGAGAGTGAATAATGAAGATCGGAGACACACAACTTTCCTCTGTGTTGACAAAATGTTAAGCTAAAACTAATTTAATTCACAATAACATAATGTCTCTGTTCATGCAAACACCTCAATTATTTGGCATTTTTGTATTTCCTCATAAAATAAAGACCCTTGCAAAATCCCAATTACTTACGCTTGAAAGATTTCATAGCCCAGCTCAAATAGATTAACATTGGCGATTTATAAAATATTAAGCACATAGTAATGAAATGATGTAGTAACATCTTGCAGTCTGGGGCTTTTCTTCTGGGGCATTATTTTAAAATGTGTATAGACGTAGTAAACTCTTAACAGTATTTAGAAGGAGATTTTTGTGACAATTTTACAATATGTTTCAATTTTAATATTTATGAAATATGCACTTACTCCATTAAAATAAGTCTCCAGGAAAAGCAGTGTGGTGCAGTGGCCAGGATGCAGACCTATGAGTCAGAAGTTTGAGTTCTATTTCTGGACGTGCCAGAAGGCTTTTCCTATAATTATCAGCATCTATATTTGTCTCTTTTTTTCTCACTCTCTTTTGTCATATATTTGGAAACTCACAAGAAAGATGAGAAATTATTTTAGAAAGAGGGTGTCACCATCCATTTTGGGTTGTATGCTGACATATGGAGAAAGTAGTACAAGTTGCCTCAGTACTTTAAAATCTTGAAATATTATTCTTTTATGAATCCTGTTCATTCAACTATATCCACATAGGATAACAGTATCAGTGAATAGACACCCAACACACTGGCTAGAGAGACAACATTTATGAATACATTTAAACAAAACATAGAAAATTCCCAATTTTACTCCTGCAGCTATCTCTTCTACCACATCACCATTTTGGACAAAATCAACCAGTTAATAAAGGAATCAGGCTTCAGATGAGATTTTTCTTAAGCCTGAGAGGTAAATACTGGGATTTGGGTTTTCCTGAAGGCTCATGTACCTTTAGCAACTACTTCATGCCTCAAAATTTTTTAAGCCAGTAACTGATGGTGCAGTATTTCAAGTGGGAATCTAAGAAAATCTTCTATTCATAAATCTTATATTATAATAACTATGCTTTCACCATTAGTTTAGAGAGAGAGAGAATTTTTTATCTATTATTTTACCAGGATAGAACTCCAATGAATCCAATTAAATTCTATTAGGGATTTTTACAAAGTACTATTCATTCACCATTAGGGAAGTCATATGATTATGATTTTTAAGTGGGATATCTGGTGGCAGGGGAATAAAAATCAAAGCATAAGCTAAAAGCAATAAACTGCATGGGGCTAAACTAAATAAAAAATAAAAATCTCTATGACATTATAAAAATCAAATATCTTTCCAGTGATGCCAATGCAATGAGAACAACAATGTTATACCCACTGTTGCATGAAATAACACAATTCATTGAAGCAATTTGTGTTCAATCTGTATTGTATGAATAATATATCAATAAAAAGATAGGCATAGGCAGAATAGCTTCAGTTATATTTCTGAAATTTCAAACATCTATATGAAGACAGAAGAATCAGAGAGAAATAATTTAAAGTGAGACATTCAAATAACTTGGTTTACCTTTGGTACCTTAATTTTCCTAAGCAGCACAATTTTCAAGATATTAGTACTAAAATCAAATTCAGTTACATAGAGTGGAGCATGGAAAGGAAAACCAGAATCAATTTACATTATCTTTCAGGATTTTACTTCTCTTAATAACCAGTTCACAAATATTCACACTAGAAGTAGGCTTTCCAATGTAGAATGTTAGATTTACCACCTGTGTTACACATGACTAGGTTTTCTTTTGAGTTTTTAATTGTAATTTTGATGTGCAACTGGACCTGATTTCTGCCATCCAATTTAAAATTCACACATGCTCCATTTATATTCAAGGTGCTATTCGAGTTGTTGAACCTAATTCTTCCACTAGAAATCCTTAGCGATGGTATCATAATGATCTTGATTGTTCCTGAATACTTTTCTTTCTTGAAAATGTATACACTTTTGTCTGTTCTTATCAACCCCTTTTATTCCTGTTTACAGTCTTTTGAAAAACAATTTTGTTTCTTACTATTATAGAAACTCTGTCCAAAAGCAGATATCTGTTTAAGTCTGTATTTTCTTCTACGCTGGATTCCTTTGTAGCCCTGCTGTTCTTCCACTATATTTTCTTCTGGTTTTCTGTTTCCAGGTACCAAGTACAGTTCTCCAGTTGTAGATACTGAAAATTTTCTGTGGAAGCCCACAGATAAGATGTCTCCATAATCTTAGAGCTAAAGGTAAAAAGCAAAGACTAAGAGTAAGACTTCTAGTAGGATTTTCCATAGATACCAAGCCCTGGGTCTAAATGCCTGCTTTGTAAAATATCTCCATCTTCCTGACTGAAGATATACAGTACTTAAAACACAACAGTCTGACTCAGTCTATCAGTCTTGTATTTATTCACAATATGTCCTGGGTTTTAGTTTCTGGACAGTTTTACACAGTACATGCCATGGTGGTGTCTGATCCACTGGACCCTTTTTGGCACGTTCTGATTAACTATTTGTAGGTTTGGAGTGCAGCTTCTATTCTTCCCTCCTTTGGAGACATGTCTGAGAAGATCTCTTATTTCTCCTGCTCATCTACTTGACAATTGCTGCAATAAGTGAGTAGAAAACATCTTTCAGAGAGACATTTGTCTTCTGGTCCCCTGTTTTCCTGTTCTTTTTATATTTACTCTCTTACAGATGAAAAAGCTTTAACTTAGTTTACATTTCATCACATAGTCTGCTTCATTTTCTCATAGTTAATAAAAAATGTCTATACTCTCATTAGAAATAGTGAGGACATAAGACACTGTCAACTTCCCACTGAACTGTATGGAAGCATTTTATGCAGTTATTATAACCATTCAATGAAACTCTGTAGCACCAAACAGGGATCTGAATTTCTTTCTATGGTTTTTGAAGTTGGTTTTTTTATTTTTTTTTAAGTTTTATCACAGCTTTTATAATATTTTCCAGTGTAAACAAATAAATTAATACCAACCTTTTATATAGATCTGAAGTTTCCTTTAATATGCCTGAATTACAAGAGGTTCAAGCTTCAACTTCCTCCTCTCTTGAGTCATTTATTGTTAAATGTTGTTGAGTTTTTAACTCTTCCACAGCCCTTCAACTTGTGTTCTTTATGACAGTATTTTGTTTCCTGGTTAATTTAGTTTTTCATGTGGGTGTCTCGTATTTCCCCCCATCTCTCTTTTTTTTTCTCTCTAACTTTTGGATGCCACTTTTCTCAGTCTCCTACAGTGGAAATTCTTTCAGGAAAACACAGTATATGTGAATGCAAATTGTTATCATTCAATGGGTTTCAGTGTACACATTCTGATTCCCCGAAAATAACCCATGCTAAAATATGTATTTGGCAGCACAAGAGTTAAAAAGCCAATTTCTAAGTTTATAGCCTCATTTAAAATATGTATTTAAAAGAAAAAATATTTGCAGCAAGGGATGAACTAACATTTAAAAGTAATTACTTAGTTGTATTTTAAAGTAACCTTGCTAATGAATAGATGCCACAATAAATTACATTTATTTTCAAAAAGAGTCAAACTACTCTTCATAGGGGGATAATGGATGCCTTTAATGACAGATCATATAACATGTGCATTCACAGATGAATATTCATGCTGCAAGTGTTCACAGACACTGTTAATATTTTACTTATTCTATGAGGGAGTAAAATAATCATGTACCACATCTAGTGAATAATCAAAGAGCAAGTAGATCAGAGGCAACTCAGGGGATGAAACTGTTTCAGATAAATCATCTGTTAAACAATTACAGCTAATGAGCATATTCATAAAAATCAGTCTATTCATTGATAATATATCAAGTGACTAAAAGTCTCTGTTTGATGGCTACATTATTTGCTATGAATAGTTCATCCATCTTCAACTGTAAAGCTTTATTTTTTTTTTTAAATTGTGAACAAATATGGCTGAAATTATCTCTGAAATTTGGAAAAACTGAGTTGTCTTCCTTTTTGTGCCAACAGGCTTCCTACTTGACTTTGAACAAACCATTTATAGTCAGAGCCTGCTGTACTGCTTCACAGTGGCAAAGATTTCTCCACTGTTTTGACACTATTTGTGATTTTAAAGGAGTCCAGAGGTATGTGATATTCCTCAGTTGGCTATGCAGGAAGATGGGTTGAGTTTCTTTCAGAAGGAACCTCATTTTGAGCGTTGCCGGTACCAACTGCTTGTCAGTGCAGCAGAGTTCTAGCATACCCTAGCCCTGTGCCCCTGCTTGGAGATCCAGCCGGCATGTACTAGATTACAAATCATCAGGTAAGCAGGGTGGGTGCTCAGCAGGTTGAGGTTCTGGTTTGTGTTCTTGCCCCAAATTAAAACGGTGGCATTGGTGTGTCCTTAAATCCTTGCTTCAGTTGGAAAATGCATCATGTTGCCTTAAACTCGCTTTTCAAAACCATGATCTCATGCCCAGTTTCATCTGATTTCTGTAAAGTGTCAGCTAGAGAGCCAACCTAAGAGCTGAAAGCCACATCATTCCCAGGTATGTTACTGCTAGCCTGACTGCCACTTGCATTGCAATATCCCTCAAGCCATTCCTTTGCACGGAAAACTAGAGGTGGAATGAGTGTTGCTAACTTGCCAGGTTGCATAAGGAAATAATAACAGGCAGGACTAGCAAGAGAACAGGGACATCTGGGCAGACACATAGCCTCGGACTGAGAATCGCGACTTGAGGAGAAAATAAATAGTTGAATTCTCTGCCCTTAGAAGCAGGATTCACTCTCCTCCTGGGTGAAAATGATTACCAGCTGTGGGTCATACCCTATTTCAGATCCTACTCTAGTCTGGTTTGCAAATGTGCTGAATATTTACTATTGCAGGTGAATCAGTGGTTGTTGATTTTGAACCTCTGCAGAGCTAGCTAATAGATACTATCCTTGATAAGGAGAATGGGATGTTTGGTGCAGGGTCAAAGGCAGCAAGTGTAAAGGATGTGAGAGTTCAGAAATAGAAATAAGCTCATCTGAACTGGAAACAGCATACAGAGAACACAGGGTACTTGAGCCACTATGGTTGGATACGCCACATGTTACAGAATACAGAAAGAACTGACACATGAGTCTGAAAGGTTCATAACAAGGATTTGAACAGAGCTATTATGTCATGGGTTTGGACTGTATGACAAAATGACAACAAGCACAATAAAAATCTGTTAGATAAGTGTATAAGTGTGTGGTGGGGGGATGGTCATTATAACAGGTTCCATGTGTTTGGCCTCCTAGGCATGGTATGTCTTTGAGGACATGTTTGTGGGTAGAATAACTAAAAGCATAAAGTAAGTGAAAATGCACTAAAATATGACTTGATTCTGCTGAAGATGTCTCACACTATACCAGCTTCACACCTTTCTTTGTTAGGGAATTGATTTTACATATTAGAGATACTGCATTTTCTTCTTCTGTCTTTTTTTCAGCCTGATGCCATGTAGGAAACTATTAGTTAAACTGTAGAAGATGCAGTTTTCATAGAAGAATTATAAGATTAGTAAGGAAAAAAATGAGAGGGAGCTCTAGAATGTGCTGAAAGAGCATTTATCTTACTGTAGAGTGATTACTCCTCAAAGATTGTTCTTGAGACAGAACTCATTAAATATTTTTATTAATGACCTTGACACCAAAAATGGCAGTGTGCTAAATATGATAACAAGCAGTTGTGAGGCCCTGACAATATTCAAGAAGAGTTAGGATGTTGTTCAGGGCATACTTCAGAAGATCACTGACAACTGGAGTGGCACAAATAGGGTTCAGTACAGTAGCTGGAAGTGGGTCTAGGGATGAATAACGCAAATTTCATCAATAAATTTTGAACTTGTCAACTGTTAAAAATTGATGAGGATAAAGCAACACATAATCTAAGTCTATTATGGGAATATATGAGACATCAGTCTCATAAACCCTTAAAATATATGTGAAAGCTTAAGATGTAGCATCTCCAGTACAGTAAGGAAAGTATTACTGTTAATGTCTAAGACCAAGTCTGCAACATTTTGTTCTATTCTGAGTGGTAATGTTTAATGAAGATGAATCCAGACTTGAACAGGTGCAGAGCAGAAAAATTAAAAAGAGCAAAAATAATTTTAGAGCATATCTTATTTAGTTCAGTAAAAATAAAAAAGAGGACGTGTTTGCTCTTTTTAAGTAAATCAGCCAACCTGGAATGTGAACAATATTGGTACAAAGGAAAAGGGTATAAACACAAACTGTATCTGATTAAGTTTGGTGAGGAAGTTAAGGGAGATCTGGAACAGAAAATATTTGATTTTTATCTAAGTCTGTTCTGTTTTAGGAAGTAGTTTCCTACAGTAAAAGAGAAAGTCATCTGGGCTGAAAGATCCCATCCCTTTGTTTCTGTGGGAAGACATTAGTTACAAAATCCTGCAGGACACCTAGTCTGGAACTAGGCATCAAGATAAAACCTGGGAAGGCAAGAATTTCTCACAGACTTAGGAGGGATATTGCTGTGAGTTGCTGGCAAAGCTAAATAATGAAATTTGGCACCTGTATAGACAACACATGTGGGAGTCTGGGGAAAAGACTGAGATGAGGCGAGGAGATTGTACGCAATGAGGATGTCGATAAGCAACCTGAAGAAAGAAAAGGACTGTGAACAAGGGACAAGAGGTGGGAAAGAAAGAGGGAGCAAGACAGACAGAATAGACTGTGGCCAACATACAACAATTCTCCTCTGAACCCAGAAAGGAAGGAGGGAGTGATTCCTGAATCCTGCCATACCTATGTTCACAACCTCCAGTTGCTTCATACTGAACTGCAGGTGTACATCGAAAACTCCCTTAAACCCAGAGATCTGGCCAGCAATCCTCATTATCCTGTCCCAGCTGTGAACACAACTGTCACTACAATACTTATGGTTAAAAAGGTTTATCTGAGTGATACTAAAAACCAAAAAAAAGGCTCAAAGGAGACTCACATTAGAAACTGACGCTAGAAAATCTGTAGTGACATATTGAATAGTTATTTTAGTTGCTCTGAAGTCAGGATCCTCTGAAAAAATCCTAGAGGCTGGGGGAAATATGATGTAAGAAAAATAACTCGCAGTTAATTCTGGTTTAATTTACAAATTGTGGAAAATATTTATTTGTTCTTAGTCATAATTATATTAGCTTAAGATAAAATGTTTCCTTCAAGACTAAGAGAGTTGAGCATTCTGGTGTCCTATTTTGTTTTCAAAGCAAAAACATTACTAAAATGATCTAGCTTTTAGTTGCGCTATTTAATGTTTCGATTTCTTGAACACTACACTGTATCCTTAGTCTCAGGCTCCAAAACCAATTTTAGTTAAAACTGTGCAGTTTTCATGAGGCATTTATGTTCTATAGACTACCCAAAATGAGTGAAATCTGGCAAAGAGTAAGGTTAGCTGCAATTTAGTTCAGGATTGTGTTCAGATAAAGCAAACCTGCTGTAACATAAAATGGCTGAGATTAAAATATAAAACACAAACAATTGGACAGATAAAGAGATGCTGTAAAAATTCTGAACATTCAGTTCTTTCTGCATTTTTATTCACTGCTTTAAAAACATTTGAGACATCTAAGGAGGTTTTATTTTTTTTCCACAGGGCAGGCAATATCAGCAGGTTGGTAAATCTTCCTAAATTCTAGCATGACTATAAACAGCCACAAGAGAATCACTGAATATATCCAGTAAAATGATGACAATTTATCATATGTCAGTATCTACCTTCCTTATATTTTTCCATCTTACAAAGACACACAGAGGTTTTAGCTAGATAAAATCTGACAAATTACTTGATGGGCATTTGTCCTTTACCCAGCAAGGCAAATCGTGCTGTTAACAGGCAGAAAGAAATTAACGTTTTTGATATCTAAAGAAATTCTAACATTTGTGCTCAGGCAGACCAGGTTCTGATATTAAGAATCAACTTTATGTATTAATTTTCCTTTGAAGTTATTTAATCCCTTTTATAATCTGACTAGAACTTGACATCTTGCATAGAGGGTGTATTTTAAAATAATTTTCTTTAATTTCTATTTCTATCTTTGCACTGCTGCCTTCTATTTCAGTAATCTTCACATACTTATGTGAGGCAGTTTTAATTTTTCTAAATGATTACCTGGGGCAGAATGAGAATATCTAGTTGTTATAGGTACCTACAGTACTTTTCTGTGATTAGAAAAACATTATGAATGGTCCCATTTTACATAAAAAGTGGTCTCTTATCCTTTTTGTCTTCAAATTTATCTTCATTTTTGAGAGAGACACTATCTTGATACCGCTTAACACAGAGGCCACCCTACACTTGTGTTTCTCCTGGATACTCACTCTCCTGCTGTCTTGCTAAAATGTTTTTTTTCAGGCTTTGATTAAAGCAAAGTAAAACTCAAAGGATCAAAGGGCAAATCTAAATGATTGCTGCTTTTATGCACACTAAAGGGAGAGATACAACAGACATCTGTCATCAGGGTTAGCACAGAAAGGAATAAAGTATTCTTGCAAGTGTGGTACTAAAGGATAACAGAACACCAGGGTAGTGCTTACTCCTAAAGATTTTTACCAAAGGTGGGATATCAGTGAGTGTGATATCCTATGAGTGGCACAAACATAGCTTGAGGCATAATCCTGCAGTTATTTCAATGAATTTATTGAATAAGGTCTTAAATATAAAGAGGAGGGAGGAGAAAGGGTTAAGAAACACAAAGATATCTGATCTGTTTTTCTTTTGGGCTTTATCTTTTATGTGTCAAGAATAAGTGTAGGAAATAGAGATGCAATTGCATGGCAAGTAGACATGTTCATGTGAGCTCTGCTTCAGGGACTGCATATAATAGTAGTAAGAATATACTGTAAAGGGTTACTCAGTGGGTTGGCAAACTAAATATAAACTCCTTGCAAAACTTAGGCTCAGACTTTGCTTGCTAGCCCATATCTTCATTAATGTAGCCTGTGCTAACCAGACAGTATAAGTTTAGTTGCTCTCAGCCTGAAAGCTGAATGAGAAATTGAGGAAGCTTTTTTCAAGTAGCTTTCCCTGCTCTGCCCTGCCCTGCTCAAAGTATTTATGCCTGCATATTAAATCCATATAGCTTGGCAAGGCTGTGTAATACAGTGTTGCTTGGGTTTCTCCCTCTCCTTATTTTGTATTCTGATGGATATGATATTCACTGGCTTAAGATCAGGACATTAGTTTTGTCACTGACATCACCAAGAGGCAATATTAGTTCCTAAAATTTCTTATTTCTGGCACTGGGTGCTGTTTTAAACCACATCCTCCTTCTACAGCTAGATGATTAAAAAGAAAAGGTACCCCTTGTGCATTTAGGTCATGAGATTCAGCATAAGTAGTTACAGACAGTGCCAAAGGCACAGAAAATTGGATGGGAAGGGCATATGGGGAATTGTCTTCTGCTTGCTGTCTCTGTCTCTGGTGCTTATTGATTTGCTACAGCCATGATTCCTATTTTCTGTGTTTTTTGTTGCTCATTAAAATTCAGGGAAAAAACCCACCATGCCAGTACCATTCCCAGGTGTGGCCCAGGACATCTGATTACTGCTTTCTGAAACATATGAAGTGCCTTCTTCCTCAGTACATCCCATGGCTCAGTTCCACAAAATTGTAGTTATAAAGTGTTACAAAAACAACAACAAAAAGCATTAAAAAAATGAGGACTTACGTATATGTATATGATGACTTATCAGTATAAAGATTTGTATTCTAACAAGGTCATTACTGGCAAAAACTTCAATTCTAGCAATATTTCTCAATTAAAAAAAAATCTGATGTTTAGTTCAACAGGTACCAATTTCTACGTAGTAATTAGACACATCAGTTGGTGAAATCCAATACTTTAGAAGAGAAAGCATCATAAAGACAAGAGCAACAACCATGTTTTGCATTATCATCCTACTGCCTAATTTTTCAACAGTGAAGGCTTTAACAAAGCCTTTTGAAAAATTAATCACTACTTCTATTCTGCACATAGATAGAATGAGTTTGGGAAAATTAAACCCTGTGAGTGTCTCACTATTTAAAGAATCATTATTGAAAAGCATGGGTTGGAATAGGTAGTCATGTGTCAAGGGAATACCCTTATCAGTATTACTTTCTTTGTAATCACATGTGGTATGGAAACGCAATTAACCATTGTGAAGTTTTCCTTATTTTTGTCAAAATTATTCTGTTTTTACAAGAAAACGGTAAACATGAACCACATACTTTGATTCAAAATATAAATTTCAGTGCAATGGAGAGTGTTTGAGGTGGTGATATTGAACACAAATTTTTACTTCAATTTGTTTTTAATGGTCCCATTTTCTTTCTTTTAATATTGATCTACACTTTTAGGTTAACTAACTTAACCCTAACTTCTTAACATTGTATCAGAGAAAAATGTGCAACTTTAATAACCTTAGAAATGTTTGGGCTGTATTATGTTGGTGATTAGACTACAAATTTAGAAGAGATGATTTGGCTTTTCTATGGGAATAAACAGAGATGTGTTAGAAAAAACAGAGCATCACACGCATCTGGCTGTTCGTTGCAGTATGCTTTTGATATAGAAAAGTATGCTGAAGTTCTAATGTTGTTTAAAGTGAACATGCTTCCAAAATGGTGGTGTAACTCTGTGTAAACCTTTCTCCTTCCCAAGATCCCTTACCTGTACCTTTGGAATGTCTAAGAGATAACTAGGAACTCATCTATTGGTTGTTAACCCCTTATTGTCATTGGTTGTTTGTAAGACCTCCTGACCTCCTAATGGTCACTTTGTGATCCCCCCCAAAAAGTATTTAAGCAGTTACCAGAACAATAAAGCTCTCTCTGCCTGCTCTCCCTGCTTGCTGTTGGCATCCTAGTCTCTCTGGGGGCCATGAGGCATCGCGAGGTGGGGGGGCCAGGGGGAGGGCACGCAAGGGGTAAAAGGAAAAGCCCTTTACCTGGGGTTCCCTCTCCCCATCCACCTTCAACATTCGTCAGCTGTTTAGCACAGTAATGTTGTAAAAAGACAAAATATTTCAATAACTCAGTTGCTCTCAATGATTCTTATTCATATGAGCAAACTATCTAGTGCATGCCATGAACCACAAAAAGCTGGAGACAACAGGATTATTATACCAATAGAAAGTAAGCTCTACCAATGTGTTTTATATATAAATTGGAGATTCACATGCATTCACTCTGCAACACACATCACCAGACACACACTGGAGTGGGACAGACTCTTACTGTGGCTATCAGTAAAAATTCCATCTGTGGCTGATTTTCAGCAATCAAGGATCTACTTCATTGTCCATCCAAAACACGTAGGCAGGTCTGACTGGAGGAAGCAAGAGTAATTCAGAAAGTTAGTGACAGAGATGGAGGGACTATCTGCTTCCTCCTTCAGTATTTAACAAATCTCCTCTTGGAAAGTTCTGAAAAGAAATAGAGCAAGGAGAGACAGGTGGGCTTACAGACATGCATTCTTTATAGAACCCAATTTCATCTTCAAGGGCTGGATCCTACGCATCTGCCTCAAGACATGCCTTTAGGATGTGAAAGTCTTTACAGCATGTAGCTTGCCCCTTGGCCAAGTAAAAGACATACTTAAAGAAAAAAAAAATCTCCTTTCCATCTATGTCCTCTAGGAAAGGAATGCACAAAAATAATTTCTGCTGTTTCAGCCTTGAAAATAGCTTTTCAGTCCTAAACTCAAAACAGACAGCAGATATTCTAAAACACGAGGCTTCCTACAAGATTGCACCTTTTTTTCTATGTAGTTGGTAAGCTTTGTCTGATGCTATGTTTGTAAACTAAATTACTGAGGCTCATGCAAGTAACTTAGTACCTTGAAGAGCTGATTGAATGGCTGTATGAATGAATTAATATAAATGCAGTGGTGGCATAGCTTGGTAAATCCACCTCAACACTTCAATTTTATTTATTTCTTGTTAGGCTGAATGCTTTTGAGAAAACTACATGGCAAGCCAGTGCTGGCTTAGGCATCTCCAGCTGAAGACCCCTGCACCTTGAGAAGGCCATGATTCTCTGAGATGAAAGGGCGTGCTATAAGGAAAAAGAAATACAGATCCAGAGCGAGTCAAGCGGTACCAGTCTAGTTGCAGCACCATGAAGTATTTCCCAGTTCCAGCTGTCCACTGCAAATAGTACTCTCCTGTGTTCATACAGTAAAGTTACTGTGTTCAACTCATTCTCTGATAAACTGTGTTGTCGTATCTCCATGGAAAAATATGGGGAGATTTTCATGGTCGGAGAAGAGTCTGAAGGCTTTCTCCCAGTTGTCACTTCTAAGAAGGTAAAATTCATGCCCAGTTAATTCAAGAGGAGTGTCTGCTCCTTTCTTTTTTAATAATAAAGTTTTGCACAATTTTAAGTTGTGCTCCAGGCCAGAGCCAACAAATTTTTACCTTGGTTTGATACAAGTTTACCAAAGAGCTTTTTAAGACTGCTGGAGCAATGCTTATTTTTGGATCAGAGTCTAATTTAGTGCTGAGTCACAGGTGTCTAAGGATGTCCAATTTTGTCTCTACCTATTTAGGTTTTACTCACTTGCTTTAATTTATGCAAAAATTGAAAAAAACCAGTAGACAGACATAGCACAAGCATGCTGGCATACCTTGGTGGTGTCTCAGCACAAAATGTCAAATCTGCTTTCATCAACATGAAGCCATCTTTCTGACTGTATCTTTCTATAAAAGGACTTAGCATACAATTCAGGAGGACAATGGGCTGCAGTTTATTGCTGAAGTGGAAATAACACTGGAAGTTCAACAGCTAATTTAGCTTGCTACCATTTCTTGGCACCGTTTTTTTTGGTAGTTGATGTAGTATCAATAAAGTGTTTGGGCAAAATGATGGCCATCCCTACAGGAAGAAAACATGTAAATGATAGATGTTACCTAGATACATCATCTCTTATCTAGACAAGATGAGCTGCTAGGTGATAGGCGTAATGCTGAGGCTTTGCACTGTGCTGGGCACGAAGGTCAGGTATGAGCTCTAAGTAGCAATGCAATATGAACAGCAGCAGTAATAATCATCCTTTTGGCATTAGGATTTTGGGCCTAGAATGTGGAAAAGTCCACTTTGTTTTCCAGTATAATCCTAAAGCAGAGCATCAGCAAGACTTTCAAAAGTCCCAGTAAATTTGAGCCAATGGGAAGCATAGCTAAAAAAAAAATCTCATTCCTTATTTATAGCTTTGCACGTGTTACTGAATGAAGTAAAAGTCATTTAAAATATAAGCAATCACATTTAGTATTACTGAAAGACAGAAGCAATACACTGGTAACATACCTTCGAAGTAAACTATTAAGTGTAGAAGTTTCAGGATAAACATCAGAGCAGGGCTGAGCTTTGCTTCACTCTGAAAAGTCATCCATCTCATGGCCGTGTCTCTGAATCAGATATTTTAATCCTCTTAGAAGACTTAAAATGATCCACTCTGAGAGAGTTACTCTGCCATTTCTATATTTAACTAATAGCAAAACATTGACAGAAAATTCACACTGTTCACAAAATTCTGATAATGAATCTCCTAATGAGAGAAATTTGCTTATTTTACTGGCAACCAAGGAAAGAAGACTTGTAAAGTTTAGGTTAAGACTGTTGAAGACAGGCGATAGATTTCCTTACTATTGAAAAATCTGAATGATTTGATATATATACGTAAAAGAACAAAATAAAAACCTGGCTGGACTTCTGATTCAGATATGCTTGACAGAACAGGGTCCTACTTTTACAAGCTTTTTAATTTCACTGGTATTAACATGGAAGTCACAAACACAGGGACAAATATAGAATAATTACTATGGCAGCCAATTCCACAATCATCACACTTTGGCCCCAGAGTCAAGTGATAATTACTAGACTCAGGCATGCTGTCTTGCTCAGACTAATGGATTTCACTCAAGTACCTGTGCACCCTTTGTCATGTCTACATTGCTTGTGAACATTTACATGTGCACTTTTTTTTTTTTTTTTTACCAGAATAAATACATGACAAGTAGGACAGATTCAACCTGCAATGCACAGGCAGCCTTGCAACTAAAATTTTTCTTTGGTCACTGGTACAATAGACCAAGGTATATTTTAGTAACGTTTTCCTGGTTATACTGTCACCATGCAGACTTTACTACCACTTAAAATAGCAGTGTATGCCAGACTCCTGACCTACGAACCAGGACAGCGGTCCTTTGATTTTGCACCATTGATACAGTAATGTCATACTGTTATTTTTAAACACTTGGATCATACCATGCCACTCAATCTGGTATTAGCAAAGCTTGCCTAGGAGATTTCTTTTCTTCTGCTGCTCCACTAAAGCAGTTCATGCTGCTTTTTCTGTCTTTATCTCAGCACTAGCATTTGAGATGCAACCAGGGAAAATGTGTTTTTGTTTAACAATAGACTTGATTTCTAGATATTTTTGAGACTGATCATTAAAAATTATTAGAAATAGCAAGTATCTTTACCAATATAAAAGAAATAAGATCAAGATTAAAGGAAATCAATTTTCACCTCTTTAAGAGAGTACCATCTTAGCAGTGGAAATAGTATTACATTCAAAGAAAAAGGTGTAGCTTTTCTATGTCAGTCACTGAAGCCTGAAGATGCTGCAGAGATTTTACATATCAGACTTTGAAAATAAAGTGCATAATCATTCAAATACAGTCCAACAATGCATTCACATAATTTGAATTATATACTCATAAAATTTCTGACCACTGATCCACAGCCAGATCTGGTTAAGCTGTTTTGTAATGACTAGCCACAGAACTGTAATACACAGCCTCCCTTTCCCTTCAATTAAAGAAGTCAAATAACCCCAACACTTAAAATTAGTGTATAACTGCCAGGGCTGTTTAGCAAGCCTGACATCAGCCCCACTCTGGCACGAGTGGCAGAGCTTGGTTTCCTAAAGTGGCATCCTCAGATGCACTGAGTCATCTCTGAACCTGTGGGTGAAGACGATAGTGATGACAGTGCTCCTGAAAACATTTCTAATTCCCACCCAGTGAACAAAGATCCCTGCTTTGTTTGGCATGCACTAAGTGAAGTTATGCTGAATCTCAGGGGAAGGAGGCTCTGGAAGGCTGACATCTTCAGCAAAAATGTGTATTTTTCTTGCCATCTCAGAGAGGTTTTCGAATCAACTCTGCCTTCTGGCCTTAAGTGACAGAATGACTCTCTTGTTTATGCAGTAAGAGGCTAGTGCTCATGCTGAAAGGACTGCCTTTGTTTTCCATTGATCTGTGCTCCTGTTGGGGTCTGTGAAGGGGATTTTCCAGGCAAAGAGTCCAACAACCCATATTTTTTTTCTTGGTCTGTCCTCACCACCATACCGCCACCCTCATTTGCAACGCTGGGAGGGGCATGTCATGATACATACCAGCGTTTCAAGCACCACATGCGGCACTTTGCAGGAGGTGAAGATTGGATATCTGATGTGAAGGGGCATATGGGCATCTCAGAAAAGGGAGAGATGAACTGCAGAGAGACCTTGTTATCCTTCTGCAGTCCTCTTAAACTCATCCCTTCTTATGAAATGGGTCATGAAATATAGTCATTAGAAGTAGCCTTATACCACAGTAGTAGTTGATATTTTCCACTCTCTTGGTGAGGACAGCAAGTCCTATTCAGTGGCTGTTTCTACAGCAGCAGTATTTCCCATTCTCCTATCTTCTTGAATTTCTGGTGGTGCATGCTTCTGCCTGCTGGGATTGAGATAGCTTTGTCTGATGCAGCAGTCCCAGCAGTGGCAGTTCCAGTTCCATGCTTTAAGGCATCCTTGCCACCAATATTATGGAGCTACTTGGGTCCCTACAGACAAAAAAGACTACAGTTTGAAAATCACCATTGTAGGTTTTAATACTGCATTCATGCCACTTGCAAACATGGAACTTACAAATGAATTATTGAAGCACAGTAAAACCTCCAGGGATTGAAGAAACCTAGCAGAAATTCCTGCTGCAATAAAAAAAATCACATACTCTGTCATTTTACAGTCTCTACAGTTTTGTGGCATGGCACAATACTTACTTTAAAAATGTTTCCCTATTTTTGTATAGACAAACAAGCCACAGTCCTCACAGGTTTTTCTTGGAACAGAGCTTACCAATGAGAAGTTTGGAATATGAACCTCTCACATCAGTTTTGCCTCACCTATGTGTGACTCAGTTGTGGACCTTAAAGGGTCAGGTCTCTTTTTAGACATCTTTCCAATAAAACAATTGAACTGTTGCAGAATTGAGATTTAGGTCATGTGTGGCTCTACCATGTCAGTAGCTTCAGTATCCATCACTGCATTGATAATGGATACACAGATAAACTTGATATACAGACGTGCTCTGTTTGCTGAGACACTGAACAAAATGTTCAGGGTTATAGCTCCTGTCTCTAAATTAGGGAGCTTCTCACACTTGGCCATATATTTAGTGCTGATGGAGGAATTACACAGGACACTTAGGTAAACAGACTTATATGGCAGCAGTAATTAGGGTTCCTGAAGTAAGCATTGATGATAATGTTCCATGGGAACTGCAGAAATGTAGGTTACTCCAGACAGAGTACTTTCTGATGTTCTCCACTATTTCAGAAAATTACTGGATGACAGAATTCCCACTTAGCAAAGAAAAAGGGGTAAAGGACATTGTACTTACCTTTCCTTTTGAAAATATGACATGAGTAAAAAATCTCTCACTTCTTGTGCTTTACCCACAGGGCTTAATTAGGTTTGATGAAAGTTAATAACAAGGAATAGATAAATCTCAAAGTTTACAACATCTAGATTCTATCTGAATGAGCACCTTTTACTTCAGAGACTGTTTATTCTGCTCTTCTAAATAGGTATTAATTGTGTGACCTGCTCCCAGGACAAGTAGCTTGGGTGACCCTTCTGGTCAGCTTTGAAAGGGCTGTATTCAAGAAGGTATCAGGAAATACTTAACTGCAATCTGCTGCTTTTTAGCTCTCAGGGAAAGGATTTCACTGCATTGCTGTGTCTGGTGGATGAGTTTTCTCACACACCTAGAAGATTTTAAGCATGTTTTTTAGATGACAAGGACTTCTGTATCCTTCTGTGCCAGGATGACAAAATGGACTGTGCTCTTTCCCTGCAAGAAGCTTTGCCTTTGAGTATTTTCAGGGATGTTTTCTTTTCTAATCAAATGACTTTTAGTAACCCTGTTTTAATTAATTGCTTTCCTTACATATATACTGCAGAATGCCAGAAAGCAGATGGTGTCAGTAGCCTCCATCCTGGACACTTAGCACTTTCATCCATAAAACACTTCACAAACAGCAGCTAATCCTCATAATGTTCTTGTAGATAAAGCATTAGAGCTAGGTAAATAAGTCGCTGCCAACAGTTTAACAAAGTACTGGCTTCGATGGTTTTTTTTCCCCTCTAGTACACAGTTATTTGCAGAACATGTGGAACTGAGATCTCTGGAATGTGTTCCTGAGGAGATATGGCACTATTTTATCCCTTGACCACGTATGGAAATTTTATCCATCAGAAGTGAATACTGCCAGTGGTTCTTGTTCAAGTTCTTTGGGAAACCTGCAGCATCTTAAGCATAGTGGTTTGTGGATCAGTTGAAGAACTGCATGATGTTCAGTGACAGACTTTCCACTTTCCCCTCCCTCATACCACCCTGCTCATGGCCATGCATTCCCACCCTCTGTCTTGGGCTGGCTCTGATTGTTGCCAAGCCTGTCTGTGAACTGCCCTGGACCTCCCTGACAGCAGAAAGCAAAAGCAGTGACAACTCTGGCTAGCTAACCACTGTGTTAGCATGTTAAACTGACTCTTGAGAAAGAGTGAAGAGTACTAGAGCTGGCATGAGGAAGAATGAGAGGTCTGAGCAGTCAGGGGAGAGGCCATGGAGTGAGGAAGGCAGGGACAGCACCAGGCAAGAAGAAAATGGCCCATCTAAACATCTCCCAGTCAGGTCTTCTCTGCAGCGACAAGAACAAATGACACTTTTCTGTCATTTCCTTTTCACCAGCTAGGGTGAGAAATCCCAGTGTTGAAAAGAATCATGGAGAAAGAAGGAAATAAAGTAAGGATTTAAAAAAAAAAAAAAAAGAGAAGAGATTATTATAATATTTGATGAACAGGTCTCTTATCTCCTTTGTTAGAAGCAGGAAATTTTGTGTTACACTTTTTTATTTATTTAAGGAAACATTGGCATCTGCTATTTCCCATGATCAATCAATGCCCTCAAGCCTTTGCATTGCACCATCTCTGTAGTCCTCAGACAGAAAATTCATGAATGCAAGACAGATGGGACAGTCCAGGGCTGAAAAAAGAAGCTGAAGAAGAAAGTAGTGAAGTAGATAATTTCCCAACAACTCCTCATCATGTTGCGAATATAATTGAAAATCCAAAATGTAGTTATGCATAAAGTGAGGCCAAATAGCTATCATTCTATTGCTCTCTTTAGGGTTTTGCATGAAATTTTATTTACTTTTCTGGCTTATCAGCATAAATGCATGCAGAAAATAATTTTGTAAATCCTGGAGCAATTGCATGACAGAAAAAGTACTCAGTTAATTATATATTACTGGAAATATGTTGCTCTGGATTGATTGCCTTGTTTTGGAAAGCACTTGTACATGAAATATTTGATGAACAATAACAATAGGAAGCAGGCAATCCAAAACCCAAGAGAAGAAATAAATCTGAAAGAAATAGAGTGAGGCAAATAAAGTACAGAAAAAATAAAAGAGCTTTTGTCTCCAGGAAAAAATGGTGAATATTGTTAGTTAGTTGACTCAAAGTATATCAGGTTGTTGAGGGTTTATTTATTTGATTCAGGAAGTTGCTTAAACGTGTCCCTCTGCATCTGAGTAATTCCACCAGGATGTCTTACATATTAAAATTAAGCATGTACTTTAAATGTTTTTCTTCTGAAAGATATAGCACATAAGTACTGAGTAACACTTCTTGGTGTAAAGCTAAAACAGCCACATGTTTTTTGCCAGATGCAGTTCTTAGAATTGTTGCCTCTGGTCACATATATATGTTCTGGTTTTTGTCTGCATTAGCAACATCTGCAAGTTTTGCTCCTTTTAGCTGGGAGTGAATCCAGTACTCTATTTTGGGAATTACTTTGCTGCCAAAACACCCCTAGCAAACTACCTCCATTCATGACAGGAGAGTTCGTAATCTGTTCTTCTAAACTTTTCTTAATTATAAAGAGCTTAAAACTGTGGATGGTACTATTAAGTCATTGAATCTCACTATTTTTTAGCTAATTACTAACATTATTTCTATTTTGGGGGGTGTATTTTCATCTTTGGAATTCAATCAGATTTTCTCCTTTAAAGCCAAGATTCATCATTATTCTGTGCTAAAGGCTGAGTTTTAAACCATGCCAATACAGCTGGCATGACACTGGCCTTCCTAATCCAAGGACACAAAGGATTACCCTAAACGATAAACAGAAAAGATCACATTTGTTCTATTAATCAAGGTTTTGGTTGGGTTTTTTTTGTGGTGTTTGGTTTTTGGGGTTTTTTTGTCAAATATGATTCATACTTGCCTCACAGCAAGGACTCTGAGCAACTCGATGTTTCCTGGAAGCCCTTTGGTTAGCAAGTGCTGAGCACTGAACCATGCAGTTTGTCACCTGCCACACTATTTACAGAGCCAATGGATAGGAACAAAATAGTGCAGAGCAGCAACTGTCAATAATTCATACAGTAGTGACTGCTGACATATAAGATATTGGCAGGACAAATTCAACAAATCCCATCATTTCAGTTCATAAGCAGTAACAGGTTCTCTTTCTCTCAGCTCTTGCTTCTCCAACTACACATTTTAAAAAAAAGAAAAGTCAAAATAAATTTTGGAAACAAGAATGCACTGTGTTCCCTAAAAAACTTTGAACTGTAATGATTTGTGTGGCAGGAATTATGGAGATCCTACCTTCAAGAATAGAAAAAACATTGGAGCAAACAGTTCCTTGGGAAGAGGAAATAAAAAACTTGGCTTTCAACATCTCTCTCTTACACTCTTTCATTCTCTCAACTCCTTGAGTCTCTGATTGCTTAAGAAAAATAAGATTGTCATTTTATTTGTCTTTTTCACAGTGGGAATCAACAGCTTTTGAGCTTGTTGTCTTGTTTTTACCAACTAACAGAATCTTTGTCAAATTTCATTGAAATTCAGCAATGGATTAGAAATCAGGCAACCAGCTTGTACCTACATGTGCAGAATGAGTGAGGAAACAACCCTCACTTCAATGGGAGATCAAGCTAACATCCTCCCACTCAGTGAGATGTTTCTGAAATTTTACTCTAGGAACTGAGGCAGTTCTGCTTGTCACAGAGAACACTTCCAAAATCAAAAGCAAACTAAGGCAACTAAGGCAACTCTTTAGTTCATTAACTGAATATAATGGGTATGAAAATCAGGTGGTGAGAACTCACAGACCATATCACAGTACTTTCAGGAGAGTTTGTGCCATGTAGTGAGTGAGCATGACTCGACACAGGTGAAAGCTGCAGGCTCCATCCTTCAGGGTTGCCCACAGGGAGTGTCTGGGTGGAGTACAGGTGCTGGAATTGTTTGAGGCTCTGTGCAAGAGAGCCTCATACGTTCACACAAGACTTGCCCAACCTCACCTTCATTTTTTTACAGTCTTAGTTTAATAATGAATTTTAGACAGCGCTTGAATGAAAGATGCTTTATAATATCCCGCAAAGTCCTGAGTGGCTCCACTGAAGGTTTCCTGATGTCTTTGATGAAAGATCCCTGGCTCTGTAAAATTCTTTCTGATTAGTGAAGTCAGCTGCTGTTGGGATGATTTGGGTGGATTTATTTCCTCTTTTAAATTCAAATTACCCCCAAATAAGTTTCCAAGGCACTGCCTATAGATTAAAGGATAGGAGGAATGTGACACAGAATATTTCAGTAGAAGATTTTCCTCAGAAAACTAATCACTTGGGATTCTACTTCTGTTAAATGAGTTATCTGAACAGGCTCAGAAGTTTTAGCTATCTGACCCAAAAAGTTATTGAACAGAGTCAACATTCCATAGAAGGCAGAACTCAACAAGGTCACTCTGTGCCTTGTAAGGAGCTTTTGGGATCTTGGAAATCAGATCGTTTGCTCTCTGATGCCTTGGTGATGGTCCAGCCTTCCTCCTGCTGCATCCAGGAGGCATTTTCTCATTTACACTCAGGGAACAGGGGAGGCTCAGCAGGACCTGGGAGGTCTCATAGCTGGTTAGTGTGGCTGACTGCCCATTAGCAGTCCCCCACTGACAGGCACCTGCTGGGGTGGGCAACTGCAGGTGTAAGTGGGAGGGCTTTGCTGTGCTTGAGGGGATGCCTAAAAACAAGAAAGATCCTTGGAAGATGTAAGAAAAGTGTAGCAGCAGAGGAGTGGGGGAGATAAAGGTCCCGCAGTGGCAAAGAAATGAAAGGAGGGAGGCTGGCAGCTAGAGATCTCAGAGAGAGAAGATCAGGCAGAGGAAGAGCAGAGGAGCTCTGCAAGCACCTGAAAAGGAGAAAGCGGGTTTAAAGATTCACTTCTTCAGGGACTTGCATATGCACGTCTCAGGCTCATCTTGATTTTACATCTTTTCAGAAGTGAGAGCTGTGAATGAATGATGCTCTTCTAGCCTCTTGATTTATTTTGTTTAAAGGAGAGGTTTAAAAAGAGGCATCTCTTTCAGCACTTTGATATGAAATTGAGTAATTTGACAATAAGGGAGGGCTGCATTTAAAAATATATTTTAACTGGAAGGAGGCAGTAAATAATAAACATATCCATAGGTATGTAGTAGAACTATTGAGTACATTTTTGTACAGGTTCAAAACAGGTGAACTTTCTTCTTTCATAAAATGTCATCCACCAGTTTAAACACTTTTTATGAGTTAACTTTAGGGCTCTATGTAAATCTGCTCAGTATTCTGAAAAAGGAGAGGGTTATTAGTCTGGAAAAAGTGTCTTTACTTAGAGCTAGCTTTAGAATCAGTTTAAAATAGGAATTTTTAACAAGTGAATAGTATTCCCTTAGTTGCCCGTAAATTAGCTTTCTTTCATAGATACTGGGCAGAGCCAGTACAATTTCACTCCTGGAAAAAATTTTTTACATCCCTGAACAGATATTAAACCTGATCAGCATAACATCAGTGAATCTGATGAGATTCAGCCCACACAGTTTGTTCCTCCAGAGCTGACAGAGCTTTTGCTAGCCCTTATATCCCAAACTAATAAAAAAGAAAGACAGAATGAGCTCCCATGACTGAAGCAAATAAAGTCAAATACTAGATAATTTTAACAAAAATAATAAGGTTTCAGTCATTAGTGAACACAGTATTCTGCTGAAATGAAATGTTCTTAGTGGGCCAAGTGCAAGGCATGTTTAATTCAATATTATTGCCAAATTTTTACTGGCTAAGGGGAACCCTATCATCAGATCTTCAAATCCCTACTCATGTAGGGATTCTACCACTTACATTATACTGCAAATGTACCCACTTCTAAATAGTGTTGCTGGTGTCAGGTTTCAATGAAAGAGTTGCTGTGAATCTGAATACAGGTTATATTGATTAGGTGATTTAAATTTGAGCCTATGAATATGCTAATTTCTTTTATATTGCAGCATGATTTTAAATGTTTAATTGTTCAATTTACTTAGTGAAATTGAAATAAATTACATTGATTCTATGCAAGTTGGAACATCATTTTAATGATTTAATTCATGCAAGGCAGGCAGATTTAAAGCCTTTAGCTGTTCCTTTGTATCTTTGGCATTTGAGCCTGCTTGTTTCCCAGTCTTGACAGTCATGCTGGTAGGTCATATAATGTCGGCTGTTGCATAATGTTGCATTTTTCTTTTCTTTCCCCCCCTGCTAAAGCTATAACATATGCAAGAGATAGAAAGGTACCATGTCATAGCTCGTCTCTCTGCTTTCTTCATGCTAGGGCCACCTTGATCACAGAAATCATCATGGAGTGGGAAGGCACACAAGCTTCCTATCAGTATCAGGTCTGTAAAGTCCTGTGCAGAGTCTGACAGACCGGTTTCTGTACTTTCTGCAATAGCCTTAAACTTAAGCCAAATAGCTCCTCTGCATAAGGCATGTGCAAGATGCTTGGATCTGATTCCATAGGAGATCCAGGTCCTTTTGTCCTTATTCTTTATCTCCCATGCCCATGTGTGCTGGTTTTGGCTGGGCTTTTGGTTATTTTTTTTCACAGTGACTAGTATGGGGCTATATTTTGGATTTGTGCTGGACAGGGGGTTGATAATACAGAGATGCATTTGTTACTGCTGAGCAGGGCTTACACAGAGCCAAGGCCTTTTCTGCTTTTCATACTGTCACACTGGTGAGGAAGTTGTGGGTACACGGAAAGCGGGGAGGAGACACAGCTGGGACAGGTGACTCAAAACTGACCAAAGGGATATCTCACACCATATGACATCAGTATATCAGGCTGGGGGAAAGAAGGGGAGACAAGTTTGGAGTGATGGTGTTTGTCTTCCCAAGTAACTGTTAAATGTGATGGAGCCCTGCCCTCCTGGGGATGGCTGAATTCCTGCCTGCCAATGGGAAGCAGTGAATGAATGAATTCCTTGTTTTGCTTTGTTTGCATGCCTAGCCTTTACTTTCCCTGATAAACTGTCTTTATCTCAACTCATGAGTTTTCTAGTTCTCACCCTTCTGATTGTCTCCCTGATACTACTGATGGGGGAGTGAGCCAGTGCCTGCATGGATGGGTCTTGGTGTCAGGCTGCAGTTAAACCACGACACCATGCTTTTCTATGCCTTTAGTAGAGCTCTCATACTTCATACTTTGTGCTGAACCAGTAGAACTGCCATAGTTAGCCTATGTTCTGCTGTCAACATCACCCTCCTAATCACCTTATACCCCTATTCAAAACTTTGCAATGTTTTCCTCTCCAGTGTATCAGTGCCTTGTGATAATCTTAGACATTTCATTCAGGTATCCATTTCTATTCCACTCCACAATGGTGACAACTGAGACATTTACATGTTTACTGTGTTATAACATTTAAAGAACACATCTTTTTTTGTGTTCCATCAACTTCACAAAGAAGTCTAAAATCCAATCACTTCTGCTCTATGCCTGGACCCAAGGGAATGGCAGAAGTTGTGTCAGAGGAGGTTTAGGCTGGATATTAGAAAAAGGTGGAACAAGCTCCCCATGGCATGAAGCCTGACAGTGTTCAAGAAGCATTTGAATGGTACTCTCAGACACACAGTGTGACTCTTGGGGATGGTCCTGTGCAAGACCAGGAGCTGGACTTGATGATCCTTGTGAGTCCCTTCCAATCTGCATATTCTCTAATATGCAGATATGATTCTGTAGTTCCTTTATCAGATATTTTAAAAGGCTATGGCTAACATAGTCAGCTTTACTGTCAAATATATGTGGACAAGGCAGGTAACTTATTTTGTTGAAGTTTTATTTTCCAGAAACAGTAATTCTAGGGTGGTGCTGCATCTGTGAGTGGTAACACTCCCCTTTATATTAAAAGCTATAAACAGGTTATCATTAAATTGTTGAAGATTTGTGTACTGGACAAGGTTTTTCTTCTCCTTTGTTAACAGTTGTAATATGTCCCTTTATGAAGGCTAGATCAGGTGCAGCCCCTTGGAGGGTAAAGCAGATGGTTCCTGTCTGTCCAGCAGCTGGGCATATGTGGGTGGGAAAACTCTGCAAGACAGCTGACTGTGGCATGTAGAAGAGTTACAGCACAGAGCTGGGATCCTGCAGCTCAAGAGGAGAAGACAGGCAGACTTCAGAGTCTGGAGGAAAAGACTTCCTAAAATCAGAGGGGATTAGTCAAGTTTGTGACAAACTTAGAAAGTCACTGAGTTGACCAAAAGCAAACCTGTAACTGAGGAAGATAAGCTTATTTATTTCTAATCTTCTTGAATTGGTAATTTTGTGGGTTTGGTTTTCAATTTTGTGGTTTTGGTTCAAGGTTTAATAAAAAATTGCTTTCTGAGTCTTTCAGTGTCTTTTAGTCTTCTTTAGGGATCTCATTAGAAAAAAAAGGTCTAGGTAGTTTCATTGCATACCCTTGGCTGACTCTGGCTTCTGTCACAGGTAGTTAAGAGACACTAAATATTTCCCTTGCTTATATCTTTCAAACTGCTGATCATAATGAGTTACTTCAGTGCAACAAAAGACAGATTTTGGTGAAATTCTGTGTTTGTACCATTTGCACAACTTATTGACACTACTTTACAAGGCCTGTGTGAACTGAGCTGTATTCAAAAACCTGTGAGTAATGTGCTCTAGGGAACTGTGCTTGAGCAGGGAGGTTGGAGTCAATGACCTCCAGTGGTCCCTCTCAACTACACCTATTCTGTGATTCTGTGAACAAGCAGTAATTACAGCAGTACTGTTTTTGGACTATCTGGTCTGTTTGGGATTTGGAAGATTCTGACCTGAAGAGGAGTCTTAGTCAATAGTTTCTGTTCCTACTTAGATCACTGACCCTTTGCGGCTGGTGGTAGCAAGCCTTCACTGTCTTCTCCCTAAAAACTAAGTGTAAGTAAACCTGATTCAGATAGGCATTGCCTAGATGTTGCTTCAGACCAAAAATTTGCCCCTGATTTGGTGTTTGTTCCTTGTCCTGGATCCTGCAGTGTTGACTTAATCTCCTGGTATTTGAGTGCTGGTAGCTTCTGTGTCTTGCTTTTTGGTTTCATGTATTTCCTGGTATCAGTGCTGATGGCCCAGCCACCACCAGCTTCTTCTTATTTTCATGCAGACTGGAGTGTCTGCAAGGGTGTCTGGATCTTGGGCATGCCACTCTGAGCTACGCGTTTCAGAGGGTAGTGAGTGACAAGCAGCTTTAAATAAAAACAGGTAAATAATAAGAATAAACAATACATAGTAGAAGTCTATGTTTTGTTGTATGTTATAGTGAAACTTCCCCATCTGGTCCATCGTTATGATATTTATGAAACATATAAAGAATATTTTCAAAAATAACACTCATTTCATTATGCACCAGGTTTCTTTCCCTCTTTGGGGCCCAATCCTAATGGGGAGTTGCTGATTCATTGAGAGAAAGATCTCATATTGAGAAATATTTAAATTGAGAAGCCATCCTTATGGGTTGACCATCTTCTAATGTGCAAGTGAAAAAAGAAGTGACATGACCTGAAATAATTAAACCTGGGTTTGGTGCTCAATCTTTCAGCAAATGCTAAGATGATCCACAGAGACTCTGTAAACATTTGGTAAAGAAAGAAATGCAATGATACAAAACCGGGAAATGATAACAGCAATGAAAATATCCAGGTGGCTCATCTAAAAATGATATGTTTACAGTCTGCTTTTATGTGAAGCAAACCTTAACTGAAGGAAAAATAATCCAATATCTAGGTATTCTGAGGAATAAAGGAAGCAAATGGGCCATGACTGGAAAGAAAACAAAACTAAACAAGTAAGCGCAAGTAAGCGCACCTGAAGAGTAAAGAGCTGTAATGGGTGTTTAATGCATTTTGTACTCTGAGATTGATGCTGGTTGTGATCAACAGAGGAAAGAATACATTTCTCAGAACACAAAAGGATGGACTAAAAAAGTTAGGTAGGTGGAGAGAGAGAGAGAGAGAGGTGGAAGGAGCGATAGACACATACTTATATACAGACATATATGCAAATACATATGTACATACAGATACATCTCTTTAGATTTCTTAATGAGAATCTGCTGTAGTGATGTGTCAGTGGTCTGTACTGTATGAATAAAGTCCTACTGAGACATGAGAAGCACAAGACACTCTGTGTGCTGAACTTGTAAGCATCCATATCTTTGGTTTGGAATATCAATAATTTGTAAGCTTTTCTTTGTTGTTCAAAAGTTTATGAAGCGCTGTGCTGATTCAGACCAGAACACTAGTCCAGTACTCTGTCCCAGAAGTGGCCATAAGTTGATTCCTAGGGCAAAGAATAGGGTGAGCATGTGATATTTATCCTCATACATTCCCCACATCCAACTACTTGTAGCTCTGAAGATTTCTTGAGCTTGATAGCCTTCAGTGGAGTTTTATTCCAAATACTTGTTTAGATTCTGCTTGTACCCATGTAAAAATTTTGGCATCCAAAATGGTTTGATCTTTCTAGAAGGCTTTTGAGTGCTCTGCTGCATTCTGTGTGAAGAGCTACCTCCTTTGGTTTGTATGCATCAAGCTTCTGTCAGCTTTGTTTCATGACACCAGGCACATCAGTGATGCACAATAATATTATCATTTTCCCATATATATATATTTGCAATAGTGTTATGTTTCTATAAAAAGCCTGAATTGAGTGAAATTCCCAGAAGGGAGGGGAGTGTGGTGGAGAACTGAGCTTGTCTCTGGGGCCATAATGTTTGGACCCACTGTGTGTGGTAGAAAAGAGGATATAAGTGCAGAGCAGGGAGGCTGCAGGTTGCTCAGGCAGCAGGCAAGTTTTGCTGAAAAATATCCCAGGGACCAGGAGCTGCTAGGTGGATTTTGCTGCAATTCAGAGAGTCTCTGAATTGTCATTGAAAGTAGGTTTGAGGAAATGACTCACCTGCAAGGACACAGTAGGAAGGAGGAGTTATTTATGAACCTTTTAATTTCATTGTTGATATTTAGACTCCATCTGGCACAGTCACTTCAGATTTTCTCTCTTCAAACAAGTTAAGGATCTCTAGTTAATACTGCAATAAAACCTGATTTGTCTGACTTTAAAGGCTTTTGTCTTGGAGGGAGAGTTCATTGGAGATGAAAGCCTGGACAGATCCACCTCAAAGCTGTGGTCAATGTCTATTTCCTCAATAATACTTTTTAGTTGTACTGTATCCTGCTTTATCAAAATTGCCCCATGTTCCCTACAAGGAGATCCCTAACATCTGTTACTTATAGCTTTTTCTTATGCCATCTCTGTGAAAATCTCCTCATATTAAATATGTTGTAAATATTTAAAACATGCCAGTGACCCATTCTCTGCGACTTCTAGGATTTTTTTCAAAGGCTTTTTTTTGGTGCTGATTATGCTCCCTCTTGATATTAAGTATAATTTCCCCATATTTGCATTTCTCCATCAATGAATCTGAGTGCCTGATAAAAGATTAGAAGTGTTATTTTTTTTTTCCTGGTTTGTCTCTCCCTTTTCTTTCATAAAATAATGTAACATTTTCATGATTTGTAGGGGTCAGTAGGTATTTTGTGTCTAGAGGTAAAACAATCCATCTCATCTGCAACCTACCAATTAGTATAAATGTCGGTGATGACATTTTAAGGTGGCACAAATATTTGAAGTGAAAAGTAACGACTGCGTGGCACCAGCCCAACAGAAAAGTTTACTGTTCAGTACACCAGGCTGTTTTGAAAATACCTTGTCTCACAAATGCAGTTCCCACATTTAATCTATAAGAAGGTAAAAGGCCAGCCAAAATGTATGAGAATGTCTAAGTGAAAACTTCACAAAAGATGGTCAGTAAAAGAGTCCTGAAAAATTCTGCAACTAAAATACCCTAATGTGATGCTTGTTGTATAGATGGGGATATACATGAAGATGGGGATATACATGAAGAAGTGGTTCACAAATGTTCGAGCACTAACAGTTCCAAACCAATCTGATACTAACCTATATTTTTATATCTTTTCTTTTTCATACATTTCTATGTGCTTTTCTTTGTTACCAAGATTTCTAGAAGATGAGAAATATTTCTCCTTTATATGGCTATTTGCTGAAACCATGGCTACTCTTTCCTTTTTTATTTTTATTTGAATATCCTTGTTTGCCACCTTCTTGGCTGCCTGCTCTTCTATAAATAAACTGTAATTGGTATTCAGTATATCACATGTATTCAGTCCAAGAATTTTTGAAACAATTTCAAACTTTTTGTTTTCAAGAATGTACCTTACCTATATGCCCCATTCACATCCACCCACTCTCAGAATAATTTCTACAATGTATCATTGTTATAGCTTTCCTTATGCCTATGTTTCCTCTCCAAACCGTGCACTCTGACTTCAGATATCACACTCACTTGTGAGATTTCCTGAATGTCAAACCTTCTTGGTAGTATTCCAGACAGTGGATGTGACTTTGTTTAGAGCAATTTCTACAACTAACTAATGTATTTCTTAGATATGTATGCCTTTTTTTTTTTTCTCAGGTGCTGTCAGTGAGGTTGTGGCGTAATGGCTTTATTTCTTTGCAGAGGGAGCAACTCTGCCAAATGCAGGTTAGTGCTCAGTTCTGTGCTTATCACTGTCTTCTTGACATACTTTGTTTCAATCTGTAAAACAGTTTCCTCTTGTAGGTTCACTTTTATTTTGCTTCTAAATATTCCCAGGTTTGGTTTTATTTTGCTTTTAAACCTAGTTAGTCCACTGTGGCGTCAAGGAGCCAAAAAAAGAGAAATCAAAACTTGTAATCTGATCTGCGTACATTTTGCAGGCTGCCAAATTTCAATTTCTTATTCTGATATCTTTAAGTGTGTTTTCAGAAGTATTTTTTTTATCTCTGTTCCATGTCTCTGAGGCCCATTACAATCTGATCGTACATTAGAGATTGTAAAACCCCTGCAAAGAGCATGTCAGATTTGCCATACTGAAGTCTGCTATAAATGCTTCAATAATTTCTCCCTTTTTGATTTTGCATATGAAGCCAATTTTCTTGTAAACAAGGCATTCTTTTGGGGGGTCGGGGGAAGTATTTTCTTTATCTGTGTCATGGTTTGTTATCTTTCACCAGGTTTTAGGCTGGTGAGTGAAACATGAGCCCTGGATGCTGCAAATATGATTTGTTTTACCACAATATATTAAAATATATATAGACCCTCATTTCACTATGCCTTTCCATAGTTTTATCTCCTTTCAGAAGAAAACAAAGTCTTACCTGAATGACTTCTAAGAGTTTATTGTACCAGATGAAAATTCTAGATGCATTAAGTATGTTATTAGTTAATGTGATATTGCATTTTGTCATTTGACACCTATTGTTGAGTTTCATGATGCCTTTCCTCCTCTGTTGAGCATGCTAACTAACAAATATTGGTGCCAATTTATAAAGAGTCAATGTCAGACTATGTAACTAATATTAGCTGAAGCTGGGGCTGGAGCCTGGGCTGCAGCTGCTTTGTGTGTGGATTTGTGTGCAGCTCGCAAATGAGCTTCAGAAAGGATGGACCACTTTGTCAAAATTTCCTGACATCCCAAAACACACACCACAGTGATCTCAAAGGCACAGGCACTAATGACTGCACTTGTCCATAGTCAAATACTGCTTTAATAGCTGTCCAAGCTCTGTAATTAGCTCACTGTGAGGAGTGGACACTGAGAGCCTCATCCTGTCCAGAGAACCCCATTATATACCTCTTTAAGCCAAACTTAAGAAAGGACTTTTTTTTCAACAAGTGAGTAGAGTATTAGGCAAGTCAGAAGACATTCACTCCTCTTTAAAAATGAAATCCCCCAAAAAGAATAAAAAGTTCTTTTTTCTAGCAGCTATTAAACATTGTCTGAATAACCATGATCAGCACAATGGTTTTGATGAGACTCATCCCACACAATTTGTTCCTTCAGAGCAGACCAAGTTAACTGCCAGCCATTTTGTATTCATTACATCTCAAACTAATAAAAAACACTGAATTAAGTCAATCTCATGATTGATGCAAATAAAACCAAATGCTGCTACAAGAGAAATAAGATTTTAGTCATCATCAGTCACTGTGATTCTGCTGAAAGGAAATACTCCCAACAAACCTCATGCAAACTGGACCTAAGCCCGAACCTTTCCCTCTTTTTTATTTTAATTTTTTTTTTTTTTTTTAAATAATTGCTCGTGCAGTGTTGGCATATTTTAAAGCATCCTTCATGTAACACAAATTATTCTGTAGTGTGTCCTGCTCACTGCCGGTGTCAGTATGTCCAGTTCCTTCATCTCCATGGGTGATGTTTTATCTGGGTTTTCTTTAGAAATTGTAACATCAATACCTAAGCATTTTATCTGGCTCTCTGCAGGTCAGCTCAGGTTCAATCAGGGTTCATATTAGCAGTGGAAACTCAAGCATATACTTGTGTGATTTGAGCTAAAAAAGGGCAAGGTAACTTTAGAAGACTCTAATTCAATCCCAAAGCATGTTGTCAACTTTTTTCTAATACCCTGTAGGTTTAATGTTGGGCCAGAAGGATTTGACTAGAGGGAGAGTAATATCTGCTAACAATGTTGCTAACATATTGCTTTACTCATGGGTAATTTCACTTTTTATATTATTATCACTGGAGCAGATAGCACAGCCTACTATTAAAATTGGTGGATGTTGCCCTTGAAACTCCCCTCAGTTTCTTTTAACTTTGTCAAAGTTTTAACTACTGGTGTTTAAAATTTCCTGCTGATAAGGTTTCTGCCTCTGTGTGCTTTTTGTAGGGCTTGTTTAGGTATTTATTTTCAATACATTCCAGCAGTATTAAAGAATAATGCCTGGCAAGCTTTGGTTATTTCACACAAGTTAAAAAATGAAATGGTACCTAGCAGTCTTTTTCTTTAAGCACCAGTAATTTTTATTTCCCATTCCTCATTACCTGAAATAAGGTCAAGAAGTTTGGTAAGGAGAGACTGTTTTGACATGGAGGTACATCTTGTATTTGTACAAGGAGTGAGCTTTTTAAAAAGGATCTTAACGTATGGTCATTGCTAATGTGCAAAATTCCGTAAAGTTCCTATCTCTGGTGAGCGCCATCCACTGTGATGCTGTACAGCATCTGGCAAGTACAGCTTTAACCAACAGCTTTCTTGGCTTCATTTGGCCAACTGGACTGTGAGTAACAAGGTTGCTTCAGAGCTCTCCATGTTGTTGTACTGGAGCTCAGAAAAAGAATCTGGTTCATCTCAGAGAAGAGGAAACCAAGACTGGGGGGAAAAGGGGAGTTTGTCAAGGAGCTCCTTAGGAAAGAGAAATAAGGGAGGAGGTTGGTAAGCAATAGGAGAAAAAGATGTGATGAGTGGGTTGCAAAGACCGGGAATAAGGACCAATAGGAGTGGATGAAGAAGATGAAGGAGTCTGGAAAATAAATATGGTGAGGAAAACGGAAACTGATGAGCAAAGAAGCAGAAAAGAAGAGCCCAGACTGGCCAGCTTGAAAAACAGACCATACGTGTGTTAAAGTGCCTTGTGACATTTGCAAGATCTAGTTTAACCAGCTTGTATGAAATTCTGAAATTCTGTGATTGGGACTGAGAGGTATGTTCTGAAAAGGAAAAAGAAACCCAATAATAAAAAAACCTCAAGCATTTTTCAGACTAAATTGGAGAAAAAAAGTCAAGTGACACATTTCTTACTCATAATGTTCAAAAATTTTGACATTTATCCCTTTAAGCATTGTTATACCAAAAAATAAAATACACCCAAAATAAGTAATTTTTAATTACAGGTATAACTATATTATTCTGAAACTATGATAATCTAACATTTTGTAATTAAGAAAAAAAAATTCAAAGCACTTAAGCCACCACATTCCTCAAAGTTATTTCCTTTCAATACATCACCAATTTACAAGAAAAAAAAATTGTCATACAGGAAAGCATCAACTAGGGTTTTTTCAGTCTACTAATGGTGTGCAATTTTTCTAGGAATGTGGCTTCCTTTTCTATAGCATACCAGTCATAGAATTTGGGAAACATTTGGGATTTGGAAGAGGTGTAGTTAATAAAAAAGGCATCACAGAAAGAAAATGCAGCAAAAAGACATTGAAAATCATATAAAGCAGATATTTTACTGGTACTTTTTTTACTGTGTTTTCTTCATTTTCTGGATATCTGAGTTGATACCTCAGGGTCCCATTTGCAGAAATAGTGATAAGTTTCAAATACTGTTGAAATCCATGGAAACTGTCTTTTGATATAGTTGCTGTATACAGTAAATCCTTTGAAAAAGTAGGTCCAGGGTGTTTCAAACACAGCAACCAGAATTAGTGAGTATTTTTTACCTTAATCTCTCTGTGTTAGGATTTCCCATCTGTAAAACGGTGATACTGATACAGCGATGCTAATGCGTGGCAAATGTGGTATCTATCTCTTAATGCTGGAGTGCTGAACTGTAAAACTTCAGCAGTTTTCTTTCAATTCAAGTTTTCTTTTCTGGACTGAGTATGAAAGAGTAATTGCTTTCTTTCTGTGATCATAATTCAGTGGGAGAAAGTCATGTGAACAATTTCGAACCTCTCCCAGAGGAGAATTGGAAAATATTTTTAAACTACTGAACTCAAGTCATTTAATCTTTTTTGCTTACTGCAGCGTATTGAATTTTTGAGACCAAACGGTGTAGACTTCAGCTAGCTTTATAGTCTTGGTTGTTTATAGAGCATTTATCTAAAAAAAAAAAGTAATGCAGTGTAGATGCCTCTTAAATTTACCATACAATGAATAAACTTACAGGAATATTAAGAATAGATATGTGAACCCATTGGATAATGGTTAATCATTCTCCATAAATGACTAACACTTATGACCTTTATTCTCCAATTAGGTGTATACACACATAAAGAAAAAATTACAAGAGAACTGCAAATAAAATATTTAACTTAAATATGAAATAAGAACCTTTCAGATGTCTAACAATAGAAAACTAGCAAGTACTTTTTGAGAAAATGTAAACCTGAAATATGAGAAAACATTCCAGCATTGTATTTCTCCCAAAATAAAAGCTGCTGTGAGTTGATAAAAATAAATTATATCAAATGCTGATGCCATAATTTTTCTTCTTATTCTACCTGTGTAATGCATTAAAACTATCAATAATGATTCAGAAATTGTAAGAAGCAAGGCTAATTTGTGTTTATTTGGCTTATCATTTGCACAAATTGTTGATATAGGTTAAAGCATTTCCAAATACAGTCCATAGCAATGAAGCTGGTGGCCTGACTGCTTCTGATTTAGGTACCAGTCCTTATCTTTTTATTCCGGTGTATCTCTTTGGTTGCCTTTAAAAAAATCTCTTTAGGATTTGTGTCAGCTCTTCTGGTACCATGTGAAGGTTAGTAAGGACTCGGAGCAGCCATGTTACCTGGAATAACAGCAAAGGCCAGCTCTTCGGCTTTCATCAGCTAGGACAGGACCATGTGGTAGCAGTACTCTACCTTAAAAATGTTTACCTCTCTCAGCAAATTGAAGCTCAGTGCTATTGTTTCCCTACCATCTCCAGGGCTGGCCAGCGTTGCAGTGCAGTCACAGAGTTGCAGAGGTTGCTAGTCCTGTCTCAGGTGATGCAGACATCTTGACTCACCAAGGGGAGCTCAGCATCTGTCTTAACTCATATTTACTGCTCCCCTGGAAAAAAGTGCACAGGAGAGCCTTGATTTATCTGATCTGCTCCTGTGCTGCTAAAACAGTTTCCAAGAAATGCCATTTGTTATTGGTGTTTGTTTATTTATCACGTAATTTTAACAAGAATCCAAATGAACAGACTCATTTGGAAGAGGAACATCCAAGCAGTCATCCAAGCAGTCAAAGCAAAGTTTGTGGACAGAAAGTGCACAAAGTGATAAAACAACTTGCACACAGTCCCAAAATAAGTTCAGGTCAGGGACAGAATCAAAGATGTCCAACAGCTGTCACTTTTATTCACCATCACACCACTCTACCACTGGCTAGTTTCAGAGGATTTGAACCTCTACGTTTTTTTTTACGTAAAACAACAGCAGAGCAAAACAAAGACAGCTGAATAAGTGTAACAAAGACATAAGGTTTGCTGAATAAGTGTATCTGGGAACAGAATGAAGTTAGTTAGGGCTGGTTGCTACATTGTTACAATACCTACTGCAATTGCTGCCTGGAGAGAGTATGTTTGCAGACTGTGGCAGCAACAGCTTCTGCAAGACAAAGTACTGCACATTTGACCACTATGGTTGGCAGTTTTTCTGTCAGGTAAGCACTGTCAGAGAATAGAGTCTTAGAGCCAGACTTGAGACATTTTATTCCACTTCCAGCAAGGGTCTGTGTTCCTCCATGAGCTGGTCAGTGCAGTTGTATTAAAATTTTCTTCCATTAGGACACTACCTGTACACGGTAAAAGAAAAACACAGTGCAAATCCCAGATGACACACAGACAACCTGTTTCAACTCGTGCGATGACCCGCTGTAGCATCCTAGAAGTGCTAGGGAGGTACGAACAGACACCTTTTTTCCAGGTACATCCTGAGGTCCATCACATGTGCAGTAGAACATAAATCGACCTCAGGGCAAAAGAGAATGAGAGCCATTCCCTCTGCCTCTGACAGTTCCTTCGTGACTCTCACTTCTTTGTGGAGAGCCTTCCTGTACTTCAGATTCCAGAAAAAAAAAAGTGTGGATGCCCCTGCTGGGAAAAGAAGGCTCTGTAATCATCTCATTGTGAACAAGGAGAACTGGCTAAGGCCAAGCCATTCTTATTTTGCCCACATATTTTGGTATGGCTGAAGTGGTTTCTTTGCAAAGGTGATTGGCAGCTGAAGGGGTTCTCTGTCGCTGGAACTGAGCTAGAAGTGATCACTAAGGTGAACCTTTATTATAATTATAGGGAAAACTAAAAAGTGAGTGACAAGCAAGGGAGAAACAGAAGATCCAAAAGTTGTCCCTTCCTTCTGTAGTTTACACCAACACAAAAAATAGCTGCTTCATACCTCAATGTCTCTCCCATGGGAGCTGCAGAGGCAAAAAGCAGAGATTCCACAGCAGCAGTGAAATCTAGGTCAGTCAGTTCTGAGCAGGAGGCAAGTGCTGTCCTGTGAGCTGAGCTTGCCCTGGGCTCAGATACATGCTCCCAGGACACCAGGCTCTCATTTACCCACCCTGGCACCCATTCCTCCTGTGACCAGGCTAAGCTCTAAGTATGTTTGGGGTTCCTTTCTGAGGAGCTGCTTGTTTAAAATTCTTGACAGAGCTTACTTCTTGTAAGAAGAAAAGTACTGTTCATTTTTGAGCAGCTCCCCACTGTTGTTTAGGTTCTCTGGTCTGTAGAACATGAGCTAAAATTTCAGTCCCCGTAAGGACTCAAAAAAATTGAGCTTATCTCCTTTTTTATGACCTAGTTGTTGCTCTGGGCTGTTCTTAATAGAATTTCAGAGGCTGATTAGACTTCAATGGATATATTCCAATTGGACAATGTTTTCTAAACTGCCTATATATATGCAAAGATCACTGAAGGTTTTTTAAGGCTCTTCCAATTTTTCTATTCTGTTACTTTACCCCATAATACTTCTATTTCTGCCACTGTTCTTCTGCCTCTTTCCATCATTTTGACATGTCTAGCTACAGAAAGGAATTGAGTAGGATGCTTATCTCTGAACTAACAGCAGAACTCTTCTAATCAATTCTACTCTTTTACAAATGTACTTAATGGAAAACAATACAGGAAAAAGAAATCTGCAGGTGCATGTTTTCTGATTCCATATGAGGAAAAAAGAAGTATATTTGCATGGTATATGACTGCTGATGAATGCTTTGAGAGAAGAATATACCTTAACATGAATATTAATGATGTAGGAAAGCATCAGTATAATTCCTTTCAGATTCCTGTGGACTCCCTTTAGGTCATACCATCTTTCTCTGTCCGCTTCTCTACATTAATACAGTTAATAATCCTGATCTCACATTCATCTTTTGTAGAAGAGAGTAGAGATCTCAAGGCCATACCTGCACAGAGGCACAGCTTTTTCATTAGCAGGGCTTCGACAGAGTACCTCCCCCTAAAAATATTTCCTGAAGTGGTACAAAAGGAATGGCTCTGTCCTCTGACAGTGCATGATTTCCTTAGATTTATTCTGATTTGAGATCCAATGCCCGGTACAGAAAAATTAAATATTCAGCTTACAAAGAAAGGGATACAAGCCTGGTCCTGTTGTTTAGTAATGCGAATCAGGGAAAACTGAGTGCCATTACCCACACCAGTAAAGGCTTTATGTAGTTTAATACTGAGTGAAAAAGTATAGATTTCAGAGTTAAAACAGCATTCATTGTGGTCTAGGTATTTTAGATATGTCACATGACTGGAAGCAATCCTGCCAGGGAAGAAGTCTAAAACTCCGTGGTTGGCTACTACATGGTGTAATGCCTTGCATGTTTCTAGAGGTGGACTCAGATGCCTTCAGAGAGAGGACTGAATTTAACCGAGGTCTCCTACATGCAAATTTTCGACCTGCAGATCTGCTTTCCAAAAACAGAGAGTTGCCTCACATTACCTCTTATTTTGTTACGGAGCCCAGCCAGTTGGGCAGCATCAACAAGGTAGCTCCTGGTTTGCAGAATACAGCTGCTCAGGGCATCATCATGGGTTTGTGGGACCTTAGCCAAGGAGAAGCTGAGCACCTCCGGGCTTCAGGTGTCTTCAGGGTGAGTTGGCAACTTAAGATATGTGGAGCTTCAGTTACGGCTGTAGGTGCTTGGCAGACCATTTTGTAGAATAAACAGTGTCTAAACTCTGAGAGGCTTGCACTTTGGGCTTTGCCTTACTGAGATTGTGGGCAGTTATCACATCAAGACAGTTTGTCCTTGTGTGCATCACGGCTCATACCCTCTGCCCAGCTGCCCTTGGGGCTGCAACATGGTGCCCCTCTCTTCAAGTAGGCTTGAAATTAGGAAGGAGATTCCAAAGCCATGCAGTGCTATCACTAAAGTTTCAATCCTTCAAAGATATGATCATTGGAATTCAGTTATATTGAATTAAGTACCTGTATCCACACTCCCATATATAAATCAGCCAATATCAGCCAATGTGTTAGATGCTGCTGGCGAATAACATAACTCCAGACACAGTGGGGATTTTAACCTCCTCTTGATCCTGCAGATCAAGGCCTCTAGCTTGACTGTACCATGCATAACATGGAACAACCACAACAACAATAGATTTCTTCTACAGGTAATTAATATGCAATATTTTGAACTATTTAAAGCAATAACTGTATTTTCAGCTTTGCCTGATGCATCCTTTGCTTCAAAGACACATCCTCACATTTTGTGTTTTCCATTTCTCTCTCTTAGAGAAAGAGAGACCCATTGAGCTAACCAGGTCTGCAAAGAAGAAATGGAAGGCAAACCCCTGACTCAAAAGACTGCTTATAGGTGGGGAGAGAGGGTAGTTGGGCAAGAACCTCATATTTGCACACCACAATGCTGCAGCTGCTTTGTGGCATGTGGGGAGGAAGAGCTGAGCTGGGCAGTCCAGCTTTATCTATGTCCAGATAGACTTCAAGCAAATCCCACACTTGTAAAAGTTGGCTCGACTTCCACTGATCTTAATAAGAGCTAAACAAGAACATCAAAAGAGAAGAATTTGGCCTCACGAAAGGCAAGAAATAACCCATTTATGGGTTTTATTGTAAAGTATTAGCAGTTTAAAATTACAGTCATTGTGTGGCACAAAGAACATTCTGAACAATCCATTCCCTTATGGATATGATTTAAAATTAATTCATTCTTCCGCCTCACTCCATTATTGCCAGCAAACCAGTGATGTGGAATTACTTACTTCTAAGCCATATGGTCTTCTGAGGACAGATACCTCCTTAGCCTATTTTAATTAAAACATTTAATGTATCAGAAGTTAACTCTGACTTTTAATTTTTCATTAAATAACTGAACAAAAGAAAAAATGAATTTTACAATTAGAGGTTAGGGATGCTTTCTGTTATTTTTCTCATTTCCTATTTACTTTAAAATCAAAGGGAATGGCATCCCAGCATGTCAGTGCTTTCTAGAAAAGCATTAGAGTGTTTTGGAGAAGAGATAAAATGGCTTTTAAACCCTATATTTGATTTCTATGCTTCCACCTAAAAACGTAATGATTTAAAAGGATTTCTTGTCACAGTCACTTTTGCACATGACTGTGTGAAGAGTGAGGATCTAGATCTTGCTGACTCATTTAGCAGAGAGTTCTTGATTTTCTTAAGAGCTCAGGTTTTGGTTCTATTTTTATTTTGTTGTTCTGTTTTTGTTTGTTTGTTTTTTTCTCCCTGCTGTTTAGTTCCCTGCTGTCAAGAATAGAAAAAATTTAGCCCACTGTGCTTCATCTAACCTATACCCAGCTGAAGAAAATAGACTTAAGTGTAGTAGGAGAGTCAAAATACTACCGTAGTAAGGTTTTGTTGTAACATTTTCAAAGAAGAAATTCAGTTTCTTGAATTGAGGAACATTTTAAACTGTTTCCTGCAATGTATTTTTATGCAAAAAAAAAAAATATCTACATGAGACTTGGGTGGAATTTGGTATTATAATAATTGATCAGAAGTACAGAATTTTAAAATATCAGTGGGTATGTAAACTACATCAAATAGACCCCATATGAACTCACATATTTCCTTTCAAATGTATTTTTTGCTACCATTCCACTATTTGATATCTCATTAACTGAGTACTGTTTCCATTCTCCTTTTCTTTATCTATGTCATTTCCCTCTGTGGGAGTATATTGTTCCACAGAAGACCTGTCCCTGCCACTGGATAGTAGTGACATCCCATTTTGGAGGTTATGCCTACAATTAGAGGATGAAAATGAGAGTTCCTATTGGAATTGCAAATGGACTGCAGTCAGGATTCCCTTCACTCTTTTCTCACCTTTAAAACAAAATCTGTTTGATGTTTGTCTGTATCCACAACACATTGGAAACCGGAAAAAAAACCCTTCTGTACAAAATCTGTTGACTCTCACAATCAGTGAAAAATAAAGTCCTCAGAGGGCACAAGAAGTATGCAGAGGTTTGAATGCAGGCAGACATTTTGGACCTCTCCACAGTCCCACATCAATATATATTTATTTACTTACTTATTTACTTATTTTAAGGCAATCACTAGTTCTGCACATATACAGAAAACATTGAATTTGTGACCCACATGAAGGCATGAGATATTGCTTAGTGGTCACTTCCTTTAACCTTGGCAATTGCACTGAAGAGGATTAAGAGCATCCACTCAGTCTGTTAATGCAAGTCACCCTTGCAACTCATAGCACCCTTCTCAGAAACAGTGGTTGCTGATATCACTCCTCCAGCAGCTTTTCTGGTTAATCCCAAGCCAAAAATTTCTCTCTGAGTTCTGAATATGACTGCCTGCAGAGAGAGTTAAAGGAACAGAAATAATGCATGCTACATTTCCATTCTACCTGATAAGGTCATGACCTCCTGACATAGACATGGCCCTATAACACATCCTCTTCTTTTCTTGACAGCCCTTTGCAAAGATTTTACAGCCCATGCCTTTTGGCTATCATCCCTTCCTCTAATAATCCATTCTCCCATGAGGTGTAAGAGAATACGATGAACTCAGTACTAAGAAAAAAACCCCATGATATCAGCACCTGTAGGGAAAGAAATTATACAGCTTAATATCTGTTTGGATGTCCAAATGATAGTATCTTGGTTACTCTGCTACGCTGCATACATGTGCATGTTTATATTTGTTAATATAATTCCCTTAGCTGTTTAAAGGTTATGGTTAGTGCTCCACCTTTCTTTATAGAATAATTTATTCCTAGCCATGAGGCAGGCTCATGAAATAGCAGACAGCTTTCTGTATATCTGCAGCACACTTAGATCATAATCCCATTTTTAGGAAGCATCTGTACCAGTTTCAGTGTGTTCATGATGATGAAATAATTATGTTAGTATTAAAATTCACCCTTTGCCAGTAACAAGCTGCAGAACTCTTCGGTGCTCCCTAGACTAAGGTTCACAATCTGTTTAAGTTGGCCTTTCATTGCACAAGTAAACAGCTTTAATTATCAGGGCAAATCAAAGTATTCTTAGATCTGGAGGTGAGGTTGTATTAATCATATCTTACCTCTAGAGAAGGTCCAATCCTATCAAGCACTTCATGAAAAGACAGAAGTACTCACTCCATAATAACACTTATTAGCCTTCACAGTTTATGAAAATATTATGGGTGTCATAATGTCAGTTCTGTGAAGCTGGAGCTTCCTAATAGCAAATTACTGAGGGTCAGTTTATACCATCCAGCAAAAAGAACGGAATATATATATATGTGTACCACTTGCATTTATCACAAATAAGAGCTGCCACTGGACAATGTGCTTATGATATAAATGTCTGTGGTGCACATCACATGCAAGAGGCAGGCAGAGCCTCAGCATAACTGGTAAAGTAGCTTTGGACTTACCCCAAGTCATTCGAAAAAGAGAGAGGGAATTGCACCACTGAGGTTAATGGCTGAGACTAAAAATCCTTTCTCAGTTCTCTCCCTCTCCCAGTAAATCTGCCCCAGAACTCATTTGCACAATACTTAAGCAGAGGAAATGACATTGGTCAACAGGTGCTACACCAAATCTGAAATTTATTGAGGGCTACATTTATGGGTTTGCCTTGTCAAAGGCTTCCCAATATCTAATGCAGTGCTATATTTACTACATTACAAGTCCTCTATAGCTTTCCAGTTACTTCTACTATGTGAACTCAGAGGAGAAATAAGGTAGGAATAAATATACTATCACTTTTCCAGGTTAATTGCTCAAAATGTTAAACTTGCCACTCAAAATTTATGGCACTGGGAACTGAATTGCATGATAATATAAATTTCGCAACATGGGGTTTTTAGCTTCATGTATAGTGATATACTGCCTTGACAACATCCCTGTGGAGTTAAAACAATGACCATGTTGTTATATTACCTGTAACAACTTTGAAAGGAAATTAAGTGAAATGTAAATGCAGTGTGTTTGAATTAACTTGATTTATTAGAAGATGCCTTTGTGATTGAAAATAAATGGCTGGGTGAAAATTGTTTCCTATTCCCTTTCTTCTTGACATTTTGGGACAGAGAGCCTTATTTCCTTTACATCAGATTTTTTGCGGGGTTTGTGCTCTTTGTTAGAGACAGATTTTCAAAGTATTTCAGAGCTTACCTGAACATCTAAGAAAGAGTTGTTCATTTGTAGGTGCTTTCAGCTGTGGTGAAAGACAGACAACATGTGGAGATGGGAACAAGCACTGAGTTAGGAGGGTGTTGAACAGCCCCGAGGATGCACATCTCTTCTGTGTTGAGCTCTGTAGTCCGCTGCTTTTCCCTAGATTTTCAGATCCTCTGTTCCCTGTGTGTAATGGGAGCATGTACAGGCTATGATTCAAGTCATACCGAATGGTTCAGGTGTGTTACTGGCTGTTCTTGAGCTACTTTCAGTTTGATGGACAGTCAAATCTAAGGAAGAAGAGCACACAGGCATCTTTGGGCACCTGCTTTAGCCACAGGGCAGAGAGGCTGGAAGCAAAAAGCCTGAAATGAGTCTGTGAGACTCATTCCTTCAAAGTGTGACCCTCATGTGCCAGGAACCTGGTGGGATAACATCCACCTTCGGGAAGGCTGGGCTGCATGGGTAGTCCACTAGAAAGAATTGTGTGTGGATGAGCCCACTGTTTCTGTTTCCTCTTCCACCCCAGCTTAGGTCCACAGAAACTTATGGATGTTATCACAACTACAGAATGATATTGGTCCCCTTCATACCACTGGGGCAGTGGTTGGGAAAGACCTTACTCAGGCTGTCATGAATGTCTTGCCTCCTCAAGTCACGAAAACAGAGGGTAAATATATTTAAAAACCCCACAACCTGATATGATTTAGATTTTTATAATTTCAAAACCAGTCTCATGACTACTTTGAACCCCTTGGCATTTAAATATATAGGGTTGGCACTTACTTGGGCCTGAACACGGTTCCACACAGAGCAATAGAAAAGACACCTGAGACTAAGAAAAAATTTGATTCAGAGTGATGAGAACATAGATATTACATTAGTAAAAAGTGTCACACATGTCAGACATGGAAAACAACAACATAATATAGATTGGTTATTATTCAATTTCTGTCTTGTTCTAATGACTTTCCTTTGCTCAGTACCAATCCAATATGTACCATGCTGTTACTTCTTATTCTTAAATAGTGAACTGTCCTGAAGCGGAGGGAATAAGGAAATTGAGCCCATCTATAACACATTTCAATAAAGCATGAAGGTGGTATTGGTTCTGTCACCTGCAGATTAAAGTAGCTGGTTTCGTTATAATTTGATAGCATTTTGTTCTTGTTCTATTATTTCACTGTATTTTATTTAAAACAGAATGAATTGAAGATATTTAAAAATACATTGCCATTGTAGAAAAATGCAATTACATTAGCCTTCTGCTCATGTACTTCTCTCTCAATGTCAAAATTTCTCAGTTTTAATGTAGGTTTTACTTTCCACTTAAGAAAAGTGGGTATAGAGTTTCTTTAAATGGCCTGTAGATTCTCCTTTTGTTTCTGTCCTTGCAAGTTGCCATCATAGGAAATTAGTCTCAGAACCAATGATGAAATGTCCATTTATTTCAGTGGGACAATGTCTGGGTTTAATGTTTGCTGCCTGACATCCTAGAGGTGTCTGAATTTTGTAGATGGATGAAATTAAGCTTTTTTTTTTTTTTTTTGAAGAATAAGCTGGTGATTTGGTTTAGTACTTTAAGCCTCTTTAGAAATGCCATGAAGGGCCTCATCGAAAAGCCTCTTGAAACAAATGGCAAAACACTCTCGTACATCAACAAACTTAAGCCCACGCCTCACATCTCTTAGTAGCTTCAGAAACAGTACTAGACTCAGATTTACAGAATCTGGCATTTCTGAATTCACTGCTTTGTATCTCCAGTTACCTGAGTTGGTTTTTTTCTCCTGTGGGACATATGAGAAGTTGAATCAAACCACTGTCATTATCTATTCCTGTAAATTATTGATATATGAAATGCTGATGCTTCAGGCTGTGGTTACAGTAAGCATTAAAACTTCCTGGAGTATTATTTTACTTACTGACTTCTGTCCAGTATTTTGGACTTGTTCACTTCTAGAACAAGTACTGATGGAGATCAGTCTTACTCGTGCATTTATGATTATTTGCATTAATTTCAGGAACGTCAGAGAAAATGCCATGTTAATTATTGATTTCACGCAGGAAAAAGCAGTACTTTCTTTCAACAACAAACATCTCTGCAGCTACAGTTAAATTTTAAAGTAAAATTTTAAAGCATGTGTTTACCTATCTGCACAAATCCAGAAATGTTTTTGTTAGAATTCATCAGCAGCCCAACCATTCTTCTCTCTACTGTTCTGTTGCCCACAGAAAAGCAGCAACTGCAGCATTCTCTGTTACTAGTGGGGAGCAGAGAGCAGTAGGTTTTACCTGGCTATCTATGTCTGGAAGGAAGAAGCTGGATTTTGTTCTGTCAGGAACAGAACAGCTGCTGCAGATCAGGGAGGATTCTCCTCACCAAAATAAACAAAGCAGAGAAACGATTTCAGAGCCTCTCTGAGATGTGTTGTTGACCTCATATGGCAACACCTGAGTTCTGACAGAGTGCATCAGTACTCTTCCATGGGGTGGAATACTGTGCGTGTCTGAGAAACCTGAAAACACAGTAGTAAAGTATTGCATATAAAGTTTCTGGGACAGATTACTCAAGCCTATTTTCCTGATGAATTTTATTATCTCTCGTGAAGGAAAACATATTACAGAAACCCAGGGCTCTGTGTGTTTGCAAACCCCTCCATTAGATGTAAATATTGAAACTTTGGGGATAGTAGGATACCAAGCAACCCATTTCACCCTGTTCTCATCAACAGTAATTAAGAGTGCTTGGATCTCAAAAGCTTTGGGTGATTTATTTGAAGTGATATTGAAGCCTGTAGGTGAATTGATCCATGATGTTTTTTATGAGGCTAAAGTTGATGTTATGTTAGCTTGTTCTTTCCCTGGTAACCCACTCTCAGATGGCAGGGAGCTCTGGCTCTCTCCCAGCACGGCATTTAAACGCAGTGTGGAATATGAACACAAAATACATAAAGGTAGTGCTTGCCTTGATAATTCCATGGGGGTTCAGGTTACATGTTAGCTTTGCTGGAATTGACATGTGATGGGATCTCTCTGTTTCGTGATTACAAATGCAAGGAGAGATATTTACCCTCCTAGGAGAAAGCATGAAATTGGCTCCAGAATGCCGATAATCTCCCTGGACGTTTCAAATATTCTGAAGGTAGTGAATTGATCATGTACATGCCTGAAGCACCAGCAATGTCCTTGCAAATATGGCATTACTGACTGAGGCTCTCCATATTTTCTTGTTTGAAGCATGCTGTTGCCAGGACAGTTTGGATCCTTCCCTTGGCTTCACCCCGCCTCCTGCTCTCCTGTATCTTTGTGCCATCTATCCTGATCCAGAAACCCAGTGAGCTCTGTCTGTGGGCTGCAGGGCAAGGGGAACATTGCTGTGGAAGTAACAGCTCCTGACATTCAACTCAAGGAGTGGGAAATCTGTCACCACACCTTTTGCTAACACAGAGCAAGCTTTGAGGCTTGAATTACACCCTCAGTTCTGAAAGTCAGGCTTGAGCGTCCTACAGGAAGCTGACCTGGACTATTCTATGGTCAGAGTACAGCAGGATGTCTCACAATGCAGCCATATGCTGAAGTTGACGTATTGGCTTGTCAGACAGGTTTCTCCCTAAGCAGAGTGGCAGATATTTTGAATGATGCCTAACAGTAGCCAGTTTTTAGCTTAATATTCTTGCAGAACACTCACTAAGTCATGTGTTGCTTTATTTGATGTAGTGGAGTCAGCTTTTAGCTCACACTGATGATGCCAACTCTCTGTATACGCTGGTCTTCTTTTTGTCCACTATTTAAAATATTCCACGCTGTTCTTTTCCTCTCCTAACTTGCTCACTATTGCTCCTGTATAGGATTATAAAAAGAATTTCCTTCATCTTCTAGTCATCTTTTAACTTACAAGAGCCAAATATACTTAAAAGGATCAGGGTCTCTCAGCACTAAAAAGAGGGGGAAAATGATTATTATTTACTACTTTTCTGATATCAGAATTAAACTGTGCCTTGCCAGGCTTGCTTAGCTGGCACTAGGAAGATTAATACACCCACATTTGGCTTACTCGAGTTACAGACTGTTTACGCTAACAATTTGGAGAAAATGACACCAGTGGTCTCCAAGAAGTGAAGTGCCAACACAACAGATTTTCAAATCTGCAAGAAATAAAAAAATGGGCCTCAGTAAGAAACGAAAGCCTTGCACGCTGGATTAATACAGAGGAAATTGTTCACGGTATATAAAATACAATGTGTGTACAGGACCTGCTTGCTAATCCAAAGCTATACCGGAGCTAAAAAGTTTTCCTTTTTCCATTGCTAAATATCTAGGAAACACAGATACACCAGTGTATTAAAATGTTCCTTCAAAATGTCATTTCCTTGCATATATAAAGATCCTTTTCTAATCAAATCCGCATTTAAATCCACATACTGCAAATGCTTCTGCACATACCTAATTCATCTTGTGTACAGAAATGCTTGCAAGATTATGGCCTGAAAGTATATGTTTTTTACCCTTTTAGTCCTGGCCTTATATGAGGGAAGAGTGGAATTTTTGAGTGGGCTTAAGAAAGTGAGGTATGCAGTTCTCCTCATTTCTCATATTGAGGGCCTGATCCTAAAAGGTATCTTGAAAATCCTGACCAGAATATTTGAGAGAGCAAAAAGTCTACAGCTGCAAGCATGAAGACACGCAGTTTTTAGAAAAAGACAAATGTACTGAAAGAACCATCAAGACAACAATGATTTAACAATTGCAACTGCAAGACAGAATGACCTGGAGTTAATATCACAATTGTATGTGCCAAGTACTCCAATGCAGAATGTTTATTTCTATATCCATGCCAGGAGGGGAACATATAGGAAATTATTCACCCTCACTACCAACTGCTTACCATCTTCACACTGTGTTTTCATCTAAATTACTGTGATTGTTCCAATAGTCTCTAAAGAACATGCTCTTTGTGGGTGATGACACAACTAAAATAAGAGAATGCAAAGGATAGTTATAAAGATTTGTAGTAAATTTTCATCAAAGCTCCAATTACCTGTTTATCCATAGTGTCCATATTGAAACTCATGTTTCAACACTATTTTTTATTTATGGCTATTACAACCCACCCTTCCAGATAGGAGTAGCTTTTGCTTTATTAATTTATCCCTTGGAGTGAATTAAAGTAAGTCAACACTAGATGGTCAGTGTTTGCAGATATATATATTTGGTTTATTTTAGAACAATTTGGTTTCAAAGGAAAACATGTATGTAGCCATTTTGGTTATTATCTGTAGTAACATGGCAATATAAAAACACAAAGATATTGTAATGAAAAGCAGGTATTTAGCCGTTTTGTTTGTAATATAGCGATGTAATATCACCCAAGAAAATGTTAAGGAAAAAGAGAGAAAGAGAGAGAGAATAACAATTAACAGAGAGAAGAAGAGTAAAAAGTTCATAGTCTTCACTGAAAAGTTGCCAGTGAAATTGGTTGTTGTCTGTCACTGGTGTCTTGGTCTATCAGGGAGTGGTGGGGAAGAGAAGTCCCTGAAACATAGTTTGATGGGTTTACTTATCCTCAGAAACCCTTCTGGGAGGTATGGCAGTGGGGCAGTTTTTGCAGAGGCTAGAGACTGCTAAATGACTTTTACAAAGTTGTTTAGGCTTGGAGGAGGGTGGGCCTTGGAGACATCCCTGGTAAAAGCCAGGGGTGTGTGCAGAAAGGGCCCATTTTGGCACAGCTTGGCTCTTGGAAGATAAGCGTCACAAACCCAGAGAGTCACTGATGGCTTCCTTTAGACAAGCATCACACACCTACAGAAGCATCACACACCAAAGAGTCACCCCTGGGGCCTACAAAGTTAAGAGTCTGAGCTATGGCCTCCTCCCCTTAGCCTTTATCCTTACTCTCCTGGCAGGAAGCTTGCATAGTTCTCTATAGTTACAATATTTTAAGGTAATTAAAAATGTCCAGTTCCTCACAATGACACAATCTTTAGCCCACTGGAGGCAGTGAAAACATTTTCACTGAGGACAACAACTCCTAACCTTGCAAATCAGAGGTCGAGTTGTTTCCCAAAAAAATTCCAAGGTGGGAGGGTGAGGTGGGGGCGGGCGGTGGAATAACTTTTGTCTTTTATAACTCCTAAATCCTCCTCTCAAAACCATGAAAACCACAGGAACATGCAATAACATACCATGAGCCTGTTTCCAAGATTTCTAAAAAAGTCACAGAAATTCATGTCTCTTCCAAAAACCACTGAAAATTTACGACCTGATGCAACCTGCATTGATAGCAATTACAGGACTAAATGTTCTATAGCGGGGAAAATTTTCTCACAAGATTCCAGGTCTATCGTGGTCTCAGTCATTTCTGAAAACTGCTTTCAGTGCCTCACCACTGTGCTGACCTCAGAGCAAGAGTGCAGCCCAAACCACACATTATTGCCCTAGCAAAGTACTACTCAGACAGAGCTACCTGGAGAAAGGGAGACCTTAAAACAAAATGCAAACAAACACAAACGGTTGTCTCAACTATAATGGCCCAAGCTGTGATGTTTGAATGATTACCAATAAGATAAAATGGGATGATGAGTGTGGTCCTTAAAACCTGTCACTTCCCTGAGCAAGTCTAGTAAATATCAGTAATACATTGACATTATGTCCAAAAGCTGGCAGAGAAGCTCCACAGGGATATGTTAGTTTGAGTAAAGTCTTTAGCCACAGTAAAGGACCATATGATGCAACAGTTCCCTTTAGTGAATTAGCTGGTCATTATGAATGATTCATAACAAGAAACAGATATAAAAGCGCAGGTCTCAACCTTTCCCTCATATGTTGAGGCCTGCAGGAATTTTATGGAGAGAATATTTTCAATAAATTTTAATTCAAAGGAGAGCTGCTTTTACTAATTCTCTTCTTACTGACCCACATAAATTCATGCTGTACGAAGTGGTGGATCTTCACATACCAACAGTCTGTTCCTGTGACTTTATTTGCAGGAAATAACTATAATCGAAACATACACAGTTGGTAGCCAAAAGATCTGAGGTGTGATCCTCCACACTGAGCAGCAAGTGGAGTGCCCAGATGCTCTGACATCCACTTTATAGCCTAGAGCGTGCAAAGATGACAGAAAATAAGCTCTCTTTTTGTTTAACATCATTGAAAATAAGCTCCAAATGTCTTGAAACAGCATTAAGCATATATACCTATCTGTTTAAATACCATCAAACTGGAAGAGAAAACAGTTAGCAAAAAACCCACAGCCTCTCAATTTCAGCAGCATCTTGCTGAAATACAAAGTTGGAGAACAGAATGAGGACTGAAAGCAGTGAGAATACACATCAAGGTGGAGTTTAACATGCTTTGGGAGATGGACTGAAATACAAACTGTAAGATAGAATAAAATGAAAGTGAAATGAAATCTTTAAGTGCACTTTAGTTTGGAAAAATGGGAACCTAAAATACTCCCTCTTTCCTTGATCTGAGTGCAGATCTGTGCATTGCAGTCTCTACCAGCTAAGTTCACTGGCAAAAATAGAGTTGGGGTACATTGCATGTCAACAAGACTTATTCACTTAGCTGTACAGCAAATTTTCCTCATTGTCACTGAGAACATAACTTGAAGACAATGGAAGCTCTGTGGATATAACAGACATCCCAAATTATTTAACACAAGTTTAATTTCCTTGGTTAGAACCCAAAGAAGCTGGTTGAGTTTATAAGACTGGGGTTTAATACTAATAATATGAGAACCTAAAATTTAGAAATTGAGATAAAATAAACACACATGTCTCCCAAGCCATGTTAGGTTCCTCTAAACTCCAGAGGAACAATCTTACTTATCTACATATTTATAAATACAATATGAGTGAGAAGGTACATTGGCATATTTGGATGAAGTTCTAGGGAAAAGGTAATTAATCAACATAATAAGCCCACATAATTTGTTTGGGCTTTATTTTCCAAAATTAAATTTGCATTTTTTTCCTGGTTTATGTATATTTAAACTTTGTCTTTTCCATTTGGTTTTCCCCTTCTGTCTTCATCTTTATTTCCTACTTCCTTTCTAAACAACTTTGTAGGTAGCAGGTCTCCCACATCTTTGTGGTTCTTGATGAACTGCTGTATTTTTTGCTATCATCCTTTCAGTTCACTTATAAGACAGAGATAGTGTTCTCTCTCTGGAATCAAATCCTGACAACCAGTTGCACTGACAGCTCTACCTGCAATGCACAGTTGATACCTTTTGAGTTTCAGTCAGCCATAAGATACACAGTGACAAGATGTTTGAGCAGTGAGGATGATAATGGATCAAAACAATACGCAAATTCTTTATCAGCATAATATGAAAAACAGGAGTGATATTATGCCACACTGTCAATTTTACAAGTAAGAACTCATTGCTCTCACAGAGTTCCTCACTTGATTATGGGTGCCACATTTTTTGAAAGACAGACAAATTGAAGAAAATTTAGAGATAGCAAAGCATCAGTAAATGGTGTGTAAAATAAGAATATACAAGGGAAAAACAGAGTTGTGCATGTCTGGTCAAGAAATAAGTTGATCCTGGGGAGATATAATCTCTATATTAAACATGTTACAGTCATGGTTTATTAATCTAGAGAGGAAGATAAGAAGCCAAAGGCTTCAAGAAGAGAGGGAAAATGTAACTTTAATATTCTGGAAAACTTTCCCGTATAAAACAAAACTGAAAAAGAATAAAGTGTCAGGAAAGACTGCATAATTGTTATCATTGCAGAAGCTCAAGGTCAGAGGAGAGATCCTCATCTGTTTCATGTCAGTTAATGACAACTGAATCATACTTGCCCTTGAGGGCAAGTATACAACCCAAACCCCAATCTTCTTCCAAAAGTTTCTCATCCATAATCCTTACAGGTAACCATTCTTGAGCTTTTGTCTTAATGTAAGTCTGTTTAGCATAGGATTAAATATTAGGATCTTTAAGGCTTAAAGAAATTAGAATATTCTCTCTACCAGTATGCAAGGACTAGTGAAATTCAGATAAATAGGAAACTCTTAAACACTCAGAAAGAACACTCAGCAGTTGATGGACATGCCCTATAGAAATTCCTCAAGTTGCTTAATGGGATTTAACTACAGATAGCCTTGCTGATAGATCACACCTGACCATCCTCTGAGCTCTAATAAAATGCAGATGCCTGAGAGAAAATTATAAATGCTGGTGGTGTCCTCCTTTACCTTTTCAGCTTTCTAGGTCTGGCATTAGGTTTTGATAGTTGTATTATTTGGATGAAGTTGCTGCTCTGGTATTCCTTAGTATACTGGTTGCCCATTTGGATAATGTTTGGTTTACTGCTGGGATTCTGTCTTCCTTCAGAAGGTAATAATTCTCCTCCCAAACAATTTTGTCCCTTGTTCATTATCACCTGACTTCAATGGACTTATAGGAAAAGGTTAACAGTGTCTTTATACATGAATTCAAGCTTTATGATTCTGTTTAAGCTATGTATACTACTGTCACAATTTTGAGGCTCAGATATAACTTCTGAAAGAGGAACAGAGAGAAATGTCCTCTCATTGAAGAAAAATATATAGGCACAAATGTGATGCTTGCATTTAAATATATGTAACAACTTAGGAAGCACACCAACAGAGGAATACTTTAATAGCTTTTGCATAAATTATTCACAGAACTCCAGACGTCCCTTATTATGTTATCTCTGTGCACTGAAAGCTTGTTTCCAAAAAAAAAAAAAAAAAAAAAAGGCCAATCCAAACCAGGTGGAATATGCTTTCATTTAAACTGACTATGAACTGTTAGCTAGTTAACGCAAAGCCTTCCTAGCCCTGAGGTTTATCTCTGCATATGTCTTTCTTAAAATAAAAAAACAGAAGTCTGCCCTGTGTCAAGTTAAAGCAAAAGGCTTTAACAAATATGTATACTAAACGATATATAGCTCTGTCATGGCATCCTTTCTTGTCCTTATAGAAAACAAGGTTTCTGTCTAGCTTTTTTTTCCTTTATTTAGGCTTCAAACTGAGTCACACAACACGTGGTGTTTCAGGTCTATGTAGTAACAACCAGCTACAGCTGGATGGAGCATAAATTCTGCAAGGGTAGAAGAAAGTCACAAAATGTTAATGCCCCAAAGGTGTTATAGGCCCCTTTCCAACTGAATCCTGTTGACCTTTTGAATGAAAATAGGAAGAGCAGAAGTGAGACAGGTGGCACTGAAGTTTGTGGTGAATAGGAATGAATGTAGATTTGCCTAATCAGATGGCTATGTATTTCTGATGCAGAGATTTTTAAGAACAAGCTGTTAAGGGTTATGCAAAGAATTAACCATTTTGTAAATTTAATTAAGGGGTAAATATTTTGTGCTGAAGGAAATATTTTTATATTGGTTCGAATCTTAGTGGTGGTGGTGGCGTACATCATGTGTTCGGCCTTGTTGCTCCACTCTGCCCACCCATTTAAGGTTAAACCATCCAGTACCTACTGCTGTGGCAGAATTCTGCACTGCAGGCATGGTCAGTGTATTAAGGACATAATGTTGTTTGCTGGTAAAACAAACTGTACACCTGTAGATGTACATCTATAAGTGATAATTAGTGCGATAGCAATTGTATGCAAACAAAAGAGTCCCACAAACTGTTCGATTTCTTCTCTAGAGAGAAAAAGGCAATTTCTCTTCAAAACTCAGAATTTTTCTGTTGGGTTTATAGGCTGATATCTCTCCTTTTCCAATGTACTTTTATGAACTCCAAGGTCAAATCATGCAGGCTGAATTAGATAAGTGTCTAGAGAGAGGATGACTCAGTTTATTTGGTCGGCACAGTATGAGCTGCTCATAGTCCCAAGAGTTTCTCTCAGCATGCCAGGGATTTGCAGGCAATATTTATGCTTGTCTGTTTCCTCTTGTAGATTTTCATACTGGGAAAAAAAAAAATCTAAATCTTCACCAGGTCTGTTTGAGGAGAGGGTGTAGGATTTAAGCAGCTGTCAATAATGATGGAGTGAGGTTTCTGGGTTTTGGAGATAAGTATTTCTTTTATTTATTGTTGATTATTTAACACACTAACTCAATATTTCAACAGTCTCGTAGCATCTGTCTTTTGAGTAGTGACAGTGCGACGGACACCATGGGTATTGGGGGTGATGCCAGGCATGCAGGAGTGGATTGTACCTTGTAGAGAGGTTCCCTTGGGTTCAGCCTTTCCAGGTAGGTGACGCAGCCCTGCTGAGTACACAGAAGCAGAGTGCCTGTCTCACACCCTCAACTGCATGCACCAGACTTACCGGACTGATGTGACCTGCTCTGCTGGTGGAGGCTGGCTTAGCTTCCAGAGAGCTTGAAATGAAGGGCTGTGTTAGTACACAAGCAGGGTGGTGCACCTTCCTTGGGAGAGGTGGCAATGCCCTGCAGCAGGGACACAGTGGGAGCCACCTTAGGTAATAAGCACGTCAACTGCATTTGCTGAAAGTAATGACTCCTTAAAGAGGGAGGTAATCTGCATTAATACTGGCTAAAGTATCTTATTCCACTTCTTGAGACAGGCATAAGATTTTTTTTTTTTTGTGACTCATGGTTGCCAAATGCAGAGCAGATGTCAGCTGCCTTCTCACTCAGGCCAATGTGGAACTTCTGTTTAGCTGAACTTAACACAATTAGAAGCTTGCTGATGTTTTTGTTAGGAGACAAGCATCTCAATAAATAATCTGGAGAGTTGCTCTATGATAGACTGAGTCACTGTTTTCTGAAACAGGCCAAAGATCATCTAATTTATATGCCTGATCTTCCATCTGGCTGTCTTTAAACCACTTTAAAACCACTGCAAGAGAAAATATGCTTGATCTTGTCTCAGTTCTTAGCAAAGAGTTTTGATTCCTGGACTCAGCTGTGCCATTAAAAAGAGCCTGCAATATTTTTTCATGATGGGATCAGGAGACATGAAAGGGTGGCATAAGCTTATTGTCACTTTTTTTTTTTTTTAAGTCAAGAAATGCACATCTGTTGGATTGTATTCAGAAGTTATCCAGCCATAGGAGTAGGTGAAAAGAGAAAACACATTAATTGAATAGTTTATTTGCAACAGCTTGTCAACAAGTCTTCAAATGCCCATTTCCACTACTGACAGTCATTTTTCTTGGGTCTGCAGTATAGTTTCCTCTTGTAAAAAATTTTAAGCCAGGCTGAGACTAACTGCCCTTACATGGTATTATCTATCTGATATGGGTTTTTGTGGCCCTGTGATTGCTTTTATCTAAAAAGGTATGTTTAGAACTGTATTTTTGTAAAAGGAATCAATCATAAAAATTTCTCTGGAACCTTTGCTCAGAAACTTCTTTACCCTGTCTCACATTTTCTGCAGTAACTTCTGTGATCTTGCTAAGTATATTATGAGGGGCTGCTTATTGAAAAAAACTGAATCAAACAAAAAAACCACCAACACCTCCCCCCCCAAAAAAAAAAAAAAAAAAAAAAAACACAAACCAAAATAAAACCAAGAATAAAAAAACACCAAAACAAAACCGCAACCACCCATAAATATCATGAGCTTTGGAAACTTTGTCTTTGTGAAAGAAATAAGTAGTCTGTTGTGGTTGTAATATTTAAGGCTCTTTCCACAACAGTCTGTCAGAATCCTTCATATTCAGCTCCAGTGTGGGTTTTCTGAATTCAGATATCCTCTGCTTCTTTCAGATGGAACCCTACCAAATAAAGAAGTCATTTTTCTCATATTAGTCAACTCTATCATGCTTTGTTTTCATCTGGTGGCTTGAAGAATTTACTCATCCCTCTTATTTCCCTCCTGTTTGTCTGTTTATTTAGGAATAATAATTGAAAATTTTGTACACTTACAAAAAACAATGTTTTAGTTGTAGAATTTTGAAAATGAAACTGAAAGAACCATTACCATGAAATCAGGAGACTGTGCTGCATTAATAACTGGTGTCCTACATTAAGAGGAGTTAATGCAGTGTTATTGCCTTCTGGATCTGCCATGGAAAACTGCAGTTCTTTTCAGACAAACAATTTTTACGTATTTAGGTCATTGTAAGGATGGTGTTCAAGCTATAAACAAATCTACACCTATTTTAAACACCTTAGAAAGTAGTAAGAAAACTGAGTTGTAGTTCTAGAAGAAAGTAAATAAAACCCCTGATAGACAGAGCTTTGAATGATGATGGCTGTTCTGTTTGACTTTTTGGCTTTCTGATCTGTGCAGTATGGTCAGTTTCTTTCTACAGAAAACACATATGGATGCAACTTTATAATTTTGTTCACTTTAGCTCTGATCAAACGAACACAAAAATATTACACAGCAGTTAAGAAAGCCAACTGCAGAGCAGATATCACAATATGTGAGCAAAACATAATAAAACCCAGAAATCTACTACATAAGAAAACTTTTAGAGAATTAAGAACTTTAACTAGTAGATCTAGCTCTTCTTTTGTCCATTTTCTTATGTAGAGATTATTATTATTAGAGATCTTATGTAGAGATTAGTCAAAATGGATTTACTGGAACGAATGTCTGATGTACTTGCAATCAAAACCTAATAACCCATCCCTTAAAAAAAAAGGTGGGGGAATCTTTGCTAAATCACTGTTTTAGAGGATTAACTGTGAGCTCTGTGCATCTCTATGCTGGCAACACAAACTTTTTCATATAACCTGGACGAGTAGACTTTCTGACTGTGTTTTAATGGGGGTAAGGTTTGCCTCCAGGCTTGTAGGCCAAATTGACACTTTTTTCCCTTTCAAAATGGATTGTAAGTTCAAAATTGGATTTGTTTTACTTATGTGGTTAAAAATGTTTTTCCCAAAACTTGAATAGATAAATTGCAAATATAGAAGACATAACCTAAATTAAATGCACTGCCCACTTTATCCATGAATACAATACTCATCTGGAAAAGAGCTATTTTAAAGTCTAGGTTCAAATTTTGTTAGATCTTCTTCACTACAACTGTCCAAGGAACTCTTCTGAATAGAAGTGTTATCCAATTATGAAGCAGCCTATGGCAATTTGCATCATGGAACTCAAAACATGTATAATCTGGAGGAAGGAAATGAGAAAAATAGAAAGGAGTTGCTTTTTAAATAGTGAAGTTTGAAGTATGTATCATTAGCACTTTCCAAAACTGCAAAGTAGAATAAAACCAGGTTTTAAACAAACTCATTTATTATGCCAACAATGCATCTGACCCAGTTTTAGAACTTTTCCTTTTCTTAATAGTTCTGCAGTGTCAGAACACCAGCAGAAGTCAGGAAAATGATTAAAGCATTCTCTCTAGATTTCAGGGGATGACTGAGGTATACTGCAGCTGTGATGGACAGGAATGATTTGTACCAGCTGTGATAAGCTTGATGCAAAATTGGCAGGACACACTTTGATTGGTTGAAATAAACCTCAAAAAAGATCTTGGACAATACTAGCGTGGTCCTGAATGAGAGAAAAGGATGTATTTTTCCCATTTTTGTGATGAAGGAGAATAGTCTCTATGAAAACTAGCAAAGAAATGTGGTATCTAAAAAAAAAAACAAACAAACCTTTGGCACTGTATCTTGTAAAATTAAGATTCCTTTCCCTCATGCCATGCAGACTTTTTATACACTGAGCAAATCCTCTCTTTCCTGTTACTGGCAGAGATGCTGCAGAGTGTAACTCCATCTTTTAATTCCTCTTGGCATGCTCAGAACCATTTTTATGAAGGATCCACAATGCAGTGCAAACAAATGTGTACCCCATAATATTTTGAGAAAATGAAACTGGGAATGAAACTAAAACAGGTTATTGTTATTTACATTGCTTTGTGTGTTTAGTGCAGCCTTAAGCAATTAATACTAGAAGACTCCTCCTGAATTTCATTGAGAGTTTGCATCTGTGTTACATTGTTTTAAAAACTGATTTAGTCAGTTGCATAAGCAGTCAAGACATGGACTAGCAAAATAAATATCCAGTGATATGTTCCATAGATTTCTTTTTTTTTCCCCTTGAACAGAGTTAATTGAAAACAGTGTATAGGTATTGACTGGCACACCTGGACACTATATGTTTTAACAGAGCCCATAAAACCAATAATGATTAAGTTTAATGGATCAATATGAAATTTACTGAAGTTCTGTTAGCCTTTAAGCAGGTAAAATCAATAGATAACCTACTGTAAACATATACAGAGAGACCTCTAGTTCCCAACAGAGTTAAACATCTGCTTTTGAAGCGTCAGTGGATAGAAAGCTCTTTTATGTCAGTATACTTGTCAATATCGTGCTGTTCCTGGAGATCTTATTAAGAAGAAATGCATTTGTGAACTCCTATGCTGATCTGGGTTTACAGCTAAAGTGTACACAAAGATGTGGGCACCTGCAGCATTTTCAGGTTCAACCACAGGTGTTTCACCTTGCTCGCTACTTGGTGTTCCCTGTATGATGCCTCTCACACTGTGGTTGCAGGTCTCTGCTCAGCTCCCCATGCTCTCACTTCTGGATCTTTCAGCTGAACCCATATCTCAAACTGACACATCACCAGAATCTGAGGTTTGAACTTGGATTTGAACATAGTAACTTAAGGACATATCTATCATTTGTGCTGAGTTTTAAAATTTATTTCCAGACCCTTTTTATTCCTAAAACCCTAAATGCTTGGAAATGCTCACAGCATAAATAAAGCACTGATAGAGTTGCACTTTTTCATATATTGGTAGCTGCTGCACCTGGGCAGTTGTGAAAGATGCTGTTTTAAACTAGGGTGGATGCCCGTAACACTGCATGTTGCAACCCCGGCTACCCTGTGGTCAGCAAAGAACACTCTGAACTCTGTGTTACCACTATTATACCAGTGTTGGTGCCTGATCTCCTTAGTTTAAGGTTGATTTGGTATAAAAGGCTTGCAGGAGTTCCCTCCATAGGTTGCAAAGTGAATATGTCCATATTGGCATATTAAATACAATACTTAGTTGTAAGAATAAAGGTGATTTATTATAGAGACTTTACTTAGGAACAGCAATGTTTTTTGATTGTTTTGTTGTTTTTTGGTTTTTTTGGTTTTTTTTTTAATGTTAGATGAGTGATGCTAAGGATATATGTTGTCCTGTGCCCTGCTGGAAAAGATATGTTTGCATAATTCGGTTAGTCATCTTTCTAGAACTTCTTTCCCAGTATGTTCTGGAGATGTACACTTTGGTAACACAAATACTGCTCTGATGTGCTGTTGTATCAGCACAAACTTATCAACAATGAAGAAATCATGGGTTGTAACAAAGCAATAGGACTCTCCTTTCTCTCTTGGTGTTGGGTGTCTTGGAAGAGAAATTCTTGTTCCCAGATGCATATTAAATCTTTATTATAAAAACATTTTTTCTGGTTAGTTACAGTTTAGCTCTAAAACAAAGCCCTGACACTAATCACTTTTACAAATCCCTTTTCTAGGGCTTGAATCAATTCCCTTTGAAGTCAGTGGAAGTCTTTGAATTTACTGAGAGTTAGTAGAGGCCCCTACGTTGATTGGATTTTTTTAAAAAAGCCCACTTATATTAACTGCACTTACACACAGCACTAAAAAATTTCAAATAACAGCCTTCTAATAAAATCTTAATTTCTGAAACATGTGAGCCTAATTATTATTCATCTGTGCTTGCATGCTGTGCTACCTCTTCCAAGGCTTTCTGCCACATATATCATGTTGTAATTAGTAAAGTGGGAAAACACATTCATCTCTTCTTCAAAGAAAAAAAATCACACTTTAATCTTAAGTACATCTTAATTGGCAAGAGAGAGAAGGAGTGGGGAGGTATCTGAAATGTACCTCAAGGATCTTGCATGTCCAAACTTCTTAGCAGGGAATTGTTGCTGTATAGTTTCTTTTTTGCCCCGTATTATTATTGGCTAGAGAAAATAAGGGAGAGAGGGACAAGGAAAGGAACACAAGGACCAACATGAGGATGAAGCATCAAAACAAAGAAAACCACCCTGTGTTGGGAAAACCGTCTCTCCCCTCTTTTTGGAACAAAAACCTGAAAGCTGTCAAAAGTAGTTATGCTATTGATCTCACTCATAAGACTGTCTCCCTAACAAATCCATCATGCAGTGGTGGCATAACTGATGAAACTGTACAGAACAGAAAAATAATCATTTTTCAAAATTATAATTTAGATAATGATGCTGTGCTGTGGATATCTTGAGAGTATGCAGAAGTTCATTGGTCTAATGTTTGGGAATCCCTGGTAAAAGAGTTGTCTCTTTGTTAAAACAGCCAGTAAGAAAAATGAAATGCATATTTTTACAGCAATGAAACAGGAGGATGAACAAGTCTGTCCCTGTAATAAGCTTGAATATGGTCAGGAATTCAAATATATAAATCACTTTTGGCTACAATTCAATGTTGTTAAATTTTCTTAAGAGTACTGTAAAATGATCAATTATCCATCTGAGGAATATTCAGCTGGGCTAAATATTTAACAATAAGAGCATCAGGGCTATATATTTTTAAATAGTGTAAAATGAATACAAAGTTAAAAATTACCAAAATTGGAGTAAAGAGTGATGTGGTACGCTTCTCTGGTGTCAATTTACTGAGGATCCCAGAACACTTTAAGCAAACTTCATCTGAGGCTTCAGTTCATAAACTCTGAAAGCTTTATAATGTGTTACTTAGAAAAGTTAGGATTAACTAACCTTGAAAGCAAAGGAAACTACCTAAGAGCCCAGTTTAGCTACTAAGGGCCAACGTTCTTGTTTTGAGTGTCTTGCCCAAACTTAAACACAAAGCTGTCTCAGACAGAAGCAAGATTTAAGATTTGTTAGTCTTCCCCTTCCATCATGCCAAATCCTGGAAACCAAATGTTATGGGGAAATGCAAAATAGTACCTGTCTGTGGTTAGTGAGGTTTGTTCTGGGATATTTGAAAAGAAGCAGAGACAGTTGAATGTATCCTTAGCACAGACGATGAACTGCCTTTTTCATGTTGTAGTGAATTGAAAAAGCCTCCAATTTAGACATCAATTTGTCTACATTTTAGCTCTCCAAGTCAGCAATTATAACAAACTTCCATCCACTATGGATCTGGCACAGTGTTCTAAAGCTCTTAATCTTCCATCTACTTAAAAAAAAAAAAAATTACATTTGCCATCAGGTTCTTCTGGAAATACGCCATTTTTCACTTAAATAGTCTATAGAGCAGAAAGAATTGGGTAGAAACTTACCCAGAGGGAAAGCCTCAGCAGAAGAGTCCCGAGGAATTGGCTTGCTCATCCTCTCTGCCTGTCTAGTGTTTCTGTATAATAATCAGGACATTGCTCATTTAGGGTTGAATTCTCCACATTGGGATTAAGCATGCCTTCTTGTATTTACTTTCTTTGGATATCTATGATCTTGGGTAAACTACTCAGCTGTTTTGCAGCCTGTATGGAAGTGGTGGGTCACATAATATTTTGATGTAACAGAAGGCACAATTCTGTGAAGGAGCTAGCATATGATAGGTATTAGCTGTGTGCTGAGGCTGATGGGAAGCCTGGCTGCCTGACCTCTGAATATCAGAGTATTATATTTGGTCTAGTTTTCTTTTGCTGGACCAAGGTGAATAACTTGTGTTTGAAAGGTATGTTGCTTTGTTGAGCAGCATGCTGGAGCTTGTTCTACCTGTGCTTTGAAATTGTTGTAGGTGAGTCTGCATCACAGGAGCAGAATTCTGAGGTGGGTTTCTAGGGCAGCAGTATGTAGTGTGGAGGGGGCCTGTGTGCTCTCTGGAGGGTGGTAGGCACTGAAGAGTGCCTCCAGGCATTTCCTCTAAGCAATGATATTCTGCTTGAAAGTGATAACAAGAAAGGGTGAAGTCATGTCTCCTTGAAACTGGTTCCAATAATTGATCAATTTTCAAAGAACATCTTAGTTCAAATACAAATCTGCTGAGTGTCATTTTCCGGGTATTGGCAAAACCACCACCTAAACCCTTTTTCTTTACCTGCAAAGAAGAGAAGATTACATTGTGAAGCTATGTCTTATGTTTCTTTCTGATAGTATAAACAGATGGAGTTCTCCACTGAAGGGCATTTTCCCTGATCTTTTGGTATTTTTTTTGCTTCTTTGTCCTAATTTTTTTCATTATTCTTTTTAGCAAGTGGACACTAGAACTGGAGAGATTTTTAAAACAGGAAATTAAGCTTTTTGGTTATAATTCAATATACACTAGGTTCTACAGTCAGGAGTGTACCTGCTAAGAAAGAAACGCAAAAAGGTATAATTTAAAATATGCAACACTGTTTTTTCGACCTCACTAGTCTGCTGCCTTCATGATAAGTAACTTGCTTTGATCATATATCCACTGACTGAATGCTAAATTATGCTGCTATGCACATAGACTTTAGTTCTTGGCTCACTGAATCTTGGTTACCAGGCTTACCCTTTTAACGAAATGAGTCTCATTGCATATGAATATCTCCATTCAGTAAAATAAAATGAATCAGTAAGTTTTAGCTCATTAGGCAAAATGTTGCATAAATGAAGAGAAAATAACCTATTTGCCGCTATAAATATGTTCTGGGGAGTAAATGTTAAATTGCATCTAACATTTAATAAGAGTAACATCAATTTTTTTAGACTGTGTGGTATAAACATATTGAGAGACAAGATGAGCAACTTGGAATTCAGACTACTGTGAGATGCAGAAATGTAAAGCTATGTCAGCGATGTCCAAAGGGTAAAGATATGCATACCATAACCTGTGCTTTAGAAGTGCAAGGTACTTTACAGCAATATAGGGGGCATAACTTTTCTTGGATACTTAAAGTATTTTGAAAGAATTTTCAGGGAATAATATGCTAAATGAACCCCAAGCTCAATTCTTCACTCAACTGGCTTTAATCTGTCTTTTCAGAATGCTTCAAGGGTTTACAACCATTATAAATCTATCAATATAGTTTGGGTTAAATAGTGATGGTTTCAGCTTCCTCAGTCTTGGGGCTTCTCTAAGTGGTTTTCAAATAACGTCAGAATTCAATGATCTTGGCATAAAACCTGGAAAGCCTTGCAAATGGCATTTGAGATCAGTTGAGGCAATGGGTGTGGATAGCCTTGACCTAACTGTGATAAACTAACTGTGCAGGAAATGAGCTCAGAAGATGCACTAAGACAGATCTAAATATTTCATAACGTTTTCCTGGAGAGCTGGCTTACCGAATGGAGTCTTTTCCTAGTAGGGAATGTGGATGTTGTTTCTGTTATGAGGGACACATTCAAGTTTCATCAGACATCAATTCTCTGCACAATGCTGTGAGCTCAACGAGTGTTGAAACTGGGACTGAGTGCAGCCCCTCAGCTTCGCAACTCTGTAGTAGGTATTTCAGAGGATTTCTAGATTGCAAGAGTTATCATGGAAGTTAACTGCAAGCTACAAAACAATACAGCACCCATGCTATCGATTTAATTTATCCCACATTTTCAAAGAAAAAAAAACAGCAAATGTTTAGCAAACAAAACAAATATTAACACAAATTGTAATGGCATGCTAATTTGCTCCTGGGGACATAGACACTATAGATTTGTCATAGTGCAAATCTTTTCCCAGAGTTGATAAGAAATGCTATAGTTTTGGGAGAATAGCACATATATTGTTTAATGATTCTTTTTTGGGGTTGTTTTTTTTTTTTTTTTAGAGGGTGAGAATTTTTCTTGGAAAGTGGCACCACAGAAACATAACTGAACACTTCTTAGTAAAGCTCAGTGATCTTCACCTAAATCTTGACTGAGCTGTCCCATCCTCCCTTCTGTAATGGAGTTTTCACTTTGTTCTTACACCTCTACTAATTAGTTTACCTTCTAAAATAGAAAATTTTCTCCCATCCTACTGTGCCTGAGCAAGGTTTTAGAATCAGATAGGCTAGTAGCTAGCACTAGTTTCAGCTCCAAAGCCTGGAGTCAGCCTGATCCCTGTAGTACCTACATATTTCCACATTTGCTGCTGGACATAATCAAACACCAAACTGGTGGCGAACACCTCAGCAATTAAATTCATATAGAAATCCCCAAACCAGACAATGCTATGCTGGTGTCACCTGTGAGATCTGAGTAGGAGCCCATGAGCCTTGCACAAAGCCATGCAAGGACTCCCAGGTGATGTGTTCATCCATAAGACAGCAAACTCCTATGCTGCCTTCCATTTGGGATGAGAATCTAAGACAATCATCTATTTAACACCAGTGATCTGGCTACAGTGCTTCAACAAGACCACAGTGACTCAGTCTCTCCTGTAGAAGCTCTCCCATTTCACTTACTGGGAGCCTGGATCTACCCAACTGGACAAAACAAAACCAGTCTGCTTTTTTCCACTCAAGCTCATTAAGATGCTGTATGAACATGGAATTCTTCCACACTGGGGACTGAGAGTGCAAACTCTCTGCTTTCCCTGTTTCTTCGTAATTAAACAACTCCTCTTGAAATTTCAGTGCTTAGAGTGAAGACTCTGCTCCAAAATGAAGTCTCCCACAGCCTGGCCATATGCTCTCACAGCCAGGTCTTGGTGTGGGTGTTTAAGAACAGGCTGGAGTGAGCTCTGTCCCAAAACTGTGCAGAGCAAGCCCAGAAAAGATTAATTTGGCTTGGACCAGAAACATCAAAGGTGTATCTGTAACTTTAGATGTTCCCATAGGCCTGCCTAAGATAATGTTCCCAAAGGGCAGCAGCATCTAGTAAATCTCTCCCTTTCAATCCAAAAAGTCACATTACATACAGAGAGCAAGCTGAGATGCTATTTTTCGGATGACTGACAGATCATTACAGTTTTTGAAACACAGAGTTATAGTAAGCTGTCCTTTGTTAGCTGATAATAGTGATGCCCCCCCAGCTGGTTGCTGGAGTTCAATTTTGTCCTAGTAAGATATAAATCAGTTGTGAGATTTTTTTTTTCTCTCAATGAGTTGCTGTCACTGAAAAGGATGATAAATGATTATTTCTGTTGACAATAGAAGATAACTAAAGTGTTAATCAGATCCCACATTCTGGGATCAATATTGAATTTCTTAGTAGACTGTCTTTTACACCTCTGTGCATAGTCAGGTTCCTGCTATCCCAGACATCACTTGATATGATAACCAGTATCCCAGTAAATTAGTGAAATATGGTTTCTGGTATGTTGCTTCTTTGCCCAGTGAATGCTTCTGAAATGAACACCCCTCTCCCTAATAAAAACCTTTATGGATTTGGACATTGCCCTTTTGAAGGCTTAATATAACTAGAGATATATGATCCCCTTAGTGATTTTGGAATAAACGGGAGAGTGCAACTTTCAGTGCAGCTGAACAATTGACAGCAGTTGAGTTTTCACTCACTCAGGGACCTTGATAGCATCCTGCTTCCCATGCGTCTGTCTTAGTTTGTCTAACTTTTTTTGCTCATCTCTCTTTTTCCCTTTTCCTCAGTGATTATTTCCATTGCTAAGTTATGAGTTTTAAAGTCCCCAAATTGCTCTCAGTAAAAATTCTCTCACCACTTCTTCTCTTCTTGCCTTCTGGATTCTGTCTGCCCACCCATACTATGGCCCTCAGCCAGCTCTGCCCTCATTCTCATGATTGTAGCAATCTAGAAAAGCATGTCAGAGGGTGTGTATCCATCCTTAGGCCTGTGTTTAGGGAGGTAATGCTCAAGTTGTCTGTCCATGGAAGCTGGTACCCTGACAACCTACTTCTGGTGAGCTTCCCCTTCCTGGATCTGCTGCAGCTTGCAGTGCTTTTGCACTTGCTCATCAATTTACTCATATTCCTGACCATACCAGAATGATAAAAATTAGAGGCTGAAGAACGGTAATAAGAATAGTGCCCTGAAGACCATGCTGAGCACAGGAAATGGCAAAAGCTTTTCTGGTGAGAAATAGTTTGTTCATGTAATTGAAACTGCTGTTTTGTTGTTCCTTAATGGCTGTTTTATTAGCTGCATCCTAAAGGCAGGTGGCTGCTGTCTGCTTTGCCTCCAATTGAAGCTGTCTGCTTTAAACAATTTTAAGTGGCACACTGGTTGCAGTTTTCAAAAATCGAAGTGACCAGCTAAGGAAATCCCTCTGTATGTGGGAGTGCACATATACTGCCTTCTCTGGAGTCTGGAATGTAAATCCAAGTGGTACATGCTGGAGGGAAGCTGGCTGCAAGACTAGAAGGAAGAAAATGCCGAGTAGCTGATTTTACATATAGATGCTTTTCTTAATCTACCAAAATTTCTTTGGTATAGAGGAAATATACCTAATCTTTGATAATATAGTTCTGCCACATGATGGACTGCTGCTCACCAGAATGAGACATGCTTATTTTCCTTTCTTTTTAAAAGAAAAAAAGATGTAGCTTGCCACTTGAATGTTTTTTGAATTATTATGTTTTTTGCATGTAAAGCAGTAACACAGCAGCCAGACTACAAGATAACATGTTCAGTGTGCCATAATCAGATGGGACCAAATGTATTCTTGGTACAACTCTATTAACTTTGATGGGCTTACAGGAGAGAAAAGCACAGACCATTGACATTAAGGGGGAAATTTTTCCTGGATAGAGAGCTGCAATATCTCTATAGGTAATACTGATGTGATTGTTCCGTGTCTTGGAGGCACAGTCATTACAATTAATGGAGTGAGTCAACATGATATACAGCATTTTGTTGTATGTCTTCTTTTCATTTAGTAGGCTCATACTACATTTTTACGTGTACTATTTCTGTTCAAGAATAATAGCTGTGATTTCATGCTCTCACTGCTCAGCGTGCAGTCTCTGGACTGAATAGTAGAAATGTTTCTAAGGAAATAACACTACTTGGGACAGTAGCTGCTAAGCAAATGGTACAGGTGGATGTGATTTGCTGCTGACCAAGTCTCATTTGAACTGTTTGGCATACCTCTAAATTAACTGAACAGACGGTTTTTTAATTAGTTCTGTCATTTCATTTTCTGCATTCTTAATACATGTCAGGCTGTATGTCAGGGAGTATTAGCATCAATTTCAAGTGATACAAAAACATTCATAGCAAGAATAAGCTGATAATAACAATAACAAAACATTATTAGAGTACAAATTGGGAGTTCTGTAGCTTTATAAACACAGCACACCTAGATTTACGAGACTTCAGAGATTTGTTCAAAATGAAAAATACATGAAACTTGCATCAAACCAATCAGTTATGTGCAGACCTAGAGCAGGGTTTTTTGGCTTCCAGTTAGTGGAATGGGCTTAGCTCATGTGAGTTGCCTGAGAAGAACTTCTGAATTTATGCAATTGATTTATCTGATTCCACCTTCCCCAAAGAGCAAAATCACTTGCCTGGGCACTAAAGTGCCTTTTAGTTTCAGAGATGGTAGCAAAAAATTTAGTTTTTCCTTCCTTCTGACCAAAGCAATATTTGTCCAAGTGCAAAATCCTTTCTTTGCCATTTCCAGCCAGGCTAGTGGCACTGTTTCCAAGAGCAAGGCAGCAACAGAATTATGTTCAAGTATACTAATATGGCATCAACAGTTGGACTCCCATACCAAATTAAATGATTGTGATTTCTGAGCACAGATAAAGCAGCACAATATGATATACTTTTTTTACCAAGAAACTCTTTCAGAATACTAATGATGTTGTTTATATCATGGTAATTAACAAGATGAAGTGTAATCTACATAAAAACAAATTCCACGTGACTGCATAGAATTAGGATGGCACGTTGTTCACATAGTTTAAGCTACAAAGATTGCTTTTTATGCATTTGTAACTTTCCATGGCAAACTCTGGATAAAATGCTCATTTCCTCCAGATTTATCTCTGCAGGAAACACCGTAGAACTATGGCAGGCCATACATCACTAGTAGAATGAACATCTAAGTTAAAGCAAATAGTTTTATATCATAACTCTCAAAACATTTTCCTCTTTGGATCTGCAGAAAATGACTAACATGTAAACAGGCCTAGTCAGAGCAATAACGTTTCCAGCAGCAGGATCCTAGAGGAATTAAATAGGAGATTACTCATCAGGGGGAGATAATGATGCTTGGTAGGATCTCCATCCCTTGACACTTTTTCAGCAATGTTATACAATGTACACATAGTGGGAACTGCTTTAACATACAACATTAAATCCGGAATGACTCATGTTTATTTAGGAGTATCTTCTTTTGATGACTTGCAACTAGCTAGTTAAAACCTAGACAGAAAAGTAGTAGGACTTCTTTTCCCCAAGAAGAAGGAAACTATTTAAGCCTGAGTGACTTTATGCATGCGCAAGTTATCATCTGGTTTTCTTATTCAGTCTTGGCCCACTTGCTGTCTTTTGAGTGAAATCTCAGCATCTCATGAAAAGCAATTGTCTGTAACAGAGCTTCTGTTCACAGAGCAGGCAATATGCTGGCTGCTAAAGAAACACTGGTTAAAATATCCTCCCCAATTCAGAATTGTGGCAAATACCTAGGCATTTCCTGCAGCCTGATCATAATCACTGGCTCTTCTGTGGTGTGGTTTTTGACTCCACCTCTTTTGCTTTGGCCATTGGTAGCATCCTGAATGTGCTGCAGCCAGCTCTGTTTCTGTGAGTTATTCCATTTCAAAAAATACCTCCTTGCAGATTCTGAGAAATTTATCCTTGAAAATTTTTCAGTCAAGTCTGAAGCTGAATAACCTTAGTTAATACTTTATATTGTCAAAGGACATGTCTGGGAGTCTTCAAACATGGGAGAGGGGTACACTGACCCAGACCTGAAGATTTCACATGTATTCAGGTCTTGGTAGATGAGAGCTCTCTGCATAGCTTACACTTACTCAGTTGAATAGTCCTAGGAAAGTCTTTTCAGGACATGGACTACTTCACAGTTGATGCTTTAACCTATAATAATAGTGCAGGATCTGGTCTTCATCAGCTTTGCTGCCCAGAGGGTTTGACAGATGGATCTGTGCCCGTTTATGACTTGGTTCAGGTGGCTCTGCTTTGCCTCCTTTGCAAGGAACACACCGTGCTTCTGCAGAACTCTTCAGTCTGCCAGGTATCCAGAGTCATCCTGAGAGGATCTGAGATAGCCTTACTTCCTCCTGGGCAGATAAATGAATGGGGTTATTTTGGAATTTTGCATGCTTTGCAAGGAGTGGTGATGTTATGAAGGCTGTCTTTGGCCTTTAGCATGACTAATGTTGAAAAGCAATGGTAACAGTCTTCATATTAGACCACAAGGCAGAATCTCTGCTATTACCTTTTCCCAGTCTATTCTTGTACTGTCTATTTGCCTTTGGATAATAGAGAGATGACAACTTACTCATTGACAATTTGCATTTTGATCTAATATTTATATATATATACAGTTATATAACATCTGTATATTTTTTTACAGGAATAAAAGGTTTGTGTATACAAGGACTACAGGACAGCAATTAAAACTAGCACGGGCCAGGTTAATAGCAAACAAAGATTTGCCCCATGGCAAAACCTGTGGTTGAGCTGTGGAATGACCAGTCATAGAGTGCAACAGACAGTAAAGTTTTCAAAGTTTGAAAAGGAACTGGGCATGAAATGCTAATTAAGATTATTAAATATTTAAGACACCATCTCCGCTTCAGGAAGCCCTTAAAACAGCTAGCACCTGAGGTTAGGAGAGGATGCTGGGCCACTGTTGCTATGTTCCTCCCTTAATTCTTCCTTTGGCATGAGTTATTATCATATGAATGAAGGCTGGTGCTAGGCTACCAAGACCTTTTATCTATCTCAGTATGGGTTTTCTTATGCTTTTATGTATTCTTATGAGCACTGATTTCCAAAGCAAAATTTCAGGGCAGAAAAATCTGTTATGTTGTCAAGTAGAGGAGAAAACAAAAAAAGTCCCTGTAAGAACATGCAGCCTCTTCTTACAATCTATTAAACTGTTATGAGCAAAAGGACAAGCAGATGTTATGAAATGGAAGTAAAGGTGAATTAAGGAGGAGTTAGTAGGTGCTGGAGATGCATGCTTTCTTTTTTTAAGTTCCCAATATGGTCAGAAGCGTTTTCATCAGCCTGTTAGCCAGGACATTGATGTAAATAGCAGACATCATAACCAGCAGGTGGTTGAGGTAACAGCTTCCTTAGTGTAGGTGATTTTTCATCAAAAGGTATCCAGCTTCATCAAAGGGTATTCAGCTTTAATTAAATATTTGTGTGGAATGAGTCTCTCGTTAGCTGCCCTGGAAGATGTTCATGAAAACAAACATGCAACATAGGAGATAAAAAAGACTTGTTAGGAATATGCACATTCCTCCAGGGCTATGATTGGAATGGATGGATTCTTTAGGAAGGACAGTTGATGGAGATGAAGCGGGGGGTTCACCTTCTGTGTCAATGACCAGCTGGAGTGCATGGAGCTCCAGGTGGGAATGGATGAGAAGCTGACTGAAAGCTTAAGGTTCAGGATTGAAGGAGGACAGGGACAGGGTGACATTATAGTGGGGGTCTGCTACAGGCTGCCTGACCAGGAGGACAGAGCAGATGAAGCCCTCATAAACAAAGAGGAGTGGCTTCATGTTCACAAGCCCAAGTCCTTGTGGGGGACTTCAAACACCCTGATATGTATTGAAGGGACAACATACCAGGGCATAAGAAATACAGAATGCTGGATTATATATGTAGTATATTTTACCATTCTATGATTTTTCCCTCCCTCCCCTCCTGGTTACTCAAACCAGCACGTAACAAGACCTCCTCACTTTGCTAAAATAGGCCAATGAGAAGTATCATAACAGGGTACTTCTGAGGCTATCACTAGACACACACAAGTGAAGTCACAGAGAGAAAGTGATGCAGTACTACACTTTGAACAAACTGCCAAATGACTTACAAGAATAAAAGCAACCCAAGTTCTACTTCTGGCAATGAGAGGCAAGTGACCTCAGGGTTCATTGTTTCTGATGCCGACTTTCCTCTCTGCTGTACTGTACCAAGCTGATGATGAAGTACCAAGGATATCTGAAACAGCTTATGATAACCTGATCTTTCAGCCTTGTGATTAATCATCTCCTAAGTTCCATGCACACAGAAGTAGCAGTACTGTGGGAGGTGCTGGTAAGCATCTTTTGTCTTTTTTTGGGGGTTTTTTTTTTGTTTGTTTGTTTGTTTGTTTGTTTTTTCCCTTTGGTGATGAATGCTAAAAAATTCTTTGACTTTGAGTGTATTTTTGCTGTATAAGAAAAATGATAATGAGAAATTAATTCTTTCTTCCAGTGAAGAACCAGTATTTCTGGGCATATTTTGACACTTTGTTTTCTCTATTACAACTTTCATTTAGAGGTTACCTCTGCGCCCTAGTAGAAAATAAGGTGCTGTCACATTGGGAACCTGCTCTTCAGAAAGGAAATTATCTTTCAGACACATTCTTTAGCTTAGTTTTGCTGTGATGAAGTTGCAAAGCAAAGGTGTTGGTCAACAGGCACTGAAACCACAAATCTAGCTGTAACATATTTGTTTGCAAATTTAGAGACTTGTGAGAAGTGGAAGAAGATGCAGCAACTCTCACTGCCTCTCACTTATGCTGGCAGTGCTTTTAACTTATGGTATCCCAGCGGTGGTGAAAATGCAACTGCTGTCAGAAACAAGAGTTTTATGGAAATAGTAGTAGATAAGTATAGTTCTTAGTGTGATAAGATAGCAGAGTGAGATAATACTTCTGAAGAGTTACTTATTCAAGTGGGATCTCCTAAGGGTTCACAGTCTCATTCAGCAAGGATGCAGGAGGATGAAGGGAGATGTGAAGATATCAAATTTCCCCAAGACTTGCCAGAGTCAAGCAGTGAATAGTCAACAGGGTTTTATTAAATACTACAAGCAAGCTCCTTTCTCCTTCAGCAACAGAAATGTGGCAGCAGTGCCAAAACCAGAAAAATGTTAATCCAAGATCGACCAATCACAAGAGTATCTGCCATCCTCTTTGTATAGGGAACATGAACACACTTGGAGATTAGAGCTAAATACAGTGATAAGTTTAACTCTTTAGAGGAAGTGATCTTCAGTATATACTGCAGAGAAACGTTTTAAAGGGTTCAATTTGAAACACCATACAGGAAAATCCAACTTGAAAAATACTGCACTGTCTATCTAAGAAAATTTGCAAAATAGTTTTAATATTACCTTTATTTCTCAGAGTTCTTGTAGTTAAGGTCAGTAATTGTATAAAGCAAAAAAAAATCTAGAGACGTGGTTTATCTCTGGGATGATAGAATATCATACGTATGCTGTACAGAGACACACTCAGACTGAATTCAAATGGTATACAGGAAATGAAAAGGCATATTAATCTTGTATATTTTAATTATTGTTTTACTGACTCACATTGGCAATAATGTCTTAATAATTCAATAAGTCTCAATTCAGTAGTACAGTCTTAAATCTTGGAGAACTGGTAGAGATTTTAATAGAATTCAGCAATTTAGTCAATATATGAGAACTGAGATAAGCAAATTAAGATCTACCAGAGATCAGATATAAAATTAGAGGCAGTATAATTTTTGATGGTCCATGACCTCAGCAGCTAGGAATTGCCATTTCTCAGTGAAATTAAATCAACAGCTAATGAGGCCATTAACTTGTGAACTTTGAAATAATAAACAAATAGTAATGCTGCAGGACAGGCAAAGTAAGTTATTTCCAACATCTGGAGAACCTGATGTAGTTTATCTATAAATTCCATATAAACTCTTAGAATCTGCATATATTAGTATAAATAAGAGTAACTAAACTCAAGGATTATTTGTCTCCCAAAAGCATGCACATTTCTTAGTGACACAAATATGTATAAATAAATATACTTGTAATACGTTATTAATCACAAGCCAACCAAGCTGTCTTACGATTTATGTCTTGAATTCAGGTGGCAGAGTAAATAACTTAATCATATTTATCCCAGTGATATCTGAGATGAAATACACTGCATTTTCCTTAGCCTTCAATGAAATGACTGCTTTTCTTCAGCAGGAAATTAAGAGTGTCAGAAAGATCTGAACACCCTTGGACAGTGACTGTGAATATGAATTCTGTTTGCCTTTCTTTACCTTGGGCATAAATGTGTGGTCAGGAGATTCCCTTTGGGCTTTTCTTGCCAAAATCTAAGGTGCCAGAATGATGCCCTGGTAAAGCTCTGACTGATGAGACAAGTTCCATCATGAAGGGTGAGAGAAATATATTTAACAAAGGACAGAATAGGCAATTAACTGCATTTTATCCTGTGGGGATTTGGGTAATACAGATTTCGTGCATTTTTTGCTTTATGCAGCAGGTGATTTTTGATTGTGCCTAAACCTGGCAGCAATATGTCAATTTTTTTGCAAACAGATGATGGTTTTGGCTGTCTCTGTAGGCATTTCCTCTGACTATTTGGAAGTCCCTTACTAAATGTGCATGTTTATATAATCTTCTTTAGTGCATTATATGCTCACTTAATGAAGCGTGATTTTTTCAGTAGGTGCTTATGATAACTATTTCTCCGGACAGGCAGTAACATATTTGGATGCTAAATTATATTTGCTGTCCATATCACTCAGCTCTGGAGTTATTGAAAAGGTGGAAATAATTGTATTATCAAAGATGCAAAAAGTACTGTTATATAAATCCAGACTATAAACCATAACCCAATTGTAAAATGAAAAATCAGTGATAGCAGGTTATTTCTTTGACTAGGAAAGGTGTGTAGGGTGGGGAGGATATGGAAAACATGGAAGTAGTGCAAGAATCTTTATTTGCCTATTCAAAAACTTACTTTCTCATATTATGAGCAAAACAAAACTGAAACTCAACATAGATGCAGACCAAACCAGAGTCTTCTCTTCTGGATGTTTTCAGACTTTAAGAAGCTGGACAGTCTCAAAGTTCATCAGTCTTTTTTCTCTAAGAAAGCCACAGATGAGGGGAGGGGAAGCAAAGTCAGCATCCAAGAACTTAATGAATATGTTTCCTCATTGTGCCTACCTTAGTCTCTTGGTGTAGGTAAATACAGATGTCAAAATAGTGTAATACAGGGATGAACTGGGTCCACAGTTTCTATACATGGTTTGGAATGTGTTTTAAGATTATGCACATGTGTAAATCAGGAGTGATGCCTCAGAAACACAGCTTTATGAATACATAGATTCTATGTATTTCTATTCTGTGGATTCACTGTTTTCTGTGTGCTTCCACTTCATCAGAGAAGTCTTTGCATTTCCATGCTGCTTCTGCTTGCCTTCCCCAGTCCAGAAAGCATTTAAGGTCAAAAATTTACCTTTATCTCTACATTTGGAAAGGCTTTGAACAGAAGCCCTGGCCAGTGGAGTCACATTAGGAGAAGACAAAGATCTGTGTAATTTCATAGTAGAATACAGAAACTTCGGTTTGATTAAGGCCATGTAGGGAACGTCAGGGATATTAGTTTTCAGGTTTCCATCTGAGAACTTGCTAAAAGCTCCAATGAAGAAACACCAAGTGGGATGTGGTGGGGGAAGAATTTGGTGCCTTTGAGAAACAAAGACTAGACTTTTGTCAAGAATCAACTCTTAGGCAGACCTGTTGTCTTCCAGCTTTCAGTTAAGAGCTACACTTCCCATCAGCTCCCAAACAAGAATCTTTCCTACTCTGTCATTTTAAAAGGCTTTTATGCTGTGTTACAGGCAGTACCCGGAGTGGCTAAGTATAAAATGGAGAAGTTCTTACCGGCATTACTGAAACTTAGTCAAATCAACATCAGCAAATTTTAATACTATCTTACACCATTGTTATTGATTGCCTTTTCTACTTGCTAACTATTTATTAATGGCTAGATGCCTCACACAGGGAAGAGAATAGAAAAAAAAATATCCACTTATTTTTCTTTACTTAGCTTTTTAGTTATTTTACTTATAATTTTCATTCTGTCATGATGTTTTACTTGCTGGATTGCAAACATTCTAAATCATCATTTGGATACAAATGAAGCAATCTCTACTCATTTTCTGATATGGAACACACCTTTGGTAATGTTGGATCTTGAAAACTCTTGAAAAAGAACTTAACTTTGAGAGTAAAGCAACAGCACCATGTTACTGGAAACCGTATGATGAATATACTGCAGAGGAGCTAAAAATACAGAGTAGTTTAGAATATTTATCTCAGCAATACTACCCTTTTTCTAGGGAGATTTTCAGTTTTCTTCCATCTGCCTATATCCATTTTTACCATACTTACCTCTGTTTTTAAAATAAATTTGGCTCTCTTATTCAGGTTTCTTTTTATTCTGATCCCTAAATATTTTATCCATTTGGTTGCCTACACATAAATCCCATTTATGTGAAGAGACGTGTATTACCCTTTAGTTAGGGGCAGTATTGCAGATTTTCCCTATTACTTCAAAAGTTCAAGCTGCAGTAGGCTGTGCCTATTTATTTCAGAGTTTCAAAAGTAGCTACATTCTGTTCAATGAGATAATCTAATCCATGGGAACTTTACTACATAATCTTGATATCCAGTTGTTTGCATCAGTATTAAAATCCTTCCTTTATGTGGTACCATTCTGGGTTTATGAGCATGCAGATGATAATGAGGATAAAGAACTTAGAATCTAGTCTTTGGTACACAGCTTCTGTTCCTTGTCCTGTGCTGCTTACTTCTTGAATCACCTCTCTTTCATGTTTTTCCTAACTATGATGTGCTGACTAATAATCAGCAACAGAATAATAGATATTATACTAGAATTTCAAGTAACATCTCACAGTGGATAGTATGAATTTACTGTGTAGACAAAAAGAATCCACCACCTAGCTGGGCAGAAGGGAAGGAGGCTCAGTCCATCTTCATTGCCCACTGAATTACTTTATTTCCTATTCAAATGAAGGTATAAGTTTTTACCTTCCCTTCCTGGTCACAGTGATGGCCCTTCTGATTAGGAAGAGCCTGCTGTGATGTTCAGCTGGATATATATATAGCAAATACAACTTCTAGTTAAAGAAACTGGGGGAAGCAATCTCAGAAACTGGACAACACCTTGGCTGCCTGGTATAAGACCCTTACGATAGAAGCAGTGTGAGCTGAGGGGCTGATGGGTGACAGGAGAGGAGGACCTTACTTTCTGAGGTGTAATGGGACTGTGCTTTGCTCACAGGGAGATATAAATCTCCTTCACAATAAGATATTTCTTAGAGTAATGAGATTAATACAGCGAAGAGCAGGTGTACATTTTACCCTTTGCTACCTGAAGTCTGCACTCCTCAAGACATCTGGCCCCACAGTATCATGGGGACTGAAAGCTGTTTTGTGCTGTTCCCAGCTGGTTTTCATATATACTGCTTTTTTGTTGACTCAGTTCATTGGTTTGGGTTGTTTTTGGTGGGAGGTGGGGTGGTTTGTTTTTTTTTTTTCCAAATAAGGTAGGCACTTTTCCACCTTGAAAGAAACAGGAATAATCCTGTGATGAGCTGACATGCTCCTGAAAGGAGGAAGAAAAGCCTCACAGAAGCCAAGTGTGTGTTTGTATATAAAACTGAACATTACTCTGATTACAAGATAGGGAACAGAAGAAAAGCTACTTCTTTTTTGAATCTATAATATTGATTGAACAATCATAATTGTAGGCTGGTGCTGTAGCAACTGAGACTTCACAAAGTATTGTAATCACAGATGAAGGAATACAGCAGGCATTTGAAATACTATCTTCACAAGTAAAGTAGTATTATAGTAGATGGCCTTTATTACTTCAAATTTTTTTTTTAATATAGCTAAATATAAAACAAGAAATAAAGAAATAAACAACAGATTAAAATACCTTTATCATACACATACCAGGCTTAGCAGAAGGTAGATGTAGAAGTGAAATAATGCTGGATCAAATGTTCCCCTCTGCTTCTGCATGGCAACAAGCCCTGCCAGGCTCTGAATTCCGCTGCCCAGAGCAGACACTGAACATCAGCAGACACTGTGGGTCCACTTGATATGTGCTGTAGCAGGATGAGATATGTTATGGAGGGCAAAGGAATGCTTCGTGGTTGTAATCATCTGACTTTGTTTTATCCTCTGAAAATAGAGCAAGCCATTTAGACTTTTTTTTTTTTTAAATAGGAAAATCTAATTCTATTTGCACGTGAGCAAGTGTTATTGGAAAGAAAAAAAGGCAAATTACTGTATTTCCACAATTTGAGGTCCTGTTTTCTATTTTCAGGATACATTTAGTGAAAAAGCATAGGGCTTTCCAATCATATAATTTTTTCAAGAGTAGTAGGAAAAAATAGAACACAATAAGTGTTCAAACTTTAAATAATTGAGGACCTGTACCAGCTGAGCTGATGTCTGGTTCGTAAAAATGATTTTTATTTTTGTGGAATAATCCCTTAAATTTATCATGAAACGAAGATTAACTGATTCAAATTTTAAATTTTAAATTATCTAATTTAAATTTAATTTAAATAATAATTTAAATTTTAAGTTATCTAATGGTGTGGATTTGTGCTGAACACAGGGTTGATAATACAGAGATCTTTTAGTTATTGCTGAGCAGGGCTTACACAGATCCAAGGCCTTTTCTGCTTCTTGTACTGTCATGGTGGTGAGAAAGGTTGGGGTGCATGGGAGGCTGTGAGCAGACACAGCCAGGACAGCTGACTCAAAATGGTCAGAGGGATATTCCAGACCATATGACATGCTCAGTGGGGGGAAGAAGAAAGGGGGGATGTTTGGAGTGATGGCATTTGTCTTCCCAAGTCACCCGCTTGCCCATGGGAAATAATGAATTAATTCCTTATTTTTCTTTGCTTGTGTGTGTGGCTTTTGCTTTCCCTATTAAACCATCTTTATCTCATTCCATGAGTGTTGCCTCACATGCTTCCAAAGTAGGTTGGTGTTAGTGTTGGAAAAATTAGATCAGTCTTGAGAGACGAAAGAAGAGTTGTCTGCAGTGAGAGTTCTTTCAACTGGAAAAGGGGGAGGAGACCTGGGTTAAGCCAGCTCTCTGTCCTTGCTAAGAGCTGCAGACAGATCATCAGCAGCTGATGACATAGCCATAGAAGTGTTGATTATTAGGCACCTCTGAAGGTTGTCTACTTCAGCCACTGCCAAAGTGTGATCTATTTCAACCTCTTAAAAGCACGTATCTCTTCATATTTTAGCAATTATTTTCTGTAGCCAAGTAAGTAAATCCTCCAAAAGTCATCATCATTTTCAAAAGTAATTTATTCCAGTGCTGTGCTATTCTCCTGTTGAAGGAATTATTCCTGTTGTGCCATTCAGACCTCTCAAGCTGAAGGTTTTGGCCATTTCCCTTTATGTTATACTGTCTGTCATTGCTGAGAAGAGGTTGATTACATTGTCTTTAAACTGTTTAATGTGGTTGTAGGCTAGTAGCAAATTATCCCTTACTCTTCTCTTCATCAGAGTAAGCCCACCTGTCTTAGCAGGCAGCTTCTGAGGAGCAGCTCTTGGCCTCAGCTGTCCTGACAGCAACCTACTGGACCCTCTCCCGTTTGTCAGCATCCTTTTTTAATGGGGAGGCTGAAAACAGGACATAGTGTTCCAACTGCAGTCTCAAAAGCAATGAGAGGAAAGTTCCCCCTCATGTAACTCAGCACCAGTTTCCTTCATTGATAGTGACAGCAGAGAGTTGGTTTGTTTGATCTAGTTCTGACTGAAATAGGCCCATTTTAGCAGAGCTACTCCTAAACCAGTTCTCTTCCATCTGTGCTGACAGGTGGGGTCACCTCATCCCCAGGGTAATACTTTGGGCTTTTTGCTGAGGCACATGTTGGCTCAGTCTCAAAGTTTCTAAAGGTCTTTCTCGATGGAACCTCCTTAGAGACGTGCTGAGGGTGTGCTCTCTTACTATCAAATCTACTGATGAGGATATTGAACAAAAGAGGCCCTACTACTTACCTGTGGTATACTTTGCTTCTTAACCATCATCTCAGCAACAAATTATTGATTTTGTTTGGGTTTTTTTCCTCCATTGAACCTATTGTGGTGCAGACAATTTACAATCTAGGTTTGATATCAGCCAGTTAAAATACTGCCTATGCATTGTCTTTCTTTGTAGCACAACAGTGATATTTCAATGGTATCAGACATGGTAAATCACACAATACTAAAATCTGAAGACTAACCAGAGTGGTTCACAGTGCAGTTAGTGCAATTAATTTTCACTGTTTTCCTAGTTTTTTAATGCTCTATGAAGATAGATTATATCTAAAATAATATTGATTAAAATTGCTCTAGTTAAGCTTCTTCAGTGTGATTACTACCAGACACCTGTCAAGATGTCCCAGGACTGCCTTGATGAGGCTGGATATGAAATGAAGCATTCCTTACTTATTTAAATAACATGATGAGGTGAGTTGCTTGCTCAATTACTCAATTGCCCTCTGCTTCATTTCTTCCACAATGACGAACCAGTTTTTTTCTTCCTCTTGAATGTTGTTGGGACAGAATTCAACCTTTCACACCAAATAGGATGCTGATAACATATTTAACATTATTTTTTGCCAGTAATACACAGAGGTCTCAAAGCTAACAGCCCTAAATTTTGCCTCATATTGACTATGCTTTTCAAATAGGCAACTATGAACTTCAGAAATAGTTGTATTTGCAGTATTTAGTATCAACACAAACACTGTTCAGATACATTGTTTTTCTATGTTCCTACTTTCTTCTGTACTTCTACCTGTTCTTAAAAAATTGCAATCTCTTAGTGTAAGAGTAACTTTCATGAGCCAGAAGATAGTCACTTAGATCTCAAAAACCACTTGTAGTGGAATAGAGTTATTTTTCCTAAAGTATAGTGCCTTTCTGAAATGAACCTACATTAAAGGGGTGGCTTTTCTCACCATATTTCTTGTAGAGCAGATTCTCATCTGCTAATTTGAGTGACACCAATACTCTTCCACTGTGTTTTATTCCTGTTTGCCCTGCAGAGGTACCACTGCTGAGAGATGCTTTGATTTCTTTTTCTTGTACTTTATCAACAGAATTGTTAAAGAACCATTCAGGGAACATATCAGAGGCAAGTGAGAGGGTAACTGTCAAAGAGAGCACAATCAGAAACCTTTAGGCCAGAGAGAATACCTCAGGATGAGATTTAGCAAAAGTCATTTGAAAAATGCGTATTCTTGAAAAAGAATCTATTAGGATTATGAAGAATTTAATAAGGAAAGGAGAAAGGAGACATTACTTTCAAACCAAAAAACCAAAATGTTTTTTAGGATTTTTTTTTGTGAGTAAATGGGCATCTAAGTTTTGTGTGCATTTAAAAACAAACTGTTTCAACTCTATCAAGATGCTCTGATAACTTTTTGTCAGCATTTTCTAATAATACTACATGACATACATTTAAATTTCATTGACTTGGCAACTTTCAGTAGAAAACTACTTCCCTGGAAATTGTTTAATCAACTCACAGATCAAATACTGCACTATAAATGTTTTTGGTTTCTTTACATTCTTCTCTGCATAGTGAGTGCTCCTCTCATCAAAATCAAGGAACTTGAATTCTCATCAGTACTAGTGCTCTTTACTTTTCCCAATGCAGACCACCTTAGCAGCCTGCCTTACCCTCCCAAATGAGTCAAAAAGACAAAAAAATATTAGGTTCATGGAGTAAATCTTTCTAAGAGAAGGCATTTAGTGAAAATGTATCAAGAGCTCCTTTAAGGACACTCGTAGACCTGAACTATTCCCAGAGGAAGTAAGCTTCCTCAATTTAGCCTTTAAGTGACACTTTATTTTAACATGAAACTGATCCTTGAAAATGAGGATACAAAAAAGAACCTGGGTGCAGTAGGTTTATTTTGCTCAGGAGCTTGTCACTGTGGATGTTTTTGCAGGTGCTGCAGTCCATCAGTGCTGGGCACTTTTTAAACATCACCTCCTAAGGGCACCAGGAGCATGGCAATTCCTGAATGTTGCAAGTCAAGTAGGCGAGGCAGAAGGCCAGCTTGGCTTAGCAGCAATCTTCTCTTGGAAATAAGGTGAAAAAAGAAGGTGTTTGCCCAGTGTAAGCAAGGTCAAGTGACATGGGGAGAATACAGAGATTCTACTTGCTGCTCTAGAGACAAAATTCACACAGTCAAAGCTCAGCTGGAGTTGAAGCTGGACAGCAATGTGGGGGACAGTAAAAAGTTTTCTTCAAATGTATTTATGGTAATAGGCAGTATAGAAATATTATCATCCCTTTACAGGATGAGGATGGTCACCTCACAAACGGGGACAGAGACAAGGCAGAGGTGCTTAATGCTTTCTTTGTCTTCAACATGGATGACAGACCAAGGGAGTCTCAGTGCCCTGAGCTGCAGGACCATGGCTATGAGAATAATCAACTCCCAGTCGACCCTGAAGATATGTGGGATCTGCTGCTCCAGCTGGATCTCTACAAATCTATGGGGCCAGATGGGGTTCATCCAAGAATCCTCAAAGAGCTGCTGATGTCATCACAAAACATCTCTTGATTTTCTAGTGGTCTTGGGAATCTGGAGAGGTGCCAGCTGACTGGAAGCTGGCCAACATTGTCCCAGTTTTCAAGAAGGTCAAGAAGGAGTACTCTGGAAACTACAAGCCTGTCAGTCTCACTTCAGTGTCTGGTAAAGTTACGGAGAAGATTATTCTGCAAGGTATTGAAAAACACCTGAAAGACAATGGTGTCATTAGTCACAGCCAGTATGACTTCATGAGAGGAAAGTCCTGCTTATCAAATCTGATTTCCTTTCCACGACAAGGTAACCCCACTAGTTGATCAAGGGAAGCCAGTTGATATAATCTTCTTGGATTTCAGTAAAGCTTTCAATATTGACTCTCCCAGGATCCTTCTGGACAAAGTGTTCAGCACACAGCTGGATAAACACATCTTGCAATTGGCTCACGGTTTGAGCACAGAGGGTAATATTGAATGGGGTGACATCAGACTGGTGACCTGTTAGCAGTGGGCTTCCACAGGGCTTCATCTTGGGCCCAGTGCTCTGTAACACCTTCATAAATGACTTGGATGCAGGACTGGAAGGGATATTAAGCAAAATTGCAGATGACACAAGACTTGATGATCCTTGTGGTCCCTTCCAACTCAGCATATTCATTCTGTGTTTCTCTTATCCTGCCGGGCACTGTTTGGAGTTCCTGGGGTTCCTGCAGGCTCAGAAAAACACTGAAATAGGAGGCTGCAGGGATGTTCTTCCCCAGATTGAAAACCAGAAATAACTATCAAAAGGAAACACTTCAACCTTGTAGCAACTTGAAAGGACATTTTGGTTTTAACTTGCCACAAGGCTTTTTGTTCCTACGTATGTTAAAAGGGCTCATTCTCTTCAAACCAGGCTTGGAGGTTCAAGACTGTGCCACTGGCATGGGTTCTTATTAACATTTCTGCTGATGTTTCTGATGCCTGGTTCAAGGAGACATTTAGCTTAATTTAGAAACCTCTTCAGCCACGAATTTCCTGGAATCATAACTATTAATAGACTCACTGTTGTATATTATTTTCTATGCACAAAATTTCTGTAAAATATTTCTTATGAAGCAGCCTTTAAAGTGAGTTGGAAGATGATTGCAGTGTTAGATGGAATGATAGAGGTGGCATCAAGATGACATTTCCTAAGGATTCTTATTGCTCATGTCTGTTTTTTCACAAGCAATAACATGAAAGGTCTTTCCTACAGAATAAGTGACACTAAGCTATGCAGGGAGTTTACCTGAATAGTATCTCACAGTATTTAACAGAGCTTTGTATTTATGATGTTTTCATTAGAAAACAATGATTTAGAGACACAGATGCTCCTTCAAATATAGGAATTTTGCCTATTAAATTAGGGTCTTAACATTACTTTGAGTATTTTCAAAAATAGCTGTAATACTTGATTATATTTTACTATGATAGAGCTCATCTGTTCTTTAATTTTTAGCCATGAGGTCACTGCGAATTGGAGCAACTTGCCAAAGAGGTTTGTAGATTGCCCACAGCTGGAAGCTGGCGTATCAAGATTGTGTGGTGTTTCCCTCCCAAAAAATCTTATTTAGACAGAAAATAAATTCATTCAGGGGATTCCTCTGATCTGCATTGCACCGCATGGTTACAGGATTGTAGACAGTTACTTTTGGTGTTATAACCTATTACTTTACAATATATTTCATGAACCTATATAATTGATAGTACACATAGGCCTCCCAAAAAGCCCCCTGGTAACTTTGAAATGTGTTGTATGGTAATAAAGTCCAATTCCTCTTATTGGGCAATTGGGATGATGCTCACAGTGCCAGCACTCACAAAACAATTAAAAATCCTTGGATTGGATTCTGTTCCTATAAGTAGGGCATGGGTATAACATAGCTGTGAGTAACGCAACTTGTGCAGTTATCGGAAGCCTGAAAGCTGTTTGTAAAAACACGCACAGAAAATGGGTGAGAGGACATCTTGATAACAGTCACTTCATTTCCCAGTCTCAAGGCTAAACTGGACTTAAAATTACCCTTACTTCATGTTGGCTCTGTTACCCAAGCGGTAGTGAATTGGCTATCCAGCTTTCATGCTCCAGGCTCAAGCAGGAGATACTGAAATTGTAAAATGTCATCTCCGGTTTGTCTTTCTATTAGTGTTTGAAACACAAATTATTCCTATGAAAACAAAACTGAAGGTAGACCATTTTAAAGGACTTATAGTAGCATTTCAGGGTAAGAGGGTGGAATGACTAAATCCTGTGTTGTCAAGTTTGCTTGTCTGAAACAAGGTGCCTAAATGTGTGCCTGTATGTACACATAGACAAGTAAACAAATAGCTTAGTGTTCAGAAGTGCTGAGCACATTCAGAAGTAATTGAACTCAGTGGGATTACAAGTGCTTGCTACCTGCATTATTATTTTAATATCTGTTTTAGAGAGTTTAGGAAAATTTAGGATCAGGCTTTTATGCCATCTGACTGTAAGCTTTCCTTGTCACACTGTGATTATACCCCCACTCATCTTCCATCAGCGTAGCCAAGAAGTCTCAAAAGTTACTCTTATGATGTAGTCCTGGGAATGATCCTCTTCCCTGCCACCTGAGAAGACAGTCCTGTGTCTTCTCAAATATTTGTGTCTCAATCTCAAATATTTGTCAAGCTTTCTGGAACAAGTTGATTTTTATAAATGTGGATTTCATTAACTTCATTATGAGACGAGATGATTTTTAGGATTTTTAGCTTTTTGTAGATTTTAAAGTAGCTGTGTAGCAAATATAGGTTTTTAGTATAATTGTATAGTCTCTCACACTTTAGAGTAGTAGATAAAACTTACCAAAACTTATTCCCCCATTTCATATTAAATTTTCTAAATTCTTTAGGGTTGTTTAGGCTCCTTTCAAGGCAGGACTAGAGTAAACACATTTTGTTTAAGAACATATGTACCCCAGGCCTGAACAACAAGATACCATCATAGTCAGAGCAACCTTCAAGCCCAGAAACTTGGAGAAGCTCCAAAGACAGTGCGTGCCATGAAGAGGAAGATGAGGAAGAAAGGGGTCTTGGGACACCCGACTCAATCCCAGGGAGGCATGCCAGGGCAACAGATCTGGGGAGCATCTGGGGGGCAGATAGTTCTCTGATTGCATGGATAGTACTATAAAATTGTAGAACCACTGAACAAGTGCATGCACCTTTGTACTCCTTACATCAGAAGGCCTTCATTAAAGACCTGCTCTCTGTCTTATCTATACTAAATTCACCTGGAGTTTTTTTGCTCCCAGTCTTTAGGCAACAACACCATTACTCTGTGCTGCCTCTACAATTAAAGCTGCTTTTAAGCCCTATAGCGGATTGCCCCTGGATGGATGCCATGTACTCACTATAGCTGTTCTCTCATTCCCCTCTGCAACTGGACAGAGGAGAGAAAAAAACCCAGTAAAGGATTCATGAGTTGAGATAAGAGCTGGGAGAGGTCACTTACTTATCACCATCATGGGCAAAACAGACTCAAAGTGGGGATATTAATTGAATTTATTACTAACAGGGTCAGAACAAAAGAGTGAGAAGTAAAATAATCCTATAAACACCTTCCCCCCACCCCTCCTTCCTTCCATGTTCTTCCCTTCTCTCCCCCAGTGGTGCAGGGGAACAGTAATGGGGGTTATGGTCAGTTGTTGTTTCTGCCACTGCTCGGGGAGAGGAGTCCTACCCTTGCTCCCATGGAGTGCCTCCCATGAGAGACAGTCCTTCATGGACCTCTCCAGCGTGAGTCTACCCCTAGGCAACAGTTCTTCATGAAACTGCTGTCCTGTGGGTCGCTCCTCCATGGGGTGCAGTCCTTCACGAATGAGCTGCACCAACGTGGGTCCCCCACAGGAGCCACAAATCCTACTGGGAAAAGCCTGCTCCAGTGTAAGCTGCTCTCTCCACGAGCTGCAGGGCCCTGGCAGGACTCTGCTGCACTGGTCATGGGGGCTCACAGCCTCCTTCAGATATCCACCTGCTGCAGCATGGGCTTCTCCATGGGCTGCAGAGGGCTCAGCTCTGGCCCCTGGAGAACCTCTTACCCCTCCTTCTGCACTGACCTTGGTGTCTGCATTGTTCTTCCCATGTTCTCACTCTGCTCTTCCCTGGCTGGAATTTTCATCTGCACAACAATCTTCTGTTCTTAAATACGATATCACAGAGGTGTTACTGTCACTCCTGACTGGCTTGGCCTTGGCCAGTGGCAGGAAGTCCATCCTGGAGCCGGCTGGCATTGGCTCCACTAGAGAGGGGAAGCTTCTAACAACTTCTAACAGAAGCTACCCCTGTAGCCCCCCTGCTACAAAAACCCAGCCATAGAAGCCCACTACAAGGCCCAAACAGGATATGTGGATTTCTCCACATATTTCACAGACTAATAGTTTTACCCATCTTTTACTTGCAGTAAAAACTGAGCTAACACTGATTTTTGGTGATCCCCCCCAAAAAAAAATTGCAATAAAACTTTTGAATTATAGGTACTTTGAAACAGTTGAATAAGTTGGGTCCCAGTACACAATGTGTAGGCCATCTCAGCTGATCAGCAGGAACATGGATGATGGCTGGTTGGTACCACTGTCGTGGGTCATCTGAATGTACTGTTAGGATGACAAACCACAAACAACCTGATGCCAACCCAAGGGGTGCCTGGCTTACAATAAGAAAACCTTTGATAGGAGAGGCAACGGGAGGGGTGTGTGGGAAGACCAAGTGAGACAGTCTTTTAATCTTTGCATATGGTCATCTCAGTTTTCAGTGTGGTGGCTCCTCCCTGAGATTTCAAGCCATTGCACTAATTGAAGAACTGTAACTTTTGGTTTTGACTTTGCTTTCTATCCAATTGTCATATGGGATGCTTCCCCAAACTTGGGGGGCAGAATCCTCCAAAAATGTTTAAGATTTAGCTGACTTTTAGTAAACTTAGCACTGACTTTTAAATAATATTTCAAGGAATTGTTTCTTCCTGGAAAAAGCGGTGTAACTTCCCAACCTGATACTGCAGTGTTTGTTGGCAAACCTCAGCTTGCTGCATTTCAGCCAATGTCAATAACAAAAATGCAATGAATTGCACACTGGACAAGACTTCACCTTTTCTAAGGTAGCTTGATGCATGTAAACATATGCAAGTTCATACAAATGCATATGTAATCTTCACCCTCTCCACATTTGCGGATAACTGGATATTGCCATGTTATTTCTCATGCCACATTTTGACTGCTGTTCTATTTCAGTCATAAGAAGCTTGGGTTATGGGACTTAGTGCCTGTTAAAACTAATTACCCTTACCATTATCATCAATTAACCCCAATTAACGTCAGACAGAAATGCAAAAATGTCACACCATTTTCTACAACTCAGTATAGATGAGTTCAGAGGAACTGATAATGACATCTTCAGGCTGTGCATGAGAAACTCAGTCTGCCTTTCTTTCAGGTTTTATACACACATCACTTAAAGATGCCAAGCAATCGGTGATTTCAGACACCAGGTCACCCAGCTCTTGGGATGGGCGGGGATGTGGGTTAGAGCATGCACTAACAACATTCTCCGGGATGACACCTTTGGCAGTTTTGCCAGCAGCCTGACATGGAGGATGTACTACAGGTACAGCCTTTGCCACTTGGCTAATTTTTCTCTCTTCTGCTATTATTGATTGATTTTCTCAGTTCATGGCAGTATGCTGCACGATGCTGATTTTGTCAATCTTACAGATGTTTAGTCTCTAATTAAACATATGTTATTGAGGCTTTTCAGTTTTGAATCTTGCACTTCTAGGCCTGATTTTCCCTTTCTGCTTCAGGCCATGAGTAAGGAGTAAGCCTTCTGCTTTACACTACATTGCATTGGAAGTGATGGTAGTGTCCTGGTCCTCAGTCCATTCTTCATTCCGTTACAGGAAAGGAACTCCATTTGCAAGATTCTGTGTGTGTAGTGAGTACCTGCTGAAGGGAGGGCAACAGCTTACAGGTAAGGGGAGCTGTGCATCAGGAATAAGGTTAGTTAAGAGTTGTTGGAGTTGTGATTTAAAATAAAAATGAAGGAATAGCATTAAAAAGAAATAAAACCAGATTATACCAGAGCTGCTCCCCCAACTCGTACAAAAACTTAAATTAAGTGGCTTGCTCAACAATAGATACCATGACGTTAGCGTGCACAGTTTAGTCACATATATTTTTCAGACATAGGTTTGCAGTTAAACTAAGAATGAGGGATGGAGTCACTTATCCCAAATTAAAATTATGATTTTTTTACAGCAGTCATAGCTAATAGTACAAGTGTATTAATGTTGTTGGGTCATGAATGCCAAGATTCTTACAAGATTTGAAGTCCTGGTTGTGGTTCTAGGGCTGGTGGATCTATGAAAGGAGTTTGTTCACAATGTTCAAATTTTCTGCATCATTTCCTAAATCAGTGGCTTTATCCTGGTTGCCATATGTAGTTTGGAAACCTAGGACAGAACTGTGCATTAGGGGGATAAAGCTCTGTTCAAAATCCTCTGACTGTGTCTGCCAGTATACCTTCTCCATATCCTCTCGCATCGCTCATTACTTTCTGATCCTTTCTATTGACATCACCTGTACTGGGATTTGGAAAGCTTTCAGGGATGACTATTGCATGTGTGCAAGCTGTTGATTGTTTTTCATTATTCTGTTAGGATGTAGTCTGATAGTTATGACAAATACTGTGACAACTAAGTCTCTTGTTATTTTAACAGATTTCATTCTTAATAGAAGGTGAAAAATATCCTTAATCTTTCACAATGCACAGTGAATATCAATAATTTAAAAAATGAGTATTTTTCTAATTTCAGAGTGTGATTTAAAATATAACCCAACTTTTTTTTTTTAAATTGGTTTTCTACTTCAAGAATGGAACTTCTTTCAGTACACAATACAAACAAGCAACATGTTATGTTATGAGAGATTATCATAAGAGAATAATATACACATATTTGAGGTTTATGTGAAGCAATGTTTCAGTTCTTTCTATGCTACAAATAGCTCTGGTTATAATGTTTGGCACCACAGCTGTGAAACTGCTGAATGACATTGGGCTTCAGGGAGAACAAGTGTGATCTACTGGTCAAAATATAGGACTGAGAAGGGGAACATTTATACTGCCTGTCTGTGTTTGTGGCGGTGTCTAAATCATTCTATCTGATCAACTCAAAGGCAGCTTGGTTATATACAATGGTATCTCAGCCATACCTCATGGCTTTCCTGTCTAAAAAACGGAGCAGGAACAAAAATCATTATCTTATTGACCACAACACTGTTTGGCCCTTGAGAAAGATCAGTAATATATGTGCTCCAGAGAAAGGCTCATGAACACTAAATCAAAGAGATTTTGAAATAATTTAGAATTTCCCCCTGCTGTTCTTTTTGCCTCATAGTAAGGTTGGCTTATACTGTGGAGTACTGAGGCTTTAACTCCCTTGTGAATGTTAAGCTTTGTGAAGTGTTTTGATAACTTCAGTTGAGATGCACTATGTAAGCCAAAGTATTATTATTATTAATTGTTTTATTATACAGTGCTCATACATGTCAAGAAATGTAAATACTGGAGGAGGAGGGTGGGGGGGTGGCAGGGGCAGTATTTGTCAGCCATAGGTCTAGAAGGGTTTATGTAACCCTGAATGACAGGCTTGGAGGTTTTTATAATTTTTTCAAGTATTGTTTGCAGAAGCTCACATCTCAAGATTTTCAGTTTTTAAGTTCTTACAGCAAGAAAGAGATTTCCTTCTGTATTCCTGAGACAAGAGCAACTATCTCTCTCTCCTAGCTAGAAAGGGAGAAAGTTTGTGAAGTGAGAAGAGAGACTGGCTTCATCTATTAGCACCATGAAGTTGTCTGTGACCCCTGAAACACTTTTTTTAACATTTTCCTGGTGTCTTGTGTAACAATAAGAATCCTAATCTTGTACTTTGTTGTGTTTCCCTTTAATTCCTGCATACAAGGCCAGTGATGTTGTTAGTTTTGTCTTTATGATCTATACATAAATAAATGGTGTACCCCAATGTAGTTCATGGCAGTTTTTAAGTCATTGCTTTTCTTAGCAAGAAATAGTTAAAAATATGTCAGTAGTTGCTTTTGAAATATTTTTTTTGTTGTTGTGCTTTATGCTTGAATGTTTATTTGTTACTATCAAAGGCAAGGTCTTGATTCAAAGAGACTTATGGTAATTGTATGACCTAATTAGAATCAAGCTTCTAATCATACATATTTAATAAATAAATTAAATTACTCTGCACATTCCTTTCTTCAGCTTTTGGTTACGTATCTGGAGAAAAAATGTTAAGCATGTGTTATTGCAAATAAATTATTTGCTTTGCCAGAAACAGTTTTGCAAATGTTGGCATGGTGCTGTCTCTTTTGCTGTAAGCTAATATTTCTTTTTATTAACCATATTAAAATTGGAATGTGGGTAAGTGGCATTTTCTTTATTTACACAAAATGTAACTTGTTATAATTTATAGGATTTGCATGGTGTTAGTTCTAACTAGGTGCAGAGGGGTGTATCAATGCTTTTATTAACACTAACTACTGCACAGTTGCTGTTATCAAGAAATTCTTAGAGTACAAATTAACACAAAAAGCCTTGGTTGCATCTCATTAAGCAAAGTAGATTATCTTTTCAGTCAGTACCTAGCCACAGACTTCTGACTCAAGAACTCACATGATGTGCATAGGCTGATTTTGGATGACTTGGCTGCTGAAAAATTTGAAGCTGTATGGCAGCATTTTTCTGAAGTGACAGTAACTTCTCATTATAAATTCAAGAATCTCTGATTCTTAGAAACGGTGAGCTTTTAGTGTTGCCAGCACAAGGCTGTGAGAGCTGCTGCCAGACCCACGCAGCAATCATACGAAGATTGCCAGCACAGAGAGATTTATCTATCCACAGTTTTGGCTAGATATGGAAAAGCTGAGACAGTCTTTGGTATGTCGTTCAAAGAGAAATCCCAGAAGAAGCTTCTTGTTGCTGTGGATAATAGGTTTAGATTTATATTCATTATATTGATGTCATAACCTTTATGAGATTGACTTGATTTCACTCTTTGTCTTATTTACAAAGCTTCCCTTTCCTCCTATTTCTTCATTTGCTACTGTCTCAGAGGCCTTGTAAAGACAAAAAATCCCAAAAAACCTGAGCACTCTCAGTGTAAAAAATTTCTCAGACTTGCCTGTCAAGGTCTGACATTAACTTCTTTTCCTTATATGACAGTGGGCAGGTAGGTATCTGTTCTTTGAAAGGGTACTTGCTTGGTGCTTCTCCCTGCCCTTACACTTTTATACAACATTCTCTCATTTCTTTATGCTATTAATATGAATTTCTATGAATTTGAAGGAAGCCAGAAATTACTCTTTTTTCACTTCCTTTTCACAAATTCACCGATTCTTTGTTGTGCAGTATAAATTCTGACTGTTTCTAGTGTTCTGCCCAGATATTTCAGCAAGCTGAAGAGCTGATTGAGGGTTGCTGCCTGCCAGTCAGATTATGTAGAGCGATGTCTCCACATGCCAGATGAGGGACGCTGTGGCAGGGTCAAGTGTGCATGTTCACTTTGCCAAGTGTCAACTCTGATTACAAAATGGTACCTCCCAACATCTTAAAAAAATCTCCCCTCTAAAAGTACATGAAGTACTCTTAATTGTAGGGAAACTCTCTTTTAATTTTTTATAAAGCGAAGCATAAAAAATTTAAGTGAAAAATTTTAAAGGGTGTACCTTGAAATTTAAGGTTTGCAGTATTGCTACAGCACATCTTACTCCAAATTCTAACCTGGAAATTGGCACAAGTTTCACTGTGTAGTCATTTAATTCAATTCCATTATCTCTTTCTTAGACTCAACATAAGGTGATTATTCCTCTCTGGCTAGCCAATGCAGCTCTTTACTATTGTAAACCCCGGACTTGAATCAAACTCTGAAGTCATTAGAGTCTGAGAAAGTGCTTCTAGTGTCCTTCACTGATACCTATGGTGTTGAGACTCAACTCTTTTGTTATAAATGAAGGTGGTAAAACACTGGAACAGGTTTTCTAGAGAGGTGGGCATTTTTCCATCCCTGGAAAAATTCAAGGCCAGGTTGGACAGAACTCTGAGCCACATGATCTAGTTGATAGATGTCTGGTTGAAGATGAAGACTAGATGGATTTTTAAGGTTTCTTCAAAGCCAAACAATTCTATGATCCAATGAAATCATGCAGTCCTTTTCTATCCAGAAATAGACAATCTGCAAAGTTAAAATGTGTTTGACAGTGAATTCAGAGTGGGAAGAAGGTTCAGAACATACAATAGTCTGGATTCAGAATGATCAGGTTTAATGCAGTCCATTGAGATTAAATATTTTTCTGTGGCATCTAGCCTGGCAACACAGTATAAATACTAAGGGAACCTCTACGGCACAAGACCCAGTGAACTCAGTTTTAATGAACTCAGTGTTAATAGCAGCCCAGTGTGATTTCAAGTCCCTCTTTGAATTAGGGATTTGGACACAGTTACATAACCCTATAAGCACTAACTTTCAGGATTTATCACTTGTCAGTGCACTTGCTTGCAACACCAGCTGGAGGAAGCAGTTTATTTCCAGCCAGACGTGAAGCAAACAGATGATCTGGACAGAATTTAGTTCCTTATAAGCTTATTTGTCTGTGGTTTGTTTCTATTAGTTTATATTGCTTCCTGACAAGCTGATTTCTGGGGCTTCTTCATTAATTCTGCCCACAGGTTACAGAAAAAAGCCTGTGGGGATATTTGGAGATAACTACATCTAAGTGGCAGAAGCCTGAGATGCTGCAATGTTTTGTGTTGAAATGCCTGTGGGAGCCAAACCTTTGTGCCAGCAGTAAATGAGTTGTCTGAACCTTCACTAGTGAGTCAGACCACCACTTCTCTTTAGCAATTTTATAAACTGTTGTGCTGATCTACTCAACTGAGGTTAAATGTCATGATCAATGGAAAATCTGAGTGGAGATCGGTATTTACACAACTGCTCTTCACCAGCTTTCAAACACCTCCTCTGCACAATACAGCAGGGTAACTACAAGGATTTTCTAAAAAATCCTACTCTGATATACTTCTTTAATTAAGTGAAAATATGCTAAAGACTTACCGTGTATTTAGAAATTTGAAACTCCCATGTGCTTTCCTAAACACATTTACAAAGCATGAATCATGGAGGTCTGTGTTTTCAGACATGCTCAAGGGTTAAATACAAAATTCATGGGAAATATGGGTGTTCAAGTATTTGGAATTGTCTTGGTTTCAGTTGTGATAGAAATAATTTTCTTCCTAGTAGCTGGTATAGTGTGTTGGATTTTGGATTTAGGATGAGAATAATTTTGATGATACATTGATGTTTTAGTTTTATCTGAGCAGTGCTTACAGAGAATCAAGGACCTCAATGTGCTACCAGAAGTGTCAAAATTGGTTTGGGCTGGAATAAAATTAATTTTCTTCATAGTAGCTAGTATGGAGCTATGTTTTGGATTTGTCCTGGAAAAAGTGCTGATGAAAGATGTTTTTGTTATTGCTGAGCAGTGCTGACATAGTCTCATGGAATCATTTAGTTTGGAAAAGACCTTTAAGATGGTTAACTGAACTGTAAACCCAGTACTGCCAAGTCCATCACTGAACCATATCCCTCAGTGCCACATCTACACATCTTTTTAATACTTCCAGGGATGGTGACTCAACTACTTCTCTGGGTAGCCTGTTCCAATGCTGGATAACCTCTTTGGCAAAAAAAGTTTTCTTAATATCTAATGTGAACCTACCTGGTCATTTCTCCTTGTCCTGTCACTTGTTATCTTTGAGAGGAGACAACCCCCGACCTGTTTACACCTCATTTCACGTAGTTGTATGGGGCAATAAGGTTCTTCCTGAGCCCCCTTTTTTCCACACTAAACAACCTCAGCTCCCTCACCTGTTTCTCATAAGACTTGTGCTCCAGACCCTTCATCACCTTTCTCTGGTGTTCCAGCACCTCACATCCTTCTTGAAGTGAGGGTCCAAAAGCTGAACAAAGGATTTAAGGTGCACCATCACCAGTGCTGAGTACAGCAGGATAGTCACTGCCCTAGTCCTGCTGGCCACACTACTTCTGGAACAGGCCAGAATCCACTGGCCTTCTTGGACGCCTGGGTACACTGATGGCTCTTGTTCATCTGGCTGTTGACCAGCACCCCCAGGTCCTTTTCCCCTGGGCAGCTCTCAAGCCACTCTGTCCCAGCCTGTAGAACTGTGTGGGGCTGTTGTGACCCAAGTGCAGGACTCAGCGCCTGGCTTTTTTGAACCTCGTACTCTTGGTCTTGGTCCATTGATACAGCTTGTTCTTGGGAGAGCCTTCCAGCAGACCAACACTCCTGTCCAACCTAGTGTCGCTTGCAAACTGATGATCCCCTTGCACAGATCATGGGTAAAGACATCAGAGAGAACTGGCCCCAGCACTGAGTGCTGGGGAACACCACTGCTGACCAGTTCCAGGTGGATTAACTCCAATTACCACCACTCTCTGAGCTCGGCCGTCCAGACAGTTTTTACCAAGTGAAGAGTACCTGTCTAATCCAAAATCAGTCAGTTTCTCCAGAAGAATACTGTGACAAATATGTCAAAGACTTTACTAAGGTCTAGGTAGAAAACATCCATTGCCTTTCCCTCATTCACTAGGCAGGTCACGCTGTTGTAGGAGATCTGGTTGGTCAAACCAACCTGCCTTTTCAAACCCATGCTGGCTGGGCCTGATCCCCTCATTGTCGTCTACATGGTGTGTGATGGTATTCAAGATGCTCCAGGACTCAATCAGCCTGACAGGCCTGTCATTCCCTGGATCCTCCTTCCAACCCTTCTTGTAGATGAGTGTTGCATTTGTTAACTTCTTATAACCTGGTACCTCCCTGGTTGGCCAAGACTGCTGGTAAATGACGGAAAGTAGCTTGGTGAGCTCTTCTGCCAGCTCCCTCAGTATCCTTGGGTGCATTCCATCTAGCCCCATGGACTTGGGCTGGTGTTGCTCAACATATAAGACAGGGGGAAGAAAGAGGAAGCGAGGAACGGTCAGAGTGATGGAGTTAGTTTTCCCAAGTTATCATGATGCATGATGGAGCTCTGCTTTCCTGGAGATGGCTGAACGCTTCTCTGCCCCTGTGAAGTAGTGAATGCATTCCTTGTTTTGATATGCTTGCATGTGTGGCTTTTGCTTTAAACTGCCTTCATCTCAACCCACCGCTTTTCTTGATTTTACTCTTCTGATTCTCACCCTCATCCCACCGAGAGGAATGGGCAAGTGGCTGTTTGGAGTTTAGTTGACAGCTGGGGTTAAACTCTGACAGTTGGTCAATGGTATCAAATATACTGTAAGTTTGTATCTGAAGAGAGACCTCAAATATATTACCTACAAACACAGTGAGTACCCTAAAAGTAAAACAATATATTGAAAGCAAGGAAGTTCAACTGGTAAGAGTAGCTCATCATATATTTGTCTCATATTGGTTTTTAGTCTGCACAAAAGATGCTGAATGTTTCAAGCTAAACAATCAAATGATAATGGAAAACCTTTAAGAATGGGAATTTGGATGAGAAACATTATTGCACATTTAGGTACATTTTTAAGTCTGCAAAATTATTTCAAAGAAAGAGGATTAAATTTTTGACAAAGTTGCCAGTGTGTTAAAGCTAAACTGCTGGGAATGTTTTTGGGTAGCTTGTGATAACAGGTGTAAATTGTAACCTTCATGGTTATAAACGAAACATACATGGCTGCATTGCATCTACTGTGCGGTACAGAAATCTCTGCACTTCTGCATGTGGATAAATGAAATATTTTGGATTTTGTAACTGTGAAAAAGCTGTTTTACCATTTAAAGTCAGTATCACTAAGCCTCAACCAGCAAGATTATGACTCTCCAATCCACATTAATAATTCAGTGTAAAATATCTTCCTGACGCTTGTAGCCGTGCCAGAGATAGGTGTTTATGTTTTCTAGATACATTACATTAAAAGCAAAAAGTATTAGTATGCCACATGCATTTGCAATTCTAGCCATGGTGGATGTGCTATGAAAGAAAGACTATAATTTTGAACCTAGCCCTGCATTACCACTCATGTTAATTTCTGTGTCCAATACTGATTTGGCGGCTCATAATAGAATTGTCCTGCATGGGCAGGTGATATGGATAAGGTCAAATAGTAAAACCTGAATTCCAAGCCGTATTATGGTCTCCATATGGGGTACAAGGTTCTTCAAAAACATTGGGTTTTGCCCCTCTTATTAAAATAACTTTTAGGTTGGCATTTTGTTCAGTCCTTCAGTTTTTCTCACATTTCCATCCAGTGCCCCCTACCTGACTCAGGGTGACAAAGGGTACATGCAAATATCTTTCCACTGAAATCTGTTTTAGACAGAATGACTTAATGGAAGATTTTCTACCTACTGTTTGTCAAGCTCATGCATGTCATATTTGCAACACAATCAGCCTTTTGAAAGCAGAGGCTTATATGATCAAGTCTTCCTTTGAACTTCTGGATTCTCGTTAGAAGCACAAAGCTTTGTCATGCTGTTGCAATAAATCATATTTTAATAACTGTTAAAACCTTTGAACATAAAGTTTAATGATAACCCTTGCAGCACTTAAATACTTTCATTGAGCATCAGTGCTTATGGTCTAAACCCATTAGATGTTCACCACTTGTCACCTAAGGTGGGGACTGGTATTTGCCTCAAAACAGGTGATGATTGCAATGAACACTGAACAAATATAGTCACTAACAGCAGGAAAAAAAAAGGAGTTCTGTTCTAGAGTTTACAGTTTCAAAACACAGGCCTGAAGAGTAGTGTGGAAATGGGGCAGAATGGGCCAGCTGTGCCACCAAGGGTTTCTTTCCCATCCCTTGATAAGTTGCTATTTTTGTACGGAATGGGGATCTGTTTCAGGAATCACCACTGGTGAGCAAGAATTAGCCAAATTTAAAGACAACTAGAAGAGAAGGTGTGCTGCAAATAGACTGGAGGAAGAAGTGGATAGCACACACAGACTGAAACTAGAAAGAAATGCTGAGCATTAGTGGAATGAGAGGGCAAAAGGGTGTGGAATTGAGGCAACTGGTCCTGCCAGATACATGGTTAGTTCCACCAAATCACCACGGCACCTGTGTTTCTGCTCAAGCTTCTTGTGTGACCTGTCCTGCTGGGACAGGAGTCTTTTCAACCTGCTGATCTGGATTTGTTTAGAAATGTTGGCCCTTATAGGGAAAGTGTCAAGCTGTATGGTTATACTGTCTTGGAAGTGTTGATCACAGAGGGCTGGAGAATGCAGAGGCTTACAGGATTGGCAGGGCTGTGTCTTTCCCACTCCACTCAGCCATCGTTGAGTGGTTGCTTCCCTGTCTGCTTTCACATTCCCTTCCTAAAATGCTTTTCCTCAGCTATCAAGGTGGTACTAAGCACCTAGGGGTGCTATTAGTCACAACCCTGACCATGTCAAGGGACGCACAGCAAGCCATCAAGCAGGGACAACTTTCTTTCTCAGTGATTCTTCTAATAAGATATTTAGGAATAATTCCCAAGTGCCAGGGCAACACTTTTATGAACCTGCTTCAGAACTGGAGTTAGTCCTTTGAGTGCTGAAGCATATTCTTGTGATTTGGATCAATAGCCTCCTTCCACCTAAGCCACCAAAACTATATTTTCATGCTTGCTTTTGCTACAATTGGAGTATAATTGCTGGGGATTTGTGCATGTAAAACACTAATTTTTACTTTTGGTTTTTTGGGTTTTTTTCCTGAGTGGAAAATTGCCACAGACCAAGAGTCTAAACAGTTCACAAGGATCATCCCTAATTCTGAGAAATATGGCCATTTTTATTACTAAAGACAATCACCCATGTGCAAAACAGAATACCAGCTGTCAGTGAAAAACTAACCATTTTTTTTTTAATCATGTAGTTTAGGGTTTTGTGTTTGTTTTCATTTTCACAGGGATAAACTAGAAGTTGTAATCTTGACTTTCACCATGCCTGACCTAGTAGCTTTTTATAGCTAGTGGTCTCAAAGAGCCATATAAGTGGAATATTTATAACTAATTGTAAGCATGTGGTGAAGTAGACGTAGTTTTCCGTATAGTTAATGAACAACTGTTTACAATTAGTAAGCAACTGCATTAGTTTATGATCCTGCACATCTTTTCAGATCAACCAGTCAGTCAGAGACTAGAGCACTGTGTGCATACACATGTGCTCTACAATGAGCAAAACAGTCTTTATTTTATTGTTCCATGACAAAACACGCAAAAGAATATAGCAAGGTGAATTATATTTTGTGTATAATGAACAAACAAGAAGGGCTGTGTCACTCATAAACATGTAGCAAGTGTAATCTGGGCTGCGATGAGTCAGTAATGCCTTTCCTAATGTATAACCACAAAGGGAAGGCTGTGTCTGTACTAACCTATAGGCTGTAACATTCATTTTCACTAGTGTTTTCAGTGACAGTGGAGGATCAAAGCAGATGATGGCTTTCTGCTGGCAAAAATTCTGCCTGAGAGCAATACCTCTCCATTCCAAGACCTTTTTTTGCAGTTTTCACATATATTGCATTATGTTTGTTCTTAATATTTTGCATGGTTCCTGTTATATTATTTCAAAGTACTTAACCCTTTAAAGCAATATCCAATCATGTTCATAAGCTGTGTTTCATAGTTTTCATTAATTTATACTTAAGGCTACTTCAAGGAAGGGACAACGTCTCCCGCTTGTACAGTAGACCAATGGCCAAGACAAAAGCCAAGTTCAGGGTTTTCTATGTCATTAGTCTGTGTATTTTATATGGCACTGTCAGAAAAGCTTTGTCAAAGCAGGAGACTGTAAGATGTGCCTTGGGATAGTCACGCAATGTAAAGCAAGCTGGGTGTGAGAGGGTTCAGAGATGAAAGTTGATGACTAGACTTAATGTGATGTGAAATGTTTTTGTATAGTAGCTGTCAAATGCTGTCATAATTACAAAAGACATGATTGTTACTGTAGATCAGTGGCTTAATGGTGAGTAACCACAAATAAACAGACTGAAGGGGTTGGAACTGGTGATCTCCAGGAGTTTCTTTCAACCTTAAGAAACTCTGTTTCTTAAATAATTTTGTTGATATGAATAATCCACTGCTTTGTCAAATAAGCCAAACAGGCAAGGTATTATTTTTTCTCTTTGAGCAAAATTGCCTTTACTGCTATTTGCAACTGGTAGAGATGTGGCCCACATTCAGTGCTGTTAAGCTGGTTTGTATACAGGTAGGATGTACGAGAAATGCAGTCACAAAACGACCTTGAAAGGTGACAAAAAAGGTTATACAATCCATGCTCCTGCCCTGGAACAAGGTTTTCTTGTTTGCCAAGCAATCTGAGAGCTGGTGCTAGCAGTCAAATATTGATTACTTGATGATTTTGGTGACCATCAGAATCAATTATTATAGGGAGGAGGTTTAGAGATTAGGAAGAAATTCTTTATTGTGAGGGTGGTGAGAGACTGGAACAGGTTGCCTAGAGAAGCTGTGGATGCCCCAGCCCAGAAACTGTTGAAGGCCAGGCTGGATGGGGCCCTGAGCAGCTTGATCTAGTGGAAGGTGCCCTTGCCCATGGCAGCAGGGTTGGAACTAGATGATCTTTAATGTTCATTCCAACCCAGAACATTCTGTGATTCTCTGATAGAACCACAGATGTTGGAAGGGACACTGGAGGTCTGTCCAATGTCCTTCTCAAAGCATATTCAGCTAGAGGAGGTTGCTCAGGGCCGTGTCATGGTGAATTCTGAATCTCAGTAAGGATGGAGATTCCACAGCCTCTCTGAGGAATGTGCTCTGGTGTTTGGCCACTCTCATGGGAATTATTTTTATTTAAACCAATATATAGTCAGAATTTCCCTTGTTCCAGCTTGTGACCATTGCCTTCTGTCTTTCCACCAAGCACGATCTTCTCTGTACCCTACAATCATGTAATTGTATTATGATCATTGTTTCTTATATGCACTGAAATATACCCTAAAGAAGCAATACTGCAGTCCCAGCTCTTCCATAGAGCTGCAAGAGGACAGTGAAACCTCTTTATAGAGAAGCATATGGTTTTTCAGTTGTTTGGAAAGCATTTGTGCAGAGGCTGTGTCTTCTTGTTTCAAACTTGCTTTTGAATAGTTGCTAGACCAAAAAAAAAAAAAAAAAAAAAAAAAATAAAAAACCACATTGTCACAGGGCAGTGAAGGGCTTAAAAAAACCCCAACAAACAAACTTTTTCCTATTTTCTACCATCTTCCAAGGAACAGCAGTGTTACACATTAACATTTATGAATCAAGAAATCTACTGACTGGATTACCTGGAGGCATTATTTCACTTTGCTAAAAGTTGGAAAGAGTAAGTTAAATCATTCTGCTTCTGCTACTGAGCCTCCATTAAGGACAGAACATGCAAAACTGTATGGTTGTATGCATGCATGTTAATGCATGCAACTTGTGGGCCCAGTACATGTGCACACCGATGCCTTCCATAACAGCATTTTATCACTTCACAGTTTTGTGAACATAACTCTCCAGGCATAGCTGTCTACCAGTGCACAAAATTTAATTAATGTGCTTGCATGGACTGATTCCATGGCTTCATTTAGTAACCAGAGAAGAGGAAAAGTTACTCTGTAACTATAAATCTATGAGGTACAGAGGGGAAAACTATGATTTCACGTGGAAATTCCATGAAATCTCCAGCTTTTACCTCAGAAATAGAATTAGCAGTAAAGTCCAGTTAGTTTTTACAAGTCATACTAATTTTCAAACACAAAAACTTCCATACTGACACAGAGTGACCTTCATGACTCTTGTTATTTAAAGATTCTGTTCAGCCTTTATGATGGATTAACTAAGCTCTTTATTGGAAACTAATAGATGCCCAATGACCATTGATCATCTCCAGGCTACTTAGAATGTGCAGAGCACATTCCCAATTAGTACTTTCTCCATGCATGTGCTGCTTCCAAAGGGCTAATATTCAAAAATCATGAGAAAAAAAAGAGATGGAAATCAATTATAAGGAAACCTTTTTATACAAAAAATTTGAATGGAAATTTGGTTCTCAGGATGCATTTATTCTAAGAGCAAAAAGATGCATTCTGTCATCAAGACAGTTTTTGTTGGGAAAACTAGTTTTGGTTCAATAAGGAAGTGAAAACAACTATTTGACATAAACAAGATATGAAAACAGTGAGAGAACTATGCATAGTGAGCAATATAAAATAATTGCTCTGTAAATTGATAACAGGAAGCTAGAAACATGAAGGAAAATCCATAGCAGATATTTTCCACATATACCTGCAATAAAAAAAAAGTAGTCATAGTGAGGGCATAGGTCCTTCTAAATTGCAATGCACAAACTGTTAAAATAAAAAGGGTATTTGGTGCAGGGTTCTTGGTTTGTTTGCTTGTTTAAAAAAAAAAAGTGACTTCAGGAGATCAGCTGAAAACATTCTTCCACTGGATGGCAACTGTTTATTTTTATCAGAGATGTTTTGCTCATCTGGAAGGAAACGTATAAGGTATAACTCGTTTGGTAATTAGTTTTGGTGAAATCAGCTGGCCTAAAAAAAATGTACTACTGCGTCTGGGAATGACATGTTTTACTATATACCTGCCCCAATCATGAATGGAGTCAGGGATAGACATACTTTTATAGTGCTATAGAAATATATGCCTTGAAGCCAGGGCTATGTGTTTAAATTAGGTAAAAATTCCTAATATATAAAGCAGGGAGCACATTAGCATGCTATTTCATGCCAGGCTTATTTTACAATTTTATATATGGTTTCATTTCAGTACTACTTTATAAGTGAAAATCTTTATGGTTCAGTTTGGGCTAAAGTTTGCTCTTTGTAATTTCCCATTTCACTGATGACCGATTAATAGTAGTTCAAACAATCTAACAAAAGAGTCTGCCCTACTAGGACTTGGATGTAGATCCACCCTAACAGTTTTATTTTAGTATTGAACTAAAACTGCAGGTCACCTAACACTCTGCAGATTGCAGAGCTGTAAGTAGAAAAATTCATTGCAAGTCGTATGTCAGGGAAAAATTATTATGAAAACAACAAACCAACAAGCCCTCCCCCCAAAAAAAACCCCAAACAAAACCACCGCACAATCCCATAACAAGAAGGAAAACCAAAACCGATAAAAACAAAACCCCAAACAAACAACAACAAACAAAAACCAATGAAACCAACCCAAACCAACCCATCAATCAAAACTCACACACCAACAAACACTTTCTGCTGGCTATGATTTTTTTTTTAATGCATGCGTATGGTTATAGTTTATCCCACAAAGCAAAGGTTTTTACATGAGTGGCTTTTTACATCAGAGAACATGAATGTTCTCTCTACACCTGATGACCAGCCCATACCACTCCTTTGGCTTTTGTCTGTGGTACCAAACATTGGCCACATAGCATCTGTGGCCAGTAGAGCCGGTTCAGCGTGATGCAGGAGTATCGCACGCCAAGTGCCAAGTGTGAGAAAAGTGGCCTCCACTGTCAGCACCCGTGGAAGAGGTAATGAGGAAAACTTGAGCACCGAATTTGAAAACTTTTAAGGGAAGAGAGGCTTCCACGAGGTATTTTCTAACAGCGTGCCTCCCGGGAGGACGAGATGTGGGCAGAGGCACACACTGTTACTGCGATCCCCAAACCCATGTCTTTGTGCTTCAGGAAACTTCTCCTTAGAGGAAAAACGCCTCCGTGTGCCGGCCCGGCCACTGGCTCGGCAGGTGCCAGACCGGCCCCAGCCGCAGCCCCAGCGCCGTGCCGGCAGCAGCGCAGGGCGGGCGGGGCGGGCGGCGGGAGGAGCGAGGCGCGGCCGGGCCGGGCCGGGCCGGGCTGGGCCGGCACAGCGCGCAGTGCCCGCCCGCAGTGCCCGCCGGCGGGGAGGCTTCGCTGCCCGGCCGCTGTTCTTGCCAGACTTTCGGGCTGCTCTCCTTCTCGCAGACTTCCTGTGCCCGCGGCATGGCCGGGCTGTCACAAGGAGAGCGCCTGTCCTTCCGCGCCTTCCGGGCCGCCCGGCCCGCCGGGTGCGAGTACGGGTACGGGCACGGAGACGGGCTGAGCGGGATCCGGGAGCGAGAGTTTCCCCGGCTCCGAGGTACCGAGGGGCGGGAGGGGGCGGGCAGGACGGCGGGGGGCGGGCCGGAGGCGGGGGACGCCCGGGCCATTCCCGTCTCGGCTCGTCCCTGTCCGGGAAATCGCTGGTGCGAGGAAGCGGCGGGGGAAGGCGGATGCTGGGAGTAAGGGACGCTCTCAGCGTGCTGCAGTTCTCTCTGTTAATAGGGAGGCGATAGGAGGGCGCTCTCGTCACTCTCCCCTGCTCCCTCTCTCCTAATGCCCCAGAGGTATCATGGGTCCAGTATTTTGACACAGCATTTTGATACAGCCGCAAAATGCAAAGAGAGATATTTAGGGCAGGGGAAGGAAGGGAGAAGTAAAAATGGTAAAATAGCCCTTTTCTAGCGAAAGTTTGTGGTTAGACAGGCCTTCGTGAACTGCTTTTTCAGATTTGTATGGATTTTCGTCATCCCCTAACATTCAACGTCCTTGCAAATGCTGCTTCAAATCTGATCGTGATGGTTATAAAACAACACTTTATTTTACTTAAAGAGGTATCAATGCCTGTGATATTAGCACTTCAAAATACTTTGGGGAAAAAACATTTGGGAGTGGAGTAAATAACATCAGTTTGGATGTCCTGAAAGTGCTATTTAGGCCACTCTATCTTAAGCTTTCTTAACACTGTTAAGAGTTTTGTATTACTTCTCTTTTTGTAGTGTCTTTGAATTTTGGTGATCAAACAAAGGAGTGGGCTTTCTCACACAGGGGTGTTTAGTAAAGAACACTTTGCCTCTAGAGGGAGGTGGATAAAAATTAAGCAACAGTTTTGAAGAGCCTTAAGATTCAGTAAGTCAATTTCACAGTCTGGTTTTAGACATATTAGTTGCATCACTGAAAGTTTGAATACAAGAAATTGCTTGTCCTAAATTCAGACTTAAATTCTGAAGAGTAGGTGTTTTGTAACTCAAACACTGCTTAGGCATTTAAGCAGATAACTTTTCAAAACTCTCAAGAATCGGACTTGTTTCTGAGAGGCTCCCCAGTTTTGAAATGTAGTGTATCTGCTAACAAATGATGTCTGGTGAATTAGACTGATTCCTAAAGACAAGTTACTACAAAGGCAGAGTATTAGGAGTTTTCCTTCATTTGAAAACGTTTTGGCTAATGTAGGCTACAGAGTTACATTTTGGTTATGCAACCTACTAAAATAAGATGGAGATGATAGATAATTTAGAGTATTTGTAGGAAAAGACAAATAGATATAAAATAGAATCTGCAACAATATTAGCTAATTCAAGTAATGTAATTGTCTATGGTAAGATGACCTACGTTGCAGATTCCTTCAGTCCTTTGTTTTTCCCCTTTAAAGTTTTAGCATTATTCAATTCAGAAACCGTCATCCATTCATCTTGAAAGCTTGTCACCTCTGGGAGGAAACTCAACATCCCTTAACTGATTGCTGTACCTGCATGTGGTATCCTTTGTCTTAAAAACAGTGGCATATCTCCTCTAGTCAAGAACTTGTGCCTTCAAAAAATACCAGCAGTGCCAAATGAAAGGTGTCCAGGGACAGATTCCTAGGCCACATGTCCCCTGCCTTACATGTCTTTTTGTCTCAGGGCTGACTAATTGGATAAGTCCAGCATAGACTCCAAGAACTGGCTGACAGTGGAGCAGTGTGTATGACAAGCACGTTGCTTGTATTTATATCTTGGACTCCTTTTATTTATCCATGTAGATATATCCCCACTTGCTGAAGGTCTTGGCACATAAATGTTGATGTTATAAAAAGTATTTTAAAGCTCTTGATGTTGTTTTCCTGTGGAATTAAGGCAAAGGAGAGGTGGCTGTTGTACAGGTTGGCAGCACCAATAGTAGGTAAAGGAAAGACTCCAATGACTTCTCCACATGACTTACCAAAAATGAGAATTTAGCTGTTAAACCATTTTCAGTGGCCTACCAGAATGTGCAGGTTGTGGAATGAGGTAGACATCTCTGTTTTACATCTCTGGTGGCCTTGGATCAGCTCTGTGGATAAGTCCTGACTGTACAAACAGGGATTCACTAAGGAACTTGTAGCTGTTCATGGGGTTGATCTCTGCTACGTGTCTCCCTACTGCACAAAGTTGCTGCAATTTTATCCCTTCCAATAAAGGGCAATCTTAACTTGTTCCACTAGGCAAAAGAGAATGAGTTCTATTTTAGGGAGTTAACAGTAATCATAGAATCAGAAAATGGTTTAGGTTGGAAGGGATCTTAAAGATCCCCTAGTTCCAACCCTCCTGCCATGGGCAGGGGCACCTTTCACTAGACAAGGTTACTCAGAGACCCATCCAGCCTTCCCTTACCTCCAGGTTTGAGGATTCCACAACCTCTCTGGGCAACTTTTTCTAGTGCCTCACTACCCTTATAGTAAAGAATTTCTTCCTAGTATCTAATCCAAACATGTGCTCTTTCAGTTTGAAGCCATTTCCCCTTGTCTTATCAGTCCATGGCTTTGTGAAAAGTCTCTCTCCAGCCTTTTTGTAGATCCCCTTTAGGTACTGAAGGGAGCTCTAAGGTCTTCTTGGAGCATTCTCTTCTTCAGACTGAACAGCCCCAACTCTTTCAGACTGTGCTCTGTTTATTTGGGGCCCATCTTAAAGATCTTTCTGTCATTAAAGCTGGATAAAAGTCCAGATTTTGCTGCTCACTTTTGATGTGATCAGAATTTTTTGAGTCCCTGTCTAGGTATCCATGAATTAAGCCTAATGTTCAATTTTGGAAGTGTAATCTTGTGAGCACCATGTGATAATAATTATTGCATATCAATGCATTCACTTCTTCCTGATTGCTGATGTTTTGTGGCATCCTCTCAGGGCATCTTCTGCAAATTATGTTCTCTGGGGAAGGCATAAACTTTTTCAGTGTTACAAACCTTCAGTTGCATGGTGCTTGCACTTCTGTTTTAGCTCTAGTATGAAGAGTTGCACAAATGCCTGTTGAGAAGGCACAACAGACGTGTATAGGGAACACTGGATACCAGGCATACTGTGACACCAGGATTTTTCAAAGGTAGTCTACCTGTGGTCCTAACAAAGTCTTGGAGAGTTTCACTTATGACTCCATCAGTAAAAGGAAAGTAAGGCTCATACTCAGTGTGTTGGGGATTTCCCCTTCAGGTTTTGTGAAGAGATAAAAGGAACTACTTTACTTCCTTAAATCAGCAGGGATCTGTCTCTTTGGCACAGAAGCCTTAAATTTTCCCTTTCAAGCCAAAGTTTATCTTCACTTTTGTAATTCAAGGGCTGCTAGCTGATGGCTAGAGCAGCCCCTTCTAAAAATATATGTGGAGTCTGTGAAATGGATCCCTGTTTCACAGGCAGCAGCGTATGTGCAATATGTGACCTTGACTTTAATCTTGTGAGCAGCATACCCTTATCTGCAGTGTAGGATTTTAAATTGTGCTTTCAAAATGGATAAGGAAATCAACAGGAGTTTATAGGTTCTGTTGTTAAGTAATGGGGATGAATATACTTCTGTGATGTTTATCATAGCAAAGAAAATATCAGCTTCAGTTTGTATTGTGGTTTTAAAAAAGGAAAAGCTGACATGTGATTTCGAGGCAGCATTTAATCCCAAGATACCTTTCCACTTTCAGCTGTGTGCCAGTGTTCTGTAATATAGCTGTGGTGGTTCAGTGGGAACTTTCCAAGAGCAATAAGCAGTGGATATCCATCCCCCAAATAAAAATCAGCATGTATTTGAGAGCATGTATTCTTTAAGGACTGCTGACTATTTGATGACAGTCTTTAACTGAAGTGAGATGGACTGTTTTACACTTAAAGTCAAAGAAGTTGCTGTTCTGTACTTCCACAAAAGTCGTGACAAATCATGTCTTACCTTGATAGCGTGAATATTTGTGACATGTGTGATTACATACAACTAACAAGAATAACGCAACTTGCCTGTTAAACCAAAAGAAAAGGCAAACTAGGCTTTGAGTAACAGAATTGGGCTTTATTTCTTTGGAATTCAAATGGTGTCCTGTGAACCAGTCAGCTGTACGAGAGCTTATTGTGTCGTTGAGTTAAGGAATAGCTGGGCACTGGGTCTGACCTTACACAAAAATAAGTCCTTTTACTCATATTGCTTGTAATTACTTGCACTGAGACTTTAGTTCTCCTGTTAGTAGGAGAATGGTAAAAGCAGGTCTTCTCTATGCACTGCAGTTAGTACTCAGAGGCTCAGTTAGCAAAAGTCAGCTCTGTCCTCTAAGAACAGAAAAACATGTTTCGTCACGTTTGGGATAGTCTGGTGTTTTGGCTGAATTTCAGAAGGAGGAAATACATTCTGGTTTGTCAGCTCAGAGTAATTTTGTTGATAGGTAGCTGATGCTCACATTTTACGAAACCTGTGAAGATGAGTGTACTGTAAGTCTGAGGAGTTGCACTCACCTCATGACTGCAAATGTAGGTGGGACCTTAGATTCTCTACTGCTTTGCCAGTTGGCTTGCCGTGTCAAACCAGATATTGTACCAGCCTCATGTCTGAGGTTTTTTCACTATTTTGAAAAATAAAATAAAAAAAAATTAGAATAATTTTTGTATCCTAAAATAATTAGAGATTTTATTATTTTTTACACCTATGGAGGTTTTGGGGTTTTGTTTAGTTTATTTTTTCTATTGTTTTGGGTTTCTTTTGAGACTATTCTGTTTGATCTGTTAGCTGTCTTCTGCATGTGTATATGTTACTTTCTGCTGACTTCTTAATTATTAGTTATTTTTATCTGTGGAAAAATCTTTTTAATCTCATTGTTTCTTTTTCTTGAAGACTAAGTGACTGTATTTTCAGCAAAACCTTTTATAGTTAGGTTCTTTGAGCGATAGTTTTCTCTGACCAAGTTAGCGATATACAAGTCTGATCATGCTGTTTAGAAACCAGTTTGATAATCAGGGATAAGTTTATTTTGATTCTTTTTTGTCTAAAGTCTATGCTGAACCAGGCATGTCCCATTGTCAGATGCAATGCTTGTTGTGATTCCATGACTCCCACCCACCCTTTGCTGTCCAGAGTTAAGCCAGGCAGCTATAGTCCTGGGAGAGACAGCGTCTCCTGGAAAGGACTAATTATTTCACCCATGTGCAGAGATTAGTGCATGTTGACGTTAATCCAGTGCTTACCTCTTCTACCAAGATGGCAGTAAAAGCCATATGTAGGGGAAGGATGAGACTGCTTTTGCTGTGTCATTGGAAGATTCCGTATAGCTAGAAGCACTGCTAATTGTGCTGAAGAATAAGTCTCACAGAGTTACCTTATCTCTAGCTCATCCTGAACAGAGGTAAAATCTTCTAAACCTTTTGATTTTGGTGTCTGAAGCTGCTCTTCCTACCACTGTGCAAGCTTGTTCGCTCTCTCCTCAGTGGCTGTGAGATCTCTGGTGACCTGCTCCTATTCTCAGTAGCCTCTCTGTTACAGTGTGAGTTGATTTTGTGGAACACTTTTTTTTTTTTTTTTTTTTTTTACTTAGAGGGGAAAAGAAAGCAAAAGAAATTATCTTTATTGAAGAAGGATGCTGGCAGACAGTTTGAAATGCTAGAAGACAACTGGGAAGATGTGTTTAATGGGTGGAGAACGTATTGTAAAAAGAAACTGTAATGTGGGAAGTGCGACTGCACAACTACACAACTACATGACAATTATTTTGTAAAGAAAAAAAAAGTGCCCATGTAAAGCCTTAATGCTTCCTGTTGATTTCAAATCTGCATTTATCTAAAATAGCTCCTGTCTAAAGAATTAATATCAAAGAGGAAGCATTTCTGGGGCATAAAGTAGATTTATAACAGTAGTTGTGTGCTAGTTTCAGATGTTTTCATCTACCTACATAAAAGTAACAGGTACTGTTATGGAATTATTTAGCATTTCAAGGTTCAGAAGATGGTCTGCTCTGTGCAGGACTGATCTTTCAATTGCTGTTAATGATGCACTTAGCTCTAAATGAAGAATAGTCATAATATTTCAGCACTGAATACGGTTTTAGTTACTTTACGTTTAGTTAGAGAAAAAAAATTATCTGAAAGTTACAAGTTATCTCTCCTCTTTCTTGAATTGTATTATTTAGATTAATAGGTATAGTTCATTTTTAGCTTTAGATTTGGTGTTGTAATACCCGTATAAAGATGTTCACTGCACCATTACACTGGCTCTGTAATCGCCGGTGTCACATAGTACAAGGCATATAAAACTCTGCCTGGAATACAGAAATGGGGAGCAGAAAAGTAAATTCCCAAACACTATAAACCTGATACAGTTGTCATGAACTCAGAATATTCAGGGGTGTTTTAGAAATAAGTATTCAATCAATTGGAACTAGATTCTTCACAATAGGAAATAATCATATGTGGGCATTGGATTTTTTAAATCAATATGTAGACATAAAAAGAAAAATTAGATTTGGAAAGATAATTTATGGAACTCCACAGATGCTGCAGGGCATCAGCCACCCATTTTAAAAAAAATTGCACTTTTAATTAAAAGATACATTATCTCTAAAGTTAATGTCTGTACAAGATGTATATTAGTATTTGAAAGTATTGAGACAGGCAGATGTTCTACTTAGAAAAGCACAAGATGCTTCTTATCTCTTACTCAAAAATTGGAACTGCACCAGTCTTGTTCCTACAAAATCCCTCATCAGTGGTGCTTCCTTCCTTCTGTTGCCTTTGCATCCTCTTAAATTCTCCTGTTTGTTCTCTTCTGTTGTTATGACGTTGCTACATGTGGGATGTGTATTGATTTCTTCCCAGCCTATTTCTGTATGATGTATGTCTCATTTAATTTTTGTAAAATTTGAAATGTAAGATTATTAATTAAAGACTGTATGTAAGTTTCCTGACAGAATTGATCTGCTTCTGGTGTTCCTGCACCTATACTGGAATTTTCTCTGCAAAATCAGAACCTGGCATGAGACGCTCCTGAAATTTCCATCATATGTTATGGTAGCAATTCCTGTATCTGAGCTACTTGTCAGAAGTCAGTGTAAGGATAAACGGAGAGGTGAGAGGTGGGCTTTTGTTGATCAGCTTGGTTCTTTGCATACTTGGTATCAGAGAGATGCTACAGAGGCATCGCTTGGATGTGAAAAGACTGTCATTGAATTCAGGAAGACCATACTGCAGAGTGCTGCATAGTAAAAAGCACTGATGTGAGAGGGTGATAAATGGGTAGACAGCACAATATGTTTGCACAGCAAGAGGCTAGTAGGATGCTTTACTCCGAGATGAAATTTAGGAAGTGAGAGAGCTCCCAAATGTCTCAGGCTTTTTATAGAAGGTTGTCTTGGCCCAAGCCATCAATGCAGATGTTTTCCTTCATATGACACTAAAGTACTAGTAAGGTGGGATTTAAATTTTTTTTTGCTTCCTTGAATTTAAAAAGGGGACTAAAAAAAATTTTTGTGAGGAATATGCCAGCTATGGGTTGGTGTAATTTTTTTCTATTCCTAATTTAATAATGCTGTTTGTGTTACCATGTCTGTGTATTGAGAAACAGTGATTGGTTCCTGTCACACTTGGTAGGAGGGGATGTGCTTTGTGGAGGCATTAGGAAAAGGGTGGTGTCAAGGCTGAAGGTATGGGACAGGGCTGTCAGTTATGGAGAAGTAGAGGTATAGTAGGGCAGGAAGGCATAAAGGCATGCCACAAAGCCCGACTCATTAAGTCAGACTTAATTAGTTTCATTGCTAATAAGGCACGTTGTTACTCTCCTGGCAGTATTCGCGGCAGCCCAGATAGTTCCTGTGCCATGGTGCTCTTTGCCCCTTCACCTTCTGTCCTGCTGTAGAGAAGCAATCGTCTGCGAGATGCCTGTGATGGGGATGTGACCCCATGTAGGCAGCTGTTGTGAGAGCATCATGCAGGAAACAACATGTTAAGTCACTCTTTTTCCATTATGTGAGATACACGTATTAAATTGGAAGGCAGAAGTTGGGGAGAGGTCTTTCTCTCCCCACTGTTTTATTTCCCCCTTCCTACTTTCAGCATTGTCCTGACTCACTCCTTTTTTCTTGTAACAGCTAGGGGAATATGGCTTCAACAAGAGAAATGAAAAACAGATGTGGTTTCTGTGCTCATTCAGATCAGGCCCTGGAGCACCAGGATCTAAAATGCTTTTAAAAGAAAACTAAGAACATGACTGGATGGAGTTTTTGTCACTTACAGTCTTCCTAAGAGAGATGTAATCACAAGGATGTGATATTTTGATGACGTCGTTAGCTGAGGAAAAATGATTACACACCTAAGTTTACTTCTTCTAGAAATATGCAGAATAATATTCTAAATTAAAATTTGGAAATATGACAGGAAGCTTATTTGAAGAAATATTCATTAATTAAATTAATGTTGTGTGAATCAATTTCATTAATGCACAATTAAACACCAAATATCACTGTTTATACCCCTTTGCAAACTCATGAACAGGTCAGGTGAAATTACACAGTTATCAGAAAGTATGTCCTGTAATATCTTTCTAAGGAAGAAATTGAAGCCCAGGATTTTCCACATTTTTATGTTCATGCCACACAGCGCATTAAGTTGTCATAATTCAGTAATTTGGAACTGATGGTATCAGTAATGGGTTCCAAGGTGTGTTGCCTTTCTTTAAAAAAAAGGACTTTGTACTGCTGTTGAGTAAAATGCACTGTTTGTCTGCTCTGCCATTTATTTCCCAAGTAACTTATTAAGGAGTGTAACTTACTAAATATGTGACTTGAAGTTGCATTTTTATTTCTTTGTATACCTACCTATAATTTCTTTTAATAATGAAGAGGTACAATTGACTAAAAACAAAATTTTGCTTGGTTACTCTGGCAGCATGCAACTTTTTATAAATCTGTCATCATCTTTGATTCATCACACACTAGGAAAATATTAATTAAAGATTTAATCAATTTAGGAGTGTGTAAGCCCAGTGAGCAGAGTGGCAACTTTTCTTAATACCCCATCCAGTCTCAGTTGTGATGGATAATTTGCTTTTATAATCATATAATCCTAGAATCAGCAGGGTTGGAAAGGACCTCTGAGATCATCAAGTCCAACCCTTGATCCACTACCACTGTGGTTACTAGACTATGGCACTAAGTGCCACATCCAGTCTTATTCTAAAATCCTCCAAGGGTGGAGAATCCACCACATTACCTTCTTGTGAGACTGGATAAAAACAGATAAGTGAAAGAGGATAATTAGCAAGAATTCCCTACCTGTGTAGTTAACTTTATATCAGTGAATTGTCTTAGTATCTCTCCAAACTTACCAAGAGCAGAAATAGAGTAGGAAGGGAGAAAACTATGACAGTTGTAATGGGAAAATCACTTTCTGTGTACATTAAATATCTCCAAAAGCCATCTTAAATTGCAAAGCTGGAGTCTTTGTGAGGATCAGTCTGCCTCCCTCCTTGCCTCCCTCTCTTTCCCTGCAAGTTCTGTTTGATGCAGGTCTTGTTGAAACTACAGTTATAAATCTGTTAATTTTTTTGTAAATTAATTATGGATTTCAGTGAAACTATTCCAAATTCATGCTTAAGTGGGATTTAACTAACAGTTTATGGCACTAGCAGTTTTGTCCGCTCTTTGTCCTTCAGGGTCAGTTCCAGAGTAACAGATTAACTTCTCTGATGATCAAAAAATTAATAACATGTTTTGTTTCTGCAAACTAGACCCAGAATAAAGGCTCTGGTTTTGAGTTTAGGTGGAAATTTAGCTTTTCATTAATTAGTATAGCAGCTATTAATGTACTCACAAACTAGCTAATGGCTCTACAGCATTGAAGGGATTACCATGCATTGAAGTGGTTCTCTTATGAACAAAACAATGCAGTTATAACTCCAGCATAAAAGAAATCTATTCCTCGGGAAGCACCCTTTTTAATCTTTTGGATACTAACAGTTTAGGATTTGTTACTGTTAAAATATTTGCCTTAAGAAGGGTTGATCATGAGTGGTGATTCCCAGTTTAGTTGCATTCTTTAAAGCTTCTGCTGTCTGTGAAACATTGGGCTGAATGAAGAGGTAATGTATGAGGAAGGGGGAAGGAGACAGATGTCCGGGCCAAAAACTAAGCTTCTTTAATATTATTTTTTTCTGTCACAATAAGCTCTTTCTTTAGTGACTTTCATAGCTCATTGTCAAATTTAGTTTTAAATATTCCATCTTCTATTTCTGTAGAGGCCTAAGTGTTTTTGGAGAATAGAATTTAAAGTGATCTTTAGGTATAAACTACTACTTGGAAAGAAACCAGACTTTTGAGAGTGAGGGAAGCAGTAGCGATGAGGTTTGTCAGGAGCTGTCTTAATTTCAGGCTTATGTTCATCCTTTTCTTGGATGCAGAAAGCATCATTGCACCACAGGGCTGTGGAACCAGGACTGCCTTCTAGTGAGCACTACCATGGCCACAGCTTCTTCACTGGGAGAGATGGGGGCACAGAAGACAATGTCTTCCTGTGGGCCACTCGAGTGAAACGCTCTCTGGGGATTGACACCATCTATTTCTCCCTCTTATAACTCACCCTCTTGGTTGTCCTTAGAAGCCTATAGTATGAGGTTGAGTATTTTGTGAAGGATGAAAAAGTATGGGTTCTAGTGAGTTACATTGCTACCTTTAGTGAGTTTCCTTTGCATCCGATATTTTTCAAGAGTTGGAAGAAACCTTCCCCTCTTTTCCCCCCATATGCCAAATTTAAAACCACCTGCTTTCATTGGAATATTTATATTCTGATTAGAAATAATGAAGGCAAATCCAGCTTTTTAGCTGAAGCTACCCATTTAAAAAAAATTATGAAAACCTCTTTTCCTTTGGATGTGTGGACTGTTACCGAGTTCACAGTGTATAATGTTTGTTTGGAGGCACTCAGTCAATTCTCAAAGCTTTGCCTCACTGAGCATGACAGCTCCTGAGAGATTAAATAGCTGTTACCATCAGAACTTTAATCAGTTTTTGTTCCGTTTCTGCAAGTACAGGGAAGGATAGGTGTACTTGTAAAGTGTCACAAGGATTACACTACAGCTCTTCCTGGGTAAACTTCAGTGCCACTGAAGAGGGGAAACAGTACCAAATAATCTCATGACAGCTGTTATGTTTCTAAAAGTGTTCGATCAGATCTTCAAGTCTTAATACTAGATGCCTTGTGGGTACATCCAGCCTCTAATACCAGTCACTTCTGCATCTGTTTTCTTCCATTCTAGTGGTAGAAATGTGATTAGGTACTAAACTAATCTAATAGCAGTTAAATTTACATTGAACTCTCCTCAATCTTACATGTAAAATGATTTATAATGAATGGGTATTTGGAAGTTTTGGGGAAAACCTGCCTTCAGCTAATTCCCATTTCTTCAAATGCCTCTTAAACTTTATGTTTAGAAAATGTATTTTGTCTTTAAAAAATACATTGTTTTACATGGGTTCTGTTTAAACAGCGTGAGAATCTCTCAAATGAGTAAAATTGATATTTATAATACAATTATAAAAATCTTCCAGGTATGAGGGGTGGGGCATGGAAGGGAGCTTCTTGGTTTTTTCCTTTAGGACAAGAGACTGTGGGAGTTGCATTGTGGAATTGATTTGTTTGGGTTTGGTTTTTTGTTTGTTTTATAATCTAGCTACATGGCTTGCAGTCTTTCTAGTCACTTCACATCTCCTTTTTTTTTTTTTTTTTAGCTGTAGATTGAATTTCTGCCTAATTGTAGAACAGAAATAGATGAATCTAGATTAGAAATTTTACTGTTTAGGCCCATAATTTAAATGAGTTGTAACCAGTGTCGCATGCATTGAATTTACTTCACTGCACTGTGTATTCCATGTGGAATGACACAGAAGAAAACTGCAGTCGAGTCTAATATATATAGTCTCTGGATATGTGTTGGTTGGGGTTCCTGGCTTGTAGACAGGAATATATGAGAAAAATAAAACACTAGAGAAAAAAGGTTATACAAGAAAGAATCTATTCCTGTCAAAACTGATTGTTTCTTATTGTTTTTCCACTGAGCAGTCATTACAATGGGTATATATACACAAATCTAAACATAAATAATATAAAGAAATGTCTCTCTATATAAATCCAGGAATTTTACTCTCCCTGTGGTGCAAACACAAAGTGCCCAACCATCGTCTTTCATAGCAGAAGGAAGAAAAATGTTTCAAGTTGGAAGGGGGATAGGGGCAAATAGAGAATGCGGTAGGCATAGGGAAAAATTTGCCCTTAATGCCTTTCTTGTTGTCCATCTGTGAGCAAAAGTGGGAGAAGAGAAGCCCATAATTTGCTCTGTAGGAAAGATAATAGTCTGTGTACAGCATGCAATAACTGATCTTACACGGTTCGCTGTATCTCTGTACCCTGACTTTCTGTGGAGGCAACATATCAGATACCTGATGTCTGTACAAAATATTGAGGAATACGTGTTTTCCATCTGGAAACAAACTTCCTCAAAGCAGTTATCTCACATGAAACCCACATTATGTTCTGTGCAGTTAATCGCCTGGGTTCATTCTAGCTTTACCATTGAGGAGCCATTAATTGCATTATGGTGGTGATTACATGGCATATTAGGGATCATTTCTATTCTGGTATTTATGGCACAATTTTGGAAAGGAGTTTTTAGAAGTAAAGGGATCTGTATTGAAACATATAGAACCAATTGTTGTATGCACTGAGTTAGATGCATTCCTTGAGTTATCGTTGTGTCAGAATATTTTGACCCAGATTTTTTTCCCTTTAGTTGTTTGAAATTTGGATACTCTAATTTGAAATGTGGTGGGCAGATTGAGGCAGCTAGCTGAACCAGATTTATAATACTTGTGATCTTACAATTCTTTGAATATCCTGTCCTTTTCTGAATATCCTAATTCCAGTACTGGAATTCTCTAGAGAATGAAAATTTATTCAAGTTAGAATTGTACCTGACTCTCTTCAAAGACATCCACTGATAACTATTGTTAACGTATTGTTACCAAATGTTGGTACTGTTTTTCTAGAGTGTTGATGCTGTTCTGTAGATGTTAATTTTGATTGAGATTGAAAGCAGATGTGATGACTTCTAGGTTATCACTGCCAAAAATATCAAAATGCACAATAAGGGAAGCATTAGAGAAGAGAAAGTGGAAAAGAGCTGTAAGGGAAGAGAGTCTTCAGATTCACACCTGCTTTGCCTTATGTTCTGCTACAAGAAGCAACATGAAAACACTAATTAATCTCTTAAGGGGATACTTATGTACCTATATTCATATACCCATCTCAGTGCTGCAGACACAGGCATATTTGTGCATATTTGTAAATAAAGATGTATAATATGTGCTTGAGGAAACAATCACCTAGATGCCTTGAATACACCTCTGGAGCAGTTCCTCATTTGATGTAACTAGTAAGCTGATTTATGTAATTTCGAGATTCTGTTGCTGTTGCCTGTTATTATAGCCATCCTTTTGTTAAGTAATTATTATAAATATTGCACTTTTAAAAATGATACCTGAACTTCTAGAGAGTGCATGCATACTCCAGAGACTGAAGATGTTGTGTAGATGCCAGATAGAGATGCAGCAATATGAACAGTCCAGCATATTTTATTAAAGAAAGGAAAGCTTCACTTGTTTCATAGGTCATTTAAGCTTCTGTACAGAACATAACCCAGCTCTTTAACTTGGCGTGGAACCAGAAAGGCGATCAGTGACATGTTTAGAAAGTGCTGATTATAGTGCATTTGTTAATCATTTAACTCAGAGTTCAGCAGAGCCTTATAATTACTTCAAAGGCTCTGCATACCTTCATGTGTGTTCTCTTGTATTCTCATGTTTGAATAGAGCTTACTTCTCTTTGCAGAACTGAGGCCTCTGTGACCTGAAGGCAAAGTTCTGCCTTGGTTACTCATTGTACTACAGCAGAAATGCAATCAGACTCCTCATGGGTTCCTTTAGATTCTCTGGACTTCAGAAAAGACTTTTTTTGTCAGGGTGCAACCCTTTGAGTTCAGAGAGCCTGTCCTTTGAAATTAAAATATCTGTACCCAGTGCAAGGTAATGTCTCTGCAAAGAGCCACAAACTCCTCTTTCCAAACAGCTTTATGGCAGCGTCCAGCAGTGGATTGTTGCTGTCCTAAGTCAAAGTAACGATTAAACTTCCAAAAGCTGTGTCACGTGTTAACCATCCTTTAGAAAGAGGGTTCTAAATGATGTGGTATTGTGTCAACAGCTCAAGAGATTTTTGGTTTTCTTTTAGAAAGCTTTAACAAGCTGGACATCAGTGAAGTTAAAAAAATAGAGTATCTTGAAGCTGCATGCTGTTGTTCCTATTTAAAGCAGGCCTGTGTTGGATAGGATTTCTCTCACATGCTGCTGCATTCAGACCTACTCATTAGGAAGCTTGCATTTTTGTCAGAAATAGTTAACAAGTCTGTGCTTGTGTCATACTGTTTCAGACTTAAAAACTGTGGTTTCCTAGAACAGTGTTTTTTGATAAATGTACTTTTTAATTCCTAGTACATTCCTGAAAATGGTTGTTGAAGAATTTTATTCCATGGTCAGGAAGATCCCTAATAAATGGACAATAACTTGTAGAAACTAATTTAGGCCAAGTGTATTAGGGTAATTACAGAACATTTATACCAATGTATAATTGCATACCTATTAAATTATTGATAGAAACCTGTTTGTTAGATCCTTTGTTTTGTTTTGTTTTGTTTTTTTTAGTGGGAAAAATTTTGTTTTCCAATTAGGGGATGTTTTTTGTACTGAAGTATTATTATTTTGTGGAGGTATCAGGAAATAACAGTCATCATGGAAAAATTTGAAAAATAATTCTTATTTTAAATAGTCCCTAAATAAGAAATAATTTATTTAATGAGTTATGTTATTGACATCTGTATACCTAATGAACTTAAGTACAGGTAAAGCAATTGAGTATAATCTTACCATTTAGATCGGTCTGCTTATGGTTGAAATACTAAGTAGTTAGTAGCGATTCTGAAACTCCTATGCCTAACATTTTTATGTGCTATTGTTGCTGTCTCCTGTTTGTGATTTTAGTTTATGCTGGTGATTGCTGGTGAGAAGGTGACACAGGAGGTCTTGGTCAAGAACTGTATGTGGACATTTCAAGGATTAAACCCGTCCCTGGTTTAATAATGGTTTTTTTCTGACTGTACTGCAATCAATTAGGAGTGTAAATCATGTCATGAATAATAGGAAGATAAGCTGATAGATACAGATGTGTTTGTCTGAGGAGGTATTTTTCCAGTAAAGTTAGGTAAACTTACTCTAGCTTTCCAAATTTCTGAGACCATCTTCTGGAATGTGTGTTCTTCTCACCCACACTATTCTCTCCAATCCCTTGTTGCTCCCATAGAAAGGGGTTACAGCTGGGACTGAAATTGGTTGTTGGAATTATCATTCATTAGGAATAAAGGAAGGTGACATTTTTAGCCAGTGCAGGTGGAGAGGTATTACGGGGTTGTCAAGCGTAGAAATCCGTGTTGAAGCCGAGTGGGTGAAGATAGATATTAAAGCAAAACAACACTGACATGGGAGATATGAGAATACATTGATCATGGAAAAGCATAGTCTAGAGTTTAAGATGTAGCTTGTTACTAGGAAGATGCAATTCTGAGTCACTATTCTGGTTTGAGCAAGGTAGACTAACAACCTGCCTGTTTTTCTTACAGAATTAGCTTGGTTAATGAGTGTAGTTCCATGTTATAGCAAAGGACTGCCACTGACTGAGGGCCAGGAGAATCTTCTCAGATCTCTCATCTTACAAAAGTGTGGTTTTGACTGACAGTCCTCCCACTCTTCCTTTCACATTTTTCGAATTTATGCACAGTTCCTCTTGGTAATGTGGTCCTTTGGTTTTACATGTTTGTCCCTGAAAGATAAAATTTATGCTGAAGGCAAACTTATGTTTTCCTTATTTTTCTACCCCTGAAATTGATCTTCATTATCTGTTTCTGTCAATGGACTTTTTGCTGTACGGTATAAGTAAATCAAGGCTGAAAGTGTCTGTGGGGAACCTTGTGTGAAGAACTTCTATTTGAGAATAAATTTACTACTGGTTTGCAGTAGCAGCCTCACCTCTTCACCAGAAAAAGCAGCAGAGAGAAGTGCTGTTGCATTCACTAAACAAGGTAGTAACGTGGTCTTTTCACTGGGAAAAAATGATGGCTGGGAAGTACTTCTGTAGGGCCTCAACAGTGAGGATAACTAATTTTTACTGTCATTCAATGTTCATTGTATGTAGCAGTTCTCATATGTGTGTTTAATTATTGCTATGGTTGCAAGTTCACCCCAAGTCCTTTGCTACCAGAGGCTCATAGTGAATTATTTCTATGTAATGAAATGATATTTAAGGGAAAAGGGTGAAGAAAAGGGTTACTTTTTGGGTTTCTATTGTTTTGAACTTAGTTTGTTGTCTAGTGTTTCTGTAAACCCATCAAATAATTTAAAAGGCTTTCTGTATATCCCAACACAATTTCATTTGATATATTTTGGAGAGAATATTTAGAGTCACTATTTTGTCCTACATTTTATATGAAGTTCATTGTTTCAGTTCACAGAGCAAGAAATAGAACTGACTAGAAAAGACAATTTCAAACATCTTGGCATGTCGTTGAAAGTCTGGGGCTGTTTTATGGGAAGAATGGAAAAGAAAAAAAGAGCAGGAGTATACTACTAGAATGTTTAGCTAATGACTGCTGTTATAAACAATTATTGTTATGATTCCTTAAACGTTGCTTTTTACTATCATGTTTTCATCTCTAGAGGGACTTCTAATTGCCTTTTTCCTACACAAAAGTTAATGTTTCAGTGAAATTTTCAGCAAAATCAATGAAATCATTTTCCAGGAATAGAAGAATGGGGAATATTTTCTCTTTCAACTCTTCTTTCATTTGATCAGTTGCATCAGAGAGAAAAGAAAAAAAAGAAAGAGACTAAAAGATGGTCATATCTTTGCTAGGGAGGTGTGAAAGCTGGTTTCGGTCTGAGCAAGTTACAGTTGTTTGAAGACTTGCATAAATATGAATCACTTGTGATTTATATTTCATCCAAAGACGGCAAGACAGTAGGCTACTGTATGTTATTCACATGAAACTGAGGTACCTGTGATTCATTCCCATAAGTAAGACTTCAACTGGTCTCACACAACCTGTTAAAGGTTTCTCTGGAAATAACATCACTGACTGCAGTCGATATTTAATCATGTCCCAGTGATGCACTAAATAAAGCAGTGCCTTACAGGTAGGCCAAATGGATGAAGGTGGGTGCTGACTGATCCCTTTACTGCAGTCTCGCTTAGCACAGGAGCTGGCAAATGAAGAAATTTGATGGCATGTAATTTTTTTTTTTTTCTGTAGCTGTGAAAGATACATTTCAGAGGCTTGGATGTGAGTTCTTAATAAATCCTTAAATCCTTGCTTTCCTTTGCACTCCCATCTACCTCAATACCAGCAAGCTGTAAACGGAAAGCTGCAAGTAGGGGCTCTTGTACATAGAATAGTATGGATACTGACACTGAATAATTTTAGCCACCTAAATAGCTTTTGTGGAGTTGCTGTAGCCCCTGCTGAGGAGTACAGCAAGTGAAGAGGCTGTATGGTATTGACTGCCAAGGGTTTTAGTGTTCTGCCTGCTTTGCTGTAGGTAATAATGCAATGAGAGCAAATAATGCAAGCCAATAGCACGTGGAGAAAAGTAATGGGAACTTATTACAGATAAATGTAATTGCACATTTCATGCTTTGCTTTTTGTAATGAGTCCATCAAGTCAAATACTAACATACATTAATTAAACACCATTTTCCCACAGAACTCAGTAGCTGGTTAGCAGCCCTTAGAATATTGGTACCATTATCCAGGTTGATCTCAGCCCAGTGCGGATCAGCATTTCACAGTCGGGTCAAGCTGTGATTACTGAAATTGATGAACTCAGTGGACTGGTAGTGGAAAGCAGAACGTGCCCATGGCTACAGGCTGACTGCTGCATTACTTCACCAGACCTGTAGCAATTAAGTCATATCATGCTGAGGAACAGTGTCTCCTTTAACTGCATGGTAACTGTTCAGGCTTTGAGCATCTATGGCCCTGTCCATCAGGCGCTATGCTTTTGTGGTCTTTTGAAATGCTCCTTGCTCCCTAAGCAAGGGAAACAAAACATTACCTTGTCTAGCAGAAAATGACTGTTTGGGTGAGAGGCATGTTTTTATTGAAAAAACAGACTCTGGTTTTGATAGTTTTTGTCTAAATTGATGCCAAAAAGAAATTGAAGGTACAGGTAGCAATATTCATTAAATGTTTAATGTACTTCATTAATGGTTTTGCATAATGAGATCTTTTTCTGTCTATCTTTCCTTACAGTAGTGTGTGGACATATCATGCCCTGTGTCATCGTGAGATTTCAGGCACTTTCATAAAGGTTATATTACATAGTTAAAGCTACTTTTGCTATTTAATTTAGGAGCATCCCTTGGGGGAGCTAAGTTCTTATGCAGTCACTGGAAAGAGGTAGTTGGCTCTAAAGAATATCTGACTTGGAGTAATAACCTGGAGGCTCAACATGATCCAGCAATGTGCATTTGCATCCTAGAAAGCCAACCATATCCTGGGCTTCGTCAAAAGCAGTGTGGCCAGCAGGTTGAGGGAGGTAATTCTGCCCTTCTGCTCCACTCTCTGAGACCCCACCTGGAATGCTGCATCCAGCTCTCGAGTCCTCAGCAAAGAAAAGACACTGATCTGTTAGAAGGAGTCCAGAGGAGGGCCACCAGGACTGTCAAAGGGAGGGAGCACCTCTCCTATGAGGAAAGGCTGAGAGAATTGAGTTTGTTCCACCTGAAAAAGAGAAGGTTTCAGGGTGACCAAATTATGACCTTCCAGTACCTGAAGGGAGCTTACAAGAAAGATGGAGAGGGACTTTCTACAAGGCCGTGTAACGACAGGACAAGGGGAAATGGCTTCAAACTGGAAGAGAATAACTTTACTCTAGATATTAGGAAGAAATTCTTTATTGTGAGGGTGGTGAGGCACTGGAACACAGAGAAGTTGTGGATAACCCATCCCTGGAAGTGTTCAAGGACAGGTTGGATGGGACTTGGAGAAACCTGGTCTAGTGGCAGGTGTTCCTGCCCATGGTAAGGGGGTGGGAACTAGATGATCTTTTGGATCCTTTCCAACCCAGACCATCCTATGATTCCATGAATTTGAGGTAGCTGATGTGAAATTACCTGTTAAAAACTTACTGTATCCAAATTATATCGTATGTGTCTATGACCTCTGTAGAGCCCTCTCCTCCCTATTTTGTCTTTTGTTTTTTCTCCTTTTGTTTTCATGTATGAAAATCTCATCTTTATCTTTTGACAGATAATGCTTTATTCTGCCTTCAGCTTGTTTTCATATAATCTATTTCATATTGGTTTTGGTAATATTGCTGTACTTAAGATATATACTGTCTCCCCAGGGCATTACTTCCCAAGTAATATTGTGTAGATAATCCTACTGAATTGCAATTAAATCTACCATTCAAAATTCATGACTGTAGAGTTGCTGCCTTGTAACTACACATTTCATTCTTCATTATAAGACTTTTGGCAGCATAACTGGCAGCCTGTAATCAGATGGAGTGAAGGAATTTTGAAGTTCCAGGGCTGTGAGAAATAATCTGTGAAGCCACAGAGCAGGTTGGCTTGTTTTGGTGACTGTGGTAGAATCACAGGATTAACAAAAGGTAGAGGAGGTGAACATAGAGCAGCCACATGATATATAGGTAAATTGGTTATTTTTGGAAGTGATGCTCAGTCAAAGTTCAGAAATGCGTAACACCAAGAACAATTTCAAGGACTGAAAGAAAAAATTACGTAATACCAAAGCAGTAATAATTAAGCTATATAGGAACTGGGTCACTCAACAAGGGTTGTGAAGGATGAGAAAGCTTAGTCTCCATGTGCCACTGGGCCATTTTAGGGAGTGCCTCCATGTTCTCTCATGCTCCTTCCCCTCTAGAACATCGTCTGGGTGGTAGACATATGCATAACGTAGTAGTTACTAAAAGGTTTTGTGAAGATGTAACTGCCTTGTTCTACACTCAGTTCATCAAATGATGTCTTTAAATTTCTTCTAGGTCAGGTGGAGTCACATTTTAGGAAAGTGTGCTTTTGTCAAGAAGCAGGTATATTGGCTCCCAAAGATTAATCTGGTAGTTTCTTTTTGCCTTGTATGTTTTGCAGATTGTCAGGCTTTGTGCAGTTGAGTGTTGTCACTTGGTCTTAAACTGTAATGTTGAAAAGCTCCAAATTAAATTATCTTTCTTACATTTAAGAGATAGAAATGTTCAGTTAAACTGAACGGTTCCCTGGCATTTCTGGTGCTGTATGTACATTTGCACTCATGAAGTTTTACAAAGAGCCAAGGTAGGCATTTGGACATGGTGGATGCTTTGTTAAAAGTGATTTGTAGCACGTAAGAAGATCAAAGAGCTGGGCTGGGACTTTCTTCAGCAGGACAGACTGGCCTGTGTTGGTACCCAAATAGTTCCCCATGTAAAATTAATCTGCAAGGATATTAGCATATCAGTATTGCAGCTTTTGAACCAATACTCTGGCTGAATAACTTTTCATAACTAATGCCGACACATTGAATGGTTTTTGGTATTCCTTTAAAAAAACCCTACTTCTGAAATATGATTTTATCAAATAGTTGGTATATTATTAGATCAGTAAAGTCAGTTACACACTCCAAACATAATAGTATGTAAATTAAACTAAAAGTTAATTTTACTTTTTCCCTGAGCAATGAAACCATGTCCTGATGGATATTGCATTTTAATTCTCTTTTGGTTGATCATATTATATTATCTTTCTTCTGTTACTTCCTGTAAACAGTATAATTTCATAGTGCTGACAGCCTTTATACTAAATACCACAGTGAAAGGGGGAACTGTATTATTCTCTATGTACTGAAAAATTTCTTTGGTTAATGTGCATTCAATAAAGATAAAATAGAAAATGTTATTAAACCAGGGGGAAAGCACAATGGAAGTTATTAATATGCTTTTTGGTGGTGTTATACGTGTGCCACTTTTTTTTTCTTTCCTTTAAAAATACAATTTTGTTGAAATAGGACAGCAAGGAAAAACTACATCATAAAAGTGCAATAGCAATGAAGATATTTGTTTCAGTGCAGTCTCAAATGATGAAAGAACCTATTTCATTTTTGGGCAGTGGAGAGAGAGTATTAAATGCTGTTCTCTGTTTTCAATTAAACAGCAACATTAAACATAAAATAAAAGTTTAAGAATTAGTAATTTTTCATTCCTCAGCCAAATTTCCTCACAGATTTCCAAAGTATTATACCCAGAGGAGGAATTTAAAAATCACTGGCTTTTTTTTTTTTTTTTTTTTTTAATCCCTAATTTGCATTTCACAGAACCACAGTGTTGTTCTTCATCATGAGCTATGTAAGGAATCAGATTTGAAAAACCACTTGGGGGCCTTTACCTAGAGATCTTTTGGCCCACATTGCCTCACAGGGGTGTTGGTCAGAATGGGAAGCGCCCTTCCCCTTGTGGGTGGATGGTTTGAGGAGCCTCAGGTGGTTGCCTGGTTTTCCCTTGTGCTGTATGGTTGTGTAATCACTTCAGTGCTGTCACCGTCCTTAGGACTGGAAGGGTCCAAAGACAGAAGCTCTCTGCACCCAGAGGAGCATCTCTTGTCTGTGCTCCTGGTGCCTGTGAAAGCTAACGAGCCAAAAGGCATCTCTGTGTGAGCTTTGTTGGGAGAGTGTTGGCCAGGTTGTCACCTCCAGGACAGCAATCCTTCCGCTGGTGCCTGGCTCCGGGCTGCCTCTTCCTGTTCTTAGCTCTAGTCTGGCCCTTCCCAGCTCTCCCAGCTGTAACCAGTGACCGTGGGCTGTTTATTGCCTTGGCTGTTGCTCCACACTTCAGCCCCAGCTCAGGGCAGAGGCTTTTGGTGTCAAGCTGCAGGTCCTGGGGTGGCCATGGTGAGCAGCGTGTGGCCTGCTGGAGGGACAGCTGCTGTCATTTTGCTGGCCAAGGCCATGCCACAGTGCTGGGAAGGGCCTGGCTGTGTCCTACTGTAAGGCACTGTGCCTCTCTCTCTCTCTCCAAAGCCCCGGCATTTCAGTGGTGAGCCAAGCAGCTGTCAGAAACTGAGCAGGATGGACCCCTGTACGTGTTTTGACCCACTGTGTCGGTGTTTCTGCTGTGTCTCTCTTGCAAGAGACTTTCCAGAATAAAAACAAAACAAAACAAAACAAACAAACAAAACCAAAACAAAACAAACAAAACCCCAAACCAAACCAAAACAAAAAAAAACACCCCCCCACACACACCCACACAAAACCACCACAAAAAACCTAAAAAGCCTGTACAGCTAAAAACTTGACCCACACTCCATCCTTAGAAGCACCTCAAAAACACTCAGTTGTCTTCAAGCCATCATTAGAAATTCTGCATTTGCTAGGCAGTCTAAGTGGGGGAATCTTAAGGCAGGATAGGACTCTTTTAAAAATAAAGGATGGGTGTCTGGATTGTTTTTATCATTAGCATTGCCTCACAGCTTTACCCACTGAATCACTGCTACGGTAACATAATATATAATAATATGTATTTCCAAGTGTCAAGACTTCTCCTTTAAAGCTTAATTCCGTTTTAAATCCCTGTGGAAAGTGAAGACCTTTAAAATACTTAATAAATTCTAATCTTAATCATATTCATCATTATTAAAATTTGAAATAGGTTGAAATACTTAAGGTAAGTGAAATGAAAAAACTAATAAAGGGCATGAAACACACTGGAGAAATGGAAGAATAATTGCTAAAGATTAAGAAATCTAAAATGGCCAAACATGAAAAAAACTTCATTTCCAATAAGCATTTATTTAAAAGTTTTGAAATATCTTAATAATGTAAAAGGAGGTTTTCAAAATGAATTGAATGTTAAGTGCAGCAGAGTGGCGAGACATATTTAAATACATTAAAAATTATACTAGTCGTGTCTTTGGGCTTCAGACATGATTTAGGCTCTGTCAGTTCTTGAGAGAATTGCTTCACCTGCCAGCATGGGGACAATATTACTATATAATGTTGCTATAAATAATAATTATTATCTTTGTGGTAATAGTAGTTTTCGTAGTAAGTAGTGCCTAGAAGCAGCAAGGTACTGTGGCTGAAGACACCAGCTTGCTCAGTCTTGTACAGGCTAAACAAAAAGATATTTCCCTTCTAAAGGATATGTAATCCGAACATGAAAGGAAGGACCTCTTTGCTTTTAATTAAAAAATATGCACAGGTAATAAAATTGTTTGATTTCTATTGTTTCATCCTTTTTTTTTTCTGTTAGTGAATGAAAAGGGGTGTTTGAATGGTACACTTCAGAATGTAGTCTGCGGGAGAAAATGGACTTTAATATTTTAAAAATTGACTCTAGTAATTTTGTTTGTATTTTAGGGATTACTTACCTTGACCATGCTGGTTCAGCACTTTTCCCAGAGAGTCTACTAAAAGCTTTTACTGATGACCTCAGAAACAACGTTTATGGTAAGTGCAAAACAGTGTTCCCGTTAGTCTTCTTTAATTTCCATCTAAATAGTTTAAAACTCTGCCTCTTGGAAGAGGCCTTCTACAGGTTTTTTAACATTGCAAAAGAGTAGTTGGAAGATGAGTGATTTTACAAAGGAGGCATAGGCCCTCCGAGTTATTTCATTCTTTGGTGGCCAAGGATGTGTTGGTGTTGGTGAAGAAGAGAAATCAAAGGGAGCATGATTCTGTTGCCTCAGAATTAGGGCACTGTGCTTGGGATAAAGAAATACATGTAGTTATAAGCATTGTTTGTTCCATCTTTGTGTTTTTTCCACACAAAACACAAACTCAGTTTCTTACAAAAGGACCAAAATCCGGAACCCCTGTCCTTCTAAGTGGGAGTCATCACAGGGAGCTTGTAAGGACTCAGTATAAGTATTTTATTTAGAAGAAAGCCTAGCTCAAAGATCCCAAGTGAATTTAGGCAGGGAGTAGGTGCTATACCTCTCTCAGACTATTGGACTTTGATGCGTACTCAGAAAAAGGATGTGTACTGCCAAAGCAGTCTTGCACATAAGAATGTGAGTAAGAATATCTACAAAATTATGCTGTATGTGGGTGGAGATTTAGCTATTACAGCTGTGGATGGGGCCACTTCAGCACCACCTGTAAGCACTTCATCCCCAAATCCTCTACCTAAACCTTCTGTTTCTTTCTAACATTATTATCTAGCCAAGGTAAGTGAGTGTGATTTTATACAAAGGCAGCAGCATTCATTGTTTAGGAAATATTGTTACTGTGTGAGACAATTATTACTGGAATGAGTCATGCTCAAACAGAAAAAAATGTACTGTACAGTATTATGGTGTGAGTAGTCCCACTGAAGTAATTAAAATTTCTTATTATGTTTTACTATCTGTGGGTCATGTGTCCTTTTTGCTAGTTTTATGTCTTTCTTATGCTCTCTGATACACAGAACAAAGGGATTCCTCACTCGGGAGCTAGGTACCACTGCTTTGCAAGAAAACTGTTTACTCTAGCACTGGCACACTTGTGTGCTTACCAACTGGGCAAGCCACGTGAGAGTTTTGGGTAGTTTCATTTTCAATATGGCATTGTATGTGGCATTTTCCCCTATTTTTTTTCCTGAATGCTGGCAAGGCCAGGATCCAAAGCATGGAATGAAGTTCTGCTGTGAAATAATGTTATTTTTGATAGGAATAGAGTTGTTTGGGGTTTTTTCCTCTTATAACAAAATATGTTGATTTGATTACATTTAAGATCTCCCATTGAAGTGCATGTCAGTGATATTAAAATTAATGTTTTCTCAAAACAGACATTGTAAAGTGAAATGTATGCTCTGATCTTAGTTATTTCAAACAACGTTGGGCTCAACCCTTATAATAAGTACCATCTGTGGCAGAAAAAAATATAATTTGTGCATTAATTGCTTGTGAGTAGAAATAGTGGTGCTGCTGGTTTGGAGCAGATTTGCACAGTACCTATAAGGCTATAGGAGAACAAATTGTATTTTTTCATTAGTGCTTTCATCTAAAATGATAATGAGAGCTTTCATATGGTCAATTCTCATTCTTTTGTAAAAATTACATCTCATACTCTGAGGACAGCAACTACTGTACAAAAAGAGTTAATTTAACAAACATAGATGTGACTAAAAGGGGAGTTTGACTTGCAGCTTTTTTTATTTTCTTGGTGATAATCTACAGGTGAAAAGAACTGTAGTTTAGCTTTTGCATGTGTCAGTGAGGTAAAGTAACATAAGTAAGAGATATTCTCACTTCTAAATTGAGAATATTTGAATTGGAAATTACAGAAATGCAACATCAGACGTGAAAAGTGTAAGTATTAGTTTTTTGATTTGAGCTCAAAATTCATTATTTTCAACACCTTCACTCAATTACTTTCAGCAGGGTGATTTTGAAATTTTAAAAATAGAATAATTTATGTTTCAGCCTATTGCAAAAAGTGTATTTGTATACCTATTTTTTTCTTACGCCCTTTCCAAACTGTTTATTCCAAAGAATGTGCCATTTACTAATAGGAAAATGTTCTGTGCCTGTGTGGATATTTCTGTAATCTTTCTTGCTCAAGATTTTTTTTCTCAATTTTTTTCTCAATTCATGCCCTTATTATGTGCTATCTTAATTGTGTTAATACATGCTTATCCTGAGCTGGTCTAAGGTGGTTACTAATTTTGCAGTAAAATTTATGTTTTAATGAATTATTTGAATTTCAAATGCTAAAACCCCTGGGGTTAATCCTGGTGTTCTGTCGTTAATGTGTATTATTTCCAGATGTCTCTTACTTCTTAACTACTGTGCAAATACATTTATGAATGTACATTCTGTCTGTAGTTTTTCCTAGTTTGTTTGTGCATATACAGTTGCATTTCCTTTTTAGAATAACTACCTAAATAAGAGTTCCAGCTGAAGTTTCCAGATCTGTCATAATTGCTTTAGCCTATGTCCTTTCTCTTGACTAACTAAGGAGCTTCAGGGCGTTGCTAGGATGTATACCTTGAATCTTTATTTGTCACCTTTTGGGCTGGCTTGGTGTAATACTTTTATAAAAGAGAAATTTAATAGCAAAATTGTGATTAATGATTAACTTCTGTATCTCTTTTGTCTCCTAGGCAACCCTCATAGTCAGAATATCAGCAGCAAGCTGACATATGACACAATCGAGCATGTCCGATACAGGTAGAATAATCTTTCTTTCAGATCTTGTATGATGCCCCTCATAGTTTTTGTTTTCATTAGGCCTGTGGGATGTGATGCTATTTTCTGAGGGTCATCTGTCATGCCTAAAGAAAACACCTCACTTCTAAAACACAAGGTATTTGGACAATCAAGTGTTGGACCATATCAGTTCTTTTTCTCCCAGATGCCTCAATTCTCAAAGTCCTGTATTACAGCTCAGTGCTGTAATACAAATCCACAGTTTTAATTAAGATATAGAAGTTGGAATCTCAAAAGTGATTATTAGTAAGATGGTATGGTAAGATAGTAAGGTGGGACTAGGTACAAGGAAATCGTTAAAATTCAGATAAAATTAAATACAGCATAATTTGAGAATTTATAAAAGGCTTATGGGGATGTGTACATTGTTTTACTACAGGTACTTTTGTTGGAGTAAGAGAATACCTTTGAAAGTACTTTAAGTAAAACTGTTCAGAGCAAAAACAAAAAGAAAAGGTAAAATTGAGTGTTGGGGCTTCTGGGTACAGGTAAGAAAATGAACTGATTCCCTAAATAAGGTATTCTCCTTAAAGTTCAGGATGGAGTGTGCTGAAGTACACTTCCTGCCATTAGATTACACCATGACAAAATATACAAATTAGGTACTTGTTTATTTGTTTTAGGGTTTTTTCCAGGTAATTCTTGCTATTTTATAAAACATGTCTTTATTGAAGAATATGTATGTGCTTTGAGTTTATTTGCCTGCTTTTAATGAAACTCTTAGTGTAAGGAAATAAGCGTCACCGATTCCTCTTTTTCATCATCTTCCTTGAAAGCAAATATTTCTCCAAAACATATCACAGAATTCAGAACAATAGCATTGTAATGTTCATCGTTGTAATGAAGAAAATCTGTTTTACACCTTTTTACTCCTTTTTCTCTGGCTGCATTTTTATGAGGGTGTAAAAAACCCAAGATTTCCAGCTGCATACTGCTGCTGGCTATAACTGGTTCACTCCTCCCTACCACCAGCTTTCTGGAGAAAGCATTTATTTTTCCTTTTTCTACAACCCTCTCTTAATGCTGTGCAGGATGACAACCTATAGCCAAATGAAATGGAAGAGACTACTTATGAAGAATAGCTGTTTTCAAAAGCAGCCACTTATAACCAGTTAGAGCAATACCTACAGCCCTTCAGAGCCTTCTGAGCAGACCTGTGTGCTCACATGCAGCGTTAGCATTCTGATTTCCATTTACTCTCAGTGTTATTGCAACGTTGCTCTTTCATCGTTCTGCTTATGGAGGCACAGTAGGAAGTGTAACTGTTTCTAGAATAATTGGTATTGTACTCTCTGCTCTTTGTTGTTAATGAGTAAGGAAATAGACTTTCACTTTGTAAGGAACCTAGATTACTTTAAAAGAGCTTACATACTCAGCTTGTATTATTTTGGATCCTGCTTTAAGACTTTTTTAAGAGCAGGATGGGAGTTGACAAGAACATACCAATGGTTTTATTGAGCATTTTTTTGTTTGTTTGTTTTGATTTTGTTGGTTTTTAGGTTGTTTTGTTTTGTTTTAAACTCCCTCTGCATCTAAATGAACATTTTCAGTATCGTACCTAATAGAATTTGTCATCTGTCCCTATAGAAATTCAGCCATTATTCCCCAATAAAAATTTAAAAGCATAGTCATCAAAAAGGCGTAGTCATAAAAATTGAAGAAGAAAATGCCCTAAAACCACTGTCAGTAAGTCAGTTATCTAAAAGGCAATAAAAGTATATTAAAAATCTATACTTCTATGCCATTGCAGCTAATCAAAATATGCAACGTTACAAGACAGGGAGACAGGCAGGTCTGTCCTGCATCACAGTGTATAGACTGTATTTCCTCTGTGAAAAAATAATTCAGCAGGTAATTTCAGGAATCTTAAAATTAGTTGCTTGCTTCTAATTCTGCTTTTGGCCCATGGCTGCAGTGAGAAGTATAGCTCTATTTTCAGTGTTTGAACCCAAGAAAATATGATTTTATTTTGTGGGGGTTTTCTTTTAGCTTTTTGTTTTGATTTTTCAGTGGAATGGCATAACCAACTAATTAAAAATAAACACAAACCTTAATTTCATGTTTATATTTGTCAATATTGCTGATAGCAGCACCAGAATAGACTTTCCCAGTCTGGCAGTATACACTGTTTCATGGTACAAAGCTGAATGATTTGGTTTTACCTTCATATCTGCTTGACAGAGAGAAACCACTCTTAGAATTTGGATTTGCAAGAAAATAAAGTAAATAATTAAATAATTGAGTCAGTGGATGCTTTCTAAGGTTTACAAAATTATGGTAAGATGGCTTGCCTCTTGACCAACTTAAGTGCAATAAGAGTAGAAATAGTTGTTTTATTCTTAAAAACGTTGCTTCTCTACTCTTGAAGTGGAACTGCTGAATGATTTTCAACATTGTACATATCTCTACATTAACCATGAGTGATGCTGGGAAGAGGAAGCAAGAACTGTAATAAACCTTACTGAAATGTATTAAATGTATGCATCAAAAGATTATAGATCCTTTTTATGCCTTTGCTTATGGATGTATGGAAGCGCCATTGCTCCACCTAAACACGGCTAAGGAACAGGAATACAATATCTCCTTATGATGTTGCAGTTAATGCAAGTAGGAAATTCATTACATTGATATTAAATAACCCTTTTCCCATATGCAAGCATTTTAAAATACTATCTTTCTGAATATTTTAAAACACTGTCCTTGTGGATCTTACCCTTGCAATATCAAATAGTGCAGCAGTGTCTTCTAACCAGTTTTAGTGTTGTTTGGAGTTTCTGGTGTGTTTAAAATGCACAACAGGATACTTTTTAATTTACGCACAGTGTTGTTGTAATAGACTTTTGATGTTCATCCTTGAACTTTCAGGTACTATGAAATGTTAAACTGAATCATACTTCAGGAATTCAAATATCTATTTCCAAAAGGCCAGAAATTTCAGCTGTGATTTCAGTACCAAGCATCTCCTAGATTGCGGCAATATGTGTATTACAGAATTTTGTTACTGAAGCTAAAACGATTGGGCATTGAGCTAAATGGAATCAAGTTTAGATACAAAACCAAAACATGCATTTTTATAAAGGCCCATCCCAAAATATGCCATCTAAGTGAACTATAAGAGGAGAATAATCTCTGTGGCCTGTGCCTACAAACAAAAAAAGGTGCAGCAGACATGCATAAAATGACAGTAAATGTCTTAGTATTTTAAAAATATTTTTTTTCTGTGGTAAAACATACAGGTGGACTAGATTTTGCTAAGGAAGTAGTCCCATAAATGTTGTTTATAATTTCATTTGCACTTATTTGTAGAAAATACCATGATAGCAAGGTAAAGCTCTACATTCCTTCCTTATGAAATGTTTTCATTCCAAGACTTGTTTTTTAAGTTATCACATATTTTGAAATGCTGCTATGTGTAAGATAAGATTTCCAGTTTTAAGCAGTTCTGTCTCTGAATACAGTAATGTTGGAACTGATACATACATGAAAATGAGCTGACCTTTCCTACACAGTAAGAAATAGTAGATACAGTATGTGCTTAGTATTGATTTACCCTTTGCAAAGGTCATTGACAGGAGACTATAAGGATGAGTGACATCTGAGCACTGCATCTTGTCCTCCTTAATGGCACCTGCCAACTTAAAAATCTTGTTTTAAAACCAGGATGGTTCAGACCTTTTGCATGCTTGTTTTATAATGCCATTTGCAAATCCTGCTTTTCCTGCTTCTCCTGATCCCACTGCTCAGGGGGGCAATTCTGAAATACCACAGTCAGTGAAGTCCAGCAAAAAGATTGAGAGGACTCTGTACATGGCAAATGGGAGAAGCATTGGAAGATAATTATGAATAATGGATAGGTTTTTTGGAAGAGTTTAGGCAAGAGGGTGATCTTTTTCTCATGGTTCATGAAATTATTTAGGCATGTAGTAAAACAATCCCAGTGTGCCACAGCGAGGTGGCTGATATCCCCACTCTGTGGTCTGCTGTGTACTGAATGACAACAGAGCAATGGCTTTGGTGCAGATGCTTCTTGTTCTCTCCTTGGCCACACGTAGCTTTTTATGCAAAAGATTCCATTTTATAAACAGCTGTTTCTAGGAGTCAATCCATTACTTTTGCTGTCTTTACTCTTAGCAGGCCTATGCAAGGTATTAAAAAGCTTCTGGTCATGGTAATAGGTACTGTTATATCTGAATGAGACTGGATTAAGAACAAATAAAATCAGTCTGTCTTATTTGGGAACTTTGCTCCTGGACTTTCATCTCTGTTTTAATAAATTAATTAATCATTAACTTGATAAACTGAAGCTTTAGAAATGAATTTGCTAATACCTTCTGTGACTCTTCCAGTAGTCAGTTTTATACCTTCATGGTTTATACAAAGAGATTGCAGTAAATAAAATTGGTATATTGATGGTCATGCTCTCTGGCTATTCTTTGTTGCAGAGAGAGTCAAATCTGGAATGCTTCATTTATTGAAGGAAATAAATATTTCAGTAAAGTAAATTAAAATCTGGGGGTCAAGATTGCTAGTTTATGAACACAAAGGATGAAATGCTTCTAGGCAATTCTGAGTTTAATTTGTATGGGTGGTTAGAATGTTTTGTAAAGAGGTCTGAAAAAGACTGGATACAACCTTTACTTTTTTTTTCTTTCTGATTCAGAAAAAAACCCCTCAGGAATCTGCTTTTTTAATGTGGCTGTGACAAAGGAGCTATGGAGACTAAGTTTAAAAGTGATCTTTCTGTGCCATTGCTCTCTAGATAGCATTCAGAGGAGGGAGAGGGGTACAGGCTTACTTGGATTCAGGCCACCATTTTAATTCACATTTTTAAAATGCACACAGCCTCCCTACCTCCTCAGCTGTTTTTTTAGCAGGGACCCAGTGGCCTCTGTGTCCATGGGGAATTCTATCAAAGGGCACATGAGCTGATGAATGAGATAGTCCAATTGGAACAAAATACTGATTGATAAAAATAGTGAGATTTTCCCAATGCAAATTGCTTTTTTCCCCTTCTCTTCATCTCTTTGTCTTTTTCAGGGTTTATGTGGAGGCTTTTTTCCTCCTCTATGGGCTGTACAACATTTATAGAAGAAATGTGTTCTTCCTTCTTCTGGATTTGCAATTGCTTCCTAAGAAGCAGTTCAGTGAGACACCAGTCTGTGATGTTTCTGGTAACACCTGTTGCCCTGGCTGTTCAGTGAGCAGTAACAATAGCCCTGACTGGCTCTTGGGAACACCAACCGTTCCTTAGGCAACTCCAGGAGAGCCTGACAAGTTCATTACTGGCCTAGATGATTATTTGTATTTTAAGTAAGGCTTTTGGAAGACCAGATACTTAGTAAAAATGTAATTTCTGCCATCCCCTGTGTGCACCTGCTGTGCTTGACAACTCTGTTCTGACTTCAGCATACTTTTGTTTCTCAGCACAAGTTATATAGAATTGGAAAGGTGCTCCATCTGATTGAAGTCAAGAAATTTTGAATGTCACCTTCAATTATGTATGTTGTCCAAAGTTTGGCTGATATTTTTCCTCATGCCTAATTTTTTTGAAAACTGTGGACACTTTCTGTTTTGCTCCATCTGAAACTGACTGAGTGATCCTCTACCAAGAAATGCCCAACTGATGAAAGTTTAACCTGGGCTGTTTGTATCTTATGTTATATTTAAAATCATAGCCTTGGAAAACAGTCTGTGAAGTTAGCAAACCCGCTATTGAGCTCCATTTTGAATCTTGCTCATTTCACTTGTAAAGCAATATGAGTACTTCATCTGTTGTTATAATTAAGCTGTTGAAGACACATTAAAGCATTCCAAAGGGCTTCCCTGGTGGCATCTGTGTCTCAATGAATCTGAAATTCCTGGTGTCACTTTGCTGCTAGGCACAGCTTTTTCACTCATTCTTTATTTGCTGTCTGAGCCCCACCTTGCTGCAGTTTTTACCAGCAGACTTGAGCAGACTTGAGTCCTTAAATAGTCATGATTTTCATTATGACTTTTCTTCCCTCATCCCAAATTCTGACTGTCAGTTCTGACTCTAATTACTGTTCTGTTCCTTCAGCACTTTGGTACTGGTTTTGTTGCCCACACTTGATGATCCTGAATGATCATGATTTTCAGTACTTTAAACTCTGATATCCACTGAAGTAGTTTTATTATAAACTTGACCTAAGAGAATAGCTATTAGTGTTACTTATATAATGCTATATAAGGGGGATAGCTAGTTCATGATGTATTATTTGAATTTTGAGCATATATATTTTTAACTGCTGTTGAACTTGTATCTTCCTGAATATAATGATGTATTCAGGATCTTCTGGGTTTTTTTTCTCCAGAAGCAGATATGATCTGCAAGTAATGGTAACTTTGGGGCAAGTGACTCTGTGTTTGAGTGATTTCATCCCTTTTTTTTTTTTTTTTCTCAGTTGTGATGTAGCCTTAGAATTGTCTTCTGTCCTTGTTAATCAAGTGTAACTGTGGCTGCTTTCCCAACTCTGAAAATGCCATTTCCTCTGTGTGTTGTTTCAGGCTACCTGTAGCTCATCCAGTCTTCTTACAGAAAGAGCAAATATATTTGCTTTGTCAGACATTAATGCATGTTGTCAGCTCTCTTTCTCTAATGAGCAGGTTATTTACAGTGGCAATGCTAGATGCTGTAGTCCTAATTTTTTTTTCCCTGCTCTCTCCAACCTGCTGTCTTGCTCAAATTCTCAGTTAATATCCCATGTCTGTTAGCAGCTGTTTTCTTTTTTTTCTGCCCTCCCCCACTCTCGGCACTGAGACAGCACTTAGCTGCAGGCAACTGTGTCCATTAAATATATAACCACTGTTAGCGAGGTCATTGCTGTTCTGATGAAAACTTTTCTATGGCAAAAGGCAGTCAGTTGCACGGCTTTCAGGCTACCGAGAGATCGTGTTAAACACCAGAGGGAGCAGAGCCAGTGGGAGCATTGCAGCAGCAGTCTTAAGCAGAAGAAACTGAGGAGGGGAAGTGCAGAAGGATGGCGGGTGACTGATGGCGGGTGGCAGATGACAGGCGATGATGTGGTGTAAACCAGCCACCTTAACCCCTGCAAGGATGGAACAAGTGTATGTGGGTCCAGTAAGGGTTTTAGGGAGCCTGGTTTCAGGACAGCCAGGTCAGAAACATATCCCAGCTGGTATATCAAGAGTATTCCCATATCAAGAGTAGGGGAATGCACATGACTTTCAATGTTTTTGTGTCTCATCTCCTGCTATTAGAGATTACTTTTCATTCTTACCCCATTGGGAGGACTAGAAAATTCAGTCTTCCACTGGCTCTTGAGGAGCTAGTACCCTTTTGTTCCTACACCAAAATTTTATGTTGCCTATAGGCTTTTGTGGTCTTTTCTACCATTAGCCTCTTCTGATGCATTTATGTAGAGGAGTCCTTTTTCATTTTTCTGTTTTCTTAGGTTGAGTAAGATAAGCTCCTCTAGATTCTACTTGCAAGGTGCATTCTTCATCTGCCCCCCACTCTGTCTCTGGGTTTGATCTGGATTACCCTAATCTTTCTGAAATGTGTAACCAAAGTAGAATGGAGTTGTTGAAATAAGTCCTGCAGTATGGTAATTGAGACAGAATAAAAGATTCTTGAAATCATGCTGTGACCTCATCAAATGTTCTGGGTGCTTTGAGAAAACAAAAATACTGTATATTCCAATAAGGGAATGGCACAAGCATTTCAAACGAATAGAGGAAATCTGTAGGCACAAAGGATTTCTACAAAGAAAGAAAGCACATCTTTCTGGGGATTCTTCTAGAATGGAATAAATTTATTGGAACATGATCTTTCTTGTTTGTTTTTGTTATGAAATTTCATGCTATGCTGAAAGTGATAATGTGGTCCATATATTGGTTGATTCTTATGTATGAATGGAGCAAAAATTAACGGAGATTGTGAGATTTTGTACAGAGGGTTGTTGTTTAGGGAGATCACATTGACTTAAAGGAGAGAAGATTATTTTATTGACTTGATAACTTTAAGCATCTACTTCCTTGAAGATCGATGCACTAACTTTCATTGTTAGTTTGAAACGATAGCAAATAAGTACCTAATACCAAATAAGACATTTGTAATATATGCTGGCATTATGAGTTCCTTTTATTTTTCATTATTCTTTTGTTTCTCTGCTTATTTCATTGATTCAAGTTTCTTACCTGTTTTAAACTTTATTTCTAATTTGAACGTTATAAGCAAAGATGATGTCCTTGAAATTCAAGGGTGCCTTTAAGAAGCAGCACAAGTCATGGTAAGGTATAGGAATATGAAAGATAAATGAGGCAAGACTTTGAATAGAACTGTCTCCTTTATATTAAGGTTAATAACAACTAGTGAACCCAGGTTTAATTTGCTAGATTTTATTAGTATATTTGGTATGTTTCAAGGCATCATTGATAAGACAAAAGTGCCAGCTCAGTAACATGCTGCTAATAATTTAGCAATATTTTTTAAATTTATTTTAAGCTTTTGGAAGGTGACACTGTTTAGAGGAGCATGATGTATGCTCCATAGCATATCCATGCTATGGATTTTATGGAGACTCCCTAGGCTTATAATGAATCCAGTGATCACAGTCGTGGTACTCCTAAGAGCTTTTCAGCACTCAGGCCTTTCTCAGCCATCCTCTTACCACTTCTAGTTTGTCTGTCTTTAGTCTTTTAAAGGTGTTTAGCATTTCAATAATTTTTTTTTTTTGCAAATATTTTTCATGTGATAAAGGAGGTTTTAGAGACATGAATCACTCTGGAAAATCTGTCAATGTTCACAGATATTACTGACAAAAAACAAACAAAAAACCAAGCAAGCAAGCAAACAAACAAACAAAACCCCCCAACAAAACAAACAAACCAAAGCAAAAACCCACAAACACACAAAAAAAACCAAACACAAAACCCAAAACAAAACACAAAAAGACAAAAGATGATGAACAATTCTAGAACTGACGTCTGGAATATAGTGCTGAAGCTTTTGTGCTAACAAGAGAACCACTGCAGCAGAGGTGTGAGGCACAGTCTTAGTTACTTTTGCCCTGCTAAGAAAAATTTCACTGACCTATTAGTTCAAAAATCCTGGTGCCAAAATCCTGTATGGTGCCCAGTTCAGTCTTCTTTTAGGAGCCTGGCTCTCTAGTGAGCTGACTGTGAAACTTTCAGTTCAATGACTGTTCATGCTAACTTGCAATAGGAGAAAGTGATCTGCCTGCCAGTAAGAGCTTGTCTCAAGATGCTTACACTTTCTGTAAATTCATAAAAGCTGAAGGTTGTTTTAGTTCACACAGATCTGTCTCCTTGTAGAAGGTGAAAATGAGAATCAAAAAGGTTCAGTTAGAAAATAGCTACCCTGCTCACCTCTCAGGGCTGGAAAGCCTTTAGTCCCAAACCGAGACACTCCAAGCCCTTAAGTCTCCTTGTACAAGCTTATTTGGAAAGTACCTGTCTGGCCTTCCAAGGACTGAACATCCTGCCACATGTGTAGAACTTTAATTGTGCCAAAATGCTTAATGTGAACTCTGTAAATACCCTATACAATATAATGGAGTTTTTAAGTAACATATGTGGGAAATGTTTCCTTCCCTGAAAAAGGTATTTATGGATGGTTTTAACCACTTGATTTTTATTTGCATTCATTTTTATCAATTTGAGTGTTGCCATGCTTTGAAACTGGAGTGAGAAGCTGTACAGACCTCTGAAGTGTTGTGTCTGTGACAGCATGTGAAAGCATTGACTGAGCCTACATTAAAACAGACCATAGCCTAGATTAAAGCAGACCTTCTAACCTTTCTTGGTCATATTCCTCCTATGTAAATAGTGTGCTACAAGCAGGTAATTTCTACATTATTGTCCATGACTCCAGCATAAAAATGCCTGTGTTTGATTGTGATGAGCTAAATGTGCTGCCTGTAGTAGTTTGAAAGGAGTTTGCAAATCTGTCAGCAACAGGTTGCTTCAGCCAGGGAAGAAAGCTAAACAACCATGGTGTAGTTTGGTTAATCAAACTTGCCTGAGCCAAAATAGGTAGTTGCAGTGTCTCTCCTCCCTCCTACTGAGCTGACATAGTTGCTTGGAGGAAAGAGGGAGGCCTCTGACATTCCAGTAACACTTGTCAACTGTCTTGAATGGCTGTCGCAGTAAATGGGATGCTGTTGCCTATCTTCAAGTCTCCTTCTCTCTCCTTTGTGTAGGAGAAAGTTTTACCATGTGCCAGCCTTACAGGGCACGGTCTGCATTGTCTGAAGGAGATGTAGGAGGGTAACTTTCTGTCAGTCAGTGAGAAACCCGTGCTCCATGGGATGTAGCCCAGTGATTAGTATATATGCTACTTCATTTGTGAGAGAAAAATAAAATAAATTCATTTACTTTATAGGCACAGGTACAAGCAAGATAGTTTTTCAATGCCTTGAGCCATACCTGTGAAAATCTAAAATCAAGGATACATCACGTAGCTCACAGTTGCAGTACAGATACAAAAGGCTTCAACTGAAAAAATCATAGAACATTCACAAGCCACTGTGAGTTTATCTGACCGTGTTTGCCTATTTAAACATCCAAATGGGATGGGATCAGTATAGCAAATAATACTGGTGTTTAGTGTTTGTAATGAACTTCAAAATGAGTTTGATGAAGTATGATTCTAGTATAAATTGGACTTAAGCTGCACTGCCGAAATGTGATATTATAGGTGGCATTCTTAACAGTGAAGTGCAAATGAAATTCTGCCTGCTTTTAATTAAATAAGCACACACTCCACTGAATTTTGGAAATTTAATTCTCTTAATCTGAAGTCTCGGGCCCTGAACAGCTATTGTCATTTGAAAGATCGTGCTGATATGTTTCAAGGCTGCTTGTTCTTATGGAAATACTCATGCTGTTTTATTTTGTAAATTTGGGACCCTTTTGATTTCTGTTGTTATTTTTTTTAAATTGTATGAAAAAGAGCTAAGGTAACCTTCTTCCTTGTTGCGGCCCATGAACGTCAGAGCTGTAAGCACACAAGCATCAGTGAAAGGGCTAAAGCATCTGGATTCTGGTGTTTCTACTGAGGAGCTGGTTGTTGTTGTTGTCCCTTGTGGACACTGCCATGAAGTATGTTGCTGTACATGAAGTCGTGCCTGACAATTCAGAGCTGTCACAGGCCTTCCAAAGTGGAAAGGGTGTGACCACAAATTCTTTCTGGGAAAGTTCCCTGCTGCTTTTAAAGTGCATGGCCTTGATAAGATGTTAGCTGATGTTCCTTCCTATAGATGGGTCATAAGGCTTGGAGGAGAGAGATTCCCCTGACAGAGTCTTCTATGAGATGTAATGAATTTGCACATACTGGTGCTAATTACTTGATTCTCAGCATAGTGAGAAGGTCTGCACAGTTAATTGAATAGGGAGGTAAAAAAAGGAAAAATAAACATCAACGTTCATGTAATACTGTGCTTTGAGTTACAAGTCTTTTAGAGAAATTAAAATGTGCTTCATTCATGTCTCTACTTTCATTATCATATGATTCAAGTTACTACAAACTAAAACAAAGATAGATATAAAGTCTTTAAGGAATGAGAAATATAATTTTATTTGACAAGGGTACATGATATGAAGTAAGGTCTAGTTAATTAGCTACTATGTAAAAAAGAGTTGCTGTTTCCTGGGCTTGGAATAGTCAAATTTTAATGTTTTAATGGAGGGCTTTTTGCATATGAATACCTGCATTCAAACTATTTCAGAACCATATAGAAGAGGTAGCAATCTTTTTGAATATGTTTATATGTGGTTTATGTGTTTTGGAGCCATCTCAGTTTTATTTTCACAGCCTAAAGTATTTTTTCGCCTTTATTATAAGTAATTTAAAAACAGTGGCATATAATATTTTCTATGACACTTGCTTGACTTTCATTTTCAAGTCTAATTGAGGTTTACTTGCAATGAATTTGAGCTATCAAATCACTTAAACCATTACGGTAGCAGAAGCACTTTGCCTTTAGGGTGTACTTGTATTTCTACATTAGCAGATTTGTGGTTTGTACCTGTATAGTGAAATTCCCTGTATCAAACTCAAACAAGAGAAATGGAAATTAAATCCTCTCGTTTTGTTCCCTCTTTCTACCTGGGAGAATTTTGATGATGTGGCTATATTGATTTCTTATTATATACCTGACCAATATAGTAACTATGGTGGTAGAATTAGGTAAATATGGAATTAAGCATCTGGGAAAACAATATTCAAATAACTTTTCAAGAATTCAGACTTATAGTGTGCAATTAACAGCTTAATGGACCTTTACCTCTTCTAGCAGCTCATTTTAAATGAGACAGATTGCTTGGCAATGTTTAATAAAAAGTTTGATTACATACAGTATGTAAAATGAAGACTTTAAAATTAAGCATGTTCAGAAGTAATTTCTCTCTAGCACACGTGGGTTGCTACAAAAGGAGAGTGTGTGTGAACTTAATAACTTAGAATGTAATTACTGAGGTGCAAAGCATATTGTAAGTCATTTAAAATTTGTGAATGGCAGTTCTGTGGGAAGGTTTAATCACAGCAAAATATAAATGTTGCTTAACTTGTTTTTACTACTGCAGTGAAAGGATCGCCCTGGTGATTTATTCTGTGTAGCCTACAGATCAGAGCCGTTTTCTAGAAGGGAAAAGAAAAACCAGCAAAACACTATTTTGTGAACAGAGGCCAGCAGACTTACCTGATGGGGCATTCTGTGTTTGAAGATAGCTTTTAAGGGAGCCATGGGATGAGTTGTGACATAAATAATGCTCTACCAGCTTTGGTCATGTGCTGTTACTAATTCCCATGGCCTCCTTCCATGCCTTTTCCAGAGGTACACTCTTGGTACCGCAGCCAGCAGACTGGAGCTGCTGACTGTCATTTTAAGTCCTTATGCTTGATGTGGTGCTGAAGCAGTGGAGACACACAAATACACGCAGTGTCAGCTGTGGCAAAGACGGGTAGTTTTGTGCAGTCAGCAGGGCAGTCAAAGGGAGTCAAAACCAAAGGTAGTCAAAACCACTGCTTCCAGACTCAGAGCAGCTCATAATAATGCCTGTAGCATTTGGCATGCCTAAGGTCCCTGCTAGGCTGAGGTCCTGTCTCTGAAAGTCTGTAAGATGGCAAGTAATCCCCTGGAACATGGCCTTCTGTCCATACACTGAATGGATGCTCAAATTGCTTGAGACTTGCACTGACTTGTGGATGTGGGACTGGAGAGTCCAGAATCCTGGGTATAACTTGGTAGAGAACAGCTTTCAGAAGGCTTTACATCTGGACATATTGTACTCAACCGCTCTTATACATTATACCCACTCTTAATGATGTTGGAGAAGTTGTGATAGATGGCTTTTGGCTGTATGTAACTCCAGAGTTTTTGGGTCTAACACAAGCAAGTGTGATGCCCAGGAAAAGCTACTGATACAATGTAAAGAAGAAGATGAGAATCTTAAATTCTTCCTAGAAAATTGTGACAAGATTGTGTTTTGCAACATATTAAGGTCTATTAGACCTATTAGAAAATGAATACATGTTCCTCCAGTGCATTGGAAGCCATAATGCCACTAAACTTTCTGAACTTACAGTGTTTAAGTTTGTTGAGCACGATCTGTTGTGTGCTAATGGTGTTATATTTGCTTATTTATGTAGGTAATTTTAAATGGAGCTTCTCACCATTGTACTAGGTGCTTTGCAGAAAAATTAAAAACATAAATTACATGAGGTACCTGCGGTGGATACAGTAAGCTAGGGCTGCTGAAAAAAATGACCACCAAATCACATAGCTGAGTTCCCTGAAATAACACTAAGAACAGAGAAATGGATGCAACTCATGAAAGGAGAACTGCTAGTCAGATGCAAAGTTAAACAGTGGGTCTGTGTACTTTCTTCTAGGTCCCAGCAGCAGTTTGTACCCTTCCAAAATGATTAATGAACTGGAAATAGGGTTCTAGCAAATTTAATCATATATTTTCTGCATTTCTCAAATAGATATTATTTCCTTTTTCCTCAGGCTCTCTTCTCTAGATATGTTCTTACATGTTTATCTTCTGATTTCATAACAATGCAAAGGGATTATAATGTTTTTTGTTCTGCTGCTGTGGGAAGGTGATATGGCTACAGGAAAGAACCTTGTAAGGCAGAGCAGCATTGCATGCAGAACCCTATTTTTGTGCTCTTTTATACCTGTGTAGTATGTGTGATGTGCCTAGGAGGCTGGTAATGTGAAGGAAAAAAAAAAAAACAACAACAAATTAAAATCTGTGGGTGGTAGGCTACTGAGAAAGAAAACTCTTTGGTCTTTACATATGCAATTCTATTTCTGTGGAGCAGACTGAGATGAGATGCCCTAAAATAATTTTGAAACCCCAGAGGGCTCTTAAACTGCTATGTGGCTGCCATGATTTTATTTTTATTGGTTATATTTTTCTCAATTCCACTAGCACACCTTTTAAGTTTTGTAAGAAATTCTGGTTAAGAAGTTTCTCAGGCATTTTCACATCCTCTTGCTGCTGAGCTTCACATTTTAGGACTTTGGGCATTCTTTTCTATCCTCTAACTTCATGACATGGGATGAGGCTGATCGCATACTATTATTGCCCAGGGAAGAGTTACACTTTAAGGAGAAAAGACATATTCCCATTCGTCACTGTTTTCTGTGATCTTATTTTTTCCCTGCTTGTTTTCTATTCAAAGTGTCATTTTCTCACTTTATAGGCTGCATTGGTTTTACCTGACTGATCTAAGTCCTCGGCCCCTCTTCACCAATTTCACCGTGAGATGCTTTACTTCATGACATATTTTCAAGTTAAAAACATCCATGTGAAATCATCTTCTGAAGAGCTGCTAGAAAGCAGCAGCCTCTAGCTTCTTGCATGGTGCCTGCCTCGAAAAAAATTTGAAAAGCCTACTGCGGACATGAGAATTGTGTAATGGCAGCAAATGTTAAAAAAAAACTATGCATTGAATAGACTGCTAACCAAGTAATAACAAAAAACCCTCAAACCTCAGAATAGAATTTAGGATTCCTGCTTTTTGTGCCTCCATGGGACTCCAGGGTTCTGCACCTGGGCTTGTATCTTATGTCTGTGCAAGGACTTGTCTCTCTCTTGTGTACACAAAGAGCACTGCTTGCATTGACCATGAAATTAAAGTTGTGAGATTTTGGGTGTCGAAGTCTACAGCTGTGACTTCTGCTTCCAAGGGAAAACCTGACATGGGCTCTGTAAATATTAGGAGACTTGTGGTGGTTCGCTTTTTCTTTTTGAAAACTTCTTGTTTGCGTTGTAGCTTGTTATTAGGATCAAATAGGCATTTTGCTTGGTGGGCTGGCTTGGCTTCTGACAGGTGGCATGCTTCATAGCAGCAGCCTGCTCACTTTTTTCCCCACCAGATGAAGTTACTAGGCTCTATTTCAACTACCAACTGAGAAAACCAGTATCTGTTTTTCCCTGTACCAAAGGTCTCTGAGACCTTTTTCCATTAGTCATACTGGTTTGAAGTTTGACAGCATCCTTAGGAGAAGCTTGAGGTAGAGGTGCTACCAGAGGTTGTGTCATGGCATAAAGTTACTCTCTATCTCCCCAAAAGGCTAAAATTATCACTGTGGTTTGGCTTTCTGGTAATCTGCGAGTTATTACTGCGATGATTTGCTTGTAACAATAGGACAGAGAAGTAACAGCAATAACACAGTCTGGGTTGGATAATCAGAGGGAAGGGAATGTATGAAGTAGAAAAATATCAGGTAGGTCCTATGTGTGCATGTCTAGTGGATGTCCCTAAATATATTTTCCTAAGCAATCTTTCATACCTGATTTGAGCCAAGGTTTGAAACTTCATTTTTTCCCTGAGGATGCCACTAACCATTGGTCAAGAGACTTGGTCCCTAAAATACCTCTTTTATCCAAGTAATATTAGTTATATGGGAAAGAAGTACAAAGTGGAGAAAGAAGATAGATGCACATTGTCTCTCTCAGCTAGGTTGTGTGATACTGGTCTCAAACTTCCAGTCTCAAACTTGCATAATGAACACTCTGGTTCATTTTGTAATGGGGTTTTAGCTCTTCTGGAATTTCCTTTTACATATCCTAGTGTTTTTGGGATTTGTCCTTTGTAAAAAATGGAAAACAAAATCACAAGTACTTGTGGTTTCAAGAAAACCTGATCTCTCCAAACCCTTTCCTGTTCAGCATTTGAAGCAGTTACCTGTGAAGTTTTCTTACTTTAGTAGTTGCACAGACTCATGATACTCCCAGGAAGATGTATCCCTTTGCAGCAGTTGCAATATCAGACAATATATTTCTGCCTAGGTCACTGGAATTGGTTTGCTACCAAGCACAGGAAGATGTGCCCTGTCATTCTGGTAAAATATTTTCGCCCACAAATGTCCATAATATATAAAGGTGTTTTTCACAGTAGATACATAAATTGATGTGGTGTCTGGGTTTTTATCCAGAGAGAATCAATCCAAACTAGTCTTCCTTTGCTCACTGATTTTGAATTTAATTATCTACCTGTAGGCATCTCTGATTGATTGCACAGTATAAATGCCATGGAGCTTTGAGCACAAAGGATTGGATGGTAACAATTAGACTGCTTACACTCACCTTGAATAGTGTGTGCAGTTTTGGTCACCACAACATAAGAAAGATATTAAGCTATTAGAGAGTATCCAAAGGAGGGCAATGAAGCTGGTGAAGGGGAAGCTGTATGAGAACTGGCTGAGGTCACTTTGTGTGTTCAGCCTGGAGATGGGGAGGCTGAGGGGAGACCTCACTGCAGTTACAACTTCCTCGTGAGGGGAAGAGGAGGGTCAGGCTGATCTCTTCTCTGTGGTGACCAGTGACAGAGCTCACAGGAATGGCCTGAAGCTGTATCAGGGGAGGTTTAGATTGTATGTTAGAAAAAGGTTCTTCATGCAGAGGGTGGTTTGGGCACTGGAACAGGCTCCCCAGGGAAGTGGTCACAGCACCAAGCCTGACGGAGTTTAAGAGGCGTTCAGATGATACTCTCGGGCACGTGGTGTAACTCCTGGGGATGGTCCTGTGCAGGACCAGGAGTTGGACTCAATGATCCTTGTGGGTCCTTTCCAACTCAGCATATTCTGTGATTCTGCGATTATTTTAGAATAGCTGCAAGTCTGTGTGTATAAATTAGGAAGAATTCACATCCTTAATGAGAAAAGGTCACTTCAGTTTTATAGTCTATTCTATATGCACAAAGCTAAAAATTCTATACTGCTGTAAGTAGTCTCTGATTTCTTTTGATAACTTGTGTTCAGTTGTCAGACAGTACTTCTCTGTTTATGTACCACTGTAGTTTGGATATGCTATAAGAGGTGGGCTATTCCGTTTAACTTTTGCACTGAAATCTCTGCAGATGTTCTGCAAAGAATTGTCTCTCAAAATGCGTGGAGATGTGTTGCCAGTACCAAATATATACTTTTCGTCTGCTCTCCTTATCTTTCATAAGCTCACTGAACCAAGAAGGGGCTTCTTTTTGCAGGATAGCTGAAGCAAGAGATATTATAAATTATAATAATTAATTTAAATGACATCTCCTTATTATTACCATAACCCAGAAAGAAAGCAATAGCACATGACAAATGAATGTGCAACTGTATGCATTATATGAAAATACTTTCATTTCCTTGTTCCTGTACAATATTTGGGTTGATTTGAGCAAGGAAGAATGCAAGGAGTATTTAGCCCCGTGGAGCAGTGCTCAGGGGATGTCTGGGAGCCACAGAGTTTTGCAGAGATAGGGGTTGAGGAATCCCGAGTTTTCAAGGGGGATTTTGCACAATAACAGGAAGAAGTTCCATTAAAATCAAGGATATGCTTTTTTTTCAGCTTAAAGAATTTAAAGATAGAGAATTGGAGGAATCCTGTAGATTTTAAAAAAGCTGTTACTTAGTCATTACTGAATCTCATGCAGTTAGGGTTTGTGTTTTAGTGAGAGAAACTATTTTAGAATCACTATTGCCAAAATCTCTGACTTGATTAAATTCAAATACGGTAGAGGCCATCCTCTGCCATATTGGTTATTTATACGGTAGATTGATAATCAGTTCTTGATTCAAATAGCTTAGCATTCCCTCAACACTAAATATTTTAAGGTAAACAGTGGCAGAAGAGGTAAGATCCTGATTTTTTCCCCTTAATTTGCAAACAGGCAAGTGTGGTGCAGGAAAGCAGAAACACTTGTTCAAGATCACTCAAGAAATTGATGCAGGAAGTAGATCCGCAGATCTAAAAGTCTCACTCAATTTAATCTCCAGACAACTTTTTGTCTATATACACAAAAGTAATTCTCTTTAACCAAAACTATGTTTGATACACGGTAATACCTGCATTATTTCCCTTCCCCACCTTTTTAAAATTTTTGGTATCCAGTTACAGAATCATATAGACTGGAAAAGACTTCCAAGATCTAGTCCAACCTTTAACCAATCACCACCATGTGAACTAGGCCATGGCACTGAGTGCCATGTCCAGTTATTTCTTGAACACGTCCAGGGATGGTGACTCCACTGCCTCCCTGGGCAGCTCTTTCCAATGCTTAACCACCCTTTCCATGAAGAAATTCCTTCTAATGTCCAACCTAAACCTCCTGTGGTGCAACTTGAGGCTATTTCCTCTTGTCCTATAGCTAGTTGCATGGGAGAAGTGGCCAACTCCCACCTTGCTAAAATGTCCTTTCAGGTAGTTATAGAGAGTGATAAGATCACCCCTGAGGCTCCTCTTCTCTAAACAACCCAAGTTCCCTCAGCTGTTTCTCATGGAACTTACCCTCTAGACCCTTCACAAATTTTCTTGCTCTTCTCTGGACTCACTCCAGCACCTTGATGACTTTCCTGAAGTGAGGGAAAATCCAGTTGTTCTCTCTGGAGAAGCTTTCTAGCAAATAAGGGAGAGAATGGGTCTTCATCTCCATTTCATTGTAGTTCTTGGGCATTTATCATCCTTCCTATCCCAGTTCTATAGCTTATCAGTACATTCTTTGAATTGCTGATTATATCAGTTCATACCATCACTTGGGTGGCAACAGAAGTGGAAATCTGGTGGGTTTGTCACTACCTTCCTAAGGTCATCTGGATTGTGCCTTTCTCTGCTGTTTGGATACTCCTGCTTTATATATAATTATATACACACACATACATAAATATACACACACACCTGTGTGTGGGTTTGTGTCTGCATATAGATGTGTAGATATGCATCGAATTTACCAGGGAACTCATCAGTGACGTTGCATATTTTATGTTTCTAACCAATAATAATTTTAGGCAAATTTATTAACAAATAATTGTGCTGAGGAACTGACATGCTTGAATCACACTGTATCCATGTCACTTAGAAATACAAAATGCTGCAAAGAAGACTCATATCTTCAGACCATGTTCTCTTGAGGGAGAAAGAATGACTAGCAAAGTAAAGACTGGGTTTCACTTTCTTCTGGGATTTGGGGTAGCCAAAAATCCTGGCCCAGATTTCACTTTTCCATGTAAATCTTGAAAGATTTAAAAATGGAAGAGAAACACTATTTGGATTGTTTGAAAATATTTTACTTTGACCATATTTTGTTCTCTTAAAAGCAAACCAAAAGATTGTAATTTTTCACTCACAGAAGTCAAAGTCCTGTCTCTTCAGACAGAACTTGACCTTATAGTGCTGTGACTAGATGGAAATAAACCTTCTGTGAGCTTCCTTGCTGCATGCAGAATTAGCACCAAACCTGCCCATTATTAGTTGATCTTAGGTGTAGCTTTTTGAGTTCACAGTGTACAAGTGTGTGCTCGTCTCCCATCACCTCTCTGAAACATCAAGGAAATACACAAACTTTAGCTTTTTTTCCCATCAGAACATTTAAAAGTTAAATTCATTTGATATACTTAAATGCTGAGGGGGTTGTGAAAATGGAATTAATTTTTATAAAATGCTGATGTTGGGGTATTACATTTTTTTTGTGTGTGACAGTCTATATAATTGGACACAGACTGCTAAAAAAAAAATCTCTTAATTAAACTGGTTGCATTGTTTTGGCTCTGTTTGTGTAAAAGTCAGTCAGTTCAGTTACTTAATTTTAACTGTCTTATGTTGAGATTGGTAGCATAAATATAATTTTTTAGGGATGACGCACATTTAGATGTTAAGCTTAGGTGAAGTGAATTCAGTCACAGAATCTAAAAAGGGGATTATTTTCTGTATGTATTTCTGTTGGTGTAATTGAATTTATCGAAGAAAATAGACATTTTAGTAAATGCCTGATCCAGGGCATGGTAACCTTTTATTCATGCAGAACTTAAGTGCAAAAGCAGGATGGTGGAGAGAAAGAGGATAAGAAAGGATTTTTTTTTCTGATGACGGACAAATGATTGAACCAAGATTGATACTGACAGCTGTTATTACTGTTTTAATTCTAAAAGTGGCAGAAATAGTCATATTACTATATCACAGGGTAGCAGTGACTTACGTGAGACAGTCTACATCTGAGAAAAGCAAGAAAATGTCGCAGAATCTTTGATGCGAAGCCCGTCTGTGTTTGTGGGAAGCAGTCATCCTGAGCACCATTACTGCTAGTCAAGGATCAAAGACAGACAATTCGTTGTAGTCAGTGGAAACTGTAAGAAGTTGATAGAGTTAGGATCAGTCATGCCCCCTTTCTTAGAGAAGGAAAGGGAAAAACCAGGACTCTTCTTTGTCACTTTCTTTTCCTTTCAACTGTGGGACAGTAAGTTTCCCGTAAGTATAAACAACTATGGTATTGTTCAACTTAACAACTGTGGCACATGTGACTGGAGACAATATGTAGTGCACACTCAGTCTTTAACAAATTGCATGATTGACACTTTTTTCATTTTGGAGTCTGACCCTAAAAACCCTTTTCCTCAGAAAATTTGGAGTCTAGCATTTTGTTCACAAAAAAGCAGGTGTAACAAGGAAGGTGTAAAACTAGAGTTTTGTTCCCCTTCACAAAGTTACTTAGAGCCTACTTTTGCAGAGGCTGTGAAATAACAGATTAGTAAGAGACAATATAATTCTCAATGCAGAGCTGATGGTTTAAGAAGCTAGGTGGAAATATATGGCGTTACTATGAATCTCATCTGAATAAGTGAAAATGAAGAGTTCTTAGTTTCAGAAGCCTGTCTATTGCTTTTTTCTGTGCTGTAGCCCCTTCAGGGGAGAACAAATGGTGATAGCAGCATATCTGTGTTACACATCCTGTTCTTTAGCTTTTTTTAAATTTACAAATTTTTGGAATAACTCAATTGGAGAAATAAAACTATTGAGTACATATTATAAAAAAACCTTATAAAATAGACAGTTATTCTTTTACACAGTTCAGTATAGCTGTGAAGCTTTCCCACATTAGAGTTGTGGAAAGAGTTCAGGATACGTTATAATATTCTTCCCTTGTGTTAGACAGTTTTTTAATGGTGGTATAAGATGAGGCAAAGGGCAATTTTTTTGCAGTTACCCTTAGCTGTACAAGCCATGAAATGGTAAAACTTTTACCCTGGCTCTCAACTGTGTAAGCTGGACTTTAGTGTTAAAAATTAAACCAAGAGGTCCATCTGCTCACTTATTTTCACAAACAGCTTCCTCAGTGCAACTGGAACAAGCAGATATGGGAAAGAAGAAAGACAACCTCACTTGTACTGGAGGTCCTAACTTGGTTCTTAGGGCTACACTTCAGCCAATATTAATAAAACAGGGAAAGCTTCAGCTGAATCTTTCATTTGCATAGGACAGTTCTCTTATCAGAAGCCAAGACATTGATATACGTAATGAATAATTTTTCTACCTATGTTTGGGTCTATTTAAAAAGAGAGTAGATTTGATCTTTTGATAAGTGTGGGAAGGAAATTTAGACAGGGAATATATTTATCACCTAAAAAAACCAACTTACTAAAGGAAAATATTTAAACAAGTGAGTGTGAAGGAGCCACACCTACAGTAGTGAAATGTAGAATAGAAAATGTTTCAAGAAATTACAACCTTGTCCAGTATTGTGCCTTATTAGCATTAGGTGTGTTTGTGCATGTAAATACGGACTTTTCTCACGTCTACTGTTCATGCTCAGAGTTAAATTCATCCATGGGACAGCTGCTAATGTGCCATCTGTATTGTTAGTATATTTAATATGTTCTAAAACATTGTAAAGCAGGAATGTACTTCAGTGAATAATAACTACTGGAGAGGGAGGAGAATACGTTGGTTATTATCTTATTAGCATACATCTGTCTGTGGTGTTCTGATGGTGATAGCAGAGTGTAGTCCAGCTGTATTGATGGTGATCCACAAGCTATACTATTCAAAATGCAGGTTTAGGGTATGTGTGAAGTTAAGACAGAAAGCAGAAATGTGATACTGTAGGTAATATACTCAACACACCAGTGCAATAGAAAGTCATAGAATCCTAGAATAGTTTGAGTTGGAAGGGATCTTAAAGTTCATTTAGTTCCAATCGCCCCTGCCATGGGCAGGGACAGTTTCCACTAAAGAAGGTGCCATCCAACCTGGCCTCAAATACTGGGAGGGATGGGGCAGCCACAACTTCTCTGGACAACTGTCTTAATTCAGCAAGTGTACACTTCACTGTGTTACTGAAATTTAATTCTGTTAGGTTAAATCTTCAAAACCTGAATAACTATTGTGTTACATAGTTGAAACACTGCCTTGTTACAGTCTTAAGTGAGGTTTCCATATTGAACCAGATTTGCTTTCTGTAGTTTGCTAGATCAAACTTTTAAGTAATCTATTTCTTCAGACTTCTTGAGATTCTTATTTTTCATTGTCCCTTGAATGTAGCACAAGATACTCTGTTGATATTTATTTTTATTTATTATATATTTTAAAAATTTGCAGTTTCTAGATCTTGTAATATTCCTGGTATTACAAATCTTCTGCAAATTGTTGATTAGCAACATTAAAAAATCACTTACATTAAAAGTTAGAGAGCTCATCATAAGTTTGGAGTTTGCAGAAATTAGAGTTCTTCCTAATACACCAAATTATGGGATGCTAGATCTCTGTTTTAGCTCCTTGGAACCTATTTCTCTCTGTGTAAAATGTGTAGATAATATCCTATTGAGTAAACAGAGGTGTTCTGATGCTTAATAAGAGGATACTTTTTATAATTTTAAGATATTTGAGTGGAAAATAATATATTGGATTTAATTTTGGAAATATGTGCAGCCAAACATGATCAACGATATAAAAGGAGTGTGTCTTTCGTCTTTGGACCGTTCAAGACCAAGGTGACAGATTGACATTTTCTTAGAATAAGTATCTCATGCTTATACAAGCAGTGCATACTCCTTTTGATAGTTTGCTGTGAAATAAATGCTCCTAAAATTGTGCAAAGTTTATACACAAGGACAGTCAACAAGACCTAGGACCTTGACAGTACTCAAATTTGCTAAGTCATTTAAGACTGTGCAATGTCCTTGCAAATCATCAAATGTACAGGTGAGGTTTAAGCTCAGTTTGTTTCTATTGTTTGTTCTTGTGAAATCTGGGCAAAGGGGTCTTCATAACTGATAATGCTTTTGCCTTCATGATAGCCCTTCTGAAATAATTTCTTGAAGACTAAAACAGAGTGTGATGCACAAAGTTTCCAGGAGGCTGATGGAAATGAACCACTATTTTCTGAATTTCCAATGACTGGTCTAACTCTCTGACCTTGTTCCCCTCATTTTGTCCTTTTAGCTAGCAAAGTGAATACTGCTTTTACTTATTTTAATTAAACCTTTAAAATAACTATATTTAACGCTCTATGCCTTTGAGTATGGACAAGATATGCAAAGTATGTTGGTATTGGGTTTTCTTTTTCCTCATCTGGGAAGTTTTCTACCCTTTCCACACTTAAAAAAAAAAAAGGAATGGGGACTTGTGCCCACGGCTCTGTATATGTGTAACTTATTTCGCTTTAAGGAGTTTACTAGTTTACAGTGAGGTTGACTGGAAGGATCAGTCTTGTAGTTGGTGTTGCTGAAATGCATTACATCTTTTTTATAACTGTTTGGAGGGGAAAAAAGCCAATCTAGAATAGGCCTTTTATTATTATTATTTTGGGGGGGGGGGGTTTCTCCCATTTTGTGCAGGGAGAAGGGTGCACAGTTAGTTGGGCACTATCTATGAAAACTTGTGGTTATGCCTAGTGATATAGGTTAATAATTGACAGCCACACTGCAAGTAACAATGGCTTCTTTGTGAGCTAATTTGCACTGTCTCTGTAACCTGGGCATTTTGGTCTTGGCAATGAGATGAGGTCAGCATTTTGTCACCACGACCTCTTTCAATTACTTAGTCCACTGATTGGATATACTTTTTTTTCTCCTTCTGTGTTCTTACACTGCAGAGGGTAATGTGAGGTATGTTACATCGATAATTTCTAAATATGTCAAGTCTGATTGCACACATTGTGATAATTAAAGATTTGAAATTACACAATTTTGGAACTAAATTCTCCAACTCATGGATGGCTTGGATAATCAAAAAAGTGAAGCTAATGATTTAACGAAGAGGAAAATATGTACAGTTGCATTCTGACAGTCATGTAGCTTGTTGGAGTGTGTGTCATTTGAATGTCCAGGCTTTGTTCAAAAGTGTTCATTCTCCTGTGAAGCTCAAGTAACTTATATCCATTAGCTTGACACCTGTACTGAGATCTACATGAAGGATTCAATCAGTAAAATATTAAAAGATAGAAACTTTATTAATGCAAATCCGTGTGCAAATCAAACTCGTGGAAAACAAATCTTGTTAGCTAGTGACCGTTTTCTGAGTTTAATTGGGGGAGAGAGTTCTTAACATAGTAGATTTTTAATAGGCATTTGACTTAACATTGCACAGAATTGTTGTGTCTTTTTTTATATTTTAAGGGTTCTGCACCCAGACATGAAGAACAGATTTTCCTTCTACAGAATAAAGATCTTTAATTTAGAATGAGTGATTCAAAAAGGCTTGAGATGCATGAATATAACTGACATATGCTGCATTTCTGCTGCTGGCATAAATAAACAGGGGGGGATTTTAATCAAAAGAGATTGTTCAGTCAGTTGAGGAAAATTGACATGTGCATATGCCAGAAAGAAAGGATGCATGTAAAACAATTATAGTTTACATTTTTGTTTGTCTTCAATATAGACAGTTAAATAGCAGCAGCTGAGTTTACAGGATGTGAGGCAATATCTGAGATGCAAAGATAGGACTAAAGTATGTTAAAACTTTTATAAACAGTAGTGAAGATACTCCTGTGGAACACACACCTTTATAAAGACATTTTTTCTAAGATGTAGAGACACCTTAGAGACCCTGATACATGTATTGTACTATTTGCTTCCACTAATAGTTGAATTCAGTGGATTTATGTCTCCACTAAAATCAAGAAAAATGTATATGAAGCAAGATAACACCCAGTTTAAGCTGGGGTGTCTTAATCCACACCATTCAAAAATGCATCAGATGAAACAGTGGAATGTGCAAAGCTTGTTTGTAAGTTTACTGAAAAGGTCAAAATCTCAAATGATCTACTTAAGCCTCTTGTCAAAAGAAGATTTATCATATGATAATACTTTTTTTTATATTTTTTACTTTCAATTACAGTAAGTAGTGTATGTAGAAATATACCACAGTCCTGAAAATCAGTCACCTGAAATGAATTACAAATCACAGCATATTCTGAGTTGGAAGGGACCCATAAGGATCATTGAGTCCAACTCAGGCTTGCTCAGGACATCCCCAAGAGTCACACCATGTGCCTGAGAGTGTCATCCAAATGCTTCTTCAACTGTGTCAGGCTTGGTGCTGTGACCACTTCCCTGGAGAGCCTGTTCCAGTGCTCAACAAATCTTTTCCTAATATTCAGTCTAAACCTCCCCTGACACAACTTCAGGCCATTCCATTGGGGCCTGTCACTGGTCATGAGAGTGAAGAGGTCAGTACTTGCCCCACTGCTTTGCCTCATGAGGAAGTTGTAAGTGCAATGAGGTCTCCGCTCAGTCTCCTCTTCTCTAGGCTGAACAGACCAAGTGACCTCAGCTGCTCCTCAATACGGCTTCCCCTCAAGGCCCTTCACCAGCTACATTGCCCTCCTTTGGATACTCTCTAATAGCTTAATATCTTTCTTATATTGTGGCACACAGAACTGCAGAAAATATTCAAGGTGAGGCTGCACCAGTGCAGAGCAGAGCGGGACAATCACCTCTGTTGGCTGGCTGGCGATGCTTTGACTGATGCACCCCCCAGACACGGTTGGCCCTCCTGGCTCTCAGGGCACTGATGACTCATATTCAAATTGGCATCAACCAAGACATCCAGGTTCCTTTCCTTGGCACTCCAGCATCTCATTCCCAGTCTGTACAAACATCTTTACCCCATCCCAGGTGCAGAATCTGACACTTTCCCCCACTGAACTTCATATGGTCGGTGATTGCCCAGTCCTCTAATTTGTCGAGGTTTCTCTGCAGGACCTTCCTGCCTTCAGGGGTGTCAACAGCTCCTCCCAGTTTTATGTTATTTGCAAACTTGCTTAGTATCCTTTCCAGTCCTGCATCCAAGTAATTTATGAAGATGTTGAAAAGCACAGGGCCCAAGATGGAGCCCTGTGGAACCCTACTAGTGACAGGTTACCAGTCTGATGTTACTCCATTTGCTATTACCCTCTGTGCTTGACCCCTAAGCCAGCTGTTCACTCACCGCATGATGTGTTTATCCAGCTGTGTGCTGGACATTTTGTCCAGAAGGAACCTGTGAGAGTCAGTATTGAAAGCTTTACTGAATCTAAGATTACCTCAACTGGCTTCCCTTCATCAGCTAGGTGGGTTACCTTGTCATAAAAGGAAGTTGGGTTTGATAAGCAGGACTTTCGTCTCATGAAGCCATACTGGCTGTGACCAATGACTGTGTTGTCATTCAGGTGTTTTTCAGTACTTCCCAGAATAATCTTCTTTATAACTTTACCAGGCACTGAAGTGAGACTGACAGGCCTAGTTTTTGGTGTCTTCCTTCTTGACCTTCTTGAAAACTGGGGCAATGTTCACCAGCTTCCAGTCAGTTGGGACCTCTCTGGATTCCCAGGACTGCTCAAAAATCATTGAGGGAGGCTTTGCAATGGCATCATCTAGCTCTTTGAGGATTCTGGGATGAGCCCCATCTGGCCTCATAGATTTGTATGGATCCAGTTGGAAATTAATGTTGTTTTGGTATGGCCATCAATAAAGAATCTTTTTCACCAGGGAGGGTTCTCTGTATCTGTTGCTAAATTATTGATATATTCTGAAAGTTGGGGAAAGCTTCTGGATTTAAGAGGACCATATGCAGATGGCTGTTGACAGGTGAAAAAAAAAAGTCGGTGACCACTGAAAGTCCTGTGACATTCTGTGGCAATCCTGACAAGTTGTTTTTCTTAATGCCTTGGAGGTCATCACAACTTTTTCTTCTCTAACGCAGTGTACCTCTGTGAGACTTTAGGCTTGACCTGACATGCTTTTTAATAGAGAAGTAAATAAATGGAAAATATCAGCTTCAGATGACACCCTGAAACCATTATTGAAGATCCCAAGCATACCATACCTCTTCCCTTTGTGTGGGAGAAGACAGGTCTCAGTGCATTCTTAGGAAATATTTTCTCTCCTAGCCAGCTATGAGCAATAAGATTTTCTCTTGTTTTATTTCTAACAAACTTCTGCAAGTGCTTCTCTGGGTAGTGTAATGGTATCATTCAATACAGAAGGAAGACATTGGCTGAGAAAGGGGAATTGTTTGAATTTCAGTACAATTTGAATTTTACTGGCTTTGGATAAGAATGTAAGAAGTCAAAAGTTATCAGCTTTGCAAATGAAGTTGACCCATATTCATTAAAATATTTTTGTTTTCTAATAAAGTCTATTAAATTAGATGGGTTTTATAATTTGCACCTTATGTCATGTCCAAATTACATTACGAAAATCACATTTTTTCCTTTTGCATCAGGAACAAGTAGCCGGTGTCTTTTGACACCTGAGGAAGATTCTTGTTAGCTTAACTGAAATTAAAAACATCTTTTAATCACTGTGTGGACAGGTCCCCTCAGAATGGCACAGGACTTCCTCAAAATAATTGAGGATTTCTTCAAAATAATTTTTAATTCTGCTGTATTTGGGAGCGGTGATTTTGAAGTCCATGGTCAGTCATAACCAAAATACATGTTATTCATTGTCTAAGTAACAAAGACAAAATACCTTGAAATTTGAAGAGGTACCTTTAAGACTTGCCCAAGTAATGAGATTGCATTATATTTGTGCGTACAGTTGTTTATTTATTTATATCAATCCGGTGATTTCTTTCTGCAAGGAACAGATACATCTTCATGGAACACTGAAGTCTACTTACTGATGACAGGAGTACTAGATGTTGAAAAGTTCTCTATTATTTTTACTGAGCTGGAAATAAGAGTTCAGAGTTGCAGGTGGTATTTCCAGTTAGAAGCAATTGTTTTGCCTCACAGATTTGCAGTGAATGTCAAGACACTTTGCTCACTTTTCACAGTAATCCAAATAGAGATTTGGAACTTTTATTATTTTAGGGGTAAATAAAAGCTGCCTTTTGTCAGTGCCATGAACTTCAGTGATTTTTGAATCTGGCACTTGGACTGAAGTCAGCCACTATCCACACTTATTTTATAGTTACATGTTGCCTTGGGAGTAACAGGACTACACTCTTTTCCCAAAGAGAGAAGGATTGATGCACATATCCTCCTTGGCTTCATCTAAACATTTACCATAATTTTCAAGCTGCAAGACAATGCTGGTGTTGTGAGAGGTTTTTATATATTGAACAATCTCAGAGAACATGGCTGATTTTTTATCCAATTGAAATCAATACATCTTGTCTAGTTTACGTCACTTGCTAGTATTTAATTATCTGCAAGCAAGTCAAATTGATTATGCAATATAGGAACCTTACAGCTTTGAAGCAAAATGACTGAGCCTTTAGATTTTGCTAGGATAGCTATCAATGCTGGTGGCAAAATATAATTAATAAATTACTATTTTTGATTGGGGGGAACAACTTTTAATAACTTTGAAGGACTTGATACAACTGTAGCTGGGAACTAAAATCCATCATAAGAGTGAGAATTGTTGCTGGGGTTTGATTTTTGATCTTCTGTCCTGATTTTCTTTTTGGTTACCATAAGTGTTCACATATGTATCTTCCCTATATTTTGTATTTAAAGAAAAACACTCTTACAGTTTGGTCCCTTATTTCAACTTTTGTGCTGATTGGTAGAGGAAGTTTTAAGCTTGAGGAAAAAAAGAGAGGAAAGTATCTGTACATATGTGCTCAGGTGAAAGTTTTAATGAGCTTTTCTTGCAAACAAGAAATTTACAACTTGCATGCAGTGTGTATGCATGCATACCTTGCATGAAATGTCTCTAGATGCTGATAGAAATCCTTCAGCTGACTAGCAAAAAAATGTAGATTTTTATCCCTAAGAAGACATTCTTTATTTCTTTTTTTTTTTTTAGAATGCAAGTGAAAAATAAAGCTGTGTAGGTTAAAACCGAAGCATATTGAAAGGAAAGAAAGAATAAAGGGCATCTAAAATTCCAGTGCAGCAAAATGAAGGATATTTCAGAGGGAAACAGATCTAAGAAAGAAGACAAACTCTTGGTCAGGTAACAGATGTTTTCCTTCAAGGATAGTGATGGAACAGACACCAGAGGGGTCAAAAAAAAAAAATCTAATGAACAGCAAAATTTCTCATTTCTTCTTTTTCCCTCTACTCCCAATGTCAGAACAGTGTCTGAAGAAGTGTGACAAGAACTGTCACCTTCTTTGATATTGAAACAGCGTCCAAGAAAACAGGTAGTTAATTTTAAAATTTCTATGTAGAATGAAATGAAATGCTCCCAATAATCAGATGACTAGATATATCAAGGGAAGCTCAGCACAGCCTAGTACTGTGCATTTAGTTGAGCTGCCTTCAAAAAAGGAGTGTTTTGTATTCCATCATTTATAGTTGCTGCATAAAAGAAAAGCAGCAGCAAAGTGCTTTACTCCCTAGAATGCTCATGAAAGTAGGATATTAGTGGAATATTCATTACAGATTTATCAACATGTTTGTCTTGTATAAGTTAGTTATGAACTTATTGTACATAATGAACTTATGAACTTCTGGCACTTCACTTGTGCTTGTTCTCAGGCCTCCTTATTGCAGTTTCTACCTAAGGTCAGGCTGTGCACTGACTTGCAAGAGAATTGAATAAATCCATTTAATATGAAATAACAGATTTTGGCTGGCACAGAGGTTTTTTAAAAAGACGTTGCCAACACATCAGTCAGTTTCCATGTAATAAATACATTGTTTCCAATGTTTGAAAAAACAGCAGTTTATCACAATAAAAGGTCATATCCAAGTCAGGTTTATCCATGACTGCATATGTCTTCTTCCTTTTTTTTTTTTTCCTTTGTTCCCTGCTTTTTATAACAGCAACTAGGTAATGCAACAGTAAGCTGGGAGCCAAATTTGCCCTCTGACACAGAACTCCTGTTGGTTAAAAACCACTGGGAGCCATATGCTTCTGAAGTTAAAGCATGGTTTTTTTATGTTTATGCTGTTTTAATGTAGGCTATGATCCTGCAGTCATTTATGCCGTAAAGATTCCCATCAAACTGAACAGCAGCATGAGGATCAACAGTGGCAATTTTCTCTTAGTAGGGCTTCCAGCAAGAGGCTGCCTGCTGCTTCCAGCCATCACAGAGTGCAACCTCACGCTGCTCACGGGACTGAACAGCTGTGATCACATTACATCCACTCAGTGGTCTTTTCACTCACTGCCTATAAAATGACAATGGATCAATTTTAAACTGACCCTGTTGACTTTTAAAGCCCTTACCATAGAAGGAACTGGCTTTCTGTAAGCCTCCCCCATTTCGTTGGCTCTTGAGTCCTCTTAGTTGCTTTCTAGTCAGAGTTTACAGGTTGGCAGGAATTCTGTTGCTGTGGCCACAGTGGTTTTGTAACTTGTTTCTTCTCAAGTATCTTTCTGTGGTTTTTCTCTTCCCATTTTTTTAAGTGTTGCGTGAATCCGAAATTTTGATACATCCTTCTCCTTCTCCTCTGCATCAGTTCAGTTTTAGTTGCTCTTCTACAAAGCAGCAGCAATGTCCCACCTCCTTACAGCATTTTGCAATGATTTTGCGTGGTTTCCCTTTTGAAATACAGAGTATCATACAATAATTCAGGTTGGAAGTGACCTCTGGAGCAGGTTGGATCTCCAGACAGGGCTAGCTTCCAAGCTAGGTTAGGTTGTTCAGGATGGTGTCCAGTCAATTATATCAAGGATGGAGACAACACAGCCTCTCTGAGAAGCCTGTTGTGGTGATTGGCAGTGCTCATGGGGGAGACTTTTTTCTTTATATTTGATCATAATTTTCCTTGCTGCATCTGTGGTTGTTTCCTCTTATCCTTTGACTCTGTATGTCTGAGACGAGTCTGGCTCTGTCTTATCTATAACTCCCTTCTCTTTAATAAATGAAGACAGTAATGAGTTTCCCTGAAGCTTCCTCTTCTCCAGGCTGAGCAAACACCATTTTTCAGTCTTTCCTTATAGGACATGTGCTTCAGCCTCCTGGCCATTTTAGTGGATCACTGCTGAATTCGGTGCAGTTTGCAAAGACTAAAAGTGCAAAACTGCACACAATAGTCCAGGTACCTTTTCAGTGCTGGGCAATAGGAATAATCACTGGACCTACTATCCATGCAATTGATAGTACTCTCCAGTATGTGGGTGGCATTCCACACAAATGTGGTTGCTCACATTCAGCTTTTCTACAGGACTACGTCATTTTCTGCAGACCTACTGCCTAACCAGTTGTTCCTCAGTCTGTGCTGATGCACCGTGTTGTTCCCTCTCAGGAGCAGAACTTATTTATCTCTGAGGTTTGTGAGGTTTATCAGCCTCTTTCCTCAGCCTTTCAAGGTTTCTTAGAACAGTAGCTCTGCCTTCTGACATACCAGCCAATTTCTTTGCTGTGGTATCATTCATAAGCTTTGTTGAGGATGCATTCCATTATGTTCTCCAGGTTGTTGATAAGATGTTAAGCAGTATTGGTCCTGATATTTTGTTTTCAGGTTTCAAAGTGTTTCCTTAGAGCTGAATGCACCTTGGTAAGAGAAAAATACTTTATTTACAGTAATTATAATCTTGCAGCAGTATAAAGTATAATGTCTTACAAATGTTGAGCTATCATGTTAAGATATGGATTGGAAATGTCTCCATCAAAACCAGATAAAAAAGGCACATACAACTGAGAACAAACTTTTCAGATTGGTCCCACTTTTTGTATTTAGCTGTGGTTTACAATGTGGCTACTTAGAGAAGGTGGCAAAAATGTGTGTTGCACCCACAGATCTGTAATGCTTAGATTTAGAGTTGAGAGCTTTGGTACTGTAAACAATTATGAGATGTTCCACTCTCTACTTATCAGATAAAGAACATGATGCTGATAATTGAATAGTTTCTAGTTATGTTTGAGAGAAAGCACAGAGAGCACATGGTTTGTGCATAGAAAATGAAAGTTGCACCATTTGACCAAAATTTGATCATCTGAGTCCCAGACCAATGATTTAACTTTAAGGCATTGGCTCATTATGCATAGCAGACATATAGGGAAGAATAAGGGAATGATTTATGATGGCAGTGGATTTTTAAGTGAGTTGCTTCTTTCATTGGAACAACTTACTTGATAGGTATGACTATGAGGTCTCTGTAATAACGTTAGGTATCTGACAATTCAATCCCATGGAACTATCATGTCTCCTGTCAAGTGAAAACAGATTTGGACAGATATTGACCTCTCTGTCTGTGCTGAATATCCTGAGTCTACTCAATGCAGTGTGGTGATGTGTAATTTAATTACAATCACAGCAAGCAATGAACGTTTTTGTTGTTTGTAATTGTTTCTCTCTTTCCCATAGAGTCTTTTTGTGTGTGTGTGTCTTTTTAGAGATTGTTATGAGTTTAATTGACTGTTTCTGTTTGCATAGAAGAAAATTTCCTCCAGGCAGAAACATGAAAACCATGAGAAAATATTGGGAAGAATTACTTCCTAATATACTGGAAAGTCATACTGGCCACAGAAAAAGACAGCACCACAGAAAGGGTGTTAATGACAATTTTATAGTGTTTCTACCTTTATTTTACCCCCTTGTTCTTACCCTTGGTTCTTTCTCAGTGGGCAGTAGAAATGCAGCCTGTCATGAATCTGACACTGGGTGACTAGCTGAGTTCTCCAAACATAGAATGTTTTGGAATTGTGTGTGCAAGAAATTAAATTAGGCACTTGAAAAAAAAAAAAACAAAACAAAACAAAACAGAAAACTTGTACTTTTTGTTTCAGCTTCTTAGAAGTGAATTTTGACTCAGGACACCAAGTTCTGTACCTCTCACCTCCCCATGGCTTCTTCTGAAAAGAAGTTAAGCAATCTTGAGAATCCTTGCCAAAGCTCCATGAGAAATGAAGCATATCTACTTGTATTTCCATCAAGTATTTAATGGCTAGGCATTTGCCAAAAAGAAGCACAATCTAGGCTTTTCTTTTTGTACAAATGCTGGTCACCCCATGTAAACACAGCAATATGTCCACAGACACGGTCATAGACCCTGATTGTCTTTTGTGTAGCTAGCTAACTATTTTCTTTTGCAGAAACAGTGGTGGCTCAGGTGACTGAACTCAGTCCTGTAAGTAAAGAACAGTCAAAGTATTTATAAAACAGTAGAGAATTTTTGCCATTGACAGAAATTTGTTCATGTAAAATATGCAGTATTACTTGAAAAAAGCTTCTGAACTAAGTCAGGAATGACTGATAAACAGACTTTGAGAAGTGCATGTGTCCTGATCAAAGTCTTCAAAAGTTTACAAAGTTTTATTAGTGAATTACACACATGTCATGGAAGCAGGTCTAAGCTAGTCGCTTATCTGCAAGTACTAGCACATGGTGGTAGGTTTTGAGTATAGGGGTAGGGTGAAAGAGAAGAGTGAGAGAGAGGTCACCAGTCCTGGCTCAGTTGATCCAGCTGATGCGGTGTCCAGAGTCCTGGGGTGCACGCACCCCCAGGCTTCATGTGGGTACCTCTCTATAAATAAGTTTTACCCACCCTGGAGATAAGTATCTCACTTTCCATGCAAATTAGTTATAATACAAAGTCCATTCTTCTAGAGCTTTCTGGATTGGAGGGCATTGGGTGTCTTTGGTGATATTGATTCCACCCTACTGGGTTGGCCTTTGGTCAACAGTCTGTGCCTGCTTCTCAGCATCATTCCTGGGCTTGCATTGTACTGTGTTGTGCTTATCTCCAGGAGCCAGAACAAGGATGTTTGTCCCAAGGAAGTGCTGCCTACATCCATATGGTCCCTCTCTCCAACCACAACTTGTTCTTTCCCACACTGTGTTATTACCAACAATCCTTGGATGGTCCTAACATCTATCCAGCTGTTGGATCCAGAATGGAGGGGATAATGCCTGCAGTTCTGAGCAACTTGGAAGTATGGAGATGTTTTGACATGTCTTGATGTTGTAGGCAAGTAAAAGAGGTTTACCAGAGAGTAAAGTGGGTCTCAGTGGTGGTCAGTACCACAGGGAGGCAAGTCCATACCTTGTTCTTTTGGAGCAGATGGCCTATACCTGAAAAAGTAGTTATCTCTAGGACTCTTAGTGGTTTGGCCCTTTTGGTTCCTCTGGAAGTTTTACAGGACTCTTGGCTACATATACATGTGCTAAAATGGGCTCTACAGGAACAATAGCAAAGCTTAGCATCTTTATGAGCCTTTTTATTATTACTTGAGGGAAATAAATGGCTGTTTGTATTATACATGAGGATGCTGTGGTACTGCATTACTCTGTCTTCCATCAGTATGTCTTGTTCTCTTCCTTTATCAGCTAATGCTCATGATAATTCCAGGGGTACATCTTAAAGCTCCACTAAATGAACATCATAACCCAAACAGGTGGAAGAACATGATATTAGGCTTTTGCATATTCTAATACATAAAACAGCCAGCCAGATAGTTAGGATTTAAGAATGTTATCAAAACAGAGATATATCTGTGCAATAAAATTTACTGTTGCTGTACCCAATACACTTAAAATGATTACGTGATTACAATAAAAATGGTTGCTACATTAATTAGCTGTTGATTTAATGTTATACAAATGTGATACCTTTCGAGTAATCATATTTCTTGCTGACATTTCTGAATAGGACTACCAATTAGTTAAACATGGGTAAATAGGGATGCTGATTATAGGTAAGCTACAACAGAATACAGTGAAACAGGGATCCGTAATTTTAAACTTTTAACATGTTACTTTCCAAAGCATGTTGTTATTAACACAAACTTTTGGTGGCATTACCAACACATTTTTAAATAAACACACACCTACACAGCCAAAGTTGCTACAGAAAGAGATGCTGTCTCTTTGTGCAGAACTTTTCTTTGAGATCCTGTATTCCTGTACCTCCCAGCAAGTCCAGCTGCCAAAGCCCTTGGTGAAATACTTAGTAGTTTACCCAACTCCTTCTCAAGGTGAAACTGGGGGAGACTTTTAGTGGTTTGGAATTTATTGCAATGTCAAGATGTCTCTGTAAGTGTAAATTTATTTTTTTTTATTATTTAATGAAAAGCAAATAATGTAATCCAAATGTAAAAATGTGCACAGCTAAACTGTCTTCTTCCCTGACTTTCCTAACTGTCAAACTTCCTTGAAACTCAGAAGACACAGCTTACCTTGTACTAATGGGGTTGTTTCATAAATCTTCACAGCAGGGATGCTTGCAGAATCTCTCTGCCTCTTGCTTACCTGTACAAACCAAAGCCACATCCTCAGCTGACGTCAGTGCCTGTGGGGTTTGGTGAGGTTTGTTTCCACTAACTTGTGCTTGACTTGCTGGATCCGAAGACTGGACCTGCTCGATTTCTGTCAATAGTGGTCCAACACTTAGGTAAAATTTATGAGTCTGAAAACTTCGTTGGTTGAATCCGTTAAATAAAAAGTCGATTCCTTGATAATAGTGCTTTTTTTCTAGTGGTTGTACAACAGTCTGTAAACTGGAGGTGACTTGGAGATTAATAATATGTGGTGTTTGCTCTAGGCATTGTTTAAAAAAAAATAAAATCTTTTCATGCACTATCTCTTGTAAAGTTTTCCTCAATATAGCTTCCTTGGCTATTTTCTTGGCTACTTCTCTCCTAGTTATATTAAAAGAATTCACAATATTTCTTGTAGGACTCTATCCTATGTACAGATACATTTTTTGTGTAAAACATTTCTCTAATCAATAAGCTATCAGTGCAATAAGACTGCATCTTAATACCTTTAGAACTCTACATAAGGGTTTTCTACATTTGCAAAACTATAATTAGCCAGGACTTTTTTGAGTGGTATTAGGAGTTGAAATCAGCCAAGTTCATTCTCAGTTTGTTTCAGCAGCAACAGTGCAATTCAGTCAATCATGCCTACTGATAAGCTGTTTCAGAGAAAGCTAGACAATGTGCAAAAAAAATCCATTTATTTCCCTTGTAAAATGGTTAAAACTCATAAAAATTGTACACAAAGTGACAAGCTCTTCTGGCTTTTGCAAATCTGTAATGGTCTGTATTTAAAAATTCATTTGCTATCAGAACCCCTCATCTTACATATGCAAAAATTACCGTGCTTTTTGTATTTGAATTCAAATTTTTACAATACTCATACACAAAATTGATACAAGGAACTCTAGGAAACTGAGAAAAAATACATTAAAAAGTTATTATACAAAATATGGATTAGTGGCTTATTTTTTCATTGTTTTATTAGCTCAAAACAATTATTTCCTCTGAAGGACTGACTAAGAAAGAAAGATATACTCACAGACAAACCTCAGGCCATAGAAAATCCTTTACCTTGGACTTTATATTTAGCAGACAGAGCTAAAGCCATCAGAAAGGAAAGAGAGGTGAACAGGAAGCAAATTATGATTTTAAATGCTTTGGTTTGGAAGACTAGATTCACTGGCCTTTTTGCTGCCCTCTCTTTTCTCCTGTAGGACTTGCAGGTAGCTCTGGTGGTAGATACCAGAAAGACCCACACAGATATGGACAGATTTTTAATAACCTGCTGTTAGCCAGCTTTAACTTCCCTTCTGGTAAACAATGTCGGGCCTCCAATACAGAAAATAATTCAATTTATCTGTTGCTGTCTGGGATAACATGTAAGCATCCATTAAAATCTCAAGTCTCTCCTTCAGTGGCACAAAGGCCACATTTAAAACTAAGTACAAGTTTAACTGCTCTTCAGAATATGGTTTTATTATTAGTGGGCTTTAGTTTTTAATTACACAAACACAGGGAAGAACAGCATGGAGGTGTTTTGGTTTTGATTTTGTTTTTAATTTGTGTCTTGTTTTATGTTCTTGTAGCCTAAGTATTTTTAGACATGTGTTTTGCACTGTCAGCTTTGAAAAAAATCAGCAGCACGTCCAGTTGGAGTTAGCAGCCAGAATTCAGGTTCTTAATAATTTAAGTGTTAACTATTTTTATTTTTTCTTGTTGTGTGACATATATCAAGCCAGTTTTCACACTTGCAAAGAGGAAAGCAGTGTCTACTTTGGGAGGTGTTTTTGCTCTACTTCTTGCTTTCTTGTTTCTGGAAAGTGCAAAAGAAAACAACCAAAAATATCAGTTGTTCCTTGTGCTTTAAACGTGGAGAACCTTAGGAATGGAAGAAGAAGGTGTTTGGTATATGGTGAAAGCCGTACAGTTCTTGAAAGGCATACCCATTTGAAAACCTCTAAGAGCTCCACTCTGTAGAGTACCTCTCCACAGGTATTCTACATTTTCTTTACTTTGCTGTCCCCGTGGGAAAAAGGCTTTTTCTTCTATCCAGTTTGATTTTCTCTCATTTCATTTGATATCTTTTGCCCCACACTCTCATGCTGCACCACTGTGAAGAGCCTGTCTCTGTCTTCTTAATGACCTTCACACAGATAATGGAAGGGTGCTATTAGATCCCTTGGAAGTCTTCACTTCTAGAGGCTAAACACTCTGCAGGTCATGTGGTCCACCTTGATGTCCCTCCACTGAATTAGTTGCATTTGATCCTCATCCTTCCTATGCTGGAGGCCTGAAACTGCAGCACTCCTGATGATTGCTTAGTAGAGGAGGATGATGGGCTGTGCTTCCAGTAATCCAGCCCAGGATGCTGCTTGCCTTCTTGGCTGTTAGGGCATCCTGCTAGCTCATAGTCTCTTTTGTGGATTTATATCTTTATCTGAAATGGGATGTTACTCAACCACTAAAACTTTGTAGAGCTGACTAAGCCCCCAGTAGTAGGAGCTGGTTAACTACCTACATGTGGCAGGATTACTTGGCCTCACTCAGCAGCAAAGTGCTCCATTATTCTCCTAATAGACTCAGCTGGTCCTGGAATCTGTAAAGGCTGTGTATTTTGGTCTGTCATATATTTGGTGAATTGTAAATGTTCTGTGCTAACTTTTTCCTGGATATGATACCTGCTAATCCCTGGTGACAGTGACCTGCTATTTTGAGCATGGAGTTGATGCATTATTGATTAATCCAGCTTAGACTGCACTTCAAATGGTTGTACTCTAATTACATCTTGTGTCTAGAAACAATAGTTTAGCATTTCAGAGGCTTCTTGGAAGAGATAGGTTTTTCTGAACTGCAGAATGTTTATTCTGATTGTATTTTTGTCTTATCAGAAAAAAAGGTGTATCTTTTAACAGTGTATTCTTTTAATCTCGTTGTTTTTATGTAACAATAATTTATCATTAGTAAGGTTCTTTTTCCATTTGGATGTCTCATTCTAGCAGTACAATTTGTTACTTACAAAGAAAATAATACATCATTTGAAACCACTATGCTGTAATCTCAAAATGAAGCTTCTTTATCAAACCTTTTCCTTTTTGTGTGTCTGTGTGTGATTTTTGTCAGATACTCCTATTTTATTAAAGTTGAATTATTTTATAATAATTTATCTTAATAGTTTCTGGCTGTGCCCATTAGTTTACTCTCTGGATTTCTGATGCTGAGAGCAAAGATGTAACTAAGTTTCATGGTTTAAGAAACAGGTCTCTGGGTAACTTTGACATAACACCATTTTATTTTATTTTGTGGGTACTAATAAGTACCTCTTTAGCATCATGCTGATTGTGAAACATTTCAGATTGCACTGTTGACCGAAGCAGGCTTTATGTAGTGATTTGAAGAGAGGAGATCTATGTTTTCACACTTTCTCTTTGTGATATTTTGGGTAAATCACTTCAATAAAATTATAAGCTAAAGGAAAATCAGTTTAAAATATAATCAGTTATTTATTAAAATATAATTAAATGTGTTAAACTGTTATGAATATTCACAGGTGCTAGAGGTATATTGTTTAAGCCTGAATTTCAGAAGTGTTACCAAATCAGGCATAGAAAATCTTCATGTTTTGCATGCATTTTGGATTACATTTAAACATTTAGGATACAAGTGTTTACCATATATCTCTTTATATTTTTGCTCTGATAGTGCGCAAAATCAGTGATGCATATTGTGGTCCTTGATGTGTTAGGTAGTGTCTTCAGAAGGTAGTCTATTTCCGGAAAAATTTATTATCTAGGTGAGTGGAGAAGTTTGTGGCACAGAGTCGAGTCAAAACCTTGGCAGAGGAGAACAAAATTCCCTTTTTGGTTCAGTTGAAGTGGAGAGAGCTACTTGGGGGTAATGGGTTGGTTAAAGTGCCAAAGGGGGCAACTGTTTCTTTCAGAAGAATTTGGAATAACGGGGAATGGGAGAGGGGAGTGATGTTAAAAGCAGAGAAGAGCATGCTAAGGAAAATGTGTTACCTTAGAAATTTTGTCGTGATGGAGAGATAGAAACAGGCACGCCTTCAGAAATTATAGTAAGATGTGCAAATGTATTTGTTTCTTTGTTTTTTTATCTTCAGAAGACTTTGTGGAAAGAAATGTTTGAAATTAAATAATACTGATAATTTGTTTGGGACAAGTCTGAGGGAAATAAATGCTCACAGTCTTCAACTCTTTCTTATCTTAGCAATCTTTATTTGGTAAAAATTTATTGGAATTGCTAGCAAGGGTGTCAGTCTGTAACATCTGAGATATTACACTTAATAGCATAAATACCTAAAGATTACCACCTCTACAGAGAACAGGCGAAGAATTTAGCTTGTGTAAGGGCTTCATACTGTAGCTTTCTAAAGAATAGCAAAGGATCAAAGTGCAGCGTACCTTGATTGCTGCAGATAGCAGTGGTTGTACAAGAGCAACAGGATATGTGCAAGTACTTTGCAGTTCTTCTGTTTTTCTGACCTATGTTTTAGAGCATCAGGTACCAAGTACTCTGCAAAAGCGTAAGGGGAAAAGAGAGATCAAGGGGAGAAAAAAACCTTTAAGTTGTTGAATTCCCTGATTGTTCATCTGTTACTCAATATATTAAATAAAAATGCTATTGAGTTATTGTACATAATATATAAGCCTTTTTGATATATAAACCTTTTTAACACCTATGTATAATGGCTTAAAAGCAAACCACTCTTTGGTTTCACATTCAAAGTGAAATAACAGTACCTCTGTTGATCATAAAGGAATACAACTTTACAGCAGATGTATTTTTTTTTCTTCCTTTGTTATATGGCAAAGCAATATCAGAGACTAACAATAAACTTAATCCTCATGAGAACAGTAAGGACAATAAAGCCACAAATGGTCGCCATATGTCCACATGAAGTCTTGTGCACTGAATAAAGTAGATATCACAAGAGTACAAGGTTTTTTTCATTCTCTTAAATCGACAGTCATTTAGCTTTGTCTGGGAAGCACATAGAATCTCTTTTTCTTTGCATAGCTTTTAAGATCTTGTAAAGCTTTGCAACTATTCTGGAGTAATTTTCTTTTTATTTACATGTCTTTTTCCCTAGCTTAAAGGCTTTTTTGTCACTATGCATGCACACAGACATGTATCTAAGAAAACAAGATTTCTGTTTGATTTTGCTTTGTGCAGTTTGCCTAGTTGTAAAGTGTTTTTCAAGGCTGTGCTGTAAACCTTGCTGATTCTGCAGCATACACAGGCTTTTAGAAAGTGATCATAGCCATCCCAGAGTTCTCTGGGGAATTTAGTTTGTACACTGTACATACAGACTCCTTTACACTGGAATCCTGTGAGTGAGCAGAGCTTCTTGTGTAGTAAAAGAATGCAAATAATTAAACAAAAACAATGACCAAGTATGTATCTGTTCTACTGGTTCATGGTAAGAGGAAGTGAGATTCTGGGAGATGGTTTTTGGGGATTTTTTTTTTTTAAGCTCAGTCCTTATCTTTTAATCTTACTGTTACATTTTAGGTGAAGTATAAAGACAATAGAAGCAGTTACAGTTTTTAAAAACTGACAGTAAAAGTGCAATAACACAAAAACTATTAATTGAAATATTTTATTATTAATATAATATAAAATAATAGTAGAGGTTAGTATGTGGAGTTATTTTTATAAAAATTAACCTTGAAACTTGACATTTAAAGAAATGTGTAGGCACAGAGATGTTGGAAGACATTTGCATTGCAACTTGAAGGACTCATTATGAACCAAGTAGCTTTTTTTATCTAGAATCTCTCCAATTATGTTTCTTAGAGGCCTCCAGAGCAGGACATTCATGTGAAGAGAGAAATAAAAAACACTATGCTAAAAACCATTACAAGTCTGCTCAACATCTCCCCCTGTACTGCCAGCCTACAGGCAATAGGAGGGAAGACTACTTTCATTTTGCTGCTTGACCCTGTTGTTAAGCAAAATATTCAGTTCAACACTGAGTAAAGAACTACTGAATAGTTCATAAAATTGTTACGACATTTATGACATTGGAATAATTTGTGGGGGTTGAGGAAGAAAGATGAATGTGAGAAGCTTACTGTGTAATATTTCTGTTTAAGAAGGTTTTTAGGTATATGTATAATTGCAGACAAATTGAAAACAATGGGTAAAACATTGAGAGTTAAAGACATGCTTAAATACTCTCCTGAACCAAGGCTTAAGCACCCACTAAACCTGCATTGCTCTTGTAGTACAGATATGTCATGTCAACACTCCCTTTCTAACTTTAGTGAAGTGTTATGGGTTCATCTGCTGCTTCCAGTGAAAAATAGACAGGATTTGAAGTGATAGCTGTTGCTGCAGGAGTTTTCTGTAATAGCTGCCAAATGGGAGGGAAGAGGGGCAGACAGTAGCAGAGGAAGCAGTAACCTTCCTGCTTCAAGAAAAGATACAAATCAATCAGTAGCTCTGTGCAGGGAATTGGAGATCCTGCCCAACATCTGTCAGACGAAAACCAACACTCTGCAGCAGAATCTGCTTTATTACCAACCGTTGTGGGTGTTCTGCCTTCAGAGATGTATTCAGAGAGCTGTATGAAGTTCTTTAGATGGTACAAAGGTAGTGTATCAGCAGCGCTGCATCCCTACATATATTTGAAGCAGTAACTCCTAAATAAATATAAACAGAGCTTTATATCTTTCATATACTTTTGCAAAGATCTTGTTTCTGGATTACCACAAGCAATGTGACACTTTGATACAAGTGGACCTCTAACCAAGGTGTACAGTGAGTACACTAGAAATGGTGGTGGTTGTTTCAGCAGGAGTAAATGGTCTAGAGGGAGGTCTCAGTACAGCACAGAAATTGCCCAGCTCATAGTAGTGTGCAGAAACACCTTTTTAACCTCAGGAGCTCCCTGGGAAGTGCAACACTCTGGAACAGGGTTGTCTGCTAAGTGAATCCCATTGCTTCTGGTTTCTACTGTTTTGCTCTAAAGGTAACTATTGATTTTGGCTAGTGGGAATGAAAAGGTGAACAAAAATACAGCTAGGTTCTTTTAGAACAGGAAATTTAGAACAGGAGGTGCAAAACAGGGGGTCTTAGCTTCCTTGGGAACCTAACCAGAATGTACTGACATCTCAGCAATATTTCTATAGGGGTAGTGGTATAAACAATATGGTACAACAGGTGAATGAATCACTGAGTGCTAATTCCCATTTCTAACATTTTGCTGGTGAGCCTGATAGCAGCTCACTAATGAACTGCAAAAGTTGAGCACCAGAAGTGGCCAAAGTTATTCTGAGTCATACAGACTTAGAGAATAACAGAATCATTAAGGGTAGAAAAGACCTCCAAGATCATTGAGTCCACCCTTTGACTGAACACCACTATGCCAACTAAACCATAGCATTAAGTGCCATATCCAGCCATTTTTTGACTACTTCCAAGAACAGTGACTCCACTACCTCCCTGGGCAGCCCATTCCAATGCTTAACCAGCCTTTCTGTGAAGAAATTCTTCCTAAAGTCCAATCTGAACCTCCCCTGGGTCAGCTTGAGGCTGTTTCCTCTTGTCCTATTGCTAGTTGCCTGGGAGAAGATGCTGACCCTCACCTGGATACAACCTCCTTTCAGGTAGTTGTAGAGAGCAATAACATTTCCCCTGAGTCTCCAGGCTAACAACCCCAGCTTCCTCAGCCACTCTTCATGTGATTTACTCTCTAAACCCTTGACCAGCTCTGTTGTCCTTCTCTGGACATGCTCCAGCACCTCAGTGTCCTTCCTAAACTAGAGGGGCTCAGAACTGGACACAGCACTCAAGGTGTGGCCTAACTAGTGCCAAGCACAGGGGCAGAATCACTACCCTAGTCCTGCTGGCCACACTATTTCTGATACAAGCCAGGATGACATTGACCTTCTTGGCCACCTGGGCACACTGCTGGCTCATGTTCAGTGGCTGTTGACCAGCAGCCCAAGGTCCTCTTCCACTGGGTGACTTTCCAGCCAATCTGCCCCCAGGCTGTGGCACTGTGTGGGGCTGTTGTGACCCAAGTCCAGGACTGGCACTTTGCCTTGTTGAACCTCATAGTGTTGGCCTTGGACCATCAGTCCAGTGTGTCCAGACTTGTTGCAATACATGTGATGTCAAACACAGTATGATGAGCACAGGCTTAAGGGACAACATCTACACCTCTAGAATGAAAGCCTTATTGATGGCTGCCCAATCTCAACAGAGCAAGGTTTTGCCTAATAGTTTGGACTAATTTGCTTTCTTGAAGGTTTTGTGCAAAAGGCTGTAACTGTACTTTTATTTTTATATTGCTATGAAAATATTGTTATATAAAGGAATGGCAGAGTTTCAAAAGAATTAAACTGTAAGTTTGAAAATATGTATGCAGTTCTTGCCCTTTTCAAAAACCTGTTTAAAAATTATGCATAATGAAAAAGAGCCCAGTAGATCTATAATGTGAATGAGCAACAACACATAAAGTATCTTGTACCCATCACATTTAATTGTCTTTGAATTACAAGCAAAGTACATTTGGAATGCGCCCTTCTGCTTTTTATAGCAGACCACTTATAGTTTCTGACTCCTTCTGCTAATACTCATAGGTACCTTACTTTGATGGCATCTCTTGACAATTCACGCATCTACCTTTGTTTTAGGGACATGCAGTTGAGTTGCAGCCAGATGGTCTAGACAGATGATTAAAAAGTAGGAAATGATACACCAGAGCACTTATCTCCTGCTGCTTTGTCACATTGAACAAACACTTTATGAAATCTGAAGTGTAATAGCTAAAAATATATACTGCAATACAATGGACTTTAACACATCCTGTGATTTAATTGTCTTTAAATATGGTTTCTGAAAAAAAGTTGCCTTTTGGCTTCATTTCTGGACAAATTCCTAGTGAGCTGGGCTAAGAACATAATTATTTATTCTGTGTTGGAAATTTCATATCACTTATTCTGGAAATTGTCCATAAAAATTAGATTGTTCTTCAGTGGTGGTTTGTTATTCACCAAATTTTCTGAAATCCTTGTTGGAGGGAATGCTTACCAGCAATTAATTTTGAGCTCTTATAATTCCAAATTTTAACCCTTTTATGAGATATAGACTGTGTGTTAAACTTCTGCCTTCGGCCTTTAGAATCAGATTTCTAGTGTACAATTACAAGTTCAGTATTTACCTTCCTAGAACATTCTGTAATCATTTGTACTTGCTCTACATTTGCTAGAATGTTTGCAGAAAGCAATGTACAAAGGGCACAGATATATGTATCCCGAGTGTCTTTAAAACTTTGAATAAATATTCATCAAATATATTCGCTTTTCATTCTGCTCCTCATGATATTAGATGTTACCAAAGCTAATATCAAAGCATCAGAGGTGTGATGAATCTTCAGAAATGATGTTGAAATTATGATGGATAGAGTCTAAAGTAAAGACCAGAAAGCAAGTAGATTTTAACTGAAAAACTTTATAAAGTAAACGTCTTGGTATTCTGTTCTCCTGCTTCATGCATATGAAATGTGACTTGATCCTGCTGGAATCTGAGCCCAAGGCTGGGGGGAACAACTTTGTTAGATCATTAAAACTCTGATCAGATGTTACTGCTCACATCCCCTCTGGTTTGTATTTGAGAATTGATCACTTCCACAAGAACTAGCCTATTGTAATGTAACGCTGCAGAGTAACACAGAGGCTGTTGCAATTTCTAGTTGTGGAATTTTTTCCAGCCATTAATAAAGTTTTCCAATTTTGATGAGTTTGTATAATGTGTGGATTCACTAATGCAAGAGGGTTATATGTTATCTTTGTCTAGTTTAAGGTTTATTTACTTAATTATATTTTTCCCAAAAGTGTTTCATCACTGTACAAGGTAATGCATGAATGTACCTGGTCTTTTGGTTTAGCTTGAATACACTTTCAGGACTTTTGGATACCAGTAGCAATAAAAATCTAGACCATATTTTACCTTGAAATTTAATCAAGAATAGAGGGCTTCCTTTTATGAAACTGTATGTAATAACACATGTGCATACACTGATAGGGATTGCATTAGTGTTGTCACAACTATTAGTTCTGCTTCAATGACCACACATTTAAATAAAGAATAATTAACCTCTTCTCTTAACAACAGAATTACATAATCTTGTGATGAGGAACCAATTTTTGTGGGTGCATGAACATAGGAAATATTGTGAAGTTATCCAAGTCTGAAAAAGGCAATTTCAGTGGATCTACATGTAACCAAGAAGAATGAGATTTCCTGCTTTTCTAGCTCAACACATGTGGATGTCAATTTGAGTGCTGAAAGGTTACAGTCAGATTACAGTTGTCAGCTGAAACGTTACTTTGGTGTTTTTTACGGTTGCTGATACCTGGAGTGGGAAAGAGAATTTTTTTCAAATGTTACTCATCCCATCTGAAATAACACTTCAAAGAATTCAAACATAATGATGTTTTTTGTCTCATGTTTAGGAGGTTTTTCCTGGTTTTGCTCTGTAAAAAAACCTTGAACTTAAAAAGTCAACTTTGTCACTGTTTTTCAAGGTGTGATATGTGGTTCTCTTCCCACAAGATGCTGAGTGTTTTGTTTCAGCTGAATACGGGGTGTTATCCTGTGCATGGAAATATATCCTACGCGTGTGAGTAGTCGTCTGCTCATTTTGAGAATCTTTCCCTGATCTGATTTTTTTTTGCTGCTTTACTATGCAGGGTGGCATACTTAGAGTGCCTGAAACAGGTTCTTAAGTATTGCTCCTTCTCTGTTGTAATTGGCTCTAGTGAAGTTGCAGTGGTAAATTTGCTAAACAGAATACTTCCCTGAATATGCGGGACTTGGGTATTCCCACATATGGACTGACCATCTTACATACAGATTTCTTGGCCTACGGGGTCAGGTTTCTATCTCCTAGGAGCTAGAGAGGGACAAAAAGAAACCACTGCATTTTCTGGCTCAGATTTTCTGTCTAACAGCTCTGCAAGATGAGGATGCGATATAGAAACATTATAGGAAATAACGTTTGATAGAACACGTGGTTGTTAGTTACTTTTTGATTGCTTGAGGTTTGCAAAAAGGAAAGGTTGTTTAATATGCGTCTTATGGGGTGAACTTTCTAATCAATAGCAGCTTTAATTTATACCAGGATTAGCTAATGGGACACTTTAAAACAGCATTACTTACTTTCAGCTTATAGTTTTCATGTCTGTTTTGGTTTGAACAGAATGATTGTCTGACAATACGGGAAGAATTCCACCAAGTCACAAAGTATTTCTCTTAGTTCCCTCTCACATATGCTGTGACTGGTTCCCAAATTCAGTTCATATTTTCTGTTCAATTAATAAAGCAATGGTGGTTATATGGTGGTTTTGTGATCCTTTGGGTATTATTATTCATGTAAGCTGCTTTCATTTTATGATTCTAAAAATGACACTTGTGATCTCCTTAAAATCCTTTTATTGTTGCTTTTTCCCTGATGTGTTTGCTGTAGATTGCAACCAGGTTCTGTTTTAAGGCAAGCCAGGAGTATCCCTTAACAGTCATTTATGCCTTGTTGCATCCATCATATGTCAAATAGTTTTTCCCTCAACTGCCAGGAGCAGTGGAAGCACAATTGTCAGGATTTAAGGTGAATGAAGAGCGACTTGACAGGCAGAAATGATGTTTCCCGTACAAACAAACATCCATTCATAGTTTCTGGGAAATCTCAGGGCTGTTTGAGTCAACACAAGAACATGGTTTGGTATGAACAAATTGCAGCAAATGCACACTGACACCAAGAATCCTTTGGTCAGCTCAACAAATAACCAGAAAAGCCTTTCACCCTTGAGTATTTCTGTAATTATGGTCGCCAGGATGGCTTCACTAACAATTCCTGATATCGTGTTATTTCTAACTCACAAGGAATCAAATTATTTACTGTTTTTCCAAGATATGAGGATCCTGCAGGTTTCAGGAATTCATGCACCAAGACTTATTGGCTATGCTCTTCTCTTCATATTATTGCCACTATGCTTCAGAGGGTTTTTGTGGTTTTGTGTAAAATGTCCAGTGTTCTTCCTAGAAAACAAAATCAGAGCTATGCTGCGAGTGGGACATCATATCACATGAAAAACACATGGCAAATAAATAGTGGCCAGCAGTCTTCTAGCCTTCACTATTGTGGCTTTTCCTCAGAGCAAGGTGAAGTACAAACTGCTGTTGAGGATTTATCTAATTTGCTGGGGTACCTGTGCCATATAAAGTAAAATGCTGCTGAAATGCATAAATAGATTTATGTAAAGCCTCAGTATTTTGAAAGCAGACTGAGGTGATTTCAGATTAACATCTTCATCTAAAGTGATTTCCAGACAAAAGCACAGTACTTGAAAAGCTACTGTTGATGAAATAAGGCCTGTTTATGTGTGAGCATTTGCCGTAGTCCCTGTCACCATAGTAACTGAGAGCCAGATTCACAAAATCATGTAATTCCCACTTAAGCACCTGAGTACCTCTGAAGTTCTGGGCCTAATTGTTTCTCAAGTAAATGTGAACTCACTGTACAGCCCTTTTATGAATTGCAAGAAGTTATCCTTTCTTCATTTTTTTTTTCCCCCTTAAGCAAGAAAGCTCTGGCAGGGGTTGTAATGAATTTTTGTAGTTAGAGCATCAGTCATACTGTGGCAATACATTGTAAAGGTGGATCTAAAAGGTTATACTGGAAATGGTCATTTGGACATTCGGGATTAGAGTACTTCTTCACCACTGTGGGTCCATTTTTTGTAGTTTACTCCTTCTGACATGAAAGCATTTTGTCTTTATTTCCTTTCACCTTGTATTTTGCAATTTTTCCAGGGAAACACGTTGATATTAAAGAGTTGGCAATACATGTGTGATCACACTTTATTTGTGGTCACAAGAGTGATTGACTCAAACTTCAAAAAGAAGATAGTAGAAGAAGTTTGTTAGCCATGTGGGAGTGTTTGGGCCTGGCACACCTGGTCACAACTGCTGTGGTTACATCCATGGCACTCAAGATGGCTCAGGGATGGACTTGCTTGTAGCTGGCATAGAGAAATCCCAGTACACTGGAGCTACACAGGTTCATCTACACAACTGCTCTCCTACTGCCTTTTAAACCTTAGTCCCAGGCAGTACCACCCCAAAAAGACTAAATAAGTAATGGAAGACTCATATGTCTGTGCTGGACTTGTGCACCACAGAATAAGCCTAACTTGGCTGGATAGTATGAGAACTGCTGGGTTATGCTTTTGAAGCTGCACTTCATTTCTCACACTTTACAGTCTAAAATACCAGGCAACATGCAAGTAACACAAACTTACTTTGTAGCAAATCCATTTTGTAAATGGGTCGTGGACAGTTAGTGGTTGTCACAGGTCCATTCTCTGGTACCTAGAGGGAAAAGAGATTGACTAGAGTCATAGTGTCTGGGGTATGTGACACACCCTTTCAGGAAAAAATTGTTGTAATTTTTTAAATGGTTGCGAAACCACTGCAAAAGAAAAAAAAAGCCACCATAGCTAAAGAGATCACAGAAGCACACACTTTAAAGGCCAAATCTGATCTAGAACAAATTCTATTAAATAAAAATTAATAAAAGAATAATGTTTAAAAAAGATTGGAAGTAATGATATGGTATTAATAAAAAAAGCTAGCTTATGTAGTTTTTTTAACACCCTAAAAAATATTTAATTTCTTGTCTGATGTTACTTAAAAGATTAACTGCTGTAAAAACTTTAGATTGTGGAACCATCAGCACACATAGGTGTGCTTTTTTTTATTTTTTTTTTTTTTCCTGAAACAGCCTTTACAAGTTTATACTTGTTATGCTGCTGGAAAATAGCCAGCTGTTATGCTCCACTTTCCAAGAACTGGAAAACAAAGTGTGGTAACTTTTGACCAGTTACAAGCAAATATCTCTGGGGCAGGTAGACAGGCCTCATGCCAAGGATGCTTGCTGACATTAGCAGCATTAATTAGATACTGAGTCTCCCCAGCAGGAGCTCAGGACACATCGAAAGGTTAGAGATGAGGACTTACTAAGTAAGACTGGGAAGAAGAATGGATGTGCTCCAAAAATGCTGAGGTTAAGCTGGATAAGCATAGCTGTGTATGGTGCACAAGGCATTTAGGTACCTTTGACACACAGTGGAAGAAATTGGACGTGTCCTAGGTAAGACATCTCAGCCTGAAGTAGATCCCTAGGTTAGGTCAGATGAGCTTCTTGCTGTAGAGTGTCCAGCTTTTGTGTGACTCTAAAAGGTTTTATGCTCTGATGTCCACAGTGTACATGTCTTACAGTGATATGAATTTCCATACACACACTCTTTAATTTGTTGATGTAGCCTGTGAATAGGATACTGAACCTATTAATGGTAGAAATGATACCTCTGGCTGGCACTGTGCTGTCTTAAGTGTTCACCATCAAAGAGAATTTTGTTGCATTCTTTTTTGTTGAAGATAATTTTGTTTCTGCTCAGGGGATGCCTAAATATAAAATTTGTGATCTGTGCCAGGTATGAGGAATTTGGAAAGGGAAAATACAGTGACCTTAGTTGTTTGGTGTAACTTATGAAGAAAATACTGTATTGGAAACATCTCATGCTGAAGTTGCCTAGACAGCAACTGAGGCGACATGCTAGGCCATGTACAAAATCTTCTTATGTTTGGTTATATCTCTGTTTCCTCATACTGACTCCTAAGATTTGCTACATAAATAGTTTGAATTCTAATACGTTAATGATTTAAAAACTGATTCATATTAATTTGTAGTTTTTCTATTTGGTAATTAGTTTGTGCATATAATGTCTTGGAATGATTTGTTCAGGAGTTATTTGTTTATGGCTAGTCCACCTTAAATGGTTGCCTGAAATATGGGTGATTTTTTCCATTTCCTTCCTGGTTAACTTGACTAGCAAGTGGTGAATTTTCATTTGAAGAACGTATGGTATAAATTTGAGGAGCCATTTGTGTCCTAATTACTGAAAATACTAGGTTTCAGGGGTGTTTTTACAAATCTTTGGCAGTTGTTCAAGAACTGGAGTAAACAGATCTGGCTGAACTTACTCAGAAAAAATATCCACAAAGTGGTTTTAAAACCATGTAGCTATTGATCTTCCTTCTCTACACAGAAAAATAACATTTAATTTCAAAGAAAACAGTTACCATGGGGTTTCTGCCACATCTAGAAAGTTATAGGTGTTAGATGCTTCTGTCGGTGAGAGGACTTATAGTTGTGTGCTAGAACAAACTGTACAAACAGGTAGCCTGTAGATTTTATGAGTCCTTCCAACTGCTTTGCTCTTCTGATTATATGTGGTGCCATAATACCACCCTTATTTATAGTTTGCTCTCTCAGTGTGCCGGGTGTGACACTGAACTCCTTCTGGATGTGCACTTTGTAATGAGTAATGAGGGTCAACGCCTCTCAGTCAGGGTGTGTGCATCTCATAGGCTTTGTTCATCAAGGCATCTTTTCCTACAGAAAACCATTTTGTGGCCATTAAAGAGCTCCTGCTCTTCTAAAGCTGTTATGTGAGGGAAACTCCAGGCATTCCGCTGTGCTACTAGCTTTGCAGAATTGAGGAGGGTTTTCTTTGTGATACCGTCTGTGACTCTTCATGAGCAAACAGGTATTTCCACAGTGTCTCCAGAGAACTGGACAGGAGAACAAATGTAATGGATTAAAATGCTTCAATTCAGGTGGCTAAGCATGAATGACTGAGGGAGGTAATACTTGAAAATAGAAAGGAGGGATTTTTCCATCACCTACCTATGCCAAGTGGAGCTTATGAGCTGCATTCCAGCTAATCATTTATTTTGCATCCACAGAGCAAGTAAACAACAGTCATGTCAATGTGTGAGATCCTAATCACTCTTATGCAAGCAGTAGTGGGAAAAAACCAGGTTCAGAATGAGTGCCTTTCAAGTAACATGGTCAGAAAAGAAGTTTATGTGTATGGAACTAGCGAGGATAAATAGGGTGGTGTGCAGCTATTTCACAGGAAACTTTGAGGGAGAACTGTGAAGTGCTCTTCCTCATGCAGGTATTAATCCATGGGCAAATCCTTCAATTTGATGGACTTCCACTGGATTAGCTGCACAGGTTGCAGAGATGATATGGTATAGATTTCTGTTGAAAACATTTCTTCAAGAAAATGAAAAAAACAAAATCTAAAATTGTACAAGGTCTTTTTTCATTAAATGAATGTTTTGCTGGAGGAAAACAGATTTGGTAGATTTTTTTTCATGCTTAAATATATTTGATTTTTTAAAATATTTATAGATTTCAGTTTTCTATTATTTAGATTGTGAATTGACAATGAGAATATAACTTGATGCTGCGACACACTGGATTGAATGGACCTTTCTTTACAAAATAAGATACAAGATATCTTCTACCCAGAAGGCTTGTCTTTTTAGTTTGTTAAACCAGAGCATTCCCTCATGGATATAGCTGTAAGCTGTCACTTCTGTCAGCAACAGAAGTTAAAGAAATTTGGGTTGTATGTTAAGAAGTGTATCCTTTTTTATGGTATCCTACTACCCTTGAATGAGGGTAGTCACATCTTCTGTTCCTTTTTTCTCCATATACATAGAGGGAAAAACATGTGCAGAAGAACTGCTGCTGCACATGAAGTTAAGCCTAAAATCGTGGTGTGGGTCCTGCTGCCTGTAATAGCCACAACAGTTTACAAGACACTAAGAACCCTCGCTGAAGTTGGTGGGAGTTTTTCAATTGACTGTTTTGATAGCTGGTGCTGACCCTTAATTAATAAAGGGGGAAGTTTAAAATGCTCTTATCCAGAAATGTGGATGCAGCCACTGTCTATACTTGTCACTTACACTTGTGTGTGGAAAGGATTAAAATGCCAGATATGAAATTTAAATTAAAAAACTCCAACCAAACACAGTATTTTCTGTCTCAGAAGTAATTTTTTAAATTGTCATTCTTACAAAACCTATTAATTAAACAACATATTTAGATCTTTTCAGTACTTTTTATAGAGCACAAAACATTGTGATGGCATTTCTGAGGCCCAAGGTAAACATCTCTCAATACAAGTCCAAAATGTATTTGTGCTTCTGGGTAGCATGACACTGGAAAAATGTTATAATGAAAAGTATTTTTTAGATGTAAATGTGCACCTGTAGAGTTTCCTTTATAAAGTGCTACCTAAACTTGTACTGTTGAATAGCTATAGATGACTATGCTCCTGTCTTCAAATCTGAATCCCTTGTTACAATGACAACATGTACACTTTCATAAGAGTTCTTTCAGATAGATCAGCTACTAACTAGAAAATCATTGTATTGACAATATTTATGAAAACTCACGCACAGTCTAAATAAAAATGTGAATACAAATATAAAACATGTAAATCACAAACTCCTTGGTCATATTTTGATTTTGTCAACTAGAAATTGAAATGTTTGCACCAATTGGAATCAAAGCGTAGAGGGCAACAAAACTAGCAATATAAGTTGCTCTTCAGCTTTTTAGAGCTGTTTGCAAAATGGTAGATTTGAATAGAGAGAAATTGATATAAAACGTATTTTAGAAGTGTTTAAAGCTTAGCGACATGAAAGAAAAGCCATGTCAATCAGCTGAATTTCGGGAGGCTATAATGGAAATGGTATAGTATGTAGTATGTAGTATGCCTGTGGAGCCCCTGGTGGTCTAGTGGTAAAGGCGCGGCGCTATCACCGCCGAGACCCGGGTTCGATTCCCGGTCAGGGCCACTCCTGGGCAGGTGGAGCTCGTTAGCCCTTAAAGGCAACCCACCTACGTCCTAAGGACCTCGCTGCCACCGTCCAAGCTCGCTTGGCCCCGGCAGATGAACCTTAGGATTAAAGGGTGGGCTCAGTTCCGCGCACACTGTGTCTCACCTAAAAAATCCAACGCGCAGGCTGGAAGGTGTAAAGACCTTCCCCGGATCTTCGCTCGCGAAGACTGGCCATTATAGTATGCCTATGTTTCTGGGAGCACTGCTACTGATCTGCTGCTGAAAGCTACAAAGATCTGGGGATGAGGAGGAACATGGGGTTTCTTGCACGAGGTAATGGCAGCCAGGTAGCAGCTTTGGAGGGCATCCCTTTCATCTAACACTGTCCCTAAGACAGCTGAACAAATAGTAGCCCTTACCTTCTGCAGAGCTGCCAGTGGCACTGTGGAGTGATAGTTCTAATTAAACTATTAATTCAGGCTGGTGGATTAAGTAAGTTAGATAATATGACTACTCCCTCAAAATATATGGCTCAGTTACAGAAATCTTTAAATATAAAGGCCATTATTAATTGTGTATTAAGTGTATAAAATGATGCCAGCAGGCTTGGTTAGGTTCAAAATAATTGACTTTCCCTGCCAGTGTTTACTTCAGAGTGGAAAGGCATTTTGGCTCAACTGTTGTTATAAAGATACAGAAGTCTTATGGCAACTTTTTAAAGTTATTAAACACCAGCTAACAGCGAGGTCTCAGAATATAAGCATTCATGGGGAAGTGTGGCCAAGTGTGGGCATTTTCAGTCACTTCTCTCTGGACAAGCTTCATTGTCTATGTGTGATCCGTAAGTTCCTGGGGAGAAGAGGTGTCCAGTCATGGTGGGTCTTCATGTACTGCAAAGCTGGAGCATGCAGCTTCCTCCCCCACCTTGCCAACCTGAAAGAAAAGTACTGGGTCAAGTTTCTCAGCCTTCTGCCATCTTCCAAGTGAAGGCACAGTTGTAACAATATGTTTAATGAAACAATTACCCTCTTAGTGGTTTCTTCCAAAGAGTCAGTTGTGAAAAGTGGAAATTTGTAATACTATAAAATGCCTCTGCTGCTTGCAGCTGTGAGCTATAACAGATCAAGTTATCAGTTTTCTACCACAAGTCTTTAGTCCTATTGCCAACAACGACCTTATATGTGGCTATAAATCTTGCCGGAGTGTAACTGCATTTCACTGTAATGGGGTATGTCTTACACGCAGACAGACAGCATTAGGAATTCTGTGTGTTATAGCCAGTGCTTCCCAATATTCATGTCAAAACAGAGGATGTCGTACTGTAGGCTGCAAAAGTCATTGAGACGTATTGCAGTTTTCTGTCCCTAGGTACTCTGATTTTATCATGGCGGTGCTGCTCTAGTTCAGGAATTTTTTGGTATTCATTTTATAAACCTTATTCTGAGGTGCTTGCAGCTTTTCTGCTCTGCATGTCAGATGCCATTGTGGAGGAGGAAATTTCCTGAACTCAGTTGCTATTGCTATCTATTTATTTTCTCTTTTTTTGAGGTTAGAAATAGTTCAGTCGAAATGTGAATCTGTCTTTAAAACTCACACCTTTTTTGCAAGCATTGGAGTCATAGCAATTTTATAAGGAATTTGGAGACCCAAAATACAATAAGTACCTAATTTGTGTCACAAAAGAATCTATTTCCTATATAAGTTAATTAGAAATATAACTTGGTTGTTTCTCTAGATATAGGAACTTAAATGACTTGGGGAAAAAAAAGGCTCCAATTTTTTGGACTCTTCTGAAAATTTAACCCTAAAGCTTGATTTTTTTCATGTGAAAGCCTGTTTCTGGTACTGAGTTAAACAGAGAAATACATGAGTGTTGTGTCATGGATTTTATTCCAGAACTGTTCAGCTATTTCTGAATTTGAAATAATTAAAACTAAATATAGTTAGAACACCAGTAAGCTTTGTCTCAATTATGAATTAAACAGAGCTGTCACTATTTGTGAGCCTAAACAACCCAAAATAGTATTTATTGTCTTGTAAAACTGAAAATGTTTGATGTAAGTACTCACTCGCTCTCATATTCATGGTTGGGCAACAGCATCCCATTATTAAATTCCATTCCACCATTCCTGCATCTCGTCTGTATTCAGTTTACAGTGTCTTTTTGTGTATAATTCCTATGGAGAACTGCAGGTTGTTATTCTTGAGCAAAATCTGGCATTTTACCTAGGTGTGACTCACCTCCCACTGAGCCTGTGTGGCACAAGGAGTCTGACTGGGGAGGAGAGCGGAGAAGTCGTAGAGAGTAAAAGAGGAGCAGACTTGATAATAGTCTTCAGTGTACTTTTTGTTACTGCTCCTGTCAGCTCGCTCCTATGAAAACATGTAGAGTATTAAGAATTTGCCCCTATCACCAAGTTTTTTAACTGGAAAGGTATTATATGTGTGCATATACATGTGAATACATAACTTACCCTAGTACTCACAGAGATAAACACATAGAAAGTTGGATATCTTATTGTTGTTGTTCATTTTTCTTGAAATTGCACAACTTTTTTGTAATTTTGTTTATATCAGTGTATGACTGTGGAGCATACAAAAATAAGTCACATCATATAATACATACAAAATTATGTCCATAATCACAAAGACCCAACCTCCATAATAACCTACTTTCCATCATTCCTTTCCCCTAGAAACAAAAGCTCTCCTGCTCTCCTTGAAGAAGAAATTAGGACTCTTGCTTTCTCTGCTTTCCACCTTACCTGTATCTAGGTGAATGCAAAGACCGAATAAGAAAGGCTGAATGATATCAGGACTGAAATTCAAGGCAGGGTTCAGAGTGGTAACCCTACAGCTATCTTGTCTTCAACAGAGGCCACTGCCTGGGTTGAGTGTTTCAGATTCCTTTAGTCAGGTGTCCCATATGACACATACTCATGCTTCAAGCTGTAATTCAGGTGGTGGAGGGAAAGGCTGTACAGCTCGCTGCAGGGAAAGGGGTAGTGATTCAGTGACCACAGAGAGAGCAAGTCACAGGGACGAATAGGGCAGGCTGGCAAGTTCAGTACCCGATGCCAAAACTTCTGTGATCATTCCTGTCTTTATCCCTAAGAGGGTTTCTAAAGTCTAGTGGAAAACTTTGGTTTTTGTGAACGCAGTCTTTAAAAGTTATGTCTGGAGCTGTGAATGCTTGCAGCAACTGTCCCCTGGCAGATCTATTTCAGAAAGATCCTTATGAATTCTTTCAAATAGTTTCTCAGAATGTCTAAAGCCTAAATCCATGACCTGCTCCTTCGTCAAAGCTGCAATTTTTTCTTCATTTCCAGAAGACATAAAATAACATTTGCATCAGTTTTCAAAAGTACAAGTTCTGAAGAAAATCAGTGTGGGCCTTGGAATCCATCTGTTGCATCCTGTACTTCCCAGAACTATAACAGTCTTCTTCAACCAAGAAAAGTACTAATAATATAATTTCAGCAGGCCTTTGCAGGGTGTTTTTTTAGTGCAAAGTGTCAAAGTCATTGCAGTTGTTTCTTTTCTAGTGTTTAGTATTTGACTACCACACCCACCACCCAGCTCTGACAGCCTTTGCCTGTAGCATTTGTGTTTCAGACTGGACACAGTCTGAAAATTTTAAAATGTCTTAAAATCTCTAAAATTATAAGGAATTTCACTGCTGTCTTATGTTTCAGGATTCTTAGCTTGAATTTGTCACATAACCTTTTGTACAACTTACGTTTAAATGAACCTGTGTCTTCATTTTCTGTCTGTTCTAGTAAGGGAATAACCTGTTATACAAAACATGCAAACTTTTAATGCTACACTTTGGGAACCAGTGTTCACAGACTCTCCAAATGCTGGTCTGTACCTTGGAATTACACAGATCAGAATGCCAGCTGCTTGGAGGGGATTTCTGAGCTGCAACATGTATGCTCTGGTTCAATTTTGTTTGCTCTGCTCTGTGCACTGAAGATGATGTCTCTCAGATGTTTGTTACATTTCCTGTTTTATAAATGTTAATTCAGAGAAAGTTCATCAGGTGAAAAAATGTAAGAAAGGTGATTGAATTGAAGCTATTCCTCAGCCTCTGAAAAGACCCATTTTGCACACTGCAAAACACTAATAGGTGCACAAGCTAGCATGGGTACCAAAAGGTGCATTAAATGGTGTTCACAAAAGGTAGTTTAGAGCCAACAAGCCGACATGGCTCAAGAGACCAGTTTGCTTTTCATAGTCTGGCTCATTGGAAGACATTAGACTGCTTCTGGCTTAAGCTATCTTTGTGGACTACAGAGATTACAGCCTTAAGTGCATAAGGCACATGGAAAGCCTATGTTGCTCCTTGCTGCCTTCCTTTTCTATTGTTAATAATATAAGCAAGGAGCAAAACTGTATGCTAAAGTTTCCCAGTTGAATACTGTGACCCTTAATTTGGATGCCCACTATTTAAGTAGGTTATTTTAACTGAAACATATTCTGTCAGATCTAAATACTTGTTAAACAGAAACCCCCAATAGTTTGCAAATAGAACAAGTCTCTCTCATGGACAAAATTATTTGGGTTCTCCTTTTGAAGTTTATTGTGCTATTTGACAAAACCTGTCTACTTCTGTTCATGTTGCGTGTCAGAGTAGAAGAATTTATGCTGAGGAAAACCAAAATATATCACACAGCAATAAAAGAGAAAAATCAGAAAATAAATGGATCTTTTTCTTTTTTCATTTTTCAGAATATTGCAACACTTTCACACTACTGCTGAAGATTACACCATCATTTTCACATCTGGATGCACAGCTGCGCTTAAACTGGTAGCAGAATCATTCCCTTGGATACCTGAAGGCACAAAGCAACCCAGCAGTCGATTTTGTTACTTAACTGACAGCCACACATCTGTGGTGGGTATGAGGGGAATAACTGCCTCAATGAATGTCTTGTCTGTTCCAGTAACACCACAAGAAGTCTTGTTAGCAGAAAGCAGGTTACCAGCTGAAGAACAAAACTGCATGACACCTCATCTTTTCTCTTACCCAGCTCAGAGCAATTTTTCTGGTACCAAATATCCCCTTTCATGGATACAGGACGTAAAATCTGGAAAACTCTGCCCCATCAAAGCACCAGGGAAGTGGTTTGTTCTACTCGATGCAGCTTCATACGTGAGCAGTTCTCCATTAGACCTGGGAGTTCATCAAGCTGACTTTATCCCCATCTCATTCTATAAAATCTTTGGTTTCCCAACTGGTTTAGGAGCATTATTGGTAAACAACCGGATTGCTCCCCTCTTGAGGAAAACCTATTTTGGAGGTGGAACTGCAGCTGCCTACCTCGCAGGAGAAGATTTTTATTTCCCAAGGAAATCAATATCAGAAAGGTAAGGCTTTGTTTAACAAAACAGGTTTTTTTGCTGATACTGTTTGCATCAGACAAAAATCTTAGGCTTAGTGTATGCACTGGACTGTGACATCTGTGCTTTTTATGCAGTTGGATAGGTATTTCACATCTCATTCAGTTTGTCTTAGTATTCTTCTTTCCTGTCTAAAGAACATCATCTGAAACATCTGCCTTCCTCTCCTGATCTAGTTTGTTACAACTTGTAAAAATATAAGGCTTCATACAGTGACATAAGGGTAAGTCCATGCATTTTTTAGTTTGTATTTAAGGCCCCTCAGTGGAAACTTGATTTGTTTTTGAAACTCTGCACCCAAAGCAGCCAGGCCAAGGTTGATCATAGAGTGTAACGACCCTCAGTGAAACTGCAAGGTAAGGACTATTTATTTCCCTGGAAAAGTGGCATGCTTTACTCTCAAGAGAAACATTATCAGAATAACACGTGCAGTGTTGTTGTCTATAACAAACATTTGTGGTGCTCTTATTCCCTGAATGGGGTTTTGAAGAAACTGTGAAGCTCTCCTACAGAAAATAAAGGACACCCTACAGGAGGTCAAACATACATACATAAGGAAATGCAGGGCAATGGATTAGTTTCCCCAGTCCCTTAACACCATGAAGTGCCACTCATAGTGATATTTGGTTTGTCTGCCTCTCTCCACCTCTCTCCTTCATGCCAGCAACAACTTATATAAATGCAGTCAAGGGTCTTCCTTCCTGTCTCACATTTGCACAAAAAAAAAATGCTAGTGATTGGCATTTAATCATAGAACAGTTTGGATTTGAAGGGACTTGAAAGACCACCTAGTTCCAAATCCCTACCACGGGCAGGGACATCTTTCACTTGATCAGGTTACTCCGAGCCCCATCCAACCTGGCCTTGAACACTTGCAGGGATGGGGCATCTACAGCTTCTCTGGGCAGCCTTTTCCAGTGCACCATTGCAGTAAAAAAATTCTTCCTTACATTTAATCTAAACCTGTCCTCTTTCAGTTTGAAGCCATTTCTTCTAGTCCTGTCACTGCATGCTCTTGTCAAAAATTCCCTCTGCAGTTCTCTTATGGGCCTCCTTCAGGTACTGTTAGGCTGCTGTAAGTTCTCCCCTGAGCCTTCTCTTCTCCAGGATAAACAACCACAACTCTTTCAGACTGTCTTTGTAGGAGAGGTACTGGAACCCTCTGAACACCTTCATAACCCTCTTCTGGACTCACTTGAATGCTCCACGAACTTCCCATGTTGGGGGCCCCACAGCTGGATGCATTACTCCAGGTAGGGTCTCATGAGAGTGAAGTAGAGGGGAAGAACCACCTCCTTTGACCTTCTGGCCATTCTCTTTTTGATGAAACTGAGGACATGGTTGGCTTTCTGAGCTTCAGGCACACATTGCCAGGTCATGTTGAGCTTCTTGTCAACCAACATGTCCAAATTCTTCTCTCCAGGGCTGCTCTAAATCCTTTCTTCACCACCTGTATTTGTATTTGGGATTGCCCTGACCCACGTGCATGACCTTTTACTTGTCCTTGTTGAACTTCATGAGGTCTGCAAGGCACCAACTCTCAAATCTGTCAAAGTCCCTCTGGATGGAATCCCTTCCCTTTAGTGTGTCAACTGCACATAATTTCCAGGAGAATCTGCTCCATGATCTTTCTGGACACCAAGGTGAGACTGACCAGTTTGTATTTCCCCAGGTCTTTTTTTCCCTTTTTAAAAATGAGGGTTCCATTCAGTGAGAGCTTCTCCGAACTGCTATGACTTCTCAAATACAAAAGAAAGCATCTTAGCTAGTTCCCTGAGGACCCACAGATGCATCTTGTCAGGTCCCATGGACTTGTGCACCTTCAGGTTCCTTAGATGGTCTCAAACCTGATCATTTCCTACCATGGTCCCTGCCTTTCCTGTCTGTGACTTCCGTTGTGTGGCTGGAGCACTTGCTGGTGAAGACAGAGGCAAAAAAGTCATCGAGTACTTCAGCCTTCTCCATATGCAGAGTAACCAGATGTCCCGTTTCCTTCTGGAGAGGGCCTACATTTTCCCTAGTCTTCCTTTTACTACTGGTGTACCTACAACTTTTCCTGTTGCCTTTGATGTCCCTTTCCAGATTTAATTCTATCAGAGTTTTGGCTTTCCTAACCTGATCCCTAGCAGTTCAGACAATCTCTCTGTGTTCCTTCCAGGCTACCTGTTCTTGCCTGCAGCCCCTGTAGGCTTCCTTTGTATGTTTGAGTTTGTCCAGAGGCTCTTTGTTCATCCATGCAGGTCTCCTGGCATTTTTATCTGACTTCCTCTTTGTTGAGATGCATCCCTTCTAGGCTTGGAATAAGTGATCCTTGAATCTTAATCAGCTCTCTTGGGCCCCTCTTCCTTCCAGACCTTTAATCCATAGTACTGAAACAAGTATTGCATATACACATATATATAACACTACAAATTTATACATATTAAATTAATATATGTTTGTATTTATATATATGTATGCACAAATATATATTTGTATAAAATATCTCCTTTCAATTGTTTATGGATGTGTATTCAGAAGCACAATGTCCTGCATCTCCCATGATGTAAATGTCTGACCTTTCACTGCATATTTAATGAAAAACGATACTTCACGTGTTTGCACCTCCTCTAGGTGTGTGCTCTTAATGCTGCTGTGGTGTTTTGGTTCTGGACTGGTAAATGCAGAGGCTGGCCATGTTCAGGTGGCTCTTGCCATATGAAGGCCATGCATTGATTCAGAATTGCAGAATTGCAGAGGATGTCCAGTTAATATTTTAATTTTGAAATAAAAACAACAGAGAAACATTGACATTCTGCCCTCTGTCTCTGATCTTTCAAACCAAAAAGGCTTTGAAGTGTAGCACTCACCGAAAGTCAGGATGAAGGAGCACAGAAATCATGGGATCCCAGGGTCCTCCTGCATTACCTACACGCCGAGGAGAAAAACAGCTTTAATTTGACCTGGGTAGCTCTAACTTATGAGCAGCTTTTCTATAGAAAAGTGATATACAACTCCTAAGATTGCATAGCAGATAAAAATATCTGAAATGTGGTTTAGATCTGAATTCTGCTGTTATACTTTTTTTAATTAACAGGGGAAAGGTATTTGGGAACATTGAAGGGTATTCTGGTATCTTTTTTAAAAGTTCTCAGAGGTTGATCAATTATAAACCTTTCAGGTATTTGAGGCTCATACTGCTTTAAGGGCATTTTTTTGCTGAGTTACAAGAAGGGCCTACTTTAACCTTCTTCTACTACAGAGTTATAAACAAAAGAATTTGATTTCTAAATCAGGCAGGGTACAGAGTGTCTCATCTTGATATGAGGGATACTAACTAAAATAATCATATCTGACAGCTGGATACTAGTTCGTGTTAGACACCTAAGTGTCACTTAGGCAGTCTGAGTCATTGTTCATAGGTCAATATTTATATTTGGCCTCATCTAATCCTTTGGTTGTTATTTGAAAACCTAATATTTAAAAGTTCATGTTTAGAGCATCACCAATGCTGTCCCTAATCCATAGAGAACTGGAGAGGCTTGAAGTTTTCAAAGATAGGTAAGGAATGACCTTTTTTTTTAACTTTCTTGAAAAAAATAAACATGTTGCATTGACATTCTCAGTCAATGTACTCCAAGCTATATCATCCAATATTTTTTCTTTCAGCTGCTATGGGTTTGCCTTATTATGTTTTTTCAAGTGTTTTTCTGGTAATAAAATATAGAGACAGAGAAGTTAGGAACAGGACTACTACACTTCAAATGAAATGCCAGATCACCGTGGCCAAAGCTAATACCTTATCTGAGGGCCATGTTTCCATTTCTTTGCTAGCGACTGAAACACCTGGATCATTATTTCTCATACAAACAGCAACTCTAGTCAGGTTTTATCCTTGTCAAATTGGAGTAAGGACCCTCCATCCTTGGAAGTATTCAAACACAACTGAAGAGGAACCTGAGCAACCTACTCCAGCTGGACATGCTTTAGGCAGGAAGTGGGATTTGAGATTCCCAGGGGTCCTTTCCAGCCTCTGTAAATGATTTTGTGCAGCTCTGCTGAGCTCCATCTGCATTCTCTCTTCAAGCATTTCTTTGTGATTCCAAAAGGTTTTATTCTTTTTTTTTTTTTTAAATCTTGTTTACACTCTGTGATAACCACTCAGATTGAATACACTGAAACATGTTATTTCATGTGGTAATTCATAAGAAACTTGAATTCTAGCGAATGTCATTGGAAAAGTGGATTTGAATATGTGTATCTGAGTACCATTAGCAGAAGGTATTTCCCATTCACACATAATCTAAGAGCAATGTACTAAGGAAACAGCTTTTTCTAAGTCAAGGTGAAGCTTGAGGGGAGATATGTAACGAGAGGTTGTTTATTCATCTTTATTTCTCAGGATGTCAGAATGGTTACCTTTTTTCTTAATGGATACAGCTTTTGCTAGTGTTTCTTGTACTTTATTTTGTTGCTTTTGCTATATAAATTATTGTATCACAGTCCCTTTTTTACATTTCTTTATTACTCTTAAATCACTTCAACATTTTCCCATTTCATGTCAGTAGCCAGTCTTCCTATCCCAACTTTTAAAATCATGTTTATTATATTTTCATCCTTATATCAAGCAGCTTGACAAGTTATTATTATCATTCACAAATCTAGCCTCATTTCCAATGTTTTTTTTTCTGCACAGCATGAGATAATAAAATAATATGATTATGTATAGCAAGAATTCAATGATAAAATATTCATCATCTGCCCTATTTTTCTTTTGTGTCTTTGAGAACTCTTCAGAATCTGATCATCCCAGAATTTATGACTAAGGGAAAAGGAGCTGTTGTGTTATCTGTAAATTGGATATCTGCATCTTAGTCTACCAGTGTGAAATATCTAGTGCATTAGTTGTTATGTTTTTCATTTCCAAATGTATTTTCAAAAGCTGTGGAAATCCAGATGGCACTATTTTGTCCCTGAGGAGGTTTAGTGGCTCTTGCCTCTGCTTCTTGAATGATTTGACAGTTCTGAAGCCCACACTTTTTTAATCTACGTGCACTGTACTTAACCAAGGCAGGTTTCTTTATTCTTGATGCTGTAGCTAGAAATCACTGGTACAACCCTGCACATGCTTGTGCAGGTATGTCTATAGTGACATGGTTTGGATTCTCAGTTGCATGCTGAGTTTGTGCATGGTGCTGGGAAGGGAAGGGGAGGAAGGAGTGAGAAATGGAGGCAGAAAGGTAAGGATGAATACTAGGATCCCAAAACAAAATTGAGTGTTGAGACAAAATCCTGAGGCTGGATAATGAATATGGAGCAGCTCAAGAATCCTTTGGCAAAAAAGCTGATCTTTGCTTGAAGTTGTCTATTTAGCATGATTGACTGTTTCTGTCAGCATAGAAAGAAAGACAGAATATAGTGACAGGTGCTGGCTTATTCCATAGAAGCTCTTCATAGCTCTGAGAAACCACATAGGGTCTGAACTGTGTTTAGAAGAGCACAGTCTTTAAGTAAAATCACAGGCTTTATGTAAAAGCTCACCCAGTAGTCTAGCATGTATCCATTGGCTTCACACACAAGGACTCTGTGTGTCTGTGATTACTTTAATGTCGTAAGTGGACTTAAATATTAACCTGTCTACTATTACATTTTTTCAGGCATTTTGTTATGCGGCTTCCATGTGTTTGTGATATTTAGAGATCTCCGAACAGGGCCACTTATGGGGGAATTTCCAAATCTGTAAAATTCCTGAACAAACACCCTTTCAAACAGCAGTGATGACTTTCAGATTAGATATTCGGGAAGTGACAGGGGTCTTCATTTAATTTCTAGTTAGTGTTTGCACCATGAGACTGCCTTCTGTGCCTTACAGACCTGTTGCAGCCACTGACAGGAACTTGTAAGCTTGAACAGGGCGAACAAATCTCCTCCTTCCCTTCAGTCCCCAGTGCCCCTGCATCCTGCAGAGATGAGAGGCCAGAGGTCGTTGAGGAGGACTGTGTAGGACTGCTACACAGTTGCTCTTCCTGTCTGAAAGGCAGACAAAGTCCTTTCATTTAACTTATATAACTTTCATTTAACTGATAAAACTTAACTCTGAGAACTTTTACAACTGTTTTTCAAAACAAGAGCTGTGAAAAAATAAAATGGGGCTTTTTTTCATTTCTGAGTAACTATAAGAAGGTTCAAGTAACCCATTATTCTTTTCCTTCTCTGTTGAAGTGGAAGTTTCAGCTGGAAAGCTTCATGCACTCTGTTTTGTTACCTCTCAACACATCCAAGGTGGCAGTTGACATTTGCTATGTTTTTCTACCACTCAGCCAGCTTCTTTAGTGTTTGATGCAAAAGAAAGCTTTTTATTTTTAGTACTGAAGTTGTTCAATGCCCCAAAAACTCAGCATAGTCATAATAAACTGAAAATTGTACATCAGAGACCCAAACAGTATCCTGAGGGTATCACTTTTGATCTTGATTCACCGTGGGATTCACCTTAAATGCTGACTCTGGGATAAACTGGAAGCAGTGCCTCTGATAAATGCTTGTAGAGTGCAACCAGACACTTAAAAAACCCTTTTGCTAACTTGGATTAGTGGGCAGTCACCTGAAGAGAAGCAACAATACAGGTAAAACTTCGAAGAGGCAATTGGCAGAGGTGGTTTCTGTTAGTCAGCCAACTCCACCTCTATTCATTTGTACACTCCTGGAGTGTCTTTGTGCTACACTGCAATCTGCAGTATGGAAATAAATACAGAGGGAGATGTTTTCCTCAGGTAGGAGAGGCAGTGGATCTTGCATGCTTTTTTGAAATGTTCAGCAAAATGAAATTATTAAAAAATAGAAATGCAAAGAATTTTTTAACTGTACTTTGAATTCTTTTACTTGGAAGTAGGAACCAAACTAACCATGTTTCTTCTTTGATTGTCCAAGTTTCATTGAAAGCCAGTAGTAATCATGAGCCTAATGTTAGCCACATGCCCAGTGCAGAGAGGCTCATGTAAATCACATCAAGCACCAGTCTGTATTGTTAGGAAACTCCATCTTAGTATATGGCTGGAACCAAAATATTGATTTATTAAATAAACCTTAAAAACCTTATAAACTTCGAGAGAGCTACAATGCATTCATTTTGTAAAAAGAGAAATGTGAATCTCATTGTAAAATGCATTTTTCTTAAAATATAAAGTGTTTGAGATGCTAACAAGAAAGAAAGGGATTATTTCTTGGTATAAAATAAAGATTTGATTTATACCAAGATTTTATTTTGCCTTTGATCAAATAGAGTAAGAATTTTGCTTGAACCAGGATGTATCTTTGCAGTCATTGTGGCTAAAAAGCTGTCATGACATAGTTTTACCCAAGGGGGTTCTTGTGCTCAAGTTCAGAATCAAACCTTTTCCCAGCCTTTTCCCTAAAACTTCTCTAAAAGGCCTTTTGAATTTCTAGCACCAGCTACTGTGATTCTACAGAATTGGTCCTCTGCTGAGAAATTTATGGCACATTTTTAATTGTGCTTTGTAAATTTTACATCTGTGATCGACTAACCTGTTTGACATATGAGGAAAAATAATGGTAACTTGTTTGGCATAAAAATCACATTTTATTCTTTACCATTTGTACTATGTGTTTAGAGTATCTTGATATTGGATATAAAAGGGTGAGACTGGCTTTTTGACCCAGACTATATTTACAATATGCAAGTCCTGTTCAGTTAATGTTAGGGGATTGATTTACTTGAAAGCGCTGGACTTAAAGCTTTTACTCTCTCATTTTACCTCAGGCAGTTCTTAGTAACAGGAATTGCTGTAAATACTCTATGGCATCGTATATAATTAGTATAATGCTCTTTGTTTGACTCCTGAAGTCTTTGAAACAAAAGCATGAGCTAAGGCAGGCATATGGAAGAGCTGTAACTAGTATCAGGGGGTCAATTTAGATATTTAACATTATTTTAACCTAGTTTTAGTGTGCTCTGAATCTTCTGGCATGTGTGTGTATGTGTTTTAAATAGCCTCCACAGCAATGCTGAAATTGTTCTGAGTTGGCTGCTGAAGCTTTATTGGCTCCTTTGGAGTGAGTTTGATCTGGTTTTCCATGATACAGCCTGAGATGTGCAGAAAGCAACACGTGCTGCCTCCAGACCTGGTCCTGCACAGAGCATATCCTTATTCTGTCATCAGAACCTCCCAAAAAGGAAGAATCCTTCTCACATCTTCCCTCCTTCCCCAGGAGGAGGGCTCTCTCTAACCTTTTGGGGAGCGCTGGGAAAGGAGGTTGGGGGTGCTGGGGTGGAGAGGTGTTTCCATGCTCCTTCCTTGTTCTCTAGTAGCTCTGCTGCTCAAGCAGCGGAAAGAGTTGTAAGAAGGTCGTCAGGGCAGGAAGTGACCGTGACAAGGTGTTTATATTTTCCACTTGGAGATTTTTGTAAAAGCATGGGATAATGTAAGCACGAGAAAGGCATGAACTAATAGAAATAAGAAAAAGCAGAATGGAAATGGCAAGAATGGAGGAAAAGTTGAAACAACATCAGTAAGGGTGGCAGCGCCAAGCCCCAGATAGAGTGATGTGAGGTTGCTTCTGTGAGGGTGGCAGCTCTGCGTGGAGAGAGTCAGGTATGCCTCATCCACATGAGGGGAGGTCCTTCAGGAAGGATGGGGACATTAGGAGCAGGCGGGGAAATAAGTTAAATATGGCTCAAGGTCTCTGCCTCTTCATGTGTCTCTGACCTGCAAATGAGTAGTGATGGCTCATTGAAAGCTGTCGTGAGTTTTGGATCAGGACCGTTCCTGTGAGCATGTATCAAAGCTTCTTGCATCTCCTCTGCATGGATGCTGCAACAGTAGGCTCCAAAGCAGCCATTGCAATCTGTGGTTTCCACAGATTTTCTGTTTTTTTGAGTAAATGAGTCCAAACTGCAGGATACTGCTGTGCATGGCTGCCATACCACCCTGACAGCTGGATGTCCTCCTGACAGCTGGATGGACTTCGCACCGCAGAATGAGACACTTGGGTCCTCGTGTGGATTCAAGACTCACAGGCTTGCATGTTCACACCTGTGAAGATGAAGTTTAATTTCTCATATATGAATGACAGCTTAATCCCCTATGTCCCTCTTGGTTGCCAAGTAGAGCAAAACAACCAAGAATGTTAACCCCACATCAATCCATTTGCTAGAAGGATTTACTAGGGCTGATGGGCAGCTGGTGTCTTTGCAAGTGCAGCTCTATGGCATGCTGTGGGTGCCTCTCCAGGGACACACTGGGACACACTGGGACATACTGGGAGCAAGGTTGTCTGGATGCTCAAACGCTGCATTTTGAACCTTCTCAGTTTCAACAGTTTTGTCATTTCAACTCTTAGACTTAGGAGAGAATACTGTGTTAGGTTTTCAAAGGAGTAGTGCACAGCAGTGAAAGTGGTGGGGAGGAGAATCTGATCTCCAATTCAGAAAAGGACTGAAGCATACATATTTAAGTCAGTGTCAGAAGCTTCTCAAGCTTTAGCAGGGACTTCAGCTTGTACTTCAAGTAGATAAGTTTATGCTAATTGCAGTGCTGTATTTCTATGTGGATCCTTCTGGAAGCAAAACTTTTAGGAAATACTTTCTTCTCTCAGCAGATCCTGTCCTCCCACTACTTCTGTGGATTTTGTTTATTTATTTTTTCATGGACAGTGGGCAGAGGGACTCATGGTAAGGTACCTGGCAATGAAAATTACTGTCTGAATGTCATCCAAATTTAGTTATTCCAAAATGGACTAGGTAATTTCCTTTAACATTTTGTCCTTAATGCAAATGATCATTATACAATGAAAAAGTATTCTCCTCTAATGGAAAGTCATACTGAGGTTATGTCAGGAAATGCCTGACCACAAATGACGAAGCATCTCCCTTAATATAATGTACTAATACGCTATAATATCTTGAGCTGATTTTAATAATTCTTGCTTTTATTTGCCCATTCCAGGGAGAAGGGACTAAAAATCAGGGGGGTTTAGCCTGTTGTGCATGAATCCCTTGAGATCCATTAACTTACCATAAAGGCTTCACCAAAGGAGATCAAGACATCCCTTTATATCACATGGCAATCATAGATTTGATCTTCTGAAAGAGATCTTCATCTACACTGGACTTTTTTCTAGTCCACTGAATTCCTTCCACTCAGAATTATGCTTCTAAAACCATTTATGAAAGGTATTCTTGATTAAACTTATTCTTGTCCGTATCATCAGAGATAAGTCTTATTTAAGAAAAGGATATGTTTTTGCAGTCTAAATAACATCAGAATGCAAGAAAGAAAGCTGAAATGCCATAAAGGTTTCTCTGTTAGTAGTAAAAGATTCACAAAACTATCTTAAATTTAATGACTAATATTATGGGACTTCTTATTTGATACCAGTGCTATTTAATAGTTTATTTATAGCTAAGGTACAGAGAGGCTCCTTGTTTAAAAAGTTTAGTGAACATTTGTTTCCTAGTGATAAAAAAGAGATAAATTGAAACAGGGTAGTTTAAATGTTTAGATGACACCACTCAGACTTGTATTTGAAGATTACAAGTACAACCATGGGTTTGTTTTGGGTTTTTTGTGGGGTTTTGTTTGTTGGTTTATTTCAATCTTCTTACTAGTCTAATATATGCAAGAGTGCATCTGGAAGTTGTGCTCTTGGGAACCCACGAAAGAAGCATTTACAGGCTTCTCAAACAGATTTAATTTAGAAGAAAAAGGAAAATATTGATGCTCTTGAGAAAAAAAGGTTTTACAGTCTTTCTTGACTTTTACATATAAACAACGGTTTCCAAGACAGAAAATACAGAGATTTGATTAAACACTTGGCTGTCACATTTCAGTCTGTTCATGTTCAATTAAAAAATTCAGAGGGATTCTCTAGCATTATTATAATCTACTTTTTTAATATCTAGGCATTTATGTTATCAAATGACATCTGCTATGGCTTAATAACTGTGTCAAATGATTGTAATAGCTTTATTTTTGGTGAATTCTATGATAAAATGTTTCAGAGTTACAGCAGAAATATGATGAAAGACTTGTATTTCCTATTTCATACTTTATGGCAGACATTTTGCATTTATGTTTTCAGGTAGTACTCTGAAGTGACCCCCTTTCTTTCTTTTTTAATTATTGCTGATGTCAACAGTCTGTAAGTTCAGCAATATAGATTGCATGGATTTTCTCCATAACATCCACTGCTAAAAAGTGATTGTTATGAATCTAACTCTTCTTATCACTCAGTTTTGCTCTAAATTAGAGGTGTCTTGGTTGATCTTAAGTTAGCTACATAGCTAATATGTGACCCGTTTAAGTGAGAAAAATGGTGTGCTGCTTTTGTCAATGACAGATTTAGCATGGTCTGTCCCCTTGGGCAAATCGATAAATTGATTCTAAGTAACAGGAACCCAGTTAACCCTTCCTACAAAAGAAACTCGTTGGTTTGTTTGGTTTGTTTGGTTTTTTTTTTTTTCAATTTTTTTTTCTGCTGTCACTGTATGAATGAAGGCATCTGCTTTGAAGTCCTCAAAGAAGGGTGTTGGTTATGTCATTTTTTTTTAGGTCTTGAGCTTTGTGTATATACATTTTTCCTGTGTTTCATCCTGGGGGGTTAGTTTAGGAGGATTGTATCAAAATAAAGAGCCAGAATCATAGTTAGCTCTAGATTTTCTGATTTGTCTTGAGAAAGATAAACCTTGCATGAGCTTTTATCAAATTAAAGGAAGGATGTGTGTACATATAAGAAATATAAACCTTCACTGCTGAATACCAATATATGAATAAGTTGTCTCTAATCATCTTTTACTGATAAACATTTGTAACACTTTTCTAGTATAGTTCGAATCCTCACCTCTGTGTGGCAGAAATCCTTCAAAGTAAGGTTTTATATATCAGACACTTACTTTAATATGGCCCTTTGCTAGCACAGTACATGTAGCCTCAGAGAGGTTGTACTCTGTTGCACCAAAAGCCCAGGAAAAGCTTTCACAGTCTTTCAAAAACATGGTGCAGTAAATGTGAATACCACAAGCTCTTTAAAGGGGGAGAGTGACAGAACTGCTGTGTAAAGGCCTTTTGGCCCAATTCACCTCCTGTTGCACTCAAGAGAAGACCTTTGATTGTGTTCTGTATGGCAAATATAAGCCATTTTAATCAGTTGCATTGATTTAAGAAAAAACATGAATTCTCACTGATTCTCTACATAGACCTTCCTAGCTGATTTTCCTAGGCAGATTGCTACAGAAGTGGTGATGAACAGGAAAACCACTCTAATTGTTCGTAAGAATTACAGTTTTGGCATTTAATCATTAAATTAAAACAAAAACAAGCAGGACCATGCACTTTAGCTGATTTTTCAAAAAAAATTTGGCATTATATATATATGAACATATGTAAGGACACTCACAGGCAAGAAACCACAGTAGACTTACCAGTAGACAGATGACTATGGAAGAATTCCTCCTGGCAAGCTTTGACTGCATGTCAGTGTACTTTCTGTATGTTACAACTTCATGCAGCTGTAACTCTTCCTGCTGTCTGATACCAGCTGTTGGGATTTACAAGGAGTTTTACAAATAGAAGTGCAAGATGCAATTTTAAATTTTAGTGAGGACTAAATACTGTGGTGTGGTTAGCCAAAACTTGATAAAGGACTTGGTATGCAGAATGTTTTAAACAATAGGACATAATGAAACCAGCTTTGTCTTAATAACATGTTGCATTTTCAAGAATGTTGAGTTCCTTTGTAATTTTTCTTGTTTGTATTCTTTGTATTGTGTTGCTTATGTAAGTTCACAGCACACAGGTAAACACTATGAGTGGAACTGATGCAAAATTTTAACTCCATCCAAGAAGACGTTTAGACACATGCGAATGTCTTCAGATTTTACAAAATGTTAATCAAACTGTACTATACGTGTCTTGGTAAAGGAGCATGGTCTCCTAAGTTTTTGGTGGGCCAGTTTGTAGCAGACATCTTAAATATTTTCTGTAAATCCTTCTATTATGCAATAAAGTATATGAAGATTAATGCCCACAACATAAGCACACCTACAATCTTCTTTCATCTGAACTATGTATAGGAACGTAGATACATTCATTTTGTGTTCCCTGAAAATTTCTCTAATACCTGCATGCTATTAACATTGTCACCAAATCCTTAATGTGATAATCCGCACACCACAGGGGATGTGCACCTTTTAAGATCAACTACATGAAATTTTCAGAAATACAAATTATTTGACAAATCAAACTTAGAGTATAACTACAGTTAAAGTATAGGGAATATGAGTTTCATTTCAGTTTCTGTGTGCAATAAAATGTAAATTTGCACATACGTCTCCCATGCATGGTGTGTGGAATAAATTCTCATTTAATCTCCTTTCATGTCTGATGAACTCAAATGCAGAATTGTAAGTCTAAGATAAAGAAAGATTTCTTATCCTAGCCTGGTTTATTTAAATTATGAGCTAAAGATGGGAGTATGAATCTTGAAGTCATTTTGTAGTTAATGAAGCAGTTATAACTAAGATCTACCTTCAGCTGTTTGAATGGCCACAGGAATGTTAAAAATGTATACAATCATAGGAGTTTTCAGCAGAACATCTCATTTAAGTAAATTTTTCTTATCTCTGCTGCTTTCCCAAGCTAAAGGTTAATAATCCATTAATTTAACATTTCTGATTCTTTTTTTCTCAGGTACATAAAGAATTTAAAGAGGAAAGCCCAACTATCATTAAATACCACGTGGGGTTCATTCAGATACTTTTTTAATCTATAGTGGCATATCAAAAGATGTGAAAGTACTTGACAAGTCTGTCAAATTTGCTCTTGTGTGGGTGTCCTCAAGAGGGGGGAGGAAGAGTAATATTCACTCACTATATTCATGTCTGCAAATTGCACTGTCAACACATTTTCCAGGTGCAAATGATACGTATGGAAAGGAAAACTGTATACACAAAAACTAGTGGGAGTCTATGCCACTGGTGAGTTTTTTCATAGAATTACTGACCAAACAATGTCTAAGCCATAGGGATGGACACAGCATATTGCCTTGACAAATATTTTTCCTCCAGCTGACATTCAGAACTCTTTCTTCCAAGACTATTGGAGATCTAAGCCTGTAGCTAATACCCAGAGTAACAGACGTGTGGGACTCCATGTCTCATGACAGGTTAATTTTCAGTTCCTCATGGTTCTGTGTGTAAGACCTATCTTACAACCTTTGCCTTTGAGTTGTGGCTCTCCTAGCAGCTTCTGGGCCAATGACCTGGTAAACAAGACTGATCAGTGTGCTGCATCAGAGGGTGAGCAATAGCTACAATACTCTATTCCTAACTATTTCTAATTTTGCTGGACAATTTGCCCTGCCTTGCTGTCAGCATGTCTATAGATTTAACTGTACAGAAGGTAAAACCAGAAGCCATGTCTCTTATTTACCCTTTCTCTGGGCTGTGCTGAGGTGCCAATTGATTACAGCTACAGATAAAGTTTAGAAAACTTTGGAAGAACTTGATGTTAAAGGAAATGTCAACATATCAACTCTGTAAACCTCTAATGGCTTGACTGTCTTAAGGCTCCTTGTGATCCAAAAAGTCTTTGAGTGATTCTGTCTTGTGAATAAATAATGTGAATCTTAACTATGTCTATAATAATAGCTGATTAATCACCTAATTTCAAACTCCTAAATTTCCAGGCATACACTGCTTTTTTGAAGTGTTAATACGAGATTATTTACACTATTCTTGTGCTCGTTCAGTTTCCATTGAAAACTAAAATACATAAAAATTCTCAAATTCAAAGTTTTCATTTAGGGAAGAGGCCAAAACCCAAACATTGAACACATCTGTTTTCTTCTCACAAGCAGAGGAGTAAGAACCTGCTTTTGTGTTCCAAGCGGTGCACAGTGCTGTAACCAGAATTCAACCAAATTCTTGCCCATGACAATCCAAAGACTTGGGAGTTGTAGTCACAATGTCTAAAATGCAAGTGAGGCAAGGCTCAGAAGTTGCAGTAACATAACTTATGGGACCAACTGCTACAGCTGGGAAATCTGTTTTTTTAGAAAACTTACCTTCTAAGCTTTAGACAACATTAAATCAGACAGTGTTTGCTGGTGCTCCACTGAAAATAAATAGACATCCAGACACTGTCTCCTGCTTCTTGTCCACTTTTCCCTAAGTCAAAACCAGAATTCTTTGAAGTTTAATTTCTAGGGAACAACATTATTGTAGGGGATGAAATTCGGTTCTTAAACCTGAAGGGAAGCACAATATAACTTCATTTTTACTGGAACATAGACTTTATGACTTCATATACCACAGTGATTTGACATCCCATGGTGATATAATTACTATATGCATTACAGATCTGCAGGAAAAAAATAAAGCAATGATGCTACTATTTGTCAGATTTCCATAGGGGAAAATATCTTTGTCATCTGTTTCAGTTTGCAGGAGAAAAAGGAAAAAAAAATACTTTTAACAGTCTTTGCATGACATTAAGCTAAACTTCACAGTAAAAGAAAGATAATCTCCTTTATAAATTACTTCTGAATAAACCCTAATTCTAAAAGGAAGGAAAAAAATAGTTAGCAGTAGTATTTTATATCTATGGGATTTTTTAAAATTTCAATATACTTAGATTTTTAGACAGCATCTTACACTCAAAGATGAACTTGATCTGCTACCTCGGGCAACAACATAATCGGTGAGGCATAGTGTCTATCGTGTTTTCTCTATTTGTTTAATAATGTACATATCTACAGACCTAATTAGGTTTGGAAGCTCAGGTCCCTGCTGGGCCTTCTTGCAATCTCTGGGCATTTCCAAGAAGACAGTGTTACCTTGTACTATTTCCAGCATTCTGTCTTAATATTTTTATTTCAATTGCCTCCCTGTTTGCAGGAAAAATATAGTCAACAGAGTGATAAAACCCTGAATCCTTTTGATCCTGGCAATTTGATTACCATTTAAAATGAGGATTTCTTTATGACTGAAAAGTTCAAAGTTTGTCTTCTCCCTTTCAGCACTGCCTTATAGCAACATCCTAAGAGAATAAGACCTCCTTGGCATATATGAGATGCATCAGTAATAATCCTGTTTGCAGAAACTCTACGTTGGTGAAAAATGTCAACATTGAGACTGAGTGTGACAGTTTTACAGGTTCTTTTTATAAATTACATTTTTATGATCTTCTTTGTAAGATTATCCCAATGAACTGTTGACTCATTACTCTGTTTTCACTCCATTGTTTTTTCTGGTTTTGTTTTGCAATCCCCTGATTATACTTGACTCTTAAGAAAAGCTTTAGAGAATGCCCTGTATTTACAGTGTGAATTATGATTGTGCCAGTGTGCATAACAATTACATTATAAATATTTCCTCAGCCATTTGATAAAGACTCAAATTAAGAAGAATAATTACCATTACAATTACAATTATATACAATTACGCTATATTCAATTTAGTTTATCTCAAACCTCCTCTTGCCATTGTTGAAGAATGAGATTTTAGCTGACTATATTGGAAGTAAACATGTATTTTTCTGTCATTTATGACATACTTTTCTTAAATGAAGAGTTTTATCAGCATGTTTTCTCACTGGAAAATAATGCAGTTTAGGTTGTTCAACTACAAAGCAGCCTCCTAGGTGAAGATTTTTTTTTTTTTTTTTCCTTGAGTGAAGTTTACCTTCCTTTAGGTTAGAGAGACTGTTTGCTCCTAGCAATGCTTCCTAAAATATAAATAATTTATACCTGGGCATGCATAGTTAATTTGTACTTGAGCAGTAAGAGATTGGTCGTTGGATTGGCAAAACACAGCAGATGGTTTTCCAGAGGAGCACAGAGTCTTCCAGAACACTGAGTGAGGACCCAGTGTCTCTGAGAGGTAGCAGTGCAAAGACTTGGCCCTTATTTTGCGTAAATACTAGTAGGAAGCTAATCAGTATGTACCAAAATACCTCAGGAGGTAGAACAATTAAGATGTGCCAACTTTCTTTGTTTTCTTAGAACAAGTATGTATGTACCTGCTGTTCTCAAGAACTGCACATACATTGTCTTGCTTTGGAAGGATTCATTAGCCCTTTATTAAAAGAAAAAGAGAACAAGTGACTAGAAAAGAACAGTGTGTTTATTTTTCATTTCTTGTTAAGAAATTCTCTGTGGTTCTCCATTGCTGCTGCTTCTGACTCAACTGTGTACTGACTCAACCAAGTACTCAACTGTTAATAAGACCATGTTACCTGGTCACGTGTCTCTGAAATAGTACACAGTTTTTACTGACCAAAGAGGCTACCTGCAGCACAGTCTGTATGGTGCCATTGTTGTTTATAATGTATTTTATTTGGTATCTTCTTCATGTTGCCTACAAGTAGTCCCTTGGTAATTTAAGCATTCCTCACGCATGTTAAACAGTCGTATTAATTTGGGCTTTTCAGAGATTCTGAGACCAAATATTTTCATTTCTCTACAGACTTCAGGGAATTCTTGTCCTATTCCAGATAACACTCTGTTTTTAGAGTCTCTCTGCGTAGCTTTGTGTCTTAGATGTACATAATGCTGATCACTTGTTCTTTGGTATTCAATCCACAATCTGCCAGTGTACTTTGATTCCACAAAGGAGTAATAGCCTCTGATTTAGTCTCTTTCTCCCATGTAAGAAGTAACAGGACCAGAGGTAATGGCCTCAAGTTGTGCCAGGGGAGGTTTAGATTAGATATTAGGAAAAATTTCTTCACTGAAAGAATGGTCAGGCATTGAAATAGGTGGCCCAGGGAAGTGATGGAATCACCAACTCTGGGAGTGTTCAAAAGGCACATGGATATGACACTTGGGGATATGCTTTAGTGGTGAACATGGTAGTGCTGGGTTGAGTTGGACTTGATAATCTTAGAAGTCCTTTTCAACCTCAATGATTCTATCATTCTGTGACTAAAGGAAAGTCTTAAAATTTTAGAGATATGGATCATCTATATTTTTCAAGTTCCATAAAATTGTTATTTGTTTTAATATAGGATATGTATCTTTGATGATTAACACAGTTTTTGAAACAGGTCACAAATTTTATTTCCTCATCCTGTGTTAAACTCTGAAATCCAACACTGATGTTAGCTGGCTGAACAACAGCTACTCCCAGCACTTGAAAACAGAACCCATGGTATCTTAAAATGGGAACTACAGATCTTTTCTACTTATGGTCCAACTCACCTTTGTAAAGCAGGAGAGCAGTATTTATTTTTTGTATATGGACACTGCAAAAAGGTCAGTCAGAGCTGCACTACGATTTGGTTTTAAATAGTGACTGAGAAGAACATGTCAACGAAGATAAACTTACATTTGCATTTAGGTTAATGTACACTACTTGAATCTCATTATCATCTCTTTATGGGAAAAATGTCCATGGAAGGACACGAGGTATTAAGTGATAACCTGCTCGCTGTGGTTAGCAGCACTGAGCTGACCAACTGTGCAGCATGGCTCAAGGTAGCTGGCTGAGTTGAATGGTTGAACATGTTCCTGAGCAGGTCCTTGTGAAAATTGCTTGGAAAGTGTCCAATTTACTCTAATCAGGATAAAAACTGATGACTTACATCTCGCAGGTATATAGGAAAGAAATCTGAAATTACTCAAGTCACAGTTCTTCACATCAGTGTATGATTTGCAGGGATTTAACTTGGTCATAAACTGAGCAAAGTGCTGTGTATCTGCCCAAAAGCAAGTCGACTCCCATACCTTTAATGAAAACCTTAACTTTTAATATTATTTTTCATTAATTAGAAGTAGTAGCTTCAATCTTTTGGAGGAAAAACTGCAAGTAGAAGCAACATAACAGGTGGCACCTATTAGACCAAGGGAAAGTGCAAGATCTAAAGGACAGTGAACTTCAGTATAAGCACCAGTACTCTTCGAGGACATCTCATGGTGTAAGCCAGCAGTGTATGGACCTGCCAGTATCTCCAGAAAAACCCTCAAGCACCCTCTCCATCTGTGGACATGGGTGCTATAAGCAGAAGCAAGCAGCATGGTGCTCTTCCTCAGCCTACATGCCTAAACTCTCTTCTTAGCACAGTGAGAAATCACAACAAAATAAATACCATCATGAATTTTGAACTCTCTATATGACTTTTCAGCAAGTCACAACTTGAAAAACTATACCCCCAAGTGAACTGATTTTCCGTATATGTGTATAATTTTCATTAAATTGGACCTTGCATCTAGACTGAGACTAAACATTAAAACCCTTTCATTTTAGCCACGCTAACTACAAAAATAATGAACCTATTCTTTGTTATTTCCCACCATACCTGATATTTTCCTGGTAAAGACACGTAGCAATCACTTATCTTTGTTTAGTCATCCCGGGTAATACGTATAAAACCACTACTTTCCTTTCAGATCTGAGGTCATGTACAGCAGCTCTGTGCTGCACTGGGACACAGCTCCTCAGGGCAACTTGCACATTCATTGCAGAGAAAGGCCCAAGTTCAGCAGCAGGATTTACAAGCATACAAGTAAATGCACAGTGGGGACTTCTGACAGTAGAAAATTCTTAGGACTATCTCTGAGGTGAAAAGAAAATTAATTTAGTGGGTACAAAGAAGGAAGAAAAAAAAAAAAAACAAAACACCAAAAACCCCACAACAAACTAGGACAGCAAAGACTTACCTTAAAATACCCTGAACTGTCTGTCTATGGCATCCAAAGTTATTATTTCTTTTTTTTCCCCCAGGATCTTAGGTTTCAATCTTTTGTGTGTATGTACACATGAAAAGAAAGATATCTCTTCAGAAATTGTATCAGAAAGAACAAAAAACGTTTTTTTCCTCATATGGTTAAGCTGCCCTATTAATGTCAATTTTTAATTTTATCCTTTGGATTTCTTGTTAGCTGTACAACATGTCTAGATTATTTAATTATTATCTTTCAGCTTGTAGATGACATAAGATTTAAGAGCTTCTGCTGGGCTCTAGCAAGTTGTCGTTACATTTTGCCTGAAGCTGCTTTTGTATAAAATAATCTTTCCATAGTTAACATTCAAGATACTCTGCAGAGCATCTTAAGAAGACTTAAATGCTAAATAACTGTCACATAGCAAGTCTTAGTATTATTGCACTAAATTACATTGCAAGCAGTGTGATAAACAACATCATAATACTTTGACACATTCATCATTAATTATAACTGAAATCTAATCCCAACTGGATTTTCTTCAGTAATTATAACCACTAAAGCAAACATTAACATATATGGGGAAGGGAGGGTGGAGAAAAGAAGTCTTCCAAAAGCACAGCTGATATATCAAAATACTGAATAGCCTGACAGTCTTATTAGATTTTTATATGGAGTTTTCTACATATACGAGGAGATGAAATATCTGAAATACATTTGGAATTCATTATGTGAATAATTGTTTTGAAGGCAAAACTTGTCAGTGATCTGCTGGTTGTGTCATTTTAAGGTGGGATGTGACAATGCTGTATGACATTCCAGATTTCTGTTCTCTTACGTAGAAGACTAGTATTGAACTAAATTTAAAATCATGGAGCCCTCTGACCACCAAAATACTGTAAGGGTGGTATTTTGGCTTTCATACTACTATGCTTCCTTTATTTCCCTAAAAATTGTATATGGTATTTACAAATGACAACTCCACGTATCTTTTCTATCCAAATTCATGTTCGTTTTCCATTGGGAAACTTTCTGTTGTTGTGGAGCTTCTATTCTGTTAGTGCAAACTCTTTTCCTTTGGGCAGCAATGCTGTGTGCTGCTCAGCATTGCACTGTGGTACACCACCACAGCACCCTATTGGCTGAGCCAGAGCTTATGACAATTCAGTAAAGGTGAATTCCCTTTTTGCTTTCTTTGCTATCTTCCTAGGATTCTGTTTTTGCAAAGTATTTAATTATTTGTGCAGTATACGAAGCATACTTTTTCAAATGTCATTATTTTTCCTCTGTATATTACGAGTTCCCTGCATGCAAAGCTACTTGCTTTCTGCCATATTTAATTCTCTCTAGTAGTTAACAAGTCTAAATAGAAAATACTTTATTTGAAGTGATGTCGCCGGGTTTTCCTATTGGATATTTCTACTCATAGCCGATATCTTCACTGCCTATTATTTTACAAACATCAGTTACCTGGCTGCATGTACCTGGAATATCTCTAGAATGCACCTGAAACATCAAGTGGGAGAGCAAGTAGCTTCATTTCAGTCCTGGTTAGTCTTTTGTTGGTAAATAAACCATGAGAAAGTCTGCCCCAGTGGGCTTTTTACAGAAAACATGGTTAGTTTTCTGTGGTGGGGGAATGCAATTCAATGAAACTTGCATGCAATCATTTTGTGTTATACTTACTGGTATGCTCTCTGTAGCATTTACAAAAAACTCAATATATTTTCATCCAGGAGGATTACAGACTCATCGAGAGCTGAATTTTAAAAGTGCTTTTATTGACAAGAGGGAATAGATGACTTACAGTATTGGTGCATGTTGAGTTTTTCAAATGAGCATTTTGTATTATAATGTCAGAGTACAGTCTTTCTTTCTTAATGATTCTTTTATGTCTGGTATGATTGAGGCAGAGAGATTTTCTGTGCTCACGTTAGAAAAAGAGTTAATGGAGGTGGGTATTTCTATGTTTACTGTGTAAATCATACAGCTCTCAAGATCACCTTTTACTTCTGTGACAATTCATCTAAATAAAAGTATCTATTTATTCCTCACCACCATCACCAGAGACCCTCCTTACTGGAAGCACATGGAACTAGTCAATATCCCATACTGTCAGGCTGGTAGAATATGCATGGAAATTTATGAGAAAAAAAAAACTGTCAATAAGTACATTTCTTTTGCTCGTGTCTCAGTAAGTTCTTAATACAACTGATGCTGAGCAAGACAGTGTCACCTTAATTGCGTGTCAAATGGAACTGACTCGATCAGAGGAAAATCAAAAGGTATGACTGCAGGGTTTTCAGAGGTTCACAAGGTTATAAACTTGTGTATTTATGTTATTTTCATATGCAGTTTCAGAAAGTAAGAGCAGTTGATATTTTGACATATTCATTTACTGGATCCTTAGGAGGGGCAAAAACCTTCTGGGTCATGCAATCATCCTATTTGCTGTCAAAGACACCCACACTGTATAAACCTCTGTTTATACTGAGATTGTGTGCAGAATGAGTGGCACAACTTTGGCACAGGGGAAGGAGAATATGTTGGTTTTGGTTTGGTCCTGATACTCCTGTTGGAAACTGTTTCTATAATCTCATATCTTGCATGGACAAAAGACTTCTAATTTGCAGTCTGTATTACCTTGGGGTCAGTTTGGTCATTTATCCGCATTTTGTCCTGTAGCTGTTTTTACTTCCTGGTTATTACGTACCTTTTCCATCTCTAGACCTACCTGGCAATTCTATTTAACTATGAATTTCCATACCTCACTGAACTGAACACTTTCTGAAAACCTTTCCTTTCCTCTGATCATCATCTACAGTATACCACAGAAAATCTTATCAGATCTTTATTAATGGTGTTCCTATTTTTCTATCTGTAAGTCCTAGCATGATTTCCTATTTGTCGTGCTTATTGACTGGTAAATCTGATGTTTCGGATGACAGTCCTCCAGTTCATGGCAGAAGTTAATGTCAATAATCCCCAAGTGCATAATAGGGCTTATGCATGATGATGTACTTATCATACATTATAGCATATTATACATTTAATCTTGTTTCTGTTTTTAGGGCTTTCAACATTATCTGTTTCTTACTGCGCACAATATACAGTCCCATCTTTGGCACTGACAATATCCAGATTTCCCTTCAGCAGCCTATTTTGTCTTCACATTCCTACCTTTTATGCCAGGATCATTAGTGAAACTACTAAAAGAGATACTTGTCCCAAAAGCAGTGCCTGAGGAATTAAATGGCAAACCTTTTTTAGCTTAATAGTTTCCCTTTAAGCACAATTGCTGAGCCTACTGTAACCTGTTCTAATATTTCTTGTTCTGTAATAGTTTCTCATATGACACTAGAGTAATGTTTTACTGAAATCCATATAAATTAGCTCTGCATTTCCTTTACCTAGAAAAATAATGCACCCCTAAAATGGCAGCCTCTCTGGGTTTGATTTTCCATTGGCAAAATCCATCGGGCTTTTGAACATGCGTTTATTTACTCATTTCATTGTGCTTTCATTCAGAACTTGTTTTCAGGATGTACATAACACTGAGTTCAAGCTAACAGCTTTGTTGTTCTCTGGATCACTCTGTTTCCCTTTCTTCATTAGAAATATTGTGATTTCTGTTTTCCATTCCTGATTTGACGAATTTGCTTACTGGCCTGTGTTATTTGGCTTATGGAGTTTTTCATGCCAGTTTCTTGCAATTCTGGACCATAGTTCATCTCTCTGCCTGTATTCAAGCCCCTTAAAACCTTTGAAGTGAGTTTCCACATCAGCTGCAATACCTTCAGTTTTCCCACTTTCCACATACTTTCAGCCATGAGTCACCCTGTCCTGTCCTATGTTTTTCACCAGTCCTTGTTAAAATCTGAATCAGAGTACTCAGTTAGTATTCAGGCTTTTCTTTCAACTCTTTTCTTCTTGAATAATGATCATAATACTTTTTATTTATAGTCTTTATTTTGTTATATTTGTATGTTATTATATATCATTAATATTTTCTTTTGATTTTGTATAAAGAATAGCTTGCTGTTCAGTTTGATTTGTTTTGTCAGGGCTTGGCTCCTGACACTTTAGCCCTGTGCTTTCTATTTTTCCAACAATAGCTTCCTTCCCTGAGCAGTACTTTTTCTGATTTCATGTCAGCTTTCATAAACAATGCTAAAATCTCTTGTAAGGGGTTTTTTTAAATGGATGTTATTGCTGGAGGCTTTCTCTAAAAGTTCATTTTCTTTATTTCTTTCATACTTTTGGGATGTAAATTCCATACATTTTTGAATCTCAGCTTCAAGTAACTTTAAGTCTCCTCTATATGTAAATATCTGATGATTTTGGTTCAGTTTTCCTGACAAAGTAACTTCATTAATGTCTCATTTGGCCTCAGTCACATTCAAAACCACATTTGAGGTTGCTTATGTGTCTGTGCCATGTAAACTTGTAATCCCTCTAACCAGGATTTCTATCAGTCGTCCATTGTGTATTGTATAAATGTTTGTAATAGCCATTTTTGCAGTAGAAGGTTTTTTTGGGTTTGGCTCTGATATTAAGTAATAATTGAACTCAACCATTTCCATTATCTTGGTTTTGCTTGAAGAAAATTTAAGGTAACATTCATTCCTGTGAGAGTGATAGAAAAGTATCTGTTGGACAGCTTTTTTCCCCTCATACCTACATAACCTATAGCAGAATCTCAGCAACTAGTCCTTCTTATTTTGAGCACCTTGCCAAAGACATTCAAATTCAAAACATTTCTGTTTTCTTCACCAGTGTCTCTCTTACATTTATATGTTTTCTTTAGCACATTTTCTATTTATAATTGTTTTTCTACCACATATTAATGTGGTAGTGTCCTACAGAGGCTCTAATCCCTCCATTTTGTAGCCCACATATTTTGTCTTAGCATATAAACATCTCTGCTTTTTTCACCCACTCATTATCCTGTTTTCTATTTGGATGAAAGCTGGGATGATATTACTTACATAACAAATGCTTCTATGGATATTAAGCCTTTTATTTCTATGCAAGCCTTTTATTTTTATTTCACACTTCTGCTGTTTCTTTACCCTGCTGTCTCCTCAGCTACCTGCCTCATGCTCTCTTCTGTCAAAGCCAGGGATTGGAATCATCTCCCTATGCTCCCTACTTCAAGCATCAGCAATGCTGGGTAACATACCAGAATTTTCCTGAGTTCTTGAAGGAATATTTAGTTAAGATGATCCTTTCTTCTGGATTTGGATAACTGGAAGACCTCCAGAACTTCCTTCAGTTACTGACCTTATCAATGCAGATCCAGGACACCTGTGAAAGCTAAAGCAGGTACCATTGATTATAACATGAACACAAGATATTCCCAGGGTCTCTATCACTGCACTCCTGTTGAAGAGGAGACGCAGTTACATGGAAAGGGTTGTTGGCTTTCTGCAGTATAAGCTGCAAACTACTTATTAAAGTGAGAAGTTAGGAATACTTGCTAATTCAGTATTAATACTGTGGGCTCAATTTTCTGGAGATTTCATAGCTCCCAATATCCAGCCATGGTTGGAAAATCAGTTAGAGTTGGTCCTTGGAAAGAAAAGTTATTTACTTCTTCAACTTTCCTTGTCACCCAGATGCTACTTGTTGACCTCACAGGGTAGTGTGAAGTCTTAGAAAGCCTCACAACTATGCTGAAAAATGAAAGAAAAACATTAGAAGAAATTTGCATATTATAGTCCCAAAGTGGAAAATTATCTTGATAGGTTTTGCAGTAAACCAGTTAATTACCAGGATGCACCTGCTTTAGTGAAGCTGATCTTTTTATGTATTTTTTTTTTTTCAAGCATGAGAATAGAGCAGAAACAGTAAGGTTTTTCCGTTTGAGTTTTGAATTATATTTTTTTGTAGCTGCATCAGAAAAATATAGATATTTCTTTTTAGTTGGAAAGCTATTAGGATAAGCAGCTATGGAGTAAGATGAAAAAAATCTCTATTTCTTTTTACTTTTTTAACTTCCTGCCTTCCAGGAAAAAAAAATTCTATTAAGAACCTTTACTTCCAACTTCTTTTTATTTTTTTGTGGTATCACTATCATAGAATCATAAAATCATTTAGGTTGGAAAATATTTTTAACATCGTTGAGTACAACCAGTAATGCAGCACTGCCAAGTATACCACTGAACCATGTCGATCAGTGCCACATCTACATATCTCTTAAATACCTCCAAGGATGGTGACTCCACCACAGCAGCAGCCTGAGCCAATACTTGACAATCCATTCCATGAAGAAATTTTTCCTAATAGCCAGTCTAAATCTCCTCTGGTGCAACTTGAATCTGTTTGCCCTTGTCCTGTTGCTTGTTACTTGGGAGAAGAGACTGACCCCCACCTGGCTACAGCCTCCTTTCAGGGAGTTGTAGAGACCAGTAAGGCTCCCCCTGAACCTCCTTTTCTTCAGGCTAAACAACCCCAGCTCCTTCCCTTTTCTGCTGGGCTGCTTTCCAACCACTGTCCCCCATCTTGTAGCACTGCCTAGGGTTGTTGTGACCCAAGGACCTGGCACTTTGCCCTGTTAAATCTCATACAATTGGCCTGTAAAGATACCTCATGTTCATGAGAACACTTTGAGCCTCTGTCTTGCTGATAGTACCAACATTTGGAGTTCATTAAGTTAATTTTCAGGTTGCCATGAAGGAAGAGCACATCTTCCCCACATGGTGGCTCAACACAGATTGGTTTAATGTGACTGGCTTAATTCACAGCTCCCATTGCATTCTGCTAGTCTTGGGTATACATTTCCTCTGAAAATTACATCTGGAAAGAATTTTTATTGCTAGAGAAAGAAGCTTTCTGGATGATGTCAAAGAAGTCTTTTCACACACACACCCCAGCTGAGGAAATAAAGTGCTCAGAAGGGTTGCTGAATTCACTTTTATCTGCAGTGGAAATAAAGCTTATGCATTGCACTAACCCGTGCTTTGAGGCACAGACCTTTCTACAGAATGGAGACCACCCATTGGAAAGCAATCATAGGGATTTTTCTCCATCATCTGAGGATACGTTACTGCTAACTTTACCTAAGGTCACTGATCTGGGTCTGCCTCACTGGCACACATCATTAGATAGTGGTATTTTTAGGTGCAGATTTTTAAGAATGAATTCATGTTCAAGTGGAGCCTTTTTGTCTGCCAATTTTTAAATTGTATTTAAATCTTTAGCAGGTCATTACAAAGTTATTCATTATCCCCAAATGTACCTGTTTAAGGATGAAAGATGACATCTCAATCTTCATGAGGAAATAAATCTGTTTATACTGAACATGGACAAATTATTACAGCTGGTCAGATTCTTGCATGTGAAAAATTTACTTCCAGAATGTCTTTCATCCTCTTCTACCTCTTAAGGAGAAAATCAAAGAAAGGGTTTTGAATTTTTGTGAATGATTCACTACTCATAACTGATCAGTGAACAGTTTATGCAAATACACTTTGCAAATTGCTCACTTTAACTATTACTTGGGGTTATATCAGGATATTGCCTTCCTATGGGAAGCAGAGGTGTGAACATTTGAATTATTGATCTATAATCATGGGAGTGTAATGCATTATAAATGGTAAACACTCAGACAGATACAGAAATCATTTGCAATACACTTGCTCACACTGAATTGCTCCTTAATGGAGTTCTTGTTGACATTAATAAGTTACAAGTTAAGATGAATGAGTATAAATTGCAAGCTAACTAGCTGATAGTTGAACATATTATTCTTTGGGACCAGTTAACCAGCAATCCTCATGTTCCTAAAGACCTAAATTTAATATACCTCAAGGAAATATCCCTTTTCAGGATGGAATTTAAAAGAGAAAGATTATTATGTTTCTCCCCCACTGCCATAGCAATGCAATGAAAACATATTGGCCTATTTTGTGAATTTGGAAGGGAACCTTTGGCCAGTGACATGCAATGCATTGGTTGTTTTGTGACCAATGGCTTCTGGTGAGGAAACAAAAAAGTAGTTTTATTATTATTTTACTTTAGAGGGTCCTTGTAGGGGTGAATAGGGTGTGTATGTTATCCCTGAGATATAACTCATTCATTGTTTTGTGATTTAAATGTTTGTAGGCAAAGCTCTTGTATATTTTTTTTAGATATATTGTAAACTATTAATTGTAACAATTATATTAGTAGAAGAAATCCAATTGTATTTAAAAATTGCATATAGCTGAAAGTAATTGTGATGCATATTGTAAGACGTGTGATTCCTACCAAAAGGCAGAGTCCTGAGGAGCTGATAATCTGCAAAATCAGAATGTGTCATTCAGACCAATTTGAGTAACAGACTCAAGGATTGCTAATCTTTTTGGTGCAAAAGGGGAAGATTATTATAGATATACATAGGATCAAATAGAAGTTCATCAAATAATACATAATGGAAGAGATGTACAGGGACATTGGAGAAATAAATATGGATTGACTTATTAATTCAATTTTCTCCTCCACAAGCAGTTTTTAGGGCGCTGGATCTCCTTTCATTGTAGGAGAAACAATCATTGCTCATGCTCATGTAATATAACACTAATAGAGGTAGAAAGGAGTTGCTGATGTGGTGAGAGTAGGTGTGTTATTCCGAGATCTGTAACTTATTACTGCCCTCCTACCATTTAAACTCTTGGCTAACTGTAGCATGCTCCTGTACAGGCAATTGCACAAAAGTTAGATTATTATGAAAGGATAGTTTTATGTTAGCATATATGTCTGTTACAACAGGCTATCTCCTAATTTTATTTACTTGCTTCACTGGCATCCACTGTGTGAAACAAAGACATTTAGTCAAAATGATGTGTGTATCTGAGGTTAGTGGTCTGTGGATCATGTACTGTTCCAAAGAATTTACTAGTGGAGGATCAAAAAGCCCACAGGAAAATGCTTAGTCTTAAGAGATGCTCCCTTAAAGTTCAGCTGTTGGTGTTAATGTGACCAGGGTTTCACCCAGTTAAGAAAGTGACTAACATGGACAAGTAACAAATTGCTAAAATTGCAGAGTATCATCTGTGGGAGACAAAATTGGACAAGGGGATCATGTCCTCTGGAGAGACATAAACACCCTGGAAAGGTACCTGAGGACTTTGTCTCAGGGAGAGCTGATAGAAGTTCTAAAGAGCAGGACAGGGCCCTAAAGGTTTCGTAGCCTAGTAATGATATGTTTTAAGTTAAAGAAAAGCAGAACAAATATAGCTCCTTTTGCAAATGTTGGTTTTTGATGTTAGAAAGCAGTGAGACTAATTAAAATCTGTTCCCCTGCTAATATCAGAGATGGCAATTACTAACCTAAGAACATGAATATGACTGAAAACAGTCTGTTCCTACAACCATAACATTGACTCTGTATACCCTTGGTGCTATTGTCATTCCATAAAATTTCACTTTAGAATAAACAAGCAAATGTATAAAATATAAAAATTGAATTTGCCAAGACAGTTGCTTCATGTGGCAGCGATATGGAATATCTCTATGAGCTGAAAAATAGTATCTGAATGAACTACTTTTAAATGCATACCAAGAGCCTCTCTGTATTGTTGTACTTTTTAATTAGATGAAAATAAATGAATTGAAAAGATGAAAGGAACTCATGTAACATCTCACTTCAAAGGACAGCTCCACTCTTGAGGAGTGTTTTAAAAAAAAGGAAAAAGAAAAGAAAAGCAGCTTATTCAAGAAATATGCATTCTCTATGGATTTGGTTTTTCTTTTACCTGCTTTAGAATCTCAGGAATGACTTCTGTTCATTTGACCTAAATGGAGTTGTTACCCCAGTGTAAAGGAGAGTGGCAGTGGGCTGACAGTGATGTTCTCCCCCACCCTCCTTCATTGCACTTGCATTGACTCAGCAATGCTCTCAAATGAGCAGGATTATTTTTGACCTTGTGATGGGATTTTTATCAAAGTTTCAGTGCTCTGGGCTGTGTCATGGACACAAATTGCGCATGTGCAGAAGTTCCTTAGCTGCCTCCCAAGATGAGAAGTAGAACACCAACCCCCTCGAGTGTATATATATCAGTGCATGCAGCCTAGGGAACCAACAGGAGGAACTGGAGCTCCATACCCAGTCAGAAAGTTATGATATCATAGGAATAACTTAAACATGGGGGGACAACTGGCATGCATGGAGCATTGTGATAGATGGTTATAGGCTCTTTCAGAAAGACAGGCAGGAAAGGAGGAAGAGTCACACTCTAAGTTAAAGAGAACCTTGCATAGTATAGAAGTCAACTACAGATGATGGAAGCTCTGTCTAATGACTGGCTCAAGATGAAAGGTGTCATCTCCAAGGAAGATCTTACAGTAGGCGTCTGCTACTGACCTCCAAACCAGGGTGATAAGTCCAACGAAGCGGTATCTGTGTAGTTTAAGCAAACTTAACCAAATCAATAGAATGGGTGACTTCAGCTACCCAAACAGTTATTGAAGAACAATACAGCAGCTCACATATGATCTATCAAGTGTCTGGAATGTGCGAAGGACTACTTTCTCATACATATATCTAGTGGGTTGACCCTGGCCAACTCTAAGGCCGCTCTATCACCCTCCCTCTGCAACTGGACAGAGAAGAGAGAGAGGGAAAAAAAACAAACAGCTAAGGATTCATGAGTAGAGATAAGAGCTAGGAGAGGTCACTTACTGATTACCTTTACGGGCAAAACAGACTCAAAGTGAGGATAGTACTTATATTTATTGCTAAAAGGATAAGAGCCAAAGAGCGAGAAATAAAACAGTCTTAAAAACACCTTTCCCCCAACCCTCCTTCCTTCCGTGTTCTCCCTCCTCCCACACAGCGGTGCAGGGGGACGGGGAATGGGGGTTATGGTCAGTTGTTGTTTTTGCTAATGCTCAGGGAGAGGAGTCCTTCCCCTGCTCCCGTGGGGTCCCTCCCACGGGAGACAGTCCTTGATGGACCTCTCCGGCATGAGTCCATCCCTTGGGCAGCAGTTCTTCCCAAACTCCTGTCCTGTGGGTCACTTCTCCATGGGGTGCAGTCCTTCACAAATGAGCTGTACCCATGTGGGTCCCCCACAGGGCCACAAGTCCTACCCAGGAAAAACCTGCTCCAGGGTGGGCTTCCCTCTCCACAGGCTGCAGGTCTCTGGCAGGACCCTGCTCCATCTTGGACCTCCCACAAGGTAACAACCTCCTTCATGCATCCGCCTGCTCCAGCATGGGCTCCTCCATGGGCTGCACGGGGGTCTTTGCACCCCGATGGTCCCCCATGGGCTGCAGGGGCACAGCTTCCCCACCATGGTCTGCACCACGGGCTGCAGGACCTCAGCTCCAGCACCTGGAGCACCTCCTGCCCCTCCTTCTGCACTGACCTTGGTGTCTGCATTGCTGTTCACATGTTCTCACTCTGCTCTTCCCTGGCTGGAATTTCTTCTGTGCAACACTCTTGTGTTCTTAAATATGTTATCACAGAGGCTATTGCTCCTAATTGGCTCAGTCGTGGCCAGCAGCAGGAAGTCCATCCTGGAGCCATCTGGCATTGGCTCCATGGGACAGGGGAAGCTTCTAGCAGCTTCTAACAGAAGACACCCCTATAGCTCCCCTGCTACCAAAACTCAGCCACAGAAACCCACTACAGTATATTAGATGTGTCAGCTAGGAGTGAAGCTGGATTTGCTACACACAAACCAAGAAAATGTGCTTTGCAATATCTCAGTTAGTGACAGCCTTGGCCCCAGTGATTACAATATTGTGGAGTTTGGGATCCTGCTGAGCATTCTGCAGGTGAGTAGTAAGACTAAAGTTTTAGATTTTAAAGGGAAACTTTATCACCGTATTCCAGTATTTGAAGGGTGTCTACAAGGGTGGAGATTCTTTTTACAAGGATTCACATGGAAAAGAAGAGGCATAATGGGTACAAGTTAATCCTGGGGAGATTCTGATTGGACACAAGAGGAAGATTTTTCAGAATGAAAGCAATCAGCCATTGGAATAATCACCCCAGGGAAGTGGTAGATTCCCCAGCATTGCCTGCTTTAAAGATTCAGATGGACAGGGTGTTGGGCCATCTTGTCTAGACTATGCTTTTGCCCAGAAAACTTAGACCAGATGATTCTTGAGGTTCCCTCAAACATGGTATTCTATGATTCTGTGATTCTATGCACAGTGGCTCTGTGCCTGTATTTACTTTATCTGGACAAATGAATTGGAAAAAAAACCAAACAAAAAACGCACCCAAACAACTGAACCACTCATCTGCCTGCTAGCAATTCAGCCTTCCCAGAATCTAGCAGCAGGTACTCCCTCCCAAAAACCTAAAAACCATATCTTGTACACTTTCCATATACAGAATAGCTGAATAGCTTATGTTATGCAAGGTATTTCACCACCTCAGCATTGGTTGATTGGTCTTGAGGGTCTTTCTGGGCTCCTGACTTAAGTCAGTGCTGTCCAACACCAGGGTAATATTTTTGCCTTCCACCAATTTTAGCTCTAAGTCCTCTCTTTAAACATGAGTTGTTTTTATAGATCCTAGGCACTTTATTTCCAATCACATCTGTCCAGGCCAAGATTTTTGTCATCATATTTCCATATAAAGGTTACCTGGCTAAGAAGAGGATGACTTTAATCTAGCCAAGATATCACCATTTCCTTTCATGTTTCAGTTGTCCTGCAGTCTGGGATGATGACTTTAGAAAATAGCATTTCTATGCAGAAGTTTAACAGAGAAGTGTCACATCAAGCAGTTGAACAAGAATTCAAGGAAAGACAAACCTATCTCCATCCCTAGTAAGATCCTAAAGGCAGGACTGCTCTCTGTAAAGCAATAGTTTTCTTTTGTGACTCAAAAATTTTTGCTTCTAGAAGCCGAAGTCCTGTGTGACTTGGAAAAGGAGAGCAGCTCATCAGCATCATAACTCCTTGATAGATTTTAGGCAGGCTGCTCTGTTTTTTGCTATACCATGAGTTGTTTAACCAGTTTGTCTGATAGCAATTTGATGTGAAATGCTATTAGCATTTCACAAACACAATCAGCTAAGCAATTGAGCTTATCCCAGACGTGATTAAGTGAGATCAATTATAATAAGATCTAGATAAGAGAGGTAAGCTTCTTGTTTCTTGGGTTGGTATTCTGCAGTATTAGCTTTCGTAAGTATCCTTTATACATCATCAGCTGTAAAACCTTGATTACTACAGGAAATGGCTTCTAGACCAGCATTCAAATGAACATCATCCTAAACTGATTATTCTAACACTGAGACTGCCATAGAGTGGGGAAACAGTTTATTTGAAGTATCAATTGCACCAAACAGAAAAGTAACCATTGAAACCAATGTTTTGCAGTGCAAGAAGCATGTCTGTTTCCAGTCTTAAATACGGTTAAATATTCTGACAGCTCTTTGTGTCACAAGAAGGGAATAGCTGCCTTTAGCATCATGTTTTGCCATGGCACTATTGCTATAACACTTAAGGCTTAATTTGCTAAATATCAGAATTTATAGATGATTCCTGAAAATTTTGACATGAAGTTGCTCATCAGCAATATGTGAGAGTCAAGTCACTGGGAATATTATATATATTATATTTAATATATACTTATTATAGGAATAAGAAATATTCATACTTTTTTAATCAGAAATGGAAAACTGGTAATATATGAAAAGAAGGGGCCATATGAACAAACAAAATACAAGAGGAATGTTGTGAAATAGTCCATGTCTCAATTGTAGAAAGAGAGACGTGCCCATATCTTTGAGCAAATATTTTTAGCATTATTTTCAATTCTTTTGTGGCTTCTGGTTATTGCAATGGAGCTCCAAGGAGGCATTTTTTTTCTGATAGAGAAAGACTAAATAACATGAGTCTGCCAAAACAATGCAGGATGCATATACTGCCAGAACAGTTGTGCTGTTCTGGAGCATAAGGTTTGACCAAACCCCCAGAGCTGTGTTTGCTTGCTTTTTTTCTTTTTGGTGGTTTGTTTGTTTGTTTGTTTGTCTTTGGTTTTTTTTTTTTTTTATTGTGGTTTTTGTTTGGTTTTGGTTTGTTGTTTTGTTTTTTTTTTTTTAAATGGAAAGTGATTCCTAAGCTCTCAACTATTTCCATAAAAATCTTTAAGATCTCAAAGGAGTGACATGGTTCATACATCTCTCCTATTGTGTAGCAATGGATGTACTGTAGTTGTCTGCTTAGTTAATAATCATATCTAATGAACAGAAATACAATTTTTGCCTTCCCTTTTACTATAGGTAAGATTTGGAGGTCTTTGACAATCTAGGCTGGCACCTTTGTTGCCCTTTCAAGAGCTCTTCTACTTTGATACTGATAAGGTTGTTGAGGATTGTGTAGTCTTCTTGATGGGCTCAGCGCCAGTGTCTCTGCTCTGGTCTAGTTCCTATTGTTTTATTTGCTTTGCTGGCCATTGCAACTAACGGAGCAGGCAGGTCAATTCTCCCTCATGATCCTCTCTGTAATCTCTGCTGGCAGACTTGTGGGACCACTGTGATGTTTCCTGGCAACCAGTGCAAGTTTTTAATGTTTTTCTTTATTTAACTTCAAATCAACTGTTAGCCTCTGCTGTATCTTTTCTTCCTCCTCCTTCCACGTTTTTTATGGCTTTTTGGATAGAGTAATGCTTCCCTCCCTGGTCCACAGGTCTCTGTAAAAATATTCCTGGTGGTAGGTCTCTTTCATCACAAGTGGTCATTTTACATTTTATCACTGGCAATCTGTGAGATTTCTTCCTTGAAGTTCAGGAGCACTTGTTTATTGTTGGTAGGCAAGATTGAAAAATTCCTAGGATGGATTCTTTGGCCTATGCTATATTAAAATATGTGAACAGGAGTTGTCTCTCTTGTGCCATTCATCCCTGTAGCAGCCCACCACTTTTCTCTTATCACTTGGTTTATAATTATTTGATGTGTCTATCTGTTTTCTTTCATCACAGCTGAACATATTATCAGATATACACAATACTATTACATTTTCTTTTGGTGTGAACTTTTTAACCAAATATTTTGGAAGCTTTAGATATCTTTCACCTGATGTTATCACTTGCAGTGTTTAAACTATTTGATAACTACAGAAAAATAAAATCGAAATAGGAAAAATTACGGTGGAAGTGAAAGCTGTTATGCTATTCTATTGAAGTTTATTTTAGTAAAGAAAAAGCTTTTGAATTCTGAATTTTGACTTTCTGAATTTTGAATTTTTCATCTTTTACCCTTTTCACAATATATAATTAATTGTGTTGCGAAAAGCTTTTAATATGCATTATGAAAAATTATGCATTAAAAGAAAAAATAATCCCCTGTTTTCTGGTCTAAAATGTGTATGTAAACTGTTTTATTCAAGAGTGCCTCTGTTTTGTTCTATCTTGTCCAGTCGTTCTTCAATGTGGATATCATCAGACCTTTCTGAGAAAGGCACAAGGAACACCAGGTCCCTGTGAAAGAGACCCTGTGAACTCTTCATGGTCAGAGTTTAAAATTAAACTTGAACCATGAGGTTTGGGGCTGTTCTTGTTGGACTCACTTCCAACCATTAACTGTTACAATTTTGGAGACAACTCCTTCCTTCTTACAGACTTACTGTGATCTCAGGTTCAGTCTTACATGGTATTGAGCTCCTTACAGTTCCGACTTGATCAGTTGTCTTCATTATTCTGTGTTCTTTGTGGTGATGCAAGATGAATGGTCACTCTTTAAAACTTCTCGTGGACTGTGGTGCACACAAAGGCTAAATGGAATATATTTTGATACTTGGAGCTCCCTTCTGATCCCTTGAATGCTCTTGTGCACCACTTCCTGAATACAATCTCTCCTTGTAGCTGCACCTTCTTCTCTTGAACTGTGACTGCAGTAGTTCATAAAATCTGACAGTTTTGCTTCCATTTGGTGTTTCCTTTAAAAGATGATGGTAGGGAATGCAACTTTTCCCCGATTCTTGTATAGTGCTCTTGTTACAGGTCAGTTACAAATTAATTTCCAGGAAGAGCACACAGAAGACATAACTGTTAACCATTACTTTAAAAATCAAAACCCCACAAGTAGCCCATTCAGGGGGAAATTATAACTTTCTGTGCGCAAGCAACTGTTCATATGAACCTCTATATCTTTGAAGAACATATTTTTTCTTCGCAGGACACTACAAGACTGGAAAATGAATCCCTAAGGGAAGAGTTCCCACTCTGCAACTTAGAGTCACTGAATATAAAATAGTAACTCTTAAAATAGACTTAAAGTCTGTACCATAGCTGCATGTTTTGTTTACTGTGCTCATTCATTCCATTCTTTAGGTTTGAAGATGGCACGGTCTCTTTTCTTGATATCATTGCTCTGAAACATGGATTTGATGTTCTGGAAAAACTCACAGGTCAGTTAATATAACTCTAATACTGAAAACTGAAGTTCCAGATTTATATACATTTATATCTATTTCTTATGGCTGAGCTTAATTTTCATTTCTAGTTTTACTACCCACATTCATCATTGCAAAGAAGAGACTTCAGTGTAACTGAATTACTCCTCATATTGGATTATTCTAGCCTGGTTTAAGAAAAAAAAAAAAGTTATTCAGGCTGTTCTGGATGTGTAAGACTTGAGAACATCGAGCATTTCTAGTCTGCCTCACACTCACAAAGATGCAATAGGAAAGTAACAGTAGAAAGTAGTGTGTGGCTGAAAGTCGCTGAGTGTCTTGCACTGTTCGATATCTTTGAAGCCCTTAACATGTAGCTAAGACTAAAGTCCCAAATAAAACTTTAAGCTGATCTTCGGGCCAGAACCTCTATGTGAAGAGCGACACTCGTGCCTTGTTTACTTCAGGGTAGCCTCCTGCTTGTCTGACTCGGCACCCCAAAAGCCTCTCTGTGTTTGCTGCCATGTGGCAGTGATTCTCCTGAAAACGGTAGGAGATGACACCTGGCCAGGGAATCTTGCACCAATGGCGATGCAGCAGGCTTGCATCATGGCATGTTTTCACATGTGGAATGTGCCAGCCTGTTCCTGAATGTGTTTCAGACTCGGGTATGTGCACACTTAATGGGTGAAGTCTGAACCTCCCATTTCCAGTGCACTCCTTGATTTCCTATATAAAAGCCTAAAGTGGATCCTGATGTAAAAGAGGCATGAGCGCAGAGAGACACTATGTACTTTTCCAGTTAGTATAATTTTAGCTAGTGTCTGTGGTTTATTGTCATGATTTATCTGAAGGATTCTAGTTTCTTCCTCACAGTGCAAGCCTTCTGCAAGGAGTATTATGTTAGATTCTTCAGGTCTCATTCATGTGGAAATCAACAGCAGTTTTCATACACTTCAATAGGAGCTCCAACAAGTATGAATGTGGCTCTACATGGAGACCAGGGATCAGAAACCAGCCTTTAGTACATGTTCTTATGGTATAGAATGCTGCTGAAAAGTGTGCAATTTTAAACAAGCACGTTCCTCTGTGGACATTGGTTTAATGTATAGGAGCGTTGCCTGCCATAAACATGAGAGTTGATGATAGCATCTCCTCTATTGCATTTCTTATCTATCTAAACCTCCTATTGGTACCTATTTCAGGTAAACAATTGAAAAATCTCTTAATACTAGGTTGAGAGGAACACTTAGCACTGAACCTGAATAAACTGGATATCGCTGGAGGACAGGGTAGAAGACAGGCGTGAATAAATAGTATGTTGAGACCTTTCAGTTGCCAAAAGTGTGAATTTGGCTTCAAATTTTCATATTTATAATCCTTTCATAAAACATTGAAAAATATTTTAGGAATATTTCTATTTTCAATCTAAAAATGCATTTTTTCCCACTGTACTAAAATGTAGAAAAATAAGGAAAGATGAGATAAACTTAGACAAGAAGAAACCTGTATGGAGGAGAAATTTGAAAAATTAAATAACAAATGGTTTGACAAATGTTGGACTTTTAAAACTTCCGCACTGCTGGTGTAGTCTGGATACTTTTGTTGGTCAGATTCTGGAGTGCCACACTGAAAAAGCAGAAGCAACAGCACTGCCTCTTTACAGCTACAAGAGACCAGAGTAACTTACAGACATCCATAGTGGAAGAAAAAAAATTGAATTCTGTAAAGGCTTTTAATCACCACATGATCCAAGAATTTCCCACAACGTCAGGCTAGTACCACACCATTATCCATGACCTAAGATGAGTTAAACTTGTGTTCCAGATAAGTAGAAACTTTCAAAGTCTTCATGATAAAACTTATGTGATTATGCTTACATGTATGTGCATGTAAGTACATTTCCATGTAATGTGTTTTAATCATACAGAAGGGAGATCAAACAAGCCACACAAAGGTGGTAGTAAAATGTGGCATTGACTATAGCCATGTCTGGGGTTTTCCACCATAAAATACATTTTGTGTACTCACTTTTCAAAGCTTATGTGAGGGGTGACTGCGGTGCTGCAGCTTTCTCAGCCCTGTCATGTCTCTTCTCTGGCCCTTCCCTGCTGGCTGTGAGACCAAGGCTGTGGGGGCCCTGCCATGTAGCACCACTGCCTACAAAGGGGTCTGTGCTGTCCAAGGCAGTTTATTTGCCTGTCCAAACATTCAGGTCTTCAATTTGCATGGGCACTGAATATATCTGTGCCTGGCACAACTGATGCAACAACAAATTCAGGGCTTTGCAGATGCCATTTTCCCCTCACCATCCTTTTCCTCCATGGACATCACTGAGAACATGGACTTTTGCAGGTTATTTAATTTCTGTCAAAGGCCCACCATTCCCTTTGAACAGAGATTGTTAGCATTTTTGTGTATATGACAGAGCTGTTGTCTGCTGTAGAAGCACTTCATAATCCAGAAGATTTGCAGATTTGTTTTAAGGATCTTTAAGAATATTTCTTCCACTTTAACTGTCAGAGTTTTCAGTGGCAAAATGCACTGTAAAATGTGAATCACTTCTGAATCTCACTTTGCTGTAGCTGCTGGAGCACTTGCTTTGCACTCCCCGAACGCAATGATTCTCATTCTGGGTTGGAAATAGCCTGGAGTAGAAATAAGCAAAATAAACAAAGTATTGTTGTTATTAATTCTGTCCTAATATGTCATAAAAACACTGCTGAAGTTTTTTTGGGATGTACTGTATCTGGATTATACCAGTGTAATTACTAGAGATGGGGAGGGAGATCACTAATGGAAGGTTTCAGTGTTAGGCAGTGTTGTGAAGCATACAGACCTGTTTCTGAGTCCAATACCATCTGACTTGATCCCAGAACTGTATCAACTTCCACTTAACAATAAGACACATTTTATGCCAGAGTTGCATCATGATGTGTGGGTATTTAAACAATTTCAGAGGTCTTGCATCTATATGATTTTTAAACTTAACCTTAGCTGGTATGTAATTTTATGAGTAAATTTTCATCTGTTTTAAAAATGAAACTAAGGCATATAATTTTCATTTAATTGTTGCAAGGTGCATGATAATTATAATGTCAGTTCAGGAAACATTAATTTTCTTCAGAAGGAAATATGCATTGGAAAAAAATTTTAAATGCAGACTAAGTCTCCTAAGGATGATAAATTGAAAGTTGTTTTTAAATTTGCCAGATGCTTGATTGGTTGTTGGAGAGTAAAGATTATGTTGGCTTTCATAAAGGCAATTGTATCATACAAAGCAAAATGTAGTGCAGGATGTTTTTTTAACTTGGTCTTTGGAAATTTTGGTGTGTTTTGCCGTGTAATAATTTTTACTGTCCTCTGTTACATAAAAAGGCTGGTTGCATTCAGTGATAGGATGTTTAGCAGTCTGCACTTAGTGGTACTGCTCAGATTTTCTTGTGTGTTGTGTTTGAACACCTAGGGTTATGCAAGCCATCCAGTTTAGGGGCCAGAAGAAAAATTTTCCTAAATCAGATTGGCAGAGATTACTGGGATTTGTTCTGTGTGGAGTTTGTGACTTCATCTTACCATTGTCTGGCCATGTCACCTAAACTTTGACCATGGGTGTGAGGCCTGTGTAGTTTGCTGCTTTCATTCATAATTTTAATGGATTTGGAGATTCCCCTTTAAAAGTCATAAGATTAAAAATGACATTAATACATGTGTTCTGGCATGTGATATACAGGTGTGTTCAAAATGGATGCTTCATTTTGGCTGATGTTTAAGAAATTCTTCATTTCGGGGGAAAATCTTCTCTTGCTTTAAGAGAGAGAAGGAATCATTGGTGAAATTTTTACCTTCTCTATGTCAGCCATTTGTGACAAGATATACTGGAGCATAAAACAAACATGGGCAATACTAATTGTACTAATATCTTCACCTCACTGCCTATAATTAACACCTTTTCTAACTGTACTTGAGATTGTGTGTTGGGGGGGAATTCTAAGAAAATGTGGTTGATTTGTTTACAATAGCAAGAAGATGCTTCATCCACATTCTAAATAGGTAAATACAAACACACTAAGGGGAAGGCATTTTAATTTCTGGATCAGAAAGAAAAGTTTGACTTCTAGATGTGAAGGGAGTGCATAAGAGCTTCAAATCCAAAGGTATTCTGATCCCAGATAATGATACTACTGGTATGCAGAAAGACAAAATTCTCCTTTCATCGATAGTGAGATGAACTGTCGCTGATGTTAAATTTCTGTGCCAAGATGAACTTGGTTTAGAGAACAAACAAGGATGTTATTTCTTTACAGCTTAACAGCTCTTGCTGCTAGCATGTTATGTCAATCCAGGTTTTCCTAGCTTTCTTTTGTGACTTGACTAATGCAAACTAGGCATCATTTGTACCCTTGAAAGCAGAGCAGAACAGCTAAAGCATGATTTGAGAAGCTTTGAAACAGTGAGTTGACAGAAGAAATCCTGCCAAGGCTGCCTTTAAAGAGTTTAATCTGTATACAAGGTTTCTTTCTGAAAATTGCTTTTATGATTTTGGCTTTTTAATAGTCACTTGCTAATATTGATGTGGATTGCGTTCACAAACTACCTAATCTGTGAAGAGGCCAAAATCTGTGAAAGAAAGGAAAAGGTCATTCCTCAGAGCTGTAGAGATAACCCAAAAAAGGTAGTACTCCATATTAATGTTTTGGGTGGTTTTTCTATAATATAGATAGAGAGAAAATGTGCTCCTCAGGAAATAAAAGAAGGACAAGATGTCTTTATTATAAACTGAACTGATGAAGAAAAGGCACAGCACAACTAACAGAAAATACACCAATGGCAAGAAATAATTGTTCTGTGTTCAGACAAAAGTTAACAAGACTTCTGTAGTAAAGGCATTTAGAGGCATCCAATGTTATTACACGGGAAATTTTCAGCAGGATCTTTTCAATGCTTGGGAGATTTTGGAAAGAGGAAGCTGGAACAGCTAATAACGGAGGGATCTGTGCATGTGCTCTTGCACTGGCTATGGTTTGCTGAGGAAAGAAATAGCAGGGAGCATCAGTGTTCAACACTGACAAGATTTTTACTTGATCAGTGGTAACTGAGTTCTTGAGTTCTGCAGCTACTAAGAATGTCTCACTTTGCAGAGCTGTGTATATTACAGGTCCCGAATGTTAAAGGCTACAAGGAGAAACTTGAAATAATTTTGTTTGTGGGGGCCTTATGTGTTTTCATATGAAAGGATGCTGGAGTCACTGATCTCATTTTTGTCACCAAGGGAGACTTAACCGTATCCTGTTGGCAGTAGAAGAGTCTCTTGTATACCAGTTAGTGTGTCCTGTGTTTGCCTTTTGTCATTCATCCTTCTTTATGTGTCTAGCCTATCCATCTATATGTGTCTAGTTTCATCCCTAGATGAAGAAGACATTAGTCACAAGTATTGTGTATCCTACTAGTTACCATTCCATATTGTAGATCAGGTATTACTTCTGAAGCGATTGGAACCTGTAATAATTAAGACCACTGCATGTGGTTGCTTTTTGGAATGATCTATTCACCTTCATGCAACTGCTGGTTAAATCATTACAGGAAAAAAAAAACCACAAAACAATAAGATATGGGGAAGAAATAGAAAGAGAAGCATTTGCACAGGAAATAAGATAGATGAGGAACATGTTAATATCCTCAGCTGAATTGTGTTGTGTTGACTTAACTAAAGCTGGCAGAAATGCCAGAGAGACAGTGAATTTATAAGAACTATTATTCTGTACTATGAGGAGTGGCAAAATTCACTCCTACACTGGTTGTTCCCAAATACAGGTTTTAACACGGAAGTATGGTCATTAATTGCACATTCTTGTCCATTTTCTGTCTCTGCTAATCCTTTTTTTCCCAGCCCTGACTGGTAGTATCAGAATGTGGACATCCCCATTGAGCTGGGCTAGCTATGACTCAGATTTGTTAACGAGCTGGCAAGAGTAGAGTTGTCCATATGTTGTTCAATTTCTTTGTGGTGATCTAACAAGAATGATAAAATTTTGAGCCTGCTCTCTCCCTGTCACTGAAATCAGGAGAGGTATCTTGGTAGTATACAACCAGGAAAGCAAGAGGAGAGAACATTTAATGAACTACAGTGATTAAGCTTTTTTAATATCTAATCCATTTATTTAGTTGAAAATAAACCATTGTGTTCCTAACCAAAGATATGAACTTTTTTTTTTTTTTTACAACAAATGACTAAGCAATCAGTATATATTTTTTATTACACTGTTTATGAATCCTAGCTTAAATCATGGAACCTTCTTCCAATTCAGTTCAGTCATTGAATAAGGTTTTACTAATGTGAACAGCAACTGTGTGGTCTAAATTTCTTGCAAGTGTGTGTAGATTTCTTTCTGCATGTTGGATTATATCAGGTGTTTTTCCTACCTTACCTCAGATGGTTGCAGTAACACTAAACCATGGCCTACTGATCAGAACCTCTACACAATTACAGAATTACTCCACAGAGTAATTACCTGCACTTGTTCACTTCCAGGTTTGCAACATGAGATTCTGTTTCACTATGAGAACCTCATCTGTGTGCACACTCTTTGGAATGCTTTTACTGACGTCAATGGGGCCATGCAAAGAAAGATAATATGATGGCCTGAGAGCTAGATGAGGAATTGGGAGAATTGAGTTCCTTTCCTTGGCCACAAAATTTACTTGATATTTATTAAATCACAGAGACACTAATCTATTAGACGCTAATTAGGGGAACAGTTAGGTAACTGAATATATTTTCAGATCTGCATTTAATCTCTGGGTGGGATTTACCTTATGTTGATGTCAACACCTATGTCTGAGGAACTATTTAGACTCCTGTTGAAATCAGTGGAACAGACAGTAACTTCACCAGCTTGATCTCTCTGAATTTTTTGAAATTTAGGATGAGAGGAGTTACAGCCAGCAATAGCAGCTCTTCTTATTGTCTATCAAAGGAGCTTAGATGATTAGCTTAGTGTGGTATAGGACATTACTTTGTATAACCTTCCTGCTAATGATCCCTTTGGAATTAGAAAGCTGAGCTGTCAGATTAGTTAAGGTAGGAATAGTGGTTTGGGATTTTTTGCTTCCCTTAGATCTGCAGCTTGGTTTGAGCAGGGCAGGTTCTACATTTCCAGTGGCTGAAATACACCAGTCAAACAGAGCAGGGAATGTGCTGGAAGAATCCCGAGGAGTGTGAAGTGAGGTTTTCTGTTTGTGAAACCCATGTCTGTCCATTATTCTAGGAGTGATTTCTGATTCCCAACATACATTTCATGCTTCAAATCCAAGTTTATTCAGGTAGATGTTACTTTCTCTGACAGGGAAAGGCTCACAGTCTGACAGCAAACTATCTTACAAAGGCAAACAAAAATTTCTGTCTCCAGGGTGAGAATGTCCCTGTTATGGTAGAGTCAAACAGATGTCTTATATAAAGAGTGTGTATGTACAAATTATTTCAGAAGTCTGTGATGGTTTTCATTTTCAAATGACTGGTTATGGTATATTAGGAGGAAAGAAAGCTCAGTTGTTTCTTTTGCACCAAAAGAAGCTATTGTTGGGACTGTTGTTACTTTATTCAAAAGACCTGCTCAACTGAGCACACATTTGCTAATGGCTGTAGATGAAATTAAAACAATTACATGGTCAGTATTACAAAATGAGCAAGTAGGTGAGGCAGTCTTGTGCAACTGCCTGGAAGTACAGCCAAGCATATACAATGTGTTTGGAAGGCAAGTTTGAATTTATGGATGGGCCCTACCATTTTTACTGTAGATACAGAATCTGTTCCCAGTTCTGCCTAAGAAAGCATGGTGAAATCTGTCACTTTCACTTTCAATAAATAAAATGGGAGAAATTGTTGTACCCTCATTTGAGAGAGAATGTCTGTAAGACCAAGTCTTTGATAAAGTCCATAGGAATATTAACAGAAGTCAAGACTAATGAATCTCAGATCCAGTGGTTCCTACAGCGATCCAGCATTACCCACACACGGTCAAAGGATATTTTGGAGAAGTGCTTTCTGCCTGTAATACCTTTCTCCCAAGATCATTTTCTGTGTCAGACATAGGTTCTGAAGGAATTGTCGTTTTCACTACAAAGTTGTCATTATCATTGCTAAGAGATAAAGCCCTGTGAGATCATATTTTTTGAAGGAGAACAGAAGTGAGAGCTTTTAGACTTGGGTGCGCACCTTCCAATGACTTTTTGATGCCTAAATTGATTGATTAGGTTAGGGACCTTGTTACTCTTAGAATATCCTTTTAAAATGGGAAAAAAATAAAAATCTTTTTCAACTGTATTATTAAAACCTGTATAAGAAATATTCAAGAATTGCCTCTATATAGTTCAAACTAAAATCAGAACTGAAGGGGAAACGGCAAATAAAATTAGACATAAATTAATTCAATTACATGTTAAACAGTGTGATGTATTGCTAATTATTTTTTGCCACATCTTGATATACTAACAAGGAAATAAAATGTTATCTTGTGGATACTAATTATCTTTACTGATAGGTGAACAGTTTTCTTATTAATATGTGCCTGGAAAATGAACCTTGACAGGGTGGTGAAATAAATTTAGTTTTATTAAAAGTTAGAGCATACTGAGATTACAGAAAGGGTCAGCATTTTGCTGTTTATGGAGAAGGTCTGGCTGGAATTAGGGGTACACACTTCAGCAACCATCCCTCAGCAGATCTCAGAGTCCCATTCTAGTGTGTGCTGGCTACTGTGGCAAGAATTATCTTATTTCATTTATAACATTTTTAATTTCCTAGCTAACTGGATCCAGCTGTTTCAGCCCTTCATGCAACACAGAGATTTTATGCTAAATCCAAAGGGGCTAAATTAAAGCGAAATGAAATTTGCATATTGTGTAAAACTCTACTTGTTCGGTGGATCCAGATTATATGGTGCTAATCACAAACACTAGATAGAGTAAATCCTCTTGAAGTCACCCTGGGGTTAAGTCAAATGCTTTACACTCTTTGACACATACCCATGAAATATGTAATCAAATCTGTTTGACGTCCTCTCCTAATTACGTGTGTGTATTTTAAGCAGATGCTTTTCCAGCTGATCTGTGCCTTTTGAGATCTTTTTTTTTCATTATTAATCAGAAAATCATGCTGTATGTAATGGCAAGTGCCAATTATGAGAAACTAATATTAGTTTCTTTGCTTAGAAGCTGTGCTCTTGCAAATAAGACCATTGCCAAATAACATATAGGTAGATATAAAGAAAATATAAGAATGTCTGAATGTTATCCATCAGGGGCATAATTACTCTACCATGTACTCTACATGTGTATTGTTAAGGCAATATTTCAGCCTTAAACAAAAATTTATTTTTCCACATAATGATATTTTAGTTTGAGGCAAAATACTTAGTAAAGAAATTCTCTGTTGGAAGTAGGAATGGACTGCTCGTTTTCACAAAAGTTAGAATTTCAATTATAAAAATATTTTTCCCTAAGACTCTATATTCATAACTTCTGCCAAGAATAATAATACAAAAGTTTAGCCTTTCTTAAATTCTTCTTACTCAGTGAGATAATATCAGGAGACAAAATTAAATAAGTTGAGACTCACTGAGTTTTAAGTAAATACCGTTTACACTGTGACTATGTAAGAATAGTCTTCAGAAAGTGCTAGTGACCTAGTTGGTTCTACCTCTACTCTTCAGCTGAAGGATGCAAACTGGCACTCACATTTCACTGAAGTTTCAAACTGAGTATTTTCTCTTCATTGTGTTTAGCAGAGACATCTACTGGCAAATTGTTAACCGACATTCTCCTCCTCAGGTCCTACATTGCCATCTCTTGCTTCTCCAAAAGGGAGACTTAATAATATAGAAATTACTACTTTGAAGCTTTTAGATGTGCTGCAGCATTAAATCTATTATTTATGGCAAGAAGCATTAAGTAGTATATCAACAGATACAAAATCAATAAAGACAAAATAAAATTTTCCTATTTTCTCGGTAAGGTTACTTCCTGTTGAATGGCTAGGCTACTTTTAGCAGAAATGTGCATATCAGACAAGAGGAGGATAAAGGAGTTTATAATCCATTACAGATGAACAGAAATAATTGCAAATCACATGACAATCATCGTTAGGCTCCATTGATTTTGATTCAGTCAATATGGAATGGAAAGAAAGAAATTACAGGATATAACTGGAAGAGCTATTCTGCCTAGAGGGACTGGTTTCATGTATAATGCTTGCTCCACACTCACAGTATATTTTTTCAGTAAACATCTACCTCAGCTGTCACCTTTTCCCACTTGTTGATGGCTCTCAATAGAGCCATTCTAGATGGGATTTCAACTCTTATGCGCTGGCTGCTCTAGTTTCAGTTTAAACACTTAGAGGCCATCAGGGTGCAATAAAGAGCCCCTGGGAGTCCACCCAGCAGCCTTGCTTCTCCTCTCCAGTCCAGCCTCGCTACCCTCCCAGGAGACACACACATAGCTTGGGGTGGTGTGGCCTTGCAGAGGTGCAAAAGCAGAACTGAAAGGACAGAGATGACTGATTACAAGCCCCCAGCAAGAGGTCATTAAATATTTGAAAATTAGCCTGTGCATTTTCTGGTAAACCATAGGTTCAAGACACTAAGAAGCATCTCATCCATCCAGTTGGAGTGGGGATATTTTCCCACAATCACTACTGATAAAATATATTTTAAAAAGTACCTGTCTTCTCATGTTTGTTTTTCAGGGGGCAGTTAAGCCATTTTAAAAGGCATGAGTACCTCTTATAAGAGGCCTGTTATAACAGTGAAATTTTTCAGGTTATCTTTACTCAAGTAAAATGTCCCTATTGTCTGAAGTAAATTTTCACTGAACCTACTTTGTATGTTTGTGTTCTACGTTCCTAAAAGCATTCATTTTGTTTAGTGTAAGTTCATATCATAGAATCATACAATTAGCCAGGTTGGAAAGGACCTCTGAGATCATCAAGTCCAACCCTTGATCCACTACCACCACAGTTACTAGACTGTGGCAGTAAGTGCCACATCCAGTCTCATCTTAAAAACCTCCAGGGACGGAGAATCCACCACCTCCCTGGGCAGGCCATTCCAATACCTGATTACCCTCTCTGCAAAGAATTTCTTCCTAATATCCAACCTAAACCTCTCCTGACAGAGCTTAAGACCATGCCCTCTTGTCTTACTGAAAAGAGACCAACCCCCACCTGGCTACAACCTCCTTTCAGGGAGTTGTAGAGAGTGATGAGGTCTCCCCTGAGCCTCCTCTTCTCCAGGCTAAGCAACCCCAGCTCCCTCAACCTCTCCTTATAGGACTTGTGGTCACAACCCTTCACCATTCTGGTTGCTCTTCTCTGGACCTGCTCCAGCACCTCAATGTCTTTCCTGAACTGAGGGGCCCAGAACTGAACACAGCACTCCAGGTGTGGCCTCACCAGTGCTGAGTACAGGGGAAGGATCACTTCCCTGCTCCTGCTGGCCACACTGTTCCTGATCCAGGCCAGGATGCCATTGGCCTTCTTAGTCACCTGGGCACACTGCTGGCTCATGTTCAGCCTCCTGTCGATCAACATCCCCAGATCCCTTTCCACCTGGCTGCTCTCCAGCCACTCTGTGCCCAGCCTGTAGCGCTGCAGGGGTTGTTGTGGCCAAAGTGCAGGACCCGGCACTTGGCCTTGTTGAACCTCATCCTGTTGGAATCAGCCCAACTCTCCAGCTTGTCCAGGTCCCTCTGTAGAGCCCTCCTGCCTTCCGGCTGATTGACACTCCAACTTGGTGTCATCTGCAAATTTGCTAATGGTGGACTCAATCTCCTCATCCAGATCATCAGTAAAGCCATTCAATAGAACTGGGCCCAGCACTGATCCCTGGGGGACACCACTGGTGACCGGCCACCAACTGGATGCAGCCCCGTTCCCCAGCACTCTCTGGGCCTGGCCCTCCAGCCAGTTCCTAACCCAGCACAGAGTGCCCCTGTCCAAGCCATGAGCTGCCAGCTTTTCCAGGAGTATGATATGGCAGATGGTGTCAAAGGCTTTGCTGAAGTCCAGATAGACCACATCCACAGCCTTACCCTCATCTACCAGGTGAGTCACCTGATCGTAAAAGGAGATCAGGTTGGTCAAACAGGATCTGCCTCTCCTAATCCCGTGCTGGCTGGCTCTGATCCCTTGTCCATCCTGTAGCTGCTGTGTGATTGCGCTCAGGATGATCTGCTCCATAACTCTGCCAGGCACCGAGGTCAGGCTGACAGGCCTATAGTTTCCCGAGTCCTCCTTGCAGCCCTTTTTGTGGATTGGCATGACATTTGCCAACTTGCAATCATCTAGGACCTCCCCAGTGAGCCAGGACATGTATTTATAATGGCCATTACAGTCTGTTATGCTTTCAGGACTCTGTGTGCACCTCAGCCTAATTACAGATTTGATTTTGGTTTTCCTCTGCTCTTCCTTTGTCCTCTCCCCCTTTCTCCTTTTTTTTTTTTTTCTTTTTTAATTTTAAAGAGATTACATTTATTTTACATGTATTTTGTTAAACATCTTAGAAATTGTACTCTACCATACTGAGTTTAATATGACAGTTTGATTTAACTTGGCTTTTTCTTATGGTCTTTCAACATGAGCATCTTGTCTCATGTTTTGTCTAAAATTTCTGTTTCATTACTCTTTTGACCAAGAATTACTACTTTTTGTATTTTATTCACATTATTATTTGAAACCCCAGGGTAGTAATACTTCTGCCTAGTTTCTCCTTTAAAGTATAAACTTCTAAATCAGTTTGGACTCCAGCTATCTTCCTTCTGAATGTTTTATAAGATTTTAGGGCAGTCATAAAAATCAAATCCTTTTTTAAGTATTAGACTAATTTCAGTGATATTTTCACAAGTGTCAACAAAACATAATTGTACTGAGCAGGAACAATTCTGCCATAAGGTGGTATTTGAATAAAAGATATGTTTAGCTTTATAAATTGTGGGTACAGAGATGTAATAAAAATTTCTTTGGTTGTCCAGTCCATGGAAAAAAAATTGATACTATCTTAAAAAATAAAGACTGAATAAGCAGCTTTCTCATTTCAATGAATTTTATCATTACTTGTACAAATCACAAGGATTGAGGGAAATAAGACAACTTAACTATGTCAGTCAGGGGACTTTCAATGTTTAGAGTGGAGATGTTGGCAGAAGGTCTGCTCAGTTGTATGCAGGTATTTCACCAAGCACATTAGGTTTAGCTGTTATCACAGCAGCTGCCATAAACTCTTTCTGTTAGAAGGACTTCAATACCATAACCCCACTGGCAAAACCTTTAAGGAAAAGAAGCTGTTTGCTTCTGAGTGTCCAGCAGCACAGTTCAGTATTTCAATCATGATGTTCAAGCATTTGAACAGGCTGCTCAGGCAAGTGATGGAATCACTGTCCCTGGAAGTGTTCAGAAAACGCTTAGATGGGGTGCTCAGGGACCTGTTTAAGTGGTGGATTTGTCAGTGCTGGGTTAATGGTTGTACTCGATCTTGGAGACCTTTTCCAACCTTAATGGTGCTTTGATATAAAATGTCATCAGTTTATTGATGTTAGTGGAGACATGGTAGACATGGTAGGGGATACCACCTGCCCTTACATCTTTGACCAAGATCATGGAGATGCTGTTTGAAAAGCTGCCATTTGTACATGGGTTTGACAAATATCTTCAGAGTACAGACCCCTAACACTTGAGCTAGTTTCACTCTTGAGACATGGCTAGTTCACACCATAAAAGAACTTCATCTCAGAAATTAAAGGGCAGGGCTGGGGATCAGAATTATTGAACTGATTTTGTTATACAAATAAGTTTTCATAAATTTTAGCAACACGCTACAGTGGTACGATTTTCTTTTCATACTGTATAATGAAAAATTGGAGCAAATTGACTCTAGATGAGTAAGCAGGTGACAGGCTATATTGGTTTCTCAGAGTTGTGTTTGAGCCTGTTCTGGGAGGGAGGAGGAGGTCTGCTTTGAAAGGGTTTTTTTTTCCAATGTAGTTCACATAATCACAACAATAATTTGTTTTCCTTCTTATGACTATGTGTTAAGTGGTGAAACTCAGCTGTAATTTATTTCTTCTCCACAGTCTTTATTATCTGGTGTGAGAATACCTATATTTATTATTTTTATTTTGAGATAAGATTTTCTTCTAGAGGGACATGAAACTTAGCTGGATTTCACTTAGGCTCTGGTTTGCATGATCCGCTAATTCACCATCACTGCTGATTAAGTGATTAAGAGATTTCTCTTTCCAGACGTCCACCCCAAATTTTGGCCAGAGTTGATGCCTAGAGGCTGAGTAGTCAGTGTACCTACTTCTGAGCTCAGGCAGGTGGAAGCCCAGCCTACTAACAAGTTTCATCTGCCCCTGCCTCCATAAATAAAAATCATGAAATGCTGTGTCTGAATGCTCAAATTCACAATCCTTGTTTGGGCTATGGGTGACAGTTACAGTTTTCCACTTCTGACCACTTAGCCTCCCCTATAGAAAGTGAGTTGTGTAGGCTGACAGAAACTGCTAAGCAGAGGCTTGAATTACATATTAATATAATCTAAAAAACCATGAGTCAGGTCCAAAGGAATTAGAGACATAAAATCGCCAATAATTTTATATTAAGGTGGTAGGGGTGGAGGGTGGAGAACAAAAGCTCCATGGACTGTCATGGAGAATATTGTGGAAGAAACTCAAGTGCCACTCAATAAATCGTTTCATTTTATCTAAAATGTGTAAGGCAGTCCTGATTACCTCATCACGTGAGTATGTCCACAGAAATGGAAGGTACTCAGCAATGAGCAGCAACACAAATGAGTGCACACATGAACAGAGATGAAAATAATCAATGGTTTCCTTTAGGGACATGTCTCTGCTTATTAAAAAAATAAAATTAATAAAATAAAAAAAGGGTGTTTGTATGGACTTAAAACTTTCTTTATCAGAACACAAAATGTGGTTTTCCACATGTTTGGTTTCACAATGTTTGCCAAGTTTAAAGCATTCCCATAGTGCCTCTTGTTCCTGATGTTCCACAGAGCTTTTGCTATTCTTAGAAGAAAGTCAGCAAGGGAGTTAGGCCAGTGTTCAAAATAAGGGGGGTGAACAGGAAAAGGAGCTGTGCAGACAATCCAATTGTTCCAATGCCACTTGATTCAATAAGAACAATAACATTAAAAGGATTGGGGGGCTGCAAGCTGCTGTTGTCTGACTAATTTACCATGTGGGCAAAAAATCGATGAGGGGCCTTTGCACTAGCCAACATGCATTGTTGATCTGGGCAGTTAAACTTTTGGGTGCATCCAATTATTAAGAAAAACAATGAAGTTCAAACTCGAGAATATCTTTTTCTTGATGTGGGAAATGCATGTGGATGTTTGGATTGTGCTAGTTTAATTGTGAGAAACATATTGTGAAGGTAATTATTACCCAGTTAAATGAGTTGACACATTCCTGTTAATCACTTTCATTGCATATTAAGCCACTTATCTGTCTTAGCACTAATACACTCTACATGACTAGTGGACATTACACTGATAACAAGTCAAGAAGTATCAGGTAAGCAAACTAGATAGTTCTGTATGTCCATCGCACAATGACCAAGCAAAAGGTTGAACCAGCCTTGTTTCCATTTCCACCATGACTTTTTGTTCATTTTTTTTTTCTAAGTAAAGAAAATGAGGGCTTACTGCTAGTTAGTTTGTGAAAAAGCAATCAGTAGGTTTTTCAGGGTGGTCAGGACGCAGGAAGTGCATCAGATATTCAAATTAGAAAACTATTATTAAAAAGGGTAAGAGTAGAGGCAACATTTTTTGTTTAGTTCCAGATTTTGTTGTTTTTCTTTTCAGCAAACTCCAGAGAAAAAACTTGCTGTGATTTGATGCTCATAAAATCTAAAAGCAGTGGGGGACACAATTAACAGATTGCTGTGATTTGTGAGGTGAAACAAGAAATGAATTTGACTCATGGGTTTTAGTAGCCCAAAGATGTTTTTGTGTCATCCTTTCTTGTGCTTGTGATGTTTGATAATGGCTATACAGAATGAGATAAAGTGCAGTAAATTTTCTACCAGTGCGGGATCTGCTAGAGGAAGTCTCTGGGAGAGAAGGGTATATATAACAACACAGTAACAAAGGGCAAAGAATGCCAAGGGCAAATAACTCCATTAGACAACTCAGGCATGTGGTGCTTAGTATAAAGTATTGTAGGTAGAGCAGCTGCTGGATAGAATGAGGAATATGAAGATGGATCTAAATAAAACACAGAAATGAAATCTATCACTATTTCTCTGAGATCTTATTTACAGCAAAAAGTCATATCACCAACTGATGTAAAGTGGTTTATGGCCTAACAATATTAATGCAATTAGGGCAGCTGATCACCATTAGGAATCTGTCTACTAAAGTTTACACCCATCCTGTAAACACAAGACCGAATTCCCATTGTTGCATTAAGCTAGCCTAAGCACCATACATCATCCAAATGGCAATCAGTGACTAAGCAAAGCCGTATTTTAATGAATATTCAAATGTAGATACATTTTTTTATTTCTGTTGGCTTTTTAATTTTCTAATGCTCTTTCAAGGTTTGTGCAGCTGGGAGGGGGAGGGAGACATTTGCTCTTAGAGGAAAAAAAAAGGCACATTGCCATTTCATTTCTTAGTAGAGGTTCATAATGCGATTACCAAAATGTGAATAACAATCAAATAATGCAGAGGCTTATTCCCTATGGATAGCAAAAATAAATTTCAGTCAAACGTTTCCGGCAGAAATCTCAAATTTGTCATGCAAAGTACTTCTCTGCATTCAAACATAATGTATTTATGTGAGTCAGAAACATCAAACATTAGGATAAATAGCCAGATTATAACTACAGTACGCTTATGAAATGATTGGAATAGAAGTGCAATTAATGAAACTGGCAGAATGGCTATGAAGCAGTGTTAATGCTTTGAGAAAGTATCCTGATCTGCTTTACAGCACAGGGTTGAGGAGATATTTAGAGACTGCTTCCCATTCTCCCTGTTAACAATCTTTTAGTACCTTTTAGTCTTTGTGACTTACATTCATGTCAAAAGAAAGTTAGAAGCAATTTTTGCAAGCTTCTGCTGGGCTCAAATTTAAAAGGGAATTGAGACCTTCGGTGAACCAAGGAGAAGAAAATTAAAAGATTGGCAGTGTCATCAATGTTTTTTTTCTGCCTCAAAGCCAATGTAACACTGCATACTTCTAAAAAACCCCAAACCCTATGAGTAGGGAAGAATGGTACGTGCCTGTGTCTGACAAAAGGACTTCTTTTTCCAACTTATTCCAAAAACTCTTATTCCAACTTTTTCCAACTCCACTGACCGGTCAGTGTTCTCTTGAGTTGATGCAGGACTTACTTCCCCCAGAGGAGCTGTTGAGCAGTGGTACCTTCTGTCTCCTCACTTGCTTTCTCTACCTCCTTGAAAGGGAATGGATATAATCTGGGATACCTGGATTGGATTTATTGATGTTCATGAGAGGTTAGATAGGAGTAGAATAAAGCATATGAAATGGCAGGGTTTAATAATCATGTGAGTCTCATGTGTTTCTCGGGCTAAAGGGTTCATGTTTGGGAAAAACAGGGATCATCAATGACTGAGAATCATCTGTGCTGGTCTGCCTGCAGATGGTTCTTTACTGGGCAGATATTTTGGAGAAGTGCAGCAACAGTCTGTGAACAGTGGATTTCTCAGCAGATTTTGTCAGCTAATGTCCATCAGCTAATGGTGATGAAATAAACATTTAAATTTTGTGAGGACTTTGGAGAGAATGTTCAAGCAGCGATTGCTAAGTGCAATGCCAGGCTCAGCACTGTCTGGTGACAGAGGCTGGCACTGCTTTCCAGCAGTGAGAACTGCTGAGATGCATCTTCCTCTTGCCAGGAGCCCTGAGACTACCTTGAGAATTTGCTGCAGCTGTAAAGTTTTCTACTTCATTTTTGTTCTTATTAAATTTTAGTATCTCAGTGTGACTTGATTAGCAGTAGCAGAAAGTTTTGGATTTACCATACTGCACTACGCAGCTAAATTATAACACCCTGGTCCAAATAAATGTGGCAAGTTAATCTAATATTCACATCTTAATTGAGCGTACTCAATGCCAAAGTTTCATGATACTTTGAATATCTTATTACTTCTTTCCGTAAATGAATGTATAAATACCAAACCTTGGGCTGGTTTTAGGTAGCTGATGCAGGTATAACACAAGTCTGGATGACCTGTGCTTAGTACTGAACTTACAGCATATGAAATGAAAAAATAAAGGCAAAACTGAGATTAGGACACCTGTATTTTGAAGCTGTACAGGATTTATTACAATTTATATAGCCTTGAAACTAACACAGTTTACCTCCAGTTATCCATAGTCTACAGATCTTTATGAGAAGGGTTTTACTAGAAAATTGATATGTTACTCTATAGTTCACGGCAGAGGAGGACTCCTCTATAAAGGAAGAAACTTTATTAGTCTCAGATATTTCTTTTCTTGGCTTTAACTGATCTGCAACTGTTTTCCTGCAGAAAAACCTTTTTTTCCCTTTAAGTCAGCAATAACCACAGAATCACATATTATGCTGATTTGGAAGGAACCCACAAGGATCATCAAGTCTAGCTCTTGGCCCTGCGCAGGACCATCCCCAGGAGTCACACCATGTGTCTGAGAGTATTATCCAAACTCCTCTTGGATTCTGTCAGGATGTGGCCACTTCCTGGGGGAACCTGTTCCAATGCCCAGGAGCCCTTTGGGTGAGAGAGGTTGTCAAGCAACCTCTGTGTATTGAAGCTATACTTCCAGGAAATGTGGAAAATACATAAGGACTAATAGTTTGTTATGAGCTGGTATCTTACACAGGTGATTCCCTTCTTCCACTAAATCCATAAGTTGTGCTCACATGGGAACCTGTTTTCTATTTAATAAGCCTGGTAGAATACAGCTAGAAGGAAAAGTTGACATCAGTCTTCCTTGTCCCATAACCCATGGTGGTTTTTGATAAGTCTCATTCCCAAGGAATTGTAAGACCTTTGCTTCAACTGTTTAATCCAGAAACTGAGTTTCCTTCTTGCTGTGTGTTCTGGCTAACTAAGAGTCTACCAAATCTCAGAAACGTAACTCCAGAAAGAGATAAATCTTCTGCAAAGCTTCTTAATGACACTGATGTAACCTTCACTTGCAGATGTATTGGACAGAAATTTATTTACTAACCAAATTATTGTCTGATATTTTATTTTTGTGAAATTTAAATCTTTTGTGGAAATGTGTAATTTCTGAGGTTTTGGGCTTTTCTTTTGTAAAAAATGTCATTGATCTTGTACCTAGAAGGTATGGAAATATTTTGATTTATCTGTCTTTCTTATAGTTTAAAAGATATCAATTTTCATACATCTTGTTAACTACTCTCAAATATAATTAATGAGATGAGGTTTTTTACTTAGAAGTTTCCAGGAATCAGAACAAACCAGCATGCTAAATTTTTGAGTTACATCACTCAGAACATACTTAATGGAAAAACAATTCTCTAGGCCAGTGAGTGCAATATCTTCAACAACTCCGGTAACTACTTCCTTAAAACCTTTTCATAAGTTATTGAGAAGATATTTGTTCATTGGCATGAACTGTGTAGTAATTTTTAAAAATTTTCACTTCACATGACTTTATGCTTGCAATTCAAAACATAATTATTTTTTAATATGTTAGAATTTCATATATAACAGGAATTCTATTTCCTGATCAATTGTGTAGAAACCCTGCTTTCCCTTCAAAGAGGCTAAATTTCATGATACGATGAAGGGAGTCATAATCAAGTCTGGCTGCTCAAAGGTTATTAAAGCTGTTAGTCACTGTGTCCATGTAAAAGAACAATGAATATATCATTGGAAAATTAAACTAGCAGCATAGGTCCCAGACAATTGGAAGTTGGCAGATGTCACGCCAATCCACAAAAAGGGCTGCAAGGAGGACCCGGGAAACTACAGGCCTGTCAGCCTGACCTCAGTGCCTGGCAAGGTTATAGAGCAGATCATCCTGAGTGCAATCACACAACACCTACAGAATGGACAAGGGATCAGACCCAGCCAGCACGGGTTTAGGAGGGGCAGCTCCTGTTTGACCAACCTGATCTCCTTTTATGATCAGGTGACCTGCCTGGTGGATGAGGGGAAGGTTGCGGATGTGTCTATCTGGACTTCAACAAAGCCTTTGACACTGTCTCCCATACTATACTCCTGAAAAAGCTGGCAACCCTTGCCTTGGACAGGGGCACTCTGTGCTGGGTTAAGAACTGGCTGGAGGGCCGGGCCCAGAGAGTGCTGGTGAACGATGATTTAGGTGAGGGGATTGAGTCCATCATTAGCAAATTTGCAGGTGACACCAAGTTGGGAGGGAGTGTCGACCTGCTGGAAGACAGGAGGGCTCTGCAGAGGGACCTGGATAGGTAGCAGAGTTGGGCTGATTCCAACAGGATGAGGTTCAACAAGGCCAAATGCCGGGTCCTGCACTTTGGCCACAACAACCCCTGCAGCGCTACAGGCTGGGGACAGAGTGGCTGGAGAGCAGCCAGGTGGAAAGGGACCTGAGAGTTCGAATTGACAGGAAGCTGAACATGAGCCAGCAGTGTGCCCAGGTGGCCAAGAAGGCCAATGGCATCCTGGCCTGCATCAAGAACAGTGTGGCCAGCAGGAGCAGGGAAGTGATCCTTCCCCTGTAGTCAGCACTGGTGAGGCCACACCTGGAGTGCTGTGTTCAGTTCTGGGCTCCTCAGTTCAGGAAGGACATTGAGGTGCTGGAGCAGGTCCAGAGAAGAGCAACCAGGATGGTGAAGGGACTTGAGCACAAGTCCTGTGAGGAGAGGCTGAGGGAGCTGAGGTTGTTTAGTCTGGAGAAGAGGATGCTCAAGGGTGATGTCATCACTCTCTACAACTACCTGAGAGGAGGTTGTAGCCAGGTGGGGGTTGGTCTCTTCTCCCAGGCAATCAGCAATAGGACAAGAGGGCATGGGCTGAAGCTCTGCCAGGGGAGGTTTAAGTTGGATATTAGAAAGAAGTTCTTTACAGAGAGGGTGATCAGGCATTGGAATGGCCTGCCCAGAGAGGTAGTGGATTCACCGTCCCTGGAGGTTTTTAAGATGAGGCTGGATGTGGCACTGAGTGCCATGATCTAGTAATCACAGTGGAGTTGGATCAAGGGTTGGACTTGATGATCTCGGAGGTCTCTTCCAACCCAGTTTATGATTCTATGATAAATAAGAAGGCCTTTTTATCTTTTTATTTAATGAGTCTGTATGTCTTCCCTAAGCCCACATAGGGCCTAAATGCTTTGCTCAGTGGAATGAAGACCAAGAGCCCTCCTAGCTCAAGGTTGAGGGCTCCCTGGCAAGATTTTTCTGAGGTTAACGTGGAATCTCCTGTGTTTCAATTTGTGTCCATTGACTCTTGTCACTGGGCACCACTGCGAAGAACCTGGCTTCATCTTCTCTACAACCCTTCCTTTGTGTATTTATACACATTGATAATATCCCCGCCAAGACATCTGTTCTCCTTATGTTAGAGACTCTCCAGTCCCTTATTCATCTCTGTAGTCCTTTGCTAGACTCACTCTTGTACTGGGGAGTACATGTCTTGTACCAGAATGGGACACATCACTCCAGATGTGGCCTCAGCAGTGCTGAAGAACGGGAAAGGATCACCTCCAGCAGTGTAATACAGCCCAGGATACCATTTACCTTCTTTGCCACAAGGACACATTGCTGGCTTGTGATCAGCTTTGTTGTCCACTAGGATACCCAATCCTTTTCTACAAAGTTGCATTCTGACCAGTCAGACCCTGAGCAGTACTGGTAACTGGGTTACTCCTACCCAAATGCAGAACTTTGCCTTTCTCTTTGTTGATCTTCATGAGTTTGTCTTTCCAGTTCTTCAGCCTGTCAAAGTCCCTTTTGGTTGGCAGAACAATCATTAGTTGTATCATTTGCAAATTTCTTGAGTGTGCATGCTGTCCCATTGTCCAAGTCATTAATGAAGTTGTTAGATGGCAAACAGCTGGGATACATCACTAGTGACTAGCTTCCAGACAGATTTTTTTTTTTGACATCGATCACAACATTCTAAGCCTGGAAGTTAAGCCAGTTTTCAGTTCATCTCATTGTCTACTTATCTAACTCATTTTTCATCAGCTTGTCTTCGAGGCTTTTATAGGAGAGAGTGTCAAAAATTACTGATGTCCAGATAAATAACATCCACTGCTCTCCCACCAATTTGCCAAACTGGTCATCTAATTGAAGAAGGCTGTGAGGTTATTTAAGCATGTTTTCCTCTTTGTAAATCCATGCTGATTTTGATCTCAGGGCCTGGGATTCCTAAAGGCAAGGCTCACCAGTAAAAAATGAGTCGAAGAAGGCATCGAGACTTTTAGCCTTTTCTATGTCCTTCCTCAACAGCACTTCTGCTTGCAGAAGTCCTTTTTGTTACCCATTACATCCTTCACCAAATTCTTAATTGCATCCTTGCATGCTTAGATCATGGCTCTGTATTCCTTCTGGTCACCTGGCCCTGTTTCCACCTCTCTACTTCTTTTAGTTCAATGAGGAGCTCCTTGTTCATCCATGAAAGTCTTCTGCTGCCTTTATTTGGCTTCCTGCTTACTGGGATGAACCACTCTTGAACCTGTAGAAGGTGATCCCTGAAACATGTTTTTTTTCACCTGAAATTGAATTTTTCTTGTCAGGTTAAAACCAAATTTTTGCAGTGACTAACCCTAACTGAGATTTAGTGCATTTCTGAAAAGCTGGACAAGGTTATCAGTACCTGGGTAAATATGGGCGTTCATGCATGCACACTATCTATCTGCTTCAGAATTAATGTAAATCACTACAAATGTTTCTCATTTATTTCCATGAGCACTGCATCAGGAAGTGGGTTGTTCCTGTGGTTCATGAGATCACTGTACCATTTGGGGAAGAGTCAATCTGTGCTACACATATGGGAATGGTAGCAAGGGAAGAAAATGGAACCTGTAAGCTTTTTATGGGCATTTAAAAAATGGCCTCTGAAATTAATCTTAAATATTTAGGATCTAGCCCTTCCTGAAAAAGCTGTCAAGGATTTAATAGAAAATAAAAGCTTTTATATGACATTGGTAACCAAGTGCTAGCAATTAGAAGAGAGTTATGAGCTGTATATAGAATCCCATATGAAATCGTGAAATGCCCCCAAACTCTAAAACCAAAAAATTCTCTGTTAAACTATCTGGACTTTCATGGTAATTGCCAGGAAGCCCAATGGATTTGATTTTATTGGGCTTTTCTATAAGTAGTCTCTTACAGGAACATAACTATTAATGACATGTAATAAATTATTTCCAGGATTGAGGTCTTAATGAAGCTTTTATTTTCAAGAAATGTAAGGGTATAGTGTTGATGCAGTAATTTTTTTAAGCAGAATATCTTCATTTCAGAGCACATTTTATTAACCTTTTATCCGCAATATATACCTGTTTATCCATCAAACTTAAAATTTCTTATGTACAGCATAATAAAGGGAGGAAAGGAGCAACCTGTGGATAGTGAGCTTTGCTCAGACTAAATAAAATATATAATGATAAAATATACATAATTACAAAGTGTGAATGTATCCAAATAAAAATGCTGACATCCCTTTCAGAAATTCTTTTTTAAAAAAGTGTCTTGCTAAAAGCAGTCCAACAGAACTTTATCAAACAAGTGCTTTTATCTCTGTTATTTTTTTTAATGTTTCTCTTAGCAAACAATACTTACAGAGATATGTTTTATGTATTGATCCTTACCAAGAAGGTTTAGATCAATGCTAATTTTGAATTGCCAAGCTACTGCAAAGAAGCATAGCTGTAAGATATTAGTAGTCAATACCTTTTATGTGTTCTACTAACATCAGGAAGTGGACTTTATGGGATTTTTTTTTTTTTGATGGAACAGCAGTTCCTAGCAGACAAACAAGCTCAGTAGTGCATACTTTGTTCTCTCTATATATCGTCTGTGTGGCATTCCAGGGCTGTGTTTGTCACTTTGGCATATTCAGTAAGCTACACATTAACTAAAAAAATCTGTAATTTTAAAAATAGTATTAAATCATTTATCTCTGGAATTTTTCAGGGTAAAATCTAAATATATTCAGCTGAACTAATGAAGACATCTCTACCTCAAGAACAAGTTTTTCATAAAGGAATAAAATCCTTTGAAAGTAGGGAATGTTATAATTGTTGCTGAAGCTCTGGAAAAAACTTTTTCAGAGCTTCACAGCTTGTGAAACACTAGATTTCTTCTTCTGTTTTTGGATGTACTAGGCAATACATATTTTGACCAATGGGGACAGAATGATAGTGCAATGTCATGAGTCCTTTAAACAGAATTCATTTTTATCTCCAAAATATTCATCTTTTAAAGTTATTTAAAGCTTTAGGCTGAAAATACAAATACCTGGTTTCATGTTAATAAATCTAATTTTCATTTAAATAGTGTCAGGTTTTGGCAGTTTCAGTTACAACTACAAATTCTGAAGAGAATTAATAAAATGGGGGAAAAGTTTTTGAAGTTTACAGAACAGAGGGAATTTCCTGTGAGACTCTAGAGCCAAGAAATCATATAGCTTGTGTAGTTCTGCCTCATGATAGCAGCAGAAGCTGAGCAATTGAGTCATTCACTCATATCCTGAAGATCAGATCAATGCCATTCAAGAGAGAACCCTCTCTAGGGGCTACAGTAACATCGAAAAGGTAGCCCTTCAACCATTTCATATGTGGGAGGAGGGTACTTGCCTTCAGAGATCCCCATTACATGGCATGGCATTCATGTTGAGCTGTGGATGGGAGGATTTAAGCCTAATTAAACAGTAGCTGTTGACTCTCATGCTCTGTAGTAGGCATGACACCATTTGGTATTTAGTTGTGGTCTAGCATCAAACAGCTCCCTTAAAGTGCAGATCCAAGGCACAGCTCAAAAAATAATTCCGTTTGCCTGCAACAAGCCAGGGACTGGCTGACAGAACAAGTAGCATTAGCGAGGGTGGAGACTGCCAGCATCAATGATGATTATATATGCTGCTTCTGCCTGTGATGAGCTGCCAGCTTGTAAGTGCTGAACAATTGAGTGACCTTGGACAAACTGGTTCCAATAATGATACAGCGTTTGTTTTAATATGGAAGTGACAAGAAGGGAAAGATCACAGTCTGTCTTTCTTTCATGCAATCCCTCATCTCCAAAATGGTTGCATCTCATGTGAGTTTAATAATTCATTTCATATGCAAAGCCTCTTTCTCTGGTATTAAGAACATCTTCATTTCAAAGCTCAGAAAAGTTAAAGAAGACTGAAGGCTGGAGTCAAAAGAGGAAGATAGTACTTATACGTGCAGTAGCTGTCACCTGCTTAGAGATAATAAAAATATCCTCTGAAATTTAAAACTGTAATTTATCTTAGCGTTTTGTATTTGAATCCATTTTTGTATGCACACAACTCAGTTAATTGGGCCAAATTGCCAGCTTTATTGAAGAAAAAGTTTAATATACATATACATACATATATATACACACATATACATACAGATATATATATATAAAATATATTGTCAAAATATTGGTGGTAAAACTAGGAACTAGGTCTAATCATAACGTATCTAAAGGGGAACCATAGGCTGGTCTCAATAAGCCAAGGCCAAGACTAGTCTGACAGCAGGATGCCCTTGGGACAGCTGGGTGCCTGAGGCACTGTCCCTGCATCCATGGCTCCCATGCCTCCCTGTGCTGCTTTCCCAGAGGGACACTGCTCAATCTCAATGGCCATCTCCAGGCCCCTGCCCTGTGCTGACAGCCTGGCACTGCTGCTCCTGCTCCCATGGGCCACAGGTGCCAAGGAATGCCCTGAGCACAGCACCGAGTGCCCACCTGGACAGGGAGCGCTGTTGCCTTTGGGCCGGGGCATGAATGCCTGTGGGAGGAGGAGATCTGTCCCCAGGGAGATGGGTGGGCACAGGCAAGCTCCTGCCTGCAGCCCCAGTGCTGAGAGCTCTTCCCAGGGAAGAGTGGAAGGTGCATGGCCAGGGCTGGTGTGTCTGATGCTGCTTTCTGGGATGGCTGGGCCAGGCCTGCCCTGCCTGGGGCAGTGCTCGACTCTGGGGTGTGTCTGGGTCATCCCTGGTGTCGGTAGCACCACCCAGGGCAGGAGATGCTCTCTGCAGGCTGCTGACGGCCTCTCCTGCTGCGGCTGTGCCCTCTGCATCTTCCTGTTGAAACAGTTCTTTGCTGCCATGGTCTTCTGACACATCCTGGGACACTTGGCTTTTGCTGTAATCTTCCCAAATCTCCAAGGGCACTGGAGGTTTGAGCTCCTCTTCCCTCATCTCATGGAACAGATCTTTCTCAATATTGTGTTCCTTGTCCTCCTCGTCCAAGACTGGGAGTGGCGTTCTCCAAAAGAATCTCCATGGCTGTCATTGGCATCCTCTGCTGCAGACAATCCAGGGTCACCCAAGGGGAGATCCTACTTCCTGTGGGATGTGCTCTCTTGGAGCTAGCTGGGCACCCCAGGGCTCTGCTTCTTCTCCTTCAACATGGCCAGGGTGGGGCCCCACAGTGTCATGGTCTTGTCTGGGCATGATGCAGCCCTGCATCACAAAGCCCTGGCAGCTGATCCCAGCAACTGCTCCCATCACAGGTGTTTCATGGCACTAGGCTCTAGCAAAGAGTTCTGATGAAATCCCTGATTTTCTTTAATAATCTGTAAAAGCTGGAGGTTAATAAAAGGGGGAGCATGAGAACAAGAAGGGGGTAAAACTAAGGGTAGAAAATAGCATCTGAGAATTTTATAGATTGGAATTTTTAAATTGAGAGTAGCAATACCAATCCATTACTTGAATAACATTATAGGTGTTTAAAAGCAATATATTTTTATGGCTGTGTTAAGTGGTTTTAAAGATATATTTTGCTCTCCTTTTCATAGATTAGTCTTGTAAATATCTTCCTGTTCATGAAAGCAGAAATTCTCAAAATCTCTCTCTGGGCATTGTGCCATTTTGTGGCGCTAATAGATCATTCTGTACTGACAGGAAGAGTTTTAAATAAATGTCCACTCAACAAGCAGCTGTGTGAAACAGGATGATATGGCCTATGTCTTTGGGTCAAATACTCACTGTCTGTGATGCAAAACTGAAATACAAAAACTAAAGTGCTGAAGTCCAGTGGGGTGCACTTGGTTAGCGTGGAAGAATTTCAAAACACCTTGAAGAGTTGGTCTGCATCTCAGCAGCACATAGGGTATAGAAAGGTGTTCTTACTGGTTACTGCAGGAGGGCTTTACAGCTGTCAAGGATCCTGTTGGCTTTAATAGGCTCTGAATACGTTACTGACTACCCTGGCTAACAAGCAGCTGACGTTAAACCACCTGATGCCCCTTACACATGCCTTCATTTCTTCCCTGCCTATAGATCAAGAGACAAAACCTGGAGGAAAATAACACCAGTGTAGATAAAAAGCAAAAATAGCTGGGCAGTATAGTGATGTGTTTAACTTCTGTCTTATAGAATATTTTCAGATAAAATTACAAACATATACCCAAGTTCAGTGAATATTATTCATAAAGAGCTGTGGAAATGACAGAAAAGAAATAACTGGATAAGGCACGGGAAACAAATTAATCCTCTGTGACAGAGCTCATCATATGTTACAAGAAGATGTGGTATGGATTGACTCAAAGTTTGGTAGTTGCAGAAGAAAATAAAGACTGTGGTTCCTGTCTCTGGCTGTTGAACAAAGTGAGCCTTCACAGTTCAGCTTTTGAAAAATAATCAACACATCTTGTTACCAACACTTCTTGTTATCTACTCTGATAAAGAAGGATCTCAGCTTTTATATTAGATCTCATACTGAACTTGACAGCATCATTCCAATAAAGAAAGGAAAAAGGGAAGAGCTGTAGTGAGTGAGTACCTGTGGCAAGACTCACATTGTCAAGGCCTCAAAAAGAAAGCTTTTTTTGATCGATTGGTCTGACCTTACAGGTGAGTCAAATCTCAGCAGGACCATAAAATTGTAGTGCTTCTGACCATTCAATTTATAGTACCTTCCTTTTTCTTTTACTCTTCTTTATTCAAGACAGGTGAAGTGTTTCAACACTACTTCTACCAATCCTAGAAAATCGTGTGATTCATCCTAACTTCAGGATATTAATCAATTTATTTCTTGCATGTTCAGAGGAAAGAAAGAAGTGCTTGAGCCAACATTTATTTACTTATCTATTTATTCCTCAGCTGTACATAGAGTGTTTTAATCTAACATCTAACTTCAGTTGGCATGTGAGAAAGTAAAACTCTCTGGGACAGTAGAGAGTCTCTCTTGAGAGAAAAATATACTTTTTTCTATTACTTCTCAACACTATGTGGAGGTTGCGATGTCAGAATAGCTAGGGGAAAATTAAAAAAAAGAGACACAATACTGTTAGAAAGACTGGAGACTAAGAGGTATGTCACATAATAAGTCTCTTCATACTCTGGAAAGCATGGTCTTAAGAAGTAGGGGAGAAGGCAAGAAAAAGGAAAATTGCTAACCATTGTAAAAAACCTTCCAGACCAGTTCCAAACCACTGAAGTTTCAGTAGCTTTTTGAAAAACGATGTGCTATGTAGCTGTCAGTACTGCTTTGTCTCTCCTGAGGAGTTCAAGGTGACTGCCTGCCGTGGTTGCAGAAGGCCAGCTCATCCTGCATCTTTCTGACCTTTCTTTGTATTTGTATTGATGCCTTCTCCTTTGAGAAGGATCTCCAGTGAGAGTCATAATGGGTATTGCAACGAAAGGGAAAAGAGTAGAGAAGCCATATCACCATCCGAGATAATGTTATCCGATAACTTCTTCATCTGATCATGGTGTCAACTTTTGGACACCTTAAAATAGAACAATACACTAAGGTTGATGTCCTTTCGTCTCACTGATTTAGTAGAATTTCCCTACTGAAAACTGCTCAGTAAGTTCAAACCATTTATAATAAACGTTGAAGATGTTCTTGAACTCCAAAAATTATTGAGGAGGTTCACGGAAGAATGAAGTGCTAGAGTACTGGAGTACTGAGTACTAGAAAAAGATTTTGCAGATGGGAACCCGCAAAATTGTCGGACTGTTATGGTTCTCATGAAAGGAAACAGGTCTGATTGTTTGCTTATTGCCTTCCTCCATATCCTACCATATCCAAGAAGGCAGAAGAGTTTCAGAGTTTCAGAGAGGTGAATGAAATGCAACCCCACTAGTGTTTGGTACACGCAGCCTTTAAATGCGTTGTCATGCATTTAAATCACACTTCTTAATTATAAAAGTTTTTCTGTTGGGTTTGCCGTCAAATGTTTGAACAGTTTGATTAATCACTGCAGTAGTAATTGGTCTGAAGTTGGATGCTGTTTTGAATTAGGTGTCTTCTGTCTCTTGTGAAGTACTTCAGTAGGGTGATGTAATTCTTGTAGGATCATCATCTAGGTATGTAAGACTACCAGAGGCCTGATCAGGCAAGAAAGGTTGTGTCAGTAGAATAATAGAGAGGTTGAATCAAGAGAAATGTTAGAAGCTGGAGCAGTCTGAAATAGCCATTCTAGTTAGTTCAATTCAGACAAGAATATCTGTTGCACTTAATAAATTAAAAAGACTAAATAGTAGTCTTTGATAGGCTTAAGTCATTTCAACTGCAAAACAGGGCTCCTGACTGCTCAGCTAGAGACTGTAAGCCAAGACAACATTGTCTAAGAGGAGGTCTTGTGTGCCATTGAAGCCACTTTTCAAATCATCTCATATATTGAATTAAGCATCTTTCAGGAAGGGGAAAAAAAAGAAAGAGATGAACGTATTCCATCAACAAGTGTTTGTAACTCAAGGCTAAGGTAGGAAAACAGATTCTTTGCTGCATGTTATGAAATTTGCATATCTCATGTTGCACAGCATCTCTGTGCAGCCAAAGGTTATGCAGCTAAGCTTGTGTCAACTCTCTTTGCCAACAGTACTGCAGACACTCAGTGTCTGTTAGGCATAATGGATGTATATACTGTGAGTAATTTCTGAAGATTTTCTTTTCGTGATGCTTTAAATATGAAGGTCTTTTCATGGTCACACTTTTAATTTACCATGGCAAGACTTCACTTTTCATTGGTGGGGCAGGAATGAAAAAGAAAGGAATAAGGATTATCTATGTATTTATTTCCTTAAATTGCTTTGTTCCCTGAATGTTTCCATTTATCAAATAAAGGCATTCTAGATATCTTTGGCAAATATGCTGCATAAAAGAAAGAAAGAAATTCAGGGAAGATAATAACTAAATAACAAAAAAACACAAGAAGAGCTGTATTTCTGATTTTCCCCTTCATTAGACCTGATAGTGTTCTGTAACATCTTAAAATATGGATCTCATAGAACAATCTGAAGAGCAGTAGCCAATATTACCACTTTAGTAATAATGTGTCAGGATGTGAGAAAAAGTGTTCAAAAAACTGATAGCTCCAAAGAAACCAGGGAAGTAAAACAAATTGTTTTATTGTTACACCTGGTGTCAGAGTAGAGTCTGAAGACCCGTCAAGGGAAGATATAAGTGAATTGGAACCCCCCCACTCCTCATGAGGGTTGTAGCTTTATCCCTATGTGGTGGGAAGGGAACCTCTGCCGTCTTCCCTTCGCTTCATTAGCTGAAAAGGGAATTTTGTGAACAGTGCCTCAAGCTGGACCTTCATTTCTAAAGCCTTGCTATTGTAAAACATAACTGAAATGTAAACAATGGGAGAAAAGGGTTTCTTTTAAACCACTGTTTATGCCTTAACTGCAAAGTCCCTCATTTGACAGAAAAGCAGCAGCCTCTACACTTTTTCCCTCTCTTCTGCAGAGCTTGGGTGTAATGGATTGCCGCAGGAAAAGGCCAAGGCTTCCTAAGTGTGTGCTGCCTTGCTTCCCTTCCCTCACAGTGGCTCCCTCTGAGTTGGTAGCACTCATCCTTCACCGATGCCTTGCTCGCATGAGTGTTTTCTTTTAACCTTGTCTAAGTCTGTCTTCAGAGGCAGTTCCCTAGTTTACTGTAGGTCTTGATTTACAGCATGAGGCAGCGAGTGGTACACATAAGAATTGCTCATGTCTTGAAATACTTCACCTCTTCTGAACTGAATCTGAAGTACAGATTTTGACTGATTTATGGTGTTATAGCTTATTGAAGCTGGTGTAATACCAAGAGTAGTTCTTTTTTCTAATGCACACTACCTATAGTCTTTAAAAGGAAGCAAAAGCTACAGTAAATTACTTCTTAATGTTAATATTTTCTGTCTTAGATTTCTCTTCCTGTCTTCTGTTTAGTAGATCTGCTTACTGAACTTACAGTTGATAAAATACATATCCTGTGCATTCAAAATTACAGATGGTCAGTCTTTATCCACCACACTATCAGATTGCTCACCAGCCCCATGACTCGGAGAGTACACAATCTTCTAGATGCAGTGGGTTTCAGAAGCTCATAGGAAAGAGCAATGTAATGACAACCTGCCAAAAGTTAATTGATGCCATCTAACACTGCAGGACATTCTGCTTATAAAAACTCTGGTGCTGTTTACAGAAGTTTTTGCTGAGTGACCCACGGCAATGGCTATACTTTAAGAAGTACTGGCATCTTACTTTTATTGAACCAGCTATTGAAAAGTGAGTCTGGAACTGTAACATCATTCCTCCAACCTGTGTGCTGAGAGTGTGTAACACTGTGCCAAAGTAGCCACTTTTTGCTTTCAGTTTACCCTTTTACTATCTGTGAAACGGTGTGTGTGTTCACATATCTCACAAACTCACCGATGAACTTCAAGAGATCTGAGCCTTCCACGTCCAGTCAGAAAAGACAGCCACAAGAGGGAAGGTGTGTCAGTGGATCACCTTTTGGTCCTCGCAGAAACAGTGACTGAAGTAAAGCACGGTTAATGCTGTGACCTGAGGGAAGGGTTGATAAAAATCTTAGTAGAAAAATTAAAGATTATCAGGGATAATTAAAGAATCAGAGATTCCTGAAATGTTAGCTATAGGTCTCTTTTGTGGTGTTATTATACATAATTATTAAAATAATTGGCATGGCTGAAAAGCCTGGGACAAGTCTTAGTATGATTCAATTTAGCATGAGATCCTAGAATCCAGAGCACTTTTCAATACTGACTTCATGTTCCCTTATGATTAAGGCATCACATAAAGGAAATTTCAAGGCAGTTTTTAGAATTCATTGTAGCTGTTTTATTACCTCCATTTCATAAATGACACCATTCCTTCCATGGTAGTATTATAGTAACAATACCAGAGGAGACCTAGTCTGATAACGCAAAACAAATGACAAAACATCCTTTCAGGCTATCAGAAAATTATGAATGTCAATAAATACAAAATTTCACTAAGGAAAATATTGTTATTTTAATAATAATGGATAGAAATTATTTTACTGACTTCCTGTATTCCTGAATGTTACAGATAGAGAATAGAAAAATTGAGGGATTTTTTTTCTTTATTCCATCAGCAGTCAGCACCATGCTTTAGAAGTTGTCCTTGGAAACATTTCTTTTAGTGTATTGTGATTCTTGGTTTGATTAAATGAACTTATGGTATTTTCTGTATTGTTGTGATGGGAAAGTTCTGTGGTTGCTTAGATAGAGTGGGATGCAAAGGCTACACAAGAGCAGACACGGAGTATCCCCACTGCTTCATACACTGGCAGCAACAGCCTTGGTTCAGAGATTGTCAGAGAAAAAGAGGAAAGGTGTCCAACCAAAATTATGTGTCAGGGAAAATCTGTACTGCAAGTTGATATGCTGCCTTGGGCACCAAAGTGTTTCACTGACAGAGAGATTCCAGAAATGTTATGTTGAAAGTTTTACTACTAAAAAAAACCTGTAGGGAAGTAGAGTCGAGCCAATGGATATTGAGGTGTGAGTTCTGGGCACAGCATTAGCCATTCTTCTTTACCTAATCCAGGCACAGTAAGCTTTGAAGCAGAGCAAAGCTTTAGATTGGGATCTCTCATCTTAGAGAGAAAAAGAAAGAAGCTGTCTGGGTTTTCAGAATATTTTAAAAAATTCTCTTGGTGCTGAGAAAGAGATTTCCTCCTACAAAAAAACCATTTGGATTTATTTTTATATTCAGCTTATTTTTAGTGCAAGTTTTTTGTATCCATTGGTCTGCAGCTTCCCTTAGGGGAAGACAAAAACAAACAACCCACAAAACTGTGGAGACATTAGAAAGTCATGAGATCATGAAGTAGCACAGGTGGCTGGGTCCTACAGAAAAGTTATTTGAGGGAAAAATTCTACTTAACTGCAGGCCTGATGATAGTGTCAGTCTCTGGCTGAGGAGAAGATAACAAAGGTTTTCCTCCAGCTATTTTGCAGTGGTTAGAAAGTTGTTGCTGAGTCGAGTAAGTTAGTAAGAAAGTAAATAAATAAATAATTGTTCATGCAAAGTTAGACCTGAATTAGTCTTACTGACTTGAAAACAAGACTTACTGCCTCATCTTACGTAGCTTTAAGACAGAGTTTTATGCTCTGCTTTACATTAGCAGACTAGTTGTTGAGAGTTAAAAGTGTCAGGAAAAAAGCAGTATTAAAGCTTTCACATGCTGACTTCAAGGAATTGTGCATAGCAGGCTCCATTAAACAAAGGACAGAGACAATTTGATAATAAAGCAGAAAAAAAGCCTGTGTGTAACTTTCAGGTTCCTAACAGCTTCCAGGAGAATTCATGTGATTTTATAGTACAGGCTTCTCTTGCATTTTGTCCTTAAGATGACAGAATCATAAGCAGAAGTTATTCTACCAGACTGAGAAAAACCTTGGGAGATAAAGCCTTTAGAGGTAAAATGTGAGTATCACATAAATACATACTTTCAGGGATGAATCTGTTGTTCTCACAGAATCCTCTGTGGGCTCACTCCAGAGGTTCAGTTTGAATGCTGCTTCCACAAGTTGTGCAAAGCACTCTGCCTTTTTAAGAAGGACTCCCCAGTCATCTTTTATGTTGCTGGTTTTGTGGTTTGAAAAGTCATCCTGAAATTATTACCTCTGCTGAGAGTATGGCTTAGGCACATGGAAGGAAAAAAAGGATAGACAGATATACGTACCATCCCCTTGCTCAAAAGAGAAATCTCATAATAACAAACAGTAAGTTAAATTTATCTTACCCAGAGCTATTTGAATTCTTAGATAGCTATTTGTCTAACAAGCAGTTAACTGAAATTGAATTGTACCTGTAATTAAGATATTTATATTAAAAGTGAGTCCGACAGCTGGCATATACAATGTCCCTGCTCTTATGCTACACCCAATAAATTTAAAAAAAAAAAAAAAAAAAAAAAAAGGCAAAGTGTTCCTCATTATAATGTCTGAAAATCAGGAGCTGCTTCTTTCAGAATGTGCTGCTGATTTTATTCAGAACAAAGAGTTCAAACTCACTCACTGTGTGAAAACAGAGCTTGAATTAGCTGCTCTAAAGAAGTAGGAGATGGGGCATCAAAGAGCCTTCTGTTCATTAAGATAAACACTGACTATGTGTTTCATGTTTGGTTTCAGCATAACATTCTGAATAGAGGATTAAGCAGTTGCTTCCCACAGTCTTAAACTATTGAGATGGTGTGGAAGAACGAGGAGAATAAAAGGATTTAAGCTATTATGCAAAGAATTAGTGTTGAGAGAGTAAAAGGTCCCCCCTATTAGCCATTGAATTCTGCATGGATTTAGTAGTACTGAGAGTGTAACATGGCTATCTGTTTTGGACACACAGAAGGTACATAATTAGGTTGCAGGAGCCCATCTGAAGTTTCAGCTTGGACACTGATCTTGTGAGATGGATTCTTGCCAGTTCATTATGTATTTTCAAACAAAACTATGTACTTTTCAGAAAAAAAAAATCATAGCTTCATAACTGAAATCTTCTTTTTATGTAATTCTATTAGTTACATCTTAACTTTAGAAAGAAACATGCATGGCAAGGTATAATTTTTTTGCAAGTACCAATGACATCTGGGGACACAGATTTTAGACTTTTTGCTCACACGTGCAGTCACATCAGCTGAAGAAAGGGTCATGGTCCACCCCACTTTGTGTTCCCCAAACCAATGTTTATGATGTGTGTTTTACAGATCAAGTTGATTGGACTGGTCGTGTGAGTCAGAATGAACAAGGGGTTTGCAATCTGTTCATGCCTTACGCGTGTTCTATGAGTGTAGATGATGGATATTTTTATCAGTTGGCTGATAAGCCATTTACAGTGTTTTATTTTGAGTTTTAATGAATGAAATTTTATAATGACGATACTGCAATGCTATGACATCAGAAGAGCTTTTTTTCTGTTGACTCTAAGGATATGTTAATGTATTAATTTCAATGCTAAAATTCCATGAGGTGTTCTTAAATCCTTAGTTCTGTTTAAAAGTAATGTTTAATTGCTGTTAGCCTACATGTAAGCTCATTTTCATGTGGTTTTGTTTATATTTTGTTTATTTCATGGTAATTTACATTAGAAATTACATTTTTTTTTTCATATATTTTTTCCTCTAGACATCTGCTACTCCTACTCTGGGAAAAAGCAGTAGCAAGATTTGGTCTGACTTAGGACAGCTGTTCTCATAATTTAGGAGGGTAAAACCCACCAGGAATGCGTATATTTAGTATTTTTATTGATGAATGTAGGAGCAAAAGATGAGTGATGAATGTTTTTTTATCAAGTTGATTACATTTTCTTCTCATTATTTGCTCTTCTTGTATTCTATTTATAACATTTCAGGGTTGCCCTTTGAGGGTGGGAGTTTGGATCATCTTATGAATATTTCATTTTTATGTTTGCAATGTTTCATTCAAAACAGGCTTGCTAAAAAATAGCAATGCTTAGAATGCATTGTTTAAAGTGGTTTTAAGCCAAAGTTTTCACATTTGCAAAGGAAATACATGAAGCTACGATTTCCAAGTTCATCCTCAAGAGGTATTCTTTTTTGGGGGGGAATAACATTGACAGATTTCAGTCACAGACATGCAGTTCTATGCATAAAAGAACACCAAGAAAAGCTCAGAAATGAGTCTTAATGTACACTTCTTGGAGGAAGTGAAGGAAGGACTCCAAATGTTTGGCAGGAGTTCCAGGTTCCATGGCTTCATTAGCACATTGACTCACAGGTCTCACAGTGAGTTGTCTTGTTTGAGATCTACTAGAAGGTGGCTACATCTTGGTTTCACTTCCTGCTGATTGGTTTGCTGAGATTCCAGCTCATCATTTCTCTGCCTCATTGCTTTCTGTTAGCTGATATTGAAAAATAGTGAATCAGATTGATCTTTTTCTTATTCAAATGTATACATGAATTTTGATTTACTGGAGTGACAGAGAATTTGTTCATTTAAACCTCGATTTCTGTGTTTTTTTCACAGCAAGTTGGAACCATGACTGTATGTTTGATTTATGACTCTCTTCTTTCTTATCTCCAGTATTTAATTTTTCATAATAAGAGAGATAAAAATGTATTTGAATGCAGATCACTGAGGTTTCTGAGTACAGTATGAAAACCTTAAGCATCAGAGCTTTCATTCTAGAGGCTCAATTTCAGTCTCAGCTTTATCTTAATCTCTCTATCCAAAATCTTTTATAGATGTTGACATATGCCTATTTGTCTACAGTTCTTTCAGGAAGAACTAGGTTTTGAACATTTGGGCTGCTGAAATCCTGGTTCTTTCAGAGAGGAGATGATATGCCATTACATGTTTACCATTTACATAATGCAAAAGCAACTCACATGCAAAACTAACTCAAAGGCATTTTTTACTGAATACTTATTGGACATCTGTATATCTCATTCTTCACTGATTATAGAGATAATGCAAATACAAGGAGTTATCATCAGGCAAGCCAAGCAGTGGATTCACAATACCATTATGACAATTGTGCATAGTTTAAATGCACATAGTTTGCACCCTGTTGTAAATGTGACATTGCTTACCCTTCTCTTCCAGATGGCTGAAGTGTCCTGTTGTCTCAGTGGATAGGTGTATGCACACAAGCAATTCCTATGGAAGATCTGACATTGTAAATTTATCTGTGGGTTAGCCAGTGCACTAGCGCTCTGAATTTTCCATAGAACAGTATTACTTTCCATAACAATATACAAACTGAGGTATAGGATGGGATTGGAGGTCTGAGATGGTACTAACCTGTCAGGATGCTGTAGTGTGCAAACATTCATCAGCAACAGGAGGTCTAACAGCATCTCCACAGGTTTGCTAGAATACTTTGGCAGGGAGTACAAGTATACAGAAGTACAAGTTTTCTTTGTCAATCTCTTCTGCTTGAAAACTTTGTCACTACAAGAATATATGGCATTTATTGTGGCAACAAACGGTGTAGAAAAACTTGGTGCTTTTGGGAAGAAGAATTATTTAAATAATCATGTCTGGCTTAATGTAATGTCAAAACATACACATGGGGAAAAATTAATAAGGGGCATATTAATCCACAGAAATGCAGGAGTTTCCCTTTTAACAGAGAAGTCCTTACACTTGTGCCATGGGAAAAAGTAAGTCATTAATGAGTCCAGATTGTGGACTGTGAGAATTCTTTGTGCTGAATGTGTACCTATACATATAACACACATAAATACAGTGAATGGTATTAGAAGGACTTCATCTGGTGTAATTTAGAAATCACATTAATTCTGATCCAAATTACAGAATACATAAATTGTTCTTAATTTTAAAATAATTTTTAGGAGCAACTACAGGCAATTCACTGTAACAAAACAGTGCAGTGATAAGGAATAAAATCCATAAACTGAGAGGGCATCAGGGCACTTGAGTCCTTCTCAGCACCTTCTCAAGGTGACATAACAATGATTTTTGCAAACTGTAAATCTTTCAAAAGGCTTAAGATGTGCTACTACTTTATCCCCAAACAGGTAGCTAGGGAAGAGTCTCAAAGTGCTCAGAGTTACGGAATTGTTCATAAAACCTGAGTTCTGTACAGAGAGAAGATAAATTGCAGGAATACAATAAGCTAATAAGTGCCAAGTAAAACGTAATAAAGAAAATCACTTTCTCATTTAACTTAGGCTCAGTCAAGAAATGAGTTTTAATTTTTCACGCCAAATATGGGACTAGATGCAATAATGCAAGTCCTTAGATCATGTTAGAGACCAAAGGTTTATTCTGCGTTTTATTTTCTCTTCCTCAGATTCTTTTCCCTAGAAGGGAGAGGGAGATGATGTAAGTGCTGGATTTATGCAGGACATAGTATGAATAATTTTGTTGAATAAAATAAAAAGAAATCATGGATATTTTCTAAATATAACCCTTTTTCATCAGAACAAACTCCATATTGTTGAGAGTTGTTCCACAAGGGTTTCTGTGACATCAAACCTAATCACAACCTATTCTGCTACTTAAAAATATGGGACCCTGGCAACATAGCTTCCTCTCTCCAATCGCAGAGCAGAAAAGCAACTACAGGCTATTGCATCTGAATTTGTCAGAATAAATAATTAAAAGACTCATCAGCTTCTCACTAATGAACAAGGAAATGTGATTAAGCAACTTTAAAGGGGAATAGCTGAAAACAATATAGAAATGACAGCAGGATGATTGCTCTGAATGAGTGACTGAAATTTCTGAAAAAGAGATTTCTTCAGCAAGGCACAAGGACAGTAGTTTAATCTTCCGTTAAAAGATTCCTGACAATTTGGAAAAGCTCTGAACCAGGAGATTATAGACGTCTCAGAAGCTGACAAGGCAGTGACTTCTCTTAATACAGCTACTTTCTGGCAAATGCTCAGAAATAACTTTTTTGTGTGTGTGGTTTTAGTTTTCCTTTTTACTGTTTCAAGACTCTTAACTTCTACCAAACAGTGACTAGGCAATCTTTTATTCTCAAAGACTCTGAAAATACAAATCATCTTTCAGACCAAAATGTTCTAGAGATGCTTGCCAAGTTTACTGTGGTTAACATCTAGAAATTGTACTGATTAGCTTCTGGCATGGTTCCTTGCAAATGCTTTGCATATTAGTGTCTCATTAAATATCTTATTCCTCTTTATTTAGCACCAAACAGGTGCTTCCACCTTATATCTAATCTGTTTCTATGCTTTTACTGTGTGTTCTCCTAGCTTATCCAAAGGAGATAGCACATAATACAGAAACTCAAAGAAAAGTAAAATAACAGACATTGGTGCAATTCTTCTGTATGTCTGGAGAAAGATTTTTTTTTTTCCTTTATAATAATGGCCAGTCTTCGCGAGTGAAGATCCGGGGAAGGTCTTTCCACCTTCCAGCCTGTGCATTGGATTTTTTAGGTGAGACACAGTGTGCGCGGAACTGAGCCCACCCTTTAATCCTAAGGTTCATCTGCCAGGGCCAAGCGAGCTTGGACGGTGGCAGTGAGGTCCTCAGGACGTAGGTGGGTTGCCTTTAAGGGCTAACGAGCCCCACCTGCCCAGGAGTGTCCCTGACCGGGAATCGAACCTGGGCCTTGGTGGTGACAGCGCCGCGCCTTAACCACTAGACCACCAGGGGCTCCTTTTCCTTTATACGCATTCATAAATGACATGGTCTTTTTATGAATAAAGGCACAAAAGTCAACACTATCAGACTGTAGAAGTTTTCAGATACTCAGATATAGAAGTGTTATGCACAAAAGTAATTGTAAGATTCAAGGTTTAAAAAGAAAAAAAGTAAAACAAAATGTCAAACATCTTTTTAGTTACAGAAATGCTCATGTGCCTCAAATATGATACTCAGCACACAGAAAATACTCTGGGTCTAAAACCCAGGCAGAAAAAGTGCTGTTCTGCTTCAAGAGGTCTTTGAGGAAATGTTTCTGTGTTTTGGTTTCTTTTCTACATGATGTAGGCTTACCATAATGCAGTTCATAATGGGCATAATAGAAGCCACTTCAATAGGGACATCTAGCAAAGACACAACCTCTCCTCAGAGAGCAGAGATGTCAGGAATTCTTTGCAATTCTCTTTTCCAAACTATTCAGTGTAGGATAAAACAAACAAACAAACAAACAAAAAAAAAACCCGAAAACATGGTTGGGGGGGAACCCTACAGGTTTCCTCTTTATGCTTTTTCCAGGCCAAGTTCTGTGAAAATTTCTCTGCAAAGTTTCTCTTGAGCAACTAGATTGCATGGGTATAGTCAATGAAGCATTTACAATGTCCGTTTTCTTCTACAAAAAATACAGTCTTGAAAGAATAATTCTTCATTATTCAAGTAAATTCCTTGTAGAATGACATTTTTACTTTGTCATTACATTTAGAATGTTATTATTTTATCTTAGACTTAGCAGTTTGCTTTCTGTGCTGTGTTAGGATTGATGTCTACTTCCCATGATCTCCAGAGTTAGGTCTGGAGAAAAACTAGCTTTTCAATTCATTTGTGCCAGAATATCTGAGTTTTAAGTATAGACTGGAACTAAAAATCTTGTAGCTAATGTGAATTCATTTCACTGTAACTTTAGCTTTCTACAGTAGATTAATTACAGATAAATCCTTGGTGCAACAGTACTTCTGAAACTTCTATATGAGGAAGGAAACATTTGCAAATTGTATAAGCATTTAAAGAAACACAAAATTACCAATTTCATGCTTATTACCTTGCAGTGTTGCAATTCTGAAAAATCATCCTATTTTTACGTTGCCATAAGAATAATGCATCTGACGTACGTGCACTTTTCTTTTGTAGGTGGAATGGAGAAAATAAAAGAGCATACCTTTGCATTAGCTCACTACACCTATACTGTGCTTTCTAACTTAAAATATGCCAATGGGGCTCCTGTAGTTCGTATTTACAGTGATACAGATTTCAGCAGTCCTGATGTCCAGGGTCCGATCATTAATTTTAATGTGCTTGATGAAAACGGAGAAGTACTCGGCTTTTCACAGGTATGTTTTTCTCTTGTTTTAACTTGATTGTTATGGTTGTATTTTAAGCATATTCACAATATTTTTCTTTATCCTAAAAGAAATATTTTATTCATAGTACTCCCTTCTGAGGTTTTGGTTTTGTTTCTTCATAGTTATGCACCATATATATACACCATTTTTACAGTAGAAATAAAATCCAATAAATGGTGCTAGCACAATAAAAAGTACATAATAGCCAACAGCAATATCTTACAGATTTAATACTCCACAAGTAGGAAGTTTGGAAGTGGGCTGTTTTAACAGGATATATTGACTAGGCAGTTTGATTTCTTGTTGGCTTCCTTCTCCTGAGTACTCAAAATTGGGAATTGAAGACCAAGTCTGGAATAGCTGATAAAGAGACTGCCTTGGAGATTTGACATACAAGTGAAATCATATCTCAGAATATTGCAGTCACCAATGAAAGAGGAGTTCTCTTTTCCCTTCAGTTCTAATAATTGCATTCTTGTAATATTCCGGAGGAAGCATGAAATAAAATTAAATGATCAGTGTAAAGAGTGAAATTTAAGCTCAAAAAATCCTTAAATGCTGTCTTTCTCAGCAGCTTTTTCTAGCCTTTATCCATCAAGTATACCAAGTACCTTTGAGATGAAACTTCATTAAACCTTTCTCCCTTCAGTAGAGAGGTAGTGGTGTATGACCATAATTGTGTGTGTACGGCTGTGCACCATGAAGGCAGTGGGTCATGTAGGGTGGAGTAGCTCACTTGCTCATCAGCAGAAGTCAGAAAAACCACAGAGCTCTAGTTTTGCTTAATTCTTCTTTTCTTTTCATTGGCTGATGATTGAATAAGCCCACAAGTCAAGTTCAAGCATATGGCTTTGATTTTTTAAAAGCTGTCTATAACTGAATAACTGCCAATAACATCTGTCTCTGCCAGTGGTAGTGGCAGAGCTGCATTAGTCCTGGAGCTAATAATTCTGGACCATGGGGGAAAGAATGAGAGTGCTGCAAAAGGTGTTTAACAGTCTTCTACCAGAGAGGAGAAGAGTAGGATAATGAGAGGAACATGGAGACATGTCTATGAAAATACAAGAAGAGGTCCTTATATCAAGGGAGAACAGAAGTGAAATACTTACTTTGTACCTGTCAGTGCAGAGTTTTACATTTTTTTTAAGGCATTTAACATACTGATGAACATGGGATGAGCAAATGTATATAGTACTCAAGACGTTCTTCTTTACATACATCTTTTTTCAGAAAATGCTACCAAATAGTGACAAATGTTCATCACATTTCATTTCAAAGCATTCCACATTTTAGAAATGAATTAGCCATTTATACAATCTTGAATATGTATGGCAATGTTCTGAAAAGACTAGAGATATTAACACAGCTGGGTTTGTAAAACACTCAACAAATGCTTTGATGTTTCACCTGTTCTTTGGTTAAAACCAAAATTTTTTTTTAATTTCTGATTTTCACAATTTCTTAGTAAAAATGTCTCATCCCTGTTACACTTCTTTAAACTCAACTGTACCCTCAAAGAAAAAATTCCTTTATAGTCTTATGCCTCCACTGGGCCTGTTTGCTGCAGTTGCTGCTCATAAAAAACTTCTTTATTGATTTCTATCATCTGGATTGTACTGTTCACCAGATTCTTGTAATTTCTAGCATGTGCAGTGTCTTTTAGATTATTTTGTTTAATTAAAACAATGTTCAACTTAATGACTTTTAGAAATTCACAAGCAGCAGCATTATTCTTTCCCAAGCTACAGTATATGTGATATATATATGTATATATATATATATGATTGGCTTTATTATGGAATGAAATTCTTTCATAGACATCCTATACAATTCATGGGGGAGGAAAATCTTTGCTGCTTTTTCTTTATGATTACAAAGAAAATACATACATCAGAAAATAAGCTTCATTGAAATAACAATATACAATCTCCTCTTCATACCTGTATGCATCTCTAAAATTAGATAGTTTTATTCAAATCAAAGTTAAATCCATTACTTTCATTAATGCTTTGGAAGTGAAATAGTGTCCTCTAGTTTGGTCATGTCTGTTGTCTGCACAGTCATGTGGATTTACTGGGCAGTCTACAAAAGCAATAGAATGGAATTAGGAGAACACGGTTTCAGAAGGCTCCCAGAAAACATTTTTGGGAATCTTTATTGAAAGGAAAATTGGATGGCGTTTCTATCTGACATGCCTCCTACTAGTGGACACCACTTAAAGACTCAGGTTGTCTTTCAGCTAGTATCTTTAAAGAGAAATGATAGAATGTCCTATTCCTTTATGGTTGATATTTGACCTATAATTAATTACTTATAACCAGGCATCAAAACAGTTCTATTTGTCTTTCTGACAAGCAATTGTTATGTGCCCATTACCTATTAAAAGACACAGCGTGACTGGACATTAACGTTTGGTAGCTTGAAAAGGATAATATGACTAACTGATTCCAGAGAAAATATTATGCTTGCAGCAGTTTATTTGGAACATTTTAGATTGGCAAGAACGACTTCATAAGTAGACACTGTCTTCAGAGGATACCAAGCTTACATTTAAGCCTCAAGATTTACATAATTGGCATGATATTCAAAACTCTGAACTAAGCCCAAGATATTTAGGATGTGAAAGGCGTGTAGTGAAATACATGACATTTAACACCACCGTTGAAAAACGAAAGCCGAGCAAAAACGATGCCTTTCATCTGTGTAGCAATGGGGAGGAAAGCTATTCTTACCTGCTCATATGATTGAAATCCATTTCTCAGTGTTATCAGGGTTTCATTACCATACCTAACAAGCTTGTGCCACTAAACACAAACATTCTTAAATTACATACATGGGGTCAGTTGCACCAAGAGGAAAGAGCCACAGTCTCAGGTTCATCTTTGAGCAAAACCTTCACTGCGTCACTGAAGATCAAAGGAAGGCACTTCATTAAAGTGAGGCATACAAAGAACCATACCATGATTGCACTCTCGAGGGTGGCAACAATTTTTACAGCCTCTTGTCCTAGTATATATGATATAGAATATTTGGATAAAGATGTGATAGGGTGGGACTGAAATAAGTTAGTTGAATTGCTATTACTTTTTCCTTATATGTTTCTTTGTTATTGATAAAGGGTAACACTGTTTTAGAATATTATATTTGGAATAAATTTGCGTTGCACAGTATGTGTATCATTGGTTTAATTGACAGTTTAATTACTAGTTTAATTATTTTTCTCTAAATGACAATTAAAACAATTAAAAAAGAGGGACTTGCAGACTCCAAACATCAATAGTCACTCAAAGGCTTTGGTTTTTCTTCACATTTTTCATGAAACATTTCTTTATTTAGAAATAACACTACTACACTTTTGAAATTTCCATAAACCTCTTGTCTTTGAGCACTAAAACGGCATTAAATTTCCTTCTTTGAGCTGCACCAAATAATTCCAACGAAAATTATTTCCTTCACTGAAGTTGTCTTGTAGACGACTGTTGGTAGTAATTGGTTCATGAAATTACTTGGGAGGACATCTGTATTCTTCTCACACATGCTGCCTGTCCTCCGCAGCAGCACATCTGTCATTTTGTTATGTGTTTATTTACACTGCAGCACCAAAAAGCCCCAGTTATGAGCAGGGGTTAAATTAAGATGAGTGCTTGACAGGCCCAGGACATAAAGATGGCCTTTCTGCCAAACAAGTTCTTCATATATACTTGTCTAGCTAAGAATGGATAATTCCCCAGCATTATAGTTTTTGCTGCTAATGATGTGTGGATAGATGAGAGACTGGTGATTTGGAAAGGTGTGAAAGTGCAGGGCTAGAGGTGAAGAACCTCTGCTAACTCAGTGCTGCAGGATGGAAGCAGCAGAGCTGACATTAAAGCAGCAACCTGTCAGTCTTCTGCTGCCCTGTGAGGCTACCAGAAAAAGGAGAAGCAACTAGCCCCCAAAGAAGATTTGTGATGTCACAAAAAAAGGCTTTACATATATGCTTGGTGCTGAGCTAATACTGCAGATTTTTCACACAGAACCATCATTAGTTCATTTATTGACAATGAGTGTCTCCAGCCTTCAGTATATATGAATGTCATGTGTTTATACATCCCCACATCCTTCCAGCCTCTGGAACACTGTTTGACAGCAGTGACTCAGCTTCAGTTTGTATCTTGGCTTTTTTATCAAAACCTTACACAGGACTCTACGAGGTTCCAGCCTGGTTTGAATGTCAAAGAGGAAATGAAACAGCTGTAAGGAAACAGCTATTGATTTGAAACTTCAGTCTCACACACACACACACACACACACACACACACACACTAGATTTCTTATAAATTGAGTCAAAGTGCAAATGTTTGTTGAATGTTGTCTTCCATTTGCAGATGTGAAAGAAAAAAAATCACCATGTCTGCTATTAGCACCTTTTGTACTAGTATTATTTATAAAATTTTTCTCTTTGATAGGGAAAAGAGACCTGTGAAATGTTCCTTGCACATTCAGCAGATAATTGCAGAGTAATTTTATAGTCCTCTCACATTTTGTTCTGTAAAGTTAGTTTGGAAGCTGGAAGAGGGGAAGAGGGTAAGATGCACAGATGGGCAGATGGAATTTCACCTGAAACATTTGTTGAATTGTATGCACTGGAGACCTCTTAGCCAGTCACACCTTCAGTGTTTTCTGCCCCAAGTGAAAAATAGCCCTTCCCTCATCAAACTTTTTCTTTTTTCACACTGGTCTTTTAAGACAATATTTTTTTTTCTCCTCCTTTAAAAAGTCAGCAAGTCATCATAGCTGTCTTTTGAAAAATGGCCATAATTTCACATTTCAGTTGCGGATTACCAGCACCTACTCTGTTTTTTCATACTGCCTTACTTGGAGCCTGAACCTAAGTTAGAAGTAACTTGCTGTGATTGGCTCACCTGCAAAACTGTCTTGGTCTATGTATATATGCTTGCCATGTCTCCTAAAAATCCTGTCAGGAAGGGAATGAACATCAGTCCATTAGCAGTCTCAGCCTTCTTGCCTTCCACTTCACACTTGTGTGTGATAGACAAGCTGCTATAACAGGAATCAGCTGCCAAAGATAGAGAATGTAAACATTTTGGTTTGCCTAAGGAGGGCTCTTCTGCAGTGTTGCATATGAATGAGTTTTGCCTCTCTAGACTGAGAACCCTGCTCACAAAGATTATAATCAGTTTTGTCTAGGAGCCTTCATTAGCATGTCCTAGTTCACTCTCATCAATCTAGATAGAGGGAAGGGAGGTCTAGGCTTTGAACTTACTTTCTTCACCCATTTCTCAATTTATCAGCAAAAAAACTTCTAGCATGTGTCCCTTCAGCATAAATTTATAATACAATTTGATGACTGCTCTTATTATGGCATGTGCCCACTATCTCACCCACCTTTCTCTATCTCAACTCCCCTTACATTAATGTAAGGATCAACTCAATGACACAAGGTTGGGTTTTTTCCATTCCTCCCTTTGCTTTCTATCATTCTGAAGTGAAGATCGGTGTCTTCCATCGGAATGTGTGGCCCTGAATCCACTTACCTCCAGCCACTCACTGTGACACCTTTTGTTCCCTGGTAACCTCTTTCTCCCCTCAGTATATGCTAGGAGCATAAGAAGAGGACAAAACCGGAATGAGATTTCTCCAATAAACAAAAGAAATTTTGTTTTCTTTTTAACCCCATTTATCCTTAAAGCATAAAGTGAATTGTCTTCTAAGCAGCTTAGCAGCCAAGCTGAATTCATCCCTGTCGTTTGAGAAGATGTGGAGGGGGAAAAATAGATCTTAGGATTGCATGTTCATCTTAACTTGAACTTTCCTGCAGCCTCTAGAGGCAACTTGTTCTGGAACTCAGCTATATTCAGTACTACAAAATATTTCCTAGCAATTAACCTAAATTTCCCATGGTGCAGCTGAAGTCCATTTTTACATGGACTGGGCAAAGAAAAAGACACCAGTTTGGGCAGGAAAGGAGAACAGAAGAGGATTCCAGACATCCAAGGTGGTGGAAGAGTTGGACAAGCAGCCTCAACCAGTGTTGTACGGTAGAGGTGTGACCAGGGAAGAGACAGAGCAGTATGTGCAGGCAGAAGTTATTCCATCTGTTTGTATTTGGACAGTTCTAAAAACAAAAGTAACATGGGACAAAGTGGTGTGAGGCAGGATGGGAAATGCACATAAAAATAGTTACTCTAGGTAATAAGGTGGTGATAGCCAGTTCTGGAAGCACTTTCATACTGCAAGTACACTTCCTCTGCTTCAGTGTGATGAGACATACTTCAGCTCTTTAAAGAGCTTCCTTTACCTTTGGTACTATATTAATGAGTTGTTTTAGCTGGACTTAGATCTGTAGCCAGGACCTGGCAATGGCCAGGTGAAATCCCTACTTCTGCTGTAGGCTTTCAGTGTCACCTTGAGGGATTCAGTGTCTATCTTCCCCACTTATTCTAACCTCACAGGAGTAGAGAGAAGATATGTTAAATACTGGCAAATCTTCAGATATCAAGTGGCGGATACATTTCTATATACACACAGCTGGTTCAATACATATTCATATCACTGCTAATCATTACATGATAAAAGGGACCATGAAATACCTGAAGTGAATAGATTTCTTGAAATACTTGCTGTTTGTGTCTTAGATGAAACCCTTGGTTTCACTAGTAGATCAGCTCCAGCTCACTGTACATATGGTGTATAAGTATGGAATAAGTGCAATGACAAGATGAGAATTAGAAGAGTGGGGGTGAAAAAGGAGCTACAGCATTTCACATGCCCAGGAAATTGCTACCAGGTCAGTTGGATCAGACTATTGACCAGAGCCTGGTGGTAGCTGCCAGTACTTGTTTGGACATTGATTCCATATCTCTACAGGAGAAAGTGGGTTGCTGTTAAGCAATGAGGAGGGATACTTTCTACTTCATTTAATCTATATGAAATAGCAAGAGATCTTTGTTCTTTAAATTTAATCCTTTCTTATTTTTTCCATCAGTTTCTTTTTACTTCCTTGTGAAACAGTCATTCAGTTTTGCAAGTGACATGTGCACCTTTTTTTCATCTGGGCCACAGAAAATGGAAATACAGCATTTGCTAATTCCAGCTAAGAATGCCTTTGCAGTGGTGGTCATATGACTCTGAGCTAGTTACACTAATGCTTTTAGAAGCATAACCACTCATTATATTAATTTTGATGACTCAGGGAAAGAAAAGTGTTCTCTAACTTGCTTAATGGAATTTTTGGCTGTCTTCCCAATAGCTACCTAAAAATTGCTGAGGTGATTACTTACTATTGATTTTAGCTATGGATTTAGCCATTGATTTCAGGAAGCCAGGGATGGCAGATGGACCTGCACAATAGAATGCAAACAGAATTATAAAGACGAAAATATTGTTGTGAAGAAGCCCGTTGAACATCCACTGATTTCCTTGGTTAGTTTTCAATTGTACTGTGAATGTCTTGAAGCAGGGAGATAGCAGCAATGCAGCAAATCACACTGTCTTGTCAATAAATGGCACCTTATTGCTTCAAACTGGCAAGAAATCATTACAATCTGGATCTTTGCTTTGGTTACATGGCACTGGGTGCTCAAACACAAAAAGGAGCTCACAATACAGGAGGCAATTTTATTGATCTATGTAGAGGATCAGTGACTGAACATAAGGAAGTGCTGTACTTCAGAGGCTCAATGTCATAAATGCAGACCTAGTTAGCTGGTAATGAAGCTCTCTCCTTGCTGGGGTAGTAGTGACAGAATAGAAGCTGAGTTACTTTTTGTAATATCTCATTGCAGAGGACAAAGACACATGTGAGTTAGTATGCTTGAAATTGCCTACTATTAAACTGCTCATCAGAGCTGATCAAAGTTAGAAAGCTTCATGAAAGCCTAGACTGAAGGTGTTGCCTAACACTGCTTCTCTGGAGTGTCCTTGCATGTTGCTAAGGAAACGAAAGGAGATAAAAGAAATATACTCGTAGTTGTTCAGATGAAAGGATCTCAGATGAATGAGGGAGGCTAAATATTTTCTGTTTAGTAGCAGGGCCAAACTGTGGCTCTAAACTACAGACCTCATCACATGGGAGAAATATGAAAAGAAACCACACGGCAGTAGCAAAAGGACTGCACTTTTGACAGTTTCCTCTGGATTCCCTTTTCCTTGATCTTCCTAGAAGCAGATCAGCTGCCTTTGAATGCATGCAGTGTCTGGTTTCAGTCCACCATCTGAATCCTTTGAAGACAAAAAGAGCCTGGCCCCACCTTCTCTATTATCTTGCTTGCGTCTTCCTGCCCTTGCCCTCTCTCCCCTAGTACTGTATAGAACCCTGTATGGCCGTAATTAAAGTAATATTTTAACATGGTTCATCATGGGATTTTAACCCTACAGCCCCATTTTCAGGGGATAAATACAGACAGAACAGAATGTTGGTGATTTAAAAGGAGTAAAAAAGGTGGAAAAGATTTTGACTAGAACACAAATCTATGTCACTAGACTTTTAGTATCATGCGCTGCACATTTTAATTCCTAGGCATTATTTCTACTTGTGTTAGTCTGCTACATTCCCTTTTATGTCTCTTGATGTGAGTTATAGCTTAGTCTTCTGCGTGGTTTTCCTCTGGCTTCCACGACTCTGACTAGCAGTAGTTTGACTGAAAGCCTTTAGCCTACAAAATAGCTGGGAATGCTCAATGGGATGTAGAGATATGGACCTTTTCCTATGAGTCACAAGGGGATACTCTGCTGAAGTCAGTTGGGAAGCCACAGAAGGCTTGAGTTCCTTTTGTTTTCTCTTCTTCCTGGATTCCATCCTTTTCCTGATTCCACTATAGCAAACCAGATTTTCATTGTCAATTAATGCAGTTTGAACTGAAAAAAAAAATTAATAATTGATTGGAGAGACCTATGGCTGTTGAGGCAAAGAATCAAAGAAATAAAAACAAAAAAACAAAATCAAGGTGTTTAGCCTACTCATCAGCTTGTTCAGTTTTAAACAGCTGGATCTTGGAGTCATGAAGTTTACCTATGTTTCAAATAGTCCATGCCCTAAGTCACTGTATGTACTGCAGGAAAAAATAAACAGATGAAATGTGAGGTCATCTAGTAACAAGACTGTATTTCATTTCTTTCCTGTAGCCACCTCATCCCCAAGAAATCTTCTGGCGTCTGGTTGTCAGAAATATAAAATTATTGTCACTCCTTTAAGCATGGAGGATCTGCAGTTCGCTATGTATTTCGCATCTTCCAAGTGAGAATTCCTGCAGAGTGGCAACTCACACATTCCACATTATGATGATGTTTCCAGGCTGCTTCTTTCTCACGCAATCTTACCTGGCATTTGATTGTCTTTAAAACTAGCAGAGAAAATTATCTCATCAACTGCAAGGTTCCTGATAAACTAGCATTTACACTATCAGGACACAGAGTTTGAAAATTTCAGTAAATTTCAATATCTCTGTCTAATACCTAAGTGCCTTCTACCAATGAGATTTTGTTCTGAGTGAGTGATGAATGGATGTAGACTGAAGACAGATTTACATCCATTCTTCAGTTTAAACCTATGTCAACAACTAGAGACTCAAAACTGAGGAGAGGATCAGATTCATCAATACTGAGGGAACCTGCCCACATGGAAATTATTTCCCTGAGATGGCGAAAAATGCCCTTATTGCAGGAAACCATGCAGTTAAAACAGTTTAGTGATACTGTAACTCAACCAAAATGCTTCCCCTCCCAGCTCCCCCCCACTAAATGATTTGGAAACAAGTGCTGATTTTTTTTTCTGACCTACTTCTTATTAAATTGTATTAAGCAAGATTAAGTGTGCATTTGCATCAGCAACAGTGTTTCACAGTCAAATGCTGGATGACAGAAAGAGCTAGCTTACTTTCTCTCCAATTCCATGCCATGAATCAGTGAATTAATTTACCAGTGGATGTGGGGAACAGCATCATGAAGCCTGTTTTATAACCAGCCATCAGTGGTGTGCAGTGAAATTCTTGTAATGAGAAAATCCATCAGACATACAAACTGCTCTGATATTTGGACATAGTAGAAAGTAGAATGAGAAGTCCCAGTCCCAATTCCTGAAGGACAGTACCTGCCAGTATTGACTTATACATGGGTTTTTTTCAGGACACTTCATGATGTATTATAAAAAGTTTCTTTATTCATGTGAATAATTCCTGTGATACTCAGTGAAATAACTTACACAAATAAGAAGTACTTGCTTGAATAAGAACTACAGAATTGTATCCTATGGGAATAACTTCAGCAAGGGTTTCTAAAGAATTCATCATTCTTAGTGAAAGTCTCAGACTTAGTTGATTAAGAATAATGCAAAATTATGTCCTATTTGTAAATCTTTACTCTCTTAGTATATGTATTCCTACAGCAAGTATCATTCTCAAACTTATTTCAGTGAAACCTGAAACCAGAGAAAAGCTTGCGTCTTTCAGCTGACTGCCCTAGAGGCCCTGAAGTAAATGTGTAGCAGAAGTCAGCCATTTAGCAAAGGCAGAAAAGTCACCGATGCAGCTGTTTGACAGGGAATGGGAAAGCAGAGCACACCAGAAACTCATTTACTTTCAGAGCTTTCCAGCTGCTGAGTGTCAAGTAGAATACCAGATACTCAAGAGGGGACTATGGTAGGGTAATGCATTAAAATGAGGAGGGGGGAAAGCTCTCCACTTCAATATTTTTTATATTAAAAAAAAATTATCAGATTGTATTTATCAGATAGAGTACTATGAAAAAAAATCACAAATGTTAACATCCAATCAATCTGACAACACAAAGGAAAGCTCACTGAGAAAAATAACAACTGTTTTAAAAAATTGGTTTGGGAGAGATTTATTTGTGTATTGAAATTATTAAAATTGAAGACCGTGGCTTGGAAGTGTGAAAAGCACCTTTTACTTGTCAAAATTCAAGATTATGTGACATCGGAAGTGTCGGGGTGTGAGGCACCCTACAGGGCCAGGCCCACAATAAAGAGCTTCAGAAAAAGTAGTGAGTTGTCAAGGGGCTCCGAGGGACAGAAAGGACTTACATAGTGATGACCTAATTATCATGTCCTCATTGACTGAAATCAGTAAAAATGATGTGAGATTTCTGCATGTGTTTTGCAATTTAATTGTCAACTTTAAGCTCTGAAGGACTAAGGCCCAATAGTTCCAAATATCATACACAGGGAATCACCAAAACTGACAATCTGAGTACATTAAGCTGTGTACTTACCACTAGTACCATTCATGCTTCTGTGCCTTCACTGATGAATGTATTCCTGGCTCCCAAAAGTCAACTACCACTGTTACAGACAGAGCTGCAAGCAACATTCTGTATTTCATAACTCTGAGCTCAATATCCATTATTGCTCCTTATGGCAATTTTAAAGATGTGCTTTATTTAAGTAAGTTTTTCTTCATTGGAATAACTGTAACAGATGTTTTATGTTCTATTTGTTTTGCTATGTGGTAGCACTGCAGAGAGAGATTAAATTAACTGCCCAAGTAGCATATTTCTAGGGTGAAGCCAAAGAAGAAGAAATCAAAACATATGTCCAAGGGAAAGTCAAGCATGCATGCAAGGGACAGACAGTGCTGCCTTTACTGATTCTTTGTCATTGTTTCCAATGTGTACATCACTTTCCCAAGACCTGCATACAGGTTAATGTGTATCACAATTAAAGTATTATTGTAGAAGGGTATTGTGTTGCTTGGCTAGAATGAAATTACTGTTCACTAAGGAACAGTAATTATTTATTTGACAAAATTTAAAAAAAAATAAAAATAAATCTCATTTGAAATTTCTTGAAGTTGTGGCATGGAAACTTCATTACACTGCCTACACTTTGATAAGCAAGGCTACCCCAGCAATGTTTCTTCAAAATAGTATTATTAGTAAAAAGATTATATATTTTAAATCTTTTTGTATACTGAGTAAATAAGCCCAACACTGTACAATTTCAGTAGTGAAGTATTTGTCATGAGTTTTGTCTTGCTTGTCATCATTAACAGAATGATAGATCCACCCACGAGTCACTAGCACCATGACAAACCATGCTATGGCAGGATGACAACTTTTCTCATCTAAATGAAAAAAAGACATCAAGAAAATGTCACTTTTCCCAGATTGAAGTCTTCTGACAAAACAAAGCTAGCAACACCACAACAGTCTTTCTCAACAGATGCCTTTTACTGTAACTTCAATTTGAGAAGCATCCTTTGAACACAGGATATTCTCTGAGGCATTAATCATGAATAGGGATCTTGGGACTGATTCTTTTCTCTGCTTTCCAAGTCTGCGTACATGGAGTTATTTTGATTGTATCTCTGTTAGAGAACCAAACCATTTTGAACTGAACTAGTCGTGCTAAACATGCTTAACAATGTGAACCTGACAACTTGAGAACCTTGTGCTCCACACATGAAAAACAAAAACAAACAAAAAAACCCATTAAAAACAACCAAAAACAAAAACAAAAACAAAAAAACCAAAACCAAACAAAAACAACCAAAAAAAAAAAAGGAAAACAAGAACTAAATACTATTTAAGTTGAATTATTTCAGCACAGAGTAAGTTCTAGCAGAAGTCTCGTTTTTCCCAGCTGCTGAGATAGTGAATTTAAAGGTGCTTAATGTCTCAGACAGTTAAACTTGGAGATGTCAGAAGATAGACTGGCATCAAAAGATTGATGATGTTGAGACAGAAGATGGACTGAATGATACCAGAAAGTATTTGCTGTATATATTGGGCCAATATCCTGTACAGAGGGAATTTATGTAAAACATAATAAAAGTCAGTAAAGGTTAAACTGACTAGAAAAGCTAGGTTGAATATTTACATAGATACCTCAGGCAGATAAAGCATGAGCTCAAAGTTGGGGAAGTGGTTAATATGAGGTGGTTGACGCTTCCAATCCTGCACCTTAAGTCTGAGCTGTCACTCTGTGTGATACACTCTGTCACTGGTACAGTGGGGTTCCGTCAGTCTTCAGCGTGGTTCTTCTCAGAGCTCTCAGCATTCCATTTTGTAGAAAAGGATCAAAAGCACAGAGGAACTGTGCAAGGCTTTCTGGAAGTCTGTGGTAGAGGTAGGATATGTCAGATTTCATGCATTTGAGGGGCCTTTCTGTCAGTCTTGACCAGGAACTTTCATCATTTTTTGTCTAAGAAATAACTGGTGGCAGCTCAGCTTACCTTACCAGCTGCTGTTGTTGCTTTTTGAAATCAATATAAAGCATTTGCAGGTCCCCGCAGTGAGCTTCCATGGTTTCTTAGCTATGCTAAGAGGGTTCCTTGGTGTGCTTCCCTTGTTTCTTAGCTGTGCTGTGAAACCCTGGCAATCTGTATCCTCTGCAGTACCATCTTCCCATATATGCATCTCCTTCTGAGGCATATATAGATGGTGTCCAGTTCTGGGCCCCTCAGTTCAGGAAGGATATTGAGGGCTGGAGCAGGTCCAGAGAAGAGCAACCAGGATGGTGAAGGGAACTCGAACACAAGTCCTGTGAGGAGAGGCTGAGGGAGCTGGGGTTGTTTAGGCTGGAGAAAAGAAGGCTCAGGGGAGACCTCATCACTGTCTACAACTCCCTGAAAGGAGGTTGTAGCCAGGTGGGGGTCGATCTCTTTTCCCAGGCAATTATCAGTAAGACAAGAGGGCATGGTCTCAAGCTCTGCCAGGGGAGGTTTAGGTTAGATGTTTGGAAGAAACTCTTTACAGAGAGGGTAATCAGGCATTGGAATGGGCTGCCCAGGGAAGTGGTGGATTCTCCGTCCCTGGAGGTATTTAAGAAGAGACTGGATGTGGCACTCTGTGCCATAGTCTAGTAACTGTGATGGTAGTGGATCAAGGGTTGGACTTGATGATCTCAGAGGTCCTTTCCAACCCAGTTAATTCTATGATTCTGTGATTCTATGATTCTATATGCTTCTGTTCTCTTTGCACATTGTTTTCATTCCTTCCCATTCATGCCAGTTTGTCATCAAGTACTATATTTCTGCCCATTCATTATCTAGTGGATGATAGAGAAATGGTATAACACCGAACAGCACAGCACAAGGAAAAAATGCACCAGGGACTTGGTAGACTGGGTGGTTGTATATGCAAGACTCAAGGAGGCGTTCTAGTTCACTCCCTGTCATGTCAGATGTATTGCCTACTGAGGGGCCAATCCTTCCAGCACTTGTGTTCCAACATCCCACAGATACTGTCAGTTCCTGTAATGAGGATTGCAATTTCAGATCATCAGAGAACAGAGTTTTCTTTAGCTAACTGAAAAGGTACTCCAGGCCTCTCTTCAGTCTCTGCAGAAGCAGTTGTAGGTGGTGATTCTGTCAAGACACCAGGTGACACCTTGCTGCAGGTCTGTAATTAGCACTACTGATGTGAATAAACCTTTTCACAGGTTTAAAATTAAGCAGATGTATTAGCATTTACAGGATCAGGACCTGAACCTGTATGCCCTGTTTGTGTGTGGTTTGTGTATAGTAGTCTCACAATGCGAAGGTAAGCATTTCTACTTCCACAACTGTTTTCTTCTAGCTGAAAAAACAGAGCTGAAAAATCCAAAATCTATATGGGAATGGTAAAAGCTACAGTAAGTTTTTAATAATTTAGAGACATCGTTTACCTTCATTGATTTCTACCTTTAAAACACTGTATCTTGTTGACCACAACTTTGAAATATTTATTTTTCATTCTGCTCCTATATCTACTGCTGAATTGGGAAGGTGGACAAGATGGCCAGTCTCCACAACATACATGTCCGCACGGGTTGCTTCTGTAACACAGGAGCCTGCCAGATGCATTTGGATATAAGCAATGAGGACATCCAAAGGAACCTGCAGGTTAGTTTCTGAGCATGATTAAGCATCCTGTTCTATGGTTTTAAGTTTCTGTGACTTTAAGAATGAAGGTAAATTTCATTTGCTTTCTCTGACTTTTCAACTCACTTGCCATGTTAGAGAACTAAATTAACTGACATTCAATTCATTGAAATTAGGTGTTGAAGCAAAATCATTTGATGGACCCAAAGAAGTATTTGTTGCTTGTTTTATTTAATTGGAAAATAGGAAATTGTAGTTTCTTGTTCTGATTTGGGATTACATGAAATCCAGACTTCCTGCAGAACAGAAACTCCTGGACAATTCATCTCATGCTGTTCCTTAGGTATCCTTAATTGTACTTCATAATGTTCAAGCGTTGTAGACCCATTGCTATTGGGTGTTACAGTTTAAAATGCATTCACAAATTGGACAAGAAACAATAAATGGGAACCTACAGTGAATCTCAGAGAATGGAGTAAATTTAGATGACATCTACTTAGATTACTGGTGTGTTGGATTGTTAGAACATGAATATAAAGGCTATTTTCAAGATTACTAATATTTTCCATAAATTCTCATTAAAAGATTTATAGCAGGATGTATTAGAGTGAAGTAGGGGGGCTTCCTGTCTGCATATTTCTCAGAGTTTAAAATTACACTAAATTAATTCACAGCAATCAAAAATTTTATTAATGGTGTTATTCAAAAGGTAAAAAAAAAATAAATCTAATGGCTGTACTGATATTATAGCTCCCTTTTAATTTCACAGAGACATTTAGATAACTTTTGCCAGTACATTTGCATGTAGGACTGATGAGATGAGTTCTTAAAGGCAGGGATGTCTTTAATGCATTCCTTGACAAAATGGTGCTTTGATTTACCATGGAAGCTCTCTCGTCTGAGAAAGGAAAAAAGGGTCCACCCTTCTGCTGAAGTGAAAAATGCCAAATTATCAGCTGCCATGCTCTTAGATCTCCTAATACAAGGAGGATTTTGCTAAGAAGTGAGTGACCTCTTTTGGGTCTGTATAATTTAAATGGGGATAGGCAAAAGTAAAATTTATAGAGAGACACTTAAACTGCCAAAAGCTGTATGATGAGGCAATACAGTCATGCAGTCATTATTTTGGGACATTCCATTCCCATCAGTTTTTTGAGAATTACCAGGATGAGTTATTGACAACGTTACTGTGTAGTGGAAGGAATCTTTTATCATATTATTTGCACATATACTTTGGTTTCATCTTTTCCCAGGGTACTGACTGTATTCTTCCTTCCCTGTTGAAGATTTACATGTATAAAATGTCTGTGAGGGGGGACTTTCTGTCCTCCAGGGTCCCTGGAAAAGCATGGTTAGTTTTCTTAGCATGTTACATAGGAACTCGTTTACTTCTTTGTACAGCAGGAACCTCTCTCCTCAGTCAATCAAGCAATACTTGGCAGAAGGGTTACTGAAGAGTTTATTAACAGATGCAACCTAATTTCACAAATATTTCTTCTGCTCCGTTGTCAAGGATAAAAACTACATCACACTACACTAAAATATTTACTACTGTATTGCATGCTTTGACATAGATGTAGATTTTTTTGATTTCTCTTTGCATAAATGGGATCTGTGTTCATTGTACTGTGACATTTCTTACTTAAAAAAAAAACCCTCATGTAAGTAAACTATTCATGCATCCATTTTTAATGTAACAGAAATATGTAAATAAATTAAATTCTGAGGAAAAAAAACAACAGCTGCTGCACTTAAAAGAATAGGATGCTGAGTTAGGACTAAATCTTATGTTCATTGGTGAGCTAATATTAGATGGATGAACAAATGGGGACTCTGGCTTACTTCCCCTGGTAGTGAGCGGCAGAACTCACTGACTGACTTATGGTATGAGAAACTTCAGTTCTTATGGTAGAGTTTTCCATAGAGTGTTGTATGAAAGACATATCGAATAGAAGTGACATGGAGGTCAATATAGGGATTTTTCAACAAAAATTTTTCAAGTAGAAATTTGTGTTCTTCAAAGGAGGAAGTGCTAGGGGAAAGGCTAGTTCCCTCCATTCTGAAAGCAATGTGTTGACTGGATCAGCAAGAGAGATTTGCTGCATATTCCAATGACGAGGAATATCACTTTGGATGTTTGAGCTCTAGATTCAGTCTCTTCTTTGCTAATATCCCAGATCTGTTCTCTGTCATTTGGACTATTTAACATACGCCATGAATAAGCCACCAGTGGTATAAAATGGAACTATTCTGACAGTGAATATCAAGAAAACTGCCCCATAAAAGTCATCTGTCTCATGGTTTGTTCACTTATCTGAATATGATAACCCAGTTTAAACCCCAGTGAACTATGCAGGTGAGACTGAAGTATCCCTGGAGACTGCTGTAGCTAGCAGGCAATCATGGGACATAAAACCTTTTTGTGATAATTGATATGTTTGTGAGAAACATCTCTTTCCTTAGAGTAGAATAGGACAAGCAGCTCAAAATTATCTTCTTCCCAGTTTGAGTAAATCATAAGATAGTTGGGATTTTTTTTTTCCATTTTCTCTTTGTATTCATGAGTTAGCCTTGTATTTTTTGGAACAGTTTTTCAGGTGAGAGTTAAGAGGCTCATTAATAACTAAGTGAAATTAGAGGGAAATAAAGCAAAGTGTCATCACTGTTCTCTGTTTTTTTTCCTGTTTCAAACCAGGCTGGCCATGTTTGTGGAGATGATATAGACCTAGTTGATGGACGTCCCACTGGTTCTGTGAGAATATCCTTTGGCTACATGTCTTCTTTTGAAGATGCACAGACCTTTTTGAATTTCATCATAGCCACCAGACTCTCCAAATCAGACACTGAGATTCCTTTCAAGTCTGTTACGAAGCTGACAACAGAGTCTGTTCCAGGTGACCTCCCTTCCTTTAACAATGCAGATAAATTGTCTCCAATACTGCAAATCTCAGATGGAGACCTCAGGAGCAATCTGTCTGAGACAAAGACATCTGTCAACTGGCAGCCACTGGAGACTGAGGCCGAAAGCATAAGGGCAGCTGTTTCTGAGACTGCAGTGCCAACGTGTAGGAAAGGTGGCAAGCCCATCACTGTTGCCAGCATTTACCTCTACCCAATCAAATCCTGCTCTGCATTTGAGGTACGTGCTTTGAATCATTCTGAAGTATTTATTCAGCTCAACCTAGTGTTTTTCCTTACCCCTTTTGGACGTGTGCATGAGATAGTAGGAAGCATGTGTGGGTACCCATGTTTCCTTTTTTCCAACTTCTAGGATCAAGTCCTGCATGCTAGGGTACTCTGAAGGATTCTCAAGTAGGCTGAAGCTACAGGGTGCAAATATGTCTTCTGCTTTCTCCTCCCCCACAAGAGACAAATCTGCTCATAACATAGTGTCTTGAAGAAAATAGTTGGATTTGCAAAAGTCAACTAAAATATAATCAAGTAATTAGTATGCTTTTACAGAATGACATGTGATGGACTTGTAGGCATTGATGGGTAGGCAGCAATTGAGAAATAACTTGATTAACATGTTATAATTGAGAAGCAGCTGATTTACATTACAAAGAAATGTTATCATTAAAAATACATTTGCAACAGAAATATGACATTTAAGTGTTGCTGCGCTATTTGAAAGTTCACTCTTTGAAGATTTTAATTGCTTTTTTACAAAGTTAATAATATGATCACCTTAGTGGTGACTTTTTTTTTAAATAGTGCATGATGAAATAGGTGTATGGCCCACACATGACCTAGAATGTGACTCTGCTTAGTACCATACTGGAAAGTGATTTAATGAATGTCAATAATGGTATAATTTTGCCTAAGAAAACTTACTGGTGTAGGCCACTGTCTCATATCTGAGTGAGAATTGGGGTCAAATCCAAAGACAAATCCCCTGCATTTCAAATAGGGCTTCTCAGCTGATTTAATCATATTTGAGTTGGGTTTTTGATTCTTAATGCAAAAAGAGGTTGGGCAATTAAACATGTTAAATGATCAACAAAACATCTGTATTCTTAAATTTTATTTGGCTTATGATGTCTTTAATTCAGAGACACAATCCTGAGCATTAAATGAGACCTGAACAAGCAATTTCCACCCCTTATTAACCTCCCTCTGGATCAAACTGTTTAGAAAATCAAATTAATTGCCCATTTCATGTGAATATTTTTTAACCTTTGTTTAAGTGTTGCAGTTTCTATAGCTGTGTTACAGAAGCCCACTATAGAAGCTGCTGAAATATGTTGTAACACTATTCAGACCCCTTTGGGGTTAAAGTCTATTTTTAACATGCAGGCTGGTATTGTGAGATACATACCACAACATTCAGTGCTAAGAAGGCTTTGAAGTGATTTTGCCCAGGAGCAGGTAAGACATACCTCAGCATGAAAGACAGCTTATATTTCCCCACAAGCTGAGCCAGGCTTCTTCTCTTCAAGCTCTATGAGGGGAAACAACTCTGAGTGATAAATTCACACAAACCTGGTACTGCTCCCTGACAGAGAGAAGTGCAATTTTATATGGAGGGGGAAAATCCCCATGCCTCATGCATACTTCTTGTGCTAGGCATGTGTTCATGGGTCTAGAGTGAAAACAGGGTTCATCTTACCTCAGTTCACACCTCTAAAGTTAGATATCGTTCTGTAACCGGTGAGAGAAGCAGATCTGCTAATTCATTTTATCATAAAATAGGCATCTGCAGTAGGAAACATAAATGTTCCTGGATATTTCTGTCTTTTTTCATTGACTACAACAGGAATCCAAGGCAACTTGGATTATAGAGCTAACACTAGCTGATCTGAATAATTTAAAAATAGATATTAAAACTGCAACTACATTATGAGGCTTAATTTGCATGCCTAGAGTAATTTTTGAAGTCTGGGTTTTTTTCTAACAAAGCATCAGCCACATTATAACCAAGTAAGCAAAGGACTGTCAGAACCTGTATTGCCAAAGAATAATAGGCAATTAAATATATATGTATACCCACACCACTGCTTACTGCAGAGTGTACCAACCTCCACTATATATATGTATATATATGTCAATACTACAACTTAAACTCAAGCCTAAATCACCTTGAAATAGGAAAAACAACCCATGCCACATACACTGGAGTTTGAAACAAGAAACTAGAGAAACCTTGTGCTAGAGAAACCTTGTGCTAGAGAAACCTTGCCACAAGTAAAGGGAATCAATTCCTGAAAATCATTTTGCCTTCTAAAATAATGATTATACCAGAATCTCTAGGCTTTATCTTGAAAAGACTGAATTGTATACAAAACTATTCCTTTTTCATTTGCTTAGTCATCTTTGTCATACAAACTTCACACATATTTTCAATTTGATCTCCATTTTTATCATTTGTGATCATGATGTGAAAAGATGAAAATAGTTTAAATACTGGGCTGTAATAAATTCTTTCATCTTGTGATACTTCGATATCAGAAGCTCACAGATCTGTAGGTTCAAGTGCAGGCTTCCAACTGGTATGGAAGGTCAGACCTTTAGCACATGCAGTAAGTAGGCTTTACTATAACTACATGATCACTTGCATTTTCCTAAAATAATATGTGCAGTGGAAAATTCCAGCTAGCCATGCGTGTAGGGCCCAGCCCATCTGCCAGTGAAATTTGCCCACTGACTTGCTGTTTGCAGAACAGATGATTAGTGACAGGAGGACAAACTTGAGGAGGATGTGAGTACAAACTCCCAGCTGTTTGATGTCCTCTTTTGAGTCACATAATCTCCTCCTCTCCTAAACTCTGATTTCTCTGTTCTATTCTAAGTGATTTAGTATGAGGTGCTTGACCTCCAGAGAAAGTGAGAGCACAGAGTGCTTTGGCAACTGGAAGGATGAAGCTTGGCATGAAGATCATCAGCTCACTGCAGGTCAGATAGTTCCTGCAGCATTTTATGGTGTTCCTGGCCATGGGACTGTCTCTGTTCAGTGTTGTTCCATGTGTTTTAGACACACGATGCAGGAAGCAGAAGGCAGAATACTCTAACTCAACTTCTTAAATGTGTTTTCTTTTCCCTACAATTATTTTATTAAATGGGGAGAAACACAGGAGTGACCTCTATCTGAGACCACTTTCTTCTACTTTTCCAACACAGAAATGTGTTTTAAACATGCATTTTTAAACATGAACATCTCTCATGTCATTGAATTTTGCATAATTATATAATGCAATGTGCCTAGTAAAGACGTTAGGACTTTAAACATTAATAACTTTATTATTCTTGCAGTAGATTTCAGAGAATAACAAAATTGCATCTCAACAGAGAAGACAAATTAGCTTTGAATTTAAAATACAATGCAAATTCCTGGTGATCAGTGGATAAATGATGTGTAAGACCCCTAACATTTTTAAACTTCCATAATTTAAAACCTATTCAGTTATTCCTTTAATGTGTTCAAAACTGTGCTAGCCTTCATGATAACATTACTGTGAACAATGGGAGGAATGCAGCCCAAAATGTTTTAAAGAAAATTCTGAAATTTAAAAAAAAAAAATGTTTTTACAGTGAATATTTTTATTTACAGTAAGAAAAATTGACTAAAGCAGATAGGACAATGCCAAGTACTGTCTGTACTGTGCAATGATCCTTGCTTGTCACAGGTAGAGAACCTTATACTGAATGATGCTGGGATGCATCATCATCTACCATTCTGGTAGTGAAGGTGTATGCGAGCATCTATCAGTAAAATCACTATCTCCCTGCTTTCTTTCTGTCCTCCCTCTTCTAATTTGTCTCAGTAGTCAGAGATGGCCAGACAACTTTAGGGAGTCACGTTAGAAGGTATATAATGCAGTACTGCTCACTGCCACATGTGCTAACCTGCATCATTTTACTTCGCAGTGTCATACTTGCTTTACTGCACTGTATTGGTTGCCTGAATATAGGTATTCAGGGGCATTTGAGTGCCCTTCCTGTCCTCCTGCTGCTGATCTTAGTGGGATGTGGATTGTCCTTGCAGCCTGTGCCATATCTGCTGGTCTTCAGCAGAGAACTCAGGCATAATCAGAGGGAGCCAAGTTGAATTACTCTTCTCATGTGTCAGATGAAAGAAGAGCAGGCAGACTTTGTCTAAACTTTTCTAATCAGTTGCTTGTAATTATGTAACAGTTCCTTCAGACTCATTGAAATAACAGCATGAGATGATAGCCTGCACAAGTCTCAAGCCTAAGTGCTGAGAACAGAAATGACTATGTTCTTCCATGCCCATCGCCAGTGTCAGTATTAGCAACAAACCAGCCCTGACTGTTCAGAACCATCTGCAACTCTTCATCCAAGGCAGAGCACACAGCTATTTTGTTGTTGCAACTTTTTTTTTTTTTTTTTTTTAATTGGGATCCTAGCAACATGTGCAATACAGGAAATTGAAAAGTGAGAAGTACGGCACTTGACAGTATACACGGACATCCGTGAGAGGACAGGGACTCACTGCAGGGCACATGACTGTGACTCTTACTACAGTGGCAAATACCCAGAGGAAGGGGAAAAATGGGCTGAGCACCTAAAGTCATGTGCTGCATCTCAGAGTGAAGCATGGATTTAGTTGCCATTATTTTGGACCTATCAGAGTTATCTTGAGTGGAAGGTGTTGATTATTTTGAAATATCGGTTACCTAGTTAGCTGGGCTTACCCTGTAATACCTGTCAGAATGTAAAAGGTAGTTGAATCTCTGATTAAAGAGAATGTTTTGATTTGCTCATAAAACCTCTTGCCTTCAGTAAAGGGCAAGCAAACACTTGAGTTATTTCCTGAATAAGATTACTGTCCTGAAGTGGAACCAAAACAGCTGAATATTACAATAGAGAACTACGCACTTTTGTGGTCTTTTTCCTATTTTTCTGCTTTTTTAGTTTATTCTGTTCTTTATATATTGTAAATCCTGCAAAGATCTGTTGGATCCATGGGAGGATTTATTACCAATTAGTGATCTTCTGTTTTGGAAGGGAGATTTGTTAGCAGGAAATTCTTGCAGCTCTCCAGCTGTTCAAATGTATTTTGTAGTCCAATTATATAGGATAACCAAAAATACTAGTTTCTCCAAAGAATAATTTCCAGTAAGAATAAAAGTCTGTTCTTCAGCTGATATTGCAGTCTTCAGGCTATGATTTCTCTCCTAAAAAGACAGGGCAAAAGTTCACATAACTTAGGTGCTGGCAGTTGGAGGTGCTTGGACAATATAGTTTCAGATGACACTGTCAGAAGTAAAGTTTCTCTTTATCACTGAATTTTTCATTCATGCTTGCTTTAAAAAAACTGCCAAATAATAAGTCAAATATGTTGATAAAACACATTTCTTCTCTTAAAATTTTTTCCATGTATTTTCTGTATTCAATATAGTTGGTAGCACTGTGGTCAAATTATTTAGAGTTCAGCTTTGATGCTTATAAGTTTGTAGTCCTTGAATGCCTGGCCTTAGTTTTCTCTAGTCAGTCTGTCAGTGTCAAGCTACTGCTGCAGGCTTCTATAGAAACTGGAAAAGTTTATGGGATATTTTGGGTTCTGTGGAGTTTTGGATAGAGCACATGATAAACAAAAATGTGATTTTTAATTAATCTAACCAGTGCTTCCAGCCATGCTTTTCTTCAGAGCATCAGGCTGTGCTTGACATATCTTTTACTCAATATTGTTTGCTAAAGTCTTTTGTCAGCTAATTCATGTGAGCTGTACTAAGCTTTTCTACAAGAATTCAACCAAGTTCACTTTTCTCCATATTCAATATGACTAGAAAACATACATGAGATAAAGAATATGTTTAAGTGGCCAACTTTATGTTAAAAGAATGGTATTAATATTTTAACATTCTGGAGGAGAAAGCAGATATTATTATCACCCAAAGGCATTAATAAAATTGCTCTCTTTTTGGATTTCAAGATTACCATCTGTGTAGCATCAGAAACAGATGTTCTTTTCATGAGAAAAAATGTACATGAAAGCAAGGACAATATGTATGTGTGGGCTATTGGATGTAAAGAGTGTTATAGAAGTGATGGAAGGACAGATAGCAAAGAAGTCAATGTGTGTTGTCATAAGGGAATCTGGAGAAACTATTCCCAGCCAAACCAGAAGCTTCAATGGTGGAGGTTTTCTCAGATGGATTCACTGATAAGTGGTTCCCATTTTATGAAAAACAATGTTGTTTAGAATTTTGAATCGCACATTTTTCTTGCTTACTACTTGTTTGGTTTTGCCTTAATTTATAAAACTCCTGTGAAATGTCTGTGCTTTTTAAGTTAAATGAAAATTGCTGGGGGAAGAAGTCCTAAAAATGGGTGGGTATAAAACTGAAAACAGTCTTCAGAGTGTTTTGGAGATTGTTTATTCTTACAACTCTGTTAAATCAAAGTGTATGATAATATGTAACAAATTAAAGTGATTTGATTTTGTTTTGTCAGCTTTGTGCGGTGATATCTTTATCTTTGATTTGCAATTAAGGTTTCTCTTATAAAAGGCTGACATTGTCTTGTTCAAATTTTCCTAATTGCAAAGAGTTTCATTAATGGAATCTTTTCCTTCTCTTTTCTTTTCAGTATCAATCTATTAATGCAGCCAACATTTTCTAAAACAACATTTTCTAAACCTTTTTATCCCTTCTTGATGCTTTCCCAGGTTACAGAATGGCCGGTGGAAAATCAGGGTTTGTTGTACGACCGAAACTGGATGATTGTAAACCAGAATGGAGTCTGCATGACTCAGAAGCAGGAGCCAAGGCTGTGTCTTATAAATCCTTCAATTGATCTGAAGCAAAAAATTATGGTTATTCAGGCAGAAGGTTAGTAAACAATGTTCTCTTCATTCCTTCTTTATTGGCATACACACCCCAAACTACTGAATGCTGTGCATGCTTACTGACTTCAGGGACAAGTTCTGTGCCAGCTGTGGGCCATAAAAGCCCAAGCTGTAATATACAGCCCTGGGGGAGTTCCTAAATTGTTGTAGGGGTGGGCAGAGAGTAGACGATGATTCCCTATGTAGAATCATAAAGTGGATGCTCCAGGATGGAGAAAGGAACAGAAGATATGAAAATTTACTGACTAGTGTATCTCTCCACATCATGAAGTCCCAAAGCCTGAAGGGGCTGTTATTGCTGCAAAGTTAAAGGAATAGAAGTCCAACAATAAACACCCTTGCCAGAGACCTTCCCATTTTATATTCTCTTCCTCCTTCCATCTGTAGGATTAGATGGGTAGAGTCCAGTGGAATTTAGTATGAATTAAAATAAGGTCCAGACATTATTTAACTCAGTTAAATACTTGCACTAACAGGCAAATATTTCATGATTTTTGAGCTTCTTGGGATTTAACAATACCCATTGGCATTGAACATTGGAAGAGGTCTGTATTCCACAAAAGTCATTATTAATACTGAGTTTGCATGTGTCTGAATGGTGTTGGTCATTTCCCTGAGGTCTAACATTTACTCAGCCTGTAGATCTTAACCATTAATAATATATGTGCCCACATTTTCAGCAGCTAGAGCAAAATAAGGGAACCTATCAAGATTTTTCAGCCTTTATTAGAAATCCATATAGGTGGATCTGTAGCTACAGTCACCTTTCTGTTTGTACCTTACAGTTGTTCTCCTCTCCAACTTTCTGAGAACTCTCCGTAGAATTAAATTTGACCAATTGGTTCCCTTTGTCTGAAAAAGGTTTCTGAAATGTATATTTGGATACTTCCACTAATCAAGTGATTTTTTTGGTGTACTTCTGATCTCAAACACAGTCTACTCTCTTAGGGATTCCAGACTTGCTCACTGGCACACACACACTGCTGCTTTCTACTCTTCCCTCTATATTTCTTTGAAAAGGTATCAGTAATTAATTTCAATTCTATGTGGAGCACCTTGCACCTCAAATTTTTGTAGTACAGCTGCATAGGCAGCCTTCTCCCACAACTTCTAAATTATCAAGTGCTTCAGAATTAGTTATTTCTAGAAATTCAGTTCCTTACTATTTCCCTTTCTACACATAATTCTTGCTTGCAAACACAGTATGATGTCTTATCAAAACTGTTTCCTTTTGTCCTTCACATTTTCAGAAGTTCAGCTCTGTTAGGCCTTTTGATTGCTTCATTCTGCTCTTCTAAGTCTGTCCTTCTTTTTCTCCTTCCTAGTACTTGTCCAGACAAGTGCATATCCATTAGTATGTTCACCTGTCAATAACACCTGTACTGACATACTTCAGAGTCAGGAAGAAGTTTTCTCAGACAAAAATGACAGTCAAGGCACCCATTTCTCACTGAGATTTGCAGTGTCTTGCAATAGTTAGGGCCAGGGTGAAATTCACCCTTAAATCCAACTTTTTACTTTATGTCATTTTTGGAGTTTTCACTGTCAGTCACCTTCTTTCTGATGTAAGTGAGAACTGTTTCCACACAGAATTGATTACCCAAGTGTATGGATTATTCTTCTAACCAGAAGTAATTGGTCAGATCTCCAGTGTGCTCTAACAAGAATGTCCTTGGCATTCATCTCTAGCCTGCTTAGGTACATCCAGCATGTAAGGGCGGAGTCATTTTATTCTTTGTGTATTGACTCTAGATACCAAAATCCTAGCCCATGAGGTGGTCTGGGACCTCTTTTATGATAGTCCTACTGGTTTTTACTCTCATGATCTTCTTGCAACCTGCGGCATTTTTTGTAATGCTTGACAGTGAGATAATGGCTCTCTTTTCCTTGGGGAGTCTAATCCAGAGCTTACTGCTCCTAAGATAGCACAGTGATGGGAGCACATACAAACCAGCAGGGTAAGACTGAGCAGATAAATCTGCAGGAAGTTGTTCCAATATTTATTTTGTTTTCTTTCCTCTTTCCAGCAGTCTAAATGTGTGATTCGTTTGTTGGTGTTAAATTTTTAATTTTTATTTTATCCCTTCACATACGTGTGTCAGTGTTGTATCTCCCCTTAAAATCATTTCATGGCAGTCAAGTTTATTTAATAAGTCGACTCTTTCCTTGAAAATCACATGTTAATCATTGCTGCTATTGTCACCACTCTCAGCAGCCTGTCAGTAGTTTGTTGCTAACTTAGGACCTGAGGCTGAATACTTCATGTGAGGCTGGAGCAACAATCCATGTGGCAGGGAACAGTAGAACTTGGTTGAGCCAGGTGGGATGTTCTGCAGCTCAGAGCCTTCACTGGCCTGTGTCAGTGGCTAATTTTATTTCAGATTTGTAGCACTTAGCCTGCTGACTAACAGCCGCCTCCAGTCTCTCCCAGATTGGCTGCTTTGTGAGTTATTTCTCCCATGGAATGCCTCCCACCCAAACTGCCTTTCCTCAGCTACAGCAGCATGCATCTTTCCAAGATGAGTTTTGTTTCCTCCATCTCTCTTCCCTCTGCACTCACAGTCCCCATGCAGAGTTTCTCTGTTCTTCTCATTTACTGAATCCCCTTACTCCAGTGAATGTGAAAACCCAGAGGATCCCAGCTGATGGGTGACAACTGCAGCCAAGCCAGCTGCCTCCCTCCTGCTCCTCTGCAAGGAGGCCGTAATGACTCTGTTTTCTCTGCCAGTTTTGCTGCTGTCGTCTGCGCTTTTCTCATTGTGAGAGCAGGCTCTGGCACAGATCTCCATCCAGAGCGTGCTTTGCTGTCTGGAGGTGTCTCTCTCCAAAAGTGAGAGTTGCCTAAGGCAACTGTGCTGCTGGAATAGGTGCCTCTGGTAAGTGCCTAAAGACAAGTGGGGCAAATCTTATGTGGCCAGGGCCTTTTTTAAGAACATTTTGCTGTTACACTATTAGATTACAGTGAAGACTTTATCCGTGCCACTTTTAAAACATAATGAGTCTGTTCTGTCTCCTCCTCCAGGCACATGCTTTCCTCTAGAACTTTTCATTAGTGGAAAATTTGTTTATGGCTATTTTATTTCAATATGGTTTAATATTCTCTGTCCAAGGAAATAAAATTGTCACCATGATTTAGAGTGACAGTAACTACTTTAATACCTTTTGCTGAATCCTCTATGTGCTGAGACACCTTTCAGGTTCTTTCTTTAACCCCTGCATGTTGGGTGTCTGTGTAACCCATCTGAAAACAAGACTTGGATGAGCAAACTGGCTGTCTAACTGGCCCAGCTGTGCAATCCTGCCGCCACTGTGGGTAGCAAAGACAGCAGAGTGGGGCTCTACACAAGGCCAAAACTGCCTGAAGGCTTAGGATCTTTCCCTGGCAGGCCTGCAAAACTAGTTGGCTTGCATGGCAGCTGGGGAACTCCAGGTATTTCCCTGATCCCTGAGGATGGGGGTGAGAGCAGAGGGGAGAAAGGGCTTGTGCCTAGTCTCTCGCTGGCTGTGCTTTTCTTCAGTAGAGGGAGTGAGATTTTAGTTTTGAGAAACTGCATTTATTAATTTTGTCAGACTTATTTTCTTAGGTTATGTGGTTCTTAACAGGCATTTCCTATTTTTTTATGTGAAGAGTGTAACAAACCCTTGCTGTGACAGAACCCACTTAGAGAGAATCAGTGTACCTAAGTCAACCCCCATCAAGAAAAACAGCTTCTTGAATCTTAGCTGAAGTTGTTAGTAGTTAGGCTCCCAGCACCTTAAAAGTGGGCAGGAGAGTGCCTTTATTTCCAGAAGTCTAATTACTCGAGTGGAAATCAAGGGAAATCTTCTTGTCCTGCTCCGTCAAATACATGGTGGCATAAATTACACTGGGTTTGTTCCTGACCTACACAAAAGTCAGCCAAACAGAATTTGACTGAGAATGCATTTCTGTAGAAGACTAATTTCTCTCTTTCCATTTTAGCTAACAATCAGCATTACTCTGGCAAGTTGGGCCTTAGTTTGCTACTGCACAGTGGGAGAAATTTTTAGTGTTGAGGAGGCCCTTTAAAATATTGAAGTAGAAAGATGCTAGCAAAACTGAGGAACTAATTACACTTTATGGAGTTTATTGTGCCTTCAAATAGTCGTGTGTTACTGCCAATAAAAATAATGGGAATTAAGTGCATACAATGATGAAAGAATATACATGAATAGTTTATATCTCAGTCTATTGAAATAACAGACTTCTAATTTTTCTCATTGACTGAAAATAGGAGCAATAAAGATAAGAATATTTTTTGTATTAATACTGTGAGCACATCTGTGAATTTTATTATCAAGCAAATGACCATGGAGAATGACAGCTTTTACATTTTACTAACTGGCAATATTGTACTTTATTTTTTTTGCCTTAAGATAGAATAAAATTGTAATTAACAATGTTTAACTGACCTAAACATCGCTGTAAAATGTGTACTGTTCAATAAAAATGTAACACATTTGCTGGTGTATGAAAGCAAGGCTTTTTAAAGCCCTGAAATTCTATTTTAAGAAATGTTCTGAGTATGCCTTTCTTAGAAAGTATTTTTAATAGATATAACAGCTAAGGGCACATACAGGATGAAACCTGTCAAACTCATCTTTTCCAGTTTGAATGGAATTAGGATAACTTGAAAGGAATACTAATGTTTAATTGTTTCAAAGTCCAAGAGCATTAGTTCTAGTCAATAAAATAATAACATTGGCATCTTTTTCAGGTTGTTGCAGGCTAGCTCAAAGCATTTATTACATGTATTATTTTCTAGAGTGAACTTAACTTTTCCCCTCTGTCTTCATTTATGAAATATACTAAGATCATTAACTAAAGAAGCAGACTGCTTTCTCTTTTGTAAAATATGCATGGAACAGAGCTGATAGTTGTATTATAGTGAATCTGAACTATGTTTCATTACTCTTCAGAAGAAAATAAAACAACTGATTTCACCATATCACAGAGATGATAGGGCTTGATTCTTATTTGTTTTACAATAGCGTAAACAGGAAGAAATAAGTAAAATCAAAACATGCTGTTATAATGCTGGGAAATGGAGGTCAGAGTCTTTCCTGGTATATGTTGCAGTATAATGGAAAAGCTGGATTCATTGCAGCCACACAGTAAAACCCTTTGTTCTTTATTAAAGACTATTGTTTTCAATTAACAGAGAGAAAAATAGTACAGTTTTTCTTTTTGCTTCTACACTACCCTTTCCATCTCTTTGACTCATTTTGTTCAAGATAAGAAAAATGTGGAAGAAGTTGTTAATGTAGACCATTACTAAGGATTTCTCAGCTATTTTAAACTTGGAGATGAATAGATGGGAATAATTCTCTCATTAGCAGTTTCTATACATTTTGTTTTTAAATAACTGCAGTTTTCTGTCACGTTGTATTTCTTTCCTTGAACAGACTGTGCTTCTTGTTTCTTTTCCGCCTTCCTCCATCTTTCATCTTTCAAATCACTCAATCCCACTACTCCAAAAAACCCCAACCTATCAGTGTTTAATGTAATCTCCTGGCTTGCTAGAGGGTCCAATAGAATGAAAACTCATCCTTTCCACAGAAACTGTAGCTGAGGCAGTAATTCTGTACCTGTTTTTTTGCCGGAGATAAACAGAGAATGAATTTAATCAAAGCTGAAATTGTATATTCCTTAATATGCTTTGAGTACCAAGGTCATCTGCAGCCTTTACACTTTGCTTTATCATTTGGAGCCACCTGCAGGCAGAGAATATAATTCTAGCACTAAAAAAAAAAAAAAGGATATTTTGATTTGCTGTTTGTGAGGCTGCTGTGATTGTGAGCAGAGGCAACAATAAGAACTTTTTTCGTGACCCTACAAGTTTTCATAAAAATTTTATTTAAATATGACTTGTTCTCTGCCCATCTAGGCATGGACCCAATATCTGTATCACTAGAAGACAATGCTGAAAAAGAGGCTGTGGTCTGTGAGAGTAAAGTCTGTTCACACAGGTGAGTGAGAGCAGAGGGGTATTGAAGCTGAAAATCACTGTAGTGACACTCAGGACATGAACAGATGAACACACAGGGGCAGAAGTCCTTAAAAAAGAGGCAGGGAGGTGGAAAGCAAAGTCTTAGTGGACCAGAAGACATTTAAACAGGTAATTTGGCATGCCTGGCATGTCTGATAGAAAACAGTGAAAAATAATAAAAATGGGAAAGGGAAGGAAGGACAGTACAATAAACTGACTTAGTAGTCACTTGAATGGGGGAAATCTTTTTTTTTTTTCACTTACTCCAAGCATGAGAAAAGGAGAAGGTGTCCCCAGTTACTTCCAAATGCCAACTGAGGGCCTCAGCAGGACCTGAATTCAGTTCCCTCATTCAGTGTAATGATGTCGGCAACTTTACCCATTTCATGCTGTATGGATTCAAAATTGCTAGAACCTTCTGAAGTCATAAGCAGCTTTCCGTAATTACAACCCTTTCTAATCTTGTTTTGACCAGCCATGTTGATCAGTGTTCCCTTAACAATCCTGGGATGATTGCAGATGTGTATGTTAAATAACATTAATTCTAATCAAGAGACATACCACTGCACTGAAATATAACACTATGAATAAATTTATTTCCTATCAGTGAACTTAAGTGTTTATCCACCACATTTTGTAAGGACTTCCCCCAGCCTCATTAAGTTTTCTGAGTGGCAGCGTTTCAAGTGCCCTCCTAAAGTATATTTGCATTATCTACTATGTTTCTTTTCAACGAGCCTCTTGGTAACTCAAACTAAAAGAGCCACTTAAAGAGCTACTTAAAGATTTATGTCTTCCTCTAACCAAGGTATACTAATTCTTTCGAACCCTCTACATTTGCTTCTCTGAGAGTAACACATAAACAAACCATCAGAAGACCTGGCAGTTTCCCCATGGAGCCATGCAGAAAATTACCTTCTCCTTCTTTTCTACTAACTATTCAGATGATAAAGAGGATCTTTTTCTCAGAAGTGTATTTTCCTCAGGTAGTGGAATTCACCCAAGAGTCATTTGTTTTAACCATCTGTCCCACTTCCCTTAGTGTTGACTCATCCCTAGCCTCCCCATGGTAAGCCCATCTATTACAGGCTGTAAAATAGCCTAGGTTAGCTTTCTCTTTGTGTGCATAAAATTTGCTGCCATACTATTTATTGTAGTTTCTACTTCATGTAACTGACTGTGTCATTTTTATTGTATCAACTTGGAAATTTTCATGGAAAACTGCTTAGAGTTCTGAAGAGGAAGAAAAGGTCAGAGTGATAAAGAACTGGGATATGCAAGGCAAATTGCAGAGACTGGACTGTGATTAGCAAATAAATAAACAGGAAGTAAGGGCGAATGAGTGGACAACATTGCTGAGGCTCTGAAACTGCTCAGAGATCCAGCAGTACTTGATGCCATGTTCCACTGTTTCAGCAGGGGAGCCTCCGGGGCCAAGAATATGAGAAAAGCAGTGCTTTGCAGTAGGGCAGGAGGTGATTTGTGGTCTGAGGTCTTTCCTGCAAAGTGTCTGAGGTGAACAGTGGGACCTGTGAGTCTTTGTTAAAAGGCTTTTATTCAAAAGAAACCCATAGTGAGGGCGTTTTCCATTTATTAATTCTGCACTCTGATGCTGTGATGTCATCCAGTTCTGTAAGCTTACTCTAAATTTAGATTGAGATAACTGAGAAAAGTACGTGATGTAGAATCTGCAAGCAGTCATGTGAGGAAGTTTAATTTTACAGCAACCACTAAAGTTTAATGAGCCCAAATTTCCCTTCTGAAGCAGTTCATCAGTGTTAGTCTTCACCTCAGCAGGGGTTGTCCATCAACAGGTGATACTCACTTCAGAGGGACATGGCTTTCTGATATAATATCTAACAATGGAGAGGTGGAAGTAGAAGCGAGTGTTTTTAAGGTTATTGATGTTGCAGAATAACCTAAATGCTCAAGGTTACTGCTCTTCTGAAATACTTATACAACCCTCTCTGACAGGCCACAATATCAAAGAGATAGGGAAGGGTATCAGTGGTAGAAGAAGACAAAGGTGTAGTTAAGAACAAGGTGAACTGAGCCCGTTGTGTGTATTATATCCCTTGGGATCAATACTACGACTTCATCCGTCCTTGTTTCTTGTTCTATAAATTACCCTACTAGAGGGACTAGCTGTAACGCACTGAAGCTAAATGACATAATAGAAAGATGAGTGGGGAACTCAAGGCAAACAGCAAGTAAAATCTGAGAGAAACAGGCCCTCCTTTATAAATTGCCTGACATGTGCCAAATGAAATGTAATGCTGACAGATGTAAAGTTATAATCCACAAAATAAACACAGAAAACAAGTAGAATTGAGCTACAACAGAATGACTTTGACTAAGACCTTGAAAAGATGATGGTACGTGCTCAAAAAATGGCCTGACAATAAGGGAAAGCAATTTGAAAACACAGAAGTCTCTGGATACAGAAAAACCAAGAATAGTGTGAGTCTCTAACTCAGCCACAGTGACTCAAAACAGCAAGTATACAAAAAGAGGGCAAAATTATGTTCCTGATTTATACAGTATTAGTCCTCAACAGGCTATTAGAGGCAATTGGCTTGGGAGATGTTTTAAACACCCCTAGCACCTCTGCTAGGGTGACAAAAAATATTTGGAGATTTTTTACCACTTGTACTGTTACCATGGAACATTTATGTCTTCTCATTAGCAACCGTCTCCCTAGCACAGTGACCAGCAAGGACACAAGAACCACTCAGTTCAGACTATGAAATTTCATGTGGACATTCACCTTTTGGCCTCTTTCTTGACATGGTGCCTGTATCTTACACTATCAGAGTACCATTTCCATTCTAGGACATCACTGGCTAGATGCAGCTGTGGTTGACAACTGTCCAGTCTCAGAGTGGGGAGAGAGATGCAAAGCAACGCCATAATTCAAAATTCAGAACAAGTGCTGTAGAGATACCTGATACCTATAGGATTATAAAATCTCTTTGATTTCACTTGTGCTGGCTTTCTACCAGTGTAATTCAGTTGAACCCTACAAAGCATTTTGTAAAGCCAAGCTACTTCCTGTCTCAATCCTGGGCTTAGCATCTTTTGCTGTGTGTAGCTGTTTACTTGTTTCACAGAGCAGATGGTCTCCATGCAGATTAACTTCTTTGGATGGGTAGGACAACAAGGTGAACATAGGACCACAGCTACTTCACTTTCCTTGCTACAAGCCTCCTCCCTAGATCAGCATTAGAATTTGCATTCCTCTTACCTGCTTATGCAATTTTAAAGTTTGGTATCAGTCAAACCTCCTTTTGTAGTCAGTAGAGAGAGCTGAACACTCCCACAGTGAAATTCATCCCATGCTGAAATCTAATATAGATGGGAACTACTTATCTCTTTCCATTATTTGTGAGAGGAACCCAGACAACTAACTTAAACTAGATGCCTGGATTTTGGAAGATTGACATTAAGTTTACTTGGGGCTGAGGAATCTAATGTCAAATAGGATCACTTCCCAGTGTCTGATCTGTGGCCTCCTTGGACTGGGAGAGGTGATCTCAAAATCCCTCTAGGAAAGCTTGCATCCAGGTAAAGAAGGAAATTCTATTGCTAGCTTGCATAGCTCACTAAACATTTTACAAGTAATGTAAATCATCTTTAGATAGAGAAATACATGGTCTCTGTAAGTGGAGCCATGTTTTAGTGTGAAATGTCTGTACTAACATGAATTAAATTAGGGAAGTAACATCGTTGCACCTAATGGGGTCATTCAAAATTATATACAGAGGGGCAATCTTAAATTCATCTCAGATCACTCCCCTCTGTTTTAGTAAAGAGCACAGACCAGAGCATGACTTTTTCATAGTACTGTATTGTAATGTTGTTATATGAGCCACCACTTACTGTACTTCAGAGTCAGTGTCATTAACTTTGGGATTGTTTAATCCTTTATTCCATAGTAATTTTCTGTATAAAGCTAAATTAGGTCTCGTGAATGTTAACTTCAAGAGTAACTTCACATCCGACACTCATCAGACCATACGGATTCTGTATTTTGTACTGAAAGAAGCAGAATAAACATTTTTGCAATTTGCCTTCTGATTTACAAATTCATGTTTAGGCAATCCAATTTGAAGTCCTCCTTTTCTCATAATAGGGTAAAAACATATGACTGTGGAGAAAGAATTGCTGGATGGTTCTCTATGTTTCTTGGTCGTCCATGTCGCTTGATAAGACAAAGTTCAGACATGAAAAGTAAGTCACATCAGAAAAATACAGAAGGTATGTTGTCATTCTTAAAAATATCTTGTGTTTCCTCATGCAAACATCAGGCTCATGGAATTCCTACTGAGTACATAACTTGATAAAGGCTGAAAGAGACAACCACTATTGATCTAGTAGGTACATTTATACCCAAACTGACTTTTTACTGCCCTTCTACTTCTTAAATTTGGTGAAAATGTAGATACATCAGCCTGGGGGCAGTGGGGGTAGTTATCATGATGACTGTGATTTTGTCTGGAAACTCAGTGATCATTTTGAAAAGTCTAAGAATCAAATAATTTTTGGAGTGACTAAATTTTGTAATAAAAGTAACTGAAAGACCGTTGAAATTGAAAGAGCATCAAAAATACATAGATATTGCTCTTGTAAGTTGTTTTATGAATTTCGTAAAATCTCAGCTCTGTCTCAGTTTCATAATACATTGTGTCATTATCATTTACAGGTTTGAGGAGATTCTTGGAGTCTTCCCTTAGTATCTGGAACCAAATGAATAAATTTTTAATGAGAATAAGTAAGGTCAAAGGAAAGATGAGGTGAAATTACTAATTTTAATGGTCATTTTAGAATGTTGGATTGATTTTTTTAGGTCTGTCATCTGCTAAAAACATCTCACTCTCTCTTGTGAATGAAGCACAATACCTCCTGATAAATGTGGCAAGCATTCTGCAGCTGAAAGAACATATTTCTGCAAGGTAAGAGCCTTCTATCTCCAAATATCTCTTAGTGATGTTGGATTCCAGAATCTTTTCATAAGATGCCAATATAGCTGTTTTATGTGGAAATTTATAAATAGTTACCTTTCAGTGGTCAACAAATATATAGCTATTAAACTACTATAATTCCTAATTTTTGTATGACTTCTGAAAATTTGGATTAACTCCATGAACATAATCTGTCTATCAGTCATCTTTAGGAAAATTTAAATGAAATTTTTGTCAAGTGATTTGGTGGCAAGAGGTTATTTGGAACCAGCCAGTTTCTATTTGTCAGAAGAACAAGGATAAATAGGTTTTCTCAGCATAAATAAACTAGCAGGTAAAAATAGAAAATCTTACTCCTGGCTGAAATATTTCTTTGGGAATGATTAAGATTTAGAATAAACATGCACAACAGAAATACTTTAAACTACTTTTACGACTGGAATAATTTCATTTCTTAATTGAATTTGACTTTACTTATGCAAGAGTGGTAGATAGAAGCAGCATTAGTAGAAGTTATCAGCTGGCTTAGGACACTGCAGGCCCAACTCTGAGGTTACTGGGGTTTTTGGTGACCACACCAGTACAGGCTGGGGTGGCAGGCACTTTTATTTAAAAAAATACATTCAAAACTAGAGGTTACATAGCACCCAAGGTCCAAGGGCCCACAGCAAAGCCAGGAAGCACAGCAGCATAACTGAACGTAGTAACTGTTATTTACCTCCTTGTTTGTATGACCACTGGCATAATCTACACCTCCTGTTGGTTTCCACCTCCTGCAGTTATTATGAATTGTGTCTCAGCTGTTGGGATTACTTGTGGGAGAGGGAAAACTTGTAGTCCTTCAGCTTCCCATCCCACCTTCCATCCTTCTGGAGCCCTTGTGAACAGTGGAGGCTTGGTAGAGCTGGACTTCTGTGGTTTGACTAAGGCTGCACAGGCAGTTTATCCTTATGCACTTTTGTCTGCTAAAGATCATTCGGACTATTTTAAATAAAACCCAGTTCTTTCTTTCACCTTACATACCTCTTCTGCTAAGACTGCTTGATGTGAAGTTTTCCCTGTTATTTTGATTTTGCATGATTTTCCTCATTTTAATTTGTGTCCTGACTTTTTTGTTGTTGTTTTTGTTGTTTTTGGGACAGAAACTTCTCTCTTCATTACTTATTTAGGTTTCTACCTCTGCTGTAAGGTGTCATATCCAAAAATTGTCAAACTACAGCTGATGGAGTATCAAAAATTGTTCATGTCCTTTATACTTAATGCAAAAAGAAATGTTCTACTCCACTAACAATGGCATTGAGAGAACTCTCTTGCAAATTTTAGGGCTGTCTTTTTTCTCTGCTACTGGTCAAATTCTCCTGTAGAAGAAGAATGAATGACAATTCAAAGATGCAGCCAGATTTCTGATGTTTGTATGCAGTCCGCTGCTCCGTCTGTCTCGTATATGTTCTCCACAGTGACACAAATCAACACTGGCAGTTCAAATGCTTGTAAAGAGGTGGAAATATCACCACACAGAGATTAATATTTTTTTTTTAACACCTGTGCTTTGGTGCAATCTGCTGCATCCCAAAGGCAAATAATAATAATATGCGGGATATATTCTCTCATAAAACTACTTTACTGACCCTTTTTACCTTCAGCAACTGCTGGTTTTGTCCCTTTTGCCATTGCACGATGTGCAGAATAAGTTTTTATTTGCATTCTGTTCTAGAAACTTCTGTTTCTAGAAACAATTAACAAGTCAAATGACTGCTAACTCAAAAGATCTCTTCTTTTGTTACCATTACCCTTACATATGATAATTACTAAGGAATTTTCTCATAAGCATTGTTCACAGTCACCTGTCTATATGCTTTCATATGTACAGTTCCAGGTTACACCTCTAAAGAAGCCACCTAGAGGGTTACATTTCATAGATCAAAGATTCCAAATTGTAGTTAAATACCTTGTGCCATTTCCGTAGCCTTTGTAATAAAACAGACCAGATTATTCTGGAGAAGTGTTTACTTAATTGTATGAGGCACTACATTCTTCCAACACAAACATCTATACAGAAATAGTTAACAAATCTTATTTTTTCTTTTTGTCTATCAATTCTATGAGATAGATTGGAAAAGCCATTGGAAATACAGGAATTAATCCAACGTTTCCGTGCCAACATTGTCGTCAATGCACCAGAGTCCTTTGAGGAAGAAGAGTGGGCTGAAATTTCAATAGGTGCCCTGCAATTCCAGGTGTGAACTTTTCTCTCTTGTCCTTGTCCCAGTCTATCACAAAGTGTTTTGACCCCTGGAGACAGACTAATTTTTGCAAGGCTTTGACTGGAACATGGGCAGCATGGGTTGTGCAGATGAAATTTATGAAATGTGTGGAAAAAAAAAAACAACTAATGCGATGTGACCTGTGAGAAACATAATTCAATATAAGTGAGAGATTTTGACATATTTCTCCACACCTTATTAAAAAAAAATTCATAATTCATAACATTTCCCACCTCTGTTCATCTAAACTGAATAACAATCCCTGTTTTGAAGTAGAGTTTGCAGCAAATATTTAACCAACATGTCATGAGAGAATAATGGTTACTGTTAGGCACAGTAGTCCAAATGTAACCTCAAGCACATAAAGCAACTGATTGCCAAAAGACTGGACATGAATGCAAGTGAACTCTCATGGTCTATTACCCTCTGTTGTATACATCTTGCCTTAATCCCCATTAAAGAAATGTTTCTAATTCTAGCTTGGTAGGGTTTTTTGGCATGTTGTACTTTATAATATATCTAACAACATGATGTACTTTGTACTGTGAGGAAAATGCTGAAGAGTTAAATGTGTTTGCAAATGCATTCTCTTCAGAAAACCTCTTAACAAAAAATCCGTAGAAGCTACACATGAAACCTAAGGGAATGATGTACACATGTATTACATATTCTGTTGAATTTGTCTAGCCCTGAGATGTGAAATGTGTATTTGAAGATTCACTGCCTAAAATGAAAGAAGTGGCTTATTCATTTTTTTCTTAGAGATGATAATTAGTTATTAATTAATAATTAAGGTGAGAAGAACAGAAGTGCTAAGGTCAAATCTAGAAGCTGTAATAGACATCACTCCTATTTATTTTTGATCAGCATACTATAAGAAATTTTTTGAGCAGGGGTGGAAAGCATGGCTGATCTGCTCTACTTTTATGTGTACTTTGATCAGTAAGCTGTAATATGAGTAACAGAAAATTGAGGAAAAATTCATGTAAGTAGGAGATGAGGAACAAAATGGACAAAACCCTTGGTGTATAGCTTGTTGGAGGCTACACTAGGGAGCTCAGCTGAGGATCCTGTTGCAAAGTTACAGTAAAACTGCAAAATAATAAGGCAGTCCAATTTCTGGTATTAATATACTTTAGGAACACAAGCCAAAAATAGGCTTATGGAACTGGTATTGTCTTTTCCTGTCTCTGCTAGGTCCTTGTTTAGATACTGATGTAGTAGCAGTAGAAATTATGCTAATGCTCCTTGATGCAAGGAAAATGGTAAAGAAGCTGTAGAACAAAGCAAAGCAGAGAAAAATATTTCCTTCTCTGCCATGTTACTCTTTTAATAAAGAAAATAAAGCTGTGGAAAATAATTTTCTGAAAAAAAAGCTGATTTATGGTTTTGATGATTACACTGAAGAGTCATACAAGCAGTTCTAGATGCATCTCAAAAATTGAAGTGTCTTATTTATCATATTTGAAATTTGTGACTCATTTTACAAAAATAGAATCTGTATACTGAAATACTGTAAGAGTTAGTTTCTATAATGTACAGCTTTGCTAAAGTTAGAAATGCAATGTTAAGTGAAAGTGCAATATGTTATCCTTCATTTTAATGCCTTAATAAGAAATTTGTTGCAGGTTTGCTTCCCCCAGCCTTAAAAGCACATCTTAGTTCAAACAACAATTAACTTTAAGAATTATTACATCTGGATGCTAACACCATATATTATAAGTGAAAGAGGATTATTGCTTCTGTTTATTTAAACTGGTGAAAATTCACATTTTACATTCTGATTATCTACAAGCACCATGAACATAAGGAAGATATTGTGCACCTCAGCTGCACTAAAACAATCCTCCTTGGGCTGAATCCTGAGGCACTAGCTTAATTTTGTATTCAGTTCTCCTTTGGGCAAGCAGCCCTGCTAACCTGGAGATGAAGTGAAGCCACCAGGAAATACAAATATGTAAATGTTTGGTATTTCTCAGATTCTGTCTCTGGGAAAGTTTTCCTTAAAAAAAAAAAAAAAAAGTGAATAAAAATTCAGTGAGATTTTTGCAAGTAGACCCTTTGAAAATGTGCCTACTACATTACGTGAACAGGCCTGACCCTTAACATTGAAAGCGTAAAAAGCCCACAGGAAAAGTATGCAAAAGGTATGCATTTAAGATATTATGATGGTCAGAAGCTTGTACTGTTCAATGTTGTACTGCTTTGATATACAGCCATGAACTTTCTTTAACTAAAATTTCAGGTTGTGGGTCCATGTAGCAGGTGTCAAATAATCTGCATTGATCAACAGTCTGGGGAACGAAACAAAGAAATTCTACAGTCTCTGTCTGCTGCCAGAGGCAGAAAGGTCAGTACAGTACTTCAAAATGGCTGTATTGAAAGATGTAGTGACTTTGTGGCATGCATAGTGAAATATCTGTTGAGAGAATATTCACAGCTAAATTGTTGTACTAATTGTTACCATTTGTTTTTTCTGTAAAAAGAGGATACACTTATAACCCAGATATGACCTGGTTTATTTCCATAAAATACTCACACTTTTTTATTAGAATGGGACTATTAATATGCATTATTTTTAACTGTGCTTGCTTTTATTCAGTACGTACTTCCTTACAACATATTTATTTTGGTTTAAAAACACTAGCTGATGCACTGATATATTCTAAGAAAACAAATATGCAGCAAAATCTGAAAGTGTTTGAAATTATACAGTTGGCCTGTAAGACTAAACTTTATTCTTACCATGAGAAACAAGTTAACAGGAAAAACTGAGCAGATATGAATGCAGTCAAAGTGGAGAATAATTACTGGAGAGTAAGTGTGAAATACAGAAGTTCATTTGAAGTCCTTCTGCTTCTTAGGGTTGTGCTGCTTCTTGGAACTGAGAGTGCTCAGATGATGGCTAGACAGTTCAGCATCCCAGAAGCTTCACAAATGTCCTCAGAAGTATTTATTTAGCTGAAAATCTTTATTCAAAATTCATTGCTTCCTGTTCTTTGAACTTGTGTTGTAAAAGTTCCTCAGCCAGTCAGGGCTCAGGCATCTCACCAGTACCCACCAAACACCAGAGACTGGGCACAGCACCGGGGCAAAGCTATAACAAATAGGTTGAAAATCACTCACCCAAACAATGCACAAACAGCTTACAAATAGTGCATTATAAGTTTGGGGAAAAAACAAACCTAATAAATTGATTCGTCTCAGTGACTCATTAAGCAAACAAAGGGCTGCATTTTCCTTGAATGTTATCCTTGGTGAATAGCTCCTCTGGATCTGTCTCAGAGCCCGCCGCCTGGTGCAGCGAGCTGGGGAGAGGCACGCAGGCAGGGCTGGCTGTCTAGGCACAGCTTCCCGCTGACCTGAGGTGACCTAGAGTTGCACAGCAGGCTCTGGTATCCAGATCACCACCGTACATGTGCCATGGTGGATAGTCTGAGGACAACATCCCTCTCTGGTTAATGCTAAGCCACAGCCGGAACATCTGGGACACTTCAGAGCACATTTGGGCACTCTGGGCAGGAACACTGCCCAGCTGCCACACGGGGTGTGGTATGCAGAGGACTTTTTCTGCTCACATGGGTTTTATTGGATCATGACTTAAATCCTCTGTAGAGGGAAAGCACTCTGTACTCGGGGAGAGAATGGCTACAAAACCTTACCGGGGATACAGATTCTCAGGAGAGGCAAAGCACCTTCTGCACCTTTCCCACAGCAAAGATGAGCTCCTCTTTCATTCTGATTAACTCAGCAATGCAAAGATTTTCTTGATACAAGCACTCCTAGAACCAAGTAACTAGTTCGAACAGGACTAAGGCAAAGAGAGCAATCCAACCTCCTGAGAACAAGCTGGCGCCGGATGAAAGCCGCCTGGCGAGGCGAGGCAGAGCACAGCGCTGCTGATCACCGCGGGGGAGAGCTCTGCTTCCCCCAGCAGCGCGGCGATATTCGCGCTGCAGAGAAACAGGCCTTCAGCTTTTTTTAATTTTTCCCAGCCTTCAGTGCTGCTGGCAGATGGGATCTTGTGAGCATGCCCTGCTCTGCATAAGGCTGAGTTCACCGGGTTAACAAGCAGCTGAAAGAAATAGTTTGAACTGGTAGTTTCGCCTGAACTGATCTGAGAAGACCTCAGAGCTCATCCCTGCTGCAAGCCATCTGTGGGGTGATGATCACCAGCTGGTTATCAGTGAGCAGCACCAGAGGACTATGACATTTTCAGCATGCTCAGCAGGCCTAGCACAGAACATTGATCCAAAACTTTCACAGTTCACAGTGGGAAGAGAGAAAGAACATCGAGTCCATGTGACTGTGTTAAATTGCACAGCTAATCCTTTGGTGACTCATGAATCTAGGATGTGCTTTTCTGCTACGGAGTCATCTAATAGACTTCATTTTCTTCTTTTTAATGAGATGCAGATTCAGTGAAGGAATTTAGCAGTGTTTGCTTCCATCTGTCAATAATCTGATTCAAACTACAAAAGAAACTATTGCAACAAAATAAGATTTAAGCTAACGTCCCAGATTTTTGAAAGGCTGTTGTAGTTATTTGATTGTCAAAACATTAAAGATTCTGCACATACAAAAGTGAGCCAGCTGTCAATATTTACCATTTTGTTTTGGTTTTCTCCAAGAACACCAACGTGTACAACAAATACATTGAAATTTATCAGACTTGTAGCCCAAATAGCAGCACTGCCAATGAACTTCAATAATGAGATAAATAATGTAAGAGTAGTAAGAGGTAGTTCAATATTTATTTCTGAAATCCTGTTTTTCTCCATCCCTCCGAGACTCTGAGATCCTGTTGCTCCAAGCTGAAAGATTGAAACTTTGCATAGATGGATTGCAGTGGAAAGTCAGAACCAGCTACTGTAACTAGCCACATAGGCAATTTGCATGTTTCCTGATATACATAAAGAATGGTGCTGAAGCCTAACCAGTTGCTTTTTATGAAGTCTTTTATGTCATTGTTTGAAATAAGTTGCAAACACCTCTACAAAGTGAACTTGAACACTGCTTTCTGAAGAAATACTCATTAAGGATTCCTTCTGTAATTTTTGGCTGAAAAGGGAAGTAAGGTTTCCTGTGTGACAGAGTGCTCTCTGTTACTGCAGGAGACTATGAAAGACTAGATAACTACATTAAGCAAATGGCATAAAAATAGCCACATGCTGTTTCACATGCCTCACCACCTGATGCAAAACACACATGGATGGAAAATGGAGAACATCGAATTCTTGCCTGTCTTCGAGAATTTGCATATGAGTACAGCACTAACAATAGCAGAAGCCCTGTGGGTAGATTTGCAGCAGTGGTATAAGGTGGGACTTGCAGTCAAGGTAGCAAAGGGAATTGCATTATCAGTCTGCCCCAGTCTAAATGTATGGATAGCAGCTGTACATCAAGGGAAATCCATTATGTTTGCACATGCCTTCATACACTAAAAGGCTTGTGGGGTTTTTTTCCCAGTGGGCTGTTGATTCTCCTTTATGTACCTCATTGTGCCTTGGGAGAATTTCTTATCCTGCAGAATTAGATGCTGTGCCTTTGGATTGCTTACTGAGATGTTAACAAGGATAGCAAATGACTTCTCATATCTTATGCATCATTATCATTATTTTCATAGTAATGCAGGGCTTTAACTATGCAATGCTTTTCATCCAAATATCTGGAACACTTGAAAACAGTGATTGTTGTAATTAATAGACTTCTGAAATAATATAGTTCTATTTTCTTATTTGTGGTTGAACTGGATTTAAGGTAATGCATTTAAGGTAGAGCAAAGGAAAATTAGTTCTTCAGAAAACATTCTGCTGTCCAGATATTTTCAACGGAACATATGGGTTTTTCGCACACCAAATTACAAATTTTCCTTTTGACCAATATAAACAGTCAGCATGTTGAAATTGAGTACTTCCACTCTCCTATTTTGTTAGGCTTTACTAATAAGTTTTGGTGAATCTAAAGCTGATGAAACATTCTTACATTAAAATAAAAAAAAAAATCACTTTTAATAATTGCATCTCCCAAACCTTTGCATGAGAGGGAGGTTATGTTATTGTATGAATAAATGAGCAAACTTGAACAGGTAAATTTATCTACTGGGACATGGCAGCTGAGAGCTACATCTGGGAGCAAAATCCAGAACTCATCCATCCAAAGCTAAGTATTAGCATGCAGTATGATTTATGTGCTTGTTACACATTCTATCAAGGTATTTCTGTACCAAGTTCTGGTCTGTGTTAACTGGTTGTTCAGGAGCTGTAGCTTGAAGTCATCTCACCTCAGCCTTTGTCACATGTAGCACCTCAGGTTTCTGTCTTACAAAAGGAGATAGTGCACCGGGGTATTTCTCTGTCAGTGAATATCTGAGCAGAGCGTACTACTGTTGATCCAGTAAATGAACTTGAAACAACATGCAAGAATGACAACATTTCATAGCTCCTCCTTTAAGTGAGTGTGATGACTATCATATGATTCACTGTTGGCAAGAATAAGTATGTTTTCTCTATTCCTCTCATCAGTGAAATGTTGGGCTTTTTCCTAATCAAGGCACTTTACATTTTTTTGTCCATGTGAAGTTTAACAGTGATGGAAAGGGTCTCTACTGCCATCAGAATACTGAGCAGATAAAACCATGGAACTCACAGTCCAGCACTCCCTGCCCTGTTTTTGGTGTGTTCTGGGGAGATTATATGCAGAGTAAAATGCTCTTGAAGTCAGGAGAGGGTAGGAGCAGCAGGGAGAGATGATGCAGTTTCATTGTAATAACTCTGCAGGATATAATCTCTGAGTCTGAAAGCTTCATTTTTCATCAGTGAAATGTGAGAAAGGCTGATTTCTACATTTTATCCTTCCCTTGAAACAGAGTTCAAGTGGCAGATGCATAGCCTTTGTGGTTGTTTGATGGGGGCTTGTGTGTGTTATTGCTGTTATCAGTAGTTGCTGAGTCAATATTTGTAATTATTAAAAAAACAGGGAAATTTACTTAAAAGATGTTAAATCCCCTTCTGGTAATCACTAGCTAAATTTTGGTCTTAAGAACATTCACAAAAAAAAATGTCAGCAATTCCACACATGCCTTTTCTTCAATAATTCTGTGCATTTAAAAATTATTATTCACAATAATAATAATAAATAATTATTCACAATAATAGAAAAATTGGTAAATTAAGTTCTCCACAGTGAACAATCTGCCCAGATTTATTTTATTCTCAATTTAAGTTAAATCAGTATGACAATACAGTAAATATAAATAAGTTTGAGAAACACATAATTTATGCCAATAGAGAAACCACAGCTTGTTAACAAATAAGAGAAGAGCAAGAATGGAAAAATAATACTATGTGCTTTAATATTTTAAATGAAACTGTTACTAACTTACCATTTTAGCATCATGGTTAATCCAACAGTCACTGTGCTGGATGACTGGGATCTTACTGTGCTGCAGTTGTTTCTCAGCATTAAATACCAGAAAACTGACCATAAGGATATACCCTGTGTCCACCAAGTGTTGACACTATTATGATCACTGCTATCCAAAAAGTGTCAGTAATAGGGTAGGCCTGAGAAGTCCACTCATACCCTATATATGTGACATGCCAGTGAGATGAATGAATAGCAAAAGTAGCCAAAAAACCCTCAGCTTGGGTCCTGGTTTTCTTTTTGAAGTTTAGGATTACAAATGAAACAGAAAGACCCAAATTCAGAGTGTCTAAGGGCATTTTTTGATAGATCTTTTTTACTTTGGCATAAGTCTCAGTCTTACCTCTTGCTAATTCTTCAAAGACTAAAATCTGTTCCTTGTTACCTCATTGCTATATCTTTAATTATACAGTGCAAGAACAGGAGAATACATACTGCCTTTATATTTAGTTTGTCAGATATGTTCCATTAAATTCACCTAACACTATTTTTTAAATTTATTGCAATTCCTTTTACCTACTATTTTTTTTCTAAATCTGCTCTAAATGTAATTCCCTCAATTTCAGCATCATCGATCTGAACAATGGTAGCAAATGTGATCAGGAAATAGAGAAGGATAATAGAGTTTTGTTTTTACGTAATTTCATTTGCTTATTTATTTATTTTACACTTTAGAATGACTTGCACATTTTGGCTATAGTCTAGCAAAGCAAAATAGTTTTTATTGAAACACGTAAAAAGAGAAAAGAAAATTAGTATTGGGTTTCCAAGGTCCTCAGTTTGAGGAGAAAAGACATTCTGAAGTCTAAACATCAGTTATCTATTTAATACAGCCTTCAACATTTCTTTACTTCCTACTTTACTTTTTTTTTTTTTTCTTAACTGTTATCTAATCCTTTGGAAAATATTATCATGAGATGACAAGTCTTTTTCTTGCATATTTCTAAATTCTCTGCTGTTGGGAAACAAAACCACAAAACCACACCAGTCTCCTCCTGTGACATTTTCAGATCACACCTAGCTGTACGCAACTACAACTGGAACATTCAACTGCTTCAGATCAAGAGCACACATAAGAATGCAGACACTCAGATCAGGTTTTTGGTGCCTCTGAGGGTTGCATGGTCAGTGGGTGAAGTGGTTTTACTGTTCTTCTTTTCTTTATTAGTCAATATCAAAAAGGCACATTCTAAGTATTTGTCATGGTTTTGCCCTGGATCAATTTGCTGTCACACCCCCCACACAATTACTATTAGTTGAGAGAAGGTTTATGCAGACAAAAGAGACTGGATTTGGGGAAAATAGTATGAACATTTATTACTAGCAAAATAAAAACTACTAAAGAACTACATCTACAACAATTCTACTTAAGTAAAAAGTACTATGTATTTACAGAAATACTTCTCCCCCTTTATATCAGTCCAAGGAGGAGAAGCAGTCTCATTCTCCATTCTCGGAGATCCAGGTCTCTTCAATAACTCTGCAGCATTCTCGTCGCAGCTGGAACTTCTTCATCTCTCTCTTGCTCTGTGTCGGCCTCCAGGGCTGGGCCTACCCCCCTCCTGGGTTAAGACCGGAGGCTGGGGGGGGTTACCCAGGCCGTGAAGGTCTTTTCTTCCATGGACTTGCAAGGAGACACTTGCCTACCATGGATCTTCTTCCGCAGGGTTCCAGGGGATAATGGCTTATGAGTCCACCCCTGTCTCCCTATGGAGGTCCCTCTCCACAGGAGAACAGTCCTTGATAGACCTCTCCGACATGGGTCTAGCATGGATCCCTTACTTGGATCTCCACATCTCACCCAAGCCGTTCTTGCTCCAGCGTGAGGTTCTCTCAGGGTCACAAATCTCCAGCACCAGCAGCATGGATTCTCTCACTGAGATCTCAAGCTTATCTGAACTGTTTCGCTCCGGCATAAGCCTCATCTTCTCTCAGGGTCATAAATCTTTCAACAGGACTCTGCCTTATTTCAGTCCCTCTCATGAAGTCTCGACTTCTTGGTACGTCCACAAGCTCCTCTGTGAGCCGCATGGGGGGTCTCCTCAACCCAACAATCTTCTACAGGTAGCAGGGATTATTTTTCAGTCTTTTCCCTGCTGAAGGGAGAGATCGAAAGGGGTGAGAAACAGCCCCTCCTTCTTCGAACTTCTCTCTCCTGCTGCAGCTTCAGCTGCCAGCTTCGACCTTGGACACTCCGTTATCTCTCTGTTGGAATTTTTCTGCCGCAGATTCTTCGTCCAAGCAGTCAGTTTTTTAACCTTTTTTTTCTTCACTCTCTTACATGAGAGGAGAGAGCTTCCGTGCTACACCTGCCCCCGGCCCAAGCTGGGGGAGGAGGAGGCCTGGCCCACCTCGGGCCCGCTGCCTCTCTCCTACATGGCTGCCTAATTTTCAACTGCACAATAAGCTTTCTCTTCTGTTTTTCTTAAATATGTAATTAGCAAAGGCGTCACTGAGAGTTTTAGTTGGCTTCTTGTCCGGAAATCCACCTGGACAAAACCATCTTCAGCCCCAGGGGCTGGCCAGTTGGGCAAAACCATGACAGTATTTCTGATATTTATGTCAGATGTATTCACAGGTAAGGGGTAATGACAGATAAGAAGAGACCTAATAAAACAAACTTTCTGAATATTTTCTGTAAAACATACTGAAATATTCATAAAAACAAATAAAGGGATATTCACACAGGCTAGACAGAATAAAGTTGTGTTAACAAAGTGAATAATTCCTAGTAGAAAATGCAAGACTTCCTTGCTGTTGGAACACACATGTTCTGACACTGCATAGCCTTTGTTTGTGATAATGCATCAACTGCATTTGTCAAGGAGCCAGAACAGTCATTAAATAACAAGATTGTGAGTGAGTGTAAATTACATACATGATACTATGGAGCTCATGATGAAATACTACATTCTTTATCCACTTACTTAAGGTATTCTTCTTGAGTAGCATGGGCTTAGTTTTTGTTTACCAGTCTATTATAGTTAATGAGTTAAGAATGTTCTTAATTACATGCACATAGTACATACCTCCTTATTCTTAAAGCAATATTGTTCTTCTAAACATATCTGGTTTGTGAGATCATCTATTGATCTGATTACTCTAACATGCTTTATATCTTAATAAATATTTTGGTTTTTTTCAGACAAACTTCGGCATATACCTGATGAACCAGCCCTTGCACTCATCCTTTTCAGGTGTTTTATCAGTTGGGTCCCAAGTACTTCCAGTGCTGAAGGAGAATACAGAAATTCAGCCGCCAACATTCAGTGAAGAAAAATGTTCAGGATAGATTCTCTGGTGGAGATGAAATGTTTATGCAACTTCAGGGAAAAGTCAATAGTCAGTTACTCAAAAAAACCAACCAAACAAACAAAAAGCTTCCACTCATTTTCTTCTGGTTTAAGTCTTTTAATATTCTGTTTGCTGTAAATGTTATCAGATGGCAAAACTTTTGATAATTACAGCTCACCTACATGTTTTTGCTTGTGATTAGGTTACAGCAGCCATAACTCTATTTTGCACAATTGCTTCAGAATGCAACAGGTTTGATCAAGTTTTACTGGTGGATGACTCCCAAAGCAAGCCCAACTTCATTGTCAGAAAGCCACATCTCAATGAAGGAAAGTAAATACAACAATACTCTACTTCCTTATGCTACTTTGTTAAAACCACAATGAGGAGAGAGGATGCAAGACATATTTTAGAAACAATGTGGGTGGGAAGGAAACAGTGGGAGAGCAGCATGAGAGTAGCAATGCATTCAGCTTTTCAAAAATGAAACTGAAGATGATGTGTAGGCAGTATGAAAACACTGGAAAAGAGGGAATTATTGGGAAATCTGTGTCTCCCCCTTCAGAAGGGATGTGTGAGAATGTCAACAAGTCTCAAAGATCAGTGAAGATTCAGGATGCCATTTGCAAAACACATTCCTGGTGCAGGAATTCCATCCGATTGTTCTCAACTTATTTCTCTCATTTTCATTTGTTACTTTTCCATCTGATTAATTTTATGTGATGACTTCTCTGGGGTTTTTTTATGTCCTTGCCCCTGGAAGAGGGGTTGGAGGTAAATGACCTGTTAAGTTCCCTTCCAACCCAAACCATTCCATGATTCTGTGATTCTACGATTCCCCCACTCTTGTTTTCTTACATATTTGTGGATGTTGACACATTATTTCTAATTAGAGATTTTTCAACCAAAACAGTAATTTTCTATACAAACTTTGTTCATCCTGAGCAGTCTCTAATGGCCACTTAAGGGAACTCTTGAAAGTTTGGATGCTTCTCCATCATGAACAGCTCAAAGTATTCTTTTTTCTTACTCTTTGTTCATTTGATAGGACCCTCCTTAGAAGGCTCTTGAAAGCTCCTAAATAAAACTAATGCTTTCTGATTTCTGAGAGCAAATGTCAGGAATGTTGCTTATTATGAAAATTAAAACAATAAATAAAGGAAGCCACAGAGCAAAAAAACCCACACAGAAAGTTAAAAAAAAAAAAGAAAAAGGTACTGCAAGCCTGAATACATCGAGGCCAGATGTTTTATGACCCTCAGCATGTGTCCAGTCAGCCATGGGGCAATTTTATGCTTCCAAGAATTCCTTCTGGAAGAAGAAATTCTCCTAAATTGGCTGCTCTCTTGCCATTTGGGAAGTGAAATTTTGACCCCATTAAAAGCACCTTCAGAACTCTCATCCAATATGATTTAGAACTTCCTTGGGGCAATTTTGGCTCCTGCTGTGTGAAACTGCTTCTGGCTGAAGCAGTCCTTGAGTTTTTTGAGCATATCCCTGGAGGAAGGCAGGTGGCTTTGTGAAAGAGTTGGTCAAACAGTCCTTCTGAAAGGGGAGCGACAACTACCACAGAGCAGGGTACAATTGGAAAAGGGAAGCACAAATCAGAATTCAAAAACGGTCTTTCTTTTTTTCTCTCTCTTTTTTTTTTTTTTTTTTTTTTTTTTAATGTAATGGTTTCTTCTTTCTTTTGTTCTTTTGAAGAACTGGTTTTACTCACTTGAGCTGGAACAGTCTCTGAACAGAGCTTTGTAATGGAAATGAGAAGAAACATTATCTGTTTCTTACAATCTGCTGTAAAATACAGCTAAGAGAGAGGTTTTTCATATGTATGTAAACTGAGGATCAATTTTCAGAGTTGTACCTTCTACTTCAGAGCCCAAGGTCTGCTCCTTGATGTCTGCTTTGAAAAGCAGGGTTTTATCTGTCTAATAGTCAATTATCTGAGGCTGTAATGAGCAGGCTTTTTAGAACCTTGAAAAGCAGTTTCCTGGTATCTAAATCTCTTAACTGTCTCACTCTTTGCCTTTCTGTTATGCAGAATATTGCTTTGTTGGATAGAAAGCCATCTCAGCATTGACAGATTTAATATGAAGAGACCTGTTGTATGCTGACCTTCAGGTGATCTCTGGTGCTTTGCTCTGTCCTCTTCACCTCACCCCTGTGCCATTTGTTTAAAATTACACAGAAGTTAGAAAAGGAAATTGAAAGCAAACCTCAACAAGCTCTGTTTCACTTGTTATTGGATTTACTACAAAATAAGTCACTTTGCCTCACAGTGGCTTGACAAATACTGTTTGTGAATAGCCGTAATGCAATGTATGATAACTATGGATGAGAGGATTTGAACTTTAAAAATGTCATGCTTGGTCATTTTGACCTATTATTTACAGGCAATTACACATTCTTTCTGCTGTAGCTTAGTAACATTAGATTAAGAATAATTTTGCCATTTTATGGGGGGAAAAGAAAGATTTCCTCTGGTGTATGAACACACTCATTAGTATAGACTGTGCATTTCCCAGAAGGAACATTCTCGTGGTACAGTGATAGGAAATGTCACAACGCTTCAGATTGATGGAAGATACATAAGGAATCTTTCATCTCAGCAAAGGATAATATTTCCCTTCTAGTAAGTGGAGTGTTCCTGCCAGTATTGATATGTCTTTCCATCAATGAAGACAAATTCTTCTCAGTGCCAAAACTCAGTGGAAAATCTTGAAATAGGAAGAGTCTATTTTAAATTACATGTACTGTAAGTTTATAGAGAGAACATCCCTCCCATCATGTGAAATAAATTTCGAAGAAAGAAGTTTAACATACTGCAAACCCAGGTACTGCAGGTACAAAAAGGACATAAATACTTTGAAACGCTGTAAAGAAAGATTACATGTTCTATATGGATGTATTTCTAAACCTTCCACGTATATAGAAAAAAGACCATCTCATATGAATGCAGGCTCCTTCATCTAAATACTCCCAATTACTGCAAAATTAAGTCTTTGGACTAATTGCAGATATATGTTTGCCTGCTATGGATAATAAATATACTTAATACAGTATTTCCAGAGTGCTGTATGTAGAAAATCCTCTATTTATTTGAAACCCAAATCCATATTTCCTTGCAATGAATTATTCAAACACATTTTATTCTCTGAGGGACTTAGCTCCTTTTCAAATCTCAAGGCAAAAATGGTGATTGTTACAAACTCTAATAGTAGCCAGGAGGCTGAAATCACAAAACAGAAATCAGTATTTTTAGGGGAAGCTTCTGAGCTCTGTGTACTCTGATATGACTAAGATATTTCAGATACAGTTTATGATTTATATACTTTCAATGGCTTCCTTCAAAGTATGGTCAAAATTTTAGGTCATCCTTCCCTCAAAATTATACACAAATCAAAATGAAGGACTGCATTAAAAATGTGATTATTCCTCATAAATTGCAGAGATTATGCTATGCAACTCTTCTTCAGGCTGATTTTTAACTGTCTTGGAAATGAAACCAATAAAATATACGTTGTGCTTGATGTGTCTACTGGTGGTGGTTGCATTCCTGACCTTTGAGCTCATGAGAGGCTAAATTTTGCTTGGAGGCATTGGCAGGCTCTCAGAGCGGGTGTGTGGCTTAGGACTGAATGGATGTCTCATCACTGCAGGGATTCACAGGTGAGGTGTTCCCCAGCTACTGCGCTGACAGCCTCCGTCTGTTTGGCCAGCATGCCAATCAGCTGCACACTCAGCTCAGGCCCTGCACAAAATGAATAACCACCAATTGTCTGTAAAATACGTCCAGTCAGTCCTGTTGGAGCTGCCTCTGTTATCCAGAGGTTGGAGCTCTCACCAAGAGTGTCAGAGAAGAGAAGGCTTGTTTCCGACTCCTTTGCCTGGAGGGATCCAACACTGTTTTTCTCCCCTGCCTAACCCATCTGTCAGTTGGTGAGACTGGGGACTAAACAGGAGTGGATGTGTGTAGAAATCACAGGGAACGTTTGTCCCTCCCTTCTGAGGTTTACAAAGAAATGATCTGTGATTCAATGGGCCAGCAAGAGATGGACATGAGCGCAGTGAGGCAGTATCCACATGACTTCAAGCTGCTCATTCGTGCATTTTTGGATTCACTGAGGGTGGGCGGGGAAAAAAGAGCATGACTGTAACCCAACAGGTAGGTCACTCTTATGGAGGTGAAAGATGTGGCTACATCCCTGTGTCTCTGATTATACAGCTGTCATGAGGCAACTGCTTGGGGAAAACATAGTCACAGCCCCCAGGGGAGGGATGAGAAGGCAGAGTGCTCCTCTCCATTGGGCATTTTGAGACAGTGGATTTACAGAAGCAGGCTTGTCTCCTTCCTTTGGCAACCACTGTTTAAGTACAACATTGGAACTGCAACAAGAACAGATGAGAATGCCCAAAGTGTGTTTTTGAATGGGCCATTAGGGCAAACATGGGTTTAAGTCCACAAAAGCTAAAATTGCAATGAATCCATGTTTCTGACTTCCTGCTAGATACACCAATGGCAAGGCCAGAGTGAATAGGAAAAAATGTGGGAGAGAAAGAAAAGTGGCATCTCTATACTCAAAGTTTATGGGAAAGTTTTGATACACGTGCCTTCACCACCCAGTTTGGGGGAGGGATTTCAGGAAATAAAGGACGTAGTATCTTCAGGCTCATAAATCAGATTCAAAGTCATTGACAGAGAGGTGCCTCTTAAGCAAGGCACCACTTAAGCCTCTCTTCCCTCCCGTTCATGTAAACTAGCTTGCTTTGCTGCTCACTCAGTGTGGTGGTAGTTGTGGATCCTTTCCAGTGGAAAAGAAAATAAACAAGTGCTCTCCATAAGGAGTGAAGTGACTCACTTGGGACTATGGACAGGAAGAGGTGTTAGGGAGGTTTGAGATGGGGCATCCTTGAACATCACTACCATGTGCAGAGCTTCATCAGAAACTGCCCTAATAATCCCAGAAATATGTGTTATGGAAAAAGGTAGTCATTTTTCTGCTCACACTGTGAAGTATTCCTGAAAGGGGCATAACAAGAATTGTGCCATTGGGAAACAGACCATAGCAAAGGCAGGATGGGGAAAGGGGACAAACAAAAAAAATGCATGTTGTAGCATTTGCTACCAAAAATTGCTGTGGGATTTCTTAAATAACCACCAAGTAAGACAAAATGTGAGAAATCAGGGAATTTGATTTCGTACAGCAATTTCATGGCAAAATTGAAATGACACTGTTCCAAATGGATAACCTCCTACCTTGCTTGTGTAATAAATACTGGTTGTAATTCCTGTCAAGTAGGTGAATATAACCCAGGAGGGAAGAAAAAACAAACAGGTTATAAAACTTAATTGCACCCCCATAAAGACATAAAAGACATCACTACCCTCCCTGTTCCCTGTCCTCCTAAATACAAGAATTATGTCCAACCCAAGATAGGTCAATTAGCATGATGGTGCCTTATATCAAAAGACATACGAATTTATAACTTAACGTAAAGATAACCAATTAGTCTAAGCAGTGAAAAGAAACATATGGTAAATACTTAAAATAGCTATAAATGTATATGCATGTAATATAATTAATATGTATGAAATGTTCGGAAATAAAACTCGGACTTGCACCCTGTATCAGGTGTGGCAGACTTAGGAAGATTTCCTGTTTGAACACCCAGCATGCTGTTTGCTTTTACCATATAATAAATTCCAATCTGAAAACTAATTATATTTTGAGACTGTTTCTCACAAATTGGGGATATTTAGAGACTGTTTCTCACACGTGGCTCATGCATAACCTATAAGTAGGTGCATTTTTTGTGAGCCAATCTATTACAAACTTACAACCAAAACTTGTCAGCACAGTTGAAATCTGGTCCTCAACATCAATTTCTCCTAGATAACCAGTATGTTCCATATTTCAGCCCGGTCATGCTTTTTGCTGGTTTTCAGAGGTAATTGTCCAATCAGGGTTAAAGTACTCTGGTCAGGATTGTTAATGCAGATGTTATTCCTCAGTCCAGAAGTGAAATCAGATTTTAATTTCTGAAAGAACTATGTTTTCCATGAGACTGTGTTTGAAAAGCCAGCAATGATCTAATATCAAGTGTGTTGTTTCCTGGTACATATGATAGATGAATCAGATAAAGCTGTTGAAAAGTTTGTAAGTTATTATTTCCAGAAGCTACAGAAAACTAGAAGACTACAGAAGACCCTGCACTGCTGAACCCATTCTACAAATGGTGAAGAGCCTCTGAAGTATCCATCATTTATGGATGTAATTCCCAATAAGTCATGTATTAGATATTTATATTTTCACTGGTTTAGCAAAATGCTTTGAATTGTTTCTTATTCTCAGAGCCTTTGTATTTACTGTCATATTCAAAAAGTTTCTTCCAGCAAACCCTTTAATATTGAAATTAAATTAAATTTGTCTTAGGTCAAATGTTTGTCTTTATTCTGCTTTAAGGAATAAGAGGTAACAGTCTCAAATTATGCTAGAGGAGGTTTATATTGGATATTTTAAAAAAATTCTTCATGGAAAGGATTGTCAAACATTGAAATAGGCTGCCCGGGAAAGTGGTTGAGTCACCATCCCTGGAAGTATTTAAGAAACATGTAGATGTGGCACTGAGGGACATGGTTTAGTGGTGGACTTACTTGGCAGTGCTGGGTTAACTGTTGGACTCCATGATCCTAAGGGTCTTTTCCAATCTAAATCATTCTATGATTCTAAGAATGCAAGATTTCTGTGTTTAACCTACTATCCAGAGCTCAATGTAATGATTTAATACACTTGAAAAGAGAAGGTTTTTGTCTGAGCTGCTTTATCTGTCAGCCAGTACTTTGAAAAAAGCTACAGTATTCCTCAGTAATGTCTGGTCAGTTAGAAAAAAAAGACCTAAACTACAGGATCTGGGCACATCTTGCAAATATTTGTTATACATATGTATTTATTTATATATAGAGAGAGGGAGAGAAATAAATGCATATTAAAGCACAGTATCCCAGGGACACTGTTTGAATGCTGCTACTGCTGGCACATTCTGTGGCCCAGGAGTCGTGTATTATGGTCAGAGACTCTTAAAACAATTAAAAGCCAATTAAAAAGACATTGCTGATTTAGCTTGCCAAACTTGGAGGACTTTTCATTAACTAGTTGTGCATAGTTTTATTTGAGGGAAGGACTTTGGCAAGTTCTTATGCTATTTTATGTCTTGTACTGGCATCGTGGAGTCACTTGGTATTCATTCAGTCTTGCCTCTCTCCCTGGCACAGTAATTTGGAGCTATTTATGTGCAAAGTGAAGAATATGTCAAGGAAGAAAGAATCTGAGGTTTCATTGAGTGGGTAATCTGAAACAATTGGTTAAATCAGCCAAGGAAGACTGAGGGCTGTGTGGATCAGGAACATGCATGAAACATTGCAAAAAATGTAAGTGGATTCCTACCAGACCTTTTTACATAGTGCAAAGACCATACAAACCATCAATCACTTATTTAAAAAGCTATATATGATTTAAATGAGATTGTCAGGTATTATATTTAGCATATTTGTACTTAAATATTCTGCTTCAAATAAGAATTTTTTTATTAGTAGGGTCATTATGACCCATGTTTTACTTCTAATTTAATCCGTTAGCCCCAAAATTCTGACGGAAAAAATATTTCCGAAATTATAATTTGTATTTTGTAAGAGAAGTTGAACTTTGAAAAAGCCTAAATAAGACACAGCTTTCTGAGTTGAGAGGCTACAAGTTAGCCATGTGGTGATATTACACAACAGGTCATTTGGAAGAGCAACTGTGACACTTGTCAAAGAGAAGAAAATTCAGAGTGATTAAATAGTTAAGAGGAGAGGCATATAGCCAGGTATCACAGTATGTGTAGAGAGGAATGCTTACTGGGAGAGAAATCCCTTAACATGCACACACATATCTCCTGGAAATTGCCCAAATTAGGAAATTTTCTTAAGTATGTGTTGTTATTTTTCTGAAGTCTCTGGTCTTTATGCCGGAAGGAACGGGTGAAGATTGAGAGGCAAAGTGGTATCAGATGCAAAGTGCCAGAAAGCAGCAAAACAATGGAGTTTTTTTAAAATGAAAATAAATTGAATACTTTTACTTTCTACAGCAGTTTTTGAAGAAAAATAAATCAGTTTAAATAGTATGAAAATAAATATAAAAGTGAATAATGGAACTAAATAAAATGATCTAAGCCTTCTAGAATACATTAATATAAATAAAAGCAATTCCTTGGGTTTTGAATGTCTAAACCATAGTTTATCCTAACAATTCTTGTTCTTACAACTCCATAACAGAGAGGTCATGGGTAGAAGTCACTGAAATAATGTTGTTATCAGATTATTCTTGACAAAGAAACTCATGCTGGATACGGAGATGGTGATAAAACTGCCAATCAATGTAGTTACATAACGAAGTAAACATTAAAATCATAAGGGGAAGGCCTCTTAAAGGAAGGAAAGAGAAAACTTCTGATCTTAATCCTGCAATGAAAAGCTGAAAAGCTTTCCAGTTATAGCAAGTCTTACTGGTTCAGAAACATCATGGGTTTTGACCTCCTGATGCTGGCATTATTTTGATATACACTCAGCCTTTCTTAACCGGGATTTTCTGTGAAAGAAATAACTGCAGCTGACAGAAACTGTGATCACAAATGGCAGAGACCATGAAGCCACTTAAGAGGCTGTCAGTAGAACAAGACTCCCTGGTGCCCTTAGGGCAATAGGAGCCACGAGCCTAGTAATCCGGCTGGAAATGCAGCTACAGATTCATGAATGGATTGGAGAACTGGGAAATGCTGCCTTAAAAGTGAGCTCTCCCTTCTAGCTTTCAGTTATTTCTCGTTTCTGTCTAAAAATAAAGCTGCATGAAATCATCATGAAACTACAAAAAATGTGGCTTTCACTGTGATTCCTTTTTCATTATAGGTGAGTTGGTTTTGCATCTAATCAACCAAAACCTATGTTGCAATGCAATGGCAACTTAATATTATTTTCTTAAATTGTAGAGTAGGCTTTACGTGAATTGTTCATACGAATTCATGTGAAATTTTGTTTGGACTGCTATTAACATTCATTAATTTATGATCAGCCTCTTGGTTATGAAGCTGTCAATGTCAGGATAACTGTGTTTGAAGGGAATTCTGCAGGTCCCCTAATTCAAAATGCTGCTCCAAGCTTCAGGACTAGATCAGGTCTCTCAGGGCTGTATCCAACTTGAGTTTTGAGTCTCTCCAGTTACCTTTCTGGGCAACTTCTTCCTGTGCCTTTCCACTCTCAGATGAAGAAATCTTTGTTCAGATTGAAGTCCAGCTTCTGATTGTTGCCTCTTACCCTTTCACTGTGCATCTTTGTGAAGACTCTGATCTTCTCTCTACCCTCAACCCATAGGTAATTGTACTCCCTGCCCTTTGCTTTCTCTTCTCCAGGCTGAAGAAACCTGCTCCCTTGGTTTCTCCTCATACCTCATGTGCTGCAATCCTCAAACCTTCCTCTACGGTGAAAAGTATGATAAATTACTTCAAAAATCCTTTTCTGAATGCTGAAGGATTTAAACCAGAGAACTCAACAAATCTCTGTCTGAGCTGCAGGGTTGAACAGCATTCTCCATCCACTCTTTCAGTGAATGAGCGAGAAAGGCCATACAGTCCACCCTGGAAAGCTGGGTCAAAAAAGTTATTGTTATTACCAGTTTAGAGACTTGGCTGTGATACATCCACTTTTTCTCCTCAGAGAGTGGCTCTGAATTTAGTTTTAAATGAAACCTTACACTGAGTTTAGAGTATAAGTCTATTACCATTGACTGACTGGATGATTCTCTTTTTGACTCAATCAAGTAAAAGTTTTATGTTCAAGAATGTTTAGTACATTCTTTGCAAAGCTGGAACGGGGTTGAAATCTTGGTCTGAGTAAAGTCAGCAGCAGAAATAAACTCTCTGCTGGGTAAACTCACATTTCCTCTGGAAGGTTGGCAGTAATAATATTTGCTTCTCCACAATATTCAGAAAGTTGCTGTGTGACTGAAGCAGTTCCATTTCTGTATTCCCAGTCTTGGATACTTAACAAATTTGATTTTCTAGAAGTATGAGCTGAACACTCAATAAAAATTGGGTTGATTGAGCAGTGCAACAATCAAATATCCGTGCAGCCCAAGCACTTCTGAAATTTTAGACAAAGATGTACCACTTTCTAATTTACTAAATTAACTGCATCCAAAAGCAGTTAATCAGCTGTTTCACTGCCAGCAGGCAAAGGAAGTTGACAGCTGTTCACAACTGTATCTTTGTGCCTCTCTCTTTCGCATGTACAATGCAAAAAGTGTGGATCAGGCAGAATAGGTCAATGAGATTTTCAGGCAATCACAGGAATGAAATAAGGGCTGAACCATTGAGCAGCCTCATTTTTCTCTTCCTGACACCTGACATGCTTATTTGTCCCAGTGCAACCCATGGATAAAAACCATAATCACGTGGAAGCAGAGAATACTCCCTCAAGTATCATTCTAAATTCCCCATGCTTTTAAGTGATGAATAACCTACATTAATTCCAAGGTGATGAAGAAACAGAATCAGTAGGATGGTTTTGTTGGGAAGAAGTTATTAGAGCCAAAATTCTGTGTCTGCTGAGACTGCAAAGCTTGAAATAATTTCCAACTTTTTAGGTGTTTGTTTTTTTTCTGTTGAATTAGGCTAATGTTTCTAGCATAGCAACTGAGGTTTGTGAATCTGAAAATCCTCACATCCAAGTCTTTTATAACTAGGCAGAGATTGTTAGTAAGTCAAACAACATATCTTGCTCTTATGAGCTCTTCTTCCCTTTGGTGCAATATCCTTGTATGCATGTTATCTGGATGAACTACAGAGGAGCTGCACAAAGCTGCAGCAGATGACTTGGAAGATTCCCAAGAATTCAATATTTGTAGTGAAGTGCAATTGATCTCAAGGATAGACGTCATCCCAATATATTAGAGAAGAATAGCAAAATGGAGGGAGTAGAGTCCTTGAGAGGTTATCAAATATGTCCCTCAGCCTTAAGGAAGCTCTAAATATAGCTGCACAACACTCATCAGGTGAGAAAGAGATTAAAAAGGATTCCATAGTTCCAGCATTTCTTAGCCCCAGCCTGTTGCAGCACAGTGGAGGGCTGAACAGAGTGCCCAGATGGAACTGACACAGATCTCTTGGGCTAAGCAGGGATAGTGGAGGTCCTGGGAGAATGCTCAGGGCAACTGAGGCATATCAGTGCTCTCGAGACCTGAACCTAGTGACAACTGCTGTTTAAAACACTCAGGTCTCTTTGTGTGACATTCAGGATCATTCTCCATCTGGTCCATAAAGCAGCAATAACTACTTGGATTAAGGGCAAAAGCCATTAGTCTGCCTCTGCACAAGCCTGGATGCCACAGTCCACTGCTTTTCTCCCTGTGTTTTTCTGTCTGCCAAGTAACTGATGTGGGCCAATGATCAAGGTGATTGTCTTTCAATAAACAGCTGAACTTGGAAACTCTTCTTGTCTCAGGGTTGACACAGTCTGACACAGCCATACACACAGACTATTACAGACACTGTGTTCACAGGTTTATGCACATGTAGGTTAATGTGCAAAGGGCAGCTCTTGATGAAAAGGTTCTGTCAGTCTGGTCAACTAGGTCTTAAAATCACCACCAAACCACCAGAGATCTGAGAGATTTCTATTACTATGTTCCCTGTGCCTGTAATTTCACAGATGAAGCCTGTGTATTGCTCATCCTTTATCAGCAGAGCTATTCTTAAAATTTCCAAAGTGGAATATAAAAAGGAAATTTCTTGTCAAACAGATGTTTGCCACCACTGACTGAGGTTCTTGCAAGAATTAATGTAACCTGAAGGAGATCAGTTGGCAGTGTTTCTCCTTTTTTCATCACAAAATTCAGTAAAGCAGGAAATAATACAAAACTTGAGAGAAAGATAAATGAGTCTCATTAAGAGGAGTGAGGTATGATTAAACAATAGAGTACAGCAGGATGGGTGACATATGAGGTCAGTACTAATCTGGGACTACTCATCTAGTTGTTATCAGTTTCCCAGCCCAAAAGAGTTGTAATTCAGGAGTTAAACATAGGTACTGAGGTATGTCATTGCAGGGCGAAAAATTACAGTTCAGAGGATTAACCACACTGATCCCTAAAAGTGAACTCAGAAGAATCCTTGAATTGACAAGTTCATAATTAGCCTGAGGGATGACAGTTGTGTTCACTTCTGGTGTAAATTGGCAGCCTCTCACTGACTTCCATCAAGACGTGACTCTTCTGATATCAATGTGACCATGAAAAGGCAAAAGCACAGTTAACATTTTTCTATTTTTAATCCCTGTAAATGACAGAACTCCTTTTGATTTCAAAAGAAGCAGGATAGGGCCATTTACTTAATTATTCCAAGTTCTCCCTACTAAATGTAATGGAAATTAACGTGAAGCTCTGTTTACTGTTTTACCCTGTTATACCTGAAGCTGGAAGGAGATATTACTTTCCTTACGGTGAAATGAGAGTGGTACTCACTCTTCTCATAATCCCTTTGAAGCATCTGCACTCGAGGTGGAAGTCAAGGTCTGAGATTGAGGCAATTTAACAAACAGTGTCAATGACCTTGAGCCCAGCACTGCACTGAGACAAATAATTGCACCCCTGTGCTCCGTGCTGGCGCTTACGTAACACGTTCTTATGCAAAAGAAAGTAGCTGGGAGTCACTTTACATGTTTGGTGAGGGTGAGTGGCACAGCAACCTCAACTGGACTGCACACAGCCAGGGCAGCTTGCTTTCACCTCAAGAGCAGGAGACCTGATTTCCCTTGGCCTTGCTGCCTGGATGCATTCATGCGTGCCCACCATAGCCATCTTCTTTCCACTCCATCCCACATGCACTGCTGCAGGGTTGGAAATCCCATCAGCTTTACCAAGCAAACAGTACGTGGCTGCTCTGTGACTCCTACTGAGAGGTGCCTCCTACCCAGGGAATGCAATGCTCCTCTGAGATTTCACCAGGCCACAGTTGTACCATCTTACCTCTGCTTTATCAACACTGTTTTTCAGGCAGCTGCAATACCTTGTGGCCTGGATCCTTTTCTATTCCCGTGACCCTCTCCATGGTCTAAAGACTGTCTTTCTGTGGTGAGCATAGAGTGATATCCTGGAAAAGGGAAAGACTGATATTTCAGTCCCTTGAAGCAGAGGAGGAAATTGAGCCCCAAGCTCTCATATTGTGTGTCAGTATTGGCAGTGGCAAGCTCTGGAAAGGCAGAGCTGCTCATGTCATTTGTCTGGGAAACATCCACAGGACTCCATCGGACCATGGGATAATTCAGCATTTCAAGGGAGGCATCTTGTCTATGCTTCAGACTCCAACTCAGCAAAATGTCAAGGCAGAGATTCACCTCTGCTGTCCTTTCTCATTATTGCACAGAAAGGGGTTGGAAGGGGGTATCACCATTGAGTAGTTTTGGGAACAGGATGGAGCAGGGATCTTTATACTGCCTGCAAAAGGGGAGAGAAGTTGGATGGCAAAGAAAATAAGTTGAAGGCAGGTCTCCCTATCATCTTGCTTCAATCTTTCTGATAGTTGGCTAGTTATAATCAATACTAAAATGTGTCACTTGCTTTTGTTTGTCTGCTCACACTCACACGAGTAACTGCAAGAACAGATTCAGTAGAAAGAAAAGTGGATTTCTGTACAATTCCTCTAGATGGCAAGCTTTATCTGTTGTATTCATCTTATCTATTGAAAAGTGAGTATGTTCAGGCTCAGCCACACTGTAAAAAAACATCCTACTCTACTCAGACCATTCAATCAGTTTTGAAACACCAACTCCTAGAGTCCTAAGCAAATTTCTGTAGGGAAACAAAATTGTGAATGATGCACCAAGTTCCTGAGAAATATATTTACTGGTGGAATATGATTTGAAAAGTACAATAATGAAATTCTGTTTGAAAGATTACATGCTTTACAAACATCCTTACTGAACCTAGAGATTAATATGTTGACCAATTTACTCCCAGTGGCATTTTGTTGTGCTGAATGTGAGGGAAGTCTCTCTCTCTGCCCCAACTTTTTTAGGTATTGAAACTGATCATTACTTTCACTATTGCTAAGCCAGTGAGGAATGAGTATAAGAAATCAAAAATAGAATAAGGAAATCAATAAAATTGCCCTGAGATTGATCCTGATCTAGCTCCTCTGTAATTAGTAATTACTCTGGTGGACTTCCTGGCATAAAATGACTGTAGGATGTCTGGTCTTGTGTGTATCCTATATTTACATCTTTGAAAGAAATTATAATAATGATCAGCTATTTTGCATCTGATGTTGTCTTTTGAACAGCTACAAAGTGAAGTGTGATTGGTAGTGCTGGAACACAGAACCGTATTACAGAATTCATGGTATTAGATGACTTACTGGGAAGCAAGATGACAAAGAATCAAGCTCATCTCTCTCTCTGGAATTCAGAACATAGTTCCAGCCCTTATGCTTGATACTATAGAAAAAGCTTCCAAAAATGCTCCTGGTATTTATGAGAACCCCACTGAAGTGATATACCCCTGGTGTAATGGGGCTTTATATGACAGTGGTTGTTGTTCTGCATTTTCTGTGGACAAAGGAAACAATGTCCACAAAGGCTGATGCTTGTGCCCAGTTCTCTGCTGTTTGCATTGTTTCTGCATGCTCCTTGCTGAGACCCCATCTGTGTTCTTTCACCTGCACAAAGCAGTTTGTGAATTCCTTCAGTGAGAGATCATTTCATACTGTTTCCCAGTTGATACTGTACATGACATTGTGCTCAGGTGTGATAAACAGAATATTTAATAAATCTTAGGAGGTATTGCTATGGCCCTAATGATCTATTTGAATTTTAATATTCAATTCAAGTTTGTCCTGTCTTAGTTTCAGCACATTACTTATTATCATAACCCATAATTTCCATTTTCTTATCTTCCGCTCTTTCAGTTGAGCATTCTGTTATGCCTCTGACTAGATTGTAAGTGTCACAGACTATGGATTTTTATTTGTTTTATAAAATGTCTGAGCACTCTTTAAGTGCTGTACAAACACATGATCATTTGCTCATACTGCTTGCTGTGCCTTAAGTGATTTTTTTCCCTTTCTCACCTTCACCCTTCAAATAGATTTGTCTCAGAAATTGCCCATAGCTTACCCAAACTCTTAATTTTCATCAAGTTGGTCTTCCCAGTCTGGAGATCATTGCTGGCACCACTTGACCTCCCTCTGGTCAGAGTTTTGACAGAAATTAGAAAGAAGGATTTCCTTTCTAGTAGAGGGATGCCCAGACCTCTGTCCAGTTGTGCTGATCACACCTAGCCAAGTCACCTGGAGAGAGTTGCTCATCCTGCCTCCCTGATGAGATACCTCTTTGGTTGGCTGCCTTCTGCTGCCACATTGCATCACACACTCCCATCCCTGATGACGCCTCTCCTTCTCGCCTTGAGCTCCCTGCCTTTCTCTTCCCTGGGGACTGTGCCTGCCCTACATAATGAAGTGGTTTGTGCCTAGTTCTTGCATAACTATTCCAATCAGGGCACCAAGAAACCTGTTTTCTCGATTTCCTCTGCTTAGGATCACCACACATCTCTGAGTACTTTGTGATCAGACATCAACTGTCCTCCAAAATAGCAGGGAAAGTGGATTGATCTAATTCCTTCAGCTTTTATTGAATCAGAGTTTTGACTGATAATGAACAGGAGAATGTGCCATGTCCTTGAATACCAATACATAAAATGCATGACAATACAATTTTGGCCACCACTTTCCGTAAATATGATCAAATTCTTGTATTGTCCACAACAATTACTTGCCCCTATTTTGACAAGAAAGCTATAAAACTTAATCTGTCTTGATCTGAGCCAACAGACTTTCTTTTCTCTTGATTTCCCTCCCAGTTTTAAAGCTGAAGGAGAAAAAAAATAAAGCTAAGTTCCTCTGCTTAGAAGTGAGAACACAGCAAGCATGACCAGTGCACATAGTGTCCCAAGGAGCCTCACTCTTCCTCCCTGAGGCAATGGCACAGTGCAGCATTCTAGAAGGTCCAGAGATAATTGGCCTTCTCTTTCTGTATTGCATCTGGTTTCTCAGCCTTTGCATATGTTTAGCATACCCCTTTAAACTGGCACAGGAACTGGTGGGAATCCCTGCCCTCTAGCTCTCAGGTCCTCAGTGTGACTGACAAGTGACGTGCTAACCCCTTCTCCCAGGGGTTTAGGTGGAGACTTCTTGTGGGATTGACCCTTCCACAGGTCCCTGCAATGTGCTCTTACACAAGATGGCCTCGGTCTTACCTCATGGCAGAGAGGAATCACCAACACCTGAACTGCCTGTTTTCCTGCAACAGGTGTTCCTTTCACCCCACGTGAAAGATGCCCCTGACGGGCAAGTAGGTGCATGTAGACCTACTCTTTCAAGGTCAGAGTGTCCCAAAGTATCCAGATAAATGCTGGAAAACCTTTTTCAAATGCATGTGTGTAACTGCTGAGCAAAATGATGATGTTACTGACTCTAATGCTGAAGAAGCAGTGAAGGAAGCAGTGGCCTCTGACAATGTGCCAGCTAGGGGATTTAAGAAGAAGATATATTTCCTCATGGATTTGTATGTGAAATATGATGTGGTTGCTGTGTATTGCAGCTGAGCATTACTCAGGCTCTCCTTTTCCTTCCTACTTTTTTCATATTGGTACTTTGAATACATGTGTAATCATCCATGCCCCATCTTTTTAGGCGCTTTTATTTCCTCTCTTCTTCATGCCATTTGGAACTGGATATGTGAGCAGTGCTTGAATATTTATATATCTTGAATTGTATTTTTACAGCACCTTCAAGTAAGAACCAATGGAAAGACCCTGAGGAAATTATTTTTGGCCTGATTTACTAGTTGCAAAGGAGTAGGTCATGCAAACTAAACACCCATATATCCTTTGCTTCAGGCTATTCCCTGGGGCTGGAGTAGACCTAGAGAACAAGATCTCTCACAAGGATCTCAGTGCATGGAGGCTGTATTATCTTTTTGTGGGGTGCATAGGTAAGTTTTCAAGCCTGATAGGAAGAGGGAGGAATGAATTGGGAGGGTGTTACAATCCCCTTTTTCCTCTTAACAGTGGACAATGCATCTGTGACAATTTGGGCTCTTGTTTTAATTTCCCTTGCATTACTCTAACTGAGAAGGAGTTTAAGCACAGCATGAGCGAAATCTGAGCTCATGTTCAGCTGTCTCCTTCATTAAATGTGTAGTAGGGTGGAGTTTTGCAGTTCTTTATGAGTTAGATTCATCACTAATTTTTTTGTGAGATATATTTTAAGAACATTAAATAAATGCATGTGTGTAGGTATATTATGAGACTTCATACAAATGAGAAATGTCTCAAAGTGCTGATAAAATGGAGCTTTGGAATAAAGAATTTCTTTACCTACCTCAATAACAAGTGTGATGGATGTCTTACGCTATCCTGTATTTCAATATTTATGGATGGCTGTGTATCATACTTCTAAATGTGCAAAGAAGACAAGTTAAAAAATTCTGTGCCTTTGGAAAAGTCATGCTTTGCAAGTCCAGCCTATACATAATCTTAAACTGTGTTCCTACTGATAGCAAATGCTGAGTGTATTTCATTACCAAGAAAAGGTAAGAATGGCTGCCAGTGGAATGGCATTTGGAAATGATCCATCCCTAATCTGTTCTTCCAGAGCATGACCTACATCTTGTTGCTATCATTCCCCTTTTTCTTTGAACGATTAACTCTCAGGTCATGAGACTTTTCCAAGAAGGACCTATCTTTCAGGATGTCTAGTAAGTATCAAGTGCTTTTTTCTGCTTGAGCTCAGATTCCAGCTTTCCGGAGCAGAACCATCCCAGATCTCATTAAAAACAACATCATAAATTTTAACCCAAAGTTCCAGGGAGCCAGTATAATACTCTGTTGGAAAACCTATCAGTAGCTGCACTATTACAATCGTGTATTTTCCTGTGCTCAGGGTTAGATGGGCATCATGGGCAGGAGCTGGTATCTAAAGGCCAGTCCAACCTCCAGAGCTGAGCGAGGGCTAACAGGTACCACCAGAGTTGTGAAGGAAGGAAGTCCCCAGCTAAGGCCAACCAGTGCTCATAACACAGCCCGGCCTTCCTCTCTAAGAAGGTTTTCTAATGTAAACAGTGCTCTCTACGTTTCAAGGAAGCCCTTGGGAAAATGGCTGGCTGTACAAAGGACTTCTGTTGCTGTTTGACCAGCTGGCTCACTCAGCATCTTACATTGTCTCACTGCCCTTTGGCCAGAGTCATGTTATTATGAGTATATAATTGTGCATTTAGCTACTAGCTCCTCTCTTAGGGCTACAATTTAAAATAATGAAGGAATCTGATTTAAGTCGGTGTGCTCCCCATATGAGCTCAGCGCAAGGCTATAATAAGATAATTTACAAATGACACATAGTTCCCCTAAACTCAGAGACAAAATGAAAAATATAAATATGAGAACGACTGACTCCTTATATGTTTATGAGATCTTATTCGAAAATAAAGCTGAGCTGATCAAAAATGCATTTGCTGAGGTGTACGAGCAATTTGAAAGTCTCTTTATAGTTTTCATAGGAAAATTAGACCAGTTCACGAATAACTGAGTCACAGGGCATTGTGACTGGCTGTTCTTTAGCAAGAGTTAGCAGTAGCATTTGCTTTCCTCAGTGTTGGCAAACTGATTTTATTTGTTCGTAATTTGATTTTTGAAAACCAGTCAAGCCAAGGATTAAGACAAGGCTCTTAGACATGGGCAAATTTCCAATGCAATCTGAGACTCCATTCACTAATTGAAGTTGGTGTCAGGAACCGTGTCTTAACATGATCTTCAGGAAGTTCTTTAATTTGTTGCTAATATATCAACCTTCTCCTTTCTCTCCAGTATAAACAGCTATTTTACACAGAGAATTTTTTTTTCTTCATGCCCAGCAAAGGCAGGAAAAGGAACTGCTGAAACTGAACTAGGAGAAAAGGAAGGTGGCCATTCCTGGAGAAGATGCCTCTCTCTCATTAATAGCATGACACAGTAGGGTGGATGCCTGCAGATTAGGAAACTGTTGAAAGCCTTGGAATTACCCAAATGAGGTTATTGCCTTTGGGTTACCCAAATGGCTGCATCAAGTTGGCCCTGGCACTTCCAGCCCTGGTGGCCGGGAGACTGAATCAGGCCCTCTGCAGTCTCTGGTCGTGCCATTGTGTCTCATGTTTGTGAGATCAAGCCTCAGCTGCCATCACTCGTGATGATGAGTGTTGTCTTTCTGATAAAAAACATCCTCTGCTTTCTCTTGGGTTGTCTTTGCCTGAACCATTTCAGGTGAGCATCACTGCCCTAATGCTGAACATCTTTCACTCCTTTGGTCTTTACTTCCTTTGGTGTCCCTCTCACCATCTCTTTCTCAGTGCCCAAGCTGAAATCACAGGAGGATTTTTTTTTTCTGGAAATGTTAACCTACCTGCTGACTAGCAAGAGAGAGAAGTTGCACAGAAACTGAGCTAAGACAGTGCCCAATAAAAACAGAATGACGGCAGAAAAATAGCCATAACTGGGATCAAACACAAAGCCCACTTCTCATCCAAGATGCTCTCTCAGAATGTCCAAAATTTTGCACAGAGATTTCGTGCCAAGACAACTGAGCAACTGGCTGTATAAGCCCAAAGTTGGTTGCGCACACTGTTATTCAACTATCCTAGAAAATGCATTATACCATCTACTTATTCCTGTCTGGGAACAGCAGTAGCAGGATTAAAAAAGCAATATAATTTTTACCACATTAAAAGTGGTGCAACCCAAATAAATTAGAAACTATAAATCTTTCCACTGCATTGGCAGAGCAGGTAAGCTCCATGGTCTCCAAGATTCACACACCTTCATGTTAATGTTTTTAATGCCGCATCTTTCAGGTTGAGAAGAGAAATGACTGTCATTTTTGACCTTGGGAGGAGTCCAAATGCTGTGGGTGATGGTAGGGCATTAGGCACAGAAAGAAAGGGAATATTTGCTGTTCTGCCTGCTCAGCAATGTGCTTCCTTGGAAGGGACAGAGTCTGGCAACACTAAAAAGAATTTTTTTTCCTTTGACTCTTTGCAAATGCACAAAATTTCATTAATACAGAGTACTGTAGCACTTTTTGCAGGAGAACAAGCTAACGGGAGCAAAGGTGAGGCTCCTCAGGCATTTACCACAAGTCTGGATCTACAGGTTAATTTTTTGCTGCTTTTTCCTGAAAAATAATGACTCACAACAGATAGAGGGACTGTGAGGTAGCAACAGCTAATGAATTGGAGTATACAGTTTTGTTATGAAATCTGCTCAGTCATATCTGGTATACTGGTGCCAGTTAGCAATAGTTTAAGCAAAAGAGCTTTTTTGAGAATGAAATTTAGTCCTTTAAGAAACTCTGGTATTTTAAAACCATGGGAGCTTTAGCACGGATTTAGGTTATAAATTGGTTTTGTTTGTTGATTGGTTGTTTTTTGTTTTTATTTTGAGGCAATATATTCTCATTTGGAAACAGAAAAATAACTTTAAAATATGTTTTTGATAAAGTTACAATACTCTAATTCTTAGCTTAATACACAGCAAAAGCTAGACTGTAAGAAATTGGAACCAATTCAACTGGAAAAAAGTATCAAAAAAATCCTATGAACAGATTGGCTTTTTTGGTTAATGGATTTTTTTGCTCAAAGACAGGGTGTTGACTGTATTACCTCACATTTTTATATCTGGTTTTGTATCACTCTAAATATTGTTAATGGAACAAATATTATGTTAATGTAGATCACGGCGCAGAATATCTGGCCTTAAAAGCAGAAATGCACAACAGGCAGTGGTAGTTCACACTTCTTTCTAAAGCCTTACTGCACAGCACTTAGACTGCAGGGATCACTGATATTTATATCTAACAAGAAACAGAGAAAAAGATTCCTTTTTCTTAAGGCATACAATATATGCTAAATAAGAATGGAATCAATTTCCTATTAATTACTTAATCTCCTTTATTTACTCAATTACCAGTGAACCATAATTCTACTTCTGTTTTTCAGACTCAGTTACAAACTGTACTTGATCCTCAGGGGCGTATCAAAACAGATCAGACTGCAAGTCACAAACTATTTAAATAATAAAATAATTTTAAAATAATAAACTCTCAAATAATAAAAACCCACAAGTAACAGAAAATCGACATTGTCACTGTAAGAACAAGGCATTGAAAATTATCAAAGAAAGAGTAATGAAACACTTCCATCAGCTCAGATTAACCTGTGTTATCAGGTATTTTGGTTAGAATTAATGGCTCAACAATTTTCTGATTTGAATAAAATGAAACATTTTTATTGATAGTAATTATACTGGTAAGACTACACTTCAGTGCTTGAAAACACATCCTCCCCCCTCCCCCCCGACTACAAGTAGTCAAGTGTTGTTTGAAGTTTCCTCATCCTAACAGTCTGTTTCAACCATAATTAGAAAGATACTAAAACATCTGTCTTCATTCTGTCATGGCAGTGCCTCATGCTCAAAACATTTTTGGTTGGATTTTTTACTGTCTTTGTTTTGACCTTTTATGCTTCTTCACGCTTAAATCAGCTGTTGCACTCTGTGTGATGAGTACTCAAGTTTCCTGTGCCTGTCTCAAAACTAAATGCTGGGTTTAAGTACATGATGTCTCTTACAAAATTAATACAAGAAACTGAACAAACACCTATTCTTTTCATTTTCCTGTGAGCAGCAGAATTGCAAATGAAGGTTAAAGCTGTTCTACAAAGTCACAAGTATCATACCGTTCTAAGTGACTAACTAAAGGCATCACTTGGAGCATACCGTAGATGTACTCAAACTATAGCAAAATTTTTCCAAGTTTCAAATTCTGAAGAAAGTTTACAATACTAATTACCTTTAAGATGGTGAGCACATTGTGAGAAAGCACCTTAAGGCAATGTATTTCAAACTCATCAGCATTATATTTGTGCTTTCTTTTTGAGTCGCTTTCTTCAAAGCCAGAAAGTTATACTTGTATGGGTAATAAGCAAGTTTGATCTGTTTTCCAGGAAATGTTAACATCCTCTGCTGTAAGGGCATTCTGTTAGCTCCTAAAATTTAGTGTTCACAAAGGTTTTTATAAAACAGTTGTAAGACCCACTGGTCTTCACTCTCCATGCTGGTGTGTGTGACTTCATCAAGAACAGTAAGACTTAGTCATGACATGGGTGTAGATTAATAAAATCAGGGAAATTAACAGACATACTGAGGGGTATATGTTGGGATTATATCACAGACCTCCTTTCACAAGCCACGAAGGGGTGACATGTTTTGGTAAGATGAAGCATAATATTAGAATTGTATATATACATAAAGTACATATTTTTATGTAAATATACGTAAAAAATAGAGCTCTAACTTTTCTTATTTCCTTCAGATGCTACCATAAAACCAGTATGATAATTGTAAGAAACTGAACTGAAATTGTTTTTTTAGTGAAGCTAAATTGAATAGGTATGTGAATAAATATTTCACCTTTTTAAAATTAATGTCAGATCAAGCATTAAAATATTCTTTTAAACAATCGTGTTTACTTTGCCCAACAACCTCATCAGCTATGCAACATATTGAACTCCAAGCTATCTGAATGAAGAAAATTAAGTTGAGCCTAGACTGTGTTTTTTATCTATATCTTTGTTTGAATCTCCTGATCCCCTGTAAGATGCCAGAGAAATCAGTAGCAGAGTAGATAATAAGCTAAATGTCATCTCCTGATGCAGAGAGAATTTGGAAATATAGAAGAATTCTTAAAATTGTAGGTCTATGGCTGGCTACAAAGACATCAATGGATACAGTACTTCAAAGTGATGACTTATTAACCATGTCACTCTTAGATGTGAGCAATCTGGAGTCTTATGTGAAGATGAAGCAGCATCTATCTATATGTAATGAACACAAGTGAAGACTAATTAAATTCAGCAACATATCTTCAAAAATCACATTCTTGAAATACTGATCCTATGCAGTGTTAAAAACAGCTTCTGGCTATTCTTCTCTAAGCTAATTTTTACCAAACATGTTACTTCCTTTCATCTAAGTATAACAAATATCTAACTGAGCACTTGCCTGATTTTTTAATCTTCACTGTCTAGCTTCTTCCTTAAGCATGAAGCTTATTGCATTTGGAGCCTGAAATTCACAAATAATCTAGTAGGATTAAAGCTTTCATTAGAGATTGCCTAAATTTGGGGTGCCTCTACTGGGCCTTTTCGCTGTTCAGGTTCATTTGATGCCCAGCTCCTTCTGCATTGGGCCTTCTTAAAACTTGGAGATATGGTTAATAAGTTACTTGCTTTGTAGTGGATTTGCAAGAACCATGCTTGTGTGTCAATACAAAGGAAATGATGGGACTTAAAACTAAGTAGGAAGATAGCCACACTTATGAGGCTTATAGCTGAGGAAAAGAAGGAAAACATGACTCCATGTTGTTAAGGTGTTGCACATTCACTAGCCAATGATAGGACCATGTCTTTTGTTGACAACTTGTGTGATGATAACTTGATGACGTGTCACCATTTTGCTGCATGAGAACATGTGGATGTCTCTTGGAATTCGTCTACCCTAAGGTATTTACTAAATACAGTGAAGCTTACACATGTCCTCTGGTCAGCACGTTGAAAAGTCAAGAAGCTTACTCATCCAAGAAATGCAGGGTAATTAAACGCTCCAACTAACTCTGAGCAGCCTCCTACACCCTAAATGATCAGTTTTACGATTTTTTTAAAATGGATGTTTGTGTTTACATTTTTTCCTCCCCTTACTTCAGTTGACATATAAAATCATACTAGGCATCTCCTGTACATTTAATACCCTCAATGTTTCCTCTAGTTTTAACCTGTCATTTCCAGCAAAGACTGGAATTATCTACCAACTATATGAACCTTAACAAAGTGCTGGATCCTGTACCCAGGATGGTGCAACCCTGGGTATATGTACAGACTGAGGAACTAGAGGCTTGGGAGAGTGACCTGGTGGTCTTGGTTGCTGGTAAATTGGAGTCAGCAGTGCCCTGGTAGCCAGGAGGGTCAACCATGTCCTCAGGGGCATCAGGCACAGCATTGCCAGCCAGGTGAGGGAGGGGATTGTCCTGCTCTGCTCTGCACTGGGGCAGCCTCACTTTGAATATTGTGTGCAGTTTTGGGTACTGCAATGTAAGAAAGATATTAAGCTCTTGGAGCCCATGCAAAGGAGGGTAATGAAGATGGTGAAGGGCCTTGGGGGAACCCACAGGAAGAGTGGCTGAAGTCACTTGGTTTGTTCAGTCAGAAAAGACTGAGGGGAGACCTCATTGGAGTCTACAGCTCCCTCGTGAGGGGAAGGGGAGAGGCGGGCACTGACCACTGCTCTCTGCTGACCAGTGACAGAGCCCAAAGGGAATGGCATGAAGCTGTGTCAGGGGATGTTTAGATTAGATATTAGAAAAAGCTTCTTCACTCAGAGGTTGCCTGGGCTTGGGAACAGGCTCTCCAGGGAAGTGGTCACAGCTCCAAGCCTCCCAGAGTTCAAGAAGCATTTGGATGATACTCTCAGGCACATGGTGTTATTCTTGGAGCTGTCCTGTGCATGGGCAGAATCGGGACTTCATTGATCCTTGGGGGTCCCATCCAACCCAGGATATTCTATGATTCTATGATCTAATCTATTTATGCTTAATTACTGTTTTCTAAAAGAACTTGGCTATGTGCACTGACTAATACTCAAGACTATCCTCTTCCTCTTGTTATTATACCTTTCTGGGTTTTTTTGTTTGTGACAAAAATAAGTTTCATCACTAATGGTGAAAAAGTGCCGGTTTATGCTAACTGTAGTTGAAAAATAAACGAAATTCTAAGATATCACTTAAAAAGATAAGCAGTGAGAGGAGCATGCTTCCAGCAGTGGGTTTAGCCAGCTTTGCTTTCACCTAACCCCACACTACTCAAGGAGGTTTCTGGTCCCTGATGTACACTTGGATGCTCTAAGAGATGAGAGGAGCTGCAGATGGGCTCTGAGGAGGCCACCTGACTGAGGGTTTCCACAACCACAGGGTCTATCCATGCCTTCTTTTCTCCATCTATTATCTCTTTTTGAATTACGTTAATTGTGCTTCCTGGCTCATTTGTTTTAGGGTGATCTGCAGAGATTAACTGTGGAAAAGGGTCCAATCACAACCAGTGGTGGGCACCTTGCTCTCTATAAATACATTTTGAGTGGAAGCAAGTGAAGTCCCTCCTTTTCTGTATAATGTAGAAGTATTAAAACAAAACTTAGTAAGTAATGTCTTTATTTGTCATTATAAGGAGTTTCAGGGCTGACATACGAACATCTACCTCTTCCTACCTTTTTCAGCAAGAACATTTACCTCCAAAGTGTGATTTTTTGACTTTAATGTGGGACTTTCACAGTTTACTTCTGACTCTCTTTTATCCATATAAGACCAGCGTGATCCACTGCTGGCAAAACAAACAGCTACAGACCTGAGTGATGTCAGTCCATGAAGCATCTCAGTACACTTTTTATCTGTAATGGTCATATGAACCCTATGAGATCCTGAATCTAGATTCAAAGCCACAAGCAGGGCTCTGAGGGAAACTGCTGCAAGCAGGAGTGTATGACAGAAGAAAATTAGCAGGCATCAGCCTGAACCAAGATTTCACCAGCCCATGAACCAAAAAGTCACACCACAGCATAACCAAATATGGAGAGAAAATAAGCTGGAAAAAGAACTTAATCCTCAAAAAAAATTCTACCTGACTGTGCTCCCCTGAACAAGCAGGACTTGGCAGTGGAACACCCACAGAGTTCACTGGAAATCTGTGTGTGCTGGCAGTAATTTATTACTGGATTCATTATTCTGCATGGTTTTGCCCTTGCAATTACTACCACTGTCTCCTTTTTGCCTTATGCAGTCTTTTTGTTTGCCTGTTTTTAAGTCTAAGCTTTGAATCTATTCACATCTCCTTTGTTTAAACACATCCTTTATGCCTTCAGGCGTGTTTGTTGATCCCTTGAGCTGAAGCTAGAAAAAAAAGGTAGTGTTGGATAACAACACATTGCATCACCCTCAGAGAGTGGGAAAGCACTTCACCTCCTCACAGCCTTTTGTTCCTCGATCCATTCAGGTTTCTGCAGCAGCTCAGCAAGCTGACTTCACTCCCATGGTCCTTTCGTCCTGATGGGTTTTGTTCATTAATCTAAAGGAACTGGCAGTTTGGGAGAAAAAATTTTGATAGTAATGTTGAATGAGCTAGTAGTTAAAGCCGCATTCCTTGAAATTTCTCCAGATGAAATTGCCAGTGTGCCAAGTTATCTTACCACCCTTTGATTTTCAGAAATCTGCATTGTGTCTGACAGCAGTTACATGTCACACAGAAATTACCCTACCAGTGGATGCTCGAGTTAGATTTTGCCTAAAAGTATGCAATGGCTTTTGATTTATGATCTTGATAAATCAAAATGTTAAGTTGCTGTTTAATTTAAAATTTAAAACCAAAAACAAAACAAAAATAAACAAAACCCAAACCCAAAAACAACAACAACAACAAAAAAGAAACCCGAAAACCAAACAAAAACCCACTTTAAAAGTTTAGTATCATATTCAGGAAACCTTGTTTTAGGATAAATTTCAAGTGGTCTACACAGACCCCTTAATTTTTCTAGGCAGTCACATGTTCAGCACTGGCATTGCTGTGGCTCCTCTTGCTTTTTTTGTTCCAAGGAGTAGGTTTCAGGAAGACGAAGTATGTCACACGGTCATCCTGGAGTCAGCAGGGCAGAGCTTAATGGAAACTGTTCATCCTCCTGTCTGAGAAAAGGAATAGAAAACTGCAGCTAGAAAAACAAATGCAATCCTTTTGGTTCTGTGCAGTGTGTGGAAAGCAGATTTCTTCTCGGTAAATTTTCACCTCAGGATTGGTCATGAGGGGTCCCCTTTACAGACAATGGTGAGCAAATCAGTGCACAAGGGGAACTAGGGCATGGTTCACCTCCTAAAACAGAAGTCAGGAACAGCTCAGGCAACTTATGCCCTCAGTGTGCCTAGTTCTCTCCACTGGCTGCAGAGACAGCCTGGCATGACCGCCTCACATACAGGGATTTTCACAACAGGTGTCCAAAACTCAGTACAGCCTCTACTCTAAACACATGGATGCAACAAGAGAACACTTCCTAAAACCTTTTAGCCATACTAGTCCTGGATCCAGTGTGTGTTGTTCCTCTCACCTGTATGCAGTTGCTGTGGATGTGTACTCCACCAACGCCGCGCTTGGTATCTTTGTGTTTTATAACCTCATGGCTCATTTTATAACCTCAATGGCAGCATTTTCAGCACTGTTTCTCCCCAAAGTGAGCTTCATCCCTTCCAAAGAGAGCAGTGCCTCATTTTCCTTCCCTTGACCCAGTCCTGTACACTTGCTTTACAGCTGATGCTTTACATCAATACCTGGAAGCCTTTTCAAACAAACACTATTCTGCTGAACTGAGCATTTTAAGGTCCTTCGTTCGGAACAGAAAAGCAAAGATTATCCAAAAGGTCTGGATGACACCATGACATGCCTCTTTGCAGTAACTTATTCAGGACTTGATCTTCATATTGCACTGGCTAACAGAGTTATTACCTGTAGTGGGAAATCTGTGGTGTTTAAAGAAACACTTGCTTAAACCTATTCCGTTTAATATCAGTTAGTGTCTGCCCTCACACTTTTGGTATATTCCCAAATCAGCCTTGAATTGAACAAACTCTGACCAGTTCCACGGAAAGCTGATGATGCATAATTGTAGGTTACAGCCAGATACTGAGGTGAAGACAAATATAACATTATAAGGAAGCAGATGAGTGCATGACTTAGTTATTTTGTCACTTCGGTGGCAGAAGTGGAGGCAAGCATCAATTGCACAGTTACTGTAAACCTGCACTAGTTTTTTTTCAGACAATTATTATAATTATAGATATGAGTTTCTTGGAAGATCAAGGACCACAATTATGGGATGTTTGTCAGTTGAATGGTCTTTGCAATAACTCACACACAAATGTATGCATCAGTTTGAATGTTTGGAGTCTGTCCAAAGACATAAATGGCTGATACCTCTTCATACTCTATTTCATGATTACAACAGATGCTCTTGTATACAAACTTCACTCTTCACAGTGCTTTTGCTAAAGCTGACAGTACTGTTTCATTTAGCTTATTGGAAGGTTTTTAGATTTTAGGATTTGATATTTAATCAAACGTGTTCACTCATCCAAATGTTATCTCTAGCACCAAACAGCCTAGCTTCAATTGATACTTTTAACTTCTGTACTACAAAAAGTTGGAATAAACTCACAGTATGCCTTCCATTTCCAAAGGCTGGATGACAGCTTTATTTCCTTGATTGTTGCATCCACAGGCAGAACTACAGCCCAACACAGAGAGAGAGAAAAAAAATTCCAAAGTATTTCTTGTGCAATTTTTATATTATCTCTCTACATGAAGCTTTTCTGTTTTCCTAAAAGTCCTTTCCACTGAAATTCAAATCAAACCATGCTAATCTGATGCCCAATATGAGTTTGAAAATGTCATTCATTTGAGAATATGATTATTGAGAAGTCTTCTACTGCAACTGTATGTGTTCAGATAATAGGAATACACACCCCTGTGCAAATGCACTTCCAAGAGTTTCTGAGCTTACAGCTCTAAGTGATTCACTTCTTACTATAAATTGTCAGTGCAGTAACCTTAGGACATCCTAGAACATGACTCTGAAATTAATGGATTATGGAGTAAGAAGCACGTAGGTTATACATTTATTATATACATTATTATCCTGGTCTGTAATAAAGCTGACTGGCCATGTTAAGTCATGTAGAGAATTATGTTTCAAGACTCAGGTAAGCTTTCAGAATGTGTCAGTATTAATGTGCAATCAAGGGGCATTTCACTAAAAGCTATTTCCCCACATCCAATTATCTTCAATTCATCATTGCCCATCTTAATCTCTGGGCTATCACCCATGTTAAGGATTACCCAGGATTTTAGTCTAAGGAGGGCATGGATAAATAAATATTTATTGAGAACTGTCTTACAGAAAGAGGATGCAGAAGGAATAAAGCAGTAACTTCACAGACCACACAGACAATACAATTCCTGAAAGCTTTTGCAAGTTTGTTTTACTTTTAAAGTTTATATGAGTCCTCAGTATATCATCTCAAGAATGTTGCCATCATGTGAGATGTCTTCAGGCTCACAGTGAAAGCACATGGATTATGACAGCAGAAGCACAGGCAGGAAAGCCAGGGCAAGTCCTTCTGTACAGCTCACCAACTGCTGTCTTCCAAAGTAGAGCAAGTGAAAAATTATTTTCTTGACACTCCAAAAGAAAGTTAGTTCACTGTCATGCCCTTTGTAATCCTTCTCATTGAGGAAGGCTCCTCAGTGAGCAACTCTGTAGAAGTGGGCTGAATACATGCACAAAACCACAGAATGGTTTGATTTGGAAAAGACCTTTAAAGATCAGCTAGTCCAAGTCCTCTGCCATGGGTAGAGACATCTTTTACTATGCCAAGTTCTTCAAAGCACTTACCAGTCTGACCTTAGACACCTCCAATGATGGAGCATCCACAACTTCTCTGGGTACCTCTTTCATTTTGTTCACTGAAGTATTAAGATAGTACAAGACTCCCATGTGAGTAAATTCAACCTCTGAAAAATACAACTTTGAATCAATCTTTTCAAGCTTACCTGTGCATGAAAAAAAAAAAAAAAAGAGAAACAAACCACCAACCTTTGTAATCTTTGTTGAGTTACAGTTTTCAAAGAGAGAGAAATAAAAAGAGAGTGAGGATTTAGACCTACTGAGTATAATGTAAGTACTCACAGGCTGTCAAATGAGATATTTTATTTACCCAGGTGAGAGAAAAGCAGGAAATCACCGTATTATGTAATTTTCCACTGAGGAACCTGTGGTGGACTTGCTGTTTCCAGGAGGGCGTAGTGATCCTGGAAGTGAGAATTGATTTAGATTTTTCTCTCATCATTCCACTGTGAAAACAGAATTTGAACTTCTTCCAAAGGAGTAGGAGTCTCTCTTTTTTAAAATCATTATTACAATAAGGTCATGTTCCTCTTAAAACAAAACACTTTACATGCATAAAATCTCACATACTTGTTTATTTTCTGCCTAATCCCAATATTTTACAAGTGTGCAATAATGATAGCTTCCTCTTTCATACTGCATTTTGTAAAGAGATTTCAAAGCATTTTCCAAAGAAAGTGAACTATAATTATACATGTGTTAGAGATGGGGAAACAGAAACAGTGGGAGGTAAAGCAATTTGCCCAAGGTGACAGGGCAAATTAGAGGCAGAGTCAGGCATAAATCCCGCGTCTCCTGCTTTTTGGTTCCTTGCTAACAACAGCTTTACTTGCACTCTATGATGGTATCACCAGCTTGCAAAAGCAGCAGCAGTAGGGAACTGCTGTGGGGGCACTGTAATATGTGCCCTGATGTGAACCTGATACAGGTCTTAATCAGGGTCGACCTGCAATCCCACTTGATCACAGAGGTAACAGATAAATGGTAAGTGAGCTGTGAGGGGCTTGCAGAGCAGTGCTGGGGGCTCCTCACTGAGCCCTGGATGGGTAGACATGGGCTGCTCAAAGGCAGAAAAACCTCCATGGTTCCTGCATGGAGGAATCCTCCCTGTAAATACTGAGGCACTAATAACTTTAGGTTCCTGGGGATGCTTTTCTCAGAAGTCAGGTCCATTCAATTTTTTCACATCAATAGCAGTCAGAGTTGCTGTTCATGGAGACAGAGGCCTCTGTAGCAGAGATGTGGAGCTGCTTTGTCCCGTGGGACGTCACGCCTTGTGGAAATGCAGTGGCAGCCCTTGTCACCTCATTGCACGGCAGAAGGATTCCTGCTCTCCCACAGTGGAGAAGCATCCAAATTATACCGCTAGCTGTGGTTTATTTGGTACGTTAAGATTGATTTTAAATTATTTCCTGTGTATTCGCAAACCCAGCAAGTAGTTTCCCTTTAAAGTGCACCAACTGTGACATTGGACAGGTTCTATAATTTCAAATGAGGCGCTAAGAGACTACTCCTTTCAACAGCTTTTTTTTTAATGAGGGTGGGTACCTGTTGCAATGAATCAATTAAAACTCTTCTGACACACAAGATGTGTGTTGCCAGACCCGTTTTGCAGGTTTCTCAGCAGGGAGGATAACATGTGACAGCGCACAGAAGCCAAGAGTGAAGAGAAGATCAGAAGCCTGCATGAGAGAGCTTAGCTTTCCAAAATATTTTCTTAAAGCGCTATTCAAAAGACCACTGACCTCTGCAACAGACAGCACCATGGTGGAGCAAGAGATGCTGCTGTCGTGTGCTTATCCTCAAGAAAAGTGTAAGTGACCAAATATGATTTTGTATAAAAAATGAAAACAGGACACTGGAGAAAGGAAATGAAAGAAATGATCTAGCTTTATAATTGAAAATACAAAGGGAGTAGAGGGGAAACGCTGAAATAAGGAAGCTATTAACTTTATATTGTAGGCATGCAATTGAAATATGATTAGTGTGCTTACAAGCAAAAGAAAGGATGCTTGTAATGCAGAACTCTGATATAAAAACTTCTTGAAGAAATTTGCTTTAATCTTTGACTTTCTACTTGTATTTGCAAAGTGCTGTGGTGTGGGTATGCTTGTGTGGCAGAGAATGTGAGCAATCAGCTTTGATTTAGTAACTCGAGTGGCAGACTGGAGTGCAAAGTGTTTTCTAGAAAGTCATAGTGTGATTAAAAACAGGGGTTTAAGTTTCTGGGGTTTTTTTGACAATGCAATGCCTCTTTCTCCTAAGGCAATCAGCAAGCTTGCTGATACATTATCCAAATGACAGCTGAGACTAGGGTACTGTGGAAATACTCCCAAATTCACCCCTCCCCCTTGAAAGCACACTATCACAGAACTTCTTTGCTGACCAGAAATTTTGTTTTTCAGTAGCACAGGCAACAAAACTAACAAAATCTGTACATATTGGCTTTTAAAATTACTAGGAATGTTTTAAAAGACTAGTGAAAAAAACAAGTCAGATTTCCTGTGTGCCAAAGATGAGTATGACAGAAAGGTAGAAATGTAGCTGACTAGAATCAGGTAACTAAGTCTGGCTTGGACTTGTCTGAACAAAATATTAAGCAAATGTAGAAACGGAACTGGTATGTCCTGAAACCACTTCAGTACACTGCCAGAACAAAGTTCAGTGCAAAAAAACCCTCTTTCTCTCTCAACTCAAGAAATATTGCTTTTTGAATGGGCTGGTTTGTTTTAGCAACTTCAGGAGGATGTTATTTAAAACTTAATCCAGAGGGAAGGATCATATTTTTCTGTTGGTAAAAATGTCACTTTGTACAAGGCTTTGTGTTGGTTGTCAGGAGCAGAATAAGACATGGATGTCAGCAAAGATGCAGTTTACCTGTGGAGAGTTGTTTTCTGTTTTGTCTTGTTTTCTACTTCCTACTTTGTATATGCAAAAGGCAACAGACAAATAAAAATCATCCTTATGCACAGTGTCCTATTGAGCTGACTTAGGAGCCAGTCTGCTCATAACCAGCTGTCTGTATGAGAGCTTAAATGAAACCTGAAGTTAAAATATCTGTGCTACAAAAAAACCCAAAACCAAAAACAAACAAACAAACAAAAAACTAACAACAAACAGCCAAACAAAACAAAAAACCCCCACATTTTCCTTTTTATTGCCTAGTGTCCTATTAAAAGTTTTTAAAAAGCAGGATGACAGTAATTTGGTTTTAGCTCTGCTGTAACCTAAGCATTTTCCTGATTCGTGGACTGATTTGGTTTGGGGTTTTTTTCCTTTATGTTATTCACTTTTAACATAAAAAGAAAACAGGAGTCATACTGGGTTAAAACAACCCAACTGCCTTTTATGGAAGACATAAAAGGTAACCAGAGCTCTGAAATGTCTCAGTTTCATACATGAAATTTAACTTTATACTGTGTATAATTGTTTTTGCATGTGTGTAAGGGAGAAAAAAGATTTCTCAATCTCAGCTTGGTCCTCAAATTTGAAGAACCATGCTGCACTGTAGGGGCTAAAAAATTTGCATGGAGAAGTCAAACCAAGCCCAAAGGAATCAAAACCATAGGAGGAAGGAAACCTTGTAATACCTCAGAATGGATGAGCTGGGTCTGTTAATTACACCTTTCTGGTTGCATGAATCAACAGTGACCCCCACTGAGGCCAATTGGTTACCCCACGGGCTGAAGAAAGGACTAGATGGAGGACCAGCCTCACTGCATTTACAGTATTAAGCATTAGACCAGAAGAGGTAAAGCTTATATCTGACATGTTAGAAAGACAAATTAAGCACTGAATGGGCCCATTCTAGCTCTCAAGGGTTGAATTGTGCCTTAGTGGGTCATGCATTTCAGCTCAAAACTAAGTGCTTTCTGGGACTGATCCAAAACATCAACCCACTGTAGATTTTAGCTTATAAATAAAAACCTGAGTCTTCTAAGAAATCCTTTCTGCTAAATAAAACAAGCATCATATGTCTTTGGGAGTCTGCAGATACCTGATGAGAGTTGTTGGGTTTGTATCTGTTGCTATGTGAAGTCAGCAAAAACGTCAGAACTTTTCCCTGAACCAAAGGTCTAGCTATCTGTGACAATATATTTCCATGTGCCTTCTGCTTAATGCCATTTGTCTTTCAAGATAAAAGTAAGACATTTATGGTTTGGGGTTTGTTTGGTTTCGGGTTTTTTTTTTTGTTCTCCAAGACACACCAGGATGGTCACAACATTGAAAGATTAGCCCATAGTTGCCATGGGACATGGTTTTCATAGAACCATGAATATGCAGTGCTGTAGTGCCAGGTATTCACTCCACAGGTCTCTTCTCACTACTGTCTCTTCCCTTGTGAATATGAATTGGGGTTTTCTGTGGTCTGTCACCTTGTTTCACCTGGTAGTTGGGGCAAACTACTGATCAGTAATGTCTGGGGCCACGTATCTCCCCAGGAGGCTTGTCTCATGACAGGTATGGCAATACCAGGAAGATGAAATGTCCTAAAACAGCAACACAGAAGTTAAGATCCCATCATCCCCTGCTACTGCTGTGGGGCTTTTTCCCTGTCTCAAAAACTCCCAGTTGCCAAAGCAACGTTGCAGGAGGTGTGCATATGGCATATAGGCACAGCTACCGAACTGGGCTAAGGACATTGCCTTCCTCATCAGCCTTTTTGAAGCCATTATAAATTGTCTTTGCAGTGATGGTTTTCAAAGGAAAAAATACCAAACTAGCCATTACAGTGGATTTTGATAGAATCATAGAATCATGGAATTAGCTGGGTTGGAAAGGACATCTGAGATCATCAAGTCCAACCCTCGATCCAACACCACCGTGGTTACTAGACTGTGGCACTCAGTGCCACATCCAGTCTCATCTTAAAAACCTCCAGGAATGGAAAATCCACCACTTCCCTGGGCAGGCCATTCCAATGCCTGATTACCCTCTCTGTAAAGAATTTCTTCCTAATTTTACTCCTCTCAGAAAGCAAAATATGTGTCAAATATGTAGTTCCTTCTAGAAACAGACCAACAGACTTCTAAGATCTGTGACATAGTCCTAGGGATTCCTAAAGAGCTGCTTGCAAATGTAAATTTCCAAGGAAAATAACAGAAGGTATCTTTTTGCACTTGTCACTTTGTGGGGTTTTTTAAATATGTTTCATAATTTTTCATGTATTTTAAGTATCTTCTGTTAGTCTGATTCTTTTCTAATATTTGTATATTCCTATAGCCCATATACATATTTTTTTTCTTGACTCTAATATGAGAAATGCATATTGGTCTAAGCCTTTACAAAAAAACCCCAAAAACTCAAAAAAACCCAACTCTTTTGTGCTTCTGTTTTAGTAATCTGTCACACAGGTAATAACTACTGAAATTATGTTTTTTTCAATCATCCCAAAAGCCAATGTTAAAACTTTTATGTTAAAACTAAGCAAAGAGATTTAAACCAAAAATTATTTGGTTTTGGGATGAGGGTTGATTTGTTTGTTTGTTTGCTTATTTTTATGATTATGTTTCTCACTTACGAAATGTCAAACACACTTTCAGGATGGCTTGCTTAGATTTCAGATTTGGAAAAAAAAATTGTAAAATTAGTATATTTCATTTCCACTGCTTAAGAATAGTGCTGTGGTATTATCTGTGTGCTGATAGGAAAATGTGGGAGATCTCTCTCTGTCTTGAGGAGGTAAAATTGTGGTGACTGCCTAAGAGGAATTTTTAAAAAGTCCTTATCTGGAACAGTTTTCCCAGACATTTGTTCATTCTCAACCTCATTTTTATATTTCTATTTTTTGTTTTCAAATCTGATTTTTTTTTATCATATCAGAATGCATTATTTTAGACTTTGATTTTTAAATGAATGATCACCCTCAAAGCAGGATGATTCCCTATCAATGAAAACTTTCTCTTTTTTTGAATCACCTGTCAAATTTTCCAGTAGACAACTTTGCTGTTGTTTTTGTTTTGTTCTGTTTGGATTGTGGATCGACACAGTAAGTCACATCAGACTAGAAACTGGTCTCATGTGGATCACAAGAAAAACAGCCTCAGTTATCTCCTGATGAACAGCTACCTTTTTAAGATCTAACAGGGAATCAATTTTTAATCCATCTAACACATACCCTGTAGGTTTCTGTTAATGCACCATTTTAAATCAAAATGTCATGTGCTGTTAAATTGCATGTCATGGAGAAATCAAAATATACTGTTCCCATACCGATACTGTCCGTGAACGGAACTGTCATGCTGTCAAAACAAAAGATTTATTTAAGGAAATCTGTTTTCCAGGGAGCTGTGCTGCCTGACTGTCAGCTTTTTTGGCTCTGATTTTTTGATATCTTGCCAAATTAACACATCACTGTGTGTCAATCCAATCTATAGCTGTAGTCAGCTAATAGGAAATTAAGCCTGTGTCACTCCTTACTTTTTGAAGATTAGATATGTCCAAAGGAAGAAAAAATAAACTGAAAATAAGCCAAAAGTAATAGACCTACTATTCACATGCTTCTCCTCTCAGAGCCACATCGAAAGATATTTCTATGTCAATTCCTCTTTGTTGATTTACCTCTGTAAGAAGGGCTTATGCAACGCAAGGGAGGAGCCCAGCCAGATATATAAGAAGAACAAGTGTACATGTTAAAGGTTACAGAGAAGTATATTTGGAGAAACAGTTTAAGTTATGCTCATTCTGAGTAGGTGGGCCACTAAAATTCTCTGCATGAAGCCGCTCTAACCATTGTTAGCTAATCGTTTTGCACACATTATCTCAGTTGTCCCAGAAATATGCCAGGCTTAGATGGAAAAGGAGAAGGAAAAAACACCCAAGCTCTGCAGGCTGCTTCAGGAGCCTGGCAGCTGCATAAAGGCTGCTCATGAACCTGGAGGATGCAGGGACTTTGCCCACACAGCATCCTTGTGTTTAATGTTTTGCTGTTTCTGCTGCTGTGGTAACGCGGGCGGGAATGCTCCCGGCAGCTGGAAGCATTCAGCTCGCTGTGCAGGAAGATGGGCTCGGAGGGACAGTGGGCGGCTGGCCTAGGCTAACTTTGCAAGAAATGGAAATGATGTTAAGGGAGAAAACAGCAGGAGTAAGTTTAAAAGGGGCTCAGAATATGTTTGCAGTATCACTCAGCATACATGTCACGTCACTAAGGCACCATATTTACGTTTATGGTCCACTAAAGTCCTGGGTCTGGGAAGGTTTCTGACTCGATCAAAGTTTTTTTTTCTTCAATCACATCTATGAGGTTTCTGCTGCAGTGGATTCCCAAGGAATAGAGGCCCTACTGCCTTGACCACATAAAGCCGTGGGTAGTGAGGGGTCTACTTGCATTTCACACCACACCATAACATGACTTTGCCTATGAAAAACAAAATGAAAAACTAAACAAAACCAGAACAAACAAAATCAAACAAACAAAAACCCCAAACCAATTCTGCTATCACATTTTTGGCCAATTTTGCTCTCAACTGCATCACCACTGAGTCAAAGTTGTAATGATGTAAATAAGAACAAAATTTTGCACAGTGTTTCCTTACAGAGGGATGGACTTTGGAGCACTGCAGTCTGCAGGAGACTCTATCCCTTGCTGCTCATTTAAAGGGAACTAGGTATCAAATCCATACAAGATTTTCTGACCTGGGACTTGACCCAAATGAGACACTGAAGACTAAAATCCAAACAAAACTGACGGTGATTAAGTTCAAGAACTTATCTGCTCTTCAGTTTACTGGGAGTTTGGAGCTGTACTTCTGTGCACGTCCTGAGCTGTCCCAATTTTGGTGGAGTTGAGTGAGCAATTCAAGGGTTGCTTTGTATATATCGCTAACTAAGCCTATTGTAGGGACAGTTGGTCCCACAAGTGTAGTCAAAGTACACTCAGCTTTCAGGGACACATTTCTCTCCTTATTACACGCAGTGACTCTTGCTTTTTGCTGCCAAAATGCGAAATTCCTCTCCTCTGCCTAAGCATTACGTAGTAGACTGAGTATTTATTTAGAGGACTTGGAAATTTTCATTCACTATTTAAATAGGGAATAATCAAATATATTTGCACCCAAATATATTTGGGTTCAAATTTGTTCAGTCTCTGGAGAGAAAGCCAGGCCAGCAGCAGAGGGGCTACTCTGGCAACAGGCAGTCCTGCTTCAACCAGCATGCCACCCGCCTGGTGCTGGTTACAGCATTCACTCCAAGCAGAGCTGGACAGGCCTGAGTTTTAGTTTCCCTGTTGAGACTTCTTTTGCCATTCACATTCCACCACCACTGTTTAAAACACAGAAAACCAAGCACAGACATGGGCCAGAAAGCTGGATGTCCTCATGCCAGGTGAGTGTCCTGAGCATGAGGAAACATGACTCGGTTGCTTAATATGCTCTTTCTCTTTATGGACTAATGAATCTTAAAATGTTTTCTGCACAGTTGCAGATGGAGATGAGGAGCATATTCCTCCAGCCCACTCACACTGTCCTACCTTAGATTTGCTATGAGCATAATCTTGGGGGAGGGGAGGCAGCAGGAACTGAAGCCCCCTTCCCACAAATACTGCAGCCAAAGCAGGGAACCAAACTTGGAAAGATTACTGCTTTAGCAGTAAAGATGTTATATGAAAGTGGGGCAACTACGGCAAAGAGGAACATTAAAAAGCATAAGACCTGCTCAGTTCCCTGCAGGGAAGGAGAAAAAAAAAAAGGGGGGGGGGCGGGTGTGAAATAAATAAGGGGAAAAAAACCCCACCAAACAACATTTTATTTTGGAAAGAATCTGGTTTGCAGGTCCCAACTGAATGCAAGTACCTTCTTGCAGGTCTGCCCGGTGGGTTTTAAGGTTCCTCTCCCCACCCAGCCAGCTTTATTGGCTAGGTCTAAGCAGGTACATGCTAAGCTGCTTGGGGTTGTTACTGCAAGCACCTAACACTCTTTATGCATTTTATAGATCTGTTGCTCAGGATTCAGACTCGGCTCAAAGGCCTGAGATCTTAAATACAAGGTATTACACCAACTTAACGCTGAGTCACCTAAGCCCTTCATTGAATCTGGCCCCAGTGCATTTTTCAGGTTTATTTGCAGAGCAGCAGGTATTATTACCAGCAGTAACTGGGTTAATAACAGGGCCTCCAAGAGAGAAAGCAATTTGTAACACCTATGATGCTTTGACTGAAACATGTTCATTATGCTTGTTCCCTGTTATGTAATATGGAGAGCAAGAAAAGAAAAAAGAAACCAAACAAAAACCAAAAACCAACCAACTTTTCTTTGCAGAAATCTCTAAGGAACCCACTGCCTTTGTATGGTCACTGTATCCTGTTTGCTCAGTAATTGCACAGTTACAGTTGCCTGGAACATCCTCATCAGAATGCCCCTTGAGTTTTAGTAACTAGGCATGGATTAAAAAAATAAATACAACAAATGACAGACAAAAAAAAAAAGACATTTATCCTTACTGTGGACAGAGAGCTGTACACTCAAAGCCTGACAGATGTGGTTTTCTGGCAAGTAGGTGAGAAAAATGCAATATCTGAAATCATGTTAGGGTGAAGGGTGAGGCTTCTCTTTTTCAGTTTGAGAAAAAAAGGTTTGAAAACTTTCAAAGTTGCTCCTAGCAGCTCTGTAGGCAACATATGGTCCTTCCTGAGCTTTTGACCATTCCCAACATGGGACTCTGCCAAATGAAAGTTAAACAAAAGCTACCCTTACAAAAATATTTAGGAAGCCCTGTTTTAGAAGTGAGTGCACATGTTGGCTGTGACTCAGAGCACACCCACACACTGGGTAGACAGATTAGCATCTAAACCACTAGGCAAGCTCCAATTCTTGCTCAGAAGGTCAAAAAAGCCTGGGAAATGTCCATTGCTCCCTTTCTCCTCAGCACAATTATTTTTTTCCAGATTACAAAGTCATTTTGGATGGCACTGCAGCAGTGAAGTCAACTGATTTATTGTCATAAACAATTGTGTTCCTAGTTGATAAATTCTGCACAACAGAATAAAGTGAAGATTAAATAAAAAAAAAAAAGGACACAACCCAAAACCCCAACACTCCAAACCCCAAACTCTTTCCTTCAGATTTGTTTCTTTTAATACTTGTTTCTGCTCCACAGAAACCAATGGGATCTATAAAATATTTGCTAGGGAGGAACATATGAATGGAAGAGAGATGAAAGCCAAAACCCTCCTTGGTAATATGCTTTGTCCAGAACTGGAAAAGGTCAAATCTGATGTAATTTTTTTTTTTTTCAATTTGTTGTCATATTATCAGTTCACAGCAGCTCAAAAGACCAAGACTGCCATGTGCATTTCATTTGGCTTTCACATCCTGTAGCTGGCCTGCTTCCAGCACACCTGTGGTTGAAGTCGCTGCAGCTCCCTTGGTGTTGCTAGGAAGGTAATGGATGCCCACCTTCCCTGCCCTCTTTCCTATGTTAAGGAGACACAGAGTTAACAATTTCCAGCCATAATATCTAATCAAAATCTGATTGCAAATGGAAACTGGCTAGTCAGGTAATATGTGACATCAAGTACTCTAAGTTAGATCTACGGGTTTTGTTTATGCTTCATTCTGTACTTTTATTGTTGTTGTTGTTGAGATAATGAGAAGGCAAATAATATATGGTGAGCATGGAGGGGGACAGCAGAGTTTGAGTAGAAAAAAGACCTTTCCTTTTTAATGATACTGGAGGAAAAAGGGTCAGAAAAATCACAGTGATGTAAGTTTCAGTAACATAAAAACAACCCAGAGCTATATTCACTGTTGCAGGCTTGCCGTGGAGGAAATACAACAGATCTACAAGATGTATGGCTATTATTAATGTTGTAGCCATACAGGCAAAACAGAGCTTAGTTAAATCTTTATTAATAGCTAATCCTTTGCAAAACCATGGGTGAAAATACTAACTCACCTTGCTGGCTTGCGGTTTGGATTTCTTTTCCCCCAGTGTGGCTTTTCACTGAGCTGCCTGTTGATCTCTGTGTTTCAGAGACAAACGGCCTTTTGATCCCCCCGAGAATACTTTCCCAATGTTAAAACCAGCAGGAATGAGAAACAGGAAAAACAAATGGCAAAGAAGAGATGGCTTTTCTACTTTTATTCCTCCCACTCGTGCTGTGTCAGAGGTAGTCCAAGAACTCAGACAAACATCTACAGAAATGTCTAGATCGGTGCTCAGTAAAACCTGCTTTTCTTCTGTATTTGCAGTGCCATTTCAACAAGTTAGATCTTGTTTCCTCTTCCAGAGAAACCATCATGTGTTCAACAGTAAGAGTGCTCTTGCCAAAACCTTTTTCTTATCTGGATTATTCTTTTGCAGCATGAAATATCAAAGGCTCTGAATGATTAATCTTTTGAACTTTTCTTGTTAATAAATACAGAATTCTCTCTGGCCTCAGAAATGTCTTCCATTAACTCTTTTCCTTCAGATGGAAGTTTTGCTTTTTTGGGACACTATACTTATTTGGATTTTTCTTCTTTATTTAAAAAAACAAACAAAAAAAAAACCACAACAAAAACCCCACCTTTCATTAGGAATAGTTTTCATTTTAATTCAATTTTATTTCACTTATTAAATTAATGAGGGTAGATCCTTCCCTCCCTTCCTCCTGCTGCAAGGAGCTCTACAAGTATTAGTTCACACTCAAAGAAAGCAATACTGTGTGATTTTGTTAGGCTTCACTAAAGAGAAATGACCCAGAAAAAAAGCAAAACCAAAGCCATGTTTCTGTAGGAAGGTGCTGTGCTATCTGTGAAGATCACCATCCGGAGCAGTAGGTGCTTCTCTGCTTCTCTGGAGCCGTGGTGTTCCCCAGGCGTGCAGTGGGACAACTGCCATGGTCATGACACATTACAAAACATGGTAGCACCCTGTTTTGTAACCATCTGAGATGACAGGAAGTTATTGGCCATTAAGTCTGTTTTAATAGCTAGTAGTCATGGCTCCTGTGACCAAAAAACCTACAGACACTGTGGTTCTGCTCTACCATTTCAGATTTTGCCTGTGGTGTTTGTTTATATGTTGTGGGAGGGCTCAGGCAAGTTGTCTTCCTTCCACACCTCAGTATCATAGTTTGTTTGCTGTTTTTCCTCACTGCTTCCTTGTTAGCTTTTTCTTCCTTTGCAATTCCAGCTTCCCCTCACTGATGATCAGAGACAGCTCCTCTCTTGGCCGTGGTGGGAGATGACCTGGGATGAGGGTTGGTGGCCAATTGTCTAGACATCTACCCTTCCCCCAGGGAGACCAGAAGGATGGAATCCTGTATTGGGTTTGCGCGGTGAATTTCTGGTTGCCAAGGGCAGGGGGAAGTGCACTACAGGCATGGGTTTTGTGAGAAGTTTCTAGAAACTTCCACTATGTTTGATGCAGCCAATGCCAGCTGGCTCCAAAATGGACCTGCTGCTGGCCAACCCCAAGTCAATCAGCAATGGTGGCAGCACCTTTGGAATAATGTATTTAAGAAGGAGAAAAAGCTACTGCACTAAAACAACTGCAGCTGGAGCAAGGGGTGAGAATATGTAAGAGGAACTTCCCTGCAGACACCAAGGTCAGTGAAGAGGGAGCAGGAAAATGTGCTCCAGGTGAGAGAGCAGATTCCCCTGCAACCCATGGAGGTCCTTGGTGGAGCAGAGATCCACCTGCAGCCCATGGAGGACCCCACACCAGAGTAGATGGAAGTTCCTGAAGGAGAGTGTGAGCCCATGGGAAGCCCACACTTGAGCAGGTTCCTGGCAGGACCTGTGGCTCTGTGGAGACAGAAGTCTACGCTGGAGCAGATTTGCTGCCAGGACTTGTGACCCTGTGGGGGACTCACACTGGAGCAGCCTGTTCCTGAAGGACTGCATCTTGTGGGAGGGCCCTGCATTGGCTTTGATGGGCACCTGGCTTTAAGTCAGGGTCAGCCTACCACAGATAACTTTTACCTCCAAAGTCCACCTGGTAGAGCAGTATCCCTGGTCTTCCCACTGCCTGTGGACTCAGCTAGAGGCATCTGGCCTTGCTGCAAGGACTTGATCCAAGGCTGTGTAGAAACAGGGTATTTGTTATCTAGTGAACCTCAGGTAACACTTTCCATCAGTCCCAGAGTTTTACTCAGACCACCTTGCTGGTGTGATTCACTCCAACTCCCGATGAAGAACTCATAGGTATTATGGTATTGGCAGCTAAAGTGCCTTGACCAATGCAGAAGAAAGATGAGCAAGTTCCTCCCTAAGTGTCTCCTGGAATGACCTTCTGTAACTTGAGCTCACTCGCTGCACAGGTCAGCATTCCTTAGAAAAGCATTCCTTGGAATCAAAGTGAAGCCACCAAATCTGTTCTTTGGTTGGACCTGATCTGAGTGAAGACTTGTGGAGAGCTGTTAAGTTGCTATGCCACAGGCATGTCAGGAAAAAGAGTGGGAGAATGTACAGGCTCCTGGTGGCAAAGAGGACAATTCTTTCCAGGGTCCAGATGGAACTATTAATTGAATGCTACTGTCATTTGATTTGCTGCTGTTAGGGTTTTTTTCTGCTGTGTAAAGACTTACCAGCATTAACAACTGCTAGAGAGCATTCATTCATCCCAGCTCTTGCTGGGAATATGTTAACGTATATGTGTAAAGTGAAAAATTATTTTTCGCCTCTGAAAAAGGAAGAATTAGGGATAGTATCCAAAACAAACAAACAAACAAACACATTATAGCAATCTGAAGTGTACTCTTATTAACACTGGAGTATGCTATTTTCTTAAGTGTATTTGATTCCATTAAGCTGGAACTGGTTTTTTTTAACAATTTTTTATTGCTATTCTGGTATTATTGCTTGAATTCTTAATGAGGCCAGTGAAACTATTCATCAGATTAATTTCTCTGAAGTGTTTTGTCAATTCTAGGAAATTAACAAAAAATTACATAAAAGAAATACACTGTATCTGAGACATGAAGCAGAGCATATTAGCAATAATCAAGTTTGTGCTTATTATCTTTACAGCCCCATAGATACCTGTGGTGCTCTGTAGGCAAGTATAATGACATGGCTGTGCTTTTTTTTTTCACAAGGCAATAATCTATCAGGTGACTCATTCTGCCAGCTTGATTTTATATCCTGAGATAATCTAATACTGAAAACCTGGAAAAATGCACCAGACTGTTTACTGTGATGAGTAAGCAAACAGCATGTACCACAGGCTGTTAGTTAAAAGGCAGGGCTGTATTTTAATCTCAGACTCACAACTTGGTATTTTCATGCCATATATTTTTTAAAGGTGGCCACCAAGCATTTTAATAAATTAATAATAAATAAACCAAGGGAGGAAAACAGATCTGCAAGACATTGTTTGAATCAAGTACACCTCTATAGCTGCTGAGAGCATGTCAGCACTGTAACAGAACTCTTGCAAATTCTTCCTGCTGCCCCCACAGCCATTGCCTTTTCCTGAACTGGGGTGCAGGTGCTTACAAAACATGAGTGTTGATTCCTGAGAGTAATAAGGAAGAGAAAGAAAGATAAAAAGTACCAGCAAAGTGTATCTACTTGGCAAGTTCTTTGAGCTTTAAGAAAAGACAGCTAGCACGTTGGACTGGATATACTAGCATCTTCCTTTCATATACTAGCTTATTCTCTCCAGAAAGATACTTGCATCATTTTACACTGTTACTTCTCTCTGCATGGAATGTATCTGCTGTGTTTTGTGCCAGATAAAATGAGTTAAACAGAAATCTGATTCATGAAACCGGAATCTTGAGAGGAGAAGCTTCCTGGCAAAGAAGCCTCCTCTCCTCTCTGCTCTGGTTAGCACTGATGATTCTGCTGGAAAGGAGTACTTAATAAATAACATATTATGGGCTATAGAGGTATAGGTGCAGTGGATGTTACCATCGCCTCTGGGGCACAATGACATCACAGCCTTCATGTGTTAAGTGAAACAGGGCAATTCCCTGCCCTGCCATCCATGTGACTGTGTGCACATGGAAAATTTGCCTTTATAAGGCCATGGCAAATTCCTTCCTCACTTTTTGTGCCACTGGAAGATGTGTCTCCTGTGTCCAAGCGGGGTGTAGTGATTTTCCTGAATCTGAGTCACAAGACATCTGCTGGAAGACTAAAGGGAGGAGAATTTCTGTGAGTAATTGGTGGTGATGGATGATAACAGCTTCCGCAGGGCTGCGGGCTCTCCACCGCAGGAGGGGACCAGGCTAGGCAGACAGATGGGGTCCAGCCCAGCTCAGCAATACCACCTACAAAACAGCTTGTGCTGCCTTTCTTCCTCACCTCTCCAAGGTTTCATCCCCACACCGCTGCAGACCTGCTGCCAGCCATGTGCTCTACCCATCCCATGGTGGAGGTGCCCATGGCTGGAGACCCCTTGCACTGTGCTCTGTATGTAGGCTGACCAGTTCTTGGCTTGTGCTCCCTTATGAGTCTCTGCAAAGACAGGGTCAGGTTATTGGCACTGCCAGCTTTAGAAAAGCTTTGATAGTGCCTGGTACCTCTAGAAACTGTCCTCATGAGCTTCTTTGTTGTCTTCAACAAAACACTTGTAGGCCATGTGTGGATACAGGACATGTTAAGGAATCTGGGTCTTTTCTGTATTCCACTGTCGGCCAGAGACTGTAAAATGCAGAGTTGCACTGGTGTTTTGATGTCATAGGATTAGTAAAAAAAGCTCATTTTTTAAAAACAAACAACAAGGAGCTGGTTGTACAGAGGCTACAAATTGGGAATGGATTAGAAGCTTTTCAAAAAGAATTCCTTATGTCTGCAAAGTACATGAGAAAGAATGGGAAAGAGCAGATAAAGCAAACAGGACAGGTGAAAGATACTACTTTCATTTTCTGGTAGGGTGCCAATTTGCAATTGCTAGATATTAGCAAGGTGAAAGGTGCGAATTACAATGACAAAAGAGTTATTAGGCCAATTTTCAACAAATATCTTCAAACTTTGCCTTGTGTCTGCTCTACCATTTCAGATTTTGCCTGTGGTGTTTGTTTATATGTTGTGGGGAGGGCTCAGGCAAGTTGTGCTTCCTTCCACACCTCAGTATCATAGTTTGTTTGCTGTTTTTCCTCACTGCTTCACTTGTTAGCTTTTCTTCCTTTGCCTGCTCCAGCTTCCCCTCACTGATGATCAGGGAACAGCTCCTCTCTTGGCCGTGGTGGGGAGATGACCTGGGATGAGGGTGGGTGGCCAATTGTCCTGAGACATCTACCCTTCCCCAGGAGACCAGAAGGATGGAATCCTGTATTGGAGTTTGCGTGGTGAATTTCTGGTTGCCAAGGGCAGGGAAGTGCACTACAGGCATGGGTTTTGTGAGAAGTTTCTAGAAACTTCCCACTGCTGTTTGATCAGCCAATGCCAGCTGGCTCCAAAATGTGGCCTGCTGCTGGCCAGCCCCAGAGTCAATCCAGCAATGGTGGCAGCACCTTTGGAATAATGTATTTAAGAAGGGGAAAAAGCTACTGCACTAAAACAACTGCAGCTGGAGAAAGGGGTGAGAAATATGTAAGAAGAGGAACTTCCCTGCAGACACCAAGAGTCAGTGAAGAGGAGCAGGAAAATGTGCTCCAGGTGAGAGAGCAGATTCCCTGCAGCCCATGGAAGGTCCTTGGTGGAGCAGAGATCACCTGCAGCCCATGGAGGACCCCACACCAGAGTAGATGGAAGTTCCCTGAGGAGAGTGTGCAGGCCCATGGGTAAGCCCACACTTGAACAGGTTCCTGGCAGGACCTGTGGCTCTGTGGAGACAGAAGTCTACGCTGGAGCAGATTTGCTGCCAGGACTTGTGACCCTGTGAGGACTCACACTGGAGCAGCCTGTTCCTGAAGGACTGCATCTTGTGGGAGGGCCCTGCATTGGCTTTGATGGGCACCTGGCTTTAAGTCAGGGTCAGCCTACCACAGATAACTTTTACCTCCAAAGTCCACCTGGTAGAGGAGTATCCCTGGTCTTCCCACTGCCTGTGGACTCAGCTAGAGGCATCTGGCCTTGCTGCAAGGACTTGATCCAAGGCTGTGTAGAAACAGGGTATTTGTTATCTAGTGAACCTCAGGTAACACTTTCCCTCAGTCCCACAGTTTTACTCAGACCACCTTGCTGGTGTGATTCACTCCAACTCCCGATGAAGAACTCATAGGTATTATGGTATTGGCAGCTAAAGTGCCTTGACCAATGCAGAAGAAAGATGAGCAAGTTCCTCCCTAAGTGTCTCCTGGAATGACCTTCTGTAACTTGAGCTCACTCGCTGCACAGGTCAGCATTCCTTAGAAAAGCATTCCTTGGAATCAAAGTGAAGCCACCAAATCTGTTCTTTGGTTGGACCTGATCTGAGTGAAGACTTGTGGAGAGCTGTTAAGTTGCTATGCCACAGGCATGTCAGGAAAAAGAGTGGGAGAATGTACAGGCTCCTGGTGGCAAAGAGGACAATTCTTTCCAGGGTCCAGATGGAACTATTAATTGAATGCTACTGTCATTTGACTTGCTGCTGTTAGGGTTTTTTTTCAGCTGTGTAAAGACTTACCAGCAGTAACCATTGCCAGAGAGCATTCATTCATCCCAGCTCTTGCTGGGAATATGTTAACGTATATGTGTAAAGTGAAAAATTATTTTTAGCCTCTAAAAAGGAAGAATTAGGGGTAGTATCCAAAACAAACAAACAAACAAACACATTATAGCAATCTGAAGTGTACTCTTATTAACACTGGAGTATGCTATTTTCTTAAGTGCATTTGATTCCATTAAGCTGGAACTGGTTTTTTTTAACAATTTTTTATTGCTATTCTGGTATTATTGCTTGAATTCTTAATGAGGCCAGTGAAACTATTCATCAGATTAATTTCTCTGAAGTGTTTTGTCAATTCTAGGAAATTAACAAAAAATTACATAAAAGAAATACACTGTATCTGAGACATGAAGCAGAGCATATTAGCAATAATCAAGTTTGTGCTTATTATCTTTACAGCCCCATAGATACCTGTGGTGCTCTGTAGGCAAGTATAATGACATGGCTGTGCTTTTTTTTTCACAAGGCAATAATCTATCAGGTGACTCATTCTGCCAGCTTGATTTTATATCCTGAGATAATCTAATACTGAAAACCTGGAAAAATGCACCAGACTGTTTACTGTGATGAGTAAGCAAACAGCATGTACCACAGGCTGTTAGTTAAAAGGCAGGGCTGTATTTTAATCTCAGACTCACAACTTGGTATTTTCATGCCATATATTTTTTAAAAGGTGGCCACCAAGCATTTTAATAAATTAATAATAAATAAACCAAGGGAGGAAAACAGATCTGCAAGACATTGTTTGAATCAAGTACACCTCTATAGCTGCTGAGAGCATGTCAGCACTGTAACAGAACTCTTGCAAATTCTTCCTGCTGCCCCCACAGCCATTGCCTTTTCCTGAACTGGGGTGCAGGTGCTACACAAACATGAGTGTTGATTCCTGAGAGTAATAAGGAAGAGAAAGAAAGATAAAAAAGTACCAGCAAAGTGTATCTACTTGGCAAGTTCTTTGAGCTTTAAGAAAAGACAGCTAGCACGTTGGACTGGATATACTAGCATCTTCCTTTCGTATACTAGCTTATTCCCTCCAGAAAGATACTTGCATCATTTTACACTGTTACTTCTCTCTGCATGGAATGTATCTGCTGTGTTTTGGGCCAGATAAAATGAGTTAAACAGAAATCTGATTCATGAAACCGGAATCTTGAGAGGAGAAGCTTCCTGGCAAAGAAGCCTCCTCTCTTCTCTGCTCTGGTTAGCACTGATGATTCTGCTGGAAAGGAGTACGTAATAAATAACATATTATGGGCTATAGAGGTATAGGTGCAGTGGATGTTACCATCGCCTCTGGGGCACAATGACATCACAGCCTTCATGTGTTAAGTGAAACAGGGCAATTCCCTGCCCTGCCGTCCATGTGACTGTGTGCACATGGAAAATTTGCCTTTATAAGGCCATGGCAAATTCCTTCCTCACTTTTTGTGCCACTGGAAGATGTGTCTCCTGTGTCCAAGCGGGGTGTAGTGATTTTCCTGAATCTGAGTCACAAGACATCTGCTGGAAGACTAAAGGGAGGAGAATTTCTGTGAGTAATTGGTGGTGATGGATGATAACAGCTTCCGCAGGGCTGCGGGCTCTCCACCGCAGGAGGGACCAGGCTAGGTAGACAGATGGGGTCCAGCCCAGCTCAGCAATACCACCTACAAAACAGCTTGTGCTGCCTTTCTTCCTCGCCTCTCCAGGGTTTCATCCCCACACCGCTGCAGACCTGCTGCCAGCCATGTGCTCTACCCATCCCATGGTGGAGGTGCCCATGGTTGGAGACCCCTTGCACGGTGCTCTGTATGTAGGCTGACCAGTTCTTGGCTTGTGCTCCCTTATGAGTCTCTGCAAAGACAGGGTCAGGTTATTGGCACTGCCAGCTTTAGAAAAGCTTTGATAGTGTCTGGTACGTCTAGAAACTGTCCTCATGAGCTTCTTTGTTGTCTTCAACAAAACACTTGTAGGCCATGTGTGGATACAGGACATGTTAGGGAATCTGAGTCTTTTCTGTATTCCACTGTGTTCCAGCGTAGGTTCTAATACCCGTCAGGGTCATAAATCTTTAACAGCAGCAGCATGGATCTCTCACTGAGACCCCAAGCTTATCTGAGCCGTCTCGCTCCAGCATAAGCATCGATCCCTTCGAGGGTCACAAAGTCTTTAACAGGACTCTGCCTCATCTGAGCCGCTTTTACTCCAGCATAAGGCTTTCTCTCTGTTAAAGTCACAAATCTCTGGTGCATCCACAAGCTCCTCTGTGAGCCGCACGGGGGTCTCTTCACCCCAACAAATTTCACAAGTGGCAGGGTTTTATTTTTCAGTCTTTACCCTGCTGAAGGGAGGGAGAGCGAAAAGGGAGAAAAAGCAGCTCTCCCCCCTTCGAACTTTTCTTCTCTCTCCTGCGACTGCAGCTTTGACCTTGAAAGTCTTGTTATCTCATGGCTGGAATTCTTCTGCAGCGGTTTCTCGTCTAAGCAGTTCGTCTTTTAAACCTTTTTTTTCTTCACTCTCTTACAAGAGAGAAGAGAGACTTCAGTACTACACCTGCCCCCCCCGGCCCAAGCCGGGGGAGGAGGGGGCCTTGGCCCTCCTCGGGCCCACCACGTCTCTCTTACATGGCTGCTGCTCCTAATTTTAACTGCGACACAACTTTCTCTTCCGTTTTCTTAAAGATGTAATTAGCAAAGGCGTCACTGAATTTTTTGATTGGTTTTTTTTGTCCGGAAATCACCTGGACAAAACCATCCTCAGCTCCAGGGATGGGCTGGGGGGCAAAACCACGACAATTTCCCCCCTTCGCCTTTGCGAATTACATTTTAAGAAATCTTAAATTCTACAATCAACATACAATTATAAATAAACTATAACTAAAAATTACTCTATTAAAAATTAAAACAACATTCCTGTAATATTTAACTCTATTATTCTCTTTTTACTACAACTACAGTACACATGGTCAGTCTACTTTTGTCTGCAGACCTTTCTCTCAGTTATCTTAAAATTATTATGGCCAATTCCTCACATGAGGCACTAAAAATGTTGGGGTTTGATTCAGTTACTGCCTTTCTGGGTAGTCTTGCCCGCATTCTCCACCAAAAATGTCGTGGTTTTGTTCTGGCTCAATTTACTTTTATACCCCCACATACAATTACTATTAGTTGAGAGAAGGTTTATGCAGACAAAAAGAGACTGAATTAAAAAAAGTATGAGTATTTATTATTAACAAACTAAAACTAAAGAATTATATCTACAACAATTCTACTTGAGTAAAAGGTATTATGTATTTACAAAAGATACTTCTCCCCCCACCTCCCTTTATATTAGTCCAAGGAGGAGAAGCAGTCTTTTTCTGTTCTCAGAATTCCAGCTCTCTCTCTCTCCAGTAACTCTGCAGCACTTTCGTCGCAGTTGGAACTTCTTTATCTCTCTCTTATTCTGTGTTGGCCTCCAGGGCTGGGCCTACCCCCTCCTGGGCTAAAACCGAAGGTTGGGGGTTACCCAGGTCCTGAAGGGTCTCCTTCCATAGGCTTGCAAGGGGACACTTGCTTACTATGGATCTTCTTCCACAGGGTTACAGGGGATAATGGTTTAAGAGTTCACCCCTGTTTCCCTATGGAGGCCCCTCCCCATGGGAGAACAGTCCTTGATTGACTTCTCGGCATGGGTCCAGTCTGGATCCCTTACTCGGATCCCAATATCCCACCTGAGCCATTTTCTGCTCCAGCGTAGATTCTCTCATTCCCCTCAGAGTCATAAATTTCCAGCACCAGCAGCATGGATCCCACGCATGGATCCCAACATCCCTACCTGAACCGTTTTGTGTTCCAGCGTAGGTTCTAATACCCGTCAGGGTCATAAATCTTCAACAGCAGCAGCATGGATCTCTCACTGAGATCCCAAGCTTATCTGAGCCGTCTCGCTCCAGCATAAGCATCGATCCCTTCGAGGGTCACAAAGTCTTTAACAGGACTCTGCCTCATCTGAGCCGCTTTTACTCCAGCATAAGGCTTTCTCTCTGTTAAAGTCACAAATTTCTGGTGCATCCACAAGCTCCTCTGTGAGCCGCATGGGAGTCTCTTCACCCCAACAAACTTCTACAGGTGGCAGGGTTTATTTTCAGTCTTTACCCTGCTGAAGGGAGGGAGAGCGAAAGGGAGAAAAAGCAGCTCTCCCCCTTCGAACTTTTCTTCTCTCTCCTGCGAGCTGCAGCTTTGACCTTGAAAGTCTTGTTATCTCATGGCTGGAATTCTTCTGCAGCGGTTTCTCGTCTAAGCAGTTCGTCTTTTAAACCTTTTTTTCTTCACTCTCTCACAAGAGAGAAGGAGACTTCAGTGCTGCACCTGCCCCCCCGGCCCAAGCCGGGAGGAGAGGACCTTAGCCCTCCTCGGGCCCACTACCCTTCTACATGGCTGCTGCTCCTAATTTTAACTGCGACACAACTTTCTCTTCCGTTTTCTTAAAGATGTAATTAGCAAAGGCGTCACTGAATTTTTTAATTGGTTTTTTTTGTCCGGAAATCACCTGGACAAAACCATCCTCAGCTCCAGGGATGGGCTGGGGGGCAAAACCACGACACACTGTCGGCCAGAGACTATAAAATGCAGAGTTGCACTGGTGTTTTGATGTCATAGGATTAGCAAAAAAAGCTCATTTTTAAAAAACAAACAACAAGGAGCTGGCTGTACAGAGGCTACTAATTGGGAATGGATTAGAAGCTTTTCAAAAAGAGTCCATTATGTCTGCAAAGTACATGAGAAAGAATGGGAAAGAGCAGATAAAGCAAACAGGACAGGTGAAAGATACTACTTTCATTTTCTGGTAGGGTGCCAATTTGCAATTGCTAGATATTAGCAAGGTGAAAGGTGCGAATTACAATGACAAAAGAGTTATTAGGCCAATTTTCAACAAATATCTTCAAACTTTGCCTTGTGTCTGATGTAATATAATCTCATTTTAGATCTCTGTTTATGTTTAAAGGAGCAAATTAACCCTCTTGGTAATCGCAGACTAGTTTATCCTGCTTTTGCTTACTATGAGGGAATACTGTCATGGGCAGTTGTTACAGAGCACTCAGTACAAAGCTACTAGTTGTTTATATTGCCTTGCACAGACAATCACACTGCCACTTGACTCTGTACTGCCCATCGAATCCCAGTGATTAGTAAACCCAGGCAGCAAACCTGGAAAAGAACCACTTATGGTGGAGAGTTTTGTTTTAAAGAGAAAACAGTGAGGTGGGACAACAGGCTGCTCAAAAAAAAAAATAAAATTATTTCCTCTGTGAATGATTCAAGAACTGTTCTTTCAATTTTTTTTCTCTTTTTAAATACCTTTTGGCTTTACACCCTGTTTCCCTCTGGCTTCCAGGGCAAACTGGTTTTTTTTTTTAATCCTTACTTTCAACAATCAAGTAGTGTCTTTACTGTTCCTCTACCTTGGGCTTTATGACCCCCTAGTGCAACCACTCCTAGTGGGAACCCAGTATTACCATACCATCCATATCTAGCCCACAGCAAAGCCCAGTTTCATTTGGAAGTTTAAGGTCATTCCTGTAAAAGATATTACTAGTGATTAACTAATAATCTGTGAATTTTTTTTAATTGATTCTTCTACTCACAGTCATAATACATTACAACAAAGGAGTGAAACAGGACTGGTTCCCTATCTCTGAATATTTCCTTGAAAATGCATGTATGTTCTTTTCAACCTAGATCTCTGTTGTTCCTCTGGGAGCAATGTGCTGTGTGATGGGGAAGGTTTTTCTTTTCCAGGGCCTGCCTTTTTGTACTTTAAACTTCTCCATAATTCCTACAGATCATTCAGCCTCAGCAGACTTCTAGATCCAAGCTGTAGCAATACTTCTGGGATCATTCTTTTTTCTTGTTTTCTCTTTTATTTTTTCCCCCCACTATGGTCAATTGTGGAAGACATCATCCTTTCAGACCATTCCTAGCTGAACGTAATTCCTCAATATTTGCCTTCCCTATTGTTTCTTTAGAGCCTTATCGTTGTCTCTATTTTGCTGTTTCTTGTTTCTTTAAAACTTTTGTTTTCACCCTATGCATTCAGCTAAAAGACCATCACACAAACAACCTGAGTTTGCCTACCCTGATAATGGGCTGTTCTGTACGTGGTGGGACTGTACAGAGAAACTCTGGTTCTCAGAGTTTCTCAGTATCATTTAAGAATCATGGCAGATTCTCCCATGCTTAATAAGATTCGTATTTGTTTTTCTACCCTTAATGGTCTTTTAATAGTGTTTCTTTTCCAACTCCACTTACCAGACTACTTTCCTGAGATTGTAAGAATTGCAGAACATTCTGACAGATTTCATCAAAACTAAATTCAAAACCCTTTGAGGGTGTGGGAAGAGAGAAGGAGGATGGGCAAACAGAGAAGCACAATGAGAGCATGTAATGTAATCCTTATTTCCTTAGGACACCGGAACAAAGTGTATCACAGATTACTTTCTCCTCCTCCACAATATTCCAAAATAAAAATTTAGTGAATCTGAATAAAATGTCAAAATTTGAGTTTGTTGAATGGAAACATTTCAATGAGTTAAAAGAAGATGTGGATTTTAAAAATTATTTTCACATCATCTCAAACCTCTCAATTAATTTCTTACTGGTTAAGATTCTAAAAAACTACTTATATGAAAAACAGGGAAATATATATCTTTATGTAAGTAGCAGGATCAACTCTTTGTTTCCTAACTATCATGACAAAGACTACAGTCATTCTGTTCATACATATTTCCGCAAAACAATTCTGAGTGTTGCTCTTTCTAACCAAAAATGCATTTCTGCTCTTAGGATGGAAAGCTCCACAGCTTTCCCAAGTAGGGGATTCTACGGAGGTTTTGGGTGGATTTTCTTTTCTTTTCTTTTCTTTTCTTTTCTTTTCTTTTCTTTTCTTTTCTTTTCTTTTCTTTTCTTTTCTTTTCTTTTCTTTTCTTTTCTTTTCTTTTCTTTTCTTTTCTTTTCTTTTCTTTTCTTTTCTTTTCTTTTCTTTTCTTTTCTTTTCTTCCCTTCCCTTCCCTTCCCTTCCCTTCCCTTCCCTTCCCTTCCCTTCCCTTCCTTCCTTCCCTTCCTTCCTTCCCTTCCTTCCTTTCCCTTCCTTCCTTCCCTTCCCTTCCCTTCCTTCCCTTCCCTTCCCTTCCCTTCCCTTCCTTCCCTTCCCTTCCTTCCCTTCCCTTCCCTTCCCTTCCCTTCCCTTCCCTTCCCTTCCCATCCTTCCCCTCCCCTCCCCTTTCCTCCCTCCCTTCCTCCCTCCCTTCCTTCCTTCCCTTCCTTTCTTTCTTTCTTTCTTTCTTTCTTTCTTTCTTTCTTTCTTTCTTTCTTTCTTTCTTTCTTTCTTTCTTTCTTTCTTTCTTTCTTTCTTTCTTTCTTTCTTTCTTTTCTTTTCTTTTCTTTCTTTCCTTTCTTTCTTTCTTTCTTTTCTTTCTCTTTCTTTCTTTCTTTTCCTTTCTTTCTTTCTTTCTTTTCTTTCTTTCTTCCTTTCTTTCTTTCTTTCTTTCTTTCTTTCTTTCTTTCTTTCTTTCTTTCTTTCTTTCTTTCTTTCTTTCTTTCTTTCTTTCTTTTTCTTTCTTTCTTTCTTTCTTTCTTCCTTCCTTCCTTTCTTTCTTTCTTTCTTTTTTCTTTCTTTCTTTTCTTTCTTTCTTTCTTTCTTTCTTTCTTTCTTTCTTTCTTTCTTTCTTTCTTTCTTTCTTTCTTTCTTTTTTCTTTCTCTTTCTTTTCTTTTCTTTCATTCTTTCTTTCTTTTATTCTTTCCCTCTTCTTATGGACTTTCACAGAATCAACTAGATTGGAAAAGACCTCTGAGATCAATTAGTCCAACTTTTGAACTTTTAACTTTGGTTAAAGCTGATTGAAATGATAATTTACCTTCTTATTAGGAATCCAAAGATTCTGAAAAAGGACAAAAAGAGGAAAAAATGTTTCAAAATATTCCACAGTGGCAGAACAAACAAGCAAAATAAACCATTTTGGATGCAAAGTCTTTTATTTAGGAATGAAATTGAGCTTTAAAGATCACTTTCCACTCCTTCCACATGGTTTTTAAGATCCAGTGAAAGGAGAGACCAGTTGTGAGATAAATCTGGAAACCTGTGGTTGAATCAACTGGGATTTGAAAGTTCCCGATTCTATATTGCAAAGTCTAAAGCTAAGTTTCAGTGAAGCCAAAACCTGAAGATTACCAGACCCTTGTTTCTGTGGCAGGAACATTAGGGTGTTTTTTGCTCCATGTGACAAGGCTGTGCAGGAATCTGACTGGAAAACCCACAGGGAATATAAACATTGCAAGCTGTGGATGCACCATAGCCCATCAGGTGTCTTCTCAGGATGCCTTGTTTTATTGGAAGCTTTGGGTGATTTATTTCTTGAACAGTTACACTTTGGAGAAACATTTTAAGTCTCAGAGATGGAATTTTCCAGTAAAATCATGTAATGACTCTGAATTTTGCTGCCTTTATCAGACAGGTTCATGCTGACACAGAGGATTTTTAGGAACAAATAGGGTGTAAATGTGGTGGACTTGAAGGAGATAGAGGGTTTACTACATAGACACCTTGAGGTTGCATTATAATGGGTGCTGTCCTACAGGGAGCTATGACTACCTCTTGTGTATTGTACAGGTTTAGCTACATTTTTGTGAGCTATTATTAATGCTGAGTTGCAGCATACGCCTTTGGAAGCAGTACAGTCAATGCATACCTGCTTGCAGTGAGAAACAAAAAAGCCTCAAATTTCCTCTTGGCTGACTCCTTCCTCCTCCACCCAACTCAGTCCGTGCCATCCAAAACAGAAGTTGACAAGAAGTAATTTTCTATTGTTGGAAAAACACTCATAAGAAAACCCACAGCCCTTGTTGTAAAGGCATTGGAAGGTTGTGGAACAGGTAAATTTGGAGACTGATTCTTTTAAGACTGTTTGCAAATGTGTCATCTCCAGTTTTTACCCTCATCTAATATTACTTCAGCAGTGGTAGCAGGAATGGGCATCTTAGCCACTTTCTAATCAAATTAGCCAGGCCTCCTCCCACTCAGGTAGAAGTCTGGTTGGATTTTCCATCTTGGATTTATACCCTATGGACATGAGTTCAGAGGTACTTTATGTGGTCTCACAGCTTTAGTTGTCTTGTCTCTTAGGTGTAAGTACTGCAGTAGTTGCAAGTCCTACTTTTGTACCGCTGTACAAAGATGGATTAGGTACTGCACAAAAAATCCGAGCTATTTAACTGCGCTGAGATGATCAGACTTGTTATTAAAACTACTAAATCCAAAAATCAGACTTAAAATCAGAAGCAGACAACAGGACAGCAGAGACTGGCAGGTTAACAAGGAAATTGTCTGCTGAATTCAGACTTGGCTCATTTTATTATCAGGTCAAAACACAGGGATTTTGAAATATCCATAAAACAGGCAGGTGTCAAAGTGCAGTTCTCTTCTGCACAGAAACCTGGATGGCTCAGGTGGTCTGATGTGATTTATCAGTATAGCTCCAGTTTTTTCAGTGGTGCTTTGATACTTGACGATAACAAAGGGTTTTTTGCCTAAGGTATGTTTTGTCTCATGGTCTTAATTTTGAAGTTAAAAAAGATTATTTTTCAGTAAGTTCTTGTAGCCTATAATTTCAGCTTTACTGAAAAAGAAAAAGAAATACATTTTCTATTTTAGACATTTGTATTCTGACAGCTTTGTATCTATTTTTGTATTAAAGTTATGCTGATTTCCAGCTTCATTAATTAATTGGTGCTATGAGTGTTGCGTCTGTAAAAGATTAATTTTCTAATGATCCCTTTGGAAATGGTTCTTCTTAAACCACCAGGTATTTAAAGCTACCTTCCTGTCTGAGGTGGATTCACTTTGGTAACAATGCCTGGGTAATTAAAAATTATTTTTGGAATTTTTATTTATTCACAATTTTCTAATATGGCTGAAACTCATTAAGATGCAAGACTTCATTTATTAGAATATCCTTGAGCAGGAGCAATAGCAGTAAGATTCACTTTATTAAAGACAAATGTAATCCTTACAGTAATCGACCTACTGTTCACAGCGAAGAACTTCATTAACTAATTTTAATTTGAGGCAGAAATCTGTAAAAGTAAAAAACAAACAAACAAACAAACAAACAAAAAACCAACCTTAAAGTGAAGGTTACTAACTTTCTTTTGTCCTTTCTTCCCTAGTGGCTCTGCCATTCTGAGATTCTCTTTCCTTGTATCATACAGGATGGAGCCATGTAAATTAGCGGTGGCTTCAATAAAGCTTTCCTGGATTATATTAGCTGTACATCTAATCACAGTTGTGGTTTTAGCTTTGGGAAGATTGGTAATACTGTGGTTCTCACCTAATCAGTGTTGGTTTCATTGTGTAAATAAATATACTTCTTTTAAAAGAAATAGTAGCTGTTCTCTTAAGGCTATCTTATTATTTCACATCAGTTCATTCTGTGATCAAAGCATACAGAAAAAGTAAAAGCTGAAAGAGTGTTCTGCACCCTTGCTTCCATCTTTTTCTGAAAATGCTGGAAGCTTCAGAGCCATAAATCCCTGGAGTGCGCTCCATATACTTTCTTCCATCAGGACCCAGGCTGGTGCAGGGCAGGAAGAGGAAAGTACAAGCTTCCTTAGCCCTGCAAAGGTTCATACCTTTAGGAATGCCCTTTCTCTTCTAGAATTGGATCTGATACAGGGCTAAATACCAGTTTCCTGCTGCTTGCACCATCACTTAGTATTTTCCAGTTGTCTTAGGGATGAAGAAACCAGGGGTTACACTATCTCTATGTGGCACCTAAATCAGCATTCTCCTCTGAACACACATTTCAAATTCACATAGTTTATTGACTAACGATGGGTGTAGATCTTGAGGAGACCCACCCAAGCCTGAAGAGAATGTGTCCCTAATACAGAGGATTGAGCAAGTCCACACCAAGCCATAACTTCCAGTCACCATCAGGAGTTTCCACAAGCCTGTATGGGAAGTAGCAGCTCAGCATTCAGTGATACTCTACCTTACATAGTATGAATATTTCCAGTGGACAAGTTACAGATTAGCCAGGCAGCTAGGCATTTCTACAGTGACCAGCCTTTGTCAGGATGGTATTTCACAGAATCACAGAATCAGAGAATGGGTCAGGTTGGAAAGGACCACAGTGAGTCACCTGGACCAACCTCCCTGCTCAGACAGGGTCATCCCAGAGCACATTGTATAGGATTGCATCCAGACGGTTCTTGAATATCTCTAGTGAGAGTGAAAGAGACTTCATAAACTCTCTGGGCAATCTGTTCCGGTGCACTGTCACCAGCACAGTAAAGAAGCTCTTCTTCATATTCAGGTGGAACTTCCTGTAAATCAGTTTCTGCACATTGTCTCTTGTCCTATTGCTCAGCACCACTTAGAAGAACCTGGCTCCATTGATACTTATATTGACACTTCATATCTATATCTGAATATCTCCAATTTTTGTTTTTCTTAATGTGATTTAAAAATGCAACTGAGTGACTGCATGCTGTGAACATTTCTTTACCAGTGCTTTTATACCATTACAAATCTAAGCCAATTACTATAAGTTGTGCATGAAAAATAAAGTTATAAATGAAATCCTACCCTGATTAATTCTGAAGGTCCAACTTCCACAGCAGTAAGTTTGTGTTTGATTATCGCTTGGCGAACCCCGTGCATGATGTTCTTGTGGATTTCCCTTTCAGCTGAGCACAAAAGCATTGAGGTTCAGGAAAACTGTATGAGAAAATAAGAGGTAAAGGACAGCATGTCGTGATCACATCTTCCTTCAAGCATGCAGTCCCTAAAAGGCCATGACATTTACACCCTTGTTCATTTCTGAACTTAGTAGCCTCTTCTATTGGAGCTCCATGTGACTCACAAGATTCATTTATCCCAGGAAACATTATACATTTGATACTTGGTTCTGTTTTGGACAGTGTTACTATTAGTCTTTAAGTTTTACAAGCATCTGTGTGCAGAAGATACAGGCTTATTGTTGTTCTACTGGTGTGCAGGGTGGCTCACTGCCCAGTCACCAGTCACCAGTCACAAGCCCAGTGGAAAGGCAGGAATCTTCATGGAGGCACAGCCATCACAGCAGCGATCAACATCAGATTTCAACACTATTGTTGCCAACAAGGGTCTAAGTCAGTTACTGCTTGATAGGGATAACTGGGAGCAGAGGAAGGCTGCTTGTTTTTTTCCTTGGAGATCATCAGTACTCAGATACTGTCACTCCCATCACAGTAGCAGGTTATTGGCAACTTTCTAGATAGCACTATGGATAAAAACTTCACAGCTCTGGGAAGCCAGGGCTGGCTCTTTCCCTGCAGGAGCTCAGGTAGAGCTCATCTACAGCAGCTGCAGTAGCAAGGACAGCGCAGCCAGGCCAACCAGCACATACCAGCACATCTTCTGGGTCTGCAAGCACGGTGTGAGCAGGCACAGCTGAAGTCATTGCTACTGTGGGCAGTGCACAGTACATCCATGGAAGGCAAGGGTAAACCTAGACCTAGATTTTTTCCCTCTGGAAACAACTACAATTCAAATTTTACTGTAAAACAACACTAGTAATGGTACGAGCAGATCAAAACAGGTGAGTCATAGTTCACTTTCCCTCTCCTTCTCCAGTGTCAGAACTGGAATAGTACACTTTCTGCCTATGATTATGTTTCCAGTGGTATTTTTTCCACATCATAATGCACTAACATTCATTAATTTTCTTTAAGAATGGAATGTTTACTTCCTTCCTGCATTTGGCATTATTTAATGAAGTGCTAGCAAATGTTAACTGAATTCTCAAAGATGTGTATCTATTCTTTCCTTTTTCTAATCAATGTTCAACGCAGCCAAATGCATGTGGTGAGAATCTTATTTCTATTCTGGAAACAAATGTAAGATTCAGGATCAAATAAATGTTAGTTTCAAAACTCTTCATTGCTAAAAATAGGAGAAATTACTATTATCTCTAGAAGAGAGCATACATTGATCTTGGGTCTAAAATCCAAAAGTCAGTGTTGTAGCCATCTTCAAACTGCTCATTAATGAACGTATAAAACCCATATTAAAGTAATGCAAAGTTATGCTTTGAATAAACAGGAGGTTGAAAAGCTGTGCTTGTATTTTCCAATTCATTATCTTCGGGAAAGGTGAAAGTAAAACTAGAAAATAACAGCAAGTGTCATAAATACTTAGTCAAGCTGGTTGTTCATCTGTTTTGCTAATCCAACTGTGTTTCCTAAATGTCACAAAAGAACATTCATTTTACCTGACTGTGATGATTGTAATGCTCAATGATGAAGGAGAACTACTTCTTTATCCAGTGTCAGGGAAGGAAAATGCTGTGAAAGAACATATGGGTTTTTAGTCTCCTTCATTTTGCTATAGTTAGATCTATGTAGCCCCTCAGTACTCCTAGCAACATTTGGAAGAAGTTTCCTGGTACCTTCAGGGGAGAGATGGATCCAAGCCCAAGCCTTCAGTCCATCAAGTCTTTATGCACATTGACAGTTGCATCGAGGAGCCAAATGGTTATCATAGTAAAAAATGCTAAGGAGAGGTTCAAGAACTGAGTAGGCAGTTGGGAGAAAGCTAGGAATCTAGCTCTTGGCCAGAAGAATTACAGCCATGGACACTAGCTATAGGTGTAGGACAGGTTAAGTCTTTACCAAAAGTAAGTCATAAGCAGTTAAAACTTGCAGGTCTTAGAGTTTCTGCTCTAGGTTATACAGGAATTGGTGTTTGTTTGTTGGGTTTTTGTTTCCAATATGCCTCATTTGGAGCTAGGATTTAAACCTCCTCAGAGCTGCAGTGGAGGTAAATCCTTAGGCCTACCAGCAAAGTAGATGGAGTGATAGCTAACCTCTCAATCTCAGTGCATGTGGTAGAAGCTGAACTATGTGGCATTGGCCAAACACAGAGCCATACATGAATATAAGCTGTTTTTCTTCCTTAGACTCTGCATGTCTATAAACAGTAGGGAGATAGAGACAGCACTGTTGTGTGTATAACCTCCTGTTATGACCATATGTGTCCAAAAATATTGCTATCATTGTGGGATTCCCGAAAGTGGAGAGGGTCACCATTACATGAGGTGAGTCAGGACAGGTATCTGGGCTGCAGTACTAAATAATTTAGACCAAATTACCACAGTAGCTTGAAAACTAAAATTAAGATTTCACAGCTTTCTGGAGAATTCTACCACCTGCACAAAGGAACTACCTGTGACAGAAACTATAGTAGCATTGCTCGTGTCCAAAGGGAGGTGAAATCCTCTTTGTGATAAGCTTATGTGTGCAGTTATGGGTGTATCTGTAATTATAGGCAAAGAGAAAACGTATGGCTTGCTCAATAACATACCTCCTCCCATCGTGACAGACACAGACAGGAACATGCCACATGATGGGTTGGTCACACTCTTATTCCTCCTCTTTCTCTCTGAGCTATTGGCTCCCCTCATCTCCTCTATTCAGTCTCAGGTTTGAGCTCTGCAGCCAGCTACCTCCAGCAGCTCAGTACATGACACATCTCACAAGCCCTCATCTTAATTTGCATTGTTTCCTCTCTTCAGAGAATCTAATTTGATCTGCATTGTAAGGCTCAAACACTTATAAAAGTGTATCGTCATGACAGAGGTAAGTAGCAAAAGAGAATCAGAGTGTTTGCAAGCATCCTTGGGAAATGGCAAGTTGCTTTCTGGAAAAAAAAAAAAAAAGGCAAAACTTGAAGATAACTTCAAAAGAAAGAACTGTGAGGTGGGAGGGTTGCATTACACATCAGAAAGGGATTTGAGGAGAGAGGAAAAATAGAGCTATGGAATGAGATTCTTAGAAAAGGGATTTGTATTTTGTGTTTAACTATTTTGGCTATTACTGCATATGATTTCAGTGTCAACACACCAGAAACCACAGGAGCATCAGCAACAACAAACTCTCAGTTCAGTTTACCAGAGCTGATACAGCTGGGAATTCCACTGTTTTCCTTACAGCTAATGTCACATAGTTTAAAACAAAAACAAAAACAAAAAACCACCCAAATCAAAACCCCTTCATTTCCAGAAGTCGTAAATTGTTATTACTACACTGCAACCTAGTGTAAACAGGTTCCTGGCCCATGACTAAGGCTGGTTGGCTGCCCTGTAATGCAAACAGCAGTGTGTATGTCTTCCAAAGGCGTTGTTGGATGTAGGAAAGGCTCTGCTTGCTTGGAGTCCCAAGCTTCCAGTTTAAAGCTTCTTGCTTTATCGAGAGCTTCAAATCTGGGACATTTCTACAGGAAACGGGAAGCTTGAGGGCTGCAAATCTGCAGCTTTATGGATACTACTTTGCTCAGGAAAGAGGAAGTTGAAGGACTACTGGGGAGACCCAGGTCCGGGTCAATGTAAAGGGCACACCTTCAGCAAACGAATGAATGAGTTTCTCGGGAGGTGCAAGCCTGTGTTAAGTACCACCCAAGCTGAACTGAGCAGCACGGTGCAGGATCGACAATTTCTGTAGCAATGGTCGTTTTTTCTTCCTTTTCCCTGCGCCTCGCCCTTCCCCGCTCCCGGCGAAGGGACCGGAGACGGTACGCGGACACCAGAGGGCGGCACAGGACTTGTGCAGTAGTACATCAGCATCTTCAACAGGACGGGAAAAAAACAGCCTTGCAAAGTTAAAATTGTAAACCAGGAGTCTATTCTACCAAAGCCAGGATACAAGCGAAATAGTTTTTTTCAGGCTAAAAGCCAATTTAATGTTTATTCCATGCTCTCTCCCCTTTTAGAGGGAAAACATCCCCCTCCCCTCCCAAAAAAAAAACCGTGTAGCAGCATTTCCATAACTTTGTGAACTCTCAGAAGTGCTAGGACTCTGAGAGGCTTTTAGTTTTGGTTTGGTTTGGCTTTTTGTCTAGTTCTTTTTGACAATAATCATTTTGTTCGTGACTTTCTTTTAGTAATTCAAGGCCACTTTTACCACAGGGCTTGGCTCTTGTGGTCTGAATGATCTCGGCTCTCTGATTTGTGAAGACTTTTATTAGCTGTGGATAGTCAGAGTATTTGGTGTTGCAGACATGCATACTTTTGAAGGCAGTTTAAGTGTGAAGGGTGTATGCGAATTACAATTCCTGCAGGCTTGTCACCAGAGTTGCTCCTGACTCACCCATGAGTTACCCGCCTGCAACACAGCACTACTGTCTCACAACCAGCACATTCATGCACAAAAATACTCACAAATATCTGACTACTGGTGTTCACACCCTCTCTTCAGTTTAAGTGTTGACTTTGCTCAACAGCTATTTCATTTTGCACACAAAATAAGATTGTGCTCTTCCTTACTTGTAGTTCTAGCAAGGGAGTGGGTGAGCAGGAGCTTTATGCTGTTCTTCTTAATCATCAAGCATTGTTAAAATACCTGGTAAAATTCCCACAATGCATGCAAAAATGGAAGCAATCTGTTTTCTCTTTAGAAAGATGCTACAGACATTGCTGGTGTATACTATAGCCATGAGATTCCATGATAAAGCACAGCATGCTTGGTCTATCAGTTTATCTAACAACATTTTACTTCTTTCTACAAATGCTGATTTTTTGAATTTTATCCTTCAGAATTCAATAGAAATCCAATAGAAACCCAATAGAAACCTGTAAACTTTGCAGTTTTGCACTGTGTATGGTGTATCCATTTGACTGGACGTCACTGGAAGCAATGGCCATGAGCTCCTCTGTCTCCTCTGTGACTCAAGTATTGAGGCCATTAGTTTTTAACATAGACACTTGCTATAAGTACTAGTTGTCAATTTAAATAAAGGTCCACGATTACATCATGAGAAAGGTATTTTTGGCCTCCAAGGAAGCAGTGTATTGACTCACCAGTATGGTCCGCTGGCCAAGTATAGCTTTATTTCTTACCCTTTAGTTAAAGTACTGTGAAGGCAAGTAGCCAACAGAAAGACAGGGAAAATACGGACTGACACAAACCTAGAAAGACAAGGTTGGCAGAAATCCACAGTATTTTTGGCTGTAAAAGACTAGTGGCTTTCCCAGCTCAAACTCCTTCAACAACATTCAGGATACCCTGGGATGTTTTTCATATTAAGTTTTTTTCTTAAATCTTCATGAGCTTTTGGTGCCGTCATAGGAAATGCTATATGACAGTTTCACGCATGCTTCCTAATTTTATTTTTTTCCTAATTGCCATGCATTTCTGGTAATTTTCACTCCTTATAGTAATTTTCACTCCTTACAATAATTTTCATCAGTATTCCAGAGTACTGAAAACATAGGGAGCAGTTCTTCAGAAGAAGAATATTTTCTGAAAGGTTATCACCTCCAAAAAAAAAAAAAAAAGAAAAAAAGGAAAAAAGAAAAAAAAAGGGGAAAAAAAAGAGGAAAAAAAACAGAAAGAAAACCCAGGTTTTTTCTTTAGCCTTTTGATTGAATCTAAATTCAACTAGGAGATCACAGCTAGCCTGTCACCAAAGTAATTAACATAACAAGAAAATAAAGTGATGCTTGTAGGTTGTGCCCCAATACAACTCTGCCATTATGCATAGAAACTATATCTTGAATATTAGATGCTCCCAGCTCTTATTAAGATTACAGCATTTCATTTACATTGGAACTATAAAACAAAATCATAGCCTCTCTATGGTAAAGAAGAGGAGCTAGTGGGAAGAATGCTTTATGTTTGGGAGCTGGGGACTAGTCCTTTAAAGCAACATTCCTTAGATTAAACTTTCAATATGGATCACTTTAGTAGGCCCTAGAAATTAGGACAAATGAGTTTCATATAGTTTTACTTCATATTACTGAGAGGTCTTTAAACTGGGACAGAGTCAGATAAAATATCTCTCTCCTCTGAGATGGCTAATAATAGCAGTTTGAGAGATTTGTTTCTGAACGTCACTCCCAGTCACCAGAAAAAGCACTCTTTAAATATAATCTATTTTCTCATTCTCAGCTAAATGTGTGACCATATTAAAAAAGTTTTCATCTCTTCCACATGCTCAAAAAAATGTGTGTTGCAGTTTCAGAATGGAAAGTTTTGTTTCGTTGATCACACCATCTTCTGTTAATTCTAAGGGCAATTCCTTTCAGCAAAAACACCTAGAATTAAGTCTGGAAACCCATTCATCTATAGGCTCAATTATCTTTTTCCTTTCAAGCTATTTCCTCCATAATAACGTACTTCTGCAAATGATTTAAAAAAAAAAAAGAAACAGTGTATGGGCAGGTATGAGCTTTTGCTTGCCTTTTAAAGCAGATGATTAAATTGCAAAGCCTCAGTCTTCCCTATAAAAGATTTTTTGCATTACCAGAAAACAGCAACATGTGCCTTTCTTATCAAATAGAAAGGCCTGGTTTCCCAGGCAGTCACCATCACAGAAACTTTTGCTATGACTCAGCTTTACCAAGCCATTTGAGTTCATGCTCAGTTTATTTTGTTGCATTAATCCTTTTCAAGTTTTCCTTAGAAGTGACTGATAGGCAATGCTTTCCAGTGCTTAGATCCCTGGTGTCACTTTCTAAGTCTAAACTCTTATATTGTTCCCTGAAATGCAATCTGGAGGAGTGGCTTTAAAATACTGAAAGAACATGTGCCACAGTAAACTTCTTATATAATTGTGCTGACAGTGATTTTTATTTCCTGCATTTCATTTCTCTCTTGTGATGTGCAGAGCATTTTTGTCTGATTAAAAAATATATAAGATACCAAGTGCATGTATCTTTAATGCACTTTTTAAACTAGTCCTTAAACTTGCAAGTGCTTAGGAATACGCTTTACTTCAGGCATATGAACAGTCCTCTTCAGTTTCTATGGGACTCTTTATAGGCACAGAACACAGAACAAAGAACATGGGCATATGCTGTTTAGAGTCTCTAAGTATATACTGTGCTTTTTTAATATACATTTTAATACAAAGATATCAGTTTCATCACTGGGGGTCTTCTTATTCCCACCCTCTATTAGAATAGAAATAAATAATTAGTTTTAAAAGAGACTAAAATGGTTATTGATTTTTGGTGTATACCAAGGTCTGCTTGACTGAAAATTTTAATGAAAATCAATCTTCATGTTTTATACCCTTTGCAGAGTATTGTTTTGGGGAATAAAATATTGCATTGAAACAAGTTCTCTTTGGCACACAAAACACAAAAAAGATATTTCAAAAGTATCTACCTTCATACAAAAATGGCATAAGCTTTGCTCCAGTGTTATAGAGATTACCACTGTAAATTTCTTCAAATAATTTTTTAACAAACCTTACCAAGCTTCTTATAATAACCCACTCAAAAAAATCAGTTATACTATTTTATTTAAGACTTTTTTCCTGTTTTTTATGTGAAAATCTATGCAATTATCATTAATATTTAGGCACTTGGTACTGAGGGTATCAACCAAGCTTTTGCATCAAGTTCGATATTGCAAAGTCATTGATAATAGCATTCTACAGTTGATGTGCCACAAAACATTTCACGTTCTAAATACTAATACTGGCATGGACTACAAATTTTGTTTAATTCTACACTAAGCTATGAACATTATGAAACCAGGTTATTTGAAACTTTATTTGATAAACTTAGTGTCTTAAATATACTAGAAGAGAGAGAGAGAGAGAGAGAATAAATGTCAAAGTGTATAACACACATATCGTCATTGTGGTAATTGCCTCACTGTGTGGAAGTACGAAATTTAACTCCAGGGAATCCCTGGATAGACCTGTGAAACCCCTCAAAGGTATGCACAGGTTACAAATGAAAGGTTGCATCGCCCTTGCAGGAAATGCCAACTTGTTGTTAGGACTCATCACATAAATAAATGCAGGGAGATCACAAGCTCTTCATTATTTGCTGCAGGACTGCTGTATCTGTTCCATTTCTTTGAGCTACACTTTCAGAACTTCACAGTAGATGGGAGAAAAGATTTTTATGGATGTATGGTCTGTAACTCTAATGCTTGTTGTCGGCATTGTTGCCAAGGTTGAATTTATCAAACGTGCCAACTCAGAGAAACTCTGTCATCTTGGTATTGAGGAAAAAATTAGTGAGAACTGCACACTGTCACATAAAATTCTGTTATGTTTCTGTACTATTTTTATCTATGAATCTTCCACTTTTACATATATATTTTCAAGATGAGGTCATATACACACACCAGATGAATAGCAACAAAGGACAAGTTGAATTCTGGTAGAGTCAAAATATTCCCTCTTAATTACTTCTTTGGTGTCATTATAGCCAATTTAAACAGCATTGTATTAATGAGCTATTGGAGAGTGTATAAAGAGTTTGTGCTAAATCAGCTTAAACTCTGAGCTCTATTGCTCTGACAGGATGAGCTTGGGCAATAGTGCACAGAAGTCACCCACGCCAAGGGGCGAACCCTGTGCTCTCATCCTGTGTTCACTCCTAAGAGTAAGCCAATTCATTTGAACTGTAGACATGAGAAAGGCTGGCTGGGTTGGTTCTTAATACCTTTTAAATACTAGATGCTTTTTGTGGTTTCATATCAGTAAATGATGCCAAATTTTTCCAGGGAAAGAAGTCTGCTCTTTGTTTTATGTATTTTGAGAAATAGAGCATTGTTTAAATTTGTCTCTACTGAATTCTGCAGCAGAGCAGCAATTAAGTTTGTTCCTCTTATCTCTTTAGAAGTACGCATATGTGGCCCAGAAGAGGGAAAATAGGAAAAAGAAGAAATAGGTTACCATTTTTTAATCATTATTTTGAAGTTGCCTTTCACTTCTTCATATATGCAAAGAAAATCTCTTCAAGTGAGGAGACATACTTTTGCATATAAGCTCTCAGAAGCTTCTTGCAGAAATAAATGGTCCTCCAAACCCACAAACCTTTTAGTAGACTATCTGAATTACTTTTGCACTTCATGCAAATTGTGGCTGAAACTAGAAATGACCCTCAGAGACAGCACTGCAAATGATAGGAAGAACATTTGCAATACAGTGTCTAGGTTTATGTTTCTGAAGGACCTTGTAAAATTCTTCACTTCCTTGCCTGTGCTGTTTTGGTGGCCAGCAGAGCAGAGGTCATTTTGTTTGTTTTACCTCTCTCATGTCTTTTCTTTGCCAGACATGTGTCTGTAAGACACATCACAGTTCTTTAAAAACAAATTGTGTCATGTAGTAAAAAAAATCACTGTAAAAGCATTGTGTCAAAGGCTATTTCTGTTCCCAGCTGTTAAAATCCTAACACCACTTTGCTATTTTCTTTGCCTTTAGAGAGCTGCTGATCTTATATTAGCAAGTGAGTCAAACTTTACAATTGGAACAACTGATGAAATACAGTGAAATCAATAGTAACAGTGTTTAAATAAATATTGTGCTGAAAAGTAAATGTTACTATTTATGAATCAGGAAAGGTCACAGGCTATAGAAAGTAATGAACGCATTTATCTGAACCACTGTATCACAGTCAAACTGAAAGGTCTCTGATCAGTGAGTCATCCCTTAGCAAACGTTTCTTTCTTATATCGCCTATAATTGAAATTACTCGTATAGCCTGTGCCTTTGTTGTCAGTGTGTGAGTCGCTGAGGCATGGCTGTATGAGCCCCATCATATAGCCCTCAATCCTCTTTAATTCAAGTAGAGCCTTGTTTGATGATAAAACTATTGCAGCAGGGAACTATATTTAAACCTCAGTGACTCATTCATCTTATGCCTTTTTTTGGAGTCATTAGTGGGTCATATAACTGTATATATTTCATTCAAATTCCCATTATAGTCCCTACCTATAATTGTAGCTATTTTGCTCCAACTAATTCTCTTACCAGAACAGAATTCTGTCTGTAACCTACTGTAAGCAACCACCACCCCTCCACCCCCACTTTATTCTGTGGTCTGTTCTTTGACAGTTTTTGACAGAGTCTAATCTGAAATTTCCAGATTAGCAACATAGCACGTTACAGCAGTATTTGGCATGTGCTACTTGGAGCTATTGACTCATAAAGAAAGGTTTGGAGGAGGAGCATCAGTAATTCTACTGTTCTGTTGTAGTGAAACAACTGAATTTTTAATTGCATAAGCACCATATAGCCTACTCTTATCAGCTTAGTTTGTTTCTTTCTGTACTTGAAATAGACTTTCAGCAGTTGGAAAATTTCAAAAATTCTTTTGCTTTGCTGTTTCCATCCAGTAAAGAAGTTGCTATCTTTTTTACTTTTCCCTTTTGAATAGATATGAAAACTTAAGATACGTTTCAATATATAACACATCAGTTTACACAGAATCTTATCACACCAAAACATCTTTATGGACAAGCATCAGCAATGAGATCAGCTCTGCTTTGAAAACAGTTTTTGTTAGTTATCAGACTTTACAGAGTGATGTTACCAGCAGAAGTGTTGGTGATTATGTCATCTTTGTAGTTCAAGAATTATAAAAATCCCACCTGAAGTTGAAGGCAGAAAAGGATGAACATGGGATGGTGCTATACATATGGTTTTTTATGGAAAAGGTAGTTAACCAAAAATGAACAAACTGTTCACATCAGGAAACGAGCTCCACGCAGGATCCACATGCATCTGAGCATTGAAAACCGCAGATCCAGTGTAACTACGTGCACAGTGGCATCCAAAATCCTTGTTTTGTTTCTATACTTCCTAATAAAAATGGCAAAACATCTATACATAATCCTTTAAAAATCAGCATGTCGTCCCCCACCATCCTGAGGATTTCAGAGCCATTAGATGCCACTCTTACCACATGTTTGAACTAGAAAAGCTGGCATTCATTCTTTACTAGGAAAGTAGGAGATAATGATTAGACTTCTTCTAGCTAAAACAATTCCAAAGGTTGCTTAGGCATCTAGTCACTCTGGGGAACATGTCTCATTCTGTTATGAATAATTAGGAATTGAGAACACTTGATGAAGTGCTGGGACCTAGATAATAAATTGTGTTCCTCTTTACTCTGGAAAGGAATGAGTCAATCTAAGTATCCAAAGTCTCACCTAAGAGTCTATTTTGCTATTTCTGCCTTACAGACACCACATTTACTGCAAATTCTGTTACAAGGTTATTCAGGGAGAGGAAACCAAACCCCATTGTTTATGTAGCTTTGTGCTGACTCAAAGTCTAACTTTTGAGAAATCACGTTGAACATGAGAAATGGTTTTGCAGCAAAGAGGAAGACAATCAAGAGGCTATGTTTCTTCTCAAAACTGGCCAATATTTTAGAAGGATTCAATAACCCCCCAAAAGATAGCTTTGTGACAATGAATATATAATATTCCAATATTAAGTGAGACCCTGAAGTTGAGGATTTTGCCAAGAGGACAATTACAAATCTGTGAATTAACGCCTTTCAATTGATCTCTTTCAATTCTTCTCTGTCTGTGTGTACAATCCACAGGATGATGACAGCCCTTTCAGAGGTTCAGATCATTTCTCACAAGAGTTAGCGTAAGTATGAACAAGGCCAGATGTAACATGGGTGTTACATGTTACATGTTTAAATCTACTCCAAGTCCCACTGGAGTAGATTTAAAACTCTTTTTGTTATAAGCCTTAGTGTTTATCACACAGCAAATCAGAGGCTTCAGGGGCATGTGGCTTTTGACAATGCCCAGTGTATGTCCCTTGAGTTGCACCCCTGCAGACACTCACATTTCCACTAACAGGGGTTGGTGAAACCACAGCTGGGGTAATACTCAGTCCTGAGTAGAATCCAGAAATAAGGGACATAAATCCTGAGCACACTTGTAGAAAAATAAATCCCAGGTGAACTGAGGTGCCTCTGGAGCACCTGAGGCAGAGATGTGAGATTTTACAGGTACCTGTATAGGGAGTACTTCCAACCACTAACACTGGCATGTCTCTGCTAAAGATGTTGACAAGCACTCCCGATTCAGTGTCTTGGCAGTTCTCCAACACAATATGAGCTGGAAAACTTTCCCTACATACTCTATCAAAGCAGCCCAAGAGCTCCATGTAGGATTTTACTTTGGAGATGGGCATTTGCAAGTTCAATGTTGCAACATTGAGCTTCTAAGTCCTCTGATGCACATGTATTTGTGTATATCACAACGAATAACACCAGACATATCTGAGGCATGTTTGGAGGACTCATAGGAAAAAACCTTTTCAGCTGTTTTACATCCTAAATACCTGGAGCACAAGACCTCATAGTTACTCAAAGTTACTGAAAGTTCATACCTAAATTTAGAACTTCTTTTCATCCCTCCAAAAAACGGCCTCATTAGTATTTTCACTGTATAGATTTTTAAAACATCAGTTGGAAATCAATTAGTCTAGTCAAGCTGTTGCCTTCCCCAGACGCCAGACCTAATTCTTTATGCCTTCTCCCCTTAGGTACATTTTAACACTGTGTGCTACTGGACTGAATTGTGCTGAATACAAAAATGCTGAGGCATTTGCACATTTCATTAAGAACTTCTGAATAGAAGTATAGTTAAGGTTTTGGGGTGTTTTTTTGCATTGATTGTAACCTTCAGGAGAAAAAAAGCTGTTCTATTGCTAATGTCCTGAAACACAGCTTCCTTGTCAGGGGGTGGAGAGTGGGTGGGAAGAGGGACCTGTTTTTCTCGTGGTGGATTTTTTTTCAATTTTTAAGAGCATTAATGAACACTGCTGTATGATAACGCGGGCAAAAGGGAAGGCTATTTGTTCTGTTCATACAGGATGCCAAATAATGCGGAAGCACTAATGTTATTAATTGGTCTGTATGCCATCTGTTGGAAGGTGCTCTTGATTTTCACAATGGTCACTGCAATCAGCAGCCATGCAGCAAGAACAGTTACTCAGTTAAACACTCTGGGCAGAAATGGTTCACAAAAAAAAACCAAACAGTAAGTGCAGAGTTGTTCTACCTTTATTTCTTAAAGCCTGATTTTTTCTTAAAGTCTGCACACAATAGATGTGCATGTAGTAACAAATTAGGAGACTGATTCAAGCCCTCTTAAATGGAGTGATTTTACAGGATATCAAGCAGTGGCAAGACACAATGATCTGATGGTAGTCAGATTTGGCATACACTGCAATGTAAATCAGAACAGTAATACAAGCTTTAGGTTGTTGGTTTTTTTCCTTTAGGGGACATATGAAGTCTCACGATTAAGGTTTGTTGTTTGTCTGCTAAATTCAGAGCAGTACTTCTCAAGGAACCAGGACAGTGACACGTCAAGTTTAAATACTTTTATTCCAGCTTGTTCATATACATGTGAATCAGGAAAACAAAAAAGAGAAGGCACTTAATACAGAAGACTAATAATAATGTATTGCAGTATATGATATATTGAGTTAACTTAAGTATTGCACTTTTCAAGAGTGTAAATAGTGCTATTTTATTTATTTTGGCCTGCAGCACAATGTCTGTTCTAAAGCTTGTATGCTCACCCCTCACTTTAAAGCTGAGCTTGTACTTCACTTTAAAGCTGACACAACCAGTACAAAATTAAAATGGACAGCCTGATCAACAACATTCCCCACCCACATCATGCAAATCAATCAACCAGAACGACAAGAAAAGTGCTCAACGCTCCCTGAAGGCTCAATTCCGTATCTTTTAAGCTTCAATTAAAGCAGCTTTCTTCAATGCTCCATCTCAAATTCAAATGACACAGAACTTAAATGGACTCCTGTTGTACTTCAGGAAGTGGTAATTTTGAAAGAAACAAAATACATTTTACAGAAAATTAACATAGAGCCATGTTGTTTTTCTTGTGCAGCTATATTAAATATATGTGCTGAGTTGATTTAAATAAGATCCATTTAAATATGCTTTTCATGGTTAATTGGTAAATGTAAAACATTTGCAAATTTTAGATAAGGCGAAAATTATTTGACACTTCTTTCCTATGAATAATCCTTTTTTATATTAAAAAAGATATATCCTGGAGTGGGGAAATACTGTTATAGGTGAATGCAAGAAAATACTTGAGTTATAAAAATATGTCTCCCTCTTTCATAATTTACAATAATTACATATTACTAGTAAGAGGAAATCACTGAGTGGCCATAAGGAGAGGTAAAGGAATACCAAAATCATAATTTCAGATGTGTATCTGTGAGTGACAGAAAGCCCAATATTCATGTAAATACCTATTCACCCTACTACTGATCAGATAACCAAACAAGTATAAAAATGATTACTTGATTTTTTATACATGTACATATAGAGCAATTTCCCAGCAACATATTTTAATGCACTGATGTTTAAATGGTTGAGTTGATTGTATTTTCACTGTTTCCCTTAGAAATACATTTTTACACTCTGGTACAACTCTCACTATTTAAGTGCAATATTGTAGGTACATCCTCAGTGTCAATTTTTTCATTCACCATCCCACTCTGTTTAACCAATATTTCATGATACACATTTCAGAAATCACCATATAACATGACTTGCTTCATACATGCTTGTAAGTTAATGTAGGCACTTTTGAAAATGTCAGCCAAAGTGTGGGAGGAAGATAATATCCGTGGAGACTGTGCAAGCACATAAATTACTTCGGCCAGACAAGTTACTGTCTAACTGCTGGGAACGTTCACTGCCTGTGTATTCACAGTCCCAGTCTGTACTCACTTAAACTGGTGTTTTGTGATAATGAGAACATACTTTAATACACTTATAGTTTTTGGAAAGGTCACTGTTGGTTTATGTTTTTAAACGTCTTGTGAACTTGAGATAAGGACGGTTGTCAGAACTTTAGTGTCTCTGGAAGTGGAGAGAAGCTTACTTTGTGCTCACACATGCAGACCTATCTATAAGGCAGAGTGACCACAATGTCTAGAGCTCAGATTGCCAAATATTTTTCTTATAGAGATCCAGCTTCAGTTACAATTACTCCACAATTTAATTATTTGAGATGAAATGTACCATCCTGAGTTTCTGCTTTAAGCTGAACTGATAATTTAGTCTTTTCAAGAAGAGACAGAATTGCTAACTAAAACCAATCATACAAACTACCTATTTATAACTATCTACTGAGAAGCTATAGCATGTCCATGATTCTGACAGCAAGGAGTCTTTTGCTAACATGAAGGAATTCCTCTTAAATTTGGCTGATTAATTTCTGAAAATCTCTGTGTGTGCATATATATATGCACATATACACACACACATATATTTCATAGAATCGTAGAATGGTTTGGGTTGGAAGGAAACTTAAAGATCATCTAGTTCCAACCTTCCTGCCATGGACAGAGAAACCTTCCACTAGACCAGGTGGTTCAGAGCTCCATTCAACTTGGCCTTGAACACTTCCAGGGATGGGGTGTCAACAGATTCTCTGGGCAACCTGTTCCAAAGAATTTTTTCCTAATATTTAATCTTCCAGTTTGAAGCCATTCCCCTTTTTCCTGTCACTACTTACTCTTGAGAAAACAGTCTCTATCTATCTTGTAGGCTCCCTTTAATTACTGGAAAGCCACAATTTGATCACCCCAAAGCCTTCTCTTTTTCAGGCTGAACAAAGCCAATTCTCTCAGCCTTTCCTCACAGGAGAGATGCTCCATTCCTATAATCAGCTTGGTGGCCCTCCTCTGGACTTGCTCCAGCAGGTAATGTATTTCATATGCTGGGGACCCCAGAGCTGGATGCCAGTACTCTAGGTAGGGTCTCACCAGAGCAGAGTAGAGAGGCGGAATCACCTCCCTTGACCTGCTGGCCACGCTGCTTTTGATATTCACTCAGTAGAGGCTTGCTGGTCTTGACAACAGAAGCCTAAAGCATTTCCCCTCCACAGGTCATACAAACTACAGACATGGACTGATAAGAGGCTTCAAGAAGTCATTTTTTTCTTTACTCCTCTCTAATAAAGGATCAGTCCTTCACTAGAGAGCTGCAGTTAACACACAGTGAAAGAGGTTCTGCCATTTGCCTAGATAGCTTGGTTTATATCTGAAAGATTTGTTCTATCATATAACTGTAACCTTTGCTTTGGAAGAAGCACTTTGCACTTCATCACAGCCATGGGGAATGATGTACCTGACTAAAGACAGCTGACTTGTGCCCATCCCCAGTCTGTTCAAATCTTTGAATTTTCCCCATTAGAGTTGTTTGTTAAAGCAACTGTTCATATTTCCTTCCTCTAGGTTGTCCAAAACTGAATACCAAGTAAAACAGAATCATTTTATACCTCTCTTAAAACATGCTCTGTGCTTTACCTCCACCTAAGTCACAGTCCAGCAGTGATCAAGATGTTTTCCCACTAATCTTTCCCTGGCTACTAACGCTGACAAAAGAAAACCAGTCTAAGCTGTGAAATCAGACTGTGGTTTCATGAACTTGCTAATGGAGAGCATAAGCCAGCTATGCTACTCAGGTAAGCAGCCTTCTCTTCTCCCTCAGCTTTTCACAGTGGCACACTTTCCCTCATACCACTACAAGTTAACCTAACTGTAGAACTCATCTATGTTAAAAGTAACACTACCCATAGGTTTTTTTCCTCATCTAGTTTTAATTGGTACCTGATCCCTGGCTAGGCAGCTGCACAAACTGCACCTTCCTTTTCAGAGCAAACTGAGCAGAGGTTTAGGTTATGGAGGGGTTTTTGTTTGTTTGTTTGTTTTTAATTTAAAGATGTGCTCAGAGATGTGAATAAACACATTCAGGAACTTAGTTGAAAAACTGCATCTTAGATGTCTTCAGCTGGATACTGAGCATGACAAAAGTAGCTATCCAGTCCGTAGGTGTTAACATGTGCAGTGAAGAGTAAAGGCAGATGTTGAGACAAGCAGTGAATGGGAGAAAATCCTGCAAAAAATTTGTGTGTTACTGTCATTGCAGAAAATAATAATACTCAGCCACAAAAGGTGAAAATAACAGGCACAAGCTTCATCCTGTTGGTTTTTTAGGGTTGGATAGGGATTTTTTTTTCAGAGGAGAATTGTGTTTTTTCTTTTTAACTTAAGGCCGTTATTCTCATTGAATTAGTATTTTGTCCACGTTTTTGATAGTGTGATAGAGAAATGACTTGCAGGAAATGAATTCATATTTATCTAATTCAGCGCAACTTTAACACGTAGGTGATTTTTAAGAACATTCACATACAGAAGTGTTTGTTACTATCTGGTATCACATTTGGAGGAACAGACCATCTATTGGCGAAAGAAATGCACCAGTGCTCCTATGGTATCCTGTGTGTGGCAATCGTAGGTGTTTTTAATTCCCTGCTCTTAATCACTATAGGATTCTGCGCCTTTCCATATAACCAAGGAATTTGGGAAAGTGCTTTCCAAAAACAGGATTTCAGAGTTGAAAGTAACTGTGTACAACAGAAAGCTGTTCCCTTTAAATCTGCAACTCCCAGTCAAAAGTGAGGGATACTCTTCTTCACTGGTATGACTGATAGTACTTGATACAATAGGTAATAGTTTTATCGTATGCGAAGACTGGGATTACGCATTTCCTTCAAGATCCAGCAGTAGAATTTCTGATGTTTGTAATGAAAGGGTTGTCTGCCACACAGATTTGGTCCTACTGGAAATATAGGAATTGTACAACCAAATCAAACGCCTAATACTCTCGTACTTAACCTGTAAAAGTCATCAGGCCCTGACTATCAGTAATTGGAAAAGATTGGCTATCACACCTCTAAATTAATGCTCCTGCAGAATTACATTGGACCATGTGAAGGGCAAGATGCAGTAACATTTAATATGAGGAGCAGCACCTTGGCCCTTGGCCATGGGTTAACTCTGTGTATCTGTTATGAGGCATGTTTTACTGCATTCCCTCTAAAGGAAGAAGTGATGACTATTGCTTACGAAGTATTTTGTTTTGAAAATGTAGAGTATCGGTTTAAAGAAAGTTTAACTTCCTTCCATGGTATACAAATTGTTGTATGAGCCTAATCCTCATTAATTAGGAGAGGTTCTGATGCAAACACACTGACCTAATGGGCTGATTCAGGATGGCAGTGGTAGTGCTTTGCTATGAGCTCCTATCGTTCCAGTTAAATAAGCTCACACTCTGGAGGAAAGTTATAGAAATAACCAGTGAACTTATTCCCATTTTGACTCTCAGAAACAGTTAACTAGAATGAAGACTATCAACTTTTAATATTTCATTAGGATTTAAATGTGCAGAAGATGAAGTCTATGTACCTTAAATAAATGAAGAAAGATTAGATTTTAGATGGCTCCCTCAAACTAGTCTTTGGGATAGATCGCTTTTCAGGGTAGATATTACTGAAAATGAGCATAAGACAGAACTGTCCAGACAAACCTGCAGGAAATCAGCTGTGCTGAGCAACATTGGCACCTGTGCATTGTCCCTGGTGGAAAAACATGACAACTGTGCTACTCCCAGTACTCAAATTTAGATAGGCAGTACTGTGTAGACATGCACAAACTGGCTCCCATTCTCCTGCCTTCACTAGAGCTGCTGCCTTCAAAAGTTGCTTTCCCCAAGCTAGCCAACAACGTGGCATACAGAGGAATGGTTCAGTAGAGGAGCAGTAAAGATCAAGCAGATGGTAAGAGCTAAGATGCATTTTGGGAAGCCCCATCTTCACTGCAGGTATATTTATACTATTTAATGTAATATTTAGGGACAGAGGTCCTTAAATTAAACTTGGACAGGTAATTTGGAATTTGAAACAACATAGCTATGCCAAGGAATTGTCTGATATGCTTTTCTCTGGCCTACTTCGGTGGGTTTTTTTTGAATCTGTGCCTCTTGCAGAGACCTCTCCCTGCTCCCACCCCTGCATTTGTGTTAGCAGAGACGGCGGAGGGCAGGGACCAAAACAGATCAGGAAAACACCATCCAAGCTTCACACGAGTTTGGAGAGTTTTTCTGTATGCTTTTACCCGGACTGTTTCAGTGGTCCCATTTACAGGTCGCATTAGCACAACTGTGCCACAAGGGTAGGAATAAGCATCTGGAAATGTCTTTAACCGGCTTTGCCGCTGGAAAAAGCATTGCTTGGCCATTGAGGTATCCCGCTTCAGCTAATTAGCTCTGCTGAAAGGCTCAGCTAATTAGCATGGGTGTAGAGTTGCTCTGACACAGTTACTCCTCTTGCAAGACCTGACCTAATCCCGCCGCACGGCGCTGAAGCACTAGTACCCTGTGAGGAGGGAAGCAGGAGGCACGACGTGCATCCCCATGCCTTGGGGACCTCAGCCTCGGCCTCGCCGGCGCTCAGACCTACCCAGCTCCCTTCAGGAGGAGCGAGCGGGCGGGCTGTGCCATAAATTCCTCCTGGCTGTGGTGACACTTGGCATCTCTCTGCGTCGTCCCCGTTACTAAGCCCGACCATAGCACGACTGGTCACCCCCTTCCTCGTTCCCTCGCGGAGTCCGTCGGGCGGTGAAGGCAGGCTGTGCCAAGCTCGTGCCAGCCTCTGGAGCCGGGCACAAGAACCCCTCGTGCCCCGCTACCAGCGGGCACAGCCCGGGAATAGCTGCGGGCAGGGACCAGGCGGGAGCGGGTTCGCCACGGCCGTGCGGGGACAGGTGGCCGCGGGGCGAGGAAAGGGGGTGAGGGAACAACCCCAGCCCCGCCGCCCGGTGGGACCCCGCTTCCGTTCTCCTTTAAGGAAGCGGTGGAAATTGCCGAAGGGATGCGAGTGGAGGCGAAGCGGGGAGCAGCGCCGGGGGCAGGGACGGCGGCGGGGCCCGGCCCGTCGCTCCCTCCGCGAGGGGGCGAGCGCGGGCGGGCGGGCTGGCGCTCTCCCCGCCGGCCGCCCCCGCCCCGCCACACCCCGCCCCGCCGCGCCCCGCCCGCCCAGCTCAGGCGCAGGAGCCGGAGCCAGCGGCTGGAGTGGGATTGGGATCGGCTCTGTAGTCCGGCGCTCCGCACCTGCTCTCCTCGGTCCGCACGGTGGCGGCGGCCGCGACGGCCGTGACGGCCTTCTGCGCCCCCTGGGGCAGCGGGGCGGCGGCGGCGGCGGCGCGGGGCGGCGCGGCAGGTACCGGGCCAGGCGGCGGCAGCGGCAGCGGCAGCGGCGCGGGGCACGGGGAAAAGTTGGCGCCGCCGGGGCGCCTCGGGGAGGCGGGGGCGCTGGTGCCGCCGGGGCCGCCCCCGCGCCTCCCTCCTCCTCCTCCTCCTGCTCTTCGGCCGGGCGGGCAGCTGGCCCCGCGGCGGTGCCTGGGCAGTCCCGGGGGAGAGCGGGGGCGAGCGCAGCTCCCGGCGGCTGGCGGGGCTGGGGCGGGGGAAAGCGAGCGGGAAGGTGCGCGGCGGTGCCGGGCTGGGTGTCAGCCTGCAGCGCGCCGAGCCGAGCCGTGCCGAGCCGTGCCGAGCCGTGCCGAGCCGTGCCGAGCCGTGCCGAGCCGTGCCGAGCCGTGCCGTGCCGGCGCCTCGGGGCGCGGCGCTGCTCCGCACCGCGTTGTCCCTCCGTGTTCTGTTCCCCTCCGCGCTTCGTGTGCTGGGCGTCGGGCACCGTCGGGCCTCGGGGGAGGGGAGAGGAGAGGGACGGTCCTGTCCCATCTCCGTTAAACCCTGCACTTGCCTTCGCTGGCTGCTACTGTAGGGCGAGTTCGGTACCTTCCCTCGGACAACCTTTTTTTTCCCCGCAAATCGGAGGGGAACCTGGTGTCGGAGCACCTGGATTGAGAGTTTTTTCGAGCCCGTCCGAGCACCGAGTGCCTCGGGCGGGTTTCGGAGCGGAGCGCTGCGGGCGCAGAGCGCCCCTGCCCATGCCTGGACGGACGGGGTCTGCCGAGAGACCAGAAGCCAATAGCTCGGAGCTAACTAGTCTGTGGCACACTATCAGCAGCTGCCTCACCACAAAGGCTGCCGGGGCTCCACAGCGGTTACTTTTCAGCATTTCTGGTGCCTAGTGGAGATACATTATATAGTGGAGATTTTTGTATCTGTAATAGATCTAAATTATATGTAATGTATCCATATATGTGAAGTGTGACAACTAGTTGCTTATTGATGGTGTGGAGCAGATGGAGCAGCAGTAAAATATGATACTTCTTTTAATATAAAATTCCCATTCATCTTGCAACATTTCCCGTTTCCTCTCTTGACTGAGACCATCTGAAGTAATTAGTCAGTCTCTCCTTCTGTTTCTCCTTGCTTTCGTCTCTTTTAAAGATACAGTTGTGTTTTTTTTAGTTTTTTCTCCTAGGATGGTTGCTTCCCTTGTGGCTCTACAGCCTGTCTCTTAAACTGCTCCTGCTCTAGTACCTCTGTAACAGAAATCAGAACAAATTAGTGCCTTGATACTATTAAATATTTGTTCTGCTACTTTGATAAACCAAAACTGAATTTTTAGTTGTAATATGTATATATTGCTCAAGTCCTAATTTTGCATAATATTACACTGAAAGATTATTTATATAAAGTGTATTTAGATGTTTGGAATACTTACCTAGCTTTGGAGAGGAGCTGCACTTTCACTTCTTTTTTATATCAATTTATCTGAAACTAATGTGTACAAGAAACAAATTGTCCCTATTACCTGGACGGGTTTGATAATAAGGCAATCTGTTAACAAACAGGACTGTGGGGAAGAAAGGTCTGCTTAACTACCACAGCTGGATAAACTTGCTAATGAAATACAAATGCTAAAGTTTTATGATGCTGACATTCTCTGGCCCTGTCTTGTGGCAAAAATGTTTTAATAGGTTGGTGACGAATACTGAGTACATTTTTGTTTTCTAGTTCATAAGAAAAAATGTCATATTTCACACAGTTCTAAGGACACTTAACAGAACAACTCATTTGAAGAACGAACTTGTGATAAGATTGATTTTGTTTCATTAAACACTCTAATATTTCTGGCAGTAGATTCCTGGAAGAACTCTTAACACTTGTCATATCTCTTGTGATTTATTAAGCATTTCTAATGTGTCCATGATCACCTTTTTTTTTGCACATCTAAGACTGGGGCAGTTAGTTCATGATTTCAGAACATAGGTTTGGGTAATATTGCAGTGACATGTTGTACTGCACAATACTTAGTTCTGTACATCCATGCTTCCAAAATACTACTAGTACAAAGTAAGACACTGATAAAACTATAGTTAAGTGAACTTTCTCAATATGCTGTTAAATTGCAAAGCTCTGTGATTGCTTCTTAATTTATCAATTTGTATTATTGATGTAGTATGCTTAATACAGTAAATAATAACAAAAAAGCTAGTGGTAGTAACATCACCTTCTTGCAAATGTTCATGACTTATCCCATGATAAATCCTGTTTTCACCCAATCCTTGAATTGAATTTCATTCACTCCAACTCTAAAATATAAACTAATTTCTTAAGATCCTGGGTGGACCTTTTTTAATAGTAGTATTGTAGCAGAGATGGTTTTCCATACTTTTCTAAACTGTGACCTACTTTTTGTACTGATGGGTAAAGGATAGCTTTACATAGACACTGAGAGAGTAACCTTACATAGGCACAACACCAAAAGTGTTGAGCACTGAAGTCATTAATGTTAAATTCTCCAAGGTGGACTAAATGCGGGTACAGTGAGCAGTTCCTCTATTTTGTCACTTTGTGTGTTCACAAGTAATATTTGTCATGCTGGCATCTAGGCATAGGGATAATTGTTCATTAAAAATTAATCAGTTAAAAGTAAACTGTAGTTAATTGGTGATGAGGACCATAGTTACCAATCACATTGTTTTAGGTATGGCAAATGTTCATTGTAAGTTCTATAGAAACCTTGTGGTGTGGGTTTGATTTTGTTCATTTTTTGAATGAGAATCATGTTCCATAATCTTAATAACTAAACCTGAGAACTGGTTTCTGTCAGAGGCAACCCTGTGTAGTCATCTACTGAAACGTTTGCACTAAAGCGGAAAAGTGCAAGAGCAACATTTTTCAGTTGTTTTCCCAAAACCATAGTATGCATATACTAAGCAAAATTATTTATTTCACTTTCTCTTTGTATTAGTTTGTGTTAGTCTGCAGTATTTGTTTCTCTTATCTTCTCGCTACATATGTGTAGCAGTGCAGTATATATTTTTTTCTATGGTGTTGAGTGCATGATAGTCAGGAAGAGGGATTTGGCACAACATTGATGAGCACTAGTGAATCCAGCTTGCAGGTGTCTGTCTTGGGGTAAGAACCCCTAGCTCTGATGCTTAGGCTCCCAGAGAATTGGGTACCTTGGGCTAGAGCATGGGATGACTCAGTTGAATAGAAATCTATTAACAAGTAATTCCAGGCTAGGGAAGTGTCAATATCAGCTAAAAACTGCCTGCATTTCTGTTTTGGAGTTGGATTCTTTTCATGAGTTATAGTGTTTTCTTGTTATCAAGGCCTGAAAATCAGAAGGTATGTATCGTCTTATCTCATGACAAGTGTGAATTAATGGGAGGTAAACTATCCTTCTGTCGAGGTGTTTACTGAGAGGAAAGAGCAGGCATACAGGCAGCTGGAGTAGAGTAACAAATGTGCTGCAAGTTTCATCCTGACTTACCTTGGGATAATTTATTCTAATCTCCCCATGCCCTAAGATACTATTGCCTTCAATCAGCATGTACTGAACCTCACCGAGTTCTTATTTCTATTATTAGCATTGTAATATGAAACTTAGTCACGTGGCCAGTGTGGGACTTTGTGTTCCTTCTCCTTCTTTTCATATCCCTGCAAAGAAAATACTTCATGAAATGCTACGAAATCAGATAGTATAGAAAACACTCTCTAATGGATTGCTTTATAAAGCTTTTCTTGGTCCTAATTTTTCTTCCCATTGAGAAACTCCATTCACAATCTTGAAAAACCTTCTCCCTAAGGAAAACACTGATACTTCTGTACATAATTCAGTTTCTTGAGCTGTGCTGAAATCACAATGATACTAAAGTCTGGTTATGCCTGTCTGCTAGATTTTTGTTTACATTTCTAAACTTGAGTAATGGCAACAAAGGTTTCCCATCTCCTGGGACAGAAAGAATCAAGAGACTTCAAAACCTTGTAGGTTCTTGGTGCATTGCTGTACTGTTTCTTGTTCATCTGGTGAGTTCCACATGCTCTTGGCTTGCAAGTTAGAGATGTGAAAGCAAAATATGGACTCTGGGCATACATTTGGAATACAGATTATCCATCTGGTACTCCTCAGCAAGACGTGAAGTATTTTTTAATCAGTTTCCAGGAAAAAATTGAAGAAGATAAAGCAGAAAAGTATCTGCCTTTTCACTGATCTCAGAGTTCCTCTGGCTTTGACTGGCACGCTTCCATGGTTCTAGGGCCTTCTTGTCTCGCATTGTCTTACTATCTCATCTCAGCACATGTCTTCATCCAATAACAACACCTCTCCTTTTAATAAATATAGTTCTTCTTTCCAAGAATCTTCACCATTGGTTTAACAGAAGAGTATATCACTGTGTAAGGGATGTGGTGGATCTCTGCAGGCTGGAGGCCCCTTTGTCTGAACCAGCACATTATCCTAATTGCGTTTTTAAAATGAAAATGATTTGGAGTCGGCTAATCTGATGGATTTCTCTGACTAGGTTCCCTCTGTTCAACTTTTGCAAATGTCTGTGCCATATGAAGATTACAGAACGTTACACAAGTAAAGCAGTTCTACAAAGAGAACAGAAATCACAGAAACAGTGAAGTTAGCACATGCTACAGGCCTGTGTTAATCTGCCATCTTGGCTGTAATTTCATCAGTTCCCTCTCTTGGCAAGTTTAGGTTTGATACAAGCACAGCAACATATGTTAAGGGGAGAGAGAGAGGGGGGGGGAGTGTCCCAAGCTTTGAATTATGACTAAAAACCCTGCTGAGGAAACTGTGTTTGTCAGAATTTAGAACTGAGAGGAGCTCTTCAAGATAAGCGATCTTAATATGTTTTCTAGCAGAAGGTAATGGGGCTTTCTGAAAGGTGACGTTTTGCCAAAAGTGTAACAGGTACTTCTACTTGCATCACAGAGTAGATGCAGTAGATATAACCGAGGTAATATGTTGCACACTTGCTTGTATTGACCAATTCAATTAGTATAATTCAAGAGGTAATGCATTAACCCTTGTAACAGCCCCCTACTCTTTGTCAACAACTAGCTTTCATCTTACTGATTTGATCTAGTGGTCTGTGCACTCTGAAATTGGTTAAATAATTATTCTTAATCAATACTGTATAGTAATAAGGTAGTAATTTAACAGTCATAGGGTTCTCTTGTTTTTAGAATTTTACCACTAACCTTTAGTAATGTTGCTCATAGAAATTCATGAAAAAAATGAAGCAAAAGCCAATCCGGAATTCAAACCTATACATGTGTGTTATCATAGTGGGTGGTAAAATTTTACAAGGGATTCAAGAGATTTTTCGTTATTCAAGGTGAAAATAAAATCAGTGTGTTTTTAAATCCTCTGCAAGAAGAAAACCTGAATGTGCAGAAAGTGATTTCAACTCTACTTTGTTCTTCTATTGTAATGTAATATAAAACTAATTGTGTACTCTTCCAGTTCACTGAAAAATGCCAGTAGTACTAACCAAGGTGTGGGCCTCAACAATATGTTTTAAAGACCAAATAAAACTTGCCATGTGCACAAACTAAAACTGCCTTATAAGATTTTGTATTTTAAGAACAAAAAAGCTCATTTTCTTTCTAAGTAATTTATCATTTACATTATTAAGGAGATCTTTTTTTTCTTTTTTAACCTAAACAAGACTTTAAAAAGTAGCTTAAGAGAGAGAGCAGCTGTAAGCAGCTGAAATCAACAGTGAAGTATTTCACTACTAAGTCAAATGCTGTTTTGTTTGTACTTTAAAGTGTGAAAGTAGTTAAGATTTGACATCTTGTTCATTGATTTCCTGCTGCCCTCTCCCTCCACCCCCAGACAGATTTTAATCTGATGCATGTAGTGTTATGGAAAGCAAGTGGTTCATAACACCAAACTGCGATGAGTAACCATGGCTATTTCCCTAGCAAGTTACATGATACAGTTACACTCCGAGGAATGACGCATTTTATGAATCAAAGCTGGGAGCCCGAGCTGTGACTTGTATACATGTGGGATTTCGTACTGTAGTGTTGTTCTTTTGTTGTTTTGCCTACAGTGTTGTGAATATGGATCCTATTGTTCAGCAAGGGTGTTCCCCAGGGATTGGTCTGAGTATGCAGAGGTCTGATCTCTGCTCTTTCACTCAGTTTTGGTGCGTTCTTTTTTAAAGCTTAAGATTTTTGTCCAAGGTATTGGATGTATGTGCAGTTGACTGCTCTTTCTGTGTTTTTATCAGTAAAAATGCTTTTGCTGCTTTTTGTGATTTTACTTTTTTTTTTTTTTTCATGTTCTTGCGTAGATAGAGAGGGACTGCACTCCTGGCGGAGGCACAGGTTTTGATTATTGGCAAATGTGGACGTGTACCTGAAGTTAAGCATGTGCAAGATTTTTTTGATTGCTGTGGTTGCTTCACTGCTAGTTGTTTATCTTAAGAATATAACTTCTTGAATGTGTTGCTGATACTCTAAATAACGCATTAAAAATCTCTAGCCTGTAGATAAAGCAGATTGTACTTTGGTCAAGTTGAAGATCAGCTAGTGCATGTTAAAGTACAGCTTGCCTTATCTTCACATTGTTATTTCAGAATATGTCAGTCCATGTTTATTACAGGAAAGAAAGGCATCTTTGAGCAACCTAGTGAGCACAAGTTATCCTGATTGGCTTTCAGAGGTTGTTATCGAATGGGATTATTTCTAATTTTTGCACATTATTCTATCCATATGTATATATCAGTATATCAGTAAAGCACTTTGGAAACTCATTTAAACAAAATTCATCCAAACCCCTGGCCTAACTGCATGCATTAAGCTCATAATTATGGTATAGCTCAAATTTTATCATGTCCCTGGTGTCTTATTTTTAGGTTCAGTGTGTCAATGGATTGTGTTACTTGTCAGAAAACTTTAAGGAGATAAAATTATTAAACTCTGATAGTTTCCTCTTTCATGTCGCACCATCTAGACTACTGTTGTTTGATTAAGGTTTCCACCCTTGCCTATGCCTGACTCAATTTTCAGTCTTGATTCTCTCCATTCATGAATTAGTGCAGTTATTTATTAGGACCATCACCATGAGTGATAGGGTAAGCCCAGGTGCAGTTTTGGTCTCTGTTCTGCCCACTGCCACTTTCAGCTATGACTTTGTCAGATACCTAAAAGAGATGTTACAATTTTCACTTGATAGGAACTCATTGGTGAACTTTATTTTGGGTAGAGCATAAGCTACTCTCAGAATCATCTTGTTCTGTTAATAGTCACTTAAAAAAGAGATCATGTCTTTTGGGAATATTTTACGTAAAGATCCTAATTTTTTAATGATCATAAACCTTTCTGTCTTCACAGTGTGATTCTGTAATTATAATTTATTTTGCATGTGTCTGAAAAAGTCATTAAGAATTTAATCGTGCTATGAGTTTGACTACCTAGTTAAACTTAAATTGTCCATGTATTTAGTAAAACCACTTTAAAAACACAATAGTAGAACAAGACAGGAGTAGCTGCTCATCAAAGTATACAGCATTTGATGGCTTTTTCTTAAAATGTTGAAAGCCAGTGACACAATTACAAATATTTGTTTACACTTTATAATTGGGGAGAATGGTTGGGGGGAATCAATATGTACAGGCAATTTGAGGTATCATTGAGAAAAATCAAATTTTTAAATATTGGGCAACTCTTAATCTGTCAAAATACTTGTGATACGGTACTTTGAGTATATCAAATTAGCAGTGGATTTTAATAAGATTGTACGTAAGTACAGGGTTTTATATCTCCAGCCATGATGGAGGGTTTTTATTCTTCTTGCTTTCAGATTTGTTTGACTTTAGCAAGCCAGTAGTTCTTTGAAGTAGTTGCCAGAAAGTTTCACAAGCTGTGGGAATTTCTGTGGGACCATACCAGTCAGGGAACACTACTGATGTGGCAAGAAACCAAAATTCCCTGACATATTTCAGCATATGCTCTTGTAGTAAAGCTGAACTCCCAGCAGTACTCTTGTAGTAAAGCAACTGTCTTAATTGTAGCTTTCCATTCATTAAATTAAATGGTTTTTTAAAGTTTATTCTCCAGCTTTGGTTATGTGTGCTTCCTATTCATATTGAAAATGCACACCTGGAGAAAAAGATAACCATCTGAAGGAAGCTGGTGATTTGGCACTTGGGAGCTGAAAGGTTTCTGGGATTAAGGGTAACACAGTGGTTTTTTGGTAACTAGGGAGTGATACAGTGTTTAATAATGGGAAAGGTTGTGGATTGGTTATGTTTTGGTTTTTTTTTAATCTTATGACTTTTCTGAGCAAATATGACTTTATTGTTTTTCAGATAAATATTTAATCTTTCAATTCATTCATGCCCTGATATGTGTTACCTTTGGTCAAATAACTGATGGAGTATGTGCATGTCCTGTTACTATTCAATTACAGGGCACTGAATTGACCAACAGCATTATGCTTCTAACCAGTGCACTGTGTGTATCAAGTAGTAGCTCCTTGAAGTGAATTGGGGGCATCATACTTTTGTTGCAGCTGGTTGCATAGGCTTGCAACATCACAGTTAGTTACTTCTCCTTGTCAGTATGAACCCAACACAATTACACAGTTGTTTAAAATATGTGGTAAACTGGGTAAACCTTGTTTATTACATGCTAATATGTATTGCCACTGAGCTAGTGGTACACTTGTTTTTACAGTAAGTACCCTTATCCAACTATATTTAGTTTCTAAATAAATTTATCTGACTTGCGAACCATCAAAGGCTTTTGGTAATCAAGCAGTGATGCAGTGAAATATGGAGCTGGGCATATTCAGAACAGACCTACTAATTCCTAGATATTAGAAGATTTTTTTTTCACCGAGAGCATTGTCAAGCTTTGGAACAGGCTGTCCAGGGCCACATCCCTAGAGGTATTTAAAAAATGTGTAGATCTGGCGCTGAGGGACATGGTCTAGTGGTGGACTTTTCAGTGGTGGATTAATGGTTGAACTCAATGATCTTAGTGGTCTTTTGCAATCTAGATAATTCTATGATCCTAATAAAGGTAATTCATCACTAGAATAACTTGCTATTATTTGTGTTGACTTTTTGATTCTGCAGACATGATATAAAAAATGTTTCTTAAAAACAACCCTCTGTCTTTTCTGAAGCAAAAGGGTTGTATATGAGTTGTGATTGTTTTATATAGGAAACCAATCTTACTCATAATGTATTACCCGTTTTGTTTAGCTTAGGAAGGAGGACTCTGACCCTTTATTAAAAGGAGTTTTGAAGGATAATATACTTTTCCAACAGAATCTACAGAGAGTAGTTAATGAATTGAACTGTGGTCTTAAAAGTGAGCCTCTAGAATCTGATGTGTTGAGGTTTAAAGTTAGCTCTGCCATCGAGTACTCTCAAGAGAGGGAGATTTTGTTACTATTATCAGTTAACTGTTACTTGTTAACCAGTGTGGGCTGTTAGACCGACTTGGAGTAGTGTCATGTTGAGTGCTACGATCATCTTTGGTTGGTTGTTTTTTGTTTGGTGTTTTTTTTTTGTTTGTTTGGTTGTTTTCATTTTTGTTGTTTTTTTTTTTCTGATTACCCAGGAAGTAAATCTTTCCCTGTGCAAAACAACTGGCTTAAAATTTCTCTCTTGGGTGTCAAAGCAAGCAAAGACAATTATAAGCTGTGGAAAATGGGTAGGAAGAAAATAAATCTGAGTGTTGCTTGGTCTACCAAGAGTCCAACACTGTAGCTTTATTTTTTGTCCCGTGTTTGTCCCTCTGCCTTCTGTTTCCTAGATATTTATAAACAGAACACATTAATATAAACACAAGACATTAACATAAACACCAAATTTGATATAATCTCCTCTGCTGCTTATCACAGAATCATTGAATGGTTTGGATTGGAAGGGATGTTAAAGAACATGGAGCTCCAACCCCTGTGCTGTGGGCAGGGACACCTTCCATTAGACCAGGTTGCTCAAAGCTCCGTCCAACATGGCCTTGAGCACTTTCAGGAGTGCAACATCCACAACTTCTTAGGTCAACCTATGCCACTGGTGCCTCATCACCCTCACAATAAAGAATATTGTCCTAATATCTAATCTGAATCTACCCTCTCCCAGCTTAAAGCCATTCCTCCTTGTCCTGTCACTACATGCTCTTATAAAAAGTCTCTCTCCATCTTTCTTGTAGACCCCCTTTAGGGACTAAAGAGCTTAGTTTATTTAATTAAGTAGAATTACTTTTAAGCCCAAGATAACATGCTTATCCTTATAACTTTCTCTGCAAAATTGAATTGTAGGCCTAATGTTGCAGAAGGTCTGATGGAAGTGTTCCCAGAGGTGTCACCTCAGTTGTGTGGATGGTCACAGCACTGGATCAGTCCTGTGCGTGTCAATATCCTCAGCTGCCACGTGCACTCACCCAGAATTGTGTAATGGCCTCTCTTGCTTAGAGATGGCTCTCAGCCCACTCCTTGAAGCACATTTACTTTCTTCTTCTGGCACTGAGGAGAAAAACTGGCTTTACAACCATTTATATGCTGTAAGGCAAAGTTGAACTCTTAACGTGGGTAATAAAAAAAGCCTGTTTTACTGGATTGATTAGCTGGCAACTTCAAGGCAATTTGCAAACGTACCTCTCACCAGCAGATAAGGTCAGACAGTGTGAGAAGCCTGGCTTTATTAGTGTCCTTCATTTCCATCCACTGAGATCCCTTTTGGCACTGATGTGTGACAAGTAAACGAGGTGCAAATTTCTGTTACTTCCATGCTTTGATGTGCTGTCAGGTGATCTGAAACAACATTGGATCAAATGAACACTCAACCGCTGAGTTTTGTTGTCTGAAGAGTGTGCTGATTGTCCATCCCTGCACCGGTAATGTCAGATTCTGTTGTTTAGTTTCAACACATTTTATATGTATAATGCCTTAACGACCTTAAGCTGTGAAGTATGTAAAAACGCTAGTGCCTGCCCTAAGGATAGGGCTTCTGTGAGAAGCTGAGCAAGTGTATATATTGCTTTGCCCACAGCGTAGTGAGTGAGCAGGTGCTTGACTTACGTGCCTCAGTCTACATCCTCTGTGTGATGGCTGGGCAAAACAAGAGAGGGGACTGGCAGTACGGAGGAATGTGTGGGACTCACAGAGGCTTGGGATCTGGGAGAAGAGGGGAAGGGCTCAGGCTTGGAGAGGTGGCAGCCTAGAATCCTAAGAGATGAGAGTAGTAGTACGTGCATGATCAGAGACATCCTGGGATGCCTGTGTGACTGAGTAGGACAGTGGATGATGCCAGAGGTACCCACCAAAAGGGGCTGCTGAAAGATTACCAAGTTATTCAGTACTAAATATTGAACTTAAGTAGTTACATCTACTATAAGCTGTAGTTACTTGAAATGTGTATTCTGCAGACATTACTCTCTATTATTCTGCTTTTATTTAGAGGCGGCTTATGTTGATTAATTTCTTTTTCATTTTTTTTTTTTGTGGTTTGGGGGTTGTTTTGTTTTGTTGTTTTTTTTTTAATTAAGTGCCTGCATATCAGGGAAAGAATGGTCTTTGCCTTGAGAACTATTAAGATCTGGAGTAGATTGCCTAGAGAAGTGGTGAAGTCTTTCTTGCTGGAAGTATTCAGGGTTTGACCCAATGGGACCTTGGAAAATCTATTTTAAAGTCCTACTTTCAAGAACAGTTATACTAGATGATCTCCAGAGGTCCCTTTCAACCTAGATTTTTCTATGATTCTGTGATCTAGGTCATATATAGCCATGTTTTTTTCTAAAATATTGGTAATATCATAATGAAAATTATATTAATCTAGTTAAAATAAAATATATTTTTTCTTTTGAAAATGAATGTGAAAAATAAGTTAGTCCACCAATGCAATAATATTACCAACACACAATGATAGCCTCATTAATGGAGTTTACATTATTGTTCTATATTAGAGAAATAGCTATAATACTGATACTCAGTTATTTTTATTTATATAATAGCAGAAAGAGTTCTCAGTGAGGTTACATCCTATAGGGATTTTGCTTGATTTACACCATGCTTCCTGAGTAGTTTAAAACCCTAGTTTCAAATGTAAACAGAAAGCATTTGACTATTAGTACCAAATACATTTTCCCCCTTTGTTATTGGTTATATGTAAATGATGATTGCCTGAATAAAGAAGATTTTATGGCTGAGTGCATGCTGTGTGTGTATATAAAGCCAATAATATATATATGTATTTATATGTTTATTACAGAACAAATTGAGCATGTTAAGACAATGTTATAAATGGTGGAGATACATGTTTCGAGACACTTTGAAGTAGGCATATCCTGGTTTTGGTTGTTTAGGTTTATTTTTGGTGTTTTGGGGGCTTTTTAAGTTTGTTTTCCAAAATGGCCAGCTGTAGCGGTTGGCCTTCCTGGTGTAAGTCTTTTTGGCTTTGTCCCAGCAGTTCCTTGTAGAAATCATTAAAATGTCAATGTAATCTTTTGACATTCCCTGTATGACATTCCAAACTAGCTTTTCAAATTTTGCCAAAGAAATTCTGCTGTCTATTGACTCAGGAAATAATCCTAAGATCTGTGTTAGCATGGTGATATCTGTGTGTATACTATGTGAAGTCTGTACAGTGCTGCAGAAGACCTAAAAATTTAGACCTGGCTTTCAGAATGGAATGTAAGTATCTCCTACTGGAGATAATAGAATACTGTAAGCTACTTCATGGGAAAGTATACTTAAATATTCAAACCCTTATGTGTTAAACTGTGACTGACTTGGATGTAAAATTAGGTGTAGGGACTACTTGGTTTACTTATGATTTAGGTAGAGTTTATGTAACAACTTTTGGATACTGTTTTAAATGCTTAACTGTGCAATCGAAACAGAGCACATATGTATGGATATACTTTATAATCCTGTTTTATAATGACTCCTTTTCCCTTATGTCTGGATTTGGCTGTTGATCTCAGGCTTTTTTTTTTTTTTTTTGTCCTCTTTTATTAAGGGGAAACCATGGCAGTTGTCTTAGCTAATATAATAAAAGCATATCAGCAGGAAAAAAAAAAGTTACAAAGTCAGCATTTCTCCAAGTGAAAAACTTTTTATTTTTTTACCTGGTGTTGCTATTGATTTTTTTGCCTACTTGTTTAAATTATTTAATATCTTTATTTTTCTTTGTATTTAGACCAACCCTACCTTTTTTTTTTTTTTCCTTTCACCTAACTATTTTAGGACCTGTTCTTGAAGCGGAGAGCAAGGTGCTTCCATTGTGCTTGCCTGCAAGAGGAGATGTTCGATGTAGATGTTTCTTATTCTTCCATGACTCCTTAGCATAATTGCAACAGTCACAGACCATGTTCAAACAGATAGCACTGCTTCAGGCACTGGTGTGCTGTCACCTTTATGTGTGGATAGCTAGATTTATCATTAACTACTATTTGCACAGTTACAAATATAATTATTTAGGCAACAGCTTCCCTTGACAGCCCAGGGAAAGAAGGGGGAAAAGATTCTCAAATAGTCTAGCCCTAAAATAAGGGAGTTGGTGGTTTGGAATGCCTGCTAGCAGCAGTGAGTCCATTTCCTCGAGGCAGGCAGCCTGCAGCCTTCTCCTGAGGTTTGTTCTGGGTGATGGGGCAGTGAACCTGCTGTGTTAGCACACCTTGCAGGTTTTCTCTTGGTGTTGTTGGTGAGCCTGCTGCTCAGGCCCTGATGGGGAGTTATGGCCACGTGGTTAATGACTTGCTTGAACATCCGTGTTCACATTTAGTGGCAGCAGCGTGGTGTGGTCTGACAGTGTTGCACTGCGGCGGCAATGTGGGCAGAGGTGTCCTGGGGTTTGGGGCCAGTGGAGCCACTCTTTTGGGGAGCGGAGGCAGGGGAGTGTCCAGCACAGCCAGGGTTCTCTTCCAAACTCAATTTTCAAGCCTACTTTGTGGTCTACTTTTAGAGGTTTTTGTGACTGAAAACCAGACGAAAGTAGCCAGCCTGCATTTTGAATGATAACGTGGACCTGAGGGGCTGGACTGCAAGCGTTAAAAGTGAATGATGGCAAAGTATTTTATACAGTGGCGGGTCAAACCTTTGTCTGTTTATAGAACATGAAGTTAAGACCTGTATTTAGGTGTAGTAGTGCATGTCTGGCACAGAAATTAATGTGTGTAGTGGTCACTGTTAGCTGTCTATACAGTAAGTGTTTGAGTAATGTTGGAGAAAAAGGTGACAAATTCAGCAGTAAGAGAATGCCAGATAGTTGAATGAGAGGCATCCGACTCCTCACCCAGCTGCATAGATAACATTGTTTGAGGCTGGCTGGGACTAAAAAGCAGTGCTGTCAAGGAAACGCTTCAGACTCAGCATGAAATCATAACTGTCTAACATTTATGAAGGGAAACCCACAAAAGATACTGAAACTTCAAAGGACATTTAAAAAAATCAAACCCCGGTCCACCCACTTGACCCAAAAAACCCCAAAACTACCAAAACAAAAAACCCCAAAGCCATGGTAATTGATGGTCTAGCCCCTCCCCCCCCCCCTTTTTTTTTTTTTTAATTGGGGCTAGTAGGAATTTGTACAAATCCTAAATACTTTTTTCTTTTTTGCCTGGCACTGATCTAATTTCTTGGAATGAACTTCATTAATTGTTTTAAAGATGCCAGATAACTCCCCTCCATTACCTTATCTAATTTCTTCATCCTCTAGTCTCTGCATTGTTGTCATACTCTTGTTACAGTTTGCTTTGTTCCATCCCACTATGCTTTTATTCATCCAGTACTTGTTTTCGTGTCTGATCTTCTGCTTATTCTCCTTGAAACCCCCTATATCCTTCAGAGCCTACATTAATGGCTGATTCAATTAGCCTTATCAGTTCTGATTTATTTTTACATTTGAATATTATCTGATACAATGCTTTTGAAATTTATGGAAAAGGGAGTCCTTTCTTCATGAATGCAATAAGAAATGAACCAGGAGGCATTCCCTTTGTGATTTTTTTCCTCAAGGTTTTGAACTGCTTCCCAGTCTCAGCTCTGCTATGAAGTTCTCTTAGACTTCCCTTCCAAACATGCTGCTGTGATTTACTTTGGCTGCTTTGTGTTTGCTGGCTCAGGGTAGGCAGCCAGGCTATCATTGCATTCAGTACCCAACAAAATTGTTCTACCACTTATTCTGTCTAGTCTTGAAAATTGCCTTTACTTTGAAAGAACTCTCTCTATGTCCAATTGCTTTAAAAGGGCTACTGTATGCTGCTGCTTGAATTTAACCTAGTTGAAGGTTAGATACCTTGTTTATCAATTTTGGTGAAGTTTTGGCTATACTGGCAATTAATTCGCAGTACATGCTGAAATTGAATCCCCATCCTATTTTTGCAAGGCGCAAACTTGCTTAGGTGAAATTCTAAGTTTTATTAGTAGTAGGACAGTGTATGTGGTGTAGGCTAGAATTTGTACTTTGATTCCAAAGATCAGGTGGGGATTGAGAGCATTCAGCATGTGTAAATATTGATGTCACATTCAGAAAGCTCTTGTGGGCAAGCAGACCACTTACCTGGTCATGGCAAGGTACATTTTGCACTAGGAAAGCAATTAAGATTAAATAAACTAAGCTGAGTATTTTTATTTAGGTGTAATTTAGGGTAGGCAATCTGGAATAGGGGTCATTACCTTTGTTACTGATTACATAGATCTCTAATATTTAAGCTTATGTAAAGGTTTAGCTAATAGCATTCAAAATAAAGTTGTTAATCTACTTTGTTCAGTTACTAAGGTAAAATAAGCTTGACAACATTGAAGAATCAATTTCAAATTAATTTCTCCATTAAAGATCTCATGAAAATCAGTTCTTTCCAGGAAAACAAAGGGCTGTTTTGTCATTGATTCGCTGTATTGCTTAAATTTGGTCAATTGACTAGTCTTATGCAAAACCAGAAATACAGTATTGTGTTTTCAAGTCGTCCTCGTCTTGACGCTTTTCCTTTAAAATACACTTCCGGTGTATTGCAGGGTTGAGAAAGAAACATGAAGGAAAGAAAGCATTAGTGGTTGTGGACTTCTGTCCTCTGTCCTATTTTTCATTCCAGCTGTTCTGTGATCATAGCTCCAACTTGATAAGGTGCTGCAGTCAACTCCTTCTTTACCTCTCGCAGCCCTTGCATGTTAAGTTTTGAGGAATTTTACTCTTGGGGGCCATTGCCCATTATCACTGCCTTACAAAAACGCTGAACAGTGGGGAAAGTGGGGGAGAGATACCAGATCTCAGGACTGTAAGCAGAGCTCTCCCTTTTTTTGCTCCTGTTTCAGTATAAACCAGCAATGCTGGCCTAGTGCCTGCATTCCTCTGTAATCGGTTTCCACAGCACGCTAAGATTGCTTTGTGGGAAGTACATAAATATTCTACCTGCCAGCCAGGAATACAAAAGCTGAAATGGGAAGGATTGGGGAATGTCAGATCTACTTGGCGAGGTTTGGTGTTTAAAAATGCTTGACATTATCTTGTGCATTAAGTGATTTGAAACTTAAAACGCGAACTAGCTTCTGAGTTACTAACTCTGAAAAATAGCAGCAGTTGATACATAAGTTGATAATAAGGACGCATTCTCAAACAATGAGGTGATTTAATTCCGTAAATTATGTGAGCCTGGCTGTGCATGGGAGCTTCAAGAACTTTGTAAATAAAGGGTTGAAGAGACTTGCATTGCTTCAGATAGCAACAGGAGGCTTTGTTATAAATGCTCATTTGTTGGATAGCTGTGTTTAAAATGAACAAGTATGACCTAAGAGGGCTTAAATTATTTGTGAAGGCACTGTATGTCAGTAGGAGAGTTGGAGAAGAAACAACAAAACCACCAGAACACCAAAAAGAACCTAAAAGAAAACAACACCCCCCTCCCACCCTGCCCCAAATCCAGATGAGTACTTCACTCAAGAGCAGTTCTTTACCAGGCTCCTTTACAGAATCACACTCTACCTCACTCCATTTTACTCCCCCAAACTCCAGCTGTGGCTTGCACAGCTTCTGCTCACTCTGCTCTTTTGCTTGGCCTCCTGATGGGTATCATCTTCACTGTCATCAGGTTTCTAGCTTCCTAGTGTGTTCCTTTTTGTGTTATACACCAGCTGTCAGAACACCACCAGTTTCTGTTCACCTCATTTGTAACAGCTGGAATAGGCAGCCTCACCTCTTGGCCAGGTCTGTAAATTAAAAGCTCACATGACTGAGAAAAGGAAGTGTGGTGGCTTTGTGGCTTCGTGGCAGAAGGTTTAGCAGGTGTTTGTCTAAAAGTTGGCTCAATATTCTCACCCACTCTGTGATGGTGGAAGAATACTCTGCTTGCTCTGGTCCGGGGAGGTGTCTGTGCTACCAGGGACATGGCTGTCCAACCAGGCTGCAACTTGTGGCTGAGCTTGGCTCCGCAACTGCATTAAATGCCAACTGAGCGTCTGCTTTTAGGCTGTTTGGGGGCTTAAGTGAAATATTCTGCTGAAAAGAAGGGAGTGACCAAAAGATGACTGCCACTGCATTTACAGTGGAGGGAACATGTGAGAGTGTCTAACTTAGAGATGAACGCTTTTGGAAGTGGTTATCTTCTGGTGTGGTACACCATGGTCACAGGGAGCACGTTAGTCTTTCAGGGTGATGAAAAAATTGTGTAACAGGGATGTAAAGATGTAAATGTTTAGATTTTGCTGGTCTGAAACATACACTGTTTAAATATTGATGGAAACACAGAAAGCACAAATTGTTTGCAAGCTAGGACTGTCCTGTAGCATGTTTATTCTATTTTTTTCTTCACTGTGTACAGGAATTGCTTTCTTCTTTTAAAATGAGGACACCCAAGCATGAACAGGAATTGGAAAAATGTCTAGCCAGTTTGGGTGGCAGTGTTGCTATTTTTTTTGTTTGCCTGTTCTCCTTGTGCAGGAGGAGGAGGACTTGTGCTACATATATGCAGTCAGTACTAGTGCAGGTCCTGGAGAACAGTTTGATCTCATTGATAAAAAAATCTTGTGATACTAGATGGTTTGAAGTCTGTGCAACAAACTGAAAAGGGAAGAAAGAGGTCTGCTTTGGTTAGCTTAAAATACAAATTTGTCGGCTGTTCATACATGGGGAAGAAGATAAGATGAAGACAGATAGGGAAGAATAACAGAAAACTGTTCCTCCATGTCAATTGTTTTCAAAGTGCAGGTATTCCCAAGCTGGCTTTTCACCATGTCTGTTTGCTTTCTGTTCTTGAAGACTTACAAATTATCATAGAATCATTTGGTTGGAAGGGACCTTAAAGATCATCTAGTTCCAACCCTTCTGTCATGGGCAGGGATATGTTTCACTACATCAGGTTGCTCAAAACCCTGTCCTACCTGGCCCTGAACACTTCCAGAGATGGGACATCCCCAATGTCCCTTTGTTCCAGATCCCTTTGGGGACCTTTTGAAACCATGAGTTTTATAACAGAAGTGCTCTGTTGTGCTTGAAGGAATATATTTTAAAAGCTCATGTCAACATGTGGATTATAAAATAGATGATGAGTGAATGTATAGGCAACACTTACATGAAGTTTGAAGCTTAAGGTCTAAAAGAGAGTTTGGGTGCAGAAAGATAATTCATAATTCTAAAGAGTGTTTTTTGTTCATTAACACAACTTACAAGATAGGTTTTATTTTGAGATCTGGAATGTTTTCTTGCCAAAATTATGGACTGTTTTTTTTTTGCTGCCAGTGATGAGACTTTCTTCCCAAGTTTGATTAACACAGTCAATTCAGAAACAGATTGAGTAATGCCCACCAATGGAAGACACCAGGTAATAGTGGCAAGTCTTGATCTGCTATTCAACTGTCCTCACACAAAAAGGAAACCTCAGATATCTAATTTCAGGCTATTTCTCTAGTTTAGTAGTAATCCAGCACCAAAATTTGTGTGGAATTTCTTTTATTTAAAAGTGGAGTTAGCTTTCTGTGGCATTAATACTCTGAACTATGATAAGGTGTTTGCTCTCCTTTTTTTCCTGCCTCAGCAACAGACGGCAGACACCACTGCCAGCAGCATCTATCTGAGCTGACAGATTTAAGCTCCATTTAGTTCTGAACTTTATTCATAATCCACTTACCTACCACACACTACCTGCTTTGTCAAGCTTTTAAAAAGTATTCTTTGGCAATTATTTTGGTCATGATGTGTTCAAACTGGGGAGGAGGAAAGCAACTTGTTCACAAAATGCGATTAGGGCCAACATCAGAAATAGAATATGAACATTAGGATTCACAGCCCTGTGTTGAGTCTATAATCTCTTCTGTCTACAATTTACTGCTTTCTTGCTCTTTAAAAAACAGCTTGAAGTTTTTTTGCTCTGAAGAAAGAGGATGAAATGTGAGGTACAATGACATCAGTCTGTTGAAAAGACTGAAATCTTAGGTAACTGTAGCTTTTACGTGCAAAATGTCCTGTGTTAACAGGAGGCAAACATTATAGAAAGAGGTCTTTTATTTGACTGGTTATTATGTAGAGGAAAAAATTACTTTGGACATGCATTTGAGATATGAGGAGAAGCTTGTTTTGGGAAGCTGATGGGCTTTTTAACATGCCTCTACTTACAAGAGGCATTATTTTCTGCAAGTCATGATTTTTTAATTTTTTTTTAATAGACCATCATGCTACATTGGTAAATGATATGTTTCAGTGTAGATCAGTAGTCTTTAAACTCATAGGTAGAGGGCAACAGTTCAAAATTACTATCAGAAAACAGCATGTCTCACATAGGGAATATTATATGGGGACTTAATGCTTTTCTGATATTCTCAGCAACATTCTCAAAAGTGAAATTTATATTTATTTATTTATTTTACCCTATAGGAAGTAGGGATTAATATTGACCTGCAAGCATAATGGATAGGGTAACATTTGTGTGAGTAATCCCTGTTTTACTTTAAGGTGTTTTTTTCTGTTTTAAAAACCAGTAGAAATAGCACAGGTAGTTTCTAGACTGTTTGATTAGTATCTACTATGGATATAATAGAAAAGTAGAATTTCTCTCTATAAGCATGTTTTGAATATATATTTTAATTCATAGAGCTTGGGTTAGTTTTCTAAATCCCTTCTTGAATCTATTATGCAGATGATTAAAATTCTGTTTAATTATCACAGCTTTACTTGGCAGTAAAATTGACATGATGGTTCTTATCTGTCATACATAAGTTTCATGGCATACAGTTTATTGCCCACTAATAGAATATGAGAACTTTTTGTGTTTCAATTTCATTATGGTGATTAATTTGATTACTGAGGTTTCTGAATATTTTAGTAGGTTGTCTTTATAAATTTGAGTGGTGAAAGCTTACTTATTTGATTTTGAAAATTTGAAGATATAAATTATTCTATATAAAGTAGATACCTCTGTACTTTGTGTTTAATCCTGTATCTAAGGTCTAGTTATAATGCTTCATGCTATGCAAAATGACACATTGGATCCTGCCATGCATTACCTGCATGGTTTAATTCTATGTATATAAATCAACATTGGTGAAACGGCATGACTAGATTCACACCCTTGAAGTTTAAAGAGTTGTTCATACAATCTGGTTCAATCCTTTGCAAATGGACTGAAATATTTATCTCAGAAGTTGGCATAAAGGATGTTAAGAACCCAAGTACTGCAACTGATGATCAGTATTATTTTTCTACCAGTAAACTCTTCTAGAATTTAATTACCTTTAGGTTGTCTGATTTCAAGATTAAGTTTTCAGATAACCTGTCTTTGCTACTGAACATGTTGCTGATAGGCTGGGATGATTCTTCCCCCTCCACCCCTCTCCCCCACATGTAGAGGCTATTACTATGTAAATAATATGATTCTTTTGGTCAAATAATCTCCATTAACCTGTTATGGTAGCTTACCCTGCTTTATTGCCATGAAGTCTATGTCTTCAGTTTTAACAGCAAGAACTGTTGGGATGCCTAAAGCTGTGCACATTTTAAGACTTCACAGGTAAAAATCTGTAGGATGCAGGTAATGCAAACTTTTTTCAAAAGGGAGGGGAAAGAGGAAAAAGGATCTCAGAAAAGTTCAAGTGTAGTCTTTGTCTCGAAAACTTCTCCTGAAATAAATATATATATATAATATATATACAAACCAAACATTTTACATAAATACTCCTTTTTTTAAAGGAGAATTCATTCACTTAGAGTTTTTACTCTGTCACTGTGTAAGTGCAGCTCTGCTTTCTGAAACTTAACAATATTAATGTATAACTAATGGTCTGAAGAGGGTAAAGCCTTTTCTGTTACACCTGTACTGTGCTTCAAGAACACTGAGTCTGTCATAAAGTCCCTCTTTGCCATCCATCAGGACACTGGGTAGTCCCCAACAGAAATATTGTCCTCAGTCCAGCTGCATAAGTATATGTAGGTACTACACAGCAGAACTGAAATAAGAATACTGTGTTGCATGTCTTCTCTGCAACTGATATTGCAGCTTCTCACACTGCTTGCTTTACCTTCAGTTTGTTATTGATTTAGTGGGATCTCAGGGACGTGTCAGTCAGGATATGGTAAAAAACTCAGGCTTGTTTCCTCTCTTATACATCTCTTCCAGTCCATCTTTGACATTCATGTGTGGTCTTGCTGAATCCAGAGTTCAAAATAATTGGATTTCTCATGAAAACACTTTGCAGTATGAGTTTACCAGAGATGTGTTATAATGAAATGCAGGAAAGGCTTGCAAACCACTTATTAACTCCATTTTATGCACTAATTAAGCACCTAACCTCTTGTAGTGGTGTGAGGATTTAAAAAAAAAAATTATTCAACTGCATATATTGGATTTGCTTCTAAGCAAATGACTATTGTAGGTAGGTACCTTATTTCTAGACACAGGAGAACAAATCCAGTTTCTCTACTTACTTATTGGCTTTTAAAAGTGAAATAAAAAGTTAGGTTCCATTTTTGTGGAGGTTAGAAGAGGAAAGAGTATTCAAAATTAGTTGTGGTTTGGTTTTTGTTTTCAAAACAAGTCTTTTTTAACTTGTAACTACCTTCATTGAAACTGAAATGCTTTCAAGTACGTTCTAAATAAACAAATAGACGTATGATCTTATATGCGGTCTGACCTGAAGGATTATTTGTGGGTGAACTCTAGCGTTAAGGGTTGTTAGATCAAGAAGTATAATTATATTGTACTGTGGAAGAATGATTTTTCTTTACTCAGTTCTGTATTAGTTCTGGTAAATATTGGGCTGGCAATATGTGTTATCCCTGTTTAGTATATAACTTTTAAACACCTATGGTTTTTTGCTTATATGGACTCATTTTCTCTAAAGAATCTCTGCCTATAGGTTCTATTTTTCTGGAAAACTTAAGACAATAACTAAAATGATTTAAGCTTTGTTAGTGCAATTTTTGATGACATTGTCAGAAGACTTTGCAAGACCTATTGGTTACTTATATGACATAATTCCGGTGTGCTTGAAAATATCACAGCTGTCAGCCACTGGAAGTAAGTATAAGAAAGTTGAATCTTTAATTTTTTTAATCTTCATTTTTAACTTTGCGGTGGTGAGCTTCTATTGTAATGATATTTCTTTCTGTCCTAGAAGTGGTAGTTTGAAAACTCGCAGCTACTGCTTTGGAGTTTGGATGGGTGTCTATACACATGCACAGACTTTCAATCTCGATTTTAACCTTTATTCTTATTCTGAGTAAGACTGTGCTGCAAAAAGTCTTTTATTCTTGGTAACTCAATTTGGAGATATTTTTACACCATAAGCTGTAATACTTAATCATCTAAGGCTTTCGTGCTTATTCTCTATTCATATTTAATTGATTTTGTTTTTTCAAGTGATGCAAAATTTCATCACGTTGTGATGCTTCTGGCTTCCACATTTTCTTTCTATGTAACTTACAGGAGAATTTTGTGGGGAAATAACTATAGATAAGGAGCAAGTGGTGACCTGTACACATTGCTCATAATGAACTTTATCTTTTACTTTGGTTGTTGCTTTAGTAATGCCCAATAATTTGTATGGAAACTTGCAAATAATGTTTTGTGGTAAATATGTCATAGGATTTTCCTGCGAAATAGAAAAGTTGAATTTCATATTAATGGCGAGACATCTAGTTTCTCATTGGGAATGTATAAAAGATGAAACATTTCCTCTGCAGAAGGGGAAAGCACAAACTGGTTTCCTTAGGTGTTGAGTTAAACTTAATTCTTTCTTCTATCTAGTTGAATAATTTAATCCTCATTAAAGTGCACTGTTGATAGATATGACTTTGAGGTAAGCAGTTTTTAGCTACATGGGTTGATGCATGCTGGAGAACACTTGTATTGGTTCTCTTAGGATTATACGTCGTTACAAAGATCCCTTTAATTTGTTATCCCTCTTTCTACACCTATTCAATTGATTTGTTATATTTAAATAATGGAACAGATAACCATAGAATGTAACTCTTATTGAAAAAGGACATACAAGACTTGACCATGTCTTTAGTACTACAGTTTTGCCCTTCAGTGTGAGGGGTGCTCACTCATGAAATGAAAGAAACATTGCCCTTTCATACATGACATTGCCACAGATTCTGTAATATTTATGATTTTTGAGAGGCCAACATTCAACTATACTATATTTGCAGTCAAGACTACAAAAAAACTCTTGAGAACACATAGGGTGAAGTAATACCCTTCTAGGAAAAACCATGAGTATGCTCACTTGCAGGAGTAAATTATTCTCATTTGCCCAGTGAAATGAAGGTAATAAATGATTTATTAAAAAAAACAAAACGACAAAAAACCCCACAACAAAAAATAAACAAGGCACAAAGCAAAAAACACAACATTCACAGTTATACATAGTGTGATTATAAGTAAAAGGTCCTTGAATATATATTCAGCAAATCTGTCCTTGATTTAATTCGTTGGTGAGAAAGAAGTTAATGGTAGTTACACTGAGCATCAATTCTTACGGTTTTTTTAACATCAATTTCCAAGCAAGTTGGAAACAAATTAAATGCTGGTATGGAAAAAGTACTTTTAAAAGTCAGTCTTCAATACAAAAGATGAGGAAAACATGTTATTTTTGTTCTGCTTGACTGCAGCGTTACAGTAGGAGAAGGCATGCATAACCAACATTGTCCAGAAATGTGTTTAATGTACTTGGAAAACATTAACTTGTGTCTGTAGCTGTATTTGTTTCTCCTGTAAGCCTATTGCGTGATTTCATTATGGGATAGAATTCCAAATTTTTTAATACCTTAGGGTGAAAATAACTGTGTTTTCCGGTGGTTTTCTTTGTTTAATTAAAATATATCTCTCAGCTTTCTATATTTGACATGTTTATTTCAGGGAAAGTATTGACTTGTCGATAATATTCAAATTTGTCTTGCAGGTTTTTTTGTTGGTTTCCTTTGTGCATCAGCCTCTTGCCGGAGGCTACAAAGCAGGAACTGAGATTTGCATGTAATGGCTGGTCCTGGTTGCTCAGGGCTGGAGGCTGATTGCTGGTGCTTAAGAGCTGGCTTCTGGTCTTGCCAGAGGTCTCAGTGACCCCACTGCCTATCCCAAAAGCAGCTGCCATTGCAGGTTGCTTCATGTTCTTTCATGTGCCCCTTTATATTGCGCTGGGGTCGATAAGCCATTTCAGTAATCTGGTCCCATTTAAAATACAGCTTTAAACACAGGTTATATATAGATGAAAAGTCCTAGAGCAGGTTCTAACAACTCATCTGCTTACCTCTGTCCTGTTCTCCTTCCCTTGCCCTTTAGGCTAGGGATTTGCCAAGTTGTTTCCTTTCAGACTTACTGAGCTTACGGCATACTAAGGTGGCATGTAGAAAATGGTGTAGGCAGGTGCCTGTGGTGTGACACCTGTAACATAGCTCCCTCAGGAGCTTACTCGCTGCAGAGTGAGACTGAAGGCCATGTAGGTGACAAGTAGAAGGTGTGGCTTTCTCTGCTCAGGATTCCCAGTGGTTGGCGGTTTCCTGGGGTTTGATTAGGTCCCTTGAGCTCCGGTTGACCGATGGCGGTGCCATCCAAACACTCAGCCGTTTATCCCTGTCTTGGCACAGTTTCCGTGGTCAGATGGCTCTCAAGGACAGCCTCAGCTGGGGCTCTTTGCATACCATTAACAGAAACCATGAACTCTGTGTTGCAGGTGTGATTTTATATAAAATTGTAAAAATCAAGGAATTACAAGTTTTCATTTGTGAACCCAGTGCAAATTGACCACTCTATCAGCAACCATTCCTGGGTTAGAAAGCCCATTTTCTGGATATTAAAATTAGAAATTAACATACTATGATTAACTGCAGACTGTATATCAAGAAAAATTGTAAAGCAATAGGAGTGTATGGTGGTTTATATGAAAATCTGTTCATAGTTCTCCTAAAGATTACCCCTTTCTTTTTATCCCCTCCTTTAAAAAGAAAAGAAAAAAACTGAAGAAAACAAACATCTAAAACCCCAAACCACACCTTTTCCTACGAAAAAATGCAAAATACTGACTAAATAAATAACTCTTGACAGCTTACAGTTTTGATTTTAGAAAATATACAATAGCTAATTATTAATTGGCTGACAAAAAAACTTCCTATGAGAGTATTGTTGGAAGAGCTGAATGCTTATGTGTGTCTGAATTCTGAGCTGTCTGTGAGAAGGCAATTGTCTTAGCTGCTTCTGAGTATACATTACACATAGTTGTGTGAAGATGGATCACTGTGGTGCTTTGTTGCATTTCCAATCCCCAAAACCCTGATTTATGCAATTTTGCATCTCATGGCTTTTTATGCTTTTCATGTTTGCCTTTTGTAGTGATGCGTAGTAGATGCAATGCTTCAGTATTTTAAGTGTTTGTTTTTTTTTTTCCCTTAAGTTGTTCGATTTGTTTAGCTACTTAAAAGAAAAACCACCCTGTGTTTTTAGGCAGATACACAAATAAAGGGAGATTGCAAAATAGTCCTGATATTGGACCTATCTAGCTTGGCCAGCAGTCTTGGAAACACTCATATTATGCGAGTCTCTTTGTAGCTGGCCCCTAATAAGTGAGGTATGATTTGGTAATTGGTATGGTAATTAACCTGGAAAACTATCCTCTTCTTTGCTTGCCAACTGGCTTTAAACACTGTGATGTTAATTGGTAAACCGATCCAGTGGAGAGAGGCTTGAAATGTTTAGAGGCTGGTCTGTATTTAATTCAACTCTTCTTTCAATGAATGACTTTTTTTCTCATTAATGGGATGCTTTTTTGTTTGTTTGTTTTAATTTGTAGATACTGGTTGTCAGAGTTTTAGTGAAACCCTAACAACAATTTTTTTTTTCCTTGTGGCATATTCTTCTCTGATATGAACGTCTGGTTTCATGAATTTATGTATGCTAGACTGTAAAATATTGACATGTTTTAAGGTTACTTCTGCTTGCCTTACATATGGTGTTTGTATATATATATATTCCCAAAACAATTTTACTTGATAGAACTCGATCTTCATTACCTCAAAAATGTTTTGTCAATTGAGAGTAAACAGAATTATTTTATTGTAGTTAAACTTGTACTGTAAATGCAGAAATATGTAGGAAATGTGTAAGGGGATGAGGGATTTACTAGTTACAGATGGTAAAAACTTGTCTTGGCATTATCTTCCTGCTTTATAGTAGGTGTTTGGAATTTTTTGCCAATTTACACTAAGGCATTGGCCCATGCCTAATCTAAGTATACATTGTGGGATTGTCTCTAATCTCTTGAGACTGTTCACATTTAGAACATGGAAGCTCCCCTATATATATGCATTTATATTCTGGTTTACAACAAGCTAATTTCACAACTTATTTTTCTCTACAACAAGCATTTGTTCATTTGGGGTGTAGTGAGGTCTTCATGATGTTGTAGGTTACTCTGAAAAAGCATAGATCAAACATAGAGAATTATAAGAACTGTTATTAAATATAATTTTTGTTTTATAGGTTATTCAGCAATAGTTATGAACTCCCGTTTACGAGCCTTAGGTGGGAGGATAAATAACATACGAGCATCAGAGCTACCAAAAGAGAAAACCCGATCAGAGATAATCTGTAACGTCCACTTTTTGGATGGCTCAGTACAAAGCTTCAAAGTCAACGTAAGTTTGGAAAACTACTTTATTTTTAAATACATAGAAATTTGTTTGAAAACTGGAGATCAGTTGTGGGACCCTGAGGCACGGTGTTTCCAAAAGATGTTGAAGACGTAACTTTGTCAGTACAAATTGCAGAATTACTGCTTATGAAATGGGTTTATGAAGTGCTATTTTAATTTACTTTCAAGTCAACCAACTGAAATATCGTAAAATCATGGCATGCAGATTGCATCTGGAAAAAAGTCTTCTGTATGATATGGGAACCACAAAGAAACAGTCGTTGTCAACTATGAATAAGTAATTAATATTTAAAGGGAACACCCAAATTTGGATGTGCTCCTCCTTTTCTCTCATGAAAGGACTGGTAAAAAGGAGGAGGCCTTGTAAATTCCTGTAGTGATGTCAGTACACATTTTCTGAAATGCAAAGGTGAAGACATATAGTGAAGACAATAGTGAAGACATCGTGGCTTAGCAGGACAGTTTTGTTCTTCACTGTTTTGTACTTCGATATAGCCTCTTTATTTGGGTGTGGGGAGGGAAAGAGGATTAATGGAGGTTTGCACTTTGTATTTTTACTGTATTTTATTCTATAAATATTTTGGTTTATAACTTTTAGTACTGATTAAAAATATTAGCTCATTTTTAAAGGAAAACAAATAGCTTCAGTCCTCAAGCAACTTTCATTAAAATGATCTGACCCTGCAAAAAAACTGTAGATGAATTTAAATAAATTTGTGTGTATTTGTGTATATGATACTTATTTTATCCAATATGCCCTATTTGAGAAGAAGCATTTTGCTGAGGAAGCTGTGTTGCTAGATCTTTTAGATTACACAGTGTTTTCTTTCGGGTGCAGTTTTGAAACTCTTGTAAGTTGTATTTTCCCAAGTCTTATTACAGTTCGCTTTGCAAACTGATAACTTTTTCTATTGGATATTAGTTGAAATAGAAATTATTTGGTAGGTTAAACATATTTTCATTCTAATATATACAGAATTAGTCTTGGTTTAGTGTATAAATATAGTATATGCTATGTATGTATATACCTATATGTGTGTGTCTATGAAGTAGCTAATGTTGGGAGGCACAGTACAAGCTGAGTAGGTATGTAAGAGAAGGAGCAACACACTAGTATACAATTTCCATTGTTTGTCTCCAGTATGCCCCAAGAATTGCCTTGTCTGTCAGTGAACTGGCATAATTACCACATACCACCACTCCTCCCTCACCCTCAAGGATCTGTGAAAAATGAGGAATTCAAAATGTTTTTAAATCCATGCATAGTAGTGTATTCAGCCTTAGTAAACAAGTGTTTACACAGCTTTACATTTAGTGCTAGACATGAAGTCCAGCACTGCACAAGTGAAAATTGTGTCTCATTTCGTCCTTTAAGCAGTGACCACAATATGGGAACCATGGAGAAGGAACTGGCCAGGCCTTGGTAGGTCTTCCAGTACCTAAAGAAAGCTGGAGAGGGACTTTGTACAAGGACATGTAGTGACAGAACAGGAGGGAAATGACTTTAAACTAAGAGAGGGTAGATTTAGACTAGATATTAGGAAGAAACTCTTCGCTGTGAGGGTGGTCAGACACTGGAATGGGTTGCCCAGAGAAGCTGTGGGTGCCCCATCCCTGAAAGTGTTCAAGGCTAGGCTGGGTGGGGCTTCGAACAAGCTGGAGTACTGGAAGGTGTCTGTGCCCACAGCAGAGGAGTTGGAATGAGATGATCTTTAAGGTCTTTTTCAGCCCAAACCATTCTATGATTCTATGATTTTCTGAAACTGCAAACTGAGCTTATTGCTCTCCCTACCTTCAGCATACCCCTGGGGTATCCCTGCTGGTTACCTCCTGACATCAAGGAAACTGCATCCTTTGCTGCAGCTTTAATGCTGAACTGTGTAGGAGTGATGTAGGACTCATTACTGCTTTATTGAAAACAAACAGGGAGCGTGGCTGCCCCACTGTGTTATGGGCTAAAAAAAGGAAGTTTCACAGAAGATTTATTTCTTTGAGTACTGAGCTGTCATACCGGTACTAAGGGAGGCCGTACTATCTGCCAGGTTGGCCCTTCCTGGTTATCTAACCTTGAAGTCGGCCTAAGAATAGGTTTTGCCATGCTCTGGTGGTGTCACAAGGTCCATTTCTTGAAAAGCTTTGAAACCAGCTGCAGAAAATTTGTATACATGTTCTGCCTACATTAGCAGAAAAATTCAGCTTTGTGAAGTTTGAAGTTTGTTGACTCTGTGTGTTTATTTTAGTTGCTAAAATCGTTCAGTTTTATGTCTGTGAACAAAGAGTGACTCCGGTCTGTGGTCAGTCTGGGAATCAGCTAGGCATGTAGTGAAGGAAAGTAAGTTTTGCTCTGAACAGATTTTCCTCACTAATGACGTCTTTCTGTGTTGTTTTAGAGAAACTGTTTCTCATATCAAGACGTTTTTCTCCACATTTAATTCATTTCCGGATGACAGGTTAATTGATAATTCTATATTTTTAAGAAATTCAATATGCATATCACATGGCACAATTATTCAGAAGAAAAATTAATAACAACGTATTTAATAACTTAGTAACACATTATTAAAATGAAGGTGCTTTCGAAGTGACTAGACATAGATACAAGATACCTGGATAAAATGACTTACTATGTCTTGTGAATTTTGCTAATATGTGTTCTAGTTTTTTACTTTATCAGTTTTTACCAGTATTGCTGAAATCTGTTGAATTTTTCTCTCCTGGAGCTGAACAGGATCATCTCTTCTAAAGCATAGGAGTGTAGTGTTTTCTCTTTAAAAGAACTTCAATGTATCAGTGGAAAGCTAAGGTTGAGGTGTGTGTTTGGGGTCTAGTGGTGCTAGGTTCTAACCTGTGAAGGCTCAAAGTTTTGATATATGTTGCAGTTTGAACTAGTGTTAGTCTAATGTTCATATATACATAAGTTTGATTTATGTTCATAGAATTTTCTATGACAAATAGTGGGAAGTGAACAGGGAAAATCAGTATACTTGAATCTTAGTCTTCATCCATTCAATAATGTAAATGGAATTGGAGACTTCTCCCATTCTAATGACAATGTACTGAAAAATACTGAGCATTGCTTTGTCATGTAGCAGCCATTCTCGTGATAACAAGATTTCTTTAAAAGTTGCAGGGAGATTATATAGAAAAAGAACATCAAAGAAAAGAAACATTAAGAGTAAGAGAAACTTTAGATCAATTTGCTTTATTTTTAAACAAATAGATATTCTTATATTGTCATTTCAACTATCTTGTTGACAATGCACAGATGCTTAATGCTACAAAATATGGGGTGGATTTAAATTTAACACAAAGATGATAGATTAAATACTCTAAACTTACAACCTGACACACTGAAAACAATTTAGGAATTTTGAACTAGTACTAAGAGACATCTTTAAAATGATGGTAGAACATTCATGTTATCTTCAAATAGTGAACCTTTTAGAGAACAGGGAGAACAGAAATAGGTCTTTCTTTTCATTCTGTAACAACAGGATCTTTATAGAGCCCACAAAGTTGATTTTCATCAAATTTTGTTAGCAAATTGCGTGGGCTCATGTCACTTTTGTACTTATATCTATAGGACTGCTAAATGGTATTTTAATTTTCCAGTGGTTTGATCAGTAGCAGGGTGAATGAAAATCAAATATCCTAAAACTGGACAAAGGAAGAAGGAAGGTGGATTTTGCATATGGAAATAACCAGAGGGACTTTCTATCTATTGAGAAACCTGAAGATAGCTGCATAATTTGATTCCTGAAAATTCTTATTAAGCACTTAGCCCAAAGAAAAGCACTATGCTGACCAACTGTAATAAAGATTTAGTTGCAAGAGAACAGTGCCATTTTTCTCCTAGATTTTTTGCTTTGGCAGAGTAGTGAAGTGATTGGCATTTTTGTTCGTTGTTTTTATTTAAAGGTGTTTATACTACAGTTTTAGTGAATCTGAAATTTGTACTGACGGTATCACAAAGAGTTAATCAGTGTAACTTGTGGCATGTGCTGTTCTTGGGTCACCATTATCAGGAAAGTTCACATGGGAGTACAGACAGACACATTCCACTACATTGCTTACAGTCCAAAGAGAAATGTATGTTAACTATGCAGGGCTGAAATGACCCTTCTTGTCTTTCCACCATTAAGTGCTTCAGTACTTAGATGGAACATGTCCAAAGTCCAGGCAAAGAGTAGAAGGTACATGTAAGCTAAGAGTTGGAAATGTTCTTTCAAAATCCCATTTGAGACAAAGATTTGACTGCATTTATTACTGAATGTTGCACTGGACTTTAATTACATCCAAGTTTTCTTGAAGCCTCCCCGTAAATTTCAGGTGTTTGAATTTTGGGATAAGGTTAATTCACCTCTGTCTCTGATGTTACCTCTGTCTTGTTCTCAGGCTATAATGCATAGGCTTTCCACATGGGGAAAATTCTAGCTATCATTCCAATACATACAGAATGTGCTCACATACCATGTTTGAGTGTGTTTAATAGATGTATATGGAGCAATAATGCAAATCTATTTGTAATTTTTCACATAAACACGTAGGAATTTTCTGGTTTTGCTGTGCTTTGACTCATTTACCACGAATGACCACTTGGGAAGCTCGCCTCTCAATTTCCAGTAAACTGACTTTTGTGAAAGGATAAAATTTGCAATATCAGATCACTTCTGTATTTCATTGTCTTTCTGAGTTGACACTTTTATCTTAGTACCTGTGATTTTTGCTTTTAGACTAGTTGGCTTTTAATAATAGGGCTGCCTTCTAGAAATAAAATTATGAGGCTATAATAATTCAGTAAGTTGGAGGACTTAGAGTTCAAATTGTAAGGAGTGTTTTTCCTTCTCTGCCAGTTCAGTTAAGCTCCTTCCAGTATTTGAGAAGGAACATGATTGTTAAAATTAACACAAACAATTACTGTTGGCATATTTGTAATAATGGACAGAGATACAAGTCTTGAAGGTTCTTTTTAATTGTGGGTCAGAGTTTTATAATTTTAAACAGCTCATAGAAAATTCTGCATCATTGGATTTTTGTATCTTGGTCACCAAATTTTTCTACTGGATATTGTTTGATAATACAAGACAGTTTAGTGCTCCTCTGTGTTCCTGCATGTTGAAAGAGAAAGAACTACTGTATGAAGTTCCAGGCTAGCAACAAATATTTAGTTTTATGTTGAGCCAGATCATTATATTCTATGATGGGAAAACAGTAAGACACTATGAAATTTGATGATGCCTTTGAGGACAGTGAGAAAGTGAACTGCCCTACAGCAGGCTTGTTAGTCTTAACACTTTGTGGGTTCTGACCTGATAATAAATACTGAAGGAAAGAATTAAAGGAAAGGGATATTATTCCAAAGTTAGAACTGAAAGGACTAATCTCATATTTATGTTTATTTTAAATAATTTTTCGAGGCAGAAGAAATGCATTGTGTCAAAACTCTGTCCTTGGATAAATATTTTGTATGACCTTTATATTGGAAAATACTGTGCTAAAGCGTATGGAATTTAGAAAGTTATGGGATGGGCAGGGAGTTGGCTCGAGAGGTGACAGTAGATCTTGCTGAAAAAGAGATGTTAAACAGTGCAAGGACATTCATATGTTGCTACTGAATCTTTTTCAGTAAATCAAAAATGTGATGTTTGAGACATTATTAACAATAAAAAGATACAGGTAGCAAGCAGGCTATCTTGAATAAGGAGTAATTGCAGTTAGGGAAATCAGTAGTGTAAACTAATAGCTTTATAAGATGAGGTAATATTTTTTTAAGCTCAATTTTCAGTTGCTAACAATAGAGGAGGAGAACACTGGTAGTTTGCAGGCTGAGCTGATCATGTGTTATCATTCTGAAAAAGGTGAGTGCTATTATGCAGCAGGCAGGATTCTTCAGCCAGTGTCAAGGAAGTATTAAGTGTTAATCTTGGCATTGAGGCCACCCCCTGGGGAATGTCATATGTAGATCCTGGCTATTTGCAGGCAAAAGAGGGAAATTCCAGTCAGACAGGCATAGAAAGTAAAACTAGTATGCTCTGCAGAAGACTGGGCCTTAGGAGAGAAGAGGCTGTTCTGTTTATTCTAGGTGAGCGAAATCTTCCATACTCTGAATAAGAGCATTGTGTGGGTAAATAAATTCCAGTAAGAGAAAAGGATACAGTTAGCATAAGACGAAATAAAGTGGTTGTTTGTAAAATTAGTGTGGAAATGAAAGGAAAGTTGTAGCAATTTGTTCAAGCTCATACATGTTTTGAGACCAAAGGACACAATCTGTTTGCTTGTGGATGAGTGTTACAGGCTGAATTAGGAAAGGATGATCTCAAACAGCATGTAAGGGGTGGTGAGTATTGTGTCTGAAGCGAGACTGAATTTGCAAAAGCTTAGGTGGTGTTTAACTGGGAGGTTATCATTGCCAGAAAGTGGGGGCAAAACTCTCCAGAAAAGGAGAGGGACAGGCAGAGGTGCAATATATGTCACTGTCCTCCTAAAGTGTCTCTTTGTACTACTTAACTTGTAGAAGCTAACAAACTGAAAAACTTCACATGCATATTTACTGCTTCACTCTAAAGAACTAAGGGTCTCACCTTATGTTTATGCAGTCCTTAGGACAGTGAGTCCTGATCACCCCAGCTTCTAGGCATTACTTGACATTAAAAAAATAATAAAGGGGTTTTTTTCCTCTTCGCAGTTGTTTAACTTACTAGACATTGAACTTGACTAATCTCAATTCCCTAAATATAGAAGAAAATTGTTTTGGCACAGTTAGAATGTAATAGGTGCTAATTATGATTGCTTTAATTATTAATTTTTGGCCTATCCAACATAAGTTGTAATTGATTTGAAGACAGATTTAAATGGAAGTGAATAATATGTGGTGATGAGGTGGCTGATACAAAGCTTTTAACTGTTCAGAATAAGGATTGGTAGATGTCACAAAGGTGAAATAAATGGAAAATTGTTTTCAGAGTGGAAAAAAGCAAACTTCTTGAAAATGTTTCTTTTCAGTAGAAAACTTGGAAATTCTTAAAATTATTTTAAGAGCTTATGTCATTTGTAACAGTTGGCTAGTGAGGAGAGTGTATATTTTTTTAGTCTCACTGTAGAAAGGCAAGAATTTTGTTAGGAGTGTCTTAGCTACTTGCTCTAATGATTGATAGGGTTAAGGAGAACTTGATTCTAATGCCCAGTATAGCTGAGCACTGTTTATGTTGTTTTGCCCTCTTCCTATGGCACAGGGGAGTGAAAATATGTGTTGTAATATTGACACATTGTAATATTAGAATATGCTGTGGCCATGATCTGTATTGGAAAGGATGTCAAAATTCAAAAGCAGTGATGTGACATCCTTAGCCTGCCTCACTTTACATTTAGGTCTCAAAACTGTTTATGGGCAAACTAGATTGAAGATGGTGCAGCATGAGCTGTGCGGTCATTTTTAGGTATACAGGCTGAAAAGTAATTCAGGTGTTTCTTAAAACAATTCCAAAGCAAAGGAAATAAACATGTCCTTGAAAAACAACAAACCCCTTTTTATCTTTGGAAATTTTAACAAGAAGACTTGAACAATTTAAAAGGACATTTTAGACTTAGCTTAGATTAGTGGATGATTGATCACTCTGAAAGAGACTTTGTGCATTTAATACCAGAGGGCAAGAATTGTACTCACATAAAAGTAGTGTTGGAAATTATTTTTTTCTAGGAAACATGGAGAAGAGGAAGAGAAGTAAATAGTATGTATGTAGGTGGAAGGGTCTAGTACTGGCTGAGCAGCTGGGTTTAGGATTTGGAGACCCATGGGAATATTGCTTAGCAGTCACAGTTCTCTCTTTGCAAGAATATCATAGTAGGGAGCTTGCTTGTCTTTATAGGGAAGCAATGAGAAGGCTTAGCAATTCATGTATACTGGGGAAGAGGGGGTGAGGAGAGAGAAGGTGGGGGCATGTGAACTGGGATGAAGGAGTGGAAGCATGAAGAAAGAGAAAGGAATTAGGAGATAATGCTGTTGCAAAGAAAGGACACTGAAGGGAATAAGAAGTGTTGAAATTCAGACCAAAAATTAGCAGAAGAATCTGCCCTCTGTGTTCTTGTCCTGCCCAATTTGAAATGAAACCTGAGATTCCTGGGCACCTTCTTTCAACAAAGTATCTGTCCCAGCCCCTGTAATTGCTGCTTTTAGTTGCAATATAACTTCAGTTGCTCATTTAGGCCCTGTCAAAAGTATGCAGCCTAGGTGGTGCAATTGTTGTTGTTTTGCAGGTGTCACATGGTGTCGCTTGAAAGTGTTTTAACCTTCTGCTTTTAAAAACCCAACCCTGGGGAAATGAATGTGGTATGTATACTAAGGCAGTGCTAAAGATGGATTTATACATGTTGGGAAATGCCCCTTATGTCAGAGGTTTAGGGTGGCATCTGCTGTTTTCATAGGGCCCTCTTGTGTACATATAGCGATAGTTTCTGATGGACAAATCTCAGTCTTTATTGTGGAGGAAATTTCATTGATTGTGCATGGCTTTGTGTGACAAGGAATGTATGGTCGCGTGGTCCTTACCTGTTGCTGAAAGCTTAGTTTCTAACCTGGATTCTAGGACTATGATGTTTCATTAAAAAATGCTGGTTGATCTATCATGGTTTGACTATCCTATGGAACAGTAGCCTGTTTGAAAGGAGAGGAGTGGGAATGTGCAACTGGGGAAGAAGGAAGGGACAGAGCTGCTGCTATTGGTGTCCACACAGACCTACAGGCCTGAGTGGATTTGCAGTTATTAGCAGACCTCAACTGTTTGCTGTGAAAGTTAAACAAGATGGGAGACTGCTGGAGGAGGAAGGATAGTCTCAACAGTCAAGTGCTGCCTACATTGTTTTCTGCACCTGTGGCTTTACTCCAGAAAAATAGGCACAGTTTTTTCACAGGAGGCCGACAACCTGATGTAGTAACATTGAGCATTCAAGTCACAAATAAGATGCTAGGAATTCTGCTCTAGGAGTAGAAAGTGTTGGATAATATTCCATCCTCCAGAACAAAGTGGACCAAGTGGGTGTCCTTAGCTTGAATTTTTGTTTTTCTTTTCCTGTCTTTTTAAATAGGAGGAGTACTTCTATGAGATAAAGGAAGACTATGGAATATATTATTTTAAAGCACTCGATCACAACAGTGTGGTATCCTATGAAAAAATAATAAAAATCTGTCTTCTGAATTGGACTTACTAGACTGTTGTATAATAAAAAAGGTCTAAGCAAAGAATTGGGTTGGCTTATTAAGTAAACACTCTTAGAAACTAAGCAAGGTGGTGGTCACACCCACATAAATATTGTCACTATCATGCTTGTACATTAAGTCCTTTGTTTCACGAGATTATTTTTAAAAATAAAGAAATTTGTTCAAAAAATTAGAATTTGTTGAAACCAGAGCTAAAGTTTTCAGAAATTTGTTCCAGAACAAAGTGCTTGTCTTTTACAGTCTAAATAATTTTTCCTCTGGTTGTTTTGTTGTTGTTGTTGTTTGGTTTTTTGTTTTGTTTTTGGGGTTTTGTTTGCTTGTTTGTTTTTGTTTTGGGGTTTCTCTTTAATGTGTGCTATTTGTTTCTGCTTTTAAGGATGACATTTGGAAAATTCTCACTCTAATTTGAAAAATTTTGTTTTCTTTGATTTTTGTTGAATAGAAAAGATACGAAGCAAACTGGTCTGATTTTTACTCTGTCTAGCAATTCTGCACCTGAAAATCTAGAGCTAAGATGCTATACAGCTTTGCAAGTGTGGTGGGTTGACCCTGGCTGGATACCAGTTGCCCTCCAAAGCTGCTCTATCACTCCCGCCTGCAACTGGACAGAGGAGAGGAATTATAGCAAAAGGTTCATGATTTGAGATAAGGACAGGGAAAGATCACTCACTAAATACTGTCATGGCACGGGCAAAACAGACTGAACTTGGGGATATTCACTAAATTTATTACTAACAAAATCAGTGTGGGATAACGAGAAGTAAAATTAATATTAAAAACATCTTCCCCTGACTCCTCCCTCCTTTCCAGGATCTACCTCCTCTCCCCAGCAGTGCAGAGATACAGGGAATGGGAGTTATGGTCAGTTCATCACATGTTGTTCCTGCCACTGCTCAGGGAGAAGAGTTCTTCTCCTGCTCCACTGTGGCGTCCCTCTCATGGTAAACATGAGACTTCTCCAATGTAAGTCTGTCCCGTGGGCAACAGTTTTTCATAAACTGCTCCAGTGTGGGTCACTCTACCATGAGGTGCAATCCTTCAGGCACAGGATGCTCCAGTGTGGGACCCCACAGGGCCACAAGTTCTATCAGGAAATCTGTTCCAGCTGGGGCTCCTCTCCCCATGGGTCAGCAGGTCCCTGCCAGGAGCCTGCTCCAACACAGATTTCCTGTGGGTTCACAGCTCTTTCATACATCCACTTACTCTGGCGTGGGTCTCCTCCACAGGTGGATCTCTGCACCCCTGTGGACCTCCATGGGCTGCAGGGACACAGCTGCCCCACTGTGGTCTGCACCATGGGCTGCAGGGGAACCTCAACTCCAGCGCCTGGAGCACTTCCTCCCCAACCTTTTCCACTGACCTTGGTGTCTGCAAGGCTGTTCCTCTCACATATTCTCACTCCACTCTTCTCTGACCACAATTACACCTGCACATCTTTTTTTTCTTCTCTAATATGTTATCACAGAGGCATCACTATCATTTCTGGGTGACTTGTGGAGGGTCTGTCCTGGAGCCAGCTGGCATTGGCTCTACCAGACATTAAGCAAACTTCCGGCAGCTCCTCACAGAAACCACCCCTATAGTACCCCTGCTACCAGAACCTGGCCACACAGACCCAACACGGCAAGCTATTTATTACTTATTAGCATATTTAGGATTACAATCTTGTTGAGGAGATTTTGTGTTTCTTTTTATGGTTGGTGGTTTGTGGTTGGTTTGTCTTTTTTTTAAAATAGGATTGGTTCATAGTGTTCTTTGGTAAAAGTTAGTTCATCTGTTCTCTACAATGCCGTGGCATGGAGATGCTTTTTTGATTTGGGATAAGTTATACCTTACACTTCTGATCTCTACTGCCCGTGTAATTTCCTGTTGCACCCGTTCTTCTCTGATACCTGTCATGAGAGACATCTAGGCAGAAAATGGGGTCACTGAATGACAGCTGAACATGTGAAGGCTGAGAGGCAGGTGAGAATGCAGGCTGAAGTACAGGATCTTATGGTTGGAGCACAGCATCGTCCTCCTTTTTTCCCCATCCCAGTGTACACTCACTTGCCTTTTGGAAACTGATGTGGAAACAGAGAGTTCTGGTGGTGACAGCAGGGGCCAGAGCAGCCCTATGTGTCTGTAAGCCATCCTTGCAGCCTACCACTCCAGAGAAGGGTATTGCTCCCACTATGGGCAAGAGAGAGGCAATCTGCTTACAATTAATTTACTGCACCCACCTCAAGGTTGCAATAGACGTCAGTTCAGATTTGAAAATTTCACGTGCTTAACATATTTTGGAAAGAAAACCAAACATTTATCAGAATAAAGTTTTTATTGCTGAGAAACTTTGAGCTGATGAATTAGCAGCTATTTTTATTCATGAGTTACAATTAACTGAAGTATCTTTTTTTAAATTTATCTTAAAGTGTATAAGTACTGCAGAGTTTACCTTCTAAGGTTTTCTCGTTTTCAGAAACAAGACACTGGACAGATTTTGTTGGATATGACCTATAACCAGTTGGGTGTGACGGAGAAGGAGTATTTTGGTTTACAGCAAAATGAAACATCAGTAGATTCACCTGTAAGTATAGTTAATTATAAATGTGTGTGCATGTATATGTATGTATAAATATATACACATATATGCATATACATATATGTATATACACATATTCATGCACACACATGCACATAAAGAAACAGTATTTATTTATAAATATTTTTAATCCATCTAATAGTTTTTCATTTCACAGCGATGGCTTGAACCAAGCAAACCTATTAGAAAACAGTTAAAAGGTAAGACTTGTTTTTAATATCTTGATTGTAACTTTGTAGTCCTGGTTTTGTGTGTTCTCATGGCTAGAACAAATGCAGTTTGTCCAGATGGTAAATGTTCATCAGGAGCAAGTCTTATCTCTGCCAGTCTATGCAACTGAGCTTTCTACTATTCCTTACTCCTATCTGACCTGCTAGGTCACTAGCTTTGATGTTGTAATAGCATCTACACCTGGCTCCTGAGCAGTGTTAGACATCATGACCATGAAAGCAGCAGTCATATAGTTGTGCCAGTGAACTCCTCCTCATAGGGAAGAAAAGGAAGAGAGGATTTGGTTGAGGGAAGCATAACCTATTTCATGTATGGATTCTGGCAATATCTTGTCTCAAGTACAGCATCTGAGTGTTTCCTTCTCAAAGTTGGTGTTAGGGGATCAGGAGAGACTTCTCATGGTTTCTTTTAGTTTCATGAGAAAAATACATGAGATTTCCATATGAATGTTCATGTAATTTTTCTGTTAATATAGAAATTAAAACCTTTTTCTGTTTTAAACTAAACATTTTATTTGCTCTTCTAAAATATTGCAGGAGGTTTTCCCTGCACCCTTCGTTTTCGTGTAAGGTTTTTTATACCTGATCCTAACACACTTCAGCAAGAACAAACCAGGTAACTCCTCTTTGATGTTTGCTTCCATGAACTAGGAATGTGTAAAGCCTTCCTTTCACATGTCCACAGTTTGGCAAGCTATGCTTTATTACATAAATAACTTTGTATAACTCTTAATATTAAATGTGTTTGGAATGGACAACTTGATGCAATGCTCACGGTGAATGGTTTCTGCTACACACAGCCTACAGCTCCAAAATACAGTCGGAATATAAGCAAGGAGAAAGATACCGATTGGTTTATTTGCACCTTGAATTCTTTGGATTTTTTCAACCTGCATGCCCTAGATCTATCTTAGGAGTTTTGTATCAACACTGAGTCAATTTTGAACATATGCAATAGATATAGCGCAGAGGGCGTGGGAGGGTGGGGTTTATTTTGTTTCAGGAAGAACAGATAACAGTTCTTGTTTCCTAGTTTGCCCATTACTTGTAACATGCAAAAATCTGTAATGCTTTGGTTTACAGTAGATCTTTTATTTTTATTTTTAACCTGTCTCTGAGTTTTTGGGGTGGTGGGGTGCATGAGTTATAAACAATTTTCAATTAATTTGTCACAAGATTTTAAACAAATAATTGTTTTGTTCAGTGCCTGTGATATGGAATTTAGAATTTGAAGGCACCCATTAATCTGGTATTTTTGTCACATTTTCACTGCTTGTTGATTTCAGTGTCTTGAGAGTATAAATAGCATTTTAAATTATATTTCTTGTGGAAAACTTAGCTATTGACCTGTTTTGGTATTTGTTAATCATGCAGTTTTAAGCTGCTCTGCAATTTAAAACTGAAATTACTCAATGATCGGCTCTTTATGGTTCTTCATATCCCAACTCTTCAGTATCACTATAAAGTATATCACAGTGTAACTTGATTGGGATTTGGGTGTTGTATGTTGTTGTTTGATGTTGCATTCAAAGTCAATATTCCAGGAAGAAAGAGAGCCCAGTTCTGTAGTGATTTGGATTCTGTAGTGTTAATTGTATCATTAATACTATGGTCCTGGAGTTGCAGTACAGACTGCCAAAGATCCTTAAAACTGTTATCAGACTCAGTGGGTGTATGATTGCATATTTGTCAATGCCACTAAGTTCTTTATTAATCTGTTTATATAGCTTACAGGGAAATCTAATAAAATAAAACTAATATATGTAGTCATTTACACCATACCTTTTTAAAATAAATGTACATTATTTTTCTTTTCCAAAAATACCTTTTCTAGGCACTTATTCTTTCTGCAATTGAAGATTGATATTGCAGAAGGAAGGTAAGAAGAATAATCTTCAATTTCTCTATAATTCTTTTTAAAATAAAATACCTTTTATTTAAAAATACAATACCTTTTTCTGAAGGTATTGTTGCTATAAAATGTGCTCTGTGAAACATCACTTTAAAGGAAAATCAAATTGCTAGGAAATGTTACAAATTGTCACGTATCTCACTTCTTAAGAACATTTGAGAAGTCTGTTGTGAATGAGCTGTAGGAGATGCCATGTGTCTGCAGGCACAATGTCAGCTGCAGAGATATTTATGCAAGTCTTGGTGTACCAGGCATGGAATTCCAAATGAGACCCACTGTCCACTGTGGTAAGCAGGAGGGAGTAGCAAAGAGCAGTTCATGCTATCATTTCTTCTGATTTCAGGGTTATGTTACCTATATGGTGAGCATATACTCACTAGTTCCTTTGGCTGTGATTCCTGTGTGTTGGTACTTTAAAAAAAAAAAAAAGAAAAAAAGGAGAAAGATAGTCCAAGTATTTCTGCCAAATGTAAATTGCCTTTAGGACTTGTTTTTTTTTCTTCTATAGAGTTGGTTTTGGTCATAAGGTAAGAGCTATCTTTGTGGTCGGCACTGGCTAATTTTAGTGTTTCTGTCTAGTTTTAAATACACCAGAATGCAACTATTAAAGTAATGTCTAGAGTCCCAAAAAAATCCTTCTGCTTTTCCTTTTCTGAATAATCATCTAGCAAGAATTTGAACATATTCTTTTAGAACTACTTACTTCCATTCAGTTAAGAAACTGTTTAATGTCCAGTCCTACTGTGCTTTGGCAATCAAACTTAGTAAGAAAAAATCAGATACTCTTTGAAGATAAACAAGTCTTCATATACTGAACTAATTGCAGAGACATTTTTTAAGTAATTTATACAGTCTCTATATAAGTAATAAAAAAGTATTTTTATATAATATTATATATATATAACAACTATATTATTATATAACATAATAATTATATTTAATATTATGCATTGTTAATAAAAATATTTCCCCTCCTTTCCAGGTTGTCATGCCCCATTAGTTCTGCTGTTGTCCTGGCATCGTATGCAGTACAATGTAAGCAATAAATAATCATTATTTTGTTAGTAAATATATTTCACCAACGACCTTCTTTGCTGTTTGGCACTGGAAAATCAGGAAAGATTTATTTCTTTATCTATTTGTGTGGAACATTCAGCATTCTATGGGTGATGTTTTGTAAAGAAGATTCAGATTATTAAAGCAGCCTTCAGACAGCCTAGACAGAAAAACTGTACCTGTTAGGCCTGTCAAAAAGTAAAAAAAGTTTATACAAGGGTAATATTGTTCTTATTTATGTGTGCCTTGTACTGCTGACAAAATAGTCAGGTTTGCGTTGTCATTGGAAACAAAATAGTGTAAGTTACTGTGTATTACAATACCTATGGGAAAGCATTCCAGGGGAATAAGTGGCCATCTACAGAACAGTTAAGAGGAAGGTAAACTCATGATTGAGAAATACAGTGTTCTTATGTAATGGTTTTTTATGGCATTTGGTTTGTTAGTTATATAAAACTGGCCCTTTGCAGTACATTTAAGGTGACTCTACGTACAAGAACTTACATCCTTCTCATCTGCCTGCAACTGGGAAAAAAAATACTCAAAGGATGATATTGGGAAAACATCTTCTGTAGGAAAACCAAAATGGAGTCCGATCCAATGCCTCACAAGTATACTGGACAGATAGTGAAAAAAGCTGGAGGAAGACCTTTCTCATTAAACAAACAAAGAAAAAAAAATATGTTGAGGGTTTGGTGGAGTTTGCACATTTGTTAAAAAAGTTGTCAGGGGAAAGTACACTTAGAATAGTTGTGTAATTATTTGACTGAATCTCTTTATGGAAGGCTAGCAAGGCCCACGGAAATGATTGAGGTAAACTTTGTTTGAAATAAGGAGCAAGTTAAGTAATTTAAATGTGGGTTTCAAAGAAGAATGTGATAAACTTTGGGTATCTATTAAAATCCTAAGTGGCTATAAAACATTAGCTTTTATGTTTAAGCACGTCAGATGTTGCAACCTTTCATAAGATGGAATTGTAATCGCATTCAAGCTCAGTTAGAAGAATTGAAACCAGAACAAGTTTTCCATAGGAGGTTACAGTCTCAGTTTTGTTACCAAATGAAATTCATTCTGCTCTGGTGTTCCTGAAGAACAGTAAGGGTACTTGAAGGCTGAAAAACTCTGAACTGTTAGGACTGTTAAATGTACTATTGCTGACCAATTGTGCTAAAGCTCAAAAATGCAAAGGGGCACTGAAGAATGCAAATATCTTATCACAAAGTAAAATTAATCATGCCACATCTAGTGTACCACGAATCCCAAAGTAGTTCCTGTTTCCCCTTCAGTTCTATGACTGTTACCTTTTTAGTACCTAGGATACCTACTAATGCAGTTGTCAATACTGAAGGGGAATGACAGAAGGACAGTGAAGATTGACAAAGGGTGCTAGTGTTTTAAACTTTCTCTTTCATGGCGGATTCTGGAATTTCCCATTGACCTATTTGCCTGGTTTTTCTAATGCATAGAAAGTGCTGCTATTAGCAGGTGGTGGTGGTGGTTTTGTGTTTGTTTGGGTTTTGTTTGTTTTTGTTGTTGTTTTGTGTTTTTTATTTAAAAGAAAAAACCCACAGAAAAAACACCAAGCCAAAAAACCCTAACCTTTCCTTTTTAGCTCACTGATGTCCTTTTTGTTTCTGTTTGTATGATACCAATACTTGTTCTCTGCATTCATAAAGAATGAAACATTTAAGAAAAAGATGTATTCCCTTAAAAAAAATTTAAAAGTTTTTGTTTTGCTACCAGGTTGTTCCTGTTTACCTAAAGGTGATGGCATAGGAAAGCCTTTCTGAAATCTGAGGATCTGTGTCTCCTTATGAGTTATGTTTGCTGAGGTTCTTGTCAACCGAAATTGTTTTAAATACTGTTCCATTATTGTTTTAATTTCTAATCATACTTAGTAAGGAGAGTGAAAGTTCTTGCGTATTAGGTATCTACTTATGAAAAATCTGTTGTCTGAAGCTACCATGAGTTGGTTCTACCTGAATTGTTTACTACCACTTCTTGGTGACTTTCAGGGTGCTCTCTCCTTCTGTAACTTCCCTCGTATGCAGAAGGGGAAATGGTTATTTGACGAACTTGTGGGCTATTTATTTAAAAGGTGTAGCAGTTGTCACTGATGGGAGGGCTGAAACAGATGTCTTTCACTGTGCATGAAGGCTGGTGTTTGAGATATTTCCACTCTTGCTTCTTAACTGTAGTTTTTACATGTACTAGTTGTATGGTTGACCTTCACAGGTCTGAGTTTTGCAAAGGGACAGTTTTTGGTCAAATCTTTTGTGCCACTGGAATGCTGCTTCTCTATACTGCCCTTTTGCAAGCATTAGAGTTCAGCACTGTGGTTCTGAAGTAAAGTTCTGACGTGTTATTCTTCACTGCTGTAGCACACCCTGTGTTGCCTGGTGGTGCTAACTTACAGGGCAATGTAAGTGGGTGTGACTACTGTGTCTAAATAACATGACTAAACCTGATTGTGAATGCAGTTCAGACAACTCAGAATAAGTTCTTAGTGTATTATCATTAGTGTGCTTTGTGACAAAATGATCACCAGATTTTGAAATCCCTTTTTTTTTAGGAAGAATTTGTTAAGATACATTACAAATAACTTCAAAATTGTTAAGTCAGAAGGATAATCTCATACTGAAAAAAATCTAGTGATAAAGTTTACATCTTGGTTTTTACTAGTGTAAAATAGGAATGTGGTACAGTCTATAAAATTAAATAAGGAAACCTTTACAGTGTGTCTATTACTTTTTTTATTTAAAATGTCACAAAGGTGATTTAGCAGCACTTGTTTTCTATCATTTCATGTAGTAAACTACTGTTTTCAGGCCATTATTTAAATGATTAGCTACTGGTATGTAAGAAGTCCCATGACTTTCATAAGAATTTGCTCTTATGTGCATAAATCCATTGCTGAATTGGGACTTGAATCTAAAGCACAGCAACAAAGCCAACGAGGATGTTATGAATGCTTCTAAGCTTGCTTTTTCCTGAGCATCAGTTGCTCGTCTCCTGTGATACTGTTGCCCTCTCAGCTCTGCTTTGAGAACCAGAAAGCTTCTCTAGCAAACTGTTATTTGTCTTTGAGAGTTTGTCCAGAAAGAGGTTGACTGGTTGCTTGGGATTCAAGTGGACTTTAATCTCTTCTAAGAAAGGGAAGGCTGCAAGGGTAAGGGTTCAAGGAAAGCTGAGCTTAATATGCAAGTCTCTCAGGAACTGGGCATAAGAGAGTTAGAATTTTGAGAATACCAGAAAACTGAGATCCCAGAAGAAGAGTTGGGCTGTAAGATTTAGAGAAACATCAACAGTAGCTCCACGGTGAGAGTCACACCACATAATTCCCCCATCGAGTTTCTTTTTACCTGACTCTTTTTTCTAACTTGCCTTCATTTTGCCTCCCTTTCTTTTTATAGAAATTAGATCGAAACCTCAGACTGTAATTTATGGAGACCTCCCTCGTTTCATGGCTAGTGTTTGGAGATTTTTCTCTGTATGTGCTCCCCACCCATGCTTTCTTGAAGTGAAATATTGCTCAGAAGGACATAATCTAAGCTGAGACATTTGCTTAGAGGTCAGTCAGGTTTCTACTACTTTCTGGGGCATCTGTAACCCTTATGTCTCAGAATCAAAATCAGACTGGATGAATAAAGAGAACTTTGAGCCTCAAGTTGCACCAAGGAAGTTTTAGATTGGATATTCGGAAAAATTTCTTCACAGAAACAGGTTGTCAGGCTTTGGAACAGGCTGTCCAGGGAAGTAACCAAGTCACCATCCCTGGAGGTATCTAAAAAACATGTAGAAGTGGCACTGAGGAGTATGGTTTAGTGGTGCACTTGGCAGTGCTGGGTTAATGGCTGGACTCGATGATCTTAGAGGTCTTGTCCAACCTAAATGATTCTGTGATTCTAAAATGACTAGTGGTGAGTGCTGAGAGACAACATAAATGGCAGAAGATAAACGCATTGGTTCTGCAAAACCTTGTAACGTTTTGGGAGTACTGATAGCTACTCCCTGAAGTCTTTTATCACTATACTTTTTCAGAATGTACTTTGGATTACATTTTGCTTTTCTCATTAATTTTTTTTTTATTGTGTCAGTATAGTTTCTGAAGTACATGTATTTGAGATGCAGAAAAAGCAACTCAGTATAACTTACATTTTCTAATTTGTTTCTTCCCTTTTCTTGTGATTATTTTTTATGTGTTGTTGTTTAACTGTGTCTGGGGTTTGAGCTTCTGGTTTTTATTTTTTTAATTCTTTTAATAAGGAACATTACAATGACTGGCTCATTTTTCATTCTGGAGTGGTAAATAACTTGGAGACCACCATTGTGTATGCATAGTTTTCTTTTTTTTTTTTCCCCCCTACAAGTGTTCCTTTGTTTTTATTAATGCCTAATTTCTCATTCTGTCTTACTGCAAAGTGACCAGCTGTCATAAGTGGTCATAAGCAGCTATTTACAGTCATGTCTAGGCTGAACATTTTTTTAAGAGCTCTTGAGTGTGAGACATTATCTTCTTTTACAAAACAAGTTAGTTTGACCCACATGATAGCTAGTTCTGCTTGTCTAGTAGCAACATCAAAATTACTTACTGGCTGAGTGGGTTAATGTTCATGTTCTTGTTCTTATTTGGATACAGGTTCCATTTGTTGAAACGCCTTTCCTTCTCTTAACATTCCCTTTTGAGGCTTTTGGTCCTTTTATGAATTTCTCTCTGAAAACAGTTTTCAGCACGGTGTCTTTAATTGCTACATCTACATGGACTGTGCTCATTTCAATGAACCTTTTTAGTCTTTCTTTAATAATATCTATCTTTTTATGTTCATTTTTAGAAACTGCATTCTGCTGTAGCAAATTATTTTCTGATTCCAGAAGCATTTTAGTACCTGAATACGTTGTAGTTACTGTTGAGATTCAGTAGCTGCTTTGGTTTATGCTATGCAGTTCATCTTTCTTCACTACTAAACTATTTGATTTGATTCTTTTCTGGTACACTTCTTAGATCTTTAGAAAGTTGATATTAAACTAGTTTTCAAAGACTAGCTTTTGTAGGCATGCCTTTGGACCAAAGTGTCCATATTATTTATAACTGATTTTCCATCACGATTGCCCCATGAACCATTCATACATTTCCCTTCTCTCGTCTGTAGTCACTTGAAATGCCCATATGCAGAAATAGGTGCTATTTCTTTGTACGCAAATTTTGTTTGAATTATTATTTACAAGCAAAGTCTGTAGAATTGGAGACCCACTTTTCCTCTGTAGAATTGGAGACCAACGTGTCATCTGTGTTATAAGTTAGTATAAGAATTTAGACAACTCAATTCTAATTAAACATTGATAAATTTATTAAGCAAGCAATAATAAAGCAAAGACAGCTCTGGGTGGCCTGGAGGCAAGTGCCCCGCCTGAGACACACACCACCATGTAGTAAATGTCCCCTTTTTATACATTTTCAAGTACTGGGTTTTGAATGCAATTGCTTTGTGGTTTGAGTTCGTGGTTTGTTGCTGAGTGGTCATCTGGGATTTGTCAGAGATAAAAGCTGCAGTTCTTATCAGCTGTAAATTTTACCGATACTGATACTTGTTTGTTTAGCAAGATGTCTGCAATTATTTTTACTGACACTTGCTTGATTAGCAAGCTGTCTGTGAAACTTATCTTGTTTAATTACAACAAAAAGTTTCTGACTCCTTCATACACATAAGATTTTATGAAGCAAAGTTAACCCTTCTATTACAATCTGTACCTTGAAGAACATCAGGTTTATGGGAAGTAGAAATCTGTCACCCTTTAAGTTATACAAAGCTAAAGACATATCCTTTCTAAAATATGTTTTCAAGGGCTGTAGAATTTGGGCCAGATTGAAAGGTGATATTACGAGTACTCTTAGCATTCAAAATAACAACCAAATTAATGTCTAAACTGGAACCAAACAAATAATTATTTTGGTCATGTAGTAGAAAACGTTGATGTCAACTATAACTTCATATAAGTAAGAACCACAGACCAATTTGGCTTGGAAGGGGCTTCTTCAGAGTCAGATCACGATGCTCAGAGCCTGTCCAGTTCAATTCTGCATTTCCAATGCTCCAATTTCTGCTGTCTGTCGTTGTTTCAGTTTGCAAGTCAAGGAGTCAAACTGTCTTTTGTGCACCCTCCACCTGGGGTAGTGGAGTACAGAAACGAGATCAATGCTACCTTAGTCTAATATATAAGCCAACTTACCACAGAGTTCTTGGAAGAAACCACTATAAATGAAGCCTCAGCAAGTACTATAAGGGCATCAATAGTCTTTTTTTTGCTTTCCATAGGTGCCAGATCTTCCCTCTATGAAAGCTCTCTTTTTTTCCTTTTTTTTTTTTTTTGTCATCTTTTGAAGTTCAGCAATATATCTACTACTTGAGCTTCTCTGTCTAGGGAAGATGCATCTGTACCCATAAAATTCTTATTGAAATCCATCAATGCTACATAAATACACTTCTTCCTGGTCTTTTCTTCCTCTGTATCATAATCTTATTAAAATAGATACATTTTTTAAAAAATTAATTAGTGTTTTTCTTTAATGCTTTCCTTCACAGGAGTCTTTCTACTGCTAGGAGAAAGAGACAAAAAATGTACACATTTGTTCTAACTGAACAAATTCTTTTTTAAAAGTCTGTAGAATAGATGGCTTGTTTAGGCTTCAATAAGGCATAGGCAGATCATATGCTGCGTAAACGTGTATGATCTCAAGACTTTGTGTTTCAGGCATTTATAAACTCATATTGAAAGCTTGTAGAACTAGTGTTTTGGTATGTCAACATGGCTACTTGCCTATTGCACTCTTCTTTTACTAGGAGTTTTAAAACAAATGTCCTCTTTTTATTAAATATGGCCTTCTAAATGAATGGTTCATTAAATTCCTTACTTTGAAGCCTTTCATATTAGATCTGACACTCAGATAGCAGGATTTTATTTGTTCTTCTGACTCATCCTTGGTTCAATTTTCTTTCATTTTACTCTGTATTGTTTCCCAGTTATAATGTATTAAAGAGCAGCAGTAGTCTAGAATGGAGAAATGTGGAAGTATGGGGGTTTTATACTGCAACTTTATTTTCACTGAGTCAGTATCTGCTGGCTTATGTCATCAGAGCAGAAACTATGTTGGGAGAAACTCAGATTAGAAATAGGTCTTTAATATTTTCTTCCCCTCTTCTCCTTCTAGAGAAATCCAGTAAAGAGATAGAAACATCGTAGGTTATCATTCTTACTGATGTCTTGATATGCCCTAACTTTTTTTTCCTAATTGGATAATTAAATCCTGCATGTGATCATTAGTCTTCCAAGATATTTACAAATCAGCATTTATAGTTTCTCTTCAACTGTGACAGTTGTTTAGAGAGTTGGAGAAGCAAGTAGTACTCTAAATTGCTCCCCTTGTTGGCATGGCCTCAGGTAGCTAGGAGGAAGAGGAAAAAAGACCAGAGCAACCTCCATATTTGGAATATGAGAAAGAAGGATCTACCTCATAATGTATGAAGGAACAGCAGTTGCTCCCTTTAGAGAAGGTAAAACTATAGTAAAAATATCTTTTCCTAATTGGACAAATACATTATCTTATTCCTGGCAATCTGGGCTTTTCCAACTGACAAGACGGTAGTTCAGACTAGCTGCAACAAACCTTAAAAATGTAGATTATGTCATAGAAAAGCTGGATTGTATTCACGGCTAGTAAAGAGTCCTCAATCAACTACTGTCATCTGTGAAATTGTGTGTTTTATTTGACACTCTTATTAGAATGCCTACTTTAGAAAAAAGCTTTTAATTTTCGTTTTTATTGTTGTTGCCTTACTCTTGGCAGACTTGGACTTTTCTTAATATATAGATATTCTTAAAAATAATTTCAGCTTCTTGTTATAATTCTGAATTTTCTGTCTTGTTTTTTTGGGGTAGAGTATTTTTTTTCGTTGGTGTGGTAGTTTTGTTTGTTTTATTGTCATTGTTGTTATGATGATATTCTTCAGATAAATATTATTTGACAGCAATGTTCAAACATGTTTTGGTTCTAATGGTAAATATTTAGTTTTGCCAAGTGATTTAAAGTTCAGGTGCCCCTTAAATAAAAGGACTAGAGCAATGGAGGAACGTCTGCATTCAAAGTAAATTGCTTACTGTTTATCATTTACTTTTTTATTTAAATATTTCCCATGATGCTGACAATTAGTTGTGCAACTATATTAGCTTTTCACCACATTTGCCTGGGAATTATTTTGTGTCACAGTAGTTCCATTTTCTGAGCCATAGAAATCATGCTTTTTTAATATATAAGGGGCAAATATTAGTTATCACCTGCATTATAGATCCTTTGTAGTTGTTGTAGCTGTAAGTCATTTCTGATGCACACCCCTGTCCCTCAATCTGAATCATTTAAATATCGCTTTTATATTTTTTTTTTAATTTATTTTCTGGAAAATAATGTTAATAGTATAATTCCTCAAAGTATGTTCTTGAACTTTGATTTAGTTGAGGGGCTTTCTATGCTGAATTGCTTGTGGTCAATCAATGATTTTCTTTTGTGTTAATTTGCAAGTTATTTGTATAACTCCTGGGAAACTTCAGTCTTTATATTCATTATTTCATGCTCTTTAGGAAAAAACAGATTAGTATAAGACAGAGTGATTTGCTTATACGTACATACCATCATTTTTGGTGTTTAATCTCCAACTGTTTAATCAAAACACAGATTTCAAGAAATACGAGGTTTGAATCAGTTGCTTAATTGAAACTAGATAAATTTGTGGCAATTAAACAAGTAATTTGTTTGAAGACATCTCCTTGCTACCCCAAACCTTGCTACTTCATAACAACTAAAAGGTTTGTGTATGTTTTTCAGGGTGTAAACTTATACTGATCTCGATTTTAAACAAAACTTACATAGACTGAAACTATAAACTTGGTTTATATTCATTTCTTTTCTGATATGTAGATAAGAATTAGCTTTTTACCTAGTAACTGTTTAAAAATATCTACTAAATATCTACTAAAATATCTACTAATTAGTATCATTCTTGAAGGAATAAGATTTTAGAGAATTTCTTTTTTGCTATAAACATATATATATATATATACACACTTTTTGTAGCAGCTAGGTAATATTGTATGTAAATCAGCAGTTATTTCACATGCTTTGTTAAGTAACTTATGTTCAGCTGAGGAAAGTCTTAACAGTTGAATTTCTAGGACAGCACCATAGTTGGGAGTTGAACAATTTCTACCTGACTGTGTGAAGAGTAGATGCTTTCTAAGTGACAGATCTTGTTGAAGACTTCTTATGTATTATAGTCAAGTAAACGTGTATCAAATTGATTTCATTTACCATCTCTTACTGAAGCAATTTGGTGTTCTCTAATGTTACAGTACTGCACATCTGTGCCAACACGGCATGTAATGCCTGTCTGGTGGTGTTACAGCTTGTGGTGCAAAAGTGGGGCTATATAAGTAGCTAAATAAATTACTGAGTCATTCAGTGCCTGAGATTATGGTAAGTGTGTTTTGAAAAAAAATCTTTTTTCACTGATGTCATGCAATGCCCTGTGTTCAACACTGCTTGTCTGTTGGAAAATAGTTTGTAATTCCTGCACTTCCCCATATGTGTATGTGTTTTAATGAGAAGGAATTTTTTCTAAATAATGATCAACTAACTATGAAAACTTTGTGTATGTGTTTCTTGTTTCCTGACAGCACAACTTGGAGACTATAATGCTTCTGTACATCATTCAGGATATCTCTCAAATTACAACTTTATACCAGAGCAGAACAAAGATTTTCTTACCAAAGTAGAATCTCTACATGAGCAACACAGGTAGCATGAACTTTTACTTCTCTCTCACCTCTTGAGTTTTTAAAGGAAAAATATGTTAAAAGGAAGACTCAATTTCTTAGTAGTTTCAGTACAACAACCAGTTATATATAATTAGCTTCTGTTAAGTGAAATAGGTGCTAACCTAATTATATGCAGAATATGGTGTTAATATGTTGAAACACTTAAATAAATATCTAGAACACTGTACTAGACAATTGAGGAACGAGGACGTTTGACCATTTTGCAAATTCTATAGATTTTTTGTCTATCTGTGTAAAAAACCAAACCAAATAAACACCATAACCATAAAACACCTCAATTAATATCGTGCTTTCTCTCCACTCTCATGAGTGTAATATAAATGCTACAAGCATATTATTCCAGTCAGTGTGCTGCTAATTATTCTTTCTGACCCTACCAATTTGTCTCTTGTAAGATTGCAATTTTAGAATTAGAGGTGTTGATCAGATACTTGCAAGCTGAATGCAAATATGCCAATCTAAGAAACTGTCAGTGAGCATTTGAGAAAATGAAATCCAAATCTCTGAGGACTTGTTTTCTTTGTCTGTATTTTAACTGCAGCAGAGTTAATTCCTCACTCTCTTAGTTTCTTTGATTTATAACCTGAAATATTTCCATTTTTATCTCCTCCTAATGTTCCTCGACTCTTTTTTTTCATCTTTCAGTACTTTTACCTCTCCCTCTTGTTTCTCTATTGCTAGTGAGTGTAGTGAGTAGTGCTGAACTTCACATGTTCCCTAGCAGTCCAGAACATGCACTGTCATTTATGAAGTAGAAGAGAGATAACCACTGAGCTCTTAACTGCAGTTTCCCTTCTGTTGTAGATACTAATCTTGACTACTTTCCTAGCAGTTCACATTCAGAAGCACAACAGCTGATGCCTCTACTCCTTCCAAATTAATTTGCAGTTTCCAGTAGGCTCAGTAGTTTTTAGAAGGGGACTTGTGGACAGGAAAAAATAATTCTACTTGTCTTTAGGAAGCAGTCATCTTGGAGGGAAGATGTTGAATAGATTTGAAGTGGTTGGGATGAACTCATGTCTTTAGTGCTGTGGTAGCAAGAGATATAAAATTGGTTATGTCCTGCAGAGACCAAAAGGTACCTTTGGTCCAGACTAAGATGTGGTGGTGTCTGTTGGAAAGACTCCTTTCTTTTCTGGTCTTTTCAATGACATCAATGCTTTCATTGAGTGTTTTTGGCACAGTGAACCCTTGATGACTGAGAAGTTTAACTGCTATATTTGAATTAGCATAGGTTGTGGCATTTGAAGTTCTGAATTAAAATACTGAGTAGACAGGACTGGAAATAATATTTCTTTATTGTTTTAACACCTTTTTTTAAACTTGGCTCTTCAGATCTGTTTAATTCAGAGTGCAGGGAGAGGCAGACAAGTTACTGTTTATCCTAGCTGTATTTCTTACATACTCCTTTGGCATGTGTAGACAATACTTAGGTCTGAGACATGGTTTTGACTACTTCAATGCCATAATATACTTGAGAATTGTTCTGGTGCTCACCTGGCCTTTGGGAAGGAAAGAAAGAAAGGGAGAATTTACTTTCTTACCCTTTAAGGAGAATATTGTTGCTTTGGAATGAGATTTCTGCTGATCTGTAGTAAATAATATTTGCTGTAGCCCATATAAGTTATCTGTAAATTATTGAACTTTTGAATTGGTATTCTTAAATTACAGGATTTCCTTTGTTCATTCTTTAGTGTCTTGTCCTTTGGCAAACTTTCACAAAGGAAAATTAAAAGGCTTGAATTGATGGAACACACAGACTTGAGAAGTCATGATATGTCTTGTGTGTTGTAACTCAATGCAGGATTTTTTTACCTAGGATTTATGTTGCTTTGCAAAACCTGAGGAAGTAGTTCTCTGGACATGTTCATGTAAGACACTATTCAGTGGACAGTACATAACTACTGAGAAAGTCACTGTTGTCATATTGAACATGTATAGCCTCAGAAATTTTTCTTCTGTGTTCATCCCTAAATCCATAGAGAGGGGTTACGTGTATAGTTTCTTCTAACGTGGTTTTCTTATTGTTTTTTGTTTAGTGCATAAGCAGCCTGAGGTCTTACAATGAAAATATTGTCCAAATTGACAATGTTTTCATAGTACTTGTAAGATCCAGCCATCAGTTTGAGGAGAAGGATGCATTTGAAGCTTCATAGGATGCCTAAATATATACCAGATAAGGTTTGTTAGATCTTGGGTATCAATAGCTATAAAAATTTGGAAGAGACACCAAGACCAGTTTCTTCTTGTGTGTTTATCTCACCAAATTACTGCCATCTGCTTAGGGACCTCAAAGGTTCATTTCGTCTGTGATTGAGTAGAAGAGTGTAACAAAAAACCTCTAAGTCTGTGCTGAAATACTCTTTCCTGTTGGCCTTTTAAGATGCAAGGCATGACAGGTCAGGTGTAGATGGCATATGCAAATTGAAAATAAAATTTACAGACATTTCTTATTGGTATGCAACAAACTTTCTGAACAAAGTTCTTGATCAAATTTTTTTAAATAAAAGTGATGTACTCTTGCAAACCTATTCAGCACCCTGTAGTATAATAATTATAATAATTTATATTTTTATCTTCGCTTTTTTTTTCCACTGTTGTGACATCTTCAAGCCACACTGCTGGCTATGGCTTTCCAGTTCAAGGTAGCTTTAAGTTTCCTGGAGCATGATCTAATATTTCCTAAAGTGTCTGTTTCAAGGCATAGTGTTTTGATGGCTTGGCATTGAAAAGGATGGATATTAATTGGAAGTAATAGATGCCTACCTTTCGAGTTAAAACCCTTTTCAAAAATGAGAATTACTGCCTTATGTGGAATGCCTTTGTAGCTGCAGTTCTTAACACAATGTTATGTCAGCTTTTTTGCAGGTTCTACTTAAATTGCATTTGATTAACATAATTTGATGCATGTCATTTTGGAAACTTACCTAGCGAAGAGTTGTTTTTACCTGCACTCGGTTGTAGATATGACAGGATGATATCAGATGTCTTTTCTACTTTGCTGTGTGTAGATATTACATGCATCCCTCAGCTTCTGTTCTCACAGTTACTGGAATGTGATGCAGTAGTGCCTGAATCGCTGCTCTGTGCTGTGAGACCAGGATCACTGTGGGCACAGCACACTGTCAATAGGCTATGGCAGATTCCAGGATAGAGCTGCCTCTTGTGTGATTGTTTCTTTACAGGTCTTGGCCCTGTAGTTTATTGGAGAGGACTGCTTTCATTATCATTTCTAAAGGAATCTTGTTTAGTCCTCATTTCATTCCTCTCATATGAATGATTAGTAGGCTGCATGGAAGAACCAGCTAAATGGGGACCACTGATGAATTTTTTGGATTTTAAAACTCCTAGTAGATTCTATCCTTATGTAAGGACACATAATTTGTTTATTCAAGGTGTGGGGATTTTTGATTTTTTGTGTCTGTTAAAAAAACCCAAAAACCTAAAACATATATAAGTCTTAGAATTGTAGAAGCTTTCTAGAAGACCAGCAGATCAAATCCTTGTATGTCTTGCTGCACATAGCAGCAGTAGAAAAAAGTATTTTAGGACTTATAGCTTGTAGGTAAACTCAGAAGACTTTTTTCCTTGGTGAGTTTCATAACTTTAACTTTTTTAATATGTTTTCTCCCACTTATTTTATTAGTGCATTCCTGCTGCTAATCTTTCTTCTAAATGACTTCCTTGAGGGACCATGTAATATAGAATATTTACAGATAAAGCTTCTTGCTATAAAGTAAGCTTTTAGGGGAACAGTTTCCTCATACCTTTGAACATAAGAGATAAAAATTATTTTTTCTAAAAAGAGCTGGTCCAGAATGGCTAAGGTAATAACATTGTGTATAATTTGCTCATTTTTTTGAGAGGACTTTAGGAGGGTTTTGTCCAGTGAAAAACTTGTGGTACTAGTTAATGGGATTTATTTCTCAAACAGTGCGCTGTGGGATTCTTCTGTTTTTCTGCATTTAAAAAAATTCAATATTAATTTTTTTATTTACCTGTGATTCATATTTTATTATTTTTCCCCTCTTTTAGTGGCCTCAAGCAATCTGAAGCAGAGTCCTGCTATATGAATATAGCACGAACACTTGAATTCTATGGAGTGGAATTGCACAGTGGTAGAGTATGTTTACATTGTAATTTTTCACTTGGAAAATAAATTTATATACTTGTTTCACATTAATGTAATAGCAGTAAAAAAAAGTAGTATTTAAGTATTGACTTCAGCAGGTGTTCCTTTTAATTAGAGTTGGGTAATTTTTCAATAATTTCTGTATAACATAGCTGTTGGAATTTCAATCAAATAAGCTAGATCTCCTTGAAAGAGTAACAATGTATTTTTAAGATAAATTGTTTCATTACTACAATATATTTTACTTAATTTTAGTAAAGTTTCTGAATGTCTTAGCATGAAAGAAAATGAATGCTCTGTTTAGTACTGTTAGTTGGCAGGTGTTTTAAGAGTTTAATTAATCTGAATTTCTAACACTAATTTCTGAAGTGTTAAGAATATAGATATTTCTTTTTAAATTCCTTTATTCCCTGACACCAGGGTAAATGTAAGCAGTATTTAACAGCTTGAGAGATGACCACTAAAAATGTATTTGAAATCTTTCAAATACAGGGTGGGTATTGATGAGAAACATTCCCTAAATATTTTCCTAGCTACTGGCATTTAATTGTCTGATTCACACTATTCATTTGAGGTGAATCCCCCAAAATACTTTTTTATTTGCGTTCCAGTCTGCAAGTTACCATTTGTGCTTATATCTAATAGTAAATTGTTTTGGCATAAAGCTTGAAGTATAAAAACTAAATTAAGTGACTGCAGATGAATGATATCCTAAATGAAGATGACTATTGCTTTTCCTAACACTTTTCTGAGTTTTACTAATAATTCTGACATTGAGAATTTTAATGAAAAACTCATAAATTTCTCTAATGATGAGCAAGGAATTCAATGAGTAAGTTGATTCCTTCGTCATGATGCTTTCTTCTGTTTTTATTTTATGCTACCACAAATAAGTGCGTGTTGCATTAGATTTCTAGGAATTCCTAAAGTACTTCTGTGTGATGCCACAGTAGCTACATTCATATTAGTGAAATACAGTGCTCAAACAGTAGAGGCTTTTTTTTTAAGAATAAGGAAAAGTATAAGGGAAAGGAAATAATTAAAGTACTCCATCTCATATGAATATCAGGAGAGGCATCTGTCAAATGTAATCAGATAGCTTGGTTCACATGCATTGGTTGTATGTAAGTAATGTAGCATAAATGAACAAATTTCTTATGTTCCTGTGTCTTCTGACAGTGTAAAAGCCTTCATGATTTCTAGTATATGATTAACTTTAAATGGCAAATGGGCATCTTATTAAATTTGACGTTACCTAGGTTCATTGTCTATTGGGTCATCTGCCACCTTTTTGCTTTATTGAAGAATTCTTTACTGTTACACTTGAGATTTCCCTATATGCACTTAGCTTGATCAGTCTATACCTTTTAGCTTCTACTGTAGCCTAGTATTTTGATAAGCCAACTTAAGAGCATCACTATGTGGCTATTCTCTTAATATTCTCTTCATGGGATGCTATCTCTGAAAATTCTTCCAGTTTTCATTATTCTTCCTGAGTTGTAGGCCACTGAACTACACGCAGGATGTCAGTAGTGGTCATACCAGTGCCAAGTAATGAAGATGGAATTGATTCAGACATTTTCAACTAAAGGAAATTTCGTTGCAGTGTACTGGGCTGCTCTGTCTCAGTAGAAATACCTTCTAAAGAATCTGCCTAAACAGTGTTTTGTTGGGGTTTTGTTCCCCCATGCATTGCTTCATATTTAATGACCTCAGTCTCACAGATTGTCAGAAATCGTGAACTCATACCCTTCCTGACACTGAACTGTATGATCTGAATCAACTAGAGTACAGATATGAATCAAAGCCTAGTCTATTCTAGGCTGCTAAGATTCAGACTGTCTACTGTTTCAATCCAAAATAATGTTTTCATCACAATTCAATTTTTTTTGAAGTATGAAATATTTGAAGCTATCTGTTTTTTCTGGCACTTGAACTGAAGATCTAGACATATAGAAGCTGCTAGGAAGGTAATAGAAAGAAAAACAGAAAATATCATACCACCTTTTAAATCTGAGTTTTGATATAATTTGAATGTTGAGTTTCATTCTTCTTCTCCCTTCCTTATCTCAAAGTGGGTAATGGAAAAAGAAAAGTACAGAGAAGTATAACAATCATGAATATCTTAAGAAAAGCCTTCTACAGCAGGTGAATAGCATGGGAAATGTGAATAGCCAACAATTTTTAATTTTTTTTACTTTTGTTTTTTTGCTTTGATACTAAAAGATTTAGGAAACTTCAGTCTACCTGGAAAGTGACAGGTTTAAGTAAAAGGAACTTTTTCCATATGGCTGCAGTGGAACTGTAAGCATTACTGCTATTTTAATGGATGACCAAGGTGAACTAGGTATCACAAGCAGTTAGTCAGTGGAAGAATGATTCACTGGAGTCCACTAAACACACAAAAAGCTTTTGATCCAAGAAGTCCTTTAGCTGTAAGGCACTACAAGCTGAGAAGAGACATTATTTATTAGTAGGGATGTAATTGGTTGTCTCTGGAGTTTTGTACTTACAGGACATCAGTTACAAGTCATTGTTTGGATTGAATGCCTTGAGGCAAACCTTAGGGTCGATTATGTTCCTCAAGGCCTATAAGAAGTTTGTATTGAAGGTTAGATATCTCCCCCAATATACTGCTTCTTCACAGAGGCTGCCATGTTATATCCCAGCTTTGGCAGGGATGTTTGCAGTGCCTCCTGATATCCTCCTCCCACTTAGTACTGCTCCTTCAATCACCTTTCCAGTTTTCTCACATCCTAGTGCTTTGGATGGATTTGGCAGGGACTAGTTAAACTGTGGCTTTGTCAAAGCCTTTATATCTCTGGATTCTGACGACTGAGGTCTTTGCTACTAAACTAGTTTTAGTCCTCTTAGACTGTGTATGGCAGAAGAACCAGGTAACACCTGGCTTTTATACTAATGGCCAAAAGATGTTGGTGCTCCTGTACTGTTGCTTGAAAGTGGAATACTTTTGGATAATGTTTCTTGAAGACCAGATGAATATATAATTTCCTCGTTTCTTTTCATGATACAAAGTTAAATATTTTCCAGAAGTTGAGTGTGAGCTTTCTTTTTGGCAATTTGCTAAACATGGAACTTTTATCTGAGCTCAGTTCTTGTCCACAAACACTTTGGCTTTTTTTCTGATGATAAATCTGAACTGCTAAAATTGTAGTATTAAAAAATTAAATAATTTTTGGAAGCAGAGGAGAGTGAATTCAATATCTTAAAACTGTATTGACATTTCTTGAATTCCTGATCTCCTTTTGACTCTGGACAACTATCTTACTGGCTCAATAATTAGTCTGCTGTTAAGTCATCTTTCGTTTTTACTCAGCCACTCAAAGGTAGGAAATTTGTTAAACCAATATTATTCCCATATCTACAAAAATCAAGATGCTAATGGTAAATTAAATCAAATGTGAACCTGTACTTAATTAGTTACATGCTTGGCATGATATTTTTTTATCTTTAAATTTTTTTTATTATTATTTCTTTCACGTTATCTGTTCCTTTTTATAAATAGATGCGTGTTATTTCTTTACTGTACAATTTAACAACATAGATATTTTGAAAGAGAAATAACTGCACATCAATATCATATTTCTTTTGGGAGATCCTCTCTTTATGCTAGTCCAAGATCTAGCTTATAATAACAAATAACAAAGAGCATGGGAGATTAGTGGTTTGTAGTGGAGCAGAGAAAGGTAGGGAATGAACTTTGTTCTGACAAAGCTCTTGAAAAAAATGGAGTAGTTTAGCCTAATTAATCCCTATCAAATGTTTAGCTAATCCTTTATTTCTGCTAAATCATGTCGATTTTCAGCTCTTTCTCCTAAAGCTGTTTTTCAAGGCAGAGACAGCTTAATTGCGTGCAGTTCATCTCCTGAAATACCTCAGTTTTCTCCCCAAATAATAAAATAAAGGGGTGGGAGTTCTGGATTCCTGTATTATACTGGCATAAACTGACACTTTGGGAGCTTCTTCCAATGAAGATTCAACCAGCTCCTCTAGCAGCAGTTTCTGGCAATGTGAGGCAGTGGTGTGCTGAGGGTTCTGGGTTACTTTGAGTGTATTTGGCATGCTACCTATTTACTGATTTTCATTTTTAATACTCTGAGAGGCAGATATTCCTCTCATCTTGCTGAAATTCAGTGCACCAGTATTCAGTGTTAATGCACTGTGTATTAAATAGGTTATGCTCATTCTCTGTGAACGCTGTGCTATTTCACTGAAGGTTTATAAATCACTTTGCAAATTAGGTTGAGCTTCACTCATTCATATGCCTGAATCACTTCTATTGAACTGTTTTGAAAGGATTTATTGAAGATTTTCTATGCTATTATCAGAGCACATACTACCTGTTCTATTCTTCCATACCTTACTAATATAAAGAAATTGGGATTGGACATGGTGGAAAACTATATATTAATTGAGCACAGAGTACCATCTAGAGGAGCAGCTATGTTACTGAAGGCTTTCAGAGCATCCTTTACCATTGGCAATCCTTTACAAAATAGTCTGAAACTGCTTTTGAGTCAAACCTGATGTTTTAGGCAATGGGTTCTACTTCTACAAATGGATTTACATAGATGTTGAGCTCTGTTTAGAAATTTGTGTAATAACATATTAATATGTATTGATCATGAGAAACAGGAAGCCAGTATTTCTACCTTCTGTAACATCAGTCAGGGTTTAGACTCAAATTGACCATTCAGAATCCTTCTCCCTGCCTTTTTTATTTTTTTTTTTTTTAAATTCAAATGTCCGCTTATATGGAAGAATGTGTTTTCTCTTGAGTATCTCAATACCTGGAAAGGATGGTACATATATGATTTTTTTTTTTCCTTGCTGAGTGTTAAGTGAATGCACCATTTTTATGTAGTTAATAATGGATTTAGTTGAGTGTATCAAATATTCACAGATACATGTATATTTCTCCAAAATACTCTCATATGCAAAACTGTGGTCACCTCTCCTATCAGTCTTTATTGCTAAGACATTTTTTTTTAAAAAAAGTAATGAATTATTTCTCCGCTCTTTTAAACTACTTATAATCAGTCCCAAAATTCTGTGACACTTACCTGACTAATCTTGGGAAGTACTTGAACTTCTTTCCAATGCTGAAATCAATAAGGCTAGACTTGCAAATTTAGTCTGATACAGACCTAAAGAATATCCAGTGTAATAGGATGAACTTTACAACTTGTTTTAATGAATGAAATTTAGAATACCTATTAGATAACATCAAAGGAAAGGGAGGCATGAAAATCAAAGCTCAAATATGTTGCTGAATTTTTTCCTCAAGGATAGCAATTTAAATATAGAAAGCTTGAAAATAAATTTATAAGTAGATAAATGGGAATGACACAAACTGCATCAGTATTCTTACAGTGTTTTTCTTTTGCAGGATCTCCATAATCTAGATCTTATGATTGGGATTGCATCCGGTGGAATTGCTGTATACAGAAAACTCATCTGTACAAGCTTCTATCCCTGGTAAATTCCTTTACTAGTAAAGAAACATGTCTAGTTTTTTTAATATTTTTTCCATTTGCTTTCACATTTATTCCAAAGAAACCTACAGTAGATAAATTTGTTCTTTATGGAGTATCATTGTATTTCATTGTGTTGAGATAAAAATGAAACCTGTTGCCTAGGCTTTTAATTCCATAAGGCTTTTGAACTTCTTGCATTGTGTGAAGTCTTGATAAAGTTAATTCACATACAGGTATGCATACATGATTAGGAGGACCCTGTGATCTTAGAGATTTGCTGCTGTTATGCCCCATAGTATGTCTTCAAAAAAACCAAAACCATAAAAACAAAACAAGAAATCAAACCAAGAAGTCTTCTATTAAAGCTCAGCAACTAACTGTCTGAACATTTTATCCTGACATTCAGAAAGAAGATATTTGCTTCTTGGGAAAAAAAACAAAACAAAACAAAATATAAAATGAGTTATTGGGTGTTTGAGATTTACTGGAATTAGGATAATATGATTTAGGCAAATTTTTAGATGTCATCAAACAAGGATATATAACAGTAACAAGGTTTGGAGTTGGCAGGGGAGAGACCTTTACATTATTCTCTAATACTGAAAACATCAGAATGCAGGATACTGTCATAGAAAATAATCTCTACGAAAACCGATGTGCACTAGGCGTCTAAAGTGAATGACAGGAGAAATTATTTAAGCTATAGTTTTTGATGGTACTTATGGGCTTTTATTAGTTATACCATACTAAAAATGATAACATAAATTAGAAAATTATATGGAGACTGGGTATCTTCTTAAGGTTTTTGGATTGGATCAGAATGAATTTTTCTCAGTCTTTTTTAAAGTAAGGATTAATTTTTTTTAAACTTGATAAACTATAGCTTTGTCTTGTTATCCATTATTTCTTCATATAATTTGTAACTATTTTTCTGGAGAACTTTTTCAGTAAGATGATATAGTGTTCTTAATTATGACAGAAAAATACATTCCAATGGGTTCTACTTGCTTTTTGTTCCTTGGAGTCCTTAGCAGCATTCTTTAAATACTTGAGTCACTCCATCCTTTCATTTATGAACCCAACTAAACAGCTTTTTACTCTAGAAAAGCAATAAAATCAGCTTCAATTTAAATTTTAGTGGAAAATATACTGCATGGTCTCTGGATTTTTCTTTTTTTTAATTTACTGTGAGTTGCATTTCAACTCCCCTGGATGTACTGCAATCATCCTAGATAAATGTATGTTAATAATAATGCTATCACACAGCAGCACAGTAAAAACTTGGATTTTCCTTTGCTAATGCACATTAAAGCACAAAAGACTTTTATTTTTCATTTTTGTACCCTGAGCATTGCTCTTTCATACCTCAGTCTCTCGGCTTCTTAAAACAGCTGCAGATTTTAAAAACTGCCAGCTGGAGGCACATTTTCTGTCTCCTGCAGGTCTTGCTCTGCCAACTTAGTGACCTAAGTGAGGTATGAATGGATAATAGTTATTCCTGAAAACCATAGCAATGGTATTTAAAAATCTTTGACTATATGATTATTTTAGGGAAGGGAAAGAGTTTATAGCGCACAAGACAGGAGGAATCTGCAACTTCCTGTGCTACTGTTACTCCTGGAAACCACAGAGGAATAAAACACAGATGCTAAAACATTTTTCACAAAGGCTTATTCTCATTTACAGAAAGAAGTTGAGGGGGAAAAAAAACCCACAGGTTTTTCAGTTCACATGATTTCCACTCTAAAGTACAAGGTTTAGGCAGTAATATTTTCAGCTGACAGCTATTGCAATTGTTCCCAAGCTGTCCTACACACTCTCCCTCTCTCCCTCTCTCTCTCTCTCTCTCAGAATATCTTCTCAACTTGAAAGCAGGAGCTCCCCATATAGGGGCTAACCTTTTTGATATTTTATTTCTGGCATCTTGCACGAGGTAGTCATTATTCTTTCATGAAAGAATAGTGTCCATTCCCTGTTTCCCTCCAAAACAAGCAAATGCCGAAAGTGTCACTGCTGCAAAGTAGCTTGGGGTGCATTTTTAATATGCATTCTCACTTTCATTTTACACTCCAAAGCAGGATATGTTTCTGTAATGCCCTTTCACATAATTGAAATGGTACTTATTTAGGCTTTTTATGTAACACTCTTTGTACTAAATAGTTTTTCCTACGTCACTATTAATATGATAGAACTCAAGGTGGCAGCAAACACCATCAAGGTGCTCTTTCCAAAATTTTAAGTAAAATACTCTGCAGCATTAATGGATGACAACAATACAACTATGCCATATGGTAGTAGTCAAAGGGAACCGAAAGTTTTCAGGAACAGAGGCAGTGAGAATTCTACTTTGGCAAAAGGAGGATTTTCAATCAAAGCAACCTACGTGAGGAGCTGACTGATCAATGCAAGCTAAGATAGGTTTAAAAAATAACTCCAGATATAACACAGTATTTTATATGCTCTGGAAAGTTATTCCTGATGGTGCTTAAGTGTTCTGTGGTAGTTTTCAAATTGATTTTGCAGGTAAAGTATTATCTTAATGGCAAAGACATACAAACACTCTCTACATCAGCAGCAGTTTAAGGTTATGTATTAAATACTATTCTCCGTATGCAGTTTCGTTGCTTTGAAAGCTTCAGAGAAACTGATAGAGCAATGCATACTACAGTGCTAGTCAATTTTGAAAAACATCTCAACTATCTTGAATAACAAATTTGATAGAACCTTTCCTGCTGAATCTGTCAATGGCAAATTGTGGACTTACAGGTAAAGAAACATTTTTTTCTTCAAGTCACAAGTACCAACTGCTAGCATTAAGTACTAGGATAGGACTGCCAGTTTAATCAGAAATTAGCAATTATATGGCCCACTGAGTGACAAATCTATTTTGATGCTGTGAATGACAGGAAGATGGGACCCAAAAGATGTATTATTTTTAATATGTTACAACTATGAAGTGCTTTATAAGTAGACCATGAAATTTAATGATTTGTGAACGTTGCTTAGTTAATGATTTGTGAATGTTGCTTGGTCACTGGACAGATTATTGGTGAGAGAGAAGGACAGCTGAGCCACCAGTTAGAATAACAGTAACTGCATTCTATTCAGATAATTTTTGGATATGGTATCTTCAGGCACTTGTTAAATCTAAATCCTTTGATACCTTAATCTCTTGGATCTTTTTGTTGACTTTCTTGGATCCTTTGGATTTTGCTAGACGTGAACGTTCACTCAATTTGTAGGCATAACATTGCAAATGATTTTTAGTTAATGCTAAATAAAACTGTCAGATTAACAAGTGTTCTTTGTCCCTGAACTAAATAGGTTTAGTTGTATTAAAGAAGAATGAATGGAATTGAGAGGGGTGTTCTACTTAGAAGAGTGTAAAAATAAAGAGAATTAAAGCCCTGGCTTTGGTTTAAAGTGGTTATGTGATCATACAGTGAATCAAGGTTTAAAAAAAAAAAAATAGCACAGGATAGAGCAGAGAGATTGAGAGAGTTTTAGTATTTTGGGATGCTGACTCCCTTTTTATTCTTGAATGGAGGAGTTCCTGCTTAGTCTGCAAGACTGCTTTTCTGTGTCCTGCATTTCTACTGGCTCGGTGTTAGGATAACAGCAGATCATGGAAGCAACTGTGCAAGCTGAGAATGACTCCAAAAAGTTGTTTGCTAAAGTTTAATCTGAGTTAAGAAATGTGGTGAGAATGAACCAGTAGCACAAAACTGGAGTGGTACTAGTTCAAGCAGAGTAGTACTAGAATCGAGGAAAGATTTGTATATAATGAGTTGCTTCTCAGTGAACACAACTGAAAATTTATATGACTTATCAGGTAGTTCAGAATCTGGAACTTTTAGACGAGCAACACAGATCACTGTCATTTGAGGTAGCAAGTCAAATGACAGAAATATTTCAAGAGTTGGCCAAACAGGAGAGGTGGACATGATTTCAACTTTTCATTCATTTGTGCATTGGTTTACCTGGTCGTGAAAGAATCGTGTTAATGCAATTCTTTTTTCTCTGTGGTTCTGTAAATGATGGAGAAAAGCATTTTCTGAAATTGGTACACACTCAGTTTTCCACACCTTGTGCAGGAGTGGGGATTGTTCATTGCATTACCCTTCTTGCTAGTAACTGGCAAATATACTGTCCTATATTCAGGAAGGATGTTGCTCTATAATTCAAGTGCATCTGCCATGGGCAGTGGGGAATGAATTTTATGCCCTTATCCCACTTGATGAGAGTCATACAAGAACTGAGATGACTTTCAACATAATTCATACCTGATGATATCTAATGTCCTCTGAAACATTCTCGTCAACAGGACTTTAAGCAGCAAACTTCCAAATGCCTTTTTAAGTTTTTTTTACCCTTACAAATATGACTTAATCAAACCTTAAACAGCTTACTTAAGTCATCCATATGATTCCAGCTGACTGCAAGAGAATTCTTTTTTCTGAAAAGTGTACCTTTTCAGTTACTGAAGTAGAACTATTGCAGAGAAAAAAATAGGTATTTTAGACAAATCTTGTTTTGCTGTAGGAAGATGCGTAGGTAGGTAGAATTTTGTTTAATTTAACAAAACTGATAAGCTTATAATTAAAATGAAAATTGCTTGCGCACCAATTCCAGTTGTGATCTTTACCTTATAAAATATATGTTCATACTGTGTATATATAGACAAGAGGTGTTCAGTTCTAAAATTACCACATAATTTACATAGCAATATTAATGAAGTGAAAAATATATTAACATCCTTTCTTACAGTTTTCATTCTTCTATGGTTATGATTTTATCTACAAGATGTTTTTCGTTATTAACACAAGTACACAATATTTTTATCATTATGAAATCAATTCTCTGAAGCCTCTGGGAAGTTTCCATTGTTGTATGACCAACCTTGTCATGTCATGAGGGTCTTAAATTTTGTTCCTTTAGTCACACTTGTCATATGACTCCAAAGTTATACAAAACTTGACACATTTAACATTTGTGCAGCTTAGCAAAAGGATGTCATCAAGCTTTTGCTGCAAGAATAGATTTGGTGGGAGAGAACTGCTGTGAACTATTTAAAGAGTATATGAGGATATCTATTTGCCACTCAACACAGGAGATGGCTGCATATTATTCATTGAATATTTAACAGCTATAATCTTTCAGACTCACGGTATGCAATATTATTTTTCATTGTTTTATCCCTCTAAACACTGTTCAATATTTCACCATCTGTTTCTTTCTTTTAGGGTGAACATATTAAAAATTTCCTTTAAAAGGAAAAAGTTTTTTATACAACAACGGCAAAAACATGTAAGTAGTCGTCTAATTTTGTTTTGATCAAGTGCTCATATTCAATATTTTTGGCTTAAATGTAAGCAACAAACTACTGATCAAAAGTTTCTGTTGTGGTAACTTGCCTTTGAAATTCTGTTTTGTTAACTTGGTCTTACTATTCTGGTCCTCTTATTCTCTCTCTGCTTCCCATTTTTTGTTTCCTTTTCAACACTGAATCCTTCTACTTTTGATCTATTGAACTGTATCTTTCCTATGAAGGTTTCATCTCCCTTTGGAGACTTGGGATAAATGCAGGTCTCCATTCTTTCTCCAATATTTATTAAACTAGCATATTTCCCTTTTCTTGCCAGCATCTGCTGCTTTTTCTTTTGTCGCTTTCCCTGCCCTGTAGAGTTACTCAGTGCAGTGAATCTACTAAGTAACTGCTGCGTGGAACATGGAGGGCATTAGAAGTTGTCAAAGAATGTGAAGATATTTGATAAAACTATTGTAAAAATTTTCTATTGTTAAGAGTTGGCTTCGTAATGCTGTGTGCTCTTTGCAGAACAGCTGAAATATTAGTCTATTTAATGGGAGGGAAAATCTTGATTACTGATTATTATTGTACTGACACAATACAAAACATAAATTAAGATATCTTTTTACAAAGACCATAGAATATTTAATATGACTGTAAAAACCAAAAAAACGCTGCAGAAACTAGTGACTAGCAGATGTATAAATATTTTAATTCTGTTCAGGACAGAACTCAAAGACGTAGTAGAAGTGTTAACTTACAGCTAAACTTCATGAAGGCTCTTTCTGTGAGTAAATGAGCTCTTAAACTGATAGGAACTGTGTTACAAGAAGACCTTTTGACCTACATAGACTAGAGAGTCTGCTGAACGCAGTTTTCCATGGAGGCTTTTTTTACCCAAAAGGAAAATATTTTCATATTATTTCTTTCCCATGTGTCCTTCTTTTTTCCCATTTTGGTGGGTTCTTTGAAATTTGAGTAGTGTGCAAGCATACACATGTTACTTTTCAGGATTCACGTGTAAACAAAGTTAGTATCTAGAGATGATGTTACTGCACTAATGCTGCACAGACGCATAGCATGCACGGACTGTGTCCTAACCCACTCTAAGGGGATCTCAAGTTTTTTTTTGTTTTTTTTGCTATCTCTAAGTTTCTAACTATAGTGTTTATACGCAAACATGTCACAGTCTGTTCATATGTACTTCACTGCATGAAGAAAAGAGGGGTGGACAAACCATTCTACTAGTTTGCGAGTGCAATAAAGTTACTCTTGCAAGTATTACCTTCCTCTGGGTTTGAGGATTAAAAAGTCACTGATAAGTTCTAATTTTAAAATCTAAATATCTTCATATATACAAATATAGGCAGGCTTATGGGCAGCAATTTCCAAGTGTGTCTGTGAGAATAAATGTAGTAACAGAACTCTTATAGAGTGATTAGTAAAATGGAGGTTGGAATTAGATGATCTTCAAGGTCCCTTCCAACCCTAACCTTTCTTTGATTCTTACAGTGGTTTTGGAATATGGAAAAATGAAGTGTCCATAGAGAACAGTCTCTGTACTTAATATAAAATATCTGTATTCATTAAATATGATTAAATAAAATTCATTCAATAAAGACTTGACTGCTGTCAAAAATTGAAATTTTCTTTCTGGAGACTTGTGTCACTTTTGAAGAGAGCAGCAATCTTAATTTGTTCAATTAAACATTTGATAAATGATGACAGTTTAAGGCTCTTGATTCTTTTAACTAATCTCCCTTTGATTGATCATAATTCTTTGTTTTTAATCTACGTAGATTACAGTAATACACACAGTATTATGCTTAAAGAGCTACAGAAAAAGAAGGCCAGCTGCATGACCTTTTTACTATTTCTCAATACATATTAAAAAGCAGACCAGGTGTGCTATTAAATCTGTGGATATATCCATCCTTGTCAGCCCCCTTTGCTTGGAATTTAGGGCAGTAAGTCTGCAGTACTCCCATGGTATTGCTTGAAAAAATTTACTGTTGCAGTGCACTGAGACTGGAGTCCGGGGGGTTTTGCCAGAACAGTGGGTCGCTTGAGGGATTTGTGAGGGCAGATGACTGAGTTGGTGTGAGTCTTTGGGTTGATTAGCTCTTTGCTTGGAAATATAGGAGGAAATAGTAAATGAGGCCACAAGTAAGGAAGATGAAAGAATGTGGGAAAAATAGAACAGATACTGTATATTCATAGGCAAGGTTTGACTAAAGATGATGATAGTGCTATAGCACTCTTTTATGTTTTGTATGTCATATGTAGATTCTTTACAAAAATCTATGGGAAGTACCCAGAGGCAATGAATTTGCAGTCCTCTGGGATCTACCATGTTTCATTGATTTATTCTCCTTATTTCCTTTACTCCATTTTTCTTTCCTTATGAGCCTTTTCTGAAAACTCATCTCACTCTTTTCCTGCTACTCACATTCTCTTTTACCCTCCCACTATTTCAGTCCATTGATCAGCTACTTGATTAGGAGTATGCAGTATTCAATTTCTACTGAGGTAGGTAAGGACTAGGGAGCAAGTCTTGCACTCTTCATTAAGTCTACAGTAGATTTAATGTAGGAATAGGAACTGTGCTGTTTACAGACAACATTTTGAACCTTTCAGAAACAAAATTTTATTTTCAGTGTGCTTATCTAATACTTGAAAACAATTTTTCTGCATATTAAAATATATCTTTACTTTCTATGTTGTAGATATTTTCGGATATTTAATAGGCATACAACTGATGCAAAGTTCTTCCATATGCTGAACTAGCAAGATGTTCGCTTTAGCTATAGAGAATTATTCTCTTTACCTTAATGGCCACAAATTTCTATAATCCTCATTTCTTGGTAATTATTAACATGCCATTTTTGCAACTTCAGAAGTATGATGGACATTAGATCCTTGGATCCCACTAGAAATCTCTTCACCTTTGAAACAGATTCAATAGCATGACTTGCAGTCGTGGCCTGTTAGTGAGGCAGATTGTTATGTTAATATAGAAATTGAATAAGTTTTTCTGCAACTTCTGAAAATATTTTTCCTAGTTTTAAGTCCATATTAAAACTCTTAGCTTGCTTAGAACCTGCTAAGAAGTTTCAGTGATAACAGTTGGGAAAAAACCACTTGTAATGAGCAAAATTCATTACTATTTTCAAACCTAAATTTAAAAACAATATCAGGTGTACTGAATTCTTTATCTTTACATTATGGGTTTTCAGGATAATTGAGATGTTTGGGTAAAATAATTTTTTTGGCAACTGAAAAGCTACTGCTTCAGGCCAACGAAAATATCTATACACTTCAAGTTTCTCTACTGGAGTAGTGAAACCCTTCAAGTGGTGTTCAACCAACAGGGAGTATGTCAGAAATGGCATTTGTCATTAAATCTTTCACTCATGTGTGCTTTTTATATTTCAAGAAATTCTGAGTTAAAGTGGGCAAGGATAATGATATTTTATATAACCTACTCAGAAGCAACTTTGGAGAACTGAGAAAGATCAATTGGTTGCAGTATACAAGAGACTCAAAAAGCCCTACATCTGAAAAAGAAAATATTTTATAAATGTTTTAGTAGTTATAGGGAAAGCATTCCTAAAAGATTGCGATCAGTTAAATGTTCTTCAATACTTCTGTAAAATCAAGAGGCAAATCTTTTTTTCTCTTTCTCTTGAGATTCTCATTGTTTTTGTAAAATAGCAACTGAAGTCATAGATTCTCTGAACTAGACATGAAGTGACTTGCAGAATGTGAGATTGATCTCTGATACATGGCATTTGTAAAATGTGGCCTAGAAATTAAAAGAACACAAGAAAAACAGATTGAGTATTTGAGCCAAAATGGTCTGTAGTTACTTCCCAACAGGATTGTTGCTGTGAACTAGCAAAAGGTTGCCTACTTAATTATATGTTGAGATGTCAAAATCAGTCATAACTCAGAACCGCTGGAAAAGATGAGTGATGAAATCTTGCTTTTTTTTTCACTGAAGTGCTGAGCTGTGATAGTAACTGACTAGGGTCTCATGTTATCTTTATTGCTCTTCTTTGCTTTGCTCTCATTCCCCTTTCTTTGCATCAATAACTAGATTAATAAACCAAAGCTATATCTTTGCAAAACTCTTGGGCATAAATGTGGGTGGCACAATTGTGTTACACCTGTATTTCACTGGCACTTTGGCACTGAAGTTACTTGTAAGAGTTTGCACCAAGAATACAAAATGCAAGTTTTATATTCTGCTCCCTTCTGATCCTCCTTGTTGTGACCTCATGTCATCATCCAGGAACAGGATTAGATTTGAAGAATAGTAGCAGCAGCTCCAGTCCCACCACAGCTACTTTCTTTTGCCCCAAGATGGATCACTGTTAACATTTTCAGTTTCTTCTAAAAGACTCTCAAGAATATGCTCTTTTGAATACTACAGCACTTGAAAGAACATTATTGAACTAAAGCCTTCTGTGAAGAATTTGAATTCGAAGAATGAGGGTTTTTCTTTTTCACACTGCACACTTAATGGAATGTTTTAAGGAATTTTGTTAATCTTAAAAGGTCAAGATCTGACTGGAAACCTGAAAATCTATTTAGTTGTTTAACATGACACTCATATATATAAAATCTTTACCACTTTAGGCTTACTTAATTCATTAACTTCTAAAGTGAACGTTTTGCAGTTTAGAATTTCATGTGGTCACAGGGCTATTTTGCCCATCTCCAGCTCAAAATCTACTACATGTTGATCTTTTTTCCCTAGATGTATTTTTTCCTCTTTAAACTTAAAATAATTTTACTGTTGTTTTATGAGTGTGTTTACTGTTTTATCTGCTTGTATATATTGAAACATAGTATTTCCTACTGTTACAGAATGAATCCAGAGAGCATATTGTTGCCTTCAACATGTTAAATTACAGAGCATGCAAAAATCTGTGGAAATCTTGTGTAGAGCATCACACATTTTTTCAGGCAAAGAAGTCACTACCTCATGAAAAAAAGATATTATCACATTATTGGACCCTGGGTTCCAGAAATCCAACTAAGTAAGTATTGTGTGAAAACATATTTTGCTCTGTGATGGGAATCGGAGGATTTGTGTCAATGGTAGCTCAAGTTGGAGTGGCAGAGCTCAATCCTGCCAATAGCTCCGTCCCAGTCTGTATGTGAACCATTTGAAAAGTTATATAGCTGTGGTTTCAGTTTCTGCAACATGGTATCATTACAGTAGAACTTCTCTTATAATTTCCTAAAAAGGTGTTTGAATATATGTTTTACTGGTATTTTTTCAACTCTCTGGTTCAGTTTGTGGTATAAAAACACTAGAAAGTAAAAATGTCATGTAGCTAATGATCCAGTAAGAGAATTTGCTGAACAGATTTGTTTTGAAATGTTCAGCCCTTAGTGTCATGTACACATTCTGTTTAAATATGTTAGGGCATTTTTTGGAGTGCATCATACCAACCACTTATTACTGACACAAAGATGAAATGCTTTGTCCCGTTCAAGTATCCAAGTGTCTCCTTTGGGGACACTTCTAATCCTTCATTTGTCGTGTTAAGTTCTTCTAGTCATGGAGTTGGTTGTTTCATAATGTTACCTAAAGTCTAGTGATGAAGGTGGGATTATTCCTTCCCATATGCAGTAACTGAGACCCGTTTTATTAAAGTTAAGGTGCCAGTTTATCGTCTAGTCACTTGACATTGTAATGTCCTTCTCCATTTCTTTGTAATTGACCTTTATTTTTACCATCCTGTGTGATTTTTAAAGTGGGAGGATTTATAGAAGTAGTTCTGCTCTTTTATCTTAGAGACATTTTGATAAGTAGCGGTCCTAGAGACTTATTTCATTATGTTGATTTGTTCTGTTGTTTCACTTATCAACAATGTCAGCTATAAATGTGTCATGTCCTGTGTCTTCATTGTCTCATTGATATCTGGTCCCCACCCACCCACCCCACCCCCCAAAACCATTCTGTAATGAAAAATAAAGTCTTATGTCATTATCTTCTTTGAATGTTAGATTCTGGAGTGTTCTTTGATCCTTTAATCATCTATATTCTCTGTAGGCTCTCTAGAAATCTTCTTGTTCTGATGATTTTTGGAAAAGTGTTCATTTTATCGTTTTCTTTTTGGTTTTGTGTAGTGCGCGTTTGTGTAGGTTTTTTTGCAATGTGTTCCCTTAACAGTTTAACTTTACATTTAATTTGTCAGACTGATTTCCTCTTTTCTATTGGGATAAGCTTCAATTTTTAAATGATATCATACTTCAAATAGTCTCGTAGACTTAGGTGGCTCTCTGGCTTTTGATACTCTCATGACTCTTAAGATACTGCAGAAATTCATACTGAGTGGACTGGTATTTCTTGTAGATGAAGTAGTTAGCCCATGAGAGCTGTCCAGCTGATAAAATATTACATTTTCTGCTGGAGTGGAATTCCGTGTTTTCACCTAGTACTAGATCGTAGCTAGATGGTCTGGTTTCTAGATAGTAGAAAACAAGTAGTTATATGAACAGTATTCTAATTTTCTATCGGTTTACAGATCCACACTTTTAGAATTAGCTCCTTTGTGGAGTGATAGGAACTTGTTCTTCCTATAGTGGATGTGTTGAGGAGGTGACTCTCAAAGTTTGTGGGATTGTCAAGTCCTAGAGTCCTTTATTTCTCTCAAATTTGCAAAGAGATTCAAAATCCCAATGCTCCTATATACATATATACACACAGGCATTGCACTGCATTTGTAATGTTAAGAGAACAGCATGAGTTCCAAAGGGTCCCAGTTTAGTATCGTTCCAATTTTTACCAAACATTTTATGTTTTAAAGGCTGCTGTTGCAGCTTCTTAATAGCCTATGGCAATGCAGGATAGTTCTCATTGTTGATCTGAGTTACTAAAGACAGAATTCTGTTCAAGTAATAATAATAATAATGGCCAGTCTTCGCGAGCGAAGAACCGGGGAAGGTCTTTACACCTTCCAGCCTGCGCACTGGATTTTTTAGATGAGACACAGTGTGCGCAGAACTGAGCCCACCCTTTAATCCTAAGGTTCATCTGCTGGGGCCAAGCGAGCTTGGACGGTGGCAGCGAGGTCCTTAGGACGTAGATGGGTTGCCTTTTTAAGAGCTAACGAGCTCCACCTGCCCAGGAGTGGCCCTGAATCAAACCCGGGCCTCAGAGGTGACAGCGCCGCGCCCTTACCACTAGACCACCAGGGGCTCCGCTGTTCAAGTAATTTCGTGTTCCAAGACCCTGTATCTGCTGAATTGCTTACTTAGACTCTTAAGGAATCTCTTAGGGTGACAGTCTTTGTGATCTCTTCCATCAGCTTAATGCACTATGCATTCTTTGACCCTATTTATACCAGCAACAAGCGTGAAGTTTAGGATCCACGTGAGGGAGAAGTGACTCAGGAACAAGTGCTATGAAAGATGACTAAAGTACGTAAGAAGCAACAGTAATTTCGGAAGACTTTGAGTAGTTCCTATGAACTTGGTCACTGTCACTTGGCAAAATTAATTGCTCAAAAGCTTTAAGATAAGGGGTGAACAAGTAACTTTTGAAGTCATGTGTCATATTGAAAACTTTTACTTTCCTACTTGCTTATGATTGTGGAATGTTGTAAGAGACAACATGAGTTTCCTTGTTGCTTTTCAAGGATGGCTCTGAGCTCATGGTGGAAGCTACACAACTGAAAAAGAGGTTCTGCATTCCCTCTTATGAAAGGGATCAAATTTTTACATTGCACAAATCAAACAAACACAAACAGACAAACAAAACACAAAATTAAACACTCACACAAAAACCCCACAAACTACATCATGCAACCCTGGAGGTTTTGAGATTGACTTGCGTTCAGTAATTCTTTCAATGCAACTTCTGTCAGCTTTAAAGGTGGCTACATTCAGGTTTTACCATCTTAAGTATCACAAATTTTCCTGTGGAATTTGTGGCTTTCTGATACTATGTTCTTCTACCTTACATGAGGCAGATAGCCTAGCATTTATTGCATGAGTTCAGATAGTTGAACTCTTGCAATACTTGAGTACAATCTCTTATTTGCAAATCTCTATGCCATTCTAGATTCTTTTAGCTTAACGTACTAGTGGAATTCCTTTTAAATTAGGCTTCTGAGTTGTATAAATTACCTGAAAACCTTATTCTAGGAGCAGCCTGAATCATATCTCCCAGGTTCTGAGAGGTTAGTTCATTCAGTGCTTCTGGCCAGAATGCTGAATAACCTCTCCTGGGCACATTTTCATTCATTGCTGAGAAGCTAAAAATGTATCTGTTTTTTCACCAAGGATAGCCTCAGTAATAAATGGGAGAAAGGAACTGTCACTTCAAGATATTAAAACCTATTCCAGAAAAGCTTTGGCAGCCTCCCAGAATGTTTGCTGAGAAATATCCTGATATTTGGCATCTGAAGGGCAGCTACGTGGAGTTCAGGAGATTATTTATCTTATGTGTCTTAACTGAAATATCTAGAGAACATACTGTGTAAGTGATTTGATGGTCACAGTTAGGGGTTTGGGATTAGAGTTAGGGTTTAGGGCTCTGGCTCCCATCACATGAGTAATGTTGCACTTCAAAAGTCAACTGCATTGGAAAATGCATGAACAGACACTTGTAAAAAAGAAAAGCTGATTAATGTGGACTTGTTCAAAATGCTTTTTTCATAATGCATCCTCTTTTTCCAATCTCCCTCTCTGCTCCAACCATGTAAGCCTTCTTTGAAAGAATTCTTTGTTTCTCTAGAAGACCAGAGTAGTTGGTGCCTTGTCACTGGTATTTAAAAGAATTAGAAAAATAAAATGGATAATACAAACAAAAGCTTTTCCTGAGTTCATGGACTTTTTTTTACTAAGCAGAAACCATACATGGGTAGCTGATTTTGATATGCAGACAGTTCAAATTAGTTTTCCCTCTTTGTTTTTTATATTGGGAGAAGCTTTAAAAGTACGTTTGGAAGATGAAGGAATTGATTTCCTTTAAAATCATGAACAAGATATGCGACATACTTCAGTGTATATATAAAAAATGTTTGGGTTGCATTTTCTTTTACTTATATAAACAAAAAACAGTACAATGTAAAGTCTGCTTAAGGTTTGATATTAGTGTAATATCCATGGCATAAGCAACATTTTTCTTTTAATTTCTTTTCAGCTCTGTAGTAGAGTATTCACCTACTCTCTACTATCCCAACTGCTCATTATGTACAACTCAGGTCATAATGAACCAAAGGTGATTTCTCTGTAACTCATACATTGCTTCTTTTCCATGAGAAATCCTAGACCTGTGAACTCGAGGATGAGCAGCTTATCTCCCTGCTCTTGGGGAATGCTCTATAAAAAGAAGCATAGAAGTTAGTTTATCTCAGTTTCAGTCTACTTAAAAATTTTCCTTATACCGAATAATTTCACTAGTAATATATTTTTATTGCTTTCCTAGCTGAGGTTCTGGTTCTGATGCAACTCTTATCTTGTCAGATTCTTGTCCCAAGAAGCAGACTAGACTTGGAGATCCTATTTGCATGTCAAATCTTTTTCTAATTGCTTATTCCTATAAGGAACACTTCACTCAAACGAGGCTTCCTTCCAGAAATAGAATGTTGTCTGGAGTAGCTCTTACTTGATGAGGCAGCAGGTAGATGTGTAAAGTTGTCCTCTGCATGTGAAGCTACTGGTGAATTGTTGTCTCTTTACGCATATTAACAGGGAATCTCTAGAATATTTTACCTGTATTTGAACTGTGTTTTGTCAGGCACTGGGTTCAGTGCGAGCATGACACACTGAATTTCCTGTTTTCCTCTCCATCTTTTTAAACGCAATTGGTTTAAAAATCATTCTTAGAAAAAGTTATTTTTACTCAGGCTTGTGATTAGCAATGTAGCAGGATTAACAATCAGTTTTATTGGCACAAGTGAGGGACAGCAGATGTCTCTGGGAGAATGTAAATGCATAAGTAAGGAGGGGTAAGCACAGGGCACTCTTTAAAACATAGGAATTGTAAAGTTGACTTTCATAAGTGTATTTCATTTCATTTAAGTCTTCTATGCAAAATAATTCACATATAGTTGTTTTCTTTCTTTTCAGGTCTGTAAACAACCAGTACTGCAGAAAAGTGATAGGAGGGATGGTTTGGAACCCATCTATGAGACGGTCCTTATCTGTTGAACATCTAGAGACCAAAAGCCTTCCTTCTCGATCACCTCCTGTTACCCCTAATTGGTAAATCCAGTTTTAGCTTTCCCAATACCTCCTAACCTCCTACCATCTCTAATTGTATGCACTGTAGCAGAATAATTATGTAGTGTGTGCATATATATTTAAACATTGTTATTCTGAGAATAGATATGATGATAGAAGAGTGGGTGTCACTTACCTTAACTTCAGCAAGGCTTTTGATACTCTGTGCTGAAATCTTACATCCAAGTTAAGACATTATGTTCTGGATGGGTGGGACAGCAGGGTGGTTTGAAAAAAACATTAAAATGGTTGGATGACTGGACTCAGAGAGGAGTTGTTAAGGGTCATACTCTACCTAAAAGACAAGTAGATGACTGAAGGGGTCTGTCTTTGGACCTGTCCTGCTTAACAGCTTCATAATCTGGAGGAGGCAATGGAGTACTTGATCATAAAGTTTGCAGATGACACCAAACTGGGGGGAATGAATCGATAAGCCTAGTGACAGGGCTGCTCTCTGAGGGGACCTTGAAAATCTGGAGAAATGGGTCCCATAGCAAATGTGTGAAATTCAATAGAGACAAACTTAGAGTCCTGGGAAGGAAGAACCCAGTGCAACAGTATTGTCTGCAGTGCAATACTCTTGAAAAGGGCCCAATATTCTTCATAGGCCGAGATGGTACATGAGCTGCAGCAAAGAAGTCCACTTTAACAAGGCAGTATTAATAGAATTGTAGATGCTGGGTCAGTGTAAGTGATAGCCCCCTTTTTCTCAGCACTTATTAGAATGCTGCAGCCCTTTAGTGTTTGCTCATACAAGAAAGATGCTGACAATCTGGAGCAAGCTCAGCGAAGAAGCCGCCAAGATAGTCAGGAGGCTGCAGCACTTACCCTGTGAGGAGAGGCTGAGATAATTGTACTTGTTCAGCCTGGAGAAGCAAGGCTTTCCCAGATGCCTAATAACAGCCTGGCATTACTTGGGAGGAGGCTAGCTAGGGAATGAGGCCAGGTTCTTCAGTGTTGCATGGTGGGAGGATGAGGCAACAAGTAAGTGTATGCTGAAATAAGTTAGGTTCCGTCTGGATATAATGCAAAAACTGCTTCATCACATGGACAGTCATTGCTTGGAGAAGCTGTGTGGTCTCCATCATTAAGACTTTTTTGAGATATGACTAGATAAAGCTTTAAGCAGCCTCCTCTGGCCTTAGTTGACCCTAATCTGAGCAGAAGATTGGACTAGATGACCCCCACAGGTCCCTTCTGACCTGAATTATCCTAGAATTAGGTTGCATTTTACAGGGGAGAAACACCAAATCAGTTCTATGTACTGAACCTAGCAGTGTATCATTGCCTAGTATACCATACAAAATACTTAAAACTTTATTATTTCAAGTGAGGCTTATAGGCCTGTCATGAAGATTCAGGTCATAACTGCAATAGGATAGAAATTTTACTTCTATAAAGTTTTGTGAAATAATTCTAATCTTCCCACTTGTGTTTGTATTCCGTATTTTTAAGGCGGAGTCCTAGACTACGTCATGAAATTCGTAAGCCAAGACACTCATCTGTAGATAACCTCACAAATGAGATTAGTTATATCACTGAAACAGAGGATGTTTTTTATACATATAAGGGCTCTCCAACATCAAAGGACAGTGATTCAGAGTTCTCTCAGAACCGCAGTCCACAGAGGAGGTAAGGACTTCTGCAAACAATCCTTTACCTATTTTCGTTTTTCTAAAAGCATTGTCAGTGGAAAGAGGTATTGCATTTGAGTAAACACAAGAGCACAATAACTAGTGATCATCCATCTTTTTCTTCCTCAGAGGAACTGTTGATGACTCATCTAAAGGCAGTCTCTGCTTTTTGCATTGAGTTATTTTGGCTGTATTCCTCGAGGACCAACTTTGTTCTCCTCTACAGTGGTCTTCTAGCCACTGCTAGGTTTGCTTCGAGGGCTTGAAGCACCTATCTTTGTGCTCATGTATTTCTTTAATGTGTGGTTTCCCCTCATTTCTTAATGCATATCTTCAGATTATCACAATGTTAACTTCAGAAATAATGTACTAAGACATTAATTGTTCAGTCCCAAAAAGAAAACAACTACCTTAAAACTTTGAGCTGAAGAGAATGCTGTGTATTAAAATGCAGGTTCGTTCTTACTATTACAAAAGGAAAATGGTTTCTAGTGATGCCTAGTAGCTTTAAGGCAAGGTGTATTTTGAGAAGCAATGTCCTAGTGGAAGCTGATAGGACTCACCTGCCTCTGTGACAGTATGCAGCTGGTAATCGTAATTTGAAATTCTGGATATATATTTTATTTAAATTTTATATTAATAATGTTATTACATTACAACAGAGAGTTTTCTATGAAAAAAAAAGAGAAAAAATAACATGGGATGCATATTTGGAGTTTGTCACTGTAGTGTTTTAATTTGTTTTTCTTTTTTTTTTTCCGATTGGAAACCAACTGAACCTTAATACTACTTATTAGTTCTAATGATACCAGTAACCATGATAGTACATAAGTGATGCCTCTAGATGTTGTTAATAGTCATAGACAGGAAACCATGTATTCTCTGTGTTTTAAAGTTTGAGATGATATGCTTTAAGAATTGTTTTCTGAGTAAAAATACTGAGAGGCAGGCATAAGAAGAGATGATGATGGTAGAAGCTGTAGACAGAAAACTAAGTTACCATGCTGTGTTCTGTGACTGGCAGATTGTGACCTGCCAGTTGGATTTTTTTATTTATTTTTCTTTCCTTCCCATGTAGTTTTTCCCTTTCCTTCCTTTTTTAGTTATCCTGTACCTACTGAGAATGGATTGGAAAAGCCTGCCTTTATGCTCTTTCTCAGACAGTGAAAATAGGATGTCTTAAATTTGAAAATAGCACATTCATTTCTTTTCTGAACCCTAAATGTCTATGCTGTGTCTAAGTAATACCACTCACTGTGTAGATAATTACTGTTGCTACCTCATATAAACCAAATTTTCTATGCATCTTATCCCAAACATGTTCTTAGTTTCTTGGGTATGTTTATAATATGTGATACTCTGCAGGTAAATGAAAAAATGCTTGCATAAATCTGATGAATTTAAATTCAAGTTGTGTGTTTTGTAAGAAGAATGTAATGCAAGGAATGAATGATCCTTTCTTGTATCGAGTGTTAGACTTTTGTGAAGTCTCAAATAGTCACTAATAATTTCCTCTTTAACAACTGAGATAAAATACAAAATAACTGTAGAAATTAAAAAATATATATTTTTCTCTACATTGAAGTTTTCACCTGTTTATGTTAGTCCACATTCTAGTTTTTTTCCTTTTGCATTCTTACAATAGTTTTTATTTGCTTCACTCCCCTTGTTGAAAAATGTAAAGTAAAATTAAGTATGTATGCATAGTAAAATTTTTCTTGCTCTGAAGGCTTTATTGGTGGAAGGAATCTTACCCTATCACTTAAGTTCGTTTTGTAAGAAAAAACGTTTACCTTATATATCTTCAGTATTAAATACGGACACTTGCTCTGGACTTTTACCACACATAGGGAATATTTAGATATTAACTATAAACCAGCTTCCAGTGTACTGATAAACCTTGTAAAGTCAACCTACTGTGGTTGGTCTTCAGTAGATTTGAATTGACGTAATAGAAACATGCTATGGAAAAAAAAAACCAGATTTGCAATTCCAGTATTTCTCTTTCATTAGAGAAGAGCAAAGAGTAGCTTCTCATAGTCCTGCTAATACATATTTTCTTTAGAGGGCTCTTTTTTTATTGCATAGCCCACTGTCTCTGACTGTTGATAAAGGTGTTAGTTAATGCTAATTATAACTACTGGATAGCTTTGGTCTGAAAGAAGAAATCTGAAACATTTTTGAAGAACTGCTAGCAAACAACTGTAAATGCTGATATTTAATCACTGAATGGTTATGTCTGGGACCTCAAAACTTAATAATAATAATCATGCAACAGCTTGATTTCTGTAAAGTAGACAGCAATTTGATTTACTATTTCTGAAGCTCAAGAATGTGCATTTAGCATAGAATATGGCTCTTCACTTATTTTTCCAGTTACCATCAACATTTCAGGAGTGGTGGATCATTTTTACCCTTTCTTTCAAAATATGTGGTCCAAGATAGACCTACTTTTAAAGTGGTCTGTTGTGATGTGGTGCTTTTTCAGGTAAATTGTAGATAAACTCTTTTAACAAGACTTGCTGCCTACATAATGCTACCAAGGCACATTCAGAACCTTAGTGGGTATCAGAAATGCAGAAGTCACCACTGCTGGCAAAGCACATACACCTGAATTTATTTTCCTATACACTCTTTTTCTCTCCTGACAATACCAAGTATATTTATTTTCTCAATAATCGATTTTCTTCCTTGCTCTGTTTACTCACTTGCAGGAATCAATCAAGTTCTATTTTCTTTCTGTAAAACAGTACACAATTTAGAAAACAAATTATCTGGAACAGCTCTTAGTTTAGAGAGCATAAAACATAGCAGTTGTCAGTATTTCTTCTTCAATTTTTTAAATACATTGTACTGTATAAATATGTCAACACCTGGAACTATGTTTGCTGTTAAATACTTTAAATGAACATGCTGGAGATGAAGGTCAAGAATATTTGATCATGTTTTATATTTCTCTGAAGGATACAATGATTTATTTCTTGAAATGTACTTTGTGTGAACATTATGCCATCTTACTGAAACCTGAGGTGTTTACTACAGTCTCTGACTGGGAAAAAGAGAATTGGAAAATAGAGTAAGCCACGTGTACATGTGAACTACAGAAAGCCAGGGCAAGCTTATGAGCATTGTGTTACGTGTAGGTAGGTTGCTTCTGCTACTCAAATTATCTAAGGAACTTTCACATTCAAGAAAAATTGTGTCTTTTCACTATGTCTGAGCCTCCAATTTTTCTCTCTGATTAGTGTCTGCAGAAAAGGTTGGAGCTGTCTATTACATATGTAATATAGACAAAAAGTTGCTCTAATTCCAAATTAATAAAAATATTATAGAACTTTATTCACAGGGCATGAATAGATTTGCCTATTTAAACCAACTATCTCAGATCACAGCTGCTTACAACACCTGTCAGAGAAGACAGCGCTGAAGAGGACTTCAAGAGGACTTTTGTTTAGTCCAGGGCTCCCTGGTGTTTGTGAAGAAAGCATCCAACTGTATGCTGCACTCTGTCACTCTATTTATACCATGCCTACATGCATATGCACATGGTACTGTTGTTATTTTGTTTTTTAGAATGATTTCAAGAATAACACTGAGACAAAACATACCAAGTAATGAGTGCACTTGTTTGATAACAGGTTTTCCCATTAAAATTTGCTTTCTCTAGTCTTCATGCAGCTTCCCTGAAGATATTTTCTTTGAGAGATTTGCATTTGCTTCACTGAAGCAGATTTTTGCTTTTTACCTTTCTTATTTTAAGCAAAGTAGAAAACTTCTCTCTTTTCTATGAGGTTGCATAACTTCAGATGTCCTTAAACAGTGACATATGTATTACAGAAGAGTTATGAATACAAACTGGCTTTCCTTTAAGATATGAGGCTTTATTATTTCTAAAGTTAGCTCTATGAAAAAGATACTTCAGTCTGGGGAGTTTTTTCGAAGTTGTGTCATACCAGCAGGCTACCTGGCATCAACCCATCCTGACCCTCTGCTATCCTTGATAGTTAGCCTCAACAGACCTCCTGGAAGAGGTTGCCTTTGAGAAAAAGGTTTCTCTTTCAGTGTAACAGGTTTAAGCCACAGCTGGTTATTTTTAAAGGCAGGCTGATGGACTTGTGCAGGGAATTCTTTTCGTAATTCTTTGGTTTTTTAGCCTGTTGAAGTTGTATAGTAGTTGAAGATTATAGTAGTATAGCATAGTAGTTGAAGATTACCACTGTTGCACTGTTGCAACAGTGCACTGTTACACTCTGTCTTGATAAGGGTACCACTACGGTTTTCAAATTTGGAACAAGGAAAGACTCAGGGATTTAGAGGAACAAATCATCCTTACTGATCTGTCTTTCCCTGTCACTGCTGCTATCTCTATGCTCCTGTGTCATTTAAGGGGAAAAGGTACAGTGAAAATAAAGTAGTCATGTTGAATGTCTCAATACCAGATTGGCAAATTCCAAAATATCTTTAATTTAAGTGGTAACCTTCAGATCTTCAGATCCAAGTTGGCTTTAACTGGGGAGTAGACTGGTTATGTTTTGACATCATGTACTCTGACATGCTTGATAGATCAGATATTAGATTTTGTATAAAAGACTGCACTGTTCATCTCCAGTGTAAGGTCTGGTTCTTGGTATTGATAGTTTTCAAAGAAAATAAAATTAAAATGTAGCATGCCCAATAATTCATGTGTAGGATTCTTCATAGATGAACTGTTAGAAGAACAGAAAAAGAATAAACTTGAAGGAAACTAGCTTGCCCTTTAGCCTTAAGTAAATAAGTGGTAATTTAAATTACTAAAATAATTTTGCTTGTTTCCTTATGTTAAAGTATTTGTTGTAAATTAAAAATCTGTAGATTTAAATGCTTCAATAATACACTTTTTAAACACTTGGTGAACTTAAAATACCAAAGTCTACCTTAAAAACATAAAGACGTAAGCAAATGGTATTTAAGGACCTTTGAACTTTATTTTTACCTTGTTCCCATTGTTCCTATCCTTTTTTCTCAAGCATTTTCTAGTGTCTGAGGTGTGATACAGATGTTCGCCCTTCACCATGCAATGAGAAATGAATGAATTACAAGAAATGAAAACTAAAAACTGCTATGTTGCTTAATGCTTTTAACCTTCAAGAACCCAACTGTAGGAAGCTGCACAGTTTTCCATCATTCAATATGAAAAGAGAGGAGTATGCTCCACTCCTCCCTATTCATGGATTTGAGGTTTTGATCTGGCTTTGTGGGAAGACCATGTGTGTTTGCCAACACCCATGCTTGTCCCCTAACTGAATGTTGTGTGATTAAATAAGCTGGGGTTTCTGCTGGACAAGAAGGTGTTACATGCAAAGGATTACTGAAACAAACTGGGTTTTTGACAGTTCAGGATAACTTTATTCCTGTTACCTGTGTGAGACCTGCTTCTCCTTTATATGAGGAGAAGAGCTTATTTTTGACCTTGTAAATTTGGGTTTAATTACTTTTTAAATGTTTTTTATACTACAGGTAAAATAGATTGTAGTGTTAATGTAGCTGTTGATTGCCCTCTTAATGTCTTTTTTCACATCTTCATACACCCTTTTCTGAATGGGAAGGGTACTTGTTAGTGAAAATATATTAATTTGTAATGGTTTCATTCTAGCCAGCAAACAAGCACCGTGCAGCCACTCACTTATTCCCCCACCAATGAAATCAGGGAGAGAATCGGAATCATAAAAGATAGAAAACTCCTGGGTTGAGATGAAGATGGTTTAGTGGGGAAAGCAAAAGCCATGCACACAATCAGAGTAACACAAGGAATTAATTCACTGCTTCCCATGGGCAGGCAGGTGTTCAACCATCTCCAGGAGAACAGAGCCCCATCATGTGTAACCGTGATTTGGGAAGGCAAACACCGCAACTCCAAATGTCCCTCATTTCTTCCTTCTTCCTTCTTTATATACTAAGCATGATACCATATGGTCTTGAATATTCCTTTGGTCAGTTTGGGTCACCTGTCCTACCTGTGTCTCCTTCCAGCCTCCAAATTCCTCGCCATCACGGCAGTACGAAAAGCAGAAAAGGCCTTGGTCTGTGTGAAGGCTGCACAGCAATAACAAAAGCATCTTCATATTATCAATCCTGTGTTCAGCACAAATCTAAAACACAGCCCTATACTAGCTACTATGAAGAAAATTACCTCAGCCAAAACCAGCTCAGTATTCAATGTGCTAAAGGAAAAAATAACTGTCTTATTGTCTTGGAAAAGTAACCTGATAAAGCTGTGTGGAGAGTCTTACTACTTGAATTGAATTCAGTTTCTCCTGTTCACTCTTGTAATTAAATAACCCAAACACATCTGTTTGGTTTGAAACAGCAGACTGCATAGGACCAAGTACTTTTTTTAGAATAGATTCAGTGGCCTAACAGAAAAGATTAACTGTGAAATTTTCTGTTTGACTAGAAAGAAGATTATTGTAAAACACATTTCTAAGTGCTGAGGTATAGTAGCAGCAAGAAGAACTCCCTGGCACATGAGGCATTATAGATCATATATTTAGAATCATCTCACCTAGATGGGTGAGATAAGTTTGGTGAATTATTCACAGCTGTGAGTGTATGATTCATGAAGAAAACCAGAAGGCTGGTGTAGTTGAGGAGGGGTCAGTTGCATTGTTACCTTACTCTGCCAGAAGGTTATCAAGAATAAAGTGCAAACTCTTCTTGGAGATGCAGAGCAAAAACGTGAGGCATTGGATGCAAGTTATAGCTAGTGAAATGCTGAAAAGACAGTAGGAAAAAAAAGGCACATTGAGATTATTTAATACCTTGTAGATATCGACAGAAAGGTGGAGGTGTTTCCATCCTTGGAGAACCTCCAAACACAACATGACAAGAACCTGAACACCCTCATGTAACTTTGAACAAGAGTGTAAGTGACTTCTCAGGATCCCTTCCAACCTAAATTACTTTAAGTCTACAATTCTACTTGTTATAAATTCAATGTATTCCTTCATGAACTTTTCTCTTAAACGGTTGTAAAGCTACAAACCTCTTTTAACTTATATTGTAAAACTGTCTTTTGCTAGTGATATAGATGGCATAATGTGTACAGCCCCAGAGTTGGAGGGGAAGGAAATGGAATGATGAACTAGTATACAAAAAGGAAATTCACTTGCACTGTGCTATGAATTTCTGGAAGTGCACATACGTTCCTGATGTGAGTGTGATGCATCATCTGGTGAAGGTATTGCACTGAAAATAGATTTCCTGAACGGATGCTGCATTTGTTCAATTCTTTTAGCTTACCATTTTGATAGACAATAAACTGTAGCTGCATAGTGAGCTTTGGTGAATGTACTATAGGAACACATTATTTTAACTTAAGTACAATTTCTTTTGTGAGCAAAACTTTTAAAACATTACTGTTGATAAAAATACTCTTCAGATTTACCCAGTTATATCCTAGTAACTACTTCCTTGATATAAAATTGCAAAAAAAAAATTAAAAATATCCCACATTTAAAAGTGTTATTTATCCTTAGTTCTTAATCATATACAGATTTGATAATTTCTTTGTTCTTAGAAAATCTGTTGCATTTCACAAAAGTTCATTATCCTTGTTTGTGTACTCCAGCCTTTCTTAAGGAATATATCCTAAAACTAGATGGTGGATCTGAGAATATTTCAATTCAAATTAGGGTTTTAAGGCTACTATTAATAGACTAATGTGCTTTTCCACTCAAATATACATGAAAATTGTACGTGTGTATATTTTGGTTAGATGTAAACTTCTCTTTTCAAATATACATCCTTATTCAAATGTACTACGCTTTCTGTACCAGTTCAAAAAGCTATGTTTTGCATCCAGATGGCAAGTTTCGAAGTTGAATTGCAAATCTGTGATGAGGCAAATGTTGCAGCAATCCAAGCAGTTACTGTGTATCAGAATACATGAAACTTTCATAGGAAGTCAGTAAACTGGAATATGGTCAATAGTGGTGATACAGAGTAACAAAGTATCCCTTCAATAGCGATGGCAGCAGTTTACAAATGTGAAGGTTTGGAACTTCTAGAAAATCACTGAAAAACTTGTGTATGCCTTGAAGTCCTCAAGTTTTTTTGTAATGGTACTCTTATGTATGCAGCACAAAGAACTTGTGTCACCTTCTTATACAGTCAGTCTTTCACAGAAATGCTGAATATTTTGTGTTTAAACTTCTTTAAAAGATAGCAGAAAGGTGTTGCTGAAAATATCTTCCACTTATTCTGCTTATGAATAATAATCCCAGTTTTAATGGTAAATCCTCCGAAAAGAAGTGGTAATGGAAGTGCTGGCATGCTCAGTGTCTCCAACCCTCCAGGTGTTACAATAAAAGAAGCTTTAAGAACTTCAAGAACAGCACAAGGGCAAAACCTACAGATGTTTCCTTCAGTTGTTTGTAAAAGGGGAGTTTTGCTACAGTGCTATTGTTTCAGTTTTCCCTTTTCTCTTGGGGTTTTATTCTGCTGTAGTTTATCATCCTCAGTTCTCAGAATAGCAGAATTCCCTGGTAGGTCACACCAAAATGGGGAGGAGGGGTCTTTCCTTAAGACCTTCCCTTTCTATCCTTCTGACAGAAGAGCAGAGGTAGACTTCTCAGGGCAAAGATTTTAGTACAAAGGTCATTATCAACAGAGCAATCCATAGTGAGCGCAAGATTGAAATGAAATCGTTTTAGATATATTGTGAAGTGAAAAAGAGAAATTACCTGCAGTTTTGAAGTGTTTGCTTGCTAGCTGCACCAATGGAAAGCTTAATCTCCTTGCAAGGAAGGGCTCTCTTTCTCGATGAAAAAGTTGAATGGCTGGTGTGGTGAGTGTTACCTTTCATTGACTTAAAATGCAGTCCTTGTTATATGTTGTGAAATGAGAAAGATAGGTCAGTAAAATATGTAATGTTGTGTAGCCAGAAAATATCATCTAGGTATTCATGTTGAAGGTATTTTATCATATTGGTGAGTAATTGCATGCTAGAAATTCTATTTAACTGTGTTATGGTGCCAAATTCTGCAGCCCTAGCATGCTGACCTACTAAGGACTTTAGGAAGATGCAGCTGCATTGTCTCTGATAAATTCTTCTAGACCTTGACTTTGGTCACTTTCTCTGTCAAATATTTAGTACGCTTCTTCCTATTTCAGGAGGTTGCAGAATTTTCAGTAACTCATTTATAGCTAATAAAATTAAAGTGTAAAAATTTAACATAGAAATCTTCATCAAATGGTACTAAGAATTTATGTCTCACATTTAAGTCTCCAAAGCTATTACTGAGATAATGAAAAACTTACTGTACGCTTACACATGTTTTAAGAATGGAAGCCAAAGTTTGTTTGTTTGTTTGTTTGTTTGTTTCCTCAAATTGCCTCTTTCTATTGTGGAGAAAGAGGGGAGATAATATCTTAAATTTGGGACATTGCATCTATTTGCATCACAATATTATGTGTGTAAATTTTTGATGAAGGCTCTTTAAAGAGTTAACTTATGGCAACTTGAATTCTGCACAGAAACTCTAGCATGGCTAAATGTAGAAAAGATGTACAGTTTCATTGTTCTCTGCCTCATGAAAAAATCTGTTTGGTTAAATGAAAATAAATACAATGTTTCTTTATTTTTAGCATAACTTCCTAAGGAAAGGAGGCTTATGTCGTAGCACTGCCTGTCTGCCTCTGTTCCCACTTCAGAATATTTGCACAATGCAGTTAAATGAGGAGCCGAATTTTCCAAGATGAAAAGTTTTCTGCAAGATTAGTGAAAGTCAGTGACTTGACTAGTCAGGAGAAAAAGAACCCCAAAACCTTAAGCTGACATTCTCCTCTCAGTACAAGTTCAGTGGTTGTCCCATGGAGATGTGGGCTGGTCAGGGAGCAAATGAGTACACATTCTCATAGGATCTGCTTTTACTTAGGGGGTAAAAATTCTCTTGTGGACAAAGAGAACCAGAGGTATTAGTGGGAAAGTGTGAGTGGATATCGGTGGAGTCAGAAGTTGGATATGACTGCAATAAAAAAGGAAGAATTAAATGTTTTAAAAATATTAAAAGTACACAGAACCCAAACCTCCACAAACTCTATGGGGATCAAGTTTCACCACCTCTGCCTCTCAAGGAAGAATTTCTTCATATTGTCAAATTACATATCAGGAAACCTAACTAGACTGATACTGCTGCTATTTTACCTGTAGTTTTGGTGAATCATAGTACATAATTCTTAGTATTGAAGAAGTTTTAGAGAACAATAGTTGGGATTTTAACTGTGTACTGTGAATTGACTCCTATTACTTGACAATTCAGAAATTCTACATTCAAACTGAACTATTTCACATTTGTATTTTTCAGCATGGACTTAACATCACTCCAGGCTTTTTGGTCACTGCTTAATTGAATTTGTAAAGCTATCCTATCTGCCTTAAACTTACTTTGCTAAACTTACTTACAAGCACATTTTTGGTAAATTTGTCTTAGTATTACAGCTGTTGTTTTAATTGATGTAGTAGCATTTGGCTCACTGTTTCAGGTGATTTCTGATGAACGTAACTGAATACATTAGAAAATGCTATGTACTGAAAATTTTTATTTCCATTTATTTTCCATTTATTTCCATTTCGAGATTGTCTTCATTGGTGTAACCACTTCTGCTTTTGTTATGCTTTGTCTTAAAGTCCTCTGTCAACACTTGCTCTGCTCTCACATCACGAGAATGAGCATTAGAAATGTCATGCTTCTGTCACCTATGCTCGTTTCTGGTTACCTAAATGTAAAGAACTTTCCATGTTTTGGCATTTTACAAAATACGGTCAGTGATGTCTGTAGTCATTATGATCTACATCTAAAACTTTCTAAAACGATGTGGTGTGTCTGGCTAAATAATTGTCTCTGTAAACTCCTACATAGTTGAAGTTGTGGTAGCAGATGTGTGTTGCCTGTAGTTGGGCTTGTGTCAGAAGCATGAGTGAGTGGTTAGGACTGCCCTGAGATTTTTGTTGAGGATTTTATAAATACCATAGTTATCTGATTCAGACTCTCAGCACTGGGTTAACTGTTCTTTAATTGTTTGATTAACAAATTCTTTAATTTGTTATGACCATACCTTTTGGCTTTTGTGCAGGCTTTTTTCTTTTTTTTTTTTTTTTTTTTTTTTTTTTAATTGAACTGTTATTCTTGTTTGCTTTAAGATTTAACTTGTGGTCATTTAATGTTGGTTTTGTGTTGTTTTTAACAGGTCATCTGAACAAGAATCACCAAAGTGAGTTTTCTTTAAACTTCCTACTATAGAATCTCTAACTTTAGGATAAATAGTGAAATACATAACTTCAACTGATTTTTCAAGGTAGTGATCTTGTATGGTTAAAAGACAAACATGTATAAACCAATGAACATTGTAAAGATTTGTGGAATAAAAATATGTTTTGGGGTTAGGGTGTGGAAAGTATTAAGTTCTAATAGATCCCTAATCACTGTTAACAAAAAAGTTGGTTAAAAACTGTTGCAAAACTTCAGTGATACAAAAATCCACTGGTAATTTTATCTAGTGACTTTTTATATAGTGCCAGATGACATTAACTGAAAAATATGTTGTCATATTTTTCTGATGTTGGTTATTTTTTTTTCTACACTGAAAAATCATTATGATCTGTATTTTCGGCTTGTAAGTGAAATGGTTTTTTAAAATTACTATATTCTGGAAAACTTATTAGAATGTACTTACATATACAATGTTCTTCCTTGCTTAAGACTGACCTCACAGGAATCATGAAAAGTCCTGGGAGCTATCAGATAAAAACATCATTTTGACAGTATGATTCCTTTAAGTGTCATTATAGTTCACTACTTCAAAGTATTCTGAAATTATGGAGAGTGCCAAAGAAATAAGACTTCCCAAACACTGAAAACATATTTTCTGTAATAACTGAAAATTCTGCAAATGTTGCACAAAACACCTCATTCCCATTGCCAAGTACACACAGTACAACTGAAAGTCTGAAGTACTATGGCAAGAATATGTTTGCTTGATGGCATCTTTCAGAACATTTACATTCATTGCAATCAGATTTTCATAAGCTGAGAAATAAGTGTTTGCATTATGAAAGTTCACTGCAGTGCAAGTCCTGTGTGTTAAAAGCCTAAGCTACATTCCTCAATAGTGTAGTATTACTTCTTTATTGACAGAAGTTAGTCTGTATGAGTTTGGTCCAATTAAAGAAGGGGTTGGGTTGTATTAGAGGTCTGCATTTCATCCTTTTCATAAGAGAGAATGTAGCCAAATGAATATTTGAAAGGTCCTGGAGCACCATCAGGCAACTTGGCAAATTCTCACAGATCTGAGTGTTTTAATTAGTGAGTTTAGTTACCTTTGAATGTTAAAGTTACCTCTTGAATGCCAGATCTGCACCCTAATTTAGTTCTGGATTCTTCTACATGATTGTAACTACCTCAATAATACACTATATTAATTGTAATTAAATCTTTCATTGTCACTTCACTTCCTATTTCTCTGACATTTTATCACAGCTTTTCTGCAAACTGCCCTCTCCCACAGGAATAAGGTTGACATGGCACTCATAAGAGGGAGGATTTGGGGAAAAAAAAAATTGCTTTGCAGGAATGAGAGTAGAATTACAGCAACAGATTTGTCATGGGTAGAATTGGCAACTGTTGCTTGCAGCTCATCTCTCTTCACGTTTTACTGTGATTTCCTATACCACTGCAACAGTGCCTTTCACTGCTAAGAGCCAAATATTCTGCAAAAAATTGTTTTGCCACTCTAGTTTTGCTTTATCCATTCTTATGAATGTGGACTGATCAAGTTATAGGTTTAAATCACACTTCAATCCTATTTCCCTGCACCTCAAGAAGTGGTATTAAATCTAAGTATAAAGTTGTCTTGCCTTTTTAGCTGGGCAGTGCATTTGTAGATTTTACTATTTAATTTAAAAATCTGGATAAAAATACCTTTTGTAATATTTATCTTTTTTAAATAAAGGAATGTATTGGATAACAGTCCAACGCGGAGTTCTCTGACCCATATCTCACCTAAAGCCTTGGCTCAGTCTCCCAATGGAGTTGGCAACATTTCTGGCTCTTACCCTTTGGAAGGGGTGGATAAACAGTTCTTAGAAACATATGACAATGTTACAAAAAGTAGCTCAACAGAAGATTCCAATCAGTACTACTGTGATAAGGTATGTTAAACTATGTGCTTTTGAAGTTAAAACGAGTAGTGACTCTAACTTTGAACTGTAGTTTAAGAATGAACAAAAGTTATGGTTATGTATCAGGATGAGCATATTTTGTGCACTAATAAGAATAGATCTTGTCTTGCTACTCAGATTTATCCAAGGTTGTGTATACAGTATGATAGACAAGCTTACCAACTTCACTGATTTCCAAAGTGCCCAGTATTCCAGAAGCATCTGCAGGGGAAGTTCCCAGCAGAATAGGAATACTCATGTGATTAAATCTTATGTCCTCCAAAGGGAAAGATCAAATAACTCAAGTTGCTCTATGTCTGAATAGCAGGAACAACTTTGCTTTATCCCAGGCATGCATTAATAAGGATGGCTAAGCATCATTTGAATTCTGAACTGACTGGAAAGCAGCTGCTCCCCACTAATGTTATGGTAGTGGGTCACTTTTCCCCTGTCTCCGACCTGTTCTAGAGGCGTTTTGAAGAACTTCCTAACCTACCTGTCCATTAGCTGCTGACACCTAATCCATCTGCTGTATGGATCTGTTGCAGAAAAAAAAAATGCACTCATTTACAGGAGAAAAAATCAGGGGAAAAGTAGTCACTTCATAGTTCTTAGAGCAGAATCAATTCTACTCATGTGTTGCACCTAACATTTTGGTGACAAAAGATGGAAAATGTAATAGGAGTTATCAATTGAGAAAGCTAAGGTGAGAGTAGTGCTGTTAGTACAGAGCAACCAGAGAACGTTTGCTGTGATGTATGTTACTATTTTTACAATTTAAAAGATTACTACCATAGGTATATTCTACAACCATATTCTCTTCCTATTTTAAAGTGGATTTACATAGAGTATTTTTGTTCAACACATCTAAATTTGGATGCACTATTCCCTATTTTGCTGCTTTTTCTTTTAAAAATTAGAAAATCTGTGAGTTTTTTCTATATATTGCAGAATGACCTAATTGAAGGAGATTTACTTTTGGTGCGTATCATACCAGATGAAGATGGGAAGTTTGGATTTAATCTAAAGGTAAATAAGCAACCTTTTAGATATTTTTAAATACTTTTAAAATATAATGTTTTGGGTTTACTTTTTTATTTTTTAATGTAATGATTTAGAGAAAACAGTATATTCTGCAGGACTTTCTCATGTGTTTAGAAGTGACAGCCTAATCCTTAAATGCTAAAGCAACACTTACAAAAATAAGCCACTACAAGTTCTCTGGTTTTCAGTTGCATATACTATGACACATTTCCAAAGCAGGCCGCCTATTTGGCTGCATAAATATGAACATGAAAACCTAATTTAAGGCATCAACATTTGAAAAATTGGACCTCTGTATTATAAAACAATTTAAATAGTTTGTGTCATTCAATTTAATATATCCATTGTAAATCATATTGGAAAGCTGAAAATTAATTTCTGAAGAAAATGAAAATTACTATTAATAGCTGACTATTGTAAATGTTTTACATTCCCTCAGTGGAATTCCATTTAAGCAGAGTAGTGTAAATTAGCAGGGCAGAGTTTGATCTTTTCATCTTGGGCATTTATTGGTGGGGCAGTGATTTCTTCATCATTTGAAGAGAATAAGGGAGTACAGTTGTCTGGAACTTTGATCCTACCATATTCCTTGCACGTTCATCACAACACCTAAGACGACTATTCACCTTGCCAGCTCAAATGTTAAATTAGGCTTGCTTGAAGGACAAGGTTACAATAAATGTTGCATTTTATCTGTTTATTGCTTACTAAAATATATGGCCAAAGACACTGGATCTAGTCTACTGGAAAATGGTAGATATGAGACAACACAACCCACCCCTTAATCACCCATTTAGTGATGAAAATTCAGTCCTACCAATCCATCCTACCAATATGATGACAGAGTATAAAATGTGTATAGAAACAAAAGGAAGTGATTACTTATTTTAAATGTTGCTTATGCTTAATGATATATTTATGTTTGTTATTTACTTGACATTCCCCTAGGGTGGAGTAGATCAAAAAATGCCACTAGTAGTATCAAGAATAACTCCAGGATCACCTGTAAGTAAATTCTTAAGGCTTTTACTCTTACCTTTATTAATCCCTCCCCTCTCAGAGGTCTGTACAAATAGTAATTTGGACACTCATAACCAGTGTGAGATAGCAGCTGAGCTATTCTCTTTAGGAGTTGGGTTGACCAGTGGTTTCTTAAACCAGAGATTAAAGTATCTGGAAGTGTTACCCAAACAAGATACAAGTAGAAAGCATATTTGTGTCCTCTTTTCATCTCAAAAAGTGCATCTGGAACTGGAAAATGCTTGATGAGGGGCAAGGATTTGAATGGCATTCCATGAAGAAATAAATAATATGAACCCCTGCAGCCTAAAAAAAAGAGGTTGTTTAAGAGAGGTGTAGTAGAGATCTGTAAGATTAGGAGCACGGAGAACAGGGAATTCCAGCAGAACTATGGGCTATCAAATTAGGTTTGGGAAAGTCATGTTATTCATGTTTAGTGAAGCAGTTCCTCATGCAGAAGATGGTAGACCAATGAAACTCCTTGAAAAAGGATGCTGTGGTTAAAATAATTTTGTGGGTGGTCAGGAGAGGACAAATTCTTAGGGGGGAAAAACTGCTGTTATTGACTAGGCAAACCACAATAAACTGAGGAAATCCTCAGGGCTAAAAATATTTATAGGTTGAGAGGATAACTGGTAGGGGAGAGGGAGCAGAGTATGTTTGCTCTGTTTTCCTATTTTGCCATAGATTTTTGCTTATGGAAATATTTATGGACTAAGTGAAATATTTGTAAGAATCAGTACAATCATTGGATTCTTCTGTTGAATTGTAAAATAATAGTAGTAACTTAACATCTTTTTAACTTTTTTTCTAAATAATCAGTACATAAATTTGTAGGGATATTCGTTATCTCAAATTTTTTCACTCCTCCTTTTCCAAACTGTATTTCCAACTCTTATAAAGTAATTTTGTGCTGACTTAATATTGCTGACTTAATCCTAAAAATATGATATGCTCTTGCAGACTCTTTTTGAAATTTAATAACGAGTCACAGGACTGATATCTAAATGTCACGATGCAAATCAAGCTAAAACAGATTGCTTGAGAGGTTGTTTCTGTCACATTTATGATTTGTGGCTTGACTTATGCAGTGCATAACACTCCTTTATAAACTATAACAATTATTTTAATAAAAGTTTAGTAGGAATTTATAACTTAAATCTACAAAGTGAAAATAAAACAGTCCTTAAAACATTTTATGGTCAACCTAGCAAACTTTTTAAGGGTGATTTGAGATACTGAAGTTATATAGGGCAAGCAGACATTCCACTGTCAGAGAATGAAAGATGTTTCTCCAAAGGCAGTCATTTCCTTTGGCAGATTCAGATAGTCTTCTAGAAAGTACTGATCCTTTTTTTTCCTCCTGTATTGGAAAAGGAATGGACTTCTAACTTCCACACTTCATTTAAGTGTCTGCCATTGGTGGCAAGTTACTAATTAGACCTCTAGCCTAGTAAGCAACTAAGTGAGTAAATTCTCAGGATCACAGAAAAAATTGGAAACAGTTATCCAATGTAATATACTCAATAACAGTGCTATAGAAATCATGTCATGTTACCACAAGAAGAAAAAAATACACTTTTTTTCAGAACAAAGCACACTATTATAATTGATTGTATTTTTTACCATAAATGAAATTTCACCCACTCTTTATTGTTTAAAGAAATGCAGCTGATATTTGAAAGTTCAAATTGAATAGTCTATGGTATGCATTTTTACATTATTTTAACTCAGTGATGCCTTTTCTTCATTGCTACTATTCTGACTTGCTCTAGATTCACTCATTGCACTCAGGAATGCTGTTTGTAGTATTATTTGCCAAGATTATTTCGCAGGATTTTAGATCACTTTTTCCCATTTTTCTACAAAAAGATGTACTTTTATTGTAGAGGAAAGGAAGCAAATCTACTCAGCAAAAATAAGGCAGTATTTTCCTTTACAAATCCTAAAGTTCTTTTAAAAATTCCCCTCTAATAAAGCAGCATTCTTGTATGCTGGTCAAATTGTAGGACAGAGCAGCCAAAATTGTTGTGAGAACACATTATAGCTAAGGAACAACCATTTATTGCAACTGTTGGCTTTTTGTTTGTTTGTTTTAATTAAAGCCCTATACTGTTTTGTGTGGTTTTTTTCACAAATGGTATTTATGTCCTAAGGTGCTAAATGTAGGACTATGGTTTTATTTAATAAAGCTTCCAATTGAAAAAGACTGCATGCTTCTTTAAGCAATAACAAGGTGATTAGCATAAAATGAAGCACTGGATGTGTCAATAGCACAGGAAGCCTTTGACATAATTAATTGTGTGGAAAAACTTAGTATCTGAAAAAATCTACAAATTATGCTTGCATAGAAGGAATTAATTCTCATTCAAGATATATTTTATGTAGTCAGATGATTCACGTAAAAGAGCTGAGGCATTAAGATATCACATGATTAACAAAATTTTTTTGAGCAAAGATATTAATCTCTATCTGTAATAAAGAGTAATAGTCAGCAGCCAGCCAAGAAATCTTAATTATAGACAAATATAGAAGATCAGCAACCATTCTCTCCATCTTCTTGTTGACTTCTTGACTCTACTAGACTGGCTGGATGTAGTCTTTATATCTCCTATCTTTTCAAATATTTATATTTCAGAGAGAATAACTAATATCTCAATAATATTTGAGAGTTACATTCTTCAGTCTTGCCGTTTGTAAATTGTACACATTGCAAGGATGTTCCTGGGGAGCTGTGAATACCTAGTTAAATCAGTGTTGAAGAACACCATGGCTGTTCCTAATTCCCATTCTTTTTCTGTTTGTTATGAATCATTGTCAATCTTTCCTATCCTTCATTATTTTCTTTATTTCTATGGAAAAAGTTGGGGGAAATTATTCCTCCTTTAAATTTTTAAGCAACTTTTATGCTTGGAATTTTTTCCTCTTGCATACATCTTTCTTTTCTCTTACTTCTTTCTCCTCTCCTTTGTCTATTTTATGGCACTAAGACAGGTCTTAAGTTTTCTTTCCTTTTACTTTATTCTCTGGCACAAGTGGCTCTATGTTTATTTTCTTCTTCACATCCTTGCCTCTATTTTTTTTTTTTTTATTCTGCATTTTTCTTGTGGTTTTGGTTTTTTTGGGGTTTTTTATTGGTTTTTTGTCATTATGACTTCTCCTTTCCAACTCTTCCTAATTTTTGCTTGGTAATATAGTACGTCACTGACAAAGTTATGTTAGGAGTCATCAGTGCAAGGCATAATTTGGGTAGAATCTAATTTGAATGTCTTGTTCGCACCCAGGCAGGGGGGCTGGTGGTCGTTGTTTGGCAGGGCTAATAATATTGGATGAATAAAATTCAGGGAACCTGTGCTGGCATTAAGGAAATACAAGGAAGAACAATGAATAGAGAATAGCAGTAAAGTCTATGTCTTACTCGTACAACAAATGAAATGAAGTGTTTATATATCACTCTTGTGTCGCTTGGCACTTCTTAGACAAAATAAAAATTTGGATAGCAATGAAAATAAAATTGTTACACTACTTAACACTCAAAGATTGTAGAATCCTGCACATTCGTATTAGAGAATCACAGAGGATTGGAAGGGACCTGAAGGTCATCTTGTCCAACCCCTTCTGCTCAAGGGTCATCTGGAATCTGTTGTCCAGGACCGTATCCCAGATGGCTTTTGAATACTCCAAGGTGGGAGTCTCTACAGTGTTTCTGGGCAACCTGCAGTGCTCAGTCACCCTCACAGTGAAAAAGTGTTTCTTGATGTTCAGATGTAACCTCCTGTGTTTCATTTTGAGCCCATTGCCTCTGATCTTGTCACTGAGCATCACTGAGAGCCTGGCTTCAATTTCTCTGTGCCTTGCCCTTCAAGTGTTTATGTATATTGACAAGACCCCTCTGAGCCTTTTCTTCTCTAGGCTAAACGCTTCCAGCTCCCTAGCCTTCCATCATGCTAAGGGTGCTCTAGTCCTTAATCACCTTAGTAGTAGCATCATCATCATATTCTGGCTATAGCTTGAATGGCTTTTTGCTGAACTTAGAGCTAAGCATACTAAGAAATGTGGCAGAAAAAAAGCCAAACAAGCCCTGAAGTTCAGCAGTTAATCTAAACTGTGATATTCAAGACAATGCATTATGTAAGTTTTCATGTGAGATGGGGAAAACCTTGTTTTAGTGTTCCCAGCAGCACAGGTAGCAAAAGAATTTTTCACAAACATGGGAGACTTGAGCATCATAGTTTGAATACTTGCTTGCATCTTCCTGTTAAAACTTTCAGTAAATGAAGAGAGGAAGAATGTGCTCTATTTGTAGATATCATTTAATATCCACCAAACAAGAATCTGCTAAATAATGTGTATGGATTTCTTTAATTTTAAAAAGTACATGCCTAGGCCATGTCATGTTACTTAAATTATGTTCATGAAAATCATATTTGGACTTCTCAGTATTCACTGCATCAAAACTGAAATTGTTATCTTATGTGCCCAGAACACTTTTTCCAGAAATTCAGTGGTTGTTGAGGCTTGGAGTCTGATCTTTGAGAGCAATCTGATGGTGGCTGTTTGATTAACATGAATTCCTTTTATAGCTGTCAATATGCTGTTTAAACTGTTTCTTATCTTCATTGAGAGGCTTTGAAGCATGAAGAACACCTTTAGATCTGAATCCTATGATAGGATTTCTGATAAAAACGCAAAATCTTGTCAGGAGAACTGTGAAGACTTTGCTTACATGATGAACTTAATATCCTGATGTGTTAACTGCTTACACCACTGGATGCAATGACATTAATGTGTTTCTTTGGTCTTGAAACAGGCTGATAAATGCATTCCAAAGCTGAATGAAGGTGATCAGATAGTATTAATTAATGGCCGAGATATCTCAGAACACACGCATGACCAGGTGGTCATGTTCATAAAAGCCAGCAGAGAATCTCACACAAGAGAGCTTGCACTTTTGGTCAGGCGGAAAGGTAACTGGGCTAATTTTATTCACTTCTAATGTTTTTGAGACTGTTGCTCTTATGCTTGGCATTATACCCTCTTCTGCTTACATAAATGTGTTCTCAGTGCATTTGGAGTAGGTCTGTGCTAAAGCATAGGTCTTGCCACATTCAAGTTATTAGTACAAATACTTTAAACTCTATAGGTTTTTACCACTGCAATTAAGAATCTATCAAGTTAGAATTTCTTCTTATTTTTTAAGTCTAAAAATTTATGAGAATAAGTGGTCCCTTGAAAAAGGTTTTTGGTGGTTTGAGGTACTGGGGGTTTCTTATAAATAAAGCATAATTTCCCAAATCGCCAATTGCAGGTTTACAAATACTCGTGGATTGTCCCCCAGCACAATTGTATGATTAAACAAGTAGAATAAACTCTTTCCCACTTCAGTCTTACAACTGACATTTTGTGACAATGCTGAGATAAAGCTGTGCTGCCTGCTTGCTAAACTGCTGCCAGCAAAGAGGAGACATTCTTTGAAATATGCAGTCTTAAGCCTGTATATTTAAAATATGGGGAACTCCTCCACCTTGGCTTTTCTTTCTACATTTAAACACATGTAAATACCAAGAGGTTTCAGATACTGTGAAACTCTTAGTTTATTATTTACTTTCCTTAAGTCCTGTGCTAAGACCTGAAAGCACACTATTATGGAAGGGTTTTGTACAGAGTTTCTGATTACATTAAGACTTTAAAATCTGAAGGGGTTATGCATCGCTGGGAAACAGGAGGGAATGAAATTGCCTAAATGATATGTACTTTTGTAACACTGACTTTATTTAAAGCTTCTTGTGTTTCTAGGAAGACAGATGGGCTCTCATTCTTGTTTTCCCTATTGTAGGCCTTTCCATTGGCTTTATGCAGCATTTAGTCTTCCCTTAACTCTTCTAGTCCCCTTCCCACTTGCAGATAAGAGAAATCTGCTTTTATCTAAAGATAATCTGTGTCCTCATGCCAGTCATTTCTATAGGCTTGTGTATGAACAGCTTTTCATTTTCTGAAGTTTGGCAGGTATGAATTGTTCTGATATTGCAGAGAATAACCACAGCTGAACATGTTTGGTGATACAGTACATTTCATAGAGACAAATGCTACACAGATTACTTCACTAATGTTTGTCATGTTCTTCAATATATTATCAAGGAATGTCATAGAAAACAGACTATTAATTTTTTTAAAGTTTTTTTAGTTAGTTCCTTCAGTGTTAGCATAAGAAATTGCAAAAGATAATTCAGTTGCTTCTCTAATGGCAAGGGAGTATTTTATATAAGAATTTTTGCATTCGTTTTGCTGTTGGAGGTCCATACTTATACAAGTTTCTTGTAGAGATATTCCATTAGTTATACTCTAAACTTTTTTTGGCAAAACTCCTTTGCTCTTTTCACCATGGTGGACGCAGTGATTCATTAGTCTATTTAGCAGGTCATTCTGTAAGACAAGATTGCAAAAGCTCCTTGTGCTTGGAATTCAATTTCTTTGCCTTCATAGACAGGCACTTTGAGTTTCTCTTTCAGAAAGGTCATAAAGACATTTCGCTCCTAGTAATTTCTATAGTAATATAGTACAAAGAGGAATGCAATTAAATGTGCTACTATTTACTTTCCTGAGGCTTTGGAAACTTCCTTGTTCTTTCAAGCTTGTAAATTTTTATATCTGTTACAAACACATTAATGCTGTGTGCAATGGATTTTAATTGTCTACACACCTTTCAGTAGTTAAACAGTTTGTGGATTCCAAATCAGAGGATGAAGCTGATTCCCACAATCTCGCGGAATCTATTCTTCCTGTCTGTTCTGAATATGGTGGTGATACACTGGAGGAGTCTATGGAACAACTAAGAAGAGGGCTAGAAAGTGGAACTGTCCTTATTCAGTTTGAGGTAGGTAATACTCAGTTCTCAAATGTCATTAATATAGACCAATAACTGTAATCAGCAAGTAATGTAGGGGCCTAGTTAATTGCAAAGCTCATTGTTCCTGTTCAGTTCTGTCTCAAGGGAGCAACGTTTTCACTTGCCCATCAGTTTCACCCTTCACCACTTGGAAAGGAAGAATGAGTTATCAGTCTTACACAAAATATCATCTGCTGAGAAAAATATATTTGAATTAACATGTTTGTAGCTCAAATACCTAAAGCTCACTAAATTAATATTTTTTCCTTAGTTATTTTATTCAGTAGAGTAGTGGGGTTTTCACAGAGGTCAGTCTTGTACTTTGTTTCTTTTTCTATGTTCTTGAATGTGTTAGCAAAGAATGTAATTGAAAACTGACTAATAAAATGTTTTTATAATTTATTATGTTAGTTCCTTCCTTTTTAGTGTAAGAAATTACAAAAGATAATTCATCTGCTTCTCTAATGGCAAGACAGTACAGCGTATACAAGTTTGTGCTTGTTTTGCTGTAGTAGATTCAAACATTTATAGTAACTCTGGAGAAACTCTAGTTATTATGATTTATAAATTTGACGTTGAGTTCAGGAGTAACCATTTCTACCATTGAGAATTTGTAGAACAGCAATAAAATTTTCCCCCATTTTGATATTTTTTACTTCACTCTTTTTCAAATGCTATAAAATTTAATGGTTGGGGCTGAAGAGTTCTGATATTGGTAATTGTACAACCACTTTTTTTTATGAAATTTACTTTGTTTCCAAGATTTCTGAGAGTTAAACTTACCCTTTTCTTAAGAAATTGTAGACTATGGTTCATAGCTGCTTTCCAAAATCCACAGCACTGGATACAATCCATCAATTGTAATGAGTGCTGGCTATTGAAACAGTAGCTCAAAAGACGTGAACTGACCTTTCAGTACTTTCTTAATTGTCAAATTTGTTGACTAAATTTGTGCACAATTTCCTGTAATAATCTTCATAGGATATTTGCTCCTGTATGACTTTCATCTCAGCATTTATAAAAGGACATTACAGAAAAAGCTCAAAACCCTTTTGAAATATAATAAATTTAGGGGACAGCTTAGTGGCCTTGATTCTTTGAGTTCATTGTTTCATAATCAGAGACAATTGCAGTGTCACCTCATCAGCCTTGATGACTCTCAAACTCTCCATTCACTTTAGTAAAATAGTAAATAATTATCCAGTAGACTATGAATAATCAAGTTTTTCCAGAATATATTCCTCCATTTAATCAGAATTTAACAAGTCTGTCAATAGAAAATGGCTATTTGCCAGGCAACAATAATGAAGCTGGAGAATGATTACTTGACTTTAAATTATTCTTTCTTGTTTTCCAAAAAAAATGAAAAATCACAACTTGGCTCTAGTAAAGTGGAATTTGAGCTATAACTGATAGAAGCTGTTCTATTATATATTTTATCAAGTTTTCACAGGGCTTGTTTATGTTGTATAAATTGAAAAATTAGGTGAGCTGTGATACAGAGTCTTAGGATTCAGTAAATCTTACAATAGAATAAGCTTTTTGTGTGTTGTTTTTTTTCTCTCAATCAAAGTAGCTTTCTATTTATTTAATTCCATTTTATGTATGGAACCATATTCAAAATCTTCATTAAACACCTAAAATATAATATGCTCTTTGGTTAGTGTTCAGTGAAGTACATAAAACTCTGCCACAACGAGGTTAGTAATTAAATTGTAAGTTGCTTTCACATATATTTAATACAGAAAAACTGTCATTGTATAATTACATTGCTTAATTCTTTGTTGTTTTCCCCCCTCTGTACCTTTTATTGTCTGATATGATACACTTAGAGTGGTAAATCATTAAATTTGGGAAAAACCTCTAAGACTATAAAGTCCAACTATTAACCTTGCACCAACCCTGAAATTTCGATTTACACTTCTATGCCCACATTCACTCCAGATAAAATTTGCAACAGAGCAGATGGCCCAAAAGAGACAGGGTCACAGGTTAAGAGATTGTGATACATTGAAATGTTGTTTTCTTCAGGTACTTAGAGGATTGCATAGGTTAGGTTTAGTCCAGAGAATAAAAATCTGTCTGAAATTTTTGTATTACAGTTCATTCCATAAAATATGCTGCAACTAATTGTTTTTCTTCTGATGTCTTTCATTGCTCCCTTGTTTTACCATCAACTACTATTTTCCTTCCAGTCCATGGTTTTATAAGAAGAAAATTGCAGGCAAAGCAGTGTATTTCAATGATTCTCCCATTTCCTTTTTTTTCTTTTTTGTCCTAAAAATTCTTCTGGATATCATGACGAGATAACATTGTTAGAAAATCTTGTCATGTTAAATGCAAAAATCTCTCAAATTATTTTTAGGAAGGATAGGAAAAATATTAAAGAAAATAATTATTTTTTTCAGACTATATATTTTCATGTGAGTGTATTTAATTTGTGTATAGCATAATCACATCCCTCAAAATTGTATGATTTTTCATTCTTTTTTTGCAGCAACTTTATAGAAAGAAACCAGGGTTGGCTGTTACATGTGCAAAGGTACCTCAGAATATGGACAAGAATAGATACAAAGATGTTCTACCTTGTGAGTCTAAAGTACAGTTCCTGCCTGTTTTGCTTTATCCTTTATATGATAGCTATTGAAACTGTTGTATGAAACTTACTGATTGAAGATTTCATTATATAATTAAAGTCATATAATTGTTCATTTTATGTTCTAAAATGTAATGTATTCTGGTTTTTATTCTGCTGTTTGTGTCTCTGTAATTCCTCAGTTGTTTTTTAACTTAATAGAAGGGAAACATGCCCCTTAATTTCTAATTTTATTCCCTCTTTTTTTGTGTGTGTGTCTGTGTGTACAGATGATGCCACAAGGATAATATTGCGAGGAGATGAAGATTACATTAATGCAAATTACGTGAATGTAAGTCATACAGAGACCTACCTTTACTCGCTCTCTGTATTACTAACACAGACTGAATTTGACTTTTTTAAGGAAAAAGGATATTTTCTATTATATTTTGGGGATTTGCAAATGTAAAAGACATAAAGTTTCATAATGTAAAAGATGAAGTGTCTCTTGTGAAACAAGTGGCCATCCTAATACACAGTAGATGCAACCATGTGGTTGGTATAAACTTTGATATGTGCGGAGTCTTTAACCAGTGAAAATTGTTTCACCTTTCCATGGGCTTCAAATGCTGAGGTTGTATCCTTAAAATTAAGCCCTTTTCTCTCTAGAACCACTTATGGCCTACCAACTATGCTATGAAGGATATAGAAGATAAACCAGAGAGATAATTGCTGTAATCAATCAAGTGTAGACTGGGGGTCAGGGAAAAGAGGGGAAAACGTGTATGTATTTGTGTCAGATCCATAGGTTAAGCACCTAAATCTGAGTTGACTATTCACTTACTCTGTTTAGTATCAGGCAATAAACAGCTTTTGCTAGTGTACCTTTGGTGTATATGCCCTGCCATACTTCCTTACTAAATATTAAAGAAAATCTGGAAAGCTTTGCAGTTTCAAATTTTCAAATACGTTTTCACTAATCATCTTCTATTCAGAGTTCAGCATGAAGGACTACAGAATCTGTACTTTACATCTGGTTTAAATTAATGATTTAACATTTTTTCACAAAACAAGTGTGATCTTGATTTTTCTTATTACTTATTACTTACTGCATTAATCTTCCCTCAAAACTTCCCATTTGAGTGAAATGCTGATTTAAAATAGTATTTGTGCAATGAGGGCAAACTTTACATAGGAGTTTTCTTCCACTTCATAGATGGAAATTCCTTCTGTGGGCATTGTGAACAGGTACATTGCTACTCAGGGGCCTCTTCCACACACATGTGCACACTTCTGGCAAGTAGTCTGGGATCACAAGTTGTCATTGATCATCATGTTAACAACTCTTACTGAACGAGGACGGGTAAGTGGCCAGGTTCTTTGTATGCTGAAGAAATGTACTGTACCTTTGAACTTTTTTTTCATTATTATGATTAAATAACCCTCAAATAGGCCGACTTATTCCACTGAATAATTGTTCTGAAAGCCAGGCTTTCTGAATTACTTAGGAACAGAGTCTGCAACTTGCTTTTTGTTTTGCTACTTTGTAAACAAACCAGCTGTCTGATAAACAGAAATCACTGCATTCACTCTGTTATGCTGAACAGACAGGTACCGTGTGTTGTCATTTTTCCCCCGAGTCCTGGGCTCCATGTGGCAGTTGCTCTCCGAGCCATTCAGCAGATGTCTGGAAGCATTGATCAGGCTGAGCAAACCTTGTAGTCTGGCATTAAAAGAAGTCTGCCATCATGCTATTTAGTAGTAGTGGTCAGAGTTTAACCTGCTTATTTTTATTTACATTTTAGGTTCTTACCTAGAATCTCTCTGATAATTCTTTAATCATGTTTAAATACACTCTGGCACTCCATTACTTTCCAAATAGTACAGTGAAAATCTGGGGTTTTTTTACTTTGATTTAACATATCCTTTGTAGTTTTAAAGATTAAGTGTTTTAGATTAAGCGTAAGGGTAGTTTGAAGTTTTAGAAGGTGAAAACTGAAACAGTTGGTTTTCGTAAGAGGTAGAGAAGGTAGAGAAGCTCTTGCATGCCTACACTGCAACCTTTATCTATATTTCCTATGTGATCTATCCTACACTATGAAATTTATCTGGCATCCCAGTCAAAACCCAGTGTTTTTAGAAAACAAGGCAGTGAATATTGAAGGTCCTAAACTGCATGAAGATTGACATGTAAGGAAGGACAGTTAAGCAGCCATCAGATTTTAATCATGGTCAGGTTACATAGCTGTTCATGGAAACGCATATTGAACATCATCTGACACAAGAATTCTCCCTTCATCTTTTGGCTGTATTGCAGTCAAAACAGCTTGCTGCTTTCATTTCCTTGTGTTGAGGAGAAACACATATTAGTAATAGTCTGTAGTTTGCCCAGTCAGTTGGAAACTTCAAGGCAATTGTTGATAGCTTCTAATCATCCTGCTGGTACCTTTACACCCTAGACACTTTTTCTGAGATTTGTTCAATTTCAGAAATTATTTATATTTGGCCAATTTTTGGGTGAACTTTCAGGAATAGGAAAAATGTATATTTTTGTCAAGAGGATCCCCATTGGCAAATGCCAAACCTTTTTGCAGTCCCTGGAGATTTTACACTCCAACCTGTCTCTTTCCAATGATCTTAAGATTTGTATTATAGAATTTTTTTTTTCTCCACATTAATGTTAATTTTTTAGAAATGGATTCATTATTTTGGCTTAAATTTGAAAAGGAAAGTATTTCAGGTAATTTCAGTTATTTTCCACAGTAAAAATTTCAGGCATGATGGTTATAATTTGGATTTCAAGCCACTAAAAATTGTGTTCTATTAAAGGTAGAATTAAGAAATTTTAACATTTCAAAATTTCCAGCTTTTGCTGGTCTGTGTCAGTTTAAAAGTTGCAGACAAAACCAGCTTTGAACTTTGCACAGTTACAGTGTCACATCAGTTAAGTTTTGATTGTTTCCTTAGGCGGAGATTCCACAGCTGCATAGGGTTTCTTGTTTCTATGCTTGACCATCCTCATGGGAATTTTTTGCCTACATCTAATCAGAATTTCCCTTGTTACATCTTTTTTCAATTGCCTCTTGACCTTTCCTTGTTCACTTTCAACAAAAGTGTGGCTCTGCCTTTGCTATAACCTGTTATTAGATGGCTAAAGGTAGTTATAAATTTACCCTCTACACTTCTCTTCTTATGATGGAATAAATCCATCTTTCTCCTCCTACCTTATGCCTTGAGAAGTCACTTTAGCAATTGCAGATGAGCACCAGACAAAGCATCATGCATCCAAACCTGAATATTTATTAAAAATCACTAAAACAGATATTTATAGCGTACTTTGTCCTGTTGTTTTTCAATTTGGATGCAAAAATCTCACCAGCAAACCAGAACAGATTTTATACTGCTCCTTGAGTTCCCTGAACCACGGTATAGGATGGAATGCTGGAAACAGGAGTGCTTATATACAATCTTGACATGTGCTTAATTTTCCTTACAGACCAAATGTCATCAGTATTGGCCTGATCCACCAGATGTAATGGAATATGGCAGCTTTCGAGTCAGATGCCACTCTGAAGACTGTACAATTGCTTATGTTGTTAGAGAAATGGTGATTACAAATGTTGAGGTAAATGTCCCTTATTTTTAATTATCCCCAAGCAAGCTGAATGAATACAGGTAGAGATAGGTAAAGACTCTGTGTTTGATAACATATATTGAAGGACTGTAATTTTTCAAGGTTTTGGGTTAGTTGTTTGATTTTTTTATTCTCCCACATTTTCAAACTGCCCTGTCATTCTTTCATCTGATAAATTTTACTAAGTAAACAAGAGGCTGAAGAGCAGTGCTGCAGAAGGGTGCCTGGTGGTCCTGGTCAATGGTAAGTTGAAAATGAGTCATCAGTGCCCTGGCAGCCAGGAGGGCCAACCATGTCCAGGGGAGCATCAGGGAAAGCATCGCCAGTCAGTTGATGGAGGGGATTGTCCTGCTCTGCTCTGCGCTGGTGCAACCTCAGCTGGAGTTCTGCGTACAGATTTGAGCACCGCAAGAGAAAAATTACATTAAACTATTAGAGAGCATCCAAGGAAGGACCATAAGGATTGTGAAGGGTCTTGAGGAGAAGCCATATGAGGAGTGGCTGGGGTCGCTTGCTCTGTTCAACCTGGAGGAGACTGAGGGGAGGCCTCATTGCAGACCTCAGCATCCTCATGAGGGGAAGTGGAGGGGTAGATACCAATCTCTGTGGGGACCAGTGAGGGGACTCAAGGAAACAGCACGAAGCTGAGTCAGGGGACGTTTAGGTTAGATATTAGAAAAAGGTTCTCCACCCAGAGGGTGGTCAGGTACTGCAACAGGCTCCTCAGGGAAGTGGTCACAGCACCAAGACTGTCTGAGTTCAAGAAGCATTTGGACAAAGCTCTCGGGCACATGGTGTGATTCTTGAGGTGTCCTGCACAGGGCCAGGAGTTGAACTTGATGATCCTGATGGGTCCCTTCCAACTCAGTATATTCTATGATTCTATGAAATTATTCAAACGAAATGAAAAAAATTCAAGATGTTTAAAAATTGATTGAATTTCATCCATTAAAGAAACGTTATATGATTGCTATAATGAGTGAGTGTAAGAACCATGAGAGAGTACTTACATCTTATAAACAACCCAGGTCAAATTAATTAAAACAATTCCTTGTGTCATAATATGGATTTTTTAACATGATTGTGCAGGCAGTGACAATGTAAATAGAAGGATTTGGGATGATAAGCTTCTTTTTCAATTAAAATCTATCACTTTCCATGGATGTCATAATAATGGAGGGTATTATTTGAAGAGGAAGAAAAGAAATGGATGCAGTAATTCAAACAAACTGAAGATTAAGCATAAATTCATTTCACTAAGGAAGAATGTTGTAGTTTGCTGAAAGGAGGAGGTAAAATTGTAAGATGAAGAATGACATCTCTCTGTTTATGACTGACCAGCATGTAGGCTTTTTAATGACTGTGTTAAATTGATATTCAATGAAATAAAGGCAAAAATATAAGTAGTATACTACTAGCACTTTCTGCTATAAACAACTGAAAACAGAATCTCTATTTTTTTATACATCTTAATTGTTTGGATTGAGGCTTTCCACAGCTTTGTCTTCTTTGCCAGATAGATGTCATACAACAGTTCTTGGGGGGAAAACTTGAGTTGGCTTATGTTAGGGGTTCTTAGATTGGTTCACTGAAACTTTTGCTTCTGCATTTAAACAAAACCTTGTGTTTTTTTCTTTCTAAGTAAATCTGTGTAGATTAAAACACAAATAACTAGAAAACTACACTGAAGCTTGAGGCATACCTGGAATAATTGACAAACACCTTGTTTGTGGATAGTTAGGGCATGCAACAGAAAATGAAGGTGATCGCACCAAAAGCAGCAGCTCTGGGGACCAAGTGCATGTTCTCCCAGTATATTCTCACTCTGAATAACTCTTACATAATATGCTTGTCTTAACTTAGTGTCTGTGATCTATTTAAATAAATGCAACTCACTGTATTTGATTCTGTAATTATAAGTAGAAATTATGTTAACTCTTTCCTTTTTTTCTGAGCTTGTAAAATGACTTTTTGATGCTACAGATCACTACTAGTGATTCTCAGGTGTGCCACTAGCACTTATCCATGTTGTATGGCTTTAAGTTCTCGAAGCAGGTGGAAGGCAACTGGATACTCACTCTTGGATAGTTTTAGAATGAATCAAGGATGCTATACTTCAAATGTCTCTGATTTAAGAGAATCAACTCAAACAGTTATGTGTAATTGCTGCATTATCTCATTTCCCTTTAGAAAAGATTCTGATTAAACATGCACAGATTTCCAAAGGAGAGCTTTTTAATTACATTTTCTTGACATGTTTACTTTGTTTTTTTTTAATCTTGACATTTCAGAAAAAATGTGAATTGTAATTGTTTGATCAAGGTCAACTGTTTCTACTCAGCAAAGCTGAGTAGCAAAAGACCATACTTTTTCCTGCAGAAGTTCTGGTCACTGCGGATCTTTTGATGACCTGGATGATAGACCCCCAATGCAATTCATATTACAGGGAGCTTGATCATTAATGTTAGATTACGTTGTCCCCTTGGGCCTTATGCTATACCTTTTAACTGTGATTGCTCAGGCTGTTCCTTCAAGATTCAAAGTATGAGCTGAGTCATTTATCTTTTTGTCCCTGGAGGCAATTGTAAATTTCTGCAATTGCTTTGACTGGAATTGCGTGTCCTATATTTAGTACATAGGCAGTAGCTATTCTGTCTTTTGTGTCCTAGTGGCCCGCTCCCTGGTAGTAGAACCACTTCCTCAAGCAGAAGAGGAAAGCAAGCGGTTGAAGGCATTCTATGTTTCAACAGCTGTATGCTGAAGAGAAAAATAAAGACATCTTTTGAAGTCACTAACATCACAAAAACATTCTCATGTGAACTCCTAGGGAGAGGCCAGCTTTTATATACTAATCTAGTGATAAAGGAGAGTTTTATTTCAGTAGGGTGTCAAATGCTAAGTGTGGTAATGGACATGAATAAAACGCAGGTCTAACTATTGCAAAATGTGTGGAAGAAATAAGGGAACATGAAGGCTTGTCTCAGTTTGTAAAGAGCAAGATCCTCATTGCATGATGCAGCAGAGCTCAGGAGCATCTTAGGTTTTATCCTTCCTACCCTAAGTATTAGTTACATCTGTCATGTCTCAGTTGAGCCCAATCTGCATGCAAAGATGATTGAGTGGTTTCATAATCAAAGCTAACAAAAACCTAAACTGAAAGAACTTCTGTAAAATAGTTTTTATTCTGAGGTATAATTGAACCAAAAAAGAACTCTTCATGCAACAGAATCTTATAACTAATTATATTGCTTCCATGCAGAAAAGTATCCTTCTGTGAATCATACAGAAGTCATTCCTATATGTAAAATGAGCATGCATGAATGATATATGTTTTCTGACAGAAACCAGATTTAGTAAACGTTGCAGACAACTTTATTATAGCTGAATCTGTAAGTATGCACAGACATATTTACAACAGATTGTGTAGCCCCAAGCCTCTGTTATTTTGATATTGATCTCAATACTTCTTCTGCTGCTCGCTGTTGTTTCTTTCAATGTGTTCTAAACTATTATATTGTACTATTATGCTTATGCCTTGTATCATTTTACCTCAGGTAACTCAGTGATGTCAAAGTGTAATAGGTCAATAGTCAATAAAACAAAAAAATTAAAATCTGTTGAGATCATGGAAGCTAAACTTGATATCTCATTTATTTAGAAAACGTTATGCCTCACCTGTGCTTTCTAAGAATTATGTCATCTTCATACTTTACACTGAGTTTTAAAATGACAAACATTTTCAACGTCTACCTCTTATTGCATCTGCAGAATGCACTTACTGTGAAAAATGTGACTTTTATCTAGTAAATATAATTACAGAAGTTCTAATGCTGGGCATTTTTTTTAAAACTTTACTGTATTTTAGACAGAACAACAACACACCGTCACCCATCTCCAATATGTAGCTTGGCCTGATCATGGCGTTCCTGATGACTCCATGGACTTCTTGGAGTTTGTGACCTGTATGAGGCCAAAGAGAGTAAAGAATGAGCCAGTTCTTGTTCATTGCAGGTACTTGTGTTTTAAAATTCTCATTATAGATCTGCTTCAGCCTTAGAATAAGCCTTTCATGTGAAAAGTCTGTCTGCAAGACAGGAGATTCCTTGAGTTAGATGAAAATCTTTAATTGTGCAATACAAGTGTTCACTGCTGAAGACAGAAACTGATGTTATATGTAAACGATAAGTTTCCTTTGTCTCCCTTTCTCCTGCAACCTTTTGGTGAAATGGTTTAGTCATGTAATTATCACAGAGCTGATAATCTACAGTGTAATTTGTTCTCCGTTTTTTATCCTCTACCACTGTCATAACCTCATTTTAAACAGTACTGTAAAGGCTTTTTTGCTGCTTTTCGAGTGCCTGTCATAAAAGCAGTCAACTAGATCTTACCTTCTTTTAAAGTCAAAAATACCAAACCAATACATTTAGATTTTTAAGCAGTTATAAATGTTTAAAAATGCATTTAAAGTGAGGTTTTAGTTTTATTTACGTTAAAAAAATGTTTTCTCTTTAGTAATTACCAGAAAATATTACTGAATTTGCTGTGAAAATAAACTTTGCACTCTGCTTAAATTTTACTAAGGTCTCTCTGTAATTCCTGAGGTTGTTTAATGTTCTAGTATTAAGACTATGATATGAATCTGGTGCATTGCAAAAACCTAATTTTATAGACTATTTTCCTGTTACATTTCACAGTGCAGGAATTGGTCGCACTGGTGTATTGGTCACTATGGAAACAGCCATGTGTTTAATTGAAAGGAACCAACCTGTTTATCCACTGGATATTGTAAGAAAAATGCGAGACCAACGAGCTATGATGGTGCAAACATCGGTAAGTGGTGGAGATGAAGCCTCATTTTCTGTATTTATACTGCACTTGCCAAGTTTTAAAACAGATCCAAAAATTTTTTAGATATAGGAGTCTAGTTGTATGCGTCTTCAGTTGCCATTATATTTCAAGCTTCCTAAATTCAGCACAAGGTAGTATGGTGGCAAAGGCTGCTTTGCTAATGAGGAATGTATTTAACTTTTTTGTAAATATTTCTTACCTTGCTGTGAAAAGATAATTGATTTCCATACATTGCAAGTAGCTAGAATGCCCGAAATCAGACTTGCACTATTGTCTGTTCACAGTTCTTTATCTAAATTCTCTGCAAGAAGCTAGAATAAATTTTTACTTTTCATTCTAGTACTGAGCATTATAGAAAATTATTAAATTGAAGGTAAAATTAAAGTGTTTGTGGTATGTTGTGCTGTAAGAAGTAAACGCGCTGGAAAAATGAACCCAACTCAAGAGAGATTATAAGTCAGAGTTACAATTTACTAAAAAAGATTATAATAAATGCAATGCTAGAGAGAAAAACTGGTTTTCACCCTCAACAAACAGATAAATAACCCAGCACCCGGGGACAAGAACAGAGCAGTGTTTCGTGGCCCAGTGGGTGCAAAGTGAAAGGAAAGGAAAACCTGTTAGTCTGGGTGATAGTTGTAGTGCTGTTAAAGTAATGATCACAGTCTCTTTGAGAGTGGCAGTTACAGTCCTGTTGGAGTTTTGGTCCTCCTCTGGATCCAACGAGTGGTACCAGAAATCCCAAAACCCCAAGATTATACATGCTCACATTCAGGTGGGAATGCCCAGTACCTCCCCCAGGGCAGAGCGTTTCACAATGGGTGATCCAAGTCTGTGAGTCATGGGATATTTTTGGAGTCTTTGATGGTCTAGGTCATTGCAGCTGCCTATTATGCCAGTCCAGTGTGGCCCATTGGCAGAGATGACCCTTCAGGCTGGGTGTGAAAGTGCTAATGCCTCCCCAGAGGGGAGTTATCACAGCTGTTACCACAGTTATTAGTGTGAAGACAAAGAAAAACCCCTCACAGGGTTTCTTTAACACCCAGCTTGTAGCGGAAGTGTCATGTGTGCCCTGGGCAGCTGCTGCAAATGATCCCTCAGAAATGACATAGAGGGTATAGAATACACAGTTTTGATTATTTCCACATAGTGATATACTCCCAGCCTCTGTAACTAGAACACATGATTTAAAAGGAGGAAGTGGCTTCTCAACAGGTCACTTTAGAGTAGAAATTCTGTAAGAACATTTTTTATTTTTATTTTTTTAATTTTGCCACTACTCAGTTTGGAAAAACAAATGGCGAGTTAGGTAATATTAGTAACTGAAGAATGAAAGTAGACAGTGATATTAAGATGAAAGTGGCTCAAAGACAACTTGAGATCATTAAGGCAGTTTTGTGTCAGCTTTGGAAATGAATATATTTCAAGTTAGAGACCAAGGCTGAAGGATGAGAGACTGTTCTTTCTCAAGGAGAGGTTGGATGATAAGAATACTATGTGTGGGTTATCTTGGAGAAGTAAATGTCCTATGAGAAATGGAAGCAAAGGGGTTTAGACCCACAAAGACAACAGTTAAACTGGACATGTTTGTCTCTCATCTTCAAAAAGAAAATGCCTAGGTTTCCATTTGATCAAGGAAAAGGTAAATTATGAAGAAAAATTCTGTTCATTAACAGGCTAATGACTGCAGGAGGCAGCATTCGAATTACCTAGATGGAGAGGAAAAGGGATGTAAAGGCATCAAGATTTACAGTTGCCTGCGTAACGTTAGAGTGCTCAGTAAGCAGAGTTTGTTCATGCATGCTGCTGGGACACTCATTGCAGTATGAGTGCACTCTCTGGGAGAGCATCAGGACTGTATGGTTCAGAAGGGATTGGTTTGAAGGGTCCCCTGCCTGTTCCTTTCAGAAGTGGAAGCTTAAATGATGACAAAGGTTGGCGTCAAGTGAAGTTTAAGGCAGCTGAATGTTCATTTCTAGAGTTGCACCTGTCTACACCCCTGAGTTTCTAAAACCATCTGAGCAAGTTCAGGCTTAAACAGTCTAGAGCTGGTGCTCTTTTTGAAAATCAGATATGAGAACCTGAAGTAAACTTCAGGTTGTTAGAAGGCCGAGTTCCTTTTGTTAAAATGGAAATCAGCAAGACTGTCCTTACGCTCCACACTTTGACATAACTCTAGAATACAAGGAATAGCAATAAATACACCGACAGTCAGACACCCTGTGTGGAAAATGAATACCTAGAATAGGGTTCTTTACCTTGCTTGCTGTGTGTTACAGAGTTTGCTGTCAGCACAGTCAGGAGAGGGATGATCTGTAGCAGCAATACTGTGAAACTAAATTCACTTGTTATTTCCAAAGCAGGCAGATATTGCTGTGAAAAGCCAATGAGCAAAATAGGCATACTGTGCTGTAAATGAGACACAGAAGCAAGCACTCAGCTGTGAGAAAACAGACTACCAAAGAGCTACATATTAATATTTCAATCTATCCTGGGTGCTCTGTGGCATTCCCATGCTTCCATTCTAGCTAGCCCCACTCATATTTGGTCATATTTGATATTCAGCTTAGGGCTTCTGGGAGAAGGCATTAGAGATGATTCAGTTATAATAAAGGGATTGTTCAGTTTTAATAGCCTTGCCTGAAGCATGTTCAGTTGCCCTGTGGGCATTGTGTGTGTGCTCCAATTCTAAGATAATACACTTCACCAGATGCATGTTGTGAGTTAATATCAGACAGGGTATATTCAGTAAAAATGGACCCATCAGAGCTATCAACTGATCAGTTTAGTGCATGTTTTTAGTCATATGAAAGCTTTAGTTTCTCAAAGACCAGTACTTTGGTTACCAGAAACAGCAAAACAAAAGCTTCAACCAAAATGATAAAGCTACAATGAAATTGGTATAACACTATGGCCTTTCATTAAAAAAAAAAATAAAAAAAATTATGTTCCATTAAAAAGAAGTTAGAGAAACTAAACAACACAGAAAACAGAGCTTTAGGATGTACATAATAGAACTAGCTACCAGCTGACTGAGCAGTAAGAATACATGCAACAAATAAGAGAAAACAAGTAGTCAGAGACTGAGTCAGAGTAAGCAATGTTGAAGTGCTCATTCTTTTATTTGTTCAGTAACTTGATTACTCAAGTTAACAGAACTATTGGGCAGAGAGACAAATACCACACCTGGCTTGTTCAAGCAGTAGAAATATGGAAATTACTATAACAATGAAGAGAAAAATCAAGTTAATTAAGAAATAAAGACAAAAGAACAGAGTGATATTGAAGGTGGGAGTAATTGACTGAAAGGTTAAAAGAAAAGGCAGGAAAATTGAGATGCAGAAAATTCATTTCCACCTCCCAGTTTCCCTTAAGTTTTCTGTCTCTAAGAGAAAATATGTTACAGTTCATGGACAAGAATAACACTCCTAACTGCTGGTATTTACATGCAACCTAAGGTCCTTCACAGTCCAAATATTATCTTTTAGCCCTGCCCTTTGAAGATAGTGGGGAAATGTTCCCAGGTGTTTCTGAAGAGTTGATGAGAGCTGACAATACAAGGGCAGCTGGGAGAACATTTCAAAGATAGAAAAAGGGATTTAAAAAATGTGAGGCTGTTCTTCTCTGAGTATAATGTGGAGCTTTGGAGGAAGGTGTTCATTTGGGAGTTTTGACAATGGTGCTTTCAGAGGAGAGAGAAGGATGCTTTCCTCTTTTCAAGTTCTTTAAAATTTCAATCATCTTGCATTCTCAGGATTGTGTTAGTCATATAAATTTTTTCAGTCTATGTGGATTTTTAGTCCTATTGATAATGTCTCCTTGTATCACTTTTCAGAAAGAGGCTTGCAAGCTAATTGCTTTTAACAAGTAATTACATCACAAGGTCATGGAAGGAATAGTCTTTGTAATAGTATAATGCAGAAAAGAAACACTAATTTGTGAAGACTTTATAAGATCTAATTGAGATTAAAATGTTGGCTGATAAAAGAATTAATATGCCTGCTGCTCTTCAAAACTATTGAAAAGTTTTGATCCCCTTCAGTTGCAAAAGAAGATATGTGGTCTGATCAAAAATTGGAAATTAAGTGACTCCTTCTTCTGCAGTAGCGTGGTTTGGGAAAAAAAGTAGGTTTTAGTTAGGTAGTTGCACCTATATATCCTGTATGGTAACTTTAAATGTGGTTTTGGTCACATAACTTAGATGTGCCCAGTAATATGTAACTGCAGGATTGGCAAGCTCAGAATACTCATAGTAATCAGATAACTGAGGAAAAAAAAAATGGAAACATAAAGAATGTAAATAACTATTTAAACTAGCTTTTATTTAACTAGTTAGCAAAATCATATAAATATGTGTAGGTTTAATGAATAAATCCTATTCCCTGAAAATTCAGCATGAATGCTCTTAATATTGGGGACTGTGTTTTCCTTGGTGTATGATTTTTAATCCTTTCCTTCAAGGAAGAGTAAATGTTGCCTTTGTTTACTGTGAACACAGCCAAGAGAGTAGGATTTTCTCTCCCATCTTCGTATCTCCTCTGCTGTCATTGTCCAGGAAAAAAGGAAGCCATAGGACTGTTAGTCATATTCAATACTACAATCTGACTGGGGGTTTACCTGAACATCCATAAATGTTCTTCTGTTTTCTTTCTTATACAGAGTCAATACAAATTTGTTTGTGAAGCTATTCTTCGTGTTTACAAAGAAGGATTGGTTCGACCACTGGATTCCAGTTAGCACAGCAGTGAAGAATGCATTCTTTTTTCACCTAAAAAAGACTGCTCTTTAAATAAAGCAAGGGCTCATTTCTCAAAGCAACTAGGATGGACTAGAAGCCCATGAAAAGACAGATGAGCACATTTGAACTGTGGCACTTTAAATTTCTCAAGAAGATTGCTAAATCATGTACAGTGTAACAAAGTCATGTAGATAAATATATGACAGCAATTGTGTGTAATATGCTTTATTCACATAGACGACCATAAACAATCATGGAAACCTTAATACATATCTTTTACTGCCTTAAAACACCCTCCACTTTGGAAGTTAAAAATTGCTTGTATTTTATTTGAAATAACAAAAAGAAAACTCATAGTATTGAAATGATTCAGCTTAAGAGGGTATTTTAATATATTTGTATTGTATGAAAGTTCATTGAAGGTGAATATTTTTAATTTCCTTATTGGGATACTAAGTATTCATGGAAATGCAGCCTTGACTACTAAAATGATGACAAAGAGCTTTAAAGGCTAATGCATAACTACTGTATATTAAGAGCTGGAGAAATTTAGTATTCATTTACCATAAATCTATTAGTGAGTTCGCCAGCTGTTATAATATGCTGCTTAGAAATCACATCTACTGTATGTGATGTGAAAATAATGCTGCATTTAGGCATTTATGCAGATGGTACAGTCTACATCTTCTGTTGATCAATTTTAATTGCAACTTGCCCTTTTAACAGTGACCTACTTCTTACAGTTTTAGTTATTGTACTCCTTTACTTCTGTTTCTGCTGTCCATCTACTTTATGCTTGTTTTTCAGTCATGTGGACTGAAAACATTGTAACTTAAAATGAGTTTTAATTCTCTGTCATGTTTGTTTCCATGTGTATTTATGAGTTCTCAGATGTAAATGTGGATTAATGTTGCACACAAGTACTAGACTTTTGACTTACTGTATATGCAAAGTAATCTAATCCAATACTGGAAGAAAAATTACTACTGAACCCATCAAATATGTTGCTGCTATTTCAAGGTGTGAAGCTTACAAGGGCACAGGTGTTGCTAGTGTTCAGACGGTGATAAAATGATGACTTGCTGCCCTCCAGCAAAAATGCTCTTATCCAGTGGAACACAGCTCCCCTTTGCAAGAGTTCTGCGGATTTACTGTGTTTCTTGCTTATACAGAAATGCAGCTAAATTCACATGAAGATTTGTGTGGAAAGAGAGAATGAATTTGTATATCGATGAATAATTCACCCTAAGGTACACTGGTCTCTATTTCATTTCAGATGGGAGAATTAGACTTTCTGAACAATATAACCACATTTGTATGATTTTAATTTATTTTGTGTGTGCTTCTTGATTGCCCTGAGATAGCTATTAATTTTTTTAATGGTGTTTAAAAAATATTCTAAGGGACTGTTTAAAACTCTGTTATTTAAAAGATTAGTCCTAAGTAAGGAAAAATTTTTATGGGGCATATTAACCAGATGTTTATATGTGTATAAAAGAGAAAATGAAATAATTTTTGAGAGATATATATGCACACACATATTCAGATATATTTTAGAATTATGGTTTGTATTATGGATATTATCCTTTATATCTGGAGTTTCATTATAGAAACTATCACCACTGTACAGTATGCATCTCTCATGTTACCAAAGGTTATGTTTTTTTCCCCTAGGAGATAACTAAAAAGTGAATGTAGGATGTGCTAAATTGCTGACTCTTGTCTTCTGTAGGCTTGGACCTTTCTCCAAGATCGCATTATTAGTCATAGCTAAAGAAGATACCTGGTTACTATTGATCAAAAATTTTAATTGCAACACCCAGGGTAATTGGCAACATGGAAACATTCTTGGCTTTGTTAGGTTGAAGGCTGAATAGATTTGTGCTCATTCTTAAATGCTGCATTCCAAATTTCACTTTGAATGAAGTTTTTGTAGTATTTTGGATCATTGTCCTCTTGCTTGATTAGGCATAGATTGGAAGGCAAAAGACCGCACCTCTGGTTCACATTTATCTTGCTAAACTGCATCCAATCACTCAATCTATCTGTGTGACCAAATGTAAAATGATTCTGGACATGCACATATAGCTCGGGAAGCTTCTTTGGAAAATGCATGTAGAAAAGTGTTGCACAAGTGCAGGCCGCTTGCTGCTGTTAGAATATTGAGCAGTGAGAAAACATAGTGGATCTTTCCCAGGAAAGGAGTAGTGGGTAGTAAAGAATGTATAGTCTCCTGGATGGTTAACAAAAGCCTCCTTTATGTTATGCGTGTGCCTGTCTGTTAAAACATTTTTTTTTCCCTTTTTTTTTAAATATTTTTATTTTCTTTTTTAAAACATTTTTATTTTCTTTTTTTTCGTGTTTTGTTGTGCCCAGGTCTCAGAGTCATCCCTTGCAGTTGGCATGACTTGCATTTAATGGTTTGTCAAGAAGTGAAAAAGGCAAAAAAATAAATTGTAAAAAATATCTAGAGCAACTTGTGACATCCGTTTCTTTCATGGAAATACTTATGGTATCTTTGTGTTCAAGGTTATTGCTATATTCCTGTTGTTATTTATGTTTCTTGGTGTTGAATATGTACTTACCAAAGCACTGTAAACTTATTCCTTATTTAACTCCAGTCTCAAAATATATGGTATGGGCTTGATTTGTGTTAGTATGTGTGTGTTTAAGTGATGATGGTCATATTGTGACAACAAATGCTGCTTTTGTTGGGTTTAGTTATACCATTGGTGAGTTCTTACTTAGATTTTAATAGCTTGTTTGAAATTGCTAACTATGGAGAGACTACTCAAAGCTATAAAAATAGTAATCTCTATAAATAGTAATCTCTATAAGATTTTTTTTTTTTTTTGTAAAACCTTAGAGGAAATATTAACTACACAATATCTTGTACATTGTGTCCATCTTTATTTCAGTCTTGCTGGGTTTTGCACATGTACCTGTAGGGTCCATAGAGGAGATTGAAGGGGTTTTGTTTTCTCTCTGTAGTGTGTAATGACTTTGCACTGAATGAAGTATGCCTTAGATCTGATCTTGCAATGAAAGCATAATCAAGAAAACATCTTCTTAATGCCAGCTTTTGTTTCCACAAAAATTAAGAAATTAATTTGACTGATCATTCTGGGGTTTTTTTTTGTAGGAGTTAAAACTCCTAACACAAAGCTTTTAAGTGTCAGCCAATTGACAAATGGCAGAAAATGCTGTGAAGTCAAGATTCTATATAACCTTCATAAACAGTTTAACCTTGATTTTGCCTGTGCTGGTATGATCATGACAATAAGTATTCAAAACGTCTAGTGTGGTGGTGGATGAAGAGGGAGCAATAAACCTTTGAGGTTTTCATCACTGTGAAATACACTAACATTTATTCTACAGAATTAAACAAATTTTAACTATGTGGCTTTATATTTGATACAGAAGTAACTTATCTGCCTATTTAGAGTGTCTTCAGAACTCTCACAGGGGAACACTTCTGAGACAGAGGGACAGATCTTGCCATGTATTGAAAATTAAAAAAAAAAAAAAACAGAGTGCCCTAAACCACGAATGCCTTTTATGTAACTGGATGGATGAAATATAAATCATTAAAATACAAACAAACATTGAGTAGTGGTGGTGTTTTGAAGAAAAAAAAATTAAAAGAGTAGTTTTGTAATCCAGCAGTTTGCTTTCAGTAATCCTGTTTTTTAGGTGTTAGTACTAAATTACATGCAGTCAAAATATACCTAAGAATTCAGCAATAACTCTTCATATACACTCAGTGTTTTTAACAGTTGATTTTCCTTTTTACCTTCTTTTTTTCTACTATGCAGTACTTGGTTAAATATATATGTATTTCAAAAAATTGTTGTTCTGGACTATTTAATGAATGATGCATTGACTTAATTACAAGTTTAAGATGATACTGTTTTACAACAAAAGCTCTTCTCTGTAGATAGTATTCTTGTGTGTCAGACTGAATGCACAAACGGCCCCTGAATGAAAATATTGAAAATAGACACACATGGTTAATACTCAGTCAATTATAATTTAAACATCATTATTTCACTGATAATGGCCTTACTTTTATATCTTAAAATGTAACATCGAAGTGCAAGTTTATTTTACTCCATCCCATAAGGCCTTTCCAGAGAGAACATATGCTGAGAAATGTTTGTATTTTGATTAGTAACCTGCAATCAGTTCTACTTGGTTAAAAGCATTTATTAATTGAAGCTATATAGAAGATAAAGTTGTGTCATGAAATACTTTGTTCAAAGGCAGTTGAAAGCCAAATGAATGATTAATTTATTATATAAAACATAATGTTTTGATTAAATGGATTCTCTTGCATTTAAGTTCTGACACTGATAGTGTTAAGCCATCTCAGATGACTGTCTGTTTTAACAATAGTATTACATTAACAGTTTAAATATAGTAATCTAGTGCAATATGATTTAGTTATAGTGTACTTTAACATATTTAATGTTCCAGCTGTTCACTAGCTGTACAATCTTCTAACAGTAGTACCCACAATCAGTGAAACTTGCCATCCTAAAAAAACAGTAAGTTTCTCTGAATGAAAAGGAAGGAGTAGCCCATAATATTGATAGATTTAACCATTTTTCAGCCTCAACTGACCCTGTGACAGTAGTGATCTTACCACTCATAAGGAGCAAATATTGAGAATCAGTAATATTATGGAAATATGGAAAAGATAAGTTGTGTGGACTGTTGATATTGTTTAGTTTTGGCTGTAGTTAAGAGACCAGTAATTATTGCCATTTTTTTTTTTTTTTGAAGACATTCATCTCAAGAGGTGACTGTGGGAATGGAGAGTAGAATGTGGGTTTATTGACTCTCTCCTAATTCACTTGCAGCCTACTTTGATAAAAGGCTTAGATTATGTGTTATTGTGGGCTTGGCTGCAAGTTTTGTATCTTTAATTAAATTTGTACTTAAAATATTAAAGCACTGATTTTAATAGACATTATTGAAACACTTCAGATTACTGTTAACTGTGCAACTTCTGTTTACTTGGCTTTCATGGTTATTGTTTTTGTTTTACCTTGTAAAAACACTTTGAGGTTTTCCCCAACTGTAAAACTGGCTTTGTCCTAAATGGGCAAAGTGATGTTACCATTGCTTAAGATAGGATGTTACTTACACCTGCCAAAGGTGCAATGTGGTATTCAGACCAGCCTGAACTGAGCTCCTTTCTGAGGAATTTAAACAGTGTTACCAACAGTGGTAGAAATCATAATCATATGTGGAAAAGCATGTAGGAAATGCTTTGTTCAGGGCAGATAAGACCTGAGTTTTATTTAAAAATAAAAACAGACTAAAAAATTTGTGAAGATGAGAATGTTTTTAAAAGCTAAGTTAGGGATGGTAAATACGCTATTTTTTCCTTTTGCAGAACACTTCTGTGTTTTAGACACATCAATTCTCTTGGAGCAATTTCAGTAGTAAAGAGTCCTGCTATTGAGGGGATTTAATTTTTGTCAAACTGACTTAGAAAATAATTTTAAGTGGAACATCTTCCGTATTTACTGGTTTGTGCTTTTAAGTAACATTAAAAAAACAAACAAACAAAAACAACCAAAAACCAAAAGGAAAAAAAAAACCCATGAAACCTTTTTCCTTTAAAATTATTTTGGCTGTTTTCACTTGATATCTTTTTCTGAGACGTAAATGAAACCCAAATGTGGCTGGGTAACTAGTGAGGTTGCCCCACATACTGGGAGGAAGGAGATGCTTTTCTAGATCTATCAAATCTCTTACCTAACATCAGTTACCAACTGAAACCAGTATAGCATTATATTTCTATCAGCCTTTTGCAGCATAAACATTCTGTAAATAGGAAATCCTTGAAGCTTGCTCTCGCAAACATCATAAGTCATCTTGTATCGAGCTAGAATTTATCCTTAAAAACAAACAAACAAAAAACAAACACCAAAAACAACCCCAAACAGTAAAATATGAATCTTCAAGTAAAGAATGACAATTTACCAAATTCTATACAAGGTATACCTTTTATAAGGAAAAAAAATAGTAAAAAGGCTAGCTGCTAGAATTATCTTCTTTGCTGTGGGTGCATCTTAAGCAGTCATAAAGCAAACTAGTTCTCAGCTAGTATGCAGTATGGCCACTAAAGCACAAAAATTGCATCATCAGCCTAACTGCCAGATTAATTTCTCAACTTTCTTGCAAAGGGTTGGTTGCAATCCTGATTTGAAAGGAAGGAGAAAGGGCTGATTTCCTTAGAGAAGAAACTGAAAGTGTGCTCAGTAAATCCACAGTCTATATTGATCTTAGTGGGATTGTAGTTGTATTATCTAACCTGTCTAGTTGAAAGTAAGATCAGGTGTGTCTTTTTGAGTTTGAAGAATATTGAGGCCCTCCATTCTAGAAAAAAGCTGTGGGCTTCATTTGCTTCAGTTGAGCAGCAGGTTGGCATGGTAGCAGTTGAGATGCTCTTTATTTTGATTGCTCTTCCAATTCAGAGCTTTGCACACATGAATGAAAACTTGCCTTTTATCAGGAATTAAATTACCATCTGTAGAAATTAGGTGGGGAATTATTATATACACTTAAATGTAAATTGATTTCTAATCCAGGTTTTGCAAAATAAATGGCAGGTATCAGTGCTTATATTCCAGTGACCTGTGTACTGAGACATTTTCACACTTCATTGTGTAACCTTAATAGAGAGATACAAGATAAATAATGGGGACAGTCCTATAATGGTTTTGAAAATCTACCAGCTGTTCATTCTGTCAAATGATGTATAGTATAAAACTGACCTTGATATGTAGATGTGCTTAATAATGTAGAATCAATTACATAACAATTGGGAAAGCCAAAGTTGTTTGGATTTTTTTGCAAGTTTTGCAAAAGATTTAGCATTCTAGTCACTAAGTTTGTATTTTCAAATATGTTCAGTTTGCGTTTTTGTGAGACATGTAGAAAAATCTTGGAAGATATTATCCATTCAGGAACTCTGGCTGAGTTTTCTTTTTTAAATTTTTCTTTTTCCTGTAGCACTCTATAGTTTCTTCTGAGATCCTGGGTGCCAGTGCATTAAAGGAATAAAAGAATGTATTTGGAAAGTGAGGAAAGAGATTATTTTGTATTCTCCACTGTACTTTTCATTTAAATCATTTGAAATGTAAATTGATGTTGATATTACAAAGTTTAATTTATTGTTCAAAAGTGTAGACACTTCTTGAAATGAATGTATACTTTTTCTTTTTTATTTTTATAGGAATAAAGTGTTGGTTAATGTTTTTGGTATAGCTTTCTTGAGTTCTGGAACTGTTTTGAACAAAAATATAGCCACCATTTTATGCATATTGGTTATATGACTAATGGTGAAATAAAGCATTTTTGGCTATATGGTTTTACTGTTGCTTATTCAAGAAGAAAATAAAAATTACATTAGAAAGTTACTGACCTTTTTAATTGAAAAGAAACCAAGCAAGTCACAAATTCTTAGGAATATTTCACTTGCAATAAGTTTTATAAAAGAGGATGAAGATTGTCTTGATCAATTACACAAATAAACCTTTGCACTCATGTGCACATAAGGCTGATAACCAATTGTTTGAGTGCAGATTTTCTTTTTTGCTACTATCTATAAAAGCTGCAGACTGTTCTTTCTTTTGGGATTTCATGTGTCTTCATGGTACTCCCCAGGCATGTCTGAGTACTCATATTTTCTGTCTGTTGCCCCATGGTGGTTGTCATGTTTTCACAATAAATCAGAGCCCATTAATATTGTTCTTGAATTATTTCTGCTCACATGCCTATTAAAATGCAAGTTTATGAGTTCCAAAACAGAAAACACATTGAGTCCAACACTACCAGATGGATAGAACATTGACCTTAAACTATGTTCGGGATTTGGTTAAGAACTGGGATGATTGTTAGCAAGCACTTTTTGCTGTTTACAGGTCGTGACTCTGCCTACTGGTTAGTCTTTTTAAACTTGAGGCCAATAACTCTTCATGATGAAGTTTATTAATTCAATGAAATCTTGATCAAAGAAAGTACAAGGCCAAAACCAACTATCTGGACAGCCTGGACATGAGATATGCATGCAGGCTGGAATTTCTTACAGCTGCATAGAAAGCTACAAAGATGAATGTTTTGCTGGAAATCCATACAAAAAATGTTTATGGAAAGATATGCTGGTATCTTCACAGCTTGAATGCAGGATAGGGTGCAGAAGAGCTTTTTGGAAAATTGCACAGCTGATTGCTAGAGGGGCTTTAACTTGCCTAGTGTTATGGATGATTTCAGACTTAATGCAGATTACCAAGATGCTCTACTCCTATGTACAAGGCAATCCTTTGAAATCCTTTTGGTACTGGCAACCCTACAGAGGAATGAGGTGCTCCTCCAGGGAGCCAGCAGTATGGAAGAAATGCTTTTACATAATTCATAAAACTCCTAATGAGCAGTCACATGCAAGAAAGCATCACTTTTAACAGTCTTGTTTGAATTTGTAGCAATTGGGAACATAAATGTCAAAATTTCATTTCCCAGTATATGTATTATTTCCATGTATAGCTTTTTCATGCCATAATTCAATGATAAAAGCATTTACAAGCAGTGACTCAATTTAGCTTATCTTCCTTATAGTACTCAAAATATTTAACTAATATAATAAAAATTATCAAGTAACTGATTTTATCTTAATATGGGATTAAATTCCTCTTTTTCTCAGTACTAGTATAATTAAACTGGTTTTCGTGTACTAAAAGATAAATATGCAAAGGTAGCATGTGCAAAAGCCAATCTGCTAGGAAAACTTGTTTCTTCATTTGAATGTCAAAATTCAATGTTCACAATTCATAGAAAGAGCCCTGTGAGATAACTGAAAGGTGTTTGGGGAGACTGTGATCACTGCTGCTGATCTCTGGGTTCAAAGCCAGTTCAGATTCCTAGGTCCACCTCCAGGGATGAGGGACATCAGTATTTCGCCAGGATATGCTAAAAGGTCAGACTCCTCTGTACACTCACATGCAGACCCGTGTAATTCTGACATTTCCACTGGGGAGCTTGGACACCTGCAACACTCTGTATTTTAAAGCAAATATCTTCTGATTTACTTTTCCTCTTTCGTGGAGTTTAGCTCCCACCCACAAAAGATGCAAGATTATCAATAACAGGAGCCTTTTAGTTCTTCCATGCATCAACTACAATTTAAAAAATAAATTATTTCACACTAATAGGAAAACGCTTCCTCAGCATTAGCTCTGTCTCTCAAGCCCAGGGTTTAATTGCTCAAGGACAGTCAGGTTGCACTGGCACCAGTGGTGGTGTGAACTGGGGTGTCAGAAGGTAATAACAAGGTGGAAGGTGTGAGAAAAACTTCACTGTATACTTCTATGTATCCCACAGAGTACTGTGGGAATAGCAGTATCAGTTGCTAATGGGTTTGATCCTGCTTAAGTGTAACTTTGTCCTTCAGAGATTTCTGTGTCAGCAAAAATGGCCTGAGCTTTTAGACCTGATAAATTCTCATTTAAATACTGAATGTTAGGTCTTTCAAAGTGATTTGTCCTTTTTGAGTGTGTGGGTCCCAAGGTCCGATGTGGGTAACTTTGTTCATGCATGTTCATACAAATGTCATGTAAATGTAGTGTAGCTCTTTGGCTTTGAATTCATTTTTATAGATGCCAAGTTAGCATAAGCTCATTGATTTCAGATGGGACCAGCTTGCTTACAAATAATACTTAGCCTCAAAGGATGTAGTGATGCCAGCCTTCTGGTTACATGCTGAAAACTGAAATGCCTTTTTTCTATGAAGATACTTGTCAATGTATCCAGACAGGCTGCAAGTATAATTTTTTGTTCGGAAGAGTCAGGGCTATGTTATTTTGTGCTGCTGGGGTTTGGTTTTGGTTTTTAGTTTAAGAAACGCTATTACAGGAAAATCTACTCACTTTGCTTTAAGAAAAGTTCTTCAGAAATCCTACTGATGAGGACACTTGAATTTTGAATAAAGGATGTCATTTTGTCCTCTGTGAGAATGGCTTGCAGTAAATGTACTGAGCTACTGCACTTCTGCTACTTGCTCATGTCAGGGCATGAGCAAACGTCTCAAGCTGTCTCAGGCACCCAGCTGGGAATATGCCACCTCTTCAGGAACTCTTCCTTATACAGTGAATAATTTCCCTACTTTTGTAAGTAAAACAGGAACTGAGGAGAAGTAGAGCTTCCAACTCAAGGAAAGTTAGGCCTGAACAGAGCCTAGAGGCTGTGCAGAAAACCTACAGAACCAAAGTGCAGAACCTTCTGCAGAAGTCAGGATGATAATCATTTACAAGGAACTTCTTCCTCTTCTTTCTTCTCCCCATTCCCCTTGGATTTTTACTAAGGAAAACAGTCTTGGTGGCAGGAGAGTGCCACAGCCAGTCTGAGCTCTCTTTGGAGTAGGAAGGTTTCTTCACTCTTATGAAGTTGTCTGTTCTTTCATGGCCTGATGCAGGTCACACTGTTATTTTCCTGTTTGACCTCTGTTCCTCAACTTTACCCTCTACACCAACTGCTCAGAACTGGCCTGGATTAAAGCTCCTCAGCTGTGTAACTAAGAAAGCCCATCTTGGCAACTGCTCTTACAGGGGTCTTAAAGATTTGTTTAAATGACATTACTTTCAAATATTGTATCTTTATCAAGTGGATAGGAAGGGGGTGTATATATAGAGATTTAGATGTGTATGAGTGCATATATATAGATAGATAAAATACATTGGTAAATAACAAAGGTAGTTCCGAAAAAGGCAAAAAATGCATAAATTCTATTTGACATCACAACCATAAGCAGTATTGAAAAGGGATGAGTCTAAAATGAAGGTTGCAATACAAGTAATATAAATAATGTATAAATAAGGAGTGGTGTTTTTTAGCATGCAAAAGTAATCTTTGTACTAAAGTAAAAACTTGATTCAAACTATTGAGAAAATCTGTATATAACCTGGGTTCTATTATTTCTGTGCATAGGATTTTGCTTTTGTAGATTCCTGTAATACATGCATAATTTACTTCTTTAATTAAGACTGAATATGGTTTGCTTTATTGCCATCTGCATAAACTGTTTACTTTTTTGTCATTACAAGGTAATGTGGATTGCGGGCTTTTTTTAAAGGTATCATCTTGGACAAGTGATTTCCTGGTATTTGAGGGAGTTTAGACAGCATAGGGAATATAAATAGAATAGGGAAAATAAAATACTTCATGTAGCAATGATTACATTCAGCATATATTCAAGCAGATTGATACACACTTCATGCCTTTTGCCCTAATCAAACCTATTATTATTCAAGTTTATAATTTGATACTATTGGGGTACTCGATGCTGAGCAAATTAGTATCAAATGCAAGCCCACTTCCAATGAGGTTTCAGGATAGTTCAGAGGAGAGACAAAACAGTTTACACGTGCACATTTAACCAAGTGATAGTATGCAAGGAAACAGGTGTGACATCCTCCTTCCAGTCAAGTTAAATATGGAAAAAAGTAACTGTGCTTTTCTTTAATAAGTGCTCAGTAACAGAAATGAGACCAAAAATAATTTCAGCAGGTATTTGAAGAGCAGAAGTTGAGCTGTGGGAACTGGTGGAGTTACAGAAGCATCCAAGTGCATAGGGAATGATATTGCATGGAGCCTGGATTATCCAAGTATAGTAAGCAAGAAAGCAGAAATTCACAGAAACTGGGAGTACAGCACTGGCAACATGGCTTGAGAGGAAGCCCACAGTGGAGAGCCCTTTCTGCAAAGAGAATTGAAACCCTGGGCAGAAACTCGTTCTCACTGTGTTCCCATTGCTTCAGAGAAATTGGACCTTGATGGAATTGTGCTAGTTGTTTAAAAAGTTCATACAAAAAAAATCTTGGTAGCTTTCTTGTACTCCCTATTGGGGGCGGTGGGGAAAGCAGCAATAGCTGACATTCGGCAGAAGATAATGTTTTACAATACTGTGAGATGCAGTTATTTATATTTTTCTCCAAATGGGTAAGGATAGCAGCAGAGACTCGCAGCCAGAGGGCAAACCTGTCAGATCAGGGAAGTGAATGTGTGGGCTAAGTTGTGGTCCTCTGCCCTAGCCAAGGCTGATTCCAGAATTCCCATGCTGATTATCAGCACGATTTACAAGTTGTCCATGGGATGCCCTATCTGTGGAAAAATATTCTGTGGAGTACTGTACTGGAGGAGTTTCATACTAAAAATGTTTGCATTACTGGCTGTGGCTCATGGCAAAGAAGCAATAGGTTTGGACTAAACAGTTTACAAGATGGTGAAACATTTGCTGCTCCCAGGATGAGTTTTCCCCACCCTTCTTGAGTGTGGCCAACTCAGGGTCCTCTCAAAGAGCAGGATTCATTTCAGCTGCACTCTGCTTTCCTTCCAGCAGTGATTGTCCCTTTCTTATCCTAGTTTGCTCTCCTCCATCACTCACAACACATGTGCCTCCCCTGCACATGCAGCATGCAGTGCTAAATTCTGGTCATGCTGAGTGGGTAGAAGTGGGTGAGTTGCTGTTGTGCTGGAACAGATGGTGTCTGCAATGCAGCCACCAGTTATGTGCATGTGTTGTAGGAGGTTGCTAAAGGAAAAGGGGAAAATTTATATGTTTTGTTGAGAGGGTTGTTTTTCTCTTGTTTATTGGGATTTGAACAATTAGAAAGCTGAGGTTAGTTTTTTGGGTTTTTCAGTGGCCAGGGGTTGTCAGTTGTTTGGTTTATTTAGATGACGTGCGTTACCTTGGCACATTGCACCTAGGTAACCTGATGAGGATGGGTAAGAGGAGAGGAATTTAACCAATGACTTGTTGTGTCTTGATAATTTGCAAGTACCCAAATTTCTGGACCATAACCCACAATTACCAGGTGTTCTTCTTCTGTTATCTCTCCATCAGTTATTGCAAGCAAGACCCCTCTTCAGGTCACCTGCCACTCACACCTTGCCTGCCCAACCTGCTACCACAGCCTGCAAGCTGGCCTATTTCCCCCTCTCCCCCAGAGTGAAAAGCCTGTAGCCACCCACCAGGTTTCTTCTCCTGTGGATCCCTGGAGTCTCTCAGTCTCCTGCCTCTTACCAGAAATTCCCTAGGCCTGCATGTCCCTCCTCAGGCAGCTGCAGCACTGAGAAGGTCCTCACCAGCCCCTGACACAGCAACCACCTGGTCCCTGCTCCAGGGGCTGACATGCTGTGCCCCTGTTCTTGCAGATGTCTCCTCCCCATATGGAGGTGTTTTAAAAAAAAGGCACAAAGGAACCATTGAGGGCAATGGCTGGCAAGTCACTCCAAGGGTGTTGGTGACTGGCAGTGGGCCACTCCTGGCTGCTGGATTTGTAACCCTGTGCTGGGTTTTGTGGCAGTTTGGATATGTCTCATGAGATCCCAGTCGACTCATCTGTGCTGTTGGTTTTACTTTACAGAGAGCATCACAGGTTGGTTGGTTGGATGCGGGTTTAAGAAATTTTTATGTAGTCATAATGACTATCTTGATAAAAATACTTTTTCTTTAAGTGTTTCATTTATGATGGATATGGGTTTTTAGCTAAGGGATTTTAATCTACACAGAATCATAGAATGTTTTGGGTTGGAAGAGACCTTAAAGATTATTTGGCTCCAACCCCCATGCCATAGGGGATGATCTGGCAAAACTTGGATGAGGAGATAGAGTATTTGTGTCCAGCAGCTACCAAACAATTCTTTTTTTTTTTTTTGTATGAAACAAATTGCAGATGTTTCTTGAAGACCTGTGGTACCAACCGTAGGCACTGAATTCCCTTGTTCACTTGTGCAGCAAAGTCTGACTTCTTGGGAACTGCAGCACAAGCTTTACTGACGTCTCAGTAATGTTGTACTGTGAGCTCCTATTTAATAAAATTAGAAGATAATTCACGTATGTTGTATGGTTTGCAGCTTAATTTTTCACGCTGAGCGGTGTAAGGTATTTATCAACTGGTTTACTAGATTAGATCTCTGCCTGCACCTCCCCGTGCTCTGCTGCGTGTGGATGGAGGCTGACAACTCTGCCTTTGTAAAAGCTTTCCTTGCTCAACCCCGTGACTAATGCACATAATTATTTTTAAAACAGCTTTGGTTGCCACTGCAGTACGCTTTCATGTGCACACAGAAATGTGTGTTTCTGTTCATCTGGCGTTTGTGAACCCCAGGGTTCCATGTAAACCTTACTCTTACTCTGCTGTTTAAAGAAATTCTTTACTATTACAGTGGTGAGCCAGCTCTCGTGATCTGGATAGCCAGACAAACGAAGCAGTGAGTGTAAAAATATATAAATAAAGATAAACACTTAAAGATATCTAATTTCATGGTGCATGATTAAAGTCCTGTATTACCTAAGTCCCCTGAGGTTGTTCTGTTTCCCTCAGTGACCAATTGTTTCTTCTTTCAAAATGTAGCTGGATGTGGAAGGAAAAAAATCAAAACCACATCAAAACAAGAACAAGAGGGAGGGGGATCATAAAACAAAACAAAGAAACCTCAAGCCTCGTTCAGATTTTATATCCTTGTATGGCAATGAGTTAAAAACTAGATTTGATGTGGTCTTTTTTAGTGAGTTGGTGATGGTGGTTGCTTGTAACTTGCTTGTTTACTTCATGTTCACATATAATTAGATAATTTGTTGCAGTGCTTTTCTAGGAACTACAATTGAAGCCACTTGTTCTAATATCATTGGATATTTCAGTAATTTTTTTTAAGATGACCATCTTGCTCTTCTCTTTTCCCATCATCCAATGCCATTTTTTCTCCAGGTGATCCAAAAAAAAATTTTTGATGGTTCTGACAAATTTGCCCTGGGTGCATTTCCTAAGGTCTAGCCAGTTAAACAAGCTTTTAGGCATTTTTTGCCTTACCAGACTACTCTATGGCCTGCTTTTTTTCTGATAGCTCTTTTACCCTTTCCCTAGGTGTTATACTTTTACCTATCCATGTCCTAGATGGGTCCTTTTCAGTGAACTCGTGCAGAATAACATAAATTGCTCTAATCCTCAGGGCTAGCTGCTCCCTTTCCCACTGAGAAGTGATCATTATTGTCTTGCTAATGTATTAATTTACATACTTTCCTGATAATATTGCTGTTCTCTGGACCTGTTCTGTGTCTTGAGCCTTTGATTTTACCCTTATAAATTCATGCTCTACTGTCATGCTTCTGCTGAATAACTTACCCTATGTCCTATTTTTCTTTTTCTTCTCAAGTTTCAGGCTGTTTCATAGCTCCTAGCAGAGCCAAGTTGCTCTCCCGCTATGCTTCCTCCGCACTGGCAGAGCGTTTGTATGTGTGTGTGTGTGTGTGTGTGTGTGTGCATGCTTTTAATACAGTTTCTTCAGAGAGCTACCCATCCTCCAAAACTCCCTGTTCCCTTTAACTTTGCAGAAAATCGTTGCCATCGTATCCCAACAAGCTCTTGAATCTCTTGCCTGTTTCATAGCTTTGAGCTGGAAAGAAAAAGGCTACCAAAGTCTTCAGCTAATGCCTTAAAAAAAAAAAAAAAAAAGAAAAAAAGAAAAAAAATTAAAATTATTTACCCTATGCTGATTGTTAGATGACCTGTAGCAGAACTCTCATGTGTCTCATGCTGCTTCTTTCATTTTCATTACTAAGTAGAGACTTCTAAGTTTATTCTGTGCCCTGTCAGAATAAAAACAGAATATATGCATATATATATTAAAAAAATTCATTGACACACCAAGCTATTATTTTAATCATACTGGCCCTTCCTAAACAGTTATAAATTTGATTCATAATAGTCCAGTCACGTGTCACCTGTCAAGCTTTTGTTATTCTAACTGCTTTGTAATTAATTAGTTCTGTTCTTATACAACTGGTCTGTTTCTTAAAGGAAAGCTTTCCTCAGAGTGTTTTTATTTTTAAAATAACTTAAAAAATAAAAGTAGTAAGTTTTGCTAAAAACCTTTTTATTTTCATGTTGATTCATTTTATGGTCAAATTAATCCCAGGAAAGTTGTTGGCTTTCTTTGCATTCTCGGTGAGCACAAAGTATGGAGCACAGAGGGAGCCTGATACAAAGGGGTGGGAGAAGGCTCTGTGTGGGGCAGTGAGGCAGGGCAAGCACAGCAGTACCAGGGTAAGCAGATAGCTGTGGTAAAGAGAAGGGACAGGTCATCCTCCCTGAATAGCCCTAAATTCTGCTTATATTTTAAAACAAACAAACAAAACCCCAAACCAAACAAACAAACAAAACCCCTGCACACACACCAAGAGCTCTAACTTAGTTCACTCATCCAGCCCTTGGAACAAACACACAGTAAATGGCTTGACATGTCCTTCTCACCACCTGAGGCTTTCATCTGTCCTGAGCCCTAACACCGCTACAGCATTAGCTCAGTGGCAGACTCCTGAGGAGGCTCTCGTCCTTCCTGGAGCATGCCTGCTGCTGCTTGGTGAGGACACAGGAAGAAGCCCAACAGCTGGTTGATGCAAGCACTGGCAACACAGCTGGCAGAGAAGCATGAGGGAGATACTGTGTCTGGTCTTGATCACACCAGAGCATTTAGCTTGTAGCTGTGCCTGTTCTGAAGGCTGACCAGCAGAGACGAGAAGGTAAGCAAGTGGTTCCCCTTCATTTTCATTATTTAACCTCTTCTGTTTAGCAGCAGCTAAGCATAAAACCCCAAAAAGTTTCAGAAGAAGGTTATTGTGAATTGATTGGTCTATTTTCTTTTGCTTTGCAGCCCACAGCATTGATTAGCTCAAGTAAAATATGTCATTGTGGCATTTTATCCCCTTCCTTAAAAATGGATCAAGGTAACTAGCAGGCTGGAGAAGCAGGTTACCTCAGCTGTATCCTGCCTCACCAGGAGCTCCTGTGAAATCTCTTGTCACTTTGGGCCAGCTTGGATTTTATATAGGGTTTGTTGTTGGGGTACCTTTTTTTTTTGCTCATCAGTTTATTTCTCATAATGAATCCAAGAACAATAAAGATGAATTTTCGTGGTCACCATCCCTTTCTTTCAAGGGGGCAACATGGTAGTGCATGCAGTGATTTTTCAATGCACCAAACATCTTTCCCCTCTTCTGGTGATGAAGCCATGAGCTGACCAGCAGATCTGTGTGCTAAAAACAACTTGCTGTCCAATCCACCTGGCCTGTAAAACAGGAAAACTACTTTGCTTGCTGTTTTCAAAGTGCAAGGTGGGATTCTGAAACCTGACCTAAATGATTTCCATTGACATTTCTGTTGGATAAATTGGGCTTTCATAGTTCTTGTGGAGAGTGCTAGCTATTTACAGGAGTAAAGAACTTCTCACTATGAAAAAGAATACATCCAATAGAAATAACGATTTTTAGTCAAATCAGATATCGTAATGCTTCCTGAATTATATTTTAGCTTTTACCAGAGAAACTCTCACCTGACATTGCTCATGGTAACAGTATCCCTATACCCAGCAAGGAACACTTTGTGTGAGCCTGAGTGGGAGCCTCAGTGAGCAAAAGAGACTGGTCTCAAAAATGCCAAGGTACAAGTCTTATCAGGCCCTCAGTGGCACTTAGAGCTAAAACCACTCCCAGTATTATTTTTTTTCATCCCCACTTTCATCTCATTTTCCATGAAAACTATTAACAATGTGACTTTTTTCATCAAAAGTTTTCCCTCATGCTAGAAATTCATTTGCTGCCCTCTTGAAATTCTTGTTTGTTAGACACCAGGGGAGGAATGCAATATCTGAGCCTGGGATACTGAAGTAGCACATGTACAATATTCTGACAAGCAACTGGAAAATGAATCTATTGTATTTGCATCTCACAGCAGCTGACATTAATGTGCAAAGTTAAAATAAATCCAGGTGAGTTCACAGATTTATGATCAATACTTATGCAAGTTGTTTACTTAGTAATCAGAAAGGCTAATGATCATTAGTTCTGTCTGGAAATACGCTGGCCTGCAATAAGTAACATTTTTATCCCCTTGCATAAATTAATTATATTTCAAAGCAGTAAAGGGCTTAAAAAGTAAACAAAATCTTTTCTTCCAGCTGTGTGTATGCTTCTGGAACCCTTAGAGACAGTCTGTGGGTTTTTTAAACAGCAATAAGGGCATGAAAAGCTAAACCTGTTGGAACACTTCTGCAAACAGCTACTTGAAAAAGAAATGCCATGGACAGAGCCGATCCAGAGCAGCAGTTTCAGCCTGGCATGGCCATTACCTGAGTTAAGTGCCAAGCAGTGCAGGCCCATTGGTACAAGTGTTTAGAGGTTCCCTGGAGCCCGTGAGAGGGAATGGAAGGCCTCTGTGTTCCCTCTCCTTCACTCTTTCCTTTTTCTGGTTTCTAGATGTACAGTGTCTTGAGACAGTAGAGGTTCATGTGTATCCTGAGACAGCAAAGGGGGGGGGTGGTCACAAAATCTCTTAGGGCTCTTTATTTTCCAGCCTCTGTGCACTGTGTGCCTGAAACTAGAATAACACTGAAAGAAAGATCTGCAACTTGTCAGAGCAGGGAGACAAGTAGCTCCCACGGCAGTGGGGCACCCATAAAACATAAAACGGATGCTCAGGCAGCCCAGGTTACAATATGGCCTTAAACAAGCATTTTCCTAGCCAGTGGAGTGGGATGCCATTTCCCCAGCTACAGCTGTTGCCCAGGTTGATTCAGCAGCTCTTACAAAGGGACTTGATGGGGTTTAGTCCAGCCAACCCTCTGGTTAAGGAACAAAGAGTGGAGACACATAACACCCTTGGCCACTGCAGGAGGCAGAGCTGAGCCCCACAGCAAGGGCAGGGACATCCCCTTTGTGAAAGGCAAAAGAGGCTGTTGAGAGGGTGCATAAGAAATCCTGCCAGCAGGTAAAGCCACCCATGCTTTGAGGCTGGGCAGCCACAGTGTTACAGTCCTGCAAAGCTGATCAGCAGCAATCAGGGCTGGCCACAGGCAGGGGAAGGCAAGGGGTTATGCTGGGCCACTGACAGCTGGTGAATGTCAGAAGCCTGCTGGGAAATAAATGGTCATAGATTAAAATGGCTGTAAGTGTGGAGCTCACAGGTTTGCTACTCAAGAGGATTGTTTTCTAGAGCGGAGACTGCTTGAAAGGCAAGAGCTGGCACTCCAGGCAATGCTGGGGATGTTGCTATGGCCACCAGGGAAGTGGAGAGGGGGTGCATACAGGAGCGTAGAATGGTGGTGACATGACAGCTGCAAAGAAAACCTTTATTAATCATTTGGGGAATAGTTCCTGCTGATCAGCAGCACCGAGCAGCCCAACTTCCAGCTGAGGACATCCTGAAACCTCTGAAAGAAGTTTGCCTGTTGTTTTACTGCATATGAGAGCAGCACCTATACAGAAGCATAAAAAATGTGTTTGTGTTTGTGTGTGTAGCCCCTGTCTGCTATTGAATCAGTGAAGGAGAATGTAGTTAATAACAGAAGAAATGCAAAATTTTTAATCTCCTTCAGTCCTCTGTAGCCAAGTTGGTATGATCCTCTGCTAGGGTGCACTGGGCTTGCACATAACTGGAAAAATGTTTTCCATTCCCATGTATTATTCACTGTAAGATTTGAATATTTTATCTAAGGCAGGTTCTTGATACTCACTTACACTCACTTTTCTTTCCCTTTCCTCACCGTCAGACCTGAGAACAACTAAGGTGAAAACACACAGTCAGTATCCAACTCATCTCCTGCAAGCAAGAAGAGTGAGAGATGCTAATGAAGGCTGGCTTTAATTAGAAAAAAACCTCTTGTATGGAGAAGGCAAGTCTGAGAGACATGCAAAAAGCCTTTGTGTTTGCTTCAGTGCTCAGAAATATGTGGATTCCTGGGATGAGAGGTGCCACTATTGGAGAAAGGCCTGAAGGCAGAGAAAACATCTTTACTGGGAGGTTTTCTTGCGTTAAGAATTCTTTAATTTCAGTATCTGCTGCATGTAGCATCTCGGCACTTAACAGGGGACACATTCTCAACTTTAAAAAGAGTGGCTGAAAGGTGACAAGTTTCTGTATAGCTCAGCTTACAGCTAGTCATATCTGCTGGCTTTAAAGACCACTGTGGCTCCCTTAGTGCCTGGGAGTGAACCCTGTCAGTGGGATAGGAAATGGACACACCACTTGATCCTCTGCTATAATGAAAATTTCTAAGTGGTAAATGCCTCTTGTTGTGCCAAATTGCCTTGCCACTTCTAATTACAAAACTTTCCTTGGAGCAATGGGTAAGCAAAGGGGATTCTCAACAGCTCTGACAGTAGGTTTTACAGCTATTTTGTGGTCTCTGCCACTTAATGTGATGGCTTAATTTATGCAAGTGGAGGGCTAGAACAAGAAAAATAACCCCTGGAAGACCCTGCAAATGGCCAGCACGGTGGTCATGGGCTCATCTCAGAGCTCCACTTGGCTGGAAGTTGTGTGATCAGGAAAGGAAAGGATACTAGAGGTTGCTTAATCTTACATGTGGCATGAGTCTTCCTAACAGCCTCCCAGTTCCCAGAGAAATCCCAGCACTATGGAAGTCAAATGGCTTCACAAAAGTGGAGGGTTTTGTTGTGGGTCTTGAGCCAGACCATTTATGTTTTTTAATCAGGATGTTCAGTACTGAATGTTCTGCTTTAAGAACCTCGGCTTTGTTCTCTTACTGGGGCTGAAGCAGTTTCAGTATCCAAAGAGCAATCACTAACATTTCTGCAGTGCCCAGGACAGATTCTCCTCCATTAACATTAGCAGATGTCACTGGTGGGTTTGCTGACTTGACAAAATGGAGAAAACCCACCCCTTGCTTTTTTGTCCCATGTAAAGACAGTGAGAATTTTAAATTGCATGATTTTTCTGGTTATATTTTTCCAGCTGGACAAATATGCTCTCTGTCTACTCCCCTCCCCCTGACACCTTGCTGGAGATGAAGATTTGCTCTGTTTATTTCTGTGAATAAATTGGAGAGGTGTGGTCTTCTCCGGTCGTTGGTTTTTATCACCCCCTTCACTTGTGCTGTGGCAGCTGGTCTTCTGGAGTATGCACAATCTTTAATTACAGCAGTTATCAAGTGTTTAAATGCTGAGAAGGTCAGCTCACTGCTGAAGAGCCTAACTGGTCTTTCGGTTTTCCTTTACTGATGGAGCACCAACGACTCTTTGGTAGCAGAGGTGGCTGCTTGCAGGAAATAACTCATCAGTAACTTCTGGGAGCTTGCATCACTCACTTCCCACTGTTTGTTCCATGCACTAATGGTTTCTTCTTTTCTGACCTTTTATGTCTTCCTTCTCCCAGGAGACCCAAAAGCAGCTCAGCATATGCTCTGATGCTCTCTACTCTTCTTAAAATTCTCAACACTGAATAGTCAAGTAGGTGCACATGGAATGAAACACTGAGCCTTGGTCCAGCTCCTCAGTGCTGGGGGTTGTGACTGTGGGATTTTTTCTAGTTGCAAACTCTTTTGCTCCCAAGCTACCTTCAAGCTGCAGCTACACAGGTGGTTGCAAGCTTCACTATATAAGCAGTCTTGGGTTTTTTAATGGGAAATGATTGTCATGAAAAGCTGAATGTTGCAATTGCCTACGAGAGAAGCACAAATAACTTTTTGGGGAAGAGGAAAGGTAACATGACAGAATTACAAAGCTCGTATGTTGTCTTTCTGCACTGCAGGCCCAGGTAAATGCAGGGAGTCCATGCAAATGTTCCTTTTTCTCCTGACACTGAGCCAATTTGTGGGAAACTTCTGGTCTACCTTTCCGTTGAAGCAGACTGGAGTATCAGCTGCTCAAAGCCCATCTTCTTTTATTTATATGCATTTACTAGCTTTAGTGCAAAGGTCATCTCAAACAGTGTACAAAGAAATGTTTACTCAAAGAAAATTCTTATAAGCCCAGAATTGAGGTCGTGAAGGTTTTTTCTCTAAATGCAGGAAATAAACCTCAAAGCAAGCTCCCAGCTTCAAGCCATGATTTCTCTCAAAATTAATCTTTTATAAAAAACCAGACAAACAAACAGAAATTAAAACAAACAAACAAACAAAACCAAACTCCCAATCCCTAACAGTACATTATTTTTTTGAAGATTAAAAACTTGTTCAGAAGAAATAGACAACCTAACAGGGCCACCTAGTGATACCATCAGTGACAAGGCGCAGCAAGGACCATGGTAGATCCCAACTTAACTGCCAATCTGCTCCATGCAGCAGAAGAGGAACCAAGAAAGACAAGCTGGTGCCTATGTTCCCTGGCACTCTGGGGTCCCCATCAGAAACTGGCCTCATAAATCTCTTTACAGCACTGAGCTCAACTAGAGCACCTGGATGGACTAGTGATATTTTTAGGGAAAGGAAATCAGTCATGGGTGTTGCAAAAGTCTGCAACAGATTCTACCTCCTAAAGCTCAATTTAATACCTTGTCTGCAAAGGAATGTTAACACATTGTTTGGAGGCAAAATTATGACTAAACCTAGGTGCTTTTAAGCTTTTTCTCTCTTTTTTTTTTTTTTTTTTAGGCTATCTGACAAACCATATAACTACTTTATTGCTTTTTGCTGCCTGATTTCTCCGTGCTTTAAGGGCAATGTAGGTATCATACTTCAGGCTGCACCTTTGCATAAAAAGCCTGGCATTTAGCTATGCTTCAAGGAAAGCCATTTATTTCTCCTATCAATTTCCCTACAGCCAGATGCACCTCATCTCCTCACCCATTAAACAGTAAGCATGATAGGGTTCATGCCTGAGGAAGCAAGAAAAAGCCTTGAAACAACAGAGTTAAAATACTGAGCTGATTCACTGGTTTCTTTTGGAACTCGAACTTGGGCTGTTTAACCAGACACTGTGGTCACCCTTTGCAGGAATACTGGTGAGTAAAACCATCTTGCCTGCTCACCCTATGAGCATTTGTGGGGGGGGCAGTTATGTTATAAGCCCATTCAATGACTTAGATGGGGACAGATCACGAGGTCTCAACCTTTGCAGAAGTTGGCAAATTGGCCTAACAGAGCTTTAATATATATTTTCTGCTAGGAAAAAGAGCTGGGCCAGGTCAGCCAAGGCAATCTGTTTTGGCAGCCCACTGTTTCCTGGGACTGTGGGAATGTGTGTATGTTTTCCAAGGAGCAAATTTGGTCTCAGCGATCAGCTGATGAAGCCCACGCTTCATGTGCAAGCTGCCTTCATCAGGCACGATCAAGGAGCTTGTACTGAGACCTGGCAGGGCTGTGCTGGGGGTCCCTGTTGCTCTGACAGGTCATGGGAGCTTTCTCAGGCAACAGGGTGAAGCCCTGCAGGCAGTATGTCACATCATTAGTACAGGAGGTTGATGAAAATTCATTTAACTTTCCTTGTGCTGCCTGTTACGTTAGTTTTTTCTATGACTCTCAGCTCAAATAATAGCATGGGCCTGTGTGTGTCACCTTTGCACATAACTTGTACAGATTTTAAATGCAAAGATACATGTGTCCTGGGCTTTGTTTGAGCATATTTCTAATTATGAGGAAAATTAAATTAAACAGTCTTCACAGTCTCTTGCTCCACAAGGAGGCAGAATCTCAAAAAATGAACAGTTTCATTCCATGCTCTCTTTGCTGGGTTACACTAATATTTGCAGAGGTATGTTATGTTTGATCAAACATTTTTCATTACTTAGAACAAAATCTCCACTAGTAAGTCTTTAAAGAGAATTTTTTTCTTTTTTTTTTTTTTTAATCTGAATTTTGCTTCTAGAAAGACCTAAAAATATCTTTTCAGTTTCCCAATGCCATGGGAAATGCATGGTCACCATCTGTTTTGTAGGACATTGAAGTGGCAGGGATGGATGCTGACTGATTTGCCCAAAACCAGTTCAACAACAGTGTCAGGCAAATGAGCAGGACCCTGACTCCATGGCCTGCTCTAGGTGCTTGAGCTCTGCATCATTATTAATATGCACAAGTCCCATCAAGTCCCTAAAGAATGACAACATTTCACATGATCTTCTGGAAAATTATTCATCTAGCCAGCTGTTGTCTGGCATGTGCTGTACTAAGTATGATGTACTTTTGTTTTCTGTCTGTTGTTTGCTTCACTGGACTCTGGGATCTCAGAGTTACCCAAACATGTCCAGGGTGCACTGCAGCAGGACCTTCAGACCCCAGATGCCACACAGCTAAAAACAAGCATCAGTCACAACTTCTCCTATTAAGGGTTTTACTGAGGCACCCAATATATAATATTCACAATATTCTAAATACCAGTATAGTAACCCAGATATGTGATCTCAGATCAACTGCCAACATTTTGTATCAGAACAACTTCAGCTGATTACTTTTTCCTCAATGCATTCTGCTTTATTTCTTTTAGTTTGGCAGAATTGCAAGAACTGGATTTGATATTTAGTTAACTAAATTCCTCATAGCCTGATGAGCAGTAATGTAAATTAGGTGCATGGATTGTAAGCATAACTGCCGAAAGGAAGATGGAAATGTGGTTTGTCACAACTACAAGAGGTAAGGAATCACCACACTTCTGAGGTCCTGGTCATTGCTTGGAACCATACAGCATTCAAACAGTGGTTAAGACCTATAAATTCCCAGAAAAATCAGCCATGAAATACTTCTCTTTCAGGAGTTTTATTCACAAACATCCCTGCTGCTTTTTCAGTGGTCATAGGAGATATTGTTCCTGGACAGCTATTGTTTCTGTGGCAAGACAAAGCCAAACCATTTGTGCTCAGGGATGTTCTGCTATGATGCCGCTGCCACGGTCAAACTCTGGCTGCACTGGAAGGGACTGCACTGCATCATGGGCTGTGGGCAGAGGACACTGGAGCATGAATCCCTCTGAGATATCTTGGCATTGTATCATAAATGAGCTACTGGACTTGGGCTCGAACACTTGGGTTTAAATTTATTCACTCAAACGCAACACCTTCTTTCCTCTTCCAGCAGGCTGCCCAGTTTCTCCCGCAGCACCGCACCAGCGTGCCAATGAATGCAGCCTTGCAATAACGTGCCGTGCTGTGAACACTGGTGGAAGGGGTGAGGGATGTGCCCTGCTCTGCTGCAGATGTGCTTGCTAACCTGCAGTGAAGGAGCGAGGCCAATAGACAGCGATGCCTGAAACCTGGACAGACAGCCTTCCCAGCAGGGCACCTGGCTGGGTGTAAGAGGCAGGCAGGTGGGCAGGAATGGAAAGCTGTGACTCCTGTTGGCTGAGGTGGAGTTTCCCCAGAGTTTTTCTCCATTCAGTCACCTTGTGTCTGTTCTCTCACTGGCTGCCAGAAAGATCAAGCTTTGGATATAGATACATACAAAACCTTTCCTCTAATTATGCCTATTCACCGAGCAAAGGTTCAGGGGTTTGCCTGCCACAGTCAGAAACTGTCAGAGACACAGATGCTGTCTCAGTTTTTTTGCTAATGGAGGTGGTTTGTGCTTTTATGTTGCCTTCTGAAAGAAGCTTGATTTAACACCTAAGGAGGTACAAGAGTGTCATGGTGATGTCTTTCTGTTCCTTGGAGCTGTGACACCTTGAAAATAGCCTCCTTCTCATAGTCAAACTGGCAACTTTCTTGCAAAGCCCTACATACCATTCAATAAAAGTCTGAATGACCTTCATTAGGCCAAGATGTTTTTCTGTGGCAATGATGCTACTGCATCTCGTTCACATTAGAAGATGCCATGTCACCCTCATGTGTGCTGTCAGGACAGCCTGGTGCTGCCAGCCCTCTCCCATGCCTGCCTGGGGGACCCCTGGCACCAGACAGGGATGCTCTGTCTGTCCAGCAGCACAGCAGAACACAGCACAACACCACACCTGTGCCGTGACCAGGTGTGGCCCTGTTGTAGGAGTCCTGGATGCTGACCTATGAGTCGGGGGAGGTTTTTTTCAAGTAGTATGTAAAAAGGGGCAGAGCTGTATTTCCAGAGGAAGGACACAATGGAAAGAGAACAATCATTCAGTGTTTTCACCTTGTGCGGACTGCGAGCAACTCCAACTCCCAGTGTTCAGAACTGAAAGGTGAAAAACTCTTCTTTCACAGGTCACACGAGTAATTGCAAAGAAAAGAGCTACCCAGCCAGCCTCAAGTAGGTGGGAAGGTGTTCATGCCTTGGCTGTCATTCCCCTGCTCTCACATCCAGCGGGCAGCCCCATCTGGAATCCAGTCAGAAGGAAAGGGCTTGAAAACGCTGGGTGTGTTTGTCTGGCAAAGAGAACAAACTCCAACTGTCACTGCAAGTACTGTTCACCTGCAGTAATCACGCCCTTTCACTTCCTCCTCTCACCACAAGGTCATCTCCAGGACATGTCTCAAACTGAAGGGTAAAAATTAACAGGTTTTAGTATGCACATTTGTACTTTTACCCTTTTTCATTTAGAATTTACCTGAAAGGCTTTCATATGTTGCTTTCACAACACAGATATACAGAAAATAAAAGAGAAGTTAGGAAGATGCAAATTTGCCTGAAAGGTCTGAAATCACCTTTGTGAAAGCAAACAACTAGAACAACAGTGTTGGCCACAGCAGTAAAAGACGTTAGATGGTTCCATTTGATGGACAAGTGTTTTCATGCAACTGTTCAACAGAGTGAGTCTAATGTTAATAAAACCAGAAAATAAATTTCATCACTATGTTTGGAAGTTGATGTGCACACACATATAAATGTGGGTGTCCTGACTATGTGTATGCCTCACCACACCATTACTTAGTTTTCTTACTGTCTTAGGCTGCCTATTAACTCTTTACTTCATTTTCTAATTAATCATCATCTGTAAATGTCATGAGCACATTATTCATCTTTTCCAGGTCACTCATGCAGGTGTTAAATAGGACCCATACTGAGGTGGGCTCCTCCCTGTAAGCCTTGGTCATATTTCTGATGACCAAAGAACTATGAATTTACCAAGCAGATGGGTGAACCTCCCCTATGGCCATTACCTTTGTGGGTGAGAGATGACAAAGTAAATTTTTCACTAAAAGTACCTTTCCCACATCTCTTCTCTCAGCACCCAGGGCCCATTGAACCTTCTGGAGTCTGACAGAGCCCAGTGTCAGAAACTTTTGAGGCAGCGTTGGTCCTTTACATTTCTCTGAAATAGAGAGGACTACACCTCTGTGCTTTTCTGTGTGGGGGTGTAAAGTTTGCTGCAGCTACTCATACAATTTAATTTCTTCAAAAAATCTTATGTTGTGTGTTTACAGCTACCTCTCCCAAACAAGGCCATTCTTTTATATGGTCAATACTTAAAGCCACATCTAATAGCTCCTATGGCAGACCTTTTAAAAAGGCGGTCTGAAACAACACAACTTGTGGGACTCACACTCTTATCCTGTGGTACCTTCAAATTCTACCTCAGATATATTGCTTAAAAAGAAACCCAGAATTTGTAAGATAAGCTAGATACTAGTTGAAAGCTTTTCTTTCTTGTCCTGTAACATTTTGTTTCCTTTTAGAGTTTTTGTTTGGTTTCTTTTGCTACTGACAGATTGTCCAGAGACCGTCACTAAATTCTCTGTTAAAGTACACTGATGTCTCTTCTGAATTGATGTACTTAAATCAGTACCTAGCACCATTTGGAAACAGTTCAAACTGCATATATTTAATCTGACAATGCTTTGTCTGTTTTTCCACCTTTCTTCTGTTTCCTCTGTAATACACCCGAAATAGCTCAGTGTCATCAGCAAATCTCGGAAATGGAACTCAGTTTCAGGCAATGGAGAACTGTTTATGGACATTAGTGCACTCCAACTGCTCTTCTTTTTAAAGCATTCATGTAATAGTTAATTAAGCACAGTAGATCTTCATTTTTAAGCCAGTGTTTAGGTGTTAATGATAAACTATGCTCTGTAATCTTCTGTATCAACAAACCCTGGTCCCACCCAAAAGACTCGAATATTTTGAGAGTGGAGGCCACCTCCTGTACTAACGAACAGGCTGCTGTGACTGCCTTATTCCTGGGGCCTGGTCTTCCTGTTGCACAAAATCTTTGAACATTTCAAAAACAGTTTAAGAAATATTTCTGTTATTTTTCTAATCCTTAAACCAGTGACCTGGGGCTTTGCCTAGACTGCAAATATCAAAGAGCTGATTGAAATGCTCTGGACTGACCTCATAAGGAACACTCTGTAATCCTTTTATTGTGCAGGCATTAGTTTCCCTTGAGCTATGATGATTTATGGATACAAGAAGATAGTGTTTTCTCTGTGAACCAAAAGCTGTATTTCTTTTTTTCAGGACTCAGAAGTTCCTTTGGGCCTTATCATATGCATCAGGGATGGGGTTTGTCACCAGCAGCTTTACCAAGGTGTTACTTCTCATCATCTGCAATGTGCCCCACTGCTGTCACACACCTAACCTCTTCCTGTGATTGCATGGTTCATGAAGACCACTTGAGAAGGCTGGATTTCCCAAATACATACACACAAAGTGTGGGTAGTGCAGCCAACTAAGCTGGTGTTTATGCACAAGTCCCTGTTTGTTCCCAACCAGGTACATGACTGTATGAAATGCTACAGGAGTGGCAGCTTCCTTTCACACTTGGTTATGAGAAATAGGCTAGAGCACGGCTGCTTTTGCCACTTGGCCCCAAGCAGGTCTCCAGTGAGGCCAGCAAAGAGCAGTGGTGCTCTCAGAAGAGGTGATGGTGAGGAAGTGCCATCATTTTTATTTCCCAGCAGTCCCAGCATCATGTGTTGCTTCTTGAATATCCCTGTCCTAGAGAAGAAATATCCCCTATCTGCACATTTTGATGATTGGTAAAAAACAAACAAAAAAAACCAAAACCAAAACAAAAAAAAACCAAAACAAAAAAGAAACAACAACAGCAACAAAAATATACAAAAACAAGCAAACATCCCCCCAAAAGCAACCAAACAAAACAAAAACAAAAGAAACAAACAAAAAAAGCAGTCCAGAGCTGTGTGCAAATATCAAATAAATAAATGAAGACCTCGTATAGCAAGCAAAACATTCTTGACTCAGGGAGTTTAATTAATTTAATTCATTTACAATTAACATAAACTTTTAATAACTGGTTTGGTTATAGAGGAGAAAAATAAAGGACTGATTAACAAAACAAACACTGAAGGAAATGCCTTTCTTCCCCTTTCCCCAAGCTGAGCTTCAGTCCAACACTTCCTCTCCAGCTTTCGTGACACCCACTTCCCACTTATTTTCACTGCGTGTTGCACTTGGTCTCTTCCCATCCCTTTGGGTGAGGTGACAGGTGACACAGGAGGTTGGGCTGGTGCATTGCAGGTTTTCCTCTGCTGATCCATGCCACCCACTACTGCTCATCCTGGTGTGGGTTCTCTGTGGGCTCCAATCCCTCTAAGGTCCTCCTCAGCAAAGAGATCCACCTCCCAGCTGTGTTTCTCCAGCCCTGTCCTGTGCTTCTTGCCTCCCATATGTAATTTTGCCAAATTTTGGAAGTCATAGCGGTAAATCATTATTGTCCCTGTACTGTCCAGATTTATTCTCTTCCACACATATCAAGCTTTTTGTTCAAATGAAGTTGTTTCTCTTTCCCTTGAGCCACTGCAGGATGTCTACACCAGCTCCTTTCTTCTGTTCCTCTTGAGGGATTCAAAACACATGAGTTTGTTTATATAGATTAATTAGTAACTGTGCAGCCTACTACTGTTTTCAAACTGAGAACTAGCTATGAATGTCCAAACAAAAGTGATGAAGGATTGTAGCAGAGGTATCTGAAAGACTGTTGTGTAATACAAAGAATGATTTTTTTGGTTATAGGTTCACTGACAGAACTGTGCTTCCTATCTACATGTAGAAATGGATAAAGAGCAATTTTCTTGGCCACTTGACAATGCAGGGACACACTGGCAACATGTCTATCTATTCAGGTCAAAATTCCCCAACTCTGTCATTTGTGCTTGGATACAGGTATAAAAATGCTCCTCTTTGGTTGGCTGAGAAGTCTTTGCAAACAAAAACCACTCCAGTCCAAGACCTTCAATCCAGTGATCCAGAAAAATATTTTTTTAAATTTTTCAGATATTGTAGTCTTTGAGAAGAGAGCCCCAACTTTATCTCCATGTTCCCATATCCCTTTCAGTGCAGGTAGGTTGGTCCTGTGCAAACTACTGTTACAAAGAAGTTTGATATAAAGCAAATACTCTTCCCAACTGAAGCAAAATGTACTTGCTCAAAGGATATACATGTTACCCTGAACTAATTGCCATCCTTATGATGGTCCTGCTGTGACATGGAGGAGTGAGGAGGTTGATGCAGGCGGCCAGTTTTACTGGTGGGCCCTTCAGAGGTTGCTCCCACGTGTTGGACAGCAGAGCCAGCAAGGTCATCTTTGCTGCAGCATGTATCTGAAATCCCTTTCCGAGCACACATTGTTGCTCACAGTTGGCCTGGTGGAAATGATCTGTGTCCCCTTCCAATGCAGCTAGCCATCCTCAGAGGGGTAAAAAGAGACAGAAAACAGCGGGCAATCTGCCCATTCTATGCTTTGCATATGAAGTCCTGGGCACAGGGCACTTACACCGCAGATGCCCTGAAAAACTCCCCACAACTGTTGTCCGGATGTTGCAATGACCCTAGAGTTGCTTGTCCCTCTACCCCACTGTTATTCCACCCATAGAATACCCCATTCTTCTTAGGCTGCTCAACAGGACTGCTCACAGACAGGTAATCCAGCCAGTGCTGGCTGTCTCCTCTGCTGGACTCCACCCCAAGTGCACACAGCTGCACCACGGTTTCAGCAGGGGCTCTACCCCCGAGTCTCTGAGTTTTTCCCCTTCAGCTATGGAGAGCTGGGCATTCTCTTATCTAATCTCAAGCTTGTTTTCTGAAACTTACCTCTGCTGAAACATGCCTTTTATGTTAGGTTGTTCTTTGGTCTAGTTTTGTACTGCTGTGGGAAAGGCTGGACCAGTTCTATGTTGTTCTGTATTACTTCAGTGCAGTGCTCGTTGCTGTACCCTGATTTTTCTGGATGGGCCAGGAAAAGGTGGCAGGTCTTATAAAATCTAAATACTAAATCTTATTTGGCTGCCCCTCATGAGGATTAAGTCACAGGGAAAACTTGCATTATTTGAAGCAGAAGCCCAGCCAGCGTCATTTGTCTGTGAAGGCACACTCCTGAATCCTTTTTCAGCTAAAAAACAAGTACAAAATAAATAAAAAGGAATCCCCCACCTTCAAGAAAAAACAACCAATCAAACAAAAAAGCCCCCAAAACCAAACCAAACCAAACCAAACCAAACCAAACCAAACCAAACCAAACCAAAACAAAAAAAACCCCAAACAGTTGAAAAACAACCCAACACACCAGAGAAAAAAACCCCACAAATTTTCTCAGCTGTCTATTAACATCTGAGCTGTTTACTTACATGTGTAATAGCTACGGTCCTGACTGCACTGCAGTCATTGAACTTCATCTTAGGGATGAAATGAAAGCTGTTTTCATGAAAAATTTCTTTGACCCATCTACAGGCAAAGTCACTCCTGGCCTTTTTATCTTGTCTTCACATCCTGCTGAGAGAGCAATGCTGAAGCCAGAAGTTGTTGAAATGAAAGGATTTGCTGTCTGTTTTGTCACAGTAAATGGGCTGTGGAAAGGAAACATTTGAGAGTGGTGACTCCAAGAAGTCATCCCAGCATTAGGTTCTGTTGCAGGAGTGCCAGACATCTCTTAAAATCAGCTCTCATATAGCCCTTGGAGATGACATTCATGGCAGACAGATCCAACTTCAACTTCTATGTGCTTTTCTAGCCGTAAAAATACTTGTTTTCTGAAAACTTTAGTTTAACTCTTTGGAATAAATTTGCAGGGAGCAAAAACTAACTTTTAATACACAACAAATTGAGCTGAATGTAGCTGTTTGTTGCTGGTTCCGCTCTTTCAGCTGCACCAACCATGGGAATAAATCAAATCTGTTTTGAAAGAGGAACACATTCCTAATCCTTAGATGTACAGAAAAGCTTTCAAATTCAAAGTGTACCTTGAGAATTATTGGAGAGCTCAGGTAGCAAAAATCAGTGCAGATCTGTGCAAGACATCTCATTCCTTATACCCAAGGAATGCAAGTGATGCAACCTTACTTAGCATTAGAATTAACTAACACTGACAGCTGAAGCTAAAATAAAATTGTCACCTACCACTGGAATATCTAAGATCTTTAAACATGATGTGTGCTGACTTCTTAAAAGTCATCTCTATCTGTTAAGCATTTCAAAGAATGGAGCTTCTTCATGAAGAGGTGGGGGGACATATCTATTGTCCCTCCCCAGTAGCTGCACTGTGTCGTCATTTGCACGCTAAAGGACAGCTTTGCAGCTACTGCAAACTAATATTAACTCTCTTTATATTGGTGAAAATAATAAGATCACTCTGATTTATACCAGCAGGCTTTAATTTTGTCCATTTCTGACACGAGTCAGTTCATAGACGTGTGTAAGGACCTTAACTTTTAGGGGTTTGCATGACACAAGCCATGAAGGCACACCAGCCAGAAGGAACCCTTCGCCTGGGCAGCGAGCTGTACTCTAATGAGCACTCCACTACTGTATCCCAGCCATTGCCACACAAATTGCCTTCTGCGTGGAAATACTCACAACAGCAGAATATTATCCCATGCTAATAACAGCAGCCAGGTGAAGTACTCTCTGCTGTGGGGGGAGAGCGAGCCAAACCAGCTTCGTAGTTAAGGATATGAAACCAGGGGGAAATCAGTACAGATTGATCAAAGTCCCCCCAAAAGCTGACTCCACTGATGATGTGAAACACGGATTTCCTAAAATATGAAAGGAATGACTTGTTCTCCCATCATTAGTGGCTGAAGGCAAACACTCATGATATTGAATTGACGAAACTACTACCTTTATAATGCCATGGCTGAAGGCTCTCCAGGGAAGACACTGACTCATATGACTGCTCTTGCTCATCCTTTTCAGCCTGAGCAGCAGAATGACTTGCACAGAGGTATGACACATGCTGCTTTGAATCTCAAGCAAGTGGGGGAGGTATCATTGTTTCAGATACTAACCTCAGTGTCAAGAACAATTTGATATGCTGGTCATTTCCAGAATTTTGGATGTGAATATTTGCATTAGTAAAAGAGGCAGTAAAATATTTTGCATGAATTTTCAATTTCTCTCCTTATTTCTCCCTTTTTTAAAAAATGAAAGGTCAAAAGTGGAGATAAGCAGGTAAATTGGAGGAGGAAAGGCATTGGAATTGATAGCTGAACAAAAAATTTGGAGGGGAAAATAATTGTCTTGCATCTTCTTTTTCTTTGGTTGGAGTTTTTACTTTAAAATGAAGGGGGGAAAAGTTTTGATGTTATTGTACTACTTTATGGATGCATTTTCACAAATTAAAAATGTTACTAACAGGTGAAAATACTACAGAATAATTAATTTTTTTTTATTGAGAAAGCAAAACCAAACTGGTTTCATCTCTTCAAATCCTTCCCCTAACCTCTTTGTTTTTGGCAAAAGGTGTTAATTTGATTTGCTCTGGATTTCTTGGTTGTTCTAGTAGAGATTTGTGTTTCTGGTCAATTCTGTTATATGTCCATATCAATGCAGCCAGTATGTAGTAATAAAGATGACAAAAATAAGGATCTATTTTCATAACTCTCAGAAGAATTTTCTAAAAACTTGTCTTCCTGCTTTCTAGTTAATTGAAATTTCCTTCCCTTGACTCACTACTTTCAAGGACAAAACTAAAGGGCATCTTCTGGGCTCAGTTCCCACAGAGGAATGTGCATGTAGTTGCTGATCACTGGCTGGGAATATATTTTCCAAAGATCTCTCCTGGCTGCTTTCAAATATGTTTGTTATTTTTTATTTTGTTTAATCAACTGTTTTCTCATTGGTTTTATTTATGCAGTTTAACATGCATACAAATAGCTGTATATAAACTATAATATGAAATTACCACATAACCAAATCTCTGCTAATACCAAAGTGCATACTTACTTTTTCTTCTTTAGTCCCCAAAAAATCCCAACACTAAAGCAAAATAAAAGAAAAATCTAAATCAAAACCCTCAAAAAAACCCCAACAAACACTTATTAACATTCTGGAAAATAAAAGTATGCCTAGTAAAGTTCATTAGAATATTGAAGCTCTTCCTATTCTTTTCCATCTGAGGGGGCAGAACTTGTCCTTTCCATGGTGGTATTTTACAGAAAGAAAGGTGAATCCTAAGGCAACCAGATGAGATAGAGGACATCGGTTAAAAACCTACTTATTATTGCTTGGGAATGTGCTGAAATTGCAGTAACATATCCTGTGATAAATTTACAAGCAGTTGTGCCATTCCTTCTCACTGTGTATCTACACAGACTCTTGAGGTGTGAAAATAGATAAAGCCTGGGTAAAGAAATCAAAGTTTTTGCTGTCTGGTAATACATGGCTTAGAAAAAGGTGAGGCATGCAATAGTGTCTCTGTGTGTGGGAAATATTTATCTACAACTATATTTTAGTTACTGACAGACATGATTTTTTTTTAAAAGAGCTTTTTTCCTCAGGGCTTATATGGAAGGCCCAATAATGGAGATACCTGCATACTTTCCCAACTGATCTTCCGTGAGATGGAATAACAATGGTGTCCCTTGGACTTAGGCATGCACTCTGGACATACATCACAGAAATGTGAAGGATTATAAGGACAAGGGAAAGATCAGAACAGGATAATACAGCCTAGGATGTGTTTCATAATGTCGTGACATATTACAAACCCTTACAAGGTACAACCTTACTCACTGTGTAACACCTGCTTTGAAACAAGGGTCTCGTTTCAGGACTCTCTTATACCATGCCCTTCTTAGTAATCTGCTGACATTTGGCTACTGAAAACCAAATGCATATCTTTTTATGTTTTTGTACATCCATATTCTCTTAACCAAAACATATTAACTTGAAAATGCTAGAGTTAGATTTTTATCTCTCCTTTTTGCTTGATTCTGAAAAATGTTCCCTATCTCTTTCAGGTCTACCATAAATCAGATGTCATCTTTAAATTGACTTAAAATATTCAGAGAGAAAGATTTAGATGAAAATACAATGGATCCTCCTCTATTCACCACACATTTCCCATTGATGACTCCCAGTTATGAGAAATGCACTATTATATACATTGCTTTCTGGTATTTTCAGTTTCTGCGTGTCATTTTTGGGTTAAGTGCTCTTTTAGTAATCCCTGTTTAGCTGTATTTTTTCATTAACCCAATGTCAAGTAAATGCGAGTCCCCAGCTAATCAAAGTCTCCTGCCTTGACCCTTGCTTTCAAGAGGAACTGAAAGAAGCACAAAACAAGTAATACACTTCCTTTACTGTTTAATATACAAACTGTGTCATACTCTACAAGCTTTTTCTTTGAACCTTCTCCTAAAACTAAAATTAAATTTGTAATCAAAGCAGATGTTACAATTTTTACTTCTGTTGTACACCTCTCCATAATGCAATGAGATGCTATTTACATATGAAAACTCAGGTCATCAGTCGGCCCAGGTGGCTGTACTTATTTGACTTAGGCCAATGTGGATGTGAAACCTCGGAATGAGAATATACACATTGCTTGTACTGCTGCACAAATAACGTCCCTGAAGAGAACTGAAATGAAATGGTAAAGCTGAGCTAACCTAACATGCTTTGCTTAATAAGGGGCTCTGTGGCTTTGGAGCAATGACATCTGTGTACTGCAGGATGACTTTTATTTCCCACTAGATCTTTAAGAGCCAGAACACATTTGCCTGTGTGGCATTGCCATCAGCTTAGAAAATACTTTTGGGCCTGGCCTGGTTCTGTCCTGCCCTGCCAGACACACAGAGACATGTTCCCAATTTGTTTCACCTGCTTTTGGCCAGTACACTCCAGGAGCCACCACACGGTGCTGGGGGACCCAATCACACCCACGGGCTGCTGGGCAGCCAGTCCTTAGCTGTGTCATGGGTGAACACCATCCTCTTGCCTGTCCCTCAGCACCTCCAGAGGTGGGGGCTCCACACCCCTTTTGCTCCAAGCAATCTCATATATTCACACTTTTTAATGCCGAGGTTTTGCGTTTTGCTCCAAACAGCAGCTTGCATCTTAAGTGGGGGGGTCAAGGGGGGTTGTTTTTTGTGGGAGAGGGGGCTTGTTGTTGTTTTGTTGTTGGTGGTGGAAGTTTTTTTAAAAATAGTAGAAAAAAATACCAGGAAATATTTTCTTGGTGTTTTACTTTTTATGACAACATTTACAATAACTTCTGTTGCAAATTTGTGTTGAGGAGGTTCTGCAAATGAATATTATCTTAATGTAACTTTCTAACTTTTCCCTGGGAGAAAATAATGTGCTTTTCAAGATATTTTGCAGTCCTATTCTTAATGTTTTTCTCTCATGAAATCCAATATAACCAGTCTTTATTTTTTGGATTGCCACTTTTCTTTGCTGCTGTCCTCTTTGGAGAGAAAAAAAATTGAAATAGATGGGTTGGAGAGAGGAGAAATAAAATAGAAAAGTGTCTCCTAGGCATAAGTTACACTTTTTAAAATTGGTACATTTGGGAACCTCCAAAAAGGAAATATTAAAGCATGTGATTTCCCACATCTCTGCTTCTGACAGATTCTGATGAAGTGTTTTCAATAGCATTTTAAATTTAACCTATAGAGTATCAGAAAAAGATAATTATCATTCTGAGGTTTTAAATTGCTTCCCAGAAAGATACAGGGAGGAATTCCAGGCAGATCGCGTTTGTCTCTTTAGGGGTGAGTAGAGGACAGTGACTGGATTTTGCACCAGGTCTTGCCATTTTCAGCTGGTTTTGCCTTAAGATGTGCTTCTAAAAACCTGAACTATAGCAGGGATGGTGTGAAGATGTTCCTCTTCATTGTTCTCTGGGGCAAATGCAGATTTTGACCCTGGATCACTGTGATTTAGAAAGTCTAGAGACTTGAGATTGGGTACCTCCTTTAGGCTTTCCTTTAAGAGTTTGGTATCACGATAGTAGGTTGGATGTCAGCTGTTTTGGACAGTACCTTATATTATGGGGATGAGTTTTAAAGTATTCCCAACTCCAACTGGATTTATTTAAGTTTGTGTATTAAATAACTGCAATAGAACTGTATTCACAAAGATCTCATGTGGATCTAGAGAAGGCAAGACGAGCAATGTTCACTTCTGTATTGTATTTGTGTGTATGTGTGTGTGTGTAAAGTAAGGGGTAGGCATACTGGCAATTCCCTGTGTTCACTCATAGATGGCACTAGAAATTCTTGTAATTACTTTCTTTGGAATGTAAGTAAAATAATTTTTACTTTTCTACCAATAGGTGGAACTAGTAATGTCTTTGCTGCTTACAACCTGACTCAAGGAGCAATGCTTTCCTCTTCCTAGCTCCATTTCATTAAAAAGAAAAATGCAAGAAAACAATTCTCTATCATCCCAATTTTCCCATCAGTGCCTCTCAAAGAGTAACCCTATCCACTAAAAAAATAAATATTATGGAGTTTATTTCAATGTACAAACAGAGCAGGGTAGCAGAGGCAGCAGAAGAAATCAATGTGATTTAGAAGGCAGGTCTCTGGCATTCTTCCATTCCCAGACAAGTTGGAAAGCCAGATAATTTATTCTATCCTTCATTTTTATAAATCTGGCTTTCTATTTGAAACCAAACTTTGAATGTGGTGCAGCACAGTGACCATGTTGCATGCCAGCTGATCTCAGGTGTTCACTAGATCCTTATCAGTATTCTTGAGATAATGCTAAATGCATGAAAATTAGGGCAAACAGTCTAATTTCATCACATTTAAATTAGGTTATGCTCACCTCTGATGGCTAAACTTAGGTATTGGCCTCCTTAATCTTCCAGCATTTTTACTTCCCATACAATGTAGATGTTGCTGATTTAATTGGAAATGATCAAGTATGCAGGGCTGATGGCCTCCTAGATTAATGTTGCTGGAATTAAGCACTTCAGGAGCAGGTGAATGAGGCACTGTCCAAAATGAAAAGGATGTACTGAGAGCCCCTGAAAGGGTGAATACATCTCTTATTAATGTACAGCAAGGACGCCACGATGAATGGGGCTGTGTGTGCATCTCTTCGCCTTTTGATGGGCTGAATGAATTAGGCAGGCTCAAAGGTTTATCAGTTCCCTTTCTTGGCTGAGTGAGTTTTTCCTTTGACAGAATAAGGGAAGAGACCCAAAAGTCATCAGCTGTATTTTTCTCACCTCATATTCCTTGGTTGCCTTTCAATGATGATAGGTTTGTGTTTCATGAGGAAAATAACCAAAAAGACCCTGATATTTGAACATGTGGGAAAATAATTCTTATTTGTAAGAACTAGCTGAACAACTCAGAAAGCTGCACACTCTCAGACATTCTGCAGCACTGAAAACAACCTCCTCTTCAGATATGTTCCCATCATGTAGCTTAGTGGTGGTTAAACACTGAACACAGGAGCCCTGTACACAGGACAATTTATAGATTGCCCACTGCTCTGCACTACATATCCCTCTCTGTCTTCCAAGGGTCACAAATGGTGCCAATGACAGGGCATTTTGACTGTGCAGTCAGGGTTTGTAGGGATCTCTCACGTTACTCTCTGGTTAGGAAAGCATTGCAAACCCCTAACCTGCTCACTTGTATCTGCCTTGGCAAGATCTCCTGTAGAGTCATACCTTGGGGAAGTGCTTTCCAACAGTGGCAACATTTTAGTCCATGCCAAAACAGTCCAGACAAATCTTCTCCAGGAGTTAATTTGCAGTAGAGTCCCCAGCATACGGATCTTGAAGGAGAAAAAAGTGGAGGAAAAAGAGCAGCTTTCAATATAACTTTGTCATAAAAAATATTTCAGTTTTATTTTTAAATAATCATCCTCTATTTCCTCAGAATGATTCTTCTTTACAGTTTTTTGAAATGCTACATTCTCTGTATTACCTTGACTTTTAACACCATCCCTGTACCCGATACCTGAAATACTCATTGGTACAATTGTATTGCCTATAGCAAATGGAAGAAAATGAATGAAAATAAGAGTGAATAATATTGAGAAATAACTAGGATTATGCTTGTTTTCAAGGTCAGTAGAGCTGGTAGATCAAAATGTCAATATAGCCAACAAAAGGATGAGCTCTATGGTACTGAGGATTACAGTTTCTTTATGTTATGAAGTTCGATAGCCTAACATTAGTTTGTTTGACGGAGTTGGTTTTTTGTTTGTTAGCTTGCTTTATTTTTCTCTAGTCTGGATTTCTCTGCAGAGCTGCTCCAGAACTTTATCTTTGTGATAGTTAGAAACCTTTAATTTCCATAATGTTTATCTATGCCTACTTTATTCTTAGCATAACTATTTTTAGCTGGCTCTCTCCTCTTGGAGTCTGTTTACTTTTCAGTGTAGAGGACTGAGCTGCTGGTGTCCATTTGCACTCTGAGGATGCATATATACATAAAGTATTGTCTACCATATTACCTTAAAAGCTGCTGCTATTTTCACATAGAGAGAGAGAGAAAAAAAAAGGAAAAGCTAGTTCAGAGGAGGAGTTACGTGTTGAGAAAGCACATCCTCAGACAGCACACCTGTCTGTGTCCCAGTATGAGTTTGTTTGTTCTAGTGAACACTCTAATGTTTGTGCTGTTCAGGGGACCAGTACTCCTAAGGCTGGCCTATCAGTCTTGTACTATTTTCATCACAGTCATACTAGCAATGCAGTAGGTTTCCTTACAGAGATCACCGGAAAGGCAGTTTTCTAATGAAGAGATTGGATGAACAAAGGCTACCTCATCCCATAAAAAGAAGTTATATCAACTTCAATACATTTCCTGTTCTACCTGTCTAGAAACCTGCGAATTTAACTCCAAAAAGTGAGAATATTTCTTAGACCAGCACATCCAGCTACCTAGTGGTTAGAAAACTCATCTAATGGGAAAACACCCAGGTTCAATTCTCTGTTCCGCCCTGCTGCAGTGTCACACTTAAACACAAGTTATTAATTTATTTTCAGTCAGTGAACAGCTTCCTAGTGGTTCAAGTAGCATCCATTAGTCGTGTTGGTTGCGCTCAGAAATTTCACCTGGAGCGTGAATAACTTTGCTGTTAAATGTTCCCATTTGGAGGAATCATCATGAATAACTATGTTGTCAAAACAACCTCTGCTGGTGCCTGATGAGCAGCCAAGGAGCTCTTACACAAAAGGGTGCAGGAGTGTGTGCAGTAGGGACATTAAGTGTCAAGTGTTCATAAATATATCCTCTTGTAAATCATGGGGAAAGCTGATTGAATCTCTGAACTTATCATGAATGAATTTACAGTGCATGGAGTGGCCTCAGCTTCCTCAAGGAAAAATGGGAGGTGCCTCCTGCTTCTCTGGTAGGAGGACACTAGCCTGTGACAACTTATTTATGCTCTTTGTAAATGTAAAAAAAGCTGTAGGACAGCAGCTGCAGGAAAGCTGTCTGAAGACCAAGGAGTGCCTGTGGCCACACAGGCCTTCAGCCAGATCCACGTTCAGTCATGAGCCACAAATCCACCTGGAATCAGTAAGAGCTCTTCCTGGGCAACATTCAAGAGCAAGATCATGTCCCAGCTACCTAATATTACTGTCTCCGCGCTATTATTTATTTTCCCATTGAAACATCACAGTAAATAGCAATGTGAAAGAGAAAAAAAACACTTCTGAATGAAGCAAGGGGAGAATGACAGGACTTGATGGTTTTTACTTGTTGTTCATTGAACCTGAATTCAAAAGCACAGTGATTCTAGGGTGGAGAGAGTTTGTATGTTAACTGCTGTGTCAGGTGGGTTTTGATATTATATTCATTTGTACTTACATGAAAATACAAGTTTCTCCATGTAATGTTTTAGAGACACACAGTTTAAAATCACAGGACTACTAGGCTTTCTTTTTTTCTTTTTTAATATCTGCAAATGATAAATAACTGAAAGACATTAAAGGAGAAAAACCTCACATTTTCCCTTGTCCAGACTAAGTATTTAATTCTATTTTGTACAACATTTCCAATTTGTATCTCCCATCAGTAGAGGAGAAAAAGGTATTTTAAAGAACAGCAAAGCCCAGCTGACAGTGTGACAAAGAGAAGAGACAGATGCTTCCCAAACTCATCCCTCAGGTTTTAATTTTAAGTTAACTGTACCCTTAAGAGAAAGAAAAGTTCATTTGTTCCTGTTCTAAGGCTGCTCAACAGCTACAATGCATCTAGAACAAATATGTAACCCAACCTGTTATCTTGTACACATAAAAGAAACCCCGAACTCATTGTCCTGAGTGTGGGTATTGCTGCCCTGGTAAACAGAAACAGAGACTTTTGATAACCAGGAATATTGCTAAAGTAACAAAAGTTCATGAAAGCTGCAACCAGAGAGAATTTAGATACAGAATAATTAACCATGAAATTATGATCTCAGCCAAGAAAGAAGTGCCAAGATTCATTCAACTAATTTCAGAGGCTTTTTTTCACGGTCATTAAAAAGACAGATAGGAGAAAAACGATCGTATCTTTTATTTCTCCTCCCACTGTGCAAGAGAGGGACTGCCATTACTTTCTAAGCTGATTTGTCTGTAATTACATTCATTGGCAAAAAGATAAGACAGTTTAGTGTATAAAAATGAAAAAACAAGCCTAGTTCGTTGGTGTCACCTGTTCACAGCAGTATCACAGGGATTTGTGCACAAAGATCAAAGACTGGAAAGTCCTGTCAGCTGATAGCAGGGAGGCAGGTACAGCATCACGTCCCTGTGGCAGTACTTATATCACGGTCAAGCCTGATTCGACTTGTGCAGAACCACCTGGAAATTTTCAGGACTTTGAATCGACCTTGATTTTTAAATTTTATTCATTTTTTTTCCATCTATGTTGATCTGAAAATCACTCTGTGAAAAGGAATCTGTGATTAGACCTGTGGAAGTTGAACATGTGTGTGGGTGCTCCAAACTATTCACAGTGGCCGTGGGCTGGAATACAAGAGTGGGTGAAGTTTCTGCCGCAGAGGAAAAAGCATTTTAAAAATGGCAAATAACTTAAATAGAGACCACACCATCTTTGAACATTTTTTTAAATTTTGTTTCCTGAGAAATTCATTTCAGCTTTTTATTTTGTGAAATATCTGTTTTATAGACTATACCCTAAAATGCTTTTTCATGGCTGAACCTTGTAAAGTTAAAATTAAATATGACAACAGAGAAATTAAAAAGGTGGGCCAGATGGAAGATCTAGGGAGGTACAAAAACACTGTGCAGTTGATAAGAGTTAACAAAAAAAAAATAGCAGGAACAGAGGCAAGGCCTGGTCTGGATGGCAAAAAAACCAACAAAAAGAGATGAAGTTTGAAACCGATCTGTAGCCACTCCATGAAGAGGCTGTGGATGGTTTGAAACTGAATCCGAAAATAAAGGTAGAAGTATTTCAGACTGACAGCAACGTGAAGATGCTTCTTATTGAGGACAGAAGCTACAAGTATGGATAGACTTTAAATTTTTGATGGAACATACTGGTATAGAACTTGTTTTTTCTTACAAGAGTATGACAAAACATGCTTCATAAACTGTCTCATTTGCAGTTCAATTCTGCCTTCAGTTCTGCAGTTCAATTTGAAAGAAAAGGGGGTGTCTTTCACAAAATTACCTAACCATCAAGGTGGGAAGAAACCTTCAAGATCATGGAGTTCAACTGTTTAGCCAGCACTACCATAATCACCCCTAAATCATGTCCCCAAGTGTCACATCCAGACGTCTCTTCTCTTCCAGAAATGACTCCATCGTTTTCCCAGGCAACTTATTCCACTAACTGACCACTCTTTCAGTGAATTTTAATTTTCTAATATCTGACCTGAACCTTCCTCGGTGCAACTTAAAGCCATTTCCCCTCATCCTTTCACCTGAGACATGGCAGAATAGACTGACCCCCACCTCACTATGACCTCCTTTCTGGTGGTTACAGAGAGCAATGAGACCCCGCCGAGCCTCCTCTTCTCCAGGCTAAGCAACTCCAGTTTCATCAGCTGCTCCTCAGAAGACCTTTTTTTCTAGACCCTTCACCAGCTTCACTGCCCTTCTCTGGACATGCTCCAGCACCTCAATATTCTTTTCAAGTGAGGGACCCAACACTGAACACAGGATTAGAGGTACCACCATTAGATTACCTCACCAGCTGGTAGTGAATTTCTAAACAGAAAAGGGAAGAGGACTCCTTGCAGCTTCTGAGTGCTGTGTACATTTGTGAAATTCTAAGGCACTTCAGTTTTAAGAAGTGGCAATGGAACATGAACAACAAAACATTTGCCAAGCATGATTTTGTCTGTTATCAGAGCATTTTCCAACTAATTCGGGCAAAAAAGCAAAATTAAACGGGTAGGGGGGAAAAAAGTAGGTACCATGTGGAATTTAAGTACACAAGAAGCCTTGGTTCATGTAGCTCCCCAGATGACGTGCCTGGCTGGCTGGAGGCCTGGTGATTGGAAGAGCTCTTCTAATACGCAGCTTGCGTTGGACAAACATTGACCTTGGTGCACAGTGGGCAAAGCCCTGTGCAGTGATGGGTGTGGGGCCCTTCCCACAGCCAGCACAGCAGGCAGGAGCTCTGCCTCCAGGTCACACGGTGCTCCTGCAGCCTGGATGGGATGGTGCCTGCAGGGGACTGCTGTTGCGAGTGACACCCAAGTGCAGCTACTTCCAGAAAAGAAAGACAGTGGGGGAAAAAAAGGGAATAAAATATTAATTTAAATTGTATTTGATCAATTTTTAATACTGTAAGACCAATGAGTTGAAGGCCAAAGCTACTTTCATTAGAAAATGGAATTACAGTACTTTGTAAAATGAAACCAAAGCTGGGATTTTGAAGAGCAGGGATTTTTCTCAGCTCTACTCCAGCGGCAATACCGTGAGTCATTCCTTTCAGTGAATAATAGCCCTGTGTTCCACTCTTTGGTGCTTTCACATAATTTACATTAATTTGTGAACGCAGCTCTCTTGTACTGGATAAGCTGCTTATCAAGGTGACATACAGCCATTGTGGCTTCACACAGAATCTGTGACAATTAGGAGATTTTCTATTTTACCTATTTTCATTCTGGGAACACTAAATATGGCAAATCAAGATAAAATATTGACCCGTCTGTGAAAATAAATGTGATTCAGTTTGAAGAATAGGGTGTTCACACATAAAGAACATTACATCCTTTTCTTTAGCCAGTGTTTTGCAGGACTAGGGTTAATGTGCAGTCTGAATTTGTTCCTGCTGGCAAAGGCCTTATCAATGTACAATATATTTTCCTTCAGATCCAGGAGCAATTCATATCTTTTCCTTCAAACTGTAAGTTATATATTGAAACAACTAAATGGTCTCACCTCTTTTAGGAAGAGAGAAGATAGTAAGTTGGAAAGACTGATGTTCTCGTTGCAATGTTTTATTGGGTTTTTCTACTTGACTAACTAGAATCAGGCAAGTTGGACAAACAGATTAAATCAGAATCTATAATTTCTATTGCATACCAGCTGCAAGAGAAAGATCTTACCTTTTCCAGTCTTTCAGGTAACATTGTTTAAAACATCTATGCTAAAAAAAAAGAAAAAGAAAAAAAAAAGGCACCCTGAAGACTTTTTGTTTGACTTAGACATCTGTATTCCCAAACCAAGCAAAAGCTTTGATTATGCAACCCTTACTGAAAGCACCAAGGCACATACAACTGGCTTTGATAATGAGAGGAAAAAACACAGATCACAGTCCGAATTTTCTAGCATACAGTAGTTCTTTTTCCAAACCCCAAAAGATAGCCTTTGGTCTTTTAACAAAATCAGTAGGAATCATATCCTCTAAATACACTACAGTTTTCTTTAAAACTACAGTGCATAAAAATGGCATCCAGAAATTAAGTCAGCTGGGAGCTGCACAGTAGTGATGAAGGGACGTGGGTGCAAACCTCTGCAAGTAACTCAGAGCAACAGTTCATGAAGTTTCCACAAACTTGTGGCTGTCAGGCATGATTGCTCACTCTTTGTCTTATTCTCACTGATGAACTTCCTACTTTATTTCATCTCTAAATTTGAACAAGAAATAATCATATGCAGAATTATGTATGCATATGCCTGGTGTCTTAGAGTCTGCCAAGCAAGCTGCTGCTGACATATTCCCTGCGAATGGCAGGGCCCCTCCAGCTGCTGCCTCCATCCCCCTGTCCTCCTCTCCCTTTCCCTAAGGTACACGCCCTCAGCCAACAGTTCCTGCTGAGACTGGGACAGTGGCTGAAAAAGCTGGACCACAAGTTAGGAGTGTGCTTTATATAGCTTTTAAATCTTGTATCATGTTTTGATGTCAGTGGGGGTGGAGAGAAGGGCGTTCAAGACTAGCGCTGAAACATATTCAGTCTTGTCCATGGTTTGTTATTTATCTTTTATACTTTCTCAAGCTCCTGTTGAATTGTGTTTGCCCTCCTCTACTGCCTTTTGATGGGTTTCACTCAGGGTCTTGGGCTGGTTATCTTGTTTACTCATTTATCAAGCTGTTTGCTACATCAGAGGCTTCTGGCTGGTGAGGTCCCACCAAGCCACTGCAGCTCTGAGCAGCACTAACTGTGGCTTTCACTTGGTTTTCAAGATGAACATGATTTTTCTAAAGGTAATTTTTTGTTCTACAGTTTTTCCGTATGTCTAGTGTACTTGGTAGTTTAAATGTATGGCACATCTTTGTGGCACAGAGATCTTTGAAAATGGAAAAAAAGTACCTTTCTTCTTAGACTACTGATTTATTTTTATTTCAACTGGGATTTTGGCTCTGAAGCACTGCTAACTGATTCTTGCTACCTTTTAACTTCCTATTGCTTTAAAGCTCTGTTGCCAACAGCAGGATCAGACCAAAACCATGGAGGAGCTGCTGAGGACATTTACAGACTCTGTGAGCTATCACCTGTCAAAGTCTCTGGGGTACTGATACCCAGTGACTTTACTCCAGCAGGAGTTGAAAGTCTCATGGGTGCAGTCTTGTGGACATCAGCAGATTTAGGAAATGGCTCTTTATGCATCTGCTGTGCGCATTGTCCCTGCTCCTTTCCCCCATCCTTTATCTCCTAGGTTGGGCTGAAGAGCTGCCTGAGAACAAAACTTGCTTTAATACTCCAAGGCAGTATCTGCGTGTCACTGACTACACAGAGGACCAAACAACCTCTGCTCCTCAGGGGAATTCCTTGCCACTAGCAAGTCCAAAGTACATGTGATGATCTGTGCCTGTCGGAGTAGGGGGACCTGACATCAGGGCACCAAAAAAAAGACGTGTTATTTCAACATGGCTCCCCATGCAGTCTGCTACCAGGCTACAAAAGATCTCCACTTAATTTTTTCAGAAATGTATGAATAAATTTTCCAGGTTTATTCCCTACCTTGATTTCTTTTCTTATTCATGCAGTCAGTGTGTGTTTCAGCTTTTAGATCCCAGTTGGCAGGGGTTTTGTTTGATGTTGTTGTTAATTCTACTGAATTGGAAAGTGCTTTTGTGAAGGATGCTGTCTGAATGAGCAGTGTTGTTATTTATTAGTGCACACACATTTGCACATAGATAATGAAGGACAAGATTTCTGTCAAAGTTAGGAAAAGACAGCATTTATTCAGGCAGAGACTAACCTTTAAAGTGCCAAGAGAGAATGAAGTTGTCTCACTAGATAGGGAGTAGTAGGGAAATTTGCTATACTGAGCAAGAGTGAGCAGGATTTAGTTAATTGAAAGGAGGATACATTTTTATTTTAAGGACATATTCTGGTTGCATAGTATCTCTACTTTCAAGTCATCATCCTCTGCTACAGTTAGCATATATATACTGCTTTTCTATAAAAAGTCAGTATAACTAGTGTAAGAGTTTTGCATCTAGGCTCTGTGTGACCATTAGAAATATGTTTGCTCAGTATTTATAGTATTCCATATGTGTGCATGCATATTATTGTACTTATGTGTACCTTACGTTGCTACAAGTTTACAAATTATAAACCCATAATAGAATAAGTTGTAATGGTTGACATCTTATAAGGTAAATTCTCACTATTAGGAGTAGAATAAATCTCCTGCCCATTTAACAATAAGGCAGTACTCAGAGTAAAGCTGCAGATGCAGGAGCCATTTTGTTATTTTGCATCTCTTGTAGTATCAAAACTCTTATAAAAGCAACTTTTTTCTCTCAAAAGGTGCTGATTCAGCTAAGCTGAAAACACTTGGTTAAATTGAAACAATTTGTTTTCGCGCAGTTGACAGGGTTTTTATTTTGACCTGGTGGAAATGCAGAGGGTTTGATGAAATTGGAATGGATTATGTCAAATTTACATTGCCTATATAATGACAGTATTACGTAAGTCCTAAGTTTCATCCTATTCACTTAATCATCCGATTCACTTTATTCCATTCTGTGGGAATACCCATGTCTGTTTTTCTGTCCTGGTTCTAGCCAAGCAAACAGAACCTGGAGAAATCAGATTTCCCTAATGGTGTCAGAAGTGATTTTCACTGACCTTAATTCTCTTATATTGAGGTTTGATTTGATGAAAACCTGATTGATATTTTTCTTCATTTCTGTGGGGCTTGCATTCAGTGTAGTGAGTGCCATACCCCCACCAATGTCATTTGACACAAAATGAGTGCAGAATGAGACTGACCTGGTAGGGGAATAGGTGGATGTGAGCAACTCTTCAGGATAAAAAAGAAGCAGGTCTGAAGAGATACACTCAGAATCACAAATGAGTTGTTCCGTACTGTCTCAACATGCCACAATTCAGGAGCTCCTGGTCCTAACTCTTTTCTCAGGCCTCAAGGCTGAGAGAGGTATTTTGGCAGAGGAATTTTATTATTCCCCATACAGGTAGGGGAAAGAGAAGCAATTGCTGGAAGCTGGTTGCAGAGTCACTTGTAAAACAGAAATGCAGAAGAGCTTGCCTTGATTTTTTTTCCCCTCCTAATTAGGTGATTTGTGACTATATTCTTATCAGTGACCTTGTTAATGCATCTGTAACCATTCTCATTAGCTTCTGAGTTATCCTTGGGATTTGCCTAATGAGAATATGCACTATCAGGACGTCAGATACTTTTCACACTAGCCCTCACTAGCAATATTATTTCCAGAGAGATCAGTCTATGTGGGACTGTCTAGGAGAGAAGAAATGGGCTACGTAAAATAGATGCATTCACTGATTGCCATAACACATTTTGCAATATCCTAATTCATCAATAAACCTGAATCATGACAAGACAAGGTGCTTCAGTGCCCTCCATGCTGAAAAGAAGGTCCTGGCAGTGCTAAGAGTAATCATGCAGGCAAGCAGGAGGGATGGGCAACACCTGGGAGGTGTTTGCTGCACACTGCAAATTCTATTATGGTAGTAATTACTTCAAGAATTATGTTTTGGTCTACCACCTGTCTAGAGGTGTCAGCTTTCAATAATTACAAAAAAAAAACCACAAAAAAACCCCAAAAACCAAACAAACCAAAAAACCTCAGAAAAACTCTAATTTCATTAGAGCAAATACTTGGAAAATGAGCAACAGAGTATTACGAGCCATGAAGTATTTAGTTTGATTCCTTAAAGTGGAACAGAAATTAGAATTCCGAAGGCTATTTGACGAGAATAAGAAAGACCTGAGGGAAACTGAATCACATATGAGAGAGAAAGGGATTCTTCTTTGACTTGATCTCTGCTGTAGTCCTGAATACTCACACAAATGATGGATAAATGCAGCCAGATCAGAAAGGGCCCACTTTATACACGTGGAAAAGATCATAGAACATACTGAATTGGAAGGGACCCATCAGGATCATCAAGTCCAACTCCTGGCCCTGCGCAGGACACCTCAAGAATCACACCATGCGCCTGAGGGCTTTGTACAAATGCTTCTTGAACTCAGACAGTCTTGATGCTGTGACCACTTCCCTGGGTAGCCTGTTCCAGCACTCAATCACCCTCTGGAAGAAAAACCTTTTCCTGAACCTCTCCTGACTCAGCTTCATGCTGTTTCCTCATGTCCTGTCACTGGTCATGCGATTGAACAGATCAGCATTTGCCCATCCACTTCCCCTCATGAGGATGTCAAAGACTGTAATGAGTTCTCCCCTCAGTCTCCTCCTCTCTAGACTGAGCAAACTAAATGACCTCAGCTGCTCCTCATAAGGCTTCCCCTCCAGATGCTTCACCATCCTTATGGCCCTCATTTGGATAACCTCTAATAACTTAATATCCTTTTACATTGTGGTGCCCAAAACTGCACACAAAATTCAAGCTGAGGCCACACCAGTGCAGAGCAGAGTAGGACAATAACCAACCTCGACCAGCTGGTGATGCTTTGTCTGATGCCCCCCAGGACACAGCTGGCCCTCCTGGCTGCCAGGGCACTGCTGACTCATATTCAACCTGCCATCAACAGATGGTATAGATAGACTTGTGTAGAATCTCTCTGCCTTACCCATTTGCAGCAATTTACATGCTTGCTGTCTAAGATGGGATTGAAATTTACAATGAACTGATCTAAAAGAGGTCTAAATCATATCTTATAGGAGTAAGACTCTCTTACCACATGCAAAGGCACTGCACTAAGGTGAAGTTTTGCTGATGTGCTCACAGAGTACCACAGGAACATACCCTCAGCTATGCAATGTGTTGTGCTTGGCTGTCAAGATCATCTTGGATGTGTCTCACTGGCAGTGTGTCATCCTGGTCATCGACCATTTTCTCCAAGCCTTTCTTGTGTCATCATCTTGGGAAAACGGGGAGCGGTAATGCCAGCTCCACAGTGGGAAACCCACAGACAGTGAGTGACAAGGACACTGTTGGATTCCAGACACATCGTCTTCTCCTGGGCACCATTCTCAAAATACTAAACTGTTTGACTTGTCACACTGCTCACTATGGAGACAGTGCTATGACCTCTAGTGACAGCTTTCGCTGTTTGCTTCAAAGTTGATAAAGCTGCTGTTCTCTGTGAGTCCTATATTGGCAGTGTTACTAATATACTTAGGCCATGTCCAGTCCAGCATGCTTATTGAACATGGACTCTAATTTTATGAATCTTCCATGGTGCCAAGCAGCAGGTCATTGTGCCTACCAGGGTATGTGGGGAGGGTGGAACTTTTCTGTGTCAGGGGACAAGGATAGAAGTGATGGCAAGGCAGCTCAGACCTGAATTAATAAAAGTGCATTTGATTACTTGTTCTGATGCCAAGTTACTCCCAGCCTGGAGCAAAAGTAAGTCCTGGAACAAACACAAGTCACTGAAGGAAGCTCATTTGCAAGCTGAGGACTTAGAGGGGGAAATTTGAAAAAAAAAAAAAATTCTCCCTGGATAGGTCTCTTTTTCCACCTCTTTCCATCTTTCCTTCCATAAAGAACTTGAAACTGGCAATCACCAATGGAAACAGCACACTACACTTCAACCAGAGCCCTGAAAGTGTATGACACACCACCATACACTTAGCTCTTCCCATTCTTTACTATGCAAATTGGCTTCTTCCTTTTGCTTTGGGTAGTTTCATGTTCAGTTTGTCCCAGGAGAGGGAGTTAAGTCTTGCATTATGAATACATTATCTGTATCCTTCTTCCTCTTTGTGTCAGTTTTGTCTCTTCGTCATCAGATTCCCCAGCCCTTTCCAGAACTTAATATATTCTCATGCAGTAGTCAAAAAATTTCATTCTGCAAGCACTGAGGCTATTGTCCCTCCAACTGTAGTGCAAGAATAGATGTGCTCCAAGGACTGGACTATTTTTCAAGTGATGCATCCCCATTCTGGGACTGAGGGTTGCAGGAAGAAGCACTCTTACCCTGCCTTGTGGAAATGGCTTGCCTTTAGACCTTGAAATAAGACCCTGGAAGGCAGTAAGGAAATTTCCACTAGCTGCTTTTCCCTCAAGCTGAAGCACAGGGAGCAGAAAAAAAAGCAAATTTCATCATACAAACAAGGAACAAGACCACGCCATGCATCTCAGAGGTACAGTCAGTTCCTTAAATACAGTTTGTTTATTCAAGGGTTATGGCCAAGACAGGGTGCAGCCAGCAAGTTTGGTGTCAGCAGTCTTGTATGTACCTCCAGAGGGTAATCTGGGGACCTAAATGTACTGTCAGGCTATACCAAATGCTAGTTATTGGTGTGTTAACCATGTGAACATAATTCATTCATCTTCTCTGTTGTCTTGAGCAGACACTTTACAAGCCAATGTGAACTGATTGCCTGTTGAGACTTCACGCACAAAGAAGAAAACAGACTCCAAAATGCTCCAGGACCTGTATTCTGTGTCGTGCTTAAATTGGATTTCGGTTGCTCTGTGTCTTTTACAACTTGGATTAGAGGCACTTGCAGTTGTATGCTCCTCTGTTACAGTCTCTATGTTCCTGCCTTCCACGTGCTGTAGGGAGAGGAGGAGGGGAAGGACGAGCAGCAAAACTGCAGTAGCACTAAGGAGCACAGCAATGTCAGTGCCAGCAGGCAGAGAGGAGCCGACATGCAGAGAGAGCAATTTAGCTGTGCTGAGCCAAGGGCTCACTTCAGCTGAGCAGAGCCAGATATAAACTTTGCTTCCCTGTAAGTGCCTTTGTGTTGTGCTTTCAGAGCAGCTAAATAAGGGCACTCTGGCAGAACCTAGGGACGTTTATGACTTTCAGCAGGATCACACACAGCTTTGACTCAAAATACATCCTTTGGTTGTGATTTTAAAACCAGTTGTATATGTGAGAGATATACTACTTTTTCTTCTTTTTTTTTCCTTTTTTTTTCTTTTTCTTTTTTAAAGTAATTGTGGAATAGATAAATAGATTCACTCAACCAGCTTTGGGGCTAAATCCCATCATAAGAAGTGGAACGTGGTACTCAGATAAACAGCTTAAACAAAGAACTGCCAATATCTTGCCCGTAAGGTGTTAATAAGGATTCTCTACATCATTTGGAACTGTAAGGCTTATGCAGGAAAGGTATAACTACTGTGTTATTACAGTACTGAGTGCAGCCAAAGAAGACTTGGATGTGAATATTGATCTTAAGTGAGCAAGTACTGTAGTAGACGTGCTTTTTAAAATAGGACTGTGTTCGCTTTAGTGGGTGCAGAAGTAATAAAGTCAAGAAGCTTCTGCTTGCTTGATTTGTTGTACATGGTTTATCTGTTGGGAAGAAACTTATAAGGGACTTGGTATCTACAGTATTGTTGTGCTAATTTTTTAAAATTATTGTAGTTTGACAGATTAGCTCAGATATGATTCTGCTCACTGAGTCCTTCCCTGTTCTTTCATTAGAACGTGTATGCCAACCTACTGAAATTATATGTGAGGTATGTGTACATGTCTTTTTTTTTCCATTGCTCTCATCAAGCCATCTGTGTTTGACCAATGGAAGCAATATTCCTCATGCTACGGCAAAGCAAACCTATATGCCAAAGCAATATGCTCACGATATGAAATCTGGGGATCTTTTTATTGAATATGTAACACTACCATGAATTTGCAAATATTATTGCATCTTTATCAATAATACAGAATTTTCAAACCATACTTTCAAGTCCTATTAGGAATTATGAGGGCAGAACATGCATGTGGTATTTTTTCCTGGTAATTGTTGTGATTTTATTTCTAAGAAAAAGAGATTCTGCTTTTTCTGGACACATTATTTTTCTTATTTAAAGGACAAAAGACATATTATCAATATTTCATTTCTTCGCTCTCCTATCTTCTAATAAAACCCATTAATACTTATCTCTCAGCGTTTCCCCTAAAACAACTGGGTTATGGAATGTTTAATAGCTTTATCTTCTTTAGTTAATTCCCCGTGATTTAGATAATTCCCAGTCTGACAGTGCCTTGAACCTTTTACAGCATTCCTCATTGGAGGATCCCAGAGCTCTTTCCCAGTGAGCCTAAATACAACTTCACATTACCTTGAGTAAAAAAAGGGAAAGTAAGAAAAATTTGGATGTGGGAGGAAACATAATGACTAAAGCTGAGAAAAAGGCTGAGTTGCTTTATACCTTCTTTGCCTCAGTCTTAAATAGTAAGACCAATTGTTTGCTGAGTACCCAGCCCCATGAGCTGGGACATGGACAGGGAACAGAATGAAGAATAATCCAAGGGAAAATGGTCAGTTATCTGTCATGAGACTTAGACATGCAGAAGTCTATAGGGCCAGATGGGATCTACCCAAGAATACCCAAGGAGCTGGTGGATGTGCTCACTGAGCCGCTTTCTATCAGCAGCCCTGCCTAATTGATGAATTCCCAGTTGATAGGATGTGAGCAAATGTGATGGCTGCCTACAAGAAGGGTCAAAGCAGAATGCAGGGAACTACAAGCCTGTCAGCTGGGAAAGGTAATGGAGCAGATCATCCTGAGTGCCATCACATGGCATTTGCAGGAGAACGAGGGAATAAGGCCCAGTCAACATTGGTTTATGAAAAGCAGGTCCTGCTTGATCAGTCTGATCTCCTTCTATGACAAGGTGACCCACTTAGTTGATGAAGGAAAGGCTGTGGGTATTCACCCAGATTTTAATAAAAATTTAGACACCCTTTCACACAGCATTCTCCTGGAGAAACTGGTTGTTCATGGCTTGGACACGTGTACTGTTCACTGGGTAAAAAAACATCTGAAAGGCCAAGCCCAGAAAGTGGTGCTGAATGGAGTTACATCCAGCTGATGGCAGGTCACTAGTGGTGTTCCCCAGGGCTCAGTACTGGGGCCAGTCTTGTTTAATATATTTATCAACAATCTGGATGAAGCACACCCTCAGTCAGTTTGCAGACAACACCAAATTGGGTGGGAGTGTTGGTTTTCTGGAGGGCAGGAATGCTGTGCAGGGGGATCTGGACAGGCTGGATCAACGGAACAAGGCCAACGGTATGAGGTTCAATAAGGCAAAGTGTTGCTGGGTTCTGCACATGGGTCACAACAGCCCCATGCAGCTTTACAGGCTTGGGGCAGAGTGGCTGCAAAGATGACTGGCAGAAAAGTACCTGGAGGTGCTGGTCAACAAGGGGCTAAACATGAGACAGCAGATTGCCCAGGTGGCCAAGAAGGCCAGTGGCATCCTGTCTCTTATCAGGAATACTGTGGCAAGCAGAACTAGGGCACTTATCATGCCCCTGTACTTGGCATTGGTGAAGCTGCACCTGTAATCCTGTGTTCAGTTTTGGGCCCCTTACTGCATGGAGAACATTGAGGTGCTGGAGCATGTCCAGAGAAGGGCAATGGAGCTGGTGAAGTGTCTGAAGGCTAAGTTTGATGAGGAGCAGCTGAGGGAGCTGGCGTTATTTAACCTAGAGTAAAGGAGGCTCAGGGGAGACCTTATCACTCTCTACAACTTCTTGAAAAGAAGTTGTAGGGTGATGGGTTTTGGCCTCTTCTCCCAGGTAACAAGTGACAGGATGGGAGGAAATAACCTCAAATTGTGCCAGGAGGAGTTTAGATTGAATATTAGGGAAAAATACTATATTGAAAGAGTTTTTAAGCATTGGCATAAGATGCCCAGGCAAGAGGTTGAGTCACCATCCCTGGAGCTATTTAAAAGATGAGGTACTGAGGGACATGGTTTAGTGGTATGGACTGGACTCCCTTAATTTAAAGGTTGTTTCCAATCTAAATGATCATATGCTTCTATGAAAGTTGTATTTGGTCAAGATCAGGAAGCCACAGGGCCTGTTCAGTTCTGCTCTGCACACTTCAGCCATTCTAGTCTACACAGTGACATACTCTTCTTCTCTTGAATACTTTATCTTCTTTCTTTGCTTCCATTAATGGTATTTTTCAATCTAGTCAGTCCATCTTTTGCACATGGAGATAAAGCATGTTTTGGAGAGCCTTTGCAGTCCGATTAATCAGGATCTGAGATTTTGAGTGAGAAGTTATGCAGTGCAAGCTGTTGCTGCATGGAATTGAATTTTCTATCTCCTGCAATGTACATTACAGCAAGAAGTCACAGTAGTCTGGGTTTTTCTTCACAAAGGTTTTTTTTTTGGTAAATTGAGTACAAGCAAATTTTAAGGAATTGTATTTACACAAATCTGCCATAATAATTAACCAAAGAAGAGAATCAAATCCGAAGCAGGTGTGGATAAGTAATAAACACATGAATCAAAAGTCTCTGAACACTATGCTATATGTGCACCTTGAACCTGAGTCTCAGACCTGAGCTTGGGCCTCCCTTCTACTGTGATTTTACCCTTCTGTCCTGTGCAGACTTTGAAACATCACTCAGGGACATTCAGGTTACAGGCTGTGAAAAGTTCCCTCTTGTGAAGTACGGACTTCTATAGGCCACCAACAATTCTGTTTGGTCCTGCTGGACAGTGAGACAGAACTTCAACAGGAAGGAAAAAGGAAGGTTTGGTAATGTCAGCTCACTGCATCCTGGTTGTGACAGTAGTTGTTCTCCTCACAAGTTCATTGATAAAGCATTTGAAAATTAAATTGGAGGTCTAAGCACTAACATACACTTACCCTAAAACTTGCTTTTGAGTTGGAGACCAGTGTACTGGGATGCAAAAGTCAAATTGCTGTCTGCAATTGCTAATGACCTAATCCAGAGTCCAAACAAGATAACTGGAAGGCTTTCCCTGCTTCCCCGATTCCAAATAAAGCCATTATTGGAAAGAGTGAAACTAGAGCATATATTTACTGGGGAAAAGCCCATACTTACTGGGGGAACCAGGAACAATCCTGAGGATGCCAAGCTATTTGTGGCAAGGTACTGTGTGTTGGTGAGTCAAGGCAGGAAGTCTTTGCAGTTCAGTATCAAAAAAAGTAGTAAAAGCTGACTTATTTGTCAGGTAACAAAAACCTCCGTCAGTACAGGACTGTAATCTCTGCCTAGTTTCATAGCTGTGACCTCTTTAATTAGCAGTATGTGTTGAATTAACATTTTAGGGATTCACAGAGGAATAATTAATATGCTAATGTTGTTGGTAATAATCTACATAAAAGCTTTATAACAAGTTTGATGGTTTAGCCTTGGCCAGAACAATTAAAAAGCCTCAAATAAGCAATTCCTTCTCTTCAGAAAAAGATATCTCTAATATCAGTGTCATGAAAAATGACTCATTATTAGCACCAGCAATGAAAGAGGGAAGGACATCAAATTAGTAAAATTTCAGTAGAAGGGCAGGTGTGTTTTGCTTTATAATCATCTTCATTGGAAAGAATTGCAAGAGGAGAGGTAGCACAGAGTGAATGGTAGACACTGAACAAATGCTGCAGGCAGGAGACAGTCTTCTCCTACTTCTGCAAGGACCATTGCCTGAAGGCTGGAGGATGAGTATATACATTCAGGCCTGGAGGTGATGCTTTCTCTGCACTGTCTACACAGGATGGATTTACCCTGAATAAGGAATTGTCATCTCTGGAAGTAAGATCCTCTCTCCCATGTTGCCCTGTTTGATTACATCTCAAAGCCATAGCACCAGAAGGACAGAGGAAACTCACAGTACCTCTAAAGTCTACATATAAGGACTGCTTGTGAACACGAATTGGAGAGAAGAATGTAGCTGAAGGGGAAAGAAATCCCAAAACATATTTCACTAGAATTAAGTATTGTTGTCCCAGTAGCTCAGCCAAGAGTAGAGATATGTACATGTTATAAAGAAACAAAATGGATTTCTCCACTCTAAGTGCTCACCTTGCAACATCTGATGTAATGTGTTTACCCCACTACACAGAAAGGGAGCTGTTAAAAACAGTGACAAGCTGCTGTTCAACAGTTGTTGCTCACTCCTCTAGAGACAGATAAATATTTCCAACCTAGTTTTGTAAATCAAAATCATCCAGGCATAGTCCTAACTACATTTGCCCATGTGTCTCAATGCTAATCCAGCCAAGCCTCCAATCTCCTTCAGGTTTACATAGAGGGGAGGTCCCCAGGGATAAACTGTAGGGACTGCAAATGAAACAAGCTTGAAATCCTTAGAGGGAAAACTTTGCTTCCATGCAAACCTAATTATAATGATAGGTGTCGCTTTTCTACTCAATACATGTTTATTTTAAAAATTTACATAGCCTGTAAATATAAATCAGTATGTGAGTGCTCATTTAATAAAAAATAAACCACTGGAGATATTCCACTGGGAAAGCTAGGGTATATTTTTCATGATCCCTGAAGCCAAGAAACTCATCTGCTTCATTTAAGAAGTAATAGTTATTTGTTTTTGCTCTTGGAGGCAGAGGCACTAAATCAGAAGGGAGTTAGGAGGACTCCATCTCGCAGGACTCATGGGGATTCTGCATATGTTGCACATAATAAACTCAAATTCAGCACTTTGTAATTGTTGATTTTTGTTGTTTTTTGGAGGTACCCTGCCTTGACTGAGGCACAGCTATCTTTGCAAATGGCACTTTGGGTTCTGTGCCAGGGAACAGCAATGGTAATGACAGGTCTCATTGCAAAGACACGTTAAGGTTAATCAAAAAGCAGATGACGAGTTGCTAAACTCTTCTTAAGCTGAGTTGTGTGTTTGAGGCCACTGAATGGCTGTTTTGCATTATGGATATTAATGACAGTGAAGGTCAGCAAGGAAGAATAAGCTGATATTCTCCAAGCAGAAATTGCTACTGTGTTAGAGCAATGCAATACAACGTCCTACCTGTTTCTGCTCACCACTTGGTTAAACTGAGTTACAGCTGTTGAAAACATTAAGTAATTCCAGTGTATATTGGGTATAGGTGGCAAGATGTTATCAGTACTGGGAAGCCTATTATCTGATCAAAATCTTCCTAAACACACAGTAAGAAGCAGGCAGTGACTGCCCTATGCCGGACACAGTCATCTCTGCAATGGACCAGCTACAGCTCATGGCTAAGCCCATCAGCCAATGATGGGCACATTACGGACAACTCAACTGGTTGCACTGCTTGGGGTGGGACAATGAGAAGTCAGGCATACAGGAGTGAAGTTGAGCCAGGGAAAAAAGCAGGAGTAGGGATAGGGAGAAAAACTTGTTTTCATTTTTTCTTTGTTTGCCACTACCAAAATCTATTTTGATTGGCAACTAATTAATTATCTCGAAGTTGCTTTGCCCGTGATGGTAATTTGCAAATGATCTCCTTGTCTTTATCTCAACCCATTAGCTTTTCCACCCTATTTTCTCCCGGGCCCCAGTTGAGAAGGAAGAGTGAGAGAGCTGCTGGGTGGGTGTTTGGCTGCTTGCCAAGGTTAACATGAGTGAATATCTAAGAAGTTTATTTACTGGCTCCCTTCTCATTTTAGACTTATATCTGACACCAATTGCCTTCCTATACTATACATCGTGCTTTAGTCTTGTCTCACGGCCAATTTTTCAACACCGCTGCCTCTGAGATAGGAGGAATTGGATTTCTCAGAACTGTATGGAGAGGTGGAATGATCTGGTCTGCCGGTGACAAGGGTGGGATTTAAGAAGGACCTTCTGGAAGCTGACATGTGAAATATAATAGGGAGGAGAGAAAGAGATATGGTACACATATCATCTAGGGAAGGGAAGATGTTTTCTGTGTGGTTGGCACAAAGACAAGTGCCTGCAATCAGGTGGCTTCATTTCCACATTTCTGTTTACCAGTAGCATACTGGATGTACAGGTAAGTCTTACTGACACAGTGCCATATTTTGTGTCTAAATGTTTATTAGAGTAGGGAATCCTTTATGTGTTTAAAAAATACATGGCAAGGAGGATAATTTTTATGCAGCTGCTTATCTGCTTAGTGTTACTATAAAATATAATTGGTATAAGCAAAAGTTCCTTTTATAAGTCGCACACGACACATTACTTTCATACAGACTTGTACATGGTGTACAAGTACAACTTATGTATAAGTTAATCTATTCCATTTATCTCACGTGACAATGTGTTTGCACATGTTAGAGCTGGTTTTGGGCTTTTTTCTGAAAGACCTCCATTATTACCATTAGCTTCCTGTAAGGTATCGTGTTTCTGTCTGCTAGTTTTTCAATACAGTATTTATCAATATAGTAAACCAAGGTATACTCTGAGAGAATTCTATTTAGTAAATGACAGAATCATGTCCCTAAGAGGATCTTTCTAAAAAGAATTTATTGCTGGAAATTTGGAAAAATGTTTTAATGTATAAGCTGCTAGCTTATACAGATAGCTGCAGATACCGCAGATTTCCTGCTGCCTAGAAAAGTAAGAACCAGATTCTATGTCCAAGGAATTTATTGTGAAAGTTTGTGGTTGTCCTGGTAGCTACTTTTTGAGTGCCAATTGCTTGCCAGAATCAGCTACTGACTATCTGCAGTATACGCCATTTGTAGGGCGTATTTTTAAGCAGGCTTACCTCAGAAATTAATGACTGTATCAGGTAAATCTATGACACATAAAGGGAAATATCAGGATATACTTATCCAGGAAACAAAGAGAAAGTAGGACAAAACTTGGGTCAATATTTACCTCAAGGGATGATTAATTTTATTATTAGATAGAGAGAGGTTAGAGAGGGGTTAATATATTGAGTTTCTCTCTACTAAATCAAAAAATGGGTGAGGAATATCTATCAGTGTGTGACCACGAAGGTGATTTCCTCTCTTTGCTTGCATTCTAGCATAAACACTTCATGATTAAAAGTTAGTGGCATAAATTACAAAGCTGAGCAGATGGTTAGGCTAGGCAGATAACTAAGTGATTGAGCCATATTTAATGTTGTATCTTGCCAAATTCACTTGGTAGGTATTGTAAAAATACTGTTTCTTACAAATAATCTGGCACTGTGAAGTGCTTCCACCTCTGACTGAGTTGTACATGTTTACTTCTCTATCTACATCTATAGAGCTACTCAACCTTCACTGAAGTGAATGGTGTTTCACCCACCATTCAGTGTCTTTCAATCCTCTTTGTCAATACTCTGTTTAGCATTAGACCTCCTTGTCCAGTAGCTAAATCTCTGTTATGGAACTGTAGTCTACAGAAGGGAAGCTTAAGATATGTGCTGGCTTTTTGCACAGGTGAATTTTCACACACAGGTGAATGTCTCTTTGTCACACATGCTGCCGTTCATCCTATCACCTACCACAAATGCAAGCATCTGGATCACTCAAATTTAAACTTTCAGCAGATTAACATGAGAAAAAAACAGGAAGGTTGGTGAAAAATATAAATTAAAATTTATTTAATAGAGTAACCTAAAACCTTGATCAAACTAACAGGACAAAGTCACTTCTGTGTAGATGTGAATTCTAGACATTGCATGAAATGGGATATCTTTGGGAAAAGACTTTTATTCTTTCCTTTCAAAACTGGTGTATTATGAATAATCACATCATCTTAATTGCCTTTCTCATTTTAACAGTGACTACTTGGAATGGTTACTTGGGGCAATTTTATTTACTGACTTTCTCTGCAAATCATTTAGCAGAATAACATCTATGAGCATTGCTCTGTAATCTTTCCTCAGAGCTTAAAGACGGGCTGAAAAACTTTCTGAGGTTCCTATGAGCATTGAAGTTCTCTGGCAGGATCATAATTTAATGGCAGAAGAGTTCCTTGTATGTCAGATCTATTCAGAATTGTAAAACTCAAATTCCCTTTTAAGTAAAATGCCTAAACAATCAGGGATAGTATTAGGCATTTCACCACACCTGAATGCTAGGCCTCACTTTCAGAGCTGATAAGGAGTCTTTTTAATTCCAGCAGGTTCTCATGATCCAGAGAGGCTGAGACTTCAAATATACATTCAGGTGCCACCTGTGCCCAGCTGGACATGCCTCCCTGGCCTGGAACAAACAGCTGCAAAGCTTTTTAATTCAGGATACCTTAACCGTGAATCTAAGCCCTTGTATCTCTTTTCAAAGAATATCTTATGTCATCTCCTAATAGTCTGGAAACCCTTAAAATCATAAGAAACATGCCAGAATGACTGCTGTAAATAAACAGCCATCATTGCTGCTCACTAAAAGTAATTTGCATCTCAAGAAATAGAAAGTAAATGTTCACTTCATAGATGAGTTTTTTAAATTAGGCTCTTCATATAATTCCAGGAATCCAAGATCCATTTTCTTTTCCTCATTCAAGGTCTAATCAACACCTGCAGAGACAGTATTGTGCTACTTGTGTTTGTAGAGATGAGAGTCACCTTCCTTAACTAATGGGCTGGAAGGTTTTATATTGATGTATCTAAATTCACCATTAGTGGTTATAATGAAGCTAGCAAGGCAGTGGATTAAAGAATTTTAGACTTCCCCAAAGTGTAAGCAGAGGTCTTGAATGCCTTTGAAGAGTGAGACTTCAAGTCTCAAGCTGCAACTTGTAGAAACACTAGGATTCAGGATAAAAGTAGAGCACAAAAGGTTTTATTTTTAATACTTTTCTTACTAAAATTGGGAGATACTTCTCACTTAATTTTGAACTTCTTGAAGTGAGGGTCTAGTCCAAGCAAATTCTCTCTTCTACAGTTACTGAAGAGTGGTCGGTACTTTTAGACAACAATTCTTCCTTCTGATCTTAAGCAGCTGACAGTCTGTGGAGCATGGATAAGGCTATATGGACCATAGGGATCAGGGCAAATAACTTAGAGTTAGGTGCTGATTTTTCAGACATCTGTAAGCCAGAGTGGGAAGCCCAAAATTAAGGGCTTCTGAAACAAAATTACTGGAGACAAACACACTTTGGGTAACACAGAAAGCAGTGCCTACTACTTACTTTGGAAATGAATTCTATAAAGAACGAAAGTAGCTGTGTGTAGTGCAGACTACAAGGCTTGGCCTGATTCTCTACACACAGACATCCATCATCATTTTAGGTATTACAAACGACCTAGTCCTCAGCTGTTTCCCCAGAAGTGTGATGGTCTCCTGTGAGGTTTAAGTCATGTCCTGCTAGTTCTTTCTCTGCTACACAGTTTACTAGGTTGACCCTGGTCGGATGTCAGGTACCCACTAAAGCCACTTTCTCAGTCTCCCTTTGCAACTGGACAGAGGAAAGAAAAAAAAAACAAAACAACTAAGGATTCATGAGTTGAGTCAAAAATAAAATAATCTTAAAAACACCTTCCTTCCACCCCTCCTTCCTTCCATGTTCTCCCTCCTCCCCTGCAGTGGTACAGGGGTATGGGGAATGGGGGTTACAGTCAGTTGTTGTTTCTGCTGCTGCTCAGGGAGAGGAGGAGTCCTTCCCCTGCTCCTTTGGGATCCCTCTCACAGGAGACAGTCTCTGATGGACCCCTCTGGTGTGAGTCCATCCCTTGGGCAGCAGTTCTTCCCAAACTGCTGTCCCATGGGTCACTCCTCCATGGGCTGCAGGGCCTCAGCTCCAATGCCTGGAGCACCTCCTGCCCCTCCTTCTACACTGACCTTGGTGTCTACATTGCTGCTCCCATGTTCTCACTCCTCTCTTCCCTGGCTTGAATTCCTCTGTGCAACAACCTTCCGTTCTTCCATTATCATGGAGGTGTTACTGTCACTCCTGATTGGCTTGGCCTTGGCCAGCAGCAGGAAGTCCATCCTGGAGCCGACTGGCATTGGCTTCACCAGACAGGGGAAGCTTCCAGCAGCTTCTGACAGAAACCTAGCCACAGAAACCCACTACAGATGGGTGGTCTCATCGCTATCCAAGATGCTGTGTAATATCTAAAAAGGCCATAGAAGTTCAAGTACTTGAATCCTCTCCACAGCATATTCCATCAGCAAACTACCTCTACTTCAATAGCCTCATCTCTGGGTGTCTTTGCAATGTAGAACAGGAGAAGATACACCGTGTTCAAAGCACAGGCCGAGAGGAGGCTTACAAATGACAGACCATGGAGTATTTTGAAAACTTCTATTGTTCTGGCCCTTCAAGTAAGCTGCAAATCAGCTGTGGTTGGTTTTTTTGTTTGTTTGTTTTTTGGGTTTTTGTTTGGGTTTTTGTGTTTTGTTTTTGTGTTTTGTTTTGGTTTGGGGTTTTTTATTTGGTTGGGGTTTTTTGTTTGCTTTTTTTTTAACTCAGGGAGTTTTTCTTTAGTTTCTGTGTCAACTGGAGCTTTCTCCACAATATTATTTGAAATCCCAGATATAGCTAGCAGTTTGTATTCATGTTTAGTAAGGGGTTTAGGCTCGAAAGTGGAACTATGCATAATAGCATCCCTCTACATCTGTAAGAAAAAGCCATATTGCAGCAGGAGGCTGAAAATATGATGTTGTGAACAAATGGATATGGGAAACCAACCTACCTCCAGTATCCTCCCTAATACCCTGTCCTCGTCCTTGATCAGTGATAGTCAATTCCCAGAAGTTTTGAAACCTGCAAAAGCATAAAAGAAACATCAAGTGGTATCATCCTTTGAAGAAGGTTAAAACTGGCTCTATTTCCCTTTCTCAAATGGAAGAAAAAGAAATGGTAGTTTCTTTTTTCAGGTTATACCTTTTGTAGCTTGTCTTTTCTGAGACCAAACTTCCTTGGATTATTTTGTAGATAAGCTCAGGAACTGTGGATCAGGTGAATGGACACTTTGGAGGTGTATTAAGTGGATTAAGAACTGGGTGAATGTCAGAGCTCAGAGGGTTGTGATCAGTGGAGTACAATCCAATTGGAGGTCTGTAGTCAGTGGTGTTCCCCAGGGATCAATACTGGGTCCAGTCTTGTTCAACTTGTTTATCGATGACAATGGAAAAGAGATAGAATGTACCCTCAGCAAGTCTGCTGATGATACAAAACTGGGGGGAGTGGCTGATGCACCTGAAGGCTGTGTTGCCATTCAGAGAGACATCAATACACCGGAGAACTGGGCAGAGATAAACCTGAGCAAGTTCAACAAAGGCAGCTGCAGGGTCCTGCCCCTGGGACGGAATAACCCCAAGTACCAGTAAAGTCTGGGGGCTGACCCACTAGGGAACAGCTCTGCAGAGAAGGACCTGGGAGTCTTAGTGGATGACAAGCATTCCATGAGCCAATGTGCCCTTATGGCCAGGAGGAACAATGGTATCCCAGGGGTGAATTAGGAGGTGTGGGGTCAGCAGGTCAAGGAAGGTGATCCCTCCCCTCTACTCAGACCTAGTGAGGCCACATCTGGAATACTGTGTCCAGTTGTGAGCTCCTCAGTACAAGAAAGACTAGGAACTATTGGAGAGGGTCCAGGGAAGGGCCACAAAGATCATGTCTTATAAAGATTGCCCCAAAATTAGAAAAGTTTTTGAAACATGAAAGACATACTAGGTGCCATCTACTGGTCCACTGTCTATGCCAGTAAGAGCTACATAGTTTTTCCTTACCCATAGGCTTTGCAATGGCTGCTTCTTCAGGGTCTCCATCTACCTTCATCATGAATATCTTTCACAAGCACCACTGATGGAGACACAGATATGACATTGCAGGGACATCTGTGGCCTCCTGATCATGCACAGTAACTAATGTTAGCAAGACCAATGAATGACACAGTTGCCTGTGAGGAGAAAACTGCAATTCTCCTGCCCTGCAGCTGAGGATGTGTTCTTCAGGGGGAAAGCAGCAAATTGTTGTAGTTCCCGATACCAGTCACTTGGGAGCATAAACACACATACAAAGATATGCTAAATCAGTTGAGTTACAGGTGATTTCAGTGTCTTACTCAGCACGGGAAGAGAGATGAATTTTGCTGAAAGTATTCCTGAAAGGAGCAAATGAAACCACAGATCCACTTGTCCCAGACCTATGAAGGATTTGGGATCTGGACCCAGATCAGTGCTTGCCAAATTCTAACCACTTGCCAATTTCTAACCACTTGCCAATATCTTCTCACTGTTTCTTTTCCTTTTGTTTCATTTAACCATGTGTCAAAGCACTGAAGCAGCTTGTTGCTCAGCTACGATTGCCAGTTGCTCAAGCATAGATGGCACAATAGCAGTTTTGGTGCTTGCATAGGAAAATATTGTTGGCTGTATTGGATACCAGCAGATGGCAATTTCCCTCTTTCTGTCATCACATAACACATTTTCAGTGAGTTGTTTCAGCCAAAAAAATGAAAAACAACCATGTGCTTTAAGTAACCTGAGTTTGTTTTGACCAAACTTGACTCTTTCCCTTCCTCCTTATCCATCCTTACGTCATTTCAGTTCCCCAGGAACTGGACATGGCTTCAGCCTCCTGTAAGCACAGGTTATCTGGGGACACTATTGACAGCCACCTGGCAAGACCATGGTCACATGTAGGTTCCCTATGAATATGCACTGTTTCTCTATGCTTTTTTCCATTTCTTTTTCACTTTGGTGAAAAATGTCTTCTTGCATTATTTATTCCTTCAGTGAGCTGCATTGTTCACATATTCTGTGCTGAGTCAGAAAATAGCAATATATAAGGCTATTGTACATAGCAGGAAGTGCTAAAGGGCCACGATGCTCGCCAAGAACTACAACAGTGGAAAAAATGTCATCCCCCCCCATGCAGATGACTAAGTCTTTTGTGGTATGACCTCACACTTCTATTCCCACAAAACTGTGGCTGACACACAAAGCGGATGGTACCTAGTTTATGAGTAAACACAAACTTTTGTTGTTCTGTTCATTGTTTAATGGGCTACTTGCCAAGTGCTGTACAATCTCAGTTCTGGTAAATAAGTTATTCTATGTTTTGTGGGCCTTTATGCAGCACTCGACAAACACTTTTTGCCTTGCTCCTTCAGGTCAGAGAGGAACCATCCTGATAGTGACTCCAGAGTTCATGGCCAGTGCAGAAGAGCTTGTCTTGCCTTCTTTAGCAGAGGTAGGGAGAGAAACCAGCCCTTGAGGACTTCATTCAGGAACTGTGGCCTTTTTCATGGCCTTGAACAGAGGGGACCATTCTCTGCGCTGCATGGCTTGCTTTGTTAGTTTGTAACGCAACTTGGGTTTTAGAGGAGATTAAAAGCTGTATTTTAAAACCAGCAGTTCCACTGCCTGGTCTATCCTGGACCAGAGTTCTCTGAAAAATGCAGGAGACATGATAGAGAGAAATCAGAGAGCTGAAGTAGGGAAGTGGAATAATTTTAAATTTCTTTGATGATATAAGTGTTTAAACAGCTAAGGTTTGGCATTTCACTCTGAAAGCTAGTTTTTTAATGTACAGATTAGTTTTACCCTTTTATTTATCACCTAATTCTAGCAGGTATGTTATATCATGTCTTAGGCTTTTAAAATATGAATGGGAAAAAGTCCCTTTCTTTTTCCCCCTCACCACTGCTCAGGGATAAAACAAGGTCCTACTCACATACATGACCCATTCAAATCTACAGCACTGGACTTCAAACACCATGTCTTTGTTCTAATTTAGTATCTAAAGCAAAGGAAAGGCCTTTTTAGGAAGGTGTAGGGCTACTAGAGCTTCTCAAGTGAGTCATCTTGCACTATGTCAGCAATAGGGTAGGGCACCCAGCAGTGGGGCAGCACCATGACAGCACCTGATCTGTGACCAGACACCTGTGACACTTCCTGCACTGAACCTGCCCATGCTGGTCACAGAGTAAGATCCTACAGACTAGAAGCTATGAGATTCTGAAGACTGGCCCAGCTGTTAAATTGTTCAAAAATATCATTACATGTTATTTTTCCTCTTTTCCTTCATTCAAGGCATTTCCTTTTCTCCTCATTTAAAGCTGGAATAAAGAAAACTGTTTTGTAAACATTTTGTCATGTCAGACTTCAGCTTTGCCCTAAATTTTATGTTCTTTCATGGCCAGATAAAATAAAACACTTCACTTTATTTCAAGTAGTTCTAGTAATTTTTTTGCATGATTGCCATGACTTAAAACCAGTATTTTATTTCTGTAAAACTGATCTTCTTTCTCAAAAAAAGTTTTATCATTTTTTTTCTGTTTTATCTCTCTCTATGTGCAGTTCTTTTCCAGTCACCCTGACAACAGCAAGGCTAAGTAACATGTCTGTTTTTTTCATACAGAACTGTGAAAATCTCCTCAGCTATCTGGAGTGATTGCTGCCAGGCTGATTATTGCCTGATGACCACATTGTTCTGTGCCTAAAAAGAGAGTACAAGTGTTCTTCTGTGGGCATTCCCCTTAATGAGTCTACTCAGGACGCAGTTGTGATTGATGATGTTGTCTTAGCATTGAAGGGATCTGACTTGTAAAGATTTATACTTTGAAATGTTTGGAGTTTTCTGAGGTTTTAGCTAGACTTATGTTTTTACACTTTCTAGTGTGTGCTCATTAACTATCCTCTTTGTTTGCCTTTTTCCATATGCTATGGATACCTATGGCAACTTATGGCAAGAAAACTTTTGTTGACAGTTCTTGTTATATTTCTCCTAAGTAATAAATGTTAGTCCAGATCTAGAAGAAGTGGACCCATCTGCTTGAGGTACAATCAGGTCATGTTTTTTAATCTCTGACTAAAACTATGAGTAAAATAGAAATTAAGTAGCTGGACTTCTGTAAATAAAACCAGCCACATATATGGTAAATATTCAGTATCATTATATTGCTGTTTTATGTCTGTATATGCTTTAATTAACAAGTCATTAAACAATGCTCTCAAAACTGTGAACATAATATAATGCCAGCAACATATACAGAATTTTTGAAAGCCTTCTTGCTGCATGTGACAAGTAATATAAGAAAAAGTGATCTGCAGAGAAATAATTTCCTATTTAATTTTATTGATTTCTTTAGCCCAGTTTTTTATGTAATAAACAATAGATGCTATTGATGTATAGGAGTGCAGCCAAACATGCATTTAATTGACAAAGAAGAAAAGTTTGCCTGTTTCTAGGGGAATATTATAAATGTTTGCATGAGGTCAAATAATGGGTTTTGAGCATCTGTTTTACATTATTAGCATATGTGTGCAAACACACACCCTGCTATGTCGCCTTTCTAAAAGGTATCTGAGTATTCACCAGTATAATATGGGTGTTTCTAGAGAAAAGACACTTCTTTAGAAAGCTAGGGCCCATTGGGGTGTGTGTCTCCCCAGTCTCTGAAGCATCAGCCTGAATCTCCTGTGTAGCAGAGGTGCCAAGCTGTGAGTCATTAGGGTGGTGGGCACAACATGCTCTGCCCTGCAGCAATGGAGTTGTGCCCTGGCATGCCAGACAGCACAACACAAAGTCTTCACCAGGACCCCAGCTCCTGGGACACCAGCCTGTTCCTGGACAAAGGATGATGTCTTCAACCTGTGCCTCAGATGGCTAGTAGGGGGCCAGCCATGAGGACACCCTGTGACACAGGCAGGAGAGAGCTGACAGGACGGTGGCAATTAGGAACAAACAGGCCCTGTGGAGCTGTTGGACATCATCTCCTGGGGCCTCTTGAGGGCCTGGCCACCCTTCCACTGCAGCACCACTCTGTATTCAGGGCCACAGTATTTTTAATGATAGCTGTGTGGGGAGGGACAGACGTCTCTCCTGGTCTCTCTCTTACTAACCCCAGGCGGCTGACGTAGTGTTGGCAATTGAGGAGAGGTGGCTGACTCACTGTGGTTCCTGGAGCATGGGGGGAACATGCCAGGGACAACTCAGGGTGATGGATTTTGGTGCCAGCAGGTTTTCCCTGTAGCTTCAACAGTAAACCTCGGCAGCACGTCCTGTCCAGTCAGAGTGGTTTTATTACTGATACTTAAATTTTTAGAGTTTGTGCTATGATAAAGCACCAAGTCCTAACCCCCACAAACAAAACGTTATTAACATCCCAGGTAGGGTTGACAGTCATAAAATTACAGATTGCATTTTCAGTTTGAAGATCCTAATTCAGTGCGTGAAGTACCTGCCACTGAGATCCCTGGTACTTCCATCTGCATTGAGGCAGAATAAGGAGGAGAAAGCAATAAGCCCCTGAGGAAGAAAAAAAAAAATTGAGGAACTTTGATTAGAATTAAGCAACTAAACAGAAAAAACAGAAGGAAAGGAGTTTCTTAGGGTATAATTCACTTGCACAACAACTTCTTCCACTACTCTTTTAAGGGTCCTGATATAACAGCTATTCATGAGATTGAACAAGGCCAGAGTTTTGTACATATACTAGAACAGAGGCCTGATCAAGCATTAGATTTCTTTTTTATTTAAAAACACAAACCATTTCTTTATCCCTTTCCTTGGTATTTCATTCTCTTGAATAAATCTCAAAACACATTGTTGTTACTTTATTCATAAAACCCAGGCACTTCCCTCTGTATTTCTTGGTCACTTTGACAGGACCGTATGTGTTACAGTATAACCTTGGTACAGGCCTTTCCTGTTGTCTTGGGGAAGGGGGTTAGGTATATTTTCCTGGGGCTATGGAGTGCAAATGTCTCATAGGGGATCAATATGGATTATTTTATATAATTATAATATAAACATATTATAAGGACTTTTATAGTAAAGAAGAAAAAAAAGAAGCATAACTTCTCACAAATCTAGAACTCTCCATGTTTCCCCAAGAAACTTAAGCCCAAACTTCACTGGGGAAAATGAGAGTGAAGGTGAGATGAGTAGGATGATTTTCTGATTCCACAAAGAAAATGTTACATGTATTATGCATTCCCCAAGCACTAAATGTGAGGCTTTGACAGCTTTCTGCTGTAATTTTAATTCAGTTCTTCTACTGTATCTCATAATGGTGAATGTATCTTCATTTGTTTATTTAAATAACCACTGAAACATATACCCAGCAAACAAATAAATGTCTTCATATGCACATGCTGCTGCAGAAATTATTTTTTTTTTTCCTGTGAAAACTGTAAACAAAAGCTGACACAGCATTAATAAGCTACTGTCAGTGTAATTAATATGAAGAAGAGATACATTTCCCACAGGAATGCCTAATCCTTTTCATTTCTGTTTATCACAGCAGCTTACTAGTAAACAAATCTGTGTTTATTTTACTCCATGTAACCTGTGCACTGTTATTTCCAAAACAGGGCTCGCTCTTGCAAAGGCTTGCTACCATAGCTACCAGGCTACCTATAGTTATAGCAAGAGCTGTGTCCTCTTGTTCGCATCTGCAGGGGGGAGTTAATCTGTGTGAGCATAAGGGAGCAAAGTCGGTTTCAATGACTGAAAGAATAAACATTGGTTTAATGTGGCAGATCCTTTTAAGAAATGAGAATAATATCAAGATGCTTTATGATATTATTAGTAATGGAATACAGGCTTGAAACACAGGAATATCTAACTGCAGGATTCAGTGTGATTATACCTGCACACTGGGGTAGACCATGGCTTTTTGTACAGTGGGGAAAGTGGGGTTTTTTTTATAAACTTCTGAGGACTTTCATGCTGTTGCAAGGATTCTGGAGTTGGTAGCATGTCAGTCAAACCCAGCTTTTGCTTCAGCAGAGATAAGGAAGCTTAAGCAGCAAGGCTGGGAGGAACCCTTCAGGCACCTGTGGGTGCAAGGGTGGGTAATCAGTGCTCATATGACTTGATACTCAGCTGAAGCCTCTGCTAGCAACCTCTGAATCACATGTGCCTGCCATTTCCCTCAATTCAAGGAGTTAAGGATGAGAAAATTTAATGGAAAATGAATAGTGCTTATCTGGTCATGGAATAATGGTGTTACTTATAAACACTGAAGCAGACACAGGGAGTTTAACAGCAATATATCAAAGAAAAATTTAAATGCAGACTGCTTATTCAGATTTTTTTTAATATCAAAAAGTCACTTTTATCAAAAAAATTGATCAGTCTGCCAGTCACTCTAGATACATTCAAAATGCAATTGTAAATATATTACATTGAGATAGTGTCTGGTATTTCCAAAAAGCAATACAGGGCACAGAGCCAGTGAATTGCAGGATTTTTATGAGAATGTAGTGCCTGTAAGTAATGGATGGTCAAACCTTTTAAGTGCTGTTCTACCCAGAAGAGAATCACTCTCAGCCTGGCTGGAGAGGTAACTGTTTCTACCCAAGTAACTTCATACCACAAAATCATCATACTCAAACAGGTGATGATCAGGTATTTAATTAAGGTTCTGCTATATTAATATTTAAATTATATGGATTAATTAGTAATGCTACTTTATGTCCCTTTCCAAGAGCCTGAAAGTAACAGTGATTGGATGGTTACTTTTACACTTGATTCTGCATCTCCTAAAACCAGTAATCAGGAATCAGTAAGTGCCCTGGAAGTACTGGTACTAAACAAAGAAAACCAGTGCCTGTGGCATCATGAGCAAGCTCTGTGTTATCTTTTTATCACTGCACACTGTAACCTCAGCTTACCCCAGGGTTATCAATCTACCAGGAAAAGTTAAAAGCTGGAATACTACAAAATAGCCTGTGTCCAATGACTAATTTTTATCTTACCAGCCTGTCACACACTATTCAAATTTATTTCTAATACTTATTCCATCCACTGTCCCAAACATGATTCATTAAGGCTAACGGTTCTTCTGTCTGTAGGCATCAGTCATTCTAAGCTGCATTAGTTCAACTCCAGTGTATTTAAGGACTTATCATTAATTAAATACAGCTTGTACTGAGATTTGTAAACGTAAAGTGCTATCTCAAGACTAACTATTAATGATTGTCAGATCCTTCTTAAAATCACAGAAGTATGTCCATATTTCCCCCCATCTGTTATCCTTGGTGAGAATACAATTCCTCCATCAAATTTTATCTGTAGAGACACAGATGTGGGTCCTCTGGAGTAATTTGTTTCAGACACCTACATTCAGTACGAGCTCCACCTTGTACCATAAAATCCCCATCTCTCTCTGAAGGCCCCTTTTTGTGTGTATGCTCAACAATAGTGTGTATAATCTTGGAAGCTAGGGGTTTTTCCCCCACTTGCCTGGAAACATAAACTACTCTTCATCACTGACTCAGTGTTTTCTGTGCCGTAACTGTGTCTTCAGATGTGATCTTGCAACATCCTGTGAATGAAGGGGTAGTGTGGGGCAATTTTTCTGCTCCTCCTGCAGTCCATTTGCAAATAGCTGGTTAGTCCAGATGTGATAACATCTTGCTTGGACTGTGTTTTATATACACTTGCCTGCTAATGAGCTAATGAACAAAAACAAAGATAACTGAGACAGAGAATTCCCTCAGCACAGAGAATTCCCTCAGCAAAGAAGTAGTGGTGGAGAGACCAGACCAAAAGCTTATTCCTAGATTTTTTTCATACTTCAGACAAAAAATCTGCCTTTGAGAATTTGCTGAAGTGAGATGCACAGACCGTTGGTTTAATGATATCTGTGGAGGAGCACAGCACTGCATTCCAAAGCCACTATGATTTCTGTGGAGCTTTTTTCAGGTGATATTACTGCAAGGTTGAGCAAGTCAGTGTTTTGGCAAGTTAGAGCTGCAGAATTTCATAAGTGACTTTGACAGAAGGTAAGAAGATTTTACATTTTCCTATCAAAAAATGCGGCACTTAGAAACATTTCAGGTGATCTTACAAGTACATCAAGAAGGATATTTCATCCAGGGAATCCCTAATCGTGCTGTGGCCTGGCAGCACATGCCTCATTTCCACTCCTTTTCCCAGTCATATAGTCTGCTGGAGTAGGGAACACTTCCAGCAGACCTACTCCAGTGAAGACATTTCAAGGCCACATACAAAGCCTTGATGGGAAGATAAGTTTGCAAAGGAATAACTAGCACCAAAACCTAGGAAAAAAAGATAGTCACGTGTTTGCGTTTTTTCTCTTCCAAATCATATCCCATCACATGTAGATGATTTGTTCTGACAGCTGATGACCAGATGAGAGTATTAAAGTTTCCTCTTCACTTGAGAAGAGTTTGGTGGAGCTTTGGTTCTATTTTCAAAATATTTTCTATAATCAAAATCTCTCAAGTATCACACTATTGATCTCTATTGGATATCAAAGGTTGACCCAGATCTGCAGTAGATATGCAGTAGAGCCAAATATGCAATAGATATCATCTTATCATCCACTAGTATTGAAATAAAACCCCAACATGGGATATGAGATAAAAATGTAATGAGTGACAAATTAATGCCATTTACAGGACATACAAAACCAGTTTGATCACAGGATTATTAAATATTAAACTGTGGTATTTTCCCACTATTGCACATATTAGGTATTTGTATATGTTTCAGTCAGGAAAAGCAGATTCCCTTTTACAGTAGGAAAAAAAAAGCTTTCTTTTTCTGTGAATGCTATAAAATGTAAAATATATTTGTTTACATTTCCTGCACTGCTAGAACTTGAATAAGAACTTTTGATTTGTTGTTCAACTTGAGAATCAGTCTCTTGTTTGTCTATAGACATATTACTCTTTAGATAATTCAATAAAAGCCATAGACTTGAAAATCTAAGCATTCTCCTACTGTTAAAAAGAAGGTCATTAGTTATTTTGAGTAGCCCATTATAATTCCATTCTTAATGAGCAAAATATTGTTAGTGGACTTCATGCTGATTTTTGTTTATTTTAATTTTATTCTCACACTGCTGCAATAATTCCCACACTGCTGAAATAGTACATCTATTCAGTAGAATAATGAAACCTTTAATGAAATCCAAAGCCTCCATAGATCTTGTGAAATAGTCTTCAAGCACATTTAGCTTTGTATTGCCACAGCTAAAACCTATACCTGAATGGGAGCAGATGATGAGACAACAGAGAAATAGAATTGCTGCCACAGAGAAAGTGTTTAAGGTACAAAGACTGTGAGTGAAATAGTTTTGACAGAAAGGAAAAATGAAATATGGATCTAGCATCAGGAAAGATAAAATATACAGTAAACAACATTCTGGGAGTACTAAAATGTAATAAGCAAGTTTTAACATGGTCTATTTGCACATTATTCATCTTTGTTTATTACAAATTTGATTGTGATTTAGCTTCCAGGCTATTGCTCTCCAAAATCCAGACAAATCACTTCATAGTGTATGCTATAATAAATATGTCTGGGAAAAGTCTTTGGTGAACAAGTCAGTTTAAAAATACTCTTCAGTGGATAGTATTTGTTTTGGTCATTGTTACTCCCCACTTCTCAAAGCCCTGAGCATTTCAGTAACACTTTTTCAGCTAGTACATTTTATCTTTCAGCAGTTCATTTCTTTCTGCCATAGGTACATGTGCTTGTGGGAGTGTGCAGAGAATAAATACTATGCACCAAAATACTTTAACAAGACAAAAAACCAGTTAATTAATCCAAATGTTTGATAGAAATGGCAAATTAATCCCACTCTTCCTAAAATTGTCCAGTGAAAACTATATAGATTTCCATGTAGGGATATGATTTCTCTCTTTTTTTGCTTTACCACCACAACTTTATAACACATCTTCTTTCATCAGACCTATCCACAGAAACGTTTTCAAGTCTCATCATGTTCTTTTGACCCACATACTTGATTGGTGAATCCCATTCAACCTTCCTCTGATCTCCATGTTCTGCCCCCCTCTTGCCTTGTTGCAGGGACATTTTTCCTCAGCTCCTCTCTACCTCCTGATGCTCCTGTCCAAAAGCAAAATGTCTCTCTCATATCTGTCATGGTTTCTGTCCTAGGCCTTCATCATTTCTCCAGATCATTTCTCCTTATATACCTCTTTATTGTAAAAAACATTCTTTTACTCTGTACCCAGTGGCTCCTGATGTTCGTGTCCCATCACTCTCAGCTTCTCCTCTCACTCCTGTGGCCAGATGGCCCTGCAGTTGTTGTGTCTTGACTTCTTTTGCAAGTCCAATGCTTGCCCCTTCTTTGGCAAGGTTGGCTAGGATGCATGGAGAACTTGGAGCAGATGTGGGACACAATGGAAAGTAAGGTTTTACAATGGATCTTGTGGAATGGCCTTTGCAACAGGAAATGGACTTATTTTATGAATTTCTTTTTATAAGTTTATAATTATTATGGTTATAAGATAATTTTATGAATATTTTAGAATAATTTTTGATTACCTGCATTTTTTTGCTGCTTGTAATAGCACCACACAACTGTATGCATGCCCACTGGTTCAAGAACAGGAGAATGTTTTTGAAGGGATTTGAAATGCAGATTGAGTACACAGCTATGTACACACAAATATGTGCATGTGCTTAGGTTAATCCTGATTTACTATTTTAAAGAAGAATTCTGTGATTTAGATGTAAGCTTTTACGATTCATTTACTGGTTCTTTTATTTATTCATGTAGTTTCACTCTACACCCTTAAGCTATCATGGATATTTTATATGACAGTACTTAATTGTGTTCATCCACCAGAAATGCTGATTGAAAATTAAAATGTTCCTGTTCATTTCTTTCTGGGGATATGCATACTGAAGATTAATAGATTCATTTTTATTATGTGCAAGAAAAAAACAGGACTTTTTAAGATGGTAAAATGCTTAAATTATTAGTTTCATAACTAGAAATTCTGAAGCAGTTAGTTTGGGCTTTAATGGGTGTTCCACTTCAGCCATGATCAGGTCACTAACAGTCCTAGTACTTGAACTTTATCTTTATTATAGGCTTAATGAATTGAAGAAAAAAAGATCAAGCTAAATGCATGTAAACCTTCCATGAAAGTATACTGAAACTCATTAAAAGCAAGGTAAATTCATTAAGCAGGGTGAAAACTGACTTTCATGGCAGGTATGGTACATTCTTGCATTTTCATGGGAAAGAAAGAGCAGAGAACGACTGAGGGATCCCACAACATACGACACTGGAAGAGCTGGATGAAGGGTGTTTTCATTTTAGCGCATCCCACTGCAATACTTTGGTGCTTGTCGAGTGAGCTGAACAGATGGCAAGGCTGTTCTCCTCCTCTTTCTCCTCTCCTCAAGGTTGGCCTCAAGGAAAAGTGGGGGCAGTCTCTTTGTTAATGCCTATCCCCTCTGCCACACCTTTGGAGGAGTGATGTTTGCACTCCCTTCCCTTACAGAAGTCGACCAGTGCTGAAGCCTCTCAACAACAAAAGACCCTTCAAGGTGTGAGTACCCTACAGTTGTCATGGGCTACCTAGCAGTAAGCATTTCCCTTGCTGCTGTCATCCTCTCTGAGGTAAAGAAGGGAAGAGGAAAAATTAGGGTGTAAGACCTCCCTGCTCTTTCCTGGCTGAGGGAAATTACATCCCAATTTCAGTCTCAGAGAAGTATTCATTCACTTTTCCTTCTTTGCTGAGGCTCAAAGGGACAAGCTATTTGGGATGGAGGACTAGAGAGGCACTGCCTATAAGACAAATAGATTAGAAAAATGAAATCTAAATTCACGACTTACTGGAAATCTGAGCAGCTGGATGTGGAACTGCCATTTTGGGCTTTAACTGACCCAATTCCTCATAGTCTTACAAGGTTAGGTTTGGGGGAAGAAGAGTAATATTAGATATAGCTACACAATTAACCTGAGGGATAGCATGCCTTGGACCCTGAAGGACAACAGCAGATCATTCCCTTTTGAATTAGGCCTTTCCTAGTTGGCAATTGAATGCTGAATATCTTCAACTGCCAGTGAATTCATTTATACCTGAAATGAAACGAAAAGGAGGTAACATGGCAGGTTTTTACAGGGAGGTGCCTGTCCAAAATCTGGGTTTGATGTGTTGGGTGTGCAATAACTGACTGTGAAACGCTCATCCTGTTCCCAGATGTCTTGTGTTTGCAAGTATTTCAGTGTTTGAATACCTCACTTCCTGTGACAACAGCCATGTACTGTCTTCTTGTGCCAAACCAGAAATACTGGTAGATAAATAGAAAGGATTTTGTCTTTCTTTGAATTTGTTTAGCCCAGTTGCATAATATTAGTCATTACGGTCTTACACAGGCTTACACTGGTAAAAACTTTTACCAGAAATATTGTTCTTGTGCTTGAAATTAGGCTAATATGAGTGAAAAATCTTTTGCTGCAATAGGTTTGCCTGCTGGCCACAGGCAAAGAAAGTAGGGAAGAGGAAATGCCCTTCAGAGTTACAGATTCAAAATAGAGAACAATGGGGAAAACTGAGTATGTTTCCAGATTTTAAGGTTTGCCCTCAGTTATAGCTTTGGGACTAGCAGTAATGCACCATGTAGAAGCAAAGGCAGGTAAATTATCCTGAGTACAAGACAGAAGTGATTTTGGTCCTTCATTGGAATTGCACCAAACTACACAGAGGGAGCATGACAACTATTTGCAAATGTTAAATATTTTAGAACTCAGTGCATCATTCTTCTCTGTAAACACATGCATCACAGCTGCGAAAAAGTGACGGTAGTCGGAAGTTCAAGCTCCATGCCCAACATTCCCCAACTGGCAAGGGTTTAATTACATTAGCATTCACATTTGCTTGCTTCCATGTTCATAAAATGAAGATTAATTTTCAGCATGTCAGAGATCTGAATGTCACAGGATTTCTGTAGTCATCATTCACAGTACTCATTGGCAAATAATAGTGAAAGCAATTCCAGCTGTTGGTATGGAAGTCTGGAGGTTCATAAGGAATTACACAATCTTTTGAGAAGAACTACATAGTGTTAACCCATTTCTTGGTATGTATAACTTTGAAAACCCTATGCTTAAATTTTGAAGTAACAATATGATTTCTAAAAATTGTAATGCATATTGTGTTCCTAATTAGTGACTGCAAGCAGTAGAATCGCTGGGGGTATACTAGTAGGTAGAGAAGGTAAATTGCTATAAATTGAAAAAATAATTGAAAGCTCTGAGTTGTGAATAAGAATTATTCTCTGTGGTATAATTTGGGTGGAGGGGCATTCATGATTCATGCTAACAATAAAGAAAAGAAGTTATAATAATGCTTTATTAATGTAGTTATTATTTTATTTTTTATTATGCATATGAAGAGAGGTGGATGGTCTCATAAACACCCTTTCTTAAAGACTATGCAGGAAACAAATGGTAAATGAGGCCATGGTTGCAGCAGCAGGTAGGAATAGGAAAAATGTTGTTGTGCCGAGCAAGACAATGAATGCTTTGGATTGAGAACCAGCATCAGAGCTCTGCACTGCTGTTATGGTTTTCAACCTTTCTAATCAACTGAAGCTGCTTTCCTGTTTCTCCTTGTTTCTTGTTGATGGCATATACAGGCAAGATTTGCAAGCTCCTAAAGCCCAAGTGACAGCAAAGCAAGAGAGGTAACAGAAAGCCTAACAACTACTACAACAGCTCCATGTGTTGATGCATAAGGAGCATCTGAGCTGCTGATTCAGCCCCTATGAAATCTCTCCAGAATATGGGCAATGGCCCTTCCCTTCCCTTCCCTTCCCTTCCCTTCCCTTCCCTTCCCTTCCCTTCCTTCCCTTCCCTTCCCTTCCTTCCCTTCCCTTCCCTTCCCTTCCCTTCCCTTCCCTTCCCTTCCCTTCCCTTCTTTTCATAAGGAGAAGGCTAAAGAGGCCATGTTGTGGCCTGGATGTGCCACCAGTGAAAAGTTCAAACCTAGCGCCAAGCTGATGGCTGAGGACTTCAGTTGTTGCTATGGGACTTCTGAAATTGCTCTGCACTGGCATTTGTTCTGAGCTAACAGAAAGGCTGTTCAGCTACTAAACTATCTTGTCCAGATATGGTCCAGATGAAGAGAAAGGTACTGGAGGCAGTTCTCATGGGGCTGCTTGCACACATTAACTCGGTACCTTGTGAAGCAGTAGGTCACGGTTCCTGTGCTTGTTCTGAGTGACCCTTTGCCAGGACTAAACTCCCTCCCACAAGTCCATTACCCAGGGGGTGTGGATGTTGGGCAGAGATGCAACACAAGGAAGTCAGAAAGTAGAGCACGAATGAAATAGAAAGACATGGCTCTGGTCTGAAGTTGTGCAGTAGAAGTGAGTGAATTGAATGCGCTCCTGGTTCAGCAGTTGGGAAGGAGACAGACCAATTTCCTTCATATACAATAATGTAACATCACATTTCCTAAGTATAGTTTGGACTTTACCTACTGTTCTTTTCCGCACTGATAGTTTGAAAGGCAAAACCATAACAAGATGGTTGACTTTCAGTCATCAAGCTTAACCAGCTATCATTTACCGAAAGTTGAGTTCGGTGCTTACCTGCCATTGTTGCACTTCTGTAGGTCTGCCAAGACAAATTCTGCTTTTCCAGCATCCTCCAGACAATGCAGGAGGGCTCACTGCAGAAAGGAGATTTGTGCTGCTTCTGCGGTGCATCCTCTGCTTTGTGCTATTAGCAGTCTGAAAGCTTTCATGATGATTCCTCTCTGTGTGTTTGACCAGACAGGAGAGGACTTCTGTCCTTCCAGGCTGTGCCCTCAGCAGGGGAACAGCAGGGGCAGTCTGGCTACTGCTCTGCACCAAGCAAGACCCTCTCCTCACCTTGTGTTTTCCTGCCATTTTATTTGAGCCAGGCACAGGAACTTGAAACCACAAGTCAGAAAAGGGAATAAGACATCATTTGCATCAGCAATACAGTCTTACGTCAGCTTGAACTGACATAGAAATGGCACTCTCCACAGCAATACAAGGCTATTCACAGATGCCTAGCAGAACTGGTCCACTGAGGTATGACCTTGTTTGCGGGGGAGGTCACATCCTAACAATATGATATTAAATTTTTATCTATCTGTTACTGATAATTTGTTGGTTTATGACTATTTCACCAATCATCTTACATCAAGTATTATTGTGCTCATACCTAACCAAAGTACTGGTATTTCATTGCCACCATGGTACTGCAGTCTCTGTTACTGTCAGGGGCTGCTGAGCCTGTTGATATGAATATAGTTAATCACAATCCCATCTGAAATTCAGGAATTCCCATGCTCAGAGAGATTGCTAGGCCTGCCTCGAACAGAGTTGACTATCAAAGGCCACTTCTGGATCAAGATTGCTCTGTGCTGGAAGCCATCTCAGATGCTGACTGACAATCATTTTGTGCTGCTTGCACAGAGGAGAGGGTTTTATAAGGAAGATGTGTATTATGAGCTTTTGAACAGGGCAGAGGTGGAGATGGTAAAAGAGACATCAAAATATCACATATTTATTAAGCAATTTAGGAGTAATTGATTACTTACAAGAAGAGCAATCTGACCATTTTAGGAATCTTTGTTTTCGATTCGCTTGTATCTGGCAATCAAAAGGAATAATAGATATGTGTGGGGGCATGATTGACAGACTGACTTGCATTACAACTTGCTGGAATAGTATAAATGTTTGATCTAGGCTTAATTTACTTATGTTAAAAATGTAAAATATATGCTGATTTTGTGGTAACAGTGGCAAGAACTATATACTGGTTGGACACAAACTCTGTATTTCAGGAGATGCATTGAGCCTAAAACCACAAACAAGTACTTATTTGCCCTTGTGAAAAGGCAACAGCCTGCTTGAAATAGATCTGCCCAGGATCTCTCACAGTTTCTCAGAAATGCACTTATCTCCTCCCTGAAGTGTGTTTTAGAGAAATAAATTTACTTAAAATGTAGGCAAAGGATTTCCAAAAGGCAGATAAATTATGAAACGCTCAGTATCACAAACTGGGAGAGTGGTTGCAGTATTTTTTGTATATTTTCCAAGACATTTGGGATTCAGATACATACTTTGTGAGGTCTGCAGAGGTATCACAGTGAGCTGAAAACCACAGAAATCAATTACAAGCCATTTAGGTACTTCAGAAAATCCTCTTAAATGCATAATCATTTTCTTTAGGAATCCAACACTTCCAGAAATCTTGCCCACTTCTCATATCTGCAAATGCCTATACAATGCAGGAAACAGCTCCAAGGCAAAGGAAAGGAATTTACTGTAAAGCAAGTCCTTCTCAAAAGTGATTTGGATGAGCTGAGTGAGATTTACTATTTGAGTATTAATGGTAAATAGCTGAACCTTCCAGATAATGAAATGGTTTTGAAATGTTCTAGCCTATCCCTGTTTGTAAGAATTTTTTTTTTACCTCTCGTATTTAAAAATTAAAAAAAAAAAAAAAATCAGTAAATTTTTTCCTTGGCAAAAGGATCAATACTACAATAATTGCATAAATGAGACCTTGATGGTGAATGCAAATGTGATAGCCATTTAAAGTGCTTTTTGCTTCACTTGATTATATTGGTTTGCTAGATTTATTATTGGTTTGAAACATTTTGGCTTAACTTTTTTCTTTTCAGTTACCATATCATAAGAAGGTTTTCCTCCCCTACCATTGCATCATTAATATTCTCCTAAAAACTCTAATGTACAAGCTCTGCTCCAAAATTATTGTCTAGTGATAGATAATAGCAATGAGTAGCTAGTTAGTAATCCTTATAACCGTAGCTTGGAAAACTGACTGCAGAGATAAGCCATGTGGCCTGAGGCTACAGTGACAGAGATTTCTTTGCCTCTAACAGCTGGTGAGCACTGAGCAAGACAACCACTGAAAAGATCTTTTTTTCTAAGAACTTTCTTGCTCATTATGTTGTAAGGTTGTCAGAAAGGTCTGCAAAATCATAGAATTATAGAACAGTTTGGAAGGACCTTGAAGATCTAGTTCCAACCCCCTACCATGAGCAGGGTGTCACCTACAACACCAGGTTGCTCAAAACTCCATCCAGCCTAGCCTTGAACACTTCCAGGGATGGGAGATCCACAGCTTCTCTGAGCAACCTGTTCCAGTGTCACAAGTGTCAAAGGCTTTGCACAACTCAAGTAGATATCATTTCATTTAGTAGCTTAACTAATTGTAAAAGGGAACTAAATCCTGAATTTCTGCTGATTTTGGTCTTTGGTGATGATCTATGATCCTGGATGGATCTGAGGTAGAAAGCGGCACTGGGCTGATTCTCTCACTGAGTTTCAGATCTAGTAGGATTCTGTCTGGTGCTGCAGAGAGTAGTAGAAATGATGAGTTAATTCAATGAGGCCCTTTCTACTTAGCCACCAACCAATGCAAAAAATCATTAAGGGTGATGAAAAGCAGAGACAGATGGTATTGTCTGAGTTATAGAGACATCTTTAGTCAGTGTACCTCTAACACTGGGATTAGATTGCTTCCAACCCAAATTATAAATTGCCCTAAGCACAACAGAACCTGAGAAAAAATGGGGTCCAAGACACTTCCATATTGAATGTTCACCCTAGTTGCAGGGGAAACAAGTTAATAGACTGTTCTTGATTGCTTGACTTTTTATTTAGCATTTATCATCAAAACTCATCCTACCAGTTAGGTCCTCACTAGTGTTGATACGAAAAATTATTTTAGCCTTGTCTGACAGTATATCAGGATGAAATTTTTCCATGCTGCAAGGATGCCTCAAATTAACTTGTTTGTATTTACTTGTTTGAAGAAAGGGTTCCAATCTCAGCTGACACAGTTTAGCCTCTTCCAAAAGCAAGACAGAAATTTTGGAAACCTTTCTCTAAAATGCTTTGTTGTATTACTGCTTGTGGACTAGCTTAGTCCTGGTCATTGTGTGGAAAAGGCTTTTTAGTGCCTAATCTACATAGGACTAGAGAAAAATCATCTCTAATAGGATGCTGAGGTAGAGAACCACACCATGTGGATGGGACATACTAGGAGTAGTGTCATATAAGGCTTTCACTTTAGAGATACCACATAAGATTTTCATTTTAAAGACAACCTTTTGCTGTTCAGCATGACTTCACTTCTTGGCTAAATCTCCAGTTTTACTTTGCTCTTTGATTTATGCTAAGCTATAATGACTGCTGTCTGGCTTTTTCCTCTTACAATCTCGCTCTAACTGGCTAACTGTCCACAAGAAAAGTTTCCTTCTTACCTCACATTACAGCATTACACTTAGCCAGGTGTCCCGGTTCCAGCTAGGATAGAGTTAATTTTCTTTCTAGTAGCTGGTACAGTGCTATGTTTTAGGTTTAGCTTGAGAATAATGTTGATAGCACACTGATGTTTCGCTTGTGCTCAGCACTGCTTAACCCTAAGTCAAGGACTTTCAGTGTCCCATGTGATGCCACAGAAAAGATGCACAGGAAGCCAGTAGGGAGCATAACTGGAACAGGTGACTTAAACTGTCCAAAGCGATATTAAACATCACAGAATATCATGCCCAGTATGTAAAGGGGGGGGTGTGGGGTGTGACTGGGAGGGGTGATTCCTACTCAGAGACAGGCTGAGCACTGGTCACTGGGCAGTGAGTGATTGTATTGTGCATCACTTGTCTGTCTTTGTTTTATTCCTCTCTCTTTTCATTACACTTATTATTATTATTGTTTTTGTTGTTATTTATTTAATAAATTTAATTTATTAAACTGTTCTTATCTCAACTCAAAGGTTTTATCTTTTTTTTCCTATTCTCTTCCCCATCCCAGTGGCGGAAGGGTGAGAGCAGGGACTGAGCAAGAAACTACATCACACTTAGCTGTCAGCTGGGGTTAAACTATGACAAAAGGTTACTTTTTAAAGTCTGGTGTCTGCTCAACACTCTTACTAGAAAGCACAGGAGTGCAACTGAAGAGTGAATTGATGATAAAGGTCAACTGATACCCCACGCAAAAGTGTTGTAGACGGAGTTTCTCAAAGTGAGATTCCTTTGTAGTCTTTGTGCAACGTGGGATAAAACATTACTTTTCCTTCTCCCTAGGTAATGGCAGCTTTTAAGTAACACAGCACCCTTGTGGAGGGCAGAAGTTTGCTTCTCTTATTTTAGTATTAATTTCAAAGATAAGTATGTTTTGTTTACTGAAAAATTAACTTTTTTTTTAAAAAAAGAGATTGATACGTCTTCATAGCATCAAGGTTATCTCTGAATTTTGTGGTGCTGAGGCTTTGTAGCACTGAAGCATATTATCTGATTGTTGAAGATTACAACCAGATGAAAAAGCCAGCCTGTAATGTAGGAAAGACAAGGAAATGGAGAGTAAGATTTGGAAAATTACAAAATGAAGGACTTTAATTTCAAAATCTCAGCTAATCCCATAATGTGATAAAATACCATACTGCTTAGAAACAGAACCTGCACTGAACAGAGGAGGCAATTTGATGCAAAATCCATTGTCAGCAAAGAGTTACCTTTTAAAACTGTGTTTTTAACTTGATTTCTGAGATAATTGCAAAACTAAGAGTGTCTATTTTTAATATAATTCCTCCTACCACAGAAATCCCTCAAGAATGAGGTGTAGCACCTGTTTATAGGTGAAATTAGTGCTTATTGTAGTAATGCTACATGCCAGACTGCTACATAAAACTTGCTCAAGTCTCACAAATTGATAGCTATTCGCAACACAGTGTCCTCTGAAGGTCTCTGAAGTGATACACAGCATTATGACAGGACTACCAATGTTTCCTCAAATTTCTTGGTATTGGGAGAGAGAAAAAGAATTAAATTATTCTCCACCACGTATGACTTATAACATAGCAGACAATAGTACATGATTTTTATTATGAAGTGTTGATTGTGAGCCAATCCAGCTGTATTATGCTGTACTGGATGCCACCATGTATGAGAAAATCCAAAGGATTCTGGATAAAGGAATGCAAACAGATATGCAAAAGCAAAAGAGGAAGAAAAATGGGGTACATTGAAACAAGACAAAACACGACAACAACAATTTCTAGGAATCTGCTGGTCTTCCAGACTTTGGAAGAGAAAGCATCCTGCCACCTGTGTGGCCTGAGCCAGTGTGTGTTTGTGGGTCACACTGAAAGTCTGAGGTCAAAAATCAGGCACTGGATACTTCTGTTCTTCCTATTACATATGTTACTTTGTCTATTTTTAACCAAAAAAAATAATATCTTAACCTGAGATCCATGTACACCTGCTGGTTTCATGACCAACAGTATCCTGGCCTGTATCAGAAGTAGTGTGGCCAATAGGACCAGGGAAGTGACTATTCCCCTGTGCTCAGCACTGGTGATGCCACACCTCAAATCCTGTGTTCATTTTTGGGCCCCTCACTACAAGGAGGACATTGAGGTGCTGGAGCATGTCCAGGGAAAAGCTAAAAAGCTGGTGAAGGGTCTGGAGAACAAGTCTAATGAGGGGTGGCTAAGGAAGCTGTGGTTGTTTAGCCTGGAGAAGAGGAGGCTCAGAGGGGACCTTACTGCGCTCTACAACTACCTGAAAGGAGGTTGTGGCCAGCTGGGGACTGGTCTCTTCTCTCCTGTCTCAAGTGAAAGGACAAGAGGAAATGGCCTCAAGTTGTGCCAGGGGAAGTTTAGATTAAATATTAGGGAAAAATTCTTCATGGAAAGCGTTGTAAAGCACTTGAACAGGCTACCCAGGGAAGTTGTTGAGTCACCATCACTGGAGGTATTTAAAAGACATGTAGATGTGGCACTGAGGGACATGGTTTAGGAGTGGACTTGGCAGTGTTGGGTTAATGGTTGGACTTGATGATCTTAGAGGTCTTTTCCAAACTGAATTATGCTATGATTCCATAGCACTAGGACTGGAGTGAATCTAAGGGTAGAATGACACCCAGACATCTCCCATGAGTTACTGCATGCCAGCTAAGGCAGCAATAATGTTGAGCACCTCTGCTCCTCATGCACTGCAGTTTGTTGCTCAAAATATGTGAACAAGCTGAAATCAGCAGTAGTTTGGGGTTTTGAACTGCTGAGCCTCTGGGAAAGCAGCACTATCTCTGTCACTGGGACAACAATGTCTAGTGGAGATACAAACACAGATGCCAATAAAGCATTAAATCACAGTGACTACAAGGCAGAACCCTAATTCTTATGTGTTATACAACACAGGCATTTACCTGAGACCCACAGAGATCATTAGGATTGCCTATTGTACCACATTGGGGGTCAGGGTATAAGAAGAACATCATAAGGTATCATAACTAGGTTGAAAACCAAAACCCACAGGGCAGGGACACAGGGACACACACACATGCATTTTCTCCTTGCAGGCTGATTGCATATGCTGGCGTTGCCAATGAACTCTAGACAACAAGTCCATGCCCAGGGAAAACAAGCAGACATGGTACAGGTCATCTGGCCAAGCAACAAGTGCTATGTTGCTTGTGAAAATACTTTGCAGTCCTCCCACAACTTATGTTCACTTTGCTCATTTATTCTGTATTATGCTATAAAAGTAGTGCTGCTGTCACTAACTAGCTGTGTATTACCATACAGATAACCTCTGACTGAAGCTGGCATAGCAACAGAGCAGCAGGCAGGATACTGTTACAGCTGCAACAGGGAGGGGAGGCAGAAGAGAGGGAATTGTGCTGAAGTCTTGGTTTCTTCACCATTAGGTGCTCTAAGCAGCACACAACACTCTCAGCAAATCTGGCTGTGATACTTGCCCTATATTTCTCCACATCTACAAGCTGACTTTAAAGGCAGCATTTGGGAAAGAGCTTGTGGTCATATGAGATTTAAAGAAACAGTAGGTCATGCATTCATGCACGCCAGTGGCAGAGGAAAGGGTGCATGTACACTCTGAACCGATTGTTTCTTTTTCTTAACAGCCACAGTAACATGTACTACTGATTCCATACTAGTGAAAAGAAAGAAAGGAACAAGCTCTCACAGATTGCAAAGCATGGTAGTTCTATAAGGATACTGTCTTCATAGATGGTCCTTGAGTAGCCCCTGGAGACATGCTCCTGATGGAGGGAAGTATCCAAGGACAGGTATCTGGACAATCTCACAAAACATGCACTGTGCCCCCTTGACCTCGGGACATTGCACTTCTCTTCTCCAAAGCCAGGTTGTAGGGTGGAATTTGTATGACTGGGTCACCCTCGTGCATCACACCCTTGCTGATGTGCAAGGTCTCGTGGGGCTTTAGACTCTTACACCAGTGGGGTGGTTACTAATGTTCTTAGTGTGTGATTGCTTGTCTGTGAAGCTGTTCTTTCAGTCAGCAGCAGTGAAATTCAGCTTCTGCATTCAGCTTCAAAGTTAAATTTGCAATCTGATATGTATGGTTGCAATACCCTTTAGCACAAATTCCTTTTTCCTGTCTTCTAAGGAGGAGAGCTGAACAGAGTTAGTTTATGGCATGTTTTTCTGAGTCTTCAGCTTTATCACTGTGACATCAAGTTCTTCTCTTGTATGAGACATTTGCCAGCAACAAACAGCCAAGTGCTCCCTATGCATGAAGCAGGAAGGACAGTGTTCTTTCCAGCTACAAGCCCAAACGATGCTCATTTATTGATTCTGGGTAGATCTTAAAACATTGACAATTTCAGAGGTAAAAATCAGCATGCAGTCGCTATTATGGAGACAGGTCAATCTGTAGCTGAATTATTTTCTCCTCCACAGAACATATCAATTTCTTGCAGCACAATACCTCCATATGGGATGTGGACTGAGGGCAGCTCAGCTTAACCAGGCTGTCTTTGCTCTGGAAGCAACTGAATGGTGATAGTTCATTTCCAGATGCTCTTGTGGAAACAAAGAATCCTTTCATAACCTGCAGAGCTTTTGCACATATGTCTTCTCCATGTGCCTGACTCTCCTTTAGAGTCAGGATTCTTTAGGTTACCTACAGAGAACTTAAATTTCACTTACTTCTAATTTTAAGGTAGTATTCTGCTGCCAGAGAAGCTCCAGAGGTTAGTAGCAATAGGACAAAAGCTATATGAGACCTTTGCAGCACCTGATTTATAAGAACCTCTCTGCCTTGCAGGAAAGACTTGCATGCCTATCCTTCCTATACTGCTGAGTTACTAATACTAGCCTGACTGGGGAGCAGCAAGTTACCTACCATCAGCCAAATTTGCATCCTGCTGTGTCAGTCAAGTCAGCTGATGCCTTAGGCACTTATCCAGGGCTACGGGCAGAAGCTCCATCTGCCATCTAGAATATTATAATGGGGAAAGAGGGTATCTTATATCCAGATCTTATCAAAGAAAAACCCAGAGCAGAGCAGCATTTTTTACAGGTAGGGTTTTGTTTGGTTAGATATGTTTGTTTATTTCTGCAGCTACAGCAAAAAATCCAGTAGCAATCCTGAGAGGCCTCAAGAAGCAAAGGCACCTTCTCAGCTGAATGCCCCGTTGACACTACAGATATTTAAATCCTCCCTGTTCTGATTAAACTCTTTTCCAGCAAGGTGGCACAGCTTCCACAGGGAGATGCAGCTGCTGATTAAGATACTCTTGCTGGAAATTGAATCCCTGAGAGCAGATGTCCCACTCCTAAGCAAACACCCTGCTTCGGATGGCTCTAGGTGCATGAAAAGGGACAGTGCAAGAACTGCCACCACTGCTCCCAGTATCAACTGCTGGGTTTTGTGATGTACCCTGTCCCTTCAGTCCAGCAGGCTCAGGCAATGCTTACTGGGGCAGCTCAGCCTTTCCCATGGGCAAAAGCATCCTCAGCTCCTGGATTTCACTAAGTTCCAGCCTAGAAAAAGTGCACGATCGCTTAGCCCAGCTGAGAGAGGAGAACCCTGTGGCATGGGGCAACGCCCAGTGTATGTGCAGCTTTTCATGTCAGACAGAGTGGATCCAGGCACCTTCAAGGCAGTGAAAGCCAGGCTGTGAGAGATATTGCTGTAGCTGTAGCTGCAATTTAAATGCTGAAAACTATGTCCATTTTCATTTGGTGGATAAACTCCAAACCCAGTCCCCGTTCCCTTTCAGATAAGCATGCACCAAAGCATTATCTTGCAAGTAGTCAGAATTTTGTGTGAAATACTCCACAAAATTTAAGTGAGTGGCAAACTGCGTGCCTAGGAACCAAAGCGGTGAAAGTGCCCTACAGGCATAGCTTAAAAAGAGCTACCCTCCTCCAGTATTTGCTGAATGCACATAATCAGGTATTCTTCATTTTCTGTTACAAGATTTCCATGGTTTAATTTTCTCTTTGCTGTTGAAACCTATTAAAAGAAAATGATGGAGCAAGCAACTAGAACTTATAGGTGTAATGTTCAGTTGTTTCTATAAACAGAAGAAAATAAAGTCCGATGGATCATGTAATAGAAGAATGAAGAAAACCTGAGCACCGTCTCAAGCAGTGTTTGCTTAATGAATATAAGGCAGCGTTGATGACAATATTTCTTTTTTCTGGTACTTTATAATGTGACGATGACTGCATTATGCACAATATAATTCTGGTGTGGTTTTTTTAATACACTTTTAATGAAGAAATGTAGATCTCAAGGCTCTTAATGAGTGCACTTTTCACTGGTAGATAGAAAAAGGAGGAGGAAATAACTTTGGGGAGAGAAAAAGAGAACATCTTTAATCAGAAAAGGAAGAGCATAAAAGGTACCTTTTATGGAATGGGACATCAGGAGCTTCCATGTCCTTTTCCACCAGCCTCACAGATCTCTGTGTAACCAATATAGTTTCACAAAAAAAGCCCTTTCAGTCCTGAAATCTGGTTTCAAATACTTATTAGTGAGAACCCATTCAGGGGCTGTTGCTTTTCAAAAGGCAGTCTTACAGATCTGTTCAACTTTATTGTCCATTGGTTATATTCCTGAAGACCTAGGGCTCTCGTGTGAATGCATATACCCATGGACATTTACATACATAGGGTAGTTGTTTCTAATTTTATTTGAGTTGATAACAGTGAGAAACCGAAATAAAAATGTTTGCTGGAATTTCTTAATAAGGTTCAAAAGGATTTTAGTTATAAATGGTATTTTGAATGTAAAATGGAAGACCAAAAGTTGCTCTTTTTGAGTAGCTTCTTTGTCATTGCTATGAACTTTACCACAGGGGGTAGATACGCAGAAGTGAAAAATTCATAGTACATTGCCCTCTCTGTTGGAACTATTGTCTTTCATTATATAAATAACTGAAATGAACTGCTGAAAGATTGGGTGGGTAGAGAAGGATATCTTTTTCTTTTAATGTAATCCTTTTTCCTTTAGTTCCTGTTACACATGAAAACTATGTAGGTTAAAATCCTTTCTGAATATTTTCCCAGAAACATCAATGAGAAGTTGCTTTTCAGTGTCTTGGTCACCCCAGCTATGGAATAAAGAAGTTTGCTGCAATTCATACTCTGTAATGTCTTATGCTAATTAATCCCAACCCCAAACAAAGCTAAGGGGAGAGAGAGAGCAGCAGTGTATTAAAATAATAAAATGAATATTTAAGCAAATAGAAAAGAGTATTCCTCAGTGGCTGGCAGGGTTAGCATCCAGCTCATTTTTTCTTCTCCGTGTGTCCCTTTTTGCTTCCCTATTTTATCCATCTTCTCATTTCTTCCAGAAATTCTGGCCTGAAGAGCAAAGCACAAACACAACTGTGTACATGAGGTAAACCTCACATTCCTATGGGGATGCTTCCCTATGCAGTGGTACATGATGATATATGCCTATCTCAGTCAGGAACTTCTAGCCAGAAGGATGTTTTGATACAAATAAATGTGTGTTATGATCAACCCCAACTATATCTGTAAGTCTTCTCTGGGAAGTAAAAATGAAATGTCTGTATTTACTGCTTTTTCTCTTTTATAGACCCAAGTGACTCTGCAGGTGAAATCACAAAATTTCACACATGAGTGGACAGTACAAGCCTAGGAAATCAAGCTAGTGTTCCCAGACCTCAGGGGGAATCCTCAACACCCTGTCTTTAGGGTATAATTCCATTCTGATCTCCTTCTTTCCTCCACCTATACAGGGATTTAAGAGTGTTTAGGTAGCTTACAAACACTCATGGAATGAAATATAATTATAAAAGCTTTCTACATTGTTATAGGTTTTTATTATTGCAAACCTATCCAAGGCACTGTATCTGCAACCTTGTGTAGTATATCTCTTCTGGACAAAGAAGTGATGACAACCTGTGTGCATGAAGGACCACCTGTTTTAAAGATGGAGGAAGCCTAGGTACATAAATTTTAAATAATTCATAACAGAAGTGTCTAACAGATTGAATTCTGATTGCTTCCTTTTGAATAAGACAATCCAAGGAAAAAAATCTAGTCATTCTTGACATTGTGTAGCCAGGATACACTCCAACAAGAACATTCCTACCCTGAAGAACTGAATGCAGAAACAATGTCCTTGGCCTGTGCTCATGTGGCACATAGAGCATGGGGGCTCAATTGCAGCTGCTGACACTGCAGCGTAGCACTTAAACACTAATTGGAGCAGTTCTCTTTTGCATAGCCTTTCTCAGTCCTGAAGTGCCACCCCCATTATAATGGATGGAAATACAAACTAAGGCTGAATTCTGTGGACAGAAGAGATTTTTGTGTTGCAATTTCTAGGAACGCAGCACACCCTGCTTCTCCTATCTTGCAAATGACAGACAAGACATTTTCTAACATAATGGACTTAAAATGTCAGGTGTAATCAAGGGTGAGACTGTGAATGCAAATGAACTGTTTTAATAAGTGCAATCTAAATACCGAAACCAAATTACAGCTTCCCTGCCATTGCAGGTCTGCCACGTGAGGTGAAAGGAGCACAGAATCCTGGGAGCACAGAATCCTGGGACATGAGCAGAGGATCTGCATCTTCTCACTGCAGTTGGGGCACAGGAATCCCTTGAAGCCTGGGAGGGCAAAGGGGTGCCATTAGGTATGGCTAATGAAGTAACTTGGGAAAGCTGGGATAAAAGTTTAGGGCAGTTGGGAAGGGGAAGGGGAACTTCCTGCGGTTTTCTTTAGTTAGTGCTTTTGTCTTCTATCTGAAGGACAAATAGGTGGTCCCAGATCCTGCAAGAGAAGGCCTGCTACAGAAGCAAGCTGTCTGGTCCTTCTGTATGATACGTCCCAGCTACTCCTTAACACCTGTGTGTTTCTTTTGGGCATCACTGAATTACAGAAGCTGTGATTTGGAGAACTGCCTTCTCCTCTACTACCAATTTCAAATTACTAACACTTTATTTTGCTTTAGAAAGACAATCTTTCATAAAAGCAGAGGTGAAGGATGTTTAAATTATTCAACCATTTTATGCAAATAGTAGCTCATTTTTGCAATGCCCTGGAAAGGTAAGTAATTATATGTTATCCTTTCTGACAGGCAGAGGCATTCAGTTTAAATCATTGGCTGCAGACCAGAGGCGATCTTTGAACTAAATTTTCCTGGGCTGAGGTGAAATTTTGAAAAAACCTCTAGTTTTATCAGAGTGTGGGTTTTCATTTTCCAATTTTATCTCATCAAGAAACCAGGCTTGGAAGAATATCCCCTGGCTGAGTTGCCAGAATATGTTCATAAATGATTCACTTGAACCTTTCACAGTCAAAAATGACACTGAGACTACCATGGAAATAAATTTTTGAGGGTATATGAGTCACCTGGGCTTCATCGCAAGTAACGACAAAAGCTGATTCTGTTACTCACACAAGTTTTATCCTCACTGCCTAAAATGCTTTTGCTATGTAGTGATCTGACTGGATTGCTACAGCTACATTTACAGTTTAGGGTCTTGTCATAGATGAGGGAGTGTGGTTTTGTTGAGTTAGAACTGTATAAACCTGAAGCAAACAGCAACTATGTTAGGTGTAGGCCCTCAGTAATCCAAAATCGGCTCGTGGTCTGAAACAGGTTTTGTATCTTTTCCAAAATCTGCCACCTACAACAGCTCAATTATCTTGCGAATGACTCACGGAGTTCTTGTGGCAGAGAGCTCCTGTCCTAATTAAGGGAACAACAACCTAAGCTCTTTCCTTGCATAGCTTTCCTGTTCCCTTTTACCTTCTCTCCACCATTCTTTAACTGACTTCCCTTTGACCTGTCCCCAGCTGTTTGTGCCTGTGCTTACCTTCCTCAGTCATCACATTTGCATGTTCACCATCTCTCTGAACCCCTTCTGCATGACTTTAGGGGACCAGGAGGGTGCACAGAGCCCCAGGGACAGCAGCATGTGGGTTACACAGCAGAAGTGCTATGAAAAAAGCACCATTTCTTCTCCATCATGACAACTTGCAAAACTGCTGATCTTTAGGCCATGGGTGGGCTCTTGCTGGAGATGTCAACTTGTACTTATCGGTAAAAAGCCACAAGCCATGTTTTTTGATCTCTGAGTACTCTGGGATAGCCACCTTCATCCCTGTGCACATCCTACTCTGACGCTTAATTACCACTACAGGCATCCTCTTTAGTTTCCAAACAAAATAATAGTCATGAAGAAAATATGGGAACTTCCATAATTTGTTCTTCATTGCACAAAATTTGGGTGCTGAAAAGTACTCCTCACAAGAACTCCAGCACTATAGAAGTCTTGAATAATTCTGAAACAACTTTTTATGTTTCTTGACAGAAATTACAGTTTTTACGTGTTTTGAATGCTCATTTAAAAAAAAAAAAAAAAAAAAGGTATTCCCTAATGAAGCCATGTACAGACTGGCAGCAAATCTTTGCCTCAAATGTCCTATAAAAGATCTATTTATCCTGATTCTTTTAGAGATGGAGAATATGAGGCACAGCCGGATGAAGCTATTTGATGAAAGTCACTCGAAATCTGCTATGACAAATGAGAACTTAACTGTGAACTGTGATATCCTTCTGTTATTTTGATACGCTGTTCATTAAGTCACTTGGTAGTTATGCTATAGTTCTGTTTGCTTATTTTAAATACGGTGTTTATAAAGCAGAAATTAACTTTTCTAATAATGCATGCATGCATGTACAAGTAGGCATGACGTGTATCTCCTTAAACTTTACTTCCATGTTAATACACATAGAAAACTGCCATCAGCTATCGGGCATGGAACTGTGATTTTTTGCTACAGTGGGGGTAGGGTTTATTTTCACAACAGTGTACAGTGAGATGTTCTTGCTTTAGCCTCCTTCATCCTAGATCTCTAAAATGGATGATGGAGACTTCCATTCCTGTACAGCAAGGCTTTTGCCACTATTCTAAAAATGCAAACACAAATGGTGTTTCAGATGGCAGTCTTATGAAACACATCTAAGCCTTCCATTTCTACTCTTTTTCTAATTTCCCATTGTCAAAATAGGATTCAAGATTTGCCTGTCAATACAGTTAAATATTACTTTTCAAATTCAACAGATCATGGGCATCATTATAATAATTCAGGGCTTTAGAAGCATATTGAAGAAAGGACCTTGAGAGAGGCACCATATAGGATAAATGAACTCATTTATCTGGTTTTGCTGCAACCACCTCAACACATTAGCTGATTTAATAAACACTCTTTGCTCCTGCTGGCTGGAGTCAGTGTTCACCACAGGTGCTATTTACCTCTGAAACGCATGATGATTACCAATCGCTCTCAGGCAGAAGCACATTTTTCAATAATTGATCAGTGTTTGAACACATCAGCAACTCATTCCATACTTAAGTCTGGTAATGCTAACCCTGAAAACAAAGGTTCAGTTCATAGGTTCAGAGGGCTTTGCTTACACAAGTAAGAGCACATCAACATATGCATCACTACCACTTTAGACAAGGGCTTATTACCTCCTGGAAGGTGTTTGTCCCCACTACTGAATGTTCTTTCCAATAACGTGTTTACCCATCTTGTCTTCAAATGCATTCTCTTCCATGTGTTGCCAACACCTGAGCATCCCTGTCAGTAAGCGTTTTCTACAAGAGTTCTCTCTGGACATATGTCCCAGGGCCACATGTGGTACTGGGAACATCAGATGTGGGAGAGGATTACAGAGTCCTGATTCTCATTGTCGGCAACTTTCATCCTGGCCAGAAGATAAATGGAAAGCAGTACACAAAATTGCTATGAGTAATGAGGAGCAGTGAAAAGTAAGATATCTGAAGTACTATGAAGGGTATAAACCCCCATTTCCAGTATGTTTATAAAAGATAGTTATGCTGATTAGCTTTGACAAGTCCAACCTTGTGCAGGGTTATACTAGCAGAATGTGGTATTCTTGTGGCTTTAGTCATTCACACAGATTTAACTTAGCTCAGGTGAGAAAAATAGGAAGCTTTGCTTTGTTTAGAAAAAGTTGGGAGTCTGAAACTTTCCATTTTGAACAGAGAGAAAAGAAAACCAGCTTGCTTAGAAAAGAGAATATAGAAAAGAGAGCACAAGAATTCTGCACCAGAGTACAAGCAAAACCTGCAAATTACTCTGTGGATAGAAATCAGCTGAATGTGATGGTCGAAGGAATAAGTCATCCTGTGCTTATCATGACTAAAGCAGCTTCTTGGACAAACAGATCTATAAAGAAATATCTTTCTCTCCCCAAAGAAACTACCATGTTTGATATACTTAGCCAAAAAAATTACCAACCTAAAAGGAGAGGTAAGAATTTCAGTTTGTGTTTCATGCATCTCAGGAAAAGGCTTTAATAATCGAGTACCAATCGGTATGAATCTCAGTCTCCTCGAATCAGTTCTGGGCTTAGTAAGTTTTCTGGATCAATATACCAAGTTCATTGAACCTTTCCATGGAAAATTCTGCTTTACCCAACTGACATTTTCTCTTGGGAAAGACAAAATAACTCCATACCAGTGTCACTTCATATATTCTGTATTAAAATGCTATCTACTTTAGCAGCTTATTTTAGGAGAGATATTTGGGTAGACCACAGTATTTTTTTTTCCAATTGCTTTTTCTGATTCTGCTTAGATGCTATACACAAGGGGTGGCTGAGAAATTCCTTTTGCTCTATTTCTTCTCTGGAGAGGTTTTTTCCCACTCTCAACTGCTGCTGAATGAAGATGAGATCCAAAGCCTAGAAAAAACTGAATTTGTGTCTCTAAACCAGAAAGATTATCTATGAAAAGAACCCAGCCCAAAACATCAGAAAATCTCTCTGACTTAGCATGGAATTGGAAAACAACAAGCAGGAACAGATAGTGTCATCACTCTGTCATGAGGCACCCTACTATTACATGAGATCTGATTTAGATTGGTTTTGTAGTATCTACTAAACACTACACAGGATGCTTTCTAACATGCAAACAAAAGTAAGACCTACATAAACGTGATGGTGGTCTTGAGATGGCATTCATCAGCAAGATGTAGGAGGTCCAAAAAGATTACTTCCACATGCCACTACAAATACAAAGTTTCCCCCCCATTTATGTTCCTAATTGTTGTGCCCAGAAGAAGGCCCCAAGATCTGACAGAAGAGATTAATGGGGGTAATAGCTGGTGGGTACGCGTTATAAGAAATGTGAGAAAGAAGAGAGGAAAATAACTGTGAAAAACAGTAGAACTGTTTGAGCAAGTAGCCCAGGAAGAAAAGTAGAAATAATAAAGAACTGAAGAAATGCAGAGACGTAGGCTTTGGAGTAAGCTCTAAACCCCTCTTTGTCTAAAGCAGATAGAGTGCTCAAAGAGGGTATTTCAAAATATCTCTGCAAGCTCTTGGTTCAAATCTCAGGAGCAGAAGGAAGGCATTTATACACATATAAAATGGATGTAGGTGAAGTGAATGAAGTGAATAAGAAACAGCCATTTGGCCATGCTATGGTGAGGGACTGCTGCACAAAAATAAATTAAAATAGACTGTTCACCACCTATGCAAGAATAGCAGTCAGGACTGCTTCTCACATAGAAGTCAAGGCTCAGATGCTACAACTCCGCAGCTGTGGCAAATGATGCAGAATTAGAATGTGTTTGTAGAAAAACTACTAACAATTACCAACTGTTTCAAAGCTTTCTCTCTCCACTTTTTCATGAATGTTTCTTAATTAGACTACATTTCATATGTGGTTGCTATTTAATAAGAACCTTTAAAAGAAAACAGGCTAAATTGAAAAAGATTGTAAAAAATTGCATAATTTCTTTGGTTTTAATCCTTTGTGTTAAACAAACTGATGTTTTCCCAATTTTCGTAACTTATTTCAGGAAAGTTAGTTGTCTTAGAATGAGTATCTGCAGACAAACAAAAAGACAGTTAGGTAATAGACAGGGTATATTAGTGCAGGAAACTAAGCAAATCCTATTGGTAACTAGAGTTCATTGCATAGCTGTAAGTATTTATGACTTGCCCCTTTGAGCACACTTTCCAAATAATGCAAATGCAGAGCTACCTTCTAACCTAGTATTTCCCAGAGCACATCTTTATGAAAAAAAAAAAAAAAAGGTGTTTACAATGCTCTTGCTGCCCATATATAAATTATTTAAGCTTGTTTAAGCAGGTGTGGATTCGACTTTTACTGACTAAAGTTCACAGAGCAGTGAAAAGAAGCTTTTTCCCCTGCAGATACTTTGATCAAAGGAAGCCCACAAGATATAATGCTGAGGGGCACAGAAGAGGGACAGGTTCTGTCACAGGAATACTTCCTAAGTCAAGTGGATTTACAAGAATTAGAGGGAGAGGAAAAGGAAATTAATGGTGAGGCTCATGGCAGGAGTTAATTTCCACTGCCAGTGTAAGAAGTGGCAGGGAAGAGCAGGACATCCATGAGGAGTTAGAAAGGCCTTGAACAAACATGGCAAACTAGCAAGGTAGAGGAGAAGATAAGGACAGAAACCTAATTGAATGCTTTGAAGTTATATTGAATGTTAGATAGAAAAAGGGAAACTGGTTTGTGGGCCTAAAATTACCTACAAAGTAAAATGGAAAAGTCAGCAACAGAAAAGGAAAGAAATCTTTGATGCAGCTCAAATGTCTGAGAGATAAAGAAGGGAAGGCAGTAGAAAAAAACTGCAGGTTACAAATATGCATATTCACCCATGTTTTTTTGGGTATATGCTTTTCTTTCTTCTTCCTGAATAATCTAGGTGGGGAAGGCTGTCACAACTTCACAGTTCAATGTTTCTGGACTCCATCTGGCTTGGCCAGAAACTCCAGGGTCCTCCACATTCCTGATTCTGCTGAGAGACCAGTTGGAGGCACCACATGGGAAGTTGATGCTGACACTCCTGCTGCCAAAAGCTTACCAAATAAACCTTACAGTGACTTGCATGGCTACTGTACAGCTGCGTAGTAGATACCAAAACCAGAGCTGGACACCAGCACACAGCAGCTCCACAGCACGTGAGCTGTATTACACAGATCCTAAGAGTAGTTGAGGTGGAAACTGGGACTGCTTTGATCACAAGTAAAGCAGTAGAAAAGGAGGAAGCAGGTAGTACCTCGTCCATATTTGTAGCACTCTGACATTTCTACTCTTATAATATTTGGGGTGAAATCTGAAGAGCATCACAGAGTGTCTGCCCCAAGTGGTGAGGCACAATAATTAGGATTCTTTGCAGAGCTCAAGATTTTGGCTTGTTAACTTGGTTTGTAGGGGCAGGCAGCTGAGAGTAAGAGAAATTATGATGATAAAAGACAGGAAGGGGAAAAGACACGATATGTCACTTTTCAGGGGGATTGTTAGTCATAAGGTACGACAAATGGTATCTGTCAACTTGATGCATTTCTATGCTTTCCTATATATATATACACACACACACACACACGTATACATAGATACATAGGTAACCTCTTGAACTCTTAGTTACAATTCAGCAGTTTGTTAGAAAGTTTATTCCCTGGTACTTTGCATGTTTTATTCCCAAGACAAGAGAAAAGAGGTGGAAATAAAACTGTTCTCAATACAAATCAGATCAGCCCCTTCAGTTTCTTTGTTATGATAATTGGTAATTACAGGGGGAAAGAAAAAAAATCTCCATTTAAGATGAAGATTGCTTCAAGTGCCTTCCCTACACATGATCTATCACAGCCCACCTATGGATGACACCTGTACTGGAGGTTAGACCGGGTCACGTGAACTCTCTGAGCAGCCACCAGCCACTGGTCTCTACTCCCCTGTTTCTCAGCACCTGGGAAGCAACTATGGATATTTGAAATGAGATCCAACATGAGGTGACTCTTTGACGTACTACATTTCCCTCCCTGTTTAGCCCAGTGTACTGAAAATTACGTCGTGTTAGTAAAGCCATGAGGAAAGCTTTGGGCCAAAATCAGAAGCTTAAAGAGAGTTGCCCACATTCTGGGAAGAGTCACTTCCTGAACATCCTCTGATGGAGCCAGACAGATCCTTGCTCCTCTGAGTATGACTGTGGCTACAGACAGCTGGTGCAGGGGCACTACCCCCATGAACAGGACCTTCACAGCAAAAACCTACCCAGCTTCATACCCCTCTGTTGCACTTCAGCAGGGTGCCTCCTGACTGACAATGGATGATCTCTATCTTCCAAAGTCAGCTTCTCTACATGTCACAGATTCACAGAATAATCTGAATTGGAAGGGACCCATTGGTCCAATTGGAAGGATCATAGAGTCCAGCTCTTAGGTGAATGGCCCATACAGGGATCAAACTCGTGACCTTGGCATTATTAGCATCCCGAAAAGGTATTCAGTTTCCAGTTGGAGACCCGACTCATTTCTGATCAATATTAGGTTTTGGCACTTGCACCAAATTCAGAGTGGAATTTCATAATCAGTGTCTGTTTTCATCCCAGCTTGAACTCTTGGTCAGAATTAAAGCGTTCACTGTGGGCTTCCCATCACAGGTCTTGACAAGACCTCAGCCCGCAGGTGAGTTTTCCTGGTGGTCTATGGTAGATAAGCTTTGCTCCCAGCAGTATAGAGAAACTGCTCTGACCAGTACCCAGGGAGTTCCAGTGGCAGTGGGAAGGGCAATGGGAAATGGCTTTTGTCTGACAAAGGGCTGTTGGACCAATTTCCCCAGCCACTTGATTAGACATGGCCTTCCTGGCCATGTCTCCTTGCCTACACACGTTCACACATGTATGTCTGCACACACACACACACACACACACACACACGTGCAAGAGCAGGCCTTTCCACGTTCAGATTAGAGTTCTGCTATTCAAAACTTGCATTTATTAATTTTTTTTTCCTGAAGCAAACAAGTGACATCCAGGATGGGGAGAATAGATTTGGCTAAATTAGATGCAATATCAGGGACTTTTCAGAGCAGAACTAAACATTTTTTGAATGGTCCTGGAAAAGGCAAAAATATTCATGTTCCAGAAAAGTATTTTTTAACGCTGCTGAAAAGAGTTGCAATTTTGTTCAAGGGTAGGTTTGTCTCTTTGTTTCCTTCTGAATGCTTCTGGAATCTTCCTTTCTAGTCTTGACAAGATGCATATGCTTATATATGCCCATTTCATATTGTTGTGCTCTTGTGGTTTTTTCTGAACTATTGTAAATGAAAAGGAAACAAACTAAAACCCACTGATGTGAAAGAAATTTCCATCTGAATCTGGGTGCTTGGCAGTGTGTATAGGTGTGTTAAAATAAATATGCAGCCTCTCAGAAAATGTAAAACTGGCATTCATGCACAGTCTATGGTATGGTGCAAACAAATCTGCCAACAAGTGAAGAATTTTGGTGACTACTGAACCTCAAACAAATATATTCAACTATTAACCAGGAGATGTGTGAACTCAGAGGTAGTCACAGATTCTACAATACCATTTTATAGGACATTGTATTTATCCATAACACCTTTAAATGCAAAGGTAGAAGACTGTATATATTCAGGGAAAAATACCTAGCACTCATGCCACACCAACAGAAGATACTGTTTGGAACAAAGCAAAACCAGGGTCAAACTTTACTTTCATTAAGAAATTGAGAAGTATTATACATAGATAATGAGAGAAAAGCTGACAAAATCTGTCATTATCTGGGCTTTCTGGCATGCAGCAAACACTTCTTTGTAATTTATTGGTAATTTCTCAGTTTTAATGCAGTTAAATTGGAATTGCATTGGTATTATCAGTAACAATTTTCAATCTGGTTTGCTTTATGAGACTTTTAAAGAGTTGTTTCAGTGTTCCTATTAATTTTTTCCTTTATCGTATAACCAGTTACAGGATTGCCCTCTCTCGCTATAGATTTTGTATATGCTGTGTTTGTATAATTCGTTGCATCAGAACGGAAGTCATGATTTGTGGTAAATGAACTCATATGGGAACATCTCAGAGCATACACTGCCTGTGGAAATATACCTACTGCATTAAAAATAATGTTTACCTCACAGAACCACAGCGGTTTTAAACTCTGAGTCACATGTTCCCCGTTTTTTTAACTTTTGGCCACTGGGGCCCCAGATTAGAACAACAACCACCAGCATCCTGTATACCAGAGAGCTGACTCCCTTGCCAAGGCTTCTGCTGGAGCCAAAGCACCCACTGTGGATGGGGAGCTTACAAGAAGGATGTCAGTATTTTCCATAGAAATAAACCTTAGGTCTTTCAGTTGCACTTAGGAAATAAGGAGGGGCCTGCAAGAAATCTTCAACCAGGAGCTTTCCTTGGGAGCCTGATTTTCCTATCTGTGTCTCCTTACTCTGCCCAGAGTTGTACCTGATATCCCACCATTCCTTTATTGGTATGAAATACCAAGAGCTCAGCCTGCTTTGAAGGGGTAAATATCATCTCATCTCTTAGGGGTCCTGTTGGGAAATACCATTGCCTTCTAATAGTGCTAGGCAAGCACCTTCACCTCAGCTCAGTAATGCAGAAGCGTAAGTGCTGCTGCCTTGTCTCCTTCTACCAGTATTTTCTGAGTTCTTCTCCAGGTGCCTTGTTCACCCAAACAGCACTACAAAAATATGAAGCTGTTATTACCTCCCAAACAACCATCACCTCTTCTTGCTTTAGCTGGCCAGGCTGAAAGCCCTCAACCACTCAGTCACTTTTTTAGGAGATGTTACTCATCTTTGCCAGGGCAGCACTCTGACAGAAGAGGGAAGTCAGCTCCAGGAAAGCCATTTCATCCACCCCATTTTAGCTGCTGCTGGTAGGACTGAAGGTTCTTCTCTGCCTAGGTTGCTTCAAAACTCACCAGTGCAGGGTGGCAGAGTGCAGCACTGACTCTTTAAAAATGTGAAAAATGTCCAGTGGGTTTCTGCAATAGTTTATGCCCTTTTCCTCAGTGGGTTTATATTCCTCCTGAGTGTTTGGGTTTATACTCCTTCTCAGTGTTTCCTGATGCACAGCTGCCTCCCCATCCCATAGTAAGCCCAGCATAACCTGTTCCAGTCAGATGGCTCTCCCACACCATTAGTGAACAGAGCAGGGCCATTCATAGGAGTGCAGCCATAGTTGTCCCCACATTAAATGTGATGGCATTTAACATGAGATTTCAAGTGTCACAATTGACTTTTACTTTCATTTGCAGCTCTACAGTGTTACTGCTTGCCTAAACTGTCCCACATGTGTTCAAGTCACAAACTGAGCATCATTTCGAGAGTCTGAACACATTGCCCATTGGTACCTGGCAAACTGGTTGGAGAGACAGTGTTACTGTGACCTGCCTGCAGAGGTCCAGTACTCTGCCTGGTCTGATCAGCTTACAGGAATGCAGGCAGCAGCTCTGATGTTAGCAAGACAGGTCAGATGCACAGCATGTGCCCTGTGCTGCCTACATCTGCAGATGGGCTACAACAGTTGAAATGTGTTTAGGCCACAGCTCATGTGATGTGTGTCCTCATGCTGCTCTCCAAGAATTCCCCTCTGGCCTTATGGCAATCCCATTTCAGCACCCTTGCTCCCTAGAGTTGCTTGTTTCAACACACGGGCCTCGATCCCTGTGGGCTTTGGCCATGTTATCTGTGCAAAGGTTTATGATGTTTTTAAGGTACAAACAAATACCATGCATTAAATCATTGCTCTTGTATAAACTCATTTAGTGCAAAATCACATTCACACTTCATTTGCCAGATCCCATAGCCCCAGAGAAATCAGGATCATTTGTTCCTAACCACACGAATATAACCGAGAACAGTAATGAACAGCTGTGATTTAAAATCTAGGTGTATTTTAAAGCCAGTTTACAGGTCAATAAATACAGGTATATTCATTATAGTTGCATCCAGAGGCTACACAGAGGGAGATGAGCGGAGGTTTGCAGACCATAAAGCTTTCTAACATTATTCAAGAAGGATAATGCTAAAATTGATGCTTCTAGCCATCACTAAGGTATGTAATGAATGACAGAGGAAAGCCACTGCCTTTGTTCAGAGACAACTTGCATATTCCAAGTGGCTTCTGAAGAGCTGGAAGTCAAACAATTCATGCCAATGAGAGCAGAGTCAATTTTGTTTAGCTCAGGACACTAGCGGTATAGGTGAACAATGCAATAGCAGAGTTTGCTGGGAACCTGAATGTCTTTTACAAGGACAATCCAGCCATTTTAGTCAAGGTGAAAATTATTTCTAAATTAGAATCAGGAGACAAAAAAAATTAAGATTTTATATTACCTAAAATTGCTGGGAAGTGTTGACTTGGTACTTAATAATTTTCTCACACGAGTCGTGTTTGAGAATTTCATTTCAACATGATAAAGAAATTTTTCTTTCTTTACATTTGTGATTAGTTTCATTTACAGCTATGGCATATGAAATGTAATGTATCTTCCCACAAATCATTCAGTGAGAATCTCTTCTGCCTCAACTTTTTGACTTGTTGCAAACAGTATCTACTTAAGAAATCATCACATTCCCAAAGGCTGTATAACAAAACTTACACTTAAGGCTTTCTGTGTAGTTTATGGTCAGAAAGGAATGCTGCACTTGCTAGATTGCAGTTTGGAGGGTCAGATTATTTCTCTGTTTGAGCACATCTTGAGAGAGGTAGGAAAGACTTATTGGAATACTCACTGTCCTCTTCAGTTTTCAGCATTATTAATTTGCAGCTTCCTTGGTCCCTCTTGCTTCCATATTTTTTCTTTAATGAGCACTGGGAGAACTGGTCTGTTATAAAATACCAGCAAAATACAGATGAAAGTATACCAATATGAATAGGTTTTAGCAAGACAGCAAGAAAAGCTCAAGTTCTACTCCCACTCTTCCTGTACCTTAAAATCACAAGAAATTTGACAGCACTGTCATTGGGACTAAAAAGTGACTTTGCTTCTGTGAGATGGATGAGACCAGGCTGTACAAAGGACTGGCATGTCACAGGACATAAAAAATGGCCAAACAGACCAATAAAAGCATTCCTACCATATAGCTTACAAAATCTGGGTCTCTCCTGCAAGGGTAGCACTGCTGAGATGCATCACAAAACTGTGCAGATTTTGCTGTATTTCCCATTCAATTGATTTAAAGTGTCTCACAATGTGTAATAATTTATCACAACACGTAATAGTACACTATTTTATAAAAATAATTTTAAAATTTATATTTCTTTATACAAATAGATACAAATATATTTGTGTCTGTGTTTATATGAAAAAATTTAGAACAGTGTGGACAATAATTTGTTGTATTTTTACCTTTCATCCTTTTAATTGTAGATTCATGCACCTGTTGGGATTTCTTTGAGTTTACCTTGAGTTAGTTGCCTAACATGGGGGTGAGCTGCCATTTGAGATGCTCTGTGCTCTCCCTCCTGGATCTGCCAGTGCTGTGCAGACTGCTCTGCAAACTGAGTGTGCCCAAAATGGCACTACACACCTAAACAGCTGAATCCCAATTTGCAACCCTTTCCCTTTCACTAAGGGAAATAATGGAGGCAGAGAAGCATGAGATGCTGACATGGAAATTCTTGTTTCTAACTGCTGCTGCCCACACTGCTGCTCTTGCAGCCTGGCAGCTTCTTTTTAAGAGCTGCTGCAGGATGGATTTGCTTTTTCCCTCCAGTTATACTGCTCCTGCTTGCCTGGCAGGAGCTGTAGCCCTTCTGTTTCCTAACTGATCGTGCTTGTGTGGGGTTGGATTAAGTGAGGCTCCCTGTGGAATAGCTTCTATGTGTTCTTGGTTCCCTTCCCAGCCTGATTTCTCTCCGTGCTACAGACACTGAGATCCAGGTGCTGAGGGGTGGGATTATGTGCAATCCAGCAGAACAGGATTTAGGATGTTTAACAGAAGCAAAGAGCCTCATCTCTAGAGCTCACCAGCTACAGCGTGCTGCCAGGGCCAGAAATGGTGCTCTGGGCCCACTGTTCAGGATGACTCCCCAGTCCTAACACATATCCTACACCTTGCTTTTTCTACTTTTCTCTTTCTCTTCCCAGTTGCTACTCAGGATGAAGCTGCATTTTATTCACTTAATTTGAGAAAGCCTAATACTTTGAAAACACTTGTGAGCCAGAATCACGCACCCCTTTCTGTTTACTTAATAGGAAGTAGTTAGCACTGGCTGAAGCAGAAAGGACCTCCCAAATATTTTGGGGACAGAAATGGATGTGTATGAGTCATAGAACTTGTAAAACTGTATATAACCCCTGCTCCCCCTTGTCCCATTTCCTGAGTCCAGTGATGAGGAATCCCAGTGATGCCGGTGCTCCTTTCCAAACAGGAAAATGCATCTTAGCCTCCTCAGATGGGGATTATTTTGTACTCCAAAACACGAAACCTTAATTCCTCCTACAACCACATTTCATTTCTGTGAACAGTTGAGCATTCTTCAACATTTTTTGAACCTGGAAAAAAAGGAGAATTATTAGAAGTAAAATATGTTATTAAATGGGAGCTGACATGTGTCAGGCTTATTGATGGGAACTTGCATAAAATGTGATATTACTTCATTCCTACCTTAATTGAAGATATTTTCAGCCTAAGTGATGTGTAACTGCTCAGTGATTTAGCTCTCTTTTATGAATAATTATATTACATGTATTCTCTCTGGGTATTTCCATTGATACATAGGATAATTCTCTCTCAGAATAGCCTGTAAAGGGGTCAGGCAGACCTCACTTTATTGAATCCCTTTGAAAATAGATATTTTGCCTTCTTAAAGTCAATGGTTGAATTAATAAACACAATTAGAAACCTTTCAAATGAGAGGAATATTCCCTCTGCTTATGATCTAATTCCCTGGACACCCACTTACTAAAGATTTGACAGGAGTAACATGAAGCTACAGCATTCACTATGTGGTTCATTTTTTATCAAACAAGACAGAAAGAATGAAGCCTTGTCTGTGTTTGAAAGCTATATCATGTTTCTGCCATTTCTTTAGGCATCTTACAAAAGCCTCTCAGTTCTCCTTTTCTCATCTTCTTCAGGCTATTGTATTAGCAATTTCTTTTCAGTGATTAACAAAATGATGCTGATTTTTGCATGAAGCATAGGAAGAGCCTCATTCTTACCAATGTACTCATGAAATAACCAATTTCAAACTGTGATGGAAACAGAAATAATTATAAACACTTCAGAAAAGAGAGAAATCTTCAAGACCTATATTTAATATTAAACACCACATAGAAAATTTCCCAGGCAATAGGCCAAGCTGAGATTAACTGGATTTTCTTTAAGAGGTGTTTGTAATGTAAATTTAAAACCAAACAGTAAAAAACACTTTGACAAACCTTTATATCTTAGCCACAATCTGCATCTAGACCAAATAAAATAATAGACAGGAAAGCTGCCAGCATCCAAGCCAGGAGTATGCAAATACCTTATTCTGCAGCTCACTGATAGCAGCTGGAGAGCTGAATCTAACAGCACCACTTCAAAGCTTTCCTAGGAAATAATTGAACACTTAATGATTTTAAAGTTCTGTGATAGCTCTAATGCCAAGTTGTTGTTTAAATTAATTTATTTAACTAATGATTAACCCATGTGGCTGGAAGATGCTTACCTGTGCCTGTATATTTGTGTCTCTGTTACAGTGATGACTGGAACAAGAAAAGCAGTAGGGCATGGGTCTTGTCCCAGGACACCAGGGCAAGCTGGGTAGGCAGTTGACTCTGGATGAGGTGAAAAGTCCACCTTTTAGACCACAGATTTACTTTGATATCATTTATTTGCTGCCAACTGGGTGTGTTTCCAGGGCAAACTCAGGACGGCGTCTTTCTTCAAAATGCAACAGAAGACTCAGACTTGCCTACAATGAAGAAGAAATGGCTTCTGCTTATGGCATGAGTGTTGGTGTTTCGTTGCCAGCTAATCTGGTTTCTGCCAGTTTGAGGTAGAGAAGAGAGGAAGGTCAGCCAGCAATGCTAGGATGGGAGAAGTACAGGAATACTGTTGCTAAGGTGTGGGGCAGAAGAAGCTGCCTGCAGAGCTGGCACTGGTGGCGAGCGTCCTGGGATGGAGTGTCTCTGCACTGTTTTGATGCTGTTTCCCTTTCCAGGGAAATTATACTATTGTTTTCCTTTTCCCATCCTCTGTCTCTGGTTATTTAGATGAAAAACTCTGCAGCACATGGGCCGTGCCTCTGCAGGTGAACCCAGCAGGCCGAGCACGGCTTTGGTCTGAAGTCAGCTGGTACCTGTTTGAAGTGAGAAATAGTAATTTGAGGAAGGAGATAAGATGGTAAGAGAAAGCAATCAATTCCAACTCTAGTCCCACAGTGCAGAAATTCCCATTTAAAACTGCAGTTGTGTTTTCTCAGGGTACCGATGCAGCCAGTGAGGAGATAAAAAAATTATGAGGATTCTTGATGGAGAAGTGAGGGAAATGTGACAAAAGCCCTCACACTCATAAAAGGTGGGAGAAAGATGCATAGGAAATAATAATTTCTAATTTCTCAGAGTTCTAAGGGGCATCTCTTGAAATGAGGAGGCAACCCACTTAACACAAAAAGCAACGCTGTTCCACACCACTTGTAATTGAAATGTGGCCTTCATCGCCATGGTATGTTGCACCTCCGTTACATGAGGTGCATGTAATGCCATGTGCTCCCCTTGTTTCTTCTCACTTCCAGTGTCCCAAGGGAACTTCATTTGCACCACCTTTAAGTATCTGCACTACATTTGGCATGACTTGCCATCTTTGCTCATTGTCTCTTCAGGCCCCAGTACTCTCTGTAATTTTGTCAGCCCTTCTATGGTTCAAGCTTGAAGTATGCTGAAGGGTTACTGCAAAGTTGATCATAGGGCCAAGGGCAAAATAGAACTTGTGGATAAATAGGAATTTTCAGCCGTTGGGTCTCTGAATTAAAATACATGTCCTCAAAAGGTTGTAAGTTATGTCGGTGAAAAAATTCTCCACAAAAGCAATGTATAGAAAAATGTTTGAGAGCCTTAAAGCATGAAAAGGTGAAAGAGAAACTCCAACCAGCCTGGTCTTGTAGAGGGTTTAATCCTTCTTTATAAATTAGCCTCTTTGTACCTATGAAACATGTTTGATCAGACTCCAAATCATGAGAGTGATTTGTGCCAAGTGGGAAGCTGAAGAGCAGAGGAATGTCAGATATTTAAATATTTTAGCAGCCCTTCATCTGGGTTAATATTCAATTAGCAGCAAATATACCTTTCTGCTAAGGAGTCTACAACTACTGCTCACCATGCTGAGGTAGGGGTTGCCTTGCACAAAGGTAGTACGGAAGACAAGAGCTGAGGAAAATATTGATGCCATTCATTTCTTCTTTCCTCCCGGTGCACTGAATGCATCCATACTGATCTGTGTTTGCATTCTCTGTGCCTTAATTTGCCAGCCTGAGCCACACAACTCAGCTTTTTTCCCATTCATATTGCTTTCTGCAGTATGAACCAGCCTCTGTGTAGCTGCATCATAACTATACCAGATTGCTTGATCTGTAATGAGAATGGCAGCTGGCAGGTCAGGAGGATGGAGAGACTTGCAACACTATGTATAAACACTATGTACAAAAGCAGCTCAAGCCTAGTTCTGACAAAGTGGTTGCTGGTGGGACATGTCCTGCCCATGATTTGTCTTCCTGTACTAACCAGCAAATGTTTCATTGCAAAGGGTTATCAGCCTCTCCTGTAGGGAACACAAGTGCAGCGAGCTCTGGCAAGAAGCACACAGCCAGGTCTCTAACAAAAGCAGGCATGGATATGGTAGGGGAACCAGATATAGGATCTTGGAAGGTGGTTAGCTCAGTGCTCAGAGTGCAACGGCCAGAGCTGGATGCAGGATTATTCACCATTCTGTCCTGCCACCTGATCCGGCCACGAGCAACCATCTTCAGTATATAAAATGTAGATAATTATTAAAAAAACCCCAAGGCAGTTTCTCTGAGCACCTGTCTCTAAGGAGTGCATCAGTCAAATGGCAGTATAGAGGTCGGTAGGCAGGCTGGGAGCATGGAAGGTTGCCAAGATAACATAAACCATCCACAAGAAAAACTGATATATTAAACTAAAATGTTGCTATATTAGATTAAAACTTGTGGGGAATTAACCTGTTTGTGTAATGCCACCAAGCCCTGAAACTTCAATTTTGTTGCATTTTTATGAATATCTAGCTAAACAATTACACCCAGTCTTGTTGGTTGGCCAACTCATAGTGGACTATTTATTCTACCAAAGGTACTAAAATTATTTTCTCTCAATATTTGGGTTGAGGAATGCATCAAAGGATACCTGGAATTTGCATGAAATTTAGTATTAGTGGATACTGTGGTAATGACTAGGACCACTTTGTTTTATTTTTCTCCTAAATTCTTTCATACTATATGTCCTACTAAATTAATTAAAAAATTGGGGAGCCCTCCAGTGGTTAAATTTATAGAGACTAAATTACCAGTGTGCTAAAGATGTATCCAAATACCTGACAGTGTCTTCCAACTTCACAAAAATACATACAATTTTAATATAGAATTTTACAAACGTTGTCTTCTTACTGAAGGTACAATTTTTAAAAGGTCAATCAAGTTAAGTACCTGTGGAGCAAAAATTTCTGTAAAAGTTATTTTTAGAAAATACCCCCAAATGCAGTATATGGAATAACAAGCTCAGCTTCTCAGAGATCTCCTTATAAAGGTAAACACCAGGAACTTGGGAATGTTCTGTATTTGGCAATAAAATTGCTCTCCTCCTCCTCAGTCTGGTACTTGGTATTCTGCTTTTCATTTAAAAAAGCCAAAACAAATCAAACCAACCAACCTGTGTGTGTGTGGGCAATCATGACTCTTGACTCTTTGACAAACTATACTGATTCTTTAAAAGCCTATATATTGCAGATTTATCCAGAAATTATTCCAACACAGTGTTCTATTAAAAGAAGAGAGAAAAGTATGCAAACTTAACCCAGGTTTGCAGCCTAGTTATAGCTCATTGAGGTAAACAAAAATCATTAAGGGATTCTGCTCTGGATGAGCTCCTTGAGCTCACTTCTAAAATGCTCATTGATTTCCATGAGAAAAAATCTGGACTAAAAATCTGTGGGGAGGTGTTGCAAAGAAAAACACAATCTTCTTTTCTCCTTAAGACAGTGACTATCTCCTACTACATGCTACTTATTTTTGTTAGATCATGGAACTAAGCACAGAGGGAACATAAGAAGATTTTTACAGATGAGGATATCTGGGATCATTTCATGTGTGCTTCATTCCAACAAAGTGGAAACCCAATGCAAAACCCACTTAAGTTGATGGTTTTTGGCTCAGGCTCTTGGAGAAGGATAAATAGATCAAACTAAGAAAAACACTAAATCTCCTTTAGGACTGGGAGACCATCTTTGCAGAGGAAGTGGCTGCTGGCATGCTGGCCATCTTTGCCGTTGAGTGGGGTGGTGATATCCGGCCCAAAGCCTGAGCTCCCAGTCATCGATGGCTTGTTGTCAGCTGCAGAGCAGCCATGAAGCAGAGCCAGTCTGGTCACTAGCCCAGAAAGAGCCTCCTGCCCTCTAATTAGCTGTGAACTGATGTTGGCAACTTGAAAACCCTCTCCTTGTATTTTCTTCCCCTCCTCTCAAGCACTGCAACAGGTTTCTCCTGTCTTGCATACTGCTCCATAGCCTACAGATTATCACAGCACTTTGTACCTAGTCTGAGAAAATATCCCATTTTCCAGAGCCAACATGGTGGGACCTGTGTCCTACTCCTACCATAAAACAGGAGGGCTGTGCCATCACACAGGTTTATCTCAGGGTACAATCACTGACCCTGGCAGTGCTGAGCTGCAGGCAATGACAGTGAAAAAGTTGAAGCATCAGCTTCAACCTGATGGAAACATCCTGCTTACCAAGGATGAGGATGGCCAACTTCAACACTGCACTGTGGCCCTTGCATCAGCAGCAGCTGCTGCCACTGGTGAAGGGCAGTCCCAAAGCCCCCTCCTGACTGCCATAGCAGAACAAGTGCAAGAAAAGGAGGTGCACAGTGCAGCCTGTGAAATAGCACAGAAATAGCATGGAGTGTCTACAAGTTGAAAATGGCCTTTGTCAAGAGCTGTCAAAAGCTGTGGTTGCCACAGGGATAATTAGTTTGTGCCAGCTGTAGTTGATGGGTACCAAGCTGATGAAAGGAGACAGGATAACATGCCTTCTGTTGTTTAATTAAGGATTTTCTAAATCTGTATAAACTGAAAGCTCTGGATGCTGAAAACCACCCAAATACACCCTAATATTTGTATCAATGAAAGAATGCTGGGGAAAAAGGGTTCCATCCTTTAAGTGCATACACCTACATAAAGCAACCTCTGATACAAGAAGAGGCCATTTGGGGATGCTTTTGTCCCTTATTTCTCCTTTCAGATTAATGCTTGTCCCAATCTTCTCTTATCGCAGGGGCTGCAATCTTTACTTAATACCCTGAGGGAGGGACATCTTGGGTTATTTTGCACAGCACAAATGATTGAAATACGACAGAAAACCGTTAACATGATCCCAAACTGCTGGCTCACAGCCCAATATCTCTTCTACAGTTATTTCAAAGAATGTGATTAATAGTATGACAGAGAGCTGCTCTGTATACCAAACACTACTTGAAGGTCTGTAAAGAGATAAAACCGAACGATCAACAACCATACAACGAAATAAAGACAGGTACCTGAGGGGTGCTGGGAAACTCAGTTGTTGAGTTCTACTCTTATTGTTGTTAATGGTAGGTATCAAGAGGAGATGAATAGCTCTCAAATTAAATTTGCAGCTAATCTCATAGTAGGTGGCAAAGACTCTATCATAGAGGCAGCAGCCTTATCTGGAGGATATGGTAATAAAATCCAACCTGAACAACATAAGCTAATACACCCAGAAGAAATGAAGAAACACATGTAACTGATGGGTCTGGAGGAGTTGAGAAAGTAGCAATGTTGGAAAAGTGCTGGGGGAAATGATTTGTGGCAAAGCCATGAAACCAGTTGTAAACGCGCATTATGGCATGGCAATAAGACTGGGCAGTCTGTAATAACAAGGTTCACTATTGAAAGTCTGGGCAACTTGAGAAGGGAGACATTCATTTCACAGGACTGGCATGCTAGGGGAAAAAAAGATGATTGCTATGTCATCAAGTATTAAACTTGTGAGGAAGAGGCTGATGATCTCAGAAGCATTTCTCCATCATATACCTCCCTCTCTGAATTCTCTGTCCCCAGCTTACCCAGCTTTGCAGAGAAAGGATCTGCCCAGAGATCAACTCTGACCCAGGAGGAGCAGGGGTTGCACAACTGTCCTCTCCAGCCAAGGTCCCTGGTGCAAAGTGCCCTGTAGCCCATCTGTGCTCTGGTCATCAGCTGCAGAGGTGATGAGCATCTTCAAAAGAATAACTAGTGTTGGATGCAAGACTGGTCTCGCCACAACAGAGGTAGTGTTGTCACTTCATCACTGTGTTATCACTCTGCAAAGGGCACACCTGTCCTCATTACAAAAATTAGACGATGGAAAAAGATTCAGAGATGGGTTAACCAGGATATTCAGAGGTGTGGAATGGCTTTTACACCAAGAGCAGCCACAGAGACCAGAACTCTCCGGCCCAAGAAAGGACATGTCCAGGGATTGATGAGCTCTAGGTCCACCAAAAGGCTTGAGGGGGAGGAGTAGGGAGTGACTGTTGGCTGTCCCACATGAGTTTGGTATCCCACCAGAACCCAGTGACAGCAGAGGGTGGCCAGGGCAGAAGTGTCGTAAGGAAATTGTTCTTCACAGAGACTGGATAAAATATTCACATTGGATCAAAAACAGCTGGGTGAATTCATAAACATCCACTGCAGCTTCTAAAAACCAGAATAACCCTTCTGGATTAAGACCTGCAAATTTTTGAAGGCTGAAAGAATATTCTGGGAAAACACACCTAACCTGTTCTCGTACTCTTGTTTACTTGTCCACTATGTCTGTGGTCAGAGGCTCAATACTGGGCCAAACTGACAAAGAGTCTGACTCAGTATGACCACTCTGACATCTCTGACTATGCATATGTGCCACAGGTTTCCCTGTACATTTCCTCTTGCCACAGCACAAGAGCTGCACCAAGCCACCCCTCATGTCTCAATTCTCTCTGTATTGATGGCATTTATGTCCTGACCAAGCTCTATGTTTCTGTGCCTCCAGTAACCATTTCTTTCATTGCTCACTATCTTCTTCAAGGTAGGGCAGGCAACAACAGAGGAGAATCAGACTATCTAAATTGTAGAAAAAGAGAGGTTTCCAAAATAATTTAGCACTTACACTTTTCTTCTGGTAAGAAGTTTTCCTGAAAAGTGATTTCTATTTTTCTTCACTGAAGTCACTTACTCTGAAAACCACTTTCAAATCTGGTTGGTGGTACCTCTGATTGTAGTTCCCACAGTCCCAGCCTTGACCGAGAGAAAGCAAGCCACAGCTGAAACAGTCTTCAGGGTTGTCTCTACAACTTCCAGGTGACAACTTGCTTCAAGTTCTAGACACTACTCCACGTAAAAGAAATGGCTCTTGCAGAAGCCCATCTTGTACCGACCCCAAAGCACCCCATCCCCCAAACAAACACACATTGTTTGATTGCACAGTGCTACCTGGATCAGGGTATCAGGTTATGACTGCTAACCTCTCCCAGGTGCACTGGGCTTGGACCAACCCCTTGTTACCTCACAGGTAGATTTGGCACTGGCAGCTCTCCAGGGTATGCACTGCACCTTCAGCTTCTCCATTGCTGCCTTGAAATACATTACAGCTGCTTCTGAAGATTGTAAAAATTATCAATAATAGGTTAAACTGCATGTTTTCTTCAGGCACTGGGTCTGCTTACATATAATGAATGTTTATGAACTGAGAAAGGCATTCCAAATTTACAGAAATGCTTTGGTAATACTGAATTTTTTTTTTTTTTTTTTGTGCCTGTAAGGTCTGTGATATCAATTTTATGTTCTTATGGGATAAATTTAACTCACTAATACAGTTTTGGATGGGTTTGCTTTTATCACATTTAGAAACAGGGGACTAGTCCCCCCTTACAATACTATTTCTTAATGATGCAATTTTGTCAGTGAAGATGAGTTGGTAAAGACATGAGGATTACATTTAAATTCAGCTGTATTTGTAGTTTAAACATGCGGGAAATGAGATGAGGAGAGGAAGAGCTTATGCTAATCCAAACAAATGGAAGAGCTCGTAACATTTTCACATGGTTTATTTGAAATCGCATTAAATTCTGTTTGCAACCTGATGTATCTGCAAAACTGGGGTTGCCAAAATATGCTTACCTGTTGTAATACAACTACTCCTGGGCTTTTAATGAATGTGCACAGCCACAGGGATGCTTAAATCATGTGCTGCATATGCAAAGCACAACAGAATCTATTAAAAAACTAATCCACAAAGCCCATCTTTTAATTTATTCAAGTAGGCATATGAAGATAGAAAGATAGAAGTGATCAGTTTATGGCCCCACAGCAAACCTGCCTAGAGCTGGGATGACAGTACAGGAATCTGGCATTACCTTCCCAAGCCCTGAATGTCCTACCTGGGCTGTGGCGAGCCTGTACCTTGGCCTCTCGAATGAATGACTGAGCAGCATCAGCAGTGTGTCTCCCAGCTCCAAAGGAGAGATTACTTTGCAGAGGAACACAAAGCTGCCTGGGCAGCTAATTAATCACCCTTCTCTTCTTTGAAAGGCACTGTAGGCCCTTCTTCCCACCACTAAATATCTGCTCATGAGTCCCTTTGGCTTGACTGTTTCTGGGAGGTGGTGCTGGCTCCCTATGACAACTGCTCCATCACACATAGTCATACTCCCAGGTGAACAGGACAGCTGGCCTAGGAGCCAGTGAGACAGCTGGCCTTGAGAGCCATCAAGGAGATGAAAGACACAGCCCCTTCTCCCTGAGGTAAATATTTGACTTTGCTGGTGGTGAGGCTGGCCAGAGCAGTGTTTCTGCAAGTGGTATTGTCTGGTTTGAGCTAATTTCATCTTTTATGCATGAGATGAAAGAAAACAGGTAGAATACAGAGGTACTAGAAGAAAATACCCTGCTAGGGGCAGCTCCCATTCAGACTCCACAGACGCTGCCCAGATTTACAGAAAGAGGACACACGTGTATTAACCTATTAACCTTTTCTGTTGGTCTAAGGAGTATTTCTGGGAAGAAGCAGAGAGGGCATCTCGCCAGATTGATCATGGGTGGTTTTCACTGCTCCTTGGAAAGCTACCCCAACACAAGACACCAAAATGACACTAAGCATATGTCCCTCATGCAACCATTCAAACTGTGCATGTAAAGTCCTTTTTCTGAACAGAAAGTGATGTGTTGCTCTTTTTCCAGGAAATCATCCCCTCCATCATCATGTGTGTTAAAACGATTGTTTCCCTATGAAAAAATACACATTTGGAATTTTTTTGAAAGGTTTTTATCCACTTTCATTTCTATTCCTCCCCCTTACTCCTTTAAAACAGGCCTGCTGTCCTACATTTGCAATGTTGAAGAAAGTATAATGATGTTTCCAATATTCAATATTTCTGTTGAAACCAGCTTGAGAAAATAATTTTTAATTAAACACATTTACTATTTCTCATCTCTGTGTGATGTGTCTGATTTCCTAACTCCTCAAAATGACAAAAAACATTTGTCTGTTCAGAGATGCTGGCCCGAAGCCCATCACACCCACAGGCTGTAGTTTTATGATATGAAATGTTTGCCTAATTCTCCATACCATGGAATTATAACCTTAGTTTAAGGAAGAAGAAAAAAAATCTGTTACATAAGCAATCCCACCAGAACATGGAATTAAAGGACAAATCCAATCTAGGCAACTCAGAGGAGTGGACATGTATTTACTCTCTGAGATTGCCTCTTAGCAAGTGCAAAGATACCACAGGGAGAGGTGCTGTTATAAAAAGAAAACACAGATTGCTGGAGCTAGAGCTGAACCTCTCCAGAGAATACCAGAAAATACTTCTGCCTCTGCTTTCTAGCACTTGTTCTCATGAAAGTGTAGCAGCTACCCTGCACAACATGAGGGTAAAAAAGAAAAAACAAAAACCAAACCAAAAGCCCATAGTACTTTATTTGGCAAGATGCAAAACATTTCAGGTGGATGTTAAATGACCCCAACTCTTGATTTCAGTGAAAGTTAAAAGTGCTCTGCTATGCCACCAGGCAAGGAGGAGAAGGAGGAGGATGTGCTCAGTTCTTTCAACAAGAAGCTCTACACATGCCAGCTTTCTTCTCCTACGGATGGGATGAGACACAGGCAGTACTTCTTGGTGAGTTGTGGGTATTTCTGCAAATCACTTTCATCATGTTGCAGCAATTCCAACAGATAACATGACAATTTTCTCCCCTTTTGTATGTCACCTTTTCCCCTCTTTCTTTTATAAATCACATGTTTTGTCTCTTGTAGGTTTAGGAATATAATCATCAACCTGACACATTGCTCAGTACAACATCATGTTTCTTATACCTAATGTACATTATTATGTACTAATACTTCTTGGTTTCACTGTATCTACTTTGTACTTGCTGATACCACAAACTACTCATAAGCAATAGATTAACTATTTCTGTAACTTTCCTTTTCCCCAAAATTGGCATAGAATCTTCATTTTGAATAGGTCATTATTTCCCAAATTTGCATTTTTCAGGGTTGTCACATTCTGCTTCTCAGCATGCCCCGACATGCTCCTGCCTTGATGATGCTGAGCAGTGCACGGGCCGGTCTCTTATCGCACACCTCCCTCCCCCGGGGAGTTGCCGGCCAGATGCTCCTGTGCCTGTCCCACCAGCAGAGCCTGATTCAAGGGAAACGTCAAACTCCTGCCCAGGAATGTGGCACGATAGCCGGACCTATGCAACTGCCGTTCTCCAGGAGGGCACAGTGTCCTATTTGTGCTGCTCACCTTTGCGTGGGATAAATAAATGTTTATTGACGTTAAGAAGGAGTACAAGGCTGAACTGGTCTCTGTGCAGCCACAGTTACAGTCGGGTGAGCTTGTGCGAGGGGAGGCGGGATCTGAGATGTGCCGAAGGGGAAGGGGTTGGAGCACAGCCCGTCCCCTCTGGCCAGCGGAATGCTGTGACGGCATTGTCCTTGGGTTACCTGTGATCTCTTTTCTCTCTTCCACTTTGTGTTTAGCAATGCCGTGAAAAGATGGACAGCTTCTCCTGGAGAAGCATGACTGCCTGAAGTCCTATCTCGCAATGTGTTACAACCCGGGGAGCTGCTACTGACATATAAGACCAAAATACTTCAAAAATACCAATGGGAGGAAAACACAAGGATTTTAAAGCATCAGTCTCCAGAATAGAGTAAATTCGTAAATTTTTAAGAGAGAAGTGGCTTCTGGTATTCTGCTCTGAGATGGGAATGGCTTAAGGCACACACTATCCCCAATGTTTCCTTTGGACTACTTTGCAAGCTTCCTGTTGGCTCACTGACTCCTCTGGCACCTTGCAGCTCCAGCACAGGTCACCAAGTCAAACTGGGCACTACCCTGCCTGGGGCTTGGGCTTCTTAAATGTGAATGAGCACAGCTGCCACTCAGAGAGGATTCTGAAGTAAAGAAGAGCAGATGACCACACAATGACGAGCCAACACAGACAGGAGGCTGCCCGGTTTCAGCCCACCCACACTCACTGTTTTCCAGCCAGTGATGAGCACAGTTACAAGTGGGTGGCCCTGCCAGCAGCACTAGAAAGGCATTGGACAGATAGAGCCCAGGAGCCATGAAATAGGATGTATGCTGCTCAAGAAGGAGACATCACTGTCTCAGGACTTTTCACCTGGGCCAGCCAGTCACTGGTGGCTGCTCGGTCAGCAAGATTCTGGTGGGTGCTGCTTGCCAGGAGAAGAGGAAGCCCATGCAGTGCAGCCAGCCTAGGGTAAAGACCTGCCCTTGGCAAAGGTACGTAGGCTAATGAGAAGCAGATCCAATTTAGCAGATCTGGTGTCTGCCACTGAGCATGCACTGCAAGGGCAGGCACCTGTGTTTGGCCTTATGCAGCAGCTAGCCCGAGGGCTCCTCTCTCTGCTGAGCTACCGTTGGTGCTCCTCTTTGCTTGTGAATGGCTTCCTCCACAAACACCTACCAAGAACATACACAGCATATGCAGCAGGTAACTACTGAAGACATGTGAATCACCTTTCAGAAATGGTAGAACTTCTTTCTCTTATTTATTTCATCTGTTACAGAGCTATGCTGTTGCCTTAAATCACTGACTCACTTTAAGAGAGTCCATATTTTTTTTCATTTGAGGCTTGCAGGCAAAAGTATTATTGCCATCTAGTGGGTTGACCCTGGCTGGATGCCAGGTACTCACTACAGCTGCTCTCTCACTCCCTTCTGCAACGGGACAGAGGAGAGAAAATATAATGAAGTGTTCATGAGCTGAGATAAGGAGCAAGAGAGATCACTTACTGATCACTATCATGGGCAAAAACTCAAAGAGGGGATATTAATTAAATTTATTACTGGCAGAATCAAAGCAGGATGATGAGAAGTAAAATAAATCTTCAAAAGAAACCACCTTCCCCCCATCCCTCCCTCCTTATTAACTTGTGTAGAATTAATAGAGTTCCGAGTTCTACCTTCTTCCCTCTCACAGCACAGGGAGGCGGGGAATGGGGCCATGGGCAGTTGTTGTTTCTGCCACTTCTCAGGGAGAGTAGTCCTTCCCCTGCTCCCTGTGGTGCCACCTGTGGGAGACAGTCCTTCATGAACTTCTCCAGTGTGAGTCCATCCCACAGGCATAATTTCTTCACAAACTGCTGCAATGTGGGTCACTTTTGCATAGGGTGCAGTCCTTCAGGCACAGGCTGCTCCAGTATGAGTCCCCCACAGGGCCACAAGTCCTACCAGGACTCCTCTCTCCACAGGCTACAGGTTCCTGCCAGGACCCTGCTCTAGCATGGGCTTCCCAGGGGGTCACAGCCTCCTTTAGACATCCACCTGCTGTGGTGTGGGCTCCTCCGTGGGCTGCAGGTGCATCTCTGCACTCCCATGGACCTGCCTGGGCACAGCTGATTCACCACGGTCTGCACCATGGACTGCAGAGGAAACTCAGCTTCGACACCTGGAGCACCTCCTCCCTCTCCTTCTTCACTGACCTTCTTGGTGTCTGTAGAGTTGTTCGCATATTGTCACTCCGCTCTTCTCTGACTGCAATTTTCATCTGTGCAACACCTTTTTTCTCCTTCTTAAATATGTTACCACTGAGGCGTTACTATCATTCCTGATTGGTTCAGCCTTGACCAGCAACGGGTCCGTCCTGGAGTGGGTTGGCATTGGCTCTACCAGAAATGGAGGAAGCTTCTAGCACCTTCTAACAGAAGCCACCCCTGTAGCCCCCACACTACCAAACCCTGGCCACGCAAACCTGATATATGCCCGTTAGATCAACTGGTATAGTTTGAAAATTTGCCAAGGTTTGGGACATAAGGTTTCTTTTTTATGTCTGGAGTGGAAGGAGTAGAAATAATTCATTTATTTTACAATACAAGTGAATCAAAGCAATTTCTTCTCATGTTCTGAAAAAGCTTCATTATTTTTTGTACCTGATTTTCACACTGAGTAAATATCAGGAAAAAAACCCACAATGTTTCAGTTTTCATCACTAATGGAATAAACATAGTCAAAAGAAGCATTTACAACCACAAGTCATTTTGCAATGAAGATTATGTACTTATGACAAAAAAATGCATGTTCCAGACTGGAATCATTTAATGAAAACTTCTTGTTCAAAGAACATGCTCTCAAAGCCATACTCAAAACCAATTTAAATCAACAGTGATATGTCAATAAGATCTAAATGGCCTTTGAATGGGTTCTTTTTAAAAATAAAAGAAAACTTGGGACTGTTACGGTGAAGCTTCTCCTTCATTACCTCAATTAACAATAATGATTGCAAACACTCAACTCCTTTACTGGCTCTTCTTCACTGCCTCTTGCAAGGAGCAAAGCAAAAGTGACCATGAATACTAACTCTACAGCTTAAAAGTTCAAAAGAGGTATGTTACCAAATACTCCAAGTTGCACTGTAAGGGCTCCAAGTAGCTCTGGAAGAGGAATTAGAAATGCAATTGATTCTCACCCACTGCTGTAAATTCATTGTTTCTTTGCTGTCAGTCACTGTCAGAGGTAGTGTAGGAGAATGACTGAGAAGCAGATGGCTTCATCTAATAAATTTTGCAGGCTCATTTTTAAACAAGTGAGGCAGTCAGCACTGACAGTGCTACGTAAAATCCCTTCTGCCTGTCCCAATGTCAGCAGCAGCACTGAAAATGGATTACGTGTTCCTGCTGGTTAGTAGGCCGGTCCTGCCAGGACTGGCAATAGCCTGTTTCTCAGTTCTCACAGTGGTGGCACAAGTTTCTCCCTTGCTAGCAAACATCTCATGGGGGTGGAGAGCTGAGTAGAAACCTGGTGGTTGGCAAGAAATAAGAATATATTCTTATATAAGGAAGATGTTTTTTTACAATGACAGTATTAAAACACTGGAGCACATTGCCCAGAGAGGTGGTAGATACTACATCTCTGGAAATATTCAAGGCCAGGTTGTAGTGGGCTCTGAGCAGCCTGATTTAGTTGAAGGTGTTCCTGCTCATTAAGGGGTGCTTGGGCTAGATGACTTTTAAAGGTCTCTTCCGAACCCAAACTATTCTATAATTCTGTGATGCTATGATTCTATGATTCTTCAAACCATCAGCTTGCACCTACCTTGATGCTCCCTGATACAATGGTGTCTAGGATTGTCAAGTCCTCTTCAGCATGCGTAAGCAAGGAGGACTAAGTGGTAGATGGCTGGTGATTTTGCTGTTTGGGGAAGGGAGGGCGAATGGCTTGAAGTTGTGTCAGGCTAAGCTTAGGTTGGATATTAGAAAAAGGTTCTTCACCCAGAGGGTGTTTGGGCACTGGAACAGGCTCCCCGGGGAAGAGGTCACAGCACCAAGCCTGACAGAATTCAAGAAGTGTTTGGGCGATACTCTCAGACACATGATGTGACTCTTGGGGATGGTCCCATGCAGGGCTAAGGCTTGGTCTCCATCACCCTTGTGGGTCCCTTCCAGCTCAGCATATTCTAGGATCTCCAGCAGCTACCCTTGGCACTGGGTCAGGTCAGCCCAAGCTAAATGCTGAATATGCCTCCAAGAGCTTTTCCAAGCAAAGGTACACTAGCATATGTGTATATGCGTGTGTGCATTATCTGTGTATACAAGAACATTAGACAAGCCATCTTTGCAGCTGTGCCAAACACCTTTTCCCTGAGAAGAGTGCAGTGAATCAATTTCTGCTGATGGTAGAATGAAGGGGGGGGGGGGTGTTGAGAATCAGTCTTCATAATTCCTGTTAGTGAAATATTTAGCATATTCTGAAGCCATAAGTTAGTTTTCGCACATTTCTCCCATTTTGCAAAGAAAGTAGTAGTGCATGCATATTCATGAGTATATGAAATTGATGGGGAATAATTATGCTATTCCGGGTAGTAGTAAAAATGGTTACATTTTAGTCACTTTTAGCCCGAGAACCTCTGTGAAAATAGTCACTCAAATGTTTAGAAATTAGATTCCTAAAGAATAGAGGATTCCTGAAGTTTCTGTGTGTCAGAGCAGTCTCCCCTTTAAGAAGGGCAGCAGAAAGTGGACTCAATTTTCTATATTTTTTTAATTTTATATAGAATATACTTTCAATATTATAGATAGTATATATAATTATATAATACATTTACATACATATAATATTTTGTATTAAAACATACAGTGAAGCAGGTAAATTATTGTTACATTTGTTTTGCCTCAGAACAAGCAGTTCTGTTTTGTGGGGTAATGCAGAAGTGTTGCAGGACACACAGAATCTGCCAGTAAAACAGGGCAGCTGTCTTGTAGGACTTCACATGTATTCATGGGGAAAAGGAAACATTTCAAAGAATTGCTAACAGAGGAAACTTCTTCAGAGAAATATCACTTCAAGATTTCTTCTTCAGCTCATATTGCAATTATATGAAAATTTTGTTTGATATTTAAGCAATAACTTCCTGACTAAATCTAAAATTTTCTTGATTTGGTCTCTATGTATATTCTTGTATAAAAGCAAACCATTTGGCTGAACATCCTTGAAAAGCTATTTCTGGTATGTGTAACTAACCACAACTTGCAAATCTTACATATCAAAATGCACCTCAGCATTTCAAACACTGTTTGAAAACCATCAAACATATAACCACTTCCAGGTTACAGAATGCCATCATGCAATGCTACAGGTTTTAAACAGAGAACCTTTGCTGTGAAATTTAGACTTGAAAAGCATGGCTATTGAATACCTGATCAAAGGGCTCTCTGCTCAAAAACAGAAAGTCCAATTAACTAGTAGACAAAGCAAAACTCTTTATACAATTATGGCATCTCTCGTTTGCTTAGAGAAGCCCAGATCAGTATCAGATGTAATGGCTATAGACATAATTAATGCAATTTATTCACTGCTGCTGGAAGACGGGGTTTCTAGATCACGTGTTTGTTGCTGGCCTCTGCTTCTCTGTGCTTCACCTATTTGGGGAAATAATAAGTATCTATTAAAAATGCCCTTTATACCTTGTCATTTGTTTCTGAGTTTTTCTGTTAAAGATCGAAGGCGTTTGATACCTCCCACCTTCAAACAGGTACGAAATAGATGACAATTTTGGGACAGGGAAAGGCAAGAGAAGGCATTCACCTTTCTCAGACTCCATTTTTTGGAGCCACTATTACAGTATTACAGAGGTTGTTTTGTGATAGATACTTTTGTTGATAACTGACTCCCCACACACTCTTTCCTCAGACTGAGGAACAGAGTCTATAACTTCAATGACCAAAAGTACCTAATATATTCTCTATGCCCCAGCACTTTGGATTTACAGCTATAAGCACTTATATAAATCTTCTCTCCTAACAAAAAATATTTCACCACAGATAGGAAAATAATGTGTAATGCAAATCATACTTTTAATAAAATAGTAGTAGGATTCAAACCCTTCTGTGTTCATGTACAACACGTTAAAAATGTCTTTGTTTTTGTGGAGAGACAAATAAGACCTACTATTGTATAATCTGCAATATAATAATCTTTCAATATACATCTTATGGACTCAGAGTACACTTCATTATTGGATATGGAACAAACCTTTGGGAACTGAAACACTTCTAGCCTTACCCAAAGCAGAAGGTATAGGGTTTTCCTTTCGTGTATTTTTCCTAGAGCAGGTATTTGATCAATGAAAATAGGACAGGGCATGAAAGCAGGCCTGTGGGCCTTCTTCCAGATTCAAGAGATTGGGTCTATTATTGTAATTTTAGCATATGTAGAATATTCACTGATGTTCACAAAAATGCAGATAATCAATCCTTGCTACAGGAGAAATGTGCTTCAACATTCTGATCCAATGTACGAATGTGGGCAATTCTATCCTTGCAGGTGATGCTATTGAAATAAGGGAAACTTCTCTCTGGATGCAGTTTCTAGCAGCTGGAGATGTGCTTTTTGGATTTGGGCCCTTGAATATTATTTGAAACATGTTGTGATGCATTTACTCATGGTGGGTAACACATTACTCTGCGTGGACTCCCACTGACTTCAGGGAGTCTGCTTACAGCGCCAGGACCCACTCAGCAATCAAAACCTGGCCTCAGGCACAATATATATTAACATAGTAAAAATTCATTTTGAGCTGTGTTTGGGGAAAGCCCTGTTCACCTCTGTGGGTGACAGCCATCAGTGTGTTTGGTGTTGCTTTCTAGATATTCTTGATGTAGGACAGGAAAATCATCATCAACTCTTCCTTTGAGGCTACACAAATCATCGGAGCTCTGGCACAGCATTTCTCACAAGTTGCTGTGTGCATTGCTCCCATCTCTCAGGGTTGCAGACTTTTGGGTTCCTATCAGTGTGTTGCCCTGCCCCATTTATGAGCTTTGGTGAAGTTATTCTTGCTTTCAGTGCATTTCAAGCCCTGGAGTGAGATGCCAGGGAGAGCAGGATGAAGCTTCTAGCACAAATAAGGTCCTTACAGCTAAGTTTAGGGGAAACGCCATAATACTTGATTGATTTTTTCTTTCCTTCTCAGTACTTAATTGAATTTCACTTCAGTCTAGGAGTGTAAAAAATGATAGGATAGCATATCCCATTTACCAGGATGTCATTCCAAAGCAGCAAAGGCCTGCTTTTAAAAGGACATGCGCTCCCTTCAACCGTTTTATCCAAAAGGAGTATGAGTTCAAAAGCCCATAAGAGTTTCTGTACTAAATTTCAGTGAAATACTAGCGATTATATGGCTGGATCACTGTAAAACTTTGAACTGTAAATGACAACGTTGTGTTTACAAATGCAGATACTTCCTCCTACTGAGGTATTTGTCAATGTCCGTCGAAGTATAGAGAGGTATTTTTCACATCAGACACTTACACATTGAAACCACAATTGTTCAAAGCAGAGGTAGGAGAAACCAACCCAAATCTTTCTTTTGGGGAGGGAGGGGAGGAAAAAGGGGATGAGAATAGGAACCTCTTATTGCATCTTACTCATCTTGGTGAGAAATAAAAGAGTGCAGTTCCATGCTTAAGACTGAGTTATAAATAATTGTCACTTTTTGGCCTCCAGTAAAACAGGCCATATGTCTACACTGCAGCCACCGCAGGTCACATAAGCAAACCTGAGTTAAGCTTTAACTCGCTGGCTGGATATTGCTCCCAGGCTGTCTTGACAGCAGGGACCTCAGTGTAAATTCATCTCTCCAATCACCCAGCTCCTTTGGCAGCCTCGCTGTGGCACCTATGGTCTAAGCAGTGCCTAAGCCAGCTCATGTCTTTGTCTGTCTGACTCCCACCAAGGTGAAGAAACAGTGAAAATGGGGGGGGGGGGCGGAAATGGGGAAAAGGAGCAGTGAAAATTACAAAACTCAGTATTCTCCTGAACAAGGACACAGTCATGGCAGCTGCTCTGAGTTAACCACTGAGCCACAGCTCAGGACCATGACTCCCTTTGTTACTCAGTGATGTCAGTCCATTGGTCCAATCAGGCTTCCCTGCTTCATTTCTCCCTTCAAGCACGGCTGAGCTGGCTGCCCTGTTTGCTTTACTCCTGCTGATGCAGTGCAGATCAGATGAAAACTAAGAGGGGAAAGATAATGACAGCAGCAAGGAACTCATGAGGGAGGAGTAAGCAGACCGAGGTCTTGGATGACTCACAGTAGGGTTTCAGTGCTCACCAGTAAATGGGGCCACTGATAACTATGATTTCATTTGCAGTCTGAGGTGTAGGAGGCCATGGACCTTAACATGCATGAGCAAATGGCAGTGTCTGAAGGCTGGACCACTGCAGCTTTAGCATAGTATGCATCTGTATTTCATTCCATGGGAAGGATCCTTCCATTAATTTCTCCCCAGAAGATAACAATGGCAGAATAGCCTGTTGTCACTTTTGGCACACCCCAATAGCAGTTACATCCAACTCCTCACTCTCTTGTCCATCGATTTCTGGGAGAGTTCATGCTATGTTTCTCTTGTTTACCAGACAAAGGAATATATCAATGGAGTAAGTAAAACTGTCTGGTAGGTGGGTGCAGTAACTCCTGCACACAGAACAAAATAAACATAGCAGAGTATTTCATAGCTATTCCATACACTGTTACAGGCACAACCAGATCAATATTAGGGTTATTCCAACACAGGATTATAGTCTGGTTTGTCACAACAGTCAAAGCCAGATGAGTCTCACGTTACCTCCTTCACTCACATAGCACACAGAGTTCCTGGATTTGGTGGATGTATAATTACTAAGGAGTGATTCAGGTGAAGTTTAGATCCTGCACCACACTTTTTTCACCCTCTACCCTTCAAGTTAGGTAAGCAAATATAGAAATAATTTCACAAGAAAATTTGACTATTATGCTTTTATAAAAGAGTTTTCAGAAAGTAACAGGTGACTAATATTACTGATGCAATGCAAATATAATTGGTGAATTTCAGCAGTAAATCACAATCATGATACCTATGCCTTAGGGTATTAAGACGTGATGCAAACTTGAGAGATTTAGAGACCTCTTATCTATGTTCCATTACAGCTACCTGAAAGCAGTGTCTCCTAAAAATCAAGGGGGGAAATGAAATAACAGTTGAGTTTTTAAAAAGCTGCTGCATTCTGCCACAAAAAAAAAAAGAAAAAAAAAAGGAAGAAAAAAGGTCATACCATACTTCTGATGTAATCATAAGCCTTCAGCATGAGATCTTGACAGAGTGCTACTGTGCTAAAATCCATACTGAAAAGTTTCCATGTTTCCTTTTTTTACTATTTTTAAGCAGAGGTTTAAACAAAGGAAAAAATTCTTGACGTGGCCACAGGTGAAATGACACACAACTTTCTAGGACACTAGTCCAACTGGCTCCAACAGGATATAAGGAAAAACAAGTCATCATGAGGAAAACTAGGCATTAGAGCAGGTTGCCCAGGGTCATTGTGCAATCTCCATCCTTGGAGGTTTTCAAGACACTACTGGATAAAACCCTGAGCAACCTGGTCTGATTTCAAAGTTGACCCTGCTTTGAGCAGGAAGTGGGACTACAGACATCCTGAGGTGCCTTTTGACCCAAATGTTTTATGTTCAGCTGAGTAGCAGGTGATGATCCTTCTTTGTGGTGACAAATTTTTTTAACATTTGGAGGAGAGTTTTCCTTTCTTATTGGGAAAAATAAAGCCTTTTAAATATTTATGTGAAAATAGGAGTGTCAGCTGCACCCATCTGAGCCTTCTAGCTAGGGTAGTGAACCAAAAGGTGGGAGACACAGCTCCACATCTCTACTGCATGACTCAGAGTAGAAGTTTGCCCCTGCATTACTCCAGATGAGTTGAAAATGCCACACCATTTGGATCAGTGTTTGCCTCAGCTTGCTGGACATCCTTGATATGTTTGTGGTCATCACAATGTTTTTGGCTCAGCAAGGCAGCATGGTTTGGGGATTAAGTCCTGAGCCCCTTGGAATCCAGCAGCGGTCAAAGGTGGTACAGTGCCTGCTGTGGCTTGGCCCGGCCTCAGGCTGCTCTAAGTTGTTTGTGGCCTCTTTTTGTTCACAGTGCAGCTCTCTGAAATGCCACAGTAGCCCAAGCAAGGTCACGTTGTTGATTTCCTCCTTCTCCTTAGCACATACCTGGCACAGCCTGGTTCTGAAAGGTAAGTATGGGATAACAGGAGACGTCAGCACCCAGATCAGTCTTCTTTGTCACCTCACAGACAACAAACACAGTCTGTAAGGGATCCCTAAGGGGAGAGCAGTGTTTTCAGCATCTGCGAGAGCATATTCAGTGCTGTCGGAGGCTGGCTCTGCTGCATAGAGCCAAGAGTTCCCGATGGCTAATCCTACCCTTAAAACTGTCTCCTTCTGTGTCCTCAAGCACAGCATTTCACCTCTCTGTTGCAATTTTTTCATCTGTAAAATTGGGATAATGACATTTTGTTAACTTGCAGGACTGCTGTGAACTTTAATTAAGGTAGGGTTTGTAAAATGCTTTAATGAGGGAAAGCACTAAGAACAAGTAGATTATTTGGTTAAGCTGGCTGATGTGATGCTGTTGGACTTGCCTAAATAACTCAGAATCTGAATGTACGCACTGGAGATTGTTATTCTGTACACCTTCAAAGCTAAGCAGTGCAGGGCTTAAGTCTTGGGCAGGCAGGATTCAGTTTGGGAATGCCTTTTCCTAAGCAGACTAGTGTACAGAGCTTACACAAAATCACAGAATGAGTGAGGTTGGAAAGGACCACAGTGGGTCATCTGGTCCAACCTCTCTGCTCAAGCAGAGTCATCCTAGAGCACATGGCACAGGATTGCATCCAGACGGTTCTTGAGGGAGACACCACACCCTCTGTCAGCAACTTGTTCCAGTGCACAGTCACCTGCACAGTAAAGGGGTTCTTCCTCCTGTTCACGTGGAACTTTCTTTGTTTCAGTTTCTGCCCATTGCCTCTCATGCTGTTGCTCGGCACCACTGAGAAGAGCCTGGATCCATCCCCTTGACACCCTCTCTTCAGATACTTATAGATACTGATGAGGTCCCCTCTTACATTTATTGCCCACCTTGTTGTTCTTTATTTTGCAGACTGCAAACAACTTTGATTTACCAAGAGCCACCTTAAAATGAAGTACAAATCCAGATGGTAGGATAGTCTGCAATACTAAGGACTGAATGCAATATTCTTTCCAATCCCCTCTTTCTGTGTATAGGGAAAGCCACAGGTACATACATATACATTACAGGTAGGATACTAAACAATTGCTATACAGCAATACTATACAGTATTACAAAGTGACAGCCTTGCATCCAAATGCCTTTTCGTTAGTGTGGGAACAGGAGTTTTGTGATGAAGCTGCTCTGTTTTGCTGTCACCATGCAGACACAGACACTCCTCTGCCTTGGGCTATAACTTGCATAAAGTGTCTGAGACATAGTTTCTTGCAGGGAAGCAAGCAGCATCTCTGCAGTGAGATGCAGGGAGATGGCAAGCACTGCCCTGCCTGTAGTATCCAGCTCTTCACATGCGTTCACACTTCATGTCATTTTCCCTGTGCTGGATAGCCAGACATCAAGGCTTTGGGCATCTGGCAGTATTCAGCAGAGGGGTGACTGTCACATAAATCCATTCAAATACAGTGTCTCACAGGTGTACATCTATCTGGACACTGTCTTTCATTTTGCACCTTGCAGCAGGCAGCAGGCAGGTGATAACCATTATCCTTGAATCTTTCTTCCAGTTTCTTTCTGGGCCAGGAAAAAATTAACTGCTGTGAGATACACGAACAACTGAGCAAGTGGATGGAGAAAGGCAGCCCCACAACAGTCTGGACTTGGACTAGCCCTTCAAATCTGACAGCCAAAGGTAATTCAGACCCAAGCTGTGCCTCTTTTTCCTCAGACTGAAGGAGGCAGGCAGTCACAGGGACACCGCAGGGACAATGTGCCTCTCTGTGGGGATAATTCACTGTCCTTCTACATTTACAGAGGTGTAGGTGTCACCATATCCTTGCTCAAGGAATGTGGCCCTGTTCTGCTCCCTTCCTGCTTGCTTGCTGCCTACTTGCATCCCCTGCATGAGAAAAGACCAGTCCCCCCAGTCAATTCATCTGGAGCAGTGGTGAGGCCTGGGGCTCCATATTCTTCTCTGAGGAAGATTTAATCTGTCTGACTCTCAGTACCACCCTGTTGTTCTTTGATCAAAGATTATTTAAACTATTATTGAAATATTGTGCTCAGACTTCTATTATGGCTGGTATTCACAGCAACAATACTCCTCACTAGTTGAGCAAATAATGTCGAGCTGTTTGTTTTAGACAGAATTCCACATATTCACTTTATGTTACTTTCACACTGCTGGTCAGGAACAATGATACTTGTCCAGGGCTACAAATAATTACTGGGAATCATATTTCGGTGACATTTCCAGCAAGCTTCTACAGTGAAATTCCATTTCCAGCACTTCCAATTCCTAGGCATTTCTTCAGGAATCAGACATCTGACTAGTTTTTGAGTTTTGAATTCTGAAGAGTGCCAGACTTCCCCCCTGCATTTCTGTTCTTTAAATTTTAACCCTGTTTGCAAAATGTCAGACATCTAAATCAGTTTGTCTTTTATCAGATATGAAAGATTATTGTCCGGAAAGATCAGCAGCCACTAATCTAGCTAAATCCATGCCATTTGTTTGCTAGCTCTACTGTAGATACCTTGGCTTCCAGGTATTCTCCAGACTAAGCAATAGCTCAATATCTCCTTTTATTGTGAGATTGTTCAGAGCAGGGGATACAGAGTCAGAGCAAAGACCACAGACCAACGATTTTAAATGTTTGATGTCACTGCTCAGTTTAGATACAGACATGGCATATAAGGACATGTATTTTAAAGCAGCCATTCTTAGTCTAACCTGAAAAATGAAGCTGCTGAAGCAAGCTGTAAGTCAGGCTTAACAAATTAGTAAATGCTATTGATAATCATAGACTTAGAGAACAGTGCCTGTCAAGTTTTTATTTGGGTTTGCTTTGGTTTATTTGTTTCAAGTGCTTCTGAGAATCATAGAATGGTTTGGGTTGGAAGGAACCTTAAAGATCATTTAGTCCCAACGGCCCTGCAGAGGACACGTTCCACTAGAGCAAGTGGCTTAAAGCCCTATCCAACCTTGCCTTGTACACTTCCAGGGATGGGACACCCTGCTTCCCTTTTTTGTTTGTTTGTTTTTAATAAAGGCTTCAGAAAGACATTTCCAAGCTATACCCTGGAAGAATAAGAGCACTTCAACTGCTGCTGCACTTAACAGAGAATATTTGCATTTCTTGGGATTCATCATGCATTTGGAAACTGCTGTGTGGCAAATCTAATAATCCAAATTATTGTTTGCTAATCCAATTAGGCATTTTAAATAACTGTGCGAAGTTCAGTGCTGCTGTGAGGTTTTATACATGCCTTTCGGTTCATTTTATTTTATAATTTTTAGGTGTTATCAGATGACAGAGATCTAGCTCAGAAAACAAAGGTGAGGTGTCTTGCCTATTGGCATACTGAGTGGGTAGCTTTCAAACATTGACATCACTTTTCCCTGAACAGCAGAGTCAGATAAAATTGCAGGTCCTATCATCAGCAAAGGCATCCAGTCCATTTTTCTGCCACTGGCTCACTTCTGGCTGTATATTTACTTCTGTTTCCTTGTGACTGTCACCTAACGTTCAAATCTGCCCAGAATACTCATTGTGGGCCCAAACTGATGTGAAAGATTTGTTACATAAACTAGAAAATCCCAGAAATAGACTGAGGGAGTGCATATGAACTCTGTTAATTCCACCTAAATAAGGAAAACTGAAGTATACCTAAGCTGTAGTTGCTTTGTACTTGACAAAAGAGCCCTACTATTCAAGCACACCCTTCACTCCACATGTCTTTCTACATCTATTCTTATGCCTGTGGGACAGAAGGAGGAATAGAACAAGAACTCCCCTGTGGCCACACATGAGAACCCCTTCCCTTCATATGAGAGAGAGAGTGATCCACACAACACTCTTCTTTCTAAGCAGAGCTGGAGGGAGACAGAGAACAAACCTTCCCTAGCAGAGAGGTCTGATGAGCTGAAAGTGTGCCCCTTTCAGGGCCAGTATGAGCTTCAAGCTAGCAACCAACTCAGCTCCAAGAGTGCAACCTTTTCTTTTCCCTGTGCACAAACAGTGCTGCTTCTGAACCAACAAAAAGTGACTGACCATCCTGTTAGGCAAGCAATATGACCATAACTACTTCTTCTCTGCTCGCAGATGGGATATCGGACCTTACCCACCACTGGCTGGATGGAAGCAAAAGCAAAACAGCTCACTGCAGGCACAGGAGTAGGACAGGCACCTATCTTTCCTGACACTTCTCAGGAGGAAGACTAGCATAGCTTTAACTCCTTTCCATGCTGCTACAACACCACCAGCTGCAAAGAGAAATAATAGAAAAGCAGTTGTATATTTTAATTTTATTATTTGGAGCTTTACTCTTTTCTTTGCTGAATTCATATTGTCAGATTAATTTTTTTAATTATTTTAAATATTGATTCTTTTATTTTTAATTTCTTTCATTTTGAATGACCTTATACCTCCAAAAGTCTCCCTCAAATCTCTCTGTTTCAGGAAGACTAGAAAAGACCATTTTCCTGCTGTGATGTGGGTTGTTAGACAACCCTGCTGCTTGATGGGTGAAGAGCCAGGTTCCATGCTGGCAGTCGGATCCTCATCAACTCCGGATTGATAATGTATAATTTGTAAAATTATACATTAGCTGATAGCCAAGATCTATAATTGTGCTATTAACTATGACAGCCAAAGGAGGCAGTAGGAAGATTCCAGCCATAAAGCAAAATGCAGACCATCATTCTTGTTAGTATGATCATTAGCTCTGTCCTGAATCAGCATTTCAGATGCATTTTACCTGTGACTAGACTTCAAGGCCACCCACAGCCACCAGCAGCCAGTTACCCATCTGTCACAATGTATTTCTGCTGTGGAAAGATTGGTGTTGCAGTGCCCGCTCAGCCAGCGGTTATACTCCATACAAAAGATTATTTAAAATCAGGAGTGCGGCTACCTCCCTGCTCACCCTTTCCCCCCACGAGCAGCAGAAGCAGCCACGGAGATCTTCTCACCCTTTCTGATGCTTCCTCCGTATCTCAGAGCTGGAGGTATTACCCCTGGATGGCTCCCAGCTCTCCCAGTTGGCCGGGCAGAGCTCCAGTTTGGGATCCAGTTTGGGATTGCTGCCAGGCTTATCTTATCTGTGGAGTTTTTTGCCTGAAGCCGGGCCTGAAGGGTTTTCAATTCTCACAAGTGAGTGGGATGTTTTTGTCTGACTTTTTACCAGAGGAGGCTATATTGCTCTGGGTTCACTTTCTTGTTTTTACGTAAATAACTCTCTAGTCTATGTAGATATGCCTCCAGGCAGGTATAGGTACATTTTAGGAACTGAATAAATACCTCAGCTATGCATTTGGTCTTGGCAACTAGGGAGTTACTTCACCATGCGGGATGGAGACGGCCTTTGTTAGGTAGGTAGATAAGAGGTAATTTTCCAGAGATACACTTCAAGTCTAACCTATACCTGATGATGTTACTTTCTGGACTATCTGAAGCCTGTAAAGTAATATCTTTCTATCAATGTGCTTGAAAAATTCACATTTTTCATCCTTATGAAAAACTCAAATGTTCATTATTGGGCCAGAGAAAGAATAAAATTAATGTTTAATTTCAGCGTTTGAGGGAAGGGTGATGTGTAAGAAGCCATGACAAGACATTCAGAGAGAGCACTCGGTGACACTAGGCACTAGGCAAGGCTATGCAGTGTTCCATTTTTTCTGTTGCTCTTGGAAAATAAAACAAGATCACCTTTTCTTCCCATGCCTGAGCGGGTCTTTCACAGAAACTGTCTGACTGGCCAAGGGGGCCAGACATATTCTTTCAAAACACAATTTTCTGAGAAGTTGGTCCTTCAAAGCACTTGTGCAGCAACAGGTAAACACATATCTCCATCCTATTTATTTATTTTTTTAACCTGAGCGGTGAGTCTTCCTCCCACAGTGAAAGAACCCTTGGTAACCTCCTGCCTGGGAGCCCAGCCGCTCCTAACATTAGCTTGTGCCATTATGCAAATGCAGCGCTGGTGTTCCCACAGTCTGGGGAGGGACCCAATCCCAGCTTCCCACTGCATTCAACAGCTGCCTACAGCCTGGGCTCTGCCACTGCTGAAGATTGTATCACTGTGATCAGCACTTGTCTATACTTCAGTTCTGATTTGGGTTTTGCCAGCTTTTCTCACTGGATGTACTTGTTGCAGTTCCATGTTTGAGAGTTTTTCTCTGCTCCAGTTTTCAAATGCAATAAAACATTAATTGCTGAGAATACAGAACATCAGCTGCTAACATTTAAGAGAGATGGTGAAAGCAAGATTTCAACCATAATGCTTTATCTTAGTGTCTACATGTAAACCTAATTCAGTACATTTCTATTTACCTTTTCTGGATAACTGTATAAACATGCTCAGCAATTTCAAAAGACATTGAAAAACCACAAAACCCTGGTTTTTTAAATTTTTTAATTTAATCTCCCATCAAAGCCTGTGAAGACATTAGAGCTCCTGACAAAAATAAGCAGCCCGTTTCTCCACATTCAAGAGCAATACCAGTAGCACACTGAAACTCTTTTTCTCTCAGGTCATATAAATTATATTGGCTCAATTTCTCCAGTAAATAGGATCCTAGTCTGGACACACTGGAGCTTGAACATTATGGGCTTCCAGGCTGAGATGGTAACATGGTGCTGTACTCCTGTGGAGGACCAGGTCCAGCAGAGTTGAGAACTCCCTTTTCTTCCCACCGCCCTTCAAAAGGCCGCCTTACCTCCCTGGAGTGCAGGAGGGGAGCAGTTGGTATCCCTCATCCTACCATTGGTTCTCTTGCACCATGCAAAGCAACCTCAATGAGAAAGTGTTTACAGCCTAGTCTGTTTTCCCATTTAATTTTGCTCATCTATGATGGTGAGAATACTTAAATATCCAAACAGAGAATACTTATGGTTGTCTGCCTGTTAGCACAATTTTTTTTATGCTTGCCTCTAAGACTGTAAACATGGGAATCAAACATCTGTTCTGCTTTCAGCAGGAAAAGGGATTACAGTGAGGTACAACTACTAACATTTTCTTTATTTCTAGCTTGGATTTTTTTTCTTAAATTGTTAAGAGTTTTAACACAATATCTGCACAATATAAAAGAACTTACATTTAAATAGGCTTACAATTATTTTCACTATATATTAACAATTTGAATGACACATGCCTTACTCTTTCATGAGCTGCCAGGGTAAAAAAATCCTGTCTAGCCCAGCAAACTTCTCTCTGCATGGCTTCACACCAGTGAACAGGAAAGGAACACTCCACGAGTCTCCAAGCTTCACCTAAAGCCACCCAGTGACTTTTTGTGTCTGCAAGTGATCCCATCTATCACAGTGTAAGACAGATATTTTCTATGCTACAGCTGTTAGAAGAGTTCATACATTTAAACTTTCAAAGGAGTCAGAGTCATGCCACTGCATTTGAAATAAATCCGCACCCAGTCAACTGAGTTCAGGTGGGGCTGAAAGCATGCCAAGTATTTTGGATTGGGGATTACTGTTCTTACAAAAATGATGGTATGTAAATGGATTTGTTAATTTCAGGTAGAATTCTCTGTATTAAGTCATGTTTGTTTTTAGAGTGACTTGATTTATAGACAGATTTCTTGCATGCTGTAACTTGGACTACACTTAAGGGAAATAGAGTTAAACAAAGAAACAAAGATATGTTTCCATATCTTCAGCAATGTGTTATAATATTGCCAAAGTTATCAAGCTTTCTTATGAAAATATCATAAAAATATTTCTTTATAATTAATTATTGGGATACATATAAAGGACACATATGACATTAATCATCCTTCTTTGTTTTGTTTTTTTTTTTTAAACTCATCCTGATCAAGATGTGGTAGCCAGCACTTTGCTGTATGTCATTGTGCAGGCATGTCTTCTGAGCAGAAGCAGCCCTTCATGTTTGTATTTTAGAGGAAACATGTCTTTATGTATCATTGACTTTAGAAAGATGAGGAAATTAATTTCTCTGCATGCTTGGGACTCACTGTCTTTTTTTCAATTGAAATTCACAGGATAAAAATTTCCTTCCAGTGATATAAGGAGGATCTTTCTGATGTTTCTACATACTCCACTACTTTTGGTTTTGGGAAAGGGCATCTGCAAACTTGCCAGAAGTTTTTCCCAGTGACTCCAACTGGTGAATTGCCATAGGCATGGGAAGATCTCAAGAGAAAGGTGAAATGAACCCTTTTCTACCCTTCAGCAGCATCATGGCTCTTTCTGTGGTCTAAGTGTCTCTCCACCTTACACTGCCATCATCTGACAGTGGATGCAGAGAGGCTAAAAATACTGTTATATAAAAATGTGTTTATGTGACAAGAGAAAGAAAACAGACTCAGGAGAACATTAGAGCTTTCTGATACCGTCATTGCCAGATGACAAAGGACAGTGTGCATAGCACAGTGCTGGACAATAATAAGAATAAAATGTTGGGCAAGAAGGAGCCTTTGTTGACATTACATATATATTAATATTTGATGGAGGAGGGGAAGGAGAGGAGAAGGATTCGGAAGAGATTTCCTTCAGCTGGTGCTGTACTTCTTATGAAATGAAAACCCCACAAACTCGTTAGAAAAGCAGCAAGTCAGGAAACTTTAGTGATCAAATAGTCACTTAAGTCTTTAAAATATTTTTCCCCTCCAGCTCCTACATTACAAAGAGATACTGTTTTCCAATCCTATGAGAGATTTTTTTTATTTACTGGAATAAACGTGTATCTGTGTCTGACAACCAGTCTTGGAAGTTAAAGTCCATATACACACAGGAGAGGACTGTATGCTTACCCGTAGCTATGCCATACAACAGAAATGAAAAGCCATGCTGTGAGATGAATAAGTGATTCAGTCTTCCTACAGTTTTCCTCTTGCAAACACCTATGCAGTTTTACTATTGTGGCAGATTCTTTTTCCTTAAGAAGTAGGTAGTGTTATTTCATTTTATACTTAGGTTATCAGACAGATACAGATAACATTTTAATTAATATTTTCATGTTCTAGAATGAGCTGTTTGCTGTTTAGGAAAATGCAGTTTTGAAAAAACAACAGAATGTTTCTACTTGATGAAATAACTTTGTAATATGTCCAGAGTTTGGTTCCACATCCCTCTGGTTTCAGCAAAACCTGTGCTAGACAATGTCAGTTTAATTGTCTTTTTTTTTTTTTTTTTTTAATATTTTTACTCAAACTATTTGCACTGATAGTTCGGTCCTTCAGTTCTGGTTTTTTCTTCCTGTTTTCTTATTAATGGTAAACACAGAACACAAATAAACTGACTCAGCAGCCCTATCAGTGACTGCATCTTTTTCTTTTCTGTTGTATTTCTATTTTTATTCCCTTAGTAATACTTACTTTTCTTGACTCAACTCTTGGTCTCCAGCAAGATCCTCCTCTTGAAGTACAACAGCCTTCTATCCCTTAGTCTCTGAAACAGTTCAGAAGGTGAAGAGTCAAAGTCTCTGCATGAGAAGAGGATCTCCTTTCTGCTTCCAGCCTAACATCCTGGTACTGGAGTATCTAGAGTATCTGACTTACACTTCTTTTCATTATCCAAATCTAATGTGATACTTATTCATTATAACATTCACCTTGGTTTATTGCTGGGTTGATTTTCAATACACGTTGAAGGTGTCCAACACTTCTCACAACTGGTTCATTGTCCCATCAGACCTATACAAGGTCCCATTCAGCATTGCAGTGTCAGTCAAAGGTATTTCTGCTGTAAAATTCAGACCTTATTTATTCCTGCATAGCACAAGAAGCCATGGATATCTATTTTCAGTGAAGATATAATTAAAATATTCATAATTACTGTTAGAAAATACGTCTAGAAAACATTAGTGTTTTATCACATCATGTTTGTTTATAGGTAATATTCTGAGGAGTCTTCTAGGGTCAGCAAAGATTAAAATCAAAACAGTTCAGCCGTGGAAAAATGCCTCAATTTTTCAGCTGAGCATCTGTTATCTTTGAAATTCAACAAAGTATGAAAACTTCTTTTCATTAATGCTTTAAACCTAATCATGGGTTTGAATATAAATAACTTCTATGCATTGAGGTCAGTACAAACCTGATAAAATTCTCACTTTCTTTCTGTAGATTTTCTAATGGTAAAGGTTTTGCTTTATCAACAAACCTCTCTGGATATGCTACAACAGCTGTTTGAGTGGACACACTTGTTCTGCAATGAGCTACTATTTTATTTATTCTAAAAGAAAATAGTTGGTGTTTTTTTTCAATATATAACAATTAACATGAACAGCAATAGGTGCCTACTGTAACACTGGTATTCCAAATGGAGAAGTATTAATTTTTTTTCTTAATGGAGGTATTTTATAACACTTGGAGTAGAGCAAGTAAAGTCCTGACTATCTACAATCACGTGGTACCTTTTGCAGAAATACATCCGTTAGCCCCAGAATCATGGCCATATGATTTGCATAACTTTCTGCCTATTCAAATGCATATTTCCATTACAATTGCAAGAGAGAGTCTTAGTATTTTTCTTTGCTGTTAAACAGCTGCTGCATTTCAGTGTTGGTGAAATAGTTCTACATATAATTTTCCTTTTTTTTTAGTGAAATTGCTTTGGGATCTCTCTAGCCGAAAGATGGCCTAGAAATGCAAATTATCCTCAGCCACGTAATTCAGAATTACCTTTGCATTTTATTCTTAATCTGTATCTGTATATATAACAATCCTGAAAAACAGTGACATTAGACCTGTTCATACAACAGACATGCTTTTGGTGGAAATAAATAGATAGAACTGCCAACAGCATTACATGAATATTGTAATCCAATGAATGCTAATGCTGAAAAGTATCTCCTTTAATGAAATGTTTAAGAGAACAATTTAATTTCATTTATATGTTTAGAAAATAATACCCAAAAAATTAATATCCAAAAGCCTGAGTGAACATTTGTCGTAACTCCTCAAGTTTCTTTTCCCCCCAGTTTTATTACCACAGACATTTGGATTTGCATCAAAACTTGCTCTTTGAATCTTTTAAAATAAATTTCGACTAAGTAATGTCTGTAACAAAACATATCCCGGCAGAACTTTGCAAAATATAAGCCTGTTTAAGTTACTCAGTAAAGATAACATTTCTTCAAAACTGCAGAAAAAGAAACTCTATCTGCATGCAAATTAAATTTAGAACACTCCTTTGCATAGAGTGAAAGTCTGGCAGGCCAGGAAAAATCCATAAATGTGATTGCAGTGACAAAGTAACACAAGAAAAAGGTCTGTGATGTCCAGGAAACGTGACCACTGCAGGAGAAATCTCTTCACAGAACTGTGTGTGGCTTGCTCCCCAACCCCATTACATGGCTGGCTCTGTTTTGAAGCTTTCCAAAAGCTTTCAGATAGGATTTGAACAAAACCAAAACTCTGAATGAAACAGGAAGAATAAAGTGCTTATCAAACTTTTATGTCGTTATTTAGCCATGACCAACAACAGTGTCTCTAATGGTTACTGATTCCTCATCTTGCTGCTGCTACACCAATGTCAGTAGCAATTTTGATAAATGCTCTCCCATTTATATGCTGCTTAGCACTATGGAAAAGTCATTGGTAAGACTTGTTACCTGCAGGGACTGCTACCAGAACTCGAACATGGGTTAGTACAAATGGTTTGCCTAGGTCACCATCTTTCCTGGGGCAGTGATCAAGTCATGACTCCCAGTGGAGACTGGAATACTCCATGGGAGGTGAATATTGCAGTGGAAGACTATTTGGATAAATATTTAAAAGTAATGCTCTTAACTATAGTGCAGATGAGGGCCATGGCAGTTTCTCCTTGTGTCTCTGATTGGAAAGCCAGCAAGTAGCAGGCACTCTGAGGCAGGACTGCAGGGTATATGTGCCAGCAAACTGAATCCCTTTAGGGCTTGCCCATTTGAAAATGGAGAGAGGATGCAGATGGGTGAAACATACAAGTACAAATCCAAATGTAAATGCTAGTTTAAATACCTCTCATCTTGTATCAAGGCATCCTCAGCACCCACAGTCCAAAGTTTTTGTTTCAGGGCTAAAGATAGCTCTGCTGGTAACATGAGACAAAAAAACGTGGAATTGTTTTACTCCGAGAGAGGCTGGCTACTAAGGAACCAGCTTTATTTCCTCCCACCACCAGTTCCTTCCAGAAGATCCTTTACTGTGAGTGTTACCTCATATTTCTTAACATGAGATTTAACAGGACTTCAGCATCAATATGGCAGTTCTGTAAATACAGGACTGCCTCTGGGGTATGGCCATTGGCGTGCATCATATGTGCTGCTAATGTAAGTCAAGCAAGCCTAGGTTTATACATTTTAAAATACCAGACTCTTGTTTTCATGACAGAAGTTGAAAGATACTAAGGGCTGAAGTCTCGCAGCTTCAGAGTAAAGAAGATTTTTAGCACAGCAAAAGACTTACTCGGTTTTCTGCCAGGCCAGTCCCAAGTGATGCAAGACCTGCCTTCCACCCCAATCTCCTTTGCACCGAAATTGCTGTAGCTCCCTCAAGAGACAACAGTATTTCTGCTGAATTTCCAACTGTTAAGATTATCTGTGCTTCTTGTGGCATGCAAACCAGCTTTATGGGACTGGGATATCTTCACAATGTTCAAAGCAGTGAAAGAACCCCAAGGTATGCTGAACTATTCAAGATCTGAAAACAAATTAAAATTCTGCTCCTAACGCAACAAAAAAAAATTAGGAAAAAAATCCCCAAACATAATCTGTAAGAAGTGTCTGCTCTTGATTGTTAACATTAGCAGGCAAAGATTAGCACCTTTCCACTCTATTTCTTTAAAAGCTCTTTTATGCAGCCATGAAGCACAGAAGGGCTGCAGGTACATCTCTGCCAAAGATCATGCAGTTTAGTGACTGTCTTGGCTGATGAGACACTTTAAGACCTGATTCAGGGCACTGAAGGAACATGGAAAAGGAAGCAGAAGCAGCAGGCAGTTACCTAATACTATCAAGTCTCAATAAAAAATGACAAGCTGAGACATTTTGGCAGGCTTTCTGAATACCTAATAAGACAATGCTTGTGTAAACGGGCCTGAAGGTAAGGTTAAGGAAAATAATGTCCACAGCAGAAAAAAACCCCAAAACACTTTAGAAGCAGCAAATTATTTCAGTTCAAAGTCCCTTAGATCATATCTGACCGTAGGATGACAGAATTACTCTCACTGATTGTTTCTGTGAGACATGATCCACGGCCAGTATTTTATACGTAGCAATTCAGCAAGAATGCTCCCACCCACGCCAGAATACATGGACATTTAACTTTTTGGCAAGGCGACCGTGAGAGTATTTGTACCTATGGATTTCCTATGACATATAAACAAACCCGTACTCCTTCCTCACAGCTACAGAAACGAAAGGGAGAGTTACCCCGGGACAGTCTGGAGGGACTGCTTTTTCCACGGGACCAAGTTCTCACATCGGTTGCCTTCAACCACCAGACCGCGTTGATCGCAAAGGCAAGCGCGGGGGCATTCCCACACACCGGACAGACGTGTCTGTGCACAAGGGACGTAGGCGGCGGCGGGAGAAGCGGTGCGGTGTCCTCCTCCTCCTTCCCGCGGGACCCGCCGCTTTGGCCACCCCCAGCACAGCCGAGACGCGTCCTTCTGCTTGCACCCAGTTCCCCATCCCCGCCCCCCTACCCCCCACTTGTATTGTTTTTATATTTCGCAAATAGATCCCCCCATGCCTTCTCCCGCCTGTCCAAAGGGGCGGGAGCGGCAGATCGGGCGCGGGAGGGACGCGGGGCGGGGGCAGCGCAGAACGCTAGGCGCGAAGAACGGGTCGCCCGGCAAGCCCAGCCAGGGGAGAGAGGCTCCGCGCCCCCGCTGCCTCGGTCCCCTCCCCGGCCCGGAGGCGGTGGCGAGGGCTGTCACACAGACACCGCCCCACCGGCCGGCGCCGGGGCAGTCGCCGGAGGAGCAGCGCTGCTCGGTGCTTCTCCCCGCCACGCTGCGGAGCGCTGGCCGCGAACGCGTCGAGCCACCCCCGCAGGTGGCCGAACACCGCCCGCCTCATCAGCTCCCCCTGCCCGCCGCGCCGGTTCCCCCATCCCGGTGGGCGGTGGCAGGAGGGGCCGCGTCCCGCCCCGCCCCGCCCCGCCGCGCCGTGGCGGTGCCGGAGCCGGGCGGCGCTGCAGAGGGCGGAGCGGGCGGCCGGGGCGGTCCGGCCGGCGCCCGGCGCGGGCTGGCTCCCGGCGGGCGGCGCTGCTGCGTTGCTCTGGGAGGCGCCGCGGGGCCGGGCGCGGAGCTGCGGGATCGGGGGTGTGAGCGGCCGGGCAGGGCGCCCCCAGGATGCTGCGGTTCCTGCGCAGGACCTTTGGCCGGCGCTCGATGCAGCGCTACGGGCGAGGAGCCGGGCGCGGAGCCGGGCGAGGTGGGCTCGGCGGCGAGGGGGACGAGCGGGACGGGGGGCTGCGAGGAGCCGCCGCCGCCGTCGTCGGCTCGGGAGGCTTCCCCTCCTCGCCGCACCCTGGAGGGGTCGTGCACAGCGCCGGAGCCCCTGTCCACATCCCTGCGGCCGGCGGCAGCAAGCCGGTGCTGCAGTGCCGCGTCCTTCTCCTGGACGGGACCGAAGTCAACGTGGAGCTGCCGGTGAGTAGCGTGCGCTCGCCTCCCCCGCCTGCAAAACAGCGCCTGCAGCTACCCTCTACCCTCCTCCGCATCGTCCCCCTCTCCCTGGCGACGGGCACCTGCGAGTGCCCCCGGCCGCACAACAGGCGCGGTTCTCCGGGAAAGCCTCGCTACTTTCGTCCTCCTCGCCGCCGTCCCCGCCTGCGTGCACCTGCTGCCAGGTGCGCGGCGCCTCCCCGCCATGACCGCCGCCCGCCCCCGTCCTGCCGGCTGGAGCCGTCTGCGTCCTTCTCCCCTCTGCCCAGAGCGAGAGGGGAGGTGAGCACCTGCTCTCCTCCTCTCCTCCGAAAACCAGCCCCCTGCAGCGGTGCCTTCAGCGGCGCCTCTCCCGGGAGGGGCCGTCCCTGCGGTGCGGGGCGCTACCTGTGCGTGTCCCCGGCTGGTGCGGGGGGGCTGCCCGAAGACCCCGCCCGGCGGTATTGCCGGGCACGGGGGCACCACGGACCGCTGGGTGGGGGAGCGGTGCCTTCGGCCTCTCTGCCCTCCGGCTTGCAGCCCCGCAGCACCTGTGGCACCGCGGCGAGAACGAGGCGAGGCCGCGCTGCCCCCTCCGTGGTGAGGGTCTGCGGGGTGGGCGCCGCCTCCTCCTTACTTCTTGTTTTCCGACACCTTCGCTGAAGGGCCGGCGCTGCCCCCGCCGGGGGTATACCCCAGGCGCTGCCCCCCGTCCCGTGGCACCCGGCTGCGGGGCCGGGGGCCGGGATAACCCCCGGCGGCTCCGGGGCACGCCCGGGCGGGCAGGCCGGGCCCGGCCCCGCGGGTGCGGGGACGGTGCCGGCGATGAACTTTTTCCCCTCCTGCCGCTGTGTAGGAGGAATGAGGAAGGGACATTGCCGGCCTGCGGGGTTGTGCGCTGGTCGTTTGCGCCTACTCGGTGGGGTTGGGCCGCGTTTGTAGGTGTTTCAGCATCCCCAGAACCCCGTTGCGTGTCCCCTAAAGGCAGCTGCAGGGTGCGTGTCGGTTATTTACAGAATTTGGGTTTTTTTCATTCCTCACAGCTGCTAAATACTCCACACCCATCCTTTTTTGCTGACCTGTTCCCTCCCTCTTGAAGCACAAGTTTTCCCATGAAATAGTATGGAAGTTGATCATGTTTGAAAAACATTTAAGCTTTTTTCCGTTTCAACCCAAATTGTCACCAAGCATTAACTTGGTCTACAAAAACAGGTGGGAGAATTCAATAATGACTGTAACAACCTGAGAAATTGTACACTACCTTAACGTCCAGCAGTGTAAAAGAGTTTTTTTCCGAGTACACTTAGGCTCTTTGTTAGGTGCCTTTCATTATAACAATCATCTGTATATATTGGCATCATTTCCCTAAAACATGGAATTTGGCAACCCTGTTGTTTCTGCTTAAAAGAAACCGAAGAGATTGAGTAAGACTCTTACATGTGAATACAGAAGTATGTGAACGGAGCCACCTAGAGATACTTGCTACAGCATTATCAGGCCTCCCTTGACTTACAGGCTGCATCGCACATTTCCAGATATTTGAAATGCTAATATATTTCCTCTCCTCGCATCTCCTTCACAACTTGCTGCACTCCTCCTAACATCTGTGCACAAATCTTTTCTAAAGTAGAGTCAACGATTGTTATCAGCGTGCTAAGGGTTTACTTATAGAGGTCTGTGTCGATAAGCTCAGTAAATATTTTGCTTAAGGTTATACTCTAATTTATCGGAGGTCAGCTTTTGCTGTAGAGCCTTTTTAAGACAATCTGAGGTTTTTGTAGTATCAGAAAACGAGGTAATGGCACTCTTAGTCCTTGAGTGGTGAAAATATATGGAAGTATCTGCTGGCCCAGTAGAGAAGCTGTGGAGCATTCTTGCTTGAATTGACTTCCAAATGAAGCCTAGATTTGCCAGTGTTTTCAGAATGTGAGCTGCACACGTGATGGTTGTAGTTCATTTGTCCAAAGACAGAGTAAGATGTTGGCATTTTTTTGCCGAAAACCCCTAGACTGGTGGAGAACTTTGGAGCTTGTAATAGCTATCAGTGTTTTGAGGATTAAAAACTGTTCTGTTGAATTACGTATCTGTTCCTCCTGTTTTTTCCCTTTCTTTCACAGAAAGTAACACCCACACTGAGAGGTAGAAAAACTGAAAGAGGCGTTGCACCATTTATAGAAGTTTATCAGTAAAGTTTCTCTGAGCTTTGCAGCTCTAGATGTTATGGGATTAGGGCCTGAAACAGAACGTGGTTTAATACTCAGAAGCTGTGGTACAGGACTGGTTAAGCTGAATGAATTGAGTAGCATCTTTTCCATTAAAAAAAAAAAAAAAGTGTATGGTGGTTTCTCTCATTTCAGCTCAAATTTTATGAAAAGAAGGGAGTGTGGGCTTCATCACCAATGAGCAGCTTACTCACGAAGTCAAGTATGGAGATGATTGCAGAGGATTTCACTGTGCTGCTGATTGTGTTTGCAAGCACTCATATCAGGAGATACTGGCATCTAAAATGTACTCTTTCTACTATCTGCTGACATTATACCCCTGTTGTCTTTCTAGTGAGAAAAGGAACTTGCTGATAGAACACAATACTCTAGCAACTACAACTTTTTAGGCTATCTTAAGAGTTCATTTCGAAGTAATTAAAAGGTTTATTGGATTTCGAAGACTACAGGATCTATTTGCTTTTGTGGAGGAATGACAGAAAAGACATGGCTAAAGGAAAGCCAGCTGTATGTGTAGAGAAAAGGTTGAGGTTTTTTTGTTCAGTTATTGTTTTGTGGATTTTTTAGTATTCAAATAAAGCTAAACCCCTGACACTTTTGTCTAGGTTAATTGCATCAGGTTCTGCCACGATGTTTTCTTGTATGTGGGGGGTGATGGTGGTGTGGGAAAAATTAATCCTACATCAGTACAATCTACTGATTGATAAGTCTCTTTGTGGTTAACATTGGAATTTATGTGATAGTATCTGTGTCAGAAGGTACTCATCTGGTAAGCTTTTGTCAGTTCATGGTGGTAACAGAAGTAGAGATCAACCATGATCTCCAAGTCCTTCGTTAGTTTGTTCTTCTCTAGGCTGTGTAGCAATATTTGGACTAGAGTCACCTTTCTTTATCTGCATTTCCACACCCTCTTTCTTCTGGGGCATTTGCACTTTATTCTTTTTACTGCATATGCACTGCCCTCAGACTACCCCATCTGCTAGCCTGCCCTTCTACGTGCTGTGTCATTTGTAGGTGTTCTCTAGTCTTTCACAAACTTGTTTCCTACCCAGCTGACCCCACACAAATGTCAACATAAAATTGTTCTGAACATTGCAGATACCCCTGGATAATGGTTTCTATACTCAGCTTCTTGCATGAAATTTCAAGGATTGCTTAATGATGCTGGCTTTTTTTCTTCACTCCTAAGGCAAGAATCACGTACTTTGAAAGTATTCTTTCTGAAAAGAATAATGCACTGGATGGCTTTTTAAATCCATGAGCTCCTCAGGGCCCTATACTGAATTTGAAATGCTATTAAGGTTGAATCTGTTGTATAGAAGTGAGTGGCAGTTGACCAGTTTTGTTGCTGTGGGGTGATTTCCCATGGGAAGGGGAACATAAATGGTGTCATTACTTCTTCTTGACCTGACACCACGTCTGCGCATCTGAAATCTAGTGATGAGAACTGATTCACTTACGTTAGAGACCACCCCTTGTCCCTCACACATAGTTATCAGTGTATTTCTTTTTGCCACTGGGAACCTGTTTAGTACCTTTTGTGTTGCACCTTCACTTACATTGGAGGCTGTTACCTGTTTAGAGTTTGTACCTCGGCTGTAGGCAGATGGAAGGCCACTTTGCTATCTGTTATCAAAACAGTCTTGCTTCTGTTTTTCTGAAGGACTCCTGACTTTAATAAAAGAAAAACTGGTTATGGATGATGCTGTGTTCTTATAGAAAGAATGCAAGGAAAGAGCGCTGACATCACCCTTGGGCAAAGGTGATGGTGCCTGCTAGTTAATACATAGATGGAGCAGTCTATAGATGGCTTGTAGATGAAGCTGAAAAGCCAAATTTTTCTTAACTCTGAGATGTGATTGCTTGCATTTCTAAAAAATAAGTCTCTGATTTTTAATTAGGTGTATCTTATGAAAGCTTAAAGGGTGGATATGAAAGACGGCTCTTCTGTGGCACTGTCCAGAGTAGCAGGAATTAATGTCCCTTTTCTTAAGCTGCTGAAAATGGTATTCTGTGATTAAGTTGTGGGAGGGCAGGAGGGGAATGAACACATATAGGGTTTCCTTGGGTTTCTGTAGTCTAAAATGGGATAAAAGAAGGAGCAAACAGTAAGCTTACTCCTGTATGAAAATCCTTGTCCTGCAAAGCAGATCTAGGATACCTTACCTTTTCTGTGGTGTGAATCCACAGCAGTCAACATGTTGTCTGTCATAAATACTCCTTTCTAAAAAACTCGTTGCTCTTATAAATTCCTGTGCTTCTGTGAGCATCACTCTAAAGACCTGTTTGATTTATTAGAAAGTATGTAATGTTTAATGATTAACGTAATGAATAAGTCAAATATAACTCTTCAAATTTGTGAATTATTTTCAGATGGATAGCTTTCATATTATTTCTTTGCCTTCCTTTTGGTGTATCTGTTTTAATAATTGTTTCAGCTGCTATGGAAACACTTCAGGATAGGAATAGTAAATGTTCTTCAATACCGTTTTTTCATCTCTGGTTTCCTACGTGTTGTATTCTTTTCTTGTTGGAGTAACATAAGCATAGCAAAATCTGCTGTCTGGCCTCTATGCTTACATCAAATGTAAATGTCAAATTAACTCTTGAGCAGTTGTCTCTATCTTATAATTATTGGTTAGTGTATTTGACTCAATGAACTTATAAATATTGCAAGAGAAGTGCAACTCATTTTTTCTTTCTTTCACATCACATGTGTTTTCCAAATGACATTTTGTGAATATTAACTCTAGAGTAATGCACTAATATGCATGTAGACACTTAAATTGACATCGTGCTCTGGAGTCTCCTAACTGAGGAGTTACCCCACCCCCTGGCCCCCAAACAGGTATATGACATCAGATGGGGAATGGGATTTTTAATTAATTCCTTAAAGCTTTTATCACTTATGAAAAGGATAAAATGCCTTCTTTATGCAGAAGTTACCTTTCAACAACATAAAATCAGAATACTTGCTGGAAAATGTTAAAAGCATATTTGCAACACTGGAAGGTGAAAGGCCTCTCGTGTTCATGAACTCCTGTGAGCACCAGTAATCCCCTTCGTAAACTGATCAAGCTCCATTGGTAGAAGGCGTTGGGTATTTTTGCTTCTTCAGTTCATGTTGAAATGCCTTTTCAGTACCTTACAGCTTTGATTAAATAGCTGCAGCTAGAGCTCAGTGTGTTGTCTTCTGGTAATAGCCTTTAATTAATTTATTCCTGTTCCGTATGCCTTGATGCGTCGCTGTGTATACTGAAGGTGTGTGAGAGGCATTCACAGTAGAATCACGTACAGAATCAGGAACATACACAGCCCCAGAGAGACAGAAATAAGATGGGCTATGCACACGTGACTGCAGCCGTGCTTCAGAAATGCACAATGTTAGGTTCTTGAGAGAGAAGAGGGAATTTTAAGCCCTTGATGTGCTTGCCAAACATCCCCAATAAATCTACAGCAGATAAAAGGCATTGCAACAGTACATTGTAGAAGAGGGAGACAAAAAGCAGTGTTTGGTCGTGGCATATGTTAGATAAATTCTGCTTGTGAGTTCCATTAGGTTACTAATGAAAACGAAAACAATTTTTCAGTGCAATACAGATAGACAAGGATGACAGGAGTGCTGCTGCAAAGAGTTGACATTCAGTGAGGGAGAAAGCCAATGATGAGAGTAGTGTAATGAAAATAGAAAAGTATGAGCACCTGCACTAATTCTCTGATGGAGAGCTTATCTGTGAGGAGAGATGGGGAGAAAATAAGGTTGTTGCATGCATTTTTTCAGTAGCCTTTTTGCAATGAACTAGAGGGCAGCTGTCCTTAGAAGAGTAACCACATGAAATGTCAATGTGGGTGGCTAGGCCTCTTGTTTATTCACACAGAAATGAATTTCAGTAGCAGATGTTTGCACTGGTCTCAGTTGTGTGATCATGAACATTGAAGAAACTTTGAAGACCACCATGGATTTGAAGGGAGATGGTGAATAAGAAGAAACTTATGAAACAGTTTGACAATATGGGGATTTTTTTTTGTCGATAGTGTGCATCTAATACATTTGGGTTTTTCTTCCAGTGGTTATGTTCTAGAATAGATTGCTGGGTGGCAAACCTTGTGGCTTCGGGTTCTTAGTAGTAGTCCTGAAGAGAAAAAAAGAATCTCTGGGCATGTAAGAAGTTCCTATGAGGCAGGAAATAGGAGCAAAGAGACTTTGGAAGCGCAGTCCATATATAAGAGCAAGCAGAGGGCTGTTTTGTCTGGATTGCTGAAGATGGTACAGGAAGAAACAGGCTGAAAAGTTAAAGGAACTAGAAATTATATATATTGTATGGGATGTACTGTTTATCTGTTTCTTTTCTGAAGCAGAAAGGGGACAGCTATCTCTACTCCTGCTTTTCTGCATGTGCTTTTTGTTTTCATATGCTTCCTTGTGCTTCTATTGTAGTGCTTGTGTAAATATGTTTTTTCCTGTAGCTTTCTCTGAGTGGCTAGCTTCATTTAATGTCTCACCTTTTTTAAGCATAAGTCCATTTTGGAATTCAGGACTTCTGTTTTTAAATTCCCAACTGTTTCCACTCATCCTTCTCATTTGCAATCTCCTCCTTGAGGAGGAGATACTTTTTCTGTGTGGGTATCATCTGTATTACTTGCATGATATCCAGTGAACTTTCATTTTAATAAGGGCAGATTTCTTTTTGGTTTGTGGGTTTGTTGTGAAACAGTTCACTATGGAGCATCTCTTCTAGGAGGCACTGAAAAGAGCATTGGAGGTCTGCTTCCTTCTGGTTCGGGCCTTGAGCATAGTTCTCTGTCCCATTCTCTTTTATTAGTTTGGAAATTTTCTGTGTTTCTCTGCAGTTGTCAGACATCTGAAATGCTCCTCAGTCCTCTTCCTTCCCCAGGAAAATTCAATTTCCCAGCTGCAACCAGGGGTCTGTGGCCAACTCAGCAACTTGTTCAGCCAGCTTGACTGATATACGTGCCTTGTCTGTCAGGGCACAAATGGTGCAGAGGAGGGCTGCTTGTCACCAACATTCCCAGTTGTAGAGCTGACATTAGGGGAACATTGGTAGCTATTGGTGAAACAGCTCGAAGGTTAAACCTCCACACTTTAAAAATGCATAGTTTCATGTGAGACAACGAAAACAGATCTGAAAACTCAAATTATGTTGAAGGGAAGGAGGTTGAGAGAAGAAGGGAGAACATGTACGTCACTGAGTTTATAGGCTTTTTGGAAAGTAAGTATAAAGATAAGTACAAATATTTTCTTTTTTTTGCTAGAAGGATGAACTCAACAACTGTTAACTGATTGTACTGTGTTGCTGGGTTAGTTTTTTTAATTACTTGAGAAACACATGGGGGTTTTGTAGGTTTTGTTTTCCAGTGCATACTATGGTATATGTTCTTTTATTCTTTCTGCATTAGAAATAAAAAGGTTGGAGGGTAATGAAGTGTTTAGAGTGACCATCTGCTCTTCATTTGACTTGCTATTTCCATTTATTTCTGTGCATCAATTTAAATATGTCCTGGACCATTAGCTATATTGTGATGAGATTATTTTGATATATTTGTTGAAGTTCCGGACCTGGACTCTAACTATGAAGCATGAAAAATATTAAGAGTTAATGTATGTTGGCTGTTTGGTTTTGATCTGTACAGATTCAGATTATTTCCCTTCCTTGTTGTTATGGAACCACAGATAGTTTATCCAAACAAATGCCAAATGTCGTCTTTTTCTTTCTTTCTTTTACTTTTTTTTTTTTTTTTTTAAGTATACTGACAAACACACTGAATTTAGATGTTACTGTATTTCATAATTTTAGTACATGTGGTACGGTTTGTGTGATAAACGGACTGGAAATCCTAACAGACAATCCAGTTTAATATTTGTGAAATACAAGTAACTTCACACAAATACGTGGAGAATGTTGATCCTTTCCTTTGAAGAACTTGAATTTATATGGACATAGTGGCATCAAATATACAGTTAGAAAAGCACAGTGTTATAGGGATTGTGACCTGTAATGAAATTATTGTAGACTGCAACGTTATTTCAAATGATAACTTATCGAAGGATTAATTCTTTTGTAGCTGCTGAAAATAATACTTTTCATAGTAGTTCTTTGTAGCACTAGTAATTGATTGTATGTGCTATTTCATTGGTACATTATAAATATATAAAATATATATAGACTTGAGAGGATTTTTGTAGTTAGCAGTCTTGACTGGGAAAAAACTTGTTTCTTTTTTTTGGCCTGAACCGAGACTAAACAAGGGTACTGCTTCACGTTTTTAAGTTTAAAGTTTCTTTTTGTGTATATTTCAGTGTGTGAGGTTATGTATTAGATGATAAGAAATTTCGCTTACCTACGTTGAGCTTTAAAATTATCCTAGGCTGTGAACAAATTCTTATTTTATTATTGGTAGATAACAAACAGGTTAATTGCATCACATCTTTTTTTGTTGGTATTAAGTCCAAATGAAATTACTTAATGTCCAAACTATAACCTGCTTTAACTGTGCAAGTGAATATTTACAAATTTTCTGAGAAGAGAACCAGTCCTTTGAAGTTTTTACTTTTCCTTTGCTTCTATCCAGAATTGGTCAAGGCTGCTTTCTGTCATTTAAATAAATCTTTCATACCTTGTTAGTAGTTCCTGGATTTGTGATAATTGTATGGTTTTAAATGGAGAGCTTACATTTATGTAAAAAGACAGAATCCAAGAACTTCCATTTTTATAAGCAGGTCTGAACACACCAGTACGCTATACAATCGTTGTATTGCAACACAGATCACTATTCAGTGGAGATGCTGATCCTCAGTATGTAAGTTTTATATTTAGGCTACTTGCTGGGTAGAAATCCTTCCCGAATAATGAACCTTCCATGAGTGCTTTGCTTTGAGAGATGATGAATGGTGAGTCTGTTATCTCTTTGAATTAAGCAAATAAGTGAAGAGGGGTGGTATTCTTCAAAGTAGGTCATATTGCTAGGAAGGGCAGCACCCTGCAAGTGTAAAGTCCAGGGTGGTGCATGGGTGGTGTCCACTTTTCTTTCATGTTGTGGTCTTTGGATGCGGATGTATATTGATGTGAATTCAGATATCCTGCTGTAGCTCTGTGGAAGAAAGAACTGGTTTAATAAGGCAGCAATATAACTTTATTGTGCAAAAGACTCAGTTTCTTTTCCTCCCTCTTCCTGCTATTTCATGTTACTGGGTGTGATTTAGTTTCTTTCCCTGCTGTTCCGCAATGAAGAGAGGGTGGCAGGATGTTTTCTTCTTTTTGACTGACATCCCCTTTCCCTGAGGAGGAGCGTTTCCAGCCTAGTTTTATGACCACTCCTACGGTCTTGAGTCTGCCCACAGGTCTCATCTGCCAAGGCCACGTTGTGAGCTGCAGCTGGGAACACCCAGCTGCAGGGGGGCTCTGCGTGTGCCCAGTGTCTGTCTTGCACAATTAATTCTGCATGCAGCTCTCAGCAGCACATTGGAGTTCTGTTCTTGGCTTCCAGTTAATTAGAAGATGTTAATTTTGAGGGGTTTCCTTTTTAATGGGGGAACTTTCTTACTAAGACAGCAGAAATTGCTGATTTCTTTTAGAGGCCAGTGAAGCCATGAGATGTTGACTAGCACTTTTCCTTTTCTCCGTTGGGTTAATTGCTTAAGCTGTTGTCTGCCTGTATGTCTGTTCTCTCTCTCTTCATACCCTTCCTCTCATGCAGTGATGTCTCACAGTTGGCTTTTCTCAGTGAACTGTTGCAAAACTTATATGAAATCAAATCCTTGTTTTTAGGTGTGAAAATGGGGGAGCCTTTGGGGCATTAGAACTCAAACTGTTTGTTGCAGACAGCAGGTACTTGGAAAGGAACGTTGGTTTTACTTCATGAAAGGTGTTTAATATGTTTTGGGAGGTCAGTCTAGGAGGAAATAATCTCAACATCAAATATTTTATATAGTACCCTTACATTTAAAATGGGAAACAAGATGAGGTTATTCACTCACTGCCTTCACATTTTCCCTTAAATTCTCTGAGCCATCCCCTTTTTGTTGGTATTGCTTATAATTGCCTTTTACCTATGTAGCATGTTGATGCACTATTTATGTTATAAATTTATCCTATAGTAAAAAATTCTGATGTGTCATTTCTGGCTTTAGAAAATAAAGATGTTTAAGGATGGGAAAAATGAGGAAGGAGTTGGAACATTTGCCTGTATATTAGCAAAAACATAGGCGTAAGTTGATGACTGCATTTCTCAGAAGGGAGTGGGAATAGAAAAATCGAGTGCTGTGAAACAAAAGCCAAGTGTGTTTTGTTTGCTGCTATTGAAATTTTCCAGCAGATATTCTCACTTTTCAATTTGTGTGCTTGGATTTTGATGTATTTTCACAGTAAACACCCAGCATATTTTGCTTTATGATTTGATCATAAAGTATATTTTGTAAAAAAAAAAATAAATAAAATCATCTTTTTCAGCAAAGGTTTTGCTTTCAGAACATTGTTATGGCCAGGATTTTGTCCCCCTACAGGTTATTAACAATTTCTTCTTTAAGAATTTCATCTTACTGTGACAGAGTGAAACAGATCATCTGATAACATTTCCAGCATGATCAAAATCTTGAAAAATTTTCAAACAAAGCAAAAAGATATGGTTTTTCATAAACAGAAAACGCTGTTCATCAGAAGTTGGTTTCAGAAAGCAGACTTTTCCCTGTAAAAGCTGCATTTGTGTAATGCCAGGAGGGGAGAACTTTCCCATTTGTTTCAGTAAGCTGAGTGCTGGAAGCTTTCTATAAGGAAAAAATAGCGTGAAGAACCGCTATGTGACACCTCTGTGTTAGTTCACTGTGACTTTTAGGAGCTTTTGAAAATGGGCAAGTTGCAGTGCAAGTGCTGTCTTGAAGGGTAGATTTCAAAGTGAACTTTGTTTCTTTTGCGTTCGGGATTTTCAGGGTGTCTTACTGTTCACTGAAGTCAAAAGTTACTTCTTGAGTCAGAGCTTTTAGGTTATACCAAAATCTTCATCAAGGTGTTGGTAAATACTGGGGTTTTTTGCAAGCTACAGGGCAAAGGATTGTTTAGGTTGTGAGGAAGATAGGGAAATGTTTAAAGAATATTAATTCCTCTTTATTGTATATGCCCTGATCTCATTAACAAATAAGGCTGTCAAGACCAGGGTAGCATTGGTTGACTTGTGAGAGCTACCAAATATAGATCCCATGAAAACTCCCAGGCCTGGGAACTCTCTCTGCAGGCAGGGCCACTCTGAACAGTGCTACCTCCTCTCCTTGCACAAATTTTGGATCAATCTCCAAGTCCCTGTGTTTTAAGAAAGCTTTTCTCTTGCAGTTTTCCTTTTGTGAGTGTTAGAAAACTGCAGATTTTTTGTACTACTTTGTTAAATGGTGCAATAGTTTGTCTGCATTGCAGAGCTGATACAGGTGAGATGGAAGATGAACTACGTTTGTTTCTGTAGTCTTGTACATGATGTGAAAGTGCTCATTGAAAACAAAGAGCAGATAGTTGACTGACCCTGTGCAATCCAACACCAGTTTGTGGTGTTGAAAAAATGTCCCTGAAAGCAAAAGATTCATTCAGTGCAGTTCCAGAGGGACAAGATGTGGCCGCTTTCTCTACTTCCAAGACTGTCATCTGCTTTGCTTGAAAAACATCTTCTGTGGAATTCCAAACTTAGTTTCTGCCGCTGCACAGATGATAGGGGAGGCTCTTTGAGAGGTGAACCAGGGAATGGGAGACTGGATGTAGGGTTCATGTTCTAGGAGGTTCAGGGGGATGACCTTATTGCTCCCCACAACTACATGATAGAAGGTGAAGGTTGGTCTCATTTGCAGTGTCTCAAGTGAAAGGACAAGAGGAAATGGCCTCAAGTTGTGCCAGGGGAGGTTTAGATTTGATGTTTGGGAGAATTTCTTTGCTGAAAGGCTTGTTAAGCACTGGAACGGACTGCCTAGGGAAGTGGTGGAATCACCATCCCTGGATGTATTCAAAAAAATGTGTAGATGTGATGCTTAGATATGTGGTTTAGGGGTGGACCTGGTGTTGTTAGGTTAGTGTTTGGACTTGGTCTTGGAGGTCTTCTCCAACCTTGATGACTCTGTGGTTCTGCAGTCAGAAAATGTGTGCTTTGGAGTATAATTCTGCTTCTGTCTTGTACATGGACATAACCAGCAGTGCTAATAAACCACTTTATTGCTGAAGGATAGGTTATAAATCCAGAAATGGCACCATAGGCAATCCTGCCTTAGCTTTGGTTTCAGAGCTAAATGGATTTATGGTGTCACTTAACGTGGCTTTTGTACCTCAAAACCCTTGTGAGGCTGTTGGTTCCTGGTGGCAGTAAGGAATGGAATGGATTTGATGTTTGAGGTAGCTAGGATTTATGATGCATGTTTTTGTACTTTTGTGCTTGAATAGGAAGGAAGATGGTTTTCTTATGGCCTGACTAAATGAATGCAAACTTATACATACTAACAGAATTTTTTGTTTTTACAAGCGATTATTTTTCAAGGGGAATTGTTAGAATGAAACTTAACGTGTATGTCAATATGTGCAGAGAATCACTGATTAACCCCCCAAAAAAACTGGCAGTTTCATTGCTGCTTCTGACAGAGCTGTTCTGTTTGCTAACAGAAGAAAATTTGCTTTGGGTTAGTGTCTAGAAAATGTTCCAGTCATCTCTGTTCCTGTTTATTCCTCCTTTTAACATCTTTTGCTAAGGCTGTTAGTATGATGTTAAGTGGAAGTCAACTGACGATTCTCCTTAGACATCATTTGTTCGTTATATTGGAGAGTTAGTCATATGGATGATTTGTAAATGAATAGGTAGATTTGTTTCAGGACAGAAAGGGTCATTGTGCACTTAATTTGTTCCCCTTTCGAGGTTAGTTTCTAGAACTTCTTCCAAGAACATGCTTTTAGCCTGTCACTTTTTAGCATCAGTGCTCTCCTTGGATCTCATTAGTTTATCTGCCTTTAAGGGTCTTTAATGAGAAGCAGTTACTTATTCAGGTTGTATGTGTCCTTGTCAGCATAATAGTAGGGGTTTTTTATAGTATTTGATATTTTTATGCTCCCTGTTATCCCCTGTCTTGATATTGAGCAGGCAGGAATCAAAAAGTCATGGAACTTTGGGGAAAAATATTCTCCACATGAAGGTATGTCAAATTCACATGCAAGCCAGCTCTTAATCTTGTCTTTGTCTAAGTAGATAAAAATAAAATTCATTTGCAGATGCTTTTCGGGCTCAAAAAAAGTCTTTGTAGTTTTTTTCTGGCTTTGAGAGTAATGTGCAGGCATTTGAGCTGGGCACAGTAATGTTGTTATAGTGGTTTGCTGAATGTTATATGAAATGGCATTGCTTCCTACCTAATGTTCCCTTGTTAAGCATTCATGGCTTGTATTTACTTTCTTGGCTGTAACATTACACTGAGAGCTCATGGTTTGTTGTTTTTCTATTGTTACACCAGAGTTCTTGCAGTGCTGCTGAAATCCAGGGCACTGTCTTTGACCTGGTGAGTGAAACTTAACGTTCCTCACAGTGTGTAACCTGTGATTTCATTGAGTTCAGCTGCATATTGATGCAGTTCTGCATCCCCAAGAGATGCAAATCAGTATGTACAACCAACAAGACCCATCATCTCCTGCTATTGTGCCAATTTTGTGAAGTTCAGCAGGAGTGATTTTATTAGTTCCCTCCCAGGGAGAAGTCTGGTGAGTGACTGTGAGAAGAACACTTCAGGGTTGCACTGACAGTGCTTCTGGCTGGCTGCTCTCCTCCTTTCCCTTCTTGATTAGTTGTCTTAAAAAAATCTACCCCTTTGGACTACACACATCTATTTTAGGAATGCTTATAGTTGCTTTTGCCAGACTGTCTCACAGGCTGTGTTTCGAGAGTATGGGTGTTCTACGGTCAATACAAGTCCAAAGAGTTCTTGACTTCGCGTCCCATCCTGATGCTGGAGCAGGTATCTGCCCTTTCAGCTGTTTATGGGACTGTGCTGAAAGACAGATCAGGGATCAAATCCGGAGATGTTTCATTGTAAAAAAAAATGCATTTGTGGTATTGAATGTTAGAAATTTGTTAAAAACGTCATAACTAAGGGGCCAAGCAGTAGGGAAAAACCTGACAGAGGGTACAGAAGCTCTTTAAGGTGGAGGTGCTGCAACAGTGCCTGTGTCATTGAGTTGGGCCTTGAGGGTATAAATAATCACTTTAGGAATGGTTTGATTCATGTACTTAGTGCTCTCATAGCTCGGTCACGAGTGCTTCTGGTCTGCCCCACCAAAGTAAGACAAATTAGTATCAAGTGAAGAAGAAATAACTGCTCAGTTGCTGCAGCTGTGTTGTTCAGTGACAGAAATCATGGCAAATAGCTCAAGCTAAATCTGCAAGAGCATGTCTACTCCAAAGTCATAGAACTTGCAGAAATCTATTTAAGTTTTCTTATTGCTATAATCAAAAGTGTAGTTTTATGGAGGAAACAATTAGACTTGTTTTATGAGACAGTTTTCTTGAGATCATCATGAATGGTATAAATTATGCTGCTGTTTTTTAGTTTATTGCTGACTGGACCTAGCCATCTCTATTTCTTATTTTTGGAATCTAACAGGGAGCCAGAGTTGATAAGAATAACAAAGCTGATACTGAATTTAGAAAGATAACAGGAATTTTAGAGAAAGTCACCTTTTTCTAGGTTCCACCTGTGGAGTTTCAAATAGGACCAGGGCTGAAAAGGTGGTTTTAGTGTTGTTACTTGATGTGGATATCCTCTGATGGAGTAATTCTACAATATTTATCCCTTTAGGGCTGGCTGAAAGTGAAAGGCAACTATGCTGTTCTGGGAAAATGACGCTGCATTGAGCAGAGCATGGATTCCTAACCTATCAGGGATCCATAAAATTAAAGGCGTCTAACTGTAAATCTTTATTTGTAGATATTCCAGAAACGAGTCTTGCTGCTGGTACAAATTCAGTAATTCTTGATGGTGAATAAATTTTCAATTAAAATTTTACTTTCTGTGCCTAATACCTCAATTATTTTTAGTTTAGTCTCTCACTTGGAAAGTAAACTGTGGATGAATTTGAATTCATGTTACATTTTCCAAATTAAACTTATAAGGTTTAACTTTAAGTTACTGCATTTATCTAAAAAAGCTTTCTTTAAGAGCATGATCTAAATCAAGGCTTTTTAAGAAGCAGGTGGAAAATTATTTGTCTTGAAAGCACAAATATATGGTTGTGAATCATGCTGAAAATTTTCCAGTGGAAAATATGCTTTTAGCTCCAAATAGACAAGTCACATTAGAAAGATAGGTTTTAACTAGAATGACAACTATTTTAAACATTTGAATAAACTTTTTTTTTTTTTTTGAGGGGAAAACCCCAGAAAAGAAGTTTTGCTTCAGGATTTGGTTTCTTATGATTAAATAGTTGTGTTCTTTTGATGCCTTGTGGGATAAATCCAGTTTTCAAAATGCCTAAGAAAAAAAAGTTCCCAGGCCATCTGGTACTTCTTTGTATATGTGCATGCCTGCATCCATTCGCAGTCAGGGATGTTGTGCTGCAGCTTCAGGGTGAGGGAAATCAACTTGTTCCTGGTCTGGGAAATTTAAAGGGTGAATGGATGTTGGCCAGTGCTGGTTTTAGTGTTTGTGGGTGAAGGTTTCCAGTTTAAAGTTTGATATTTTTTTTTACATTATTATTTATTTATTTTAAGGTGCAGGCATTTGCTACTCCTCTTGTGATACTCCCAAAGCATCTTTGGAGGTGTTATACTGTCTGAGTAGTAGGGTGGCAATGTCTGTAATCCCCATCTGGACAGAAGACTTGAGGCTTTGATAAACTGCTGCAAAAAGATTATTGGAGATTTCCTAAGACATTATTGCCTTTAGCTGTCTTGCTCTGTGACTAAACTGTCAGAAGGATGTGTATGCACCTGTATCTCGGCCTGTCTGCCAAATTACCAGTTGAAACCATGAGATACTGCACTGCAGTGACTGAGGTAGAAATGTATGTGTGGTGTTGTGGAGGAAATGGTGAGCGTGCACTTTGTAGAGTTCTGATCTGTTCAACAGCTGCAGCAAGACTGCCCTGTCAGGATTCTTGGTATGATTCTGGATTGCTCTTTTTGCATCCACTGTGTTCCTCTAGGAATTTTTGTCTGGAAAGTGCCTGTAAAGTACTGCAATTGTAATTCAGAAATAAATTTTGAATTTTATATGGGCTAAAATGGGATCTGAAGTACTACCTGCAAGACAAATTGATTTGTTAAAGTCTGGAAACTTAAGACGTAGTTTGTAGATGCAAAGCCCCTTGACTATGTGAGATTGAGGAAATCAGTTTAGCTGTAGTACCTTTTTGTCTGGACTTTGTTCTAGAAGCAGAATTTCACCTTACACAAATACTGGAAGTTGACTAAAGGTATTGCAGTGTTACAGTACAAAGTTCCTTTTGCTTTGACATTCTTTATTGAATTGAGGTGACTGTCTTGTGATAACCTTGCAGGGTGGAAGATAGGAGCTTTCCTTGTGGAGCACCCAATAAGCCTAAATTAAAAACATATCTTTTTACATTAACATGGCTGGGAAGAATTTTGGTTAAGAGCAGTGATAAAGCAGAGACAAAGCTGATAATTTGCTAAAATACAAATCTGTCTGTGCTGCAGCTAATCTGGACAGATTATAGCTATTCTAATTATGTATTAGTGACTTGTTACACACTTGAAATCACTTGAAAAGCAAACATCTGTCATAAACTTCTCAAATTGTTGGACAGAATTTGTTTTGAAGTTCTCCCAGCCCAAGTGCTTTAGATTAACAGGGTGGAGGAGTTGAGGTTGAAGAGGCAATTCCAAATTTATGAAGTTAAGCCCTCTGATTTCTTTGAGACTTGTTAAACATTTGTTGATTCTAAGAGGGATAGGAAACCAATTTGCAGTTTAAAAATCTGTCAGAATAGACTTGAAACTTTGAACATATTGCCTGTTAGACTCCCTTTCTTATATAATTTTATGACTTGTCTAAACACACAAATTACCAGTTCTCTGTCAGTGTAAAATAAATCAAAACAGGTCAAGTTTAAATGCAATACTCTTATCTTGTGCGTCATCTAAAATGCTCTAATATACTTTGTTTACAGTTTTGCCAGTCACAGTGAAATAGGTGTGTGCTTGTAAATTGGCAGGCTTCTGTTAAATCAGTTTCACTCTTAACTGCTAGATTCGTGGTGTGCAATTCAAATAAGCTAGTAAGTAGCATGAGTCCTGTCTGCAGTTGTGATAGAGATGGCAAATCACTCTGCTATTTGTGTGCTTACAATTTGGCTTACTTATATATATGTGTGGGTATATAAGCTTATATATGGTTTTTAATAATCATGTGTTTATGGGTAGGGAACTGACATACCTCATTTCTCAATGCATTTCTTTTGTTGAGTTGCATTGGCCCTAAGGGTTGCTAAAACATGGAAGCCGAGCTCCTTCCTTTCCTCTAGAAAAAAGAGGAGAGTTCTCACTACCTATAGCTGACACTGCTTCTAAGTTTCTGCATTTAAATATGAAACTGCTGCCTTTAGTTGAGGGTGCTAGGTGCCAAGTGTAGAAGCTTTGTAGTACTTCCTGCATTGGGTGACTAGCTACAGAGTAGGTAATGTAAAGTTAGTGTTGCTTTCAGTATTTCAATTTACCATCTTTGCATGCTTTTTGAAGGATAATCTTGGTCTGAAAAGTGCCACTCCTGTAGTGCTGTGGAGTCAAATGCTGTTGACTGAGTCTTATGTTAGGGAATCTAAGGAGAGGAAGAAGCACCTCTTCTTTTCCTTTCTCATGTTCCTTCTCTATTTCCCTCAGATTCAAACTGGTGCCCTGTTCAAACTAGACTGACTCCCTCCCTCCCTCAAATTGCATTCATTTGATTGCATTCATTTGATTCGTTGCATTGATTTCAACTGTCATCTAAGTCTTACATTTGCTTTCAGCATGACATGTAACCTGATTTGTTAGTGGCTTTGTATGTAGGTAACAGCTTGAACAGAACTTAAAGAATATGCTCAAAAGAAGTTAAAATCATGTCCTTTTTCAAAGATGCTATTTAAATAGAGCTGCTTTTCAGGCTGGTCCACCTTTTTTAGGTTTTATCCTCTTTGGTAAGGATGGGGGAAGGGTATCACTACCTTTTAATTTTCTTAGTGTCATATCTAGTTTAGTTTTTTTCCTGCATGTTCCTGATCAGTATTTAAAAGACATGGATATTCTGCTATTTTGATAAGTAAACCTCTGAATCTGCACAGGGATCACTGTAGCTTTCTCCGGATTCCATGCTGCTGACACAGAAGACATCTATTTTATCGTGATAATCCTTTCCCATCAGATTGAAAGGTGTTGGCCAATATTCCAAAGACTATATGTTAATATGACTATTGTTGTAGCTGAATTTTTGTCTTAAAATGCCTTTAACAGAAATAACCTTGTCTTCTACAATGATAGTCCTTCTAAAACCATTTCTGTGCAGTTTGTGTTTCATTCTCTGAATTTGAAATACTCTCTGTCCTGGTGTGCCAAGCTTGTAGCATATTGTTTTCCAGCCTAGTGGAAAGCATGTATACTTGTATAAGTACTGTCTGGCATGAGTTAGTCAAGCAGTAGGTGTCTTCTCCCATCTCCAGAAGTATACTATTGTCTCTTGATGTTTTATCTTGAACTTCCTCTTTTATTAGAAATGTTTCAAGGCTAGAACTTGTTTTTATGATACAAAGTGTGGTTTTGATACTTGGTGACAGTGTGTTAAAGAAGTCTTTATCTCTCATGTCTTAACTTTAATTTTGTTTTTGAGGAATCTGTCTCCTTCAAAAAAGTAAAGCAGTGGAGAAAATCTCATTTCTTTGGAAGGCATGCCTGATGGCTGTCATCTGTAAAAGTGTCTCTTAGGAACAAAGGCAGGACAAAGATGCTGCCAGCCTCAGACTGCTAATGTAATTTTAGACAATAAGCGAAGTAGGACTATTATATTTGTTTTGATTAGGTGAGGAGAAATGATGTAAACTGGCTTCTAGGGAGACTTGGCAAATAAAGTATTCCCCAGGCAGCCAAGTAGTAGATATCTTAATGATGCTCTGGAGTTTGGTACTTCAGTGAGCAGATTTTGTTTAACGTGCTAGAAAAGATTTGACAAGTTGTTCTGCTTAGGCCTCCTAGTGAATAGGACCAGGTCTTGTAGCTCAGTAAAAAAATAATGGTCAAAAGATGGGTTAAACTGGTTTTCATAACCTTAGTGATATTTGGATTTAGTTAAATGGAATGTTAAGCATTAACACATGAAAAGATTAATGGCAAAATACTGAAGTTAGAAACTGAAGAGCTTATAGCAATCCATTCAAAATGCATTTTTCTAAACAGTGATGAACTCTTATATTTTTGTGTTAAAGGCAGAAATTGCATTAACTATTGCAAGCCTGTGTAATTTATCATAGTTTGTTTATAATAGGAAAAAAAAATGTAACAAACCATGCAACTCAGCATAGTCATTCTTCTTTTTGACATGTTGAATTTGCATGCTCACAGAGCAGTTTTGACAAAAATAATGTGTCTTCAATTTGCTACTCACTTTTAGGAAAAAAAAAAAACAAACAACCAAAAAACTTGAGATTGTCAAATTTGGGGGTTTCCCCACCCTTAATAATTTGAAAGGGTTTTCTAACTTGCATAGAAGTAGATGGAAATGTGAGATGATGTGAGATTTTTAAAATAAATAAACACTTGGTAAATGTGAATAAAATCTACTGCATTCTTCAACAATCTTATGAGTATAGAGTGCAGTAACTTGGTGGTTTTGCTCTAATAATACTAAAGTGCACCTGTTGTTCAAGAAAACTTCATTATGTATGCTTTGTGACTATCTAATGATCTCTGTTTTGAATTACTGTGACTCATTTAGGGATGGGCTGTGGTGACAAACCAAACTCATGATTCTTAACAATTTTGGGGTTTTGCATTCTTTTCCTGAAGCTGTTGTGCTCTTCACATGAATTTTTGTGTCCTGACTTCCTGTCTTAATTGTGTGTTGGTTCACTCTGTACTTGCTTCGGGCAAAGGAAACTCCCAAGTACAGCTCTGGGACCCAAAGATCTACAGAGTGATAAAAACTTATAAATCAGTAGATAAATAAACTGGCACCAGTACTTAGCACAGTGTTGGGAAACTGCCATCTTGATATAAAAGCAAACCTGAACTTGGGAAGATAAACAATGAGTTATTGAGAAAAGAAAAAAACAATCAGTTGCCTTTGTTCTTCCAGTTTAGTGGATATACTTGTTTAGTTTGAGGGGAGAAGTGGAGGAAGAAAGAAAAGGTTTGTGGGTAAAGTCAGGCTTGCATTCCTGAAAGCAAAAAATTCTTTGGTAGACTAGAGCAAAAATTTGTCTGGTGTCATTATGGTGATCATCTTCTATGATCAAGCAGTAGTCACGTGATTTCTGGTTATTACAGAGAGCCAAATTATATAAATTATGTTGACGTGTCATACTTGGATTTTCTAGTGGATTTCTTTTTCTGAAAATTTTTATGCTGACATTAGTTTTTAAAATCAGGGTTAACATAAGGTTTCTGGAAACTAATGAGATTAAAGCCTCTGCTGTGGAAGGTGTGGTGTAAAGGTTGAGAACCTTGTGTTAATTCAAAATGTCACATGAATAAAAGAGCAGTAAAAGTGAGAGGAAGGGCAAAGGCAGTAAGAATGTGACTTTGTCGGCTGGCTGCGGCATGGGTGCACCTTGAACTGCTCCAGATCACAAGCTTGCTTTGTTGATAGTCATCACCTCTGCATGTCAGCCAGTGTCACAGAATGAAGCAGGACTTTTACTTCTTGACTTCCTGAACATTCACAATGAATGTTACCCTTTGCTAAGAACAAATGCAGATGGTGCACATCTCTAAAATAGTCCAATCCTGACTCCCCTTCTTAGTTCCTCCCTCCTGCAGTGAGTGTTATTTCTAGTAATAAATGTTTTACAAGCACTTTGTAAATTTTAAAAGTCCAGAAAAGATAAAGTACAGATTATGAGGTTATTTTGTTGAGAAACTGAGATGACTGTACTATATTTCTTCTTAAATTAAGAATTCTGGCAGCCCAAAATGAGCAAGAAGGAAGTATTTAATAGGGTACAATATCTGAATAAGATCATTACTTAAAAAATACTGTTCTCCTAGAGTGCTTTGGAAAAGTAGAGGCAGCTTTTCCAGAAAACACCAATCATTAAATGCTGTTATTTATGTTGCCCATTTAGCATGAGTGCCAATTTTCAGATAAAGGAAGTTGATGGGAGCAGATTCAGGTCAACAGAGTTGGTATTATTACTGATATTTAAGGGATTATGTTATTTTAGTTCATGTCATTAGAAGCTTTTTACCAGAAAAAAATGCATCAAAGACAGAACAAATCAACAATATCAACTCTACTGTTCAATAGTTAAAACATCCTTGTCTACAATATTTATGTATTAAAATTGAGTGCCTGTCTACTTTGCACTGGTCTTCCAAAGTAATTAACATGTATATATTGTTACACAGTAATTTAAACATCAGTCATCTAGAAGGCTGGGCTTGAGGAAGCCATGTGTATGTGTGGTTGCTGGAGTGATTTGTCATTTGAATTGAGAATGAAGCCCCTATTGAAAGCAAATGAACTAGGAAAGAGCTGATCCAGCTGTATTGTAAATGAGCCTTAGAAATTAGTATAAGGCCAGTGTTCATTCATACTGAAAAATGTGAGCTAGCTGCTTGTGACACTGGAAGGATGTTTAACTGTAGCATGATGATTTTATTTTCCCTATGGGTGTGAGGTAAGGAGGTGGGAGGCTGGGAGCGGGGAGGGAGGAAGTCACTTAAGCAAAAGTTGTAGTGCGTCCTCTTAATTAAGGCATCTAAGCAAGTTGATCTGGTGACATAGTATCAGTCTGGATACTAAATGTGAACTGTGTTACTACTTATTTAAATAGGGGCATGCGGTGAAAGTGTGTCACTGTTAATGTCAGTGAATTGTAGTCATTTGTAACTGGGTATTTTTATTTGCATGGATCCTTTTTTTCATGATGCACACTTTGGGCATACTGAGATTGTATTCTTTTGTTCAGTAGCATCATGTATATAGCCTATATACTTTTGCATTTTCCTCCTTGAAACATTTTTCAGGTCCTATTTCATTCTAGTTTGTGGTCCCAGAAAGCCATTTGACTCTATAACACTGTACTTGAACCTCGGCAAGGCACAACTACAACTTTTTGAACAGAACCAGAGTAAGATGAGTATTTCTGAGTTTATTGTAGTGCCAACAAGCTGGGACCTGCTTATTCCAGTCAGTGCTCCACCCTTGTCAGGAGAAAAGCAGGCAGTGCAAACACTAATATCTCAATAGGCCTTTCACCTGCCCAGAACAAACACTGATCTGGTAGACACTCTTGGCAGATGATACACAACCAGCTATGATGAATTAGTCTTTCATAGTTCAGGTTTGGTGTAGATCTGTTTTCCTATACAGAAAATACTATGCTTTGTGCTTTGAAGCAGATGTCAAGCTTCAGACTGCCTTTTTTGTCTCTGTTCTCTATGCTTATTTCTTTTTAAGTATGGTTTACAGAGTGGGTATTTGAAAAAGTAGAGGGTCAGTGCAAAACTAGCAGTAAACAGCATTTAGATACCCCTCAGAGAATCTAAATTTTACAAGTTGTTTTTCCAAGAGAATAGACTAAGAGTGGTCCACCATGCAGCAGAAACCTTTTGCAAGATTGCATTACTGGTAAAAGTACATGGTTTTCACCTGAGCTCATCCCTTACATTTTTTTATTAAAAATTTCTTGTACTGTGTTTTATCTTAGCCCCAGTTCCTGTGTTTTCAGTAATTTTTGTGTTTACAATGTTACAGTCTATATCATTGGCCATTTTTGCACTCTGATAGTGTACTGTCTTCACACACTCATTCTTAAAGCTTACTGTCTGAAACCAATGAAGAGCTAGGCCAGCGCAGATCTGTGTGTGCTTTAGTTAACTTGGGCTAAGGTGCTGCTGTGATCCTTCTACTTCCTTTTCTTATTCCAGTTCCTTTGCATGTTGAGTTTTTTTCAGTTACACCTCAGTGTTGGTTGTACTCATTCTTCCCCAAGTCACTTGTACTCCTGAGAGATCTTTAGGTCCAATAGTTTTTGTTGGGGAAAAGCATGAATAAATGAGGACTTGGTTCCTGGTTTGTCCAGAGAGATTGTTAGCTAACAGAGGTGCTCTTTTCCACTTCAAAAAGGAGTCCTGGCAGCTTCTGTCTGCATGAAAAAGTATTTGTGTATTGGATGTCTGCAGGGCTGCTGCTTCCTCCTGGGTGTTCTTTTCCCCAAAATAATGCAGCAGGAGCCCAGTTCTTTTGTTCTTATTTAGGTGGCTAAAGGTAGCTAAGACTCAGATTCTTATCTTGCAGACTTTGAGATTTACTATTTTTTGCGGCCAGTGGGATGAAAGTAGGCAGAATGTGAGGGAATAGATCTTACACAACCTGTGGTTGGTTGGAATCTGGGTGAGTCTTACTTGACTTGCATTCCCCCTTAGCCCCCATTTCTTCAACATGGTTGATGCTGAGATGAGACATTAGCAAGGGCAGTGGGACAGCAGAGCCTAAGCTGACTTTATATAGAGACTATACACATCTGGAGTGATTGAGAAGTTCTAGCATCTATGCTCTGGACAGGTGAGCAGTCTCTGCAGACAGCGCCAGTTGGATGCACTCTGAAAAGTCTGAGATGCCTGCCTAGGAGATCTGGAACCCACAGAGAAATATGTTTCCTTTATAGAGACCCAGTTACTGAATCACAGAATTATTTAGGTTGGAAAAGAGCTTTAAAGAGAGGTAGTGCTGGCAAGATTTTTCCTTTGTACAATCTGGCACCATATTCTGCCCTTTTCATAGGGCATAGAAGCTGTGGTGAGCACAAATTCAGAACAAAGGAATGTTGCTGGGCACTGAAACCAAAATGAGGGTTTCATTCCCTTGTCTCCTGCCTGCCTTCTGATAAACACAGAAACTGCAGCTAAATTTTGCAATTTTGACCTTTGGTATAAGCCTTTTGATGTCATACTGTAATCTATTATATGATAATTAGCCATCTAGAAGATAACAGAAGCACGTACCTATTTTTTATGCTAATTGTGCTGTAGACCTAATTTTCATGGGTTATTGTATAGTTACAGTAACTGTATAACATGCCATGTAAACATCTAAACACAGGGAAAGGACAAAAAGAAAATCAGTGGCATTACCCACTGTTATGGTTGCAGATGGTGTTACAGCCCTGTTTGACAAGAACTTTCATAATCTGCACAGGTACCATTCTTACCTGTGGTAATGAGGTAGGGTTTCAGAACCTGCATATGCACTTCCAGGGTAGGTTTTGCTCTTTTTCAAGCTAAGACGCAGATATCTAGTGGTGTGCTACTTGTGTTGTGCTCCAACAAAGCTCCAGTATGTTTGCTGTGCCCTTCTTCTATGATCTACTTAAAGGAGCTAGTAGTACAAACACTACTGTCTTTATTTAATCTACTACCATATAAATAATATTTTTCTGAAAGCATCCAAAAATGCTTTTAGTTTTTTGAGTGCATGCCTCAGTCCTGTTATGTAATAGAGGTATGTGTGACTTGTTCAGTTGCTGAATGAAAAGATAGAGGAATTAACATTCTCTTGGAAAGAGAATCTTGTTTTCTTGGAATAGCTGCTTAAATAAATGAGATGTTGTCTTAACACCTCCTTACCTCAAAAAAGGCTGAATTAACAGATGCTCTCATAGCAGCCCTTAATTTAAAAGTGAATTGGGCTGAAATGCTGTTTGTTCTTGTGCATGTCTGTGCAGTTTGAAAAAGACGTTTATGCTACAGCTCTTAGTAGTGACACCTATTTTGATACCTGATTGTTCAGGTTTTGTAGTCTTAGATGACATACATGCCAAGAGGGATTGGTGTTTTGTTTTGGTTTTTTATGTAATTTTGAAGAAAACTCAAGTTTTGTGAATTTCTTGGCATACTTTTGCTCTGGGATGTTAGAGTTGCACTCTTAGAATAAAGGACCCTTAATCTTATTCCACAGAAATATTTACATTTCAGTTTTATTTTCAGAATACAGTAAATATTTTCCTGAAAGATGATAGCGTTTTTTGTTTTGTTGGGTTTTTCCTTTCATGTATGAGAATGGATTACTGCAACAATTAGAACCTTAGGACCAGTGACATAGCACAGATAAATATGTTTTTCCCTAAAACGAAATGAAAAGGTATGGAATACTTTTCTGCCAGTGAAGGTGTGGAAATCCCAGATAGCATAGATTTTAGAAATTTCAGTAAATTAAAGCATTTTGTGTATGTATAAACCAGCCTGATTGCTTGCAATAATGCATCAGTGCTTCAGGTGAAAGCTGAACCCACGTTTCTGGATTATCTGATGTGTATTATCAAGGAGAGTTCCTCATATGTTGGAGGAAATATTAACTCAGTGCTATTAAATAACCTGGAATAAAGCAAGCTGCTACCAGTCATAGCTTGCTTCTTGCAGAGTGTAATACACAGGAGAAACTGATGTAGAAAGAACCATTACAAACCATCTCTCCATCTGAGTTTTGGGTGTTGAAACAGCAGAGTGATAACTGAGAGTTTGCTTCTGTAATTGGAAGCAGACAGACATGCAAAGTGACCCAGAGTAAAAAACACTATTACTAGCAATAATGTTGGGAACAAATACAGCTTTTTATAAACTATGTTTTCCAATGAAGTTACTTGGACTTTGGGCAGGCTTAATTGAAAGCAGTATAGACCTCTGCCTGTGCTCTACATTGTTTACATGTCAAAACTTCACAGACAACTGTTTAGCAAATTGGAAAAACAAGGGACTGAAGCAACAGCAAAACCTAGGGAAGTCTGCCTCCCAGCGCTGAGTTATTTCTGTTGGTTACTTCCTTGATTGTTGCTGGGTTTTTAAAATTTATTTATTCTTCATTTGAACCTGAAGTATAGCTGAAGGTTATGTGCCTTGGAGTGTGGTGGTGTGTTTCCGAATTTCACTTCATTTCAGTTGGACGCACACTCATTTGGGCTGCCTTGAAATACAAGCCTCTGTGTATGTGTGTTTCTTTTTAATCTTGATAGCATTTGTTTTGTTCTGTTTGATCTTGGCATGCATATATATTAGCCCCTGGTAGAGATGAGTCACATCTGAGACACTGTACATGTGCAGTGCTGTTTATCAAGCTGTAATTTCAGACTTCATTTGAATATATTTCGTTTAGCTTGGAGGTGTGTGTGCCTTGAAGAACAGGCTTGACAGGATCTTGAAGTGTTAAGTAGTAGCAAGGCAAATGTGATCTGTAAGGAGTTTATAGCTCTGAAGAGTTGGTGAAATGATGTAGAGAACAGAAGACAGATTTGGTAGAAGATGGGAAAATATGGAAGAAAATAGAGAGTGGATAAAGTATAAAATAAGACATTTGGGAAACAGGTTATTCACATCAATCTTGAAAGGAAAAATATGAAGTCTTACCTTCCTGTTTCTGTCCCTTAGCAAAGGCGAGTGCCAGCTCCTGTACCTAGGGAGGAACAACTCCAGGCATCAACACAGGCTGGGGGCTGGCTAGCTGGAAAGCAGCTTTGTAGAAAAGAACCTTGTCATCCTGGTGAACAAGTGGAACCTGAGACAGCAGCATGCCCTTGCCACAAAGAAGGTGAATGGCATCCTGGACTGCATTAGGTGGAGTGTTGCCAGCAGGTCAAGGGTAGTGAACTTTGCCCCTGCTCAGCACTGGTGATGCTACACCTGGAGTACTCGGTCCAGTTCTGAGCTCCCCTGTACAAGAGAGACATGAAGATAAAGGAGAGAGTTGAGAGAAGGGCTGCTAAGGCGACTAAGAGACTGGACTAAAGGCTGAGAAAGCTGGTACCATTTAGCCTGTACAGAAGTCCCATGGGGTGGGTGGGCAGACACACAAACAACACACAGAACTTATCAGTTTAAGTACCTGAAGGGTTGGTGCAAAGAAGACATGCTCTCTTCAGTGGCACCCAGTGACAGGACCAGATGCAATGAGCGCAAACTGAAACACATGAGGCTTCATCTGAATGTCAGAAAAAAGTGTTTTTACTGTGAAGGTGACCAAACACTGGAACAGGTTGTTCAGAAAGGTCATGGAGTCTCCATCCATGGATGGAGAAGCAGTCTGGATGCAGTCCAGGATAGTGTTCTGTAGTTGACCCTTCCTGAGTAGGGTAGTTGGACCAGGTGACCTCCAGAGGCTCCTTTCAACCTCAGCTGTTCTGATTAGCATTCCTAACGTGGGCAGTTGTTAAAGCACAAACTTACTCTGAAGCTATCATGGGCTTAATACTGTGAACTCATTTTGGACCACAGAAGTGCAAGTGATGGTGCTTGTTTTCCCAGAATAGCAGGGCAGAATCAAGTCTCTTTGGATTATTTGTCATTCTTGTTCTTCGGAATCATCAAAGGCAAGAAATCCCACAACATCCTTGAGTATCTGTTGTTTTAGTGTTCTAACTATTAAAACTTTATTCTAGTCCAAATAAGCTCAACTGCAAGCTTAAACTTCTGTATTCCATCTAGAACATCACTGATTGCTGTCCTCTTCATAACACACTTGTGTGTATTGAAGGAGTGTATTTTGAGACTGTTGTGGTTGGGCTGGGGGTTCTTAGATGGTAGCATTTCTTGAAACAAATGTCCAAGCAGCCTTGTTTTGTTTTGTTCCTTATAAGCCACGTTTGCTAAAACCATTATCCTTGCACTACTCTCTTGGGTGCTTTCTCTTTTTATGTTAGCAGTTTAAAACATGGTGCCCCAAACTGAGTATAGGATTCCACTTGTGATTTGTTACTAGCACTGGGGAACTGTAATTGCTTTCCAGACCTCACTGATTGTCCAGGATAACACTCTTCATAGAAATGGGACCTGCTTCTTTTGGCAACAGTGTAGTATTGACTGTGTGCAGTTTTTAATCCAATGTGAGCACCCCATTCTCTGCTGTACTGCTTCATTGATTTATCTTCTCTGTATAGTATCTTGTGTCTGATGGATTTTTTTTTATGTTGAAACCTCTTTTGGTTGATGCTTTCTTTACTAGTACCACTTTGATATTTTTAGTGTGATCTTTAACAAAAAGTCTTGGTACAGAGTTGTTTATTTTGGACACTTCCACCTAAGTTATTTGACCTATGGTCTTGATAACATCTATGAATTTTAAAAGCATACCCCTACTGTCATCCAAACTAATAATTAAAGCTGTTGGAAGGAATCAGATCCAGGAAATAACTTAATGTCTGCACTCTGGTTATTTAGCTGCTGTCTTGTGAGTGCAGTTGATCAAGGAGATGAGTCCCAACATCACTGTATTTTAGATCACATTTCTCTAACTTGTTTATGAGAGTATTTGGGAAAATTGATGTTGGGAACCCTTTAAGATAGGCCAGTACTTCACCTGTAGCTTTCCTTTCGATCTTTGCATTAATTGCTCTGCTGGAATAGGAAGAACAGGCTTTGCCATGACATAACATCCATTTTAGTCTTCCCTTCAGATATATCTTCTGCACTTTGACTCTAAAGTGAGAGAACTGGATTCCTCTGGAAAAGCTTGAAAGTAATGTGTCCTGTAAAAAATATTTGAAATGCCCTTGTCTGAGGGAAATAAAAAACAACAAAGCAATGCAACATCTGTTATGAACTTTTCCTATGCAGAGAAGCCAAATACAGTGAAAACTGAAATACTGAGAATTTGGAAAAACAACCCATTCTAGCTATGGAAGGAGGGTGGTCTCTTCTATTTTGATAGAGGCCACAAGTCGGAGAAAGTAGCACTTAAGAGTTTTTGGTTTTTTATTTAAGTAGTAGGATGGAAGAAATCAATAGGGCCCTAACTTGTAAATTCATTTGTCTTCATACTACTTGCTATAACTTGCTAGATAAATCAACTCCACTCTAAGGTATACTGAGAGTAAATAAATTTTGAAAATATTTGTCCAGGACCTTTGTTCTAAGGGAATCTGGTACCTGATTTGTGTATCAGACGGATTTTTTGTTTGCTTGTGTTTTTGGTTTTTTGTTTGCTTGTTGTTTGTGGGTTTTGTGTGTGGTTTTTTATTTTGTGTTTGTTTGTTTTGTTTTTGGTTTTTTTTTTTAATGTGGATTTGCTGACCAGTAATTAGTAGGCATAGAATCCATTCGTGTGGAAGGGCTTACTTAAAATGCTTTCTTGGAGTGGACCACTTTATAAATTTTAGGTGTTTTTCCCTTTGTATTTATCTCACTGTGGTGCTGCTGTGTTATGAGGATTTATTTTGAATGTTGCTGTATTCCACTTCAGTGGTAACTTTTCTCATATAATAATTGGTTATGAAAACAGCTTTGCTTTTCTGGTATCCTATGTTATAAAAGATAATAAATAGGTGCCTTTTCCCTTTTAACAGTAGAAATTTTTGAAAAATGGCACATGGGAGATTGGTTTGCGTTAACAGTGCAAAGCTTCTTTCTAACTGCTGCCTACTTGACAGGCTGTGCAGGCTCAGGGTCCTGGAGCAATCTACATCTCTGGAAGGAGCATGCCAGCAGGTATTTTTGAGGCTTATGTTACTGAGGTATAACAACTACATGTACATCCCTCCATCTGTGATAGAGCAGAAAGATTTTTACTTTGGTCCCTTATGAACAGAAGTATGGACACAATAAAGAAGGTGCTTCACAGACTGTCTGCAAAATCAAGAGATTTTTCATCGTTATTTTGAAGTTAGTTATTCCAGTCTTCTGTAGAAAAGGCTCTTTCTTCTTTTCATCAGAAAATACCATGTACTGCAGAGATCTCTGAGCATTAACCACTGTTCTGTTGACTGCTGGTCAGTGCAGTCAGTATTTTTATTAGCCTTTCTACTCTTGTCAATAAGGATCAGGAATTGAAAGAGTGGTCCTTGCCTGTTAGAGGTGGAGAGATACTGTGATCTGTGTTCTCGTGTGCACTGTGTTGTAGCACATTGACTGTTGTCTCTGTACTTTTCAATATAGAAACACTTTTAAAATGTTGGAAATACCCTCAAATCTCTTCTTATATCAGTAAATACAGATACTTACTCTGATTTTGTCTCAGAAAAAGCTAGAACTATCTCGATGTGGTGTTTGCCTTCCCTCTTTGAATTCAGTTTTTTTTTATGTTATGCTAAGTTCAGAGGTCATAGTGAAGTGTCATAAGGTGATACTTCGTAAGCTACTGAATTCTAAAAGCCTGAAGTTGTAAAACCAATTTGATTTCTCCAGTGGAAGAAAAGATAATGTGGTATATATAAAGAGGTGAAGTTGCTGTCCAAAACTTGCCTCTTTATGGGAATTTAAGCAGAAAAATGCTTTGAACTAGAGAACATTCTTCTTACTGTTAAAGACCTTTCTAGATGTTTTTAGTTCATAGTCATGTGGGTTGGAATGATGGTCCAAACTCTTACTCAAAGCAGAGTCAAAACTGAATTTAGAGCTTTATTTTTTTTCTTTAATTTGAATTCAGACTGAGGGCTCTGTCTTGTCTTGAATATTTACAGGGGTGGAGATGCTGCAACAACTTCTCTGGGAAGCCTAGTAAGAAGATTTTTAGTGTATCTAGTGGGAACCTTTCCTATTGCAGTGTGTCTTGTTCTCTTACCATGCATCTCAGCAAAGAACCTGCCCTGTAGGTGGAGTATGGATAACAACTGATAGCTACTGCTTTCCGAGCCAAATCATCCAAGCAGTGTTTCATTCACTTGGAAGTTAACTCTAATCTAGACTCTAATACACCAATCTGGATTCAAGGGTGCTGTCAGAGACGATGATGAAAGTTCTGTTGTCAAGGCAGGCGATGCTGGCTACTCCCTTTGTGTGCACAGATACAGTCACTTCATCATAGCAGTTAATTGCATTGATCGGGTATGATTTATCCTTGGTAAATACTTGCTAGTGTTTTTCTCCATCATCTGCTTTGTGTGCTCTGTTGTATTTTCTAATAAGATAGATTTCATGGCTTTCACACAGTTTGAAGTGAAGCTGACCAACCTGTAGTTCTTCAGGTTGAATATTTACTCTTTTTGAAGATAAACACAACATTTGCTTTTCACTAGTCATTGGAATCTTCTCCAGTCTTTACAGCCCTTTCAAAGTGTCTTAAGAACTGGGATTGAGTGACTGAATCTGAAACATCCATTCTGTGAATGGACAGGTCAAAAACTTCTTAATGAAAGTACTTTTCCCATGCTTGTCTGTAAAATCAACTTATGGTGATGATTTCCTACCTTGAAGTTCTTGTAGGTGAAAAGAAATGGGAGAAATTTGTTTTGTTTTCATTTAAACAAGTAACAAAATAAACATTTTCAGTTAAATATCTGAATGTCATGTTATTCCCTTTTAAAAAGGACAAATACTTTCTGCCGTGGCTTTCCATTTAAGTCTTTATTTTAAACAGAGTTGGGCACAACCCAAAATTAAAGTTTTATTCAGTGGATTTGCAGTATTGTGACATTGTTGGAATCCCAGAAACTTGGTGAGGTAGCTCCTATGGGTAGAACACAGTCCCGGCTAGGTATAGTCTGTTTAGGAAAGATCAAATGGAAAAGAGGGAGAACTGCAGTCTAAGTTAGGAAGCTCCTTTGTCCACAGAGAGCTCTAGCATGAAAGCAGAGACATGATGTTGAGTCTATAGGACAGAGTTGGAGAGGAGGGAACACAAGTTATGTTGTTTGGGAGTTACAGATGGCCTGACAAGATGAAAGTTTTGGTTAATAGTTTCTGAAAACAATTAGAGGTCTCCTAACCGTTGTCCTCCCAGAGGCTTTCAGCCTGCTATACATCTGCTAAGAAGGCCTTAAAACTTTGGGCCTCCAACGATGTTGGAGGTTCCTAGAAGGTACAACTGATGAATTCCTATCAGACAAGAATAATGCTCTGTTTGACCCATTGGATGACAAAGATGGGAGAGGCTGGTGGATCTTGAGTGATTGTGAGATGGCTGAGTTCAGGATTTGGAGAAATCTGAAAAGCTGTGGACTGGACTGTGGCTTATCTGAGAATCTGCTAGATTAGAATCCCCAGGGGAAGTGTTCAATAAAGTGTTTAAAAAGGAAACTTAAAAATCTGAGCTGCTGGACAGCTCAAGAAAACACAATCTCATTTTCCAGGAAGATGAGGACTTTGAACAGAAAAGCCCACTTGACTAAGCAAGAGGCTTCTTGATGAACAAAACCACAGAAAAGGGGCGTATAAGAAGTGGAAACATGGACCAGCAACAAGAGTATAAAAGCATTACTCATATATTTAAAGATGAAAACTGGAAGGCCAAAAGTTAGCAGAGTGGGTTAATGAATATTAACAGGAAGGGCTTCTACAGGTATACTAGTAGAAAAAGGAAAAAATTATGGAAAAGGGCTAATCCTATATTCATCTTCAAGAAAGTAGTGCAAAACTCTGGAAGTGATAAGCTTGTCAGCCTTATTTCCATCCCTGGAGAATTCATGCCTCCACATGAGTTAAGTTTCCAAGTGCATGGTCAAGAATTTAATTCTTAAAAGTGTGCATTTAACAAGAACCTGCTTACCCAATCTCATTGCCTTCTGTGGAAAAATGGCTGTCTCTATGAATGACAGAAGAACAGTAGATACATAAGGTCTTGAACACCGTCTGAAACTGCATTCACAGTTAGAAGTTGAGAGAAGGATGATCTGGATGAACAGTCTGCTTAATGGTTTGAAAATCCGACTATTATCAATAGCTCAACATGCAGCTGGCAGCTCAGTGAGTGCAGTACGCCAAAGGTTGGTTCTGAGGTCCATATTTTTCAATACCTAAGGATTTGGATGATGACATGTATTTGCAAATTACACTAAATTAGTGGGAGTGGCTGACATGACATATGGCAAAGCATAAATCCCAAGGGATTTTGAGAGACTTGATGCTTGGGCCGTCAAAGGCTTCATGAAGTGTAACACAAATTTGCGCACCTGAGGCATAACATACTGTGGATCAGTACAGCTGGGAGCTGATGGGCCAAGTGGCAGCTTTGCTCAAAAGGACTGGATATTGTGGTTGAAACCAAGTTGAATATGAACCAGTATAGTGCTGTCATTGTCAATAAATCTGGTACCATGCTACATTAGGAGTATAGCCAGCAGATTAAGGGAGATTATTGCTCTGTACTTGGCACTGATGAGCCTATACCAGGAACATTCCTTTTGGGCCCACTACTAAAATAAATGTCAAGAAACTGCATATGTTTCAAGAATTATTGTCAGGGGGGTCTTCATGACCTGCAAGGGGAGGTGGAGGGAGTGAGCTTTGTCTGGTATAGAATAAACCAATTGCAGTCTGCAACTATTTGAAGGACAGTTCGAAAGATGATGCAGCCAAGCTTTCTTGGTAGATCCAGATGACCAAAGACCTATTTTCAGCTTGAGAGGTTCACACTGAACATTATGAAAAATTATTCAACTGGGAAGGTAGTATAGCACTACCTAGCAAGTAATTTTCTCACAGAGAAACTGTGAAATCTCTAACCATAAAAGTTCTCAGGAGTTGGCTGTTTTATTAATCCATCCATCTACCCCTTATTGTGTTTAGATATGCAAGGCAAGGGATATATTGGAACTTCCTGCCCTTTGATAATTTTACATTATTTTGGTTTGTTTTTCTTTTATTTTTCTTGGGACTGTGTACATTTAGATGTGAAACTTCTCTGAATTCACTGGAGATGTTTTAACATGCCCTAGCAGCATGTTTTGCAGTTAATGAGTATACTTCTAATGTGTAGGGGGAGAGATTGGAGAAGAGTGAGCCACAGTTGTGTCCCTTTAAATAAGAATGCTTTGTTCCTCATTGGCACTGGTAGTCTTTTGGGCTTTGTCCTCAGGAAATATAGTAATATTTCAGGCTTCAAGATTGCATTCTGTCTTTTCTTGCTAACAAGGGACTGGAGTTCTAGGAAGAGTTCTGCTAGGCAAGTTTTGTTGTTTTTTATTTTTATATTCCCCACAATTACGAGAAATTCCCTCCTGGTAATGGAATTCTAGTCGTGCTTTTGGAGAACCCTTAGTATCCTTGTAGGCTTCATTGCTTCCAATCAGCCTCTTGACTGAAATGGGGCTGAGAAACTGGGATCTTAAGTGCGTGTGAGTATTTTCACATGTGTACCCATGCACGCATTTGACTATTTTGGGGAGCTGGGAGTTCCTCAGAAGCAGTTTGCTCTTAAGCTCCTTGTTTTTCACTAAATCAGCGTGTCTGTCACCAGGACTTTCTCTGTCACTGATGGATGGCAATTCAAGTTCATCACAGTAGGAAGCAAGTTACTTGAAAGAAGTAGAAAGCTTGTGAATTCTTAAAATATGTTTAGTAATCCCTGTCTGTGCCTTCAAGAGTTAGTAAAGACTAGGTATATTCACACCAGAAGACTGAGTTTACTCTGTGAGTATAAACATTGACTTGCTGCAGCAACGTAGTCCAAGTCTTTGTCCTTCCTATGTTTAATATGAAATAATCTTCTATTCTGACTAGGACATCACTGATTATCCCCCTACCCTCACTATTCCATTGTGAGCATGTGTGGTGAACCAGAAGCATAAAATCCAAGTGAGTTGCTCATGAGTTTGTGTTTGAAAGCTTTAGCGTAGAATTGGGTTGTATGAGAGTTGTGCTTCCTTTCTCCTAATTTGAGGCTCTGGCACTTCAGTTTGTTGCACAATTTTCTGGAACTGTTTATCTGGGCAATGTGTTGCTTGGGCAATCCTTTGAGTATAGGCTGTTCATGCAGGGCCTTCTGCCAAGTGATTGCCCAATTCTTTTCCCTCCTGTACCGAGATTCTTGTAGTGCAGTCAGTTCTGTATTACAATTATTTACACATGCAGGAATTTGGTTGGGTTTGGAAAATTTTTCAGTTTCAATAAATTTGTTTATAAATATCTTGTCTGCTTAATTTTTCTAATGCCATCTACTTCCCCCTCTGGCATTTCCAGATTTGGTTTTTACATTTGTTTTTGTAATTACAGAATTTCTTCTTAAGTAGTTTGAACTTAAAATAGCTGTGTTTAGGCAAAAAGTAAACAGAAGGTCTCCTCCCAAGTCTTGGAACCGTACAAGGGCTTATGGTATGAGCATCTAGATTAGAAAGTTAATTAACTAGAAATTTAATGGTGCCCAACCAGGAACAATTAAGGCATGGTTATACTGGGCATTGCAGTATCATGTGGCAAGAGAAATTTATAACCTCAAGCAGATCTTATAAGATTCAATATGTATACCAGCTAACAGAAAGGTGTTTGTTGTTGTATTAATGCTTGTAATCCCTGTGGGTTCCATGTTGGTAGAAGATGACCAGCTGATTTTCTGTCTGTCTCCACATTGTCTCTTCTCCAGATTGAATTCTTCAATTGTACCTCATATATTTCAAAATTTACATCTGCTTCTGTGGTTCCTGTGCCCTTCTTCCTGTTTTTATTGCTGTCCTCTCTTGACTCCTCAGTGCTGTACCTAGTTGCAGCCTTCACTTCTTTCAGTTAGTCTTTCTCCTCTGCTTCACTGCAGTGACTTTTATCCTTCAGTTTCTGGATTGGTATCGTTTGAGATGTTAGATGTGCTCTACTTGGATTGCATGCTTTCATTGCCAGCTATCTGATCTGCCTACAATGTTTAATACAGACAAAAACACTCCTTTTGTATTAATATTATAACATTATACTGAGAAAATATTACTTGACTCCAGTAACATCTACCCTGTCTGAAAACTTTAAAGTAAAATTTAGTCAGTATATCAAGGTGCTGGAAAAAGAATACAGGATCAGTAGCTTGACTGCTACAAAGTACAAAAATACAGATGACATCTAAAACTGTTGAGAAAAATTAAGATGTGATTTTAGTGCATGATAAAAATACAGTATGTGATGTCTGTTCCATTACGTAGTGTTACATGTGCACCAGCTTGTTCTGACTCGTAAATAAGGCAGTTCTCGTTTCCTTGTGAAGCTGTGTAAATAGTACAGCATACTTGCTGATATTTTTCAAAGTGAGGAAGATATTTCCAATTTTTGTAAATTCTCATCTCTAAGCATGATGCAAATGTCACTAGTGAAAAATGCCAATGAGTGCATACTACACTGAGTTCTTACTCATCTTAATGGGTTCTGTTCAGGACAATTTGTAGTTGTTTGGGGGTGTTTTCAGGGTTTGTTGTTTTTTTGGTTTGTTTTTTTTTTTCAAGCAATGTCTTTGATATGCCTTCTAAACCCTTTTTAGTCTTTGCTGAGTCAGTCTCACTATGCAGTGGAAAATACATGTTTAACATAGTTTTTAGTATTAAGACTTAACAGCATAAGGAACTTGGCTGTAGTAGTTCTAGCAGAGTTGTTCTGCAGTGGTTACCTTGCAGACCTCCTATTCTGAAGTGTGTGCTCAACTTACTGACGACCTACTCTTTCCAAGGTGCAGAAGTTACTCCAGAATAGATTGCTTGTGGCACAACCTCTCCATGAAGGAAGTGGAGTGTCAGTTACCACGAAAGCATCCATCTGTATCCAGATGGTAAACAAGCTTAACTCATTCCTTCATCCCTGTATCCCTTCCAGGGTCTTGAAGACAACTGGTGGCTCTCTGGAAGATAATGTTTTAAGCATTAACTGTGTTTGGTTAAAACCAAATTGGTTATGCGTGCATCTTCTCAAAAATTGTTATTTGATCTTGTGTCTTGGGAACCAGATGTCTTACACCAATGTACGTTTAAAAAACAATGTTTGTTTTGAGTAGTTAGGTTTCCATTTCTCATTCAGCTACACCCAACTACATAGGCGTTTCAGAGGAGAATAACAGAAACGATTGTTTGAGTTTGATGCCTACCATTATCCTTGTGCTTCAGCAAATTCTCAGAATTTAATACTTGCCCAAGTTCACGGTTTATCCTGAAAATTCAAGATAACTAGCAGCTTTTACAGTGTTGAAAGCTAGAAGACAACTGGAACTAACTTGAGAAAATGCTTTGCTTCTGAATGCTGCATGTAAACAAAATGGCATTAATGCGTTATGAGTTACACACAATGTCAGGAAAGTCTTGTTACCAACAAACTGTCAATCTTATGTCTGTTCACTTGCAGGAAGCTTAAATTAGGGGGTAGGGGAAAATGGGAGCATTTATGACTCACGTGGATTGGGAGATAATAAATCTAAACTTATGTTTACATTTAAAGTAACATAAAACTTTAAAAATGTTTCAAATTGTTAAATATTTGTCATATTGTAGTTTGTAAATTTTGTGTTTTCATGATTCACTGGGAGAAATTAATTCACTGGGAATGAGAGAGTAACTCCAGAAGGACAATTTCCAATATGTCCTGGATTTCACAGCCCCTGGATGTTGTGAAAATGAAGCTGGAAAGCATTTGGCATTGCTTGCAGGCAGGTGTGCACTCCTTGCTGACTCCATGTGGCCCATGGGGTCTTGGCACTACCCTTTGCATAGAATCTCTGAGCAGAAAGCAGAGAGTGCTCTCACATCAAAATAACCTCTATTTTGTTGGTAGGTTGTATTTGTATTGGTAAAAGTATTATATATATTAAAAAAGGTGTGTTTTAATTCAGTGCACAAAATTATTGAATAATAAGGCTAGAATCATTTCCTTCTCTGAAAGTTGGGAGTGGGAGGGAGGATGTGAGAGACAGACAAAAGAGACAACCTGCTTCTCAGAAAGTTTTTATCACTCATTTAGAGGTGAGTTCAGTGGTCTTTATTGTGGGTATAGAGTATTGCCTTTTGGTAACAGTGAGTGTGGCAGATCTAAGATAACCTTGCCTTGAACTAGGACAGTAAGACTCTCCATCATCTCACTGAAGTCTGGCTATTTTGAATTTCATATTGAAGGCCTAGTAGTCTATATGTGATGTATGAGAAGCCTAGATACCAAAGAAGGACAGTGGAGTTTGCAAAGGAGGGTAAGTGTTTGTGTTGCATTTGCGTGGCAAGATTTTGTAGCAGGGGGGGCTGCAGGCATGGCTTATGTGAGAAGATGGCAAAAGCTGTCCTCTTGTCAGATGGAGGCAGTTCCAGCAGGTTTGAAGATAGTCACCACTGGCTAAGTCTGAGCCCATCAGCGATGTTGTAACACCTCTGTGATAACATATTTAAGAAGGGGAAAAAAGCTCCACGCAACAGCTGTCAGAGGAGTGAGAAAAATATGAAGGAAACAGCCCTGCAGACACCAAGGTCAGGGGGGGAGGAGGTGCTCCCATTGTGGAGCACAGATTCCCCTGCAGCCTGTGCTGAAGACCACTTTGAGGTAGGCTGTCCCCCTGCAGCCTGTGGAAGTCCACAGTGGTGCAGATATCCACCTGCAGCCCATGGAAGACCCCAAGCAGGAGCAGATGAATGCCCAAAGGAGGCTGTGTCCCTGTGGAAATGGGAGCCCATGCTGGAGCAGGCTCCTGGCAGGGCCTGTAGCACCCAGGGAAGACATGCCAGAGCGGTCTGTTCCTGAAAGACTGCTCCATGGAACAGTCCCATGCTAGAGCTAGTCCTGAAGAACTGCACACCATGAGAAGGATGTATCCTGGAGAAGTCAGTGAGGGGCTGTATCCCATGGGATTGGACCCCATCCTGAAGCAGGGGAACAGCATGAGGAGGAAGAAGTGGTAAAGATACGCTACCTGTGTTCCCTAGTGCCACTTGTTGGGGCATGAGCTGGAAGAGTCTGGAGTGAAGTTGAGCCTGGGAAGAAAGGAAGGGAAAGCATATTTAGTTCTGGTTTTATGTGTCACTATCCTACAGTTACTAATTGCCAATTAGTTAAAATTATCTACCTCAAACTGAGTCTGGTTTGTCCATCATGATAGTGATCTTTCTGTACTTCTCTCATCCTGATGGGATATATGGTCCATCCTTGTAGCACCATTGCAGCCCTTTCCTGATCTCAAGTTTGTCAGTGTGCTTGGGTACTGCCCACACCCAAACCACCTGCACACTCCAGCCTGGGGTCTTCCAAAAATTCAGTGAAGATGTGCTCCATCTCTTCCTCCATATGGTGGACATAGGTGTTAAACAAGATAGGTTCCAGGACAGATCCCTTGCATCTTTTCTACAGGTAATGTTCAAACTATTAATCATTACTCTTTGAGCCAGTGATCCAGCCATTAATAATCCACCTCCCTAGACTGTAATGCCCCAGTGTGGATGTGAGGATGTTGTGGGAGACCGTGTTGAAAACCCAACAACTGAGATAAAAAACTTTTTTTGGTCTTTCATCCAAGATTTTAAAAAGGCATAATTTAAGATCTTCAGTGTGCATGATTGGTGAGTGATTGAGCATTCAGCTTATCACTCTTCATCTAAATTGCTTGTTTTCCCCAACATATGGTATTTTCTATACAGTGAGATGAAAGACAAGTCTCTCTCAGTCTACAGACTCTCTGTGTCAACAGTCATACGTGCTTTGTTCCTCAGCCTCAATAAACTTCATCACATGCTGTCTCTTTCAGAATCGATGCAGCTGAACAAGGGAGTTGACACTTGTTCTTCCTGCGTCATCAGTATGGTCTTGTGTTTGGTTGCAGTTAAAGTCTCTTCTGGGTGCACGTGTATGACTGAAGTCAGCTGAGTTGTTGGTGTAATTTGAAAGCCATTAGGCAGCAAAACTGTCACTACAGTCAGAGTCTGGCTTGCATTACTTTGTTCCAAAGAAGAACCTGAGTTTGCTCTTGACTCTGTCCAAGTCTGTAAGTCTGGAACTGAAAAACATTGTTTATATTAATAACCTTTCCAGGAAAGTAGTGGATTCCCCAGCAGATTGACCTGGACAGGGTGCTTGGCCATCTTGTCTAGACTGTGCTTCTGCTGAGAGAGGTTGGACCAGAAGATCCTTGAGGTCCCTTCCAACCTTGTATGCTGTGATGCTATGATTAGTAGTAGAACAGGGAATTAGGACAGCAAAGTCTGATCCTCCAGTAACTTAGTGGCTTTTCAGACCATCAGAGCGCTTGGTATTAATGCTGGTGGCTTGAGTTCCGTTGAATATTTAATTGAAATATTATGAGTTCATGGGAATTCCCTGCTCTTGTGTTTGCTTTCATTGTGAAGTAAAATTATTCTAAGACAAAAAGCCCCTTACTGATTTTGTTTGCTTTATAAATGAAGGGTTTTGTTAGAATCTGCATTGCCATTGTCTTGCAACTTCAAAGAACTGGTGGTACAGTCTTTGCTAGAGCCACCAAAGAGTGGTTTCATTTTTATCTAGTTCATTATCCCTCCAACTAAAAGCTATTCTGTGAAGTGGCTTCATGTTACAGTAACTTTTGGATATGAACTTTGATGTATTCATACTGTGAGTAAGGCATTATTGCCTTGTGTTTCTGTGAACTGAAAAGAAAATGTTTCACTTAAAAATCAAGCTGTTATTTTAGACAACTGAGATGGTAGCAGTTCAGCCATGTGTGACTGGCCAATTTGGAATGTTTGGTCTGATCTGTCTTGAGATGTAGACTCCGAGAAAAAAATTTTTGCAAAAGTTGTCAAGCGTAGCAGAACTTCTGTTGAGGTAAAATGCCCAGGTGAAAAGAAACAACCACAGGGAACGTCCCATTAACCTGTCACAGTAAACTGGGAGTGTGACCAGCTTCATGAGTTCTACTGAATCTCTGGCACTCCCTGTGGCGAAGTTTCCGTATGTTTGTCCTATTAAGATGTTGTTAATACAAAGGTATTAATAAGCCAGCTGAAAAGCTGATACTTTATTCTTTTACTCCTTTATGATGCTTGGGTTTAATTTCCATTATAGTCTTTTGGATTCTGTTTTATTTCCCTTGACATGCAAATTGCCGGAATCCGTTCAGTGACATGGAGCAAGCAGGGCAACCAACACTCAAAGTGAAGGACAAAACTCAAACTTTCCTGCAAATTACTAAAAAAGTGCATCCTGCTGCAAATAGATTTTCAAATCAAACCATATGTGGGGCAGCTTTCTAACTATTACTAATCTATCTATACTCTCTGTAATGTATATACATGTAGCATCTACCTTTGATCGTCTGTTTTCATCTGTATTTTTGCCTTAAAAATTCTGAACACTCTTTTAAAGTACATCTGGAGGAAGTGCTGGCACATGATATTCTCTCCAAGTAGGCAGCAAAAATTGCAGCTTGCAGAGAGCCTGACAGAGAAGAAACCTGACACTTGTGCAAATTTGTGGTTCTTCTTGTCTGTCTTTTTTGAAAAAGTCACTTCTCCAGATTCTGAACAATACTGTGCATTTCTGCATCTTGACTGTGGGGTCAGAAGTTCTGTTAATAATCACTGCTTTTATCTTCTCATCCGCTTAACGGGATTGGATGATCTGTTGATTGGCATGACAAATAAGAAATCGTTTTTGGCAAAAACCCAGTCTTTCTGCTTCTCATATTAACACTCAGAACTTCTAATTTTATTCATTAAAAAACCCCCCTACACATCAGTCCTTGTTCATTCTTTAGAATAAACAGAAAGTTGTGCTGTCATGCATATTTCAGTATTGTAAGGCGTCCATTTGTCCTTCAGATCTGAATATTTATTACAGAAAGAAGCTGAATTCTATATTGTGATGAGAATTTATCTTGTCTCATGTAATTCCTTTGCAGCAGCGAAAAGATTAGAGTGCTGTACTTTATAATCATAGAATCATAGAATCATAGAATAGATTGGGTTGGAAAAGACCTCCAAGATCATCAAGTCCAACCCCTGATCCAACTCTAATTACTATATCATGGCACTAAGGGCCATGTCCAATCTCTTTTTAAAAACTTCCAGGGATGGTGAATCCACCACCTCTCTGGGCAGGCCGTTCCAATGCCTGATCACCCTCTCTGTAAAGAATTTCTTCCTAACATCTAACCTAAACTTCCCCTGGCAGAGCTTGAGCCCATGTCCCCTTGTCCTAGGTCTACCGTTAGTTCTAACTGAGCAGTAGCATCATCTAAGAGAGGTGATTTCTATAAACTTGAACTGTTTGTTCTTACTCTTTTTTGATTATTCTATTGAGGTTTCTTAATAAAAACCACATGGCTTTCCCTCTTGCATATTCTGTCTTTCTAGAAAGAAATGTGGTTTGTAGTGATCATTGTTAATTGCATATACTTGGCTAATTATGTTGGTGTTTAAAAAGAGTTATGTCTTCCTGGCTGTCCACTAGATGAAATTCTTTTAATGGCAGACTTCCCCGATCTTCCTCTGTTTTTAAAGATGTTGATTATAAATCTGCAGTTTAAGAGGTTTTACTGACTTTTCTGAATCTCTGGATTTCTGGTTCTCTTCAAAGAGAAGCAAATAATTGGGATTGATTCTTTGGAGAGGTCCTATGATTTAGTTTATGAAAGAATAAAGATGCTGAGGTCAGTTGGCTGTCTGAATAAATAACTTCTGAAAGAGTTTCTTTGCATTTTAAATCAGTAGAGTTTCTGAGGAAAGAGCACCTTAGAGCTTTGTCCTCAGGTTCTAAACTCCCTTTTTGGTCACTGTTTCTATATTTCAAATCTTTGAACTTGCTTTTACTGGTCATAACTGTCAGGGTGATTAATAATAAATATCATTTGTATGGAAGGTTTAGCACATAAGATAATTAATATAGATGATTAATAATAATGTTAGCATGCATGTGGAATTAATTTTCTGCTATGAAAAATACCGCAAATAGTATATATTATTTAAGTAAAAAAAAAATAGACATAGAAATAATTGAATGTGAATTACATGGGTGAAAAGAGTGTGGAATATTATGCTGGAGAAGTGCTTCTAAGGAAGCACTTTGTTTTATCCAGACACACATAAAAGTAAATGTGTGCAGCATTACATGATGTGATATTATTACTAAAGGACTCTACAGTTTTTTGCTTTTACAGGTCAGCGGGTGATGGTGGTGGGGATCTTGTTCTATACACTCAAAAGACACGATCTGTAAGGCATGGTGTAAGATACGAGTTCTTAGAGCAGCCGTCCTAGGTTTTGCCTACCAGCCACAACACAGCTTTGTGGCCTCCTCCTTGCCCCAGTACCCGTGTTCAGCTTCTGGCACACCAGGCCCCGTACCAGGCTGTGGAGTGTGGCCCAAGTGAATGTTTGCAGGGAGGGGGGTTGAAAGCATCGTTAACTTAAATTAGTAGTGATGTTAAACTGATGTAACTTCCCTCTATAGCCAGTTCTTTACAAGGCATTTAGCTGTACAGCTGCCCTGACAGACCTCTTGGGTAAGAGCCAGAAACACAACCTGTGACTTGTCTGGCTGGGATAGTGGGAACCCTGCAGCCTTAATTTATGTGAATTACTTCTGGCTTGTGTTGCTCATGTGTCTGACTGGGCGTTACTGCTGGTCTGAGCTACATCTGTGCTGAAACAAGGTTGCCAGTAAAGCCTTACTGGTAAACTGCTTTATTGTGGACAATCATAAACATGTCCTATTTAAAAACAAGTTAAAAAAATTGGCAAGAGTTGAGTTGGGCACACGTACATGTGAATTGTATATGAAAGATGTGTCTGTATGGAAAATTCTGTTTGTACAATTGCTTCCATTTAAAACCTTTTCTACTCATGGAGCATTCAAATGCAGATGTATAAGAAAGCAGGATGTCATTTGAAACTTTGGTACAATCATTAGCATAAGAAAATGAAAAGTCTTTGCTAAACTCTTCTGAGATTCTCTTCTGATAGCACTTGCCTCTTTCTCCTTATTCTCTTTTAGGTAAACTTGGCTTATGCCAGTGTTCTGTGTTATTTCTCAAGTACAATTTAAAGTCATTACCTAAAATTTTCTCTAGCTCTCCAGCAAAATGGCACCTCTGTACCACCATGATTTGTGCAGCAGGGCAACAGGCAACGGAAGCATAAAGCATTATGTTATGTGTTGTGTTTGATGGTATTGTCTCTTAGAGGTGGCTGCCACTTCAACACCCATAGTTAGCTTTATCAGATTCTACCTCTTCCTCTGGGAATGCAGAAATGTAAATTATATTTTGAGTGAAATCATTTAGGTTAAGAAGTCTCAGCATAGAATTTTGTTCTTCTCATCCTAGCTACTCCTTGTTTCCTTGGCTGCGTGTTTGAGCCTGAGGGACATGTAATATTTCAAGTGGGTCAGGAGAGGGAGCTGGCATTCTAGGGGTGAAAAAGAATCTTCTTTCTATACAAAAAAACCCTTTTTTTTATTGTGCCTCTGAGTGTAGAAATGTGACGGGGTAACCTTTCTGTATCTGAAAGAACAGGAGTCCAGGCTGACTTTTAGAACGTAAAGTTACAAGCGAGGATTTTTTTTTACTTCTTTGTTCTGTGGCCGATGGTTGCTTTTATCTATTGCCTGAGGATCCTATTTAGAAGTGTTGACAGTGCTGTTCTCTTGGAAATAGAGGTCTGTGTTGCCAGTAGTACATGTAGGTGATAGGAACAATAAGCAGAAATTCTCACCTTCATCTGAGTCCAATAAAATGAAAATGTCATTGCTGGTATTAATGTTGCCAGTAGTAATTGCACTTATAGGGCACCATCGTGGTATTACCTGCTTGACCTTCATGTGACTTTTGGAGAGATTAAAGGCTTTTCGAGGACAGCATGCCCTTCAGATGACTGATTGAAATGTAAAATTGCCCTGCATAAGGGTTTCCCCACTGCAGTGGGTTAGTCTCAGCCACCAACCAGGCTTCTACTTGGCCCCCTCGTTCCATCCCCCCATCTGCAGGCTGGGGGAAGAAAATCTGGAGGAAAAAATGGGAACAAACGCTTGTGGGTCAAGATAAAGATAACTCTTTCCCTAACTCAAATCCACTACCTTCACTCCTGACTTCTGTTCACACTTCTTTCCCCCACCTCCAGTGGTCAGTAGATCCATTGTGGAGATGGAGGAAACCAGCTGTGATCAGCTTGGGACAGTCCTGGCATCTTCTCTGAAAAAGCTGAGCAAGTGGTGCTTAGTTGAAGACATGATAGATTCTTGCTCCTTTTTTTTCAGCAGCAAAATGGACTTCTGAGGCTCTAGGTACACTAATATAATCAGGTTTTGAAGGACCGTAAAGCTCAGCTAGTGAAAGTGCCTATTTTGAAAACAACTGTGGAAAACCAGCTTTCAGAAAAAGCTAGCATTGTTTAGATCACGTTATAAATTTGGTTTCAATTGTTCTTGTATTTACCACTTGAGGAAGAGACAGAATGTGATTGAGAGGTGGGGAATGAAGTGAGGAAGGAGGGATGTGTGAACTGGCAAAGGAAACCTTATACTCACCCTTGAAATCTCACCTGACTTTCCTGGATCTGTTTTATGTTTGTGTTACTGCAAATAGGACATCTTTCCAATGGGTTACTTGGCATGGGTTTGGACTATTTAGTGATTGTTCTGCATATAAAGTAATTCCCTCTCTGCTCTATTTTCTATGTGTTCTCCATAATGCTGTTCTACCAATCTTTGATTCATCTCAGTGAGTTTCTACTTTTTGAATAATTAAGAATCTTTTCTTCGTTCCAACTGCAGAGCTTGAAAATAGCATATGATTCTTCTCCACCCTTAATTCTTTGTGGTTTGGGTTTCTTAGTTTTGTTTGGTTTTGTTTTTATTGTTACTTTAGTGTGTGTGTGTGTAGGGGGGGTAATTTTAGTTTTTGTTTTTATTGATGCATGACTGCCCTTAAATAAAAGGTAGAAAGCATAAGCTGATGCAAGGGACTTGGTCAATGTCAGGATAGCATGGTAAATGTATTGTGATGTGACTAGAAGTCCAGTGCCATTTAGGTTTGTGTAGTGACTTGCCTGGTACATATAAAATATGCTGATCTATTTAGTTGTTGTTCAAGCATCTCCTCCAGCGAACACTGATTCTTCTTGCCAATAACTGGTGGAGAGATGAAAGTCTGATTGCCATTGAGAAATGCTGATGTGCAGCAATAGCAAGGCTTAGTATCCACACTGTTTGGGGATTTTTTTCCTTAATGTCTGTCTACAAATTTTCATTGGAATCTTGGTCGCAGAAACCCAGCTTGCTTGCACTGTTATGTGGCAATCTGCCCACACAGAGAATGTTTTTAAATGATAGTGTGCTGTTTCTGTATTTGAAGTTCCCCCTATCCCCCTTGATAGGATGTGACTTGTGAGAGCCCTGGTTTTTGAGACTTTTAGTTTTATCATAGAGCTTTGAGACTAATTTGAAGGAAGCAGCTTGCTTTGCTGGTTGACTTTATTGGGTTAGGATTTTTTGTTTTCTTTGATTTTTTCATTTTTTTGAGGGATTATTTAACTTTGCTTATAAGCTACTTTTGCTCGGGAAATAGCAATTTTAGTTTGGGGCCTTGACAGAACTGACTGGGAGCAAAACGTTTGTTCTTTCAAGGTTATAATAAGTAAATATCATTCAGGGAATGTTTATGTCCTCTGATGAAGGGCTGAGGGTTTGGTGGTGTGTGTATGCATTTGGCATATTTTTGTTGATATGAGTTTTTTGTGCAGGAGGAAGTTGAGGTGATTTTGGCTCTTGTTTTCAGCTAATTTCTCAAAGGGTCTAAGATGAATTTTGTTCTCCTTCAGATAAAAGCTCATATGCATCATCACTTGTGTTTTTGTCTGGACACGTTCAGCACTGAAGCAGTACTGGTGTATTGCCATGACAGGGTGAGAGGTTTAATGGTTATTTGAACAATGTCACATTTTCAAGTAAGCTGGTAACCAGAACTGAAAACTTGAGTCAGTTGTTGGCTGGTAAGAAGATAACTTGGTATCTTCATGAAGTTTGAGTAAGTGAGATAGCCTCATGGAAGTATGATGTGTTCAGAAATAACTTTTCTTCAATTAGCGCTGAGTTTACTAAAAATAAGCATTATTTACGTAACTTCAAGCACAAAAAATGCAACTCTTCCCACATTCTTATGAATCTGCTCATTAGGTCCCCAGGAGGAAGGTGGGACAGGCACCAAGGTCATGGCTAGTTTGCAGCATGCCCTCTTGCCTGGGTGTCATCTTTGGATGGCAGCATGGAAATTGGAATTTAAAAACATGTTGCCGTCTTTGACGATATGACAGCATTGCTGGGGTGGATAACATCGTTTTCAGTGCAGGTTTTGCCAGCCCAGCCATGGCCTCAAGTGCTTCCTTGGCTGAAGCTGTTAGATACCATGGCAGGTGTGTTGTAATATGCAGCTCTTAACTAAAGAGCTCACTCTGACGTGCCTGCAAGAGTCATGATCCAAAGGCTGACCTCACTGTAGTTATATACCCTGCAGTGACCAAGCTTAGGGGGTGCAGAGGGTTGTGTCTCCCCTTCCCTCTTCCTAGAGACCTAAGGAACAGATTTGTGAGAATGTAGAAGAGTTGCATTTTTGTGCTTAGAATTGTAGAACTACTGCTTGCTTTCAATACAGCTGAATGTGTTTGAGAATCTGAGGGCTTAACTACCTAGAAGAAAGCAAGTTAAAGGACAGATGATAACTGAGCACCAGGAGTCAAGGCTAATTAGAAGCACAGATGGCTTTGTATATCTATAGCCCGTCTGAAACGCTGGGAGACAGCACTGCCAGTGGCTGTTAAAAGGCAAAGAAAATTCCCACTGCTAAGCAGTATGGCCAACAGATACAGCCTTAGGTTTGAAAACTGAGTTAATAATAGCTCAGGTGTAAGAGGACCAAGCACAACATATTGAGCTATTCTGTTTCAGGAGGTGCCAAGGAGAGGACATGCTGATGCCATCAGAGCAGGGCAGTGTGAGGCCTGTGGAGCTGAGACTTGCTGGCTACAAATGCTCCTTTAAGAACTTACTAGAAGCTAAAACCTTGGGTCTGTGACCATGAGAGCATAGCAACCCACTCTGCAAAAATATTTGACATATTTCAGAATACATAATTCATTGCTTGCTTTCAAAAATGAAACTAAATCTTCCCTACATGCTCATTGCTGCTACTCCACTATTCAGTTTGGTACACATTGGCTTTGATTGGAAAGTTAATTGGCTTTCAGTCTTTTCTTGGCAGTGGTTTATTTTCCTTATTTTTAGTTAGCCCTGGAATAGCTAAAATCAACACTAATCAGCTTGTTTAGATAGAGCCACTTGGTGTAAAATTTTCCCTGGCTGATCAATTTTCCCTTTCCTTCACATCCACCAAAAGCATGTTAAAATCTCTTGCCTATTCCTGTGTCCAGTCTGGAATAGTTTCTAATTAGAGAAGTTGATCTTTGTTTTGTCATGTTTTAACTGACAAGAATTTCCGTAGATTCCCTGAGACTGGAAGTCTCTGGCAGCTAGAAAGGTAGCCTACTTGAAATGCAGCTGTCATTGTGGCTGTACAAGGTGTTTTATATTCATGGCTGTTGGAGTCCTTGTAGGATTTGCACTGAGTCCTTATTTAACATAAAAATTTTCTCTGATGCTATGACTCATGATCCCCAAGAAGATATGATAGGGGTTTATTTGAGAGGGGCTTCCATGATACAGAGTGGAAAATACAGAGTGGAAAATCTGGCATGATGGTCAAACAGGACAGTGGTGACTGATATGAAACACTTTTTTTTTTTTTTTTTTTTTTCTCTCAGTGGTTGCCCATTATCATGGAGCTCCTCAACCTGCAAGTTTAATTCAATCTTTCTATCTTTCTTCAAGTGCCTGTGTCATGCTCCTTCAGTTTTACCCTAAGTTGCAGCTGTTGTTTTGTTTGTAAGCTGGAACTTTTCATGCCCAGCCCCTCAGTGCTTCCCTGTGAGGTTTCATGGTGTTCACACAAGCTCTCCAAGGAACCACTCCCCCAGAAACTTGCAGTGGTTTAATTGTTGGTTGTTTTTTGTTTGGTTTGTTTTTTAAACAAAAACCCCCACCACCAAAACAAAAACAAAGCACAAAACAAAAACAAACAAACAAAAATCCCTCACAAAACTAAACAAGGTTTTGCAACTTTTCTTACATCACAGTTTCCAATTACAGTAACTTTCATAACAAAGTAAATACTCTCCATAATAGTATATATATATTGTTTGTTTCCATATACTTCATTTTTTGAGATGTAACTTATGCAGGTCTTTTACATCTGATGGTTCTGAACCATCTGTCTAGCAAGGTAGAACTGTAAAATATTTTTCGTTTATGGTTGGGGTTTTTTAGATGTATCTTCAGAAAGTATGCATAAGTCAAAGGTCTGTAGAGGAAGACATTAAATTCCAGATGATTAGATGAATGAAAATTTTATTGTATGACATAATTTTCAGTCTTTTTGTGGTACCAGATTTTGAAAGAGCAAGTATTTTTTTAGCTACTGTTTTCTCTAGAAGGAGGAGAGAAGAAAAAGTCAGTGAAAATTTGAAGTTTTTTGTCATATGGATGTTTTTTGCATTAGAGACCACTATCATGGATATTAAGTCCTAGGGAAAAAGACTCCTATTTTACCTATACCACCAATTTCATTTAGTGCATAGGTATGAATTTATCAGTCCACAGTCTGACTCCCTAGATTATAAGTCAGTGAAGAGGCAGAATAAAGTCATATTTTACTTTTAGTAAAGGAAAGGAATTAGTCATGTTTATCTGCCCCATAGTGTACCATCCCAAAGGTTTCTGTCAGCAGTTTGTTGACTACAGCAGCTCTATCATCTAACTGGTAGGAGCTGCTGGGAAAGCTCATTTAATGACAAGTTAAATGTTACATAGTTTACTGGACATTATATGTAATACTGCATTTTATGGTCTAGCCGTGCAGTGCAGAGCTATTCTCCATGTAAAACATGTTAAACATTAACTACTGTTTGGATACAGAAGGTGGAATATGCTCTCTCTGGTTTCTATTGGGTGTGTGGCTGTTGAAGATAAACATGTACTGGTAGTTAATGCCATAAAGCAAACACTCATGAGTACTGTAATCGTAGGGCACCAAATCTGGTTTTCCTAGATTTGTGAATTCTTCACGTTCTGCTGTTTCTCCTTTTGTTGCTTTGCAGGGTTTTCTCCTCCCTCGTTTAGGGGAATCCGTTTAAAATTTGGTGTGGTTTGGTTTGACTTCTGTTAACAAGTGCTGATTTTACGCCACATGGAAAAATATGTTCTGGATACTTTTGTTCAGTTTATAGTAACTATTGTACAAGTAAAGATGATGGTTTCTTAGCAATGTACTGTTTTAAGAAACCATCTGCTTTTTTTAATCTCATCTGCTTTCAATAGAATGTTGAACTTTGGTTAAGAATGTCTACTATCTGCCTCCTGCCCCTCCAAAATAATGTAACAGTATCTTACAATGATAATTTAGTGTTTAAGTTTTTATACAGCTTGTTCTAATGGAGGTCCTAGGGCTACTCCTGAAATTTTATAAGATTGAATTTCTGTGCTTCTGCTTTGTTAGTAAAAAACACCCAAAACCCCAGAATTCAACTTAAAATTTTTTACCTACACTTCAGCTTGCTTGACCTTCTTGGAAAAAATAGAGAGATGAAACACTTAATCTTGTCTATTGGTGGACAGATTTTAGATAATTTAGAATCTTGAACAGGAGTTCTGCATGTTATATTTGATGCTGCTTTTGTGCAGAAGACCAAACAAAAGGAACTGAACGCTTACATTTGTAAATTTTGCTACATTTTGGGATGAAGTGGAAATGCCTAATATGTTAGAGCTTTAAAAAAAAAAAAGAAAATTGAAAAAAAGAAATCCTTAAAGGTGTGTGAGGGACAGCAGTCGCAAAAGTGGATCCTTATATAAAGCTGTAGCTTCAGTCTCTTACTCAGATTTATGGTCGTCTCTTGTATTTTTGGCAAAGGGCTGTTTTTGCTCAAGAACTTGAAATCTTTCTTCCACAAGTAACACAACGGGATTTACATGAAAAAGAGGTTTCTTATTGCCCCTTCCTCCTACCCACCAAGCTTTGGTGGTAGCTCCACCAAAGGAAGTGCTATAAAACAAAAACTAGAAAACAAAGATACCTCCAAGCTTTGTTCTTGTACTGTTGAAGAACTGGGTATCTAAATTTTTGCCTTGACCTTAGAACAAGTACATAGGCCAATGCAGCCTAGCTTTAAAATCAACTAACTTTTCTACTAGTACCTGTGGCCGATAGTTGGGGTTAGTTTTATTTCCACGCCTGTGAGTTTCAGATGGCATGGCAAGTAAGAATTAGAGCTTTTTTGGCCCTGTTTTGTTTCTTTGTTTAAAGGCTGTAAATGTGATTGCAATTAACAACGTACATGGAAGATTCTTATCATATCCCATTAATTTTCTTCCTAGTGCTCTTCCAAGTGTTCTGGCTGTCCAGAATTTATTTTTCAGCTTCAGTGGTGGTATGGCACTTCATGACTGCAGTTGATGTGTGATAATGACCAGCAGATTTCAGGCAGTGTGTCAAGCAAGCTTTTCCTGAAGAATCTGTCTTGCTGGGGTCTAAAATTTTGGCTCTGTCACTTAGGACACTTACAGGACATAAGCCTTTCTTTTCTCTCATACACTTTTAGTTACAGTGAACTTTGAAAGTTTTCTTTGAGAGGGAAATCTGATGCTGTTGGAATAGCTGCAGACAGGAACAGCATGTCACTCTATCTTTCCTGTGGAAAATAAAAAGAAATGTGAATACAAATCTCCAGAATAAATAGAATTGCTATTTAGGTATTGTTTTCCATTGTGTATCTCCTCTCACTCATTCGAACTTAAAAATAAACACACCCAAATTCACGCTGACCCATAAAAAACCCACACTTTCTTTTCTGTTACAGAAAAATGCAAAGGGACAGGAGCTGTTTGACCAGATTGTGTATCATTTGGACCTTGTGGAAACTGATTACTTTGGTCTACAATTCATGGATGCTTCCCAAGTTACAGTAAGTATAACTTCAGTCAATTTTTATGTTTTGCAGTAATCTATGTTGCCTATTATAAAAGTGTTACTGGTGCAGTTCTCTGGAGAGATGTAGGCATTAGAGGACATACTGCTGAAACAAGTGATACCATGTTTGGTTCTTGCACATAAAGCCGCATCCTCTAAATGAGTGTTTCATCATTTTATATGTTGTGCAGGTGACTTGCATATACTTAAGTAAAAAAAGCAATACATGTGGGAAAAGAAAAATGTACTTTATGTTTAGTTGGCTCATGGTATTCAGAATGGGTTGAATCTCTGGGAAGCAAGGGTTTCTTGTAACTCCTATCCTAGCCTTCTATGCACAGATTATGTTGCTTTGTGTGTTTACGTTCATTTGCAGTAGTGAAAACTTTCCTCTGTCTTCATTATCTAATGGCCTCCAGCATCTACAGATAAATAAATAACAACACCCCCACCCCCCCAAATATTTGCAGATGCAGGTACATAGATATATTAGTAAGATAGTGTTAAAAGACTTGTGATTGCATTGTACTGCTACGTATTTAATCTTCTCCCTTTTCTGTTCGCTTTCTGTGAACAGGCAGTTTGACAAAAACCTGCATTGTGGATAGAGAATATGCAGACTTGGAAAATAAGTGTTTGGTTTTTGTGCTCTCTGGCCAGTATGTGAGTGTTTTTTCCGTGAAGCAACAGAAGACATATACTCTGTGATATTAGAGTAAACTAATGGGAAAATGTAGCCACAATATTGACATTTTGGGAAACGTAGATTCTAACCTTATCATCCCAGAGTTCTCAACTGTATTCTCAAACAACCTCAAGTCAGTGTGATTGGGATGGATCAGTGTTTTCGCAGCTGCACAATCATCTGTGTTTTACCAATGACCTTAAACAACAAACAGGAAACCTGTCCAGGTATTATAATTACTTGATACTGGAAAAAGGGAGTCTGTGGTTCTGGGGAGAAGTGGTGTTAATCTATTTAAACATTATCCTGATGTCTCACTTAATTTAGGGATACGTATTTGTCACTGGAAACTGGTGTTTTGAATAAACTATGTCCATAATGAGTTTGGGACTTTTAGGAAGCTTAGTGTGTGTGTGTGTTCATGATAAATTTTATATCACATAAATTGTGTGTTCTTTGGTGATGGACCTAATTATAAGGACATAGCTAATAGAGCAGTGCCTGCTCAAAAGAGGAAAAACACATTGTATCATTACTGATTGCCAAATCATCTAACTGGGAAGTTGATAGCTAGGAACCTGTCAAGGAGTTCTATAATGTTTTGAAAGAAGGGAAGCACACAGGGAGAGTGAAATATCCTTTCTTAGCAAGAGAGAAGGCAGATCAGAAGCCGAAAACCTGGTTTTCTGAGGAAGCAGAGAGTGTTCTTCATTTTCTTGTATATTTGCAAAACTGAAGGGCTCTTTTTAATGGTAAGAAAGATGAAAGACACGTGTGAGCAGCTATGATTTCTGTAGATAGCTCTATCCCTGGTGCTCAGGGCAACACATGCATATATGTGCAAATGTTTCAGCTTTCTTTGTATGCTATTTCTTTCTTCCTTATTAGGGAGGGAAGTAAATGGTGGCATCTACAGTTCAAGAGGGATAAGGCGTATAAAGACCTGCTGAGGGGACCTAAAAAAGCCAATACTAGTTGCAGGGCTTTGGTGGCAGGGTTATGGTTTCCTGTATTAAGAGGAGGAGTGTTGAGGGCAGAGTTATTTACCTTCACTGAAGTGCAAGGCCAAAAGCTCTTACTTGCCTTTTTTGGGGGGAGGGGCAGCGGTTTGTTTATGCTGGCTCAAGCTGGGCAGAGAGGAGAACTTACGAGAGCTTCAAGGTACAAGCTTTTATCTTACCCAGCACCCTGTGCAAAAAGGTTCCAAGCATTAACAGCCTTCCTTGGTCTGCTTTGGACTTGTGACTGGCTCTTTTCATTAGCGTAGCAAGTAATGCATAGCCTGCATGGGTTTCTGCTTAGTGACAGCCCAGCCACACAGTGGCAATTGCAGGACTGGGAGATTAAAGTCGTGTAAACTCCTTGAGTCTCTAAGCCTTTGTCTTTAGAATGTATTGTTAAGTGCTAAACGTCTTTAAGCCACCATTATAAATAAGGGAGCACAAAATAGCCTTTGAATAGTGGAGATTGCTTCTGTGCACTTCAAGGCCAGCAGCTTTTGAGTGCACTGTGTTTCCTCCAGTTCTGTAACTTTGCCAAAGATTCAGGACAAGCAGTGTTGATAGCTGCGATTTAGAAAAGAAAATCATGATTAGAGCTTATCTACTTTGAAACAGAAAAAAACTTTATTTGTTTGAACAGCTTATTTTTAATACAAAAACCCATAAAGCTGTGAAAAGCGAGATGTCAGCAGTAATGCTGAAAATACTGTAAAGCCTATTCAGTGAACTCTGCATTAATTTGTCTTGTGCTCTTTGAAGACATCCACGAATAGGAGGATGTAGACAATCATTTGTAGCTTATTATAAAACAAAGCTTAGTGTACTATTGTATTTTAAGTTATTTGCTATTAACTCCAGAAGTAGAAATACTGTAATGTAAAATAATTTCTTGTTCAACTAATTGTTACAGAACTTCAACAGAGATGTAGTGCTTGGGCTGATTTAAGAGTGTCACTTTGATGTAGGAGATCTCTGTGGTGGTTTAGAGAAAACATGAAGCTTATTGGGTTTTTAGTTAATTTTACTACAATGTGTGTGTTCTAGCAAAGCAGGAAGCCTTGAAAGTTTTAGTTGAGGTTCAGAATAGCAATAATACTGTCTTGTGAGACCATACTGTCGAAGTTTAGTTGCCATGAGGAAGTATTTTATTGATCTTTGCAGAAACTGGTCATGTGCAACATATTCTATGGTTGGTTTGGGCTTGACATGTATTTTTGGCTGCTGGTAGCTAATTCTTACTCATTTCCAAAACATTTTAAGAAAATGGATGTCTGAGGTTAACAGCTCCTTGTGAGCTCCGTATTTTAGGTTCTCTCAAGATATAGATATCTCCATTTCTACAGTTGCATTCTTTGTTCCAGTGTTCTGTCCTGTGATAGCAAAACATGGACACCCTCCCAGCCCCCTCCTGTTTTACAGGAATTTGTAACAAAAGGATTGCCCATGTTGTTTCGCTCGTGATTTTGTTTCTGTTCACAAGAACAATTACAAAATAATTGAGGGAAAGAAGTTTTAAGATAAATCTTTGCATTTCTTTGTTGTTGTTGTTGTTTGTGCAAATAAGCTTCTATAATCATTGGGAATGCGTGGAAGCAAAAGAATTAAATGCCACTTTCCTCACACGTGTCTCTTTCAGTGATTCTCTAAGTTATTTAAGTCCTTTATGTCTGCTGCCTAATGTCACACAAGCCCCTTGGCTTAAAGAATGTCCTATGGAACAGCCTTTCCCAGCTGGGCTCTACAGCTGTTTTGAGGATGTGTGTATGCACCCAACATATCAGACACTTAGGAAGCACCGGATTTACGGTGTGTGTACAGCAAGACTGTTGTGTGAGGACAGCCTGTGCTTCCTGCAGGTGCACATGGCTATACTGGGGAGATGAGAGCCAGGACCAACCTGCAGTGAATTGTCCTGGCAAATGGTGTTTTCATCTGAATTTCTTAATATTGACCAATTCCTAAATTGGGTTTTGACTCATTTGGTGCAAGAGGTGAGAAGACAATGGAGGAGATGACAAGAGTGTATAGAAGCTAAAACTGGCTTTCGTGAAAGCAGTTGCAAGTGTAAAAACAGGAGGGAAAAATTATGACTAGAACTGTGTTTCCTAGGCTGAGCCTAATCAGCAGCAGTGTGTCAGGACGCACTGATCTGGACACCAAGATCCTCACCTCTGTGGAGGGTAGCCTTGTGACCAGGTTTTTCTGGGAGGGTCAGGATCACATATGACTTACAACAAAGGATTTCAACAATGCAGTGGGTTAGGGGTGAAGCAAAGCTGGAACACAAAGAATAGTATGAGTGCCTTTGTTTCCTCTACACGCCAAGAAAGAGATTCCTGGATGTTCCAGCAGGTATTGGGTCAGGGCATTGTACGGACTTGGTGCTTCATGACTGCTTCTGCTGTATCTGTCTGAATTTTCTTTTAAAGGCTCGTTGTCATTCACATCAGGTTGTTTCAACTGCTTGATTCTAATATTACTGCAGTGACTTCTTAAGATATGAGGGATGTGGAAAATGAGCAGTTCAAACCAGTCAATTAGCATCCTAGTGTGATGTCTGGGAGTCTTTTTCCTTATGTACTTCTCAGTACTCTAATAACAAGTGTTCATTAGGCAGAACAAAACAGGGACAAACCTTATTGTTCAGTACATTGGATGTGGGGAAGAAGGGAGACTGGTAAATATTTTGATAATACCAAGTGTTTCCTTTTCTGCTTCTGGTAGAATCATACTATTTTGCCATGAATAAATTGTGAAATTCATCCGTCACTCAGTTTCCCCTCCCTGAATCTCTCTTGTTCTCTGGATAACGAGCACTTTGGGGCTGGGGTTGTTGCAGGATGTGTGTCTGCGAATTGTGGCCCAGAACAACAAATACCAGTCACGGATGGAGGGTCCCAAGAGCTGTACAATATCCTGTAGCAGTTGATGCTTCAGTTTCTAATAGTGATACGAATGCCAGTTCAGTAACTTGACAAAGGCAATGTGGCTGACTCTGTAGCGATGCAGAACACCTGATGAATGTGGAACACTTGCAGCTGTGGCTGTTCAAGACTGTATTGCAGTCTGTGAACACTTGGTAGGAGACTCCAAAATACTTAAGAATTCCCAGAGCATCTCCAGTTCTTAGTCTTCCAGTAGCGCTTTCTGTTTCAGGAGGGTTGAAGACCTTTTTTCTGACACAGACTTGAGGAGCAGCCATACAGGGCAGGTGGTTGTGACACTGTCTGTCAGTGATGCTTCTGCACATCTCTCCTAAGTGTAAAGAAGTCAAGCCTCAGACTATGCAGGAGAGCTAACAGTTTTTGCTGGTTTCTTTTGTCTTTGTGTGTGGTTGGAGCATAAACTGAAGTGGTTTTCTTAGTTTGCTTCCTCACATTTATTCAGGTTTGCTTCCCATTTGTTACAAATACTCTCAGGTTTATTTTTGACTGTTTGCACACAGGCTTCAAAATTAAAGGTAGCTTGGTTTTAATTGCTAGAATTGATCTGGAGTGGCATCAGCTTTCATTGTCTGTAGAGTAAACCTAGTGAGAATTATGCTAAACAAGGCAAGGTTGCTTTTATATAATTCATTTAATTTATTTAATTTTTATATAATTTTTTTCCTATCACAACGTGTATGAAGCAAAATATTCTTTAGTTGTCACATGTATATGAATTAGGATAGAATAGTTGTCCTGAAGCTTATCCATATAGCTCTCCATTACGTATGTGTAGTTCATCTGGACTACAGTTAAACCCCGTTATGTGTCTGGATGCTTCTGAGATGGCTCTGTGCTGACTCAGACTGGGACAGGCTGGGCTTTCATGAATACCACATGATATGGGGTTGGAGGTCTGAGATAGGGCTGGTTAAACTATTAAGGCCTACCAGTGCCCTCAGGGCTCTGGAGTTAGCATCTATGGCCTTGTATTTCCCCAGATGACAAGCCAGAGCTTTCTTATCACAGCTGCATCTGCCCTTCTGCCACTGGACAGCATTGCATGCGTGTCTCACTGTTTCTAACTTGTGAAAGGTGGCTGCCTTCCTTCACAGGGCAAGAGAGAACATGATGTGAGAACTGCTGCTTTCATGCCTGTATGGCTGGTAACACAGAATAGTGTCAGTCAAAGGGGACTGCTGGCAGTCAACTGGCCTGGCTTGTTTGGGGCAGAGACAACTTAGAAAACTGATACAGCTTTGCACTTTGGTTGTGTTGGTCCTCACACATCAAATGTTATTGATGTGGTACTGCACCCCTGTGCCTGGGCTCCATTCAACAAGATACCAACAGCAATATCCGAAGAGGGTTTGAAACAAGATTGACCCGCTGAGATTGAGAGTCCTGTAGAAAGATCCTGCCAGTATTTTATGAAAAGTTGGTCTCATCTGAGCCCAAACACAAACTGCTCACCTCAGTAACCCCGGCTGGGGGTTTGTGATGTGAATGCTACCTGAGTAGCAGGTGCATTCCCTTTTTTTTTTTCCCCCTTCAAGTCAGGTAGGTGAAATTGCAGAGCAGCATCCTGAAAGATGCCTGCAAGTCTTGTTTGTTGAAGGGGGTGTCTATATCCAAGCTTCTTCTCATAGCAGCTTCAGCTGTATCTGATTTCTCCAGGCTTTGCTCAGCCATGTTTGATATCCTCAAGGATCGTGGTTCCACAGTCCTCCTGGGCACTTGTGCTTTGTCTGAGCAGCCTCATGGTGACAGTCGTTTTGTCTAGCTGTGATTTTTCCTGCATCTCATCCTTCTGCCATAGGATATCTCAGAGAAACATTGATCTTTGTCTTCTCTACAACTTTTCTGTCGGTAGCTAAGTCACCAGTCAGGTGAGCCTCCATTTTCAAGAGGAGGATAACTTGCTAGGAAGGATCCGGGAATCTTAGATGAGTGTAGAGAACAATATTTTTGTTGTTTTAAGTTGTGAACTCTTGGGTTCATTTGTTTTTCTGTTACTACTATAATAATATTTAAAAGGTCACCTGCAGAAAAAAAGAGGAAAGGGCTTTTGCTCCTTTGCTCCTTTTTAACTCTGTAAGAGTAGAGAAGTCTCCAGACTGTGGTTTGGTGCGTAGGGTTTTTATTGACTTGTTTTTTGGTGATTCCTTCCTCCTATGTGATACATACATTTTTAACTTCTCTGCTTTAGAAGGTCATGTGGGTAATGGCAGACAGCTTGGTAGGATTCAGGTGCCTAGGAAACCAGAAAGCAAGGAGACAGTTGAAGGGATAATTGACTTTTGATTTTAAAGGTGCTAACTTTTGTTTAGCACACCTTCTTTTTGGAACTTGAGCATTGAGCATGGCTCTCCCTCTTGTACCTCCAGATACAGCATGAGAAAGCATTAAAGTAATATTTCTTAGCAAATAAAACTTCCAGTAAAAATGGGCTTTCTTTTACTGATAGTTAAATATATAAATAAGCATAAGGGAGAACTGTCTATTTAAGATGTCCTTTGTGCATTTTAAACCACCAAAGAAAGCCAAGCAAAAAGGGTCAAATGCAATTTTTTTCCTTTTCAGGTCACCTTTGAGGGCTGTATAAATCAAGACAAGGAATTTTCATTCTGTTAGGAAGCAAGTAGAGAGGCGGTGGAATTTGCAAAGATCAGGTGTGTGATGGGTTCATTTTGACCTGTGGTAATCCTCCTTTCAGTCTTCATTTGGCACCATCATTCTTACCTGGAGTGCTCTAGCAGCTGTAGCTTATCTGCTGTATCTTGACACAAATACATCTTTCCCTTGCTGCACGTCTCTTCTGAGAAAATATTGGCTGGTACCACTTAGGAAATTTGAGGTACTTATTTTTTTCTCTTCACTTGGATAAAATGAATGATCAACAGGAGAGAATGCTGAGATAAATACGTGCATCCAGTATTTTAAGAAATCTTTTTTTTATATGGTGTTTCTTTCGTGTGGAATTGATTGGTGTGTGTTTCCAACACATGAATCCCAATCAGTGGCTACTGTGTTGCATCAGTCAATACCATAGGAAACATTTTCCATTTGATAGAGCAAAGAAATTTTACTGAGTTTACAGATGAATAAATGGAAGATAATCCAGCATTTCACCTTCCAATTTACTTGACAGAATTAAAGGAGTTAGTGATCTCTAAAGGAGTCAGTGGTCTCGACAGCTTCCTGAGGATGGGAAGCAGAGAGGGAGGTGCTGAGTACTTCTCCCTGGTATTCAGCAACAGGACATGTGGGAATGATTCAAAGCTGCTCCAGAGGAAGTTTAGACTGGACACTGGGAAGCATTTCTTTATGGAGAGGGTTGTAAAACACTGAAACAGGCTTTTTAGAGAGGTGATTGTTGCCCCAGGCATGTCAGTGTTTAAGAGACCTTTGGACAGTGCCCTTAATGACATGAAGTGGTCAGGCAGATGGATTAGATGGTCATTGTAGGTCGCTTCCAACTGAACTACTCGTTCTGTTCTAAAGTAATCATAGTCTTGATTACCTGCAGTTTGACCAGGTTTTTCCCCTCGTGTGGGCAAAGTAGCTTAGACACTGTCTTCCTATCATGACACAGTCTTGAAGCAATTAATCCCTTTCTTCCTCCTTTTTCTGCACTGATACTTGCAAGTCCAAAGTGGATACAGGGAATGAGGTATTGTATAGTTGAAATGAGCGTGATCAGTCTTGGTCTTATGCTGTGAGATCCATCATTAAGTTTCTTTAATGAGTCCAGATCTTGAAATGATGTACAGTTGTTTAGCCAGAGCACAAGATAGGCAGAGCTACAGTCTTAGGTGCTGAGAGAGCAAAAGTCTCCTCTGGTTTTACTCAGCTTCCTGTGAGACTTCAGAATTCATTGCTTTCGATTCCATGTTACTGAGTTAGCAAGCAATATATAGCCAAGCCCAAACCTATTTTTGACTTTAACTAGAGTGCTATGAATTTTTTTTAGCTCGGGGACATTTGGAAAGCAGGTATGATATACAGTGTGAAGAAGCCCTCTAATATTAATTTGAGGCAAAGAAGTGTTGAAATTCTGGCTGAGTTTCACAGAAATTGCACAAAATATCTGATTTTGAAATTAGTGCTGGTTCACAAATCTACATGAAAACTACCAGGTCTGGGAACTCTGTGCCAATAATACTGCCGGTCCATGCCCTACCTCTGCGTTTGCATTTTGTGGTCTGTGTGGTGGCGCATCACACACAGCCATAATGTGCAGTGTGGGATGGGATAAAACAGCAGCTCACTCTTGTTTCTGAAGAGAGATGAGTTTAATGCTTGCTGTGTTTTATCTCCTGTAGCAGTCTGCCCCTGACTGCTTGGGTACTGAGAGTGAGGATAGCTTCCTGTCCAGGCTGTAGAGTCATTTAACAGTATGCACAAGTAGTTTCTGGAGTCTTGTTGGTTATTTTTAAACCCTATTTGAAGTATTTACATTTGCAAATAATCAGTTTGAAACCTGCTCTTATTTGAGTTTTAATACACCTAGAACACCACATTCCAAGAATGGGATTGTCAGCTGTTATTTCATTGGAAATTATTGTAGTTCAGGTTGTGCTGTGCTTGTTACAGAACACAGTGCTAACAGGAGTCACAGGTGAAATGTTATTGGAGGACTTTGGGGTTGTATTTTAGATGTTATTTATGTTTGGTTTTATTTAACATGAAGCTAATTTTTCTTTTAATGGAATCAGTATGTTTGTCTTTGAGTGGTTTATCTTTAGCCAAAATAAATACTGAGGAGAAAGACATTTTTGTAGCTAGGTATTTAAAGAATAAAAAATTAATCTGCCCTGGAGGTATGAAAGTAATAGACTTGAATAATTTCAGTAAAAAATAAAAGCAAAGTTTTAATGTTGATATTTTTCATTATCAAAAATACGTGATTTCACAAAGCTATAATTTTTCATAAGAGAGTAAAGTAGAGGCACAGTAAATTACTTGCAACTCTAAGGAATGTATTTGTATGAACTACTGTAATGTTTTATTTCCATTCTGGTAGAGATTTCTCAGATTGTAAGGATGGATTCCTTGGCAGCCTCACCTAAGGGAGTCTTGCCAGTCTCGTGCAAATAAAATGACCTTAAGAATAGTTGTTCCATTTCCCTTTCTACCTCTTTTGTGAGATTTATTTACCTTAAGGGTCATACATTGTCAGACTTTTCATCTACACACATCTATACCTGTGATAAGAAAATTTTTGCCTTGGTTTAGGACATACTTAGTAAATAAATACCAGCATTACTATCCAACAAATAATTTCTCACAGTTATTTAACCATGGTAGCATGGTGTTAGTAGAATGATAAGTAGTCATTCAGAGATTATCCTTTTTCTGAAAGCATGAGTGCTTTAATAGGAAAGAAGGAAGAAGGGTTGTTTTTTCTCAAGATTTTGTTTCATAGTAACTAGTTTATAATTTTAAAATATATATGTTTAAAGGAAGAATAACATTTATTTCAAGGAAATCCAAAATTCTTTTAGCACCTTGTGCGACAGAAGCATTTACATGGAGTTGCTTCAAATCAGATTGCAGCGTTACATAGGACATTGAGCAGAAGCAGTCAAAGATTTAAGCTAAATTTATGTCAGAGAGTATCTATTGCTACTCTTCTGTAGATGCTACTTGCACTGATCAAAGAATACCTAAACTTTGCTGGGCAGCACATGTTTTTGTCATCACCGTTGTGTCTATTCAGGATCATTTACCATTAGTTTAAAAAAGGAGAGGGGGAGATGTGTTTCCCAAATGCTTTTAGTGATGGTTAAATCTTTATCCTTCTTGAAAAAACTTGACTGTGAAGCAATGGAAGGCAGAATAGTACAGGATCTGGAGGATCTCCATCAAACAGGGTTGAAAGGAGACTGAAACTCAGGGATTTGGCCTGCTGCCCTTAGGGGCACTTGGGGAATAGTTAAACCTGGGGACAAAAGGGTATTTTCCTTACACACTACTGCTTTTTGGCTTTGGATTTTGAGGTTTCCCCCCTGGATGGCTGACTTCCCTGGCTGTATGGATGAATTTACAAATCAAGCTTTCCCACGTGAAAGAAGAAAAGTTACTAAATGTGCCAAAAAACATTTCACAAATGTGCAGAAATTTAGAAAATAAATATGGCAGTATTTCCTTTTAAGAGATTTTTATCTGATAAATTTTATTGTAATTAGTTTGAGTCAACAAAATCTTGAAATGGAACTGCTTTTAAATGTGAATTTTCTTTTTTTAGCACTGGTTGGACCATTCAAAATTCATTAAGAAGCAAATAAAAAGTAAGTACTATGTCTCTGCCTGTTTATTTTGTTACTTCCTAAAGAATTTGAACTTAGAGTATTTGAACATGATTGTGAATGTTTAAATATGCCCTTCATTGGAATAAATATTTCTTAGAAAATAATTTTTATTTCATGGGTAATTGGCTGACTATCTTACATCTGAGTACAAGAATACTTATTAAGCAGTAACCCTTGTTAAACACATGTTGTTTGTTTGAGGCAGAGGAGGTTGCCAGGTAATTTCAGTGTGATCTGTGAAATCAGGTTGCCTGGACACAGATTGAGGTTCCTGTCACTGCTTCTGATCCAGAACAGATTTCATACTTTTTTTTTTTTTTTTTTCAGAGAGTAGAAAATATTTCATTGTGTACTGGCTAATAGGGTTAATATTTTATTTTATTTTTGTTGTATATTAGAAATAAAGCTAGCAGAAATATCTGCTGTTTTGTGAAATGGAATTTTGAAACAGCTACTGTTTCATCAAAGGTAGTTTTGGGTGGAAGAGTTCAGTTTGGCCACTAAGTTTTTTGTGGAAATTGACTAAGTCAGGGAAGTACTTCCTGGATCTCTGATAATCTGGTTACAAGCTTGAGTAAAGTACAACATTGGCATTAATGGGTTTTTTGTTACTATCCTGCAGTTGGCAACAATGATAGGCCAACTGAAAACATTGCTTCTGTGACATTAAAATACATCACTTTTCAAGGAAACTGTTGACCCCCTTGCAGGACCTCACAGATATGGATCTTGTTTATTGCTTCAATGGTGCTTTGCCTTTCTTTTTTGAAAAGTATCCAAATATCTAGATGATTTTTGTAAATGGTGGAGTTTTTCAAAAGCCTTTAGGATGGTTTGCTGTCACCCCATGGTGTGTAGGTGTCAGCTTGCTAGAATACAAGGTGAAGATAGCTGCTATGGGTAGGGTTTTGGTGGTTGGTTTTCTCTCACTTTTTCATCACTTTTCCTTAAGTGACTAAATTATTTGCAGCTGTACTTTCTGTGATAGCTTTGTCCTTTTTTTGTGGACAGTCAGTGATTCTACAACACCTTCAACCAGTTCAGTTTCTTGGTTTTGTCCGTTTAATCTGTGAAGGGCCTTTTTAAAAATGAAATTGGCCAATCACGATTCTGAGGAGAACCGAAGAGGGAAGCAATTTGTTGGGTATTGTAAAATTCTGTCTCACAACAGGATACTTTTCTTTCCTTGCATTCAGCAGATGCTTTATGAAGAGTTCTTCTTTCATGATGGGTGTTGCTCACTGCTCTTTTTTCCAAGTCATTATCTTGCCTATGCAGGCCTTACTAGTGGTGTCCAACTGTGAGCCTGGGGTACTATAACCTGTCGTCTAGGAACTATCTTTGGAAACAGAATCAAAGCTCTTATTATTTGAAATTTAGCTGCATGTCTTTTAGTAGAAGGATCATTAATAGGCACATGCACACTGTGTTGATGTGATGCTACGGAAGACCTTAGAAAAGTGTGAAAAACTCATTTTTTCTAGCAATTAATATATCAGCAGGCAGTTAGTTTGGAAGGATGAGGCTAAGGCATATAAGAATGCATTGGTCACAGTCTAATGGTAGCTGGGTAACTTTTTGTTATCTGTGTTACATGCAAAATCAGATGTAGCACTCACCTTCTCACATTAGAAAACACAATTTTTGCAACTCCACTTCGTGGAATTTGTTAGCTTTCATGTGTTCATGGGTACCTTCCAGAGTTCCCTCCAGCACTTTTCATCTTATTTATCTTACCTTTTCTCATCCATGTGCTTAAGTCGAAGATGATCTATTGGTAGGATTTGGGTTTTTTTAAATAGTGTTTGTGCCTGGTAACAAGGAGCATCACCTGTCTCCTTCCTAGTTCCTTCCATCTCCCTCTGGGCCCAGCAAGAGGCAGTGTACCTGGAACTTGCTGTCACTAACAGCAGGCTGTGGGGCACACCTCTTTGGACAAAAATGTGTTTGCCAAATGGACTATTGTTCAATCAACTTGAATTAATGTGTGTCATAGAGTATGTTAACTGTCTAATTTTTGTATTGCATGCATTTTGAAATTTAAAAAAATATTTGAGTATTTCCTTCTTTGAAGAATTTGTAAAATGTGATTAGTCTGGGGTTTCTTGGGTGGTTCTTGCTTCTTCTGCCTTACCAGAACTGCAACCAGTGTAAACCTTTTTTCCCCAATTAAAATCTCTGCATGTACAGTTGGACCTCCGTACACGTTGCATTTTCGAATTAAGTACTATTCATCAGAACCGAACAACCTTCATGAAGAGTTTACAAGGTAGGAACTACGTGTGGTTAACTGGGTGACTGGCAGAGGGGTAAATAAACATCTAAAGTACATGGGGGTACTGTAAGCAGGTGATCTGAACTTTCTTACTAAGAGTGGCCGTTTTGTGTGCCTTCTTAGGTGTTTTTGCAACTCTCAGAAAAATGTAATCTTTTTTTACTTGGTGCCAGAAAGCATTCACAGGCCTCTCCAAGAGTTTTAGTGTCTATGAGATGCTGTGTTTTGTTGGCAAAGAAAGGCAGTGTTGGGTGGGGGGAGCTGCAGCTGGGAGACAGCTGCTCCTAATACCTTTTCCCATCATATCCTGCGAAAATGCCAGTGCCCTGCTTTGTCCCTCTTGCTCTGAAACATGGGGGTGGTTTAATAATGGTACAAAGGCCACAGAATTGTGGGAATAGACAGCTCGAGTTCTTGGTTACCAGCTGATGGAATCTCTTCTGCTTCCCCATGATTCTCTGGAACAGAAAGTATAAAGCCTGCATTGTATAAAGTAACTTTAAGAGTATCTGATAAAGTCTTTTGTTTCAGTCTGGTGGGCTTTTTTTTTTTATAAGACCTATACCTTGCTGGGTTCATAGCACCTGGTGTGATTCAGAGGATATTCTGAAAATTGGTAAAGGAGCAGCTGGAGGAAAGGGTTTCTGCTTACTTTGTCTTCTTTGTATAGTAGTCATCTATCTTAATGCTGTTTTATCTTTTCTTTTGTTCTGTTTATCACCGTAGGGCACTTTCCATGTCTTCTAATTTGCTTGGCAATAATCAGTGTACTCCCAATCAGCCTAAGGTGTTTAAAGACGGTTGATTGTTGTAGTTCATGTGCATGTGATGTTTACATTAAACTTACGCCTGCAGGCATATGATTACTGTCGCCTTTGATATCTGCTGTGTTGACCATGTGTTTTTTTTCACTGCCTGAGACAAGATTAAAGAGCTAATTGTCACCACCTTATGATATAGGCATAGAGTCTTTAATATCTGTTATAAATTTAGTGCAACAGTGTTTATTCACCAAAAGGTCATATTCCTATACAATGTATAATTAACTTACAGAAATCCCTGCCACATAAGTAACTGAGTATAAGATCTGAAGTGAATCGAAAACCCCACATCTCCTAATGAGAAAATGCAGTTAAATTAGTAGGAATAATATGTGTTTTCTGGAAATTGGTGTAAGTCTTCGTACATCTGAGTGCATGTCTGACAAGTATTACATTTTCCCTATGGTCAAATTATTCCATTACTGTCTACCACAAGATTTCATGCTCAGTCCTCTGAAGCATATGATCCTAGTCACTGTGAGATTGGGTTTCTGAGCTGTGTGATCATTGCTGTGATCGAGTAAGACATTTTGTCTGAAAGTATTAACCTCTGGTGCTTTGTGATCTAATTACTGCTGAAAGGTGACATTTCAGAAGACTGTTTTAATTAGTAAAACACTTTAGTCAGCTAAATATTCAGTGTCATGAACAATTTTTTTTAATTATAAGCTTGACAGAAGACCACTGTGAATCTATATAAGAAAAAAATTAAAATAGGATGGAAATTGATTTTACAGTGAAGAAATAGGTGCCTTTTTGTTTTGTTTGGTTTTTTTTTTTTTTTTTTTGTTGGGGAAAGTATTTTTGAATTTAAGAATTTTTTTAACTCTTGAATTTTTAATTCTTTTAATTTTAAGGGAGAAAGGGGGCTTCATATTTTCCATGTAGCATGTTGATCAAAGGTGAAGATTAGGATTTCTGTACTCAAAATAATTTCAAGGGGAAATGGAATAAGAGTAAGAGGTGGAAGAAAAATCATCATTAACTTTGAACTTACGTGGTGGGGGAGGGGGGCACTTGAAATTCCTTCTGGAGATCTGCTTTCTAGTAGAATTCAATTTCTAGTGCAATTATAACACCACATTCTCATAATTAGCACAGTAATGGGAAATGTTGAAACCTCTCACCCATTCTGTCTTTTTTCAGTTTAAAAACACAGTTGAAATCCAGTGTATTTTGGAAGACATCTTCTGTCACTTTTGTGTGACCTGATTAGTTATTTTAGTTAGAAAAACAACAGAGGAACATGTCTCCACAACATGAGTATTATGGAGAATTTTCTAAGGTGTTTGGCTGATTTGGAGTAGCAGCAATTGAGATGCCAGTGCTTGTCAGCCTGCACACAGAAAAGGAGCAAGAGTAAGTCCTACCAACCAGAACAGGGCTGCAGCACTGCACAGGCCAGCTGTCACTGATAGAAGCACTGCCCAGATTTTTCTTGCAAAGTCAGAAGAGTTCATGGGATTGTGAATCATTTGGGACATCAGTAAGAACGAGAAGTATATGTGTCTACCATTAATCTGTGCGTGCAAACATCCAGGATTGATTGGCAAGTCAGGTATTAGCCAAGTATGTGAATCAGATGTGACACAGATCTAGCATGGATAAATCTGATTCTGCTGTAGTGTGTCATGAGAAATCTTGATCTTCCTTTTAATTTCTGTTTCCTGTCTATCCTGAATATTCATCCTTCACCAAATTCACTGCATGTCCTCTGTGATGAAAAACTCTTTGTCTTTCCAGCATTCTTTGTAAAGATAGGAGAGGTTTATTTTCCCATTTACTGGGCTGACTCTCAGTAGTGCTTCATGCTTTCTTTTCTTGAGTCATTCATCTTTGCAAGGCTTACCCCACGGTGACCAGAGCAGTGCTGAACCTGCCTGTGACTTCCTGTTCCTTGTATGAGCCAGGGCACTTGTGCATGCCTCAGCAAAGCCCAGCTCTGAGTGGCGATGAAGCATGCCTAGGACTGAAGATTAGCCACAGCTTAAAATGCTGCAAACAGTTTGAAGGCTGTAAATTCCTAGTTGGCCTACTAAATAAATGCGTGGGCTCTATGGAATTCAGGTTTCTTTTATTCAGAACTTTTCTACTATTTTAAGTGACATTTCATTCTGAACTTTTGATATCTAGGTTGCTGTGGTGTGTGCTCAGATAGAGTACATCCCTAAACAGCAAGGCTTTTGACAATGTCCTGAACACTGCCAGACAGAGAAAAATATTCTTCTCTTTGATTTTAGTGAAAGCTGTGGGATCTTGAAGGTTGCATGGTATATCTCAGTGATCCCAAAGGTCTTTTTTCTCAAGAGGAAGTTAATGAAAATGTTGTGATTACTGGATTGGAGTATTTTTCCAGGTAGTGGAGCTAGAAAGATGCCATTGTAAATACTTTTGACTTTCTGCATTTTTATTTGTCAGGTACCTGTTTGTATTACAGCTCCGGCAAGACATTCTTTCAGGGAAGTAAGTACCTTTTTACTTTTGCAGCTGTAATTTAAAGCATTTATGATAGTTAACTTCTTAGTGATTTAAAATTTTATTTTAATTCTGGGATCTTTCTCATTTGTCATGGTATTCATGCACAGATTATGAACATGATTTACAGTTCCACATGCATTTTGTTTTTCTTTAGAGTACAGACATAAAGGACTTAGTGTGTATCATGACAATGTTATTGACAAATAGAATGGGTAAAAATTTTGGTGGATTGACCAGGTGATGGAAATGTGTAAAGAGAGCAAAATTGTCCTGCTTTTTATGACTTGAAAATGTAACATGGGCTGGCCATATTTTTTCGGTATAGTAGTTAAAATAGAGGAGGAAGAAGTTGAAGTGCAACACTTCCTGTTCAGAGCAACTCTGCGAAAATATTTTGTGTTTTTATAGTCTTACCCTGGTCAATAAATTCACACATGTTCTATTTTGTTTTTAATTACAGAAAAAAAATCTCAAAACCATATGTTCCAAAATACAGTATTGAAGCAAAAAATGGTTCTTTAGTCAATTTAATGCTGTCTCTATTAGTTGAAGTTTGTTTTGTGGTGAAGTGTATCATGTTTAATGCTAATTAGAATGTACCAATTTAGGAAATAATCATACACAAGTTAAAATTAATTGTAGATGTTTCATATCAGTAATAGTTTGTGGAAGTTAATGTTTCCATTTCCTATATCAGGCTACTTCTTAGCTTTATTGCAACAGGAATTTACTGACAAGAGACGTGATTTTTACAGTTTGGGTTTTTTTGTTTTTAAGACTGAAATGCCCGTATGAAACTGCTGTTGAACTAGCAGCTCTGTGTCTTCAAGGTATGCAATCTTCTGAAAGTGGTTTGTCTTCATGTATCAGAAAACTCACCTACTGGTTTCTTTTTCTTTGTTATCAATGCTTTCTCACTGATAGTGTGTAAATGTTCTTCCTTTTCCCGAGGAGAGTTTTAGGGAGATTATTTTTCTTGACTTGCCTCCATTCATAACTTCTGAGCTACATTAGCCAACATCAGCACACTTGCTAAGGGGAAGGAGCCTCTAAGGCATGGCTTAGACAAATGTTTGTGGAAACCAAGGGCTGACCAGGAAAGAAGGACCCCAAATAGTTCCCCACTGAGGGAGAAGCTGTGATGTGTGCACGGTGTTATCCCTTCAGCCTGAGAAGCCAGCTGGCCCTTCAGGACACACTTTGTGGCAGGTGGGTCCCTGTGGACTTGGGCTTCCTGCTGCCTGGACAGTGCTTGGGAAAGGAAACATGCCCAGTGTGTAACACAAGGAGATGGTTACAGGGCAGGGGGCGCAAGGTGGCAGGTACTGGAGAGGAGAGAATTATATGGAAAGGTAAAAACTAAGATTACTTCTGTGTCAGGAGCAAGGGTTACAAGATTTCATAAAAATTCTAGGACACTGGGTTTCATTAGTTTATTGTAGGAAAATGTATTTTTTTTTTTAGTTGTTGCAAACATGTTAATACAAATACTCATTTCTGTTCAGGCAGTTTGTTTTGCAAATGGGAAGGAAACTGGTGTAATGAAGCTCAAATCAAGTTAATTTTTTTTCTGAAAGAAAGTTCAGTGAGCTGGACCATGTTAGCAACAACATGAACTGAGATGAAAAGTTCTCTTCCTGTTTTTCTGGTGGTTAGGCCATGGCATCCATGACATAAGGAGTGTTTAGGCAGAGTCTCGTAGAGTAATACAGCAGTGGGGATAACTCAGTGATTCTAGATGGACTTGGCAGGCAAAACTGGGAATTCAGTTGCTAACAGCTACGGATGTAAATATTAAGGTAATGAGTTATTTTGCTGCACCAGTCTGGCACAGCTGTGACTGTTATGTGTGCAAAGAACTACTGCAGGCAAACTCCATTTGTCTTTTTGAGATGGAGGAAATATGGAGCCTGTCTTTGATTTGTTGCTTCCATTTTCACAGATGAAAAGACTGGTAACCTCACCCCTGGTCTAAGCAAGGAGAATCAGGCAAACAATAATAGGTTGATGCCTCAACATTTTTGGTAGTAACTGTCACCTGTGATTACTGTGTAAACATAATATGATAGCTGTCCATCATGTTTATGATGTCTCCAGCTAGGTACCAAAACTAATATCCCTTGACACTGTCTGTGGGAAAACACTTTTATGCTTTTTTGCTGCCTTTTTTTTTCTGTTTCAGTTTTCCACTATTTTAACAACATCACAATAAGTTTATCCAAAATTATTTCAACTAATTCATTATCTCTGCTGATATATGCAATAATTAGCAATTTTGGTGTAAAGTTTGCTACATTTTATTTACATTGGAAACTTAATCAAGAAGAAGAGTACAAAGGAAGGTCAATTAGTCCATCCTCAGCACGTTACATTTACTCTGTAAAATCCAGTCTTGCTTCTTAGTGTGGTTTTCCTAATAGCAAAGAGAAAACTATAAGTGGCTCTTTAGGCATTAGTATCCTAAGCCTCGGAAAAATAAGCCTTTTCACTTCACAGGTCAGCTTTAAACTACATACTACTTCTTTTTTTTTTTTAAATAATCAATTAAGTTGCTCTGTTCCAGTAATTCTTTGTTTCCAATAGCAGTTTTCAAGGTTGGTGTTTTGAATGAATCATCTTTCAAACGTAGTGTTGGTTAGTTGCCAGTCCTGTGAAAGAAATGAAGCAGATACATAATGGTATGCTTCACTTAGAGATTGTCTACAGAAAGGTTGTCATCAAACTTGAATTGTCACTGTTACAGTAAGTTTTTAACTACCTCATTGCTGCTGGGTAGATTTAGTGTTTTACTAGATATACTCCACCCCACAAAAAAGAGAATAGGTATGCCAAAGCATGATACTTTGTCATAAAACCACAAATAAAAAGATGGGTCTTCTACTTTGCCCTTGTGTTGAAAAATATTAGTGTTGGTGAGTCATTCAAGGAATGTAATTCTATGAGAGTAGTGACAGCATCCTCATACAGAGCCTGCGACAATCCCTTCTGCTGCCTTGCTACCCTATGCAGGGAACTGGTGAAACTCTTACTCTGAAGATCTATTTGTTAGAGATCAAAAAAATTAGATAGTTTGTTCCCTTGAAAAGAAATAATCAGTGAATGCAGCTATTGAGAAACAAGAGTGATATTCTTCTTTTACCTCATACTACTACTTTGGCTTTTCTGTGTATCTTTTGTCCTACAAGCTCATGATTCTTCTTATCATTCTGTGTTCTCTTTACAGCACAGTCAGCCTTCATTCCCCACTTTTTCTCTCAGTTAACTAGTAGAGAAATCTCCCATGTTTTTCCTAGATGGTTGTCAACATATCAAACTTCAGATTTTTACTTTTTTTTTTCCTCTTGAAGTCCTCCTTGCTAATGGGTTTTCTGTGGGTCCCTTTTGTATACTGGAGACTGGACTGCTGGTAATTCTTAGCAATATCTGTGTTAAATACTACTTAACACAGATATTCAGCTTTGATGAAACAGCCATAGAGCTGAAATATCTATTAAGGAAAAAGTCTTATAAATAGGAATACTGTAACAGTCATCATAGAAGATGACTGTTTAGAAAAAAAAATTGTGTATGGGGCAGTAATTATTAGAAATGAAGATCAATGAACTCAATTTATTTAATATCCTCAGGACTGCTAAGTGTTTGAGCAAAGCTCAAGTTCTCAAAACTACCTAGTGGGTGGTGTCAGTCAACAGACTGCATTTTGCGTGTAACTTCCTATATACTACTGGATCCTGCTAGGCATTTTTGAAGTCTGAGTGTGAATTAAATTTTTGCAACTGTTAAGTGTAAAGGAGCCCTAAAGCAATAAAACAGCTTTGTTCAGGGGATTTAGTTTCCCTCTGCCTTAATTTTAGTTTTTATTTTGGTAGTAATACTAAAATACTGCTACTACTACTACCACCAAAATACCACTACTGTTTGGTAGTAATAGCAGTAAACGGTTAAGAAACACCAACAAAGGCCTGGCTGGGGAATCAAATCATATGTCAAATGACATGTGATATTACTGAACAGTGTCTCTTCTACTGATGTTTGCCACACAGCCCCAAGGCAGTGATGCTGCAGCCTCTTTGTATAGCTGAGAGGCTCCATGAGCAAAGCATGTCACAGACACAAGACAGTTAAGTTAAATCACTGAAATGCTCAGCACTTACATCTCCTGCTGAGCTCACTGGAACTGGCAAGTGTTCTGCTCCTAGAAAAGAAAATACCAGGGCCTAAGCATATAAGTAGAAAGCAACACCTCTCCAATTATGTTGATGTTTCAGCATTTCTTTCCTTAAAAATTACTTAATCTAAATATTATACCACCACTGTGGTTTCAAAAAAACTGCACAACTTTATCACTGCTTTCACAAGACCAGGTATTCCCTTCATATTTTGGCATGAATAGTAACATAACAAAGCATGCAGTAAAATGGGAAGTGTTTTGGAATGAAAATTATGCAATGAGAGGAAGTAACAGTATGGCCTTGATGATTGTTTTTAATAGAAACTTTATTTCCTTTAAGTGCTTTAAAATCCACAGAAGCAGCTCCAGTTAAGCTGGTTTAGTTATAACATTCTTGAATGTCAGAATTCTATCCCATAACCAAACGCTGCTCCTGCAAATGCGTTTATCTGACTTCTGTTGTAAAATCTGGTTTTAATTTCCTGGGCTGGGAGTGGCAGAATGGGGTATTAACTTAAAATGTTGGCACAAATACATTCTTCTACAACATACTCAAAACCTTCTGTCCTTGTCTTTCTAGAAATAATGGAATTAAATGTTTCTGATCATCCCAAGATCTTTAATATTTTTAACTTCTCGATTGATTTCAGCTGAGCTGGGAGAGTGTGAGCACCCTGAGCACACACCAGAGCTTGTGTCTGAATTCAGGTTTGCACCAAACCAGACCGAAGCAATGGAATTTGACATTTTTCAGAAATGGAAAGAGTGCAGGTAGAGTACCTGTGTGGGAGTGGGGTCTCTAACAGTCTCTAGTGTGGGCTTTCTTCTCTTCCAAAGTCAAACCCCTTCAACAGACATGAAATGATGATTATGTTTGTCAGTTGAGAAGTATTGATCCTTCCCGTTCTCTAGAAAAGCAAGCAGTAATTTAGAGAAGGTTGCTGGAGTGAGTTTTCATTTTTTATTAGTTTTTCTTTGAATTATTTTGTAATAATTTAAGGAGTCAGATCTTTTTCCTGTTTATGTTGCAAATAAATCCCCTCTCTCTTTCTCTCCTTCTTTCACACATGTGAACATAAAGTTTTGTGTTCAGGGAGGTAGCAAACAAATTTTCCTATCTTTTGTTAATAAATACGGTACATTTCAGTGATGCTGTGTTACCTGAACTTTTATCCTTATTGGCAGTTTGAGACCTTTTTCTGTTTCGTCCCTGTGATTTATTTTCATTTGGAGGGAGGAGTGTAAAAATGTAAGCTAAGCTTGAAATACCATTTAGTGTCATTAAGATTAAGGGCCCAAAGAAAAGCATTAGGAGATTGAATTTTAAAGCATTTAAAGTGGACATAAATTTTTTTACCATGAAGTATACGTTTTATGTTCATAGGGGAAAGAGCCCGGCGCAGGCTGAATTGTGCTACTTGAACAAAGCTAAATGGCTAGAAATGTATGGTGTAGATATGCATGTAGTTAAGGTAAGATCCATGTGATAATTTTATCAGTGTGGGGTCCCTGCCCTTGTGTGGGTCAGTGCCTGAGGGGTGTTCTTGTTATGGTGTGGGTTGCCCTGTGGTCCCTCAGAAATACTTCCCACCTGCAGTGCTCCTCCCGAGGGTGCTCCTCCAGCCGTGCTCCCACAGTGTCCCTTTCCGCATGCCCTTTTCTGTGACCCTCAGTTTCTTCCTGTTGTCTCCTTCCCCTGGCAAGTGCTGCCTGCTCTTAAACACGGGTGAGCTGAGGTGTGGGCTCCCCTGGCTACAGTGTTGGTGTGGGTCAGTCTCCACGGGCCTCAGAGCCACCTGGGGCAGCACGTGGCCCCCTCCCACACAGGGCACCCTGCAGCCTCCTGTTGCCAGTTTGCGCCCAGTGCAAGGTGCATATTCCTCTGCTCATTGACGTTAAAAAAATATGCAAACTTTACGGTTTAGTTTAAGACGTATGGATTTTGCGATGCTACTGTTAGCGAGGTTTGCGCTGATAATGGCATATTGATTATTTATTCTGTGCTTGGTTGCAGGGAAGAGATGGTTGCGAATATGCTCTTGGACTGACACCAACAGGCATATTGATCTTTGAAGGAGCCAACAAAATAGGCTTATTTTTTTGGTAATCTGTTTTTGTGTCATATTCCTTTCTGTTAAAATGCTAAAATCTTTCTCCTTTACATAATGAGACCTTGACTGTATTTTGTAATTTAGGTTGAATCTGCAAGTTTGAAATCTGAAGGTCAAATCTGGAGATAGATTGGCCTGGTTAGAAGTACCACTCTCAAATATGAAATAGTTGCAGAAATAAAATTATTCTAATATTTTTTAATTTTATTCTTTTTACTTCTTGTGTTTAGGCCTAAAATCACAAAAATGGACTTTAAAAAGAGCAAACTAACACTTGTGGTTGTAGAAGATGATGAACAGGTAACTTTTTTCCCTTACTAGGGCCTGATCCAACAAAGTGTGGTGTGTGCTTAGGCTGGTAAGAACACAAGGGAGGCTCAGCACACTGTTGACCCAGGCTGTATTTCTCCTACCAAGGACAATGACTAATACCATGCATGCCAACTTCCAAAGCTTTTGTTTCTGCATTTAGGGCAGAGAGCAAGAGCACACATTTGTTTTCCGGTTAGACAGTGCCAAAACGTGCAAACATTTGTGGAAGTGTGCAGTGGAGCACCATGCTTTCTTCAGATTGCGAGCCCCAGCAAATAGTAAATCTAGTAGATCCGACTTCATAAGGCTGGGATCACGCTTCAGATTCAGGTATTTAGAGAAGTAACAACAATATTTATGTTTATAAAATGAGTAAATACTGCATCCAGCAGAAGGCACTAGTTTACTTTGTTTATTTCTGTATTTTAAGTGGGCGGACAGAATATCAAGCCACACATGGGACAAGATTACGCAGAACTAGTACATTTGAAAGAAGGCCCAGCAAGCGATATCCTTCTCGAAGGCATTCAACCTTTAAGGGTAAGTGTTTTTACACGTGTTCACTGTAGTGATCATGTAGGTGTCCTGTTAACTCATGGAAATGTCGTATTACAGTCATGACATCTCTACCACAATATAAAAAGAAAAATATGTCAGATCACCTAAAACATCAGAAGGTCCATGGGTCTTTTTTTTGTCCAAAGTCAGAGTTGTTTCCACCTTCTGGTTTTAATCTCTACCTACACTTAATTCTTCCACCCCCATGTAAGGAGGAGGTTTCTTTTGTGGCTCCATTGGGGAGGAAAGAAAAGTTGTAGCAAACCCAGTAAGGGAAAGCAAGTCACATTTTCTTAGGAGAACTGCATATGTTATGGGGAGTGTCCAAAAGCCTCACTGACTTGCTTATCTAACCAGACAATTTTAGGGTTATTGAGCAATCTCATTATGCAGTTGTGGCTACTTTCCTGACTGTAATGACATGTTATTCACCTATCCAGACTCTGACCTTAGCTGCCTTGCCCTGAGAGTTATGCTGAGATATGCTGAATTTGAATGGTATGGCAAGGAATTGATTTCTTTGTGGGTTTGTAATTTGTCCTTACAAACTTAAGCTGAGATTTTTGTTCCTTGTAGAAAAACATAGGAAGGACAACCCCCTCTAAATTCTATATTTCTTGAGCCTGAAGGTATCGTTGCTGTATGGAGCAGGGTGAGCTGATGTTCCTTAGAATGTTTTTGCACTCCTTTGCATTCCCAGAATATGAACTACAGTTATATGAACAATCCTTGTGGTATTATGGGGACATTTGTTTCTCATGGACAGTAGATGGAAAAGGGTAACAAGCATGCATGCTTTCTAGAGGCTGTGACTCCTATCCCACTTCCTTCCTTGGTACATGTAAGGAGTTTTTTTAATGGAAGTGCAGATTTTTTAAATTTGTGAGGCACTGTTAGGTGATACATGAGAGCCAACTATATAGTGTGGGTGATGCCATAAGTGAAAGAATGAATTCTTTTAATTTTATTCTTGCAGTTACAGGATCTGTCAGACCTACAGGTCATACCTTGTGTCTCAAGCTTCTGTGCTTATGTCTGTGAGACAGAAGGAGAAGAGAGAGTGTGTGGTTTATGCTCAATTACTTTCTCTGTGCATTACAACCAGTGAGAGCTTCTGTCATACCCAGATGATCTTCCTTCAGAGAGCTCAACAGCATGTTTGTTAAGTTAATGCAAAAACTTCCTGTAGATTGTCTTTCATGCATCTCTTGGCCATTGAGACCTGTATCTAGCTGCAGCCCACAAGGGTTGGACTCTGTTCTAGCTCTGTCTCTTTGAGACTTCTGCAGTCTCATTATCTTTGTTACCCACTTTCTGCATTCAGCAGACACTTGGATTTTCAGCTGTATCACTGACAGTTTTCAGTGGTCTTGAAAAACGTGTTGTTTGTCATGAAAAAGAGATGATACATCCCAGTTACTCAACTTCCTTCTTCACCATTCTTTCCAGCCTGTCTGAAGCATAAGCCAAGACCTTGTTGCTCAAGATTGCTCAGTGCCTTCCCAGATTCCCAACTGATGGGCTGTTTTGGCTACCATTTTTCCCTCTAATAAGACACAGGCCATTAGCAGCTTTGTGAATTCTCTGGTTTCTATAAGATATTGACAATTTCTACAAGGGATAGTTTCTGATTTCCAAGGGACTCAGTGGTACTGATATGGTAGCTTACAGTAAGGTCAGAAAAGTAGTGTTCTGATTGTGCAGAGCATACTCTGCCAGAAGTCCTTTTGTGACATTTGGGAAGGATATGCTTGTCTGCTGTCATCTCTGAATGGCTTTGGCTCTTGCAGGACCATAGGAAGGTTTGTGTCTGTTTCATACTTTAGGATCTTGCATAGGACTGCTAGAAAGCACAGGGCTGCACTTGCCATTCAGACACTTTTGTGCAAGTATGAGGACTCACTTAAGTCTAGTGTAACAACTCTTGTAATCACAAGAGCTGCAAAATGACTGATATTTCACCTGTCTTAAGGTTTTATGTTTCTTTCTTTTTAAGCAAACAATCCCGTGAAAGCAGCACAACTGTGGTAAGTGACTGCCCAAGTTCTCTCTATCTCTCAGTTGCTGTTGTTGGGCTAAAAAGATTCTGAAGATGATTTCTGCGTTAGGATTTACAGAAACAAATTTTTTGGTGTGGGATGTATTGCTTTGGCACCTATCGTTATGCAGCACCAGATTCTTCTTGGGGACTGTCTGTGAGGCTTTAAGTGCTTCTGTTATTTAATATTTTTTTTTTAATTTTTATGTTTGAGATCAGACTAAAATAAAACATATTTCCTGTTTTTCACTGCTCTTATGTTAGCTTATCAAGCATTATTTGTTCCCATATTTAAAATGTAAAGTGAAGAAAAGAATTTCTCACCCTCTTTCACGTACTAACTGCTGTGGTGTATGTCTTGAATAAAATATTAATGTCCTTAAGGATATGAATTCTACTTTACTGTAATACTTCCCTGAAGAGTAGAACCCTGAAATATAAAATATTGTGACATAGATGTACTGTTTACATAAAGATAATTTTTTTCTCTCTTAGTGCTAAAAGTACTCCTGAAGTCCATAACTACCAGGTAAGAGCATAACAATTGTAGAAGAAAGTGCTGTCATTTTCATATTTAGTGGTAAATATTTTTGCTCTTTTTAATTAGTACATCTGTTCTGCTCCCCTTTCCCACTTACTCTGGGGTGAGATTTTCTGAGGTGGTTCAGAAATAAACAGCATCACATTTGGGTTAAGGGGAAAGAAGAGGGACTCTTCTCTCTTTCTTACCCTGTGTTCTTGAATGCTCTGCAAGCTGATTACGCTCCATTTGTCATCCTCTTTCCCTTCCCTTTCTGTGAAGGTTAAATCCTTTGGGACTGTGAATATGATGGGCCCCAGGAGACTGCTCTGTGAGCAAGCTTTTGTCTAGAGCAGCCTCTCACATTGGATGATCCGTGACAATTTCGAAGTTGCAATTATCTTCCTCATACAAAGAGGGAGTTCATTGCTGGTCAGATGTGTGTTGGGTTTTTTCTATACACTTCAGGAAAAACCTTGCCTGGTTTTCATCTGTGATATTGGCAGTCAGTGGTACTGAGAAGGAAAGCTGTGCTTTCTTCCAAGCTGGGTATGTGCGTGAGAACTTAGTCTTAACACTTTTTATTAAAACCCTCACTAGTGATTTTGTTTCATTATTTCTCCTCGAGATCTCATGGATATGAGAGGGAAATGCTGTCACAAAAGATAGGTGACCTTCTGAAGACTGCTATTATAACAGTAACCTTTCTTACTCTCCACCTCTGATTAAAGTTGACATTTTTTTTGATATGCTTTCTACGAGAAGCAGTAGATGTGCCAGGTGGTCTGTCAGACAGAAAAGCAATTTTCTTTGCATTTTACCATGAGTGTGTCCCAATGAGCAAGCTCATCACCAAGAGGCTTTGTGTTTGTGCTTAATGACATGGGAGAAGGTCTGAAAGAGTAGGGTTTCTAGGGCTCCCTGGGAGCATGTTCCTCGTGGCTCCAGGAAAAGAAAATGTTAATAGGAAGTTTTAATATTATTTCATTAACCAGGTTCAATGTTTTCACTTGCAGCCACAGTATCATCCTAATATACATCCTGCTCAGCCACACTGGCATCCACACACACCTGTGAACGTAAGGTAAGCAATCCTCACTTTGCAAAAAAGATGATTACTTCTTTCTTTGCCTTAATCAGTATGGAGCTTTGGTACCATGTTGGGCAATTCTCTGCACATGAAAAGCAAACAGAAGTATGAGATGTAGAGACAGTATTAAATAACTTCTGTTTAGGTTTTGCTATGGAATATCCTAATCTCCTTTTTTTCCTGGTTGATATTTCATGCAGAATTCGAAATAATACTTCAGTGATTTCCTATAGGGAGTATGTTGGATAGGGAGATGCTCAGTAGCTTCAATAAAACTAATTGCAAATTGATCAGTATTTAATTTCCTGAGACAAAGAAGCAGCTCATTTTAGTGTGAAGTTAAGTTATGAGTAAGCAGATTCTTGCAGTGCAACACTTATCATCTTTTGCAGAAATGTATATGGGAAAATAACAAGTACATGGAACAATTTAACAAGCACTTTACAGATAATTAGTGAAATTATAACACTGAGTTTTTGAGAACTGTTTCATAAAAATATTCCTGCATGTGCTATTGTGCTATCTTCTCGCATACTTTTTTATCTTGTAGCTAGTAATGAGAGAGATTGAGTGAAAAGAAATTTTGGAAGAAATTCAGTCCAATTAAAACCACCTTGGTGGAATGCACAGTGGAGGCATGCACCTGCCAGTGGATATGCGTCTATGCATTACACGTGATGAAAGTCAGCTGCTATTTTACCCTAATAAGAAGTAACACTTTTAGGTGACTCACTTTTTTTTAGACAAATAATTACTGTCTTCACTGAAAAATACCAATACCCTAATCTTCGTTCCTACTCATCTAACATTTATATCCTTACACCAGAAGAGGTAGACTTTGTTTTTAGTGTGGGTAGGCTCTGGAGATTAGGCTGAGCTTAAAATGTATGAAAAGACAATTTGGTCTGAGTTGGAGTCTGAGAATGCAGGAAAAAGGCAAGTATGTTATCAGAAATACTTACTAGGCAGAGAAGCAGACATAGGCATTGTCATCTCAAAATTCCTAGCACATAGCAGTAAAGCAGATGCTACATTTATGCTAGAAACAAGAGACTTGAAGTTGGGTAATTACCTTTGCCTATATTTCAGTTTTAGAAGTCTTCCTGATTTTAGGGTTTACTTGTCCATTTTATTATGCATGATTTAAAATGTACAATTTCACATCACAGAAGAGTGGTTGCCAAAAGAAGTTTTTAATGATTTTATAAATCATTTGAGGTTTGGGTGAAATTTTTCCCAAGATTTCATCACTTACAATACTAGTCTGTGACATTTTAACGCCAAATAGCTCCCCTGGAACAGAGTGATACTGAAATAACACAATAATGTATTGTAATATGTGTAGACAACCTTCCCCTTCAGCCCCTCCACTGCCTGGGCAAAGACTAAGGTCAGTGAAATATGAACAATGGCTTTTTTTACAGCAAGGCTTGTAAAGCTAAAAACAAACAAACAAAGTATTTAAAAGCTCAGTCATGCAAGCTCAGTAAAAAAGGTGCTCAGAATTTTTGTCCCAGTCAGGGGACAGTGTGTAGGTCAAGTGGAAGCTTCAGCTTACTCTAACTTGGAGTTGATGTGAAAGAATTGGACATTTAACATCTGGGATAGCTTGACTTGGAAAAGATTAATCCATTCAACCATGAATTTGAGATCAAGCTACAGATGTATGAAATTCTTTCTGCTGGGCATGAAAGTCTAGAATGGGCAGGAGCTGGAATAAAACCACGTGTGCAATATGTGTTATATATGGAAGTTTTGTTGAATAACTTGTGAAATAGTATGTGGAATTGTCTCAATCTTCTTAGTGACGTTAGTTCAGTGAAATTATTTGTTTGCAGTTAGCTTAATATTTAACCTTATGAAAAAATTAATTCCAATTAGCAATTGTCATTATATAACTTTAGAATATTTCCAAAAATGTCAAGTCTAAACCTGGCCTGTGTTTCTGCTACTATAAAAAATTACCAGAACCATAGAATGGTTTGGGTTGGAATGGACCTTAAAGATCATCTAGTTCGAACCCCCTGTCATGGGCAGGGACACCCTTCACTAGACCAGGTGGCCCAAAGCCCCACCAGACCTGGCCATGAATACTTCCAGGGATGGGACACTTCTCTGGGAAGCCTGTTTCAGTGCCTCACCACCCTCACAGAAAAGAATTTCTCCTATATGTATAATGATTGCAACATCATTTTTGTGATAGGGGAATCTTAAATATCGTGGTTTCTACATAGTGTTCAAAATTTCCATTTGTTTATTTATTCTACACTCCCCAGCAATGATTCAGGAGACACTGTAGGAGAGGATGAAGTTAGTATCTCAAAACACCAATAAGTAATAAACAAATAATGAAAAAAATATTTTTTCCTTATTTTTTCCTGTGAAACTTCCTTTTGCGAGTTTCAGTACATAGTTGGAGAGAAATACCTGTACTAACTGTAGACTGGAGGTGTTCATCTTAAGAAAATGGGCACGTGTAACTTATAGGCTACTCCAGTGTAATTAACTGCACCAGTGCCAAAGGAACGGCAATAACTACAGAACAGCAATTTCCATTCATAATAGGATTGCTTTCTCAACTTTTTGGGCTTTAAGGGTATACTTTCATGAACTCAACTTTTTGCATGATATGTTTTACTTTACTTATTTTTTGCACATATTTAGTTTTCCCATAGCCTTCTCTTCTCTCCTCGCCATCCCTCTGGGATTCAGGAGCATTGATGTACTATGCTTGTCTGTAACATTGAAAACAGAGAGGGTTTTTAATGATTGAGCTCTGATTGAAAGCCAATTTTGAAATCAGCTAAAACATTGCCAGTTGCTTCAGTGGGTTCTACCTTGGACCTATAGGTGCATTTCCCTCTCTTACTGATGCTGCCAGTCATTCCATGTGCATGCTTAGCACTTGCTGGATGAGCTGATGTTACTGTGTAGCACTCCTAAGTTTACTTCCATTTCTCACTAACCAATAACTGTGCAAATGGTACAGGCCACCCTATCATGATGACAGGCCATATTGGAAACCCCCCACAAGTGGAGAGGACAGCAATTTACGGTATATCCAGGAACAGAACCAGAAGAATTTAGGAGGAGTCCAAAGCATGGTGTACCAGGATAAACTCATGACGACTCTCTGAAAAACAGCCATCTTCATTTCACCTGCCATCTTAGATGATCATTGCATTCCATGGTCCTTGTCTGTCTGCACTACGTTTAAAGTGTATTGTGCATAAAGTGTGTGTCTTTGTATGTACATCCATCCTTGTTTAGTGTTCATGGACATTCTTGGGAAAAGTGTTCTCCATATCTTTGTTTAAAAAAAAAAAAGTCTTGAAAAACCTTTTGTGAATTCTGGTAAGAATTTTCAGTACCCTGAGACCAGAAATATTTCTACCGTTTTCCAAATCTGTCACCCTCTGCCTGCTGTTGAAGATCAGCCATTTGTGCCTTAGTTATTTTTATTATCTTATTTCTTTTGAAATAAGTAGGTGAAGTTTGAAAACCTTGATTTTAGCTGACATGCAAATAGGAGTTTGGAGGGAGATAAACAGAATCCACATTGGCAATCAAAATGGCTTGTGGGCCACCAACAAAGGGAGCCTACTGAGGTAATTATAGGTTCAGATGTCATTTCCTTTTAATTTTTGTGTTCTGCAGAAAAAATAGAGGTGCTTACCTAATTTTGAAAACAAATATAGGGAAAGAACACTGTAAAGAACACTTTTTTTTATTTACTTACTGATTACATGGATAGCATTCCCCAAAACCATACCTGCTGCTATAAACGCAAGAATGTTAAAAATGAATCCTTGCTAAAAGGGTGCTGCTGGTGTCTTATATTTAATGTGATTATGGAAGTGAACTATACAATCACATAAAACTACCTACTGAGAACTTTTTCCTGAGTGGATTCAAAACACAGCACATAATTGGTACATTGCAGCATGAGGATGATGCAGTGAAATAGCTCTATTTTTTTAAAGTAAGATGTTTGCAAAGTTGAATGTACATTTTACAAACCGAGGACTTTGAATAGGATTGCCTGGTATTTTGATCACTTGCTGATTTTTTTGTTTTGTTTAAACTGGAAATCATAGTGCCATCTTCACTCGTGCATTTGTTTTAATTAGGCCTTATATCTGTGGTCTCTGAAGTTGTTGGAATGAATGAATCTTCATTTGGGATGTTTTTAAAATGAAGTAGTTTTTAACTTGATTTTGATAAATACACATTTATAAATGGCTATAACCATGAATTTTTTCAGAGCAAATTTGATAGTTTATAAGTTTTTGTGAAATATTTGTTTACAAATGCTATCTTTTAATATTTGTTTTGATCTGTCCTGTATGTGCTAAGTACAAATAAAAAATGTCAATCTTGTTGTTCTGATTATGCTGCATTATTTATTTTTTAAAGATTTTGGGGGAAGGTGGATAGATATAATATAATTTATGCTTGTACCTGTTTTGCCCTGTAGTCACTAGTGCTGTGGTGGATCAATGTTTTCAGTCTGTAGAGGAGGGGAAAACAATAAAGCAATTGTGCACTGAGATGTGAAAATGCCAGAGTAAGCCTAAGGTGTGTAATCACAGAGGCTAACTTTGGTTTCCCCAGATTAGTCTTCCTCTATTTCAGCAGCATTTTGTTTGAGAAAAGAAGAAAGAGAAACTTTGTTGGAACCACTGGAACAAAAGTCTAGTGTAGCTGATGCTCTGAAAGCACTCTGGAGGAGAGTTTTTTGAATACTCACATTAAAGTGGGGAGTTGGTGCTTCATGATTTGTACACCTATATTCACAATACAGTATTATTCTTGTCATATAACTTCATCAGCTTCTGTGTGGTTTGTTGTCAGTGTTCCTCCTTGTCATGTGGTGTTATCTGTGGTTTTCAGTTTGTTGTTGAAGGTGCACTGAAGGGATCTATTCCCTGACAGATTGCAAGGAAATACAGCACAAGGCCTAACCAGTCCTTAAGTGTTAAAATGCCTCATGCAGGATGTCTGCACATTGGTGAAGGACAACCTGTGGGGTTTGTGTGTTCTGCATTTTGTGTGTGTCACCTCAAGGGAAGCACTTGTCATTCTGCTTCTCTGGAGAAGGATCTCACACACTCTGCAATCCCCTTTCACGTTTTGTCCCACATCCTCCTTGCTGTCTGCAGAAATCTGTACCAGCAAAGTCACTGAGCGATCAGCTAGGTAAGAAGAGATCAATTTCTCTGTCCTTCCTTGCTCTAATCTTAGTTGGCTTCTTGTAGCTAATGGGCTAGGATGTGGTTGGAAAGAGGGAGTATATCTGCCTGTTTCTTCTCTAACTTCAGCATTGCTCTGACCTGTGCAGCTTACGTCACCTGAACAAAGGTGGATATGGATGGTATCTGTCTGAATAGGGTAGTATAAAAGACTTGCTTTAAATGTTAATGCACATTTGGAGTTTCTTCCCTAAAATCAGCACACTCGTAAGTCACAAATTGTTTTGAACGAGTAATGTAGACTTTGTGATGCTAGTATTACAATTTTGTGTTTGAAGCAACACAAACCACTGCAGCTGAAAACCGGTTTAAATGTGGAGAGGGGAGAGAGAAGAAAGGTGGAAAATGTTTGGTTAAGTCAGCTGTTAAATGTAGTAACAACTTCTGTTTAAAATATTAGGAAAGCTTTGGCAATATAAATCAGTGCTACATCTTAAATTCATGCTGCTACAGGAAGCCACTGATAGTTTATAGGCACAAACTCAATACACAGGCTTGATAGCCCTGGAATGTGAGTGTTTATACACTGTATTGAATTATTTTAACTAGGAGTTCCTCGTGAGGAAATGCTGCACAGTTTTTACCAAAGGGCATTCTAAGTCAGCACATTTTAAATGTGTTCTAAAATATACAGAGAATTTTTCTTGGAAAATAAAGCCTTGTGAATTGCCTGAAGGAGGTCTCACCTTCTGAATCCAAATGAAACATGTTCTCAGGGGTACCTATTGAACTGCATGCACAAACTTTCTCCACCTTGTTCTGAAGTGTGTTCATTGTGCAAGACTGAAACCTTATTTTTACAAGTCCAGCATACACTTGGAAATTTCTGTAATCTGATTACAGGTGATAAACGCTATCCTTGAATCATCTTGGTGGAGGGGACAAAGGGGAAGTCTGAGTACAGTGGTAGGCATTGGATAAATTACACTGAAGTCCACCATGTAATCACTTGTGTTCTTCTATGTGTTGGAGAATTAGTTGATACATCCTGGCTGAGGGTATCTTCTGATTGTCTCTCTGCACACCTTTCTCCTGCATTTAATAAAGCTGGAAACCAGTTCTTCCCTAGCAAGGCTACTTAACCTGGCTCTCCGCTCTGCGTGTTTGTATTTGCAGGGGCACTGCTTTTGCTCTATAATAACTCTGTAACTCTGTATGCTGTCCCCCAGGAGCTGGTGGGAGAATCAAAAAGCTGGTGACAACACATCTGTAACACAGGCTGAAATACATCGCTCTTCAACCCCAGCCAGGCCCTGGCATGCAAACTACTGACTAGTATTGAATGCTGAAATATGATACTGAGCTACAATACTGAAAGAGTTGTCACTTTCAGAGTATTGTTTTAGTGTGGGTTTTTTCTTTAAACTTTCATTTTCAGCTGATGTGACTCACAGGCAAAGTGAACAAAGGGATCAGGTTTTATAATGCATTTCTAAAGCTTGCAGCTGGGGGTTTTGCACACTTAAGGGGAAAAACCAGCAAGTCCTTCCAGACTCTTTTATCAGTGAACCCAGGTGCAAAATGACCAAGAAAAGGATTGTTTTCTCACATTGTGGATGGGAACAAAGCATATATTATGGCCTTGCAATGTAAAATGTAATTTTCTGTTCCTTCTGGACAAGCACTGCAGAAGATGTCTCTTCAGTTTGCAAGAGAAAGAGTGTCAGAACTTGCAAGTAATTTTGAAAATGGAACTTCAGGCTCTGGCAAGGAATGAGCTGGGGAACACTGAAGATGGCAGAGGAAAAATGAAACAGTGCATCACTTGCTTCTCAGGCATCAAAGCTGGTGAGATGGAGTTCTCTGAGGGGGAGGAGGAAGGCAGTTTGGCACTGCAGTCATCGGTTTCCTGAGGAGCAATCGTTTCAGTTTGTGTATCAAGCAGGCAGGCTGCTACTATCTAGCTTGAAGGAGAGAGGGTTCGATACACATGCATCTAACCTGACACACCAGATCTCTGGAAAGACTGTTGGTGATGAGTGGTTTTCCTCTTACTCTGCAAAGGAGAATCAAGGAAAACAGACCTGTAGGGGAAATGTTGTGATTGCAGCATTGCTAATGGTAGCCAAAGAAACCAACTGGCATTAGTGGACATAAATTAGGAACTGTATTTTTTAAATTGATTTGATGCAGTTTTTTAATTGATCTCAGGCTTTGTGTTTTGTGCTTTGAAAAGGGTCTGATCTACCAGGACCCTGGCTTCTTTTGTTAAGACTGTGCTAGCTGTGAAACTTCTTTGAGAGCTCACTTGAACTAGCACTCTACACCCTAACCAAACTTGTGCTGCATTGTGAGAATGGAGATTTTGAACTGTTTTAGAATAAATAATTTTTTGCCATATTACAGTCAAACTGCAAATGCTTGGAAAAACACAGTGTTCCTATGCTGCTCCCAAGTTTTAGTGTCGAAGAGCCTACAAGAAAGTCAGTCCTCCTTGCTCAGCAGACACCAGGCACACAGAAAGATACAGGTTTTGGACAAAACCAATCCTAGTCAAATTAGGTAAGAAAAAACATGTAAAAAGATGAGCACATTTTTCTGTCTGCCTCCTGCAGTAGAAAATGCAAAGCAATGTGTGGTAGTGATGAAGACCTTGTTTGGCTTCCCTTATTTTCCACCTACTGTTGTGCCTTGAAGTGACTGGCCCAAGAGTCTGCCTTTCTAAGTGTATGTGCTGTTGCTCTTGTTGCCACTGTATCACAAAAAAAAAAACAAACCCAACCACCAGACAAAAACTTGATTCAGTTGGAGTTCCTCCCTTGATATGATTCATTTTCAGTAATAAAGCTTCTGCAGACTGAATGCTGCTTTCAAGTACTTACTAATGACTGTTTCATGACTGTACTTTAAAACAAAACAGGTTTTTTTCAGTTGGTTTCATGAGTGTTTACCTGAATTTAATTGTAAAGTTCACGTATCAAGTCTCCCTGTGCAGTCCCCTGCAGATTTTAGTAGCTTGCTAATCAGAAAATACGAGCATGTCTGTAATAACTTTCATATTGCTTTTAATTCCTGCTTGTAATATATCTTCAGTTTTGAACAGGAAGAAGAGATATTTTGTTTTTTAAAAAAATACTTTATCTCACATCCAAGTTTCCTAAAGATGATTTTTTTTCCCTTCAGTTGGAGTCTTGACAGGCTTGGCACGCAGATTGATGGCGATAAAAAGTTCCACCAGCCTGATATCTTAGACCCGGTGTTACTTTCTTATTTTGTGTTTCTGAAATAATGGCTTTGTCTTGATTGAGGAATACCACTTTTCATTTGGTGACACCTTATCTTCCATGATGTGTTGCTTGTATCTCTTCAGAAGAAATCTAGTTTCTCTCTATGGAGAGAAGATGCCTTCTGAGAACTGAGGAATCTGCCAATTTAAAATTAAGATCAATGTTGAGCTAAGGCTACTGGGGAACCAGTGGAAGTGCCCCTGAGGTTCTGTTTTCAAATTTCTGCTTTTGAATGTACTGTCCTTTAAGTTTGTAATGTGCTTGTTGTTTTGGTTTTTTTCCCGTTTTCATCTTGCTCTTTCCTTTTCCTCTTCCCTTTCTTATTCCCTTTCCTTTTTATAGCACTAGTAGTATGACATTTATTTTTAAACTATCAAGCAGCAAAATCTGTAGCTCATCATATCAAAGTTGAAGATGTGTAATCCAGTACACAACAACAGATGTTTCATACAGGAACAGTTTGGAAAACCTGTAGTTCTTGGCTTACCAGTGTCTTATGTTGATGGATTATAAAAAGCAGTATTTCTTTTTTTTTTTTTTTTTTTAATGGAGGCAATGAAAACCATCCTCTACTTTCTGAGTCACGAAGCAAATGAAAGAAGTAGCCACCTAATTAGTAGTAGGAGGTATACTGATCTAATACAATTAAACTCTGGATAAGAAGCTAATTATTTATAAGTTACTTTTTCCTCCCTAAACCCATAACACTCTGTGGTGCAGTTATAATCACAGTGATTTACCTGCCATTACCAATTTCTGTAATTTTGTGATCCTTAGAGAAGTAGAAATACAAAACATTAATACATCTCTAGTGCTCTCTAAATTGTATAATTACATACAAATGAACTCAGTACCTAAACAGATGACAAGGTAGCTGTGTTTCTTTTCATCTCCAGGGGCCAAGGCCCTGAATATTAAGGCCTTGCTGGCAGGCAACGGGGCCAGCACCATGGTGCCTTCAAGCCATGTCTTTCTCATCAGTAGAAGAGTAGGACTCAGACAAGAAGGAAGAGCTCAGAAAAAAAAATGGGTCAGGGAAACAAAAAGCTCAAATAGAGGCTTTAGGAGATGCAGAGTTTTACAGTGGAATGTGCAACGGGAGGAACTAGAAAATGAAAAGCAGTGAAGTCTGCTAGAAACTCTGGGAATGGAGAAGACGAAAAGAGGCAAGGGAGCTTTGAGGTTTTAACATCTGTGTCTTCAGCACCTGGGGCTCACTGAATCAGTAGGCAAGGCTGATTTGAAGCAAACTTCAAGGAACTTCAGTGTAAAACAGAATGCTGCTTCTGCATCAAAAATTTTAGCCCAGGAGGGCTTTGTTTGTTATCATTTATTTTCAGATTCAACTGTTATATTTAATGTGCGTGTCTCATTCTCGATTTCTGACTTCAGAAAAAATACCCTGTGAAAATGGCTTTTAAGAAAGGACAGTTTCTTGCTGTAACTCAGATTAGTTGCCCAAATATTGCAGTGAGAACCTGCCCAGAGATAGTGCAGGTTGCAAGTTTGTAATTAAGAATCCCTTGCTGTGCTGAGTGATTGATTTTGTGTTAGTTTGACCCGCTAATGCTGTCTTTTAGTAGCTAAGTGAAAAATTCTGTCCTGCCTTCATAAGAGCAGCTTGCTGCACACTTTACCTGTTCATGTGCTTTACTGGTAATGTGTTAAAAGGGCAAAAATCTATAACCTAAACTGAAGTAAGTTGTGTGGCAATGGAGTTAGGTTTGTTCATGCTGGACTTTAAAGTTATGGGAAATTACTGAAAATCCAGAAGACAACATATTTTTTTGGAAAGCATTAGCAGTATTCTGAATAATTTAGAAGCATGAAACTGTTTGATTAATTTCTTTTAAAACAGGTTTTTACCAAGGAGTTTCAGCTTTGTAAGGACAGAGACAGAAGGGAGATTTTGTAAGATCGGAATATATTGTTAAGCCAAATCCAATGAATTGGCTTCAAGGCTAAAGTGATTATACCTGTCTAATCTACTAGATGCGAGGCTGCTGTGGTTCCTGCTTTCAGAGCCCAGCCTGTAGAGATGCTGGGCAAGCACCTGCATACACAAACAGCAGCTCACAAATGTGGGACAGCACAGGGAGCTCCATCCTCTGTGCATAAACCCCCACAGAAAATCGGACTACGGTTAAGATGTCATAGACTGTAGTGATTGGAGCTTGACCAGCCAAGCATAGTGGCCAGCAGCCTGCTTACGTGTGGCTGGTCACTTTCCTCACCTTTTCTCTTATTCTTCCCTGATGCACATGAATTCTTCTGTTTCCTTCCCTTGTCTCCTCTCAGTTACCCCTGCTTTTTCCTTGCACTGCTTCCAGTTTTTCTAAGTCCATACTCAAATTTCCCAAGGCTGCCTAGGTAGTTTGGATCTTATGTGGAGTTACTGATACGGTTTCCTAGACAGTGTTGGTCTTTCAGGGTTGTTCTCATGCAAGAGTCCCTGATATTCCCCTTGAGGGTTCTCGTGTAGCCCTACCATAACTACCCATGAAATCCAGCAATCCTTCAGGACATGCTCTGTAGCATTTGTTAGCTGCTTGCACTTTCATCTTTTGTGTCCAGCAGCTTCTTCCATCTCATCCCGTGATTTCTCACGTTCTCCTGTTATCTAAGCCTCAGTCCTGTGCCTGCTTCTCTCTCTCCATCCTTTGGCAGCAATCTGATACTGAGGGCAGTAGCGATGAGACAGGGATGTGCTCAACTCCTAGGACCTGAGTCGTTCAATGGGTTAAGTGATGGGAAAAGCTGTAACGTGGCTAGCAATCTGAGATCAGCTTCAGGCTGCATAAGAGGCCTCAGTTACTTGCTTGATTTTGTTCTTATTTTAACCTTAATTTAAGTTAGCGTGCTTGGATTAGCCACCCTGAGTTCTTTTATTTCCCAAGGACAGGCATACATTGTCTGCCTCTGTCTGAAAGGGGAATGCAGCACCGACTTGGGAGAGGATCTTTTCTGTCTTAGAAAATGTTATGCCTGCTTTTCAGAGTTTTTTTCATATACAAGGATATCTGGGACAAAGAATTTTTTTTTTGACAGGTGATCAAATATCATTAGCTATTGTTATTGTTAAGTAAAACCATTTCTAAATGAAGAAAAGCAAGTTTGGTTCCCCAGTGGGCATATTTTGCATGACAGTTTTGTAAGATAGATAGTATTTTTTTAATGATCTTTATGTAGATAAGGTGAAATCTATGAGGACAATGGCTTTATTGAGTCAAGATTTGTTTCTTGGTATTTTATTAGAACATGTGCTTTGCTGCAGTCTTTATTCTTCTTGTGGAAAATTCCAGATTACTCTTGCTTCAAAACTTACTTAGTTTAGCATTTTGTAGTGCGGGAAGCTCCTGCATATACTTTTATCTCCTACAGGAGAAATCCTCTGTGCTTACATCTCCGTTTCTTCATACGTTTTTTCCCCATCACCATTTTCTCTTTCTTTTCAGAGTTGTCTGGGAGAAGGCTTCTAGCTGCCCACTCTGCTTTCTGAGGTGTCTCTAGGAGTAGGTGGGGCCTGCTGGTCATCCCTAGCAGCAAAGGGAGAACTTTGCAACACAATATTCCATGCCTTCCCTCCCTAAAGGAAGCAAATGGGCCAGCTATGTTGTCCTGGTTTCAGAGCAGAGCATGGAAGTGTAACATGACTGTTAGCTTTAGTTATACTTCTCACAGTTTAGGAAGGCACTTCTGACCAGCAAAGAGATCTTGGTTACATGGTGCAGGAAAGAAAAGCAACATAGGTTTGGTTTTAGTGACCCCAGTTCTCCTTTACTTACAAATACCGATTGCTTTTGTATGTCCCAATCCTTGGCTGCAAAAATGAAACTTCATCCTCTCTCCTTTACAAGCAGTCCTCTGGCTGTGGTCTGTGCTCCTTTACTTTCTAACTCTGAGTCAAGTCTTTTGCTTCAGTCTGATAGTTCTGACCATTAATTGATACGCACACATACTGCCATCTTCCTACCCCCTCATTTCCTTTTCATTCCTCTCCAGAGGGACATTTTCAGAGTACGCAAAATTCCATGTCTCTCTGTGCCACTTGTCATGCTTTAGCAACACAACGGGTATGAGAGATTCTAAATATGATTAAAGCAAGTTTGACTAAAAATTCAGTGTGGTTTGTTTGGGGGTTTTTTAACTTCTTTTGAAGTGTGGGCAGGGAATAAACCGAAAGTCCCTTCTACTCCTCCACCACCCCCACCCCAACAAAGGGAGAGACTAAACCCGAAAATGAATGTTGGGCTTAGCATAGCTGTTAGGTCTCATCCCTCCAGCTGCCACACTGAATTTTCTCCTGCAGAGGCTGCTTTCACTATATACATGTTAATACATATATATGTTAACAGACACTGTTAACACTTTCCCTGACTGCCATTTGAGAGCACATCTAAAGCCCATTTTGATGCTGGAGAAGGTATCACAGCAAAATGATGATGGGTGATGCATCTCCCAGTGCATTCAATACTAAGCTAGCAGTGTGGATTTTGCTGCTGAAACCTGCACGAAACACCATCAGGCTTGTTCTGAACTCCAGGTGGTGAAGGATCAAGAGGGGTTGTGAACGTACTTGTGTAAAGCTTGAGGATTTTTAAATACTGGAAAATCGCAGTGGTTTGTTGCAGGAGGAATGTTCAAAGCATATAGAGGTGGATGTGGTAATTGTTGAAGGTTAGTTGTCGCAGTCAGACCTGGAAGCCTGGGATGTCTTTAAACTGCTGTTCAGCTATAGTAGGGAAGGTCTAAACTCTTGAAGAGTCATCCAGGAGGCACGATAGTTTGAGCCTGCTTTCTGCTATTGCCACCCCTAGCCTCCCGAAGGAGGGGAGAGAAGAAAGTTCCACTGTTGGTTCTCCAAGTGTAACTTCAGGCAGGTGGGAGATGCCTAGAGGAAGAGTGGGGGAAAGGGGAACATGGGCAGGGTGCATGAGTAAGCCAGAGGAAAGACGTTTCTTCAGGGCTACACAGTTACATTCTACAGGAGAAAGAGGATGGTAGCTTTGAGGATGACACGAAAAGGCAATTACTCTTTTTTAATAAGTCCCTTGTCACTCACAGGTTACACCAATGTGGGAGTCTTCTCATACCAGGCCTGTCATGGATGAGAGAAAAGTCCTGAATGGGTATTGACCTTAGCACATTAGAAAGAGTGGGGCACAGCTCAGGAGGAATGACAGTATGTTTGTGCTGTTGGGTAAGAGTAACCTGCTTCACAGCTGAGGTAGTAGGGCTGGAAACCTGGCCAGTTTAGGAAAGGTGTTCTTGAGAATAATATGTTAAACGTGAGTCAACAATCGCAGGCTATATAGAGAAAAACAAATGTCATGTTCCAGTGTCTAAACAGGAGTAGATCCTGTAGGACATGGGAAGCAACCCTTCCTCTTTGGAATGTGTTTGCAAGGCCTCAGCTGGAATGGGGTGTCCAGTTCTGAGCACCACATGTTGGAGGCAGAGCAGTGGGCAGCCAGATGAACAGGGGTGGCAAGATGTATCAGAGCTATAGGAAATGTGTGACCTGTGAGTGGCAACTGAAGAATTCAAAGCTCTTCCGATGCTGAAGGGCGATGTGAAGGGCCATTTTCAAAAACATAGGTTTCTATAGCAAGAAATAACCTTCTTACTGTGTCTGTGATGGATGGGAGAGAAAATAGCAGGCTTAAATTGCAGTAAAGGAGACAGAATAAACAAAGAAATATGCGCAGTCATAGTGAGACACTAAAATCAATTGCACAGGAGAGTCGTGGAGTCTCTGCTAGTGAAGGTGTTGTAGGTTCAGTTCAGCTGATCAATTAGGGTAACACAGACCTTGGTTTTGAGGGCTTTCAAAAACCTTTCTGTTCCCCATTTTCCTCTGTTCTCTTAACACTTACTGTATGTGCGAATCGCACGCTAGAGACATGGTTTAGTAAGGCAGTAGATGACTAGTGTACATGAAATCTAAGAATGTCAACTGAGAATAGCTTTTCAGGTAAAGTGTGAGGAGCATGAAATTGGAGCAGAGGAATAGTAATGTAAATAAAATTTTTTAAATGGAAAAGGTAATCAGAAGATACATGTTATTTGCCCTGTTCCTCGATATGCTGCCTTTTTGGTCCGAAGGAAGGAATTGTGTGTTTGAGTCTAAAGGCAACACCAACTATTTTGTGGACTTTAGGTGGCTTTTTTGAAGGGTCAGCCTTCAGTAACTGAATCCTCTGGAGTGCTTTGACTGAGTGAGGGACAAAGAAGAAAGAAATGTTTTCTTCCTTTACACAATAGCCTGTAGGGCCCTGCCTTATTTTCCTTGAAGGACAGGAATTGGTTGTATAAGAAGCAGCTGGAGCTTGTTGAGAAAACTACACTGGTAAATAACAGAGGGAAAAGGAAACCTGCAGGACAGCCAGTAAGCTGTTAAAAGGTGAAGCAAGGGTGTTACATTGGCATACTAGGATGGCCAAAATGCAGGTACAAGAGAAAGGATGAAAACTGCTATCTATCCATGTAATGCATGAAGTCTGAGAGCGTTACTTGGTGTCTGAGGAGCAAGTATGAATATCTGGAGAGCTTAGAATATGGTCAGAAAGTTGATTCGTTGAAACTAGTGATTTATTTACCTCAATGGATTGGGAAGGATGCATGAGCATATTTTCTATTCAGGTAAGCCAGATAGAAGCAAGCAATAGAAAGCAAAGTTAATGACAAAAAAATGCATTGAGGGGGAAAACATAAAGTCTGAGAATTGAAGACAGTGGAAGAACATAAAAGTAAGCAAAAACCAGATGTGATATATAGTAATAATGATGCCACCTTGTAGAAACTGCAGTAAGATGTCCAATGTGACCCTAAAATATACAGCAGAGAGTACACAGAAAAGGAATACTCATGGTATTTTTGTTGGAGTATTGTCAGCTTTTCTAGTCAACTGACTCTGGGGCTGCTGCAAGGTCTGTTGTTTATGATTGTTCAGTAACTCACTGGTCTAAGTAGTGAGGGTATGTGTGTAAAAGTCCACCCTCATATCTATCAGAAATGCAAGAGTTGGCTGACCACTGAGGTGAGTTTGCCTTAACATCTGTCAGTTGCTGTCAGCCCTGGAAAAGTTATCCTTGTAAATGGGCCGGCAGTTTGAACATGGGATTTCACATCAGAGTACACTGCCTGGGTATTGACACTCTGTCTAGGGCTTTGTGACCTGTCCTCAAAGATTTCAGTGCCCATCTGAACATCAGCTTTTCTGGGCCACCTCTTTACTTCTTTGAAGTAATGGTCTCCCTGCATTTTACATTTTACCTAGTGTGAGCTCTCCTCGCTGGGCAGTCAAGAAATACAACTAGTGCATTTGGTGCACATTTGCCCTCGTGCCAGAGGGCAGTTCAGTTGGCTTATTCAGTTGCTCAGCTCATTCCCATTTTAGCATGGAAGTTACCTCAGGACTAGTTGAAAATTTGCTAAACCGGCCTGCCAGTGGGTGAAATGAAAGGAACCCCCAAGCATGTGGGGGTTTATGTCTTGGAAAAAAAAATAATGAATTATAGTCTGAAAAAAAAAAATGTGCTGAGGTTTCGGCCCCAAACTGATCTTGTTTCCATAAGGCTTTTAACCATGTGAACAAAACCACCTATCCCCTCAGTCAAAAAAATGTCACTGTCACCATGGCACTTGAAGGGGGAGTGCAGGAGAGGTGCTACAATTAGTGTGCAATTTCATTAGCCTGTACCATTTTCCCCCTGTAGGCACTTGCTTGATTTGATTATAACAGTGAAGATATAGTGTGGTTTGAAAAGGCAGACCAGTCCTGGATTATCTGAGCTCACCAAAGCTGTCCCCTATGGATCAGACACCTATTTGTATTGTTTCCTTGCATCAAATATGGCATCAGAAGTGCCTTTATTGGCAGTGGTTGCTACATGGCGGGAACCTGCCAAGATTAATATACACAACATTCCCCTCCCCACCTCCTGCTTCCAAAAAGTAACCAGAATAAAAGTGTTATTCAATTACCACCCAGTAAGAAACCTCATGTTGTCAGAAGTTGTTACTAAGAAGACAGTGGTTACTAATGATGTACCCAGTTGCGTGCTTTAGTATAACTTTGGAAATTATACAGATGTGTTTATTTGCAGATGACTGGTTAATTTTGCTTTGAATCACTAAGTAATCTGCAGAGAACATATGTAGCAAGTAACTTAGGTATAATTTATTCATTGTTCCTTTAATTGTTCTGTATTCCATATTGTCATTTTTTTGGCTGCTCTTAGTAATAAAAGCAAAATGAAAATCCATGCAGCTGAAGATATAATTTCTTCAGCATTTTTCAAATAGTCAGGGGATTCATCTTTTCTTGGAATGAATTGATTTACTGCAACTACTGTCTAATGCAAGACTATAGAATAAGTTAAAACCTTATAAAAATTTTAAGCACTCCTCTGAGGAAAGCACAGTCAAGTAATTTGCAATATCTATGTAGAGTTATCTCAATCTTTTTTGTTTGTTGGAGTGGAGAGAAAATATCATTTCTAGAAATTCATCATCATTTCAAATAATAAACTGATACAGCAACCGTTAAAACTATTGAAGAAAAGTAGCAGTGTCATATGTCACCTCTGAGTTAGAGATAATGAATTAAAATGTCATTGTGTCCCCATTTCTCCATATATTATAGATTGATGATAGTTCTCCTGACTAAACATGTGCAAAAAAACCCAGCCAACCAACCAAAAAAAAAAAAAGGCACCAAAACCAAAAACCAAACCAACCAACCAACCAACCAAAACATACCCAAAATCCCCAAAATAGTTAGTGTATCAGCATAGTTCAGTTTCGTTTTTGACCAAGTGCTGTTTTGTTTATTGTTGCCTGTAAAATCTTTTATTTCCAATGGTATCTTTTTCCATTTTTTCCCCCAAGTTAGTCATTTTTTATACAGCTTTTTTACTCCAGAAGTGTAAAGAACTGAATTTTCTCAGGAATGTAATGTTATTCTGGGACTGTTCCTTGGTCTGGTCTTTGGACAATTTCACTTTAAAGGTGTGATTGTTTGCTGCCTGACACCTTTCCTTTCCTAGGGAAGATTCTAGCAGAGATTGTGTAGTGTGTAAAATCAAAAATAATTCTGATCCTAAAGTCATACTAACAAGCAGAGGCATTCTTTTTTCTCACCTGATGGATCTCATGTAAATAGAAAACTGTAAAGAGTTGGGATATACCTAGTTAATAGTTTTATTTACAAAAAAGGCATGCATTTCTTCCCAAGGAAGTTTTCACTCTATCTCTCCAAAATACAGTTGGTGCTACTGTTTACTGCTCTAATTTGAACTGAATTTATTTTGTAGCTATCCCTTGAACAACAGTGATCTGCACCAGTTCAACATTGAGGAGAATGGTGGAACACCATATACCACAAAAATGCCTGCAAGGCACCACCACCACCACCGCCATCACCACCACCATGCGAATTACAGCGCCCTTGCTCCCGACAACAAGGACATTGTTTCTGGAGTTCCAAACCCAACCAGTAAGTCCACTGCAGTGAATGTTGTTTCAGTAACTGTGCTGCTTTCAGGTTTGTCTCTGGTAAAGAGGGAAGGGAATGGAAAGGGGAAAGGGGAAAGACATACATTTTAGTTTTTCTCTTTGAGGAATATGTATCCTGTTATTATTTGCTAGCTTTGTAGCATGTGCAAATGGGACAAGATTTGCAATTTCCTGGCTTTGCTATGGGGTTTCAGGATTTGGTGTTAGATTGGTGTTCCATGGCTGAACAAATACCCAATTAGTCACAGATACTGAGTCTCTAGCCACTTGGCACAGGCTATTTTTTCATTGTTACTATTTGGTTATATAGTTTCACAAACCTATCCTCATCTGGTTTTGTCTTTTGCTGATCTGCCCAGCTGGCCTTCAGCCCTCATTGTTTGGATCTGACTCGTGGTTTCATGTCTAGGCACAAGCAGCAGAAATTTTGGAGAACTAATCATACAGCATCTTGCTTTTAGTTTGGATAATGGGATCAATTACTGCACAGCCTTACCTACCATGACTGGAATATGCTTGCTTCCTTGGTGCAGAAATTCTGGGCTTGTAGAAAGCAAAGAGGAGAGAGGCCTATCTGTTCCTGATGCAGCCTTGGGGAGTTATAAGTGTCTGCTGCTGAACATGTACAGGCATTTTTACGGGTATGTAGCTGGGCCAAATGTTTGTAGGTTTACACAGGAACGGGAAGAGAAACATCCCTGCCATTGAGCAGCCCTACTTCTTGCTCTCCAAATTTAAAATCTCTGCACTCTACGGTGTGAGATACTGGAGCTGTGTAAGAATTTCAGAAGATGCACAAAATAAGATACAATCTATTATTTTCCTTGTTTCAAGGGAACAATGAGTTCTTCCTTTGACCAGTTTTTGCTTTCTTAACTGTAAATCACTCTGAGATAGGCATCCATTATGGAAACTTTCAGCCTAGTCAGTTAATCTGGCAATTTTCAAATTCCTGAAACCATGTTCTTATAATGATGGTGCTGGGTGACCCTGACTGTAGGCTGTCCCATATCAACAGTAATAGACAGGCATCTACTTGCACAACAACTTTAATCAGACTTAGTTTCAGAAACTCAGAAACATTTTCTTTAATTTTCTTTCCCAAAAAGAAGGAGGTACTTTCAAGAAGAGAAGCTCAAGAAGTGAAACGCAAGGCATGGTAGACATTTAAGGAAGGAATCTTAAGCAGCAACATGACTTGCTTGCTAGGACTTTGAACGAAGCTCCTCCCTTAGGAGCAAACTCCCGGGGAAATGTGTTGTTTTCCATTGGCTGTGTGCTGCACAGTGGGGTACCTTCTTGCTGGGAAGCACATGAGGCTGGCACGGAGCACCGCCAGCACGGCCACCCCCTTGCGTGGTACAGCCACAGAGGCCCAGAGCAGGCTGCTGGGTGCTCCTGTGCCAGCCGTGAGCATCTGCATCTCGGCCCTGTTCTGCAGCAGACAGCACTATCTGGGAGGGAAGTGCAGACCATCGTGCTGGGGGACTGCTGGGTGGCTCACCTGGCCCAGCACCCGCCGGGCCTCAGTCGGTCTGGTGCGTGGGCCGCCCTGCGTGCCGGCCGGGCGCTGGCAGTGGAGGGATGCTGCTGGCAGGGCTGTGCTGGAAAGCCTTGCCCGGGCTGTCGGCCTGGCGCAGTGGGAGGTGGTGACCTTTCTGGGGGGTGTGCCAGCCCATATTTTCCTTTCCCAAATTAGAGCTGAAGCATGCCAGGAAATTCATTCAGAGCCAGTTCTGCTGCTGCTGAGTGTCCCGACCCGGAGGGCACTGCAGGTCCTGCTTTCCCCATCCCCCTCCCAGAGGCTCCCCCTGTCCAGCCCATGGCTCTGTGTCAGCCTCACAGCACCTCAGCTTCAGCCCCAGCAGTGCTGCAGCAGGGCTGGGCTCCAGCTCCCCACAGCCCTGCCATGGGCCCACCTGGAGGACAGGAGGTAATTAAAGAAACAGCAAAAACCACACAGCGCGGGGTGTTTATTTCAGCAATCTGTCTCCTCTAGGTCGCACAGCTTTCCTGCTCCTCCTTATTGCAGAAATAACCCTAGAAAAAGCTTAGAAAAAGCACAAGGGCAAACATCAGGAGCAGTTCTCTTTGTGCTCAGTGAGTGTTACCTTTGAGATAAAACTGGGGCCCAGGAGGCTGCGTGTCCTCCCCCAGGCACGAGGAGGGCGAGCCCTCTCTCCCAAACCTCGCACTGCTGGTGGGGGAGCAGCCTCCCTGGCCTGTCCGGCAGCTGCCATGCTCTGAAGGGGACTTCAGCAGCCAAGACCTGTGTGTGGCACCTGCTCCTGGAGACAGATTTACCTTCCTCTTCAGTTTGTCTGCTTAAGGCTATTTGATTCAGAAGAGAATTGGTGCTGGTTTCTGACACGGCCTAATGCCAGTAGCACCAAATGCCAATTCCCAATTTCTTTAAGGGAGCAGAAAGGGACCGGACACCTCTGAGGGGAGGCTGTGGTGCAAGCATGCCAGATGCTCCCAGCTGAGCTATTAGGCAGCTGTACATGCTGTGTGCTGGCTTGTATTGGCACAGGCATGCTGCCCCACAGCAATGCATCACTGATCCCCTGTGGAGATCCGTACTTGTGCATCAGGCTGGAGGTGCAAACCTGATTTTCCTTGAAGAGGCAGTCTGTGGTTGGTCCTGGCATGTTTATGCTGTGAGAGCCGTGGCAGTATGGGTAGGACCACTTCCCTTAAAACAGAATCAGAGTTACCCATTTGCAGTTTGGGGTGACAGGTCTAAGTGCCTTTTCAAGGCTGGTGCTCAGGGGGCTTGGTTTGGTTTTCATTAAAATGCTGCTCAGGCTATTGCAACTGAGAAAACTCTCTTTTAGAGAGCCTGTGGTAAAGGTTCATAGTGTGTGTACTGGAATGGTTAGGAGAATGCCAGCTGTCAGTCAGTTATCTGGGAAAGCACACGTGGCGGAGTGTGTGGGACAAGAAAAAAATCAGTGAGAGGAGACATTATCAGCAGTCTGTGTCAGGAACATGAGGATGTGGGGGACTGATGTCTGGCTCCAGGGTGTGTGGAAAGGCCACTGCTGGGAAAGGGTTTCTAGGAAGTAAGTGGTCACTAACCTGGGGACACTCTCAGGAAAGTGGGGGCTTGTGACCAAAATATCTCAAGTGGAAATGCCTAAAGAGCAAAAAGGTCTCCCGGGGTGAATGTGCTATCTTAGCAGAAACTTCTCCACGAGGCTGAGAGAGATGACACCAGCACTTCAGTCTACCTACCTTGTGGTTTTCCAAGGGACCACAGGTGTTTTGTGACTTATTCCAGTTGCAATGGACTGGATTCATCTCTGAGTTCTGAAATGGTTTTAAGTTCATCTGAACTGGAACATGGCATAACCTGCCAATATGTAACCAGCATCGGGCTGAAAGAGGGAGAAAGCATCTGCCTTTTTCCCACTTGGATCTATTCAGATAAAGGCCAAAATTCTAGTGCAATTAGCAGGACACAGACAGGAGAGAGGGAAAAAACAGTATGCCCAACCAAAGTTCCCTTTAAATACCAGTGCATGTTTCTCAGCAAAACCAACAACCTAGGACTTTATTACAGAAAACAAACCCAGGCCAGACCTACCTGATTTTTCACATTCCAAGTAATTTGTCTACTTCAATTACTGGAGAAAGTGAAATCCGGTGAAACAAATCCGATGTGTGTGTTTATGAAGGCAGTTCAGCAGATGTTGTTCTCCGGCATTTGGCCTGATTATTGTATTTGCGATGCTGCCCTTCACCTCAAAGCTCACGAACACAGATAGCATCTTCTCTCACAGCACATCTTCCCCCAGCATGTTTGCAGAACCCCAGTCCCAAAGACCACTGTATTCAACAGCAGTTGGCCTTGCAGCACAGAGAGGGCGAGCTGCTCGCTAAGCCTAATTGGCATGGCAACGTCGTGCATGGATTACCAGGTGCACATGAGCAGACTCACTGGCAGCAGCTGGGGCTATCACTGAAAGCAGATGCCAACAAGTGTTTAATGCAGCTCATAGAATTTTTTGTGACAGAAAATGATGAACGGGAAGAGGGGACCCAGCTTGCCTCTCGAACTCTGGGCTGAGCTTGCAAGTTATTACTTCTAAAAAGACATCATTTATTCCTGAACTGCTCACTACAAAAGACCTTGCATAACCCTGAGCTGACAACAGTACTGAGTTTCAAGCTGAAAACAGTGCTCTGAAAAACCACAGCACTGCCAGATCCTTTCTTGGAATGAAAGTCTGGTTTTGCCAAGACTTACCGCTGACTCAGGAAATTTATGCCTTTTGTGGGACTTCAGTTTTTTGCCTTTTTTTTTAATCTGTTTTCAAGGCTGAGTTAAAAGGCTAAACTGTCCTGCTTGTTTTCCAGAGCTATCCCTTTAAACAAAAGAAGCAGCTTAAAAGTCCATTTTAAATCATAGCAAAAAAAAAAAAAAAGAAAAGAAGTCATTGTGTCTTATCTTATGGCTGTGGTAGTTTATTCCCAGGGTATCATTGGGCAATTTCACAGTGTCAGCTGTGATGTGAGACATGCTGAACTCTGGCAACCCCTGGCAACACTGGCTTATGATGAGAGACCACCAAGGGGAGGTCAATACTGATATTGTAACCCCTTCTAGGACTTTATTATCTCAGGGTCTGATAATGTTTCACTAATACCAAAACCAGATTTTTGCTTATATCCCTATAAGCTGGTTTTAGCAATTTGTCTCTAGTCAGCAAAGCCCTTAATGTATATTTAAACAGCTGTAGAATTAGATCTTGAGTGAGTAATATTTAATATTCTTAGGACAGCTTAAGAACCTGATCCAAAGCAAACTGTAGCCAGTGCAAGGTTTTTATTGATTTCAGTGAGCTTTGAATCAGACTCCAGAGATTACCGGATTGTTCCCAACTGTTATTACCTGGAATCTCTGGCAAAAAGAAATACAGGAGGACACAGAGATTAGTTAAATCATCACATGATGAAGTTTATTTTTCTCAGAGTACTTGCAAGTATACATATGTATGCCACACCACCCCCAGGATGTTGACAGAGACCTTTCAGAGCTGTCTCAAAAAGTACTTTTCCTTGTCTTGCTGTGTCGGTGGCTTGCTAAAAATCTCTGTTGACAAAGCACAGCAAATTCCTGACAACAGTCTTAAAGAGGCTGGCATATAAATAAAGATGTCTGAGAGAAGCCAAAAGCTATACTCTAATCTCTTTGCACATCACATGTTTTGAAAATGGCACCTTGGCTGCATAAATAATCCCTCTGGTGTCAACTGAGTTTTAGAATATAGAGGTGGGGGGGAGGTAAGGAGAGAAGTATGTAGCTTAAAGCTGGCAAAAGTCCTGCTGAAATGAAAAGATGGGTGAGAAGGAGGAGGGGGAGGAATTGTTTGCTAAATAGAGATGCCTGACAGGCATAATTATGAAACATTTTAGAGGGTCTTACAGGGAAGATGCTTTGCTGACCACTGTCTCTTCAAAGAAAATTGAGTGTCTTGCTCTGCTGTTCTTCTGTAGCCTCCCTCATACTATTTTCTCTTTCTTTCTTTCTTTTGGGCATCTTTTTAGAACTGAGCTCAGGACTTCCCCTTCTTTATGATGAAACTTCTCATCTGAAGAAAATAGAAACAGAGAGTGTGAAGGTAGTTGGACCATGGCCAGCCCTCCACGTCGGCATGAACAAGGTATAGCATATACACGTATACTTTTACATATATATGCCAGAGCCCCTTTGTCACTTCATATTCAAAAGCTACTGCTTTTTCACCTTCAATTCAAATCAACATTCATCTGCAACTGGCTTGATTTTTAATCACCTCTCACCATCTCCTATGGGACTGGGATTTGGATTTTAGATTTAGCATTTCAATCAACTTTGCCTTTTAAAATTTCAGAAGCCGCTGCAACAATGTTATGATGCAGTTTTAGTTTAGTTGTGAAGAGTTAGTCATCTAGGGAGCCCAGAGCTGTAAAAAAATAACAACAATTTAAGTGATAAAAACCAAAAATCTTGTTTTTCTACATGAGGAGTCCATGTTATGCCTTAAACTCTCCCAGCATCTGATATTAGTGGGTGTTTTATGAGTGAGTTTTTTGTCAAGAATGGCAAAACATCCATAGAATCATAGAATCAACTGGGTTGGAAAAGACCTCCAAGATCAAGTCCAGCTCTTGATCCAACCCCACCATGGTTACTATACCATGGCACTCAGTGCCACATCCAGTCTCATCTTAAAAACCTCCAGGGACAGTGAATCCACCACCTCCCTGGGCAGCCCATTCCAATATCTGATTATAATGGCCAGTCTTCGCGAGCGAAGATCCGGGGAAGGTCTTTACACCTTCCAGCCTGCGCATTGGATTTTTTTTTTAGGTGAGACACAGTGTGCGCGGAACTGAGCCCACCCTTTAATCCTGAGGTTCATCTGCCGGGGCCAAGCGAGCTTGGACGGTGGCAGCGAGGTCCTTAGGACGTAGGTGGGTTGCCTTTAAGGGCTAACGAGCCCCACCTGCCCGGGAGTGGCCCTGACCGGGAATCGAACCCGGGTCTCGGCAGTGATAGCGCCGCGCCTTTACCACTAGACCACCAGGGGCTCCAATGTCTGATTACTCTCTCTGTAAAGAATTTCTTCCTAATATCCAACCTAAACCTCCCCCAGCACAGCTTAAGCCCGTGCCCTCTCGTCCTACTGCTGGTTGCCTGGGAGGAGAGAATGATGCCCACCTGGCTACAACCTCCTTTCAGGGAGTTGTAGAGACTGATGATAGTTATAGAGTCATAGAATGCATGTCCCGCTGTTTCTGCTGGAGATCAGAGGCCAGCAGGTTGGTGGCTGCTTGTATCCATGTGAGGCTAAATTCACTGTGCCTGCACTGTGGGGTGCCTTGATCTGAGTCTGGATAGAGCCACAGAGACCCAGACCTCTGTTTTACAACCACGTTGGTCCTGTGCTGTACCCAGTGAAGTCAATGCAAGCATTGCCACTGGCTTCAAATGAGGTCAGTCTGGGCCCCCAGTGATTGTACAGGTCTGTTAGAAGCAAAGCAGAGTTTTGAGAATTTTTTGTCAGCTCAAGGGAGAAATCAAATTACTTTACCTTGGTTTTACAAAGCCTTTTTGTTTTTACTTTTGCAAACAGGCTTTTATTATTCATATTATTTTAGCAAGCATCAGGGAAATTAAAATCAAAGGGGAGATGATCAAGTGTACCAAAAATACAAGCACAAAGGAGCTTGTACAAGCACAAAGGGGTATATCCGTATAGCAGAGTCTTTCTTTTCTGTTGATGGGAGGCTCCAGGAGATGGAAGTCAAGACTGAAAATCAGTGAGTCAAGTGTTTCTAATAAAAAAATTAAATGTTGGAATTTTTTTCCAGCATTGTAGTTAACTGAACTTATTCCCTAACGCAGTGGATTTTCTGTCATGAAGATTTCCTTGAACCACGTTCGGGGTATGTCATGGGATAGTGGTGTAGTTCACCTATAGACTGCAGTCCTCATGTCTTATGAATGTGGTCATGAGGTCATGACCTGTGTCATGATTTTTGGAGACTTCTCAATGAACAGATGAAGGTGGAATGGTTTAGACTTTTTCCCAAATCTATTTTATCACATGTGAGAAATTGTCAATTTGTCTGGTTTGTTTGAGTGGAGATTAAAAAGATAAATCATAAAGTTAATAAACTGGGGTGAAATAGAAGTCATCTTTTTTTACCCATGAACATTTCTCAAGTTCTCATTTTAGAAATACTCTTAACTGGTAATAAGTACAGAGTTTTTATAGGCAAAGCTTGTTAAGCATTGGCAAAGTTTACCAAAGGAAAATTCTCCATCTCAGATTGATCCGGTGAATACCCAGGTCTTGTGAGAGGACTTTTGTAGTTCTGAAATGATTACTGATATCTGAGTCCCAGCTGAGAACATTCACTCAAGTGCAATGTCCAAAACATGTTTTAGAAGACTGTCCTACTGAGCTCATTGACAGCTCAGTTTGGAATATTTAAAGGGCTAAAGTGAAGAAGTGAGAGGACTCTCTCCATGTTGACCACAATGCACAAGTGGATAAACCAATCTGACCTGTGTTGCACAAAAGACCCAAACAGATGATCTTAATGGTACCCTTGGGATTTAAAAATTCGTAGATTTATGGTCTTTCTTCTTTCTTTAACTGAAAGCTTAAAACACTTTAGTCCTGTATTCCACCATACTGTGCAAGTAATCTCAGTGGAGTCCCTGCATATTCTGCCTGGCAAAGCCTGACCTCTGATCCTATCGCTCTTATTTGCTGCAAATCTGTGAAGGGCAAACTGAGCTCTTCTATAATTAATGGTTTTCTTTGGCTTGTCCTTAAACCTCTAGAATCTTGTCCACAGTCAGATGGATTACTTATTTAAGGACTAATTAGCAGAACCCAGTATGATAGCAAGTCAGAGCTTCACAATAAATGCAGCTGCACAGTAAATGCAGCCTGTGTCTGCTGTGGTGAGACTGCCATCAGTCAAAGTTTAGCTGATGAAAAAGTCTTGTAATGAGCACCAAGAGCTGCTAAATGCTACGGTTTTTGGCAGAAGCTTAGCAAAAAGCAAGGGTAGAGACATGGCTGTCTAATGAAATCCCTCCCCTGGCAGTCATAGAGGGTTTGGGTTTAAGAATTGGGCAGGAGTCCCATGAACAGTGGTTACCATGCAAATGAAAATGAGGCCAGTCCCTCAAAATTTATTAAAATTACTGTTTTGAGCCATCTGAAAACTGTACATACTCTTGAAACTGGGCCAGCCCTCACATTACAGGCTGTGGGTTGTGACAATGAATCATTCTGAAGTTCTTTGACCCCTTGCTTATGGTTTGTTCTTCAGGCATCATTTTCTGACCTAGGTCCTGGTAAAATGTGTAGACAGAGTTCATAAAGCTAAAACCAGTAAACCACAGGTCTTTGAGCTCTGAGCAGAGCCTGGCGTTGCCTCAGCAAATGGCTTCTCCAGTGAAAGAGAGGGACATGCTGTAAATATTGGGCTAACCCTGGGCTAAAACGCTGTGGAGCATTGCCCAGCACAGTGGCAATGAGACACTTTAGACAGAATTGATCAACCACAAAGTGACAAACTGTGACAAGTATTTTTCACTGAGACTGTGGCCTTTAAAGTTCCTTCGGTTATGGTAGTTAACTAGCTACTCAGTCTGGCAGCAAACAGATTTTAATGAGTGGTCAATCTGTCTAGTTCCTGGCAAAAAAATGGAATGTTAACACCTCTCCTGCACCACTGCATTGATTTCTGGTCTACTAAGCACTTTTTATTCTCTAGTTTTGCATCCCCTGAAATATTATGCTTAAACAAAACCAGTGGAGCTGTCAAGAAGCTGTTTCATTTATTCTATTTTTGAAAAAAAAAAAAAAAAGGCAGTGGTTTCCATATCTATTGTGAAGTCTCAGTTTTCGCTCCCTCCCTTTCTGTTGCTAATTGTTATTTTTTGAAGCAAAGTACTTTTGGGCTAGAATTTATCAGGGTTAATAATCAACCCATAGGAGAATTAACAAGAAATTGGGTAAATTAGATTCAGCAGTTAATTAATTTGATTGCCTGCTGCAGCAAACTTTGTCTCATGGGAATGATGAATGGATGTGTCCAATCTCTTTCCCAGAGCTGTTTGGTATAGTGTACCATATGCCTGTCCACCTACTGAATGATAAAAGTCCATTTCAACGTGCGTTTCATGTCCTTTGGTGCTAACGGACTCCTTCATCTCCAGGAGAGACAAGCCTAAGTGTTGTAGTTGTGACTGTATTTCTGATTTTCTTCTTGGAAGTCTTTCATTAGAAAAACATGTTGTCCCCCATTGCTCTGTGTGTGTGTGTGTGTGTGTATGATATAAAACCAAAAATGTATTGTTAGCATTTCTGAAATCTGGAATCTAGTAATTATTAGCCCAGATGTATTTATTACATAAAAAGAAAGAATAATAATACATTTCAAATTGTTTCTGCCACTTTTCCTGATGTTATGCTCAGCCTTCACCTACACCCCTGGATCCTAAGGTTGGTGATTTCATTCTGGTGGAGTCAGAGGGGATGTTGTGATGGTCATAGAATCATAGAATTGTTTAGGTTGGGAAAGACCTTTAGGACTGTCGAGTCCAACTGTTAACCCAGCACTGACAAGTCCGTAACTAAACCACATCATTCAGTGCCACATCTACACGTCTTTTAAGTACCTCCACGGATTGTGACTCAGCCACTTCCCTGGGCAGCCTATTCCAGTGTTCCATCCAGTCAAGTTCATGTTTTCTTCTTCCTTGCTCTCGAATATACTTTATTGTTTTGTATGTTTGCAAACAAGCATTTACATCTTGCTCTTTCTTCACTGATCTACATCTGCACATTACACCCAAATTTACTGTAGATGGTGGCTTTTACATCTGTATGCTATATACTCTGTCTTCACTCTCTTCATTGCCCCTAAAACCAATTTTTTCCAGATCAAGCTCTGCTCTTTAAATGGCCATTGGTGAGTTGTTTATAGCTATGGGTGGGTCCCCAGTGCCAGCCTGTGCCCCTTGTGCTATCACTCCTTGTCAGCACTCCTCTACCGGCTGTCCTGTGTCTTCACTTCTCAAGGCCCCTGTTATCATACCAGCCCTACATTGCTTTGTATTACATATTTTCATTCAAGTAAAAAATATCTCATTCTACAAAGAATAACTATTTGTGTTACTGTTCCCTATATAAAATTATTGCTGTTTCAGCGTCACTTAGTAAAACAAAGCTTCAGGCAGATTGAGAAAGCTTCAGACAGAACAATGCTGATGAGCCTTACTGTCTTTGCAAACTCTGTTCAAAGAGGGGCTTTTTGCTAGCAGGATAAGACCGTATTACAGAGCTGCTCAGTTATACAGACTGATTACTTGCGAATGATACCACTTGCAAAAAAGCTGTGAAACTACCTGTCCCGTGCATGACTGCAAAGCCTAAAGCTACTGCAGTTCCAAAAATCATTCATAGTTTAAGAAAACCCACAAAACCAACTCACTTTGTTGATATATCTGAGACTATTCCTTGTGATACACTCATCAGAAGGTATGTCCTGGGAAACGTGACTACCATGGCGCAGTACGACTATTGTGAAGCTTGACACTGACAGAGGCAGGATCTAATAATACTGAGCAGTAGTGTTTTATAAAATAAATTTGATACCAAGACAGAAAGAGCTTTGCTTCAAGGATATAAGCATAACAAGATTTATCGGGAGTTATATCTTTCATTAGACCAACTGATAGTTGATGTGAGGAAGATCTTTTGTGTCTGACAGCCTAATGAGGGGAGGAGTGATTGTTTTTTTTTTCTAATTGTATTTTTTTCTAATAAAGAAGTTACAGTTTTCTGCTTGCAAATTTTACCTCAAATAAGAATAGCATGTAATTATACAGGTCTTATCATCATGGTGTCTGTTTGTAATTGATGTTAGCTATCACATGGGGAAAAAAATCAATTCATCTCCTAGTGGAAAGGTGGCAAAAGAGTCTGTAGATTGCTATGCACATTTGCAGATGTAGTTGAGTCCCAGGACATCCTCTGTAGCTAATGTGCTTTCAGAACCTCTATATCTGTGCTGTCTTTGTTAAAATTTTACCTCCCACTAGTAGAGATGACTAGCAACAAAGAATAGACCTAGATTTCTAAAGAAAATATTAATTCTATGCTTGAGTTATGTCCAGTAAAATACATGTTTTAAACATGCTGTTTTGCTAAGAAGAGGCTATCAATAAATTCACGGAGGTGAAAGATCATGTGAATCTTGCTCTTGGTACAAAGTTTGATGTGGAACAAAGCATGAACCTTTTAAAGCAGAGCAAATGGAAATGTTATGTACATGAGTGGTATTACTGGGTTTCATGCAACTATTTTTATATTCTGTACATGTACTTAATATTCACTTGCAAACTAAAGCCAATGTCATCATTATCTAACACTGTACAAATCTGCCTTCAGTTCTAGTACCAGCAAATGTAATTGAATTTAAAGTAAATGTTTGGGAGGAGAAAAACAAGCTCAAGACCTCAATTACAAAATGAAAAAAATGCCTCTAGTTTTATATGTGTTTGTATCCGAGCTTGTTTGACCCACTTCTATCCATTTAATTGCAAATCTCTAGTGTTCTCCTCTGGAAAAATAAATTTCTTCATCAATGGTGAAAGCAATATGAACACATTGCTGTTATTTAGCGCCAGCAGAACTGGAGATGGGAAACTGGAGTACTATCAGGTATCTTAATGATTTTTTTCTTAATTTCTAAACCTTTTAGGATGAGTTTAAATTGCAAATCTAAGCAAGAAAATTACCTCTTTCAAATACAAGTTTGACTCCAAGACACTCACTTGAAAAGGGGCATCTAAGATTCTTTTGAATTACATAATAAGAAATGGTAAAATAGGAAGTTTCATTAACATTATGCCATATTTTGCTTTCTAATGAAAGCAAATAGAATATTCTTAGTTTCAAATAGAATATTCTTAGTTTATAAATGAAAACAAAATTTTAATTACTGAAAACCTGGGTCAACATCTGAATACCCAGCTGCTGTCTTTATGCTTCATTCATCACTGCAAGCAGTGAGGATTGTGAAAATGTAAAATTCCTTTCTTATACAGCAAAATAAATTAGATTACAGCTTTCATTCTTGCAGCAGTAGTATATAGAGATTCCTAATGCAGGCAGGTTTTAGATCTTTGATTTTCTTATAAACTAGTGAAATGAACCATAGAAGATTCTGCATGTATTTTTCTAGCCCTGAAATATTTTCTTTTCTTTTGCCTTTTTGATGACAGTTATACTTTAAGAGTTAATTTGGGGGATGAGAGATCTTAAATATTAGTGACATTAAGGAACAATAGGAACTTATATAAATGCTTATAAGTGCTAATAGTCTGCAGTAAGGAGGTCCTACTTTGTTCTGTGATTTGAGTTCACTTTTAGTTTGAATCTTCAGTGCCATTGACTCTGTGTATAACAGTCTCAGCTATTCAGCTGCAGGAGAGCAGAATTCAGTAATGATTCGGGATGTGCAGCACTGTGGCAGAAAAGTCCGTCACTGCCAAGGCAGGCTGGCAAAGCAGCCTTTCACGTATGTTCAGAAGATAAAGTAGGTCTGGGTCAGGTCAAGCACTCCCAAGCCCCATATGGGGGTTGTGTGCAGTTGTCATTCCCACTGGGGCAAGGGGACATGGTGGACTTCATCTGTGAGCATGAGTTACCTTTAAGTGCTGCTCCTATTGCAGTGCAAACAAAGCAAATTTTGCTTGCTTGAAGGTGAAACCCTAAAGTGTGGCCCAAGCAAGGGCTAAAGCAGAACTGAATACCCAGGAATGGCTTCTAAGAAGTGTGTATCCTCTAGCAGCAGCAGCTTTCCCTTTCAGCCAGGTCAGCGAGCATCAGCGTTTCGACCTCTCACGTTACGAAAATCTCAATGAGAGACTTGCACACCAGATCTCACACCGAGGATCTCCATTACGTGGAGTCATCTGGCATAATCCTGAACACAGCAGGAGATTTAGACCTTTTGAAGGTTCCCAGCTAAAGGGTAGCCCTGGGAGCTTTTATCTTGCTCTTGGTCAATGTGGGAAAATTGGGCAGTGGAGGAAGAACATAAGGACTGAAAAATATCCGTATCTATCTGAATAATAGATGGATGGGGCTTTGGAACTTTTCTAGTTACAAAACAAACTGGTCTTCTAAACAAGCATTACTTGTCTTTTTTTATCTAGTAAAATACCATTCCTTAATCTTGCTTGATTGAAATGATGTTTAATTAGTATCCAGTGTTAAAACAAAGGTGAGATTTTGCATGGCCTTTATAAATGCCACTGCTTACTTAGTGTGTTGTTCTTTCTGCTGCTAGAAATCAATAGACCTAAAAGTTAACAGTAATAGCAAGCCTTTTAAAATGTATAGTAGTTCTCTTTGGCTACCAAGACTATTGGTGAAGTAAAAGTTGTGCTTTCTTTACAGTTAATTTTGTCCTTTTGAGTATCTCCACATCTCAGCTGCATGAGTAGCCTAGAAAAGACAGCTATGGCAAACAAATAGTTAATGTTTTTTTGGCTTTTTTTCATATACTTGCTATGACTGCTGTTATATTCAAGACTGAATAGATGACTACAGTTCCATAAATTGCTCCAGCTAGATACTGTCACTTTTCATTTAATGTATTTTCTCTTTCCCTTAGGAGGAAAGTGGGGAGAATGGAAAGTCCAGAAATGTCATCCTTCGAAAAAAATAAATGTAGCTTGAAAAATAAACATGTAAGAATTATCAGAAATTTGCCAGAGAAAAAAATCTCATGATAAGCAGTCCTTTAACAGACAGTTGTTCAAAATCATATCTGACAGGTGTGGCATTTTGGATGCAGAAGTCTGCTAGACCAGCTTTGAATACAAACAAATATCTTGCAGTCTCAATAGAGTTCTGCAGAGAGTCTTTCCCTTCCCAATGTTTGCTGAATAGTTTTCCTCAGGCAACACAATTGCATTTGTGATTTGCTCCACTTGCAGAAAGTGTTCCCCGAATCCTGATGTTCCCATTTTTCTGTGATTGTTCAAGGACCTGAGAAAAGAGTCAGTAAGACTGTAGTTGCCATCAGCCAGTGGGATGCCACGGAGAGGGCAGAAGGAAGGATAAAAGAGGTATATTTTGAAATTAGAGAACTAATCACATGGTAGTAGTTTCACATAGTTTCAATAGATAACTGAAAATAAACTGGAAAAAAAAATAGATTTTGTCCTGAAATACTTTGACAGAGGTGAACCTCAAGGATCATTGAACTTGGTTTACTGATGCCTTGTACCTGTTTTAGCTGAAATCTGAATGACTGCACTGCATATCAGTTCTGTCTGCGTGTATACGACCACTCACTCTTCCCAGCAATGAGAGTGGAAAATGCATAATCTAGGCTGTTACTCATCTATAATTCAGGTCTTATTTACAGGAAGAATAGGAAGGTTTGCAATGGCTCTTATGCCATTGACCAATTATTCTTCAAAAATATGAAACATATTACAGGCTTTTGTTTAAGCGTTCATGTTTACAATCATGGTCTCATTCATACTGTTTGTTGATACATTAGTATACCTCTTTTTGTTTGTTTGTTTTCCTTTTCTGCATGGAAAGTTTATTCATGTTGGCATTTCTGCTGGATATAGTTTGTTTAAGGTACAAAACCTTTAGGTCATGTTTGAACAGGTCACTAAACTAGCTGTCCGGAGGCTGCAATTTCTCATCCAGATTGCTGCATAGGTAAAGGGTTGACATCAAGTGGAAACAGCAGCAGCAGTGTTTAAACTCCCTGGATTTTTCTTTTCTTTCTGATGACAGAGATTTTGCTTGGCTTGCAATTAAGTGGAAATCACTTCAGATCCCTCTGGTTAAATTTGCAAAGCTTTACATTTGAAGGGTGATCTAAGATGTCAGTGTTCACTATAGTTGTGTTGTTCTCTCTTCTGCCTCTTGTGGGATATTTTGAAATAATGTTTTTCTTCCTCAGTGTGATCACAGGTTTGGTCAACCACTCCAGGGCCTGGCTGGGCTTTTTTTCATGTATCTTCACTCCACATCAGTTTCTTGCTTCTATTACTCAAACTTCCCTGAGGCCACTCTTGTCTTGCAAATAGTATCAAGTCATTAAATATTTTGAAAACTTCTGAGACATATCTATCGGGGTATGAACATGGAAGTTTTATCAGTATTGATGAATCAAATGATTACAATTAAAAATTTACCCTTTGATCATATTGTAAACTTACCTTTCTAATATGTGCCACTGTGCTTATCTTTTTTATTAAATATAGGGTGAAGACAAGAAGGTGTCTGAAAAGACTCTTCATGCCCCTGTGTCACCTTCATCTGTACCTGACCATATGAAGTGCAACATCCTCAAAGCTCAAGTGGAAGCTGCTTTTAGAGTAGGTGCCCAGGTAATCTGTGTTTAATACTTCACTTTTTTAGTTTTGTCATAGCTTTCACCAATTTTCCAGAATCACATTGTTCCTGAGGAATAACCTTATTTTTTCTCAAGTATCCACACTGACAGTTTTTTCTAGCTGCTCCGCGGTTTCTACAGGTTACTCAAACTGATTGATATGATGAAAGCAGGAAATTTGTCCTAACTGACATGATTAATACAGCTGAGAGAGGCTAAGAAAATAGGAAAGATGGCCTCAGGAAGTCCCCATGTTTTGATTTTGTCACTGTTGCTTTTATTTACTTTGTAGCTGAGAAACAGTTAACCTCTGGAGTTTTCTGAGGCTGCCTACCATTCATGGCAACTGGTTGTGTTCTAGTAATAATATTTATACATCCAGATTCAACCTTTATTTCGGAGGATTAACTTAAGATGTCTAAATGTGAAATGTTAGCTAGTACCTTGTTTTCTTACTTATTTGTGCACTTTCAAAAAATTTTAAGCTTCCATTTTCCCTGCTTTGTTACTGTTAACACTGGATACATCCTGTTTCAAAAACACTAAAAGTCTTTTAATGATGCCATGCAACTGAAAACTGATGCTAAATGGCATGACTGTAAAAAATTAATTCTCCAGTCAGAGGTAAATCTATGTGAAACCTAAAATGTGTGATTCTTTTCAAGGGCAATTTGTGGACAACAGATAATGCTATTGATGCCAAAAATAAAGCTAATTACAATGTTTTGGGGAAAAAAGTAAAGGCAAAAAATTTGTTATAACTCTTCCCCTAAGTTCCTGTGGTATCCTTGAACATACTATTCTCATTGAATACAAATTACGTTGGTGTTTCCATTGCTTTGTTTCTTTTCACTTTAACATACCAGGTCAACTTGCCCTGCAAAGGACTTTGTTAACAATCACCTTTGTGTATTTGTTGTTCCGTGGCAGATCTGTCATCTGAGAGCTAGATTACATCTGGTCTAACTAGACCTTAAGGAAGTATCAAAATTTGGTTATTCTGACTGCCCTAGATTTCAAGAACAGAAACCATAAATCTGGCAGCATGAGGGGGAAGGAGTTGTTTGAGTGTTTTTCTTTTAGTTTTTGCTTAAAGCTGTTCTCTCACCTCTCTGAATTCTGTGTTATATCAACGGTGCAGCATATTTTGTGCCCCATATTTCTTGTTTGATTGCCCTTGGGTTTACCCTCTGTTTCCCCTGTGTGTCTTTTCTACAGGATGTCATGGTATATTTCTCATGTTTGTATTTTCTCCTGAATATGCTTAATGGTCATGTTTGACTGTTAAAGACTGGAAGCAGTGTGTGCTGCTGCATTCAGCATACAACATTATTAAGGCAAGATAGGAAATGTGCTTAATGTATGCATCTCTCAACTGACCTGCTGTGCCTTAATTTTTCACTCTGAGGCTTTCCAAGGAAAACATCCTGGGTTGCTTTTTCTGCCATGACTGTATTCTTTAGCTGATGCTGTGTGGTAAATAAGTTTCGGAGCAAACTGAGCATTCCTCTTTTCCTTCTTACCTGTATTGTTTTGCACAGGGCTTTAGCAGTCAGATTTGATTAAGTAGGTGTCTGAAGCCTTGGCCTCAATGAGAAAAGTCTTATTATTTCAGGGGAAGGAGGGGAAAGAAGCCTGTTGCAGGATAGTATATATTGTGGAAAAATAATGGCATACATTTTGAAATCCCTGAAGCTTTCAGTGCTAACAAAGTATGGCTTAAGAGTTATAGCCAGTAAATTAGGATGTATCTTAATCTTAGAAATCCCCATTCAACTACCTGCTTACCCACAAAATTACCTGTGTAACTAGAGATGAGTTTTTCTGCACTTGAGCTCCCCTCCTGTCAAGTATGAGAGACTACCCTTCTCAGATACATTGCAAAAATAAGCAGGCAGAGACCAGGCAATGTTCAGCTGTTACAGTAAGGAGCTGTGGCTACACAAGTACTGAGAAGAGTAGGGAAAACGTTCACAGTGAAGGAATGAGTAGAAACGCACCATCTATCATCTAGAAAATTGGAGGAGGGAAGGGGGCTACTGGAGAACCCATGAAACCACTGTGTCAGATACCATAAAACCACCCAGTTATCTTCTTTACCCGCCCCTATCCACCCAGACAACTAGCTGAATACTGGTAGCTAAGCCATTTCCCAGTGGCAGTTCAGTCATCTTCTGGGAAAAGTGAGCTGAGATGGAATTACACTGCTCAGAGACACAGAATCCTTTTGAGGGAACAGATAAGGAATAGGTTTCTTCATGAAAGACAACCATTTAACGCCATGTATTCCCTCAGGGCGGTGATCCTGCCCTTCTTTGACCCCATCTGACATATCCTGCTGCTCAGTATATCTGGAGGACTAATGATGTTATCCTCTGACCAATTCTATCTTTTGATGCCAGTTTCATATTAAATCCCTGAGAAGTCTTGCCTTCTGGCCTTATGCTTAACACTCCAATTTCTCATCTCTAGTTTTTTGTATTGTCATATTTCAATTTGCAAGGCAGCCAGGGCAAGAAGTACATCTGTGTTCTCTAAGGCACAGCCTATATTCCTTAAGCTGTAAAGAAAGGCAGTCTGATTTTCCTTATGTACAGCACAGTTATTCCTGTATTTCATGATAACATTAAAAAAAAAAAAAAAAAAGATTCACTCCTCTACTTTGTAAAATGAAGAAGAAAGAACCAGGCTCTGTCTTATGCATATGGTATTTGAAAGGAAATGTTATTTTAAGGGCCTCAGAAATCCATGGTCTAGCTCATCCTTTTTGAAACTCAATGGGGTGTCTTCACTATATGGTTAAATGTAAAAGTATGAGAAAAATATTGGTGCACTGTAGAATCATGTCTACAAACTGTTGCTTGAAGTATTTGTAACAGCTCTCTCTCTAAACAGTAGGAATATTTTCAATACCATATGCTACTAACATCAGGATATGACAAGTTTATGAAGGCACCTCCTGCATGTAGTAGAAGAAGCTGTTTCTTGTAATTCTGAGAATGGAGTAAATGTTTGCAAATGGAAAATATAAACTGGGACAGAAATTTTCTGTAGTTTTCTTTTTTTTTGTGGCAGCTAGACACCAACACAAGAGAGAGCCTTAGAAATTAATGATTCTAGTGCTTATGATTTAAAAAATAAAAACAGGGGAAATGATGCTATACATTTGAAAATATATTCTGGAATATGATCTCTGTGCTGCTTCATTTCAGAATTGTGCTGAAGAGCTGTTTATCACATTCCTAGGGGGCAATACACCTTCCTTAATTATAGCCCTAATTTAGAGTCTGAAAATTTGTAAGGTTACGGTGCTGATCACTTAGCCCTGCTTGTGGTTCAGAGTTATAGAGCAGCAGGAAACAAACACGAGTGAGGTTTTTTTTTTATTTGGTGAAGATGAGAATATTTATGTGCCATTCAGCTAAAAGGAGAATGAAACTGCAGTGTGCGTGGGGATGCTGGAAGCTGAATCTAGGAACTCGCTGTCATGGACACCACAGGTGACAAACGTGAGGAACCCACACGCAGCTGTGGGAACCTGTGGTTTGCACAGGGCATGCCATAGAGCTATCTGTAGGTCTAGAGCAAACAAGTAGTGTTTCACAACACACCTTTCAAACCGTGCCACAGGGATCTGCCACCTTCTAGCTGACAGACTGCGTGTCACAGTTCCCACATAATTAAGCTCCAGGGGAGCCCTAAACGCTGTGAAGCAACTGACATATCTTTTTCTTTTTCTTTTTGCATTTATTCCAGGCTCTTCATTTTAGAGGGAGTGGTATAAAGCAGCAGTAAGGAGCTGCCAGAATACAAAAGACCAGCTCTCCCTGGCATTTAAAACCCTTTGCAGCTTGCATGAGTCAGTGCTGATATGCTGTGATGGAGCAGACACAACTTGTTAGTATCACAAAGAGTCCCTTTTGCCAAACAGTTCATGGCCCAACTGATGGAGGAAAGATACTAGCAGGTTTCAGTTGCTATTTATATCCACTTTGGCTTCAGACAAATCCTAATTATCCTTAAAATTAAGCACAAGCTCCTGAGCAAATGCAAAGCTATCTCAGCAGGGCTTTTTGTTTTGGCAGGCAGTGTGTGCTGTGTTCTAGTAGTCTGTCTTCTACAAGTGGTGTTTGTATTCTCCACCTGTTACCTAGACTTTCCTAAATCCTTAGGCTGATGTACATCTAGCTGGTTTGCAAAGAGGAGGATCCTGTTTCTCACAGATTTATACTGCTGCTGATTTTCGCATCACTCTCATCTTTCCCTAGTCTGCAGACAAGGGAAGGCCAAGCTCATTGTGAAGGTACATTTTTTCAGTGCAGTTTGTGGAAGACAGATAGACGTGACATTACTACTGAGCTGTTCCTCACTGAACATTATGGGGCTGTTTGCTGAGAAAAAAGTAGTAGAAATAGGTGGTTTGGAGATGCAGAGTTCTTCACAAAGACCATGCAAAATCCCATTTGCTTCTCCTTTATCAACCCCACTGAAAACTGTTGGCTGGTGAGGGGCATCTGCTGTACAGTAGGGTTTGGGTTCTCAAGCAGTTGATTCCCCCGCCTCGATTCTTAGTAAACAAAGGGACATTTACGCTGAACAGAGACGTTCAGTCCTCTAACCCCTTTCACACGCTAACTTTCTTGGCAAGCTTATGCACATGTAAATTTTTAGGCCAGGTCGATAGCCATCTCTCTCTTTTTCCTCCCTGTCCTAGAAACAAGTACTGAATATAACGCTGTTTTTCTTCAAGTATTACAAGTATGTGAGTAAGTACAGGTTGCTTATGCTGTCTAGAGTTGCCTTGAGGAAAGGACTGGACTGTGGCAAAGAAAGTATCTCAGAACGCACAGGGTACATATGTCATCCTGCAGCCTGTGCTCTCCATGTAGACACAAGCCATGGCTGCAAATGTAAATGAGACTTGGATCTATGCATTATTTATGGTAGAAAAGGTGCACAAGTGAGGTGATTCACAGTACTAGTCTGTCCTAGCTACATTTTTGATGATTCTTTGTCTTTTTCAGTGTTCTGTCTTCTTTAAGGAAAGACTCAAGTGAAAGGACTTGTCAACCTCAAAGTCCAGGTGGTTTTGCCATGTATTTCTAGAAAAAATCCACTGTTTTTATGTAAGCTGGGTCTTTGAAGCTTTATTCACTTAAGGGGATCTGGATTCAAACCCTAATCAGGTCATGAACGAAAATAGAATAGGTGAGGGGAAGACACTTGAGGATTTATAATCTTATGTGATCTTTCTTATAATAGGACTTAAGCAAATCCTTCTGGATTCCCAGAGGAATTCTTAGCTTTCACTAGATGTTGACTGAAGTACCATGAAAGGATCAGCTTTTCCAATATTTCAACATCTATCTATCATGAATTAATTGCTGTTTGCTTCCTTCTCATTCTTTTCTCCCTCCCTCCACCTGTCCTTATTCACAGCACAGAGCTACTGCACAACTTGACAGTCTTTGCACAGAGATCAGAACTGACATTATGTGAGTATAACAGGTCACAGCTGAGGTGTTCGGGCTGTGGGGGAAGCTTCCACAGCTCCTTATGTACATTATGACTTCCTCGCTAAAGCTGTTGCTGTTAGTCACCCACTTGGATGAGCAATAAATTCACTGGCAAATCTCAGACTAGGTAAAAAAGAAGCAACTATGCTAGGACTCTGGACTGGAACGGCAGTGAGTGCAACATCACGTCAGTTTTAATTGTTCATAACAATGGAATTTAAAAATGGCTCAGCTTCAAATTCCGTGTGTTCAGTTGCTATGAGGAAACAGGTTTGCTCAGCTTTAAAAGTGAGGCTACAGGAAATGAATGCTGTCAGAGGTATAAAAATGCAAGATTTTGATTGTGTGTGATCAATATATGATATGTGGCAGCTTATTAGAAGTGTACCAGCAATGATACCTCAGCATATATACCTCAGTGATAAATCAGGGAAGGAGATGAGGAAACGATGTGGCAGCCTTGGTGGAGGTACAGAAGGGGAGGGAGGATTTGGATAAACAGAATGTGGGAGAAGGGAAATCTTTAATTTATTCCCTGGGATAGTGGAGGCAAATGTGGCTGTGGTATCACAAGACTGACAACACATTGTGGGTATGTCAGCTATGTCTCCTATCTGACATGTCTGTAAGTGCTAGTACATGATGAGACAAGTACTGTTAATTGCATCGTTGTGTAAGAGCCCCGCCACAGCCTATGGTGCCAGGCCTTGTTCAGAAGGACACAAACAGAGTAATCTGATTCCAAGAGACATAACCATGATACTTTTCTACCTGAAAGGATACGTTTGACATATTAAATCACCAATGTGGGTTTACCTTGGCATAGCATTCTTCCTGATGATATGTTGCTTAGCCTGTATTATCTAATGATATCAGCCAACGTCCAGCATGGCTGGCAAATGACAAAAATGCTGATAAAGAGCTGAAAAGTCAAGTATGCTTCAGGCCTCCTTAGCATCATTACAGATTCAGAAAGAGCCAACATAAGAAGTATTTCCAGGCTGCTGCAGTGAGAGTAATTACTTTCTTACCTTTGAAGATCTCCAAACATGTGAAAGCTCTGTTGTTCTCCCCTCCTTTCTGCAACTGAGAACTTTGTGAAATTGCTAAATAAGAGCCATCATATGTTTCATATGAACCTTCCAGACCCTTGTCTTTCTCAGATGAGATCCTGATACTCCCCCTTGGCTGCAGTGGTCTGACTCTTCGTGCAGTTTTTTTTGCTTATGCAAGATATTAATGTTTTGGATCATAGTAGTAGAGATGAGAGCTGCAGCGGTGCCCCTTGTGATAGAGGAGAGACATAGAGGGCACTAGCTCCCCATGGTGCTTGTTTGAGGCATGAAGAACTGAGCCTTTCTTGCCTTGCTGGAGGCCCACCACTTGCACAATGGCTTGCTGGAGGCCCACAAGCCCGCAGTTGCAACCAGAATTAATTGTCTGTGCAGAATCATAGACGGCTGCAGCCAAAGTTCTGTTTTTCCTATTTTTTTCCCACTTGGTACAAGTCTACTGCAACCAATTCCCATTTTGAGGTCCTGTTCCCCATTGTCCTGGGACTAACTCTCCCTTCAGAAGAAAGTTGAAGGAACTGCTGTTCACTAGGCAAATCCAGCCAGCAGGGTTTATGAATTCATACATGGAGTTGCTCCTAGGGGGCAAAAAGTATTTCCACCCACTCTGGAAAGCTCAGCAGACTCTGGTGTAGCATCCCTGGAGCATCCGCCCCCTCTTCAAGGCTCCAAAGGACCTGCCTGCTGGGAAAGCAGCAGGGGTTATGAGTGTTCAGGAGTGCACTAAATGCACCCTGAGAAGTGTCAGGCTGCCCACAGATAGGTTGCTTAGACAGCTGTGAGCGAAGTTAGGTATTACTTACATACTTTTCTCCTCTTTTCATCCTTTGGTGAAAACAGTATTTCTTAGCAATTACCTATGAAGAGAGCTTTTACAATGGCATTGCTGCACAGGTATATTTCTTGTCTCTAATATGATAAAGTAATGCTTTCCCCTTATTTCTAACACCATCCAGAAAGTTAGTGGCATATGAATGTGGAACATTAATAATTTTTCTTTTGCTCTGGCCCTGGTGTGAGAATGGCATTGTGTGGATGCATTTCATGTATCAACCTTTAATTTTGTTTGGTTAGAAGTCTGGTAGCCAGAAGAGACAGCTTGTTTCTCTGTGGGTAATTAGTAAATGAATCTGCTTATGTATAAATGAAGTTTCCATGTCTTTTATGCCCTGAAACCTCTCCCTCTCAGAGCAGCAGCCTCTGTGAAGGGGAGAATCTGCCTTAGTTAAAGAGATCTGAGCATGTCCATGCTTCTGCCTCTGTCTTTCTTACACAGCTCAGTGCTGGGTTTTCAGTGGGTGACAGCCTCTGCCCTGTTCTATAGGAACATTCTCCAGCAGGTACCTCCTGCTAGCCTTGGCTTAACTGCCTTGTTCCACTGATGGAAGGCATTCTGCAATGGAAACCCAAATCCTGTCCCTAGCAGGTGCACTTGTTTTCAAATGAAAGCAGACTATCTGGAAATTATATTGTAAGAGCTGTGTACTAGTATAACCCTTGTTTTACAGTCACATCTTTTCAGTCAAGCTGGGGGAGTCCTGCATGGTTAGTGAATGTGATTTGTACAGTTAAGAAGAAAAATAAAAGAAACATGCTGCCATCTGATGACTTTCTGACCTCCTTCTGGAACAAACAAAGCCAAAAGCCAATAAACCATCAAGTGAAGCAAGGGTGGTACAGTTTCTGATGTCTGAAGCATTTTGCAGAAGTGTTTGCAGGTATAACATTTTCCCATGTCTGTTCATCCACAGATAGGGAGAAGAGGCATAGGGTGAGAAGAATTAGCCCATCCTTATTTATATGTACCTGCCAATGCACACCCAGTGGTACTCTGAGGTTATGCCTCATCACCTGAGGCTGTTCAGGCCTCTCCATTTCCTTCCATGCTCCCTCAATCCTTCCAGTTTACAGTGGGATTACTTGCTCAGTGGTCTGCAGTACTTGCGGGTACAGAAGTCTTTTCTGTTCTCTAAAGCATGAGTAATAATGAAGCAAATTACTACCAAGAGAAATTCCTCATGATGCTGATCATGCTGTTTAGGAATACATGACTTCTTGAGACGCAGGCTTAGCCTTCCAATGCAGAGAAGGCAAAAGAGAGCAGTAATGTAGTCCCAGAGCTGAGAAGAAACCAAGGGCCAGCCATTAGGGACTAATGTACAGTGAAGCCCTCTCAGCAGGCTAATGAGATCTATGGCTTATAGCATTTAAGTAGGTGGAATTTTAATAATTTCATTACTGGTCACAACCCCTGCATTGCATTCTTGATCTCTGAATTCTCTTTTCTATTGTTGTTTTCAAGTGCATCTTAAAGTGCGTATCAATTGATCTGGGGAAAATTGGAATAAAGTAAAATTTGTAGTTTTAAAAAATTGCCAGTTTGACACATAATAATCAGCTAGCTTGACAGACTTAACAATAAAATGTTGTTAAGACATCAGTGTGGAAGAAGAGACTATGTATTAAGTTTCTGACAGCTGCATTCATGTTTACAGCTTTCAGAAACCAAACAGCTTTATAAAAAGCATTATAATTTCTGTAGAACAAAGCAATATTGCTTCCATTGCTCATCTATGCCAGGAACAATTTTCAGTGCTTTCTCTCAAGTCCTTAAAAAAAACGTTTTCTTTCAAGAAAGGAATAGGTTTTGAATAAACAGTATGCTAGACAGAGCTACTTAAAAACCAGTAAAAAAAGTTTTCTAGAGAGAGCTGAATTTCTTAAGGCTATGAATTTATTAAAATGTAGAAATTGCACTCCTGATACGGAAGTTATTTATGATGTGGCACTGAAAACCTTAGCTGCAAAACATATGGTGGCTGAGTTACAATGGAGGTGACGGTGTGATTATGTCCCACATTTAGCTGATTCCTTAATTTCTAGAGCATTTGTCCAGGACTGAGGAACTTCTGGCTGAGGGAGATTAAACTCAAATATGCAAGAACACTATGTTGGAGTGGGGTTTCTCCAGTACCTACTGCAGGCCCTGATCTCCTCTGAGTAAATTAGCTGTAAACTAACTTCCTCAGTGGAAACTAGCCCCCTAGGAGAGGGACAATCCTGCTGATGAGGTTCAGAGGGTTCCCTCTCGGCTGATGGTGGGCTTGGTATCAATATACAAGATGCAACAAGGTAGAGACTTCCTATGAAGAGACTTATCACAAAATACTCTCTAACCAATCACCTCAGGTACTTGCTTGGGTTGGAGTAGGCCCAGGATAGAGTTCTTTTTCTGTCAGGCTCCCAGTGGTTCCAGTTTAATTGCCCCTACAGTTAATTGTGTGTATAAGCTGGAACAGTCTGCTCCCACCATGGCTGATGATCTGGTAAATAATGATCTGGGAAGTGGCAATGAGGAGTTTGTTCTCTCCAGCACAAGGGGGAAACAAACCTAAAACTATCACAACTTGGGCAATTTCCTTGAGCATTGAGTATCCCTACTGATATTTTTATTTTTGTAGTTCATTGCAGAGGTATAAAAGAAACTCGGCTTTGATTTTGTTTCCTTTTCTAATGAGTACCCTGAAATGGAATATAACAATTTGTACTGAATGGAAGGTCTCATGTAAAATTTACAATATTTTTACATGTCTGTAAATTCCTTTGATTTGGATTTGATGGATTTGAATAAATCTGTTTCATCCTTTTTTGAGAGGATTAGACTGACACATTTGATTAAATTTTATCTGGACCTTTGGCCTCAAGTTACTACGGTTCAGACACTGAACACTGAAAAATCACTCTGTTGTAGGACCCTATTAGTTCACTTCTATCCATCTACCAGAATGCAAATGTCATAATTTGAGAAGTCCATGACTGATTTGGAGATACTCTTATGTTTTCACAGCCAGTTTTCTCTGTACAGGGGTGCAGGGTTGTGTTGACACTGGCATTTACACACGGTTTATGGAGAACTGCATCTCAGTTGAAGAGTATATCAACACCTACCCGAACTGGGCATTTTCTGGGTGATAAAGCAGTTTCCATGTAAATTATTCTGCAACACTAGTATTTTCAGCTCTATAGACAAATGGTATGTGAGATACAGGACTCTGTAATTTAGCAGGAGATAAGCAGTGGGTGAAATTTTCTGTGAATTCTACGTACAGTGTGAATATATGTAGGGGATAGTGTATTTCAGTGGCTGAATGAAAAGACTAAATGAAAAGTTGACATCATTATTTTAATTAGGCTGCATGAATATTTATTCCACTTCAGTTGAAAGAACAACTCAACTACAGTATGTTTGCCCTTGTAGATTATTTCTTCTCAAATGTTTAGTGGAGGAACTACAAATGTCAGTGTTCTTTCTCCTCCTGTATCCCTTTGCAGTCTCTTCCTTAACAGTATTGCCCTGCACATTGTACATTGTAGCTCATCACAGTGAATCTCAAGGGTAGCAACTGAAGAAGATTATGCCTTTTAAATCTGGGCAGAATAGGCATTTTGGGTACTGCAGTTTTCTGAGGTGCTTACAGGAATTACTTTTTTAATAAGCTGTTGTATTGTCCTAAGTGTATGGGGATGTTGTACTAAACTTTGGCTCCTTCTTTTAACAGGCTGTGAAAGAAGAGACCTCTTTTGTAAATCCCAGTAAGACCTCCAGCCTGCAGGACCCTAATGTAAGGTCTGTTGCTTCTTGTCCGTAGGGAAAGCATCAAATGAATGCATGATATAGTGAGGCATTTTCCAAACATTATCTCAAACTGTTGCTGCATTTCAATTTGCTCATTAACAAGTTGCTGTGTAAAATTCACCAAGCAACATCCTGAGGAGAAGGTGGTTGCCAGAACAGTGCTTATTTTATGCACATATATCAGATGCAGTTTAAGAATTAATAAAAGTTCAACTTCAAAGATCAGGCTGAATGTATATACCTGAAAAAATTAGAAAAGCTCAAGATAAGAAATCAGTCTAGTGATAATCTTAGAAAAGCTTATATAAAAATAAGTCCGTTTTCATAACTTTTATATCAGAAACGTACTAGATGTCCAAACTAGAATATCCTTGTGTTTGTGGGTTTTTTATTTGTGCAAGGTCTTTTGCAGAAGAAGAGACATTTGGTAAACTACCTTTGGAAAAATGGCTCATTTTTAGGCAGTGGTGACTACTTTTGATTTTACTTTTCATCTGTTGATACTGGATAATAGTCTTTCTTCTTTGGGATGGCCATTTTGGAGAGGCATATTAATTGTAAACATTAGTTGAGTGGCACGGTATGCTGTCTTTCAGCAGGTGATTAGAGAGGAGGTTACAGTAGGTGTATTTGGAAATTGCCTGTCTCTATATGTATGGTAGTACCATCACTTTGGACATCCTTTGTGTCAAAATCTGGGAGTATGATGGAAAAGCTTTAAAGCATTTAAAGATTAAAAAGATTTAAAGCATGTCAACCACACTGGCTGTTAATCATGCTAATTATGCTAGTGTATATGCTTTTTATATATATATATGTTTATGTACATGTAATATACATATGTACTAGGGCACTAGTCATCTCATGATTTTACTTTATAACTTTCTGATGGTGACTCTTGCAACTGAAAGTAGACATTTAAGAAATTTAGACATTATAGAAAACTCCAGTTTAGGGGGGTATTGAGTTATATTTGACAAATTAAATCATCCTGAACTCAAAAAGAAACACTTAAAGGTGTGAAAATTTGTCAACCTTTTTTTTTTTTTCAAATGTGTATCTTTCTTATAAAGTGATAAATCAACACTAGTCTCCAAAAAGCATTTCATTCAGAAATTCCTTTCTGATCAGATTGGACTAGCAGAGTTGCTATGTTTGCTTAGTGAAAGCAGCTACCTAGACATGAACAGTGATGGTTGGTTGTGCTGAGGCAGGAGGAGATATAAGAGGTGATGCTATTGCCTCCCATGGTGCTGACTGGCTTTCATGATTCCCAGCTCCCCATGTCTCTCATCTCGAGTTATCTTGCAGAGCTGTAATTTCCAGCCTGATAGGCCATGATTCTCTCTTTTGTTTGTCCAAGAGTCTGCAAAGTCTGCTTAATATTTAGAATCTTCCACTTTTTTCCTGTGCTGTTGCTCTTCTTAGACCTCTACAAAACTTTCTTAAGAAAATTCTTTTCTTTCTTAAGAAAATTCGTCATGTACCTGGCAAATTGAGAAATTTTTTTGTTTAATAGAAACGGCTTTTGTATACTGTCTCCACCACAACACCCTTTGTTGGGTTGGCTGTCACTTCCAGAAACAGTTCAAGAGAACCTGGTTGTATAGCCCTGTGTGCTTGGGAATGTGGCTTCAGACTTTTTTCCTTAACCACTTCTGCTGAACTTCTGCATAATGTCTGAAATTAGCTCAGTTGGTTAGAGCACGATGCTTATAAAACTGGTGTCATGGGTTTGATCCTGGTATGGGCCATTCACTTAAGAGTTGGACTTGATGACCCTCGTGCATCCCTTCCAACTCAGAATACTCTGTGGTTCTGATATATCTATAGAAAAGCCTTTCTATTTCACATTTTGGAATAGGCTTTTCCTGATTCATCATGATGAACTGTAAATGAGTTGTCTGCTTTGTGAGGTGAAGTACTATTCAGCATGAGGAAAGGATGGCAACCTTGGATGGCAGCAAAGCTAATTTTACTGTTTTCATTTGCACACCTCCAAGCTTATAATATTGTAAAAGTCACTTTGGAGTTCTTGTTATGCAGCAGTCTGGTGTATATTTGTCTAATATTTATTTTTATTGGGTTTATGTCAAGCATTGTTTCCTCTACAGTCAGTTGTGCCAAATGAAATGGTATTCTTTCATTGCTGTGTCCTGGGGGTACAAATATACAAGTAATCAATGCTCAGGGAAGACCAATTTTAAGGGATAGACCAATTTTAACAACCTGCATTCAAAACTCAGAGAAAAATGCAAAATAAATCCATATCCAACCAATTCTTTTTCTTCTTCAAGCAGTTTCCCTTTCTGCAGGCTCCTTTGCAGCCAGCCAGCATGTGACCTATTTGCTGATAACATCCTTCGTAACCTCTATTTTGTGGAATTTGATGGACCTAAATGAGCCTTTGCTCTACTTGGAATTGCAGCTGAGTAGAACCAAGGGTTGGTTCATACTGAGAGACCAATCAGCTGGGAGTTTTTCTCTTCTTTAGTTGAGACAAGTAAAAACATCCTTTCTAAAGAAAGCCTTCCCCAAGGAATATGATTTTTATTTCTGCAAGTAACCATGCAGGCATTTCTGTAGACAACACCTTTGTGAATCTTTGAGGATTGGTTGTGTGCTGAAACCAGTTGAAACCAGTATCTGTCACAGCTTTTAAACAATACTTCAACCTTTTTCATGCAAGGGATTTATAGCAGGAACAATGACTTTGTGTATTCAAATACTGATGACTATACAAAACACTAGCAAAATGCTGTTTTTTTCCAAAGCCAAGACACAGGGAAATTTTTTCAGACTGGCTAGTAAGCAAACATATGCAGTTTTGAGCACTAACTGAAGCATGAATTGTTCATACAAATAGGGAACTAGAAGATAAGGGAGGAGAACAGTAGTGCTTGTTTGATTAAAAAACGGTGCTCTCTTTGCTACCATTTTATCTACTCGTCCATTACCACTCTGAATATTACTGCTAATGAATTAACTGCTTGGATATGGCCTGTAATCTCCCTGAGCAATTATTTTAGCATCTGCCATGGCAGACTCAATTTGGCTAACAATTGGTATAACTCCTTGTAGAATTAGTTCTGGTTCAACTAGTAATTACTCATATATATGTGTGGTATAGCCACTTTGGCTACAAGCAGGTCTCCAGTCAGTTTGTTGGGCATAGCCTCGGGGATAATGTTGTGCTTATGCAAAGTTGTCATGTATCTGTCAGTTTATCCACATATTTTCTGTGTCTGCTGGCAAACTGTGAATACTTCTTTATCTAAGTAAATTTAAATATGGGAGGCAAAAAATCACAGCTGAAGCTGAAATAGCACTATTTTGTCAGTTTTTAGGGGGGGGGAACCTTGTGGAATTTGCTCTGTCATTTGGTGCACAGGCTGGAAGTGCAAGGTTGTCTCCTGTTCTTCCTGTTAATAGCTAACCTGTACAAAGCAGATTAAACTGATGTGAGATCACGGCAGACTACAGTTCTCTCTCCGTCCCTGCTTTTGGAAAGCATTGCTTCATGTTTCTATAAGTTTCCCTCCTCTGGATAGGATTTTTTTTTTTTTACTCTCAGACAGTTTCAAGCAGTGGTTCCCACATATAGCAAGGAAAAAACTGGTGACTTAGTAACCCAATATGTGCTGCAATGTCCTATCTTACATTCTCTTTAATCCTCTATTAAGACTGATAGAATGCACTATAAATTGGGACGTAGTTGTACCTTCCCCTTGCTGACCCTGCTGCTTTGCTGATAACCCTTAACAAAGCAGCAGATCTGGACAGTGGCTATAGGAAAGTTGTACGGTTACCTCAGCTGGATCCTTCCAGGCTGCACGTGACAGAGCTCTCAGCTGAACAAAGTAAAATGAGAGCAGCTGACAGGAGGGGAATTTCTTTTGTGGGTTAATCAGCAGAGCCACGAGTTATCTTGATAAGACACAGGAATCCTACCAAGAAGAGTTAGACATTTCTTTATCACAAGACTGAGAGCACACAGTTTCTTCAACAACAAAGTAATATGTGCAGAGAAGTAGAGCCCAGCTATGTAGCTGTATTTTGGACAAGGAAGAACAGAACATTGGTTTACAAGAGAAGAAATACCTGAAAAAAAAATGTGTTATTTATGTATTTGCATTATTTTGCTTTTTATGTTGAATCAAAAAGAGATATGTTTAGTTTGCAGTTACCACTTTGCATAGTGAGGCATACTTTGTTAAGGCATGTAGTAAAAATGTGTTTATGTGAACTTTGGTTTAGTTTGGAATTTTTAATGCGAGTCATTTTGCAACGATTTTTAATGGTACTTCTTTTGCGATGTAGGGCCCAAGTGATCATGTCAGTCCTTCTAAAGACCAACAAAAGGAATTCATCTTACACTAGAACTAGAAAAGCCTTTCTTCTAACAGAACAGTTTCTTCTTTGGTGTTGTAAGAGAAGAACCTGTCATGATGACAAATGAGCCAGAAGGGATTATGAGGAGGTATTTTCCTGTTTGTTAGAGAATTCTTTATATCCAGGTATCTGATGCAATGTCCAGATGGAAGTGTCAAGAGAGAAGTGTTCAGGGAGAATTTACTGATTAGATATTTAATTTAATTCAGGTTTGAGAATGTTCCTAAGTATAGTTTTGGTAAGTCTCTCATCCTCTGCTTCCACCAACTAGGATTTTTTTTTATTTGATTCTTTTAGCCTTGAGAGATCAGGGTTTCAGCTGTCTGCCAGAAACATTTGTATACTGAAGGAAGTATAAAATATTATACAAAATATAAAAATGAAAACTGTAGTCAGTCAGTTTCTTATCATCGCTGGTCACACTTTCTTCTTGATCCAGGGCCTGGCCCATCTACCGATTTTGCATGCAGAGGTTTCTCTCCTGCAGGATATCAAGTGAATGTGAATCTCATTTTAATCTTTTTATAGACCTCTCCCATTTCTCAGTAAAAGGGTGTGTTGCTAGAAAGATAACCTCTTGAACTTTCTTTCCAGAAGTTTACCACCTAATTACCAGCCTTCTTCATTTATTAAATATAATGAATATATGGCTAACCACAGAACCCCATCAAGAGAATTCCTTTCCTTCTTCAAAACTTTTCCCAGACAGAAGCATCATCTATACAATTTCCCCATTGCCTGTACATGAACTTCTCCTGAAAACTCTTTGCAGTATGTTTTCTTTCTGGCTATGACCACCTGGGTGAGCCTACGGTGTGCATATGTGTGTGAGTGTGCACAAGCGCGTATAACGTATGTGCATGTGCACACAGCTTCACACATACAGAGCTGGACTGTATTTAAGATAAAGGTCTACACTTTCCTTATTTTGTTCTCTTCTTCAAACGTGTCTGAATGTAAGCTTGGGTATGCCTCTGCTGTACTGGCTTTAGGAATGGCAGAGAGTGAAGAATTATACCAAAATAGTCTGGATGTTAGGAATTGCTGCTACTTTGGACCAGGCAAAATACTGGCTGTCCTTTGGCATAGCCTGTTTGCCAAACCAAACTTTAGTCTTGGCATGAGTTAAACAGTGGAAATGTTGGTAAAAATGCCAAAATTAAGCAAGTTTGATAAGGAACTGAAGTAAAATTTGTAAGATGGGAGTTATCTGGCAACAGGATTTGCTGATAAGGTACTCTTTTCTTCATGTTCACTTGGAGCTCAGGAAAGATTAGATATGATACATCTGGTACATGTAAACACTTAACATGTCTGGTACATGTGAACACTAATACCTTCTTCATCCACTACATGTTAGTCTTCATTTTATGAATAGTATTTACTGGTACACACACAAAACTATCCAGATGTTAAACCAGATATACTCTTTCCATGTTTTGGAAAATTGAAATAGTAATTGATATTATTTCTGAGAAATTTTAGTTATTTATTGTAGAATTATAGAGCTGTTCATTGGAAGGGATATCTTGGGGTCATTTAGTCCAACCTCCTGCTCAAAGCAGGACTGTCACCAATACTAGATCAGGTCAGCCATGGCTTTGTCTAGCTGAATTTTGAAAACCTCCAAGGATGGAGATTATGCAGCCTCTTACTTGAAACTGTGATCAAATGTATAAACACAAATTCAGTTGTCACTCAGGAGCTCTCTTCAGCTCAAGCCCTCAAGTTGGCTGGTCAGTTATTACTGTTCTTGTTGCTGTTGCCACTTGCTGTCATGCACCATGTGGTACATTTGTGCACTGCAATATTTATTTCCCTTAAAATATGCTTTTGGATTATCACCAGCTTTGGCAGGCTTTATATCCCACATGGTTCAGGATTTGTCTGTGTATTTTTTTCTGTTTAGACCAACTGCTGCATCACCCTTTGTTGATCCTTGTTATCCAAATTATCTCATCTTTCATAGGATTGCAAATAGCAATATTCTCCTTATGTGGGAGTAGGTATAAGCGCCAGCTGGTGCTTTGTGCATTCATTTATTCTAATTTTCTTTGTAAATCTTCCCATCCAAAACCAAATTATGCCATTACATTAAGACTAATTACATTAGGAGCTGCTCAACATGTAATGTAAAATTAAATGTTATCTCATAGAGCTCGATATGCTGCACACCAGAAAAGAAGGGTGGAAAGCATTAAATTATATCAAGTTTTGCAGAGTGCAGATGAATCAGGAGAAGTAAAGTCAGGCACTTTTCTGAATGCCCAATGCAGAGTAAGCTTAGCTCATACAAATTGTCAGAATGTGGTGACCCTGCTGTGGCTTGTGCATCCCAAGTGCACTAGGCTTTGAGTTTGGCTGCCTTTCAAATTATGTGAATATGTCCAACACCTTTTCTGACCAAAGTGATACTTCTAAAATAGGACTTTCATGTATCGTCAAGGAAGGAGTGCATCTCAAAGTAATATCTGCATTCTTGTGCTTTTCCCTTTCCCTTCTCACCTGCACAAACTATATTAACATTTTAATTGTCATTCTTTGGTATCTGAGCTAATGTCCTGCTGACATACCTGGTGCAGAGTGAATCTGAATTATTTCTTTCAGAGAACTTTGCCTCTCTGCAGGTGCTCTTGGGATGTGACCATATAAGCAAGGTACAAAGTGTACCGATGTTTGCCAAATCTGTACCCATTTTGGATCTGAAACTAGGACCTCAGTATCTGCTTTTATACATATACTTCCAGTGAATGTCTGGGTAGCTTTCATGCTCCCTGGCATGTCACCTGGATGATTATGGACAGCTTGTTTTCTCAAGTCAAAGACTTCAGCTCCCTAGAAAAATAGCTGTACACAAAATAACTTTTAGGCAGTTCAGAATTGAAGCTGATCAAAATTTATTATGTGCTTAGTCTTACCTAGCATGAACTTCAGTGAATGCAAGCAGGCTGTGTTTCCTTGACTTAGAATGGACTTAACTCTGTGAGGCAAAGTCTGAAACATTACATTTAAATATCTCATTCTAAATGTACTGTAAAATTCTAGAAAAATTAAAAACATTTTCTGTGTTGACTTCTTCCTAACAAATTTTAATTGTTTTTAAAAAACTACTTTATAATTCAATCTTTATCCTAATAAATAAATAAATTTTAAAAAAAAGTCATTCTCCAACTGAAAAAATTCAACCAATGTTTCTGAAAAAAAAAACAACAAATAGCTAAATAAACATTACCCTCATCTCAATCCATGGACAGGTTAATGGATCTGCTGCTCTAGCTTTTTACAGGAACCTCACCCAGTAATTTCTGCATCAAAGTCATAACTTCAAGCTGAACTCTTGAATAGCCTTTGCATGCCAGTCTGCATTAAAGGTTGCAGATAGGATACCTAGGTATGTTCTTTCACTACATTATGAGTATTAAAGACCTCTTTGACCTGTTACCTGAAGCCAAATGCTGATGAACTGTTTGTAATTGTAGTCCTAATCTCCGAACTACAGAGAAAGAAGTAGTACTGAGACCTTTCAGATGAGGTTAAGCTGATGAAATACCCCACTGAGGTGCATTTCTTTGGCTCTGTCCTTTGTCCCTTAAACTGCACCTAGGCTCTTACACAGCATTTATAATGGCTGTCCTGGTAGCTGTGAGGAGAAGTAGGATTTGTAGCTCGAGTTTGACCTTAGATACTAGGTGTTGACCTCCAACATTACCCTGAGCCAGGGGAGAACAACAGATTCTGTGTCACCATTATCTTTGTGTTGGACCACAGGAGCATAACAGTTTTCTCTAGACTGCACATACATTTTCATTATAAGGACAAAGGAGGGAAGGGAATTTTTTCCTTTATGAGAAACAGAGCTCAAGTGGTATTTGGGTTAGGAAAGTCTGCAAGCTGCTTTTGGATTAGGCTGCTCCTCTGTAGCAAGGGACTTTGTTACACATCTGCAATCTACAGAGAAAGGGTGAGGGAGGTAAAAGAAGAAAAAAACCTTTATTTGGGAAGTTTGATGCTGGCAATAGCTTTCAAATGTCCAAGTAATGTTTTGGAGAGCTAACCTGTCTTCTGAGAAAAGCTACCTTATCGAAGTGAAAAAGAACATATTATTGTTTTTTAACCCAAGATGACCTTTGGAAAAGAAATGTTTTGAAACCCTTAAAACACAGACTTAGGAAAGATGTGTGTGTTTGTGTATGTTTCCTTAGCTTGTTAGGCTTGGTCTTCAATATACAAGAGAATGTATCCACCAAATATTTTTCTTCTTCTTTCTTTTTTTCCTTGCTCATCCTTCCCAAGTTTTCACCACCATATTCCCACTCAAAGGGAGCTCTGAAGCCAAAATCAGCCTATGGGGCTTTTTCTTTTTTTTTTTTTCCCCCCGTGAGTCAGCACCTGAAAGCAGGTCAACCTTCATACAGATGGCTGTATTCTTGTAAATCATGGGACTTTTAGCCTCTACCTCTTGGCATTAGTCTGAGAAGATGGAGGGAGACAGACTGTTCCAGATGACAAAATAGGCCCAAACAGACAGAAAGAGGGGAAAACCTGTTGAAGACAAATGCAAAAACTGTGCTCCCCCAGCAGACTTCGGTGATTTTAAAATATTGAACTGGATCCTCCAGGGAAAGGGAAGTTATTTAATCCCATTCAGTTTATTAGGTGGGCAGTCATTTGCTCCCCCATGGCCCATTTGCCATGTTTCAGGCAAGTACGGAGGTCTGCCCAGAGATACCTAAGCAGGAGACAAGGAAGGTATGTCAGTCTGTAGAAGCCACGGTACACAAAGGGGTGGTGTAGTCCCAGCCTTGCAAACTGGTCTCCCCACTACACCTGAGCCAAGGTGGGGTGGGACTCCCTGAGTCCCTCAGCATGAGCATGAGAATCGTGTCCCTGAGGAAGATTCAAGCTAGATCAGTGGACATCTGTGGTCACTTGAAATGTTCCACAGTGTATGTTTTTTATGATCAGTTTGGTTTCAGCAGCCCTGTTCGCTGCTACAAATTCCTTGGGTTTGGTAGGGTGAAGGGGTGGGGGGGAATCTCTCTCTAGGGCATGTTTGTGTTGCTGTGCAGGCATGTGAAACAGGCTGAAGCTGGTTCAGTAGAGTATGCTGGCTGCTGCTCAGGAGTGTGCTGTGGCTCTCAGTGCACAGGCAGTTTCTGATGACCTGCCACTGCATGCTGACATTTGTGATTGTTATTGTCATTCTCACCAGGAAGTGACAGATTTTTATGTAAGGTGCCAGGTCATTAAGTAACTCTGCCTTGGTTCAGTACCCTCATTTGTATGCTGTAGTGGTTGGATACTGTTACAGGGAAAAGGTTTCTTATGAATTAATGACATTGAAAAAGAGCCTTATAAAGGAACTGTAATACACTGTATATTTTCTCTTTCTTTTCAAGTCTGAGTCCTGCTGATCCTTTAACACTTTGAGTTTTTCTCAAGCTATAGTTTATATAGGACTATAGTAGTTTACATAGCTGTATAGTTTACATAGAACTTGTAAACTTGTAAACTTGTAGTTTACATAAACTTGAAACGGTGATATCTGCACATAATTACTCTATTTAAATAGTCAAAATAATTACAGGGCTTGTCTTCGAGAATCATATCTTTCCATATAAGAATTTTGGCTGTAGAAATCAAAAGGTCGTAACATAAGTTATTCTGCTTCTTTTTTGGGAACATCAATGAGATTTTTTAAGAGTTTGTGTGAAATTAAAAGCCTGCCATTTTTAAAACGTATCAGGCTCTGGGTTGATCAAGCTGGGCACTTCTTGTATTTGGTTGCTGATGTGAGAGTAGCAACAGTTTTGAGCAAAATCAGACCGAGGAAGAGTGTGGAGATAAAACAGGAGCTGTCGTGGAATTTTTAGTCTAATATGGAAAAAGCTAACCTAAGCAAGGTTTTAATGAGGGCAAAAATCCAGCTCTGCAATTGGTAGGACTAGTCTAACAATTCATCTTGTGCTAATGGCCTCTTTGGGTAGAGGCATTGTCACTGATCCTTTTCTTTCAGGGGTAACCTCAATTTACACCCTAGCTAACCTGCAGCTTCTCAGAATGTGCAAGTAAATGGTGCTTGTTTGATAATAAATGTCAGGAGAAAGACAGTCACTGCATCCAGCCTCTAACAAAAATTATAGCTAAATGTTCTAATAAAAGGAAAGAAGTTTTTGCATTTAAAATTGTGTTGGTTTTGCAAAATAAGTGAGTGGAATACTGACAAGATACAAATCATAAGTAAAGTTTATCTGAGCAATTCCCATGGCTGGAATAGGAGTAGGTGTGTCTAATATTTACTTGCCTATTTTTTCCCCTCTTGAAAATTTGCAACATTCAAAGGAAAATAATAATTTTTTCAGCTTTTTGTTGGATTAGAGAGTACAAACTGTTTGTATCTCAAACACTTTTATTCACAATTGAGTGACATTTTTCATGTTAAACTTTTTTTCAGCATTAATTCAGACTTGGAGCTTTAAAACTTTTCATGTGTACAAAGGAGTATAGCATTTGTAGTACACTTATGATGTATTTAATCCTAACCTGTTGCTCCAAATAAAAGCAATATTTAAGATGTTTCATGTGTCTTCATATCCATCAAACTCATGGTTGAAATGGTTTCCTCCCAAGGTCATGAAGATCTTGTGTTTAGTATTTATGATATTTTATTCAAGTCATAGTTAACACTATGATAAATGGTTAAAGAGAAGATCCTTTCATGTGGACGTCCTCATTGCAGTTTCTGTCCTTTGCTGGAGCGCTGCAGATGTATTTCATGTTCATAAGCATCTGAAACATGTCTGAGTTTTCCTTTTTTTTCCTACCAAGAAAGAAAAAGGTTTGATCTTTTTTCTTGGATCAAATCGGTTAGTTCATTTCCCTTGAGCTGCTCTTTCAAATACGGAAGGGTAACGTTTAATTTCAGGTAAAAACTATTTTAAGCAGAACAGATTTTGCAATTCATAAAATAGTTTTTGTTAAACATATGTTTTGTAAAAATATTTCTGGCATGACGGAACTGCTGGTCTGTTACTAAAATGTGGTATTTTGGAAACAGTGACATTTCCACATGGTCTCTTACATAGGCTCTGTATTTGTAATCAGTTACTACTTTTATAAATGGTATGCCTGGCACAGGAGGGTGAGTTCACACATCCTTTTCTGTTCATGCACATTGACCTGTGAACTATAAATGGAACAAAAAGATGAACTTCAATGGGCTCTTGCCACTTTGCAAGATAAATAAGTGTTGATGAGTTAGAACTTTGTTGATACGCCTGAAGTAGTTTAAATAAAGACTGTATGTCATATTTTTTTCTTGCTATTTTTAGAAGTCCAGCTCCAGTGAGACCTGAAACTACACCATCAACTGGCCCTACAGAAAAGCAGGAGGTTAAAGCTCCTCGTGTGAGGAAGTTAACGAGGCAGTACAGTTTGTAAGTAACTATCTTTGTGGTTTTGCCTACTACAGCTGAAAATGAAAGGGGATGCTAATTATTGCTCTTGCTATGGCTTCTGAAAGGCATGAGTGCAATTACATGATAATGATCTTATACTGATACCATTCCTTTCATCATAGAGAATCTTCAAGCTTTTAATACAAACCGGCTTTGCCTTCCCTATGCAGTTGCTAACCCTTTGAATTGCAGGCCATTCACCTTTTCCTGAGCTTATGGGCTAGGAATTAAAAACCTCTTTACTACATGAAATGTCAAAGACCTGGTGTGAGCTGGAGCAAGCTGCTCTGTCGGCTTCATTACAACCCCTTTTGCAAAATAAGGAAAACAATCCTTAGTAGTTGAGTGAATAAGCTGTGCTGTCAGCCGTTCCCTCTCAGAAAGTTCACCCTCTCTCTCTGTGATTTGTCACTTGCAGAAATTGCTGAACCTGCTACATCTACAGCCAGCAAAGCAAAGTCTCTTAGTCCTGGCAAGAGTGATCTGTACCTATAGGACTTTGACTTCCTGTTTAGACATAGTTCATCCAATTTGAGAGTCTCTAGACGATGCGAGGTACTGAACAGAAGTGGAAATCAGTTTGTTGATTTGTCCTTCTATGAAAAGACAGAAAAGGCCACCAGAAATTAGGGGGAAATGGGGATAGTGTCAGCATAAACTTATTAATTCAAGAATACCAATGCCATAATGAAGACAAAATACGTATGCTTTCTACATGGAAGGGCAACTGTTAGTCCCTCCAGCAATTTAACTTTCTACTGCCAGTAGATATATAGCAACATTAGCAAAAGTTCTCCTTCTGTCCAGAAAGATTCTAAACAATATTAACATGTAGTTATTTTCTGTCTCACTGCTAAGAACACTGGCTTTTAAACAATCTGCATCGCCAAAACTTAAAATTTATTTAGGAGAAGAAACAGAAGAATGAATCTAATTGAAACTAGGGGGGTAATGAGCTATTAGCCGAATTGGTGTTTGTCCAGGAGACTGAGATGTAGGAATGCACAAAGAATATTTGAGGAGTTTCTGAGGAACAAGTTTTGAACATGTCTTGCTCCCATGCAGATCAGTTGTCTGGTGTTAGACATGAGGAACAGGGCATTTTTTTTCTTTTTGTGTTTGCAGTACAAATAGGGGAAATGCAAAGAAATAGCAAAGGAGCATTGTGAAAGTAGTACAGTGAAGGCCAGTTCTCAGTTTTACAGTAGTGTGCTAATAGCTTGGTGACTGACGAGTTGACCGTAACCCTTAATTTTCCACTTCCTTTTATACACCAGAGCAACTTTACCCAGCAAGGATGGGGAGTGTGCCAGTGTATTCCTGCTGAGAGTGGGGAGCAAGGACTGAGAAAATGTCAGCTACATGTTTCTGAAAGAGAGATTAACTAGGTCAACAGCCCAGCTCTGAGCTTCTTACATTAATAAAATTTCTATTCAACAGGTCCAAAAGATTTTGTATTTTCTTTCTGTTGTAAAGCCTGTGTACTGTGCAAGCCCTGGTGCTGAATTCTATCCTTATCCAGAAGAAATAAAAAATGAAGCTTGGAAAAGATAACATTAATCATCAAAACTTTATATCATAATAAAAAACGTTGCTAAATAACCCACCATAAGGTTGTGTAACCTGTATGTCATGTAGTTTTGAAGTCCAGGCATGCTGCCTTCAAGTAGCACTAAATCAAATACAGTTTTGTTCTGGAATGGTTTGTCAAGCTGGTATAGCAGGCTCCTGTGCACTGTGACTACCTAATTGGTAGTTAAAATTGGTGCTGTTTTATGAGCAGAAGTAATTTTTCTCATTATTTTTTGCCATGCATTAAACTGTCAAGATGCAGTCTTTCCTCTTCACACATCATCCCGAGTAATAAGGCTCCTGTAGACCTAATTATGACTCTGTTTACCTCAATGCAATTGCAATTAACAATTGGAAGCATCCTGACTCAGGGCTGACTGATCCCAGTGATTTTTAGTCAATGGGGCTCTGCAAAAGCAAATGAGGCTGTAACATTCTTTACTGGCTTTCATTTGGTAGTGACAGTAGGTGACATGGAAAGAGTTCAGCTTGATGGCCTGAAGCCCAGGGGAAGCGTGCAACCTCATCTTAAATAAAATGTTTTCTCTGTAAATGGAATAAATGTGACAGGAAAAAGAAATCCTCACAAGAATGTTTCTGAAGAGATCCTTTTTGGAGTCAGTCAAAGTCCTTTAAAAACAGTTTGAAAACAGTAGTACAGACTAGCTGCATAAAAGCTATGTTGTCTGAAGCCAATGAAGCAGTCTGTCCCACGGATGAATCTCACCAGATCTTTCTTATCAATGCTGCCAGCCTCCATAGAAGAGAATAAACACTGAAGTGGAGTAATATCTAATCAGTTCATTTATCTGTATATACATAATCCATAGAAACGCTATTTGCACATAATAACCATAAGATTTCCATTTACAGATGAGAGGTACCTAGCCAATCCATTTCTGAGGAATCTTTAAAGCTTAAAAAAGAATCTAATTTGCTTGAAAAGGTAGCTGCATTACAGATGGAAGAGTAAATGGAACTTTGCTTCAAAGCATTACAGCAGACATAGAGGTTACCAGTGCCTCTTCTGACATGAGCACAGTCAGAGTCCAGTGACATTTTCTAATGAGAAGATCTGTCTGCTTTTATCAACTGCAGTGATGAAGATGACCTTCCTCCAGCACTGGCAGCAGCAGCAGCAGCATCAACACCTGTATCTTCAGCATCTCCTGTGTCACAGAAAACATGTACGCCACAGACATCAGAAGGACAAACACAGGTTTCGCCTGGTGGCAAGGTAATATGCAAAGAGGTGACCTTATGTCAGCTGGGAGAACGTTCAGGAAAGGTAGGAAGAAGCTGTGGTCACAGGTTTTTCTTAGATGGAGTAATTCTACATTTAGGAGCAGCTTTAAATGCAGAGTTGTAGTAATATGTTTATCTTGTTGTGTAAGGAAATATTTAGATCCTGCTCCAAGACCCAACTAAAATCAGTTTTGCATCAAAATTAGCAGGCAGTGGATCAAGATTAATTACTTTGATTTCAAAATTGCATAATTTTGTTATCTATCTTTCCTGAGTAGCTGTACCTAAAAAACATGATGTGAAATTTGTAATGCATTTGGCAATCTGTACTTTAAGGAATTTAAAAAAATAAAACAACAACAAAAAAACAACCAACAAAATTACAGAAGTGATTTTTTTGTTTGTTTTCCAATGCTGGGTTTCTTTTTTGCCTTTAGAGTTCCACAGATGCTGGAAGTACCTTTGCTTTGGAGCCAGGTGACCTCCTGATGGATTTCACAGAGGCCACACCAATGGTAAATAGTTTTGGTTTGCAAACAGGAAACTGTAAAAGTTTTCAGTGATTTGTCTGCAGCTAAAATGAATGGGATACTATGCAGAATGTTAGATAGTACACAGGAATAAAATAAGTTTCCTTTATATTCAGTGATCCTGAGCCTCTGTCAAACTCAGCTCAGCATCTCTGAAAATCAGTCTACATCAGGAAGTGTTATGGCTGATTTTCTGAATTTGTTTCTTTATTGTTGGATAACTTCTTATTTCTTTCTCTTACCTGGTTATCTTTGCACCATGCTGCACTAGTTTCACAACCTGCTTTGTCCTTTTAATGCAGATTTGTCATGTGATCATAGGTATGCTTTTGGAAGTTGTCTGAAAAGTAATTTCTTCTCCCACGTTTTGTTTAGACCTTACCCAAGAGCCAATCCAAAGACGTGTACCTGCACTTTCATGTTTCATTAGCAGAGTGCTCTTGTCTCACTTCAGACAAAATAGTCTATAACATGTTGATTATTAACTCCTTCTTTTAGAGGTACAAGATTTGTGTTTTTGCTTAAAAGCCAGGGAGAGATATTGGTCCCACTGAAGTAAAAACACCTCTTGACTTCAATGATCTCACACTTTCACCTCAGATTCTCAGAAGATTAGTTGAATAATCATGATGTGATCCTTAACTTCCTCCAAGTCATCCTGTATTGCAAATATCTAGTGCTGTCCAAAGCTATTTTTGCTGTCTTCTAGAAACCACAATTAAAGCATATAAAAAGCATGACAAGGACAACATTACATATTTGGCATAAATATTTTTATATTAAGGTACTTCTATCGTGGGCATTGCTTTCACTACATGGTTAGGTCCTAGTTTACAGTATTGGAAACGTGAATGGGGTTGTGCCTTTTGCTTCAGAGACAGTATTGTACTGGTCTGTAAATAACTGCTTGTGTCCGGTTACTGATGGATGAGAGCTGTGGCTTCCCCTGCAGGTTTGACATAGTGACAGCTTAGTCCTCCTAGGCCTCTGCCTGCTTGCAAAAGGGGATGTGAACATTCATCTGTGTCTTACTGGCTTCAGAACCATGTTGAGGTGATACTGGGTGTATTCTGCCTAGAGACTTGCTACTGTGGATCGGAAGACAGGTTTGATGCAGGGGACTGGACAGGATCTAGGGAGCAGCTGACACTGTCAATGGTAAACTGCAGTTTGGGAATGGACACCACCTTAGAATAGAGACACCTGCAGAACTGTTCTCTCTTACACAATTTTGAGCCTGTGGAATTGTTCTTTCACAAAGTCCTTATGGGCTTTTGATGATCCCTCTGTAACATCAGTGGGTTCAAAAAGGATGTTCTTCATCTTCCACCACGGAAGTAGGTGCCATTGGCACCCACACTGTTCTGGCTCACCCACTTCTTATCTTTGCCCTTCAGCTGGTTAGTCAGCTGAATGATCCTTGTACCCCAAGACTTTTATACTACAGATCTTGAATCTCTGAATTGCAGCAAACTGAAATTTAAGGGGCCCTTTGCCCCCTAGCACCTAGGAGTGGGAAAACTGTTCCAGCTCTAGCAACTACAGTGAGAGCACAGTGCTTACTTCTCCTACATCCACCATAGAGGAAGGACCTGCTTTTGCACCTGAAAATACAATCACAGACTGAGGACCATATTCAGAAATGAAAGGATTTACCTGGAAACTCCTTGAAGTGCTGACTGATGAAAATGTCCCATTCAAGAAAGTGGCAGAAAGAGATGTATTTAAGCTGAACACCACAACACCTCCCCATGGCCCCCACTCCCCTGGCTACATTTCTGTGAAAAGGGAACATAAAAAAAGAGCAAAGTATAGAGAGAAAGAAGTGCAACATTCTGCAATCTTGGTTTGGGTTGAAAAGACTCAGGCAGACTGAAACCAAAAGTACCTGAAAGTAGGTTGTAGCGAGGTAGATATTTGTCTCTTCCCAAGTAAGAAGCGACAGGATGAGAATAAACAACCTCAAATTGCTCCAGGCAAGGTTTATATTGCATATTAGTAACAATTTATTCACCAAAAGGGTTAGCAAGCATTGGTACAAGCTGCCCAGGAAAGTGATCGAGTTGACAGCCCTGGAGGTATTTAGAAGACTTGTAGATGTGGCACTGAGGGACGTATTTTAAGGGGGGACTTGGCAGTGCTGGGTTAGTGGTTGGACTTGATGATCTGAAGGGCCTTTCCCAATGTAAGTGATTCCATGATTCTGTCTAGGTTGGATTGTCCTTCTCCATGTTAGTAACATGTTTGTGGCTAAACTGTAGTTATCCTTTGGACTTTACAAATAGATTTCTTATTCTAAAAAAACGTACCATATATTATTGTATTAATCAGAATTTTAAAAAATTAGTCATGGAGAGTTTAGTAACTGACCTGATCTAGATAACATTTCCATTTAAGAGAAATCAACATTACACTCCTTTTCCTTTTCCAGATGAGGATGCAGGTTTTTTACCCTAAATATTTTACCCAGTCATGCTTTCCCTTCCCCAGCCCACCTTCCACTGACATAATTTATCATGCTGTATGTTCATAAGATAACCTTCCACTGACTTTCTTGGTTTTATTATTTCGAAGAGCAGGTACTGCCCAGCATCAATCAACCCTTTTTGTTTTGTTTAACATCTATAAAGGTCAGCTCGTTCTCCACAGAGCAGTTATTGTTTACAGACCTTTCTCTGCAGTTTCACTGGCTACCGACTGCTCTCAATTGAGGTTTGAATGAAAAGTTTACTTTTCAGGGGGAGAGGCTCCAAACAAAAGCAAACTAAGGGGAAATGCCAGCCTGATTAATTAATAATTCTGTTGTGATAGCATGTGCAGTCTGTCATTTGAGGGTCGAGATCATGTACAGCTTAGCATCGTGTTATTGTTAAGCCTCTGGTAGTGTGCTGGTTTTGCATGCTGTGACCTGGCCTTGTGAAGTTGTTTGGTAATTGCACCCATTTGTTTCACATTCAGTGACAGGCACAGTATCTAAAGGGGTCATTCTTACTGCCTTCTTTTGGGTATTTGCCTGAGGTGATAGAGATGGAAGTTCAGGTTCCTATGCCATCTGGGGGTTTCTTGCAGAGAAAGACTAAGACACCCAAATTGGTCACCTAAAATTAGCTTTTTTACTTTATTTTGGTCATGATATTTGCTACCAATTTGAAGGAGTTTCAGATATCCTTCCTTCTTTTCTGTAGCATTACTCGTAGAGAGAGATTAATAGTCACTGACTCAGATGCATGATCTTTGTTGTTCAGTGTCTAACCATTGATGCTTCTTGATGGCCTTGGGTTTTATCCATGTTTTGCTGCTGTTGCCAGCGAAACAGTGGAAGCTTCCAAATACAGTGGCAGCTCTAATACATGCTGAGAGTTACACTTAGAAGTGGAGCTCACAAAACCATATTAACTTATAAAAATGTAAGGATTACTGAACTGATTAGATTAATAGAAATCATCCAGACTGCCATGCAGGGATGAGAGCTGTCAAATATATCTACTCGGTCAGCCCAGAGGAGCTGCAGTGATATATACAAGAACCTGGGGAGCTCTAATTGTCACTTAGTCATCAATACTTAGACTGCCAGTAAGAGTGGGGCAATTATGAGGCAGACTGATTTCAGGAAATCACTTTGCAGGAGAAATAATGTACATTTATGAATGCAGATTACCTAGAGGGAAAGGTATCCTTTTGTGCTCTGCAATCCACAACCATGTGGTTTATGCACACTTCTGTTCATTTTTCAAGCAAATCCTACAATTAATTGACTACAACAATTAAAGACTTGTCCTTAAAATCATTATAACATGGGCTGAAGAAAATCCCTATCTTTTCATACCACTCTATTGTAACTTTTAGCACCATATGCTTTTAGCTGGTATGTAAACAAGATTCAATCCTTCCTGATTTTGTGTTTCAGAAAAAAATGGATTAAAAATGCAGCATTATATATGAAGAATTATCGCATTAAGAGCATCCTTATTGAGGTACATTAGAATAAGTTTTGTCAGTGTAGTAGGCTCTTTCTTTCACCAGTCTTTCTCTCCTTCCACACCCCCTCCTTGTGTTTCTAGCTTTTATGGAACTGGAAATCAAAAGTTGAGCTTCAAGCTGTTCTGTTGCAGCTTACAATCAGTATGATTTCTGACAAGGGTATGAATGCAGAGCTTTCCTGTTTAATTACAAAAAGCTCAGTCCTAAGACCCTGAATGGTTGTAACAGCTGCTACACTGTACTGACAAATACCTTCTCAACCAAGAGAGAAAGCTGGCGTGTGCAAGCTTCGGTTACACCTAATGGAGTAGAACAAAAGAAATTGGAATGAAGAGTTTTGTGTACGACACAGAGCTAATTCTAAACTTGGACTCAAATTTGTAATACAAGATGGATTGATTAGGACTAAATCATGATCACATCTGAGGAGATATCAGAGAGCACTGATTTACAGCTGGATTTGTACTTTGAAAATATAGATGTTACTTCATGCTGTATCAAGTGAATAATTTTCTAGAGCTTCACCTGCCATCTATTGGTGGAAAACAGAAAGCAGAAAATTGTTTGCCTATTAGAAGCTTGATATACAACATTTAATAGGTATAAATTACCAATATGATAGTTTAAAAATGAAAAATAGATATTCTTCAGTGTAAAACAAGATATTTTTTATTTAGGTTGAGTTGGAAACAAATACTTCTATTTCAGTAATAGCATTACTAGTGTATGCAATCGTGTTCATTCAAAATGATCTTACTGAGTCTGAAAGAGTACAGAATTTGGTGCATTAGCATCTGCCATTTTGGAAATAAAGTGAAGGCAATCAGGTAATCTGAGGGGCAAATTGTGAAAAGCTTTTGTATCTTGATTGAGGTGATAAAACACCCTTGCAAACTCTCAGTAGATTCTTACAGTGAGCAAGGGATAGTGATTACAGCAAAAGGAGTAAAGAATCTTTTCATTCCATTGCCCTTTAACATTTATCGTATTAACAAAGAATTAATTTGATTTTTAGTTGTTAAATTTTTGTGACAGTTTTGCAAGGTTGCAATAAACTAAATATGGAGTGGGAAATGAGATCAGTATTTCTTGCCTTCCTTTTGAAGATCTTTCACTTAGTGGGTAAGGCAGTTTTTCAGTGGCAGACAAGCAAGCATATCAAACTCTAATACCCATATAGCCAGTCCTTTTGGCATTGAATTCTAAAACAAAGTGGCTATAATGTAATTCAAGACTGATATTTGATATGAACATTAGCATGTATCTACCATCTATCTGGCTGAAAGTATAGATCAAGTATCTCTTCATGACCCCAAGGTCTTTAAAACATCTCTGTGAGAGACAAATTTAAAAATGCTTTACTTGTGGTGAACTACATTCTGAAGAAAAATAGGTCTTTTCAAAAAACTCATGAAGACTGGGTAATGTATTTCAGAATTAGAACCTTTCTACTTTGACTTCTTCAAAACAAACAAACAAAAAAAGATTTCTTGAGATGAATATGAGATGACTTTGCCTTGGATTCAAAGGAGAATGTTAAAAAATGCTATTTTCCAAGCCAGCTTCTCAATTAACAATATTTGCACGCTCAAACTTACACGCAGTGGACATTTATGAGCAAAAGAATTTGCACAAAGCAGCAGTTTATCTGTTACACATATAAATAAGAAGCAAAAGCAGTAAGCAACATGTCAAATGCACACTTATTCCCCATTCCAAGTTCATGCCCTCTAACTCCATATTACACTAAGAAAAAGCAAAGAACAACAATTGCTAAAACAAAGAACTTCAGTATAAAAAAACAGCAACAGGTGATAAATCTAGTTCCATGTCAACTCAAGGAGTACTCTAAATTTACTGATATTGCAAAGGACCATTTTTTATTGCTGCCAGAAAAGGGCATCAGCTGGATGAGAACACAGTGTGAAGGGGTGCACTGTAACACCCGGTCAAATTGAGCACAAGTCTCAGTTTGACTGGGGATTTGCAGAAAGTTCTCAGTGGTCCATGCAGTGCAAGGCTCCTGGGAACACACAACCTGATTCCAGAAAATGCGGATTACCTGAACATCATTTAAGTTATATGAAGCATGTTAGCAACTAGAGATGGAAGTTAGCACATTTAAAAGCAATCATTACTAACATGAAAGATAACTGAGTGTCAGGCTCAGAGACTGCCTTTTGAATCTTAGTTTAAAATTCACTAAAAAGTGGAGAGTTCTTTGACTGCTACTTAGCTGTTTGGGGATTTGTTCCCATTCATCCATTACAGAAGCAGTCAGTGAGGAAACAAAATAAGAGAATGCTAAAAGATGAACTGTAAACATCTAGATTTACTCTTTATTTTTCCTCTGTTTTAAGTGATTTAAATTCATTGGCTCAATATGTTTTTCCCCATTATCTGTATTCTGAGCAGAAGAACAACTCAGTGCACTCTGTAGATGTATGACAGATGATTCAACACTTCTCTATTTCTTTAACTCATTGAAAGTGAATTCTCAAAAGAAAAATTAAAAAAAAACCGGCAAAGTGAAATCCATTGCTGACTTTGCACCTGTGGACACAGTGATAAATTGAATATGATGCATACACGAGCAAGAAAAGGTACCGAAAAGAGGGGAAGGCATTAAGTGTAAAAAAGGTTCAGGCATGTATCAACTGATTCACTGCTTTTAAATAATCAACAGTCCACTGTGTAACATTTTCTAAAACTTGAGATGAAGGTAAGGTGCAATGTCAGAAGATAGTTTGGATCAAGAGGGCATAAGCTTTTCCCTGGAAAGGTGATAAATTCTGCTGCATCCAATTATTTTTGTCACTTTCTGTGCTTTTTAATATGCTGTCCTAACCATCCTCTGACATTCCGTGTGCCTGCTTCATGTTTGTAGAAATTATAAACTAAGCAAATGCTGATCCATAAATCTGGCTTCTACCAGATCATGCAAGCAGAGCTGGTCCTGGAACTTAAAACTTTGGCTGGACTCCATAGCAGGCCTGCCACGTGGTGTAACCTCATTTAAGAACCTCATTTATACCAGGAGACTGGAGAATTTTCTGCCAGCTGCAGGGAGATAGAATCAGAAAAATTCTCTGCAACTACTGTCTGTGAGACTGTTGCATAGTTGTGGGATGTTTGCTGTGCCTGTACGATGAGGGTTCAGTGCCCATTTACCGACTTGCCTATGAAGCTGGAGGATTGAGGTTGTGATGTCACAATATGCTATGGGCACATACAGGTCTTTCTGTAGATGGATGCTGGATGTTTCAATCCATCCCAACTTCTTTCGTGGGATAGCTCCTGTGGCAGGAGCTAGATCACTGATCCAGCTGAACACTAACCCCACAAACAAAATTTCTTAGCTTTAGGTCAAATCATCAATGAAACTTTCACATAAGGTTCTCCTGAGGACCGCTGGAGTGATAAAGTACATTTGCAAGCAGTGAAGTTTCTGTACTACAAAGAGAAGTACTGTGGTGGTTGAAGTTACTTTAAAATAAATTTTGATCAGTTTCTGGGAGGAAGTCTAGGATGAGCTTAACTGCAGTAACAGTGACTTGAGGCCAGCTGATGGGTAAGATCCTATGGAATCTGCTTCCTGATGATGAAGTGCATCTGAAAGTGCCAAACACCACAGACAGGCAGTGCAAGACTGCCTATGTGCTTCTCTTTTTGTGAAATTAGTGCGCTAACAATTTTTAGTCCAAAGCTTTTTTAAGTACCTCTGACAGTGATACAGGTTGCCACAACTTAAGCAGTGTTTAGGAAAGTCAGAAAACTTGAGGGTCATGAACATTATTGTAGCTTAAAAAGGAGAAAGAAAAAAAGATGAAGAAGAAGGACACACTACCTGTGATCCCTTTCTGCCTCCTCCACATAAAAAATGTGATCATTCCATGGCAGTAGTAGCTTTCTCTTTTGCTTGAAATCAACATCAGAGTAAGTGAAGGGGATCAAATAAAAGCAAACATATTTTAATCTCGCTGGCATCTACCTCCTACAGCAAGCTGAGAAGGCAAATCTTTAGCAAATCTTTTATAACCTGCATATTGTTGTAAATCAGGTCTGATATGTTCAATCATACTTTTGCTCAGTATTTTTTTTATTTCAGATTATTGCTTTACTTTTTAAGTGAATGTATTTCATGTCCTGAGCAGCAGTAAGCAGGTGTAACATCTGCCTAAGAAGAATAGAAGTGAACAATAGATAGACAGAGCTTTTCAGATGCAGAGCATCAACTTTTTGTTCTGGCTGAGTCTCCTTTTCCACTCTACAATAATCTGTGTGATAGAAAAATGTTCTTCTTCTGGGTAAAGTCTGTTTGAAACCAGGTATGTCTTTTTATGTTTGCTCTCAATGAGACAAGTAGAGTGATGAAGCTATTATGTCTCAAAGACTTTTGATAAAGGCGTATTAATCACCTTTCCTTTGGCCTGAGTAGTACATTATTCCTTTTGTCTCAGCAGCTGTGAAGTTCCTAATATGTCTTCCTAACTGATAATTGACAATTTCATTTAGACTCCAGTGAGTAGCTATTGTGTGTTTGTTTACTTTTCAAACAACTAATGAATTGATATATATGTAATTCTAATTCACATTTTTCCAGTGCGATAGCAAGTGTGATGCTAACTGCTTGGCTGTTCTGTGGAATTTCAATTGAATGCCTCTAAACTCCAACAAAAAATGGAAACATTTGTTTTCCGAACTGTTTTTTGACTGGTTGGGTGACTCAGCTTGTAAAGCCAGCAAAAAGAGCAAGTAAACTTTCTTTTTATTTGCCAGTCAATTGAATAATCAGAACTGATGGGAAATATTTTTTCTTCTCCTTTGATTAAAGTAAAATCTGGCTGTCTACATTTTCTCTCAGAAGCCTGTATTTTGTAAAATATCCTGAACCAAATGTCAGAGAGCGTTATGAAGGGTAGAGAGAAAGATCAGGCCAGTTTGACATTTTTTCATTTTAGCAATTGTGAAGTGTTTCAATTTCAAGTAATGTTTGATAATTAATTTCAATGAACTCATATTTCCAACCAAAATATCATTTCTACATTAAGCACCAAAAACTCCTCTGGCAAAATGCTGAGTGAAACCTTTTAAAATATTTTTTTTTCAATTACAGAGAAAATTAAATCAGCACCAACTCTTTTGTAACACATTCAGTTTGGGTAAATAGGCATTTTCTGATGAGAATTCCTGAGCAGGAACAGTCTTTTCTGATGAACAGCAAGTGGTACCTAAGTGACCAGAGATTTTCTCTTGTGGGCTCTCTACTGATTTGTCCTCTGCTTTTTGCTGTTATTCACAACTGTGGGTAAATCCTCTACTGAAATGTAATATTTGTTTAATATTCTTTAATCTCTCTACTAGCAAGGAGAACCAAAACAGAGACACAGTCATTGACTTGTGAGATTTACACCCAGATAGATCTTTTGCTTTGACTTTATACAGAGCCTAATACACTTCTTATAGCTCATAGGATTGGTAATAATAGAATAACCAGTAAGTTATTTTGAAGAACTGATGAAATTGAAGTTTGCATAAACCTAGGCATGTGTATGGTAACTCCGCAGTTTCTATGCCTTGTCCCAGATATTGAATATAAGAGAAAAAAATTGTACTTTCATTGTGGAAGAAAGAAAATAGGAGTATTATCTATCATGGTAAATGTATTGAAAACCACTGAACTCAGTAGAAAGGGTCCTCTTCTGCTCATTATCCCTTGTATCACCCTCTGAAAAACAAATTGCTAAAGTGTTCTGAGCTGAGGGAGAAAATTTCTACATAGGTAGATGTTCTGTACATCCATTTTAAGCCTCATGAATAGAAAACAGTTCTTGCATATTTCTCAGAGTTCTTTTGTGGAACTTGGCCACAAATGCATCACTATGGAAGAAATGTGGATTTATGGCTTGCTTTATGGTGCGGCATTCTTCTCATGTTCAGCAGCCCAAGACCAAATGCTCCTACACTCTAGGAGACACAGCCAGCGAGGTCAGGAAAGTGAACCTCTACAAAACTTATTTAACGAGTTAATGTCAGTTATTGGTCATTTGCCAAAAGATTGTCTAGAGTCTTGCAAGTGCTCCCATGCTGTGGAATGTCACCTGGCCTCTTCTGGAAAAGTGCCAGGTATTACCAGGATGGATTTTGAGGAAGGAGCTGTCCATGCCACCTGGCACAAACACCAAGCCATGTGCACATAATCTGCTGAGAGCCCCTGTTGGCAGTGTTGGAGATAGGAAGTCATTTGCCAAGTCGAGTGGGCTTCTGACCACCTGAATTTGTGCACAATTTGGCACTCATGCTGCATCCAAGTTGAGCAAACTGTCAAAATTAATCACCATGAAGCACAAGTCCACACATCTAGATAGAATCCATGTGTTTGGATCAGTGGCTGAGCTGCCCAGACTTCAGATAAAGCTTGTTGTTCTCTTCAAAATATCCGTGGTCAGCAGAGCCCATGTTTGTGTGTACCTCTAAAGCTATTTTATCCTTCAGATGTCTCCTGTCTTGCTGCTAGTGGTTTGGAAAAAGGGTTGAAGAAACTGTGCTTTCTCTTTTCTTCCTCACCAAGAACAGGGGTGGTGAGGTGGTGGGGGTAAAGGCTTTTCTTCACATCTACAGTGTGGCTGAAGTTGGGAATATTCCTGCACCAAGAACAGTTAGTTCCCAAGCTCATAAGGAGCATACTCAAAAAGCAGCAGGCATAGCATTGCAAAAGAAACCCCAAATTCAAATCAAAACACAAAACCCAATAACAAATTAGTGTGACACCCCATTCCCCAAGAAAACAGAGCATCCTGGGTCTTAGCTTTCATCTATCGCAGGGCTCTTTGAAAGAAATTTAAAAGTAATTGCTCTAAGCCCCCTCATTATACCCCAGTTATGAAGCTGACAGGACCAGTTTCTGCTCCTCTTACATTTTAGGAAAACTTTAGGGTTTTTCTGAAGTGAAAGAGTTAACTATAATCTTACCAGGGACCATAACATCAACAGAGGTTGCCAGACAACAGTGTTTTGGCCTCCTGGATCACCACATGTTGCTGGGAAGGGGTTTTGGAGGCAGTGGTGTTGGAACCATGCCTCACAAGAAATCCCCAGCTCCCAGTTTGGCTTCTCTGTAAGCTCCTGCTGTTATGGGCAAGAAGTCACTGACTGGGGCCCAGGAACTGCTTGTGACATTTCGTACACAGTGTATTTCTTCCCCTGAAGAAGTGCCACAATCAGACCTCTTTGGAGAGGACTGTCATTGTTTGGCTTCTCTCCCATTTCCCTTTTCCTTTTCCTGTGCTCTGCAACATTATAATCTTCTTCAGTTGCCTTCACAGAGATGTCTTTAATAATGGATCCCCTGAATCCTTTGCCCAATAAACAAATTATGGGGAAGCAGAGCTCTGCTGAAATGATAGAGCAGCCTTCTGGCATTGAAACTGATGTCATTCCTGGGCCAAATGGAAGAGTTCTGTACTCATGCTTTTGGTCCAAAGGAGAAATTTCTTCTGTAATTAAGGATGGGCGAGAGTGAGTTGTGTGCTAATAGCCCTAATTGATTTGGATTATCCATTGGCTGGAACTAATCTCTTTAACCATGGGACATGCTTGAGCACAGTGTCTCAGACTGGGAGACTGTTGTAGGGCAACATCCCACAGGCACGGAGGCATCTGCTGTGTTTCATGGCACTGAATTGGTGAAGTATTACAATGCAGGTGTTTGATTCTATAAATGTCTATGCCTAATGGGTTCTTGTATTTGAATGTAACAAGATTTTACTTGCAGTGAAGACAGAACCTTAGTGTTTATTTAATGCTTGATGGCTGGCAATATGAATGATTCCACAGCCAAGGGTGTGAGGTTATGAATAAACAGGGTGGGTTTTTTTAGCATTTATCACAAAAAATTTACTAGATATGGGATTGGATTTATCAATGAATGAATCTTAAACCAAGCAAAACATTGTTCCTTATAGACTTTTGGTTTCTACTCGAGTAGGTCTTATTGATAGGATCTCTCCCATTTCCCTTTTCCATTTTGTATCCATTACATTTAGAGAAGCAGTGCTCTGCTTCCTTGATGCATGTTGGAAAGGGTAACATATTATGATGGGAAATTATTATTTTCATATAGAAGCTTAATTTAGAATAAACTTTTAGAGTAGCGAGGCAACTGTAGCACAGTGCAGCAGTCAACACTCTTCTGTGAACTTGAGGAGATCATAATTCATGAGAAGACACCAAAATTTGTAGGCACGTGCCTAGATTAAAGCTGCAGTTGTCACTGGGACTAGTCACATGCTGAAGTTGAAAGTACACTCAAGTGTCCTTCTGTACAGATATATAAATAGTGCACCCGTTTGTAGTTGTAACACTTTTTTTGCAGCTCCACTGACTTTAATCTACCTGTGCTATTCTTTTCCTTCAGAATAATGAACTGTATAAACTCCTGGGGATTTTGGCAGAGCTCAATAGCCCAGAAAAAATAGGACAGAAAATTAATGCAAAGTATTTCTTACTATCCTGACATTCAAGGAGACTGTGATGAGTTGAGTTTCTGGACACTTAAGGACCTTCAGCCAGCTTTTGCTCTTACACAAGTAGAGATTGATTACAGCAGAGAGACAAACTATTTGTTTGTGTTGGACTAGGGTCAGGCAGTACACTGTTTATGCCAATCTATCATAACTTTTCAATAGAGGAATGTGATCCTGAGAGTTTTAAAAAAGGGAAGGTATGTGGTTATTAGTGGTTATTAGTGGTTATTAGTCAGCCTTTGTTGCAATGTCCCTGGGTTTGAAGTCTTCTTATTAATAAGTCATAGGGAACTAACAGTTGTTGGGTGATGAGCTGTCAATGTCTATTCTTAGAAATAATCAGGTGTGGCTAGTGGTAAGTTTCCATCTGGTACAAAATACATATACAGTCTGCTTGCTGGCAATGAGATTGGGAAATATATGGCTTACCTGGGGCACTCTCAACTGGCAGGAATTACAATACTCATTTCCTCCTCTTCATGTTATCCATCTTTAGTGACTTTCTTCTGTGACAACAGCCTCCATCTGCAGAGATGCCATTTGATTTTGTTGGCTGTGCACGCAATCTAGGCACCTGCCACGGGATCACTATTGATTTCATTGGTAAAGGCCAAGGGGCAAAAAAGGTAACTTTGCATTAGCTGTCCTAGCAATGCAACTAACTTACTGTGCAGCAACTGTTGGAGAGCAACCATACCCAGTGGATATACCTACTGCTTTTTGTTTGCTTCATTTCTGTGTTTTAAGCAAAGACCAAGCAAGTGCTGCAATCTTTAGTTCTGCATTTTAGCCAACACACCAAGACTGTGACATCATTTTGCCCTGCCACATTTTCCTCATGGGATGGTGATTAGGCTGACAGCCTATGCTGAGGTCAAGTTCTGCTTGCTCCCCTTCACAGCATCAGTAAAAGGGTACTGAAAGTCCTGAAGACCGTGAGAGAATGGACTGTGTCTTGTTTTTGTCACATCTGAATTGTTCTTATTCTGTGTCCTTTTGAAGAATATCTTCTCAAAAATATTCTCAAGGCAAAGTTATGTTGTAAAAATGATCCAGGACATACATTTCCTTCCAATATGCTGTACAGATGCTGGACTGATTTAATAACACTATTACCATCGTCCCCCATCCTCTCCCAGTACCTCTGAAATCCCTTTGCTAACAACCCATAATTACAATCCCTAGAGTGAAAATCTACGGACTACTTGATCTCCAAAAGTAGCATAACAAAAATACTAGCACCAACAAAATTTGTAGGGCTGCCCTCGCAAATTGGTACAAAAGTTGACATGAAGATTCAGGATTTTATCCAAGGCATCTTTACTGCAATTTAGGTAGACCATCTTGGAAATAGTGTATAGTTTATAGTGTAGCCACAAACTACTATGCATTAAATATCTGTGAAATGCTGTAACTGCAGCAAAGCCAAGCTTTAGCAGAGGCTGAACCTAGTACACGACTCCCATGAAGTCCCTTGATGGGACTTTGGGAGACAGAAGTCACTGGAGCACAGTCAAGAGCCACGCAGCCACCTCCAGACAATGCCTCGGTGTTATGAAGGATTCTACAAAGTCCCTCTAAGAGGGAGGAAAATACCTGAAGGAGAGTAAAGTATTAGCCCTGTTGTACAAGCAGCTGGTGAGACATCAAGAACGTGGTGTGTGCTGCTAGATCACATTCAGGAAAGATGGACTCATCCTACAGCAAGGCCCAGAGAAGGGCTGGTGTACATCAGTGAGCAGTGGAATGGAAAGTTCACCATTTGAGGGGACCCCAAGAGAACTCAACAAATATACCATGAGATGCATGTGACTGCCAAAGGGGAGTTTTCTCAGTTTACCAAGATGAATTGAGTGGTACCCATGGGGTACAGTACAGCAGTCCTGTGGAAACGGACACCGAGTCAGATGAGTCAAACAGTTGGATTCACTTATGTTGGTTGTTAGGAATCAATGAACGTTCTTGGAAATATTTCCTTCCACTCCTGTCTCTGCTAGTTTTTTGCAAGATGAGCGAGGGAGACCCAAAGACCAGATGGAGCTATGAGGGAGGCTTCCTGGTGTTATCTCCTCAGAGGAAGTGACAGTAGGCAGGGAGGTTCTGAACATGTAGTGTCTCCCTCCCTGGCTTAGCGGCTTGCACAGAAATCTATCCTCTTCAGAAACTTCACTTTTGGTGCCTCAGAGTGTTTTCAATAGTACATTTCTGCTGAAGTGCCCTCTTTAATGTGTGTCAACAAAATCTGTCTGCTGACACTGACCCCTGGATATCATTTCAACAACCAGAAGAAATCCTGCATGCCATGAAAAGAAGGTGGCCTGTGATTCAACATGTGTGGATTTGCACTAAGTATGGTACAAACAGGACATTTCGTTTACACAGCCTTTTCCAAGAATGATTATCCAATAGAATCGCTGATTTAAGTTTCTGTCCTGTTGCAAGTTTGCTGGACTGCACTGGTTTGGTCTGATTTTTTGTCCTGTGCATCCTGGCAGTGATTATGCCTGACTACCTGTCAAGCAGGTTATGTTGCCACATACGAAGGACATGAACTGAGGTTGACATGATCCAAGTGTTTGATCATTTGAGCCTGGAACTGCTACCACTTAAAAGAATTTTTTTGTCCATAGAGGTGTTGCATGGTGAAAAATACCGGAAGCTCTTTGGTTTTACATTTTCTGCCTCATTATTCATTTCAGACACTGAAATGGTATGACAGCAGGCAAGGAGCTTTACTGGACAATTGTGGAGTCCAGAATAATAACACTGGTTTTGGAAAACAGGCCTAATGGTTATCTGGTATTTTTAAAGTCACCTTAAATGTCAGGACTGGGAAATACTAGTGCAATGAATTTTTGCTGATGTCCTTTTCTAATTTGATGAGCAGAAACAAGTCTCTGTGCTGTATAGATGTGATGGTATTCATTTTACACCATGTATTTTTAAATAAAGCACCACAGAATATTCCTCTGGCTATATGTGTATACTGAGGGTCTTATTTATGACACCCCTTTAGGTGTTAGTAGCTCTGCCTCTGCTTGCTGCTATGCACAGGAATCTATTGGAGTGTTTGGCCTGAAGTTTGTCTTCCATCTGGCCAGTAAACAAAGTGACAGTGCAAACCCACTGAGATCACACATTTTCACCACCATGTTATAAATGCCTCCAGTCAAGGTGCAGGGGATGGAATTGAAGGGTCAGCTGCAGAAAATGTTACTGGAGCTTTGTGAAAGGAAAGAAAGTTGTGCCAGGGCAGTGAATACACTATTCCAAGTATAAGGGAACATATTAAGCTCACTTCTCCCAAAAGTAGTATTTTTTTTTTGCCACAGCAAGGGCATTTGTAATATTCCCTTTTGATAGAGATACCAAAATAGCTGGTTTTATATCAATTAACTTGACAAAAGTATTTTTTCTTTGTCTGCTTCCACTTCCATTTGCTTTTATGAGAAAGTTACATTTTTTCTCCTAACTCATCTACAAGGTGTTTCAGGAAAGCATTTGTTTTTACTGAGATTTTAAATTCCATCCAGAAGAACTCTTTGCACAAATGCAAAGAAAAGGGGAAGGTTCTTGCCTTTTTGTCCTTTTTCTTTCTTCACGCTTCTTCATTTTTCCTTGCAGTATAAATATCAAGGAAAATCAGTGTGGTCAATTCTTTGTGGCAAAGATACCTCCAAAATATAATACTTCAATGGACAGCTAATAATGCAACAAGAATCTGTGAGTACTAGCAGTAAATTATGCACAGCGGAATAAAATTTCACTCATTTTTCCACAAAATCAATGTGACTGTTACATTTGACTGAATTTCAGATTTTTCTCCTTGAAGATTACTTGACCACTGGATTTTCCCTGAGACTATTCTGATCCTTTTTGTATTATTCTTTTCTTTTTTTCTTTCTTTCTTTTTGTTAAGAATCAACTGGTTTTTGTAAGCTTAGTAAATTCTCAGCTTGCCAAGCTAAATATTCCAGACAAGGAGCTACTTGTCCAAAGTAGTTCTGCTATGGTAATGCACCCTGACCTTTCAAGCAAAGGGCATTTGAGGTTGTGAAACAAGCCCTCAGCATGTGAGATGCTACTGGAACGCCACATGCCTTCACTCCCCTTTCATGCCATGCCCCTGCAACCTGACAGTTACTTATGGGACCTGCCTTAAAGGTTGTTTTATGGTTGTGACTTTGGCTGCAAGACTGTTTTCACTCCTGCAGAGAGAGCAAGTGTGCTTGCAGTCAAGTTTTATACTTAAAAGCCTGTCTGTGCTGTTATCAAGAGCACAGCTCTAATCTCTTGTTGCTCATCATATTTCTGTAGCCCCTTTTGCTCCAGTGGAAGAGCCTGGCTGTAGCAGAACATGCTCTTCTGAGCAGCTCTGCAATGCAGACACAATTGCTGCTCCATCTACCATGATAGGAGTTGTGCCCAGCTGTAAACTTCAGAGATGTTACTTGTTTTCTTTCACACCAAAGCAGACAGCAGATTTCAGCTTCTTTTCCATACACTAGCAGCTACTGTGTTTTGCTAGCATGAGAAGCTACAGTTCAGTTTCATGAGAGTGGTCTGCCCAGAACAGTGGTCTGCACAGAACTGCCCACCTCCACTTCCCTCTTCCTTTTCCCTCTGTGTGTGCCATCCCAGGGTAAAGCCTGGAAGCTGCTGAAGGTCTCCAGAAGCTGGAGGAACTGCAGATTTGCAGCAGGTGGTGGAGTTGGCTCTGCTCTTCTTCCTTTCTCAGTTTCCAGGTGGCATCTTTTAACTGATGCTGCAAGAGAAGGAGAAGAAAGCACCCTGGAAAATGTAAGGGTCTGCTTCTGCCATGTGAGTTAGGAGATATTTAGAGGTATGGTATGTGTTCCTCCTAGGACAGGAAGAGAGGTTATGTACTGTGTGCAGAATGCATAACATTTAAGTTCTGGTCAGGGAGTTGTTTTGCTTTCTGAGCTACTTGGAGAGTTTTGATTTCATTCAATAAACTCAGCCCCAGTGCAAGGGTTAGGAAGAGACTCACATGTGACACTGCTTTCCTTGTGTGGTGGGGTGGGAATCACAGGGTTTTCTTCTGCCTCCCAGAGGCTGGCAACTGCTACTGTTGTCAGCACACTGCTGAGCCATGGTGGACATGCAGCATAGTTAGGCCAAAGTATATTCCTAGGTGAAAAGACCTTTCAGATTTCCAAATAAAGTTTCACATAAACCAATTACTTAACAGGTGCTTTTCTCACTACTGTCTCCCCATCCTGCATATCGTCTGTCTGAAAAGTGTTCTGGAATGTTCTTTTTTGCTCCGGTATGGGTGAGGATGTTGTACCTACTTCCTACTCAGAAGAGCCAAGCCATCAATAGTTAAGAACCTCTTGCCAATGTTGAGGAGGCAACAACAGTGTTGTCTCTCTGCCTTGCCTATGGAAGCTGGCAGCAACAATCATACTAAGGCCTGGGCCAAACCACTAAACTCTCTTGTGCCATTTGAGTCACAGTGGTCTGTTGTCGGAGGGGAAAAAGGGATGAGAGGAAGAAAGAATAAATTCTAAAGGCTGAGCAGGATGTTTTCTGTTTGTCACTCTTAAATTGAACGAGTTTATTCCCCCTCTGTTCCCAAATATCTGTTTTCAGTTTCTCTAAAAGGCTGGAAATTGATGGGTTTAGAACACAGCGAGCTTTTCATTTGTCAAAATCATTTTATTCCAAAGATTAAATGAGCACGGCTCCCTGAGAGAGGGACTCACACTGAAAAAACTAAACCAGATTAACAGTTTCTTTTCAAGTTTTGATACGTAGGCTGGCCTCGTGCATATCCACAGATTGCAGTGCTGATTTTACAGAGAGTATTCTGCATGGCTGTGTGTCACAGCACGCAATCATGTCTGACTCCTGTTATGCGCCTCTAGTCCCAAATCTCTGTGGACTCTTGAGTATTATTCTGCATAATTTTTCTTTCCTGCATTTAGTAACTGTGCTTCATCTCCTTAGTGAGACTAGCCAGCGAAATAATAATTTCAGCTGTAGAATATCAAACTCATAGTGCACATGAGCAACCAGTTTCCCATCCCTGTTTGCCTTTGGCTCAAAGATTTTATTTGTAACTGAGTGAGTACACTTGTACTTAGTACTGTAACATCATATTGTAAACCCTTAATAACCTGAGAATGTCAGCCTGAGCTCATGGGTATTTACTGTCTCTCAAAGGAGAGAGACATGCTACAGCTGTTGACAGATTTTGCTCTGGGTGTAACATAACATAACAAACTTGTGAGGAGCTATTGCATCAATACAACAAGTAGGTTCAATCAGCAATACAGTACACATGCATACACTTTGCTAACAGGCATGAATATAGGACTATAAAAGGACTGTGAAGTTTTCTTTAATATGTTTGCGTAGAAAACTGTGATTTAAAATAATTTCTCTCTCACATAGTTGTTTGTTCATTTGCGCCTGTGTCAATGACTTACAAATACCTTTATTCTGTTAAAAGGTTATTTACTGGCTCAACTGTATCTTTGCTATCCATACTCCTTGTGTGTAAGAAGCCTGACAATTAATGCTAAGCTTAATTCCACGTTTGCAGAAGTGGGCCCACAGATGGTTGTTAATTTCCCTTGGTACCCATATAAGCCAACATCTCTGTTATTTTACTTACAAAATAAACACTATACATTTACTTAATTATACTTGATGTCATAATTTCAGGTTTTCTTTTGGCCTACAGGGGCTCAGGGCCCTCAGGGTAGCTTTCCTCATTATTAAACAACAGTTGTATGGCTGTAGTTAATAAATTATGGTTGAAGAAATGCAGTAAAACCAATGCACAGCAGTTTCTAAAATAAAGTGAAAAATACATCTTTACAGTGAAAAATGTGGTTTTCCAAAGGGAAAGAGTGAAGTGCAGTTCAAAACTGTTGCCTTTATTTGCTAGTTTGTCCTCCCTTTGAATGAATGGATAATGTCTGCGTTCTAAAGAGGAAAATCATGAGAAACAGCATTCACAGTGAAATGGGACAGAGATTGTTGCTGCTTTTAATACCTTTTTAATTTCAGCTGATGTTTGAAACTACTTTAAGGGCAGAAGTGACTTCCAGCAGGGTCTGGTCACACCACACACTATATCCTCATGGACAAAGCCCTGGGAGCTCTCACACTTCTCGGCAAATGGATGTCTTGGTCTCTTGCCTCTGTTTCTCCATGCACTTTTCAAAAACACCTCCAAAGGTCATCCTTTATCCACAGCCCTCCTCCTTTTAACACAGGGCCTTGTAGCTTCCTGAAACAAACAGCTGTCCCCAGTGATTTTTTTATATATGATTTTCTTTCAATCCCACCTTGTGTGATAGTTTGTGTTTGGCAACAGCAGTGTAAGTGAAAATTTGGAAGTCTAAAATATGTAAAGCACAAGTTCTTTAGCCATCTACTGCAGATTTTGCTCCTGCACTTCATATTGCATATTTTAAAACATAATGCTGGCTGAAGGAAGCAGATAATAATCCAATGGCTGTTGACAGAATTAGAAGATATATTGTATGCAATCAGCTCCGTATTTGCACAACAGATTTAATTACGTGGTAAAATTAATTTATCAAGTTTTTGTATTTATGCTTTGATTATTCATCATCAGGTTTCTGTATGCATTTTTGGAAGGGTCTTTTTTGGTCTAGTCCAAGCACTGCTGAACTGCTCTGATTTGTTGGATATGTCACTGTAGTTGCAATGCTTTGCTGCTTTTTTTCTTTTCTTTTGCATTTTTATGCTCTGAAAGTAACATCTTTTTCTTTATCTTTTTTAAAGATAAAGACATTCCCTGCTGATACATCTAATCCTTTTTTCGATCCTTTTACAACAGTACCACAGTTTTCTGTAAGTAGAACCTGCAACTAAAAAAACTGTGTTTTAACACAATTCCAACTGATTTTTTAAGTGTCAGAAATCTATGCGCTAAGTAGTCCTCAAAAATAAAAAAGATAAATTCCAAGTAAAATTGGATTATGAATCAGTTAAATATTCCCATTATACAAAATGTTGCCTGCATTCAGACATTGCTGCTTATTAGACAGAGGACTAAGTGTTAAAGGTCAAGGCTCACAACTAATGAAGTTGGTCCCAAAATGCGGTGTTCAGGACTGTAGAGGACACTTGTGAAGCTCCACAGCATCTTTCCAAGGAGCAGTAAGGGAATGGGAAGACTCAGTCCTCTGTCTAGCAATTGCATGGCCTCCTGCCTGAAACTGCCCACTGTGCCATCACAAAGAGGGCCCTGATTTTCATTGAATTTACATCTGAATTTTAAGGAAGAATTATAGTTAGTGTGTTGATGACTACAATGGTATCCTTGTATAAACTCCCATGTTTACTTAATAACTTGAATCCAGTATTGAATTTGATTCTTGTTAAACTTTCACAGAAGATGTGACTTAGAGATTTTGGTAAGGTAAACAGCATAAAACCAGAAACCAATTATTTGACCATTTAAAAAGTGAGTACAATCTAAGTCCTACTTTAATGGTAGGACTGTAATACATATGACAAAATTCTGTAATATGTATGACAAAATTAACTACTCTATAAGAAACACTCTCTGCTTATAAACCCCAGTAAAATGACTTAAGTTTTTAAATTATGTTTGCAAAATGAAGCATTTCAGACTTTTACCTTAACTTTTACTGATTGCAGCAATCTATATCTGGCATATAATCAGAGATAAGTAACTTCATTCACTGTCGGGTCGTGTGCAGGTTCTGTCCACATTTAATGATTTAAAGAGGCATTTCTTTCACAATAAACCTGATCACAGCCTTTTATGTAAATGTGTTTTTTTCCATGTAAGGATTTTAAAGCCAGAGTTAGTTAGGCTCCCCAAGCTGTATAAGTGGCACTGCTGAGCTCTAATTAAATGCATTCAAAAGTGCACAGGAATATGTCACAGCAACATTTCATTAGGTCAGCCAAGTCCAGACAGTACAATTGTGATAAAGTCTAACTCAAAATTACAGTGCTTGTGTCTTTCATAATAGTACTTTATCTAAGGAAAAAAGATGTGCCTCCAAAATACTCTTCCCACTATTTAGTAATGATTGTCAGGACATTATTTTTCATTATTGTCTCTGACAGTTATGATGAAAACAAAATTTAGGTGGGTTATATAACATATTCTTTCATCATTGCGGGGGGACAGAACTGTAAAATGTAAACAGAAGATACACCAATATACTTACACACAGAAATTTCCATACTGCAGAAGATCCCAAATTCAAATGTTAAAATTGTTGTTTTGTTCTGTTGGGAGAGAAGAAGCAAAGTAAAATTCAAGCTAATCTTTCTGAAATTCCATCTTCTCCCCATAGATTTCCATTTCCCTGGGCATGTTGGAGGGCAGAATCCAGATCACAAATATTTAAAACACCATTACAATAAAAACCTAATGATGTGTGATCCATCATATGATCCCAAACGTTCCTGTCAGTTATACACAAATATCTGTGACAAACAAGCAGCTACCCAGAGGACTGCATAAAGATGGGAAAATAAATTAGTAAGGTTAACTGGGCTTTGGTCCTGTGTTTTGTGGCCTTCCATCACAGCCCAAAGAGATGTGCTTCTCCCCAGCAGTTTCAGTTCATCCTGATGCATGGGCTCTGCCGAGGGCCTGAAGATAGTTACATCACAGATGGGAGCTGGAAGGGAAGAGTTTAAATCAGTGATAGGACTTGCAGGCAGAACAGTCACCAGTCACACACAAACTCAGATGGTAACATTTGTTGATCTTTTTCCTTGTTTGTTTTCTTTTTTTTTTTTTTTTTCTTTTTCCTTTCCTTGCTTCCCCTTCACTTTTTTAAATTTATTTATTTTTTGCTTGGAAGAAAACATTGAAATGTTATTGAGTGTGAAAGGAATTATGGATAGTGACATTTAGACATTTACATCTCGTGTATGGCTTCTAATTTGGTGGTGTATATGCAGTTGTGTTGATTTTATCAGAGGAAAAATTAGAGAACTTGGTTACCTGGTATGTATAAATATAAGCTTCATGCCAGGAACCCTCTGAATTTCAGTGGTTTCTATACAGAAATGGCAGGCATGATGGTCACTTTCTCAGGATGGTTTAACTCACACAGATTTAAATAAATTAAATTATATCTGTTAGAACCGGTAAATATTTGGCTTAAGTATACTGTGCAAGCAGATACACATAAAATGATGCTGTAAAACAATTATACAGAGCAAACACACTATAGGACTCCAGATAATTCTTCAATAAGTGTAATTTATCATCACTCTGCTGATTTCAGTAAGGCTGGGAGAATTTACATCAGCATCACGGTGATGCCTTCTTTCCATGCTGTAAAGTAAGATTTGTCAGTCCTCAGAGCACAGGAATCCTGTATGAGGAACATCAAATTTCATATCTTGGCAACTTGTAAGAATGAGTTTTAAAAGCCAAACTACAGAGAATTCTGAACATGTTGTGTTAGCCATTATTTACACACATAATTGGCCAGAGTTGGAAGGAGAGTCTCTTTAGTTGGTTTTACACTTTCCATATTACTAATTTTGTGGAATTAATGAAATTCTTTTTAGTTCAGAGGTTATTTTGGAGCATATCAGATGTGTTTAGATACATTAAAAATGACTATGATCAAGCAACCTAACACAGCCATTCCTTCCTGGGCTCAAATAATTATACTGTTTAAACTATTTGTGTTTCACATTGCTCCTGTGAGTCTTGCAGAGTTTGAGAAACAATTAAAAGCTGCTTGCTTACGATGGTGACTTTCCTTTCTCCCTGCCTTAGAGTCTGAGCCAGGTTCAGAAGAAAAGGTTGTCAAGGAAGAAATGCAGCTGATACCACTAGGAGCATGTTCTAATGATCCTGACACACTAACTGCAGTTCCTCAGTTTTCTTCCCAGTTCAGGGTCATACATGCACCGTAGGCACTAACTGCTGTGGTTTGGCAAGAGAAATAGTCCACGCCAAAAAACAAGATAGGGCTGTTTGATTTTTAGGGATCCTCCCCTGTTGTTTTTAAAGTAGCCCAGTCTTTGCTGTAATATTGGTGCACTGATATGCCTCATCTGAAAGACAGGAGATGGTTGCTTGCTGTTTGTCTTAAATTAGCACTTCCAATATTGCTTTAACATCGCCTGTCACTGGATACTGCAAGAACATCTGTTGAGGCATGTTCCAGTTAGCTAATGTGGGAAAGGGATGGAGACTTGGAAACCCAGACTCCTAAAAACCCAGACTCCTGGCTGTTAACAAAACATAGAGTAGTCAGAGGACCTACCAGCAAACTATATAGGACTTCTGAAGAATATTCCAGAAATCTCGTGTTGTCAGCATTTTGCATTATTTTTAGGGAAAATGTAATAATGATAAGTGTCATTCTCCAAACTGATTATGTCTTTTACCTGAATGCTGCCAGTCTCATGCGTGCAGTGTTATCTCACATAGTGCATGTTGCAATCAGACTTGTCCCTCAGGCATCAAAAGTGACTGTTCAGTATCTACAGAGACCTCATTGAGAAGTTATAGCTACAGTACAGCCTCTCATTTGTTCTCTTTATTAGTTGTTGTTACTCTTTGGCAACGAACTGGATAGTGAAGGGTAGCAAGACCAGTAGAAGCTAATCTACACCTTTTTCCTTTGTGTGTGTGTATTTTCCTTTTTTTTTTTTGTAGGCAGAATTTGCAGACAGCAAAATGCAGTGCTGTGCAGTGCAGTCATCACCTAAGATAACACTGGTAACTCCATCGCCTGTGCTGAGGTCCTTGGCAGAGACTGTACCCACTCCTACGGTCCAGACAGTATATACGTCGCATAAACCGATTTCGCTGGCAGACAGGTATTGTGAAGTTCCTTCCCAGAAATACTGTGATGCTCTCTGCATTAGGAATCAGCTTGATTTCCCTTTTTCTGTCATATTTACCATGACGTGTCATTTCCTTCCATAGTGAAAGATTGCTGCTTGTGGGTTATGTAAAGAAATACCTGTAACTCATATCTTCTCTGAGAAAAAAAAAAACCTACCTTAATCAGCTGCTGCAGCCAGCAGCCATTTCTATGGCTTATGGCCTGGAGAGAAAGGGTTGTGCAGATTTTGCTCAGGCAAGTCATTTTGTCTGAACCACAAAGGTTTTGTTTTAATAATTGCTGTTGCAATTTGTTTTTTGAAATTAAATGTCCGTGGGGGAAAGCTGAGGTTGAGAAATGTCTGTTCTTCTAAATGAAAAACAGGCATTTGTTTTCTTTCTTCTCCCCCTCCTTTTTTTTTTTTTTTTTTTTTTTTTTTAATGATTTCAAGCTACAGTGGTCTTTCTTGTAGTTTCTCAGAGAAACAGCAACCTATCCATCTTTCCACAGACAGACTGTTTTCAGTTTTCTGCTCTTTCATCCTATTGGTTTTTTGCATGCTAGCTTCTTATTCTGGAATTTAATAAAAGCTGAATTTTGCAGGCTGATAATTTACAGAATCCAAATATATGAGTGGATATACTCAGGACTTCCAGAGCACAGATAATCTGAGGCTTATGTTGAAAAGTATTTCTTTGGCATCATAATAAATGAATCTTTTTTAATTTTGGATTCACAGTCAGTTCCCATTTCTGGTTATTAATTATTTTTTGTAGATGTTGGCTATTTGCACCTGCACACTTGTTCAACACTGCTAACTCATCTAAAAATTTCTCATTCCAGTGAAAAAGTAATTCTGAAACTGTAGTGCTGAACTTAGCTTCTGTAGGATGTCTCAAACACAGGTGGATAATCCTACACCTGCTTGTCCATGAACGGGCTGCAAGGTCTCCGCACTGCAGTTTAAATCTCCAAACTGTTTTACAAGCGTTAGATGCCTAATTTTCAGAATAACACAGCAAACAGTTTCTGAAATGGCATCTCTAATCCAGGACATTCCCAGTAGTACAGAGCCTGTGTGCTCTGGAGTGAATTGGTATGTGAGAGCAAGGACTTTAGGCTCTGGCTCCCACACTCTGCTATGTGCAGGGCTGTGGTTAATTCAGCATATATAGATGTCCCCCAATATCAGACCATGCCAAGGAGCAGAAGGTTGTAACAGCAGTATTTCATGATGGCACTTGCTGTAACTGTTTCATTTTTAGAGTCTTAGTCAAGCTTCCTTTGAAATCAGTTGCCTTTAATAGGGGTTAGATGAAATCCTAAATTGTTTTGCCATGTGGATCATTTTATGTCCTTTTTCTTGCCTCTGTTTGCTCTTCAGAAATATCAAGTGGTGCTTGTTTTTAAATCAGCCATCAGTTATCAGCTTTTTCACTGAATTGAGCCTGACCTTTTTTTCCCCTCCTTTGGTATTTTGAAAATGTTAATTATTTTAAATTGAAATCTAAGACTTATTGTTGTTCCCATAATTGGCTGTTTGTGCATTAATTACACAGCGCTGAGACTCTGAGGCGTGAACTTGAGAGAGAGAAAATGATGAAAAGACTCTTGATGACAGAATTATGAAATTCGCACTTCCGTCAGATGGAGAATGGATTGGGGCCTTTCATGTGCCTTCTGTCTGTTTACATTCCTCTGCTTCTGTGTACTCAACATAATGCATCGGAAAAATGTGTGATATTCCTGGCTCGCCTGGATTCACCATGGTTGGTTAAAATTACGTCTCAGCTAGACTTTAACTTGAAGGAGTTCCTTTATTCATTTGCTGCTGGGAAATAAACCTTCAATCCTTTATCTCTCCTGAGATTTTATACTATTAACATAATTAATTTCTGGTTTGGTTTTGGTAAATCTAGGGCAAAAAAGGATCAGCAAGGAGCATACTGATTTCTATTGGGAAACACTGTTCTGTACATATGTTAATAAGTGCACAGAAATTAATGTTATGCAGAATATTTTGATAGTAACATAGAAAATATGTCATTTTGTACAACTGAAAATTGCAATGAGCTACTGCTATTTGTTAAAGAACCATTTTTAAAGCAGAAGAATGATTATTACATCCTAACCCCAGGACTGTTAGTCTCCACAGAATAAATGGCTGTCTTATTAAATTCCTAACCTTAACCTTCACTCAGAGATATAAATAGCTGCAAAGGGGAAAGACACCCCACCGTACAGATATACACACCCAGTACTCCCTATAGTTTGTCATCTTGACCTAAACCTTCAACTAAATCTTACCGTATTTCCATTAATGAAAAAAAATAAATCAGTTGTTTAAAGCAATTTGCTACTGACTTTCTAGCTTGGTACTGACTTTTTTAAAGTAAGTGAGGAGTTTTACCTTCTCCAGTCTGCTTAGGCATTAGGGCTTGCCCACACTCAGACCTCTTCTGCCCCAGCACTGCAGAGCCTCAGCAGTGTGGACGTAACTCACACAGGTAGAATTTTTTCCTTCCCAGGTAAATAAACCATTTTCCTGACTGACATGAATTGTTCGATCACTTTAAAGAACAAGAACAATGATAGTTTATGGCATAGCTTGCCTATACCCATTTTTTTGCTCTACTAATCAACACATATGTCCTGGCAAACCGGTGGAGGGTACACCTGGCTATATATCCCCTTCACCTCCAACACGCAAGCAGCCTCTATGTCCAGTGGAGGTATCTCAGGCATGAGGTGGGGTGGGTGGTCCAGCACTAGCAGCCTCAGGGAGGCAGCTGCAGGGAGGGAGTTTATGGTATACAGGTAATGCTACCCACTATTTCCTAGGGGGAAAAAAAAAAAATTCTCTGTTTCCCCTTGTTTAGTAGTGTAGAGTCATCTAGAAAACTAACATCTGACTGTCAGCTACAAGGTACTCTTTCAACAGGAAAGCTTTTGTGCATTTTGTATGGCTGAAGATGTATATTTTTCTGTTACTCTGTACACTATGTTCTCTTGTTTGTATTAAGATAAAGATTGCCCTTCATTTGGCACTGATTACGATGGCTTTATCTCAGCTTAAGCAGTTTGTTTGTGTGGAGGCCGGGAAGTGATTGCTTTGAGACTGGGTTTCCTTCAGAGTTGGCTTCTGCTGTTTTCTGAAATGAGGGTTGTGGAGAGCTTCATAGGACTGTGGATTGAGATGTGAAGGTATAAAATTACTTGCCTATTTTATGTTTACTGGGACAAGAAATTAGCATTAGGCTTCCCATTTAAATCCACCAAATTCAAAAATTTCTGGTTGCCATAAATTTGTTAAAAATACACAGCACAAGTGTTAGGTAGAAAATCACAAGACAAATTTAATCAAGTGGCTCAACATAGGGAGTGGGCACAAGGAGCCACAGAAGTAAACCTGAACTGCAGATTTCAGAACACTATGGTGACTTTTCTGGGTAATCCGATATGACTTGTATGCTGTCCACCCTCTAGTTGCAGTGCCAGGACACTTCTGTCCCTCATGTTTTAGTGCACCACTCCATCAGTCCAAGGTTCTTAAAAATTGATTAGGAACATTAAATCTCTGTGAGGAAATCAGAAAGGAGGAGGAAATACATAGACATAAAAGACTTCAACTTCCATGTCCTGTTACTCTTTTCTCACCACTTCTCAAAAGTGTTGGTGAAGGAAAAGCAGCAGCACATTTTACCCACGTCCAAGGGAGAGTAAGCATTCTGAAGAACAAGTAAAGAAAATTGTAATTAGAGATACTGGTCTGGGATAGGAAAACACAGTAAGGTTAGAGAACGGTACAGTGCTGACTCTAGCTGAATCTGGTCTTTAGCCTGTTAGGCAATCCCTGGTTGTGTTTGAACTGGTAACAGCTTCACAAAGTCATTGTCAAACCACAAAAAACCAGATCAGAACAAAACCTTCAGTCATACTGATTGTCATGGAGTGGACTTCGGGAACCCCACAATATGCCTTCAGTTTTGGGGGCAAAACAAATCCAATTGCCCATGTTAGGACAGTCTGGACACATAAACAAAAGCCTTTAACAAAACTGAATAGCTGATTCAGACCAGCCCATAAATATAAACATGGCTCATAAACATAAACATAATGGCTATTAGTTTATTATTTTAAATGCAGTAGTTTTGTTCCATTGTATAAAAATTCTTCAGCTGAAATAGTCAGAACTGGAAAACAAAAAACATGAACCACGGTTACTTTACGTGGCTGTCTTCATAGCTGAGGCATGCTCTGGGATAGCTGAGGAAGAACAGGGACTCCTCCTTCTTTAGCTCTCACTAGGAGAAGAGGGACAGGCTCATGTGGCTGCTTAGTTTCTGTGGGACGTTTTCTACAGAACAACCCCAAGTACGTTGCCTTGTCTTGTTTTAGTGTCTTATCCACTGGCTGCCACCATTTCCTATTCAGCAGTCTAATGGAGCTTTATTAAAACTGTTTTACTGATAACAAACTAAACTTTTAACTGTGGAATGTCATCACTGTGTTCTTTCTTACTATGTACCTTCTTCAGCCATGCTTCAGCGTCTCAGTTTCCACATCCTCTGAAGAAACACTCCTGCCTCACCTCCAGTTGGGAATTACAGTGTTACAACACCTGTTACCCAAAGCTACTGTAAACGAGACAATGCCAACGTGAACATATTGCAGAGGGGCAGATAGTCTAGATTTGCCCCTACAATTTAACTTTACAGGTGTTAAAGGATACTCTGCCGGAGGGTATGTCTATAAAATAGCGCAGAAGTATCTGAGCTAGCTTTAATGAGCTTGCATATGTAGTTGTGGCAGCATGAAGCCCAGCACAGGCTATCATTATCATGTACATTGACATGTGTAAAGATAACGCATTTGAACAGCAGCCTTCTGAAGCATGGTCTCCAGAGCTGGTGATAGGAAAGGGTAGCTGAAAGGAGTTTCTCTCTTCAGCTCTCCTGGGACAGGGTTCATCTTACCTAACATTAAAATGCCCGGCTCTCACCTCATGAGAGATCAAAGGAACTGTCTTCCGGTGGTGCCTCTGACTTAAATGTCTACCTTTATACTGATTAAAGTTAAGTGAGATGAATCCTGCTTTCCATCCCACTGGTTAGGCCTACATTGCAAACCCTTGCTGACACAGCTGACACAGGGTTGAGCTTTGAAGTATAATTTGTGATCGACATAGCTCTGCCAGCAAAAGCCTTGCGCGTTAGGTGCAAATATACTACCAGAAATATCCTGTTTTCTGAGCAGCTTTTATCCCTTATGGGAGAACAGAATGCTGGGGTAACAACTTGCAGTGACATAAACACAGAGGCTTCCCTATAGTTGTGCTCCATCTGGGAGTAGTTGGTTGATGAAAGCTCCTGCTACAGCCATGCTGGCAAAGCCTATCAGAGGTGGCCCTGGCTTTTAACAGTGCCCCAGGTGGTGCTCTGATCCAGTCAGCAGATCCCAGCTTTTCAGTGTGAAGTCTCTAAGTGGCAGAATGCAATGTTGTCATGTTTGGGTGATTCCAGCAAAATTTATTGGCCATTTAAATAGCTATGCAAGGAGTTAAATATTTTCTCATATTGCAGTCTCTTACGGAAGCCAACCAATTGTGCTTTTTTTTTTTTTTGCGTGTTTCAGCTGTTTCCACTGTTTTGTTTTAATGTAATAACTGGGTTTTTCTTTAGAAATGTTATTTGAAATACCACACCTCTCTCAGATCCCATGGTATGTGCAGATTTTTCATGTTTCATAGACCCTGGAAGTGCAAAATTTGAAAATTAAATCCTCCAAGGTTTCCGTTTGTGGCTTCAATACTCTCTTGCAACAGGATGCCTACGTGCCCATTTGAAACAGAGCTGGCAATGCAATGAAATGTTTCATTGGAGGTAGTATCATGTTTTGTTTGAACTGTTTACGAATAGGTTTTGGTTTTATTTATTTATTTTTTTCTGAATACATTTCTGGTTCATTTGCTACAAAAACCTACTTGTAATTTTGCAATGGGATTTTTTCTTTTTTAATTTTTTTTCTTTTTTTTCTTTTTTTCTTTTTTTTTAATGTCCTGATGTTCAAGGAGTTTGCAATAAATATACTGAGACTGATCTGTAATTGCATGTAAGATTAGCCTCACAACTGTGTTTTGTAAAGTTAAGTGCCGTAAAAGAAGCTGTAGATGACATGGAGAAGGAGGGAAGATGATAGAGAGTAAGTGGAGGGGAAGGCTTCTTTGGCAGCTGCAGCTTTGACTGGTGGGTAGCAGCTTTAGCATAAGACTGCTCGAACCATTTTGTTTCATCTGAGTAGCAGCGTGTATCATCAGACAGTGTATGATGGCATTTTGTTGAAAACCTGCCTAAAGAGAAACTTTTACGGCTCAGCTGTTTACCTGTTCCTGTATTCATGCCTGCAATAAATGAGATGAAAAATAAATCACAGAGTCTGAGCAATTTGTAGTCAAAGCAGTCATTTAGGAGGCATGGGGCAGGATGTCAATTAAAGGAAATGTTTGGTTGCTAATAAAGTGGATCAACCATCATAAAAAAAAATTGCAGTCTAAGGAAAAAACAGAGATATAATTTCTTCATAAAGCCCAGAGGATTTCCTCTGGCTTAACATTACAGTCCAGCGTGGGGTGCCAATCATCTGCGGGGTCATTAGTTGGGGCATGCTTTGTTGAATACCAGAGCCAGAAAAACACTGGCAGGACCAAGGCAGAGAAACACAAAACTTGGCAAGTTTCTGGTCTTTCATCTGGTGCCTAAAAAGGCAGCAAAAATCATTACTAGCGTGGAAGGGGTAGGAGAAACTTCCACAAGGGATTGAGAGACACCAAAGTATTAAAGTGCTCCATAGAGGAAAATTTAAAAAATGTCCCCCGACAAACAACATAGCAAACAAAGCCAATGTTCATTGTAAATTTTTTTGGTTTAACACAATTAAAATATTTTACTCAGATTTTTACCCTTGATTTTCCCATTCTTTAAATGTCTAAATGAAAAGTTGCTTCAGAATGAAACATTTCCCTTCTCTTGTTCAAAGATCTCTAAATCAGGATGTTTTCACATTAACTTTCTTAGTACACTTAAGAAATGAAATCCAAGAAATGTTCACCCCATTTTCTGATGTTGCCAAAACTCTATTTTCAGAAAGAATATGATCCCATCCCAAATTCTCCATCTGGTTATTCTTCTATTTTTAATCTCTGTGAGGGGAAAGCAGAGGATCAACAACATTCTTCCATCACTACTCAATTTATACCAAGAAAATGGATTATCCAGACAGTTAACCTAGTTAATTAATTCCCCTTAATACATGTCTTTGCTAAAGAACAGTGTTCTGGGGTGCAGCAGAATGAGAAGCTGTGTGCTAAAAGGTTGGCAAATACTCTTGGGTAATTTGGCTGCAACGGAGAAGCGTGGGGACTTCAGAGATGTATATGAACAATTTTTTGGTTCATTATCAGATGACTGATCTATGAGACTGGGTGTGAGGTTGTTGAGATTAATTCTGTTTCTCTGGGGACACGCTTTCTAGAGCAGAACACAGACTTTGCAGGCGTGCACTGTTAAGTCGGGACAAGGGGGATGATAAGGCAATGGTTTCAGCCTGGCTGTGGTACACAGATCCTGCAGCAGCGAGGGGGTAGGAAGGCACCCACACGGGTGCAGATGCAGGCAAGTGGAAGAAACCCCAAGCCTCATGAAAGGCGATGGCCATGCCCTTGCCAAGCACAGTGAAGCCTTTAGGGCTGGCCAGCACTGGGATCCCTGTGTCCAAGGGCAACTTGCCCTGAGAAGCAACCCTACAACAAAGCCTGTATCAGGGCTGACTGTGACCTGACTTGCTGGAGGACACACCAGGGAATGAGAGAAATAAAAGATCAACCATTGCCCTTTCCCAGCCATCCCAGGATGTGTTCACGAGAGCATCCCAGCTTATGATGTCAGATGAGGAGAGCAGGCTTGACTTTTTTATGAAAAGCTGGACATAGGATCAGCTTAGCTGTGGCATCAGATGTGTTTGACAACCCTGACCATTACAGTTATGCCTTGCGTGCTGCCAATAGCACATATGGTCTGTGAGATGTCTTCTCAACAGTCTTTAGGGTCTGTGATGATCAGGAGAGTAGGGAGGAAAACAACAGGGAGAAAGAGCAGCAAACAACCCACACTGTCACCTGCTGGGAAGCCTGATGGCAAAGCACTGCCTAAAATAATGTTTGCCTTTTTACTTTATATTAAAATTACATATATAAAATTGTCTCATTACATAATCAATATACTTTTTATACTAATTATGTTATTTTTTAAGGAGCATTTCTACAGTGTGTGTTTGGTATTCAATGCCAGTGACTGCGCAGCTCTGCCATCAGAGTATCTAGCATAGCAGTGAGACATAAAAGCCACATGGATCTTTACTGTTTTGTTCACTGATTATTCAGCTCTTCAAGCAGAGAGCCACTTAATCCCCTGACATCGTTCTTCCTCTGCCTTTCATTAGCAAACTCCTGTGGAAATCCAAGGAAAACATAGCAAAAATTCTTTTCTTAAAAGATGTTTGGTCAGTGATGCTTAGCATCACAGGGCCTCAATGATGTGAAGAACTCAAGTTTTTGGTTTTTTTTAATTATTTGCCTTGCTGCTTTCAAAAACAACAACAAAAATGTGATTTCTCTGCTAACCGTTTCCTGCTCTGCTCTGGCCACTGCCCTCCTCGAGCAGTGCCAGGCTTGGCAAGGGCATAAGGTGGCTTGGAGGGAGAGGATAAGGATTGGATGGGGGTTTTTTTGGAAGAGGGGGGGGAATGCCAACACCACCCGGGACATACATTCCTTGCTGTGGCTTACACAACATCTATGTCCGAGCTGGGATGTGTGTTGCCCTGATGGGAGCTGAGAAGACCCTGTTTGCAGCTCCAGGGTCACCCAGGGAGGGTTTGGGGCTGGTGAGGCTGAGAGCTGTGGTGCTTGTGTATGTAAGAGTCACCTATATGAGCTTAGGCTCTGAAGGTTTTGGAGGCTGCCTTGTGCCTATGTTGTGTGGGCATGAGGAGATGCACGAGGCTCTGGGGAGGAAGGTCAGTGTGAGCTACCCTCTACCTGGGTGTGCAAAATTAGGGATTTAATGGTAGGGACATCACTGTGAGACTGATCACTCCTCCCTCCTGCAAAGGAGTTTCAAACCTGTGCCCTCCAAAGCTGACTAAACCCCACAGGGCCAGTCTTTGCACAAGGAACAGAGCAAGGTCTGCAGCAGAGCTGCAGTCAGTGCCTTTGGCAGTACACGTGCTGAATGAGCATGGCAGTGCCCTTGTCACACTGGCTCACAGCTCTTTTGTGGCAACACAAGGATGACAGTCCCCGAGAAGCACCTCCACCAAGGCTGCTGGCATATGAAATCAGGGAGGGGAGGTGCTGGAGCTGACTTAGCTTTGCAACCAAGAGCATTTTTTCACTCCCAGCTCAACATGCCAAGGCTCAGTGTGGGTTCTTGACAGCTTGCCCTGGTTATTGCAAGCCACCGAGAACAGAAGGTACCTCCTCTAATGATCTGCCTCTCAGCCCCTTCATATCTTTCTATGCCATCCTGCTAATCCTTCTCCCTCCTCTGCTCAGCACTCACTCTCAAGACTGATTCATGGGGGCCTGCTTCCTTCACCCCTGTGAGCGCCCCTTGGCTCCCATACAAGCACCTGTAGCCTTTTTTGGCTTTCCTGTTGAAAATCTGTTGCCTTTTTGAAGTCCCTCGCAAGCCCTTGCTTTCCATGACCCTCAGTAAATTTTACCTGTCTTCTGTGTCTCACTCATCTCTCTCTCTCCCCTTCTGTTGTCCCAGGACCAGTGTCTGATAAGCATTACAGCACAACAGGTTTTCTTGCCAACCAGGAAATCTCCATGACATGATCTGCCATTAGGGACCAGCTGCCTGGTGGGGGTCTGCCATCAGCCATGGCTGCGGGGGCTCTCCTCGAGTCCAGTAAATATCCGTGGGTACACTGCTCAGCCTCGGTGAAGCTTCTGCCTGGAACCAGAGGCAGGAAGGACACAGAGGAGTAGTTTTAAAGAGGGGATACTGTCATTTGCTCTAACCATGAAGTGAGTGATTTTACTCTCATATTTTGGATGGTTAAACTCTATTTTAACTGGTAAGACCTTTCGTGAATGGAGGCACCCTGAAGAAGAATGACCAAAAGTACCTTCCTTCCCTCCATCCCTCTCTCCTTCTCTCCTTTCTTTCTTTTTGCTTCAGACAGTGTATTTTTGCAGCTTCCATCTCCTCCTCATACTTCTGCAGGGCAGCAATGGATCCATCCCTTTATCCCTGAGGTCTTTGGCTATGCTGCTCCATATTGCTGTGCTAAACTTTGAAGCACTGGAAAGAAATGGGGAACATGGTGGAAGAGGAAGAGGTTTCATATCTTCATAAAGCCAAACTGCCAACTTGTTAATCCCCTCCAAGTGCTCTCAGTTGAGTCCTCTCCTCCCAAAGCAACAGATCTGGAATTAGTCTTGCTATGTATTATGTGGCAATAAATCATGAGGGCAGCCCAAATTGGGTGGTTCTCATCTTTCCATCATTCTTTTCATATTTTGTTTTTTGTATTTTTTAACTGCATAACTTCTGACCTGCCAAACCCAAACTACTGCTCTGGCAATGAAGTCAGTAACAAACTTCTGGGTCTCAATTGAGAAACATACCATTAAATCTCAGTGAAACACTTTTAATTGCTTTTTCCTCCTTTGTGTCTCTGTACTGAGAAAAAGAAAACAAAACAAAAACCAGGCCTGTAGAGCAGCGTCTAACAATCCAGAATTGTTAAATACCTTCCTGGAGGGGGAAAAGTCCTTTGTCTGACACTCAGAAGGATGTTTTCAAGCAATTTGCCCTCTTTCTCCCCTTGTGGGATTTCCCATCCTCCCCCAGTAGCATGGTATTGGTTCCCTCTCTGAAAAAGCTGCATTAGTGCAATGACAAAACCCTGCACTACCAGTCCTGTGTCCCGTTCATGGTGCCCGGCCCAGCAGACCCAAACACTGGGAGGTACCAGTAGGCTGACTCTTGACTGCACTCAATAGGTCCCATGATAAGATCATGGGAAGCTGAGAAATGAGTTTGGCAGAGAAGAGAGTGCCATGGTGGGTCTCAGCAGCCTGCTTCTCAGAGGTGACACATCTCCTCCTAGCTGTGTGCATGGCCTGTGAACTCAATGGCAAAAGCTCCCGGCTCCACTTTCTAGGGATGCCCTTCTTCTGAAAGAAATCTTCATGCAGCACTCAGCTGATCTCCAAGGGCCATGTCTTCCAACCCAAATCCACTGTCCTTACCAACCTGTTCACCTTGAACATCCTGACCTTGCAGAGTCCTGGATGCACAGTGGTCTCTGCTTGAATAAAGCTCTTGCAGGGCAGCTTTGCTTGCTTGAAAACCCTTCTGAGAACACTGCATCCAAGCCACAGGGAGGAGCTTTAGGACATGCAGGACTTGTGCCTTGCAGCTATGGGTCAGCTCAGGCAGCTTATATCTCCCTGAATGGTCCTTGGCATCCTATTCCGGTGCTGCTCTCTCCAGTGGGGACAGCCTGGCACAGCTCTAGGTCTCCTTTGGTAGGTCTAGTGCTAAAGTCCAATTAGTGTTGTTTATACTCATATTGTAACTGAAAGAAAGAAAATTTGATGCTTCAGTAGGTCAAAAGGTGTGGAGAGATAAATGTAATTACAATAAATGCAATATATTGAAAGATGCTACCATTTAATTAAAAGTATATGAATTATGCATGTATCTGTTCCACAGCCTGTAACTGTGTGGGCTTGAGCAGTAACTGAATACATTCAGCTCTAGCTACCACATGAAACCCATGGCTGCTTGATTTCTCACTCACACACCTAACACCACCAACTGAACTTCTGCCAGGACTAAACAAGAACACACAGGGGGGTTATTTGGAGTTACCTTTGCTTTTCTGCACTCTCAGGCACCTGACAAGGGATGCAAATATTATCCCACCAGTGTCCCCCCAGGAGGATAAAGACTGCCTTTTGGGCAACTTTTAAAACATCAGGCTTAAAAGTCATGTTATTTAGGGGCAGAGAATTGCTGTGAAGGAAAGCAACACATAGGAATACTCCTACGTGTCCCCCATGGGGCTTTGCAGGCAGTAGTGCCCTGCAGTTTTGGGGCATAAAGATTTATGTGGGGTCCATGGGCAGACTGAGAACTGCAGTGGCCTGGAAAGGATGGCACAGGAGGACAAGGTTTGGTGGCGGAACGATGCCAGCACCTTCAGCTCCCCAGAGCAACCCATGTCTGGCATTGCCACCCCCACTCCCAGGTGCTTAATGTCACCATCAGATGCTTGGTGCTCAGCTCTGCTATCCACCCACTTACTGAAAGCCATTTTATTAATAGGGAAGAGTGACTTTTAATGAATGCTGTGCTGTCTTTCTGGGTACATAAAATCTTCCCCATGAAGGCAGACAGTTGCCCTTTGTGGTGCTGCCAAGTCCATCCCAGCAGACTGAGCCCAGGGCTGTACCATCAATCTTCTGCTAAAGGCTGCTACCTTTTCAGATCTTCGTTTATCAAGCAAGGTGGAATGAACTCCCACAAGAGAAAACAGATCCCATTAGTGTTTGTAGAAATTTCAAACTGGCCATTATGAAATTAAAACAGGAAACAAAGTGACTGGGGGAGGAAGGAGACTCCTCTCCCTAATCACTTAATATAAGCCCATACACCTCCTTAGAGCTTGCAATCAATCATGCCTCGTTTTAACCAGATGTGCAAGGTAATGAAATCTGAATCCAAATGTTCATCTCTAGATAATTTACTGTTGATTTGTTCCTCATTTCCATGCTTTATGGAAATGAGAATAAAGATTTGGTTTTTCGGTTTTCATGCTTATACAAACTCTGCCTTTTTCTTCTAGGGAAATTTTGGCCTGCGTTCAGCAAGACATTCACACATGCCCAGCTTCAGGGTGAGACTGGTCCCCCCAGCCTCTTTCCAAAATAGCTGGGGAAATTCAAACAGTGGAAGCACTTGCCTGTTCTGTGTGCTGTGCCAAGGTTTTAAATCACAAGATATTCTTACCAGCCACGTTTGATAAGCTAGGCTCGGCTGCTTTCCTGCCTGTTTTTAGGCTGATGACAAGAACAACACATAATGAAGACAAGAAGCTGCAGCCTTCTCTGAGAAAGATAGTGGAGTTATTTTCTTCTCTGTACCTGGCATGGTCAGGATTGGACAAATCCTTGGGGCTCAGCATCGCCAGTTCTGCTTGCAGTGACTCAGTGCACAGGCCTCATGCACTGCGCCAGGGTTGAGGCCATAGGGATGTGGGACAGAAGCCCCAGAGAGGAGGGTTTGTTGAGCAACATGTGGACTGACAGCTCAGCTAGAAGACAAAAGGAGAGGAGCGCAGTGCTGTGGACAGGCCTAGGGATGGAGGGCTGGCTGCAGGAGTTGGGTGTCTCCAGAGACCAGGTTTCAGGAGAAGGAAGAGCCAAAAGCAGCTCAAGCTCAGAAGGGATTGTTTTCACTTTGACCTTCTGCTAGGGTGTGCTATGGGGTGTGCACCCCATTCTTTGCAATCGGCATACAAGGCTGCAGAGAGGCAGAAGAAGACTGGAAGCTGTGCTGTGAGCTGCTGCTTTTTATTTGGTGCTGTCATTCTCCTGGTTACATCCCTGTCACATGTGTCAGTGCCAGCCTGGGTTTGCTGTGAGCCCTGGCTCCCTTCCAGGTTTGAGGCTGCCTGCAGGTTGCATCTAGACCTGGATACATGGCAAGAAGCTTTCGAGGATGTTCCTAGATATCTTTTTTTGAACATTAAATAGATAACCAAGCTCAAGGTTTGAGTATGAAGCTTGGGTGAGGAAGAGGAGACATGGAGAGAAGTCTGGGCATGGGATGTGTTTCACAAACTGAGTCTGTGGGAGCTTCCCATGCAAATGTTAGCCACATGAAAATGTATCTGTGACTCCTGGCTTGCAGAAACTGGGATGATCTGACTGTTTTCATTTCCTTTCCTCCTCAGGGCAGAAGCCACACCTGCTGCCATAGCAGCTATGAGCTATGTCTCTTTTCCAGCAAGGGAACAGTGGGGAATGATTAGTGGTAAGTGGTTGAGAGCTCTCTCAAAATGTCTTATGGAGACACGAGCCACTAAAATTGAGCATTTCTGAGTGGCAGTAAGAGCACAAACACCAAGTGAAACCCTCAGCAATGGCTGAGCAAAAACGCAGCCATACTGAATGGGATTTCCTTGCCTCTGGGCTCTTGAGAGGCAGGGGGAAGGCTCACCGCTGCAAAAATGAACACAAACGTGGTAGCATGGGTAACTGCATTGGAACCTGCCATCTGTGGGGAGCCAAACTTCCTCAGCTGAAAGGTATGGAAACTGATGTAAATCCCTTTCCTGTGGGCATAAGATGCAGCTTGCAGTCATCAAAGTTGTTCAGAAGCTGAGAGAAATATAGCATTGCCTCCACTCTGAAGAAACCCCACCATTCAAAACTGAAAGAGTTCTCATTTGTCCTGAAAAACAAAACCTGAGGGTTGGTACACATTGAATAGTAAAGGAGACTCTATAGCCTCTCTGGACAACCTGTTCCAGTGCACGGTCACCCGCACAGTAAAGAAGTTCTTCCTCATATTTAAATGGAACTTCCTGTGCATCAATTTTTGTTCATTGCCTCTCGTCCTATTGGTTGACATCACCAACAAGAGCCTGGATCTGTCCTCTTGACACCCTCCCTTCAGATACTTACAGACATTGATGCAGTCCCCTCTCAGTTGCCTCTTCTCCAGGCTAAACAACAAGACTAAGGACAGATTAGTGAGAAATTAGTAAAGTCTTGCTGTAGCTTAAGTAGAATTTTCCTTACTCTGTGAAGGCTGAAGTGATGGTGATTTTTGATCCTAAAATCCATTCTAATTCAAAAGGGATGTTTGAGGAAACATGTTTTCTAATGATACTGAAGCCTTTCTGCTTTAAAGCACTGGTTTATGTGCCCAGCCAGGTCATAGGTTAGTGGAGAAGGAATGTCCACCAGCTGATTCTCACTGCTGTAGTGCTAGAGATCATTTCTTACCACCTTATATAACAAAGAAATGCAGAAAACTAAATTTGCTTTTTTTCAAAGTGTCAAAAAAAGCTATTCTTCCTGGGTTTTTTTTGTGAAAAAGAGTAATGCCCAGAAGTATTTATTGTCTATAAAACATATACTCAGAGAAAAGGAAAGAGATGTGCTAGTGGAATGGCCGTCCCACTGTGATCTGTGACAGTTTCAGACAGCCTGGAGAATAGGTAAAACAAGCTGAGGGCATCCCACAGTCTGTCCTGGCCAGCAAACAGAGAAACCTAGGCTGATTCTACATTCTGGATGACAACTGTCTGCCTTTATATAGTTTCATTCAAGCAAGTTCAAAAATATGGGCCGTGGTAAGCTTAAAGGCAGCACAAGGCTGAAGGACAGAGCTACAGCTGGACAGTAGCCAGAGTCCATAGGAGGTGAGCAAGAAGAATGGATATCTTGGACACAGAGAAAGGAGAGGTCTTTTCACCAAGTGAAGATTTTTTCATCTTGTCTTCTCAATGCACTTGGAAAGGAATGTAATAAAATAAACATTTGAACAGGAAAGGTGAAAGGAAGAAGGAAGGAAAGAGAATAATTTAGAAGAAATAATTTTTTCTTAGGGCATGTAGACAATTCTGAGCTATCCAAACTGACTGCACCCAAATGATTTCATACTGTTTTTCTCAGCATCTTCTGATCAGGTAATGTGCAGCATTTAATTTTGCACTGCTAAAAGAAATACAGATGCTAATAAGCTTTTGATATTAAAATCAACACCACAAACAACTCTGGGATTCTAGCCTGTTTCGACTCTGTTATAAACACGATATACAGGGCAAAGTCGTTTGTGTGAATCTTGACAGGGAAGGGGGTGACTCACAGCATCGTATGCCACAATACCAGATCACAGCAACAGAATTGGATGAGTAATCTTGGAGCTTGCCTTCAGGCAGCTGACTGGCTTATATCACAGATCACCCTGCAACAAAATGTCAATGTTTTCATACCTTTGACATTTCTTTAGCTTCAAGAGACAATAATGAATCTTTCTTGGTTACTAATTAAGAGGAGATTATATCTGAAAAAACAGCCAATTCTTTTTTTCCAAAGAGACAATAGTGCAAATAATTTTTTTAATTGAATGTAAGCGTAACCAGCATTAAGTAAAAGCCTGGTTAATAAACTAAAGTCCTCAAAACCACCCTCAAATATATTTAGTTTCAAGCAGTGACTAAATAGATTTAATGCCTAGGAACCATCCAAACACCTCAGGCAGATCCTGCCTTTTCTGTTCCTCCAGACACATATGCTCAAGGAAAGGCTGTCTATAATGCATCAGGCAGAACACAGCAATGTTCAAGGCTTAGTAAGCAAATCTTACTATGGCTCACAAGAGGGTACAGGGCAGATGCCTGTTGCTATAAGCTAGCACAGCTCTGTTCAGCTCGCAGTCTGCAGATACCTTCTACAGAAGAAACAGGAACAAATAAAGCCTGGTGGAAATTAGTGTATTTTTAATCAAATTTCTGAAGGGCTAAGGTAGAGGACTAAGATATCAAGGAAAGGAAGAGAATGTCTGTGATTTAGACCTGCTTGGAAAAGCTGATAATAAGTTTATAAATAGCTATGGTGATGCAGACGTTCCTTAGTTATAAAAAGGTAGGTGCTGCTCTGTACCCATACAGATCTGTAGGACAAGATATACACATATAATATTTTCAGTGAACTCCAGGGAATAATCTTGCTCTTTGAAGAGCCCTGTCAGGCAGCAACCTCAAAATCTAGTTGGAGTCCAACATACGTTCTTCTGCCCATACAGGGAAGCTACACCAGGGCTGAGGAGGGGGAGGAAAAACCAGACTGTACAGATGGGTGCGCTTGCATGGGGGTGATCCACCTCATCAAGCAGATGCTTGGCCATGCAGCTGCTTCAGCACTTCTCAGTTCAGATAAGGAGATGTTTGATCACTTTGGACACCTTGAAACTGCACAGCTCAAGCCATCATTTAGAACATGGGGATTTTCAAAGGTATTTTTAGGGTTTCTTCAGTCTTTCTTCTGCTTCTTTTTGCAGAAGCTGAACAACCAAGTTCCAGGGGAAAAGCAATAGAGCTGAGTTAGCACACGGCTGTGCTATAAAACAGATGTAGCATTGCACTGATGTGTCTGATATATTGTCATATATGCTCCTTCTGGACCTGCCAGTTTAGTCAGTATCAGCTTGAAAGGAAGAAGGATTCACAGCAAAGGCATTATCTAAAAGTCTGAGGAGTGCAGAGCATTAAGAACTTGACAAGCAAATGACCCTGCAACATCTTCAAGTCTAGTAAGACCAACAGGATACCTCCTGAGCTTCACCACAGCTGTCCCACTGAACCACTTCTCAGTTTGTGAGAAATGCTGTTTCACACTGGCAAAGCTCTGTCAGATGGAGGTATTTTCCCTGCATGGGATTAAGTTTCTTAGCTGGCTGGCTTAGCACTGCGTGGGAGGTTTAGCGAGGCTTCACGCATGTCGCATATGCTGCTCTTCCTCTGTAACCACATAGGTCTGCAAATCTGCCTGAAAACAAAGTGAACAGCAACCCTTGTCCTGCTAAGGACGTCTATTTCCATTCAGATGCCATGTTTCTGTGTGAAGCATCCCTGCTGCAGCTGCTTTGTGTCTCTGGTCTTATAATTTTTCTTCTGTTCATCATTGTGACCTAAATATACAGCAGCTATTTTGAAGGCAAGAGGGTAGCCCCGGGGCAGGTAGGACTTTGAACTCAAAAATGATGAAAGGAGGGAGGTGCACTGGTAGCACTCTCTGGCTCCTGTAGTCTTTCTGCTGCTCACAGATTTTACTGAATACAAGTGCACAGTAATATTCTGTGTGCTTTTCTTTCTGCAAAGTGGGTAGGCTCCTTTTAATGTGGTTTACTTCCAAATGCACCAAAAAAAAAAAAAAAAAGAAAAGAAAGCATGCTTCCTATGTGAGCTGGCATTGTTTTCTACAGCATCTTTTGAGATACCAGGAAATATGTGAGAATAAAACTTTTTCTTTTAAGTTGTCTCACTATTGCTTATGGTCAGAAAATTAAATACTTGGGAAGTCAAAACGTAGGTTTTTTACCTTTTTTGTTGAAATAAAAGTGCAACACTTCACTCCAAGTTAAAATATGAGCAATGCAATAGATTAAATGAATCTTCTCTCAAAGATAACTTTTAATGATGGTGTGATTCTCTGCAAGGAAAAGTGTTTTTACTGTTCTTTAAAAAGTGATTCAAATAGAAAAATAAATTACATTTTATATCACTTTCTCTTTAATGTGATTGAAAAGGGGGATTTTTTTAATTATGACAAAAATCTCCATGTTAATAATCTTGATTACAGGGGCTTTTAAATAGCTTATCTGCCTGGCTACATTCCATCCTAAAGCTCTGCAGAGGAAGATGTCTTTCATGTTGAATTTAAATGCTTATTATCCCTTTGAACTCTGCCAGGCCACTTATTTGAAATATTATTCTTCTCTTTCAGCCTGTGGAGTCAGCTCACCAAGAGATTTTGGTAATGTCACTCTCTGGGGAACTCCGCTGGCTCATTTGAACCTTGAGCTACCAGCTCAGGGAGTGATATTTAAAAGCTCACTGTGACCTGCTGCCTCATTTCACTGCCAGCCCTATAGAAGGGATCTGCAGTATCTATGTGGATCCATCACCTGGAACAATGAAGCCTTGATCTCACCTGTGGGCCTCCTCTGACAATAGCCATTGATAGCTAATGAAGAGTGATCTCAGCTGAAGACCGCTTTACCCCTGTGGTACCTACTGCGCAGAAATCCGTGGGAGGGGAAAGGGAGGCAAGATGGGCAGGTCCCTGAAAAACTGCTGTTAGATGTGAATGCAAATAATAGCTGAAAAGGTGGTTGTTTTTTTATAGAGCCTCACATTTTTTTCAGCTGCATCCAGAAACACTTTCCTTTTTATTCACCTGCAATACACTTTAGGCATCTGACAATGTCAGAGTAGATGAGCAGCTTACCTGAAGGATACACAACTGTACAAATATGGATGGGATGGCAGGTGCTTGCCTTGTGTGTGTTGGGAAACTATCCAGTCTGCTCAGCCATTACGCCAGTGAAAGCAATGAACCTGGTCACGGATAATGAATGACACAGCCCTCTGTGACTAACTGCTCCTCTGCTGCCCAGCCATGGAGGTTTGAGGAACTAATCTGTAAACAGAGACTGATGTAAGCAAATGGAAGTCATTATTCCAGAGAAAGCAAAGCCAAAGGTTTGGTCCCCTGCACAGCCCCTGAATAATTATCCTATTTGCTCCTCCTGATAAGTGGAGAAGTGAAAGCGCTTGATAAATGGATCAAAATACTTGTGCTCTCATCTGTGCAAGCGTTCCTTAGCAAAGGTTTCACTGTACATTTCTTATACTAGAAGGGTATTCACTTCTGCTATTTCTGTTGACCAAGCAGTGCAGCCAATGAGCCACAGCAGCAGCTGGGTGTGCTGCTGCCTCTCATGGTCAGAGTGCACAGACAGTTTTCCTGCCTGCAGATGTCTAGAAGTGGGAAAAGGAGGGTGGACTTCCAGGACAAGAGCAGTCAGGACTGAAGAAGACATTTCAGGGTACAAGAAAGTGCCAGGGTTTAGAGAGAGCATCCAGCATCTGTTCAGGCCCTCTGCCAGCCCCTCTTGGGTCAGCTGCCTGTCAAACCCTGCCTAGATAGAAGGAAAGCAACATAAGGAGATACGACTTCTGCTGACAGAGGACAAGTGCTGAAGAAAAGGGGAAATGACGTGAGAATCAACTGATCAAACAGGGATCAAGGAAATGTTTACTTTTTCAGTTCTGCCTACATGCTTATTAAGCTAGTGCTTGTCAACACAGCCTGCACTGTCCAAGTGAGCATCCCTCAGGTCCATGGCCAGCTGTCCTGCTAAATGTTTTACATGCAATACCTGTAAAAACATTCCTTTGTGGAATGGGGCAGAATGACTCTCTTTATTAAAACTATAGTGCTGTGGAAGAGCTGCAATAGCTCCACTCTCTCCCTGAAGCTGAAAAAAGTTCCCTTACGAGAAAAGCAAAATCGTCTTCTCTTAAGAAATTGCGACTTTGCTTAGTTGTAGTTCTGAAGGTCAATTTCATAAGCATGGGGATGCAAGTGGAAGGATGCATGCAAGTTTTTAAAAGTAAGTGGTTATATATGCTTTCAACAGTTGTCCCCAAAGCAGAGCTCAAATAGAAAAGAGAAGATAAAAATAAACATTGCTCAACCCTTTCATTCATTACAGGCTGTCAGATGGGACAGGTGCTATGGAAAAACTCATGTGTGACTCTGTCATTAGAAGTTGAGTCATCATGCGAGGGCAGGAAAACGGGTGGAGGGGCTGGGGTGACTGTGGCAACCTTAACTCTAGCATGGACTGATCTTTAGAGAAGAGCTGGTCAGAGGCAGAAGTTTCTTGTGTTTTGAGAACTTTCTTCAAACTGAGAATGAAAAGTATAAATTTCCCACAGATAAAAACTAAGCAAAGTATTCAAACTCTGTTTTCTGGGATAAGAGAATGCTGTTAAACTCTTTGGATAATGATATGAATACAATAAGAACAGTATGATGTCATGAGTTTGAGCAAAATGGCAGAATGAAAGAAGAACTCTGATTCCTTAAAGAAAATCAGAAAACCAAAATCTTGTTCTGGACTTTCACTTTGGAAGTACTCTCAGTATTAATACTTCGCTACAAATGAGAATCCTGATGAGTTTGAGGGTCTTTTTCTCTGTGTTGTTTTATCAAATGCGAATGCTTCTAAAAATAATCCAACTAAATGCTGAGGCATTTCATGAGAAGAAGCATTGTTTCCTATGGATGGAAAAAGCTGTGCTGTTTTGCAACCACTAGTGCCACACATCATTAACTCTATCCTTGAGGGGCCGACCTGGAGCTGGGACTATAGCAGCATCCCGTCTCTGCCTGACAGTTACCATTTTGCCTGGAGCCTCCACAATTAAATCACATCACCTCCTCAGTGAGTCCCACACACTACCCACCTGCAATGTTCCCCTTCAGTATGTGGCCAGGGCACAAAAGGCCTAAGGGAGTGGGCAAGCTAATTTCTCATGGGTATGTCCAGAAGAAAACTCAGAGGGCAGATTTAAAGTGTCCACATAATGCTGTAAAGAACTGTTCAACTGCTCTTTCTATATCTGGGTTCATGGCTTGTGATCATATACTGATATGGAGAAAAAGGTCATTGCCCCAGCGTGGCCTGAGCTTGGTAAAGTTGTTGGCTGCCGGCACAGCAATACTGTGACTGCCTGTGGAGTGGTAAAAAAGCCTCAGTTTAGTGTTCTTTTGCGCTCCACTACTACATTTTAGGGTAGTTGACATATGTGAATATTTTACAATGGCAGGGAGAGTACATGTGGGGAAACTGGCTGCCCGAACAGGGGAGCTTGTGTTTCTCTCCAATTACCAGATTGATGTCTGTTTTTTCCCCCCCGTTTTCTTCTTCCCCAGTTGATGAGCAGTGTTTTCAGTAAATGCTTAGAGACTGTTTTTGTGTCTCAAATTGGCATAGCAACACCATCAGAACAAAACTCAAAGGCATCAGCTTAATGACATACTGAAATGGCTTCAGAATATCTAATACGGTCTCATTTTTTTTTAAGTGTAAGGGAAGGGGTAATTGCACAGCATACACCTTGGGCTGTTGGAAACCTTTCCTCCATGCACATATTGACTGCTAAATGAAGAGAAGCCAGCTAAATGCTTATTTTTATATTAGGTTTATAATTGTAAACATCTTTTTGAAAAACATTGAAGAAACCTTAGAATGTACTACATACCTGCACAACAGAAACAAGAAACCAAGTTCAGTATTATTTGTGGCTGGGATCACATGAAGATTTTAACAAGAAAATCCCAGCCATTTATCAATGCTACAGTCTTTTTGGTTAGTAAAAAAAAAAAAAAAAAAGAGAAAGAGAGATGTAACTGTGGTTAGAGATCCCCTGATTCTTCTCAAATAACCCTGAAATATGATGGTTTTATCCCCATATTAACTGGTATAAAAGTTCCCACATCTAGTTTGTCACACAATGTTTTGTTCTGTTCAATAACACTGTGTTTCGTTGAAGATGCCTGTATTCTAGAATCTTTGGATGAACAAACCACGCTGAACTCAGACTTCATTGGCTTTGTGAGGAGTAAACCTGACTTTGTTAATTTCAATATTAGTAGCAACTTACATAAATTAAAACCTTAAAAATGTCTCTCTTTTTAACTTAGTTTACAAGCATTCCAAAACAATATACCACTAGCAGATGTATGGGATATTTTCTATACCAGAGTAACTTGTTTTATGCTTGATTTATCCTTGCATCCGAGGTTCAAAGACTTCCATGCACCTCGTGGATGTTAACAAAGCCTGCAGTGAGGTTTTTGAGAGGCTTAACTCATCTCCCTTAGTGTGCCTCTTTGGTACCCAAAGCCTTCGGTTTAACTGAGTCTCCCTTGTTTTAATATGAAAAAAAGAACTGATTATTTTAAACTCAGCGAAGCCACTTGTGCACCAGACTGGCTTTGCCGTCCAAGTGAGCGCAGGTAATGAATATGGACGCGTCTGTAGATAATGACATGCAAAGAGGGAAGCTTGAGACAAAAGCTGGAATTTGGGCTGGAATTTTCCTTCCGAGCTATGTAACTCTGCCGCCCCAGAAGCCTTTACCTCACTACTGCTTAAGTACAGCGCAGTCTGAATCTTGCAGTCCCACAAGATTTCCAGTCATTTGCATGTGCGCCCTGCTCAGTCCATTCCTCTGGTGGTTCTCACAGATCAGTTTGCATGCATCCAGGGACGGTAACAGGCAGGGATGCGCCAGGATGAGCCCGGCTGCCTCAAGCTCCACAGGCTGGCTCTAAGGGTTCCTCTTTAGGGCTCTGGGCTCCCCAGGGCTCCCTGGGCAGCATCCCCTCGACTCCCTCCCTCCTGCTGGCAGAGAGGGAAAAGCCCCCTTTCACGTCCTGCTGCCTGGGTGGGCGAATGTTTTTGGAGGACCACGCCGTCTTTCGGTGCCTTGGTGCCCCTCGGCGGCGGTCGGCTGCCATGGCAATCCCGGTGTTCCCGGGAGCCGCCGGCGGAGCCGCCCCGCGGGTGGAGCTCGGGGGGAGCCCGGCTCCGGGGGAGATGCCCTGGCAGAGAGGGCAGGTGGCCGGTCTGGCTGCACCCTACCCAGCATAGGCTGGGAACGGGCTGTCTCCTGGGGACACTCACCTCTGCTTCCTCGATTTTTTTTTCTCTCGCCCCAACCCCTCTTTCCCCCTTCCTCAAAACACCCCAAAGCTGCGCTTATTGCTGTAAGCAACACTTTATTGCATTTGTGGATGAGAGAGGACACCTGTCCTGCATTCCAAGCTCAAAAATTACTGGGCACGGTGCTGGGTGTATTTGGGCAGGGGGCCAGCAGCACGAGGAGCAGCCTGGTCTGACTGTGGGTGTTCAGGGTGCTCCAGCCCAAAGCCAGATTTGGAGCGTGTTCGTGGATCCTGAGGTCTGAGGTCTACCCTTCACCTGGGCTCCAACGTCCTCGAGAGAAAGAGAAAACTCCCCTAATACGGGAGTTTTTCCCTGGGATGTTTGAAGCAAAGCATCCCCTCCTGTAGCTTTTATCCAGGAAGGGCCAAGGCCTACATTCCTCAGATCCCCTGGCAGAAGATGCCTTGGTTAGGATACATAGAAAGTACCTTCCCTGAAGAGGATTGAGGCAGAAGGAGCTTCTCTGCTGCTTTTTCTCACTCACATTCACCTAGAAGATAAGGGCATTATTATTATTCAGATGCAGAGATGTCTTGAGTTTGGACTGGAGAAAGATTGTTTTAGCCGGTTGTTTTCCAACAGGCAAACTCACAGAACTTTCATCATAACTCTCCAGATGAAGTTTCATAAAGGAACAGGGTTTTGCCTCTTTCCCCCCCCCATTTCTGGGTTCTTAACTAATTAGGATGAAATTACATTGTCTCACGTGGAATTAATTGAATTCTGCCCATGCAGCTTAAACTCTTTAAAACATTCCTACCTAAATGAGCTCTTTGCTAATACAAGCTAAATTTTTCTGCTCTCCAGGCCAATTTTTGCACAGTAAGTAAATGGTATTTATGCACAGGGAGGCCTCAATGTAATGCCCTTTACTGCAAGTTCTAATAAAAGGCTGCTCTGTTTTGGCTCCTTGTGAGAATAACACTATAAATAACTTCTTTGTAATGAGGACTTTTTAAAAAATGTGAAGCATTTTGCTCCAAAACCACCTGGTGCACATTGTGCCACCATCTGGTAGATCTGGCTTTCAGGGTAGATAGACCTCCCATAACTGCATTCACACTGGGGTATCAAAGGCAGGTATACCAGGCACGTAAAAAAATGCAATCTTGGGAGAAAAGACATGAACTACCTGATGTAAATGAACACACACACAAACCCCCCAAACAAACAAACAAACAACCTGCACAGTTTTAATATACTTTGGGAAGGGTCTACAGTGCTTACTGAAGCAAAACTGATGCTGATTTAGTGTCCAAAACTGCTGGACTTGGTCTTTAGATTGGTATATGTTATGCTTGTGGAAAAAAACTTGGAGGCATTGCTTTTTTCCTGCATTAGATTAATTTTATAGAAAGACTGCTGTTGTGAGCAGTACTGGCTGCAAAGGCATTCTTGGAGCAAGACCAGCTACATAACTCAGTGGCAGCAGAAAAAGAAAAAATTACCTGTGCTTAGCAAAAGATAATCTAATGATCTAATGCAGTTTGTATTTGGATGATAGCATATTTAGAGTTTATATTTTTTTGCCTTTCTCCAGAAGACCTGAAGCAATACCATGCCTCCAAAAAGCTCACTCATCTCTTTGGTGAGCAGCTTCCAGAAATTACACATGTCTTTTTCCTCCACAGTGCTTTGGTTTTTCTAAGGTGATCGCTTAGTTCTTACTTTTCTCATAGGAGATATACTTCATATATTGGCATTTGACACTTCTACCTTCATCAATCTGTTTTGTATATTGCGAAAAAAGTCTGCTTTCAAGAAATTCCTAGCATATTTTCTCCCATGTCTTATTTTAAGTAACTAACACAGCAAGCACGTTTCTGAAGAGTTACAAGTTGATAACTAGAGCACAGCATAAATGACTACTAATGAAATCAGTGTTATTTCTCAATTTCTCAATTTATTGTTGTTTAATAAAGGAAAGCCCAACATAAATCACTGGTAGCTACATTAACCTTATTGAACAAGATTTTATTATGGGTTTGAGAAAACTGCATTAAATTACAAATTCTGATTAAGGTTACTGCAATAAGAAAACTGCTGTCTTGTGAATTGCTTTCTCAGTCAGTACCACTGGTAGATACATACTGATTTTTCAGTACATGTTGATTTGATGAAAATAACCAGCAGCACTAAACTTTAACATATTGTTCTTGAGGCATGGATATATTGAGGATGTAGCTGGGAAGAGGCAGGGCAGTATAAACTTAACTAACTTCATCTTTTTGGGGTGGTCTGACAACACTAATAACTTATGAATAGTTGAGTAAGGAAGTCGAGAATGATCGAATGGACAAAACCTGCTAGATCATGCACAGAACCAGAAAGGACCTGGAAAATGCAAGATCCAACCTCACTGCCCAAGCAGTGGAGAGAGGAACTTGTTTGACATGGGTGATCCCAAAGGAAAAGTGGGCACAAAGGATATCTTATCAGCCTAATGGTCTGACAGCATCACTGGCCTTTCCCCACTTCTCTCTTCATTAGTCAGGCCATGGTCTTATATGACTAATAGGTTTTTAGCCTCTTCCCCCCTAGCCACTCCTGAATAATGCAGAGACTCTGAGACAACATTTTTTTTCTGAATGTCTGTTTTATAAACTATGACTTATTCCTGAAGCTTTAATTTCTATTCCAAAAGCCCTAAAAGCCATGAGCCTCCAGGATAAAGGTGTACTTTGAGTGACCAAACAAAGCCAAGAAAGAAGGCAGGGTGGGCCTCAAGGGATGTCTGGGGATAATCCTGGTCTCTAGTCCTGGCAAGGCACTGATAGACTGAGTGCTAGAACCAGAGAATCACCCAAGCTTTAGAGAAATTAACCACGCAAGGAATCTGACTGCTGGATTCCCCTGAGGCAGGAGGCGATGGGCACAAGAAGTGGTGGAAATGCCCACATCTCTAATTCACCAAAAGCAAGAGGTCTTCTGCTGTCAGAGGCTGGCAATGCCTTCTACGTGTGGTTCACATATGGCTTGTGTATGTCCCATATAAGAAAGGTATTACCAGCACGTGCAAGCTGAGAAATACGGCATTCAGAAAGTTTAGGCGTTTCAGGGTTAAGGCTGAATGTGCAATTGCAGTTTGGACTCCTTCTGCTAATGCCTCCTTTGATGGCAGCCTCAATTATTTGATCAGATAAGGATCTTCCCTGCAGAACTGCTGGCAGTGCTGTTAGTTGCAGTGCAGACCTTTCTGTCTGCTGAAAACTGAAGGTACTCATTAGAGCTCCACCTGTCTCAATGTGACATTGCTTTCCATGAGCAACCCTTTCTTGTGATAGGGAGAACCTTCAGGCAAACACAAGAGGTTCTACTAAGGGGCAAAAATGCTGGAGTATTTTAGTTTTAATTTTTAAGGATTTACAAGGAGGAAGGCACATGCAATATAGTCAGTCTCTTAGCCGTATCTTCACATTAGAAAATCAGTGCAGCTTCACTGTAATCGCAGACAGTTATCTCAGCTGTCAGATTTAAAACAATAGATGTCATGTAGGCATAAACAATACATGAGAAATATCCTAAGTGTTTACAGTAACTGTGAAGCATTGCCCATATCGCAGTGTGCTAAAGCCTGTTGCCAGGGAGGAAAAATCAGCATGCAGCTGACAGCTGCTCCCTCGCTGAGCAAATGTTTCTTCATAGGCATCACAACCCTCAGCGAGCTATTTCAAAAAGGAGACAGGGGGCCTTCATCAGAGTTGATTATTCCCAGAAAGAATAAGCTGCAGCCTTATTCTCCTGTTAGCCTGATTTATAAGGGTTTTTGTCTATTGCCATTTGTTTGCTTGTTTTCCACTGGCCTGCTAAAGTTTGCCAAGCTCAGTGAGGTAGGAAGAAGGGACTCGCTATTTTGCACTTGAGTTTGCTGTTGCTCTTCCATAGCTTTTTCCAGATGCTACTATGGAACATGTTGAACTTGCATGCAATTGGAATTTGTTTTGCAATTAATTTTTTACCTCTGTATAGCTGTTCCTCTATCTGCAGTGAGAGATAACATGCTACTCCACCAGACTAAACCATGGATATGTGAATTAACATCATCCACTCAACAGAGCTGAGCGCACTCTGGTATGACAATCACCTGCTCAACTCAAGAGAATGGACTTATCCCCAATGCAGCTTAGGTCTTGGGCAGTCTCAGTGCCGCATCAAAAAGTAACTCTGTATGGTTATCAATAGTAAAAAAGAAAACATTTAAATTAGGGGTTACTTTAATTTTCAGAATATTACCAACTTCTATGTCTTTATCTTTTTCCCTCCCTCCTCCCTGATGTTTTGCTGAATTTTATTCTGGACTGTCATAGGAGGAAGTGTAACCATGAAAAACAATATAAAAATGAAATTATAGTTGTAACCAGAAGACAGCAATCCAAATCCAAGAAAAAAAACCACTTTGGCAAACATGAGGTACGAAAGGTCATGGTTCCTTCATCAACCCATAGACACCACGGCACAGTGAGAATGCAGTTGTATCTTTAATACCTAGCTGTAAGTCCAGCATGAGATACAAGAGCCCAGGCCAACTCTGGGGGCACAGCCTGGGCTTTCCTTCAGTCCTGACAGGTCTGAAGCATATTCATACTGCTGCAGTTACATTGCATAAAATACAAAGCAAGAACACACAATCAGACAGTGAGCGCTCACTACCATGTGGTTTTACCTGAAATGAATGTTAAGTCGTGCTGTGCCTCCAGTCCCATCTCAGAAGTCATTAAAAATAATAATAATAATAAAAACCCAAACAAACCACAACACAAAAACAAATAAACCAGGGAAGTTTGCCCGGCAATTACTGAGCAGGATTTATCACGTCCTCTTGAAGCACATGCTGGGAGGCTTTGGCGAATCGAGGCCACGGGGGCGGCCGGGGATGGTTTGGTGCTGCCCCCGAGTGCTGTGCCTGGGCGGTGGCAGGAGGTGTCCCCGCGCCGGGGTCTCTGCCGGGTGGGGCGGGCTTTGGGGTGCGGGAACCTGGTGGTCCACGGAAGGCCACCGCCTAGCCCTTCGGCGGCGATCCCTGCGGGAGGGCTCGGTGTTGCCAGGGCTGTGCCTGTGACCGCCCGCGCGTCCCGCTCCCGCCGCATCCCGCTCCCGGCGCATCCCGCTCCCGGCGCATCCCGCTCCCGCGCACGCCGCTCCCACGCGCATTCCCGCTCATACGGCGCCCCGGCACCTCTTCCTCCCACACCGTCCCTCTTCGCCCACCCCCGCGCTCCCTCCGGCACCGCCCGTCCCCGGGGCTGGATCCCCCCGGCGGCCGCCCCCGCTCCCCCGCGGAGCCGCGCTCGGGCGCCGCCGCCTCCCGCCCCGCCGCCGCCGCCGCCATGGCGGAGCGGAGCCGCGGCGCTCGGCGGCGGCTGCTGCTGCTGCTGCTGCTCCTGGCTGGCTCCTACGCCAGCCCGGCCGAGGAGGGCGGCGGGCGGCGGGGAGGCGGGCGGCGGGGAGCACGGCGAGGACGCGGCGCGGCACCGACGACCTCGTACGGCACCTTCGCCAGCGGGTTCCACGACCTGCGCTACCTCCGAGGAGGTGCGGCGGCGGCCGGGGGCGGGCGGCGGGGCCGGGCGGGCGCGGCAGGCCGAAGGGCAGCGCGGCCGCGGCAGGAGGGAGCACCGCGCCGGCCGGCGGCGGGCGGGCGGGCGGGCGGGCAGCGGCGGCGTTGTTCAGCACGAAGGCCAGCGCCCGCCGCCATCTTCCGCCGCCCGGGCGGCCTCCAGCCGGCGCTGCCGGCTGCGGCCGGGGCCGGGGGCAGCCCTGGGTGTCCCACCGGACCGTCCGCGCTCTCCGCAGGGCCGGCGCCTCGCTCCCCGCAGCGGCACCCCCGGGCCCGGGCATCCCCCCGGACGGGGCCGGGCTCCGTCCCCTTCCCGCAGAGCGGGGCCGGCCGGCGGTGTCTCGCTTTTCCGTCGTGCGAAGCTTTGCGCGCTGGTAGCGTGAAGAGGAATCCCGGGGCTTGTGGTGGGCTTCGACTTGTGTGATGCCCTAAAGTGTCAAGCAAAAGCAGCGTGGTGGTCGCGGTTTCCGGGGTGTCTTTTTGAATTTACAGATGGTGGAGTGTTAAAACTCCCAGTTTTGTGGCTAGGATGCATTGAAACCCGTTTGTTTAACGGACTTGAAAAATAATGAAGGAGTGAGAAAATTGCATGTCCCGTGACCTGTGTGTCAGCGATGCTCTGCTACAGGCTGCCGTGAAATTCTGCAAACTTAATGCATTTATGCTGGGTAATTTACCCAGGCCCCTGAGACAGTTAAAGGAGCTGTGATTTGCAGCTTACAGCACACTTTCTCCATTAGCCTTGTCAGAAATCTGAGGAAGCGAATCAGGGCTCCTGAACACCCAAAGTTGTGTAGGTCAAACGTTTGTGTACTGATGCTGTAACTAACTGCAGTGTTCCTTCCCTACTCAATGAAGCACTTTTCCTATTCAATGAAGTGCTTTCAGAGGACTTTCTAGTTTCACAGTTAGCACTTCATTTTTCAGCTGGCTAAGTAAAAGAACATCCTAATAAAAATACCTGTGCTTATACAACAGACATCAGCGTCTACAAGCAAAGACAAAATAGGTCTGTTCACAAATGTTCTCACTTCCTCTTTGGTGTATTATCTTGCAGCAGACAGGGTATTGCTTGGAATCATAACTCTCATTGTCCAGCTCTTTTGGGTCTGCCTTCACAAGTGATTGCAGGCTATAACTGCAGGCAATTCCTGTCTTGATACTCTCTTGCTTTTTTCTGCAATGTGTGTTTTATTTTACTTCTTAGTGGAGGATGTATTATAAGGTGCTTTCCTTATTATAAGGTATCCATTCCTACAGCTCTGCGTCTGGTGCCCTGCCTCCATTTAAACCTCATGCTGTCATTTGTAAGGAGTCAAATTTAGTTCCCTAACGGATTTCCTGAGGTGACAAAGAGATAGCTGAGCGGAGATCCTGAACTGTTAGTTGATTGCACCTTGTCCATGGTCCTGCTGCCTTACACTAACTTTTAGCCTTTGGCATTCTTCTCTCGCCTTAATGAATGCAGGCAAAGTTTTGTTTTCAGTTACTTGTGTTGCTTTGGTACCTGGATCCAGGACTATCTGAACAATGGATTGTGTATGTGACAAAGCAGTCCCTTGTCTGAACAGCACAGTTATCAGCAAAGTAAACGCTATTGCAAAATTTCTCTTTAGTATTACTGCTTTTTATTCCTCATATTTTATTTAGTAATGATTTATTCTGATTATACAGGTTACCCTTTCCCTACTGCTCCTCCTGTGGATCCCTTTGCAAAAATCAGAGTGGATGACTGTGGAAAAACCAAGGGATGCTTCAGGTCAGTCTGAGATAAGAGTGCAGATAACTTTATTTTTAAAAATGCTGACTGATGATATTGGAGACTTTGGTAAGTGTTTCATAGTCATTTAAATAAATGTTTATTATTTTAAGAACATACCTTTTAGTAGTAACTATATTATTTGAGGACACTAGAATATATGTCTTAGTTGTGGACCTACAGTTCTTTCACAATTCATATTTTCATGAAGCACTTACAAAACCTGAGCAAGTAAGGTCAACAGAGTAATACCGTGTGTAACTGTTTGCCATACTGTTTAAATACTATACATTCTTATACTAAAAGAGCAATAATTGAAACTCTTAATTAATGGTACCCTATGTATAGCAGTATATATAGTATGTTTTACCGCCATTATACAAGAATGCGTTCTTTTGAGTTTTTTTGCAGAAATTTAATTAAGTTCCATGGCAGCAAATTTCAAGGAAAAATTACTTGTATTTTCAATTCCATTTAGGTATGGTAAACCTGGATGTAATGCGGAGACTTGTGACTACTTTCTAAGTTACCGTAGAATAGGAGCTGACGTGGAATTTGAGTTGAGTGCCGATACTGATGGCTGGGTGGCAGTGGGATTTTCCTCAGACAAGAAGATGGTAAGACATGTGCAGTTCTTCATGTTGACAACATGCACACTTTTACATGGTTTATATTATATTTATATATTTCATCAGTCAGAAACAGAGCATAAAAGGAAAAACTGACTTGCTGAAAACAAAGCACCATTCAGTAGCCCCTCAGGAGCATAAGCCAGGCCTACTGCCTCACAGAAAACTGCTTCATCTTTCTTAACATCTCCTTTCCCTTCTTTTCTGAGAACTACAACAGTATTTCAGTTCAGCTCTGAATGGCTGAATGTTATTAGCTTTTTGTCTTTTTGTTAGAAAAGCCCTCAGGGGTAAGCCAATTCACATGGAAATGTCCTGCTGTGCTTTATGGCAGTGTAACTTTGACAAAAGACACATCATAAACTAAATAACAAATAATTTTATTCTTCTGTAAATCAGCTGACTTTCAGCAATGTAAATATATCTTTCACTGTTTAACTTCAGAAATATTTTTTGTTTCTTTCATACCTATGTGTTGTTTCAGGGAAGCTAAAAATATGTGACAAGATGACTCCTGCTAATTTAAACATATATACTCTAGAAAACAATCTTGTTAAAATTTATTCTTTCTTCTGGATTTTTTTGAGTTTGCTTTTATGCTTATTCCTGTACTTACTTTTTCATTCAAAAGCTTCACTTTTTGTTGAGTTTCAGTGAGCAAAACAGAAGCATGTACTGTGTGAACTTTAAAAACCTATGCAATGGGCAACTTATGCAAAGGTGTTTTGTCTATGATCCTTGGTAAAGTGTTTAGGATTAAAATGCAGTTCATAATGCAGGTGTTCATGTACAGAATCACTCCTGGGTATATAGAACAATACTGAGGCCAGATCCTAAACCACAAGTTAAAGGAAAGGACTTTTTCTTGTAATGTTGAAAATGGTAGTCTGAAAAAATACAGGATTTAGATGTCCTGGGCTAGGACCCACAAAAATTAATGGGAAGACTTGCACTGACTTAACAGTATTTTTATCAGACTCAAAATGAAAAATACAAAGAAAGTGTGAGGGCAGGAGCTTCTCACTCATTACTTTATACGTTTTAACATGATGCTGTAAATAAACACGATGAAATTAGAAGCTTTTTATATCATAAGGAACAGTTCACATCACAAGAAATAGCTTGTGGTTTTGGTGTTGTAAAGAAGAGTTTTACAGCCAAATTTTGGGAAGAATTTAGATGGATGGCAATGCAAGCACTCAACAGGGTTTCAGAAACAGCTCAGCACTTTTAAGTATTTGTTCCTAAGCTATCAGAGATTGTGTTACTAGTTGGTAACTGTGATGTACCTGTAGTAGATCCCAGGGTCCCACTGCTGTCATATCATCAGACACTTGGAAAACATGTGTTACCTTTTGTCCCAGGCACATCAAGAAGCTTCTGGTAAGAACAATTAACTAAATATTAGAAGTTTTTGCTTCCAGATTTGCTGTGTACATCATCTAATGCCCGTCAGTCAGCTGGACTAAACCAGCTAGCATCTCTCTTTCTCTCTTGTTCCCCTGCTGATTTCATCCTTTTTCATAACTTCCAGGCTTTGATGGTAAAATGGCTCTGAGTCAAAACAGCTTTGCTGTGAGAAATGGGCTGTGCTTTGGAGGCCCTAATCTAAATGGTGTGGCCTGGATAGCTACAGAAGTTTAGGGAAAAAAAAACCTATTTTGTGTCCTCAATAGATTTTTTTAAAGTCCTGTGACCTATTTCTTTGTCTCAAATAACGTTATGCTTTTCCACTTGCAGGCTTTTGTGCCTTAGAAGGATTCTGTAATGTCATTCTGTTAACTGAGATTCAGAGGGCTTTTTTCTTTCCTTTTTAGTTTTTTTCTTCTGTGTGAAAACAGGTTTATTTTTCTTCTTTGTACTTAAGAATGAGGAATTTTTGCTCAGATGTATGACAATTAAACTTGGAAAATAAGTTATGGAAAGCAATGATAGTCTCAAGACAGAGGCTGAAAAGGTTGCCTGCAGCAGCACCAAGGTGCAGAAAATGTTCAAGCATGTGTTTTACATAGTTGTCCACTTTTTCCCTTCACTTTTGGCACATCTTTTACAAATGCACATAGCAATATTCCCAGAGTACTGAAATGCACTCTTTTTCTCTCCCTCCCCTATAACAAAGAGCTGAGGGATGATCACACTAGCAAGCGCCAAGTCTATCATCAGTATGGCATCTCATAAAGATGAGTAGGGGAGGAGTAGGGCCTGTATTTAGTATGGCACTGATAGCTGTGACAGTGGTGTTGAGTAAAATGCCACTCATCCAGCTTGACCAAGTGTTCTTGATGCTAAGGATTCTGTGAGATAGCACTCCTGAAGTTAATGCTCATCCCTGAGTGATACAGTGCTCTACCACTTTGTCAGTGACCTTGAGTAGCTGTTCTAGCAACTGCTTTAGTACGTCTACAGATAACCTCTACAAATAATTGTCTCACGACTTCCTTCTGTCTGTTGGTTCTTTCGCTTGAGAAGAACCAACTTTGGTGGCTGTTTAAGCTAAGTGAAGAAGAACATATTGATTACTTTTTTATTATATCTTACAGTATACTGTATTCTGTTATTACATGCTGAACATTTTTAATTTTCTTTTAAGAGATAAAAGAGATATGAGAAGTGATGTTCCCTTAAGTGAAAGTGAGAAGAGATTAGAAAAGACTTACTCTAATTTATGGTATTATTTTCCCATAATTAGTAGATTCATCTCCTCTATCCTACTAAATCATATTGGTTTCCTACCTGTGATTTGATGCAGTGGATTTTGTGCACAGGAGGGATTCAAGACTGCCAGTTTTTATGAAGCAGGATCTCAGAACTTCACAAATAACCAAAGAAAACATCCTTCCACGGATCAATTAATTATGTGATGTCAGGGTGATATCATGGCTTACAAATTTTATATGTAAGGTAAAATAACTCTTAGAAAGATCCAAAAGAGATAGTAAGGGTAAGTAAATATTACTATCTATTTATGTGCTTTTCAATTGGACTCAAGACACCTGGTTAGGGAAGCAAATATTTGTGTATACATAATTTGGGAAGAAGAAAGGAGAGTCCTAGGCCTTGATTAGTTTTGAATAATTAAAATTATACACATAAATGAGGAAATGCTTTCTGACACTTCTGGTTTCCGTCTTCCAATTTGTTTTCACCTTGTAGGGAGGAGATGATGTCATGGCTTGTGTTCATGATGACAACGGAAGAGTCCGAATACAGCACTTCTATAATGTCGGTCAGTGGGCTAAGGAAATCCAGAGAAATCCTGCTAGAGATGAGGAAGGGGTTTTTGAAAACAATCGTGTAACATGTCGATTCAAGCGTCCTGTGTATGTTCCCCGAGAGGAAACCATCGTAGATCTGCACTTGAGTTGGTACTATCTGTTTGCTTGGGGTCCAGCAATCCAGGGTAAGTTGATTTCTGTGTTACCAACAGAACTGATGTGCCAAAATTGATAAACGTCTTCCAGTTATATTATTCTTACTCCTCCTTTTTTCTTCTTTTTTTTTTTTCCAAATGAACTAAAATTCTGACAGCGTAAAGCTTAAAAACAGACAAAAAGGAAGGCAAGAGTCCAACGCGTCATGTTTTCTTAGCTATAAAGTTACTATCCTCCCTTCCCAAAGCTAAATATAGAAGAACTTCATAACTAGGAGTTCTCAATTCCTTTGAAGGATGTTTGTTGTTTACTTGCATTTCATTTGTTTTATTCAGGATTTTAATTTCAGAAAGCAGGGAAATGGTACTACTCACTGACAGGGTAATATTACATGCTCCTGTAGTTTTGAAAATTATCTGTCTACCTGTATCTTTAGTAGAGTTACAGAAAAAAATGCATCTGACATTATTTCTTTCTGCCCTTACCTCTTAAAGGTTCTATAACTCGTCATGATATAGACTCACCACCTGTATCAGAACGTGTTGTCAGTATTTACAAATATGAAGATATTTTCATGCCATCAGCTGCCTATCAGACCTTCTCTTCTCCATTCTGCTTGCTCCTCATTGTTGCACTGACCTTCTATTTATTGATGGGAACCCCATGACCAATGGAAAATAGCAAGAATTTGTCGCTGGAAGTTTCTCAGGATGGACGGCTATATGGATGGCTGATGCATTTTTCTATTGGAATTTATATCACAGCACCATCCTCATCTAGGTGATTTTGAACATAGTTAGCTTCTCAGAAGAATGAAATAACCATCTCCTTTGAGTGGCAGAGTGGTGACAAATCATTTAAGAATAATCAGCAAACACATAGGAGAATATTTTCAGTGTTGTGATTACTTGCTTAAAGAAAATGACACTTTTGTAAAATCAATGTGTGTGTGTGTGTGTATGTATGTATGAGAGGGGTGCCTGTATGTGTGTTTAGGTGAATTTAGTGATGAACATCTTATCAAATAACAAAATTGCCTTCCAAATTGCTTCGAAAAAGCAAATTTAGGAAAACATTGTAATGCTGTTTGGTACTTCTGGAGCAGAGAGCACAACTCCAAGTGCAGTTTTGGATGTTAAGATCCAGATAGCAACACAGCAATATAAAACCTGCCCTCAGTAGTGGACAGTTCTCCCAATTTTTTAATTTTTTTAAAATATTTATGAAGGATCACTTGCTGTGGTAGTTTTCAAAACTAAATTTAAATATTCAAGCATTAGCACAATTTTTTTTTCAATGGAAAAGAGGTGATGAATGTCTTTTATTTGTTTCAACAGCCTTTTTGAAAAAAATGGCTACTTCTTATAAGAGTGAGATACAAAGTCATTTAAACAAGGGGAAGGGAGAATACAGCAGTATAAATTCTCCATGCATAGGAAAAGCAGGTGTAAAACATGCAGAATATAGAAGTTCCCAACAAGCCATAGGTTGTCTTCCCAGTAGACTAGATCAGTTTTTCTCTTTTTATGAAAAAACAGTAATTTTGCTGACATGTAAATACGTTTTTTAAGTAGTTGTGCGGTAATATGAAGTAATCTGGTTTTCTGTGTTGTATACCTCTATATCCTGTTCATGTTAAAGGTGACTATAGTCAACTGGTGTTAACTTACAAAGAAACAGAAATATAATGAGATTATTTCTAAGGAAAGACAGTGGTTAATAAGAAGAGCAGTATCTTTAGTTCATCAAACCTTGGCTGAGATATAGTTACTGTGGAAAAAGATGAGCTAAAGAGGAAATACATTAGACTTTTTTATCATATATAAATATTCCAAGATGAATGCTAAATATTACAGAAATGGAAAGTGTCAAAATGCATTTATAACCCACAGAATATTATGAAAAACTTTGAGTGGAGAGTTTCTGTTCTTCATGTAATAGGAGGTGTACGACATGTGCCTACATGCAGCAGTCAAATGTGCTTAGAAAAGGTTACGCATTCACTTTCCAACTCATGTTAAAATTCTATTTAAATAGAATTAAAATATAAATAGTACCAAAGTTTGATCTAATGGGGTACGCTTGAGGACTCTGTAACACAGGACCTGGTAAAGTATGTGATGGAACTCCTTTCTATTCTCATTACTGCACAGAATATAAAATGATTAATTAGCTTTGCTTGGTTCACAGTGTTATTCACAGGCTGATGTTTATAAACTTGTTTTTTTAGGCTCATAGTTCTTCAAACCGATGCTTAGGGTATATGAATTAGATTGAAAATTAATTTGTCTTCATAACAAACACTTTATCCCTATTTCAACAGAAAGATTGATTAGTATTTTATATTTTTATTGTTGTCTTAAAGGATTTGTTCACTTAAAATTACTGGACTAGATCTCAGGAGAGGGAAGAAAAATTCAGAATGAAGTGAACTTTAGAAGTGTGTATACTTTATTTAGTGTAAATTGCTTCTCTCAAGTTGGTTAGCTTACTCATCATCTGATGAAGAGTACAGTGGAGTCCACCTAACGAGGAAGGAATGCTTTGGTCCACAACAACTATGTAATTCAGCCTTAAGATTGGGTGGAGCAGATAAGCCAAAGCCTGGAGAATCAGCTTTACATTCAGCAACCAGTTGAAGTGACGAAATCATTAGGGAAAGTTCTTTCTGCATTGTGCTGATTTGTAGGCAGCTGAGATACTGCAGTTCTTTCTCAGAGCCTCAGGGTTGCTTTAGTCTATGGCCTTGTATTTGCTATTTTAGTTTCAACCATTTACCTGATTACCCACTAAAGGGCTAATTTGTTAATTTAAATGTACTGAAGTAGGATAGAAACCCATTTTGGTTCCTCTTTTCTGTCATTATATTTTTCTCTTGTTGAAGTATTAGCAGAAAGGTGCTCTTCTGTAAAAACTTTCACCCAAGCTTCAAAGTACTTAATTAGCCTAATAAAGTATTTCTAATCAAAAGGGAGGAAATAAAAGGCCACAGCAAGCAGCAAAGCAATCTGTTATTTGGCATTTCAGCTGATGGTTCAGTTTGGCCCTGAGTTTGTCTGAGAGTTGCCCTTCAGAGCAGGAAAATCAAGAATATGAAATTCAAGTTGACAAACAAAGAAATTCTGGGTGTTTAGAACTTACTAGTTAAGATGAAATCTGAGAAGAAAAAGGGCATAAGAGAAATAAAAGGTCTTTAGGTCAGGGATGTTTAACTATGGATGATTCTTGGTAAATCAACATTTGAGTGGGCATAGTAACTTGTCATGGGGGGGGGGATTTTGTATTTTTTTGTTGTTTTGTATTTTTTTTTTTTTTAATTTTGAAAAGCAGGATTGATCCCTGTTAACCAAAGTGATGGTCTTCTAAGAAAATTTTAGGTGATCATGGCATTTCAAGTAGGTTTTTTTAATTTTTTTTCCTAATTGATGGGTACCAACACAAACTAGAAGAAAAGGCCTGCTTTGGAAAAGGAGGCAGACATTTCCATCTCCAAGTAATTTTTACTTTCTTAAGTGTGATTACTAGCAAACAACTGTTAAAGAATACATTTCTAAAGTGCTTTGAGACTTACTTGCAGAGTGGCCTAATACAGAGGCTGGAATCAAATAAATATGTATATTTATTCGGTATAGGTGAGTTGCTAATTAATTTTTCCCCCCTCAAAAAAAAAAAAAGCCTATCTCATTTGATAATATTATTGGATACAGGGTGATGCTATCTTCAAAATTCTATTATTACAAGGGAAATAACTCTGATTTTGAAAGATAACATATTAATGAGAAGTGTTTGAAATCCCTCTGTGGCGTTCATGTCTTTGATTGGTTTTGCAATACTTGGATAGCAAGAAAATTAACATTTGTGGCCTCCGTAACCTGAGGAAAAGCCCAGATTGGGTTAAATGTTTTCAAAGCTGTGTTGGGCACTGGCTTTCCCAGACTTCAGCACAGGGATTAAAGTATGGTGTACATCAGCAGTATTGAAGCTCACTTAGGGCACCATATCCTGGGTCTGAACCAAAAAGAAGAGCCTTTCATATACTAAATGTCTACTACAAAACGGAAATAACAAACAGCATGACCCATCCTGCACCAAATCTCTTAAATATGCATATCTTCTTGTTGACAAGCAGCTCAACATGATCTGGCAATGTGCACTTGCAACCCAGAAAGCCGACCGTATCCTGGGCTGCATCGTAAGAAATGTGAGTAGCGGGTCAAAGGAAGTGATTTTGCCCCTCTGCTCTCCTGATACCCCACCTGGAGTACTGCATCCAGCTCTGGGGCCCCCAACACAAGAAGGATGTGGACCTGTTGGAATGAGTCTAGAGGAGGGCCACTAAGGTGATGAGAGGACTGGAACACCTCTCCTATGAAGGTGGGCTGAGAGAGTTGGGGTTGTTCAGCCTGGAGATGAGAAGGTTCTGGGGACACCTTAGAGCAGCCTTCCAGGCTGTAAAGGAGTTAGTAGGTAAAGGAGGACTGGCACACATCTGTCTTCATGATTTTCCATGTCACAATTAGACATCTGTGTTGTTGATGATACTCAGTTATTCGTAAGTAAACGACTGCTATAAGTTTATGGGAAGATGCAGGTCTCTCTGTTTGATTCTGTCTTCTCCTTACTTTCTCATACCTCCAATGCATTTTACTAAGAAGAAATTATTCTTGTTTTAGAGAACAGACCCTCTCTCTGCTCTTTCAGGTCTTTTCTGGGTCCAATGGAAGTTTGCACCCTGCAGTACTTTAGAGGTAGAATTCAAGTTTATATGCAAATTACAAAACTTCTATTAGCATTTAAACTGCATTTGGTGATTCTGTGGTTTCATTGGTTTGCAACGCTGCTGTGCAGCAGATGTACTTCCCACACACACTTTTTTTAACAACTCCAAATAGTTTCCCCAAGAAAAGTATTTGGTAAGAGCTTTAGAAGAAGGAAATGTGTATTTCAGAGAATTACAAAAGGTCTAATATCACTTGTTTTCAGAGGTAACTTTGGAGTGTTAGTATTTTATACAAAGTAGGACTTTGTATTGAGCCTTAGATTTATGACAGAAGCACATTTATGATAGAAACACGTTTAAATATTACTGTGTTTCAGTGCTTCATGGAGCTGTGGATATGCATAACTTTCATGAATTGACATGATATGTTTCAACCTTGACTCCACAGCATGTAATGAAACTGGCAAAGCAGTTTGATTGAATGCTACACAGACAGGCAGTGGTGACATCAAATAGTTTGGAACAGAAGAATGGAGAGACTGGAAGTAAGGGTGACTGACAAGAAAGGGCTAATGGTTTTGGCATACTTTCTATTTTTGTACGAGTTTACATGTGGCAGAGCCTGTGTGACACTCTTTATCACAAGCAAATATTACTTTATATGATGAGAAGGAACAGAGTCTGGTCTGACTTCAGTGAGAGTTTAGCTTCTGTGTGGGTCTGAGCTGTGTAAGGACTGATGTGGGCATCAGGTCAGACTATACCACAAGATGTCTACTCCCATCAACCGAGGTAAGAGCTAGAGGCTTGATCGTGCCCTCAGAGGTGTGAAAACCTGTCAAGACCCCGTAGGCAGTCATGACAGTCGGCTGCAGTGGGGAGTACCTGCTCAGTTTGTAAAATGGCCAGTGAGCAGGTACTCCCTGCTTGCTGCAGTTTAAATATCAAAAGATGGGGGCTCCATATATTTTCTTAACAGTTTTCACTGTACATTATCTAATTCCTCTAATAAAAATTTCATTATTAGTATTTCTGTAGCAGAGTGTTAGGACAGCTGTTCACCAAACTGCCCAGGACAGATATGGATCTAACTGGGAGGTTTTAAAAACAATCTCAATTTCCTGTGTACAAAAATCAATAAAAAGAAAAATTTTTCTTACTATATGTCAACTTTTCACATTTTTTTTTCATATCTAGTTATTTCTATGCAATTTTTATGTCTAGGTATAGAGTAAGATATAGGTAAGCCTTGCTTTGCCAAAGTTCTCTTATTAGTATGAAATAATCACTTTGGTACCTTCCCTTTTTTTTTATTTTCAATGTGGGTTTGGTAAAATTAAGTATGCTTGAACCTGGTTATTTAACTTGTCTAATTTGGGCTTAGATAGTGAGGCAAAAGCAGTGTAATTTTGAAATGTCGAGGAGGATGTGTGCAGCTTGTGGAGTTGATAGGTGTGAAAATGCAGACTTAAAGATATGACTTGCTTTGAAAATCTGTGTTATGCCTTAGCAATAGCAATGAATCTGCTGTAAGGGAAGGGGCAGATTTATTTTTTTCCTTGGATGGCTAAGTAATTTGAATCGCACTCATAGACTAATTCTACATCTCAGTTTGGAAGGAACCCATAAGGATCTTAGAGTCCAACTCCTTGCTCTTCACAGGATTGCCTAAAACTAAACCATATGTTTAAGAGAATCATTTAGATGCTCCTTGAACTCTGACAGGCTTGGTGCCATGATCTCTTCCCTGCAGAGCCCATTCAGTCACCAGACATCCTCTCAAAGAAGAACTTTTTCCTAATGCCCCATCTGAACTTCCTCTGACAGTAGTTTCATAGACATCCACAACTGTTGCTTTCACCCTCTTTCTGTGTTTCTTATCAGTAGGAATGTTCTTTCAAACCAGTGTGAGGTTGGAATACGTGCAGGACTTCACAGCCCCTATCTTAGAAGAGTTGCTGCTCCATATAGGCTCATCTTGATCTGCAATTAGAGGCTGTTTAGGAATGTCCTTAAAAGGTGAACTTTTACATGTCATTCTTAAGAAATTTGCTGTAAAGGTGTTGAGCTCTTTATAGACTAGAGCATTACAGAATTACCAGTACTTTTCTGAGCTGTTTCTAAATTATATGTACTCAAATTCATATTTACATTTTTAAAGAAGTAATTGGATTTTTCAAAAGTGCTGAGCAGCTGCAAATCTTTTATGGCTCCAATGCTTACTCAGGGCAGTGAACATTTTATGGCAACTAGTGATTGCAATGTGCTGCCTAATTTAGTTTCACATTGCTCTCTTAGTTTTTACATAATTCAGTTCATTTTCATAAGATGGTGCTGGTAGGAGACTAAATAACTCACTTAGGTTGTGGGCCGAGGAATAAAAATATTCCTGCTGATTTTTCACAACAGTGATCTGCAAAGTTCAGATTAATGAAAAATAATCTTCACAGAATTAATATTTAGGCAATGTGATTTTGCTGAAGGTATTTGTGTGTGTGTGTAAAGTCTGAAAATTATACAAGAAAGCCTAAAAAGGGTAGATTCTGCACTGGAGACAAGACAAAACACAGAATCCTACATATTCCCTGGCTCCTAGCTGATTTTGGGGAGGCAGAATGATCCAGAAAAATATTTATAAACCTGATATTTTACTTGTGTGGATATTATGTTTGCAGTTCTTATATACTAACCTTCCTTCACTTTCTTCAGTACAGAAATTAGCCTTACATTAGTCTTATTGCAGTATTATTTTCACTTTTTTTTCCAAATAAGATGAAACAAGGATAAGTTCTGTAAGTCATGAGAATATTGTCATACAGAATATTAGTATAATAGGAAAGGAAGTATAGATGCCATAGTTAAACCTAAGAGGGAAAATTGGAAAAATTCTTGTTATTTAACTACAGAATATGATATCTGCTTCTGAAATACTTGGCTGCTCCCATATAAAGCAGTGATTTCTTTTTCAGTTTTTCACAGTTGGCGACATGAAACAAGGAATAAACATTGAAATAGAAAAAACTACCACAATAGATTTCTTTTAAAGCTAGAAGTATCACTCAGGTCTTGAAATAGAGAGTCAAAGATTAAATTCCAAACCTATTAGAAAAGTGAAATGGTGGGACCCTGACATTTGTGTGTGATATTCCCAGCCTTTATTTAGAAAGATATATTTTGTTAGCATATTTGAAGTATCATGAATTCTGTTTAGGTTAAAACAGATGCCTGGTATGCCTTGGCATTTCTGATTTATATATCCTGAGATCTGGTTTGCTTTAACCTCCCTGCAAGTAAGCAGGTTGTCGTAACTGCGTGAACTCTTGCCACTTGTTTTGTATTACATGAAGTGTAACAACTGAACCTGAAATGCTGTTTCTACCTTTTGACTTTGTTCAGCGTTCTCAAGATCAGTATACAGATGAAACGTACAAATAAGCAACCTGTAATTATAGTGTTATGTGGTGTTCTGCACTCTACGCTGGGCACTGTTCTGTGTGCCAATACCCACCATCCGTGTGAAGTCAGTGAGCATTTGGTTGGGTAGGAGCACAGAATGGAGGTTTTGTAGTCCAGAAGAAATGGCCAAACTTCTTTGTATTTATGCTCTAGTCTTTTCAGAAAAAATAACACTGGATGAATACATAATGAAATTGCTGTGATCTACGGGACTACTTCACAGTCAGTGCATGCCCTAAAGTATTGCTTTGTAACATCTGTTTTATACTAAATGTTGGTGTTCAAGTGAGCCTTGTTAGCTATTTGACAGTGACAGACAACAATATTTATAAAACTGTTATAATAAATGCCTTTTTAGTCTAAGAAAATGTGTGGTATGGCATTTATAAAAGGGGAGGGGGGGAAGTCTCTGAGGTTAAAGAAGTCTCTGCTGCTGCCCTGTGTTAACAATTCCTTCCCATGCCATAGGCTTGAATTTATTAGCCCTAGTATTTCCATTTAAGTCAGTGAGGCTTGTCACAGTAGCAAATTAACAGATGTGGGAAGACTACTTTTTTTTTTCTCAATATGAGAATCACAGTGAAGCTGTAAATAAATGTGATCATCTGTACTTTAACAAAGTATTAACCTACTATAAGTATATAGAATGTAGAGTTTCCTGTGGTGACCTTTATGTTGTGTTTTTGTAACCTATTTGATACAAATATGATCAAGTTGCAAGATTACAAATTTGGGTGTTCTTTATCTGCTGTCATCACTGCCCTATTCCCTGGCCAGACAGAGCAGGTCCTGAAGCAAACAGAGCAGGCTTTTGCAGACAAGAAGAAAATTAAATTATATTAGAGATTGGCAACAGAGAGGAGGAAGTCCCATCGTACTCAGCAAGCAAAAGCAGCTGTAGAGATCTCTCAAAAAGGGATGCTTTGATTTCTGAGATCTCTCAGATTTGAACAGGTATTTTAGCCCCTTGCTGGTGGGCTGAGAAGACAAGTTGGCTCAGGGCAACAAGAAATGTATTGCTTTTATACTTTGTGGTCTGTTTGTTGTGTTTGTAGTATTGCTACCCTGTAGCTGCAGGGTGCAAGAAAGGACGGATCTCGTGAGTGTCACTTACCTGTGCACTGTCCAAGTGACTGTGATCAACAGAGGCCTTAAATATACCCAGCAGAGGGTCTTAAATTATGTTCTGTTTATCTTGTGGTACGTAACCACTGATGGATCAGCAAGGCATTTTGTCACAAAGCCTATGAATCCAAACCATTCTTCTGTTATTCAGATCTCTGTATATCCAGCTCTTGTTCCATGCACACAGCTACCACGTGGGCTAACCTGAAAGATAGTGCTCTGGGTCCACAGGTCTTCCTCGTGCTGTTTGCATGCTTTTTCCACTGATTGAACATTTTTGTGTTCATGCAGTTGACTGCTCTGCCTTACAACCATGCATTTCATTCCCCTCTTTTACTGACCAAGATTCTCAGACCTAAAGATACAAAGTTATCTTAATCATTAACTTTAACATTAAGACTTTTTTTTCCTTTGGTTCTGCTACTATAGAAACTGTATTAGTTTACACTGAGTATTTTTCATTGATCTGAAGATGGTATAACTTTTTCATTAAACTGAGGTGAATTAATAAAGTGAGATTAACCTCAACTGAATTTTCACAAATGTTCATTACAAGAAGTTAAAACAAAATCTCTCAAGCAGGATAGCATTGTTTTCTAAACACGCAGGCCAGTGCTGACACCTTGTGGCTTCATTTCTGAGTTATTTTATAGCTTCATGTGATCATTTTGGATGTAAATAATGATTAACTTGCTGTTGCCACCACTGTCTATCTCCTCTGCTTCGTGGCCACCTCAGTGCCGAGTATTTTGATATCATGTGTAGGACAGTTTGTGATCTGTGTTGAACAAAGAGCTAGGGGTGTCTGTGATCTCTTGAAGGGGACTCAAAAGGCTTCACTTCACAACATCGTGGGTGCTAGTGCAGAAGCAGACAGAAGTTACAAGTTTCTCTCTTACTAATACCTCATTTTATACTTCCCTCTACATAGGAGAGCACTGAAGACTGTCCATACTTACCACATGTGTACTTTAAGGTGCATACATCTTTTCTGCACTGACACAAAAGCATTCCTTTGCTGCTCTCTTCACCTCTGAAGAATTGCTAATAGCAAAAATACAACTGAAGAGACTGTTGGAGAATTTCTGGTAGTAGAGGAGCCTGAGGTGTGCTACTTATCTACAACCATAAAAATGCCTAAACCACAATGTATCAGTGCAATTTATACCTAAATGGGCATCTAATCTAAAATCTCTTACTGTTTCAAATCTTAAACAAAACCCAGCTGTTAAGGCTGCAGTTGCTGTTTGAAATATTTTGTGGAATTACGTTTTAGACGCTGGGGTGTGTCTTGTGAAGATCACGCATCCTCCCTCAGCTGTCACTTCAGAGATTTTTTTCTGATATTTATGGTCATGTCCCTATTCTTATGTATTCATGTGGTGGTAATACATGAGTTAGAAATCTTTATTTTATTGCATTGTTGTTTGGGGAATTGAGTGGGTTTGGTTTTTTTTTTTCCTTTCTGATAGGTTTAGTTGTTTATAAAGGATAGTGAAAGACATAATTGGAAGGGAAAGGTTTTATACAGTAGGGACCAAATCCACAGCTTATGTAAACCAATGTTTATAGCTTCACTCAAGTCAGCGAGGTGACATTAATTTTTCTTTCTGAAGAACATGGCTACCCAAGTCAGTTAAGAAAAATCAAAGGAATAAGGATGTGCCTCTGAAGATTTGGTTTGATGGCATCTCTGTTTAGCTAACAGAAGGATTTCAGCTCTCTGCTCTCCCCCTGTGTAAATCTTAATTGACACTTGGTAATTGAACTTTAATGCAATAAAACATATTGTAATGAGCTATTAAAGTTTGGAATGCTTCTGAACTAAAGAGAAAATGTTCAGGTACTGATGCATGCTTGATATGTATTTCAGCACCCTGCCAGGAGGCAGATCTATCTGATCAAAGAGCAGTGAGTGACAGTATCAGTTTAAGGTTCAATAAAAGCTTCTCATATGGACAACTGCTTGCAATGCCTCATCACCATCAGCATCAAACAAAGTGTCTGTAGGTTTATAAATACATAAAATTAAAGCACTTTGTTGAATCTACTTGTGATTTGTTCAGCAAAGGAAAACAAGTAGCTGCAGGATCTAAGAGGAACCTTTACAAGAATTGAACCTCTGTGTATCTGGCAGGAAAGGATTTGCAGCATGGACAAGTCGGGACTGCAGTGCAAAAGCTCTGGGAAACTGGCTGGACCCAGTTCCACCTAGGCCTTTTGGATGCAACATAGTTACAAGAAGCGTGTGGAGAAACCTCTACCTTTCCTCCTTGGGATGATGATAGGGGTAGGTCTCATTTATGGTCTGTTGTCTTTGTATTGCTCTGCATTTAAAAGCTTAGCTATGAATAGATGTATTCTCACTTTACAAGTTAAAGACAGTTGTGTTCAGGGTAATGTCAGCTTTTGAACTTATCCATTATGCAAGAAATGCTCCACCAAAGTCCTGGCGGACTCTGATCTAACATTAAGTTACATAAGGTTAAATATGCATGTAAATCCCAAATGGTATAAAAAATGAAAAAAAAAAAAATCAAACTCCTGTATGGACTTTTTACATTTTCAGAGGTATGTGACCTCTGTACTATGTTGTAGAGGATACGGTGCCTCTCATTTAAAACAAAGAGGAAGATCTCTCTGAGGGTTTTATGATATCACAACCAATAGCTTTAGTACCTGCTGAAGGGTTGTGTTAAGCTGTGGAGGGAAAACTGTTTGACTAGCACAGTGCCAGCACTGAGCTAGTTCAAATACCATGGATTTCAGCCCTTGCAAAATTTGCTGAGACCAAGCGTATTTATTACAGAGGCATTTAGACCACCTGTAAAATGTTAGCTGTTGCCCTTATGCCTGGACTCAGGGGTCTGGTATATGACAGCTGCAGGAAATTAGTTCCCCGCTAGATTATTTGCAAATCGCACTTGATGCAGCCAAATATCACAAATGTCAGATCTAAAAAACCAGACAGAACAACTACCTTTTCAGTGGGCCTGATTCCCAGTGAAAGCACAGATGCTTCCTTGTTAAATAATTTGGTGCCAGAACATGCTCAGACAAGACAAAATTCTTAAGATGGTCTAACCGGTCTTGCCCTCCAACTGACACTTCACATCTCTGAATGACAGTCCAGAGCCCCGAATTTTTTCTGCTCCCCGAGACTAGAGCAGCAGTAGGGATAGGACAGCATTTAAGGAAGTAGCAGCGACAGGACTACACTTCTGGGATGGGGATATGCAGCAAGCTGCTGGGCAATTCCACGCTCCTGCCCTTGGCCGCCTTCTCCAGCCAGCATCAGGAAGGCGCTGAGAAGCCCCGGCCCGCGCTCGGCGGGATAAGGGCGCCGAGGGACGGGAGCGCGGCCGCCGGCTCTCCCGGAGCGGAACTACATTTCCCAGCGCCCTTCCCGGCCGGCACCGCCCCTTTCCCGCCGGGCTGGGCGCACGCCCGCGCCGTGCCCGGAGCCGCTCGGCGGCGGCACCTTAACCGCGGCCGCCACTCCGCCCCCTCCGCCCCGGCAGCCCCGGCCCCGCTCCCAGCCCTCGCCCGCCGCCGCAGCAGCTGCGCGTCGCCCGCCGGCAGCGGGGCCGGAGCGGCGGCGGTGCCCGTGCTGCGCCATGGCTGACGGCACAGCGCAGCCCCCGCCGGCTCCCGCCGCGGCTCCGGACGCGAGTTCCGATGCGGGTCCCGGCGCGGCCCCTCCGGCCTCGCCGCCGCGGGAGCGGCGGTCGGACGGGTCCCCCGGCGCGGAGGGCGCGGGTGCGGCTATGCCGCGGCTGTCGCTGGGCGGCCCGGGCGGGGCGGCGGGGATGTCGCTGCCGCGGCTGGAGAAGCCGATCAAACAGGCCTTCTACAACACCGGGGCGCTGCTGTTCGCGGGGCTGTGCTGCGGCGCCGCCGTCCTGGTGTACTTCATCCTGGAGGCGTTCCTGCGGCCGCTGCTCTGGGCCGTGCTCTGCGGCACCTTCCTGCACCCCTTCAAGACCTCGCTGACCGCGCTGGGGCGGCGCTGGCTCGGCCGCCTGCACCGCTCCCGCACCCCTGTGCTGCTGGCCGCCCTTCTCCTGCCCATCTGCTTCGCCAACTACGGCGTGGAGGCGCTGGGCGAGCAGGTGCTGCGGCGGCGGCGGCTCCTGCTGCTCCTGGGCGCCGGCGGGCCGCTGCTCTACGGGCTGTACTGCCTGGGCAGCTCCCTGGGCGTGCAGGTGCTGCTGGCACAGGCCGCCCGCCTCATCTGCCAGGGGCTCGACTACTTCAGCAGCCAGTGGGTGAGTGAGTGTCGGGGTTCCGCGCCCGTGGTTTGGTCGTGCCCCGGTTTGGAGATGCTGCTAAGTCAAAAACTGACTCAGCCTTGTTGAGGCTTGTTGAGCTCTGGGGTGTGTATTAAAGTGTTGTGAAATGGAAGCTCAGCTCAGCTCAGCTGCACAAGTGACTTGGCGGGGGGGCGAAGGCACCTTAAGGCTTGTCTCTCAGTGTACTAGGTTGTTTGGGTATCTTTTCGTTCTTAAAACACCAAACGGCGCAAACTCAATTTGAACGTTAAAAAGGTAAAGCTATTTAACTCTCAGATGTTGCTTAGAGTGACAGAATCTGGGAGACTGTTTTTCCCTGTCCTGTTCAGTAAGTAGACTAGTTAAAGCTTCTGGCAGAACTCATTTACACTTTACTAGTTATAGTTGAGAATGCAGAAAATACTATGTATCAGAAGCAAATGGGTATGTGAAAGCATGGAAGATCAGTAAGTTGAACTCTTGTTAAATACTAATGTACAATTGCATGCTCAGATTGCTTGATATCAAAGACTTTAAAAGCTGCTCTATTTTTTAAAGCAACAAAATACTCCCTCCCCGTTGGGTAATAGTTTTCCTGAATGTACTGACAGAGGATATTTTGAGCTATTTCTAGTGTGAATAGAATAAGCTGAAGAATGTGCTTTGTTTCCAGGACAGTGGAGGAAGAAATCTTCTTGGCTTTCTGTTTTAAAGTGTTGTCATATTCTGGAAGATGTCAGGGACGTGTGTTTCTGGTCTGTTTTGTCCTCAGAAGTATAATTGAGACTGAGTAGATAGAGACACATTCCCTCTTTATGAAGAGGCAAGATACAAACCGTGTTTACCTTCAGCTGAGTAGTGTCAGAATCTAAGCGTGGCTTAGTACTGGTGGGAAGCACTGATTTATTGCCACACGATTTACTTGATAAGTTTAAGATTTTTCTTTGCATTAACCCATTCGCTTTATTTTTAACAAATCAGTGATATTGCTACACTAACTGACCTGGCTAAGTCCAGGCTTTTATTAAAACTTTGTTAATTCAGCCATACTTACACTGAGTAAATATCAGGGCACTAAAGGAAACTGCACTGATTTAACCTCATAACTATGGTTGTAATGCACTGTGCATGCTCAGTGCAACTTTATTTCGCAATGTCTGATACTTTGGTTTTGCACTGGTATTTGTGATTTAAGGCTTGTGTTCATTGAACTGATGTAAGATTTTAACTGGCCCCAGAATTCTTCAGGCTTGAGTTCCTTGGGAAAATTCTGCGTTTGTGTCCAAGTAACTGGCCACAGACTTCCCTAAGCAAACCAGTTGCAGTAGCTTTCTAAGCAGGCTGCTTTCCTTTGTAAATAACCTCAACTCAGCCTGGCATCATCTAAACACTTTATAGTGTGTTCCTATTCCATTTTTTTAATTTTGTGGTTCCTTGATTTGTATTATCTCAGAGCTGTAGCAGGCTAACTTAATTTTATCCATTCTGCTGAGGAGCCCTGAGCTGGATCAGTTAATAGTATCAGCTTTAACTTCAGTTAAGCATTTTAAAGCCATGTTATATTGCAGGACACTGTTTACATGCGTATGTTCTGCATGTTAGTTGCATAAGAATCTCAAATATTATGCATTGGTTTGCTCCGTTGTACTGTTCTTCTCTGGGATCTGAATCCTCCACAGTTCCTTCTGTGTGCATGATTGTCTTGTCCTTTTCTGGTTCTCTCTGCTGTACTAGAGAAGTGAGCAGATGCCTATCATGAGAATTGGGTGTTTTTGGAATGCTAGTCTGCTGTTCTCTAATGAAAGGTGTTTTTATGGTATCTACAAGGCCATGATACAGAGACAGAAATTTTCCTCTTAAGTTCCAGGAAAAAAACCCCGGTTCTTCAAATGCAGCAATTTCATGTGATAATGACTTGGTAAACTGCATCTTGGCACCAGTACATTAAAGAGCTTTCTTGTCCTGCTGTCCTCAAATCTGGAAAAGCCATTCATAGTGTTGATGAGTTAAAGACTTGGAAGTGGCTACTTTCCTGTCTGTGGTTCTTAAATCTCACCTGCAGTTTAGGAATCTGCAATCCTAGGTACCTCCATGATGAGATTGTTTCATAGGTGATTGCAGAACACTGCATTTGAAGAGCAAGATCTTGAGCTAGTTTACAAGCATCTCACTCCCATGGTCTCCTTTTCTTTCCCTTCTTGCTTTACAGTTCCTCCATCATCTTTGAAGAAGCTTGCTCAAGAAATGTAGTGGTCTACTGGGCCTTAAATCTAGAGGTTGGTGAAAAACTCCAGATGAGTTCCTTGCTCTGACTCCAGCCTTCTCAATGGGTTGTTTGCTGGAGCCTTATGTAGAAGGCCCTACACAAACTTCAGTTACATATAACAGGAAATGGGAATGTTTTACTCTTCTTTCTCGGAAAGGAGGGGAGTTTGTCCTATAGTGGACTGAATATACCCCTACGTGCCTTTATGCTGCAGCAATTTCAGCGTGGTTACTTTTATAGGTAGCCTTCTGAAAACTAACCTGGGACAGCCTTGTTGCCCTAGTTTTGTAGGAAGTATGCCTGTGTCCAGCACTGTATCTAAGGTATGGGAGATTCTTCTGCTTTGTGGCAAAAGTTCAAACTACTTTAGGCTGACGTTTTACACTTAGAGTAATATACAGCAAATGCAAGCTATTAGTTGTATTTTCTTCTTCTTTTTTTTTTTTTTTTTTTTTAGAAGAACTCCCATGCTCATATTTGTTTGGAAAATTGATAGTTTGTAGACCCCAGCAGATGTAAAGAATTATACAGCTGCTCTGTGTTGCCTCTGAAGTTCATCTTAGTAAATTAAATTTGATATAATCATAATGGGCAGAATTCTCTGTAGTAAACTTGATTATGGGGCTGTCAAAATCTTTTTCTGCTGGCCAGCCTTTCTTCCTTGGTTTGTCACAAGTTATTGGTCAGGGTCAGAACTGTGTACTGATATGTGTGTGTCAGTATATTTTTATATCTCTGATTTTTTATATCTCTGATTGTACTAGGTGCAGCTCATGTTGTTCTAGAGGTGTACATGCAGTAAGAGGACTTAAACAATCTTATCCTTACTATAGTGCTGGGCAAATCTGGAAACACCATTTTCCGTGGTGTTTCCACACTGGAATATTGTCAAAGTATGCATTACCTGTTTAGGCTGATGGACTATCTGTTCCCTGTGAGGGAATCTATCAGAGTCATCCACCGGGGAAACTTCCATTTGTGTTGGCATTAGGTGTCAGCAGTCCCTAAGTAGCCCTTCCACACTGAAATTCTCAAGCGTGCTTCCTGGCAAATGCTTTGGGTCACATGCTCTGAGATGTTTGGTTTCCGCAGTTCTGCTGTGGAGGCAGAAAAGCATCTATGTTTTGTCAAGTTCACTTGATGGGGCAATTTTTCTTCTAGCAAAATAAAGGGTTTGACCATAGTTTGACCATTATATGGGAATAACTACAAATGAGAAAAACACAGTTCTGATTTTTGATGTGCATAGAATTTCTGTTTTTTGAGTGTTTTGAGTAGCTGGTTTTTTTTTCCCCTTGTCTTTCTTCTTAAAGCAGGCTTGCAGTTTTCTAAAAGTTGCCCAGCATAAAAAAAAAACAACACTGAAAAAGCTTTTAAGTATTCTTTCCACTTTTTATAATCCTTTATAATTATGGTATCTTGGCTTAAAAATCATACAGACAGGTACTGACTGGAAACACATCTTACCAAACCCACAGGTTTTGGCTTGTTTTCACAACCTGATAAACTGTGTGGAGGCCACATGTGGCCTATTTAAAAACATGATGATGAGGGGCAGGGAAAGTCTGAGATGTTGATAATGTCTTATTTTCTACTGTTATTTTTCCCTTCCACACCCACCCTCAGTTTTGGAAGAGCCTGCAGTGAGGTACTGTTCTTGAAGAGGCTTAGGAGCTTGTTTTGATTCATATGCCTGAACTGTAGCCCCAAACTCTAAGCTGACACTAACCTAAAGCCTAATGATATATGCTACACAATATTAGTTATTTATTGGTATTTATATGTATTCTTTTTCTACCAGCTCTGACAGGAATGATCGTTTTGGAACTGTCCAGCAAAATTTTAACTGTATTCTATATAATAAAACAAGAAAGTGAAGAAGTTGTGTATGTTGAGGAGCTATCTCTTGCAAAAGTGCTACCATGAAGGTTGTCAGAGAGTGGTGCTCTGTCTGCAGGGAAAGAATTTGATGTGCTCTGTAAAACCTCTTTTTGCAAGTGAATCTTGATAAGCTTGTTTTCTGAATAGTGTTTTTATTGTGAATTTCTCATAAGTAATTTCTGTATTAAGACAGGAGAAGTGAACTAAGGGAGAAATATTTTCAACATCCTGCATCAACATAGCTGCAATTTTCTGGATATCTTATATTTAATATTTTCTTTCTTAAACTCACAGTGTAGGAAACATTGCAGGACACACTGAAAATACTTTTAACCTCTGTGTGGCAGTGCAGATTTTGATGGTCAGATTGCTCCCCCACCCCAGGTTTCAGTTATAAGTTCATACTTTTGTCCCTTCAAAAAAGAGTCATCTCAGTCAACACCATGTTTCTTTTTCATGTGTTTTGGTAGTCTGTGTGTTTTAATGGCAGACATCAACATGGGTATATGTCAAAGTTGGGGATTCTAGGAGAAACAGAATGGGTGCACTGTTCTAGTCCTTTGGACTTGGGGCAAGACTTGTGTTCAGTTAGAACCCACTTTATGTAAATGATGGCTTCCTTAGTGAAGGGAAGAGGTGATTGACTTTGCTCTGAGGTGAACAATAGTCTCACGTGTGTAATCTGTTTAACAAAGGCTTTCTCCATGCTAAATGAAGGACAGTTACACACTCTTACTCTGCTAGACTCTACACACTATGGGATATTTCCTCTTGTGTACTAAGGAATATGCAGTATAGCCACCTGAAATTAATTTTGGTTCTGAAAACTGGAGTCAAAATGACATTTTCATAATTTGTCATCTGCCTCCTTATTATCTTTTATATTGTTCATGAAACTATTTGCAAATGAAGAGAAAGCTGAAGAGAACACTGTGATTTTTTTGAAACCAAACACAGTTTGGCTTTTAGCAGTGTATTTAATGGGGTGTGTTGTTGCATTTTTCAAGTCCAACACTATTCTGCTCAGCTTCTGTGGTAGGTTTGTTTTCCTTTGCCAGCCTGCATCACTGCTGAGGAAGAAGATATAGAAACGATGAATTCCTGTCATAAGATCACTTATTTCAACCAGCTTCGTGCTACAGCACAGTTCTAAAAGTTTGAGAAAGTGCTGTGTTAATGTGTAGTCAGTGTGTTTATAAGGACTTTCTATTTTAAGAAAAACTAATGAAAATCTCAATGTTCAAATGAAAATTTTATTTTAAAATACTAAAGGGAAGTGATGAGGTAGGTAGGCCTTTTTCTTGGTTCAGAATGCTGAAACAAGCTGGAAAATAGCAATTTGCATTACATCTGTAGTTTCATCAAACAGTTTTAAATTTAAATCTCAATTAAAAAAACCCAAACAATAAATCAAAACATAATCCAAAGCCTAAAAACCTTGCTGTGTGATTTTCAAGTTGAAAAGAGCAGCACTTCAAAATGGCCAAGGGTAGACAAATAGAAAATGAGAGTTGAAACACCTCATTTGGTAGGTCCTGACTTGTTAAAAACTGAAAAATTTTGGAAGGTTGGCAGGGCATATATCAAAAGAAGTAGCTGTTAGTTAATCTTCTCAGTCTTCACTGTTGTGTTTGCTGTGGGGTGGTTCACAGAATCATAGAATATCCTGACTTGGAGGGGGCCCGCAAGGATCACTGAAGTCCAACTCCTGGCCCTGCACCAGGACCACCCCAAGAATCACACTATTTGCCTGAGAAGGCACATGAAGCAGGTAGGAAATGTTTTGCTACCGTATGTTAAGTTGTTGGGGCAGCATTCCAAGAAAGACTAAATCATTCCAACAGCTTTGCTACCAGTGAGGAGCTGTTCTTGCTTATCCCACTTCTGACATATGCTTCAGTTGCCCTGTTGTTGGTGCCTGTCAGATTTCTGTGAGCCTGTTTTGCTGTAACTGAATTACAGATAGTTTTTTATGAGCTTAGGGAGCTTTAGCTGGCTGACTGAATGTTGAAGCTGTTGTGCAGAATAGGTGGGACTGCCCAGCTGGCGGTAGGAGAGAATGAACTGCCACTTTCAGTAGCAGTGAGCTATTAAATGAGCTCATCTGTAAAACCTCCCCCTTTGAGATTAACTTGTTGATAGGAAAGAGAGGGAGGGAACCGTGTAAATAAAGGATTTTACTCTCCAATATAAATCAATATAAATGTTGTCAAAAACTGAGTTTGAGTTTGTTCTTGAAAACTGATGCCAAAGCCAAAAGAGTGGCTCAGATTTTCAAATCTTTCAACTTGAACAGTAATGAGAAACAGACTTTCAGTAACATTGGTGATATGGTCATTCTGATTAATCCTAGACTTTCCAACACTAAAATTTAAAAGAAAAATCACTGAAGCAGATGACTGAGTTTAACATAAAAGCTTCATCTTTCTATGGTGTAATTTTGCCTCCAGTTGGCAATTTAAAGAGAACTGAAGCCCTTCAGACCTGTCTAAGTATCTTTACATCTACCCTCTTAAATTTACCGCTTTAACATAGAAATGGATGCCAAAATCCAAGACTGCAGTCTTACAACTATTTATTCAGAAAAGGAGGCAGTTTTACTTCGAAGGCAAAGTGACATTTTGTTCAATTTGTGAAGGATACTGGGTGCTACTAAATGCAAAAGAGATGTGAAAAATGAGGTCTTTGCTGTCTGTTCACACAATTAAGATAAGCAAGGAAAGGAGGAAGGAAATCTTACAGGATTAAACTATCCCAAAGTTGAGATATATGGGAGTTGTGCACATTCGTAAATAACAATTGTGATTGAGTAGTGATCTAAAATCTCAGAGTACATGGTGAAACTTAGGCATCTGCAAACTGACTAAAGCTTGATAAATCAATAATTTATGGTAACTAATTCATTCTACGAAGTCTGAAATGTATGAATTAGTTACCTGGTTAGCTCTGTACTCTTACAAATCAGATTTATAGTCATTTTGGTCTAGCATAGTGTTTTATCAATTCCAGTTTCATTACAATAATTGCAGTACCTTAATTTTAATGAAAGTAGGCAGTATCTTTTATTTTTTGTTTCAGTTATGTCAGTTCTTGAGAAGGACGTATGATAGTAAAGAGGCTATTTATATTGTCATGCTCTTGTAGCCAAAACCTTTGGAGACCACCCTGAAAAACAGTGGGAAAGGTTATGTAACATGCTTTTAAAGGGTTAAGAAAAAAAAAGGTATGCTGTTGCCAAGTTAGCATGGGATGAAATCCTAGTCCATGTCAATTTAGGTTAATTTGCTTTGTCATTTGCTTTCAACTATGAATTGTTGGAAGTAGGCTACCCTACTTCCTGTGCAGTGGTTCTTGCAGTGTAGGAAACTGCTTGGCCATCACATCAACCAATAAATTGAATTGAAATTAATTTAATTTCACTGAAATTAAACTTCTTGCACCAGTCAGTTGACTACATAAGTTTTTTTACACTACTTCAGGATTGTTATTGCTTGATCTCTGGAACAAGGCAACTTGTTTGTTTTGAAGTAAGCTATTTCTCTCTATTCAGTAGAAATAAATACTTTTACTTGTGTCATTTGCTAAGCTTTTAGAAAAGAGAACTGATCAATTATTTTAACTTACAACACAAAAGATAGCTAAAGAATACCTAAACCCTGTAATGTTCAGCTACATGCATGGCTAAAAGTGCAACGTGTTTGGCTTTGTTGGCTCTTAAACAGTCTTATCCCCTCTTAACCTCCTACTTTTGGCTTGTTTTTAATCAGAAAGTTTAAATTACTGAACGTACTGAGTCTCCCATTTGTAATTTATCATTAAATTTAAAAGCTAAAGAGAAAAATCTGCTTAATGCTGGAAGATTTATCATTCAAAGCTGCTATGTAGCTGATGTTAGGAAGTAGGATAGCATCTTCATGATGACTTATCTCTTGCAATTACAGCTGTGCTGTGAAGTGCCTTGTGAGTAAATTTGTTATAAACCTATACTGTTAAAGTAGTGTTGCTATGCCTTTCCAATAAAAATTTGTTTATTACTTTAGTCTTAATGTGTATGGGTTATGTTAGTTTTAGACATTTGTCTTGAGTCCACACACGACCATAACCAATTTGCAGATGTGTTGATGAAAAGCTAGACCTAGATAGCAGTGAAAAGTTTGTGATCTGCTTCAATTAGAAAGATTAGTATGGAAAGGGTATACCTTTATTCACATATCTTAAGGGATTTTAAATTACCTTACATGTGTGATCAATCCCTCTGAAGTTACCACAGACTGTCACTGCTTGTCTGTTTGATTCAGTACAATTAAGATTTCCTATATACCAATTAGATAAATGGGAGTAGTCATACAAACTTGCTTTTCACAGGAACTCTTGCATCTTCAGCATGAGGCAGATAGTGCAGGGTAAAGAGGTGAAAACTCTTTTGGTGTGTTCTGCCTAATTACTTGTTCTGTGTCTCTACCTGTGCATTCTTAATTCTTACAGTGTTGTCTTATTCAGCAAATGCTGTTAATAGAAATTCTCTTAAAAATTCATTGGGATTTATGGATTTATAAGTGTAAATTTGAAGGTGTGCTTAGCCAGTTATGGATAGGGAATGTTTGTTGAATTTGAGCCAGAAATGTCTTTATTTATTTTAAAAGTGCAACACTGAGTTTTTATTTTTACAGGTTTTTATACTTCTTTTATTTCATACTTTCTCCTGAGTTGCAACTTTTCACTACCTGTTGCCAGTGCTTCCTTCTTTTCAGCGCTTTCAAGCTCAAATTCTTCATCTCAAGATTCTTAATTAGAATTCTGTGTTGTGATTTATCTGATGAGTAGAGTTGTAGAAAGCAGTTAGAAGCAGCAAACCCAAAATGACCGCTTCTGTTTCTTGATACATTGTCACCAATACCTTCTTGTCTCCTTGGTTTTTTTAGTTAGATATATGATAAAATTACGTGTCATAAGTCATTTAAAGGCATCTCTGTTTTGTGGACCAACACCACTGAGGAACAGCAGTTTTTGTTGTGCTTCCTGATGGCTTTTTTAAAGCCCCTTTTGTCTCTTTGGGTAGGAACACAGGAGCTGGCAAACTGCTCTGTGCTGGAACGAGTGGTGCTGTGCTCTGTCTTCCCATGGCCCTACAAGTGCCACTGATGACCCTGTTTCATTTAGATTCTTACCTTTCGATAATATTTCCAGATTAACTGCTTGATCTCAGGTGTAAGATCACCTTCTTTTGGGGTTTGTGCCCAACAAAGCATGTATATCCCATCACTTTAGAACCGTACTAGCGTGCTCCTACACTTCATACTGAGTTTATATTTCTCCTACATGGAGAAAAAACGCCTGTAATTAATTGAAATGTGGGCTTCCTAAAGACTTAGAAGCTGAGTTCAGTTCTCTCTGTATTGCTTGTGTGTACACACATACGTGAGTACAATAGAGCTCTGTTTTCATCTGTGTATACATACCTATGTGTATCTTTTTCTTACAGATATGGACACTGGTAGTTGGTTACCTTCTGATGGTTTCATTCAAGTGGAATGTAAGCACTGAACGTTACTTAAAAGCAGTCTCTGTTCCTGTCTGGCTTATGCTGCTCTTTCACTTAGGTGAGTAACTAGAATTTATTATTTTGATCCATTCATGGGGGAGTCTGTCAACAAAGCTCCTCATTTGCTTTCCTAGTAAATCTGTGTGATGGAGTGTTGGCTGAAGTGTGCACTGTTTCCTCAGCTCCTTGATTCTGGCTGCATGTCTCCAGAAGGGAGCACTGGAATAGGGAATGGGAAGGTATCGAGATGCTGAGCAACATGTGTCTTCCACTCTTCCTACCTAGTTCGTACTTCTTATCGTTTTCTATGAGGAAAACTTTCTGTATGTCTCACAGTTTTCCCTTATTTGGTCCACAGACCAGGTACTTACTCCTTGACATTGAGGAGAGGCTAGGGTCACATGTGGGTAGCTTTAGGCTTCCACTTGTGATGGTATTATTATTATTGTATTGACAGCCTGCCATTAACAAAGGCTGAAGCTGTAAAATGCATTTAATAGTAGTAATAGAAGCAAAAAAAAAAAAAATCCTATCAGGAGTCAACAAGCATGTCAAGGTGGTATCAGCAATGTAAAATACATTTGCCAGTAATCTATATAATGTGTTAATGGAAATATAAGGTTATAGTAATATTTTAGACCTACACTGCACATTAAATATGACAGATTATCAGCTTATATTTTCATATCAGAATTTATGATGAATGTATCATGCAAATAATAGAAGACTATCATGATAGAAGGTTTCACAGTGTACTTTATGATTTTCTTTGTTTTAGCAGCAGATTTTGAGGATTGTTCTCACCATATGGGGTTGCTCTCCTGAGGTTTTAAGCTACACATAGTAGCTATGCCTTTGCTTAAATTTTGACAGTCTTGTGTTTGGAAGTATGGGCTGAATAGCCAAAGCCCAAGAAGGCCCAGCTCGATCCCACTCTATGGAGATCTAACATGAATACACATTTTTTGGGGGGAACTTGATCTGCCTCTGATATCTAAAATGTTTTCATTTTGTGTGTATTTTCATGTGATCTTGCATGTTGTTTTTAAAATTGTTCTCTGTATCAGCATAGTTTAAATTCACTTAAGTAAGGAACAGTAACAACTTGGTTTATTCATTGAGAAACTTGTTCAGCTGTGTTTTCTATTCTTCCTTTTCTTACATATAGAAAACTTGTTTTAAGACACTTCTTAGTCTTTGCCTAGGTTATTCTTTGTTGTTGTGGTGTCTTTCTAGTTGTGCTGAATGTAGAGTTTATTAATGGTGTAATTTTTCTTGTTAAAAAAAACAAAACAAAAGAAAAAAAAAAACCAAACAAAAAACCCCCAACAAACCAACATTGTATCTTTCAGCTTCTGTGGCAGGTTCCTGGAGAATTCCTGTATTTCTGGTTATAGTTGTTCTGATGACTGTAGGCATGTTGCATGAACAGCAGAATGGAAAGGAGTCTTCTGGTAAGGACAGGTCACTGTTTCTTTTATTGTTGGAGGCAAAAGTTCTGTAAAGTCATGAGAAAGAATCTGGACTGTATCCCTGTAAATTCAATAGCACATGGATTTCAAGAATTTACTATGAGATTTTTAGCATGTTTATTTCAGGGTGGTTTACTAGAGATGGAGTGAATCTTTGATTCTTTACAGAAAATGATTACAATGGACTGATGTTTCTTTACCATGGTAAAGTAGTGACTCACTATCAAACCCAAATTTCAAGCATAAACATAGCCTATGATATTTGAAATCAGAGGATAATTTTGAAAGAAATGAGCAATATAGGTTTAGTAGCTCCTATAATACTACGAGAGAAACAGAGACAACTCCATTCAGGAAGTTTCTTATATCCAGTCATTCATTTATAAAATTCTAGTTTCTTAAAGTAATGGTTTGTGTTAAGATTTTGAGAAGAATAGCTTTTGCCTGTTGTGAGTCAGTTTTGCAAAAAAAAAAACCAAACATCAGTTGTTCCTGGCGAAGGAAACTTTTTTCCTATCTTGCTGTTTTAGTTGGTTAGTAAAACTGATGAACTGATACAAAATTTTTTGAATGATCAGACTGCCAGCAACAACAAATTATTTGGTTGGTAGCAGTTCATTAGCCAGAAAAGCACTAAGCAAATAACTGGTTTTGAGTTTTGGCTGCAAAAATTGTGTTTAATTCTAAAATTAATAGCACTCATACCTGTTTGGTCATACTGAGTACATATAATGCATGCTAAAGAATAACAGTGTCTATCCATATGATTTCTGTTGCTTGACAGCTTCAGTGGGTATCAAACAGAAAATAAAACATTTTAAGACTTAAGCTTTTCTTTGTTTACTTACACATATATATTTTACAGGGGCAGAGCTTCCCGGTCAGATGATTTCCATTGCTGCTTCAACAATTGCCATGGCAATTTCAATGACAGAAGATGAATCTAATAATGAACGTTCCTCCCAACCCTCAGGTGACTGAATACTCTGTAAGAAACATTTGAATTTGCTCTAAAGACATGACATTGGAGGGAATTAAGAACAAATTTCAAAATAGTCCCTATCTCTTAATTCTGTTCAAAATAGTACATTTAAACTTCCCTTATGAATCAGGTTTATCTGTTTTTAAAAATGTTAAGAAGATGCTAATATAAAAGCTGTCTTGCAGAGGGTGGTTTGTGTGACTGTCTGTACGTTTTGAAGGCCTGACTAGAAGGACTTATTATAGTTTTGGGGGGGTTTTTACATTTTTTTTCTTATTCTTATTATTATTATTTTATTTTCCTAGCCTTTTGATTTGTTGGCAGTTACATGATATGACTGGTTTTTTTCCACCAGGTACAGACAGAGTGGAATAATTTTTGTATACATCATAGTGAGGAAAAAAAACCCACTTTAACCATAGTGTGGTCAAAGTCCTTCCTGTAGCGAGTTTACTTGACACTGTAGCTTGAGTCACATGCTACTTTCACTTGCAGTAACACAACTGGCTTGAAAGAGTTGCAAAGAAGGTGTTTAGGTGTCCATCACTGCTTTTGAACCTTACCATCATTTTTGGGTAGGTCTTTGATGGAATGCTATACTAGAAAATTAAGCTATTATTGAGATCTTTGGAAAAAGTTTCATCCATTTCCTGCAAGTAGACCAAACAGATCATTCAACTTGACAGAATGTGAAATTCCAAAACTTATTTTTTAAATGTGAGAAGGGAAGCTTTAGAAAACTTACTCTTTTCTTACCTTTGTTTCTATATTTTACATGACTATAATCAAAATATCATCTTTAATTTTGGAAATGAGAATTGTTTTTTTTGAGCTCAATTTTGAAATCTAGTCAAGCAACAGGCAACAAAAAAAAAAACAACAGGCTCACACAAATGTGCTGTATAAGTGGTTGTGTTCTTATTTTGCTTTTTTTTTTAAATCACCAGTTTTAATTTTTTCACTTCTTTAAGACAGTTTTCACTCTGTTTTTAAGAAAACTACAGCAGTTTTAGAAAGGTGTCTTTTATAGTAAATGTTTTGACTTATCGTCTTGAAACAGTTATCCAGATGGGTCTTGCAAATTCTGTTGTTGTTTTCCTACACAGCAGGAAAAGAACAAATATAGAGTTTCCTGTTAACTCCTAACAACAGTTAAAATACTTTTGCAACAGTCTTTTGGAAATTAACATTATATTCTGTGATATGTTAAGCATAAGTTTGGCCATCTTTGGTTTGGATCTTTTGTGAATGTTGATGAAACATTATTCTTGTATAGCAAAAGCTTTTATTTACAGGCTCAAGAACCTACAGCTTTTTTGGTTTTCCTTTTACTGTATTAAATCAATTGTAGAACAATCAGTGGTTTTTACTGTTCTCCATATGGCATAAATTTTTTCATTGAAAAACCATGAGGGGAAATAAGCTGTGTTGATTTTATAGTTTCTTGTGAACACTCATGTTTTCCATATTTTATTGTTGAATACTGGTATTTAGTATTGAGGGCAACCAGTTTAATGATACCAGTGCAGGTGGTCTGAGTGGTGCTTCCTGGTATTCCAGGAGTTTTCCAGAATATACAGCAAAGGAGAAACCTGCAGCTTATGAAGCAGATACCACTGCAGTACATTTTAGGAGAGATTCTGTTGTCTTGTTGGCTTTGGGTATGATAGATACTGAAATCTTTAAATGTATTCATGACTCTTACTCTCCCTTTCATGTTCTGCTTCTTTCAATTTTAAAAAAAAACCCTCATAAAAATATTTTTCTCTTGAAATCGTGGAAAGATGCAGACAACTTTCTAATAATGCTGCAGCTTCTTTTTCTTCTTGGGGATGAGAATAATTCAAAATTCTATGACAGCAAGAAGTTAAGATGACAGAGAACATACTGTGTAAACGAAAAGAATGTGTCTTAATAGGACAGCTGGAAATTTTGCTTTTTTTGTTACTATTCAGCTTTTGCTATAATTCTTTACTGAGTACTGTATTAGCTGTTTAGACTGTCATACCTTCATAGGCTGGAAGATAGAAAGGTGTTTCTCAGGTTTCATCTCTCAAAATATCATGAAGCACACTAAATGGGATTTTACAGAACCCGATGTTACTCTGAATCACTATACTGATAGGTCTTTTTTCCCAATTTATGTTGACAAGGTACTCATGCCTTGGTTTGTAGAGCATATCTTGCCCACAGAATGTGACTTTTTTAATTTGTAAAGTTTGATGGCTTTCTGGGTGGATCTCCTCTGTGAGCTGACTTAGGACACAGACAGTTCTGGTGCAGGTGTGTGTTTGTCATGGGGAGAATACTGGGTCATTGGCAGTGCCAGCTCAGTTTTGCCTAAAGTGCTGTGGAACTGCATTCTGAAAAAGTGTTCATGTCTTGGGGTCCTCTAAGATTTTTTTAAGCCTTTTTTTTTTCCTCTTTTCCTGTCCCCCCCCCCCAGCTTCTTCCCATCTGTTTTGCATTCTGTGCATACTTTACTTAATAGGGAAATTGTAAGAGAATAAGACTGTTTAATTGCTCTTAACTACTCTTAACATAACTCTTAATTAAATAACAACAACAGTATTCTTCATTGCAAAAAAAAAGTCTATCAAATTTTTCATTACCAAAAGAAGGAATGTTTAGTGTTTTTTTTTTTTTTTTTCATTTCATGAAGGTGACTCTACTAAGGACTTTTTGGATAAAAAATGTTGAATAACTTTAATCTTAGGCATAGACTTCAGATTATTGTTCTGGTTTAGCTTTTAGTACTTCCTTTTCTTTGATAAATATTTGAGTTTCTGCTTGTTGGAATGTTACTTTTTATGTTGACTGTCTTAATTTTGAAACCAAAAAAGTAAGAAGTGTTCAATAAGTTGAATTGATGGAGAGATTTCTCAGATATGGATACACTGCTTCCAAATTTGTGTTTCTTTAGTGCGTCCATTTGTTTCTGTTAGTACTCTTCTGCTTCATTAAAAACGGGCTGAGAACTACAGGGGAATCACTGACCCTCTTCCATATGACAAAAACAGTTTGTCTTTTTAGGAAAATTTCTGTTTGCAGGTAACTTTTTCTCTGCTCTTATGAAAAATTAACTTATGTCTTTTTCTCAAAAGTGTAGTTTGTGTGATAGGGCTGGCCATCATCCCTTTGAGACACATATTGATTGCCAAGAACCACCCCACCTGAAGCTTCTGCTTCATTCAGCTGCTTGCACAGTTCCTTCTTTCATGTTGCATGCTGTAATTCCCACATTCTGGAGTTCCACCAAATACATAAACAGCAACCAGCTGATGTTTGTCATCATCCCAGTGTCCATCAGTTGGGTGAATCAATAGATCTGCATTTTTGTATTAGTGTGGTGGGGGATATATTTATAAGCTCTAAAAATAGTTCCACTTGCTTGTAGAACACCAGTGCAGCCTTCTGCAGCTAAAGAAGAGTGTTCATCCGGTGTGTGAGGATGCGGAGTTTGTCACTTGCCCCTACTGTACACGTATGACAAATCGGTCTTGTCTTTTTGCACATTCAGGCTGTCATGCTCTAGGCTAGAAATGGCTTTGGTGACACATTGCAGCTAAAAGCACGCGTGTGGAACGTGAGTTGTTTGACTGACGTGCATGCAGTGCGTTTGTAGAACAGTTTTTATGCAGCTTTTCTTCATGGGAGAAGATGTGTCGATGTGACACAAGTCCAGTGAAAGAGTGGTGTTCGTTTTTTACCACATGTGGTAGGTACCAGCTTAATAAATTGCCTTTTATTCTTCAGCATAGAGTAACTTTTCAGGTTTTCCTCTGTGTGTGTTCCTCCATTATGGCTGCAAATTTTTCTCAAGTAATGGTGTATTGGAAATGTGTGTATTTTGACACCAGCACAGAGACTCAGTAGAAGTTAATACTGGTGTTCCTGGGGAGACATTCTGTGTAGAGTGGCTGAAAATGGATTTGGTGTCACTCATACTAGGCAGACTTACCATTAAGTTTAATAAATAATAAATTGCCATATTCTATATACAAGAATTTTAATTTGAACATAATGTTTTTGCATGAAATTAACTGTTTAGTGTTCATGTATAAGGGTTTTAACACATTAGTTCACATTTTTTAATTGAATTTCATGTGTGTTAACTTTGGAGTGAGAGGATGACAACATTTGTTACCCACTAATTTATGCTTGGTGTTACTAATGTGTGTTACACAGGCAAGGAATTTATGATCACAGTGTGAGTGCTATGTTTGTGTTGTAAATGTTCAGGAAAAGTAGTAGTATAGTAAGAAATTTGTAAGATATGATCTTTCTCTTCAATGTATGCTCTGTATCTTTTATTTTGTTTAAAAGAGTTTTGAGCAAATCTAAGATTCCTTTTTGAGTACTTGAAGTAAAGGGAAATCAAAGATTAATTTTAAGACTTCAGATTTCTTTTAGAAGTGAATTATACTTTGTGTTTTTCATGGTTTTATGGTTCTTTGATAAAATATATTTGGCTTGTAATTTATCTGCAGTGACAGGAGGCCTCTTAGAAACTGTAGCAACTTTTCTTCTTTTCTCCTCCCAGCACTACTTGGCATGGTGTTACGGGATGTGGGAGAGGCTTACACAACCCTGTTCTGACTTTTCAAAATGCACATCAGTGCCAAGGCTGTCTTTTATAGAAATTATCAAAACCACCCAACCCTAAAACAAACAACAAAACACAGCTCTCTGCCCTCTTCCTCCACTGCAGAAAGAAAAGGTTAATTCAGGAATAGGGAACATATTCTATTTTGTTGTGAATATTAATGTGATAGTTTCTACTTCTTTGTTTGCATGTGTTTGTTTTAGGAGCAACAGAAGGTGATCAGGCTCCACGTGCTGCACCATCTATCTCCTCCTCTTCCTCTTCTTCTGGGAACAGACAAAGACCTGAGATTGGATCCTTTCTTAGAAAAAAGAAAACGAGCGATATTTACTTTGTTACGCTTGTGTGGGCCATCGTCATTGTTCAGATCTGGCTAAATTTTTGGATTGTGCAGCTATTGCCAGTGCCTTTTGCAGGTAATAATCCAATTATTAGAAATATTTTTTAAATGATGACTTTAGCTAACCTTAGGCACTGTGTTAAATAAAATAGAAGGAAAGGCTTGTAGGCTTGTATGAGTTTTAAATTAAAACTTCTTCAAGACTTGCTAAGATGAATTTTAACTTCAGATAGGAAGATTAATGTGTGCTGTCTGTTATCATGTAGTGGACAACTCTGTAAAATTGCTTTGTCTGTTGACTATTGTAGTTACTTGAAATAATGGAGTGCCGTGCCTTATGTAGTAAAAATACTTCTAGTTTAGAGAAGTTAGTTTTTCTTCCTCTTAATGTCTTCTCTTTCATATTTTTGCACCTATAAATAGCTGTTATTCAATAGTGAAACTTTGCTCATGTTAACTTTTAATTTCTATCAAAAATAGGTTGCTAGGTTCCGTGGACAAGTTGAGTTGACCCCAGATAGTGGCCAAGTGCTCACAAAACCAATCTGGGCTTATCCATGAGCTACAGTCCTTTCTTTATGGAGGTACCAGCTCAGGCTTCCTATCCCTAGACCATAGTCCCTTCGAGAGGTATACCTACTCTAGCATGGGTCCTCCACAGGCTCTGGTCCCTCTGAGTGGTGTACCTGTTCCACTGTGGAGCACTTCTGCTTCTCTGGCCTTTTTATTATCTCTATACATCCCTCTGTTCCTTCTTCCTCTCTAGTCACTTGTTCTTACTATGCTCCTTCCTCTTCTCCTTGTCTAGTGCTTTGTGACCTTTCTTAAATACATTTTCACCAAAGCACCACAGACCTGTGCCTGCAGGGCTCAGATATGGCCTGTGATGGATCTGTCGTGGAACCACCTGGAACTGTGTCTCTCCTCATGAAGGCCACCCCAGAGGCCACCCTGCTACCAAAACCTTGAGATTTGCAGACAATACACAAAGCTAGTGTAAACCATCTAGTTGTGCCTCTGGAAATTGTGGCCGTGGGGCCATAATGGCTCAAGAGGCTGTAAACTCCTGGAGGCACAGTGAAAGGAAGAGCTGCACCTCTGGCTGTGGTGCTGTAGCAGCAGCCCAAGGGTAATGTGATGTGTAGGCATATAAATAGCTGAGTACCAGGTAAGAGGAGAGAGGGGTTTGACCTTTGCTTCATTCCAGTGTAGTTACTGCAGAAGGAACTTCCCAGCTTTGGTGTCTAGGTATCATGAGAAATGGTGATCAAAAGTGATAAAGGGATTAGAAAATGAATTTTAGACTTATTAGAAGCAGAGCTTATGTGGCTTAGTTTATTGAAAAGTCAAGGAGTGACTTAACCAGTGTTCAGAAATGCCTACTTGTGTGGGAGGAAAAATGGATGGAACAGTTCTGCAGTTAGACAGATGGCAATGAATGGTTTTAAGCTTGAGCCAGACAAATCTAGATTAAAGTCCATATCTATAAATGAAACAAATGAAAACTGCTGCTGCCAGTCATTAGGTCTAAAGTAACTGCCCAACCAATAAACTTATGCCAAAAGAGAAATTACTTTTGGGAATATTTGTTACTTATTGCTTTAGCAGTGACACTAGACCTTTAAGTGCTTTTTCTTAGCATATAGCTGAATATAACTGGATCATCACAAAAATATTATAAATAAATAGTATAATGATGAATGAAGCCAAATTTAGAACAGTGCATTACATTAAATGTCAGAGGGTGAATTATGATAAACTGGAATCATCATAGGAGAGTTAATAGTTAAAATATTTAGAAAATAGGAAGGCTTATAAAGCAAGCTCCCTTGAAACTGTTCAAGTTTAATGAGGCTTATAACTTTAGGCACTTCTGAGACCTTAAGGAGAATGCTTCTAGTATGTAAAAGAAAAAAAAACACCAAAAAAACCCTCCCCTAAACCTTAAATAGAGAGGTGTTAATTTCGACAGAGTTCCTTATATTGATAGAGAGGACTCATATGAAGCAGCATTTAGATTATTAGAAACATCTTGGTACCATTAACATTTTTCCTTGAATGCATTTGTACTTCAAGGAAATAGAATGAGGAAATCTTTTAAAATTGCTTAGTGAAGAGGGTGGAAAAAATATACCATAATTAAACCGTAGAATTATAAGGTGAAAAGACTGCTATGGATGTAAAAACTAAGCAGTAAAACAGATTGTGGAACACTTGGAGCATTTTGTTCAGTGATGTGAGCCTGGGAATCCTGGTATTGCCTTTTTATAAGATCTTTCATTTGCTTCCTTGCTTGTTGTTCCATTGTATCATTTTTTTCTTTTGTCTTCAGGTAATTTTTTGCTTCCTGAGATGTTTGGAATTTCTTATTAAGCAACCTTTTTTTAGTTTTGCTCATAACATTCTAATAGCAGTCCTCCTTTAGCTTTTTCTCTCTTACCTCTTTTTAACCTAATATAACTTGCTTGACTGTAACACTTCCTAACATCATCTTTGCAATGAATGTACATTCAGTTATTTTAGGTGATGTTGTTCAAATACTTATTTTTAAATGATAGTGGAAAGTTAGAATGCCGTTTCAGATGTGTTGTTCACCTTGTAAAATGCAAGCTTGTCCAGTTTTGCTGAGCAGCAGTTAGTGTATTGACCATGAGTTGCATTTCATTGTACAAAAATTCAGCCTGTAAGTTTGGTGCTGGCACTTGCACTGTATTTTCTCCTTTTTTGTGTGTTTGACACATGACTTCAGTAGAAAAATTTTTGGATTATTCTTTCTTCAAGAGAATAAATCCCATGTTTACCACATGGTGGTGCCAGAGGGTAGGTGAACCAAAAGTCAGCAAACTGATGCACTGCCTCTCCCTGAACAAGAATATAAACTATTACAGGTGTGGCTTGCAGACAATAGACTATTGTGGAACTTTGATAAGTGCCCTGTGGATAGTGAAAGTTCACCTTTTAGGCTATGTATGTTATTTTATGCGTCTCCTTGTAGAATCATGGTGTGAATTTTTCAGGATGAGGTAGTGTACTGCCAACTACTGTGGAGTTAACGTACAGTAAGTAACGGGTCCAGTTTGGAGAATAGTCTTTCATAGTAAAGGAAAAGCTTTATTAAAAATACATTTGAATGTAGTGAGAGGGATTTCATTACCAAATGTTGCCAAGACAAGGCTGATCTCAAATTTGGCTTTTTGATATTTAAAAGCAAAATCGGTAGTACTTCTGCAGAAGATTAAAATGGATACTTCTTTACTATATATATAGTAAAATACAGTAAAGTGAGTATAGTGAAATAAGTCTGCTGTCAGTTCTTAAAGGCAAGGTATAGTTTAACAGTGTAAAGGCCTAAAACTTAAGAATTTAGGCTGAAAATGTTGTATGTGTAACATAAAAGTTATATTATGCTGTTAAGTTCTGAATGTGGTATTTTATGTGGAGTCACCTGGCATGGTGTATGTATGAACATGTGAGAAATCCACTGTACTGGAATCATGGAATGATACCCAGCTCTTGTTCAAGTCTGTTAGCTGCAGTATTGAATAGTGTGCAGGCACCTTTCTTCTGCTGTCATCTAAATTCCTTGTGGATAAGCCCAACTGTGAAACGAGTGAGGAGATTAGTACTAAAACCACTTGAAAATTCTGAGAGTGGTTTCTAATGGGAAATAAAACTCAAAAGTCTTTTCCTTTCTTTTTCATCGGTCTTTCGGAATGGAATAGGTATATAGTCTTGTGGTGCTTGTCTGAGATCTCTGATATTTAATTTCCTTCTTGTGGTTACAGTTTGGGCACTTAAAAAACTCGTGGTTCATTTTGGAGTTTTGAACTTCTTGGCAAACCATTGCAAAAGTTGGTGGCAATTTGTTGAGAATTTTGTAAAGGAACGTCAGGAGGCTCTTGCTCCACGGCCCATCAGAGGACTCGGAAGTGTCATGCTAAAGCTTGACAGTAAGGTATTTCTACTTACTTCCTTAAGCAACTTGAAAGTTTGTTTTATTCTCTGTTCACCATATGCTGAGATGCTTTGATTCTAAAATAAATGTCTGTCACTAATGGATATGTCTTTCATGTGAAACTATCTGTTTTATGGTGTATTTTAAACTGTGTCTTCTGTCATTATTCATACACGTAAGTATACATTTAAATTTGTTAAATGATTACATGCAAAGCTTGACAGAAGTCACTTCTCAAATCTTGAGTTAGCTTTATAAGCTGCTTTGTCTGAGTAAGGCAGACCTCTCATGGTTTAGTCACAAAGATTTTGAAGTTAAACTTTATGACCTTTAGTGTGAAGGATAAGATGTTCCTACTTCCGTTGTGAGAACTTAATTTAAAAAATGAACCATTGTATTCTGTAAGTAGGGCCCGAGGTAGTTTGGACACACATTTGTTTATGTTGTGTGGAAGTATAATTGTTGAACAAAGTAGTATGGTCACACAGAAGCGAGTCTTCCCTCTGTAAGAGAAGAAGTATGTGGGGTAAAATATTTGGGAAGTGCCATAGAATAAGCCTTCTGTGTTACCCTCCGTTCTCCCCTGCTCAAAACATGCTCACATTTGCATAGCAGATTGCAGATTGGAAAGCTCTGTAAAATTATAGTGTCCTTCACTAAGAATTTAAGTTTTCACATAAACTGATGGATTATTTTGTTTGTAATAGCTCTGCCAGTGTGTAAGAATGTGCTTTCTGTAACTGTGTTGTTGAAATGTTCTCTGCTTTAGAAAAAGATTATCTCAGAGTTTCTATAACTGAAGAGCTGAACCCTGTAAGTACATTTGTCAGAGCATCTATACCTTGACAGATTGGTCTGCAGTTTATAGCTCTGAATTCCTACAGCATAGGGAAGAGCTTAAGCCTGGATCTGATGGGTAAATGGATGTCAAGAGGTCAACAAAACCATTAAAAGGGCTCTAGGAAAAAAATAACAATTTCACAGGCTTCATTAAGGAAGAGCTGGAAAAAGGAAAAGCCTTTAAAAATGCAGCTATGAACACAATAAAGCAGTTTTCCAAAGGTAATGGAAAGTGTTAACATGTTGGATAAAAGCTTACATTATACAAAGCTTTTCATTAAAAAGTTTTGTTTGTAAGTAAGAAGACTCTAGACACAATATTGAATGTATTGTATTCCATGAGTTGTCAAGTTTAGTACCCTTGTATTGCATAACTGTATGATACAATATCCTTCCTAATGCCACTAAGTCTTTTCTTCTTAAAGAAGGTAGGGCTTTAATGTGCAGCAGAACTCCCTGCTCTTCAGCTTAAATTTATTAAAGGTCAGTTTATATTCATGTTGTTCTTGTCTAAGCAAGAGAACAATGTTGGCACAACTCATTTCTCCATCTCCCTTCTTGCTCCCATTTTTTAAATGATAGTCATATTTATTCCTTCTGAGTCTTTGCTGTGTGTATTAAACCAATTTAAGCTCTCCTAGCTGTTACAAGAAATCCTCTTGATACTCTGCATGATTGTGTTGTCATCATTTGTGCCTATTCTAACTCGTTTCAACTGGCTTTTATCATGAGTGGCTGGAATTATATGTGTTCTTCCAATGCTTATCACACTAATGCTTCTGTATCTTTTAAGTTCTACTGGCTATGCTTATTCTGTATATTGTAGGATCATGGATGCATCATATCTCTGAGAATTTGGGAAGCAATGCCACAGAATATTGGCAGTTATGTTTTTTGTGGGGACAGGGAAAGAAGAGAATTGAAAATGACATCCTTGCAAGATTTTTTTTGAAAGGATAGATGAACTGTATTTAATTTGGATTACCAAATGTTTTGGCTTCAATAGGGGCTGTTGAAGAGGAAATAAAAAAATATGCAAACAAAATAGAAACTTGAGTAGTAAATTGCTACAGCTTACCTTTACTGCATCTGTGTGAGAAACCAAGATTGAGGGATCATTTCCTTTGCAATTAGTTATTTAACTTTTTAGTATTTTATTTGTACTTTGTTTTTGTGGGAGGTGAAGCTGCTTAGGGTTTTGTTTGATTTGTTAATTTTTTATTTGTATACTAATTTAATTGAAAACTGAATCTCAACATCAGAACATATTGAGGCCCTTACCAAAGTACAACAAACCATTGACAAGGTCTGTTTCACATAAATATTTGGTGGTACTACCTGGTCTAGCAATAGTGTACCCAACTAGGAAATAGTTCCAGATTTGAGTAAAACGTAGTGAGGATGAGGAAGACAGAGTCTTTTTCTCCTAAACAAAGTTTAGGAGGTTAGTGTAGACAGTCTGGAAAATAACCCATTGTGAATAATGGGAGAGTACTGCTTATGCATACAAATCTGAGCTTTACTAATTATGTCTATTTTTTTAAATAAAAGCAGCAGGAAAAGAACTGCTTCTCTTCTTTCCAACTGCTCATCTACCCCTGGTTGTCTTGGAAATGCAGACAAATTTGAAATAAAGAGAAATTCTGGTCAAGAGAAAAGGAAGTAGGGCATTGCTTTTAATTTTCCTTATAAACAGTAGGTCAGTCTGTGCCTGTATGTGCACACCTCCTTTAAATCCAATGAAAATAGGATGTCCTTACTGTATTCTTTGGTCCCTGGTTGCGCATTTGCCCCATGAAGTCAATAGATGCAGTGGGTCAGCTGTGAGAGACTTCCTGGAGGAAAGAGTAGGGAGTTTTCTGTTGTCATCCAGTGAGTCATCTTAAAACTTAATAGATATGGTATCATGGTATCATGGTTCTTCTCAACAACTGAGAATTAGTAATTTGGTTTACTTATAATTTTTTATTTTAAAGAAGACTCTTGTCTTTCAATATGGTGACTGTAGTTTGATTACAGAGTTTGTGAGGGAGTTCAGCAGCATAGGGAGTAGCTCAGCTGCATGCATTAGACTTTCACTAGTTGTAATGTGCTTTCTGGTGGACTTGAGTGAATCATGTACTTGTTATGTGCCTTTTCTGGGTGTAACTCACTAGAATTTTATGTGGATTGTTTGGGTTGTTTGGACTTCAGGTAAAGTCAACGTTTATTTCTTCTGGTACCAAGTTTACCATGTATTTAAAGCCAACCACAGAAAATGAGCAGAATCTTTACCAATGCATATATTATTATAGGAAGTGTTTTCATAGGCATGTAAGATTGTAGATAAATAGTTTTCCAATAAAATACTGGAAAAGTGGCTATGGTCTTAATACTTTTGGAGGACTTGAAGATTAGAATTAAGATGTAGCCTATTTTCAAATGTAGATTGATAACATCTGTAGAACTATTTAAACATCAGTATTGGTAAGCTAGTGGGCAGGTAGGGCCTCTCAGGTATTATCTTAAATATTATTAAAAATATAGTTATTTTTTACCATAACATATAGCATTATTTCCTAGTTATTTGACTATAACATATGGTGGTGTTTCCTAGTAATTGTATGTATCATCCAATTCCAGGAGGCTGAAATTATAGAAAAATCCCAAAGGCTTCCTTTACATTCTGCTAAAATCTTGGGCTGATAATAGAGCTCTAGCTTTTGTTGTGTTTGTATGGAGTTGCATAGTGGAGAGATGCCATGAGATCTATGTTTTTTTCCAAAATAAACCCCATATATAATAGTGGTATAGACGTATAGATAGTATTTCATATGCAGAAGTAAAGGTAAAAGTATGTTGTTGAATCAGTAAACAACTTTACCTGTATTCACTGATAAATTATTCCACAGGTGAAGAAATAAAATAGAAACAAATTCAACAGTGTCAGTTTGAGGTTTTTGAAGCTTTGTCATTGCTTTCTATTGCTGTGATTATTTCCATGAATAGTAAAAGCTAGCAAAAGTGGATACTTTATGGCATATTTTATTTTTGTTTCCTGATATTCATGGTTTTTCTGTAAATCTGTTTCTTGCCTCTGTTCTAACTAAATTAACATTGAGATTTTTTAAAATTTGAAATATTCTCACCTTTTGTTTTCATTGGGAGCTAATATAATTAGTGTCAACTGGTGAACACACTACATTTACTGAGCATTCAATGGTCTTGTTTTTAGGAAGAAGTAAATTTCACATACTTGATCTTAACCTCTAGCATAGATGAGTAACAGCGTTAAAGCTTTTCTCTGTTGTGATTATGCTGCAAATTGATTACTAATGGCTAGAATTAAGAGTATAGTGCTACATAAACTAGGTCCTAAAATGAGTGTACTTGAGCATATGAATGACTATCAGTAAGGAAAAATAACTGTAGTTCAAAAGGAGAAATTGACTGTTGACTGTTGAGAAATGCAAGGAGAATTATATGAAATCTGTACATTTATTTGATCTACAGTTTGCTGTTGTATGTGTATCAGAATTAATTATGTATTTGATGTTGTGCCGTTGAATGTGAATGTTTTAATATAAATGTGGTACCAAAAAAAATATAAAATTTATTTAACAGTAATTGATGTAATAGGAGTGTTTTGAAATATATAGGAAACTGCCTGAATGAGAGTATTCGTGCAATAAACAAGTATGTCGTGTTAAGTTTTGGTGTTTTGTTAAAGTGCCCTTCTCAAAGTCCTTTTACAAGTCCTACTCTGAAACCTGAAATGGTAGCTCTCAGTATAACTGAACTGGAATTGCCCCAATTATTCTGATAGCTGTGTTAATATCATTAAAGTTGTTCCTATTTGTTATATCCCTCCTTGTTACAAAAACTGCATGTTAATAGTAATACCTAGATTCTTGCATTAGAAGTTATGATCTTTTCTTCCTATTACAATTTACCTTTGTGTCTAAAACAATTTCATTTTCATTCTGTGGATGACTTTGCCTGCCTGTCATTGCTTTTTTTCCCTATTACTGCATTTTTAAGTAATTTTCCACTGTGTTGTCTTTTTTTCCCTTTTCTTCCATCTCCCCCTGCCACTGACAAGCTGTGGCACTGGCTTAATAAGAAGGTAAATAAAGAGAAAAATTGTGATTCCAACTAATGGATTCTGTGGTGTTGGGGAGTTTGATTTTTTTTTTCCTTTTTTTTTTACTATTATTTTTATTTTGCAGCATGAACACTCCTTAACATGCCTTGCTTTGTAGATTTCTCTCTTGAATGCCTCTTTTCCAGCTCTTGATATAAGCTACTGAAGGTCATGTAATTCTACCTGATCTCTTGTCTTCTGCTCCACTGAATGGACATAGTTAAATGTTTTGTACAGCAGAATATTGCATTAGCGTTTCAAGCAGTAGTTTGATTTAGCGGCAATTTCATTTAAGAACAGTTGATCTCCACCTAGTCCCCACTTGTACGCAGAACAGAACCAGTTCTCTCCTGCTCTGGAGAGGTGTTCTCTGCTCAGGGAAAGCATCAGTGAACTGAATTAACATGGGAGTGGTGAGGTTGTGAAGGGCAGCTGTAAAGCTATGAGTGTAAACTCTTGCAAATAGTGCATTGACTGGTTTCAATCAGTGCTGTAAATCTTTTACTTTTGAAACGTCAAACTTGCCTGTGTACATGGGCATAGTACATAGTGCACCAGGAATGAATACATACGTACTGATATGGAGTGTACCAAGAGTGAAACGAGACATTGTGTGGCCTTAGAACTGCTGAATCTAACAACAGTCTGAAGGGAAGTGAGGGCTAGTATAAATAAAATAAAAGAATAAATGAAGAAAAAAAAAGTAGTTGGTATAGCTACAGTTTTTTTTTCCTTTTGTGTGACTTTCAAATATGTGTGACATGTTTTATAACAATTGTCATTCCCAGTTCCCATGGTTCATCTCAGCCAGCTAGGTTTAACTATTGTTCTTTGGGGAACTGCCATTCCAAGAGGAGTTAAAACTGATTTGGCTTCATGTGTGACTGAAATCTAGACAAGTCCTCAGTGCATTAATATCTCTCTGGGACTTGGGCAGTGGTATTGCTTGAGACAAGCACAGATCTGGGGAGAGATGCCTACAGTGTGTGCATGGCTGCAGGACCTCAGAGTTTTATAAGTCAAAATCTAGTATGTGATAAAATATACATAAAAGGTCCTTGTAAACAATGAAATGGGACTGCACAGTTGGTATCTGCAGGGGGTGGCAGATGAGGAATAATGCTGCATGTAGTGTCTAGGCTAAGCAGCTCTAATGAATTTAGGAAATTTGATCTTCAGTATTTGATGAGTGAATCCAGGGTTGTATGTTGGGGGGGCTTTCTGTGTTTCTGATCAAGAGGGTACAGTTGCTTGCTTCAAGTTTAGTTATAATTGTCCAATTATATTGGACAAATATTATATTATTATATAATTCCCAAGAGGGGAATTTTTGAATGTTCTTTTGCCCTTTACTATTGTTTTCCTGGTTTAAAATTACATTTTTATTTCCCAATTTTGAAATGTTTGTCTTACTTAGTGCCCTGTGGTTAGTAAATATGTGCAACCATAACCCTTCATAATTTTTTTTTTGTTATATATTGGTTTGTTAACACAATTCAGGTGAGAAACTGAGTTCAGTAAGCCACAGATGAAAGTTTAGTCTAAACTACTATTTTTCTGGCTCTGAATTTGTCATTTGCTTGTTTGAAAATATTGATAAGTTGCAGTGTAATTGCTTTAAACTCTAAAACGTCTGGATTTTAATTTTAGTTTAAAGGTTTGCATTATTTGGCAAAACCCTGTGGATATGATTTCTTAACAGAGTGGGATTTGCTAGTTCCTAGGAGTTATTTTTGAAAACTATTGGTTTACTTTAAGGTTTCACAGGTAGAAATCCAGAAAGTCCTATGGTGTTACATGAAGTGTTGACTCCTGTGCATGAACATATAGTAATAAACTATAGTCAAGATGAAAAAATATGCAAACAGTGTGTCAGGATCTTGTGGGTTCATTTTGTTGTGGGTGGGTTTTGGTGTTTTCTTTGTTTGTTTGCTTCTTTTTAAATAATTTAAAAAAAAAAAAAGAAGTCATATACTACCAGAGGCAAAGAAAAGAGGGGATTTGTAATACAGAACACTGGATGCAGTTACAAGGTTAATTTCTTTTGCACTTTTCTCCTTTTTACCTGTCTTTGAAGGGAATTGCTTCAGAGAACACCTAGATAAATTTCTGATAATTCAGCAGGAAATTAGAAATTACAAATAGTCACCTGATTATGGTAGAGTTTGAAATGATGGTGGATTGGACTGCTAGTGACAAACCTAGGCTTTTTAATTCCTGTTCATGGCATATGTAACCCAAAATATAGAATAGGTTCAGTTGGGCTAGCATGATATGTTCTTTATAACATTGTCTGTGTCAGGACTCTTTAGAAGGAATTGCTAAATTCTGCCATTGTTGTTGGAGGGACACTGGTGTAAATAGACTTGAGACCCCCTGTAGACTGTTCTCTACCTTTTCTAGCTTAACTGCTCAGACTCATTTCAGCATAACCCTTGGATGTGTTCTGGTTACAGGCTTCCCCTTATTCTCATCAGATGATATTAATGAGATGATATCCTCAAATATTAACTGAACTAAAGAGAAATAACAAGTCTAAGAAATGTCTTGGAAAAACAATCCTCGTAAATAGTGGAGCTGCTTACAGAAAAAGAAAAAGTCCGTGTTGGTATTTTTATGTAGATTTAATTGAAAATTAAATAGGTCTTCACTATGTGAGTAATGCAGTAAATCAAACATACTAGAAAAAACTATTGCTCTAATGGCTGTGCAGTGTGAAACATGAAAATATTAATTTATAGATGATGTGTCATACTGCAAAACATGGAGAACCCATCTAGATAGTAGGATTTCTGATAAGCATGGACTGTAGTTCTGTTACAGCTTAGTGTAATATGCTTTGTATCATCACCCAAAAGTTGAAAGAGGGAGAACTTGCAAATTATTTAGAAACTTTCTAATAGAATGCAACTCATCTTAAACTTTTTTTACAGTGAGCTAAATTAAAAAAAAAAATGAAATTGATAACCCTTCCCTTCAAAACTGTGACAATAGTTTTAAGATAGACTGTCCACAAAGAAACTATCAAAAATCAGTAACATTTAAGTTTGGTTTTACAAGTGTGACCTTCTGTAGCTTAGGAGCCTGGCTTTCCTTTATCTTTGCATAATTTTGGATGTTGTAGCAGCATCAACTTTCTGCTGTTGACTAACCTTTAGATTAGAAGCTTGAAACTGAATAAAAAACTTCATTATCTCTGGCTAATGACTAGTGTTTAGTCAGTACATGTTTGTCTTTGTGTGCATACCCATGGTTTACAGGAAGGATGTAAAGGGACATCTGGCAGGGTTGGGGTAAGAGTGAAGTCTAGACTGATACAGTGGTAAGTACAAGCACGAAGGGATTTAACAGAGCAGCCTACCTGCAGCAACATAGCACCTATGCATTATTTAGCATGAGTGTGCAACGGTGAGTGCTTACTAAGAAAGCATTGTGGGTCAGTGTAGAGGAAGGAAAAGAGTTTCAATAGCAAACAAACAAACAAAAAGAAAATGAGAGAGAGAGGAGTAAATAGAGCCCTAAGCGAATGTTGTGTGTCTGCTTTTACTTCTGCAATACTCAGTCCAATTCAGTCTTCTCCAGTGATGTCTCTGTACTAGTTATATAACTTGGATCTCCTTAAGACTGTGTTGAGAGATGTTATTGCAGTACCTTAGCAAAGCTGGCTTTCATCTGTCTTGCTTGTCCAAGTAAATAAAGACAAGGTGGGCTTGCACGACTGAGGCTGCTACCTGTACATCATCAGTGCTGCCATAGTTTTACTAACTAAATTAAAGGTAGTTCAGGCTTTACATGTGCTGCAGCTGCACCTTAATGGAAGTCTAGGCATATTTGAACCCACTAGACAGAGTGTCAAGAAAAGAGACCTTGTTTGTCATGTGCTATCTCGGAGAGAATCCTCATCCTGATCTCAGCTCTTTTGAGGTTACCCCTCACACAGTCATTGAGGTTAGCATTTTTTGAAGGCTCTTTGGAAATACTTCTAATTACATAGATTCAGTGAATCTGATTAAGGTGCTATATGGAAGACTACTGGATTTCTTTTATCCCTAACTTAGAAAGTAAATAGCAATTGTTTTGAACTTTGTCTAAAGTTTCTGAACTTTGCCAGCTTTAATTTTTAACAGCTTCATTTTGAAGCCTGTGTTATAAAATTTCCATCCCCTGACCATCTAATGTTTTTTCAGTGATATTTTTGATTTCTCTCCTTTAAAGCAGGGACTTTTGCTTCCCTTGCATAATCTTGCACAATCATAGATGTGTGTGAGGCTTGGAAGGGCGCAGCAAATCTGTTTCAGTCTTGTTTCCAAGGAGGTAACAGCCCCATGTAGAGGTTACTCAAACTTTTTCAGAAAGCTGCAGTAGCACAGGCAAGACATTTCTGATGGCTGAAATATGTCAGCAATGCTGAAAAGTGTTAAAAATATCTAAGAGAAAATATTTTGCACATTTCCTCAAGCTCTCTGAATCCTTTCTTAATATAGTGCAGATTTTGTTAAAAAAACTTGCTGGTTCAACACCTTGTTACATTTAAAATGATTTTGCATTATTTTAGTTTTTGTCATCATCTTGAATAACAGTTTTAAAATGCTGAATATAGTCCTTGTGTTAATTTAGATCAAACAAGGAGCTGGTTGTAAAAACTTGAAGTTTAAAAATAATTGCTTGATGTACATTAACTGCTCAGCTGCTACAGGATGAACACCAAAAAAAAAATTAAAAATCCTTTTTTCAAATAGGAGGTCTAACTTTGGTATTAACCAATTCAGTCATCACACAGCAGTCTGTAGAAGTTAGTTGTTCCAGGGCAAATTGCACATGTAGGGATAGGGGAAACAATGAAGAAAGAATTGAAGTAAACCATCAGCATGCATATTAGTAGTTTTTTCAGATTTCTAACTAAAAAGTTACCAACTTAATCGTTGAATATATAACTTGTACTCAAAAGGACTTTCACCTACTACACATTAACTTTGACCTCAGTTTTCTTAAAGCACAAATTTTACAGTTGTGCTGCTGCTGCTTTTTCCTGTAATAATGCCAATAGCGTTGGTATGTGAACAATAGAAGCTAGAAAAATGTATTTGATCAGACTTGCATGGGCTTTCACACCTTTTCAGTAAACAGTCAATTCACGTGTGAGATGAAGCTCAGCCTCTACTATATAGAGCACTCTGCAAAGTTGTGTAACTGAGCAGTTTTATTGTTTTGAATGAAAAGGTCGGAATTTCTCTGATCTTAAGTGATATCACTATTTGTTTGTGGGCAAGTATAGAATGAGCCTTTTCAGAAACTGACAGAATAAGATACACAGCTCTTTCCTGTATCAGTAGGTTTAACTAATGCATGCTTAATGCTGAGCATCCTTTTGAGATTGGAAGTGGATAAAAATAATTGGTGCTGAATGACTGGCCTGATATTCAATAATGTAGAAACCCCCCCCATCCCATTTCAGTGATGAGCAGCTCCAAAAATTTTATTACTTGCAAAAATACCTCATTTGTCATTTAAATGGTTCTTAGCTATCCAAATCTGAAAGTTCTGGTTGTACGTTACAGTATGCCTTGGTAACTTTGAAGTCCTGTGCAGACAGTATCTGTAAGTTTCTAAGTTGCTGAAGGACAAGAAACAAAGATAAATTTCTGGTTTCTAGCTGACATGAATGCTAGCTCCCTTAGGTCTAGTAAGTAACTGTTGAATTATTACTTGCTTTGCAGAGAGCTTGCCGTGTCATGTGGTAACGTGTAAATGTTTTTTTGCAAAATCATATGCCATACCATGACCTTAATCATGCTAACATTGCTTGTTAATTGTTCATCTCCAAGCTTGGGCATAAATGCTGTTTGATTAGCGCCTGATTTTTTACTGTGATTGTAAATAAAAATAACAATACTGTTTTATAGTCATATAGCATTACTTTCATTAAGTATTGAGTTATATGCCATAACTTGTTTATTTTCTTTTCTGCACAGATGATCGTGTGGTTGGAGAAAATGCTAGATAAAATAATCAGCATTTTTATAATATTTGTGCTAGTGATAGGAACCCTCCTGCTAGCCCTCCTCCTCACTGCGAAGGTACAGTGTACTAACAAATGTAATTACAGAACTCATTTTCAATGCTAGTGAAGGTTGCTGATATCTATACTAAATTGTATAGTTTAAATAATTTATCTAAATATTTAGTAACTAATTGCTCTGTAGTTGAACTTGTCACCATTCCAAGACTGTAAAACATACAAAAATATACTAGAATCTCAGTATTTATATTTCTTTGAATTTCTGTGTTTATTTACCTATATGACAAGCCTAATATATAGACATTTGGAAATACAAAATTTATTCTGGCAAAAGAATTACTAGCTCATATATTACAGGAATGGATTTGTTTTGCATCCTGTTACTCTCCTTGTCAACAGCAGAACTTTTTCATTTTCTTTGCATCAGAAACATATTTGCAAAATGTATAAGATATATTTGTCAATGTGTTTCTGTGATTGCCTGTAATAACCTCATGGTATCCTGTTTTGAGTTAAATGTGTTGAGATTCATGATCAGATGTTCTCTGAGACTGATTTTTCGTTTGTGGTTGGGCTTTTTTTTTTTGCTTACCAGAAGAGGTCACTCATGTACTTTTTTTTCCTTTATTTTTCCTTAACGGAGCTGTGTTTATACTTGAAACAGTCAATGGAGGTTGAATGTTTGACTTGAATACAGTTATAGAACAAAAATCAATGGGTTCTGATGTCAATATTCTTTTTCCAAAATGTAGGCTTATATAATGTTGAGTTCTTAAAATGGAAAACTTTAAAAATTGTGCAAACATTCCTACCTAAAGCTTCCTTATATTCATAAAAGGACCATTAAGATATTTATAAAAGATGTCTTTTATCATTCTTATTGAAGGATTAATTTGGTGAGGCACTTCATAGCATGGTTGGTTATGTTAGAGCTAAGCATTCATTAATTTTTACACTTCTTTGATCCATGGCTTAAAAAGGCCTATCTAAAACTGTGCTTTGTATTTTAGTACTTCCCTTGACAGCACTGCTGTATTGTTAAATTTTTTTTCCACTGATGTGATAAGGTTTAAATTTCTATTTACTGTTACTAGTGACAAAAATTGTCAGAACATACTAATTATTGTATTGTTTATTGGGGTTAATGGCACATCATTCCCCTTAGTGGATTGTTTGCATTGGAAGAATTATTCTTTAAATGTACAAACTGGTCACTGCCCCCTCACCTGCCATCCTCTTCCCCACCCCAAAAAAAGAAAAAGGAAGGGGGGGAAAAAGAGGTCTTGCTGAATGTAGGAAGAGTTCTAGTTTGCATTACATAACATTTCTCCTCTCTATATTTAATTTAGGTACATCAAGAGAGTGTTCACATGATTCAAGTCACAAGCAGCTTGATCAATGAGACAGTAGCCAGTCACCCAGAATGGGCAAAGTAAGAATGCTGAAGTTAAGCGAATAGTATAGGGTGGGTGAAAAAACTTCCAGGTGCTCTTATGCATAGTTTTTAATTTAAAAAATCCCCTAGGGGAGCATAAATGGAGGTGACTCTTCCAGGCGGATGTAAAAACTAAACTCTGAGGCAGCAGGAATGTTTATGCATTATTCTTGAGGACTTTCAATGTGGTATCTCATTTGAGGATTTTGGTGGAGGACAGCTATATGAACTTCTCTAACTATAGTAGTGGAGAGGAAACTTATGTGGTACAGAGAATAAAAAGGTCAAAATTTTTTCCCTTTCACCTGTGGAGGAAAAGTACTGGCAAAGAATACTGTCTCTGGAAGGGTGCAAGATGAGAGCTGAACTATTTTTTCAGTGTGGAGAGCTGGCTGCAGAATGCCAATGAGGGAATAGGAGTCGAAGACAATGTTTTTGGAGTGAATTGAAGAAGAGTTCAAGGGTGGAAAGAATGGTGGACAGGGAGAGTTTGTTATGACTCAGTTGGGAAGGGCTGTTCCTATTAAGAGTAGATGTGTATAGTGTATGCAGTGGGAAGTTTGTAAGGTTTAGTCTGTGTAATGATTACAGTAAACACCAAGGCAAATATTAAGGGAGGGAGAAGATTTTGAGAGAAATGCATCGAGAGGAAAACAAAGAGAATACTGGTGAGCAAAGAAGTGATTGCATGAACACCAGAGGGGGAATAGGTGATACTGAAGAGTGTGATTTTAAGGGGGGCCGTGTTCCAAATGACTTTAATTCTGCTGCAGCTAAACAGATATTGGGTAAAGGTGAGAGACCAATTTAATACCAGGAGAAAAAAAATGTCTCCCAAACAAGAATGGTTGACCTTCTCAAGGGCACATTCTAAACAAAAATGATGGTGATTTAACTGTATGTAAAGAAAGCACATACTGTGTTATAAGAGCAAAATGTTTTTTCAAAAACAAAACTAAAAGGATATAGTTAATAACCACTGTAGTAATATGTGTTTTATCATTACTTAAGTAATCACAATCAAGAGAATGAAAAGTGCTTAAAATCTGTTTTATTCCTTCCTGTCATTTCTTTGTTTGGCCTTTCCATTTTGCCATAAGATGGAAGTAAGTGGTACTAATGAAATGGAAATTTGACTGTCAAAAGCTTAATTCACATAATGAAAATACTAGAGTATTAGTTGAGTAATTAGCAGAATTTCAACCTAAATTTTTACTTCTGGTGTTTGCATCCAAATTTGAAGCATCCAAACCGCTATATTTTAATTCATTAAGAGTAACTAAAGCTCTTGCAAATCCATTAAGATTCACCAGCTTTCAGAGCTTGATGCTCACATTACATTCAGAGCTGAGTGACTGAAATATCTTGGAATTCCAATGCAGAACATTTGCGAAGGATTATACAGACAGAAGAGCTTCCATGTTGATCTTCAGTCAGGTGAACAAATGTCCTGAATGGTGGGTTTCTTTTTGTTTTGGAAGGACTCCCAACAAGTGCCATTGAATCAGAATATAAAAAGAAAGTCAAAGCAGATATTGCATGTCTTGTATTCACAAGTGTTGGGATGCTGGCAACTCAGTAGGCTGTTACTTGGTCACTGAAAGTGATGTGAATCCCTGAAGAAATTCACAAGTGGGTAATTTGGTGAGGACTTAGAAATAACTGGTGTCCAAACCTGGTTGCTTTTTCAGGGAAACTATGTTAACAATTTACGTTCAGCTTGTAATTGAGAAGGTTGTCTTTACAGCTAGGTGAGGCTACTTCATATAGTATTTTCAGACAACTAGAACACTGGGAAAATTGCTGAGAATGTACTGTGAATAGCAGACATACACATTGAAGAGCAGATCTCTCTTGAAAAAATTGAGATACCAATTTAATTAAGGTTTCAGGAACCTTGGAGAATTTCAGATGCAAGGACTTGCCTTAGATTTAATTGTGCTTTGCTTATGAGAAAATGTAGATAGATCTGTTCATATCTTGATATGTAGAAAGAAATATTCTAGTTGCAGTAAATTTATATGTATTTAACCATAATGATTTGTTGTTGTTTCAAAATGTTGATTTGCGATGTGTTTTGGATGTAATGAAATCAGTAAAATACATAGCAGTTAACTTTGTTTTTCTTCTTTGAAAAAACCCCAGCTGGCTCCCAGAAGCTCAGGTAATTCAGAAGGCCCTCAATTCCGCAGCAAATAATGTGTACCAATATGGCCGAGAATGGATTACGCATAAGGTAAGAGTGAGCTCTTAAAACGCCCTTTAATTTTTTTTTTTTTAATTTCTTACATTTTATAAGAGTGGAAAGAAATAAAAATGTATTTGTCAGTAGTTCTTTTCTGTGATTAACTGTCTGGTTGACAGATTTTTCTGGTTTTTGTCTTGAAGGAAGAGTGGGAGTAATTTCAGTAGTCTTTTCTGCTCAGAGGATTATTTTTTCTTAATAACTGAAGAATCTGTCATCATTTTAACGATTCCCAGTGAAAATGCATCAGATAAAACTGAGTAATATTTTTTTACCTGGCGTTAGCTGTCCTCTTATAGACAATGTAGGCTTTTTTTATTGCCACCACCACTCCTCCCCTTCCCCCTGTGTTCTAGTTTCTGTGTGGGCTGGGTGTGGTGGATTGTATTTTTGTTTTGATAGCAAGCACACATCTCAAATTGTTTGAAATATTTACTCCAAAGATATGAACAAGAATTTTTATTTAATCATTTTAGACACAACATTGGTTTTTCAGTGCAGAAAGAAGTCCTCAGCTTGGTGTAGCAGAATGTTTTCTAGCAGACAAAGTCTTCATATTGTGAACCGTGTTGTCTGAAGTGTGTATTTCATAATGATACTCATATTTTCTAGTAATTTGAGTTTGATCTATGCCTTTGCCAACACTCTTATGTGATTCATAGAGCTTAGAGTTCATCAATAGATACCTGCTTTATTTTGTCCTGTGTAATAAAAGGATTTTGTATGTTTTATTTAGCTCCATAAGATTTTAGGAGAAAAAGTGAATAACACTGCTGTGATTGAAAAACAAGTGCTGGAGCTCTGGGACAGGCTTTATCACTCTTGGTTTGTGAAGGTGGGTAACTTATTTAAATGATATTCCTAAAAGCTATCACTTAGTACTCTGAGATAATTTTGCTAAGTATGCATTTCTGAGAAAGAAATCAACAGAACTTTGGATACTGAGTAAAGGTCATAATAAAAAGCTGGGAAAAACTTTGAGTGTGTAAGATAGATCATTCTACAGTCACAGTTTGAGTACAGCCACAACTATGTCCTTCACTTAAGTAATAACGTGTGTTTTTATATATGCCATTTAATTTAGGCTTCTCTCACTTTGTGTTTGGTAATTTCATAGTTTAGAGGTTTCTGTTGAATTTTTATGTTGTTGAGGTGTTAGAAAAAGAAAACTGGTATTCTGCGTGATTTGTTTAACTTTCATTAACTTGAAATTGGGAGAAAGAAATTGGCCCTTCATTAAGTTTCTTACAATGCATTTTTGAAGCCATCTTTTAGTGGGTTCTGTACACTGGATCTTGAAAAGTTCCTAAGAGTTAAATCATTTTTATGCTGTCAATTCTGTTTACGTTTTAAAGGACAAAGGAACTCATTAGTCATGGTGCAATGGAAATATTAAAATCCTGAACTACTTCTGTATATTTAAATAATTGCAATTATAATATTTTAGCACTTTATACAATCATTTTTCAAGTACCTCTAAAGTTCCAAGAAGATTTCTGTATTAAAAGAAACAACAGTTTCAGTATAGTATTCAAAATTGAGGTGGAAAGAATCAGTTTCTGATAAGATAATGCTGTAGAAGGGCCTGTTGAGAGGTGACATAAGGCTGTTGAGGAGCATGGGACCACCTAGTAAAAAGTAAAACTGTATCTGCAGTAGATTTTTCTGGCCTTAAGCACTTGAGTGTTTAACAACTGACCAAGAAAAGCACCAACTTTTGATGCAGTTCTCAGTTACACTGATAAACCTGTTGCTTTTACTAATCCAACCAGTACGTCAGGTGGTCTGTAGCATTGCAGTGTTTGGTAGGGCTCTGTGTCACTACCTGTGCTGTAGGAGCACTTCTGTTGCTGCAGTACAGCACAGGGTGTGTCTGTGTTTCTTGTGTGGTGGGATTTCTTTCCTGCAGCTGTTACTTGAGGGAGTACTGTGAGGCTTCTGCCTTGTAGATTCTCTTCTGGTAGGGTAAGAAACAGCTTTCCTACCAATTAAAATGGTAGAAAGAGCTTCAGAAATTCACTGATGCTCACTGCCTACGATCTTGAAGTCAATTCCTCTTCTGGCCACCATTTACAAACTAGATACCCTATGTTACCACTGACATACTGAGAGGCAACCAATTATCTGTGGGCCATAGGTAACTGCTCCAGAGTCTGCTCCTAAATCTTGCCCCTTCTCTTATAGCCCAGATCCATGTAAAACATCTCACACCAGTGCTTTTCACCTGGCTATTACCTCCTGTAATATTGTAATAGTTTTGCGTGGTCTTTAAATGTATCTGAAAACTTGTGACAGTGCAGTGTGTAGGACTCTGTACCTCAGTACAGCTTTCAAACTCCCCACTGTTTCAGTTGTGGGAGCATAATTAGACTTCATTTTGAGGTGTGCATAGCATTGCTTTAGTCTGTAGGTGACTAAAGAACTCAGACTCGGGTGATACTATTCCATGAAAGCTGTAGAATTGAGGAAGAAATGCTGATGAAATGTGGATTCAGCCATTAACGGAGGAGGAGTGTTGATCTACTCCTGAGGCAGGAGGGCTCTTCAGAGGGACCTTGACAAGCTGGAGAGTTGGGCTGATTCCAATGGGATGAGGTTCAACAAGGCCAAGTGCCGGGTCATACATTTTAGCCACAACAACCCCTGCTACAGGCTGGGCACAGAGTGGCTGGAGAGCAGCAGGCAGGAAGGGACCTGGGAGTGCCGATTGACAGGAAACTGAACATGAGCCAGCAGTGTGCCCAGGTAGCCAAGAAGGCCAATGGCATCCTGGCCTGCATCAAGAACAGTGTGGCCAGAAGGACCAGGAAAGTGATCCTTGCCCTGTACTCAGTGCTGGTGAGGCCAAACCTGGAGTGCTGTGTCCAGTACTGGGCCCCTCAGTTCAGGAAGGATATTGAGGGGCTGGAGCAGGTCCAGAGAAGAGCAACCAGGCTGGTGAAGGGACTTGAACACAAGACCTATGAGGAGAGGCTGAGGGAGGTGGGGTTGTTTAGTCTGGAGAAGAGGAGGCTCAGGGGAGACCTCATCACTCTCTACAACTCCCTGAAAGGAGGTTGTAGCCAGGTGGAGTTTGGTCTCTTCTCCCAGGCAATCAGCAGTAGGACAAGAGAGCATGGGCTTAAGCCAGGGGAGGTTTAGGTTGGATATTAGGAAGACAGTATTTTACAGAGAGTGTTCAGACATTGGAATGGGCTTCCCAGGGCGATGGTGAATTCTCTGTCCATAGAGGTTTTTAAGATGAGACTGGATGTGGCACTTAGTGCCATGGTCTAGTAACCACGGCACTGTTGGATCAAGGGTTGGACTTGATGATCATGGAGGTCTTTTCCAACCCAGTTGATTCTATGATTCTGTGATTCCTAAGAAGATCAGTAGGTAGCAAGTGGTGTATATTTTAAAAGGTTCTAGAGATGTTGTGATAGATCAGTAACTGTCATATCTGTGTACCCAATGAAGTATCAGAATAATAAACCATTTGGATGATTAAGGCATAACTCTGCCATCAAGGAAAAACATCTCCTCTTCCTAGTCCATTCAGGTGTGGAGTTTTTTGTTATTCTTGAGAATACATTTTGTTGAGGAGGAATGTCTTCAGATACTTTAGTTATCAACACACGAGGCCTTAGGTGCTGCAACAGTATAGTTGCTGAATAACACTGAATTTGAAATATGTATGAGTAATAATGTTACAAAATTTGAAAATGGTATCTAAATCTGCTAGTTAATGGAAAGACTTGTATTCAAAAGTAGAACTAGTTGAACAGATAATAGGTCTTCATACATTTTCCAGACACAAAAACCCTATTGGAGGGAAATTTTTGACTACTCGAATGTTTGTGCTCTAAATAAATTACCAGCTCATTATGCTAATTATGTATCACAAAGTGTAACTGTACATCTAGAAAGAATTGGTAATAAGCGGAAAATGTAATGCTCTTAGATAAATCAGTGCAGAAACTTCACTTGGAATGTTACTTTGCTATGTATGGCAAAAAAAGGTACTGTCATTTTGAATGAAGGCTGATAAGGCTAAAGGTTTGAAAAATTTTAACAGAAGTAGTGGGATGCTTATTATAAAAATCAGAGTTAAGAACTTGAGAAGTCTCTTGCTATTAAAGATTAGGATGAGATCTGTTGATGTCAGTGGGTTTGCTTAAACTTGCTTAAATAGAATTTTGATATCTTTTCCTGAAACACTTATCACAGTCCCAGACTGAGACAAATAGTCTTATTTTAGATGGTCATCAGGTGTGATTCATTGGGCATTAGGCAACTTTATAATTAGGGTGGAGCCATTTAAGGAATTAGCTGTTGTGGTATGGCCATGTCCTATTGTCTTGTTGTGTTGCAGTTACAAAGGTTTATAGTTAAAAGAAATCCTTCATGCACCCAGTTTAGCTTTTACGTTTTGTGTGACTGAACGTTGCCTATGGAGAAGTGGGCACTAACAGTGAGAAAAACTACTTGTTTTGGCTTCTGCTTGTGTTTTGCTTTATGGGTTTAACTGGGAAAACTTTAATGTTGCAAACAGTAAATTATGTAGGCAGTAACTGAAATCAATACTACTTTCTTGTGTGCTTTCATTAAAAACAAGGTGGATACCATTGTATCTATCTTGCAGTAAAGTTAATTTGTAACAGAGGTGAACCACTGCAATATACAGAAATGTAATTATAGAGGATAATTAACTACAGTTTTCTGATAGATACTAGTTTTTTCAGTGTACAGAGTATTTGCAGGTATTTTGGGGGATGAAAATTAAAGCAGCACTAAGTATTTAGATGCATGTTGGAACTGTTCCTCATTGAGAAAGCATTAGTCTAAAACATTACCCTTTGGCTTTATCATATCTTCAAGTTTTTTGAATGTCTGTTATCGTCATGTCTTTGTCTCTCTTTTTCAGAATGTAACACATTCTGGAAGACACAAAGGACACAAGTGGCACATAAACCGTCAAAACAGCTGGCTTGGAGATATTCTGGACTGGCAAGATGTCGCATCATTTGTTCATGATAACATTGAAACATTTCTCTCAGTATGTATTCTTTGCACTTATTACAAAATTGGTCTAACTTTTAACTGGTGGCAGTTTCTCCCTGGAGTACCACTAAGGTTATGGATTCAAGAACATGGAAAATTAGGGAAACACTCTTAGTGTTGCTTACAATGACCTGAGAAATTATTGTAAGCCTATTTTAGATATAACCATAAAACAAACAGAACTGTTTATGATGAAGAAACTCTCGTGATTTCAGCATCTTCACTGATACTAGATTCTTAGACATCTTCCTGAGACAGATTGTTACTGTAGGATTACCTTTGTCACCTGCAAGCTGGTTTTCAATGTTTTATATTATGTAATCTTTTTAAAAATTAACCTAGGTCTAGGTTATAGTTGAAGAAACTGTTGACTAAGAGATTGTGAAAATAAAGCAAAGAAAGTATATTTTTTTTGATCTTACATTTCTTGCCTCACATTATTCACGGGGTTGAAAGATATTATTTCTCTCTTTTATGAAAGTTCTGTAGAGAATTAAATTAATATTTTACACAGTGTGAATGCTTGACTTAATGCACTGGACCTTTCACCTTATAAGGGGGAAAAGAAAAAGTATTGAAAGCAATCCAAACTGAAGTGTTTTACTAAAAAATTATGTAGAGTCCAAAATGTTTCATATAAAGAGTCAATCTGCAATCTCTTTGACTTGAGCTGTTATCATAAACTATAAATATCTATAATTTTGGGGGAACTATTACTTATACCTAACTGGCAACATAACAGTTCTGTGGATACAATTAAAGTGAGTATTTGCCTTGAGACAGTTGTTGGTTTAGACTGGTGAGCATGTGTTCTTTTTCTGTCCTCCCTGAACTGCTGTGCTTAAATTGCTACAGTTTCTATCCTAGAAGCAGCTGTGAGACAAGAAAAAATGGAGAGAAATTTTTTTATTACAGTAAACCTTTTTTCAGTCAGTAGTGAAATTTGCTTAATACTTTCTCAAAGTTGGCCATGCAGGCTTGAGGCAAAGTTATGAAAATGCACAGCACATCATGATGTAAAATCAATATGGAGTTTCCTTTTAGGCAAGCGAGACAGTGCTAGCTGTGTCGTTTGCAGGACTGCTGTGCAGTGCCCAAAAACCATGATGAAAACTGTGCTTCAGTAATCTAAATGAGCTAGAGAAATGTGAGAAAAAGAGTAAAGAGACTAAATATTTAAGAATGAAACACATTATTACTGAACTATTCATCTAGCTAACATACTTGCTTTACTTCTAAAATCTGGTTTCAAAGTTCACAAAAAAAAAAAAAAGTGTCAGCAATTGACTTCCTTTCCTGTTTATTTCCATGAACTCATTATTCATCAGCTGTGGGGAAACACCTGTCTTTTTTCTCCATACACTCATGTCCTTAAGGAGGGACTGTAAACAAGTCAGCACAGTATATGGCTCTAAATCCTGATTTCACATCTTTACTGGGCAGCATTTTCTTTGCTGGTTTGCTCATCTACAGGGCATTGCATAAATATTTCATGTTAAAATTAATGAAAACCAGAATTCTGTGCTTGTTCAGGTCTTTAAAACTTGGAGTTGATAAAAATAAGAATAGTTTTGACTTAAGTGTTTCTTAACAAGTTTATTACCTAACCTAGGATACAATGGAACCTTACTGCCTTCAGGATTTATGTTTTTATCAGACCATGAAAATCTTTCTCTTAGTATTTTGGAGAATAATAATGGGTTATTAGAATGGCATACTGAATTGGGAAGGGCCAATACTTTAAATTATGTGAGTGCTTTTGAGGAGGGTTGTTTTGAGGGATTTGTTTTTTCTTGAGGGTAGATTTTTTGTGTTTGGTTTGTGTTTTCTGTTTGTTTGCATGCTTTTTTTTTTCATGTTTTGTGGTACTTTAGGATGGTATTTAGACCAGGTTGGATGGGGTTTTGAGCAGCCTGGTCTAATGGAAGGTGACCCTGCCCATGGCAGAGAGATTGGAACTAGATGATCTTTAAGGTCTCTTCCAACCCAAACTGTGGTGTTTGTTTGGTTTTTTTTTTTAACTCGTTGGGTTTTTTTGGTTGTTTTTTTTTGGTTTTTTTTTTTTTTTTTCTTGAGTGTGTTGTTAATGAGGGGAGTGAAGTGTGATTAAGGGTAGATATAATTCAAACTGTAGGATGTTTCTGCTTTTGGACATTTGAAAGCAATGCTAACCTGCATTCTTAAGAATGTAGAAAGACATAGTACAGTCCCAAAACTGCTTTGACAGTTTTTTGACATAGAGATAATTTAAAGACAATGGCATATCTGTAAAGAAGTGGATATGCAGCTATCGTGAAATTTCCTCCATCTTTGGAAAAGAATCAATGCGTATGATTACACTACTTCCAGGTAATAAAAACTTAAACATAGATTGAGTTTACCAATAAGTAACTGTCTTGCTAGTCCCTTGGCTTACTGAAATATTTCAGAATATTACAGATGACAGTATTCTCTGAAAATACAGCTGTTTGACACTGTCATGTTACAACCACAAGCAGATAAGCTCTTTTCCACTGGTAGAAATCATGGAAGTGTTCTTCCTCTTTAGTAAAGAGAAAGAGCATTTGCTCTAAGAAAAACATTCAAGGAAGACAGATGCAAGCGTTTCACTTCAGGCTTTTCTTGTGTCAGAAACTTTCATTTTAGAGTTAAAAGCATGCGATTAAACTGATGTAACTGTGCTGGGGAATTAGTTATGTTCATTTAATTTGTAACAACATGCATCGATTCAGAACTTAAACTATGAGTATCAGGTAAAGCTCGAAAGACTTATGTAACCCCCTTAAAATGTGCTGTTCATTATAGCAGTTATGCTTAGCTTTAGTTGGATGTAGACAGACCTTAATTATTTTAAAATAATTTACTATGTAAACGTGTAAACTGCCTGAACTCTTCATTTAATATGAAGATAAGCTTTTCTATGTCATCAGTTTGCTTTTTTCCGTGAAAGCTTTGGTGCTAGCAGCACTGCTGCCTTTTTCCAGTATTATAAGCAATAGTGTTAAAAACCAGTATATTCAGTGATGCATTTCTGAAGTGGGGTTTATTTCATCTTATTCGTTGGGGAGAGAGCAAGAGTGGATCCTCACTTATACCTTGTATTTTGCACTCCATGCTCTACTCTAAGGTAATTTTTCACATAAATGAAATATACCATGTATAGCTGGGTTATTAAGATTTAATTTCTGAAAAATTAAAAACATCATTCTTTCCCCACTCACCTTCTTTTCCATTCATACTCTTTTCCTCCATTTCTTGAATGCTTGTGGCATTGAAAAAGTAAATTGCTGCTGGCTAAGTCTGTGAACAATGACTCGGAGCTCCCTTGATGGTATATGAGACATTGCTGATGTCTTCTTAAATTGATCCTTTGGCTTCTTGCACAAGAATATTCATCATTCCACCAGCAGGTGGTATCTCACTCAGAGATTTGCCAGACAGGAAGACAGAAGACCTTCCATTACAATGTACACAGCAGGCTTCAGCTTAGTTAGGTTTCTCTTTCTGTGCCTTCAGCATGACTGATCTGTGTGTTCTAAGTCAAGTCAGTTTCTCAAATATTTCACTGAGTTACTACATATCCTAGTATTTTCTCTGGCCCCGATAATTCCTTCAAGTATTGTCCTAAGTTTATAGCTAATTCAGTCCATTTTTCCATAATATATCAAATAGCATGTTTGTGTTTTGGTTTTGGTTTTTTTTCTAGTAAGGTAACTGTTTAGAGATTTAGTCTCTCTTCCTCATAATGGGTGTTGTTTTTTTTCAGGATAGCAAAATTGGTAAAATTCAACCTGGTGTCTATTTTTAAAGAAGGAGTTAATTTCTTTACTATCAGAAAGTTGAAGAAATTATGCTGAAGGATATTGTTTCTTCTGTCGCTATTCTGTCTCTTTCACATAAAGGTCAAGCAAAGATGTTTTTTCAAAAATCAGCTGTTGAGCCCTGAAGGGTTAACCCAGAACTTTACGGGTAAACATTTATTTAGAAATCAGCTTTTAATTGGAGCAGGAAGCTTTTAGTCTTGTGCATACTGTACTTTTCTGCACAATGCCCATTGCTTGTCTTTTACCTTAAAGGTTTATTAACTTGTTCTCTTGCTATCATTTTTGAGCTGTCAGGGGATACATCTTTCTGAACAGAAAAATAATTAAAAGTATACAGAAGGACAGTTTTTTTCCTAATACTTCTTTGTGTCCTGTTTTATTCCCTTTATACATCTGTTAATGATCTCTATAATCAAGTTAGGTACATAGTTTTATCTGGCTTCCAGAAGCTTGTTGAGTTGAAGTTCTCAGAGAAGCAAATTACTTTTTTGGTTAAGTGTCTTTTAAACCTCACTTTAAGGTGTAGACCAGTTTAAAAGTGGCCAATAGGACACCTTAGATGCCTTAGAACATTAGGTGCAATTTTGATTTCTTACCTGTTACAGATTGGAAAGGCATGGGAACTGATACTGATGGTGACACATCATGGTGTAATGCATAAGGGAGTCCTGAATTCTGTGCAGTTTTGTAGCTCTTTAAACACTGATCCCTTAAAGCTACTTACACAGCAGTGTTTTCAGGAAAAAGGCGAGGAAAGAGGTGTGTTTTTCAGTTATTTTGTAATGGCAATATTAATGTGTCATTGTTGCATAAATATTCGCACTTAGTTGTGTTTTGGAGAACTCAGCTGACAAGGTGTTAAAAATTGTTTATGCATAATAAGTGATCTCATCAACTCAGTTGCAGTATGCTCTGGGAATCAAACAGCATAATAAACTCCTAGGTGCAGGTACATGTGTTTTGATTTTGTGAGTGTTATTGAAGTATTTGAGCATGTTCTGATACTGTATTCAGTAATGATTAATGTCTGCTGTGTCTGTCTTCTCATCCTAGCTATGAGAAGCATGTATCTTGAAATTTTAATGAAACATATGTTTAAAGAAGAATTACTCTGTAGTTGGAGGCAAGTCCTAAAAGATTCACTTGCTTTCCTAAGACATACCAAAGCTGTATGAAAGGCACTATCTGCACTTACTCTAAAGCACGTGTTGGTGATAACTAGTTCAACAGTTCTCATCAATGACTCCACCAAACAAGGATGTTCCTCTAGGAGTACGATTCCCCATGATTGAACCACCTGATAACTGCATTCAAGCTACTTGCTGTTGTATACTCTTAGTAATCAGCTCCTCAGGCTAAACTTCTAGGAGAAGTATTAAACAAATGCATCCTATACTGGAGGAACACTGTATTTTGAAGGAAACCTTCCCAGTACCCACCAAGTGTGCGCTCTCTTCTAGCAGATGGAACAAACCCCTCTCCTTGTGAATCCTCACTAGTATCAGCTTGACTTATGTCTTGCAAGTATTAACAATTGCTGGGATTAGTATTAGGAAGACTGTTAAGTCAGGCTAGTTTTACTCTTTAAAACAAAACTTCACTAGACCAGTTTTCATTAACAACACACTTCATGCTAATGGTTTGTTTTACAGCCTCCTAAGTGTTATTGTTATGTATTCAAAGTGGTCAGTTCTTAGTGGTCATGTCCTACGCGAACCATGGGTATAGAATACCATTGTGAAGATACTGTTTAGTTGGCGCCAATAGCCACTTTCCTGAATGGTCTGAGTCACAGAAGTCAAAATGAACTGTCTCAAAGGGCTCTTAGGATATGGAAAGCTTGAATGTAGTGGACATAACCTTCCCTTAAATTAAAAAACCTGTCCTTTCATAAGGTATTTTTGTTCTGGACAACTCCCACCACTTGACATCTGCCCTGGATTATATGCTGTGATACCTGGGAAAAGCATTATTTTACAGGTCATGGCAGATGCTTTGTCCTGTTGCTTGCCTATTTGTTTTTTTCCCCTGTCTTAGTTGCTACCTTGTTTTCTTAAAGCAAAAGCAGTCTTCCTAGCACTTAAGGTTGTGCATCTTCAATGCCTTCTTCCTCAACTAACTGTGTGTGTTTCAGGGCCTTTGTTTTCAACTCTTGTCTGTATTTTCAAGGCCTTTGCTGCTGTTCTGTCATTAAACTCCACATCATAACAGAAGACCTATGACACCAAGCTCCTGTTCACACACCAACTTCTAGTAACAGACTTAAACATCGCAGGCTGGAACCTTGCACAGTTAGCATACAACTTAAGGCCTGCTGTTGGTAATAACATTACTATTTTTCCTGAATACCAATTGAAAGGCCTCTGCTTTAGCTACAAATCATTCCCTCAAAAGTCATTGTCCTCTGTGTTTAGAGTCCTTGTAGTGTAATGTATGTTTATTACATTACCTGGAGGCTGCATGAAGTTATACCACTGCTGCACCCCTGAATGAACTCTTAAACCATAGAAGAAGGAAAGGGACAAGTGCCAGTGGAAGAACATTTTTCAGCAAGGCATTTTCTTCCCTTCTAACCTCACTTGAATTCCCAAGAGAGAGTAATAAAATCTTTACACTATGAGTTTTAACATTCATAATTCCTATTAAATAGTAATAAGCATGAACTAAGTAGATCTTTCTGTGTTGTAATTCCCTGTCATTTCCCCCAGAACTTACTCCCTGTCAAGTTTGTGCTTAATAAATTATTTTTGATATGTTTCACTCAGTTCTAAAGGAGAGGTGATCACAGGACTCACACTCCCTAGTCTACTCTACAAATGCTAGCTACTGGGGGTTTTTAATTTGGTTTTAGGTTTATTTGGTTTGGGTTTTTTTATTTTAGTTCAGTCTAATTGCTATTCATTAAATCAAGAATAAATGTTGCTAGTTTTGAAGTATTCACTTACAGCTTTGAATCTGGAGAAGGGCTTTTCTATCAGAGTTTTTACAGTTTTTCCAGTTATATTAGTCTGAAAGAAGCTATGGCTTTTGTATGTGACCTTGCTTCTTTTATATGCTTGAGTCACTTTGGTTAATACATTCTTACTTCTGGATTAAATATTTGTTATGAAACTACTCTGCATTGCATTTAGCATGCCTCTATATGCCTTTTTTTGTCTCAAAACTGGTCCCTACGATCTGTAACAAATAAGCAATAAGTTCTCCAAACCACTGCAAAATTTAGTAGATTGTCTAATAGTGTTTGATTTATTTTCCATAATTACTTGACTAACTATTGCATCTCTACTCAAAATCACAACTTGTGCATTTGGCTGCATTTATTACAAAAATTATGCATTTCATTGCCATGAAACTTTTAAAAAACAAATTTATTAAAGTAGTCATTTTATTATTTGATTTGAAGCTTCGTATTTATTTATACCTTGTGATGTTACTCCTTGTTCTTTATATTTCAACATTTCTGCTTTTGTAAAGATGAATTTTTTCTCCCAAGACAAGATATACTTGACAGCAATGTTAATGACCATAAAAAGGTGTCACTACATCTAGATATTTTGCAACTTTGTGTACTGAAATAACTTTGAATATTGGGAGAAAAATTCTAAAACCTTGTAACCAACTTCACAGAAACTTGTCTTTGGTAAAGTAGACATTTTCACTTGATACTACTTGCTGTAATGTCAGAGTGAGGGAAGACGATTTTTTAAAAAAATGTCATCTTATGACTTGATGGAGATTAATCACTCTGTAAGTAATTTGCTGTCCTTGCCAATACCATCCAATACCTGACTTTGTCTTCACTTCTTCCTCCTTTTTCAGATCCTGGAGTCTCTGTGGATAGTGATGAGTCGCAATGTGAGTCTCTTGTTTACTACAGTTACGACATTAGTGACAATCCTCTTCCACAGTGGGACAGCTCTTCTCAATTTTGTGCTTTCTGTGGTAAGTAGTATGTCATTGGTTTACATGGTGTGCTTTACTGAAGGAACCTAATGGCGCATGTTGTATAATAAAAAATCAAACCTAAAGTACTGAAAAAATCCACATTTATCTAATACCAGAATTCTTTAAAATTTTGCAAAGTCTGTATCTCTTTGGGGGCATTCTAGACAAGAGGGCAAGATTTATGTAAGTCCCACATTAGGGAGCTGGTAGTCTTCCTATCATTCTTTTAATGGACAACTCTTGTTTCAGACCTTGAAGATACTAAGCTGTAACTCATGATAACCTATGTAACTAGGGAAATCTTATGACTTGTCCTCATAAGCATATCCCTATATAAGCCATTGCTTTCAGAAGATGGAAGAAATTGTTACAGGGAAACCAGCAACTTGTTCTCTAGTTGTCATTTGGTTAAGTAAAGATTACATGAGAATATTTAATTTATTTCTTAGTCCACAACTTCACCTGTGGTGACACATTGAAAACAGCGTCTGACATATTAGCATACTTAAAATTACAAGTTTGGATACTAATTGCAGGTGATTTCCAGGCACTCATGCTCAGACTCAAAATTTAGCTTTAGATGCCTAATGATTTAGTGTAAGTTCACTGCATGCTGTTGCTGTGATGCATGATCCTGACTTTTTGTCTGCCAGCAAGGTCCTGCCTTGTGCAAGTCACTGTGCAGTCAGCTGGTTTAGCAGAGCTAGTTGGGATCTTGCTGTGCTGGAATTCTTTTAAAAATTAGATGCTTCAACTGTACTCTTATTTTTTCATTTGGCAGGATTCTTAGTTGCTAGAGAAAAGTTTGGTTTTTTTTTTGAAGTTGCACAGACTAACTTAAATTTTCCAGCAAGATGATGCTCAATGTGCTTAGCTTTTCAATTGATTATATTTCAGTCCAGTTTTAGTCATCTTGAATTAAAATAAAAATAGTGAATTTTATTTTGATAAATGGTTCAAAAACTTGTTCTTTAAAACCCAGATGCAATAGACACTTTGTTCAGAACCTCCATTTTGAAAAATATATCTTCCATCAAAATGTTAATTAGGAATGTCAATCTGTGTAGCATATCCATCCACGATCCAGTAAGGCTGTAGTCAGGTCCTCAACAGACATTTGAAAACTCATCATGAATTACAGAAGTGCCACTTCTTTTTCACTTTTGAATACAAGTTCCAATCTGCACACATAAGGACATGGATGTATGTAAATGGCTTTATGTGGGTGTTTATGTGTATATATATATATATGCAGACATGTATGATCACACATGCATGTGCACACACACACACATTCTGCTCACGCTCTGTTATGAAGATAGGAAGAGAAATTTGATTGATGGGCATCTAAGTCCTGAAGGGAATATGCAGATTTTTGACACAACAAAACAAATAAATAACAAACCAAAACAGGCAAAATAACTCCAAGAAACAAAACCCAAAAGCTTTGCAGCAGAAAATTGAGTACAAAAGGCAGATAGAAAAATATTTAGTGAGTCAGTGGATCTGATGCAGAAGCAATTAGGTCATGTGTTTCTTGATATCTGTGGAAATGCTGAATTATTTTGGTATAGAGTGTTTACCCACAGCTTTCTCCTTGAATTCAGTCTGTTCCTGCTCAAATTAGTGTTTAACACTTTTGGCTACAGTACAAATTCTATAGCAAGATATAAGTAACCCACCAATTGCTTAACTATGGACAGTTCCTACTGTTTATCTTTGGTAAATTCCTCCTAATAGTCATCAACAGGGTCTTGGATTGTTGCTTAGGAAACAATTTAGGTATCTCAGATAATCTGTGAAAGAGGTCTGAAAACTTTCATGTTACAGTTGATACAAGATAGGGCATATTTTTTGCTACTGAATTTGCTGAGGCTATTCTACTTGTTTGAAGAATCAGTGACAGATTTTTTTTTTTTTTTTGGCATTTCTGTACCTACTGTGCTAAAGGAACTATGCAAATTTCTCCAAATGCAGATAGTCTAAACTTCAATTAATTTTGTGTGGTGCTGTGGTAACATCCATCTTGTCTTAGCAGAAATTGAGTTTGTATTTTTTCCTTGCTTGTAGTTCAGTTTAACACCATTTTATTCCATTCCTGTTCATTCCCAACCATCATTTTGGCTTTTACAGTTCAGATATATGTTGTTTCGTTACTACTTAAAAAAGCAAGTTTCTTCTGTAAACACTGGGGAAGAACAGTCAGGATGAGCAGATACTGTACTTAGAGCAATATGATGCTTTCTCTGTTGAAAACTGCACTTACAAGAAGGATCTGTAGGCAGAGCTCAGTGGAAGGAAGACACAACACCATCTGGGTGCCTGCTTTAGTGTAGAGGTTTCTAGTGAAATCAAGAAATATTACAGTAGCTTAGGAGAAATGGCAGAGCCTGTCAAGGGAGAAAATAACCATAATCGCAGCTTTCCAGAGGATGGTAAAATTTAAGGCAAATTTTAAGATTTACTTATTTGAAACTGTAAAAAAACATTGCTGATGCTGCTAATGGCACTAGACTATTTCCCATTAAAGTAAGGCTTTTGAAATTGTTAATGTAATGATTTCTGTTATTAGATAGATTCGTTTATCACCCAAATCAGGAGTTACACACCTGGGAAGATGGATTACAGCCTAAACCAGTATAACATTTTGTAAAAGGGTCATAGTAGGTGAATAGTTAAATGTGACTTTCAAGTGGCTGGAAGTGTAGGGTAGGGGGAAGTAGTGGTAACATTTCACTAAGTATAAGGGAACAGAGGCGGATGGATGGCATTCTTGAGATTGGTAATGAAATACTGCATTTTGTGCTGTTTGTATTTTGTTTTCTGAGCATCTTCATCAAGAATGAAAGAAAAGGGCAAATGAGGTAATGAGGTATCTGCAGGCTGGATAAAATACTTGAAAGTAATAAACTTAGGGAGGCGGAGCTCTTTGGTTCATGAAAAGATAAAGATGTGGTTTGTTCTAGCATACGAGTAGGTTGGAAATAAGGAAAGTGAAAGAATCCTTTCTAATCTTGGGAAGAAAGAAGAAATATCTGAGTCTTGTAGATAAAGCAAATATAAACCATAGTTTACATTTGGAGCATACAGAGTGGATTTTTCTTGTTTGAGGTATTCTGTTTCAAGACCGACACAGTTCTGTGATTTGTGCTTAGCCCAAAAAGTTACCAAACCCACTAACAGAAAAATAAAAGAAACATAGTCGACTGCAACATACAGAAAGCTAATCCCATCTGATTGTAATTTTTATGTCTTTAAATGAAACAATAGAACTGCAATCAATTCTACTGAGACCCATCATCAAACTCACAGGAGGAGTATTCATTTAGGATTGCCAGCTTAACATAAAATTTATGTTTGTGAGTTTTTGTGTAATTTATGTATGATACCCAGCTGCATAATGACTCTTGAGACAGCTCAAATTTATTTGATAGTTTTGTTTGTTTGTTTTGATAATAGATGTTACTATTCAGCAATTTTTTTTATCGTTAAACATGCTGAAAAAAGAACCAAAAAACCCCTCAACTAGAATGCTGAATAACATTCCATATCTAGACCAACATTCTAGTTGTTTGATCTCGATGTGACTTTGGGAAGAGGCTAAATAGGGACAGAAGTCTTATAATGTTTAGCTATAAGTGTTAGTGGGGCAGGGGAGAAAATTATTCTTTTAGCTCTGTGTGTTTCTCTAAATCTAGACTTGTAGAAGAGTATCTTGTGCCTTTCCAGTAAATTTCAATATCCAAAGCATAGTTGCACATTGTAATTCTGGAAAGTATTTACTGACCTTTAAATTAAAAGTCCAATTTGTTTTGCAGGTGATTTTTCTCACCACACTGTTCTACCTATTGAGCTCCAGTGATGAGTACTACAAACCAGTAAAATGGGTGATAAGCCTGACACCTTTGTCTCAGCCAGGTTCCTCCTCAAATATAGTTGGCCAATCCGTGGAGGAAGCAATAAGGTATATTGCTGGTTTCTTGCACTTTCTTGAAAATTCTATTTTAAATTTGATATTCTGCAAATAATTAACAATTGCAATAGCTTGTGTTTCAGAGATGAGTTGCAAATCTCGAAGATTTTCAAGAACCTAGCATTAATGATTTTCCCATCGTGATTGTTAATAGAGCAATTTGATTGGACTTGCCTTAAAAATTTTTCAGAGGTCTGTGCTGTCATGAATGCTAGTGTTTTATAAAACTGATGCATTCATGACTGACATCCCTAACTCATCAGGAAGCAGCGTGTTTGCAGTTACAGCTAGTGCAGCTCAGTAGGAGCAGAATCACACAGCAAAACAGTTGAAATGGAGGACCTGAGATCTGTGCTGTACACATTTCAGAATTACTTGATTTGGACTATTTTTAGTCCAGTCTTAGGGAATAAGTACCCAATTGCACCTGGAATGTACTAGATATGCTCCTGGAATGTATTTTCCAGATCAGTTCCATCTGAAATCTAGTTCATGATCTCCATAAAACAAATTACATTAAAAGGAACAACAGTGGAGCACTCTCCTTATCCCACTTAAAACACTGCTGTACTGCACCTCCAGAGTACATCCACAGTCTTTCATGCTTAATTACCATTCTTAGGTTTCACCTCTAAACTACTACAATAATTGAAGGGGAGAATGTTTGTGTTTCTAAATATGCTTCACTGAGATTTCATGATAAAGCAATTTTTGGGGTGCTATAGTATTGTTCATTCATCACAGATGAATGAAACCATCAGCTTTCGCCTGTTAGCAGCTTAGCACACTAATATGTTGGTAATGTAATAAAACAGATTTTAAATAAGGTGTTTAAGTCACAGCTTACTTTTCAAAAAAGTTGAGAGTTTGGGCAAAATGAGAAGACTCCATGCTAAATTTTGTACAACCATTGCCTCTTACACCACTTTGTGTCATCTTGTGCATACATATAAAACATGAATAGACTTTAAATGGGCGATGTATAAAAGCTACTTCCCAAACTCTTTGCCAAATGTTTGCTGTTTTAACAATGGGAAGGTTATATTATGCTGTGTAAGATCTTGGACAACAGTGCTAACTGCTGTAGTCTTTAAAACGAAGAGGCAATTCAGGTAGAAAACCACAATTTTGGAATTCTGCCAAAAAGTTAATAGCCCTTCTCTTGAGTGACTGCTATTGAGTTTTCATTGATCACATGGTTAGCATCTCAGTTCTATCTTTACTGAAGAATGTGAGCCTGTGGTAGAGGGGAACAGTGTCAAAAAATAGGATATGGTTTATCTGGGAATGGGTACTCTGCAGGAGGATTGTATTAAATGCAATTGCACATTTTTAAGTACGTGACAGAGGTGACCCAAGGTATTTCTGAGTTTAGTATGAGGAAAGAAAGAAAATAATATTAGGGGAGCTATAGGAAAATGAGTAGGAAAAAGCCAGCATGCATTGGTAACTGCAAATATGATGAGAAAAAGCCAGTGTCTGCAGAATGAGAATGTGAAGCTGCTTGTCATATGCAAGGGAATTCAGTCTGTGTGTTCACTAAGGTAGTCTGTATCAATCATTCATATTTGTTTGAAGAACCCTATACTTGGTGCCTTATTTGAATTCTTTGGAATGGTACTTCTGAAGTTTCCAGAAATTCCTCTCTCTTGCTCAGTTGTACCTGAGGATTTATCACAATGCTTCTAGGTTAGCTTGTATTCCACTTAAACTGTATTGTGATTTTCTGTGTGGAAATAGGGACAGTGTGCTAGCAATTTTGCATGAGTTTATCCTTGCCCAATTTGCCATTTGAAAAATAATTGCCACTGCAAGCCATCTCTTTTGTCACAAAGTAGCAGTTATCCTTTCTTTTAAACATTGAGTTGTTGTTACAGGGGTAGGAACTTAAAAATGCCTTGTTCACCTTGTCTATAAAAGGTGTGCAAAATGGATATTAATACTTGGTGGTAGGATGGGAAGAAGATGCTCTATCTGTGTTACGAATTATCAAATAATGAAGTCTCTAGTCACTTTCTTTATTAGACTATGACAGCATTATACAACATGAATTCACCCTCAAAATACTCATGCTTTCAAGTTGACCAAAAGCAGAGAAAGATTAAGTTAATAAATCTTAAAAGTCACCAGCTATGTTCCAGCTTCCACCACTCTTCAGCAGGACATAGCACGTGTACAAAGCTAAGACTGCATCTAACTTGTCCTTGTCTGGAGTGCACGGATCCTCCTGGCAAGAGATGCAGTTAGTCTTTGTGTTGCTCATAGACCAAATGACATAAAAATAATCAGCTTCCATGTTGTCAGTCACTTCTGTTGCTCTTTCACTTAAAATGTATTTATGAAAAGCACTAGGGAACTCAGATATAATCAAGGAAGTCTGTTCCTTTGTGTCCCTTGCTGTTTATTTCAGAGGAAAAGAGCAAGGAGTAAAGAAGAGGAGGGCAATCAGCAAGTGGTTTCTGTAGCTCAAGAAATCCCATAACTTGAAGATGTTACCCAGCAAGCATTTAATCAAACCAAGACCTTTTCTCCTTGCAGTTTCTCTCATCAGAGCTGTGTCATGTTTTTTATTTTATGGACTATAAGTAGCTATAAATTTTATAAATATTTTTCTAACTTCCTCGATGATGAGTTTGCAAAGACAATGTCAGTTCTCTGTTAACGCAAATAGATTTATTTGCTGTATGGGGGCAAGAGCAGCTTTTCAACCTACTTTGAGCCATGTGTTGAATCTGTTTCTGTCACAATAGCTCAGAATATAAATTTGCACTTGAGTAGTGTGAGAAAATAGATGCAGCTGTTGTGACACTGCAGGAATTTTGAAGAAGCAGAATAATCCAAGAGTTACCTGCTGCAAACCGTGGGATAAAATGCCCTCCTGGCCTTTGGTAGGAAATTCTTTCATCCAGGACAGCAGGGAGGCAAAATGAATCAAGTGGCAGGATTGAGCAGGGATTTGACAAGATCATCACACCATACCTGAGCCAAGAGCTTGCTTGGAAGGCCTGGTGGTACAAGGGCAGAGCAGCAATAGACAGAAGATGGCTTGGAGGCATCAGCCAGCTCAGCTTCACTGAGGGTGGACTAATTGTGCTGGGAACAACATGAGCCTGAGGAGGTGACTGTCCTAGTGGGACAAAGGGAAAGCAGTGACTGCCATTTACTCTGACTTCAGCAAGGCCCTGACAGCCTCCCACAGTAACCAGTGTGGTTGAGCATGGGCAGAAGGGGACTGCTGCATGAGGGGAGGAGCTCTTCTGTGTGCTCAGCAGGACAAATTCCAGCTGTGTGGATGCTGCTAGTGGTGGTGTGGCTCAGGGCAGTGGTGAGGCTGATGCTGATGATGGTCTGGAGTAAGGCCTTGGGGTGGTGGGACAGGTCACCTTCCTCAAGATTGTGGGTGTCCCTTCCCGTATCGGAAAGGCAGGAAAGCTGGTGGGCTTGTCCCCTTCCACTTGGGGAAGGCAAAAGCTTAATAGAAAGCAGACCCTCTCCTCTCCAATCCCTAGACCTGAGTACTGAAGAGATGACACCTCTTCACAGGGAGAGGTGGGGGGGAGACTGAGAAGGGCCCACACAACCCTTTAGGTCAGCAAAAGAACTGTTTTCTAGGCCTCTTTCGGGACAAAGAGGCAAAGGACAACCCAAAGGATGTTTCACATGTTATGAATGTGATTATTTATAAGCTGGGCATTTGCCTTTGCCACAGATACCCTGCGCTGAGTTTTCCTGGTTCTCACAGGTGAGTCCTACCTGCCTCCAAGCAGTCCTCTAGAAAGGAGCTGACAGTGTTTGGTCTACTGAAGGAATGCAGTTTTGCAAACTGGTCATGCATCAGATTTCCCAGTTTTGAGTAACTTTCATCATGAAACTGCGCCTATCATTTTAGAGTAAACACTTGTGTGTGCTTGTTGTCATCACTGCCTTGGCTCCTTTTCATTGGTTACTTCTTATGGAAGGCAGCATTTAATCTGCAGGGGAGAGGAAGGGTTAGTTGTTGTGTGACGATTCCCTGAAGCACAGTAAAAAACCTGGGAGGAAGATCACTACCAGTGGTCTATGTGACCTCAGGGATTTCTGATTGACATACGAAGTAATGGTTCTATTTCAAATCAAGCAATTCAAAATTCCATGCTGGAATTTCATGTGCCATTGCCTGTAAAATGAGATGGTAAATTAAAATTTAGGTAAATTATAATAATCCTGAATACTGCTAATGCATCAGTAGCAAAAGAGCTTCTATTCTCTAAGAGTTTTGGTCTTTGGTGCCCAATTGTTTTATCTGTTTCTCTTTTTGGTTTGCAATCGTGGGTCTTTCTCACTCTGATTTTTAATGTTTTTGGTGTGGCCACACTTCATTACTCTTTCTTCTTGATTAATTCTTTATTTACCCTTTGCCTTTCATTCCCCCCCTCTGCCCCGTTCTGTCTTGTTTGTTTGTTTGTGATTTTGGGGTTTTATTTACTTATTTTTATTTTCTTCCTGTTTTCCATATTACGTGAGTGGGTATCAGCACAAAAATGTGATGAATTACAAAGGTAATATTGCATCTTCATCATATGCAAGAGTCTTCATTGACTGCACTGACTGACAGTGGTGGTTAGTTGCCAGTGAATATAGTAAATGGAATTTACTTTCACTGAGACTGCTAAAAGTCAACCATAGGAACCAGTGGAGAAAAAGGAACAGGGCAGGGACTGGTGACTTTGGCAGAAGGGTTATGCCAGCATAGGTTGAGCTGCAGGAATTCTTCTGGCAGCACTCTGTCAGGTTTAAGAAGATGACTTCCTTTAGAAATGTGGGAACCACTTGGATCAGTTTACTGTATTTAAATAATTCTAGTTCTCAATAGTAGTTAGTGAAATTTTTTCTTGTAATTATAATTAGTAACAGTATTTTGAAGGTTGAGAGGAATCATTATCTGCCCATAACAGTGTGAGATTTGCTTTGTTCAGAAAGGTTCTTTAAAGTCAGGTTGGTTCATGAGCCACCTACCTCATGCCTAAGTAGGAAAATTATGTCCTTTTCCCCTGAAATAGGGAGGTGGTGCTCCTGTCTGGATTTTTTTTTTTTTTTTTTTTTTGGTCCTGAATGGGTGAAGCAATTATTCTCCAATTCACAGGTTTTCAAAGTAGTAGCATGCACACCTTTGCCTGAACCATTTTCCTTTCCCTGAGCAGCATGTCGTTCTCTTCCTGAATGCACCATACCCTTCTTCCCTGAAGCTCCCATTCTGCTTGCTCTGGTGGAGATATTGCACATTACTAAGTTGCATGTTCTCACGGCCTCAGTGCAATTTAGTGTGTGCGATACTTTCACATGAGTGCATGCACACGGGTATGGCTGTGGCTTAAAGTTACTGCAGCTTTCAATTTTCGTGGGGCCTAATTACGTTGTGAAATGGTCTTAAACCCAGATCAGTATTTTGAGTGATGCCTTGAAACATGTGTCAGTGGAAGTTTGTTTTGTAATGCCGGGAAGATGAGTACTGTTTGTTTTCAATTTGAGAAGGGTTATCATTATTTGCTTCATTTTCTTCATTTGCCATGTACACCTCAAATTTGATCAGATTTTTCATTGGTTATAGAAAAATCACTAAAAATATTATGTATTTCTAAAGAGGGAATAGTTATCCTTAGCTAAAATTGACCGGAAAGTCAAAAGAAAGATTTTTATATGAAAAAGACATATAGTGCCTTGATGGCTGAAATAGCTTCTTAATGAATTTACAACTTTTATTTATTAACATCTAAAAAGATCTGAAATAAGCTAGCATGCAAACAACTGAATAAAATCTCGACTCCCTAAACATCTGATTGGTTTGCTCTGGCATCCTGGCAGTAATGATGGAGAAAATGAGACAGTGATACAATTCCCACAGAAAACAATAATCTTCCAGCATGTTAAGCTAATGCTTAGAAAAAGCAAAATGTGTGATCTTGTTTATTTTACTGCAACATTAATAATGTCTTTCAAATTAATTTTTCAAAGACAACTGTAACTGACTCAGTTTTGACTGAATTTTTGCATGCAATGTATGTTCTTTAGTAGCAGGAGTATCTCTAGTGGAAATCTCTTTTGTCACAGGAAATCTCTTTTGACACATAATGTCAGTTATGCATTTAACAGCGTAACTGAAATTTTTCAAGCTTTACTTATGATGTATGTTATGAGATGGGAATAGAATTGAAAATGATTCCGTCTTAATCATCAAGCCAGTGGCATTCTCGCCTGTATCAAAAACAGTGTGGCCAGCAGGACCAGGGCAGTGATTACCTCTCTGTTCTTTGCACTGGTGAGGCTGCACCTTGATTACTGTGTCCAGTTCTAGGCCCCTCAATTCAGGAAAATGGCATTGAGGTGCTGGAATGTGTCCAGAGAAGGGCAGTGGGGCTGGTGAAGGGTCTAGGGTGTAAGTTACATGAGGAGAGGCTGAGGGAGCTGGGTCTGTTTAGCCTGGAGAAAAGGAAACTGAGATGACCTTTTCGCTGTCTACAACTACCTGAAAGGACATTATAACAAGGTGGGGATCAGTCTCTTCTCCCAGGCAGCTAGAGACAGGACAAGAGGAAATGACCTCAAGCTGGACCAGAGGTTCAACTTGGACATCAAAAAGAATTTCTTCATGGAGAGGGTTGTCAGAGATTGGAATGGGCTACCCAGGGAGGTAGTGGAGTCACCATCCCTGAAGGTGTTCAAGAAATGACTGGACATGGCACTCAATGTGCCATGGTCTGTTTGACATGGTGGTGATCAGTCAAAGGTTGGATTTGATCTTGGAGGTCTTTTCCAGCCTATATGATTCTGTGATTCTGTAGTTAAATAATTGCCTAGTCTAAAACTGGGAATAACAGATACTTTCATTTTGTTTTTAATTACATGGAAGAAAGGAAAGTTTCAGTTGAGTTATTGAAAAAAAGGTGGTCTACAAAAAATGTGGTCTGTATATCTTGAAGAGATGCCACATTGTTTCAGTACATTGGAGAACCAAACTGACAGTAACTGTAACCTGATTATCCTAGTAGGATAGATAGTAGTATTTTTAAGATGATTGTTGTAGTAGCAATAAACACATGACTTGTTCATACTACTTTTTTAGTCTTTAATATTCTCCTATATGAAAAAAAAACCAGGATTTGTCTTTACTTTTATTTCCTTGTTCTTTTATATTGAAAATACTCCTTCTTATTAAACACAGCTGTCTGCATATTACTTTATGTACACATGATTTTAAACAGTTATTCAAAGAACAATTCAAAGAAAAACAGATCTTCAAAGAAAATTTCATAAAATATTTTATTTACTCATGCTTAATCTTTACTCCACAATTTATCTGAAACTATGAAAAGATGTTCATTATTATACACACATAATTTGGATGAAGCATGTCACAAAGTCCGTAAATTTAATCCAAATTTTATAGTTTACTGCCCCTAATTCACGAGATTATCTAAGTGCATAATCTGATGCTGAAATAGTTTGAAATAGTTCTGTTCTCTCTGCCATGCAGAGTGGTAACGTGTCTTTTCAAAGACTTTAAGGGGTTACTGAAGACTCATCACTTCATATGAGGCAGAGCTGGTATTCTGCCATTTGCATCTTTCATATCCCAGATGGTGCATTTTGTATGTTCTAACAGCAGTTTCTTGTAGTGCATGTTTGTAGTTTGTAATTCTGTGGCTGTCCAGGTTTTTTTTAAGACTGAAGTTATCTGTAAACATGTAAAGGATATGAGTTAGTTTGTGTGTGCACAAACACATTTAAAAGCATAAGCAGATTTCCATGCAATCTTTAAAAATAATGTAACTACATTGCATCTTAGATACTAGTCATTTAATCATGTATTACACTTAGGCTTTTATATATATCTATATACACACTACTTTTTCTACAGCATCATTTTTTTGAAAGGTTCTTCTGTGTCAGAACCTGCAGTCTTTAAGTGAATGATAATTTAGTTGATGTGTGACATAGACTGTATCAGTAAAAAGAGTGATGCTTAACTTGCATCTGGAATTCAGCTGAGCCACTTAGTTTTTCTCTTTGCTTCTAAGGCAGGCCTAGTAGCTAACAGGAAGGGATAGAAAGACAAGGGTTGCTGAAAGGCATTTCTAAGAATAAAAGTATACTGTGAGGATTATTTTTAGCTATAATATGTTGCAGGATTCTATGCTTGCATATCTAATAATTCTCTGTGTGTGTATTTAAGATTGCAGTATATATTATTATAACCTTAGTTAGATTTGTGCTATTTAAAATACAGATTTATTGTAATGTAAGAAGACAGCATGAAGTCTGATGTAAAACTTCAGGATTTCCTGACACTTCAAAAATTTAACATCACAGCTTTAGCTTTTTGCTTTTTTGTTGAGTTATAAAGTCAATCCATTATTTATTCTCTCCACCATGTAAGCAATGAAAGCATATCCTTCTTTATGATTGTGATTCATAATTTTATAATAGTAATAAACTGAACAGTCTGAGAGTTTCTTAATATAAGACTGCAATGGATCTCAAGCTGTATTGACTCCAAGTAGGTGTTGCTTTCATTTATGGACTTTTCAAGTTAAAATGGGATCTAAAAGAATTACATCCTTACAAGTGGAAAAGAATAAATGTTCAATGTACAGTGCCAGTGCATGCTAACAGCTAAGAAAGGCTTGAGTAAGGCTAAAGGGGGAAGATAGACTGCTTAGCTGAACAGCAAAATAACAAAGGCCATGGAAACGAGACGCTATCCTTTAAAAAGCTGAAGTTTTTGCTAAATAAACAAAAGGATCATAAACAGATAGAAATAGGCCTAAAATGTGAGGGGGGTGGTGGTGCTGAGTTTGATTCAGCTCAAAGTTTGAGCTGAGTTTGAGCTCAAAGCTCCACAAAATGCTATTAAACCAGAATACAATTTTTCATATGTAGCAGGAGCAACAAGCGGTCAGGGGGCTGAGGGATGGCAAGGGCTACTCAGCAACAAGTCAACTGCAGGCTGTTGCAGATGGGAGGTAATTTGATGATGTTTTGTTTGTTGCTGTGAAGGGAGTCGCATTGCACAACCCTTCTTATGGGTGAGCTACAGCAGAATCTCTCAGAAATTACAGTGACTTCAGAAGACCTTGTAGAAAAACCAGATCACATGAACAATAGCAAATTGTCAAGAGTGGATGATGCAAACTAGTTAAAAAAAAAAAAAATTCCAGGTAACCCAGGAAGTACAGACATGTAAGCTGGTATTGGTACTATGCAGCTTAGTAGGAACTAAAGTTAAGGACATACTAGCACCTGAGGGGTGTGGTTTAGTTGGAAAGAATCAATGAAATTTTCACAGAGAGAAGTCCTGCCTTGCTGTTTAAGTTTTTTGAAGTGTGGGCAAGCAAGACCATTAATAAGTTGATCTGGCTGCTATGTTCTACTGAAATTTCATAAAGGCTTTTTACAGCATCTCTTCCCAGAGGCTTTCAAGGGCAAGGGATATTGGCTTTAAACAGAAAGAGGGTAGGTTTGGATTAGATATTAGAAAAAAATTCTTTACTCTGAGAGTGGTGAGACACTGGAACAGGTTGCCCAGAGAAGTTGTGGATGCGGCAGGATTGTAGACAAACTCAGTTAGTAGACGGCAGTGTCTGGGGAATGAAATGGCTCATGAAATGTAGTGTAGATGAAAGTGATGCATGGGGGTGAAAACCAGTCCTAACTTCACACATAAACTGATTACCACTGTGCTGACTGTTGCCACTTGGGAGCTATATTTTCTGGTAGACTGGCTAGCTCAGTGCTTCGTAATACTTAAAAGTATCTGACAGGCATATCAAATGTGAAGATTTGTTACAACAGACCTAGACAACAGAAACACAGAATATTACTCCCATTGTATGAATCTATGGTTTGCCTATACCCTGAATTACTGTGTGCCACTCTGGTTCCTGCATCTCAAAAAGCTAGGAGGGCAATAAGACAAATTAGAGGAATGAAGGTATGCATCAGTTTCTGTGTGAGGAATGAGCTCGTTAGGACTCTTCAGCCTGGAAAAAAGGATGTTACACAAATTGAGGTTTGCAAAATCAGAACCAGTGGGAAAAGGATGACTGGATTAAACTGCTTATGGTCTCCTTCAATCTAAAATCTTGGGATCATCAAAAAGTTTTAAAAAATAACTTTCAAAAAATATATTGGTTCATCAGCAGGCAGTAGAAATGCGGAAGGTCTTGCCAAAGAATGCCGGAGTTGCAGAAACTTGCAGGATTGAACACGAGGACTAAGAAGAGATATTAATTGAAGATTACCAAATAGACAGCCCACATCAGGTTCTACCCTGAGGTAGAAATAAAGGCTGGAAGAATGTTCAGGGGGAATTGTTAAATTGGTTTTTCCTATTTCTTTGTTCACTTATCATCTGTTTCTGGACTCTACTGGAGATGGGATGCTAGCTAGGCAGACCTTTGGTCTGAACAAGTTTGACTTTTTATAAGTTGTGTTCCGAGATCCATTTCAAGAATAGTTAGGTGTTGCATTTATTAAGCATCATGGTCTACTTCTGATAAAAATCTGGAAATGTTAGAAATAGTTGATTTAGAAATAACTAGTCCTTCCAAATGTGTTTCTCAGAAGAATAATTCTAAGTTTACATGGTATATGTGACTAAAACAGGCCAAAGTAGTAATTAAAAAGTTATTACAAGTGCAAAAGTATTTCAAAGAAATAATCAGATGTAGAATTTCTTGCAGAATTTGCACTACATGTTAATTGTTCTTTTTCATGGAATGTAGACATTTCTTTGTTAGAGAAGAAAATCTGTGTGCTACTGTGTCTTTCAGACTAGTTACCACTCTTTAGTGAAGTTTTCATATAGTCGTTGGAGCCCTGTCCAGCCTTGAAGGGTGTATGTAATATTTGCATGTTACACCGTCTCAAGGACCTATGCTTTGTTCAAGACTGTAGCACTTTATCTGATTTGTGTCATTATTAGCCTGCATATGCTGGCGTTGTTGCCTCTCTTTGTTCATTTGTATCATTGGAAAGAACAAGGATGAAATCCTGTCATGGAGTCATCTCTGAAAATCACTTGCATATTTATATTGCTCCTAAAGTGATCTTAGTCTATCAAGAATTACTTACTCCCACTTCTGCTTTACTCATAGCTGGAATATATCTTAGTGCACTTTGCTTACTTTCATGTCTAATGTGAAACTGAAAAATTATGAGAATCTTTTTGTATTCCTAAAAGAACAGAACTCTTAAAGAGAATCAAAGAACAACGTAAGAGTGTTTTTGCAAAAGGACTTCTTTGAGTCATTTCGTTCTTCAGTGTTCTCATGACGATCACTTGCAATCTAGGGGATCGTTGTAGAAGAAGATTATCTCAGTCCTTTTTAACTGTCCTTTTTTAACTGTCCTTTGGTAGTCACTGGCATCTTTTGCAACAGATCTTGGTGGTGTCAGAAGAAAGAAAATTAGTTATTTGGTTTTGAAGTTATAGTGAGACAGTGACTGTTAGTTTCAGCTGGGTTAAGACATCACTGTTCTGCAAAGAAGAGTTCTTGCTCTCCAGCCATGAGTGTGCTGGCTTCTTTCCTGGTGGGAATGCAGCTGCTTATGCCACTACTTATTAGTTGGGTGGGGAGTAGAGATGAGACCTGAGCTAGTTAGTTAAAATTAACCCAGCCAAAAAAATTATTATTATCTGATTTCATTGTAAAAACGGTCATGGTGCATAATGGAGACTGTGCTTGGCAGGTAGACAGAGGAATGGTCATCTGGGGCAGAAGTGAATGCTTGAGAACACGGGAATGGGAGGGCTCTTTTCTTGGGACAGTTCTGAGATAACCTGATCTGAAATAAATTGTGAAACTGTGCTGTGAAGTTTGGAATGCATTCCATTTATACCTTGAACTCTTGACTTTTAAGATGTAAAGGTTGTATTCTCAAAAGAAACCAAAGAGCTGAAGTTTCTTAAAGCACCATTTTGAACTAGTCAGCTCTTCATACAGAAGGATTTTTCAACAAAGATCCAGTAGTGGGGAAATACCAAACATCAGTGGTATAAAGACAATGACAAAAGAGTGAAATTTATCTTTTTCTAGCAGTATTTTTGGTAGAGGGTGTTCTTGTTAATAAACTTGCATTTTAATTGGATTGTAAACTACTGAATGGCTTGTAAAGTGTTTTGTAAGAAATTCAGGGAAATGCTAATTCTTGCAAACTTTTTCAGAGACAAATACCACTTTTGTCTAGTTTTTACTCTTATGCCCATTTACAAGCCAAGGTTAATACACCTTCATTATAAATTTAGTGTAATAACCAGTAAATCTCTCTTCTGAATTTACAATATGCTTACTCTAATCCTTCTGGTAACTCCAATTCTCATTATTTCAGCCCATATACTCTTCTTTTCTCCAGTGCGTTGGGAACAGATAGATCTAGAAAATCAAATTAACTCCAAGGTCAAAAAATGAATGCTCAGAGCTGAAGAGCTCCTTTCAGCTGGGGTTGTTGCAGCATTAGACTGAAATTTTTGAAGTTTCACTGTGTTGCTAATAATGAAGAGACGTTACCTGCAGGGTCTGTGAAGTGAACCTAAGTTCAAGTGGATATACATTTAATGTAAACTACAGTAGAAACAAAGGGGAAACTCTGGACTTTTTATGGCTGGTCAGTAAAACAGAGAAAAAGATCTACTAAGCCCCTCAAAACTCATAAAATGAAAAGGTGACACTTTCCCTTAAGATGTCTACAAGCAAAATCTTTAGCTTTTTTTTTCAGTGAACTAAACAGGACTTTAATAATAATAAAAAAAAATCAGCCAGCTATGCAGAAACATTTGACAGAAACTTCTTTTTTAGTCTGAATAATGTGAAGCATGACCCATGTCCTCTGATTTTTATTTTTTTAAATTTTACATGCTTTTCAAAACCCATTAGAGTGGAATATATATGTCTAAGTATGCCTTACACCAAATTGCCATGAAGTGCTCATAAATTACACATTTGCAGATGACAACTCCTGCAAGTAGAGTGGTTCATCCAGCTGCAGTGCCAAAGCAAGACATGAGCAGCAATTGGATTTTCTGGTTTCTGAAGCATTCAATTACTCCTGTGTAAAAAAGAAAGCTGTATGTGTGCCAATAATGTATTAAGAGATGAAATTTATTTACTATCATCATTATACCAGGAAGGTCTGCCTTTTACAAATGGTAATAAATTCATTCAGCTTTTGTACTAGCGTACCACATCATATTTAAGACCTGGTATCGCAGATGCAGAGTAGCTGAAGCAAACTGATGATGAAGATTCCGATTAGCATTTTCAGAATTATTTTTTTTTCTGCCATGAAGCCAAATGGATATGAATTTCTAGAGACTTTAAGGTATGCTTTTTAGTTTTTTTGACAGAAGTAACAAACATGAGTTTTCAGAGACTTTAAAGGTCTTCTGGGCCACACTTGCCACAGAGTAAAATCCCCTTGTTTGTTTTTTTTTTTTTTTTATGACCAGTTGATGCAGACAGAAACCAAGGTGAAGGATAGGAGGATAATGAAACTAGGTGTAGCTTGCTCTCGCTTCCTCCTTGACCACTGGTTCTTCACTGATGCTGATTCTTGGCACTGTCTGGTACCTTCTCCTTTCAACTTGCATGTGCTAGATCCAGGAGCTAGAGAGATGCTGTACTGTTCTGCAGTCTAATTTTAGAGGGATGTGCTATTTTGCCTTTGAAATATATTACATGTCAACTTGCAGAGTGACATCAGACCAAGACATACCTGTTAGTCCATGACTAACTTTTCTGTTATTCCACTAGTGCATCTGTAATGAGTATCGGATTTAACAGGGCAAAATTATCTTAAAGTATGACAACATAAGCAAAAGACATGACATAAGTTGAATTTAAATTTGAGTTAAATTAATCTTAGGATAAAAAACTGTGCTTGTCTGAACTGAAATGTGAAAACTCTGTAAATCTGGGATAAAATGAGTGACAACAGTTGTTCCTAGTTAATCTATTAGGAGAACCTCTCTGTAGTGTTGATGTGTGAGGTTTATCATGCACTCATAACTTCCAGTGAGTAAATTTTAAATAAGATAATTTTGATTCAGAAACCAGTTGGAAATCTATGTGAACCTTTAGGTAGGAAAGGAGGGTGAAAATATGCACGCTACTCACAGAAGTAATGAGGATAGTAGCCAAAGAAGCAAAAACTGTGAGTCTTGGAATTCTTGATGGTATTTATTCAGAAGAGATTCTACTATGTTTATATACTTACATATTTATACTACCTATAGTAGTTTAATATCAGATAAGGTTTCTTTCGTAGAAAGGTTTCTTTCGTAGAAAGCTTTATGGACTCAGGGAGCCCCTGGTGGTCTAGTGGTTAAGGGCGCGGCGCTGTCACCACGGAGGCCCGGGTTCGATTCCCGGTCAGGGACACTCCCCGGGCAGATGGAGCTCGTTAACCCTTAAAGGCAACCCACCTATGTCCTAAGGACCTCGCTGCCACCGTCCAAGCTCGCTTGGCCCCGGCAGATGAACCTTAGGATTAAAGGGTGGGCTCAGTTCCACGCACACTGTGTCTCACCTAAAAAATCCAATGCGCAGGCTGGAAGGTGGAAAGACCTTCCCCGGATCTTCGCTCGTGAAGACTGGCCATTATTATTATATTATTATTATTATTATGGACTCAACAGAGGAAAGACTGTGGTCCCAAAGTCTTGAGATGCAGAAAGGGCTGCTTTTCTGTGCAGACTGTTTGCCCTTCAAAGCGCAGTGATAATCTTCCCACTTATCATCTGGCTCTATGATTCCTTTTGTATGTCTTCCTGTCCTCTTTGTCCTCCTGCCAGAGTTCCCAAACTGCAAAGACGCAATCAGTGTAACGAAAAGTATGAATTATGAATTGGTAACTTAACATCAGCAAACTTCACAGGGTGCATGTGCTCCCACTTCTGCAATGATGTAACTCCTAAGATTGCTTTGAAGTGAGAAACTCAGGGATAGTTCAGTTACTTGGACAAGCTCAAATAGTAATCTTGGGAAACTTCATACCTTTCTCAAATACAGATGAAAACCCGACATAATACAATGTTGATATTATAATACAGTTTGATATTATTATTTTTGTGACTGTAGACCTGAGGCGTGGGTTTTCAGTTCACATGGGATACTTGTGTACATGCCCTAGTGCTGTAAAGTGTTACAGCACTTTGCTGTCTCATAAAGCTGTGGTCACATTTAGGAGAGGAGAACTTTGCTTTCTGTCCATCATGTTGGATGTTGATTCAGCAGGTCTGAATCAGATTACCAGACTTGCTATTTGATTTTTAGTAATGTAACCTAGTAAGCAGCATAAAAGCTAGGAATTTCAGGATACTGAGGCTAAAATCTAGTAATGAATATGAGACACTCAATTATTTTAATCCAGAAGGACATGTAAGTATGTGGGAAAGTAGTAAGAGTTTAAATAGCCTATTTCACTTCACATATCAGTGGTTTTAATCCAATGAGAATGAGCAGATATAGGAATGTAAGCAGATAAAGAAAATTGATGAAGCTGTAGAAGTGGAAAAAGGCAAAGAAAATGTAGTAAGTAGTTTTTATGTACTGCTTCTCATAGATAAAAGGTTATTTTTGATAGAGGATGTGGTCTGATGCTTGAGCAGTTTCTTTCAAGGAATTTACCCCTGAAACCTATTGTCCACTAAAGAACATTATGAGGGAGTTTTGTGTCTATATGCCTTGAATGACAGATGTGAAGGATGTTTATTCTTCTCAGAGGAAACAAATGCATAAAGGGTTCAATGTTACATTTTGAGTTGTGTTATTTGTGGCACTAATGGCTTTTCAGTTTCTCAAAGCAGCTTGTGTGTATATCTTCATAGTTCCCGGAATCCTATTGCCAGTAAAAATTAACAGAGTTTCTTTGATTGTTTTAGAGGTGTATTTGATGCTTCCCTCAAAATGGCTGGGTTCTATGGACTCTATACTTGGCTGACTCATACTATATTTGGGATTAACATAGTCTTCATACCATCTGGTAAGAATTTGGACAATTATATTTATATATATTATTACAGAATTATTTATTGTACAAAATCAGAAGGATTCAGTGTTACTGACAAGCTTAGTCTAGTCTTAGATAATGTGGCCATGGGTAAGGTGGAGAGAAGGCCCTTACTTCTGTCTTATCTCTGAACCTTGCCTTTTCCTGTTTTCACAATACACTCTCTGCCAGCTATTTTAACGTTTCTGTCTGTTTCTTTTCTTGGATGTAATTCTTTCTCCCTTGTATTTAGTCCAAGTCTTCTCAGGTTTTAAGTTCATTCTGCTTGTCTTGGCTTCTGTTTCTTTCGTAGTTGACAGGTGCTGATTTTTCAAGATGCCTAAATACAGGAAGATGTGGTATCATGAAAATGCATGATAAAGGCATGCTCCTTCTTCTCAGTGCTGTTGCCTGACTGTATTACCAGCCTCTGCTTTTCTTTTATTCTTTAATCTTTGCTTTGGAAATGGCCAATGAAAAATCTTCTTCCCTGTTCCTCTTTTGCCTCTCTTCTTCTAAAAATAGTAATAATTTAAAAATGTTTGTCTACAAGGAAACATGAGGGGAGCATAAAGCACGAAATCCCAATATAAGAGGAAATGACTGTATTATAAAGTGCAACTGCCTTAAAGGCATTGGTTGTCATTAGACATACTTAGAAGGTAATCAGTCTTTTTCTTTCAACTGCATGCAAAATCTTAAAAATTTTTGCTTTCTGGTTAATGAGACAAAAAAAAAAAAAGAGAGGGGAAAAAATACACTTAATTGTGTTTTGTAGTATGTTAAATTAGAATGGCAACAGTACTGTGTTGCTTTAGATTACAATGGGTGTTTCAGGTGGGTATACACCTGTGTGTACATGTTTGCATACAGAAATATGTAAGTAATAAATTTTATGTTTACCTGGTTTCTCATTATTGTGGTTGATTGCAAGAGATAAAGTAAATTGGGGAGACTTGGGCTCATATACTTTCTTACACACTTCTTTGAAGTTTTGTAAAAGTTTGAATGTGCATGATGGGTATAATGTCAGATTTTTCTGAGTTGGTGCCTCTTTTGGAAGTAACTCCTGACTGTCTGTTGCTGAAGTTTTTACATATGGGAAATAGTGTAATTTTCTTTTTTCTTAAACCACAGCTATAAAACACCAAGAGCCTCATGTGGCACTTTTTCAATGTCTTATTCAGAGCAGTTGATAGAAGTGGGACTTACTGGTGTGGCAAAAGTGTCAGAATTTAACTGTAAACATATTTTTGAAATATGTTTGTCTTTTCTCACTTCTACTTCTGTGTGCTCTAGCATTAGCAGCAATCCTTGGAGCAGTGCCATTTCTGGGGACATACTGGGCAGCGGTCCCTGCAGTCCTAGATTTGTGGCTTGTGCAAGGACGGGGATGCAAAGCCATTTTGCTCTTGGTTTTTCACCTCTTGCCAACTTATTTTGTAGATACAGCCATTTATTCAGATATATCAGGGTAAGTACATAGAAGACTTTTTAAAGTTAGCATTGTAAAAATTATTGACAATCACTGATGCCTTTAATTAAACTGATTTTTCTGAAGAATGCAAAACAGTATCTTCAAGCATGGGGATTAGTGTAGTGATACCACCTCATAGTAACAAGTCTTATTGGCCTAAGTGCCTTTGTTTTCCCAAGCCTCTTTTCTGTGAACTTTGACACTTCAGAGGTCTTGAACTCAGCATCAGCAAAATTAACCTTTTCAGTTGGGATTCTTAGAATTAGTTTACCTTTTTTGTTTATCTAATGATTGGCTAAAGGTGTGTGTAGCATTTTACTTTATATCCTCTAATGCCAGATGATTCTGCAGAACAAACGAAACCATGACCTAGTTAGGGACCTGAAAAAATACTTTAATTTTTCCAAATGGATTGTGAGAATTTTGAGGATTTTTTTAGAGCCAGCCTTTGTGTTGTGTTACCATAGTCCAGTGCAAAAGTCTCTTGAAATTGCAAAACTCCCTGGAGATAGGCTTCTCCTTAGACAGCAGCCAGTGCTGTTTTCCTATTGTAAGTGGTAGGCACAGATTTCTTGAAGAAACTTAGTAGATGTTTGGCTGCTCTTTTGACTTGAAATGTCACCTGGTTTCGGCTTTGAGTTTGTACACAGAGAAACAAACTCCAAGCGATAGAGACAAAGTCAGTGTTTGCAGCTGTGTGTGTGGAGTGCAACAGAAATGTTCGCTGACATTTTCTGCAGCTGAATTATCTGTGAATCCTTTTATTCGACTCAGACTAGAAGACAAAGCAGCACAGTTAAACAGAGCTGGCAAAGATATGAACTGTCAAGTTTTCCATGTACAAGACATGTTCACAAACATGTACAATATAGATATAAAGGTGTACTTCTCTAGTTACTGTCTGAATCCAGGACTTCATGATCCAGACTTAGTTATGTGTTGATCTTTATTACAGGAGAATTAATGTAGAATAAGGACATAAGGTGTTTAAGTTCTGTGTTATTAGAGATTAATATTTTTGTTCATCAAATATAATTACACTGAACAGAGAGTACCTAAGGATAATATGCCCAATATTAATACTAATTTTGAAAGACTCTGGCTATAATTATTTTGCATTAATTTAATCTAACAAGTGAGGTATAATCAAATTACATTTTTTTTCCAACAATAAATCATGGATAAATTTAAGGCTAGTAGCTATTTAAACAGCCAATAATTCTTCTACTTGCTAGAATACATTTTTTTGACTGTAGGGGATGCAGACTCTGTTTACTGTCCAGAAAATATATGGGGCAGGAATAGATTTTCTGACAGTAGAGCAAAATTGTATTCTTCCCATTAAATAGAACAGTAAGCATCATGCTGTCTTGCAGATTAGATTAAACCTATTTGAAATAGCTATAATTAGGTTATGCAGGGTTTTCTAAATGGATTAACTTCATATGGTAGTCCTATTTGATCAGGTGATCTGTTATTTAGTTTAGCAAACTAGCCAGAAGAACACTGAAATTGATGCAAATGCTGGGAAAAAACTATTTGAAGTTTTAAAGATTTATAAATGAATCATGTTGGAGAAACATAAAATTATAAGGTCAAGTTTGTCCCCCCAGAAAAACAATCTGACTTTGCCAGTAGGTTAAGTCTGATCTAGGTGAGACATGATTGAGGTGTGTGTCATTTAATAGGTCATGTTTCATGGTTTCATTTTGGATGGTCTCACTTTGCACACAGTTGTGATGAAGGCAAAGACTTAAAATGTGAGAGTTGAGTAGAAGTCAGCTCCACAGTAGGAACCTCAGAAACTGCTGTGGCTCTGAACTGACTAGCTGGTATTTTCAATGCATGACACTCAAAATTTAGAGGAACTTCTTGAAAATTGCTTGCTAAGTGTCAACTGTAGTTTTTCTTATACAATTCCATATTGCCAACATTATTTTAGCTATAAAGAATGAAGGATGATGAACAGGTTGGTAGGATTCACATTTTGCACCTGAATTGAGACATGGAAAATGAAAATGGCCTGGTTTACTTGATGCCATAATAGCTCTTATCAAAAGCTTATCAGAAGCTTATCAAAAAGCTTTATCAAAAGCTGATCAATAGCTCTTATCAAAAGCTTATCAAAAGACAACTTTCTAGTAAATATTGATATGTTCATTCAAATCTGGTTTTATTTTGCATCGGAAAACATGAGAAACTAATGATAACAAGCACTCAATCTGGAAGGTTTTTTAATAACAAAAATGGGAAGACATGGCTATTTATTTGAAGACTATGCTAACTGTTCTTTGAAATATGTAATCCAAGTTGCCATCACTATGTAAATTAATGTCAGGGGTGCCCATAGTACGTGTTGCTAATTGTGTTAAAATTTAACAGTTCTTGACCATAAAGCATGAACAGTGTTTGTAAACAAGCATCTTTCCGTTCCCAAAATGGAAATGTTTTTGCCGTTAGCTCCTTCAGACATTCTTCAGCAGATGTCTGTAAAGTAACTACTCCATTGTGGGTATTACCAGCATTACATGCTACAGTAGCATTTGATTTGTTGTGCAAATACAGCACACAATACAGATTAGAACATTTGTGCAGTCATTCAAACAGCAGTTTGTAGCGTAACTATGGGTATCTGCAGCTAGCTGTGTCATTTTCTAAGCTTAATAAAACTTTATTATTAATTCACATTTCATAATGGGTAATTCTCTGTTGTTCTTAATTTAATTTTATTCTTCTTGTGCCAGAGGTGGTCATCCTTACCTGACAGGTCTTGCAGTAGCTGGTGGAGCATACTACCTGGGACTGGAAGGAGCCATCATAGGACCAATTCTACTTTGTATACTTGTGGTTGCTTCCAACATATATAGTGCCATGTTGGTGAGTCCAACAAATTCAGTGCCCACTCCCTCACAAGCAACGTGGCCATTACAGATTTACCGGTGAGCTATAAATGTCTTACTTGTATGCATTATGCTTTTACACAGTTATGTCTGCATAGGTATAGAGAATGAATGCATGAGTTTTATAAACTCAAGTTTTATACTCATTCACATCTGCATGAGTACTGGAGTATTTGGAGAGGATTCAGCTATCCTGTATTCTAGAAATGAAAATTATGGTAAAGTAAAACACTCACTGGAACTTGTATACTTGAAGTGTTTGTTTAACGTCTCTCAGCCTCTTACAGAAGACTCTTTCAGAAAATTCACTAATGGTACTTTTGTGTCCTATAATTTATATGTTGCTTGTGTGCTAGGAGATGATTGAGCATCCTTTTTTTTCTCATAAAACTATTATTATGGATATCTGCTGACATCCACAACAGATATCTAATGGAGTTCTTTGTCCTTAATAAAGGGCCTGTCTGAAAATACTGTATTTTTATGTGTTAATGCAAAATATAAATACTGCAGAATATAAATAAACATACCTAGATTTTAAAAATGAAATAATATTCTGTGCCATTATGTCATTAAAAGTATGATCCTCTAAATGTTATCATTGAAGTTACTGAATTTGGGATGTAGAAATGTATCTTTAAACTGTACCATTAAGGAATGGGATGAATAAACTCCTAATTGAATAACTAATTACATTAGTTGGAAATCACGTTGTGATGGTGTTAATGACAGCAGCCATTTAAATGTCTCTACTGTCCTATTAAATTATACAGGTTTAGCTCATTATACATGTATCTTAAAGGGGATTTTCTGCTTCTGAGAAATAATCCTTTGCCTTATTCACGTGAATAATGTTGTCATCTTTCATCTGGGCAGCTTAGGAGAAAAAACACTAATTGGACCTGTCTGTACTCTCTGACTTGTAGAAGTTACATTCCAAGACTTACCATATATATACCATAGATAGAGCTTCCCACGATATGCACAAAAATTTGTATGTGTTTTTGTTTCCTGTTCAATTTGTAAGAAATTGGTTATTTGTAACCACTGGGCAGATTTGAGTCTTACTTTTCACTTTTCTTTCCCTCCCCTCCTCAACCCCCAACCCCCAGGTCATCTCGAGAGAGTCCTGAGGAGATGAAAATGTCTTCAGAGTGATGGAGGTGCTGTGCTGTACTGATACAACATGAGGGAATCGCTGACTTCTTTCTTGAGTTCACAACAGCCATGGCCTTCTGTCTCTTCCCAGCTGTGCCTGGGGGCAGCTCACAGGGAAGCATAGCTTGGAGTTTAGTAGAAAGTATTTCTCGAATATCTGCTGGCCTTACATTATTGTGCACTTTGCCTCTTCAAGAGAGAATGTCTACTTCCCATGGCTTTGCATACCAACACACAGTTCAACTACCTTGTTGAAGACTTTGAAGACCTTCTGTCTTCATAAAAAGAATGGTTAAAAGGGACAGGCACATCCACTGGAGTCATTGTTATCTGCTGAAATTACTAACTTGGCTTTTATTTATTGGGTTATTTGTCTTATTAAATTGTAGTAGCTTTAAAGAAAGCTGTAATTCCAAATTTATTTTTTTTTTTTGTTAATCTGGTGGCGAAAGAAGTGTAAACCACTCATTGTGAAATGAAAGTATAATAGAAGTATTTGCTGCTCCTCAAAGTATTTCTTTATAGGCTTCAACCATCATATGTAACTCATAATAACACTTAAATGTTATCCTCTTATGTGCACTGAAATTTAGTGTTTTTGGAGACTGGTCTTTGTAATATCATCCTGAAATTAGTAGAAATGCAAACTGTTAAACGTGGGTTTTCCTCTTACTGAAATAGGAGGATTTGTTTAAATAGTTTAAATCTTGCCCTCATTTGCAGTGAAATCTGATAATATTTTGCTGCTTACCCACCCTCCCAGTGGAGTCATCTTGTCAACTAAACTTAATCCAAGGCCTTAAGTGTTTTCAGGCAGTAGTAATGTGTGATAGTCATGTCTACTTCCAGTAATAGGAAGAAGTCGAATGGGGATTGTTTAATGTTGGTTTTCAAATGCTGTGGCTAAGTTCAATTAACTTTTCACACAAATTTTATTTCCAGAGAGAAAGGGAAGAGAACATAGATTTTGGTTTAGTTTAGTTAGGGTTTTTTTAAGCCTGTAAGCCTGTGGCTAGATGTCTTTCTAAGATATAAGATATATCTTAATATATTAAGATATCTCTTATTAATAAACAAAGTTCTTAAATTTCTGAAATGTTGCCTTGGTCACAGCATGAAATCCTCTAGTGTTTTTCTTCTGTACATAACTTTGCTTAACTTGCAGTTTTGGTGACATTTAAGGCCTTTTGTATTGATTGTTGAAATATTTGACACAATGGATCTTTATAAATGGATCCTTTTTGTAAAAGGGAAGTGGGTTTTTTGGTAGATATTTTTCATAGTTGCACAGCTTTTCCACAAATACAGTGAGGCCCTGGGTACTAAGTAGCAGATGCACTTGTTTAACCAAAGAACCACTTTTCTGTTTCTAGTAAACTTCTCTTGAATTTATTTCAGTTTGATTGATAATGAGTTGTACAAAATACAGGCATGCCTTGTGTTTATTGACAGTAATGTGATGGATGAAACAAAAATCCATTCTTATCCAGGGATAAGGATATCTCTGAGATGTGTGTACAAATAGCTGTCAGTAATAAGATGTTTGTTTTACCTGAGTTGCAGGAGTGCTGATAGATATGGAAGGTTCTTACTTTCATGGTTGTATGTATTTTACATTGTTTCTAAAAATACATTTCCATGGAAAGTGATTGGAAAGTACTCTGATACATAGTAAGCAAGAAGGTCCTGCTATAGGTTGCAATAAACAGGCTGCCTATTAAGACACAAGTAGCATTGCTCCTCAGATTCTCAAAATTTACTGCTGCAATTTTACTGATGAAATTTTATATTTAAGTAGGTTGGTTGAGTGTGCTGTTTGCACATTTGTAGGTGTGTGTTTGAAGGACAGACTCAGGCTTAATTTAGTAGGCTGACTCAAGTTCATTGATATATGGAAACATCCCATTTAATGTTTTAAATCCTGGAAGATCTACACATCAGTTCCAACTAACTGAACAAGAAGAATGTAGTGCTTGAATCAAGTATGTGTCCTGTGGTTTTATTTCTTTGGCTTTTTAGCTCATGAAAAGTCTTTAATGAAACATATTTTTATAATTGTTACTGGCTAGGGTCGAGGATGATGAAAAGCTTGAAGGTGTCACTAAGTATTCCTGCAAAATTCTAACCAGACTGAATGAAAACACCATTATACTTAGGAAACTTACTTATTATATTACTTCTTGTTTAGTTCACAGTTTTGCACTGAATTGTTGTGTTCTTGTTGTAGCTTATCGTAGACACATTTAAAGAAGATTAGTACCAAGAAAAAAAATGCATCTTTAATGTATTTCCAGTTTTCCATTGCACCACTTTGCTCACTGGTCAAGACATTATATCGTCCACATTTGCTATCCCATCTTCTGACACAATCTTTCATATCCCTATGGTACTCAACATAGTCATTTTAAAGAGTCATATTGTTTGGTTTAAGGTTTTCTTCCTTCTCCCCCTTTGCCTGACCACCTTAGATCCAAGAAGGGTCTCTTAGGAATATTAAAATCATGCTTCAGACACAGTTATCTTCCATAATGGCAAATGAGTAAAATCATCTGAGACGATACGTTGCTATTTTGAAATATTCCTTTCTCAACGTGAGGAGAAATCATTTTGTACAGAGAATTCATATCTGATGTAGTCTTGTTAGTTTACCCTCCTTTAAAATGGGGCTTCATATTGATGAATATTGAATCATATTGCCTGAATGGAGCGTCATTCTTCCTGTTTCAGACTTGCCATGAGGAACCGTCCATAGTACTGTCTTAGTAAGTGTAGCTTAAAGAGCTTGTGCTACGGGCTGTGCCTGATTGAAGAGCCAGTTATATGGTTCAGTAGTGGTACAGTGACAGTATATTGCCAAAAAATAAGAAAAAAAAAAAAGAGGAAAAATAAAGAGACAAAACCTCTACCTTCTTAGAATAGGAAATATTCACTGATTGTCACCATGTTTAGGAAAAAAAAAATCACAAAACACAACCTTATGAAAGAGTGTACTTTGATTATTTGGGTTTCGTGTTTACTAAATGTCTAATTACCAGGAGAAATAGAAGACCTAGTCCTTTCATATTTAGCAATCTGTATTGTTTTCTGAGAGGACTCAGCCTCTTTAAGAGTGGTTTAATTTAGATCAGTCTCACATTAATGCGAAAATAATCAAACTGGTCATTTTGACTTCTGGTCACTGTTAAGAGTCTATTCACGGTTATATTTCCTCATCTACAAAAACAAACTGCAGCTCAATGGGATAAGCTTTTAGTAGATGGCTTGTGGGGTTTGTAAAAACAAACAAACAAACAAACAAACAAAACACCAAAAAACCAAATGGCAACGAATCAAACCAAAAGCTCCCTTTTGTGCAGTTTTCTTAGGAGAGATTATCTTTTCCATAATGCTTATAGGCAAGAAGTTGATGGCTTTTAGCTTTACTGTAAACACTCATTACAGAAGTAGGTATTTACTAAATGTATTTAGTACATGTAGTGTTCAATTTGAACAAAAAATTTTAGAGTTCAGAAGGGAATGCTCATAGTAATCCAAGACAATGGATTGTCTCATTGTCTCTCATGGTATTGTGAAATTCAAGTGTGGTGGATTTTTATCATTCTCTTCTAGCAAAAAAGGCTGGTGCTGACTGTTTCTGGCACTGGAGTCTGAGTTAGCCCTTCCACCCCTTGCCATACATTAGCTGAACATTATTGTGCTGTGGCAGACGTTATTGTGCTGATGTAGACAACTGGCATCTCTTAAATCCATGGATGCATCAACTTTTTAAACTCTATATTGACTTGTATTTCAAAAGGTTTCTTCTTACTATTATTTCTTACATTTTTTGCTGAAGCAAACTTTGGCAATTCCCTTTTTATTTCTATTTCTACAAAACTAGAATTGCCTAAAACTGTTACAAATGTTAGGGAGGCTTGATCTTTAACCTGGTACCATATATCTGTCATTAAAGTACCTTAGTGCTTTATGGTAAAATTTTCAAAAATTGCTTTTCAGTGATTGGAGATAAAAAGAAAAAGCTAAATTAAAAAAGCAGCAATGTGGAAACTTAATTTGGTGTTTTGAAACCAGAAACAGTGCCAGAAGTGATGAGCATATTCAGGGATTCTACATTGGGCTTTTAAATGTATGTATTGATATGCAGCATTATATAAATATGAGCAGTCCCTGTCTTATTCAGACTTCAATTGAAATTTTTTGCTATCTTTTTTTTAATGATATCTGAGAACAAACTTGTGCCTGTAGATAGTGAAAACAAGGAACATTTTCTAGAATTTATGTTTACTTGTTAGAGATTAAGGAAGAGCCAAGCAAATACTGATAGGGTGACTACAACTGTTTTGTTGTTAGTTCATATAAAGTAGGGAAGAGCTGCTAGGAATGCACTGCTGAGAGATTACTGTTCCTGGAAGTATTTGCACGCATCCTCTAATGAGCTGCCAAAATTAATAGGTCATGAAATATGTCTTCAGTTCCCCAAGCTCTTAATCTCTTCCACACCTCATCTGGTATCTTATTTTCAATATGGTTTAGTACACGAGAGTATTGCTTCACCCCCTTTTGGGAATGAATTCCAGGGGCCTGAAGGGCATGCTTTGAATGTCCATACTGAAAAAGTATGTCCAACTCAGGAAGGAATTGCTAATTGGAAGTAATTGCATCCTTGATCTGCTCTGCATATGGGTGGACTTGGACAAATATAATTCACATTGCATTGGGTTAGAGATTATTTTTTGACTACAAGTACTGTGTGGTGACACCAAAGCCCTCTTTGATTGAGAAGCTGACCACTTTCTGCTGGTCTCAACCTAAAACAGGAGCTTTTTCAACAAGTGTCAATAAAAACTATTTTTGTGTTGCTCATAACTTAATGCCTCTGTAGATCAATGTTTTTAGTTTCTGTCATCTGTCATTACTAGTATATTCTGCAAGCATACAATTTGTTCAGATTGTTGCCTTTAAAAAACAGATTTTCTGTGCTTTGGTGATGGTTGGAAACCAACTTTTTATCCCAATAGTTAGGTGCTTACCTATACATATATATGCTAGCTAGTGTTTGATGTTAGAACACTAGGGAAGGTTGGTTCGGAAGGCTGGGGTTTTTTTTCATCCTTTGGTAAATTTCACCAAACCAAATCCAAAGAAGCTTTTGACATTGAATCTTAAGACTGGCTACACCCTACTCAAACCTAACATCCAATCTCTTGCATTATGGAGCATGGGTTATTCTAAAACGTGCATTCCTACCCAGGCCCTGTGGGGATTTGGAGCAATAACTTCTGTTGTCTGTTGACACAAATTTTTTCTGTAAATGTACATGAGAAACATCATCAGAACGGAACTAATGTTATCATAATTGGGTTTGGTACAGTACCTAGTTTTGCATGTATAATATTGAAAATATAACCCCTTTGTCCACCAGTGACAGAATAAAATATGTAGGTTAAAATTGAGAAATACTTGTGTAGACTGCAGAGGTATTTAAACTAAATAATTTTGATTGTATGCACCATTGCTTATCCTAATAAAAATGGTTTTTGTAGCAGGTTTAAAATGCTTTTAACTTAACACCGTATTCACATCGCAGTCCTTTGTAAGCACAGAATGGTTAATATATTTTGAAATAAAATGCCGTTAACGTAAAGAAAACTGGGTTTGATTTGAATGATGGGCTTTTTGGAATCAACCCCAAAGGCCACTGTTAATCTGGTGAAATGACAGGTTTGCTGGAGCTGGATCTGCAGTCCTTGTGTATAACTTGTGTCACTGAGAGAAACCATACTTCCATTTTTTTTCCCCATTTTCTGTGGAAATAAGGAAGGACATGTGCCTCAGGAGTAACTACAGTTCAGCTGGCACCTGGCAGTTTGCTGCACTCCCTACGGTAACACAGCCACACATCCAGACCCTACAAAAGCTTACATTCGGCAGCTGTAGACAATTCAAGTTACTTCCATTATGGCTTACTCTCTGAACTGGAAATGGTTGTTTAGTGTCTAACTGGAATTTTACATTATTCTGTTGACTATAAAGCAGAAGTGGTCAGATTCTCTTTGCATGACTGCTCACATCTTTTGAAACGAGATACATCTGATGTTCCAGTTTTCATCCCTCTCAGTGTTCTGTGACCAGCTCGTTCCCTTGAAGTAATTCATATAGGAGAGCCAGTTTTAGCTAGTATCTCTTTAGTTTTCTGAAGGGATCAGACCTTGTTTAGTTTAGTGCATACAAGGTATGTGTGGGGGGTTAACAGTTGATATTAGTAACATACTTATTATTTTTTTTTTTTTTAGTTAGGGTGAGTTTTCAAGATGCTCAGAATTCCTTTTAAGTTAGAACCAAGACAAATGCATCTGCAGTTCGGGCAACTCAAAGCACATGCCCTTCTGTGAGAACTCCTTAGCTCACATTTTTTTTAGCTATTTTAATGTGGAGATAATAGTGCTTTTATTAAGAGAAAATAAGAAGTTCTGTTCAATGCCCATCGCAGATAAAGTTTTATAATGATATAGCACCAACCTCTGCTCAGTGTCAACTGTTTCTTCAAAACAGTTCAGAAGGTACATGTCCAATATAGTTAATATTTTCTGGGTGGGAGGGTAAAGAATATGAAAGAGTTATCAGGCAGATACATACGCAAAAATGTGCTGATTACTGATGTATTTTTGAGCTTGACCAGAGATACAATTTAAAAGATTTCAGGCTTTTGGCTTTTGCAATTTATAAAATTGCAATTGGCATTTTGAGAAAAATTAAACCCTAGACATTCAAATACACCTAGTTGACATGAATCCAAACACAGTGAATGATAAAGTTGAAAGCTGTTCAGAAAAGCACTGAGATGATATCTGTCGTATGGTGTGTATAAAATTCCATGCTGCAACTGAATTATGGTATGTAATCATATTGAATATAAGAAGAATTCGGCTTCCATACCTTTGACTGAAGGATGTTTATGTAGCTTTGTATCAAACTATTAACAGCTTTCTTCTGCTGTCCCAAATCAGAAGTTACTCTGTGCTAACTACTTTTCACAAGGAAGTTCATATTTCACATCATTACAAGTAGTTCCTTTTTTTTTTTCTTCTTTATATGAGGTAACCCATGTTATTACAGTATTAATGCTCCTGTAATGTGCTCCCTGTGCTGTGATGGGCCTGACAACTTCTTTGAAGTTCCCTGAAGTCCTGAGCATCCACCCTTGCAGGTGTTTTGGTCAGTTTGGTAGGTGCATGATGGCTTAAGGAAGAGGTAAGAAAAGCATTTAGCAAGTGTGCAGTGGTAGGAAACAGCTAATTCATGGCTCCACTCAACTAAAGATGGGGGTGTTCCTGGAAATTACAACCTGTGCAATTCTGTAGGGATGAAACTATCTGCCTCAAGCAAATAAAGCCCTAACCGTTGTAGCGCCTCCAGAGCACTCTCCTGTAATATGTTATATGGGTATCTGCTGTCCTGGAGCAGAGAAAATGGATGGGAGCTACGCATGGAAGCAGCAACAGTTACTGAAAGCTGCTCATGTAGACACTGTCCTCATTGTCATCCCATCTGAAACTCTGTGTGTGACCCTGTGCCACAGAGCTGATGATATGCTTGGCAGGAATACTGTGTCAGTCCCCTGTGCAATGCCCAACCAAAATTAAGCACACCAGACTCTTGCACTGTTCCTACACCATTCTTTGTGTTGTAGTAATAGCTGTAAAAAATCTCCATCCGTGTCCTCAGCTAGTTCCTCCTCTCTCCAGTGTAATGTGTTTTAAACACTGAAGGTACTTGCAATGCATGCAGATGAAAGCTTGGGTCCAAGTATGTACCAAGAGCTGGGTGGGGTGGTATTCCTGGGATTTGATTGGTTTTTTTCTTTGCAGACCTACAACCATGCACACACTTGCATTCCCGATTCACAGGTGGAATCGAATCCTTGTGCCTTAGATAACTAAAACAGGCTCTTTGCTTTGATTTTACTTTTCTTACCAGAATCTAATCTTTTTTGTAAATAAAAAAATAAAGCCAAGATTGTCTTGGGCAAACACTGCTTTTGTTTACTTTAGAAGACAAACAGCAGAGGGAAGACCATTGTGATAAAACGTGGAGAACCTTTGGTGCTTTCATGATTTGTTGATGTGTATCTTTCAGCTGAAGTTGTCTGACAGGTTTTACGGAAAATCATACATTATCTTGCCTGGCCTGACTTAAGCCCTTTTTTTTTTTTATGGGAGAGAAAAAGTTTAATTTAAGAGTTTTGCATTACTTTACTCAGCACATCCTTTTTAAAACACTGCTGTTGCTGACTGCACATTTTGATTGCACAGAGAACTGGAGAGAAGTCAGGTTGCAGGCTTTGCACCTCATGTTTCTCAGTTTTCCAAAGAAAAAAATTTCATTCTCAGGGTCATGAATGTAATTGGGCTTGTTTAGGAAAGGTATACTTTGGTAATTTTGGCTTGTTCAAACTTATCATAGAATTATATAATATCCTAAGTAAGAAGGGACCCACAAGAAACATCAAAGTCCAACTCCTGGCCCTGCATAGGATCATCCCCAAGAATCACACCATGTGCCTGAGAGTACCATCCAAATGCTTCTTGAATTCTGTCAGCCTTGGTGCTGTGGCCACTGCCCTGGGGAGCCTGTTCCAGTGCCCAACTGCCCTCTGGGTGAAAAACATTTTCTGATATCCAGCCTAAACCTCCCCTGACTCAGCTTCATGCCATTTCCTCTAGTCCTGTGACTGGTCTTGAAAGTGAAGAGATCAGTGTTTGCCTCTCTGCTTCCCCTCGTGAGGATGTGCAATACTGCAGTGAGGTCTCCCCTCAGTCTCCTCCAGGATGAACAAACCCTCCAGACCCTTCACCAGTTCAGCAGTTTCTTGGGACATTCACCCTTATGTTGGTGAGTTAAATTTGCTGCCCCCAGTCTGGGATTACAGATTGAAAGGCTGAGAGCATCTGATATGGAGATTTAGACGTTAATAACTAATGGTACAAACAGTTTAATTATCACCAGATTGACAAAAAGCACTGTGCCAAAGAAACATTTCCACATAATTCTCTTCTACATCTAGCTAGAGGGATTTTCAAAAAGAAGACCTCCCAGTATCTTTAGAACTCAGTATCTTTAGAACTCAAATTAATGGTAATGGTTGGAAACCAACTTTTTATATCAATAGTTAGGTGCTTACCTATACATGTGCTAGCTAGTGTTTGATGTTAGAACACTAGGGAAGGTTGGTTTGGAAGGCTGGGGTTTTTTTTTTCAATCTTTGGTAAATTTCACCAAACCAAATTCAAAAAATTTTTGACATTGAATCCTAAGACTGGCTACACCCTACTCAAACCTAACATCCAATCTGTTGCATTACAAAGCACGGGTTATTCTAAAACATGCATTCCTACCCAGTCAATAAGTTGTATCGATTATATATATAAAATTACTATTTAAGGGAGTATATCCAGGTAGGTTTATTAAGCTAGAGGGATTTTCAAAAAGAAGACCTACTCTCAGTAGCTTTAGAACTAATTTGGTGGCAAATTTAGGAAATGGCAGTCCTGCCAGCCAGAACCATCCCAGGGATTTTGGCACTGGTGATTTGAAGGCTTTTATACTAAATGTTGAGATGACACATGTCAAGCTGTTACCAGACAGTGTGCACATACAGGTTACAAAACTGTGGATGTCCAAAAATAGAGCAAAACAGTTGAATAATATTGATTGACAGTTAAAGGAAAACTTGATTATTTTATGTTTGCTGGTTGAAAATCAGCTGCAGGTTTTTTTGTGACAATAGGGATGTCAGTCTTGCAGTGAGAACAATATGAAACTACAAGAGGACTATGTGATGTGGACTTCTGTTGTAAGATTTTGCTTAAATGTGATGTATTTCAAAAAACTCCCCAAACCAGTCTGTGCAATTCAGAAAGGGAATCTAGATCTGACTTTTATCAAAGCAAATAGTTGCTTAGATCTATGTCAAAGAAAGGTCCTAAAAATATCATCATCCCCTGAGACATTCTGGAACTTTTTTTTGGTCAAGACAGTTTAGTTCTACTTATTTCAATTCAACCAGGTTAAAGTCACAGCTTCCTCTTCAGATGTCTGGTGGAAAGCCTAAAACCAGTATATATTCCTTTCAGGAGAGAACAATGTCAGGTTTTCTTTAGATTTTTTTTTTTTTTAAGTTAATCATCTACAGACTTTTTCAAACAAATCCTGTTCTGTGAAGAGCAAAGGCTACTGGCTTTTGTCAAATGCTGTTTTTGCTGAAGACATTCAAGAACTGAGTCAGTGACAGGGGAATTCCAAAGCTTACACACTGGGAATGTCAAGCATTTTCTTGTGCTTCTCAGTGGTTTGTAACTGACATGTAATGAGTTCTTTCTTTGCTTTATGAAATACCTTTAGTAGGTAAGCGTAGTTAGACTGTCATTGCTGTGGTGGGTATTCTAATCCCATTTTTCAATACATCCTAACAAACCATAAACTGCCTGTACACTGTAAAGCCTATTTCTTTGTGGAGATTTAAACTGCAGACTTTTTTTGCCTCAAAGATGAAATAAATTTGATTTTCTCTTTGGAGTATTGCCAATGACTCCTATATGTTTTCCTAGCCATATTTACCTGGGAAAGTGTCAGCTAATTTGAATTCTCTGCTTACCATCACCACTGGTTTACCAGCATTAAAAACCTTGCCTTCAAAGCGCTCCTGTTCTCTTATGAGAACAAATGAGTGTCCTGTGGTGACAAAAGCTTCCGATATATTTAATTTTCTAGTCAGAATGAACTACGTTGCCCTAGTAGTTAGTAAGTAGTGAAACAGAAATTTCTCAGTATCTGTACAAGAACATCAGATATACCTGTGCATTTTCAAATGTCACTATTCTCTTTATCTCTCAGGAATAAATATTTAAAGAAAATGATCCTGGGATTAGATTCTCACAGCTGGAAGAAATTCACCATGGCCATAGAACCAAAGGCATAGAACCTCCTTCTTCCTTGATACTGCAACTTGTTTTCCATGCCCTATCTTTCAAAATAGAAGTGCTCTGTATTAAATATAAAAAAATAAAATTCAATTAAAATATGAAAAACTATGACTTAACTTTAATGATAAAGGGGTTCCTGTCTTCTGGGCAGTGATTCACATGGCAAGTCTCACCTAAGGAAATACTTCTGTTTTGATTGACTATGAAGAATTATGTTGACCTAGTAGACTCCTGTGAGCCCTGACAAACACCATGTCAAAATAATATCAAGATTAAAAAATTGGTAGCAAACATGAAACTAAAGGGATTATAAAATAGTTCACTGACTGTAGAAATAATAAATGAGAAGACTTGTTCTATAAAGCATTGTGGTAGGTTCCTGTGAAAAACTGTTCTTGGTCTATGACAACATTGTTGATGTATTCCAAGATAGAAAGAAACAGTGTAACTATTTGAAGGTTAAATGTAATAACTGTCAGCATTTGCAGTTTCTGAGAAATCTTGGTTACTTATCAAACTGGTATCTTTCTAACAATGTATAGGTTAATAGAGCAAGATGCAAGGTGATGCATTCAGAATTATGAGGATTATATTTTGGAAGCCAGTCCCCCCTAATGCGTTTAGTGTTCAACTTTAGACATCTAACAGGATGAAAATTAATGGTGTTGGATGAAGATTTTTTTAAAAATCATCGTTTTTTAAAACAAATCATTCCATAAGTGGCTGGCTGATGATTCAGAATCACCAGCCCTTGTTCTTGCCAGTGACTTCAACCTACTGGATGTCTGTGGGGAACAAAGCGGAGAGGAGTCAGTCTAGGAGGTTCCTGTAGTGTGTGTAAGATCACTTCCTGACACAGCTGGTAAAGGAGCTTACCAGGGGTGAGGCCCTGCTAGACCTGCAGTTTACAAGCAGAGAAGGGCTGGTGGGAGATGTGGTGGTTGGAGGCCGTCTGGGGTACAGTGACCACGAAATGAGAGTTTTCAATACTTTGTTAAGTGAGGAGGGGCATCAAAAGCACCTCTACCCTGGACTTCCAGAAGATGGACTTTGGCTTATTCAGGACACTGATTCAGAAAGATCCTTGGGAAGCAGCCCTTAAAAACAAAGGAGTCCAGGAAGGCTGGACATACTTTAAGAAAGAAATCTTGAAGGCACAGGAGCAGACTGTCCCTGTGTGCCTAAGATAAGCTGGCAGTGAAGAAGAGTGGTCTTACTGAGCAGGGAGCTTTTGCAAGAACTCAGGCTAAAAAAGAGGGTAAATCACCTTAGGAAAAGAGGCAGGCAACTCGGGAAGTGTTTAAGGATGTCATTAGGTCATGCAGAAAGAAAATTAGGGAGGCGTAAGCTCAGTTAGAACTTAACCTGGCCAATTCTGTAAAAGATAATAAAAGGTGGTTTTGTAAATACATTAATAGCAAAAGGAGGGCCAACGAAAACTTCTATTTTTTACTGGATAGGGGGGAATATAGTCATCCAAGACAAGCAAAAGGCTGATATATTTAACACCTTCTTTGCCTCAGTCTTCAACAGTAAGACAAGTTGTCCTTAGGACAACTGACCTCCTGAGCTGGTAGAGAGAGATGGGGAGCAGATTTTATCCCCTGTAATCCAGGAGGAAGCAGTTAGTGACCTGCTGAGACACTTAGATGCTCACAAGTCTATGGGACCGGATGGGATTTATCCAAGGATACTGAGGGGTACAGAAGAATTCACTAAGCTGCTCTCCATCACTTGTCATCAATTCTGGTTAAACAGGGAGCTCCCAGATGACTGGAGGCTGGCCAATGTGATGTGTATCCGCTAGAAGGGCTGGAAGGAAGATCTGGGAAACTACAGGCTTGCAGCCTGATCTAGGTGCCCAGCAAGGTTATGGAGCAGATCATCTTGAGTGCAATCACACAGCACCTACAGGAAAACCAAGGGATCAGACCCAGCTTTAGAAAAGGCAGATCCTACCTAACCAACCTGATCTTTTATGATCAGGGGACCTGCCTAGTGGATGAGGGGAAGGCTGTGGATGTAGTCTACCTGGACTTGAGCAAAGCCTTTGACACTGTTTCCCACAGCATTCTCTTGGAAAAGCTGGCAGCCCATGGCTTGGACAGGGGCACTCTGTGCTGGGTTAAGAACTGGTTGGAGGGCTGGACCCAGAGAGTGGTGGTGAACGGGGCTGATCCAGTTGGCAGCAGGTCACCAGTGGTGTCCCCCAAGGATGAGTGGTGGGCCAAGTCCTGTTTAACATCTTTATTGATGATCTGGATGAGGGGATTGAGTCCATCATTATCAAATTCATAGATGATACCAAGTTGGGTTGAGGTGTCAGTCTGCTGGAGGGTAAGAAGACACTGCAGAGGGACCTGGACAGGCTGGATTGATAGGCTAAGACCAGTGGTGTGAAGCTGAACACCACCAGGTGCTGGGTCCTACACTTTGGCCACAACAACCCCTGCAGCGCTACAGGCTGGGCACAGAGTGGCTGGAGAGCAGCCAGGCAGAAAGGGACCTGGGGGTGCTGATTGACAGGAAGCTGAACATGAGCCAGCAGTGTGCCCAGGTGGCCAAGAAGGCCAATGGCATCCTGGCCTGGATCAGGAACAGTGTGGCCAGCAAGAGCAGGGAAGTGATCCTTCCCTGTACTCAGCACTGGTGAGGCCACACCTGGAGTGCTGTGTCCAGTTCTGGGTCCCTCAGTTCAGGAAAGATATTGAGGTGCTGGAGCTGGTCCAGGGAAGGTCAGTGAAGCTAGTGAAGGATCTGCAGTGCATGTCCTATGAAGAGTGGCTGAGGGAGCTGGGATTGTTTATCCTGGAAAGGGGAGGCTTGGGGGAGACCTCATCACTCTCAACAACTACCTGAAAAGTAGGTTGTATCAAGATGGGGTCAGCTTCTTCTGCCAGACAACCAATGACGGACAAGAAGACAGAGTCTTAAGCTACACCAGGGGAGGTTAGGTTAGACATTAGGAAGAATTTCTTTGCGGAAAAGTTGATTAGATATTGGAATGGGCTGCCCAGGGAAGTGATGGTGTCACTGTCCCTGGAGGTGTTTAAGAAATGACTGGATGTGGCACTTGGTGCCATGGTCTGGTTAACATGGTGGTGTTGGGTCATAGGTTGGACTCAGTGATCTCAGAGGTCTTTGCCAATGTAATTGATTCTATGATTCTGTGAAGCTGTGATCCTTGGATCTGTAAAAAGATAGCACCAGGTGTATCTATGGCAATAATAGAATTGAGAAAATAACTGGGCTAGTCCTGAAGCTCTTGCATTGAAAAGAATGTTGAGTAGTAAAAGAAGTTCTGAAGTGAGAAAAGAGTAATTCGGTCCTGGCAATTTTTCCTTCTAATGTGAGATTAAAGAATCTTCATCCTTGGAGTTTAGCCGAGAAAGAGGTTATTGACATTGGATTGATAAAACAAATTGAAAAATCAAATGGGCCTCCTTTCAAGTAGGAAAAAATGTCAATATCAGATGGTTGGAAATTTATTCCAAGCAAATTTGAACCAGAATTAAAGCATGTGTTTTAGCACTAATTAATCAATGGAAAAAATCTAACTGATGAAGGTATGAATCATCATTGAGGATTTAAAATCACTAACCTTTTGTATTTAAAGCAGACACAGTTGTCTGAAAAGATAAGCAAGGACTGCTGTCTTGCCAGCTGCCAGATCAGCATTTGAAATTTCAGAATAATTTGTTACATGCTACTGATCTCCGTCCTTTAATGTAATTTTTTATTATAACACAAAAATGGTGGCTGCACAAGGGCATTTTTACTGGGGATTTAGGAAGGGAAATGGTTCATGAGTCATGCTGAAGCCAGATAAATTTTTCAGCTTTGCATGGTTTTACTTTGATGTTAGCTTGTTGACTTCTATGTTTTGCAAATAAATATCTGTGATGTTGAATGAAAAAACATCCTGGGTTTTTTTTTTTCTGGTTTTCAATAAATGATGCCTTGCCTTGATCTCTCAGAACAGTAACATTTGCTGCTTGAGGTGCTTGAAAATACTGTCAAGTCTTCTGGTTTGCTTAGGTGCTGCTTCATTTTCTTCCAGAGTCAGTACCTCTTCTGGAATAGCATGTTGTTACTATCCAAGTATTAATTGCTCTTTAGTGAAGGAGCAATCTAATCCATAGTGCTCTAGGGTACACAAGGAATGACCTTATAGCTTTGCTGAGCTGGTAAAAGTATAGAAAAGTTCCCCTGGCACTGTTTTTTTTTGTTGTTGGCTTTGTTTTTTAATGCCTGTGAAATCCAGTTCAGAAAATGAAGTGGGTAAACTGTTGCTGGCTGCATCCTCTTTATCACAGTTAAGTGATACTGAGGCATTGGTGCTATTTTTGTAAAGAGGCAGATGATTTTCATATACTGTTTTCTCATAACTAATTTTTATCTTTAAAACCATTTTCCCCCTCATAATCCAAAAAAACCTGAAACCAAACCAAACCAAAAAGCTAGTGGAATATTTCTGCTGATGCGTGGAGTCCTTTGTAGAGAAAGATGGATACTCCTAATGCCAGACAGTTCTTTTTCTTTTGCTTCTTTCCAGAGTATCATACTTGGGTATCTTGTTAACAGCAGATTTCAGCCTACTGAGAAGCAGGAGACTTAAGTGTTTATTATTCACAGATAAAATGAGGAAGTGAGAAATTCTTGGTGGGATAAACAGTGTTGATGGAACTGCTTTCATTACTAACAGTGGAAGATTAATCAGATATTCAGAGGCATCAGAGTCAAACCATGTACTAAGTCATTTTGGAAAATCCCACTCTGCATAGTTTACTTTGAAGATGGAGGAAGCCAGTGGCTCAGCAGAAGAAGGGATCAGGGATTTTGTATTCCTGTGTGCTCTACCTGTACACAGAATACATCATGTGTCTGCTACATCTATGCATACCTACCACCACCAAAGCTGCTTCATCTGAAACAGACTTTAGGATGTTACCTCGCCATCAAACAACCTGGGTTTATGAAGCTGAGTGCTGTGGGTAGATGTGTTACAAGGGGGAAGGAGCCCTATAGGTGTAACTGGGTGAAACCATGCCTCAGGTGGGATCCAAGGGAAGGGAAATACTGGAGGGGTGAGGCTGCATGTGGTGTGAGGGAATGTGGCTGCCTCCTGGCTGCCTGTTTCCTGGTGGCATTTCACTCTGTGACACAGAAGCAGCCTGTGGGAAGTGGCCACCCCTCTCCTGGACCTGGTCTGTAGCCATATTTTGACTCAGTGGGCACCCTAGTAATTTTTCTGTGGGCTTGTTCAAAGTTCACACCAATTGCAAACTATTGGATCTCCTTTTTTGCCCATGGCAGATTGAAATTACAGCTACCTTTTCCCTGCTGAAAGGCTACAAAACAATCACGGTTCTGGCAGTGTTGCTGTGTCAGGGTTTCCTCAGACTCTCTCACACATCTAAAGTTTTGGGCTTTCATTCTGACCACTGAAGGTGTTCCTTGCCTCTTGGGTTTCATTCCTCTTTTTCTTTCCAGGCAACTCTTTGCTTTTGCTTGTCAGCTACTATAAAATATTGACAAGCTAGAGAAGCTGGGTTTTGTGTGTGTTACTATACATCTGTGCAGAGACACAGAGTGGGGGCACAATATCAGAATTGCTATGGTTAACTATGGGTTCATTTTAATCCTTGAGGAAACTAAAGTGTGTAGGATTTCTGTTTTCATTATTGCATTCCCCAAAATCAGGTTTTGGATAAGCCTAGAAGCCTATCAGCTTGGCAGAGCTGAGCAACTCAGTAACACACACACCTGAGCTGTCTCAAACCCATAACTAGGTGTTATTCCTCTACTTCTGTGAGCTTCACATAAACTCAGTAGAACTACTCTGCATATTTGAATTTGGGGTCTTGGCCCAATGGAGAACTTACTGCCTCTGTATTGTAAGGCACAGCCAACATAAGCATTCTATACGGGATATTTTTCCCCTTTTAGGTTAGCCTGGTGGCCTAAATACAAATTGGAAATGCAACATCAGGTTACTCTTCTTCCTGAAAGCAGCCTGTGTGGAAGAGGATCCTAATTCCTTGCTGCTGCTCTGGTAGCAACTTCATGTGAAATAAGTGAATTTATTTTCATACCTAGGCTAGAGGCTGCTGCTCACTCAGATTTTTGAATATTCAGTGTGGAACAGAACAGCTTCAGCTGAGGAAAGAAGTGACCTTTCCAGCTCTAGATGGGCAAAGCAATGAGGAGGAAAGTGCAATGTTTTAGTCTCTTAGGTAAAAAAGAGTACTGAATCTTCTTAAGCAGATGCTCAAACACTTGATAGTTTGGTAAAAACAGGCTGGATGCAACCCTCGTCATTTTGGCTGCTTGTTAAGACAAGAATTATTCCTTGCTCGTGTCCATCAGAAACATACTTTTGGGAGAAGCTCCTAAGCTTCTAGTCCTAAGGCGGATTTGCCCCAACAGTGCCAACATAGGCACCAACAAATATGAATGTAAAACACATCTTTGCCATAAATGCCCAGCAAGTAGTGCTCAGAGAGTATTGCTGTCTGTGTGGGAGGAGAATGGAAGTAAAAAACCCCTGAGGGTATGATTCTGGATTCTGTAGAACTTGTCCATTTAACTCACCTTTTCCAGAACATCTGCTAAGTAGGTTCCTGAATGGGTTAGAACTTCAGGAAATGCAGACACTGCTCTTTGAATTATAACCATTTCTCCAAAAAGTGAAGGCATCACAATATTAGCTGTGTAGTATACAATATTTTCATGGAGGAGTAAACCATCTCACAGGAGGGTGAGGGGCCAAGCTAAAAATGAAGATCTACTTGGCAGCTTCCATGATAGAAACTTGTCAAGATCTTTATGCTTAGCAGGTTCTGATGTTGCTGTTTGCTGCTGTGCTGATGATCATGCTATTTCTAGGAGCTGCAGTTCTTCAGAAAAATTATCATTTTGCGAAGAATTTTGATGTTTCAGAATGAAGTTTTAATTAAAACCATAAAAAAATAGCATAAAATGAAAATGCAAACATTATCCACCTGACATGCTAAATTAAAAATATGGTTTTCCTGAAAAGTAGAGTTGCTTTCATCTGTCATTGACAAAGTGTCAAATAATTTTTTCCCAATATTGAGCAATATTTGCATTGAATCCATAATTATCACTTGAATATTCCTCATTAGTTATCTGAAATGTTTGCTGGGAATTGTCATGTTCCCATAGGGGGAAAAATCCAATAACAACTTCTGAGAGAATGATTACTTATGGAAAGTTTTTGATTGTCCCAGGTTTATGGGATATGTGAGAATAACCAAAGAAGTCCAGCAGAGAAAAATTTGCTGCTGGCAAGTTATGGGGCATGCTAGATTAATATATGAATTTCATCTTATCTTCAACAACAGATAAAAGATGTGGAAGAATGTTTTCTCAGTAGGCTTCTTGTTTCACATTTCATGAAGCAGAAAGTGAAAACTCTCATTGATTGTGCTCTGAAAAGTCCTTTCTGATAAGGAAGATCCTAGGGATTATGCTGGGTCTGTTGATCTTCAGGGTACTTTGTGTGTTCTTATGATGACTCCATCTTATGATGACTCCATTAGGGGAATGTTCCTGTAAAAACAAGCAACTTTACTTGTAGCTTTATTGGTGTAGTGGATGGTGATCATGGGAGAGATGCTCTGTATGCAGCTTCATACTTAAAGGACAGTCTAAATCAGACTCTGAAGAAAGAAGTTTCAAGACTCTATGCTTGCTTTACTCCACCTTGATAATTTTGACCTGGACTAAGATTGTGTGGTCAAGTAAAGAGAGAGTTAAAGTATGCTGGTAAAGAATGTGGTGAGCAGTAGGGAGGAACACCCACCTATTATGAACCCACAAATTCATTCAAGAATACCTTAGTTTTCAGAACAGCCTGGAACAGAAGCTTAAACAAGTATTAAGGCTAACTGCTAAAAAAAAAATAAAAAAAATTGGAAATTAAATATGAATAGTTATATGTGTTAAGTGGAGTTACTTGTAAGCAAAATTGTAGGCACAGTACATGATGAATGCTATGGTTAATATGAAAGAGTGTAATATGATTGATTGTAGAAATGTGTATTTGAGAAAGAGGCACGGACTTCAATCAATAAAAACAGGCACAAGTGATATCATAAGAATGTACTGTTTATTGTAGTAGTTTACCAAGTCTACTATAAATTTTATATACTTCGTTAATCCAAAAGCTTTTGTAAAACCGGATCTCAGTAGTGACCTTAGAAAATAAATGTAGTTCCTTTGGTTCAGGAGAAGTGTGGTTTGCAAAACTGGTCTATTTGCATCGTTAAAACAAACAGTGACTCCCAGGGAAAAGATCCTGATTTGCAGTGCATTTATCTAATCACACACTGTGGTGTGATAAAATATATTATCTTTCTAATGTTTACTGTAAATACCTTGGGAGAGTTGTGTTGTATTTGCATATATTACTATTTTATCTCCTTGACATTTGATAAATAATAACAATCTCATGATCTTCAGAGTCAGCAAACAGTTTCAGCCTGGGAGCAGCTTAGTATCGGGTGCAATTACTGGCTAACTCTTAAGCCAACAGTACTGGAGAAAGTGCTACTTCCAGTGGATTATTTCAAAATTTAGTATGCAGTGCTGTCAACAGACTTACACTGTTGTAAAATAAGGCTGTTATTTCTTGGGGAAAATATCTATTGATTGGCTTTCTCTTAGCAAGAGCTTGGAAGGCTGTGTTGTCTGATGCATAATTAACATCTGAAAGCAAACTTAGTTTAAAAGCTTTAGCATTAAACAGATAATGCTGGCATGCATTTGAATAATTTTTTATTTCTTGTCTTAATAAAAATATTTTTAAAATCTAAACTATGGCTTTCACGTACATAATGTAGCTGGCAGCTATTCAGCCTATTCTTATACAACTTTTCATAAATATTCCCTTGACAGCTGAACATTTCTACCTCAAGCGTACATTTTTTCATAGAAAATATGACACTGCTGCCAGTTTCATTCTGAAGTCTGCCAAAGAAAGGGTACTTAGATATTGAAGTTTCCATTGGATTTTTAAGTGTTTTTGTAACATTTTGCTGCTCTGTTTTATATCGTCTGTCTTGTCTTTGGCCAAAGGAAAGGAAGAGCTACAAAGGAGAGCAGGCACTCAAACTACTTGGTAGGCATTTTTGAAGTGGTATAGGAAAGTGTACTACCTGGTTACCTTCGGAAAGCTTAGCTACATCCCGAGGAAGACAAGTGAGGAATCCATAGGCTATAGATGAGTCAGAGCGTGGTTGTACATGTCCAAATGTGATTTCGCTGGATCTATAAAATGAAAATTCAAAAGACAACATTGACTGCATGTTTATTTGTATCCTTGAAGAAAGACCCACTTGAGACAACAGTAGTCTTCAACCACTGTGTTTCCTAACCCTGAGCAGAGCTCTGGCCTATGCTTGAGCCTAGCAGTAGCGGAGAAATTCTTGTGCACTGGGTAGTTCAGCTCCTTGCTTTAGTTATAGGCTACAGATTTCTACTTTTGTCTCTAACAATTTAAGCAGCAGAGAAATGCTGTAGCTGCAGATGTTTGATGGCAGGGTTTTAGGTGGAGGGTGCAGGGACAGAGACATTTGCCTTTTTCCTCAGTCTCTCACTCCAGTTAACATGGAGCTGTCTGATAGTCACACTGTCAAGGCCGAGTATTCAGGCTTGAGACTGAGTTACAACAGTTCTACCTGCCTCCGTGTGTGCTCTTAGCCCAGGGAAAATGCAAGGGAAGTTGATTTAATAAAGTGTGTCTCAGGAGAATTGCCTTACCTCGCCTTTTCCCTGCTACAAGAACATGCCCATCAGCTATTTTTAGTGCTTATAGGACCCCATGGTAACTTGGTTGCATGTTCAAGTGTCACCTCTGGAAAAAATAGGGGAAAAAATAAATTCTTACATGTGTAGCAAAGCACAGAAATATAAATACATTATGCTAAAACTTGACATTTTAATTTCTATTTTAACAGTAATAATGGTGAAAAGTTAAGAAACGACTGGATTTACTTTGTAATAGTTAGATTTTAAAAGCGTAGAAGTTTCAAATGTCTGATTTGACTAAATACTGTTTGCAATGTACCCCATGAAGGCTAAATGATGTTATTTTGAAACTGTATGGTATACCCTGTGAGAGATGATTTGGAGCTGCTAACATATATTCTTTGTGTAGGATAGTCTTGAGGTCTCAGTAATGCCTTCAGAAAAGATGAAATACTGCCTGTACTTCAGCAAAGAGATGTTCTGAGGTTCAGGAGAAAGGGAAGCCCAACTGAATTGCATGTTAATTTGTCTAGGTTTCCCCTTGCCTATCCTACTGCAAGAGATCTAAGGACAACAGTGATGAGATGGGGTTTTTTTGCATTCTTAGCAGTGAAATAAATATGAAAATATTTTATAAATATCACATATGTTTATCCAAAATAATAGTTAAAGCAATTTTCTGTATTGGATGCGCAAGCAGCTGGAGGGCAGTGTCCAAGGAATATCATAGCTGTTGTGTATTTGTGCCTGCTTTGCAGAAAGAATTTATTCAACTTTAGCTGAAAAATCTGAAGTGAAAATTACATCTGTGTGTTTATCAAACATCTGCAAGTTTTTACGTTTCAGTTGAACACAGCCAGTACCTCCCACTGGTTATTTGTAATCATCCCTCTGAGTCAGTGTCATGAAGAGCTGAGATTTTTAGAGCATAAGAATGCAGTTTGCTATTGTGGAACTAACTGAGTCACGTGCTGCCTGATGAAATGTCAACCAGAAGGTACTTCAGGCTGAAAAACTATGCAAAAGAGCAGTACTACAGTAAAAAATAACCAAAACAAAACCAAAAACAAACCAAGCAAACAAAGAAAAAAAGCATCCTCAAAACATTTCGTGCCACACTTTTGTGAACAGATTGAATGGATTTTCTATAAGCTGGTGTGGAAGAGAACTGAAATACGTCTTTCATGAAGACTTAAACTTTATTTAGAAATTGCTTTTTTTACAAATGCAAAGTGTAGTTAAGGCTAAGTAAATATATTAGATTTTTTTATTTAAAGACATTTTTTCTCTTAGTGTAAAAGATTTTGGTGCATTTTCCCTAATTAAATACAATGCCATTACTATGTCATATTTGATTTTAAAATATTCAGTAAAATTTAAATAGGGAAAAATTCAATAAGAATTTGAGAGATTCAAGTGATGTAAGTAACAACGAAAAAAAATAAAATTAAAACCTCCAAAGAAATAAAAAGCTACCAACCCCCCCACCATAAAACATAAGGGTGTGAAATTCTACAAAATTTAACCAAGTTAGAAACTCTGTTGTGGCCACATCTGTGATACATGGTGAATACATTCCGCAACTGGAATATTTCATATGAGATGGATTATCAGATTCCTTAACTTTAAAATTTCAGTTTCTTCTCTATATCTACTTGTCAGACAGGGATTTGTATAAAGATCTAAGTAAATGATTCATCTACCATTTAAGAGCAACTTAGCAAGTTTTATAAGATTAAACCCAGGGAGGAGTCCATCAATTTAAGCGTGTTCAGCTCAACAGACCACTTCAATTTCCCAGAATAAATAGGTGAAGTGAGGTTAATTGCATTTATACTGTCTTACTGCCTTGATTTCCTACACATTCTGAAGGAGGAAGTATATATGAGGGTGGATATAAGATTCAATTTTAATAATATTTTCCTTGGAATCAATCCAAGCTAATAGATTTAGGATCTTAGTTCTGGGAAATGTTGAGCACCTGAAGCTCTGAGCAATCCATAGCAGCCAGGAGTGTTTTCCTCCTTTCAGGAGGTCAAGCCCTCTGTGACTGAGTCTTCTCACCGATGAAGGAAGATGCATGAATGGGTCAAAACAGTATGCATATAGTGCAAAGCTATTTAAAGGTTAGGTATGTGTCATATTGGGCATTATTAACATAAGTGTGCTTAGTTAACAGACATTCTGATTTCAGGAGCTGAGGCACTATAACTTCACATGAAACTCTGTTTAATCTTTGAGAAAATGGAGGCACAAATCCAGTTTGCTAGGTGAACAAAAGCTTACAAAGAAAACAACTGTACAATTTCATAAAACTATGAGGTATTTCTTCATTTGAAATGTGAAAATATGTGATATTTATCTTATGTAAAGCATTTGTGACTTTCTTCTCTATTGTGGAAGCTTCATGATGACCCAATAAGCACTGCAGATGATTTGCTCTTGGCAACATCTCAAAAGTAGATAGGGGTCTCAGGAAGATGGTACGGGATAGGTGGAAGAAGCCTAATGTTTTCAGGTAAATACTTTAGTTTCTAATGAAACAATCTCTGCCAGAAGCAGTGACAATCCAGTGATGCCTTCTAGAAGCTGGTACAGAATATTTTGACAAAAAATAAACTCACATCCCATGGCACACAGCCCCTTGCAAATGAATCGCCACTGAAAGCATATGTTTAACAGAGTAGCTATCCAAGTTGATGTTAATAGAAAGCATCAAGGCCTTTAAAGTTCTTAAATCCACTTCAGTGGATATTGATTTGGATAATAAGAAATATTTCCTTAGGGAAATACTTGATAAAAGAGCTTAAGGCAAGGGGAAGTGATTTTTCACTGCAGTGAATGAAGAGAAAGAGAATATTTAACCAAACAACAATCTCTGTTCTCAGTTGTGTTTCTAATATTTTGTGCTGCAGTATCTGAAGTGTTTGAGTTCCTCCCCTGGAGTCTGCAAGCACTGCTGCTCTCAGGGTGATTCTGCCCTTGTCAGGAGAAAGGCTGCTGCTGTTCACGTGTGAGTACAAGTTCAGCTTTGTGAACTCATCTGAGAGAGCAAGCAGAGCATGTTAGTCTGTGTATAAACTCAGGTCTATAATGACTGTTCCTCAGAAGAGTTCTGCCTCTGTGCATGGAGGTTATGAGGGCATGGAGTCAGAGAACAGCTCTGCAAGAGAGTAACATGCCCAATGGCAGGAACTCTGTGTCAAGTCTGAAGGTCCAGTCTGCCTCTACTCTGAAGATGTGTGGCAAAAATTAGGAATCTTGATGGACAGAGCTTGTCTCAGGCTGCCTTATTCAGCAGCCCAGCTTCTGGCACATCAGCCATCAGGATCAGGTTCTTTGCATGCTGCATTTATGCTTGTGTGCTGCAGTAACACACATGTTTCAAATGTGTGCTGAGGAGAGGTATTAGCAAGTGAAGGGGAAGACAGGTGATCAGTGACAGGCTTTCTTATGAAGAAGAGTGACTTCTCAGGTTATCATGCATGTTTATTTGGACTTGTGTGCTAGTTTGGTCTTAAGGTGCTTGATTTAGAGCTAAATAAAAGAACATATTTTTTTTCTGTACCCTCTGATGTTTTATTGCAGTCGAGATCTGCTTGGCATTTTTCAGATGCAAGATGATCACTGCCCCTGAGGCCTCTACAGTCTGCTTTGTGCAGCTGCAACAAGGAGATGATGTATCTGAGAAGGGTAAGGGCAGTGTCACTGAGAGCAGAGATAGAGCTAAACTTGGTTATTACTCAGCCACCTGAACATGGTCTCTTTTTTTTAATTCCACACCTCTCCCTTTTGCTTTGCATTCCAAACCTATTGATGGGCAGGTGTTGTGATGGTCCCTATTCAGATCAAGGTGACTTAAAAGAGTCTGAGTATATAAGGTGTGAGGAAATGGGAGCTTGGTGGGAGTATTACCCAAGGGCTCAGCTGGGAAGACCCCATGGAATTGTGACTGAAAGGGGTAAGAAAAATGTGAATGCAGTGGAGTGTAGGAAGAATTCTGAAAGATGAGTTTTGGTACATTCCTGGTGTAACAGGAGAGCCTCGAATGAGTAGTTAAGGCCTGGCATACTGCAAAAGTACTTTGATAATGGAGTTAAGGGATAAAGTGATGTGGCAGCAGTGGCAGGGGACAATATGTGATTATTTTCAGCATGTCAGTCAGATGAGAGAGAAATGGAACAGGTGTGGAGACTGGAAAACAGGAAGTAGATACAGAGTAAGAGACAAATACAGAATTTAGGGGTGGAAAAATGGAAAATGGGTGGATTTTGTAATTCCAGACCATTTCTGAGTTACCCTTAGAACTGAAGAACAGAGGCAAAGTTTGTGGGATATTTTATATCCTTCAGAATAGAATACTTCATTTTTTAAAGATATATGTTTAATGAATGTCTCAGCTTCCAGGTTCCTGAATTTTTTAGGAGGACTGTGAGGAAAAGCGGAAGATTGACCATATGTTTCAAATCACTTAACACTGATATATTTTGAAGAGGGAGAGAAAGAAGAAATGTCAACCTTCAAATAGGAGTTAATTGTGAATAGTTTACAGGCTGCATCTAGGGTAGAGGTATGTGCCAATCTTGTTAGGGAAGCAACTGTCTCATATCTTTGTCAACAGCATAACCTGACCATTATAGAAAGCACTTTGCTAAGAAGAACCGGCCTTTTGCAATTCCCTATGACAAAACTTCTCATCAGTTGTGGTACCTTTTCCTCTTTTAGTACCAAGTAAAATATTTGAGTGCATTCCAGTAAGCATAGAGGACTGGAGAAAAAAAAAAGGGGAGAGAAGGTACTGTAGATCCATTAGCAGCTACTCTATCCAACTTGGAATATACAAAAGATGCTAGTGGGAGAGGGAGAAAGAGAGGTGGTGTGAGTTTGGGTTAGTCTTTGCCTCCAGGATTCTATCTGCAATAGAGAGTGATCAGTGCCTCAGTCTTCCATTTTTGCACAGGACTTGGATGCCTTGAGGAATGCTATGAGATACCATTTTATACACCTGTTCAAAGGTGGCAGCACTAGCTTGGGATGGGTGAGACCTGTGAGCATTTGTGACACCGTTCTTTGATATCACATAAACAGATCTATTTTGGGACCTTATAATTAAAAAAAATCTGGTATGTACAAAAGCTCTGTAACAGAGCTTGTAATAGAGAATTGACAGAAATAGAGATCGCCATGGAAGTAGAATGTAACAGACAGGAGGTAAAAAAAAGTCAGTTAAGAAAGATGCAAAACAAACAATTGCACTTCTTCCGTTCCTGAGGCTGGCATTCATTACCCATTCTTGTGATTACTATGTTACAGTGTTCGGGTTTTTTATCATCTGAAAACAAACAAACAAAAAATTTTGAAAGTATGTTTGAAAGTGATAATAATGAGAATTTACAAACAACACTGAAATTAATAAAATCAGGTATTACATTAAGCAGTCCTAAAATTAATCTTCATTTTGCAGTCTGTACACAGCTCATGTGCTTTTCCATGGGTCCATTGGGCTTTCCTTGCTTCTCTTTGATTACAAGCTCACAAGATCAGGCTGTTACTTGTTTGAGACCTTTTAGAGTCTAGCTTTCTTCTTGTAATGTCACCTGATTCTCCAGACATGCCCTTTTTGACGACAACTTCACAAGGTACTCTAGTTGTCTGTATTGCTTACCTGACTTGGTGGCAGCTCTTGGGACTCCAAATTATAGTGGCTTGCTTTTCTCTTGCCTGTTTCTTTTGTCTTGAATGTTTGTAGGACACTAATGTGTTTCTCACAGCACATTCTTGTTTCCTGTTGAACAAAATGCTAGAAGCTCCAATTCCTGCTGTTCAGAACTTACGGTGCTCAGAGGTTTTCCTTTCTCCTGACAGACTTCCTCAGGCTATTCTTTGCCCTTCCACTATGTGTACCATCTAGGTATGAACCTGTTCTAATTCACTAAGTCTATAAATGTTAAAAACAGTACTTGTTCACCTTTGCAATTTATTCATGTTTTATCTCACTCTTCTAGTGAGAGTTAGCTCACTGCGGCAAACCCTCTGAAACACATTTTGTGACAACCCTTTCATTGCTCTGCTCACTGCTTCTGATTCTGCATTGACTGTGCACTTATCCAACCTAAACATCCCAGTTGCTTTCAGGCTAAAGTTGTGTTCATCTGCTGCTGAAAAGCTGTCCATGGTTATCACAGAAACATTCTTCTTGACCTAACTCTGCTATCACAGCCCTGTTTTGAAGGTTACCAGAGGATTCCAAGCATGTCAACACGTGTGAGAAGAATACCTATTTTTTGTTAGCACTCTATTTATTATAAATGTATAAAAAATCAATTTTTCTGCCCCTTTGCTGCTCACTTAAATATAATGTGGGGGTTTTTTTCCAAAATTTCTGTATAACAACTAGAAAACATTGATGTCATCCAAAAATTTATTTAGGTGTTCTTTGTGAGTCACCAATAAGTCTATGAACTATCTCTTGTCTCTGCCACCATCCTGGTGTGCCTTGCTACGACTTTGCTCAGGTTCAATTTTGCTTGTTTGATTTCTGTTAGTCTCCTGCCTTTTTCCCCATACTGTGAGCTAATGAAAAGAGATTTGACTGGCTGACTCTTCCAAATAAAGCTTCTGTGAGGATCATTGTCAAAAGTTTTTGGAAACTCCAAATAAATTCATCTCAGATTCACCTTCAGAAACATCACTCTTTGTATTTCGTTACATGGTGGATAACTCAGAAGATGGTTATTCATTTCCTCACACTTGATTTGGATTTAGGTGGTATTTTATTTAGACAAAAATTTTGGCATGATCAGGGAAGATTTTGTTTTGACTTTCTCTGACAAGTTTGACTTAAATACTCTGGTTTCCTTCCTTTAAAAAAAATAAAGAAGAAAAAACTTGCTTCACAAGAAAGTTGTTTGTACTTACATTTATGTAAGGCTTAATTGCCATGAAAATAATGCTCCGTGACCCTATTGTCTTCCTCCCAAGGTCAGAATGAGGGACACAGATTATTGTCTTATTATACACATTTAAAGAGCTGTGAAAAAGTATCTGTTTCTGAGGCTTGGCAAATTTGACAGGTGAGCCATCAACTTTCAGAAATGCTTCCTGTGGATACGCTTTTACTATTTTTAAAGTTATTTGTGACGCACTTCTGGGGAGGATTGAGGACTTGATGAGATAACAATGTGGTTGTTAAAAAGTACATGTATAAGTGTTGTAACTAGTTGTGATGATGATCTGTATTGCATGATAAACTTTTTCTATAATATACCTTGGGTTGACAGTCTTATTTTACCACTATCATGACACAGTCATGATGGCGAAGTCATGTTTCAAGGGTAATTGCATTACATTGATTTGGTCAGAACATTTCAAGTCTTGCTTCTCTCTGGCCTTTGATGGAAAGAAGATACTTGAGCTAAAATCAATATTGTTTACTTTCTCAATTATCGGGTGTAGATTTAAGTCTAAGCTTTTGCAATTCAACTACAATGATCCTTACTGAACCACTGGCCAATCATCCATTGAGAGACATTAATTTTTCCCACATATTTACTTTTTGTTGAAGAGAAAGGAGGGAACAAAATTCATCTCTAAATGACACCTGTCTGAGAGCAGTTATGAATGTACTGGAAGTGTTGTGACATATTTAAGCAATTTTATTTAGGCTGAATAAAGATCAGTGGTGGGATGGCCAATAGCCATTTTTATGGTTAGGGTCCATAAAAATAAATTAGGTTAAAATGTGGCAGTTCTTAGAAATTTTCTTTACAGTATACAAGTTTTCATGCTTTGTTTTTGTTTGTGTTTTGGTGGGTTTTTGGTGTGTTTTTTTTTTAATTGGTTTCTTTGTTTGTTTGTTTGTTTCTGGGTTCTTTTCCTATTACATCTAACTTTCTGGAAAGAAAGATGAATACGTATGCAATGCTGTGACTTGTATTTTGTTGATCTTATGGAAGAAAGAGTACTTGATGTGGAGCAGGTGGTTTTCTGTTTGTTTGTTTGTTTGTTTTAAACAGTAATTTTACAGATAAGGTGAATCTGCAACACCAGCATGTATATTTACTAGGTGACGTATTTTCTGACTGTTGTATCGTCTTATGGCCTCTCTTTTCTGGTTCTAGCTGATCAGATCTCATCAAAACTTCTCTGAAGATGCTTGGGGAGACTTCTAGAACTCTTGGGAACTTCTTTATTTAACTGAAAACCCCAAAATAATACTCCTGGAGTAATTTGGCTACCAGCTAATGTGCAACTCTGTGTGTGAAAAAGCATAAAAATCAGATTATACCCTTCTTGCACTAATGATAATTCTCTCACGCACTCCTTGTCCCTTTTTATTTAACAGTGTGGATGTAGTGCTGGTAAGAGATGTCCTCTTGATAGTACAGTGGAAGAAGATTAAGTAGAAAAGATGACTGTCATACATAAATTTTGGAAGGGGGAAGTTGAAGGAATTTTCTTAGGAACAGTAATTAGTTTAATCTCCACGGTCCATGTAGGTCTGGTCCCTTCTGCTCAGTGTGCTAATTACTGCAAAGTGCAAAGATGAACTAGTTTTGAGACACAGAAAACATATTGTATCCACATGCTACTAGCTGGCCTAAATGGAAATAGAATTTAATCCTGACCAGCAGGCAAAGCACACACAGTTGGCTCTGAGGTGATTAGCTGTGCACTTGGGACAATGCCAGCAACTTTTCAAAGAATGCTGAAATTGTAGAGTTGAACATAGAACGCAAGAGGAAAGGTTACTTGTGTAATCCTTTTACAAACATGGATCAAGTTGCATAGTCACAGCCTTTAGTTTTAGGAGAACATACCATGTTTTCCACAGTCTACCTGTTCTAGGCTTCTATCACATGAACTAACATAACTATGGTAATAGATCAGGGTTTCTCTCTCACGTGTGGGGTGCCTGCAAAGGATGTATTGCTAAACTTTGGCTCTAAGGTCAGGGATTCTGGTAGCCAGAGTATTTTTCAACACTCTGATAAACAGTAGTTTCACTCTCTGCTGAGGTGTAGTGCGGTGGCTGGAGCAGTGCTTACACAGGGACCTGCAGCATATGCACGTCTGTAGGCTTGGTCTGTTTGTTCTGAAAGCAATATGGTAAAAGTAATTAGATTAGAGTCTCATTGCAGTCTCCAGTATGGTTGGAGTGCCTTTGGGCAACATGTCACTTATCTGAGTGGGAAAATCAGTGAGAAACCACTGCAGAGGGAGATACAAGCCTTCATTTGTGTAGGTGCCATGAGCTGTGCAGAGGTCTTTATACAGGTGTGTAGCCTATACTGGGCAACAATACTTGGCTTCCTCCCCAGGCTGGAGGCAGTTATTTTAGGAAATAATTTAAAATATTTCTGAAAAATGTTGTTTTCTTCCATTAAGTATTATGACTACTGAATCCTGTAAACAAATACCAATGAGGGCAGAACATCCAGGGTGAGCACTTAAATGGATGTCTTTCAACTGAAAGTGGGGAACTCCAGCAGGTCATTATTGTAACAACATTATCTTTTTAACTGATTATCTTTTGCTTCCCAGAGGCTGAACAGCGTGTTGCATCGACATATTCTTCTTTATGCTTTATTTTTTTCTCTGAAACCTCTAAAAATATATTTCTCATATATCCTTCAGCAGAAAGTTGATTTTCTGTGACTTGTCCTGCCTTACAAATATGTGTCTTGTCGTCCTGGGGCATGGTCCCATCACTGGGTTGTGAGTAGCAAGCTTTCAAGATTGTTATGACCCTGCGATTTCTTTAAAAGGGAGAGGAAGCTAGTGATTTTCTAAATGCCTTTTTCTCTACCCCTTAGATCCCCTTCCACAAAACAAACCCTACAGCCTATTTGATAAACTTTTCTGAACTGCAGAGTTCAACCAGGTTCTCTGTGTGCCAGAGGGATGTGGTGGATTGGGGAGAAAAGGGTAGAATAGACAACTAGGGAAGACAAGATTCATTCTAGGTTTTGAACAGAAATTACCCTAGCTATGAGTAAATCATTGAACAAGGCGGACTAAACCAAACTTGAGTACCAGTTTTCCTTGGAGCTGGATGGTTGTTAAACTGTAGGAGCAATTTCTGGGCTACAATCACAACTACCAATGCAGGCTGTGAGTGCCTGTAGCAAAAAGGTAGTGACAATATTATGTACATTTTTTATTCTGTTGGTTATGGAATGAAAACTTTGCAAAGTGTTGGTTTTCTTTTAAAATAAATCAAACACACTCCTGGTATTAGAACTATTCATCTTGAGGAATTAATAGACTATAACTGCTATGCATATACTTGGCTGTCAACTAATTTTTATTAGTTCATATGAACATTTCTTTTAGATAACTGGAGAGCAACAGTGCTGTGTGTGGATGTACTGGCTATTCCTGCCCTAGGTCACTGTTAACTGGTAATATCACTTTATGCTGAAGGAAAGACTTGAAAAATCCAGAGTGATTGCCCCTGGAGTCTGAAGCGCTGCACTTGTGACCCTCTATAACTCTGTGCAGGTGCTGTCCCTCAGCTGTGAGAACTTGCTCTACCAGCTCCTGTAGAAAACATCTGATCTGAATGCAAACAGAATGTGCATGTGACTGGGCCTCAGATGGTCACGCTTGGGCATTAAACAGGTTACATGCAACTGTGTGCAGTTTCCTTGTAACCTTAACCTTAATTAGACACAACCAAGACACAACCAATTTGAGTATAATGGCAGTGTGTGAGGTGTTTTATGACTACTTCGCTTTTATCTATAATGGATAATTAGTTAGGCTGGAGTTTTCCCATCCACAATTTCATCCTTCTACTTGGTATTTTTCTCATATTTGAATTTTAAGGAGTTCAAATTTTTTTTTTTTTAAATTAGGAAAACTTCCTCTGTACGGTGTGTGAATCTAGACAAGACTGAAATTTGAATGACTGCCATTTAAAACTCCTCGAAAGTGTCCTGTTCTTGCATTTTGAAGTTGCACTTGATTAGATATAGATAACTGAATCTGGTGGGGTGTAGGCATGAAGATGAGACAGGCTGGTGTGTCTCGTGCTGCTTTGTGATGCCTGAAGGTGAAGGTGCTGAGGATCTCCTCAGAAGTGTGCAAGAGGTGGAAGGCTAGGGGCTGGCACCTACTGGAGGTTGGAATGAGCTGCTATTATCAACCACCTGTCTTAACTGCTCCTGAACTCCGGCCCAGTGTACCTAATCTCCCACTTTTTAGGCAGTGTAGCAAGGAGGAGAGAAAGTCCTTCACTCTCGTTCTGTAATGTAGTTCTATTACTGTCTATAATACAGCTCATATAATACCCTGAGATGGAAGGGACACATCAGGATCATCACGCCCAACTCCTGGCCCTGCACAGGACATCCCCAAGAGTCACACCATGTGACTGAGAGCATTGTCCAAACACTTCTTGAACTCAGGCAGGCTTGGTGCTGTGACCACTTCCCTGGGGAGCCTCTTCCAGTGCCCAACCACCCTCTGAGTGAAAATGCAACCCAAACTTCCCCTGACTCAATGTAATTTTATTTCCTCAGGTCCTGTCAGTGGTCATGAGAGTGAAGAGATTGGTACTTGCCCCTCTGCTTCCCCTCATGAGGAAGTTGCAGACCACAACAAAGTCTCTCCTCAGTCTTCAGGCTGAACAAACCAAGTGACCTCAGCCACTCCTCATATGGCTTCCCCTCCAGACCCTTCACAATCCTTATGGCCCTCCCTTGGGCGCCCTCTAATAGTTTATTGCCTTTTTCATCCTGTGGTGCCCAAAACTCCACAGAATATTCAAGGTGAGGTCAAGACAGTGCAGAGCAGAGCAGGACAATACCCTCCCTTGGTCAGCTGGTGATGCTTTGCCTGATGCTCCCCAGGACACATTTGGCCCTCCTGGCTGCCAGGGCACTGCTGACTCATATTCAACTTGCCACCAATCAGGACCCCCAGGTCCCTTTGTGCTGCCCTGCTCTCCAACCTCTCACTCCCCAGTCTATACACACATCCAGGGTCCTCCCATCCCATGTGCAGAATCCAGCATTTACCCTTGTCAAACTTCATATGGGAAAGAAAAATTGTACCAGATTACTTAGAGGTTTCTGTAGTAGAGGCATCTATAAGGCATGAAAATGAGGTCTGTGAGTAGACTATTCTTGTACTTCTATCTTGTTTCTAATACTTGCTCTTCAAACAGTTGAACCAATTCTTTTCACTGTCTCAGTTTTGGAATTTTAAAATAGGTGGGAGTTTTATTGACATATCGAGGATTATAATGGCTTTATACTCAGGTAATTGTTAGAGCATGCTTGGCTTTCCTGCATACACTCCGAGAATGACATTGAAAAAGTGGAGATAGGGTTGTAAAGCATGACTGGAACACTGGTAAGATACATCTTCCAGTGAAGGATTTACAGAACTCCATTTGTTTAGTTTATTGCACAGAGAGGTGATTAGGTGAGTGAATTTCACAAGTACTTTTATAAGAAAATGCTGAGTTCTTAAAAATCACTTTTATCTTCTAGAGAGAAACATTACAAGAAGCAAGGGCTGGAAGTTAAAGCCAGACAAACTCTGCTTTAAAGAGAAACAGGTGATTTTGGGGAACAGTGCATTTATTTTTAACAGGGACAATGGTTAACTGCTGGGATAAACTGACAAACTCTTGAAGTTCTCAAAAATGAATGTGATGCCTTGTTGCAAGATGTACCGTAACAAAATATAAATTGTCACATTGAAGCAGGATTGACAGGTTTTTATTGTATAGGAGATTGAAGTAAATGGTCTAGTAGTCACCTCTGATTTTAAAACACAGCGTTCTGTGCACATAACAGGTCCCTTCATCCATATGTATGCATGCAGTCATTTTAAAATAGTAAATACTGAGCTATGTGAGTGGAATATACTTCTACAATATTTAACATTTTTTCCAAAATACACGGCACAGAGCAGACATGCATTTTTTATTGATTTAATTTACATATATAGTAAAAAGAATTCACTTTTGGGTATAAAGGTAGTTGTCAAAATCTAAATGTGATATTACTCAAAAAAACCCTGGATTTCCAATGTCTCTGGTTGCTTTCATTGGCATTTTTGCTGTGATTTTTCTTTCTTGCAAATTAGATTTCTCATGATAAAGTAAAAAAATAAAAAGCAAGCAAAAAAATAATGGCAGATCAAAACATGGATTTGAATTTGAAGAAGGGGCATCCTTCCAGCATTTCAAGACTGGGACTCTGAAGGGCAAACAGTGTATTCATTTTAGATTATGGGTGCTTTCTTTCTTTCAACATCAAAACATGATCTGAGAGTGTAATAAACAAAAAAATTAGTCACATGAGCCCTGTAGTTTTATGATTTTGAGGATAATCTCCCCCTGGTTCACTTGTGCTTTTAATAATGTGTCAGTGACTTTATTGGGCTGTCTTTAAAAAAATGTAATTGCTCAAGAAGGGGCACCCAGAGTTCATTTGCAGATTTTTGGTTTAAGCTAAGAAACTGCAAATATTAGAACTGCAACAACCTTGGTTCTACTTTTGTTGTTAATAATACAAACTGATGGGACTGCTTTTACCAGTGGCCTGAAGGTTTCTTCATCACATCTGTTCTGCAGACATTCACCACCTTCCCAACAACAGCTGGTTAACCCACCAGTGTCATGAACACAGTGTAACTACCCTGACTACTGGAAATGCACTCTCCAGAACTGCTCTGTTCTTCATCCTGTCAGTATTTTAGGATATATCCTGAGCACTGATGTTTTTGGAGGTCCTGAATGATGCAGACTGCATGTATGCAGCAGGCTTTTTCAGTCTTCTTTACAAATGCAGACAAGGTGCTTTTGTGGAGTTTGCTTTGGATGTTTAGAATTTGGGAGAATTATATTCTAGAATATATTTAGAATTATATTTTTCAATGTAATCCAAAATGTGCTAGGTTGTGTGCATGATGATGAAAACTTTGGGAGGAACCTGGTACTTTCCATGTTGGCTTTGCTGCCTTCTTTATAATAGAAAAATAGTGAAGAGGTCTCTCCATTAACAGCAGCTGAAAGGGCCTTTGGAAACGAAAACATAAGTAAATGGAGGAGAGGGAGGAAGAATTGGCTGTGAATAAATAAAAGTGAAAGAACTGATGGTTGTAGGTGCATGTGTGTATACACGTACGTGTGCATGCACAAGCACAGAGGTCACTACAGTTGATGGCTCCTGCAAAATAAATTTTTTTGCAATTGAAAAGGCAAAGAATGCTGGCACATGGAACAAAGCCAGAGGTGAAAACAAAACATATTTTTCATTGTTAATGCAGAGCATTTTGAAGAAGAATGAGCAGCAGGGAAGGTTTTGGTTTTGCAAGCAGACATAGAAATATCTGTCAGCTCATAATGAACCTGCTTTTGCCTTGCTTTCCGCCTGAGTTGTCAGTACTTGTATTTCCCTTTTTCTTTCCAAACTTAACTTCTTTCTTGATCAAAGCTCCTATTTTATTTTTAAACTCTTCATTCCTGTAAATGGCTGGAAGCTCTCCAGCAGAGCTTGGTTAAAGCCAGAGGGGACTGGAAGCAAAGAGCAAGGACAGACACAAGGACAAATTACGGACACTCAGGGAGCACTCCTTTAAAGCAGCAAGAAGAAATTCTCCTTCCTCTCTTTGCATTTTAGCTCTTTCCAGTTCTTTCCAAGGAGCAGAAAATTCCATTTTACATCCCAATGCAGGAAGAGATGTCAAGGAGATAGGGAAAGACCTTGGCAGTGCAAATAGCTTATAGATGTTTTTAAAGGATGTGAATACTTATTTTTGGAAAGTTAAAATAATTCATTCATTATGATGTAGGCAGCTGCATGTAACATTTAGAACGGAATGACAGATTTTAATCCAAAAACATGAAGACTCAGCCAAAGGGCACTGTCACCTGGTAACACCAAATAACCAAGGATAGCATCTCATACCTACCTGGCAAGAAGTAACAGGCAGTGGTAGTCTTTTTGCTCTGCGTGACTGGATGCAAAGAAAGGCAAACTGCTCTGTAACCAATTCAGGCTTTGCTCTTACCTGAGGCATGAAGTGTACCAGGCAGATGGAGAACAGAGTGGGAAGAAAAGGTGATTGGGTTGTTTACATTGCTGATGCTGGCCTTGCATGACCCATGTGTCTCAGTTTCTTCCTCTGTCAAAGATCCATGGATGAAGGAGGAATGCAGTAATGCCATTGCTAATGATGATGGCAGTAAACTAAGAGAGTCTGTTAACATTAAAGTGGCAAAAAGATACTCCCTGTTCTTCAGGCACATTTAAACAGTAGCTGTATCTTAGTAACTTGCTCTGCCTAACACACTTGCTCTTAAGTCACTTTTTTTCCCTTTTTTAGCATTATTCCCCATTGACCTGCTGAACTATCTCCATTTAAAGAATGATATTTTACTAGCCACTTTATTGGCAAGAGAGAAGGGGACATTCATACCGATGCTAGCTGGAAAGAAGCTCCTTTTCATTATATTAGTGAGAAACACTTCAAATCATGGTCCAGCTCTTGGATGGCTCCCCATTACTCTGTCAGCTTTGCAAAGAGATCTGATGACCTTCTCTCAAAGACTGTCAAAGTCAAGCTAGGTCTGGCATGAAGGAGAAGTTCATATATTTATAGGAACGTTGAGATTTATTAGACTGTAGAATTAACTAGCCTTAACTTAAGGAGACATTGTCAGCTTAAATCTCACCCATCGTTAACATCTTGTATAAATAAGCTGTAAAAAATACTATGCCTAATAGGGGGGAAAAAAATTCTTCTCTTTCTATAACAAACAAATGCAGGCATTTCCCTGAACTGTGTGAAAATCCAAAGCACAATGAACTGACTCTGTGTTGACAGTAAGTGTCAAACAGAAGTGAAATGAATTTTCTATCTGTGCTGAAAGAAATGCAGTTAGTTTGAAAAGAAAAAAATATGGGGAAATACTTCCTTTTGGGGAGTAACAGGCCTTGAATACCACTGCTACTCTGCAGTAATTTCACAGTCCTACCTCACTGTATGGGTATCAGAGAATGTGGAATATGGCAGCTTATGAATAGAAATCTGTTTCCTATGAGCTGTCTTATCAGTACTGTAGACCTCTGCCATATTCTGTCTGGTTTAGATGAGCCAGATGTTGTGCACAAGTGTCATCATCCCACAGCTAGCCCTGGTCTTGTTTTACCCCGATGCAAGGTCAATAGCAGTGCTGTAAATAAGCTCTGTGCTAGTTGCTGTTAGATTTGTGTTCTGCTGAGTAGCTTTGCCTGGTCATGAGATGAGGAATAGACCACAGGGCAGCTTGAGGACTAGGTATCTCCACTCAAAATCCAGGGTCAAGGAGATCCTTTGAGGATACAGTACGCCCCTTATTCACTGCTTAGTAATATGGCCCTTCTACCATCTTGCGTCCTCACATTTACCTGAAGATCTCTTCCCTTAGCAAATTTTCCCATGTCTTTTAGGTGAATTAAGCTTTGAAAGACAGCACAGCTGTAATTTTCTGTTTCAAGGAGCTGAGAGAGATTTGGTAAAGGTACTAGACCTATACTGATACTGTGAGGGATGGCTACTCATGGTATCCTGGTGCTGCTACTCTTTTTTTCATTTTTCTATTTCATCAGTGTCTGCTTTCACCTCCAACTGACACTGAAGAAAGCTGTCTCTCTTCTCTGATTGCAGAAGGTACTAGGCTTGTAACATTTCTATCAGCTTTGTTATCCTTCCCTGGCACTTCATACGTAGAAAAGGATAGAGGCTTTTTCTAGCAAGAAAAACCCGCCTGGTGGATGAGGGGAAGGCTGTGGACATGTCTATCTGGACTTCAGCAAAGCCTGCGACACCATCTCCCACAGCATACTCCTGGAAAAGCTGGCCTCCCACAGGGGCAGTCTGTACTGGGTTAAGAACTGGTTGGAGGGCTGGGCCCAGAGAGTGCTGGTGAACGGGGCTGCATCCAGCTGGCAGTCACCAGTGGTGTCCCCCAGGGATCAGTGCTGGGCCCAGTCCTGTTTAACATCTTTATCGATGATTTAGATGAGGGGATCGAGTCCACCATCTGCAATTTGGATATGACACCAAGTTGGGAGGGAGTGTCAATCATCTGGAAGGCAGGAGGGCTCTGTAGAAGGACCTGGATAGGCTGGAGAGATGGTCTGATTCCAATGGGATGAGGTTCAACAAGGCCAAGTGCCGGGTCCTGCACTTTGGCCACAACAACCCCTGCAGCGCTACAGGCTGGGCACAGAGTGGCTGGAGAGCAGCCAGGTGGAAAGGGACCTGGGAGTGCTGATTGACAGGAGGCTGAACATGAGCCAGCAGTGTGCCCAGGTGGCCAAGAAGGCCAATGGCATCCTGGCCTGGATCAGGAACAGTGTGGCCAGCAGGAGAAGGGAAGTGATCCTTCCCCTGTACTCAGCACTGGTGAGGCCGCACCTTGAGTATTGTGTTCAGCTCTGGGCCCCTCAGTTCAGGAAGGATATTGAGGTGCTGGAGCAGGTCCAGAGAAGAGCAGCCAGGCTGGTGAAGGGACTTGAACACAAGTCCTGTGAGGAGAGGCTGAGGGAGCTGGGGTTGTTTAGTCTGGAGAAGAGGAAGCTCAGGGAGACCTCATCACTCTCTACAACTCCCTGAAAGGAGGTTGTAGCCAGGTGGGGTTTGATCTCTTTTCCCAGGCAATCAGCAGTAGGGCAAGAGGGTATGGTCTTACGCTGTGCCAGGGGAGGTTTAGGTTAAATATTAGGAAGACAATTTTTACAGAGACAGTGATCAGGCATTGGAATGGGCTGCCCAGGGAGGTGGTAAATTCTCCATCCCTGGAGGTTTTTAAGATGAGACTGGATGTGGCACTTAGTGCCATAGTCTGTGGTGGTAGTGGATCAAGGGTTGGACTTTATGATCTCAGAGGTTCTTTCCAACCCATTTGATTCTATGATTCTATGATTCTAAGTGAACTCTCTTGTGTTTCTGCCCAAATATACATGTAACTCTCAGCTTCAGACAATATATTTGTAGGATATTTGAGCTATGCTGTAGGGTCTTATGAATTGTTTTCTGACAGTGTTTCCTTTATTTGGTAAATTGAACATGCTTAGTGTGTTCAAAGCAGGATCAGTGGGTATATCACAGTGTGACCACAGGCCAGCCAACAAGTACTTCCTGAAGGGAAAAGTTTGGAGCTACTAAAGGTCTTCTACTGATTCAATGCCTAAGACTGCTGTTACCCTGACAACTGTAGAGAGGACATGATCTGTCCTTGCCTGGATCTGCATCTTATTGTGATTCATGTCACAGATTGGTCTATCAAAACTACATCAATGAAACATTTATTCTTCACTAAGAATTGGAAAAATGAATGTTCTGGGTTTGGGCTCAACAAGAAAAAGCTATTTTTATGCACAGAGTTCAGTTCTCAGCCCTGCCACGGACTATGCATGACCTCGGGCAGGTGCTTAGCTTGCCTGTAAAATACAGAGAACAATCCAGTCTGTTGTCCAAGTATTGTGAGGTTAAAGCAACTATAGCTAATCAACAATAAAGCAACATAGATATGTATATGATATAAAAACATATGTGGCATGTATATACACATATATACATGTAAGTGTGGAGAAGGAGTGCAAGAGGTTTCAGTTCACTGCATCCATGACATTTCCGAAGGAAGAAGCCATCCTTCCAGTGAGAAATGTTTTATACTTGTACCTGAAAAGTGTATGTAACTATCTCTTATGAAGTAGTTCATCCCTTTGGTTAGCCTTTAGATCACTGGTGTTGAAAACTAATGATGGATGGGAATATACTGATCATATTTTACAAAACTTCTCCTATTCTTTTCACAAGATACAGATCTGCCCTCTCAGTGTACAAATACAACAGGAGAAGGACAAACAAGGGCTGTCCTTTTAGTTCTGATTTTCACATCAGAGAAACTCTTTCCTCAAAAGCCTTGTGGCCGATCCCATTTTAAAATTTAATTTTATTCTCCTCCCAGAATGAGAAGCCCCTGTGACCCGTATGCTGGTCAGAGAACTGATGGCCTTTTGTGCAACACTTAGCAAGCCTGGAGTCAAATTCCAATGGATCTGTAGGAAGCCCACAACTTCCAGTTGTAAGACTTGGCCTTCAGAAGTATTTGCCAGCAGATATCCAAGTTCCCTATGGAGAACAAGGAGAAGGTTCTGAAGAGACTAAGTGAGTTGGTTGCTTAATAGACTCCCAAGAATTTCTTCAGGGTATGTTCTTTGTTGGGCTTCACCATTTTGTGTTCAGATCTTTGTGCAAACTAATTTTTCTCCATTTGAAAATCCAATCTTCTGTATTCCCAGAAAACAACTTATCATACACTGAAACAGATCAGAGATGCCCAAAATTCACAGTAAAATATAATCTAGAAAAGTGCCCTTCTCCTCATGGATAAGCTCTCATTAGATAGATGTGTGATTGTGTTCCCTAGACATCCCTTGTTTTATGTCTTGATTTCTTAAGTATGTGATTTGAGACAGGAAGAAGTCTCCATTATTCTTCCAGGTTTTCCTTAGGTGCAGAGAGAGTAACAGTTGAAAGTTAATGCCTGATTACTTTTGCTTTTGCATGGTTCTTGTTCAGCCACTACTCTAAGAGGCATTTTGTTTTCTGTTACTGCAAATTCTTTGAACATCTAATTTTTATATTGTTTTCCTTAAGGGAAATGTACGAAAGTAAAATTTCTGTCTGCTGGCATTTTCCATATAGTCACCTTTTGTAATGGTCACTTGTGGTTATTGCATTCCTTTCCCTTCAAATTTGCCATTTAAATTACGCCCTTGCATATGTACATTCCCTTCTCAGCCTCTTTCTGCTAATGAAGGAGGAAAGAAGCCATCAGGTTGTTCCAGAGAGAATGAGTGTGAATTCTAATTTAATTCTAGCACAGCTGGCTTCGTATGTGTCAGCATGTTTTTATCATTACAGTGTGACCTCTCTCCTCTGAATACAAGGAGTAGAGAAATCAGAAATATTTTGCCACTCAGGCTGTCTGAGAGCCTTCCTTGGTCTACAGCAAAATGGAAAAAGAATGCCAAGAACAGAATTCACAACAAAAAAAGTCAAATGTATATTTAAAATTACAGATTTTAGTTGAAATAGAAGTAGCCTAGAGCTTAACATGATAAAGGCATAGCTGATTTCAGAGTGTCACTAATATGGAAAGCCCAAAACCTTGCTGGGAGGTAAACCTACCTAGAACCATTCTGAACAAGTTTCTGTCTGTGCTGTGGTTTCACTATGGAAACTAAGCTCAGACAGTATTTCTTTCTCTCTCCTAGCCAAAACTAGATCTCATATTCAGCAGGAGCTCTTAAAAACTATTTTTGCCCGCCTCTTCTAAATAGTACTTTTTGGGTTAAAAAACCCAAATGGACAGAATCTGTATAGCAAAGGATGATAAATGCATACAAAACACTGTTGAATGCATCAGTCTGAAGCAGAATGCTGGTAAATTGTCCCAGTCAGTGACTGGTTGTTAGGTCTGATGGTAGAAATTAGTGTATTGTCTGAGACATGGGTAATATTCTAATAGAAACATGTATGATCCCAAAAGACTTCTTTCATGAGCACCAGAGGCCTTTGAATAGTTTCATATTTTCTCTCTCACAATTTAGTGATGTAGCTGACTCATGTCCATGTAACAAACCTCTGGAGAAATCATACAGCATTTAAATAAATTTGTTTTGGTTTTTTGTTTGTTTTTTTTGTTTTATTTTGTTTGTTTTTGGTTTGTTTTGGGTTTTTTTGTGTTTTTGTTTGTTTGTGTTTGTTTTGGGGGGTGTTGTCTGTTTTTGCTTGGTTGGTTGGTTGATTGGTTTTTTTGCGGTTTTGGGGGTTTTTTTCCTAATAAAGTCCATTACACCACTATCACCTCAGCAAAACAATGCTTTGAAGTTCTTCTTGTTGCAGGTACTTCTTGCTTTCAACCCATCAAGTTCCTAAGCTTATGAACTGCTTCTACCATAGCACATACAATATATTCTGACACTGTAGTGCTAAATCAAAGATTTCCAGGAAGTCCTTGCTTACTGTAGCCTAATTGTCTAACTCCTCCTTCAGTGCTGAGTGTCACCCCCTTGATGTACACTCTTTGGGAGTTCAAGTGAACCTACATAATGCAGAGATGTGCTGAGAACTGGTAATGCCTATGACATGTTGTATCCTTTAACCCTTGTCCTTGCAATGCATTAAATAATGCATTAAAAAATGCAATGCATTTTAATAACTAGTGTGATTAAAATGCAGAAGCAAGGTAAGCTAGGTAATTTCCTTGTACTCTGGGAAAGCTAATGTCAGGCAGTTTCTTGTGTCCTTAATGATAATTGTTCTCCTTCAGTTTCTGTCAAGGTTGATATTTTAACATCTTCTAGCAAGGTAGATTGTTTTACTTCCTGTGGTTTTCCTGATTGCATACAGCTTTTTTGGTATCATGCCCTGGACATTTTACCCGTATCCTGTTGTTGAGGAGTGAATTTCCCACTGCTGCCTTCACTGTTTGTTATATTTGGCAGAAGGCTCCAGTGGTACTTTATTTTCGTTAAGATTTTTTTCTGCCTTGTTCATGAAACCTCAGAAGCTTAGCAAAGACTTGATGACTTGCCTGTCTCAGGCATTTAATGAATTTTCCCTTACCTCCATATTTAATTTTTGTGATTTGGTCTGTCTTCTAATTACCAACACATTGAACAGATTTTTTCTTTTTTCATTGAACTTTTTGGCTTTTTTTTTTTTTTTTTTTTTGAGTAGTCGTATTTATAGTTACTACTGACAGCTGGATATTTGTAATATATGTAGTTAGTTATGAAAGAAAATTCTCTTTTTTCAGTTCTATGGTCTTTTATTCTCCCTAGGGATCCCATTGAAACTGTTGAAACTGTTGCCAGAAGCCCTGTAGGTGTACAGCTCTGCATTCCAATTACTTGCCAGAGTATAGCCTGGTAGATAATCATAACCACCTTGCAAGATGAAAGTCTGTATGATAAGCCAGTCAGGATGTCTTTGTGTCATGTCTTCTGAGGCTCCTGGTAACAAATGAAAATAATTTGTGAGATGTGGTCCATCCATTTTAATTTTGGTGATCTGTGTTTCAGTCCCCTGTATTCTTAAGCACAGCTAGAATCCATGCAGTGGCTCTTGTGCCACAGGGACTACTGAGCAATTAATTTGTGCTGATTTAAAGAGCCAGGAGGGTGAAAAGTGAGGAATTAACTTTCATTCATCTCATAAACACTAATCAGTGTGTGAAGTCCCCTTCCCCATCTCACATTTCCTTTATGTCTGGGTGTCTTGCTTCTATAGGACAGATGTTTCTAGATAAATGATCAGACATCTTGCTTTTGATTTTCTCTCCCCGTATTTCTGTTTGTTTGTTTGTTTAGGGTTTGTTTCTTTTTTTTTTTTTTCTTTTAACTAATGAAGATATGACAGCAAGAACAGCTTGTGGCCCAAATGATTGAATACAGTTGGACTCATGAAAAGCAGAACTGAAGATAATATAGCTGAGGTAGCTGTGGGTTATAACTAGATCATTAAACTTTCATTTTTATTTTTAAGTCATGTCTATTCTATTCTAATTGAATATTCTGCTTAGAATCCTTTTTGAAGTGATTTGAACAGAGGATTGAGACATGCCAGATTGTAGATTAGAGACATTATTCAGTCATTCTCAGTCATACTTGGAATGACCGGAAAGAGCATGTGATAAAAAAGAGAAACCCATTCCTAGTAGAAAAAAAAAAACTAGTTAAATGAATACAATGAGAAAGTTCTTTTTTAAAAGGCATAAGATAGAAAAAGAAAAAGAAAGAGAGAAATAATATAGGTCAACAGTGTCTTGTCCCACCTTAGCAAGAAACAAAATCAGCTCAGCAATTAAAGTGCATTCATTAAGATCCAAACCAGTGATATTTGACATCAGCTGAAAAGGAAAAAAATAAATAATTCAAGCAATGAAACAAGAGGAAAAGGAACACCATGCTGAGGATCATTAAGACCCAAAAGTAATTCATAACAGGCACAATCAACCTTATTACAGGAAAGCTGCATTGTCTACGTGGTGCAGGCATTGATTCCAAGCTAGGAAATGGATATGAAGATGTCTTAAGCAGTAAAAGCAAAAATATTAAATTGCTCCTGAGAATTGTAGCTGTGCTGTTTACTCCATCAAGAAAGAATAATAAGACTGTTGAGGGAAGTCCAACCAGCATAAGAAATGTATTTTTGTTAAATTCTAATTAATGTTAATTTCTGCTGAACACTGTCCAAGAAGTGAATTATTTATTAAAAAGAGGAAACCCAGGGGAAAAAAAAAATCAAAAAGCCAAGATATTTCTCTTTAGCCATCAGAAGCCACCCAAAATTTTGGTGAGCTCCTGTCCAGATTAACTGTTTAGTGACCATAATTACTTGCCTAGTAGCATAAAAGAGAGTTCTCCCTTCTTTGGGCTGGGCTGCCTTTTTTGCCTGTTAGCTAAGGGCCTCATCCAGTGCCATGCATAGACTCATGGGCCTTGTTAGAAAGTAGAGAAGACAAGTAGCCTGGGCCAGAGACAACACTGAGGCTTATGGAGATAGTCCAGCTCTAAGAGGGTCAGTGCCCAGCTTGGACTGGCAAAGTGGTGAACCTGAGCTGGCTTTGTGTACAGCCACTGTGGTGCTCATGCCATGTTTTTCTTGGTGCTTCACAGTACCCAGGTTCTCCAGGTATTTTTGCTATCTTTGATATCCATACACAACTTTCTTAATGGATGTTTGGTAGACTGCAATGGCTTGAAGAGATAATCTGAGATAAAGTGAGACAAAACTAGAAACATCATCATTTATCCCAGTTCTGATCACAAACTGGCAGTTTAGTTCACAAGCAACTTGGCCTTAGTTTGGCAGACCATGGACACAAGTGAACCTACTGGGTACTTTGAACTAAATTCTTATGCAAAGAAAAACAGCCATTACACAGTAAAATTATGGTAAATACATAGAAAACAAAGTCTCAGCAAACTTTTACTTGGCTGTGACTTTCCTTCAAAATATAGGTGGAAAAAATGTGGGTAACTCAGCACTGAGATTCGACAGCGAGTATGGACAAGAATAAGTGGGATTTCCAGATGAAGATAGGCGAAGGAGCAGCTTGTGGAGCAGTGGAAGAGTGCTAGGTGCCCTTTAGGATTCTGGTAGATCTAAATATTTGTGACATTTTTGTTAAAAAAACTTTATTTACTTTAGAAGGTGAAGTTGGTAGAAACTTTGTTTTTTTCTCACTAACCTAAGTAGAGAGCTCTCCGTTCCTCCACAGACTGAAGTGGTGGGATGAAATTGCTTTGAAAATCAGTAGGCATGTTAGATGTACTGTCCTGGACTGTGTTCTGATGTACAAGTATGACTGAACACAGATCCCCAGACATCCTGTGTGGGATCAGGCGAGAGATCTTGCAGTACATGTGGCACATTCTCTGTTTATGCCACTGAGATCCCCCAAGAGATACCAGGGAGTGGGAGGGAAGGACGTGCATCCTGGTCATCATCCTGATGTACTGTGTGGATATGGGCAGAGAAGGCAGCAGTGGAAGACAAACCGTGCTGTAATACCAAAGGAATACGCCTCTTCTACAGTTTTGGGACAGTCATTTAAAAGTCCCTGGCAATTCTGCATGCCTAAAAGCCTGAGTCTCTGAAAAAAAGGTGGTTTTGTGGTTGATAAACTGAAGTGAAAGGATTTTGATTGAAGTGGAGGGTGGCATGAGGAGACTGGTGTTACTGTGAAGACCTTGAACCTGCTGCACCATTAAGAACATCCTGCAGACAAGGATCTTCTTGCTCAGAGTCAGAGCTATGATTGCTTCTGCTGGGATATGTAGTAGAATACTTAAAAAATTTGGGCTTCTTTGGTGTCAAGAGACAGGCCTGGCTGTAATTTGACTCTTTCAATCCTGGTCAATGGGATGTAATTAGGAGAGGAGTCTTTTCATGAACTGCTGATGCTGGCCTTAGCATCAACTTGAAGATGTTGAGGGAAAGGCTAGGGCCAGGCCTACCACTGAAGTATCTGGTTCATTATTTGGACTCTCCAAGTTCTTGCTGTTTTCTCTTTCCTTTGCACAAAAGTGATGTTCCTTTAACCCTGGCATTTTTTGCATGCAGGTGTGCATACTGCTTATCATGAATGCTATTGCAGTGTAATTTAATTTCAAAATGAAAACTATGCATTTTTTAAAGAACTTTGCAAGTCAAATTGTCCAGAAGAAAGGTTAGTACATGACAGAAAAGGAAACTGATAAAAAATCCCTATGCTAGAATAAAAATGCAAGTAAGTTGGTTGATAAACCAATCAAGGAGGTGAAGCTGTATTTTTACAGCTTGAAAACTGAACAGGATCATGCAGTTCAGTGCTGGAGAAGTACAGATCATAAGGGTCAATTCCTATTCAGAAGTACAGCCCATCAGAGCTAGGACTTAAAAAATTTTCCCTACAGGTAGCTCCCCATTGATGGGGCAATTTCACAGACCTAGAGTTGTTTTTGAACTTTGCTCTCCCCAAGCTGGCTGTTAGCATCAAGGTCCCCTGACTCTGAAAATAGGCAGTCATTCTTCCAGTTTTCAGTTTAGTCAGATCAAATAGATTTTAGTTAGTGTCTGCTTGCAGAGAATCTTTCACAAGAAACGGATACTTTCCACAGCTTGAAGAGACCTGTGATGCCCCAACTACACATCTTTGGTATTACAACTTAATTGGCTTGAATACATATTGGGAGAGTATGTACCAGGATAAATTCCTTTCTTAGCCTGAACGAGCTTTAACTTTTGTTACCCACCTACCAGAGTAAAGGAAGTGTTGAGTGAAAGCTGTTTTCCTGGCCTGAATCAGACTGTTTTGCCATAAACAGGGCTGGTATACAAGTGAACATGTAAGAGCCTTTGATCAAAAGAGAGTGAGCATAAGGGAGGATGTTATTGTAATGATTAGGACATTCTCTGTGTTTTGGATTATGTTATTGTTTGCTTCACTGACTTTACAGAAGGAGGAAGCAGAACTTATGATCATCAGCAAGATCTAATGAGTCAATTATTGCATTCTCCTCTCCACTGTGGCCCAGAACACCTGGAAAGTTTTCCCCATTTAGCCATACTCAGCAAGTGTGTAAGATGGGTCTTGAGGAGGCAGAAAATATAAACTTGAATCTCTTAGGCTCAGTTAACCATTGACCTCAGGTTTCCTATTTGCTGGCTTGCTGTTTCAAGAGGGAAATGATTAAAGGTAGCCTACTGTGACACCTTTGCCTCATTTCTCCAAAGAAGATAGTGATCTTTGCTCAATGTTCTTTTCTTTTTTCTCAACCTGTAGTTATATTTCAACATTTGGAGGGGAAGATTTAGGACTTTAGATTCAGGAGATAAATGCTTGCTCACACCTCTTAATGATGTTCCCTCATTTTATTCTAATTAATACATTTTATAAAGAAATTATTTAAATTAATCACATTTTATTTTATTTAATCTTTCATTTCTCCAGGGAGTAATTTTTTTTTCCATCTCTTCGTGTAAAATAGCTCTTTTTAGCTCTTTGCACAAACTGCAGTATTTGGGGAAGAGGGCTGGTAAATTTGGAAAGCATTTGGAGATGAGGAGGCAATTGAGTCGGTGCTGTGGTGAGCTAGCATTGGCTGGCAGCCAAATGCCCACTGATCTGCTCTCTCACTGCCCCATCCTCAGCAGGTTGGAGGAAAAAATAGGATGAGAAAGCTAATGGGTTGAGACAAAGACAGGGAGACTCCTTACCAGTTACAGTCACAGAGGAAACAGATTCAACCTGAGGAAAATTCCTCTAAATAATTCCAATTGAAACAAACTTGAGTAGTGGAAAACAGAACCCAAACATTAAAACAAGACGTCCCTTTTTTTCACAGGCTCAACATCAGTCATTCATTTCTGACTCCTCTCCCCTCCAGCCTGAGCAGTGCAGGGGGGAAGAGGGATAGGGGGTTGTGTTCAATGCACAAGACTTTGTGTCCGATGCTCCCTCCTCACACTGTTCCCTGGATCCAACACTGGTGTTTCCATGGGCTGCAATCCTTTAGGAAAAATGGCCAGTGCCTGTGTGTGTGGTGCTGCCAGAGAGGCCTGGGTGCTACTCTCCAGTTTTAAACTCCCATGTTCTTGATTAATGTCATCTGTCTGCTTGAAAGCCCATCCTGATTTATTTATTTTACAGAATAGAACTATATTTGGAGCATATCAGGTAAATAATACCACGTAGTCCATCAAGCAAGTTTTTTAACATTTAACAGGGGAAAAAAAGTGTCGACTTTGTTGACATACATATTTCAGGAGGGTCCTCCTTAGAGTTTCTGACCTCACTAAAAAATTAAATATATTGGAAGTTACAAGGGTGGATTTGAACTTGATTTGTGAGATCTCCAACTCTGGGTTTGACTGTATTTGTGCAAAAAATGCCTGCTTGTGAGGTTCAGAGAAAGGGTGATTCTGTGGGTATTGTTCATATAGTGTTAATTGGCAACAGAAGCAAGTAATCCCACCACTACTGATACATGGAAGGTCTGAAGAACAACAGCAGTGTGAGAACAGAATCAATAGATAAAAGCATCAAAATGCTTGAGAGGGAGGGGGGAGGGAGGGGATGAGGGAAGGAGGCCTGGCAGAAGGAAAAGCTTGTCACAAAAAGTTGGTCTGCTGCAAAGTTTTAATATCAAATAATATAAAATATATAGTATAAAATATAACACACCTCTACAGACTGGGACAGGTCCCTTAATTCACAAACCAGCAAGTGATTTTTAAATGAATTGCTCTTCGCTGAAGCCCACTAAGGAAACTTTTATTCCTTTTTCACTCATTAAGTAGACTTTCCTTAGGAGTTACATTATGTGTTTTTGACAGATGGTGTTTTATTGATCATGATTAGTGTGTTTCTGTGTGGGAGTGTGTGTACATAGACTGGCCATCAGATTGTGTTTGGTCTCCAGTTTTCTTCTGGGGCTGCTACTTTTCTTTCCAAGAATTGGCTGAATATGTAGTAGACATAAAGACAAGAGTAAATCCTTTAATAAACGTAAGAATTTTTTAAACAACAACATAAACAAAAGCAAAAAAGACAAGGAGAAAAATAGAAATATATAAATATTTATAGATATTATAAAACCAATCCAGCCAAGCTTGAGTTATTTCTGGAAAAGAAGTAATTTATATGACCTGCACACCTTGAAATAGAAAAATTAAACAGAAAAGGTGGAAATGTTATTGCAGATCATAGAACCATAGAACAGTTTGGGTTGGAGGGACCTTAAAGATCATTCAGTTCCAACTGCCATCCAGTGGACAGGGACACCTTCCAATACACCAGGTTGCTCAGAGCTCTATCCAACCTGGCCTTAAATGCTTCCAGGGATGGGACATCCACAGCTTCTCTAGGCAACTTGTTCCAGTAAAGAATTTTTTCCTAATATCTAATCTAAATCTACTCTTAGTTTGAAGCATTTCCCCTTCTCCTGTCACTACATGCTCTTGTAAAAAGTCCCTCTCCATCTTTCTTGTAGGCTCCAGTCAGGTACTGGAAAGCTGCAATTGGGTCATTCTGAAGCCTTTTCCTTCCCAGGCTAAACAAACCCAGTTCTCAGAGCCTTTCATCATAGGAGAGATACTCCATCCCTCTAATCATCTTGGTGGCCTTCCTCTGGCCTCACTCCAACAGGTTCATGTCCTTCTGCTGAGGACCGCAGACCTGAATGCAGCACTCCACGTGGGGTCTCTCCAGTGCAAAGCAGAGGATCAGAATCCCTCAATTAGCCACAATTAGCTTTAATCCAGGACACAATTAGCTTTCTGGGTTGTGAGTGCACATTGCCAGCTCACATCCAGCCTCTCATCCATCAGCACCCCCAAGTCCTTCTCATCAGGGTTGCTCTCAATCTGTTCATCCCCCAGCCTGCAGGGATACTGGGGTTTACCCTGACCCAGGTGCAGCACCTTGCACTTGGTCTTGTTAAACCTCATGAAATTCCAAGGGCCCACTTCTCGAACTTGTCCAGGTCCCTCTGGATGGCATCACATCCTTCAGATGTATAAACTACACCACTCAGATTGGTGTCATCTACAAATTTGCTGAGGATGCACTCGATCCCTTCACTCCTCTTTTTCCTAAAATAATGGTTTCTAAATGTATATATATATATACATACATATATGAAATGATAAATCAGCTTTCCCCATTTTGATTAGCTCAAACTTCTGAATAAGCAAATGGACTGGGAGAAGAGGAGACTTGAACTCTTATAATTTTCACTGGAGAGATGTCCTGAGGGGACATAAATCTTACTAAAATCTCTTTATTTTGTTATAATATTTTACAGGAAGAATTATAAAATTACTATTTATTTAATTGTATTTTAAATGTATTACTTCATACATCTTTCATTTCAGTGTTCACAAAACAAAAGATTTGACTGCGAGGAAATGAAATGAAATATTCTTATGTCTTTGAAACACATATTTCTTTGAGGTTTTATTAGCCAGAAAATCTGGCTATTTTTTCTTTCATCCTGATACGTTATTTAGAAAATATCACTATCATGGGTTCTTGATAAGCAGAATGCCATTTTTCAACTATCATTAACTAGAAGTGAGAATTCTGTATTACCAAACCAGATACGTTTCTGTGTGAAACTAATTAATAATCTATTAATCATATTTTATTTACTAGCTTTTAAAGAAAAGGACACACCCTTAGATTGTTTTAAGTTCTAGATACCTGACTCTTAGCTCTAAGGAGAAAAATTAGTCTATTATTTAAAATAGAATTCAGTGTAACCACTAAAGAACATTTCTGATTTTCTTTAATAAGCTTGTATTAAGATGAACTTCATTTCCAAGGTTAGGAAAGTTAAAGACTGAAGGTTGGAGTCAAGAAAGATAGTTTTTATACTTGGCAGTAGCTGTCACCTGCTTAGAGATAATAAAAAGATCCTCTGAAATTTAAAACTATACTCTATCTCAGTTTAGGTACCTACAATATTTATGCATTTGAATCCATTCTTTGTATTCACAAAACTCAGTTAATTGGGCTAAATGACTGTTTTATTGAAGAAAAAGTATCAAATATTTGTGGTAAATCAAAATATTTGTGGTAAAATTATGAACAAGATCTAATCTTTTCTTGTACAGTTTTGGGAGGTTTTCTTAGAGTGTGGATGACATGCAACAGTGTTTGAACAAAATCTTTCTAAAGAGAGGAGCAAAGTCCAGGATTAACAAAGCTGTCTGAAGGGAAATCATAGGCTGGTCTCAAAAAGCCGTGGCCAAGAGCAGTCTGACATCAGGATGCCCTTGGGACAGCTGGTGCCTGGGGCACTGTCCTGTATCCATGGCTCCCATGCCACTCTCCCAGAGGGACACTGCTCAGGTCTCAATGTCCATCTCCAGGCCCCTGCCCTGTGCTGACAGCCTGGCACTGCTGCTCCTGCTCCCGTGGGCCGCAGGTGCCAAGGAATGCCCTGAGCACAGCACCGAGTGCCCACCTGGACAGGGAGCGCTGTGGCCTTTGGGCCGGGGCATGAATGCCTGTGGGAGGAGGAGATCTGTCCCCAAGGAGATGGGTGGGCACAGACAAGCTCCTGCCTGCAGCCCCAGTGCTGAGAGCTCTTCCCAGGGAAGAGTGGAAGGTGCATGGCCAGGGCTGGTGTGTGTGATGCTGCTTTCTGGGATGGCTGGGCCAGACCTGCCCTGTCTGGGGCAATGCTCGACTCTGGGGTGTGCCTGGGTCATCCCTGGTGTCGGTAGCACCGCCCAGGGCAGGAGATGCCCTCTGCAGGCTGCTGACGGCCTCTCCTGCTGCGGCTGTGCCCTCTGCATCTTCCTGTTGAAACAGTTCTTTGCTGCCATGGTCTTCTGACACATCTTGGGACACTTGGCTTTTGCTGTAATCTTCCCAAGTCTCCAAGGGCACTGGATTTTTGGGGTACTCTTCCCACATCCCATGGGACAGCTCTTTGTGAGTATTGTACTCCAGTCCTCTTCCTCGACCAAGGTCCCTGGCTCACTGGGGCCATGGGCTACAAGCCACACCAGTGCTTTCTGCATACTAAGGCTTAGGATGGCCTCAAGTACCTCCAGGCTTGTCAGCTTTGTCTGCCAAAGGTGGAGAAATGTATTCCCCTGGCATATGAAAAATGAGAGAGGGGAGGTTTCTTGAGGACTTCTTCCTCAGTGTGAGGGTGCTTTTCTGTTTAACCCATCCTGTCCTACACAATCCTGTCCTGTCCTCGGCACTCACCTCCCTGTGTCTGTCTTTGAGCTGCCAAGACCACATCAACCCTCCTGCTGCTGGAGCTCCTTGTCCACCAGTCTGTCTTGATGCTGCTGCAGGGTAGTTTTTCTCCATGGAGCCCTGTGCACTGGGCAGGCCCAGCCACTATTGTCCAGCCCCTGCAGAGCCTTTTTCTTGCTGGACACGATAGCCTGGTCGCTCCTGGTGTCCTGCAGAGCTCTGTGGGCATGGGACTGGTGGCAGCCTGTACTCCTGGAGGGGAGAAGCCTTGGCTGTCCCGAGGTTCTGCATGCTGCTGTCATGGCCCACATGTGGGAAGGAAGAGGAGGATGAAGAGACATGGGATGAAGGTGGCAGCCCCTCAGGAGCCTGGGAGTTGGCATTCTCCAAAAGGATGTCTGTGCTGGTCTTTAACTTTCTCTGCTGCAGACCTGTCTGGGTCACCTGGGGAGATCCTGCCTCCTGAAAGAGGTGCTCTCCTGGGAGTTGGGCACTCCAGGGCTCTGCTATCCTTCAATCCCTCCATGGTCAGAGCAAGGTACTGTGTTAGTTTTGCAGCTAGACACCCCCGTTTTATTGATGCATGGTTTAATTGACTGCTATGTGTTCATGGGCAGTGCCTGTCTCACAGTAGGCTTGCAGAGTACCCAGCCTAAGTCTGGCAAACTGCCATATTTTGTGAAGCTGTCCCATCATTCCTTCCTTTCATATCTCAAAGTTTTGGTCTCTCAAATCCCCAAGTGTTTGGCAAGGCACTTTTGATTCCTCAGATGGTGTAAAAGAGGGTATTCTGAAACTCCATTTAAGCTCAGGCCTGGGCTTCTGCCTTGATCTCAGTTGTAGGGCTGCAAATCTGTCTCTGCTTCATCTTTTGCCTTTGGCTGTATCCCTGGAGAGATCATGCACCTGGTTTTCTCCTTTGCCATGTCTGGGGCTGGCAATGGAGCCTGTTCCACACCTGGAACCTCGCTCTGCCAGCTGTGCTGAGGTTCTGTGGGACTGTGGCCCTGGTTGGTGATGATGCTCCCTGGGTTGGGATCACCACTTAGAGACCAGACAATTTTGTGCTCCTTGTCTTTCTCTCCTGGTAGGTTTTTGCTTCCTCCCTTCTGTCAGTGTGATATAATGATAATGATGTATGGGGAGTAGCATTGTGTCTCTGTTTTGCTTGGAAATCAAACAAGAGATGGTGGTGGGAAAGTATTTTTATGTGACTGTGGTCACAGGTTTAGTAATCCTTTTGTGAGACAGGGTAGGATGTGTAGAAGAGAAGCCCTGGAAGGGTGGTAGAGAGGCAGCCCACTTTGCAACATTGTGATTTTAGATTGTTGTAAGTCCACTGTCATGCTGCATCTTGCTTCCATTCCCCCTGGGAGCCAGGCTCTAGAAGCTGGAGATTGAAGCCTCTACTCTATGCACACACAAGCCCATTATCAGATCCAACCCTCATTCTATTGGTGTGTACAGCTATTCTGTCTAAGGTTCCAAAATGTTTTTCTCCTTGTCAGCATCTTCTGTCCTCAGCCAGCACTCTGATTGAGAATCTAATTATGGCCAGTAGAGGGTAAATTTGATCAGAGATGTTACTATGCCTCTGAGCCTCCAAAGGCATGCCTTGCTGCTTTAGCACTAGCAATGCTGCACTGTTCTTCTGGCCCTCAGGAGTCCCTTTGTCCTATGGCATATTTGTGTCTTTGCTAAACAGTGCAACACTCCAGATTCGCAATTACTGCATTACTATATCAACAATTCAGCTTTCTAGAGATTTTCCAGCTTTTAGGAGGAGATTCTCTGATTTATTTCCCTGTCTTGTGCAGCCTCACATTTGTTCCATTTCAGTTCTCTGGGGTTTTCCTTTGGCATGTGAGAAAAACATATTAAAAAAGTCCCTGCAGTTTGCTTTGAAAGACTCAGAGAGCATACATCGATTGAAAACTCTCTAATACTAGGTTAATTCAGGTACTGCAGCTATTTCTGAAGCACATGTCATAAAAACCTGACTACTCTAAAGAAACAGAAGGCTGGCTTGTGTATTGACTTTATTATACCCTATGTGGCAAAATCTTTGGCTTATGCTTCTTCTCTCTCTGGCTAAACTTGCTGCATTATATTCAGGCCATGAATGCATGCAAATGACTGAAGAACCTGTGTCTTATCCAAAAGTGCTTTTGAAAATTTCACTGATAACTTCCAGTTGTTTTTACTGCTTGACCAGTGTTCAAGCTGTGTAAATCCACCATTCCATTAAATCCAGCTTGTTTTTACCTGACTTTGCTCACTCATAATCTGGCTATCAAGTCAAATTCAGTTTATTTTACTTTCCATAGCTAGAGGGAGTATTTCTGCTGCAAATATTTACTATTCTAGCATTAATGTGTCTCTCAATCTGTTAAACATTTTACCTTTTACAACCAACCCTTAGGAAAAACCTCACCAAATGCCTGCATCACAATTTGTGTCTGTAGTCTTTCCTTCCCAGTCTGTCTAAGTAGGACTTTTGGTTCCTATATTTCAGAATCAAGTAGTAACTGGCACTTTGATCTTTCTTTGTTTCTTGGACACTTTTGCATCATGAAAACTTTTGTTTTAAGAAACATGTTGTTACTTGAATACAATTTTATTTTTTTCCTCTTAGGGAAGACTTTCCACTCACTGTAAAAGAAGTTTGAATGTGAACAGCTTAAACTTGCATATCTGACTTTTGTTGATCAGATGTTTAACTTCTGCTCAGTGTGGGCACCTAAAAAAGATGGGGACAGATAGATCCAGCCTGAAAGTATTTGAAATGTAACTGGGAAGCAGAACAAAGCAGAATGCTGTGAGAAAAGAGACATACCTCCCCACTGTCTGTTCATTTGCCAAACTAGGGAGAGCAGGATTTTCAAAGTTAAACATGCACGTTTGAGCTGCTCACTCTTATCTTTTTTATAACAAATGGAAATAAAAAGCAATTTCCAGAATAAAATTCACCTCAGCCAAAGGTATGTGCGTGTTCCCACCCTCCTCCTTAGCAGTCAGGAAGTTATAACAGGTATGGGCAACAAATTCCTTATGTGCTTCCTCTGGAACCCAGTGAAGATTTCTGTCTGGCTGTCAGTGAAACTCAGCTGGCAGTATGCCTGCTAAAGGGAGTAGTGTCTCTTGTAGATGTTACTGAAAAGTTAGCCCTACTGAAAAAGCCCCAAACAAACAGAAAAATTAAAATTCTAATTTTTAGTCAGATTAGCTTCTGAACACAGGTCCTGAAAACTGAAGTCCTGCCATTAGTCTGTCGAGGGCATGTGTGTGTATCTGGGGTAGGACAGGGCTGCTTTTACTGGGGCTGCTGTGGTCTCGGATCAGTTTGATTGTTAAGAGTTTATGTAGGTTCAGTCAGGGTATTTAATCCACTTCATGTGGATTGACTTAAAAGTCAAAATATTCTTGATGTTTTAGGAGGAGCCATATTTTGAGTGACTTTTTTGTCAGCACAGTACCTCTGACATCTGCAGTCAAACAGGCTACACAGTTTCTGGAAATCCTTTCTTGTTCTGTTCAGTAGCATGGAGGGTCTGTACCCTCAATAACCTTATTTTACACCAGTACTTATGTTTGAAGAATTTTTACGTGTTGAGAGCTCTATCTCCATTTCCATCAGTTGCTTTTTCAGAAACAGTGTTTTGGTTAATATTTTTTGTTTGCCTTACTCTATTGATCACTTCAGAGGCCATTTAATACAGTAATGGTAGGAGATTTAATTTTGTTTCCTAGTCCTTAAGCCCCTAGTTTTTTCTGAGTTCATGAAAGGATAATATTGATGTGTATTGGGGATTATATTGGCTGGTTTCAGTAGTTGTTTTGACAGTGCAGTTATTGTCAAAACTGTTACAAAAAATAACCATTTTAAACTTTAAAACGTGCATGTAGCAGGTTTAAGTTACTGGAGTAGTTAAGTATTCCACGAAGTTTGCTGCACCACAGAGACATCTGCAGAATTTGACAAATCAGTTTTTAAAAAACACAATCTCTAAATATGTTCTACAGGACTTGACTATTTGAAAGGGTCTACCTTAAGGTTTTAATCACGCAATTGCATTGGAAGGCTAGGATCTCTCTTCTGCTGTCAGTATCAATAACTAGCAATAATCCCTGCTTGAAGGGAGGGGTTGATTCCTGCTGTCTTGTACATAAACAGCTCTTTTGTGATGGCAGAAAAGTCTTTGTGATTTTTATGCAGTCTTCATAAAATTGCAGCATTAATGGTTGTCATTGACCCTACTTAATAGTATGTAGGCTGCCATCTCTCATGGGTGTATAGTATTGCTTGTCCTTTCACTTTACTAAAAAAATACAGTTTCTGAGATCAAATAGATATGAGGAAACATAATCTTCTTTGTTGTCATAGCAGAGCATCATGGGGGATTTTTTTATGGTGCATAGTTAATATTCAGTTGTTGAATATCATCTATTGGTTGGATTTTTTTAAAGTTGTTTTTTAAAATTTCTTATTGCAGCCACCAGAGAAGGAAAACAGGGATGAGAGGGGAACTTTTGAAGAAAAGCAGTCTGTCAGTTCTTTCTCACTGGTTCCTGTAAGTGGGAGCATTTACTATTAGTGTGACAGCTTAACAACATTATGCCTAATTTACTTTAGCTTTTTCAATTTTTATTTTTATTTTTTGTCTTGCATTGATAAAGACATAATAGTAGCAGAGTCCTGCTGCCTGCTCTTTTAAGTGGTAATTATAAATTGATCTAGGTGCCTGTGAGGAAAGCTGTTATGTGTGCACTTAATCATGTTGTAAAACTACTTCAGTGTGTGCTATAGCACCGTGACAGTCATTGTTACAAATTTTTAACATGGCCTGAAGGTAAGGGGTGCGTGTGTGTGTAGAAGATCCAGAACTATCATAACTTTTTCAAGGTGTTCTTCCTAAAACTCATCCAGTGTAGAGTCTTCTCTTACTGTTGATCCTTTTACTGAGATTTCAAGCTCTTGCTACTATTTAGATTGAGTGTGATCCCAGTCTTGGAGTGGCTTTCCTTTTAGAGCAGATCAGGAGAGCCACTATCCAGAGCACTGGCTAGGTGCCCTTGGGACTTTGCACAGATTTGTGGTACGACTTTAGACAACTCAGTTTATTTTTTGCTGCAAGCCTATTAAAATATCTAACCAGTTTATCTGGGATTATGAAAAAAATTTTATACTCACAAACCTATGCAAGCTTTACAACCACATTTTCCAGGCCTCTCTAGCCATGAAATGAGAAGTAATTCTCATGTAATTGCTAGAGCACTGAAGCTAGTAGGGAGGGTGCTCATGACAGCTAACAGTACTATTGAATCTGCCTTGTTACTTCATTTGTTTCACTGAAGAACAGGAATGATAAATATAGAAGACAAAATTTTCTAAGTAGAGAAGATGTGCTAGACATTGTCAGGGTCTGCTTAGTCCCATTAAAACATTGTGATAAAATTAGAAGTTGTTTGATCTCAAGATTCTCTATTAGCATCAGATGCCCTGCTTTGTTTCTCTGAAACTGAACTTGTTTGGTTTTGGATCTGCTTTTAATCTCAGCTGTGTTGGAGTTGGCAGAGGAAGGACAGTGTACAAACAAGCAGATCAAGTGACATGTACTTTGTGCACTCAGTGTATATGCTGTGGAGGACCAGTAGGAAAATAAACATTCAAAGGAATTATATACAATACTGATGTAGCACATTCCCTACATCTGTTGCTGGTTTTGAAATATTTTCACACTCATTAAAGGATATATTAAATAAAGAGAAATAATCTTTAAAGCAAAGTACAAGTTAAGGATTTTTTTTTTTTATCTTACAAGTTTTCCCTTTGAGACTGAAGCAGGCTTGGACTTGTGCTCTAATGAATAGTAAAAAAATATTCCAGTGATAAGGTTAAAGAGCAGTTTTCCTAACTGTTGAAGTTTCTATTTTAAAGCACCAGTTATTGCTTCAATGTTTTCAGCTGAGCATTCTTATTTTTTCTCTTTCACTGGGACTTTGAAGCACTTTATGTAAAAACAATTTGAAAGAAAAAGCCTTACAAAACTGATTTTCATCATGATAAAATAAATGGAATTTTCTTTGAGCAACTAGCCGCTGTCCTCATAGAGTAAACCTTGAAGCAGAGTTGGAAAAAAAATTATGGAAATCTTTTGAGATGCTATGAAGTAGCAGCACTTGCAGGAGGAATCCTTCTGTTTGGACTCTTTGTTTCTGGGTGGTGGCATTGCTGTCTGATCGTCTTTTAAAAGTAACATCATTCAGTGGTTGTTCTCAGAAGTTTTATGGTTTTCTTTCAGACATTTATGGTGGTATTTATATCTTCTGCCTTTAGATAGCTGAAAAGTACATGTCTGCATCTAAGTGACTAGCTATCCTAGCCTGTATTTACTGCTGGAGAGAAACTAACACCTCCAGAGATGGTTTTCTCTGACTTGCTTTAGAAACTAGTTTGAGGATGAAATGACTTTCCTACTTTAGGTGCCGTTTTATCTCCTTTGACTGTAAGGTAGGGTTTGGAAAGAGCTCATGTTTACATGTCTTTTAGCTGCTTGGGTTAGATGGAGTGAATCCCTCTTTCTGCTACAGTGGAAGCTGAATGTAGTTATGTTTTCTTCTAAGGGAACTTACCATTTCCTTACAGGAAAAATGGGTCAAAAAAGTACTTAACAGAGTGAAGTTCTGTACTTGTAAGACTTTCCCAGATATGACCAAGAACAGAGATAATTCCTGTTTTGGAACAGCCTGGCTTCTGCATCTAAAATTGGGCTGATTTATGTCACAGTACTGTGTCAGAGCAATGTCATCCTTCATTGCTTAATAAACATTATAAGGCTGTCCCTAATCTCCACAAAACACCACAAATGAGAAATATTTGTGTTGGAATTATTCTGCTTTGGCAGCAGAGCCCAAACCCAACTCATTCCATTATTAACACACATGTTACAAAACAGGACATCCTACAACTAGGGGAGAAAATTATCTTTGGTTTGCCAGTAAAATACAGTCCTTAAACTAAAATGTTATTGCTTTTGTATTGCATAGAAAACCCCACTGCTAATGTTCAATCGGAGTCTTTTTTTCAAGAAAAAAGTAAGAGTGTGTCAATCTATTGGATTATTTGCTTGTTTTTGTGACTTTGGGTGGTTTTGGGGCTACTTTCTAAACAGAATACTCCCTTCCACATTTCCTATAATGTGTGATGGCTATCTAAGAAATAAATTCTGTTTCAGTTTGAAATTGCACATCTGAGTTGGTTAATAGTTCAGCAGTTAGCACACAGGACAAGCAGTGTGCCTGAGCAGGGATGCCTGAGATCCTCTGGTGTATCTCCTGCACGAGGAGGTGCAATGAAGACACACAATGATTGCAAGACATACTTAAGCAAGTGACTATCGGTCATGAGCAGTGTAAAAAGCTTGGGGATTGTTACTAGAAAGTTGCTTTAGTTGAATTTAACTTCACACCTAGATTTATTTGGCTGAGGTTTTTTTTAAATATGTGGAACACTTCAACATTATTGACAAAAGACATTAACACTGATAAAAGGAGATGGATTGATTTGCATGGAAATCAAAGTCTTTGAACAGTCAAGTCAGTCAAGTAACGATCACATAGATGGAGTTCTGTTTCTAGATGGCAGCAAATCACCAGAACGGCACCTGGGCTGCATATAGTGTTTGTGAACAGATGGGGGCCAGTGTAGATTTTGCTCCTGTAATTGTGCTCTCCACTAATTTCTCCATCCTGTTGCATCTTTTGTTCCAAAACACCATTCTGATTATGGCATAAAAGGGTTTACTATTAATTTCAAACTTTCTATCAATTTTTTCATTTGTACGTGAATCCTTTCACACACAGAAGCAGTGGTGATTATATTGGAACTGGATGCTGTCACTCTTTACTCTGGATGTATTACTTATTTTTGTCAGCTTTTGCCTTGCTTTCTGCTTCACCTGTTTTGAAGATCTTTAGTGAAATCCATTAAAGAGGTGGCTTTCTTAATGATTTATTCACCATTTCTTATTTTATTTTCAGTTTATTGTAGCTTTTATTTATAATTTAGTAAGTTCTGCAAATACCTGGTGCTTTAATTGTAGTGGAATGAGTATTGCCTTTACAATCATATTGTCAAATTTGTGTTGTTTACTACCCTAAAACACCTTGATTTTTGTCATGTAATGGTGATGATTAAGACTAGAGGATGGTAGCAGTCCCTTTCCATCTTCAGAATCTCTGAATCTGTCTGTTGTTTAGAGTTTCAGTTACTTTATAATGCTGCTGCTCATGAACACTGTATTTTTGTTTACAGCGCTCTAACACATTAGTTTGAAACATTGCACTATGAAGTACTGCAAACTTAAAATTTTGCAAGTCCTGTTGAACCTCCTGGCTTTTAGAGCGTGTTAATAGAGCATAAAATACTACATAGTCTGGATGTGACTGGAAAGAGATCTGATTAATCCTTTTTCAAAAGATCATTCTCAAAGGATAATGTGTATTAAATGTGCAATATTTTTTTCTCTCGTACCACATACAGGAACAAACAAATTGTAGGGTTCCATTTACTTTTTCCCTGGATGTATTGCCGTGACGTACAGTAGAAATAATTTTTGCCAGAAGACTTCCTGTGAGATTTAATTTTGAAGTGGCTTTCCATTTCCCTGATTTGTTTGAGGTTGAATCCCAGAATCACAATGTGTTTTCAAGAAGTGTCCATCCTGCCTCCTTTCAGTTGTGTAACACTGCCAGTGACTGGGAGGGCACTGCTTATGCTAACATGAATTATTTAGCTGATTACCCTGCTGACTTATGAAGGTATTATACTTAGTGCATCATAGGCAAAAGCTTTTAGGTTTTAAGATAGGAGCTGTTGAGATGTGCAAGGTATTTATGCAGATTTGTTTTCTTTATTTTCAGATGTCACTGACCTCAAGTATTCTTGAATTGTTCTAGTAAAGAAATGTGGACTTGGCTTTCTCTGTTCCCAGGTACATTCCTTTGAATGCATTAGTGCACACCAGTTTCAGGTCTTGAAGGGATAATTACCTCAAGCAGCAAATCCCACCTAAATAGTATTTGATAATTTTTTTCTGAATTGAGCTGCATAGTTATTGCTTTTTTCACAGGAACAAATCAAACCACTTCAATTCCTCTCTGCTTGTGGTACAGTGAAGATCCTGAAACCTAAAAGCTAACCAGCCTGATGGAAAGGTCCGCTTCTTGCAGCATACAAGAACTGGATGATCTTTTTGACTGGAACTCAGGAAAAAAAGGATCGTTTATAACTTTTGGAAGAAGGAGTAGGCAACTTAAGAGTAATACAAGGATGTTGTGAGGTTATGCAAGGAGAAAATTAGAAGGCTCAAAGCCCTCCTTGTGGACTTAATCTGGCTACTGCTGTAAAAAACAATAAAAATGTTTCTGTAAATACATCAGCAACAAGAGGAGAGTTAAGGAGAATCTCCATCCCTTATTTTATGTAGCGGGACACAAAGTGACAAAGGCTGAGGAAAAGGACAAGGAACTTAATGCTTTCATTATCTCAGGCTTTAATAGTTAGGTTCAACAGTAAGTTATTCTCTGAATACCCAGCTGAGCTGGAAGACAGAGATAGGGAGCAGAATACCCCATAGTCCAAGGGAAAATGGTCAACTACCTATTACACTGCTTGGACACACACAACTCTGTGGGCTGCATGGGATCCACCCAAGAGCATGGAGGGAGATGGTGGATGTGCTCCATCATTTACCAGCAGTCCTGGCTAGCCAGTTGACAGGACGTGAGCAAATGTGGCACCTGCCTACAAGGAGAACCAGAAGGAAGATCCAGGGAACTACAAGTCTGTCAGTCTGACCTCAGTGCCGGGGAAGGTCATGGAGCAGATCATCCTGAGTGCCATCACATGGCACATGCAGGAACCAGGGGATCAGGCCCAACCACCATGTGTTTGTGAAAGGCAGATCCTGCTTGGGTGACCTGATCTCATTCTGTGACAAGGGGACCCACTTAACAAATAAGGGAAAGGTTGTGAGTGTTGTTTACCTGGATTTTAGTAAAATCTTTGACACTGTCTCCCACAGCATTTTCCTGGAGAAACCAGTTGCTCATGGCTTGGATGGGTGTACTGTTCACTAGGTGAAAAACTGGTTGCCTGGTTGGGACCAGAGAGGGGTGATTAATGGAGCTACATCCAACTGGTGGCCAGTCAACAGTGATGTTCCACAGGGATCAGTACTGGGGCCAGTTCTGTTTAATATCTTTATCCTTGATCTGGATGATAGGCTTGAATGCACCCTCAGTTTGGAGACACTAAGCTGTGCATGAGTGTTGATCTGTTGAAGGGCAGGTAGGTTCTGCTGAGAGATCTGCACATGCTGGATTGAAGTCATTTGGGTCACAACAGCCCCATGTAGCTCTACAGGCTTGGGGCAGAGTGCCTGGAAAGCTGCCCAGTGGGAAAGGACCTGGGGGTGCTGGTTGACAGTAGCTGAATGTGAGCCATCAGTGTGCCCAGGTAGCCAAGAAGGCCAATGGCATCCTGGCTTGTACCACAAAGTGTGGTCAGCAGGACCAGGGAAGCGGTCACCCCCTGTACTCGGCACTGGTGAGGCCTCATCTTGAATCCTGCGGTCAGTTTTGGGCCTCTCACTACATAAAGGACACTGAGTTGCTGGAGTGGATAGAGAATGGTGAAGGGTCTGGAGCACAAGTCTATTGAGAAGCAGATGAGAGAGGTATGGGGTTGTTTAGCCTGGAGAAAAGGAGGGTTGGGGGGACCTTATTGCTCTCTACAACTACCTGAAAGGAGGTTGGAGCCAGATGGGAGTTGGTCTCCTCTCCCAAGTAACAAGTGATAGGACAAGAGGACATGGCCTCAAGTTGTGCCAAGGGAAGATTAGATTAAATATTTGGAAACATTTCTTCATGGAAAGGGTTGTTAAGCATTGGCAAAGGTTGCCCAGGGAAGCAGATGAGTCACCATCCCTGCAGGTAGTTAAAAGACATGTAGATATCTTTTGGCACTGATGGACAAGGTTAAGTGGTAAACTTCGCAGTTAACAGTTGGACTCAATAATCTTAAAGGCTTTTTCCAACCTAAACAATTCTGATTCTATGGCTCATCGGTAGTACTTACCGTGTGATGGATCAGAGGAATGAACTCACCTGTGTTTGGCAAGCCAAGCCTGGACCACAGGCTGCACACAGATTCAGATCCTAGGCTGTGCATACCGAGGCTAGTACCTTTCATAGGCTGTGCCTTCGTGGTGCCAACAAGGTGACCCACAGCAATCTTCTGGCTTTTATGGAAGTTTGCCACCGTTTGCAGGCAAGTTGCCAGTGTAAGTCCTTCAGTTGAAGTGGATTGCCAATAACAGGACCCTTATTAGAATACGCAGTGAACTGTTTTTTTTTCTAGTCAGTTATCTGCATAATCAGGGTGGAAATGAGAGTAATAAATATACTGAAGTGTTTGGAAATGGCTTTCTTCCTCCAGATTTTTCAGTGGGTGAAAATTAGGATTAATTCTAAAGGAGGAGAACTGACCTTAAAAACTCCATTAAAACTGACCTTAGAGCTACCAATGTAGCAGTTACTGAGAAACATTTCTTAAAACCTAATTAAAAGAATCACTGAAACCCGATCCATGATATAACAATATTGATACTGGGTTTTGAATATGATTTCATTGATACAGATGTGATAAAACCAGAAAAACGTCTATCATTTCTGTAATGGACAGTGGTGTGAACTGAACCCAAGAGGCAAAATTTTTGTGTGTTACTATTTATAATTTCTTTTTTCCAACTTTTTCCCCCAATTTCACTTATCTAAAAAACTCAGGGGAATGTTGATTTAGAGGTATAAAACACACATGTAATCCCTTTTTTGTTACGTCAAATCTGCAGGAAGGCTTGCTAATGCAGTGTAGTATTTTTAAGTGTTTTACTACATTTTTTAAATCAGATCAAATAAGATATCAAATTAACCTTTATGTGGCTCAAAATCTTGAAAGCTTGACCATCATACAACAATTCAAATTAAGTGTAATCTCCACTTGATATTTGTCATATTTTTTATTGTTTGGATAATAAACTGTGTTCTATGTTTAATTTTTTTCTTGCATGGGTACTGAAAACCTCTTCCCTTAAGAGGTTTCTCATGTAAAAAGTTTCCCTGCAGTGAGGAATTTATGACACAAGCTTCAACATAAAACTTAATTTAAAATTTAAATCTGTATCCACTTTAGCTCCATTAAAGCCCAGCGTGGCTGTGTATTTTGGTGCTTTTAGGTACCTACAGGGTAGGTAAATGCTGTTTTAAACCATGTCAGCTTGTCTTCTCCCATGGCAAAATAAACACCAGTGCATGCTGTTGCCATACAGATGAACTAAGAATAGCTGAAAATTTGAATATACATTTTCAAACCCTGTATCCAAAGATCAGAACTGTACTGGGAGAGACAGTAAGGTTTATGTTGTCCTGTTCAGGTTGAGCAAAATGCTTCTCTCAATGCACTTTGTTTCTCTCATTGTCTGAGAAGGCTCTTTTCTAATTTCACCCCCCACTACCTCAAAAAAAAAAAAAATTTTTTTTAAACTGTACTTTATTCTAGGTCTGCGACATTTTCAGCAGCAGCAGCTGCTGAAGCAACTAAGAGTTGTTTCTGTGTGAGTTCTCTGAGCTTGTTGACTGCAGGAAGCAATGGACGCCAGGCCAGGCTTCCGGTTGGGTCTCCCAAGCTCCACCCTGTAGGGATTTTGCTCTACAATCATTTCGCTGAAAACAGAGAGAAATCAGGAAGCTTTGTTAAAACTGATGTGGTGCCCTTTGCTTAGGATTTTATGTAGGAGTCATAGACTATTTGGTCTGACCAGAGTCCACACAGATTTTTTTGTGACCTGTTACCAGAGACTGTTAACTCCTTGGTTAACAACATTAGTTATGGCCCAATATTCATTCTGTTAGTATCAGCTCTGTGGTTCAGAGAGTTGATACTTCTTTCCTTGACAAATTTTTCTAGCTTTTTCCCATATACATTTTTACGACCTATAGATTGTGTTTGCATATCTGCATATGTATATACACACATATACATGTATTTCTATATAGTGCACACATACACACCCCAAAGTACAGCAGTATTTATTCACAAAATTCATGTCTTGTTTAATAGAGGCCTTATCTTTGGAGGAAATAGTAATGCACAGTAGTACATAGTATATAAAGGTATTTCCACAGATAGCATGAATGCTCAGTTGCTTTCAGAGTAAATCATATCAGCTCTTGAATAGAGAATTCATCTTCAAATATAATTTTTTCCTGTGAGTCCCTTCTTAAATTATTCATATATTTTCAGTTTTGCTTAATGGACCTGTGGAAGTACAGTGTTTCTAAACAGAAGTATTTGTTTTTGCTGTTCTTCCAGACAGACAAGAAAGCTGGTTTGGGGCTCACATATATGAGAGTAAGCATGAGCTCTAAAGTAGAGTGCAATATGTGGCATACAAATTAATCTATTATAAGTCCTAGTACAGACTCTTCTAGAGTTTGGATAAACATTCCCAAACTAGCTCTATCTCCTTTTCTAGGCTGGAGGAGGGTGGTCAGTGTCTGACAACCTTAACTCATAAACTGTAGGTGAGAGAGCTGGCCAGAGCCTTGCCTGGGGCTCATCACTTCTCTCTGTAACCACCAAGGGCTCAGCTGGAGAAAGCAGGTGCTTGTTGTAAGCAGCCCTGGAAAAAGAGGAGAGGGTTTTGATGTCCCAGCCTGCCTAGAACAGGGACATAATACCACTTGGACTCCATGATCCTGATGGGTCTCTTCCAACTCAGCATATTCTATGTTTTTATGATTTTACTCTATGAAGGCTGAAAGCATAATTGAAAGGAAAGGCATGATGGAAGCCCTTCTGCTTGGCTGAGGGAGGGCACTGCAACTAGAGGTGTTACAGTTCTGTAAATAAGCCATTTGGTCATATTTCCTTAATATCCATAAGACCTTAGTTTTAAATGGAATGGTTTCTGTTCCTGGTACCCTGCAGTGCTGTGGATCAGGAGCTACAGAATGAGCAAAACATTCAGAGAACCCTCTGTTTGGCCTAGTAAATAATCTTGATCTGTGTGCCAGAAGTGATAAATGATCTCCCTTTGCTGCATTTCCATCTCTTGTGACTTAAGGTGCCTATTCCACTTGCCACTTTACTGCTGCCAGCAATTGTTAGCAAGCTAAGAAACTTTTTGTAAATTTAAGCTCTGATTCTTCAGTCTCTGAACTTTGGTGGTATAACATGTAGCCTATCCTCTAACATGCTTTTGCTTCCTTGAGATTTCCCATGGGACAAGCACTGGCTTTTTTAAAAAAAGTGTGTGTTTTCACGACTGCTGCCAAGTCATGATATTCATACTGGTGAGCAAAACTAGAGATAGGAGGGATGCATGAATAACCTTAACAGTTAGCATTGCTACATCTTCTGTTTAGTGTGATATCCTGTTTGGGACTCTGAGACTAAATAAAAATGTGGAGAATTCAGAGCATAATCAGCAAGAAAGACGTTAGAGATTTTGCTCTCAGGAGTAAACTTAGTCAGGAAAAGACTGGAATATGAAAAAGGCAATAAGAGGAAAAGAACTGTCTGTTCTCTATGGCTGTGCTGGGCATGGCAAGAAATAATGGAACCACATTTTAGCTCAAGAGATTTCTCTAGTCTTACGTGAGAAAAATAGCCAAAAATATAGCTCAGTGATGGATTAAGTTGCCTAGGAAAGGTGTGAGTGCCCCAATGGAAGCTGATAAGAACAGGTGAGACAAAAATGTCATCAATGATATGTGTCTAGTCCGTCTTTCCTGAGGCAGGGGGCAGGCTTGGGTAAGTTTCCAGATCTTTTTTGTGATTTTCTGAATATTCAAGAGGTCCTGTGTTGCTCTAATATCTGCTGGGAGCAAAGCAGCAGACAAACTACCAGACTGGTAAAAGCAATGTAGGTTAGAGGACTGATGCATTCATAGCCTGTGGGAAGGATGGGACCAGGGAGATCTGATGTTGCTTTTGCAGATCGCTGCCTGCACACCCTTTGTTTATGCAATTCATCAAACCACACTGCTATTGCATCTGGGGCAGTAGCTCAGCAGCCTTCAACAGAGAGAGAGAGAGAGGAGAATAAGAAGGACAATGAGAAGCAGCAAATGAGCTATCCTTTATCCTTTGCTGTTTCCTCTGTACCCACATGCAAATAGATACCACAGAGTAATCAAATATATGCAAAGCTAATTGTTACAATATTTGCCAACTTTGTGTCCCATGTTCCCAGCTGGTGTAGTTCCCTTTCAGTAATATATTGAAAGATTAAAAAATCCCCAATCAAATCAATGACTCACTAATTCTATTGCTCTTGCTAGTGAAAGCCTCTGTAATTTAGTCAGATGAATTTCTGTTTAGTTCCTCCATAAACTGGAATTTGGCAGACTTTGCCAAATTTCGTAATACATGTGTATTTCCCATTGCTCTGTTCCGCTTGATATTGAGCCCATCTGAAAAAAAAATCCCTGTGAAATTCTTATTATTTGATATGGAAGAGGAGGAGTTGCACAGAAGTGGTAGGAAAGGTAGTGATAGACCTTAGAAGCTGCTTATTTAAAGCTTGTTCATGTGCAGAAATGGATGGCAGAGTTTAATGTACTTTGAAGATAATGAAGTGAAAATGAAAGTAGCCAGACTAAAAAGATGATGCTTCCTTATTAGCCTGGGTTGCTTATGCTTGTGTTAGCCATTGACTGGGCTTCCTAGAGGGGCAAAGTATCCCATGATGTACCACAGTCCTGCAGCTTTCCTTTTTTATTTCCTTATTAATTTAACTCAGGGAGTGGGTGGATGTGGGAATATCCACTGTGTCTACTCCTGAAGTCTTCATGTAGTGCAACTTGCATTCAAAGAGCAGCAAAAAAATTATTACAGTAAATCAAATAGGTGTTCCTTAGATAGGGGAGGGATAGTTTTTTTTGTATTATATTACAGGAATGTAATTTTGCATTCAAGATTTCTGTGTATGTAAACTCTTGGTTTGTTACATATTCCTGTGTATGTTTAACCTGCAGAGGTTGTGCTGAGAGGTTGTTTAGGAAATCTCTCACTAGTTTGTCAGCAAGGATAGTGACAATGGGAAGAAAACTTTGTAACGGGCAGGGCAATGGATGTTCATCATCATCATCAGGAGTCCTCTGTGTGTGCATGCACATCCTTGTAGCTCTCTTGAGCAGATTTGAAAAGTCCTAAGGTGCTCTTCAGAAACTAAGCAATGGCTTTCAGTTCAGACAGTTGTTTCCAGCAGCTGTGATTGCAAGGCTGAGTGTTGAAAACATAGTCATTCCAGTCTGTGTAGCTGACAGATGCTGTGGAATGGGTTGTTAAGGTTGTTCTTTGGGGAGCAACTGAAGATGTGTTAGAGCCTGGATAAGATATTCAGCCAGATTCTCATGACAGCAGGTAATAATGCAATATAAATGCAGGTAAAACTCTCTACAACAGACTGGAATTTTGTCAGATGTCCTGTGTCTGCTGTATCACAAATTATGCATTGCATGTCTTGTTTCCAGGTCTGATGTTTTTGAACTGGTACAGATGAGTAGCAAAAAATATAGGAGATAAGAGGCTGTGAATTACCATTTACATATAGAGTGGTCAATAGCAGCTTTTTGGTTTTTTAATCAGAGAATAATCGAAGCACTAGCAAAAATGCCTTTAGGGCTCTTGCATGGAAGAAGTTTTCCTTTTTTATTTTCCTGACTTTAAGTTCCTTGTCTTTAATCAGAGGAAAGATAATTCCAACTTGATGCTTTGGGCCAGGTGTGATGCTTTTCAAAATATAAAGGTGGCTGGCTTTCTTTCCCATTTTACACATAATTTAAAGAAATGTGCAGAATTACACTCAGTTGTGGGGTTTCTTTCTCCTAGGGTTTTATTTCCAAGGTCGTGTGTTCAACCTTCAGAAGCTGGAGAATGCCTGAAGATCAGAAAAACATCGCAGAGCAGCTGAAGATTAAGGAAAAGAAACAAAAGAAGTGGTATTACAAGATGGTCATGTATAGGAGTGATAAACATTATTTATTTATGTATTTAATGCTCTGAGCCACCTAACATATTCCTCATTGTGGTGGGTTGACCTTGGGTGGACACCGGGTGCCCACTCAGCTGCTCTATCACTCCCCTTCCCAACTGGACAGTGGAGAGATTAAGATGGAAAACCACTCGTGGGTTGGGATAAGGCAGTTTATTAAAGCAGAAGCAAAGCAAAAGCTTGTATGTGCAAAAACAAAGTGAAAGATAACACGGTTTATTCTCTACTTCCCATCAGCAACGATGTCCAGTCACCTCCAAGAAGCAGGGCTTCATCACGTAGAATGGTTCCTCAGCAGGCAGCCATTGGAGACAAGGAATGCCCCCCTTCCTGCTCCTTGCCTTGGTTTCTATGTCCAAGCTGACGTCATATGGTATGGAATATCCACTTGGTCAGTTTGGGTCTGCTGGCCTACTTGGTCCCCTCCTGGGATCTCACCCTTAACTAAGGAAGGGATTTTACAGTGCTGATGCTGTGCTCAGCAGTAGCCAAAACACCGGTGTGTTATCAACACCCTTCTGGCTACCAATGCAAAGCACAGCACTGTCAGGGCTACTATGGGGAAATGAACTCCAACTCAGCCAGGCCTAATACACTCATCTAAATCTAGGTCTATAAGAAAGTATTCGTTAAGGTGCTTCGGAAACTGTTTTGTGATGAACATATGGCATTAAATCATGTATGACTTACTAACGCTTCAAGAAATGCTTGTAGCTCTCTTCTACTGACCTCAGAGGTAGTGCCACCTGGTGCTCCTGTCTGGAGAATACAGAATGAGGACTCAAGAAAATGTTCTTTAAATACAATTTTTTCTTAGTAATAGTAAAAAAAAAAAAAAAGTTAAAAGGAGATAATCTGTTACATGTTGTTCCTTTGTAAGTGTCAAACATATTTATTTGAAGTAAGGATTAGCAACTAGCTGACAAGGGAGTGCGAACTCTTTTGACTACTTTGCTTTTTTTCTGTCCCTTAAAAGCTGTTCTTCTAGACATTTTGAATCCTGATTGCTGCTGTTGTAGGCAAAGCCTCATATGGAGTACATTCATTCTGTTTTATTTAGTAAGCTACAGTAAATCAATGAAAGGCCTTGCCATTAATACACTCTAGCATTCCTACTTACAAGAAATACATCAAGTCTGTTCAGGTTACTTTTGAATGCCACTGGTTGGTAGAAGTCATGGGGTAGAGGGGAGAAATTAATGAATTTCTCTTAATTTTTAGAGGACAGAAAAAAGCTGGAAGCTCTTCCAAAAATGTGCAAGAACTTTCAGGTTTGAATATTTAGCTGTCTTAATCTGTGCATATTGTGTGTGTGTGCATGCATATAATGAGATCATTTTGCTGATAAGACTGAAAAAAAGACATTATTCCTGTGTAGACTGTATGCAGGTAGCTCCTTGCCATTTCTTTAGACTAAAGGCAAGTGTGTGGTTACTTCGAAGATGCAATTGTGAGGGTGAGTGTCCTCTGAGGTCAGTCTAAATCTTGTAGCATTGTGCTTCCTGAGTAGATTTATGGATTCACGCAGCTCATAAGTTCTCTGGAGATATAACACATGGGGTCTTGGAAGCAACTTGATGTTATAAGCACAGAGCTCATAAACTTTTGCCTCTCAGCAAAGCTAATTGCTGCTAAAGCAGCAAACTGATAAGATTTCATGGTCTTCGGTTCCTGAGCTAGTCAGTGTTAATGCTAGTATCTGTACTTCTAGTGTAGTGCAGTTAATACAGGAACAGCAGGACACAATATCTAGCCTTCCCTGTTTCTCAGCTGAACCAACACACTCGAGTGCTAAAATGAAAATCTTTGACTCTCATAGCAAGAGGCACTTCCTAAAGATGCCCAGTTTTTTTGCTTCAAAGTGCAAGGTGAAAAATGTGAGGCTGAACCTACCGAATACACTGAGGAGCTCTATAGGCTAAAAAATGTTTATCTATATCAAGAGATCTGTCTAAATGTGGAGGAGCCCTTTGGAGGTCAAAATGATTCTAGAGTTGCTGATTTGTTCAGTAACTGAAGATAACGTACCTTTAGTGCTAGGGTTTGCTATAAAATAGGTTAATTCATTTGCACTCTTAGGAGCAAATGTACTCCTTCCTATTGTCCTGCAACAACCAGCAAATGACAGTGTTTTGTTTTACCAGGCCTTTTTAGATGGATGCACTAAGAGTATTTGTTGCTGTCTCGTCTGGCACTGGCTTACCTACTCTGACAGATGGGGATGTTTGCTGGGATTTATTTTGTAGTTACACTTAGGAGAACTTTACTGACTCCAGTGCCTACTGTGGTTTGAGAAGGGTGCTCTGTTGTCAGTTTCTCCTGTATATTGTGCTGCTCTCTGATGAAATATGATTCTAGTCATTGTCGCCATCTGTATGCAATGTGTGACCTGCTTCCTTCAGTATTTGTAATTTCTGTGGCTTTTTCATGTTTTCTTTTGTTGAGAATGATTAAAGAGTATTTTGATTTTATTTGTCCCTTTGTCTTCTGTGCGATTAGTGAATAGAGTCCCCTTCAGCAGCCTGTTCATCAGTCATGCAAATGTGTTGTCCAGCAAATTTCACAGTTCTTTGATTTGCAAATGGGAAAGTCCAAATCTTTGTCAATGGCCAGCATTTTAAGCCATTCTGCTATTTGAATTGACTATCACACCTCAGGTGTAACAATCAAACTGTGATAGAGATAACAATATTCATGTTATGCCACCTCCCTTGCCCGCATAGCCTGATGTTTGTATTTTTATTTCATTTTGTTTACCAGCTGCAATGGGCAAGAATAAATGCAATTCATTTTGCATCATCAGATGTCATCTGGTTCCCCTTTAATCACTATTTTATTAATGATCTTATAGAGATATTTTAGACTGATCATGCACAATTGTCCTTGTTAGAGGTTGGTCTTGGTTGCATTCCATATTACTATAACGTAAGTATGCTAATATTGAAGTTGTAGAAGACATTGGTATGAGAGACATAACCTGATATTTTGGAATAAAGTTTTTATTTTCTAGGAAGGTCAGTCTGAGAGGAAAATGGTTAGGCAGAAAAATTCTCAGGTTGGTTTAAATAAAAAAAAGAAAGTTTTAGTTCATTATTACATCTATTTAAAACCATTCACTGTTAATTATATAACAAATAAAAAACTATCAATCGGCGCCTCCAACACTGACTTTCAAATATTCTGAAACCAAACTGGAGGACTGCATACAGATAGTATGCTTAAAAATACCCAGTAGACTTCAATGTGGGGAGTTCTGTCATATTGGTCTCTTCTGAGAGCTTAAATAACATCAAAGTTGTCATTTCTTTGTATATCTTTGTGTGATATCTTTCAAATAAAAGCATTTAAGACCCCAGATTACTACTGAAACAAGCATTGCGAGGAGAGAGTAACCAGCATCCTCTGGAGCTGTGTGTGCATAGCTGTGATCTTAATCTTGGAGAAAACCTGAAGAGTCTCAGATAAGTTTTCGTTTTCATTTCTTCCCACCTTCTTGCTGGTTACTCAGCAGATCAATAGGATCTTTATCTTCCCTTCCACATTTTTCCTTGATACTTATTTATCTTTGCAGGACCAGGCTGAACTTTTCCCTTCTTCCTCAAAGTTCTGCCAGGCACTTCTCCATTGCTTCTCTCTTGAGATGGTTTGAATTTGACCTCCTTCTGTTCTCTATGTAGATGGCAAATAGCTTTGTGTTACTGTTATTTCCCAGCCATTTTAGTAGACCTTCATACATTTTTGTGGACATTTGTAGAAACAGCTTGCACACAAGGCAAAATAGCTGTCCCTGAGCAGCTGGGTATTTATGACCCATTAACATGTGCTGAGTTTTGAGACTTTCTCAAATGATGATACAGAGCTTGAGTACTGATCATGAGGGAGGTATTTGCTGCCTCAGTGCTTAGCACTTCAATGCAATTTTTTAATGCTTTAATGTTATATTTAGTGGTGTGTGGGGAAGTGTTTTGTGCTTACAGAATCAGGCTCTTTGTGCTGCTATTTTACGTAATATCTCTGGCTGGAAATTTTATTCTTCTTTGCATTAACAGTTTCTCCATGAAAGAAAACTTGAGACTACTTTTTTTACATTTCACAAAACAAGCCAATGATATCTGTGTAACTTAGAGTAGCTGTTTGTAACCAGAGCCTGACAGCCTAAAATTCTAGTGTACAGTGCTACAAAATAGGGAGGGAGGAAAAAAGAATACAGCATCTGCAGATGAAGAAACTGTTTAGCTTTAATTGACAACTATGCTTCATGGTCTTAACTCAGCTATAAAATCACCATGCTTATTTGGTACTGACCTCTACAGCTTTTTCCTGATCAAATATTTTAAAATGCTGTTTGGAGTTGAGGAGGCAAGCACTGGAAGAACTAAAAATGTATTCATCAAACATACTTCTAGGTTTGAAAAAGTAGAATTGCATCTGTTTGAAATGACAGATATGCAGGATTTTGCTTCTTTCTGTTACCTATCAAATTTGGGTGAATTCTCATTTAGCCAGGATGCAACTTTTGGCAGAGAAAACAGGCTAGTAGTTGGGAGTTCTTTAAATTAGGAGCTGAGAAAGGCAGACAGGTGTTGGGGAGAATTTAGGTCAGACGGATACATTAATAAAACAGAGATGCTTTTCAGCCTAGTAAGGAAGAGGAGGAACAGATGGAGATCCTGGAGTTAAAATGTCAGAGCACAAAGGTAAAATGAGTGTGACAGACTAGAACCTAAAAGAAAATGATGGCCATTGTCTGTACACCTGTGTGAGAAGCTAGAAAGCCAGAAGAGATGAACTTCTTTATCCATAGTTACTGAGGCATGGCAGAATGACAGGAGTTGATGGACATCTGTGATTCCTTACTGCTGACTGCACATAGGATGAATTAGGTCATAGATCTGAGTGGAAACTGTTCTATGATTCTATAAAACCAGGAAAGGAGATGTGTGACAGGCGTACCCGTTTGACTGCATTTTAATGCTCTCTCATACAGTCATTCTGCTTTGTATTGTGTGCTTTCAAAGGAGCAAGGTTAAGCTTAAGCATCTAGCCTTAGGTTTTGCACCTTTTGAATACTGCAGTGCTGGTTTCATGTTAGGATAATACAGATTGCTGTTTTTGAGTGGGTTTGAAAAAATTGTATTGTGCAGAAGGCTATGTGGGAAAGTCTGAGCAAAAGTGCAGGAATGCAAGATTTTCTGCTCCTCTGTGAGTAATCTGTTCTGTTGTGTAATCAGGTTGCTGACAGTTTGCTTAATCAGTATTTCATTTTTACAGAGAGATACTCTACCTCTGCCATGGAGTATAATAAAGCTGTTTTTGTTGTGAGACTTTTGTCATCCTAGCAGGACAGTGTTTTCCTCTTACTGGAATTTGGAAAAAGTCATTATGGTGAAAGATACCCTAGGGCAGGAGATGATAATTAATGGGAGATGCTGTCTTACACCTTTTTTTTTTCAGAAGCATTGCATACTCTGTTGTTCCATAACAGAAACATATAAAAAGAGTTGATTTATCTCCCTGTTGCATGAGTCATTCTATAAGTTCTGTTTGTCTCTTTCATAGCAGGTCAAAAAACTTTACCATAAGAAACATGGTAAATAAGGAAAATAGTCTGATCCCTCCAGATGCTTGATAAAACTGTATTATGCTGTTTTCTCTTGATACATGAGGCTGGTGGTTTCTTAGGACTAATTGACATTCATGTCTTCAGTCCTTAAAAACAAATAACGAAAAAATAAGTCCCAAAATAATACTTGGCTAGAACTATAGATAAGATTGTCCGTCACTGTCTGAGACAGTCCAGTATCCACTTAGACATTTGAATAGTCTCCAAACAATGTAACTACACACAGATAGAGGCCCTGCTGTGTAGTACCTCTCCTTTTTCTCTCTCCAATTGGAAATAAGTTGGTATAGTTCACATGTGCTCTGTAGCTAACTTATCTACATGTTTCTGGCAGAGTGAGGAGGAAGCCTGATGTTAAATTATTGAGGAGCTTTGAAACAGGGATGGTACTTGTCAGGCATCTGTTCCCTCTTGCTTCCTTAAGACTGAGGGGTAAAAATGAGAGTCATGGAATCTAAGTCACTGAAGAGGCAGATCACTGGAGCAATTATTTGGTATCAGTCCTGTAGTGCCACAACTTTCTCAGAGTGTGTGATAGGGAAGAACAAGAGTCAGAAGTACAGAGTGGCAGTCAGAAGTACAAATAAAGGTACATCTTATTTGAAGACTGCAGGAAATGCATTATGGTCTATTTAGTTGGGGCAAAACATTGAACCTTCACTCCCCATGGATTCCTCAGTGAAACAAATTGAAATAGAGCAGTGGAATGGGGAGGATAGAAAAGAAAGCAAGGAGAAGTTATTGACTGGCCCTTGATGATTCATACCATCTAAAAATAAGTATTCTTGAAATTAAAAGCTAATAGAAGCTAGTATGGGACTGTGCTGGGCAGCCTGTGATAAGAACCAGGTGTACCTTCAAAGCCTTGAATGTAGACACAGTGGGTTCTGCAGAGAAGTTTCAAGGGAGGGTTGGCACAGCAAAGGTAGTGTGCAGCCATCTTTTCCTAAACACTCAGTAATAAGCTGTAAATCATACAGAAAAATGCCATTATTGATGCTTGCATCATACTGGAGATATTGGAGGTGGTGGTATCTTACTGACATGAGTTTTGGACTCTTTTGTAAGGTGGTCTTTTCTCCATTTGTCTGCGAATATGGGGCAGCTACACAAGCATGTATAGCATGATGGATTCTTTCTTACTCTCTGGAATTCAAATAAAGGTAGACACTTGTTGGCAAAAAAAAAAAAAAAAAGAAAAAGAAAAAGAGAGAGAGAAGTTAAACCAGATAACCTTTTATTCTTGCATTATTCATATCCACATTGAACTGTAAAGGGAGATTTGCTGAACACTAACTCAGTTTCCAGGTAATATGTAACACAACAGCCACAGGCAACAAGGTTGATGCCTCCAGGTAGCTGTTCAAACATGAAAACTAACCTTGACAGGTTTGGGTTTTCTTACTGCAATTGAAGCAGCATTTCATTTGATAATCAGCAAGACTGTTTGAAATCAAGAGGGATCTCCTTAAATATTAAGCAGTCCTGATAGCAGTATTAATACTAAATAACATTTAGCAAACTAATCTGTTTTAGAGTGTCCATAAGAAAACAAAAGCAGTCTTAATTTCTAATTACTATTCTAACTTAGGGATGATGTTGGTAAAACTTGTGGGGCTCTAAAAAAGTTAGGTACTAATGCAGTCTTCCTGCCTTCAAATCCCTGAGAAATCCTTTGCGTTGGTAGCACAAAGGAAGGTTGGTTTACTTGTCCATGACTCTAAATGAATTTTAAGAAAAGTTAAGTAAAATCTTGCAAGTCTGTACAGTATAATGGGTAGTCAGCTTCTGAGTCTGTAAAAGGAAATACAGCCAACATCTTTGGAAAGAACTAACCTTTCTTCTGAAATTGAATTATTTTTGCCGTTCAGCAGGAAATAATCATACTGCGGTGGCTATCTGAGAAAAACTTGTGTACAGTGAATATCCATGCTTTCAGTGAATTCATGCTTTCAGGAAGGTGGATGATGAAGGTGTGTGAAAGGAAGGAAGAACGGCTTTGCAAAATGTGTACAGGATGCAGAACGGATACTCAAGAGAAGGAAATAGTCTACATTTGTGCAAGAACAAGTGCATGGGGCAGTGTGTATATTATGGAAAGATAAATGTAGCATTTCATAAGCACAGCCTGTATGCTGCTAGGACCCTGTCAAGATGTCAGCCTCAGATCGTGAAGAAAAGCAATGGAAAACTCATCAGTTTTCATGTATGTGTCTTAGAAGCAGGGTCTCACTCTGTTTAAATTAAAGACTTTAAAAGTGTTTCGTAATCTTCCCTTTAATGTTGTTAGTGCTTCATGCATGCCGATGTGTGATATCAGATAATGTAATTTAGTGGCTGTTTTAGAGTATCTGTTATTATTCAGAAGGGGACATTACAGAAGATCCCAAAACTAAAGGTGTCTTTAGTCCCTTAAGCAGATCATTTTTGATTCACATGGATATTTTAGTTGTTCCAGACAACCCATACTAGAAAGGAAGGCTCTGGTAGGTAGCAATGCCGTTTACCCTCTAAAGGCCAGTGCAGGTTAGAAAAAACTCGGAATGGAAGTTCATTATCTTCCTGTTTCAGTGAAAAAGAGATGTGTGGCCACCTCTGGGTGTGTACTGTTTGGACCAGGGGTGGGGGCCAAAAGGGTTGCAATCAGGTTGCAGTCCTGTTTTCTATACTCTGCCATGGTGTGTTCTCTGCAAATTCTAATCTAATACAAGAGGAGAGAGAAGGAGGAAGGGTGTGAGCAATGCTGATAAGTGCCCGCAATTACTTTTACTGCTTAAATTCCATCTGGAATTTGATTAATTTACCCCTTCTGGCATAGTGTGCAGTGGGGCTTGTTCATGGTGTTATCTTTTCACACTGTTTTTCATTAACATGTTGTGTCTGACTCCTAACAACCAGGATGTTTTAATGACAGATTCCTGGACACGTATGCAGAGAGAGGCTATTTCAAGTAAGAGTGTAGCAAGCATGAAATGAATTTTGATAGTTTGTAGCAGGAAACCTGTTTTCTTTTGGTTTTTTGTTTGTTTTTGTTAGTTTTTGTTTGTTTGTTTTGTGTTTGTATGTTTTTAACTGTAATATAGTATTTGTGGGTAGGGAGTGGCATTGGGTTTTCTTAATGTTTGGGTTTTCTTTTTGTTTGTCTTGGTTTTATATTTTTTTATTTGACAGATGTATATTAGCAGAGGGATTTTTTATGATATTTTAAGAAACAGGGAACACATTCATGGTATATAATGTAGCTTCTAAAATAACTATCACAGCTAACAAGAGTTATTTTTCCAAGCTAAAATTTTCTTTACTGTTAGGTAAGTATAACCTAACCAAATAGAGGAACTGAAATGCCTTAGTATTTTACTAATTCAGAGAAGCCTGATAATATATCCTGTGTTGAACAAATTGGCTGATTGGATTCCACCAAACAGTACGGTGTCAGAATTGGAGTGATTGCCAAAAACTGGCAACTAAAGTTTTGGCTTGACTTGGTGATTAAAGGGAAAAGTCAAGATTATGTTTAGAAAGCCTTGGGAGAGGAAAATACAGGGAATTCCACAGATTTTTGGAATGTTGAAATGTGGTTTTAGTGAGTCCTTGAAACTTGAGATGTTTTGTTTGTTTAACTGGGTATCTTTTTTGTTTCATACCTACCCATCAAATGCCTGTTCTCTGACCAATAGAAATGCATCACTACAAGTAGAACACAATATTTTCATTTTCAGTGCTGATGAAATTCTCACTTCCGTGAAATTGCATACCAGTGCCTCGAATGCAGTACATCACATTGAAATAACCATGTGTTTTTGCTTGCTGACCTGTGTTGCCACAGTCAGGGTCTCAGGGTTTTGAGTTAGCTCCACTGTTAAGCTGCGGTTTCTTGTGGTGTGTTGCCTTCAGTGTATATATTTCTCTCAGCATATATACTCACTCTCTGTATTTCTGGGCAGTGAGAAGAAATGGCCTTGAGCCACAACACAGCAGTTGCTCAGGGGCACTTGCTGTTAACTAAGCTGGGCAGGGAGGACTCTGCCTGAGTGACTGTGTTGCCCAGTGCTCTACAGAGACTACGACCCGAAATGCTTTCAGGGAAATGGGTCATTAGGTTGGGGTTTTGTTTTTAAGGGAGGGCATCTATTTTTCCCCCTGGGAGGAGGAAGCCCTGAAGCACACTCACTGCTGCTGTAAATTTTCTCTCTCAGCAGCCCTGCTATAAATTACCTGGATTCCTTTCGGACATGAGAAAGCACATTTAATCAACACAAAACACAGATTCACTGTTGTTTTCTGTAACAAGAAGGGGAGAGGGATTTTTTTTTTTTCCAAAAATCCTACTTTAAAGACAAATTTAGGAGCCAATATCATCAGAGATACTCTGGTGATTTTTTTTTTCTTTACTTAGGTTTTTGGAATCTGTGCCTTTTTAATAGTGTTGAGTGTATTTTCAAAATTATTTTCTAAATTTTAGCAGCCTCTTAGCTCGCAGTATTTGACAGGTTGTTTAGACTGCTTTGTTGCAAGTTTATTTGAGGTGCTCCTTAAATGTAATAGAATATATTCTTCCTGTATATTTGGAGTGTGTACTTCCTTGGCTGTGAACCGCTTTGCTTCTGAGCAATGAAGGTGTTTTGTAATCAGATCTAGAAGCATGAGAGAACTACAGGGTGAAAGCTAGCACTGTAGCATTGGAGAGGTTCTGTTCAGTTCTGTTTTCAGGCATGAGTCATTCAGATCTGCCACAGATCACTGGATCCTTGTGAGGAGGTAGTATGCAAGTTGTTCAAAGCTATTTGGCATTTGGTTTAAGATAAATTTAGTGAATATTGTTAAACATGTAAGTAGTAGCTTTTCCTAGAGAATGCAATTGGTTCCTCTTGTCTCTCAGACTCTTAGGATTTTAAAATAATGACTGAGGGCCTTGTCACCCATCGTAGCTGGATGGTTGTGAGAAGGCAGTTGTGATGTCAATGCAGTTTGGAGGTGCCTGTGTGTATTTGGGCAGTGTCACTAACGGGCTTTGACTACTTCCAGAAGCAGAGGCTGAGACACTCAATGAACAAAATTCCAGACTCTGGGAGATGTTTCTTCCTCAGCTATAGTAGGCCTGTTTGCATACAGACTTTATTTTTCAGAGGTTATTTTCTGAGAGCTGAACTAATTCTGAGGGCTGAACTATACTGCCCTTCTTGGACTGTAGCTGATTGTCATTTTATGTCCAGGCACTTCGGGAGTGAAAATATGTCTAGAATTGCTAACATGGTAAATCTAAATGCAGTTTTTGTTTTAATGGTTATTAAATGGATATTTTCGTTCTCAGAATCCTATTTGATACCTCAGCTTTCTGAAGGATTCCATACGATTTTTTTTTTAATCAATAACTACAGATTCTATAAAGGTGCTACTTTGTGATTCATTTACTATTCTGGGTGTGAGATACAACAGCAGATGATGCTGATCCCTGTACAGAGGGTCCAGCAAAACAAATATTCTGTTTGAATTTATAACAAAAACTAAGTCTCTAAAGCTATCATGCAGCTGCAATCCTGATGAGCTTACTTCAAAAGTAGCAGCAAAAAATGGCTTCTGAGTCTCCTTGCAAGGTCAACCATAACAGTACCGGGTCAGTGGCTTCCTAACTTACAGATCCCTCGGATGGGTGTTTCTGCGAGCAGCACCACAGACCCACTTTTAGCTTCTCCAGATAGTCTCACTTTCTCTCTTTTAGAAGTTCTGTTTCTTTAAAATCTGACAAAATAAGCTTTCCAGTTCCAGGCTCAGCCTTTAATCAGTCCCTTGGCTCAGGCTGGCCCAAAGCAGCTGGGAGCTACACCTGCAAGGCAACAGAACTGCTTGATCAGCAAGCACACGTGGGATGCAGATGGTACTATTATTGTGATTGTAACACTAGCAAACTGTAGCAGAAACATTTTTTCCTGAGCTGTCAACTTGACCTTATCTAGGGTGATGTTTAGGTAGCTGGGATCACAACTATAAATGCAGACCACTGTTGTTGAATGTCAAGATGACTTGAAAACATCAGAGTGCTGGAGCTTCTAACAGACTGCTTTCTTGATTTTTTTTCTTGACGGAAATAAAACGTACTGTACCCTGGCCTGCTTGCACAACAAGTGAAGTGTTTAGGCTAACGTTTCCATTAAACAAAATAAAAATGCTGAACTCTAGCATGGAAAACTTCATCTGGAACAGTTTGGAAAAGCTGCAAGCAAGTGAAAACAGGGCTTTCTTATGGAAATGCCTGGCAACTTTAATACTTGGCTGCACTGTCAATCACACCTATTGTAACAACAATAATGTCAAGTGCTTCCCAATTTATTATGTGCCATTGGGATGATGACCTGTTTAGCCAAACATTTTAATAAATCACTCTTTGGCAATTGACACAGATGACCAATACTGTGACATTTTTGAACACTTCTGAACAACAGATTTATGGTGAAACAGGGCTGGTTATTATGTGGGTAATAGAATAGAAAAAGTACATATTGATGGATTGTTCATACTGATGGATTGTTCAAAACACATTTCAGAGAGTGCCCTTGGGCTGAGCACTCAAGTTATTTTATTTGCTTTGACCTTAGCGTAGATGTTAGAAATGTTGACTAACCTCCCTGTGCTGACAATGTCATTAGGTATTTTGGGGAGACTTCTGCAAATGCAGACATATTCTTATATTATTCAAAATGCCTTGAAAGCCACAGGCTTTTGTGGAATATTAAGATGATGACCTTTGCTTCATAACTCTGATAGCTAAGGAAATCTAATTATAGACACCGCAGTGTAACTTTAGTTTGACTTAATGTCGTGTTTCTTTCTAAAAAAAAGAACCAAAAAACCAACCTCCTCAAAATATAATTTAGCCCATAAGACTTGAGTGTTTTATCCTATGGTTTTATGATAGTTTTCTTACTGCTCTGAGAGATGTGTTTCAGAGAATGGTAGAAAGCATTTGTAATAGCTTTTGGAAAGAGGACTAAAAATACTTGCAGTTCTGTAGGCATCCCCTGTGTTCCCTGTGCGGTTGGTGTTTGCTAACTTAAGATAGATTAACATGAATATATTGTTAGGTATTGCTAATCTAGCACAGATAACTGAATTTAAAGCCAGAAAGCATAAATAGACACCTTCAATGCCAGTGAAAACCTTCTCAGAAGAAATTAACTGTATGGCTTGTTCTGATGTTATACCCCAGGTCACAGATGTGCCAGCTGCTTAGGATGGCTTCTGTGGTTTTAAGACCACTGACAGAATGAAATATTATATTGAGTCCTGTCTGGATAATTGACCAATTCCATAAAATTTTGAAATTATCAGCAGTCACAGAAAAATACCTAAGGTTTTTAGACTCTGGATTGATTCTGGAGTATAATAAAGGATGTTTGATTGTGGAGCTGAGGAAGCTGAGGGTCAGTCTGTGAACCCTTACTTTTCAGCCACTGAGAGCCCCGTACTGTTACTGAGGAGCTGGGTCATATTGCTTGTAGCCCCAGAAAGTGCAGCTGGGATTGTGGCCTCAATTCCCAGTGCTTCCATCACAGGCCACATCTGATGAGGCACTATGGGACACAAATCACAGGAGTCCCTTCATTTTCCCTGTCTCTTTGTGTGCTGCTTGGTTGTTTGCTGCTCCCTGTTTGACTTTGTGTGCTGCTGGGAGTGAAAAGGGACACAAATGCATGGGAACCAAAAGTACAGATTATTTTTTCCAGCTACCAAACCTTTTTTCAGTGAATATGAACCAGCACCTATGTAGACTGAATTTTGTCCTGTACCCACCACTGCAAGGCTTATTCTGTTACTGCCTTTTGAAACCTGCTGAGGTGGTTCAGAGCTCTGAAATAACATGCAGTTGTAGCACCAATAGACTAGTATTGTTATAACACTATATCACTCCCCTGGAGAGCTGTAAGGTTTATTTCGGAGATGAATTAAGAATTAAATAACCTTTTAAATTAAAAACCCTTTGAATGGATTTGATGCATCTGACCCCAAAAAAAAAACAAACCACCAACCAGCCAAATAAAACACAACCAAACAAACCCTGGAACTCTCTAATAGTTTGGAAGGATATTTAGGCATTTGATATTATTTCTTCTTTGTGCTCTTCTTAGACAACTTGTGTTCCTGAGAAAGGATAGCTTGGAAAGCAGTCATACCACGTAGATGTGTCTGGGAGCCAGGTGAGACTCTGTCTTACAGATTGACCTGTTATCCTGCTTTCTGAGACACTTCTGGTTTCCCCTGGTACCCTGGGGTTTAATTCCATTTTGAAATAAATGGATGCAGTTTGAATAGGTTGTAAACTGCATTCAGTTTTTCTTGCTTCTCTATGGCAGTCAAGCAGGAATGATAGTCTTTTTCCTGATAGCTGCTGTTGGGAAAGCTACAGGAAATTGAAGCACTGCAAAGAAGTGTGTTTGTCCTGGTGATGTCCTTTATCACAGGGAGGAATACCTCATGGCCCTCCTCAGAAGTCTAATGCAGTCTGGAGGAGAAATATTTGGATTTTTTGTAGATAATTTTTGTCTTTGTGTTGGCAAAGCAAACTGTATGAATACCAGAAAGCCTAATTAGGTGTCTTCGTGCCCTCAAGACCTGCTTAAAAAAGAATAAATAGAAATACATATTTTAGTAGCTAACAGTAAGAGAAATATCTTTTGAAGATGTTTGAAAGTGTATTGAGAAATTAGATCACAAAATGTTTTCCCTTTAACATTTATGCAAGCAATGATTAACAGCTGATGAGACTAAGCTGAAACTCATCTATTTTGCCTCTCTCAGAAAAGCCCTGGCAGAACAAGCAGATCTTAAACTCTGACAGACAGGTCAGTGCATTCTTGGCCTTTGGGTGAATTGGCTAGTAAAAAAACCCTAAGCCCAAAACACTGTGACCGGGAGGAGTAGGGAGGTTAATGCTGTGTTGCAGGAAGCAGCTGCAACAATCACTGTTTCTGGCTCAGTTGGAATGTCCCAGGTGCTTTAAAATCATGTCTCAGGATCTCTTGTAAACTTGGTATCTTGCAAGCTGCTGCTGTTGACTCTTTAACCTGCAAAGAAGATGGGAGAGAGACACACATTTGATGTCAGGACTGGCAGCACTTGGACATTTTGTTCTCTTGTCTCGGAAGCCAAGTGTTTGAGAACCTGTACTGTGTGGTTGCTCAACTGCTCTGCATCTAAGGGGAGTAGGGAGACTTTTACCCCCTTCCTGCTCATTTTTCTTGTCATAGTAGTTTTAAGACCTTCAAGTAGGTACAGATTGATGGCTCTTTATCTACCTATTACCATCACTGATGCATTCCCTGCAGCCCTAACCTACAGAGCTCTTCTCAGAGAAGAAAAATGGCCCATTTTTCCTCTTCATTTTCAGTTCTTGATCTCCACAAGCAGAGAACTAAATGAAGATTGGTGCTACTTGCACACTGAGAGTTAACAAAGTATTTCTTCTGGACTGGCTTAAAGGTAAATGACACTGTATGAGAGACCTAAATTGGACAGAGATATTTATGTAGCTGCCAGCAAGGGCCCTAAGCTACTGTTACTGTTACTGTTATCCTGAGTTTTGAGCCTATGACTGAGTTTTAATGGAACTAACCTCATGCTGTCAAACAGTGTTTTAAGGGTGTTGAAAAATCTTAGTTCTGAGAATGGAGGTTGTAATTGTGTTGATGTTTTTTGGATCAAGATGAAAGAGGAGAGTAGTTTGCTACTGTCACCTGTTACTGGATGTTTGTTCTCCAAAGCACTGCTCGACTGAGTTCTTGTGCAAAGTCAGGGTTATGCATGAGTGTGGGTGAAAGCTGAGGAACACTGTCAAAAGATATTGTGACACCCTGGGGACTCTGGGTGGGCACAACTTAAAATGTGGTTGATATGTGTGAAGCTGTTATTCTGAAATACTTCTGTGTATACTGCTTGGCTGACAAGTTTGTTAACACACAGGCACCAAACCAGAGACAATGGAAGCACTGAACTTCTGCAATTATCTTTGAGAAAGAAAATAGTGAGTAGAACTGGAGGAACTCTGTTTTGCCCTCTGTTTTCAGTGAGAGTGATGTAGGAAAGACACACTTCTCAGGAAGAACAAAGAATAGAGGTGATAAAGGGTGCAAAAAGAACTGAGAGAGAGAATACAAAGGTTCACCTTGCCTTGAAAGTATGGGGCAGGCAAAGGCAGCAGGAAGAGACAAGTAAGTTTACAGAGTAGCATGGCTGCTTCACTTTATTTTCTGACTTGGTAGGTCTCCTAACATGAATGAGGTGGGAAGATATTGGGAGTCAAATTGGAATCCAGTAAGACCAGATCCAATTGTAAGAAGGGACTTGACACAAGCTCAAATCTAGCTTGAAATGGCAAAAAAAAAAAGAGAGAAGAGAATATGCAGGGAGTGTGCTTTCTGTCATCTTGATCTATATTTCTCATGTTAACTAATGGGCAGTCTTAGTTATGGAACTACCAAGTAGAGTCAGCTTGAATAAATATTTGATACATAACTCTGTAGGGTTAAATAGCTGTGCAGTGTCCCTGGATAACAGTCAGAGTGTATATGTGTAAAATGTAAAAATGTTTTTTTTTTGGGAAAAGAACCTAAAAAACTCAAGAAAACCCAACCCCCTCTTCCCTCCACCCCCGAGTTAAAGGTTTATTAAAATAATATTTTTTAAAAGCCTTCAAGAAAAACTATATGTCTGTCAAAATGAAGGGAGTAAAAGAGGAAAATACAACTAGGTTCTCCAAGCCAACTGTATGTTTTCAAGCTCAGTCAAGCAATTTTTCATTTTCTGTGTTCAAGATGTCTCTTTATCTGACTGGGCTGAAGGTCTTTGAATTTTTTCAGTTAAATGGTAATTTGATAAGTATTGTCATAAACTAGCAGCATAGCATATTTGACAGTGCAGCTGTTTTATACTGGAAGCAGATTGGTTTGGAAAATAGAAGTTCATTTAAGCTTACTGTCAGCAGTAAGAGGTTTTTGTAAAGGAGCTTTGTCAGAAAGCTTCTTCATTCCTGAGTGAAAACTCAGGGAAAAAAAAAAAAAAGAGAGAAAAGGTTTTTTAAAGAGAAAAAGTCTTCTGGTTATAATATCGTAACAGGAAGCTGAAAGATGGGTTGTGTCACAGAACCCAATTCTGTGACTTTCTGTGTGGTCTTGGACAGATCACACGTGCTTTCTTATTCAGAACCATCCGTAAAGTCTGAGAAGTTTTATTTTTGGCTAGTTGTTTAAGAGCAATAGACCTGTGCTATTCAGTGCTTTAAAACTGGGTAATTGATCCTTGTTGTCATATATGTGAAGTAGGTAGGAGACGACTTCATGAACACGTATAGGAAATACATAGGCCCGATTCTCTTGTTTTCCTGATATGAAATGCAAGTAATCACTGATTCGGAGCTAATTCACCATTTGTGAGAAATTCTAGGATCTGGAAAGAGAGGATGAGGTTGTTAACTAACAACAAACTTTTACAAAATTTGGACTGTGGAAACTCTAGTATGTTCCATTTTAATCTCTAACATGGATACATTTTATTAGAAAAGACTTGTGCAATAAGAAAGACAATTTGGGTCCAGCCTAAACATTCTGCCATTTTGCTCTTATTCTAATGATAGTTCTTGAAGTCTTTAATTAAGTGATAATGTGCAGAGGGAGTCCAAGAATTCACTCATCAGAAAGCTTCTCAGCTTCAAAAGAATCAAGGGTTAGAAGAGCAGAGAACTCGCTTGTAGTCCCTCAATTTTTCTTGCTTGTGGGAAAAGAATAGATTGCTGCAGCTCTTCCGAAGGGATAGCTTTGATTGAAGTATCAAATGAACTTGATGTTATTAATGACCTCCACTGCAAAGCTTTGCTGAATTACCATCTGTTAGCCCATCACTGCCAAAATGGTACAATACTGGTGTGGCTGAATGTGAGGATGCAGTGCATCTAGAATTTTGTTACAGCATGCAAATGCTGTAACAAACTTCCATGACATTGGAAGTGACCCAGTTGGGATGTATTACTTTGTAGAGTTCTATAGCTTTAATACTGAAGTGCTAGCAAAAGCAATATCAGATTGGCCTACATAAGAAACTAGTAAGATTTACAGGAATTACTATGATGTCCCAGTTCTAGAGTTATTTACACCTTTGCTAATGTAACTGATTAAGTAAGTAGAAAAGTAAATGTTAACCCAGAGAATTAAATAAACAAATATAGCTCAGTGTCTTTCTTCAACACTGAAAATAAAGGAATGGAAAATTCACTAGTTTCACAATGTTGGTGCTAACAAGTACTGTAAGTTTCTTTAAATAAAATTCATCGTTCTCTAATCTAAATAGGATTTTTCTTTTCCGTGTTGGTTGAAGGCTTGCCTTCCTAATTTTTCTTAAATTTTCTGTTAACTAAGATCTTTAGTCTTTTATGAAGAGAATGATGCTTCAGGTCAGAAATTAGTTTTGATAGCCTGTGCCTGCTTCTGTGGGAGGAACTTTTTGTGAGTAGATACAATGGGTATCAGTGCCAGTCACCTGAAAGTCTGCCCCTGGCATGCCAGAAGTTAGTCCTATGGGTTACTGTCAAAGACACAAAATATCTTACTTATCTATTTTTTCAGTATGCAACCAGCAGAGAGAGCAGGGAGCTGGAGTAGTATGTTCGCTTTGTCAAATGGGAAACAGCAACATTTGCTGTCACCTTGAGTCACTGTTGTCCTGTGGTTCATAGGTAACATGTGAACTGATATTAGTTACAGAGTTAGAGATGCATACCTTTAGATGGCAGTTTAGTCTTTTGGCTGGCCAGAAGTAATAACAGCAGTTTTCCTTTAACATCGCTCATCATGTTCATGACACTAAACCTCAGAGATACTAATCCCCACTCTCCTTCTCCTCTCTCAGCCTGTAGTGACTCCACGTAAAGCACTTATCCTCTGGATCCCCTCATTGATCATTTAATGCTGAGAGGTAAGAGGCATAAATTGATACATAAGAGATTCCATCTGATGCAAGAAAATAATTTTTTGCTGTAAGGATGGTGAAAATTGGAACAGGCTACCCAGAGAATTTGTGGTATCTCCATTTGTAGAGACATTTAAAACCTAACCTGGCATGGACCTGGACAACTTACTCTAGCTGAGCCTTCTTGAGCAGGGTACTCAATGGCCTTGAGAGGTCCCTTCCAACATCAGCAGTTCTGTGATTCTGTTTCTGACTCAACTCTATCTTTGAGATGAGAACTGCATACAGTACACAAGAAACGGGCATACAGAGATGCTATATCATGAAAGAATCACCTCTTATGACTTCTTTTCAGCAGTTTTCTTTTCTGCCAGTTTTCTGTCTGCTCAGTGTTCTCTGAGCTCCTTTTGAAGTTCCTTGCCATCTGCATACCATTTGACTGATTGAAAGTGTTCAGTAGCATCCACAAACTAAGATTTACCTGTTTATTTGCCTCTCCACATCACTGATGAAGGTATGAACTAGAAACAGTCTCAACTCTGATTCCCCAAAGACCTCACTGCTTACTCTTCTTCATCCTGAAAAGTGATTATTAAATGTGAAGGCTTACTCTTTCCTTCTTATCATTTCAACTCATAGAAACTTTTGTGAAGGAGCCTTTATTATCCAGTCCTATGTATCTTAATTTGATGTGGAAGCTTGTTCAAGACTTTTTGAAAGTCTAGATATGTTATGTCTGCAGGATCCCATTTATTTCAGTGCTTACTGACACCTCTGTAGAAGTTCAGGCAGTTGATGAAGCAGGATTGCCTTTTGCAAAAGCCACGGTGACTCAGTTTCCTTGTGTGTTCACTGGTCTTACAGTTTATTATAGACTAGCTATGTCATACTGTTTCTGGAAATCACTCTTCAGTTGTTCCCATGATGCTCTTTGGAGCTCTTTTTGGAGTCCTTTCACAGTCCTCCAGCATAACAGCTCTTCCTGATTATCATTACAAACCTTGGTCAGCAGTTCTGCAGTTCCACGCTTGAGTTTCCTCAGAGCTCTCAGAGGAACACCATCCACTCCTGGTGACACAGTAACCTCCAATTTGTCTATTTGGTCTAATACTTCCTGTGTACTTGCTTTAAACTAATCTAACTCCTACAAGATATCAGGTGTGGGATCTCTCCAATACCTTCTGCAGTAGCAACTGACCAAAAGAGTGCATCGAGCTTCTTGGTTGTGACCTTATTATTCCTCGGTGCCTGCTTTACAACACAGTCATCACAAAGTCCTACCAGCTGCCTTGCTGGCCTTCTATTTCTACGGTAGTTAAGAAATAGTGGTTAGTCTTGAGCATGTACAAGACACTCCTCAAATTCTTTTTCAGTTGCTCTATTTTCTATGGTATTTCATGCACTTTTCTGTTTGAGCAAACTTTGTAATTTTTTTGCATTGTATCTTTATTTGAAATCACGCCCTACAAAAATCTTTGCTTATTGTTACAGTCAAGGACAATAAGGTTTGTTGCAATGGTGGACCACTCGGAATCAGGCGAGACCCTTTTTGGCATCTCCCCAACACATACTTTGTGTTATTATTGTCTTTGATTTGGGTAGATAAAGTGCCAGCGCTCAGCGTGCCACTTGGGTGCAGCACGTCTGTTCTGGCTCTGGAATGAACAGCTGTTACTGTTGTGGTTGGCTACAAAATGAGCTTGTTATAATGAAATGGCTCAGTGCAGTTATGTTCACAGCATACAATAAAAGATGAATCCCTGGGAGCTGGGAAGCAGAGAAAATCTGAGAGCAGAGGATTGAAAAGTATTTCACATTGATTTTGTGTGAGTCCTGGACATCAAGTTGATACATCCCACCTGTACATCCCACTCTCTTTAGTTTCATTGGCCCAAGTGGGCTAAAAACAACAGCTGGTAAATCTGGAGTCTTCTGTGCTTCTACAGGTCAACAGTGGTGGCTCTGTAATAAAACTTAGGGTCACCATATATGAAGAATCATTAGGATTCCATGTCCTGACTTTCTGAGGGAGTCTTCTAGATTTTATCAGCAGGGAGGAGCTCTGACTTCATGCATGATAATGTGTAGCAACTGAGAATGTACCAAGCGAAGTTGAAAACCCTGATATTCTATGGGAAGAAGAAATCTGAATGATTTGGGTCAGAATTCATGTAAGAAGAGACCCGTGATAGACATAAAAGCTACATTTTAAGCAGAATAGCTGTTGACCAAATGGAGGCACTAAATTACCCTTCAGCTCTTTTTCTTTTAGCTTCCAATTGGGTTTTTTCTCTGTACTACATTACTCAAAAAGTTACTTGTCTACCACTTAGTGCATATACATAAGAGAACAGTATTTTAAATAGAAATGTCACAAGTAAAAAATTCCCGTTGACTCCAGAGACAGACTAGATCAGTCTTTCTGCAGAAAGTAGTTCAGCTGGCACAACTGAAGTAGAACACACTCTTCCCTCACAAGATATGTCATGACCCAACCTCACGAGGAGGAGTAAACACTGTTGGAAGCTTATCTTGAGTGCTTAGCACCTCAAGGTGTTCTTGGGGAAATCAAGTATCAAACTAAAGACTAGTTTTGGGTCTGGGGCCTGACTCTGTGTGGTGACTAGCAAACTTGTCCAAGCTTTTGTGGGCCACTGTTGCTGTTTGGTGGGATTTTGTAATCCTCCTCAGTTTCAATGAACAGTTTTTAAAGAAACCTTATCTGGATCTTTTTATTGTAGCCCATTCAGATAACCTTCTGTGTTTATAGTGTTTGTGTGCCAAGTGTAAATTACTTGGGAGTAGTGCTCAGTGGCAGCAACTTTGGGTACTGATTCCAGTGTGGGCCAGGGGTGGGGATGGGTTAGTTGTGTCTTTTTAAATCTGCCACGTGTGTGTACGTTGCAGAATAAAGCCTGTGTTTTTCTTGGTCGGGAAAACATTTTTATCAGACCTTACATCTGTTGGTGCCCCGGGATATACAGACAGTAACTAATGCCAGGAAACCCAGAATGTGACAAAACACTGGCAAACTGTGTTTTATCTGATTTGTTTGCTTGACACTGTGGTAAGAGCATCAATTAGCAGAATTACTGTACTCTAGCCAAATGAAGGAGAAATTGTGGTAAGCCAATGCTTGAAACTCTTTGCTCTTTTCAATGTGTCTGCCCTGCAGTAAGGTGGTACATCTGTTTAGATGTAACATTAGATCCTTATGTCTGTTCCTTAAAACATGAGTCAGGCATGTTTCTCCCAAAACAGTGAATGGAGAAAAGCCCCCTAGGCTGTTGGTACATAACTGTCATGCATTGCATAGCTCCTGGTTGTTTCTGAAGAACTTGGAAACAGTGAAAAATCTGCTTCACAAAAAAAAAAAAAAATGTGGAGCCCTGCATTGCAAATATGTTGCACTTCAAAAGGAGCCTTTTCCTTCAAATCCTCTGCTTCATTACCCTTTGTTACCCATAGGTGGTATGAGGAGTGGTAGAACTTTAACGCGGGTGTCCCCAATTACGGCAGGCTTGTTTGCCCTGCAAACAGATGTGGGAGTGGCTGGCTGCCCACACTCCAGCAATACAGTCATGTCTTAAGGACCAAGAATAGTCTGGTTGGTGGGGTAGTCTGGTTGGTTCTGGTAGTTTCCAGAACTCATTTTCTAGACCTTGATGTGCATGTATGAAAAAGTAGCAAGAGTCTGAGTTGCTTTTTTTAATCAAACTTTTGAAACTGTCTGTTTTAGAAACAAAAGCATTGTTAAGGATGTGGAAATACTACTTATGATTCAATTGAAACAGTACAGATAGAATCAGGTTGTGAGATGTGCATTGGGACAGATAAAGGAGTGGGTTAAAACATCTTGTTCTGAAACAATGAAATATAATTACCTCCCATATCCTATTAGTTACCCTGTATTTTTGGCAGGTGGGAAATGTATGGAATGAAAATTTAATCTTGGGATTTTTTTTGTGACATAATAAAATACCTCAGAAACCTCTTCTATATATGTTGGTCAAACACTGTTTTTTAATACTTGCTTTTTGCCTGCCACCTCCATATGCATTAATTCCCCAAGATTCCCTTATCTGCACTTTCTGGAATGAACAGAAAACTCTGGTACTTCTTGAATTGTTTATTGGGGTTGACAGCCTCTAGAAAGAGCTTTGAAAAACCAGTGTGTTATTTTTCTTACCACCTAACCCCACCAGGGGAACGCACAAATAAAATCTTCATGACCGCAAATCCTACAGTCAGGTTTCTTGCTTTTGGGAAAAGTAAGTCTAAAGGAAATGGGCTGAGCATAAGTATCATGTGTACCTGTTATCTGTGGCAAGGCAGGGTTAGAAAAGCCTAATTATGGACAGTTATCAGGACCCTGAGATTAGCTCAGTTGGTCAGAGCATGGTGCTAATACACCAAGATTGTGGATTTGATCCTCGTATGGGCCATTCAGGAGAAGCAGTAAGCTCTGGAGAGTGTGTTTCCAGAAGGAGAAGTTCACAGTGTTTTTATTTAGGAGTTACAGGATGTACTACATGCAGTATAGTAGAGGGAAATGGCTAAATATTTAAAAATCAACAGTGCAAGCGTGAAGGTTTAATGTATGTCTTGTCACTTTTCCTGTTAAATGATAGTGAATAAGAAAAAAATCACCAACTTGCCAACAGTTTAAAGTAACATGTATACCTGTTAATATATACTTCGAGTGTCCTCTCTGTGTTGCTTGAGCATCTGAATGACTTTGGGAGGAAACAGGCATTCAGAGGTTTAACAGTATATTTTAATATGTGATAATATAAAACCAGATAAAAATCAATGACTTGTGTAGGAAGGCAAATAGAGCAAAGAAAGACCTTTAGAAAAAGTCAGCAGGAAAAATACAGCACTAGTCATCTTTTAAAAATGTATCCCTATACCTGCACGTTTTCTGTCCCAGTTTTTTCCAGTGACCCTTTTAGTATGAAGAAACTTCTCCCATGGTGAATGGAAAAATCTGGAGTAATTAACCATTTAAACATGAAATTAAATTAAGTTTCTTGTTCTCACAGAAAAAACTAAATTGTCTGACATCTGTCACTTGAAGACAAAGAAAAGCATTACATTACTGGAAGGGAGTAAATCTTGGTTATTTAAATTGTCTTACAATTTGTTTTTTATTGATTTATCCTTTCTTGATTGAGATTTAATGGTAGTACTCCTTATGTCATAACTGGTGGATATTTAATTGAACGAATTCTCTAGATAGTTCACAGGCATAAATATGTATGAATCATGCTCTTTTACATAATAGGTATTTTAATTATATATTGTCAAAACATAACTTAGATCAAAGCCCATCAAAAAAGCGTGGTCAGATATGAGGCTTTTGCCTAATGCAAGAAAAAAAGGGGAAAGGAATTGATGGGAAAAGATTAAATTTGCTCGAAGCCAAAGCAATCACTCAGAGTACAAGTTTTGCTTCCCTAGTGGCTGGTCTAATCTGCTTTTGCCAGAATCATATTTTCCTGTTTTATCTTGAAGAGACTAGTAAAACTGGAAAAAAAACAAAACAAAAACCAAAACCATGGAAATAGTTGTCCAGAGTTTGAAAAAGCTATTCAGTCTAGATTAGTCTAGAGAGAGAAGATCTGCTGTTGACAGATTTAGCTGCACTGGGACTGTCATTTATATTACAGGCAGGCTCTTTCCATTTTTTTGGACCAGTTATTCTATAACTGATGTTAGTGAGAGGTGTGACTTTTGTGTCTCATGAGAGGGAGGATCCCTCCAGGAGATGACCCCAGAATGTCAACAAAGTAGGTCCAGATACGAAGTTCACCATCCTGGACAGGACTCTTCTGGGCCCTCTCCTGAAAGTGACTGCAGCCCCCTTTCTTCTGGGGTCAGGCAGTCAATACCCAATCCAGACTCAGGTTCCTGTGGCACTCAGCCGTACGCTGTTGCCATCTTTGTTGCACACACTCCACCTCTCTGAAAGACTCTCTAGCACTGCCAGCAAGGGCAAAAGCTTTCTGCCCTGTTTTGGTAACAAAGTCTGTTATCTCCACAACGCCCCAGGTTCAATTTGCTGTCACGGTGGCTTGAAACTGGCCTGTGGTTTTGTGGTTTATTGGGCTGAAGGAAGGTGGGTGGTGTGGGAATGGTGACAGCCAACCTGGCTTGCACCGTCACAAGGGAACTAAGAGTTCTGTTAAATGTCATTCTGACCATATGTTACATATTTTCAAATGTAAATGTGTTTGGACAATAGGATCCTTCATGGAAAAAGCATAAAACCAGAGCAAATTGAGAGACAGCTGCTCTTCAGGCACTGTATTTCCTCATGTTCAGTAAATAGAGATGATGATCAGATTTGCTCTGTGTTGACCAAACAATGCTCTAGCAAGATAGAAATTTCTTAACAGACCTGCAGGTTCTTATAATTTTTTTTCATGGTAACTTATATTAAAAACTTATAATTGTATTCTAGGAAACAATCCCAATCAGTGCTGGCCCACTCCAGGTTCCTGTAGGTGATTCATTTCTGATAAGATCTACTTCAGACAGGAATGCAGGAGGAATGGCAGAGTATGGGAGTTCTCCAGGTTTTCTCGTTGGCAAACCATTACATTGTGTCAGTTTGTGGCTCAAAAGCTCTATCTGGTCCACTCTCATGATGACATCTAATTAGCTGGAGGCTAGTGATGACTAGAAGTGGATGTGTGAGGTGAATAAGTTTCTCAGAGTACAAATCCACACTACTGTGCTAGCTGAGCTTCAAAACATCTGTGCCCAAAGCAGGTGTGCCCTGGCTGATGAAGGGGAATTTTACTGAAGATGGCAGCACTATCTTGTATTTTCCCTTTGGCACTTTTTTTTTTGGTGGAGTTTTTCTTAAGTATAAAAAGTAAAAAGCATTTTCTAAAAATGAACAAAAGTTCCTTAAAGTGGTGGAGCACATGTGTAGGCATCTGAGTGATTCTATTGTTCCCCTTGGAAGAAGAGGTACTGCCCAAAGTCTCGTTTAAAGTAATATTCCATGAAACTTGCACCAGAAATAGTGTAGTGGTTCTTCCAACTTTCTTTTAAAATACAACTTGACCTCCCATAGAAGAAAAGGCGATATTGATTCCTTCTCTTCTGTATGGCTTTTCCCACACATATACTGAATATAAAAAGTATTAAAGCCTTGTTTTGAAATTTGCAAGTGAACTTGTGACGAGAATTGTTTCGAAAGAGAGTTTTCAGTAGGGTGATTTTTATTATTTTTTAATCTGAAGCCAAGTTATTGTAAGGTTAAATGCTTTGCTGTTTTATCAGTTTAATAATTCCAGTTTTCTGAATGTGGTGCTCAATACATCTAGTGTACTTTTTAATCTATGGACTAAATCTCATGGTCATTCTTTGAGACAGTCAGATAATTGGTGTTGTGTATTTCAAAGATGGGAGAAAAGAAAACTGAACAGAAAAGATGAGCTCAAAGTCTTGCAGGTAGAGAACCCAGATCTCTGGGGGTTTTTGTTGGGTGTTTTGGAATGTGAGGATTTTTTGTTGGGTTTTGTTTTTTGGTTTGTTGGTTGGTTGAGGGTTTTTAGGCCTTTTCTTAGCAAACAGTCTGTGCAAGATGCTGCTGGTTTTCTCTGTTCCTTTAATCCATGATAGTTCTACTTTTTGAGGCATAACAAAACTTTTTAGAATATGGTAAATTATAGAATATGAGAAAAACAACCATTTGGCATTTGAATTATTTCTCTGTTGTTGTTTCCTCAATATAAGGTACTGTAAAAAGTCCACTGTGTCTTTGGCACGAGACGAAAGGACTGAAGTTTACTCCATCTAGGCTTCCGTCACCTGTAGTGGCCAGAATTTGACTGCCACTGGCTATGTGAGCCAGTGCTGTAGCAGGCAGATGGCATACACTTCATCTTTCCAATTGCAAGAGTAGTAGAAAGCTAATGAATGAGTACCTTGGTAAGTTTTGTGTGCAACTGAAATTCAAAGAGGTTTTTGATAAGTACAAGCATTCATGATTGTTTTATGGAAGGTGCAGGCACATGTTTGGGCTTTGTCTTAGTGCTGGATGAGCAGATCTAGAATTGGAGATGTCATCTTCTATTCCACTCCATCTGTCTTACTCATTCTTCTCAGTGGATTATAAGGCCTAACTGGATGAGTGTTGGCTAGTGAGTTGCTTGTTCAAAGCTCTCTTGGCTTTTGAAACACTGAGATTTGGGCTAACCTTTGCTTAAGTTTTTCCAGCTACCTCTCAATTTTCCTGCCAACAAGTTTTGCTTAGGCAGGTGTTGTGGACTGTAGATATTTCACCAACACAGAGGAAGCCTGGCCAGAGCAGCTGCATGGTGTTGTTGCCTATCCTTTTTTGTTTTGTTACAAAAATATGTGGATTTCTGTTCAGGAAATCTGAAGATAACCTCACAGTCTAAATACAGATGATCTGACTGGTGCTTTGGTATCTTTGCTCATTCAAAACTTTATGTTATCAAATCTGAATTTGCAGTTTAATCCTGTAACTTATACCATGGATATAACCAAGTGGATATGGGGAACAGAGGATTCCCTTGGTCTTTGAAGCAGCCATGGATGAAAATGAAACCTGTTACTATGTCATCGAGCAAAGAACATTGCCATCTTCTCCTCAGTAGTAAGAGATTGTCTTTAAAACCAACCTCACATCCACACTTGTCTTTCTTACAGACCTCTGGTATAAATATCTTATGTCTCTTGCAATTGAAAAACTAAAATAAAGAAGTGGTCAAGGAAGATCTCCTTCACTGACAAAAGTGGGACCTACTGTATTAACTGCACTACATATCTTTAAGATGAAATAAAGAAGAATTCAGTATTGGTTGAATTTGCATGCTTATTTCACTAAATGGTCTCTTCAGTTAACAGACTTTTCAAATGTTTGAGGTGTTTTTTTGAGAAGCAAAGCAGCTCCCACCATTTTTATCTCTGCTGGAATTAAGGTGTTCCTGCTCCCTTTTCTTTTGGAACAGGAGCAGTCTTCTCAGCTGAAACTTTTTTTTCCCTCTGTCAGCAGGCAGTTGTCACTGACTTTACATTAGTTCCAGTGTAAGGGACGGTATATCTTCCTTGTGAGACTGAACACTTCTATGTGACACCATAGGTGTCAAAATGTTGTATTTCCCTGTGCCTGCAAGTGAGAAAACTTGTATCATGAGGTTCTCCTTCACAGTTATAAAGATAACCACCTCAGTAGTTTCAGCTGATAGAGGTGAGCGCGTGTCAAGCCTGATTCTCTGTGCACATCAGCTGTCTGCCTAAATAGGTTTGTGAATGATGTGACAGTGTCCATGTGTGCAGGCAAGGGTCTTAATAGTGGCCAGTCTTCGCGAGCGAAGATCCGGGGAAGGTCTTTACACCTTCCAGCCTGCGCATTGGATTTTTTAGGTGAGACACAGTGTGCGCGGAACTGAGCCCACCCTTTAATCCTAAGGTTCATCTGCCGGGGCCAAGCGAGCTTGGACGGTGGCAGCGAGGTCCTCAGGACGTAGTGGGTTGCCTTTAAGGGCTAACGAGCCCCACCTGCCCGGGAGTGGCCCTGACCGGGAATCGAACCCGGGTCTCCGCGGTGATAGCGCCGCGCCTTTACCACTAGACCACCAGGGGCTGCCAGGCAAGGGTCTGGTGGCCAGATATATGTCTAAAACTAGTAGTAGTTCTTCTAAACCTACTGCTCCTAGTGCTGGCTTTCCATGATTGAGAGCTATTGGAAAGTGCTTTGCAGTGTTGTGTGAGATGCAATTGATAAAGGTTTTATAGCTGGTTTTATGTGTTTCCTGTGTTAAAACTTTACAAGGTAAAAATAAAACCAAACATAATGAAAGCTGAAACAAGGAAAATAAATTGCTCCCTTTCCTATACCTCAAGAGGTGTTTTTTGTTTTACTATATCAGTGTTATTGGTGAGTTTTCTACCCTGAATATTACAGGAACAGTCTAAGGACATGTTTTCTGCTGTTTTGTGTTCTGTAATCCAACTGATACCAGTGCAAATGTATATGTATTTATCTGAGAATGAATTAGACATAGATAAAAAGTGAAATTTTCCTGATACATTATTTATTCAGATAATTCTCTCTTTGTAGAAGAACCACATATTCAATTTATCTTTGACAGACCTGAAAATCCTGCCAAAGATCTCTGTATAAATCCCAACAATCTAATATATTTCATTATGTTTATTGAAAAAAATAAAAGAAGGTGTTTCATCTTGTAAATAGGGCATAGGGGTTAACTCCTAGGAGCAATGAATGTTCCAGAGAAAAAATGTGACAAGCGGGTTTCATCTATATCCACACTAACCACCTTAATTGTATAGAATTGCCTTTCTTTGAGGATTGAGAAAGTGCCGTGAGCCACACTAACTTCTAAAAGAAATCATAGAAACCCTATCACCAGTCATAGTTGGATCAACTGGTAGAAAGGATTCAAGAGCAGGTGGTTGAAAGTGCAGAAGAAGTTGGATCAAAGAAATGCGGTTCACCAAAAGTGAAAATTTGCCAAGGAAACAATATTAAAGGACTAGTTCTGTAAAACACGTGTGGACTTTTTAAGCTCAGGTAAGCCAAATATCACTTGTACCTCAGTTGGGTCACTTTGTTTCCTCTGAGGCTTCTGGGCCAGACCCTGCCTAGCCTGTGACAATTTTCAAAATTTGTGTAAGGATTGTGCTGCATTTTGAAAGGTATGGTTGTTTCTGTTGTTATTAACCCAGTTGATTTTGTTTCCCAGGGGGACACTGGCTCTGATCTTAGATTGAGGGGTTCGCACACTACCATGTGGTCTTGCCCCACTGAATTATCTTCTCTTCAACAAGCTGTTCTAGCACTCACTATCTTTACCCCCACAGTTCCTCTTTCTTTTACATATGTTTCTGTGCATTCTTTCTCCTCCTTGCAAAGTTGATCTGTTGTCTATTTTCCACCTCCTGATGCTTCTGACAGTTACTTATCCCACCAGTGTTTTTACACTGCAAGTAAGTTACCAGCATCTGTCCCATGCTTCCAGATTATTTTATTTCCCCTGTGTAGCAGGGCTTCTTGCCCCCTGTATGTTATTTCTTTAGCTATTCCCAACTGAACTACAAAACCATGACAAAAAAAGAAAGAATGCTTGCTCTCTGCAGTACAAAATCTTTGCCCCAGCATTATTTGCTCTCTACTAGTAGCATAAGATTGTTGGGGTTTATTTACTATGTATTTAATGAGAAGGGGAAAGAGGTCTTTTCGGAGTGCCAGGTGATGGATAACATGCACTAGCTATTCCTGAACTACAGTCTTGGGACTATGTACTATATATATTCTCTTTCTTACCCCTCACCCTGCTGCCCAGAATACAGCATAAAATTCAGATCTACATCATCTCTGGCTAAAACAGTATTGGGGAACACTGTCCTAATTACGGTCCCTTTACCTCCTTGTTTCACCAAGCAATTTGAATCCAGCCTGAGCAAGACAAAAAAAATCCTTGTGTTTTCCTTGTACTAGCTTACACATTATCAGATACAGTCCCTAAGTGATATCAATTAACATGCTAATGATGCTATCTGTGTGTATATTTTCTTCAGAGAGTTTGGTGGACAGGTTGTCATGAGGCATCTGTGATTTGGTAGCACTAGCTGACCAGTAAAGTCAAGAAAAAGATTGGTGTGGAGTTGTGTTGCCAAAAGGTGCAGTCTCAAGTCAACAAAACCTCTTGTGGATTTTGGTGAAACTTGGAAACAGTCTCATTGGTTTTCATTTTCTCAAAATGAAAAGAACAGTGGGAAAATGAGGCTGTAAAGTCTCCTGCTCTTGAGATATTCAGAATCTGTCTGGATGTGGTCCTGTTGCAATTGGCTCTAGGTGAACCTGCTTTAGCAAAGGCATTGGGCAAGATGATCCCTAGAAGATCATTCCTACTCAAACCATTATGTGATTTTTCTTCTTTTTTTTTTTTTAAATATATAGAAAGCTCTAGTAAACATAATTTTAAAAAAAGAAAAGCATTCCTAAAGGAAATAAAATGTCACGTTTCAACCCAATCAAACTACTTACATTTGTTTATGTCAGTTGAAAGTTAATAATGTTTCTTTTGGGTCATCCTGAAATTGATTTCTATGCCCCCAGTCTCACATTTCAACTACTGGAGAAAGAAGTCTGTTTTGTAGCTCTAGTGCTGAATATCCTGAAATTCACTTGCTTTGATTAATTCAAAGATTAAACTTGTTAAAACACCCTTTTGAAAAATTATTGCATGTAGTTTTAGTAGGTGTTCTTTTTGAAAGAATTTTAGACTGTTATAATACTCTGACTGGCTAAAATCTTATTATTGACATGAACAGAATGAACGGAAGCTGCTTTCGATTATTTTTTTTTTTGAATGACACCGGGCTCAGTTTGTACATACAGACTCTGATGTAAGCTTGATTGGTTATCTGTATCTATGATTTGCTACATGCTGTTGAGAGTACAGAATTATGTTCTGGAAGTTCAGTGAATCAGTTCTGCACTTGGCTTAGAGTGCTAAAAGAGCAGTGCTGCATCTACCCCCAAGACATTTCAGACTCAGTCATATATCTGCTAGATCACAGGTCACCCAAAACAGTAAAACTACTTACTATAATTCCTGGGAGTCAAGGGCTCTGAGTGTTGTTTGCATTACTGATCTCAACGTCAAGACATCTTGCTGGATAAGAAATGAATCAATGCAGCTTCACAGTCTTTAAGTGCACGCTTTTGTGAAACAAAGCATCTTGTCTTGTTTCTGCTGTTGTAATTGATTCTGAAGAGATCATAATTTCTAGAGAGATGATAAAGATAAAATGCCTAGGAGTTAGCTTATTGGTCTTTTGTTTAATATCAGAAGGGGGGAGCAGGAGAGATAGATATGCAATTTTTACCTTTTTCAAACCATTTTCCTTTCCTGAGTGTGTGTCAGGAATCAAGCTGACAAAACTCTGTATTACCATTGAAATCTAGAGTGACAGAATGAGGACATGGGTATATTACTTTCTTAGGAGTATGAGACTGAAGTCGTACAAGGTGCCAAATTAAGAAATAGCTTGTATAGACTTGATCTGAATCTTGCTGATTTGGTACCTAGATAAAGACTTGAGAGGTTGCATGTTTTAAATTCTCACTGTGGCTTCATCCCTAAATGCTGGTGCTTTAAGTTGTAGCCCTTTGCTCTTAAGCCCTTTGTTAAATAAAGATTGTATTAGCATTAAATTAAAAGAGTTACTCTGAACCCAGCAATGAGCAAATGAATCTGTTCTTCTCAAATTTCTTTGATGAACCTCAGCAGGAATCTTTGCTTCAAAGGATTTGTTTTGCTGACCTGAGGGCTGAATTTGGACTTTATTTGACCTTGAAAATTCTTAAGTGGGTAGAGATGAAAAGTGGTGACATTTGTAATCTCTGCAGCACTTGTCACTTTTGCTGACCAGAAGTTTCCAGCTGGCACTGGACATCTTGCTGAGAAATGCAGGCACCTCCTTGGCCCAGTTCAGGCCTGTATTGCCAATGACCACGTCTACATTTTTTTTATCTACCTGGAGCCCCCTTATTCTATGATTTTACAAGGTGCTGCTTTAGAGCACTGAGTGAAAATTACCATAGGGCAAATCCTTGCCAGGAGAAGCAATTTCACGGAATGGGTTTATTTTTTTTTTCATTTTCATGGCAAAGGTCACAAGAAAGAACAAAGACCTCATTGATTTGGAACTTGCTATTTTCACAATCTGTGGTACACAGATCAATGTTAGTTTTCTTATGCTGGATAGCATTAATATTGACTATAGGAATGAAATATTAATAATTTAAAGCTAGATTTAAAACTAATAATAAAATTGGAAAATCTTAACTTTGCATCTAGCAAAGGGAAGGAAGGCAAGGTGAGAAGGGGAGCAGGGTTAACAAGAAGGAAGACCTGAGAAAGTGAATGTCAGAGAGAAAGTCGGGGTAATGAGCTGCCGAAGCTTCAAGTGTTCTCAGATATGATCCCTCATTTCTTCACACTGGTATTTTCAGGTTTGTTGTGGAACATGACTCTTTCCTGAGGAGAAACATCAGAGAGGCTGAGTCATTATGGCTGTCTTTGGGAATAATTAGACTCCTTCCAACTAGTCTATACATTCTTCTTCTGAGTTCTGATGATTATTTAGCTAGTTGTGTGGAGTTTACATAAAACTTTAGAGATTAAATTAACTTACTCTTCCTTGTTGGATATTGTACGATTTTTGTACTATGTAAATTTTATGTTCTGGACTGACTCCAATTAGAAGCATAAGAAGAATAAAATTGATGCTAGTGAACTCCAGAGGCTTTATTATGGCTCTGACATCCCATGATGCATGCCAGAGTGATGTCTCTTCTTTTTATAGTGCAGAGCAATACAGCGATATGGAGAACAACCACTAAAATGTTTCCCATGTTTCTGGAGTCCCATGAAGGAAGTTGGTGCAAATACCATATATAAAGTGCCTTCATGAACCTGGGACCGTCATGTTATAAGGCTGCCAGCACATTTGTGTGAGAGGGAGGACACCCTGGGCCTTTTAGCTCTGTGTGGTAATAATGAAAATGGAGGTGACTGCTGTACAATATCCTCTGAACTGAGGAAATTCTGTTTGGACCAGTTATAGTAGCTTCAGGGTACTCTTGGTCTAAGAATGCTTCTTCTGCACTTGCTATGCCTAATTGTCTCAATGAATAAAGTCAAACTGGGAAAGATCTTCTAGAGCTCTGGGAGCAGAGATGGTCTATTGAGAGTCTTGCACATTCAGCAGTTTTGATCTTCCAAGTAATGACATGAGGTTGAGGTCTGGAAATAGTTTCTGCTGTTGGGTAAAGCCCCAGTTCAAAGAAGCTTGAGATCTGCTGTTCTAGATGTATTTACTGTTTATCATATAAAGTAATTTTTTTAAAAAAGTTTTGTATTAAGTTCTGATTTTTCAGTAGTCTCCTTTCTCAAATTGTTCAATGTCAGTATTTTTTTTTCTCTCTGGATTTTAGGCTATCTCTACTTTTTGTTACTTTTTACTGCATTCATATATTATCTCCTTCAATTTTCTTCTATCTTTTTGAAGCATGCTGAATTGTAATGAGTATGTAAATTAACATTAGCCTTCCCTGTGTACTTGTTGGCCTGCTGCAGTTCTCTTCATGCCCTCTTGACATTTTAAGCTTTACATCCAGATGGTGCTGGCTAGAAAAGGGAATTTCTCTTCCATGAAATTTTCATGGGGAGGAAAATATTCTTTCTAGGTTGTGGGGGGAAGAGGTTGGAACAAAGAAAATTATTTTGGCACCAAATTGGATAAAATGCTTATAAAAATAATATTTTTAATGTAGTTTAAATATTTGTAAGGAGAAACCCAGTGAAACAGTTCAATTTAAAGAAAAAATTTTTTTTGTTTAAAGCCATCCCCTAGGCAGCTGGCTTCTTAGGCTATCAGGATGTTCAAGGTTATGGACACTGAGAGAATGTGGTTTCCAGCTTGGTAGGCATCTGGTAGAATGCAGGTTTTCACATAGTTTTAACTCAGCTTTATTTACAGTAAATGCATAGTAATGGTTTTGCCTGTGTAAAATAGTGATTGCTTTAGGTCTCAATGCTCTAAATTGCCCATAGATCAGTGTAAGGAATACTGGCACATAAAGAGTTTTATCTGGAGACCTGGACTATTTTTCTAGTAAAACGATGCCAACCTTTAATTTTTCTACCTAACTTTTTCTCTGTACTAGACATACCTGGACTTAGCTTAGCTCTGTCTTACAACAGTAAACTTTGTCCTGTAACAGGGTGGAGACTACTGTGACAATTACAGCATCAGTAAGCATGCCGTGTGGACAAACTTACCAAAAAGTTTTAACAGCAGTGGTTGATGATTATACGTTTATGAAAGGAAAATATAGAAGAGCCATGAAGTTTTTCAATTAAGCAGACAACCAGTTATTGGAAGGTCTGAGATCTTTCAAACTTCCTGAGAGATATTGAGCATCCTTGTATGCCACCAAAGAAGATCCTGCTCTTCCCCTCGTATTTAGCAAGCAGTAGTACTTAAAAAACTGCTTCAAGCCAGGCAAAACAGAAGGTTGGCTTTGAAGTAGCTCTTACTGATGCTGCTAGCAGAGTAACTACAGCAGTACACTGCTCAGCTTGCAGAACAGAAATCAGGTGCCCATATATAACACCATTGGAGATAACTGGGGGCTGTACACCACTGTGTGTGTGTGCTGATCTACAACGTGTATCCTCTGTGTGTAAACATTTTAAAAGGTTCTAATTGTGGTGAATTCCCTTTACATCCTTCACTGACCTTGATTAGTTTGAGGAAGATTATGTTGACAATAAAAAACATTCAAAAGAGACAGCAAGGACACACTAACTGGCTAACTATTGGAGCACTTGTCTGAAGATGAAAATCCATAGTGTGTTAGGGTTTTTTGGCTTTGTTTTTCTGGAGATCTATCTGTCCTTTTGAAGTCTCCATAAGGATCCTTGGCATAGCTCCAGTTAGTTCTCTTCATCTCCTTGTTCATTTTCTTGCCATTCTGAAGTAGAGTCTGCCTTTAAAGCACTCACCAGCAGAGCATGACAAGCCCTTACCAGTGGCTGAATTTGGACATTAGTCTCTTACTGCGTCTTCAAGTTCTTCAGTTTATTGTAAAAATATCAGTCCCTTTGGAATAGTGCAGTTTTTTAATTTCTTAGGTTTTCTTGTAAAAATCTGTGATATTTCGTCTAGTTTTTGTAAATTATTGTAATCATTGTCTAACTTTTAAGTAGCTTCTGGTCCTGTTCAAGAGGTAAAGGAACTTTCACATGGTACAAGTGTAGGGTTAGCAGTGAGGATGAACTCAAGCAAAAGTGAATTTCCTAGAACAATGTTTTCTCCACCTTCTTGCATTTATCTGTTATAAAAGTGTTCTTCATTTTGACACTTAAGCAAATGGGTGAGGGGGAGGGAATCGATTCTATCTTATAATACAACATAACATTCAAAGGAGTGTTACTCTGTTTGTCAGAGGTATATTTGTAGCATTTAATAATACTTTTAACTTCGCAAATAATATGATTATATAAAATATATCACTCTTGCAATGTTTGCTCTTTTTAATAACAGAGGCACAATACAAAGGCTATTCTTTTCAAAGATAGCACACCTGCAAAATGTGTGCATACGGCTGGCTCTGTGCAGGTGTCTAATTTCTCGAGGGATAATGCGGAGCTTTCCATGCAGAACCTGAGTTTATCCTGTGCTTGCCAGCATTTCACCAAAGATATTGAAGTATCTGTATAAACTGAGGGTTATTGTCACCTGCCCTGTGACAGGTGACCAGCCTGGAAAGCTGATCCCACCAGTCAGGTTGTGCTCTTCTCATGTGCCCTGTGTTGAAAAGGAGAACGGTAATTACCTAGGTGCTGCCTTTCATCATCACCTGGCTTCATTTGTCCTGCTATGCAACACACCAATGCTCCAGCAGAGCCAGGCATAACCCTAGCAAGAGTGCTTACAGTGCTTGCAAATCTTCTGTTTGTCCCCACGTTGCCTAGCAGAATCATGGCAGGTTTGTAGATGCTGAGGTTCAGTAATCACACATTCTGACTGGGTTATGTGTGTGCACGTGCAGCGCTGAGCGTATTGCTGTGTTGTGATTAGTTTGCAACAACACTTTTTCTCATGTGAGATTTGATTTTTTTTTTTTTATTGTTTTAGATTCTCTACTTCAGTGTTTTCATAGGAGGCCTCATTTTTGCAATAAATTGCAAAATTATTTAGAGAAATGTTTTGAGATACCAGTGGGGTATGCTTAATATGCAAATGGTTTCTGTATAAATATGAAATGTGCTTGTGTGTGTGCTTTCAAACTTTTGTTTAGTTGGATATGCTGTACTCATGGGGTTACGTCAATTCCTCCTGTGAACTGAGAAATAAAAATCTTTGAATATTATTCTTATCATATAACCAGGTTGACTGATAGCACGGACTGTTATCTTCAATGAATAAATTAAGTGATAAGAATGTGAAATTCATGCCCAATGGCAGTAGAGTATATACTATGTGGGTTGTTTAGTCATGACTTTGAAGTGTGTACTCTGATTTGTAAACTGATTGGATAATGTACTAGGTAATGTAGCAAAATAAAAAACTTACAAAGCAAACTTCCTTCTTCATCCACAGAAAAAGGCAGACGAGGCATAAACAATGACACAGTAAGTCTCAAATTCTAAAGAAGTGCAAGCAGCTGGTGGGTGGCATGACATTAGTGTGAGGTGAACAACAAAAGAAAATGCTGGAACAGTTGGCCTGGACTGAGATATGCAGCGTAAAAATGTCAGAATTTGTGGAGATATCCAATTTCCACTGTCATATGCAACTTTTAGTGAGTTTTAAAATGGATGGTGCTTCTGAAATTGACTTTTGTGACTTTGTCACTTTCTTAAATCTCCTCAGTCTTTCTGTGATGTAGCAGTCTCTCAATAATTAAGGCAGTAGTCAGCTTTTCTTTATGCACTGTTTTTCTTTTTTTCTCCTCTTGATATATAGTGCTCTGAAATGGTTCTGCCAGCTTCAACTGTAAATCTCAAGTCCATGACAAAGGAAGTAATTTTGTGAAACAAATGGCAGCATGAAAGATATGATGTTGATGGTAAAAAACCCCAAACTGTGGTTAGAGTTCAGATGTCACAAATCTTAGTGAGAATGTAGAAAGAGGGAGTAAACAAACTCATATGATATCCATATGTCCTTTTTATTTTATCTTCTGAGTATGTGCAAAAAATAGTTGTAGGTCTGTGATGAATAAAATAAACTGTTGTGTATTTTGGGTACAAACCTTGTCAATACCTGAAGACCTGAATAGTTGAAGGTTTGTTGCAGTTCTTCAGTAGCTGGGCTTAACTTTATCTGTGTTTCCTAGATGCTGGAATCCTAAAGTGGTTCATGCAGAAGCTTCAGTCACAAGGGAGGTTGTTCATCATAAATGATGAAAGGGTTGTTGTCCTTTGTAGTATGTTTGTCCTCTCTGTCATCCTCATTTACCCATTAACTTCTAATAGAAATGGTTCCCTTTACCCTCTTTGTTGTTATCTATGATCTCATTCTTCGAACTTCCCCAGAAAAGCACCATACTTCAGTTCTTATTTGCTAATGAGGAGTTGAGGGAAATGTGTCCAGTTTGTTCATGGAACAGAGCTTGCTCTGACTGTGTTAAGGAGCTCTGACCTGGGCAGAAGGAAAGAAAGGGAGAGGTTCCTGCATTCTCTAGGACGTCACAGTAAAGTCCTGCATGCCATTGACTGTTTTGGGGTGCTGCAACACTTGAGAGGCTGTGAGGAGGTTAGATAGCATTGAAGTGGTAATTGGGATCAAGCTAATATACAAGTGGCTTTTGAAACTTGTAATTTTTCTTCCCTGGAAGCAACGGGGGGTCCAGATCAAAAACATCTCCATTCAGCCTCAGAGGTGAGGTAATGTCCATAGGAGATTATAAATTTCCCAGAAACAATGTATTCTTCAGTGTCAAGGGCATAGACTTTTCTAAGACTTTGGCCTTCTCCTAGTCTGAACAATACTGATTTGTATCTGAAGCACAGGGGGCATTTGCTGCTTGCCTCTACAGATCTGAGAAGTGTACTGAAGTTGTGGCAGTGGACAAAGAACCTAGAGATCTTGGCTTACCTGCTGCAATTGAAATATTGATTTGGGCTTTCCCATTTCCTGCTGTCCTCTTCCTTATAACCTTCCCATTGAGTTCTGCTTTGTTTACACTCATCTGTTGGATTCATTCTCTTCCTGGGAGAAATATTGCTGGTAAGCCCTACCCAGTCTGCAAGTCTAGGTTGCCAGTTTTCTAGACCAGATGAAGCTTGAGACAGTGTTTGGTAGCTGAAACATCTAGAAAATACATCTTTGTCATGAATACAACATGTACTGATAATGTTTCTTTGCAGTCTTTACTGGAAGACAGGTTAAGGTAAATGGAAAAAATAAGAAGTTGTGTATAATGTTACTAGAGCACTTTTCTGTTTTCCAGAATTTGTGTATTTGTAAAGGCTTTCCATAACATTGACTTTCCTTTTCAGTAGTCGCTTTGACTTTATTTAAAAATAATAATTAAAAATTTATTTTCCCTGATGCTAGTGATATTTGGGTTCACCTTAACTACTAATTAATGGCTCCATTTTGGTCTGTGATAGATGAGTATAGAATTTTTTATACTAGATCATTGAAGCTGTCTGGATATTCAGAGATGATAATAAGATCAGCTTTCTCTTAACTATAACCAAAGGGAAAATTGATGAGTGACCATGGCACATTATCCTTAGGTATGGAAAATCAATGAAATGTGCAAATAAATATTTCACTAACACAACCTGAAACCATGTGCACAGGAATGTGGGCCTAGAGGACATGCTGAGAAAGTGAAGGGCAAATTGTTGGACCATATAAATTGACAGTTATCTGTGTTGCAGCAGATGCAATACCAAGGGCATCAGCAATATTATAATTAAAAAAATTAAATCAATGAACAGACAAATGCAGTTATTGCAAAAGGTTAAATTGTAAATATCACTATAGTTCATCCAGTTTTTGAGTGGAAATAATTGAGGCATTACATTTAAAGTCTAGTTGTCAAACAATATATACATTCATGAAATAGTTTGGTAGCCAAAAAGAAAAACTTCTTATTGGGAGACTTCTAGCCCTTTGTTAGTGCCACAGAGTCTGACTATGCCTATGAAATAGCATATAATGGTGAATTATGTATCACAAGCATAAAGATTGTTTTTATGGGTGGAATGAAGGATGAAGATACAACAAAAACGTGGAAACACGTTTGCATTGTTGGTGCAAAGAAGCCTGAAAAATTTTAGGAGCCCTAGAGGAGACTTAAAGTTTGACTGGAAAGAGCTTTGTCCTTTCAGCTGAGTCCATTTGTGTGCCTTGGACCTGGGGAATTGTGCACACTCCTGAGAAAACATTAGAAATTATGTAAAAGATCTGAACTAATAACAATATTCTTCTGGTAAACACCTGACACTTTACCTCTCAGGTCTGAATATGCATGTTTCCAAACCACAGAATTAGAGAATACGCTGAGCTGAAAGGGACCCACAAGGATCATTGAGTCCAGCTCCTGGCCCTGCACAGGACCATCTGCAAGAGTCACACCATGTGCCTGAGAGTGTTGTCCAAATGCTTCTTAAATTCTCTCAGGCTTGGTGCTGTGACCACTTCCCTGGGAACCCTATTCCGCTACCCAACCACCCTCTGGGTGAAGAACCTTTTTCTAATATCTAATCTAATCCTCCCCTGACACAATCTCATGCTGTTTCCTCAGGTCTGCACAGTTTTTCTTCTTGATGGAGGCATATGTATACCCCTGTCTTACCTGTGACTGTATACCTACTTAGCAATGCCGCATTACATAATATTGTTTGGGATATGTATATAGTGATATTTTCCTCCATTCTCTAGTGATCTTTATAAAAAAATTTTCTAGGCAGTTCTGAGGATTCCCAGCAACTACGAAGAGCTCTGCCTAAACTACCCTGGATTCTTTTTGGCTAGGTACAGAGCATAACTGGTCTCAAGGCTATGAATTTAAATATAGCTGTTCATTGAGCAGCAGTTTATTTGATGTGAGGTTTCGTGTGTGGTTTTTTTTTTCTTCTGTGAGGTACTTTCCTGTCACTTGAGAAAAATGTGTCACTCTTCTGTCTCCCGTTGCAAGGTAAATCAGATTCTGCTCTTGTTTAGAAATTATGAGATTTTGAGTGCAGTTTATTCAGATATGGATTATGGATTTACCACCAGATAGAATTTGATTTAGCTCCATGTTTCTAAAACTTTGTTCATTTGATACAGCTGAATTCTACCTCTTTTCAGTGCCTGCACAGTAGTTAGGAAGTATTAGAGTTCAGTAGCTATCCTTAGAAGAAAAAGGGATAAGTCCTGCCACCATCTCTTCTTGTTTAGGCAGTGCAGTAGATTTTTATCCCTTGCAGTAGTTCGCCTAGGTCAGACACACACTTATCCTGGGGCCAGCACATGGAAAGAAGTCCTCTTAACTGCAGTAAACATGCAGTGATTTTAATGCTGGAAGCTGTGAAGGGCATGTCTTCCAGATTTTCTAGGACAGTAAAAGCCTTCCCCGAAGTGTTTTATGGGCTGTTCTTTATGTGCAGCTGCTTTCTGCAGGACTACATCACTTCTCCTATGCTCAAGGTGGTACATGTTCCTAGACACAGTGGTGTGGAGGTCAGTTTCTGAGGCAGCACAGCATTGCTGGCAGCTGGAAATCAGGTTTTCTGGGCATGTATTTCTTATATCTATGGATCATCATAATGTTTTTTTCACAGACAGGCCTTCACTCATCAGACATCCCTTGCAAAGCAAGCAGAATCCCTGTCATCTATCATTGGGAGAATCTGCTCAGAAATATTTGTTTTATAAATAGCTTTGAAAATACAACTGGTTTTAAAATGAGCACTACAAAAACCTGGGAAACTTGCAAGTCATTTGAAAAATGAACTTTTAAGGAAAGCTGTGATGAAATTTTTATTTCTAATCTCTGTATCTGTGACTCCTATTCACCACAGGGTCTAACTACCAGAGAGTGGATTTAAAACTCTCCTCTGGTGAGGCAAAAATAAGTACAGCAGGTAAGTAGCAAAACAGAAAGGCAAGGAATGGGAGCTGTTGTTTTTAGAAAAAGTTTTGCAGATGAGGCAAGGCTGGCAGGTAGCAAGACTAAAGGAAAGGAGGGGATTTTTTGAGGTAGGAAGAAGGTCTTTTGGGATCTCTGCTAATGAAGGTGAGTTAGTGCAGAGACAGCTGCAAGAGAATAATGTAGGAAGAAATGTTGAACATTTTTTCCACAGATACATCATAAGACTGTTGATAGCACATCCCAGATTTTGTATAAAAGACAACTGTTCCCAGAGGAATTAAACTGGCAAGTATAATGTCCTTATTTGTGAAAGGATTTAAGCAGAATGTAAGCGGCAGTGCTCTCACCTGTTGAAATATGCGAATGGTTCCTTGGAGTCAAACCATCTGATATTAGTGCAAAGTGATGACTTCTAATTTTTTTTCTTTCATTCTAACATCCAGTGGTTCTTGGAAAGGATACTTCTGCAGGGGTTTGTGTTGCAGTATCAGCTTGCCTCCTCTTGTAAGTTATTCACACTTGTGAATTCACTATTTTTTTCTTTAATTTATTTTGCAGTGATTTGATGCTGTTAATGAAACTCATTGTCTGAACAGTCTTTGGTACAGCAGTGAGAGCACCAGGGGAATCAAGGTATTTTTGTGTTTCTTGTTTGATATTTCTTTTGGCATGGCTGTCCTTCCTTCTAATTGTTTCACATCTAAAAGTTTAGCTTAATTATTCTATTTGGCAAAGTGTATTCATAAGAGTTTTTCCTTTAGAAGCTGTGTTTCTACTCAGCAAATAGCACTGTGTCTGAGAAAACTTGCAAAATACCTTTTCATCATACCAAATTGTGAAATGAGAAATGTATGTGGTTTTCAACTTTCTTTAAGAGCAAGTGAGGCAGAGACAGAGGGAGAAGTTACCACACTGTAGATTATTTTCTAGACTGCAGAAAGAGCACAGCTGGAATATGTGCCGGAACAGAATCTCTGTATATAGTTCTCTTGCGCAGTGCAAAGTGGAGAATGAGGAATATTATGTTCTTATATTTATAGCAAGCATTTCCTTCACCCCATGTAGAGATGCCTTTGTCCACTAAAAAAAAGAAAGGAGTCTGTGTGTAGGTGAATGGGTTCATACAGAAGTGCCCAACTGTATATGTCTAATCCTCAGATTATCTTGGTAATGGGAATGTGGAACGAATAAAATGGAAGCGAAAAAATGATTTCTTGCATGGGAGTTTTTCATAGAAATGAAGAAACTTGTACATACTGTGAACAACAATGAAAGGTCTAAGTGTTCATGACTTCATGATGGGTATGTTGGGAATGACCTGGTTTTAACCCTAAGGGTTAGCAATACCTGAGAAACAGATCTGGTTTTGGGATTCAGCTGTTATTCCAGAACGCCTGTTGGGAACTACCTGGTTAAGATCCATATAAAATCCCTATCTGAACATGATGCTTAGTTTCATTAAAAAAGTATTATCATAATCATAGAATTGTAGCATAGCAGGCTGGTAGTGACCTCAAGGTTCATTTGGTCCAAACTTTCTTGGCAAAAGGACCATCTAGTCAAAGTGGCCCTACACCCTGCCAACTGAATCTTAAAAGTGTCAAATGCTGGGGAATCCCTCACTTCCCGGAGAGATTATTCCAATGGTTGATTGTTCTTACTGTGAAAAATTTTTCTCTTGTATCCAATTGGAATCCATGAGTAACTTGCACCCAATGCCCCTCATTTCTTCCATGCAACTCCTTGTAAAAAGGTAGCCTCTATTTTCTATGTTACCACCCTTTAAATACTGGAACATGATGAGGATGTCTCCCCTAACTTTTTCTCAAGGCTGACCAAACCAGGTTGCCTCAGACTTTCCTCGTATGACATGCTTCCCACTCCTTTGATCAGTTTTGTGACCCTTCTCTGGATTCTCTCTAACCTGTCCGCATCTCTTTTGGGAATCTAATATTTAGGGGTAACCAGAACAGAGTTTGCTTGAGAAGGGAAGGTTTAAGCAAATAAAATAGCATGTGGCCATACTAGGAAGTTCTAGAGCTGAACGAGTTCTTTGTGCTACCGCTGGTGTGACGTACCCATGGAGTGGAGGACTGTTTGAGGACAGAGGATGTCCTCCATGGGGCAAGGGAGATGGTAGGAAGGCTTGTAACTGAGAAGTAGTTTGCACGTGAGGGTGGGTGGGGCATTTGCAGACTACCAGCAGCACCTGCCAGGAGGTGACTTTGAAAGGGTGTCGTGGGTAACACTGGGCAGAAAAGTAGGATGGGAGAGGAAATCTAGGATATTCTCTCTTGAGTGTCTTGTTTTAAAAGCTAACATCATATTTTACATTACAACTGGAATAAAGGTGTGTTGTTATGGCAGTTCAGTTATATCAATCTGATGTACCTCAACAGATTACTTGGTATAGCCCTCATTTCTTGAGTGCTTGGGATTTTAGTTCCATAATACATTGTTTTGGATGTCAGATTTGCATAAATGTTGCTATCCTTCATGGCAGAGAGTCTTACTCTTCTGTCTCAAAGTGTCCTTTAAGCTTAGACTGTGGCCATGTTTTGAACTTGCTCTGGAAACTGGTCACTCTCAAAAGTAATCTGCCAAAAGTACAGAGGCATTTTAAAACCACATCAGCTTACAACGAAACCACAGAAATATCCAAACACAGCCAGATTATTAGTGGGAGTGAAGAATGAGGGGTTGATTGAGGTATGGATTCTGACAAAACCTGAAACCAGGATGGTTGGGACAAGCTTTATAATGGAATATTGCAATTCTTGTTATGGGCAAAGAAAGCATTATTTTGCAGATGGAAACTGAAACAAAGTGGGGCTAATGACTTCTCTATACCAGACTTTTTTTTTTGGTTAATAGAACTGTGCTAACACAGTCGACAGACATAGCTGGTTTTAATTCAGGAACAGAACTAAGCTGTACTACAACCATAAGTTCTAGTATAACTGTGTCCATGCTTGCATGTTCATCAGGGTAACTGGAAAGCCCTCTGGCAACTCACACCCCTAGCAAAACTGTTTCAAAAACTGTTTCAAAACTGGAAGGGCCCCACCAACACACAGAAGATAGGGAGGGGTCAGGTGCTAACTCCCAATCTTTGGATTCACAAGCAAGCACTAACCATTGAACTATTCTCCTTAACTATCAGGCAAGTAATTTCCAAAAATGGCAGTGGACAGATTTTTAAAAGAAAACCATTGATCATACATCCAAGTCCATTCAAAGGCTGGCAGAGTTAGGGTACAGGGTAAATCTAAAGTGCAGTGCCAGGTTTCAAATAACTCCTTAAACAGGAAAGTCTTCTCTGGTTTTTGTGCCTTTGAAAAATTCTCCTTCAAATCTCAGTGTTTAAAAAGATAAACAAGGAAGGAAATTATGTATAATTTCTGTCAACAATATAAATATGGTTAACTTCACTATAATCATAGCTTTGTGATTCAAAATATCTAATCTATATGAGTTATAGCTATAAAAATTATGAAGCAACACAAAGTTTAGTCAGGATTATGGTTAAATTAGGCCCAAGTGAATAACATCCCCCTTAACAAAGAGTCACAGTAATCCGTAACCTCCCAGCAGTCTCTGACTGCAAGAAACTACCAGTATTGAAGAAACATCTGTTTACTATTAAGGCATATAAAATATAAACAGGAAAGAACTTTTTTGATTGAGTGGTTATAAAAACAGAACACAAATTAGTGTATGCACTCCCTGTGTGAGGACTCAGTCTGTTAATGGCAAATGATATCATTGGATCAACAAGACAGTTGCCAGAAAACCTGGGGAAAGAGGGGTATTTTAGCACCTTTCCTCTGCAGCAGGCCCCAACTGTGCTGCCTGAAGGCAGGATTCCTGAGGGCAGGGTGCTGGTCCTTGGGCAGCCTGCCAGAGGGCTGTGCTGGCCAGCTCTCACACACAGATCTCCTTGCTGCCTTCTGATCCCCACTAGCTCTCACCTACTCAGATACAGATCACCCTCTTCTCTGGAAAAGTGGCGTGTTGAGATCTCTAACCCAGGCTAAAAAATGCCTTTTAAAAATAGCAGTAACTATCAGTTTCATGTGAAATGAAGTATCTTTACTTTGAGATACTTCTTGGCATTTTTTTTTTGAGATACTTGCTAGGCCCTTTCTTGGCATTTGGACTACATGGAGTGGAAGGCAAAGTAAAATGAGATGCTTATCATGCTAACAGCTTCGGACCTTGCCTTTTAGCTTCCCTGTCTTGTAAGTTCTGTGTAAAAGGCTGAGAAAACTCACGATCTGAATCATGAAGAGCTATAAAAGAGAAGATTGTTTTTATGAAGAGTTCTTTAGTTTGTGTTTTAAAGCCAAGTGTGTCTGAGGCTAGCTAACTTCTGGTTTAAAGGCGTTTAATATGGTTTTTTGCATACTTTATTGGTATTGAAATAAATCTAGTGAGTGACATACAATTGCAATCCTACTTTGTTCTATGTATTCACGTAAAAGGAACATGCAATAGAGGGAAAAATATTTTTAATAGTGTGGGGCAGATGTCTATACAGCAAATACCTTCAGTGTGTGTATAGTCTCAACAAAAAGTTTAAACACCCTTTTTTTTAGGGGCAGATCTTGTGAACTGTCATTTTGGAGTATATGCAATGGCTGAATGAAGGTCAGGGAGGAAGAGGTCATAAGGACAGATGACTCCTTCACCATTAAGGGAACTAACAAGCTTGTAGGACAGCATAAAAGCAGGCAATGTAATCATCACTGTTCCAGTCGCTGAGCAGGAATGCTACTGTGCACTGCACTGGCTGCAGTGGCAGAGGGGCCTGCTGAGCCTTCTGGCCAATACAGAATAATATGAAATGAAAAGATAAGCTACTGGGTTCCACTTTAAAAGCAAATTTTTCTACAATATCTGTATTATAAGACCATTTAAAAACCTTCTGATATATCAAAGCACTGTGACAGCTCCAAAAGTATTGCTGTTGACAATCAATATACTACATAAAGAATCTGTATTTCCTATTTTTTTAATGCAGCATAGAAAATACTGAGAGACAAAACTGTTTGTTGAAAATGGATCGTGTGATAGATTGCTATATGTACACCTGTAACAAGAATTGTGTGATTTGAACAGTGCAGGAGAAGACAGTTAAGCTTGGTTTGATGTCACCTCTTAGAAGTCTTGCATATTCTGTAGGAGGCTTATCTTTGGTGCAGTGACCATGGTATCAGTGGCATCCCAGAGGAGTTCAGCAGCAGTCTGGAAAATCATCAGATAACACATTAAATGGGGGATTGTAGTAGAAAAGAGATAAAGCTAATGTGTACAAGGGCAGCTTCTCTACTCTTTGCGCTGATATGAAGTCCCATTTCCTTTATGCTTCTCTGAATCCCAATCTGTCTCCACTACCAAAAAGGAGTTGAAGTCCACTGGGAATTGTGTAAGGTCCAGCTGCCAACATAAGAATGTGTGGCTACACGCTTCCACTTGTTTTGTATCTAGAAGGTTTTCTTCTAAATGAGAGCTAGAATGATGCTGTATAATTTTAAGTGTATTAGATTTTTTTGCCTTGCTATGAAGAGAAAAGAAGAGTGTCTGTTTGAACTCACTTCATGGAAAACTCACAAGGGCAGCAGAATTGAGGCAGCACCCACATTTCATATTCCAGATCTTAATTTTGCTCAGAATATGAGCCCAAGTTTAGAATTTCCCTCAGTCTGTGGCAATTCATCTAGGTTTTAGAATTTTTAAATGAACAAAACTTTCCTTTTTTTTCACTAGGGTTGTACTTTAAAAACTTTTTACCCTTTTTAATACCCTTTTAGGAAAGAATAATAATTTGCAAGATACCATGTGATGTTTTTTTCTACTGCCAAGTGCTTAGGAAAAAAAGTTCTTATTAGACAGCTAGGTTTGCATATTGAGCTGATCCTATAATGCTCCTTCACTGGCATATGGTTTTGTTCCTGGATGAAATTAACCCTGCTGCTTTTTCATGAGAGAGGAGGAATAATTACTGTGCTTTGCTCTTTCTCATCAGCATGTTGGCCTGCTGCCCTGTCTTTTTAGTACCAGGTATTACAGGCAACAGTAACTTTGTTTTGTTTCCTGCTACCTTGTCCTTCAGCCACCGGTGTTTGCATGGTCATTTCACCTTGTGTGTTAATGGCCCTGCTTTCTAAAACCCAGCTATCTTACTTCCCAGATATCTTACTTCCAGCTATCTTGCTGTTGTGTGCTAATACTACACCATTAATCATTTTCACTTCTTCCACCACTTGGGTATTCATCAAATGTCTTGAAGTTTGCTTTATGTTGCTCTTTTCTTTGTGCAGTTTTTCCTCTGATTCTTCAAGGACCTTTATACAAATATTAACAGATTGCTATCAAACAAGTTGCAATCAAATGGTGAGCTTATGCTTTGGCCAAGGGAAGTACAAATGTATTACTTTCCCTTGTAGGACAGCTTAAAACTCTTTTCTTGTTTGTTTGTTTGCTTGCTTGCTTGTTTTCATTTGTGTTTTTCAAGTGAAATGTTCTCACCTCTGAGTAGCACTAATGAGGTTAAAATGCAGTGGTAGTTACTTTCTGTAGATAGCTAACATTTCTAAAAGTAGAGGAATAAAATTTAGAGGACTAATGCAGTGAAATATTGAGATATTTCACTAAGTAGAACAGTTAATTCATTTGACCTCACAGAAAATACCTGGATAGCCTATGTTTTGGCTAGATCTGGCAGGTTCATACTGATGGAATCAGTACCCAATTTTTTAAAAAGGATTTAGGAGTTCAGTGTGTTTTTCATAGTCAGTGTGAGATGAAAGATGCTAGGCTTTTTAAAATTGCTTTATGGGAAATGAGTTGACAGCCTTTCTTATGCATCTGTCAGCTGGCTGGAAAGTAGGCATCAGAATCTTTTCAACTGTCAGCCAGCCAGAGACCCCCCTCTCCCTGTGTAGGAGTTGGCACACCTTACTAGGATTTCAGCATTGGTCTTTGAAGGAGAACTCTGTGGGTGTGAAGCTGATCTCTACTATTCTGGCAAGGCTGTGCTACCCTGGCACAGACAATCAGAAAAGCTTGTTTTTGGTTCACAGTGAGCCCAGCAAAATACTTTTGCTTGTTGAAACTGGTGGTTGTAGTGACCCTGCCCAGATTGAGTTATGTCTGGTTGTAAAGTGGTGATTTATTGTTTGAGTTTTGGTGCTTTTGGGGAAGGAGTGAAAATTGCAGTAGGATGTGGGGTGTAAAACCACAGGGCAACCCACAGGAAAACAGTGGAGACAGCATCTCAGTGCTCACTTCCAGGCCACACAGTTCCCTGTTTGTCTGAATTAGGGTAGCCCAAAAAAAGTCTAGCTGTTTAGATCCATGGGTTCTGGCAGGCTGTGATGTCTGGTACTAGCCCAGAGTTCCTCATCACATCATTGTGATTCAGGCTGGTGCTGAGATGTGTTTCTTTATTCCTCTTGGTCTCTCCAGCCTTCCCAAAACCCTTCAAATACCAATGCATTTAAAATATTGCAAGCATATAAATATTTTAAGATTACTAGGAGGTACTGGTCTGGCATGCTACACTGTAACACTGCCAAAGCAAATCCTGAGAAAGAGATTTTTTTTTTTTTTTTTTAACAAGATCTCAGAAAGCTGTCGGTCTTCTTTTTTTTTTTTTCTTTTGCATGTTTTTAGTAAGCTTTCACCACAAAATCCTGATGTATTTCTTCTGACTTATGGCGTGCTGTAAAAGTATATCAAATGGCTCTGTTCCAGAGGAAAAAAGATAACCAACCCAAATCCTAACAGCTAGGCGTGTTTTATGTCTGTAGGCCCTTGATGAAGCATAGACCTGATTCAGGCCTCCATTCAGCACTGCATCTCACAATGTTCCTTTCCTGAGGTTTGGTCAAACCACACTCTCTCGCACAGACAACACAGGTTAGGTGGTAGTCATGATCTATCACGTAGCTGACTATGGAGCCAAAAATAGAAATTTTGTGGTGACCCTGAAGCTGTCATATTTCTTCTTAATGAGTTGTCCTCTACCGTTCTGCTGAGATGCCTGTCCACAGTCTGGCTCTTAAAATTCATAATCAGCACCATCAACCTATACTGTCCATGCTCTTATGGTGACTTATTCTATGTGCCTGTGGTATTCTTTATCCTAGGGGACAAGGGGAACAGTCCTGCATTTTGGCTCATCAAGTCAGTGGAGGACCCTGGACATCACTGCATTATTATCATTTATGATTATTAGTCACTGATGTTTCCTGAGCTGAACCAACAGTTCTCTTGTCTGTGTCTGGTTCTCCCCTTAGTATGAACCCCTCTGTAGATAGTTTGTACTTCCCAAGTTTGCACATTGCTTTCTGCTTTGGAGCCTCTGTGCCCTATTTGTTCAGGGAAGTAGCTAATTAAAAAGCAGAATCTCAATTTTTTTAATTATTTTTTTTTCTTACTTTCATGTATTTTACTCCAGAACATGATCTGTGGCCTGAAGTTCAACAGTGGGAGTTTGCTGCTTCCGTTTTTTTCTGACCACGGAGGGGAAGGACCCAGAGCAGCTTTGTGGCTCCAGTGAGATAAGGGTGGTGGAGGGAAGATAATACTGTCTGGCTCCTGTGAAAGTGTGCAAGGGAGAGAAACTGTATATGTCAGACTGCTGCACTTGGTTCAGACACAGTTATGAGTTACGCTGTCAAGGTGCAGGTATGTAGGTATGTACTCCTCCTTGTTGAGGAAACAGTCCTATGTGTGCTCAGAGTAAGCCATTGTAAAACAGAATACAACACACCCGTAACACCAGAACCAAGGGGTATTTGGTTTCTTGTTCTGTGACTATGAACTTTAGCCAGCATGAGTAAGAGCTTCTTCCTCTGTGGATTTCCTGGTGTCTTGAACAGTACAAGTTTCCATTGCACCATTTCCTTTGCTTGTGGGGCTTATAGGGTATTTATCTTCTAATCAGATGGTTTTTATGAAATCTGTAGGAACCTCAGAGACCTCTACTGTGCTGAAGTCACTCCTTTAGGTTCTAAAGTTACTGGCGGTAGAGACAAGAGTAAGAGAAGGAGTAAGAAGCTTAGAAGAAGAGATAGACATAGGTAAAAATTACATCAGTCTCATTTCCATGGCAAGACAGGCTAAGAGAACCAAAAAATAGCAGCTAATTGCTTTTTTTCCCCCTTGGGTCTGCATCACTTTGAAAGGGCTGTTTAAGCGTTTCCTTGCACCTGTTGTTTCCACCTTGGAGATTCTGTACTGAGCCTCTGTGGCTTTGAGGATGTTGGCAGAAAATAGATTGCTTGTGCTGAAGCTCTGGAAGGCAGTGATTGAATCAAGAGGTGGCCTCCACTGAGGGACTCCTTTTCTACTTATCAGCAAATAAAAGCATGTGCGCTGCAGCTGAGACAACCTTAAGTAGTGCCTTCAGAGCCATTCATCTCTTAGTGCCCAGAGCTGAACCTGAACAGCAAACTGCAACTGTGACAACAGAGAATGAGGGATGTGGCTCATGCCAGCACTGAAACATTGGTTCAATAGTCACTCACAGCTGTGAGAGAAAGGCTGAACTTAGATGCATTGCCAAGAGATCCTGGGGACGAAGTGCCTTACCTAGAAGATACAGTTGATTTATCACTCCAAGGCTTTCCCAAGTTTATTTTGTTTCCCACTGAGTCCTTTCTCCTCCACCTAAAACATTTTTGCTTTCTTTCATTGGAATTGAAGGATTGTTGCTCTTAATGAAAATAGTTAAGTCTCTCCAGATGTCTGCATGGGACTCAAATCGTGACTTCTCAAATAATAAGAGGGACCTCTAGATATCTGAAGTAGGCCCCTCATGCTGCTGGCAGAGCTAAAAGGGTTTTATTATTATTACTCTTTGCAAGTTCAGCATACTCAGAAATTTGGAAATAAGTATTTTAAAAAGTCAGTGTTTTACAGTACTGAGAATTAGATAGATCCCACCCAGCTTTTTCTTCTAGAACTTCCTTTTTAAAGAAGCTCATAATTTGGATTCCTGGATTTGTTTCTGCATAGTGAAGTTATATGGTGGATGCCTTACTGCAACTCAGTAGCAGCTGCTCTCCTGTCCTGTTCTCCAGGTCAAGCTTTCTTAAAGCTCAGAGGAAATTTTACGAAAGGAGAAAAGACATTTAGAGAAACCACGAGAAGGAGGGGTGATTAAATTATCTTCAACAAAACATGGTAGCAGTGAGAGAAATTATTATACCTGCTCCTTTTAAAGGAAGAAAGGAGCATTGGCCTGTTCCATCATCTATGGCTGTGCTGTGCTTGGGTAAATGCTGGAGCAAACCAGGAGAGCACAGCATGGTGATTCCAAATGGGGAACGGCATCTTTGTTTTTCTAGGTGCTGAGGGGCATCTGTTGCCTCTATCACCATTTCAATGACTTCAGGAGACATACCTGGAGCTCACATTTGCTGCCCACACTCCTCTTTTAAGTGATGTTTTATTGTTTTTCTGTAGTTCTGCTTGTCTGATGCTGGTGTTGGTCTTATCCACTTATGGTTCTACTTGCAGGATTTCTCTGCTGCAGTGCAACATTCAACCTGCACTGGCATTTCCCTGACAAATGTTGCAGTAAAATCATTGGAGACATCCCAAATTACGCAGGGTATTCATCATTTTTTGCTTGTATTGTTCTGTGACACACAGAGTGCCAACAGGTACCATTAAAGATGCTGCTCTCTCTGACAATGCTTTTTTAATAGTTGCAGAATGATCCCTGCTGCCCTCACAATTCCAAGTCAGCTGTCTTTATGTATCCCAAGGCTGTGACTCCACCACCAACTTTTAATTTAAAATCCAAAAACTGGTGCAAGTTCACTGAAGGGTAAAGCACTGACTGTAGGGACTGCTATAAAGGGACAAGGCTGAAGTATGGATTTTTTTTTTTTCTGGCCAGTTCCTGAAGGCCTGTTGTTCCTTGGCCAACTTGTTGTTGCAGCCTGAGAATGGGCATCCTGCTATTCTCACAGATGTACAGAAGAGTGGGCTGGATTGAAATTGGCATTGTGTATCAAATATTTCTGTTCATGGACTGAAACTTGGGATCTTTAAATAGTTGTATGCTAATTATGGTATAGATGAACATGTTATGAAAACTGTAGACACATGTTTATTCTAATGTGGTACCCACATTTAATAAATCCTGACAGACAGCCAAGCTGCAGGAAGCTCTGCAACTGTATACCAAAAGATATGTGGTTAATTAATTACTTCAGAGAATTTTTTCAATATGAATTTCTCCTCCATGCACCTCCTTCCTTCTTCAGTGCCCCACAGGGATAAATACAAAGGCAAGCAGCATTTAGAAGGCTGTTTAGTTGAGAATTGCATGTGTGAGACACATCCTTACATGGAGGACCTATAGCATTTCACTTAAACAAAATGCCAAGTTAATAAAAGGGTGAAGAAAATTAATCTGCTGTGGTTGAAAAAACTGGGCTATTTTTTTTTAAGTGCACTACAATCCAGAAAATTAGTTCTGCTTCAGAATAGATCTTCCTAATGAAATTTGGGATGGACTTCTAAGATGCTCAGATTCCTTTTCTAGCTTTTGAGTCTCCTATTCTTGTGCAAACCCTGCCACAGCTCATACTCTGGGAGAGCTACATTATGTTTTCTCCAGCCCAAATTGCTACACCCACAACCAATATATTATCAGAGTGGATTACAGGTCCCTCCAACAAACTCTTTGTTTTTCTTGGTATAAAAACAGTCTTTGGAGAAGGAGGACTACGTGGCCTGTTTTGTTCACATCAAAGGTCATTCCACTGTGTTTGATCCAGCTGTGAATGGCACCAGAAATGTTTGGATGATGCTCTGTTTTTCTGGCAGAACTCAAGGTAACTGAGAACAATCAGCCTTCTGGTTGTAACTTGCACCCAGTGAACTGACACTCATGGTTTTTGCTTAATTTGTGGAAAGGTAGAGATTTTATCTCCCCATGAGTTATCTGTCTTAATTTTTCTTTGAAATGCTTATTAGTTAGATGTACTGTCTTGTAGGTTCAGAGGACTCTGAGTTTTGGTAAAATATTAAAGTAGTTGATTTTCTTGTTGTTATTTTTGTGAGATTGGTCTTCCTGCTGTTACTGTGTTTACCTCTCTACAATAATAATTAAATATTTGTATGGTTGGAACAGGGTGGACATTCCTGTGCTGTGGATCACTGTGTAAGCTAACCTGAGCAATCTGGCTCTGGAGTCAGAAGCTGGTGGTGGTGAGACAGTGCCCAAGCAAATGGTATTCCATCTGATACCTATCCAGTTTAGGGAGTTGTAGGATTGTGTCACACGGACGTATATTCTGATCCCCACATCTCTCCTAGCAGCTTTATAAGACGCAGCAGCAAGATCTGGTGTACCCTATGTTTTGGGAATATGAAGAAGTGAACAGAGTTACGTTAATTAAAGTAATTATTTGGGGACCTTTGGAACCAGAGCTCTGAGTACCTTGTCCTGGTTGGTGGGAATACGAAGACCAACTGGCTTGATGCTCATTACCACTGCTTCCCTGGTGGCTGTGCTAGACTGTGCTTTAGGTTAAGGACTGCCTCTCAGTATTCCATACTTGACACTGAGAAACATCTATTGCTTCACAGCATGAGCTGAACTCTATGCTCCACATTTCCCTGATGCTTCTTGGAAGATCACTGGAATTAAGTGTTTCTACTCTTTGACAGAACTGAATTCCTCAAGTAAGTTTCATAGAATCAGATGGGTTGGAAAGGACCTCTGAGATCATCAAGTCCAACCCTTGATCCACTACCACCACAGTTACTAGACCATGGCACTAAGTGCCACATCCAGTCTCTTCTTAAATACCTCCAGGGACGGAGAATCCACCACCTCCCTGGGCAGCCCATTCTCATGTCTGATTACTCTCTCTGTAAAGAATGTTTTCTTAATATCTAAGCTAAACCTCCCCTGGCAGAGCTTGAGACCATGCCCTCTTGTCTTACTGATAGCTGCCTGGGAAAAGAGACCAACCCACACCTGGCTACAACCTCCTTTCAGGTAGCTGTAGAGAGTGTTGGCAGTCACAGAATCACAGAACATTCTGAGTTGGAAGGGGCCAATGTTTGTAGCCTGCGCATAGGGATGCACACTCTGGTGTTCCTTGTGTTTCAGAGTTGTGGGTTTAGTATGAGTCCTGAAGGAATAATCCCAACCTAGTCATGCTGCAGGTAGCAGACTGAAGTTCATCTCTTGTTGACTTGTGTCTCCCAATGTTTGCTGAGATTCCTGCCTAGATCTCACTGGTAATTACTTTTGCCTCTTAAATTACTGCCTTTATAACAAAGTAGTTTACTGGCACTTTGAGGCAATTACAAGTTCAGAAACTGAACTACTAGAGGTGAATTTTTTACTTCATAATAAATACATTTGCCAGTGTTACATACCAGTCTCTGCTGAACAGCTTTGCTGTTCAGTTATTTCCCAGAAGAGAAGGTTCCAGCTGAACTTTCTCCAGGGGTACAGGGGCCAGGCAGGTCCTGGTGGGCCTCAGCACACCAGATGTGCAGCTTTGCTGCTTCAAGCCTAGATAGACACTACCATTCTCTTTTCCCAGGCTTCCTGGCATGTTGCTTAGGCACAGTACTCACTGTTCACTGTCTGTATGTGCAAACTGATTCATGATACGCCTGCCTTGGTATATCCAGCAGTGTATTCCACAGGTCCAACGTGGAAAAAGAAACAAAATGCAGTTTGTTTCAGAGGTACTGCAAGTACTGTGCAGCTGAGCATAAAGCAATAAAAAGTGCTGCCTCAGCCTCCCTTTCACTGGGGAATAGTAACTGACATTAAGCACAATTTTTACAGGATTTGGATTCCCTTTTGTGTGGCTTCTCGTGTAAATTGCATATCTGAATGTCTCCCGGCAGCTTTTTTCCTACCTGATGGTGTAGACAAACAGTCATCTCTCCATTTTTTGCTATACTGCTCAACTTTCCACCCTTTGTTCAAGTATTGGCCTCCCCTCTACCCCTCCACCTCCCACCCCCAACTCTTTTAAGCTCTGCAGTCTCCAAGCCTGACATCTGAGCCTTTGTTCTGCTTCTGTGGAAATATGATTCTTTCAGCTTCCTCCAGAGAAGTTAGGGAAAAACAGCTTTATCAAGGATATTGCCACTCCTTTGTTCTCCCCAGGTAGCATTGGTTCAGGTACTGATAATCTTTAATAATCAGGCTGTTTTAAGACAGATCTTCCTACACACTTTCCCCCTTCTCCAAAGTATGTTGAGTAACAGACAGAACACAGTAAAACATTTAAGAATAGAGATGGTTTATAAAATCAAATTGAAATTCTTGTATTGTACAGAAGTAGATTCCCCAAATCGTCTTTCACCCACATTAATTATGGAAAAGAATGGGCATATTTATATACACAGTGCCTCTGAGTACCTAACAACTTTCCATCATAATGAGCTGTTAATTAAATTTAATATTAAAAAAATTTGTCTTTTTCATTTGACTGATCTTGATACAGATTAAAATGATACTTTAGATAATTTCATGTAATTGTTACCCTGATGCATTCCCTAGAGCTATACAATTATGTCGGGGGAAAAAAATATATGTTCTTATTGTTAATAGTTGGAAAAAATGAAAATCCTGTACACTTATTATATCTTTTAGCTCAAAACTAAACCTTACAGAAATAAAACTCCAGGAGAGCTGAATTTGCAATTTGAAATGTTATGCAAATGGAACAACCACAGTTAAAAGAGGAAGAAGCACTACATGCTAAAACAATGAAAACACAGTATAAATATGACCAATTGTAATTCAAGTAGAAGTTGCAGAAAAAGAATTAGGCACAATGAATCAGAATGAATAAGGCACAATGAATAAGAGTAATTAACAGCACTGACGGGGAAGATATTTTGGTAAGAAGTTCTTTCAAAAACTCAAGGTTCTGAGAAAAGCTAAAGTAATCTTTCAGGTAGCTCAGAGGCAGCTCCTGCAGCTCAGAGGTAGCAATATGCAAATAGGTTTGCGCTGTTAGCAAAAGTTAAACTACTAATAGAATAAGAGTTATATTTTTTGTACCTGCTCTAGGTGCATTTTTAGAGAGCAGAAAGGGCAGCTGACTGAGGAGATGTGCCCTGCCAGGCACACGTTAGATTTAGTTCATTATGTTCTGCACGTAACCCAAAATGTAGTTGTGAGGGAGATTAATACACTGAGCCAGGTATCCTTCCATGCAAGGAAGAATTCATTTTGTTAGATGAGGAACAGAGCAGAGTGGGAAAGCCTTCTCTTGCAGTTCTTCAAAATATGCAGGTACTAATGTGAGATTTATGAGCAGTTCACAGGACTGCAGTCAAAAAGTACATGGCATTGCTAGAAGTGGGATCTACTGAATGAAAAAAAGATGTAGAAATATGGTCTCTGCATGCTAGAGCTAGATTCAGACAAAAACTTGATGGCAATAACACAGGGAGCAGTCATGACTGTGGAGGAAGACTGAGGGAGAAAACTGGACCAAAAATACTTTTCGTTTTTCTAGAATCTGTAGTTTTTCAGATAAATAAAGTGACTTAAAAAGCAAAGGAAAATTAATTCCTGAGGGAGTAGGAAAAACCCGTAATATATGTTTTTCTTCTTGAAGTACTGATTTTAATGGCAACCACTTGGATTAGAATGCTGCCATGATATTTTTCTGGTACTAATCCAAGATAAGTGTGTGTTTTGTGCTATCAAGTGTTTGCTGACTCAAGATGAAGCTGGAATCACCTGGGATAAGTACATTTTTAAGGAATGCTATGGAAATTAGAAGAGTATCTTTGCAAGTTGTTCACATTCCTCTATGCACATCCCTGTGTCAATTGCTGAATGTAAACATTGAACTTCCTCTTCTCTAGTTTTGTTCTCTGCCTCTCCTCAGCACACACAGGCTCACCCTTCATGTCATGCTCTTCAGATATTTCACTGCTCTGGACCTGTGGAGCTTTCCTGGATTTCCCCTGGAGCCTGGCTTTGGCTCAGTGTTCCTTTCTTCATTCTGTTAGCTAGAACTGCCCTGCAGGAACCCATCGGGACCATTTCTCTCCTTTGCACTGCCTTGAGATCCCCTGTAGCAATTCTGGCCCCTTAAGCTTGGGAAACGTTAGAGTGGTAAGGATGAGGACTTTTTTTAAATACAGCTCTGCAAAATCCTAATAGAGGGTCATATGTTTTCACTGCAATTTACTCTTCATAAAGCTCAGCCAAAAATGTTTAAATTCTAAAACATTGTTGACTTTGGGGGCATAGTGAAGAAGTAAATTCCAAGTCAGTTTGGTATGTGCAACTATGGGTTTACACTCTGTGGATGGGGTGGATTTTTCTTCCACCGTTTTTTGTGTGCTTTAAAAAATGGCAGTGAGAAAAAATCCTACCTGGTGTTTGTCATGCTTCTGAAGAGGTTTACTGTTGCTTTGTGTTGGGGTTTGGCTTCAATATTGCACATAAACCAAGGTGATTTAGGACAGCAGACCTCAGTCATCATGTCACATCATAATTGAGAAGCATGTATTTTTTTATAAAAGTGTGTTACAGGTTCCCTGTAGATTTTAAAAAATTACTTTGATCTGATTTTGAACATATTTTCTAGGAGTTTCATCACATAGACATCAGTGCATTTATATCAGGCTTAAATTAGTATAAGCTGAAGAATAAGAAGACTTCTACAGAAAGCTGAAGTGAACACCAGCCTTTTGTTTGAGAGAACTTCATGGGACATGTTGAGTACATTTTGTGCCATTTTAAGAAGCCAGTGAGTACTAAAATGTTGTTTCTGTAAATAGGCCTGACCTTCAAAGCTGGGAGCTTCGGTGGCTCCCTGAGGCCACTTGGGCTGATTGCCTCTGAGTGTGAGTACCCTGATTGATTCAAAATTGTCTCAGCTGCAGCTCTCCAGCACTGGTCAGGCTCTATCTTTTCACTCATACATCTGTGTTTTACTCCATGGCTTTGACATTCCTTATCAGAAAGGATTTGCAGTGGCTCAGTTAGTATATGGGTAGCCCTTTACCTATGGCAGCAAAATAGGTGAAATCTCACTTCTCCCTTACCTCTTCTTTCCTCAGTAGTTGTGCTGCCTGTTAAGGACAAATCTAGAACCTGCAGGCACTCACACATATTCCACTTTTTTTGAGTAAGGTTGTGGTAGTGAGTAAGAGAATAAACTAAGGTTTTGAGAAAAAAAAATAAGGGAATTTAGTGTCTTTGAGTATGCCAGCTTGTGTTTATTCTATCAAAATTAACCAGTGAGATTAAATCAGCTCCAGTCATCATATTTTCTTTCCAAATTTCTTGTTTCACAGGAGGCTGTTTCTGCAGTACAGAAGTGATGAAAAATCAGGGGTAGAAATGCTTTCCCAGCCTTAACTTATTGCTGCTGCTGCACAGTAGGGTGTCAGCATGCTTCAGACCTCAGTGCTTCCCTTCTTTGAAATGAGGGACTGTCATGGTTCAACCCCAACCAGACACTAAACTCCATACAGCCCCTTACTCACTTCCCCACCAGTGGGATCACAGAGAGAACTGGAAGGGTAAAAGTAAGGAAACTCGTGGGTTGAGATAAAGAAACAGGGAAAGCAAAGGCTGCACACACATGCACAGAAAAACAAAGATTAGTTCACTGCTTCCAATGGGCAGGCAGGTATTCAGCCACCTCCAGGAGAGCAGGGCCCCATCACACAAAAGGGTGACTTGGGAAGACAAACATCGTTGCTCCAAACATTCCCCCCTTCCTCCTTCTTCCACCCACTTTTATATACTGAACAAGATGTCATATGATATGGAATATCCCTGTGGTCAGTTGAGTCACCTGTCCCATCTGTGTTTCTCTCCCAGTCTCCCATGGACTCCCAACTGCCTCACCAGTGTGGCGGTATGAAAAGGCCTGGGCTCCGTGCAAGTGCTGCTCAGCAATAACAAAAACATCTCTATATTATCAACCCTGTGCTCAGCACAAATTCAAAACACAGCCCCATATCAGCCACTTTGAAGAAAATTAACTCTACCCCAACCAAAACCAGCACACGGAACAAAGAGCAAACAGTCACGTGGATCCCGGATATCTCTTCACTGGAGACACATGGAAGTTTTTACCTTTAGGAGCCATGCTGATCTTACTTTGAGTCTGTTCTCCTCTGAAGTGATATTTTGTAATAGCGGTGTGATCAAATGTATTGTTAGGTAATGTCTCTTTATTTGACAGGTTTTCTGTTTGGAAGGGGCTCTGATTTCAGTAATAAGTGATTCTGAAGGAACAATAAATAAAGGATGTGTCTCAGGAAGGAATTCAGGTAAACTGATGTGGGCCTAAGACTTACCAATGGACTGTCTAATGTGTGTTTCTAAATTTTTTATTATTATTTTTGTATAATACTTTATTTAAAGAAAATTACATTAACGACTACTCAGCAGCACCAGCTGTATGCATATTCCAAAACCAACAATAGGCAGTGAGACCTACTTTGCTGTTTTCTCTTTTGTCATCTCCAGTAGACATTTTCTCTTCAAAACTGTTTACTTTGCCAGTGTCTACAGACCCTGGTCTGAAAATAGGTACACAAATGATTCTCTCTGTACATGACTGTGTGTGTACATGCGTGTGCACACCCACACACCTTTTGCCTCAGAATTTTATGCGCATATATACAGGACAGGGATTTTGTGAGTCTGGAGTCACAGATCCCGCTGTGAATACTATTTAGATCGATATCCACTTTGGAAAACTTAGCTCTTAAACTTTGGAATATTACAGGAATATGAAATAATGATTAATGACAGTCCTAGTTTCTGATGTTCCAGCTTATTTCTTAAACAACTTTAACTTGTGTCAGTTATTGCAAAATGTAATACTTATTTTCTTTCACAGTTTAATATGTTTTGTTTTCTCCACTTTTGGTAACAAAAAAGTACCAGTAATTTTCTAATTTCTCTATAGTTCTTCCTTTTCTTCTGTGTCTGTCTTACTACACTGTTTTTAGCTGGTAGCAAAGCAAAGTTATTTAGCCTTTGTTGCTTCAACAATTAAAAAACTCATGGTCATGCTCCAGTCTTAGCCCCCTCAGGTCTTCTCTGGAGTTTTACTGAGTTGTTTCTAAATATAATGGATAATCATCCTATGTTAAGAGAGATGGATTCATTGTGACAGCCTTGTGCTTACTTCTTAATAATGAGTTGATTTCAAATAATTTATGGACAAATTTCTGGCTGTACCTGTCTCCTTGATGTCTTAATGAAATTTTGACTCGTTGTGGACACATTTAATGTGAGCCAGGAAACATCAGAACCAAAAATCAGGAGGGAGAATTCAACCAATATTGCATCAGTGAATAAGACATTTAACTGCTTTAGTTCTCTCAATGGTTGCAGGAAGGCAAAGCTAGTCCATACTCTGAACAGACCCTTATTTGGGGTGTGCATGTTTTGCACCCACTCCCTGTCCTGTGCACCTAGGTGTGGTGGCAGAAGCAATAGAATCAAGTTTTATGGGTTGCTTTACTCCACCTGACAGTCATGGATCTAAATCTTGTTTTTCCTGCCTGAAAATTCAGATTCATGCATATGTAGATTTTTTTAATTTTTTTTTAAACTTAGTTCTAAAAAGCTCTGTAGGATGAGTTTCCCCTAGCAGATAAAACTCCTCTAGCAGTAAATTAAATTAAAGTTCGTTATACAATCTCCCTGTTGTGAGAAAGTCCCAGGATTGCCTTTATCAGCTCTGCATGATTATACAAGACTGAAAATATCATTAGTTTAAGGCATCCACTGTGCTTTTGGTGATTGCCTGACAACCTCTGAGGTTTTCTGGGAGTAGATTACTGGTTGCCTTTTGTGTTGATCATTTTGCCTTTTTATTGTACCTTCTTGGGATAGAGAATCTGATGTGATTATAGGGAATGTCCTAATGGGACATGCTGGTGAAATTATGAAATAGAGAATGATTTTTTTCTAGAGATGACATGAAAGCTATGTATAGCGTAGATAACTTGCCTTGACAGAGCAACAAGAAAATGTTCACAAACTTGTATGCAAATGTCCATCCATGTCCAAAAACGAGAGATCAACCATAACATCAAGAGGAATACCCCTCTCAGTAAATACCTTCTTTTTGTCAGACAGCATCAACTAGAGGTATGATGAACCAGCCTGTTCCTGCCAAGTTTCAAGGCTACTCTGTGATGTCAAAGAAATGGAATTCTGACATTTTAGAACTTGTGGGGTTTTTTTCACTCCGAGTCAGTACAAAGTGATTACTCTTCAGAAATTCATTTTTCAAAATTTTTCTTGTGGTGACACCACCAAATCTGCAATTGTCTGATAGTATGCGGCTGCTTCAGAAGCCAGTTGCGAGTAAGTAAGGCAAGAAGCTTCTCCCAGTATCAGTTCTCTGTGAGAAAGGCTACCCAAGAACTCTGTGGCCATCACAGGATCTCTGAAGTGTGTAGCAAGTAGGCTAAGTGGGCTAGTTTCAGACTTTGGGGCTTTCTTGATTCTCCCAGAGATGAAAACTGGTCTGGAACACTGAAGATATCGAAACTTTGTCAGATCCACAGTGTTGGGAGTGCCCAGCATTACCTGAACAAAGAAAAATAAGTTGTTAGTGTAATCAAAAGTATTTTGGGATGCTGGTTTCTCTTTCAGGTCCTCTTATCATCCATTGGATTTTTCTTTATGGCTGTTCCTTTTTCATGAAATAAAACCCAACTTTTTCAATTTAGGTATGTTTTCTTTTTCTCTTGTGGAAATGCTGCCTTCACTCAAAACATTACAGATATTTTACCTTCGTTGTCTAGATCATGTCAGTCAAGAATTCTTGCACTGTGCTGGTACTTTGCAGGAAGATAGAGCAGTTGACAGATATAACCTTTACAGTTTGCTCTAGATCTTCTCAAATTCCTCATGGAGATACAGGTAATTTTAAGCTGTCTCCATAGCTGACCAAGTCACTCAAAGGTTTTAGTTCATTCTCTTTATAGTGTCATTGCTGAATCACGTCATGAGCCCTGCTGCCTAGGACACTTGTGCAGTACTCTGACTTTTTTTTTTTCTTTTCATTTTCATCTCTAGTTAGTCTTGTGACACTGAAGTGTGCTGGTGCTTCCATAAATATTTGCTGTTGTTGGTGACCTGCACAAGCTGGTTACTTAAATAAGAGACTTGATATTCTTAGAGAAGGGAGAAATGAGCCCGGTTTTCTTTTGTTCACCTTCACATTATATATTTGCAGTGAAAAGACCAGACCTTCCTCATGCAGATAGAGAAATACAAATTCAATGTGTGTTAAACAAATAATATGAGAGTAAGAACCAATATGAGTCTTTCTCTTGTTTAAACGTTAGCTAGCTCAACTTAAAGGTCCCTGCATTTTTGCTTAACAAGTTCTTAGAGATATACACAGTTTCTTGAAATGGAAAGTAATGACTCTTTCCTCATTATGCAGTTCTAATCTATACTGCCTTCAGAGATCTCAGGCTTGCTTCGTCTTCATTTCTAACTGCAAAGTGCAGAATAGCAGTACAAAGGTGTATGGAGAAGCTGCTCACACTCAAGTAAGAGGTCTTTGGGCATTAAGCCTCAGGATCTTTTAGGAGAAGAAGAAGAAACACTGAGCATCCTCCCTCAAAATGTCTTTCAGTGGTGTTACAATTACCTCAGAATGCATTGCATCCTAAAGTCATGCTCCACACCAGAGCAGTTAGGCTGTGCTAAGGAGCATGACAGAGAGTTCGGTCTCTTTCCTTCCACTCCTCTCTGGTGTTCTGCTAACTTCCCACCTTCAGGCTGCTGTCTCCAGGGCTTATAACTGTCTGAGTGTGCCACAACCTACAGACAACTGTAGAGGTTCCCTTTACATATCCAGATCCAGAAGTTTGTGCCAGAAGTGGATGAACTTATTTTTCTATTTTGGCTAGCTTTGCCATTTGGTATTGAAGTGCAACAGTTCTTTGAAATACCTTGCTCAATTTTTTTTCCAGAAATATTGTGATGTCAAATAGCCTGTATTTTCACATGCAAGGATCACTGTTCCACAGTTTCTCTTGACCTCAAATGCAAGGTAAAGAATCCTACAATCTCTCATAGGCATAGGTTCACTCAAGACATCAGGTGAAGTGTGTCTTTCCACCTTCAAATGTAATGTGGATCAGTCCCTGTCAACTAAATTGGTTTCCAGTGGATATATTTGGTCCATTAATTAAAATGTGGAGATTTGAGGTGTTTCTGAAAAGAGAAGGTACTGGATATCTGTCAGCGATTTCTGTTGGTGAGCTGCAGTGTCTTTCTATGACAAAGACACTCCACTGTTCTTTTTGCAGACTTCTACTCAACCATTATGTTTGAGAAAGAGGGCTGCACTGCATCTTGAGATACAGCCTTTTTCCCAGGACAGGCAAAGAGTATAAGAATTCACGAGATATTCACAAGGATATAAACCCTAAGGGATGCTGTCTTTAATTACAAAAATGTACATTCTAGTTCACATTGTAGGAACAAGGAAATGGGATGTGTGCCGGAATATCCCAAACTATTATGAACTTAGAGCTTTAAAAGGAAACATGTTTCTTTATATTTTGTAAATGTCTGGCATGTAGACTTTCACAACAAGTAACTATTTTACTACTACCAAAAATAACAAACTGTTTTCTCTTTCAAACAGCATCCTTGAACTAACATTTATTTTCTTCAAAGGCAGGAGTATAACATGGGGAGGCAAGAAGATCCTTTTGACATTTTGTGAATGTTACAGGAGTGTAGTAGCAAAGTGAGCTTTGCAAAGTTTCAAAGCCTTATTTGTTCTTCAGTATCTATTTTTCTCATGCCTTTGCACAAAGAGGCAATGTCAAGGGAAAAAGTAAGCCTTTAAATATTTTAAAGTGCCCATTTAGGATTCATTTCTCAGAGAGCAGAATCCTAAATGTCAGACAGTGTTTGATAGTTCTCAGTAAAATCATCATTAAGATTTAGCCTCATTTGATATTTTTAAGCACTTAGACCTATCCAAAGAAATTCAAGTGAAGAATTATCTATATTTCATATTTTTTAAGTTTATCTCTGTCTGTAAAGAATGTCATTATGCCATTTTTGAACGCTCTTATGCGGGTTCTGCTGAGTATTAGCATATCCAAAACATACACAAACTTCACCTTGACTGCGGTTTTTTGTTTGTGGTGGTTTTGTTGTTGTTGTTGTTGTTTTGTTTTTGTTTTTTGTTTTCCCAGATTTAGAAAACTTCCCATTATTATACATCACTAAAACTCTGCTGCTGGTTTCATTAGTGACCAACCAGCCTAAACAAGTTTCTGATGACTTAACTTGTCCTGTCTAGTACTCTTTGGAACCACAGCCAGGATATGCCTGCAGCATGCTATGAGGCGTAGAGCAGAGAATCACTTAGACAAATTTTCTGTCTCTGATGGGTTTGCACATCAAGGCTTTTACAGAGGTGCATTTTGGAAAGTCATCTCCAGCTGTGCCTGTGTGTACAGTAGTGAGACTCAGCTCTTCCACGCTGCACTGTCCTTGCAGGTGTCTGTAGCCGGACACAAAGAATTTAAACAGGAACTTCCAGAGATCAATAAAGAACAACTGCTAACACTCCCTCCCAAACCTTAGTCCACCCACTCCTGCCAACTCTCTGCAGCTCAAATAAAGAGCCTACATGTAGTGTGTGACGTTTCCTGTGCCCTGAATTGGGTAAAGGAGTGCATTAGTAGCACTCTCCTATGGATGGGCTGGACTGTGTTCATCAGCTTTGCAGGCAATGGACACAGCATAAAAAAGTTGGCAAAACCAGGGGCTTAGTCCAGTTACGTGCTCAAGGAAATAGGAGATAAAAAATTTTTGATCTCCGCCTTTCTTTTTCTCTTTTTTTTTTCTTTCTCATTTTAAGGCTGTTTTATTGTATTCGATTGATACGTCAAGATTCCATTTTCCTACTGCAGTGATTAAGAGGAGTAAAAAGATTTGGCAACCTGTCATTGTCCTCTTCTCTGACAGTAGTTTATTTTATCCTTGAAGGAAGTGCTTTGCAAATAATATCCACTGTAAATTGAACAGAGAAGGTCCCCTGGTTCCAGCTCAGTCTGATTTTTTCCAAATCCTCCATGTGAAAATCTTGTGTTGTTCTGACTGACAGGGCAATTTCAGAGAGTAATGAGTAAAGGTGGATGTCCCCAGGCAGTTAATCAAATTTCTTTTTGGCAACTCTCTCTGTCAATAGTCGAGGCTGTCATTTTAATTATTTCAGATTCCAGGTGAGGGAGGATCATAGTCATGGACTCCCGTTGTGCTAGATTATGTAAAACTTGGTGATAGTAATAGATGCCCAAACAAGAATGAACTTCTGAAGTACATTCTCTTAAATCATTGTCCTTCTAGCTTCATCAGAAGGATGTTTGCAAATGGCTTCTGCTGGTGCAGAGTCGGTTGTCAAAGACGTACAGTTGCTAGCTGCAGCTGGAAAAAATGCATCTAAAGGTAACCATAAGTCTCACTAGTTGTGCTCTTCATTTCAGAACGTATCTGTTCTGAAATGTTTTGCTCAATTCTTCTGTCTTTCCACTTCTTATTCCTCTTTATATATGCAATAGTCCTGCTGCCTCGCTAGTGTGAGTGGAGGGCAGATAGCTCAAACTTCTGCCTTGCTCTGAACTTGTTTGGAGCTTTTCATTCTTTTCAAAGTGGACAGCTGACCTTGGAGAGAGTAACAGAGATCAAAAGCAGCAGTGCAGTAACTCAGCCAGTTCTGTCAGCAGCTTCCTTCATTACAAAACCTGACAAATCTTACTGTCAGGATTCAGAATTAGTCTCCGAAAGCTCCTATCTGGAGACAGTGCATGAGATGTACAGCCTTTGTTTTGCATCTAAGCAAGACTGCAAGCAGACAGGACAATTTGTGCTCCTCAGTTTTCCTGCTGCAAATACCTTGCTGTTTAATTCTTTATGCACATGCATATGTATGCATATGCTCTGAAAGGAATCACAGAACGAAAAAATCTCCAGGAAGTGGAGTGAAGAGCATGACACAGTGAGAATGCCAGTTTTCAGTTTTGGTATGTGCTCAGCTAAAATACAGTTTGTACTGTACAGCTTTATATACTTCTTGTGGTTATGTATGCTTGTGTATGGTCATGCATATATTTATTTTTTTATCTATATGTGTTGCTTTACTTACTACAACTTGAGATGTGATATTCAAAAATTTATGGCTGAAAATGGCAGAGGAAATGGAAGCAACGAGAGGAAAGGGATAACAGATACAAACGCTACAGGAAGCTTTTATGACACGTGGAAATGTACAAACAGCCTTCTTTCACTACTCAGCACCTGATCTGGCCTAACAGCCCAATGCCTATCTTAGCATAGTTTGTTAGCAGTAATCTAGAAATCTTTCTGAAACATTGGGAAATCAGGGTTCGTATATTAGTGCTCAGCTATGCCGCACAGTCTTGTTAAAATCAATTTGAAGACAGAAGTTAGCCTTAAGAAAGAGGTGACAAGAGTCAAATCTGGCTCGGTAATTTGTTGTGGAATAAAGCACGATTACGAAATTAAACTTCTTTTGTTGCTGGCATTCAGAGCCACAAGGGCAGGCAGAGATTTTAATGAATGTAGTTACCATCCTTCTTATAAGCGGATTTTGCCCTGCATGTTCTGAGTGTATTTGTCTGTGATGAGTCGTGTTAACTGCATTGTGTTGGGACTGCAGCCTAAAAAGAGAATGGGCTATGCTTAAAGTCAGTATATTGTTATCATTAGTTTTTGTTGTCTCCAAATGAAAAAATACTCTCACAAACCATACAAGAGTTCATTTCTAAGGCTTTCATCTTCTCAAGAAAGCAAATTTCAGTGTTTGAGCAGAAAAGCAAACCAAACATTCACTCTTTTCCAAGATATAAACCTTAACATCCTTTTTTCTTGCAGACAGAATGTTTTTCTGCTGTCACACTTCTTTGGTTCTTTCTTGCTCTTTACATCTGGCAGCTGAGCTCTCAGCTTAAAGTTGCAATATCACAGTAAAAATGTTTAACTTCATACACTGAAAGCTTTATGCACTTTATGGCCAACTGAAGCCAATAGAATAAGTCAGAGAGTGTAAAGTGAACAGCTCCTAGCAGATTCAGACAACATGTTTTATCAGAGATTTAATCACATAAGCTTGATTTCACTCATGAAGGGCTCTAGATGAGAACCTCATTTCTTTTACTGAACCCTTCTGACCTGAAGCTAATGTGGTAGTCACTGCACTTTGGATCAAGCTTTGAGCTTGAGGATATGCTAGCATGTATGTTCCTCTTCAGTTTGGTATGGTTGTATCTCACTGGCCCTGGACCACTTATGCCAAGTAAAGAAAGAACTGCAAGCCAGCAGAGATACTGAGCAGTGAACAAAGGCCATTACAGCACAAGTGTGTGTGTTAGATACCAGAGAAGTGAGGCTCTGGCTTGTTCTAATAGGTGCACATAAGTGATCAGCATTTTGTGTGACTTCTCAAGACTGAAGAGGTGGTGAAGTGCTTGTGCAATGAAGCATCGTCCCTGAAACATTTGTTCAGGAAAGGGGAATAAATGTTTTTCAGCTGAACGTTCCTTTGAAATGCAAACCATTATCTTTGCAGACTTCAGTTATCTCCTTTATGAGTCTGTCTCTATAACAATTCTTCTGAAGGAATGTACTGTACACAGTGGGTGATATGTAGATCTAAAAGGCAAATCACAATCCTTTAAAAAAAAAAAAACAACACAAAACAACCAACCTAAGAACAAGAACAACAAAGGATGGCAATATTAGTGGAATTAATATAGGATCAAGAAGAGAAAGCAATCTCATGAAAGTTGAGAACTGGATAGACCCGTGTGGTAAAAAAAACCTATAATGAGCTGGATACATTGCTGCTGTTAAAAGACTGAAAATATTTCAAAGTTAGGTTCCTCAGAAAAAATGTTCTTCAAAGTCAATGGCTCTAAAGGCAGGGAAGAAGCCTCCAAAGTTTTCGAAGAAACATGAGAGAAAAATATTTCCCCCAGTTTGGAATGTAGTTAAGGGAATGAATCTTATCACTAAAGGATAAGGAACAAGTTAAAAACATCTTCAATCCTTGCCTGCTGCAGATGACCCTGATTGACTTTGAGACAGTAACAAAAGCTTAATCTTGTTTTCAGTGTATTGAGAGATGACTGGGAGAGACTGACTGTGAAAGGGTAGTCTCCGAGCTGAGCTCAGAAGGAAACATGAAAGGTAAATTGTTTTAAAAGTTCCAAATACCATTACATTTTCCCTTGTAACTTTGCTTAAACTTTTTAAATTCTTGTCTGCCCTACAAAGGCACAAAGCAAATGCAATCATTTTTGCACTCCAAGGAAAATTCCAGGGGTTCCATTGGGTAGAGGTGTGTGGGTGGGGAAAAGATTGAAGACTTCAGCCAGTGACAGGAAGGGTTCCATCACTGTTATAATGAAAAATTATTAAAAACTGGGAATGCTTGCAGATAACAGGTATTTACTATCATTAACAAGTCATATCTTAATTGCTAACCAGTCCAGCATCCAAGCTTATTCCTAGAAGACACATTCCTAGGGGAAAAAAAAAAATTAAGATATTTGGACACATTTTGTCAGCCACAGGAGACCAGAGAGTGAGGTTTCCTCGCACAAGTTATTGGAAGCTGCTGTCAATTGTCCTCCCACAAAGGAAAGTGAAAAGCTAGCTGTGATACCTTGGCAGTGTTACTGCTCAGGGTAGGTTTTGTGTTCTTCTAAGTAACTAAAATACATGCTTAACAAAAAAAAGAAAAAGTGATTCCTCTTTCTTTACTGACATTGAATTGCAGCCTTGCAATTAGAAAGGTAGAAACAACATGGAGTTAAATAAGCCTGGCCCAAATCTAACTTGTGCTAGTGTTAGCCTATGGTAAAATATTGTTCTTAGTCAAGCTTTATAACTATTTTTATGGCAGTGTTGTGGAGGTTGCATTTTTGACCAACTAAGGACAGACTTTTATGTGTGGAGAGGTGAGTGGGGAAAGAATCAGGACAGTGAATGCCCAATAGTCATTGCTCTGTCTGATCTGGAACATTGAGTATATGGCAGATTTACAAGTACCCTAACAATCTCCACTCTGTGCTGCAGGGTGGAGGAAAGTTTCCTTTTCTACCTTAGGATGTTTCTACCTGCACTCGTTGTATTTTGTACCTTATACCTCCAGTGCCACATCTTCTGTCGGAGGGGGTCATATCTAACTGTGTTAATCAGTTTCTGCTTTTAGAGTTCCTACTTAGTACACCTTGCACTAAGGCATAATTATATCCCTTTAAACTTTTCTAGCAATTTTCTTCTCTTTTCTATTCAGGGGTGTTTTATTTATCAGAGCATGAATTTATACATCTAAGATCAGAGTACTTCATGCTTTACTTTGACACAGATCTTTAGCAATTAGAAACTATATTAAAGACCAGTATAATTGAATTCTTGTCCTGGTAGTCTACTAGCTTTGTAGTTCACCTTCTGATTCAGAGATCCTGTATTTTAACTATTCCTTTCACAGGTTTTTAATTTTTCTCTTGGAATTTGTTACTTCTCTTGAAGTAACATCCCTACCTGATGTTGCTTCCCCCAACAAGCATACCTACTTTCTTTTCTTTTTTGTATGCTAGAACCAGATTAAGGCGCGAGTGCTTTAAATCTACTAAGCCAAAATTCAGTTTTGGCTAGCAACTGAATAATTTTTTCAAGAACTTCTATTCAGAACTTAAAACACTAAACCCAAGACAATTCTTTCATTCCTATAGCAGGCAATGATGTTCCCACTGTCTAATAATCTAACCTTGCTGTGTGTTCCCCTCTGCCCTTGTCTCGCAGCAGCACTGGGTACTGAGACATCATGAAAACATGATGGGTGAGGAATTGCATGACCTTGTTTCCTTCTCCTTTGCATCAGGGAGGAAGAGGAAAGATAAGGCTAACAGTGGAGCCAAATACATGGTTGAACAATCTGGAGCCACTGATTGTCTGAGCCCCTTGAGAATTGCTGTGAAGTTTAGGAAGTGTCTGTGTTTGCACATAGCAGGGTCTCTCCTTTTCACCCATGCACATGTAGAAGTGTACACAGACAATCATTGTCCATCTTGCAATAATTTTTCTGTCACAAAGTCCAAGCTGGAGCCCACTCAGGTCACTGAAAAAAGTGACCTCCTCTAATGTGAATTAGATACTTTATCACTGTAGCTCACACAAGTACCCTGTTTTGTTTTTATTTTGGATTGCAGAACAGCCATGCTGTCACTCTGGGTCACCAGTTACATCCATCCCTGGACAGCATTTCAGCATGATCTGTGTTTGCATAGCATTGAAACTTCTACTTCTTTTAAAGGCAAAGATAGAAGAGGAGTAATACTATCAGTCTGTAGAAGACCTCAGAGAAACTCTGTCAATATTTTATACTGCTTTCCATTTTTAAATACTACTTTTAAGTGAATGAAGGAGTATTTATTGTGTTTATTTAGACACGTAAACAATGCATCTGTTGATTCTTACATTTAATGCTTGTTACAGAAGGAGTCTTTTTGTATATATTTCATATCTGAGCTAGTTCCCTGCTGTGATCATCTAATACCTTCACTTCTCCAGAAACAGCGAAACCCTCCAGGAATTACATGTTCTGGTTCTGGAGAGTGTTTTGGTATGGTTAGACTTAAAACACTCAAGGAAGCCAGTCAGAGGTTCCAAAGAGGTACTGATATATCTCTCTTTGAAGAGTTTTCTTTCCTTCTGTTTTTAGAACTAAAATCATGACTGTGTTAATACAGCCCATAGAACGCTGAAGTATATAAACTGCATAACCTGTGAGTTTGACTGGGGAAACATTTTATTTCAGATAAAGCAGTATATACATTTGTGACTTCCTTATCTTCCAGTAAGGACTGGAATCTTTATACAGCTCGGTTAAGTTAGCTTGAAAAAATTCTTCCTTCATATCCAAACACATACATGCACACACTCCATGCCTTGGGCATGCTGCCAACACCATGCATGCACACACTTCTCATTTTGGGGAATGCTACTTACCTGAGAAAAACTGTAGTGGTATGAGATGTAGTGCAGAGTGGTACAGGGTTGATGAGGAGAGGAAAGATGGTTTAAGCATACAGTGCCTCTGCTCACTATTCCTTTCTCTCAGAACATGAACTTGGTGGATTATTATGACTACTGGCATTCTATTAGAAAGGCTAACTATAAATCCTTGAGATTCCAGTGGTTTTAAAAGTTGCATTTGTAGAAGACATTGCCCCTCTGACTCTTCAGTTTGGAGCCTACACTCCAATCTTAAACATGGTTTTTTGGGGTGTTTCTATACAATAACATGTTGTCGTTGTCGGAACATATGATTTAGAGATATCTTAAATGTACACTAGAAATAAATCTTTCTTCCTTTCTTCCATTCCTTCTTTCTTCCTTTCTTCCTTCCTCTCTCGTTCTCTCTCGTTCTCTCTCGTTCTCTCTTGTTCTCTCTCTTTCTCTCTCTTTCTTTTTCAATAACACCTACAAATTTAGAGTACAGAAGGGGAAAAACAAATTTGAATTACCAAAGGAGAAGAGAAATTGCTAGGCCATCATGCTGTTGGATTTTTTTTTTAGCTAAAAGGCTTCAATTTTTTAGGTGTTTGCTAATGTGAAATGGTCCATCAAAGGACCAGCATCTCAGTAATAAACTTGTTAAACCTAAATTGAATGGCATGTCCTTTCCATTTCATATTCAGTTAAGTTTGAGATCATCAGAAAATTTTCTAGAAAACCCTCCAGGCAGTTGACTAAATTAAAGAAGGGAATTACTCACAGGCTTAGAAGACAAGTAGGGATATCAGCAATGAAGGATATGTGTAAAGCTGTCTCTCTCTGCATAATAATTTTACTGCCTGGCTTGATGTATCATAACGTTTGAGATATATTACCCAACGTAAGTAACACAGTGCACCATTAAACATATTATGTTGTAAATAATTAAGCTGTGTAATGTTAAAACTTTTGGTAGAATGTAATTACTGTACTCTGTGGAAAATCAATGGCTATGTAAGTAAAAAAATGTAAGTAAACATTAAAAACAGAGTTTCATAAACACACAGAGTTGGCAACTGTTTTATGAATATATTTTAGAGACCATTTTTTGCATTGGTCTGATGAGACTGAGTGGCTCACATGCAGAAATTAATTGTCTAAAATTTTCTACCTTGAAGTTTTGCTCTTTGTTTGAGTAATAAGGTATTCTTTGTACTTCAGTCAGCAGCAGCAGAATGCAGAGATCTATGCCTGAGTCAAATGTTTGGTGCTTGATAGGACTGAGTATCCTTCACAGCTTGTACCCCACTGCACCCCACAGCTCTGTTGCTAGTTTAAAGCATAAGGTGGGCTTACTCCTGCACTTCAAAAAGAGACATATCATGCACTTGGACTGGTGGTAAGGTGTGAGCACAGCTGAGGAATGAATCCCACACAATTTTTATTCTACTTTAAAGAACTGGGAGCTCAAGAAATTAATTCTGCAGAAAGCTATCAAGATCATTCAGTTGAACCAAACAAAATGATAGAACTGAAATATGAATTTAACATGTAGTTCTAGCCAAATCGTCACGCAGAGTTGTGCTAGGAATTTGTATGACTGCATTACCTATTAGAGCCTGTCTGGGAGTATTTATAGAAGGCACTTTACATACGTATATGAAACAACAGATATGTTGAAAATGAAATTCTGGCTCTACAATTACTGTTGATACATTTTTCAAATTTTCTTTATAGCGTATCTGTTAGATTTGGCTTACAAAGAGTTTTAAAAAGAAAAGGTAAGTAAAGCCAACACGGTAACCTGCACATCAACTTAGCATTTTGCTATCAAGCCCTTGTTGAGTCCCAGGAAGTGTTATAGAGGAAGCAGAAGATGTTGCAGATAGTTCATCCATGAAGACTCTGGTGTTTCCTGTTTGAAGGAAGTTGTATGGGCACAGCTCACAAGCTTGTGGCCAAGGCTGAAGAATTCCTTTAGAGTGCCATGATCTTGAATGGTCCTCCAATGCACTGGAAAAATGAATAATTCCACATGCAGTACTCCATGGCATTCAGTTACCCTAGATCCCACCGCTGATGTGAAATCAGAACCAGTTCCTCCATGTGTCTCCCTGCAGGATGTCTTCTTTTCAAGGCTTCATACTTGGGAAATTGCATTGCCTGCACAACCCATCAGTGTTTGGGCAACAGAGATTTTTCAGGACACACTGGAAGGCTTTCCTCATCTACTTGCCATCTGATTTAGTTGTTTTACTTTGTTTTTAATTATGGGTTTTTTTTTTCTCCAGCATTGTTGTTTGGAAATTTACACTACTGTGTCTAATAGAGCCATGGCAACAGGTGTTGTAAAGATTCATCAGATAAAAGATACATTTAGTGTTCATTCTTATGTGTAATTCCATTAAAATGAATAACTCTAATAAGCACCTGGCAGGCATGTTTCAGCATTTGGGTAACATGCCAGAAGTGTAGTGTTCTGCTAGAAGATAGTATATTCCAAGCCCAGGTGATTAATTCTTTTTTTCAGTCTTTGAAAGAATTAACTGTTGCTCTGCCATTTGTCATTTAGAAGGCTCTGAAAAAGAGACTTTTAATGCAGTTTTACATAGGAAGATCTATAGCCTTTCCCCCCATAATTTGAGTACTTTGCAGTTGTCTATTAAAAGGATGCATCTCAGCTATTATGGGATATTCAACCCCCTCTTGTAACCCATTCACTTCAGGAGAAAGAAGGGCAAGTGAGGATTTTGCCTGGGTTTAGGTAAGTGATTATTTCTTTAATGGAATATATTTTCACAAAAGTGTCCATTTGCATTTCCAAGACACAGCGGGAGTAGTGTTTTGCTCTCTGATTGTTAGGAGTTGTTTCATGGTCAGATAGTTTCATCAGCTGGCTTCTTTGGATGGTGTCATTGTCAGTCCTGATTTGCAAGTATACATGAATATTTGTACTTTTTGAGGCTTCAGTACTGTCCTCTATTTTTACTTCTGTCTGTGAATAGATGATTAATATAGAGCTCTGAAATATTTTATCGAATAAAGAACACCTGTTGCCAACATCTCCAAAATAAATAATATTTTTGTAACCTTTCTTTAATTTTCCTATGCATAAGTGGTTTCCCCTTCCTCCAGTTGATCCTAATTTTATTGCAACTGGCTAAAGAAATGAGGATTGGCATTAATGTTTCTTCATACAATTATTGTGTGATCACTGAGACTCTGAAGGAGGGATGGAAGCTCATGTCAGTGTACTTTATAGATTTATTTCACAGCTTTATAATACTGTAACCTTGATGCTAATATTCAGCTTGTGCTTTGTAACATTCAACCTTTCAAGTTGCTCACAACAGAATTACTTTGATTTTGTTTAATAAAGACAAACATATCTTTCATGAGCCTTTGAGGTACACGAGCGTGTGGACTGTTTTCTTAAATCATTGAATTTTGTGACTTTCTTGTCCTTCTATCTTTCCTTTTTTGATTTTATTGATACAAAGTTTGAGTATGTTTTTTAATGTTGCATCTTGTGAGCCCTACACTTAACCTAGAGTATGAAAAAACCCCAGTTTTCCTAATATTAGACATTCTGAGGACATTTGGGAGACATTTGATTCTGAATGTGTATGTGCATGCATGAACACTCGGTTTTAACTGAGTTATTAACTGAAATCATCAATTGATCCTGAACTAAGAAATAGACTTTGGACAGTGTACAGATCTTATTCTAGTGCAGCATTGTATTTTGGCACAGAAAGGTATTTACTATATGCTAGATTCCTGGTAGCAATCGAAGTTCTGAGCCTAAGTTTCTTAAGTAAGAAAGTGGAGAATATGACAAGATTTTAAAAGAACAAAAAAACCCCAATCCTCTGTTATATTTCTCCGGGATGTGAATCTTTTCATGACAATATTCTTTTGGTACAATTAATGTTCAGATGTTTCATACAGATATTTTTGGTAATATTGTGCATTTTACAGAACTTAACCATCATGTCTGAAGCATGGCAGGCCAGATGAGGGTCTCCTCGTTTGCTTCCTTTTGAAGGGGTAATGGGCAATATGGTCTCTAGGGAGAGAAAGGCAATGGTATGTTTATCTGTGGAAACAAACGGGTATCTTCATGTCTCTTACCACCTCGTCTGCTTTCCCTGTTGGGATGTGGACTCTGAGAATGAGTTTGCTGCCTGTCACATGCACGGGTGTCACCTTACACAACCAGAGGCTCTTTTTTCATAGCTCCCAGGCACAGATGGAGGATCTTAATGCAGCAAAACTTTGTTATTTTTTAAAGTGTCTGATGAAAATGGGAAGATATCAAAAGAGACTGTTCAATTCAGGGCTCACTTCAGACCAATGTTTAAAATGATCAAAAAAAAAAAAAAAAGACATTCTCTTTCAGATGCTGAAGTTGTTCTTTGTTGTAGTTAAAGAATTAATTTTTTGACAGGGACAGTAACTAAGAATTGGAATGAATTGTCAATGTTTTTTAATTGTCAAAGTTATTTAAGTCGAGACTTGATATCTGAGTAGAAGATATTTTCATTTTCAGACATTGGCTAGGAGGCTGCTCTGGAAAGTTGGGAAGAATATGTTGTGGACTGAAGAAGTGACAAGTCACACATGGACACTCATAGTGTGCCTATCACACATGGATAAAATTGATGGTTGGTTGTAAAAGAGACTCATTTGAGATTTCCACAGCTTACGCTTCCCAACACACTTTGGTCAGAAATCCCAAACTGTTCAATTAACTCAGAGGTCCCAGGAGGCTAGTGACAGCCTTTTAATAAAACAGTAATTTTCTTAGTTCCTTTTGTGCTGGTGCAGCCTGCAGTGTAGTATTTTGTATGAATAGATCTCAAGGAAGTGCTCCTTTCTACAACACTGTGTGAATTTTGGATGAGTTTGGGGTTGGTTTCATTTCATGTGGTTGTTAAAGCTGGCAGGGGAAAATCCTATTTCTGTAGGCCTATGAAGTCAAGAATGTTATGTAAAATACAGCCAGTTAATAATATTCACATTTAGAGAATTTATCTGTAGGAGGCCACCGAATATATAAACTTTGGTTTTCAGCCCAGTTTGGTAACTTAACCTTTAATACACAGAACCAAAGGCCTAACTGAGAGGGGAGTTGCCTGCTTCTGTCAGTTCAGATGCTTTTATTCATGCAAGCTGGGGTGACTTTCAGTATGTTTTAATTGCATAACTGGAAATGTTTGTAAATTAGAATGTTGTTGGAGTGATCAGCTAATGACGCAAAACCAATTTCTAACCAAGTTTTCATGTATTCATTTATTTTCTGCTTGCAGCTAAGTGCTCTACATCTATTCCTTATTATTTATAAAACCATCTAGTGTGCTAAGCACCCCAATGAAGAGTAAAGTGCTATAGAGGCCCAGGCTATGAAATTGATAATATAAATTGGCAGCAGATATATCATATCATGACGTGGTTGTTATGGGATACAAGGCTTGCCTTAATTCACATAAAAGTCATAAATATCCATGGTTTTGCTGAAGTCTAGGATTAGGGACTGCAATGCGCCTTAGACCTGTGGGGATCTGAGAAGTTTTTGGATAGTGTTAATAACCTGTGTCTTCTGGGGAAGGGGGTTTGAATGCAGTGGAATGCTTTCCTTAACAGTGGCAATTTTGAACCTTACAAGATGTGTAAAGCCTCGTGTCTCTTAAGTAAAATGAAAAAGTCATTCTTGTTAAAAGCCTGCCTTATTGCTAAACATAATGTATTGTGGAAATAAAAATCTGCATGTGGATTAGGCAGATGATTGGTACAATGCAATGAATCCACTGGAGAATTTAGAGAGGATTTCATGCTGTTCAAAGAATATGAAGGGTACTTGATGGAATTTGGCTCTGATTTCTATAGTTTGCATGATGATTGGTATGTTAAGCATAGCTCTCTTTCTCTAGTGCAATATAATCTGTTTTTTAAATGTTTGATTGGGTATACTTGTATCTCTTACATATAATTTGCTCTCCTTTCTTGCCTAGCAAAATTATTTAATTGGACTAGAACAAGTATACTGCAGTTTCTTCTTCTAGTATATGATTCATGCTATTTTTAAGGAAAACAATTTTACTCACACCCTTCCAGGAATACTTCAAAGAAAAATTTAGATAAAAATATAGAAAGCACCTCCAAGCCAAGCATTGATTCATTTAACTGTGGCCAGCCTCTGCAAGGTATATGGGTACTACTGATGCTATTTCCAGACTAAAACAGAAGTGAACTTTGTAGCCTGTCTTCCTATAATAGGTTTTATTTTTCTTTTTTTGCAAAACCTTTCTTCCTAACAGGTACTGTTTAGGCTAAACCTAAGACTAGGCTTTCAACTTGGATGTGGCCAAGTCCTGTATTGTTGGTGGCACGTCCTTTATAATAGATGTTTGCCAACACTGAATAAGCTGTTGGAATGTAGAGTCCTTATTTGAGGCAGTAAGTATACCTCTGAGAAACCAGTTTTCATTGAAACTGGCAAATACAGAACTACTGTATTTCAGGGAGGAGAGAGAACTAGTTTTTGGTCTAAATTTGCAGTTAGAAATATGGATTATGGTGCAGCCCGAGTCAGAGGCATACTGCTAGCTCAAGTGAGTGTTGAGGCTCAAACATATGCACATTTTCAAATGACAGTTCTCTTTCCCCACAAATTCAAGGAGTCTGGGAGGTAAGAAGATAAAGAAGCTTATTTGCATTTATTTTTCTGTCAAAAATTGCTAGAAGTCTTCTCTCTGTTCTTACAGATCAGGAAAGATTAAGGAGAAGAGTTGATATGAAAACTGCAAGCATCACCTTCCAGCCCTGAAGTGATTATCTATATCTTCATTAAAGTTACTTTATTTGAAATTGTTTTTGCTGTTTCCATAATGCCTCAGTCACTCAATTTTAGACGCAGTAACTAACTAAAAGCCATAACCATGAATTCTCAGTGTCTTGCAAGCTAGAGATTTTCAGGGATTTTACAGTGAAACAACCTCATAGTTACAGCTAAATTGATTGGATCAGAACAGACTTACAGGCAATAGGATTGCAAAAACTACTTGCTGAGTCACCCTGTGGTCCCCTTTAAAAGGAGACATGGAAAGCATGCTCCGAAGGCTAATAAAAATTGCAGTGAGAACATTCCAAGCACAGAATGAATGACTTTATAAACAGGTTTATAGTGTAACTGGAATTTCCAGGCCATAAAATCAACACTTAACAAACCTTTTTTAAACTTGTTAGATGTGTTTCAGTGTGCAAACACCTGGGGTAGAGTTTCATCGCATAAAATTTTATTTTCTTCTGAAGCTGCTCATCCTACAAACCATTTCAGTACCCAAATGAGCAGCCTCCATCAATCTTACTATTCTTTTTCACAGCATAGTTTACTTTCACAATTCATTTTTCATTTACAAGTCTCCAGAGTTGCTCAGTGCCTCTGATGTGGCTGGTGCTAATGAGAAGTACCACAAGGAACAAGGTAGAAATGAGTTAATGAACACAAATTTAAGGAAATTGTACTGTTCAGTGTGGAAAAAAGGAGGTAACTTGGCAGTATGATTGCCTTGTTTGTGTCTTATAAGATCATCTCACATGCCATCAGCCAGTGGCATAATTTGTCCTGTCTCCTGATTAATGGAATTGACTAGAGAAAAGGAAAAAACAGTCAATTCCTAATTCTCTGATTTTGAGTCATTTATAATTGCTAAATCAGTGAAGGTATTTGGAGTGGATCAGGGATGTGAGAAGGTTATAACTAGCAATATTTTGATAACTAGGAATATTAAATAGGTGGCAAGATACAGATGGTTGTTAGAGTGCTTGACTGTGAAAGTCAAAGAATGGGATTTATTAACATCATACATCAAGAAATGATAAGAGCTAGAGCGTGGGGAGCACAAGTGAGGAACCTGAGGAAGGAGTCATGGAGTAGGCAATGCATGAAGGGATGACTTGGTGGCACAAGCAGTAAATAAGGATGGTGAGAAGTTGTTCTTTGAGCTTGAACTGGTCTGAGAGATTAAGAGATATGTAGATAGGAAGAACAGGTAAGCTGTGGGTTGAAAGCTTGGAGGCAGGTCTAGCTCTAAGGGAGGTGCAAAATCCACAAGTAGAGCAAGGAAGAGAAAGCAGACAGCTTGGGAGAAAGATGATGATTGGAAAAGGCCACTGAAGAGTAGTTGCTGAAGGATATTGTTGTATTGGTATTTTTCCTGGCTTTGAGTGAATTTGGCTTGGAAATAGTAGAACTGCTGCCAACCACACTTTTCAGATCTTCATCTCTGTGGGAAGAACAGTGTTAAAGTTAGTGATGGACTTCTATATTTTGTATCAATACTTGAAGATCAGTAACTTTAAAAAACAAATAAGCACAAACCATTTAAAAAATTCCACCCAAGCTTTTAGGTAAAAACCAGTGTCTTTTTAAGACAAAGAAGTAAAACCTGGTAGTGGTCTCCTTTCAGGTGGTTGTAGAGAGCAACGAGGTCTCCCCTGAGCCTCCTCTTCTTGAGACTAAACAAACCCAGTTCTCTCAGCCTTTCGTCATAAGGCTTGTTCTCTAGTCCTTTCCTTGTTGCCCCTCACTTGACACACCCCAACATCTTAATGTCCTTTTTAAAGTGAGGGGCCCAGAACTGAACACAGTATTCAGAGCACAGCCTCACCAGTGTGATATGGGGGGGATGATCTCTTCCCCAGTCCTGCTGGCTATACTATTCTTGATACAGGCCAAGATGCCATTGGCCTTCTTGGCCACCTGGGCACACTGCTGTCTCATATTCAGCTGGTTGTCAACCAGCACACTTCAAGTCCCTTTCTGCTAAACAGGTCTTGAGACACTCCTCCCTAAACCCCAAACCTTTACATCTGTTGTAATCCAAGAGTTGGACCCGACACTTCACCTTATTGAACCTCATGCATTTGTCCTTAATCCACTGATCAAGTCTGTCTAAGTCTCTCCATAGAACCTTCCTACCCTTTAACAGATTACTACTCCCTCCCAGCTTAACATTTTCTTCAAATTTAGTGAGGGTGCACTTAATCTCCATGTCCTGATCATCAATAAAGATGTTAAATAGGACCAGTCCCAAAACTGAGCCCTGGAGAACGCTGATAGCTACAAGATGCTGACTGGATTCATTCATCACAACTCTCAGGGCCCAGCCATCCAGCCATTTTTTTACCCATCAAAGAATCCACTCATCCAAGCCATAAGCAGCCAGTTTTTCTAGGAAGATGCTGTGGGAGATGGTGTCAAACACTTCACTGACATACAGATAAATCACATCCACAGCCCTCCACTCATCCATCAAGCCACAGAAGGAGATCAGGTTGGTAAAGCAGGACCTGCCTTTCATAAATCCATATTGACTGGGCTTGATTCCCTGGTTGTCCTGCATGTGCTGTGTAATGGTGCTCGGGATGATTTCTTCCATAATCTTGCACAGAACCGAGGTGAGGCTGACAGGCCTATAGTTCCCTGGATCATCCTTCTGACCCTTCTAGTAGATGGGCATTATATTTGCCAATTTCCAGTCAGCTGGAATTTCATCAGTTAACTTGGACTGGGAGCAGTCTGGCAAGATCATTTGCCAGTTCCCTCAGTACTCTCTGCTGTGATGCTGCTGTTTTCATAACTTTCAGATGAATTCAGTCTCAGATTCCTGGTTTCATGAGTATAAAGATGCTTGCAGTAAATAACAGTGAGTTACTAGATTTGGCTAACCATGTTATCATTTACAGTGGATCATGATAACGTTGCTACATGTTAGGTCTATCACCTAATTGCTTCAGTAATTCTTTGTTGTGGGATCAGGTGCTTTAGATATCAATAGTAGTTTCTAATCAGTTATTTGACTTCAGTTAAGAGAGACAAGTGATCTCTAAATCTTAGTGCTTTGAAAAAGACTTGGTTTCTTGACTGAAGTTTTGGTTACTAATTGGGCCTCTTTTAGTCATCTGCAGAATTTCTTTGCAAACCCCAGTTCAACGTATTAGTTATTCAATCATTTAAAAATTAAATTTAAAATTTTTGGTAAAGCATACTTAACAAATAAGGATTCTGTAATTATTTTGAATATTTCTAAATCCCTAATTGTGATAGGAATATGATTAGGTAAAGAAAATTTAAACACCACTGCAAGTGTTAGTATTTTGGCCATAGCGTGAATCAGTGAAATAAGCTCATAATTGTTACATTTCCTATATTTGTTCCTGACTTCCAAATAAAGAGATCTAATAGCATTCCTAAGAGGTCCTGCCAAGTTATCATTCCTGGTGATGGTGCTGTGTAATGTAGTTCATGGAATATTGAAGACAAATTATTTTTACTTAAACCTGAGTTAATGTTGGTCACTGTAGCATAAGTTAATACAATTAAATTCTAATGGGCTCATTAAGAAATGCCAGTGTTTTACCAAATTAAGCATACATACTTCTAGGGCTTCTGCTACATCAACTCAGCTTTCTAAAGTTCTCTTTTATGTGGTGTTTCAGAAAACCCTTTAGTAGAAATGCTCTCCATCAGGATATTGCTAGGAACATTATTTACTGTACAGAGCAGTTATGACAACCGCAGGCAATAATTATTAACAGAGAAAATGTTAACTATTTTGCTATTTAAAAATTAAAATAGACATCCCAACTTCCTGTATTTTGAGGGGTTTTTTTTAATATGATGATGAATGCCACCGTCACCATGTGATGAATAAGCTCTAACTGAATACTGTTTCTGCTTTTAGAGTCATATACATTTGCAGACATCCCGTCTTGACATCTTCAGAGGAGGTCAATTAACAGTAACAGATGCACTTTTGTGAAGACTCACAAAAAGGAATCCTAGAGAGGTAAAGATACGTTCACACAGGTCACAATAAAATTAATCATAAATGTGTATTTATAAATCAATTGCCCAATGTAATGCTAGTGTCCCTTTGGTTTCAGTACTCAGCCAGTACCTAGGGCTTCTGAAGACTCTTTTCCTCAGAGAAAAAATATTTTTTCTTTTTTATTCTCTTAATAAGTACTTTTTTTTTTTCCCCCACCAGGTCAGAAGGGAACAGTTGCAGGCAGTCTGCCAGACCTGCAGGGCTTACATTTCCACAGTGAGTGTTTCTATTTTATCTGAGCATCACGATGGTTCTTCATGACTCCATGGTAACTCAGTTACTGACATGCGTGCAAGCTATAACAAACTTTCACATCTTTCAGTTAGGTTTCTTATTTCTCACCTGGATCTCCAGTGTGGTAGGCTAGGGAAAGAGAGGCTGGGAAGCAGCACTGCGGAAAGGGACCTGGGGGTCCTGGTTGCTGGCAAATTGAATATGAGTCAGCAGTGCCCTGGCAGCCAGGAGGGCCAACCATGTCCTGGGGGGCATCAGGCAAATCATCCCCAGCCGGTCAAGGGAGGGGATTGTCCTGCTCTGCTCTGATCCAGTGTGGCCTCACCTTGCAAGATACTAAGCAATTAGGGAGCATCCAAAGGAGGGCAATGAAGATGGGGAAGGGCCTTGTGGGGAAGCCATATGAGGAACAGCTGAGGTCACTTGGTCTGTTCAGCCTGGGGAAGAAATTTTAGATTGGATATTAAGAAAAGGTTTTTCACCCAGAGAGTGGTTGAGCACCTGGAACATGCTCCTCAGGGAAGTGGTCACAGCACCAAGACTGAGAGAGTTCAAGAAGCACTTGGACAATGCTCTCAGGCACATGGTGAGTTTATTGGAGTGGTCCTGTGCAAAACCAACCAGGAGTTGGATTTTGATGATCTTGATGGGTCCCTTCCAACCCAGGATATCTATGATTCTGTTATGGAATGGGAATGGTAGCCCCCTTTTCTCCAAGTTACACAATTGTATGTATTTTAGCAAATTTTTTGTTATTGTTTATTACAGCTTTTGAGGATAAATCCATTCATCTAACTACACCTGAGCTGGTCACTGGGAGTACCTTTTTGAAATCTGTGGAGAGAAGTGCCTACTTCTCTCCATTGCCTGCAGAGAAGTTATGCAGTAACTGCCCTCCATGAAGAACTCTAAAAGCAACTGTTACAACCTTATTCCTACAGAAAGCTACAAAGGTCTGTGGTATCTTTAGGCTTAGAGTCACTAGGTGGCAGGCATGGCAGGCATTGCCACCTTTCAACATAACTGTGAGCACTAAAGTCAATCAAAGTTCCTCACTACTTTTCCTCACTAGTCACCCTCTTTCCTCACTGGTTTTCAGTAGTGACAGTTGTGAGATTTCAGCAGCATCCTCATCCCCTGGATCTCTCTGTCTCTAGCAGTAGGTTAAGCTTTAGTCAGCTGGCCAGCTTTCTGATACTGGATTCTAGGAGTGTCTGAATGCTTCTACCCTCTTGCCTGTCTCAATCTCTAGTAACTTCATTCCTTGTCTTCCTGTAGTTCACTGTGATACCAGGAAAAGGACATGTAACTGTCATTCCAACCTGGTCACAGCCAACTGGAATGTCAGTCACATTGTCCCACCCAGGTTAAATAGTACTCTGTTGTATTTATTTTCCTTCACTGGTGAGTAGCTCATGAAGGACAGAACCAAACACCGCCATGTGCTTGTCCCTTCACTGTTCTCAACATCTTGGCGACTTTACCAATGTGTATTAGAGGATTTCCCCTGAAAGCTTTTTAAGCTTTGAGTCAATGGAGCAGGTTGCTTGTTACACTTTGTGCTTAGCCATAATCTCTATTTTTTCACACTATTTTTCCCCCTCAGTATTGTTTGCCTATGCTTTAAATCAGTGCATTTATGACAAAATAATCAAAAGCACCAAATGGCATTAATTTCTAGATATGGAAGCCAGTTGCTAAGGTAAAGTTAAGACATGTAGATCTGGTTCATCTATCTAACTGTCTGTTATTCAGTGTGGGAACAAAGCCTTCCTCATGTTCATTATCTTCAACCATGACTACCACCCAGTCTCATAGCTGTCTTCACATTGCTGCACCTCTTCTGTCTCCTAACCTTTGTGCACTTTTTCCTATTCACCATGTCCTTCAGTTCTGTTTTATCATTTTAGCACAGTAGTCATTAGAGAAGTTTTTTAGCAAATCCATCTCATATTATGCTGTTTCAGTAGGTCTTCCTCTGTATCTTGCTGAATCACCATGGTATTTGTCAGGGTTGGCTACTGAAAATGTCATTCATCACAAACCACTGGAGTAGAGCTGATGAAAGGCAGGGTGCCGTTTTTGGGAAAAAGTCTCGGCTTTTTCTGGTGATTGAAATGCTACCACAAAAAAACATTCTGATTTGTAGACAATACTGATTATCTCAGAGATTTATGTATCTTTTGAACAACATTTCTCAAAGAGAAAAAAACGTTCAACGCATGTACTTTTTCCTACCTAGCATTTTCCTGCAATGTTTTAGTGTTCTGAAAATAGCACTTCGTGTTGCCAGCAGCTGAGTGTTATGATTGGACTTTTAGTATATAAATGCAACATATACTTGAAGGCCTCTTTTCTCTTGGGGTCACTGTGTAAACTGTATGGAGTTGCAGTTTTATTCCGGTATGGGCTGGGATCACACAACAATCATAGCAGCAAAATACACACATTTGCTTACAATGCTGAGCTCACAGTCTCCTTGGCAGTCTGTCTATATTAGCACTTCCTAATGTTTGGTCCACATAAGAAAAATGCATCTTCTCTCTAAGATTTCAGGATTGCACTGTCTGAGCTGCTGTTTTTGTTTTATTTCTTGGGGAAGATGAGGAGGGATTGGAGGTGTCCTACTCTGCCTGTACTTTTCAGATCGCATTGCTGCTGCTTCCTTGTCTCTTATGAGAGAAAGGGATTCTAAAAGCCCTGGTTTATTGCCAGTAATGTGACTGATGCATCCTATACTTTCCACCACTTCCCTAATTTGTAGCCAACTGGAATGACTAAGCAAAAGGTAGGGGTTTTTTTATTTAATTTTTCTTCCCTTAGTACTGTAATTTCAGGAGGGCTAATGCATTTCTGTGTCAGAAGTGGTGGCAGATCTCGAGTCTCAGGAGGAATAGTATTTCATGGTCCATGTGGTTCGCAAAACAGCTGCCAATAAAAGCATTATTGTTTGTATGTGACCTGCACGTGCAACAAGAAACTCTGTCACAGAACATCTTCAGCCCAAGCAGACAAAGGACAGGAGAAAGAGACACAAAATATATTATGTGATCAAAATCTCACAGAGTTTGGAAGAGACAGGCTGTCTAGGTTCCAGATTATTAACCTGTCTGTGAAATGCTCCTTTAGTTGCAGAGAAATCTTTAGGGAAAATAAAGGAAAAAGTCTATACAAGATACAACCACAGCTTGCTTGGTAATTACAGCCCATGTTCTGCTACAGAAAAGATAAAATAGTTCAGAAAGAGGTTTATTGGCAGTGCCCCTTGTGATGTCTGTTTTGTATATTGCTTTGTAAAACCCTTTGTGACACTGCAAAGGAAAAGAGAAAAGTGATAGACATGGTAAGGTGCCACCAGTTAAATATAATGGTTTTGTAGCATAATAAAAACCATAAAGGAAAGGTGTTAAGATGAGGTGGAATCTTCCAAGGTCATTTCATCCTTATCTCTGAAGCAGTCTGCACTATATCGTTTCCCTAATTGCTTTTTTTGGCAGAAGATGATAGCCTCTGTGTATTCTAGCTCAAGGAGATTTTTCTGTCCTCAGTATGGGTCTAGGTTTTATTTCTTTTAAACTGAGCAGGTATTCCTAAAGGAAAACAAAATTGGACATATTTGTTGCTATCAGCACTTTGTTACTGGCAAAATGAAGGAATGGTATGTTCCAGAAACATTTTGTTTGGCTGAAGACTGGAAAGGCAAGTAGCATTACTCTAGAAGAAATAAAAATTCTCTGTCTTGTGTGTTTATGCCAGCAGTAACTGCTGAGTCCACAAGCATCAATTCTTCGTTGCTGAGCATAACACAATTACCAAAATGAGCATGAATTAGGTAGTCTGGACCTTATTTCAGCAAATGATTTTCAAATTTATTTTGTCCTTTAGTTAGGAACTCACACTTTTCAAAAATTTAGCCTACTTTTCTGCAGTTAAGGCTTGTTCCAGAGCAGGAAGCTACTGTCTTTGAGAGGACAACATCTTTAAGATCATTTCCAGTAACTAACCTAAAGGGAGCAACAATGTTCTCTCATGAAGTTAGCAGTCAACACCAAATTTGGGAACAACTAAAGTGATTGATGGTAGGTCTGCCATTCAGAAGAACTGAGACAGCTGGGAGACACAGGTTTGTGTGGTCCTTAAAAATTCAACAACAACAGGTTCAAAGTCCTGATTCTGAAAAGGAAGAACCTTCTGCAACAGCACAGGTTGGAAGCTCTGGTGTAAAGGGTTCGGAGTTGTAGATAGACAAGCTGAATGTAGGTAGACAAGCTGAATGAGAGTCAGCAGGGTACCCTGGCAACTGAGAAGACCAACAATTTCTGGAGCTTCAGCCAGAAGATCGAAGGAATGGATTACTCCCCCTTTACCGAGCTCCTGTTAGTTCAGCTCTATAGCACCAGAATTCAGTTTTGGGCTATTTAGCACAAGCAAGACACAAACTGGAGTAAGCTCAGCAGAGGACCATCATGTAGTCAGGGGGCTGGTGGACATGCCCTTTCATGAAAGGTTCAGTGACCTGGTGGAAGAGTTCTTCTTCTGAAGAAGAGGGCTTTGGTGAGACCTAATAGTAGCCCTCTTCAATATCTAGGAGGAGATCTATGAGAAGATGGATTCTGGCTCTTCATAGTGATGCATGGCTGGAAATTGAGAGACAAAAGAAATAAATGGAAGCATGAGAGAGTTCATCTGGATAGAAGGAAAAGTTCTTTTATTGTGATGATTAATAACAGCAGGTTGTGTAGTCTCTGCCTTGTGAGGTTATGACTGGATAGAGCTCTAAGCAGCCTTGACTGATCTAATAGCTGGACCTCCTTTAAGCAGCAGGTTGAACTGAATAACCTCCTTAGTCCCTTCCAACCTAACTTATTTTGTGATTCCATTATATATTTCAGCATTGACCTTATTGGAAAAAACTGTCTATGTACTTTAAACAACCTCAACAGGAAATGGAGTCAGGGTTTCTAGCACTAATGAATGGGACATTACTTGGAAAAAAGGAATGTACAGTTATTTCTGTGGTTGGTTTTCTGAATGTGAATCATCTTGGTGTAAGCTTTTCACTCAAACCTGATCCAAAAGGGGTGAAATATTGCTTGGCATTTTTCCTTATTAGGCCTGCCAGCTTTTGAACACCTAGTTGAGGAAAGACAAACCCAATACTAAATTACCAGATCACCATCTCTAAATTTAAGAAATGAAAAGCTTTCGAGAGAGTGAATGCAAGACCCACAGAAATGATTGCTAAAATAATTTCCTTTCGTCATAAAATGAGGTGGGTAATGATAGCAGAACTCCATCAAGGCTGAGAGATAATAGAATGTAACAGAGAAGGTCTAAGTTGATTATATTGGATGATAAGGCTTACTCTGGAACTGCGTGCTGACACCGGCAGACATGACTAGAGCACATGACAAACTCTCATGAAGCTGAAAGTGGAAAAGTAAAAGCAACCCAAAAACTAAGGGTTAGTCCTACCAAAAGAATCTTAGATTTCATGATGTGCAAACATTTCCTCCATTATGGAAAAATTATTTTCCAAGATTTGCATTGCACAACTGATTATCTTTGAGGAGAGACAACTATGCTGAGAGAAACATAATTTGTATGACTTTTATTTTTGGGTCTGAATTTCATCATGAAAAGAATTGCGTGGATTTCAGGGGAAGGTCAGGAAGCAGGGTGAGTGAACAGAGGTATGTACAACCCTGTGAAAAATGTGGCACCTCTTATAATTACCTCAATGCAATATTTGTAATTTTTGCATCTTCAAGAATTGCTATCTTAATTTAGGCAAATATAAACAATGGCTATTCTTAGTCCCAACCAGTTTTATCTGGAGAAAAGTACGTTTCAAAACATATTAGCTAGTTTTTTGTTATAAGATCAGTACATCATCTTTTTTTAGCAAGAAGATACATGGCCATTGGGCAAATACCTCATTAAAATTCATTTATGTGACTTCAGAATCATTAAATTTACTTTATTTGCATTGAAAGTAAAAAAAAATGTTTCTTGGAATCCAGGAAGACATAGGGAAGCCGGAGCTGCATTTTAATCCTCTTCTTAAGTACTAAATTTCAGATGTATCCTGCATGTGTTTAGTGTAGAATGTCTTGATGTTCTGTTGATGTTAGCCAAGTGAGCTTTAAATAGCATCACATGGCAAAAGAACGTGCTCCCTTCCAAAATAAATGAGAATATTGTGATAAATGATAGCATGGCTCACATTTCTGTACAGTCTTAGATTTTTCTTATCAGTGGGTTCTTGCTCTTAAAAGGGAGAAAAAATAGGAAGATGTGCCATAGCTTTTAGACATCTGAAGTTTTCCTCTAAAGCTTGTTGAAGGCATTGATTTACTTCTTGGTAATGTAGATACCTGTATATCAGACCAATATTTTTGTCTCTCAGAATGATCTCTCATATGATCTCTCATAATCTAAGATAGCTACATAAAATGGAGATGATTTTTAGCTGAAATTCAGAGCAGAGAAAGAAATTGAAAGGTTGGCCTGCCTATGACATGCTGTGAACTCAAGCTAAACCTGCAGTTTTGTCTTTGGAGTCAATTTGTACCAAGAGCAATACTTGTACAGGTACTGGTGTATTCACTCATGTTCAAACTCATATTACTGAAGAATAGAGAGGGTAAGAGATTAAAGAACCTTCTAACTTTTAGCTGTGCCCACCAATGAAAGAGCTGAGTACAAAGGCCAGCTGCTGCGGAAGAGCTCACATTTACACTGATAAACTGTCTGCTAATATGAACGTTCTTCATTTTAGGCACTGTTTATTTGCAGCATTTTGTCTGTGATCCTAGTCTATCATTCCAGTGCGACTGTTGATGGAGCTGAATGCTGATGACAAATCCTCTGTCATTTTCAACTCCTATTCATCTGGTTTTAATTAGGGTAGCTCCAGGATCTATTATCTCATAGTGGCAGTAGTTTGCAGGGAAAATTGTTGTGTTGTGTTACTGTGTGACAATGCCATTCAAATGGTGTTGACTTTTATTCAATTCCACTTCCTTTTCTCCATCCAACAGTAATGAATTTAAAGGTGGCAGGGATCCCTCTATAAGCTTCATTAACATTTATAACTTACAGATGAAAAATATAAAGGGGTGAAATGAGTCTTCCATAACTGATCATTTTCCTATGGCTTCCCTCTCTGTTCCTTTTACTATATTGTTGCCCTTTTTTTCTTTTTTTTTTCTTTTTTTCTCTTTTTATTTAATTTTTTTTAAAGGTAAGAGTTGCCTTATCTGATCAAGTTAAATTTTCTTCACATTTGATTTGCAATAATTAAAAGTTATTACCACATTTTTTCCTAAAAAGTACCAATAATTTTGGAATCTTAAATCTGTGGTCACTCAAAGTTTTCTAACTGCCAAGTGATTTTTTTGGATGCAGGTGAGATTCTTTGGTTCTGCAAGCGAGAAATCTCCTTGAAAATACAAGTAGCATACAAACTAAGAGATATGGCTGAAACATGGTGATAACCTTTCATAAGTATTTATGTGTACTGAAAAATTAACCACAAATCTAACTTCTGAGATAAACAGTAAGAGTGGAATTTTGTACAAGGTCACTATAATGAATACCTGTTGCTTACATGTCCAGTGTTAGATCACCTCAGGATAAACACATAGTAACTCCAAGAAAGCAGAAAGAGTGCAGTGAATTCAGGCTACACTGATGTAGTTTGGAGCAGAATTAGGTGTTTCAGGGTATCATTTGAAGTGGTACAGAGCTGGGTGTATTGAAAATTTGGTTGCATAGGTCTCGGCTGCCTGAAACCCCTGTATGACCATTTGTAGCTGTGGAAGAGGAAATTCCTACTGTATTTCTTTTTCCTGAATGATCAACTTTTTCTTCATCTTACCTGCATTCTGGGCTTCAAGGTCCTGTGAAGTGCAAAGTGGCATGATCCTGAGGATACGCCTATGGAAATGTGAGTTACAGCCCCAAAATGTTTGAGCGCTGGTGCATGCAACAGAAAGAGGCTGAGAATCAGGCTAATTGGCTACTCTGCCTCCCCATCCTCCTGATGGTGGGCAGCTCACTTGTAGCAGTAAGTACAGACAAAACAGTTTCAAATTGTTGCCCTGGGTAGCAGAGATGCCTTTGGTTAGTTTTCCAGCTACAGCTTTAGGAAGATCCAGATCTTCACCTGGCTAGACACCATGGGAGTTACAGCCTGGACATCAAGTAGCAGAAGGGAATTTCTGAGGGTTTTTTTTTTTTTCTGAGTACACAGTTGTCCCTCCAGCCCTCACAAACTGCCTCAAATTGCTTTTTATTTTCCGTGTCTCACTAATACAATACCTGTAGAACAAGTTACTTGTCTGATGAAGAGAAATAGTCAGTAGGCTGTGCTGTTAGATGATTTTAGCATATAACCATGCCAGGTATGATAAAAAAAGACAAACACTGCACAGCAGTATGCTGCTCTATGTGTGATGTCTTCTCTAAGGAAATCTTCCTTTCTGGGCCCATTTTCCTCCATAAACCTGGATTAGACAGAAGTAGAACAGCATAGCTGCACTGTAGTCCTCTTCAACTGTAAAACTTCTGGGTTGGAAAAAAGGGAGCACAATTCTTAATCATGTTGAATGATGTTTGGCCTATATGTTTCTGTCCCTGGTGGGAGTGAAGTCCCCTCACTTTCTACTGGGGGTGAAAAGATAACAGCATTAAGTGGAGGTGGAATCCTCTCTGAAGTGAAGTAGGAGACCACCTGATGTTGAGCAGAACAGTGGTAGATGTGCCATCTCCCACAGAAACTGCAAAGACTATTACAGGATTAATTCTGAAGAGTGTGGGATGGAGACTGTCTCATGTAACATTTGTCAGCTACTCAGTGCTGAGACTTAAACTTTAAAGCAGCACACATACCCTCAGAATTTGGAACTTGCTTGACATCTATTTCAGAGAGGATACTGATCACACTTGGTATATACTGTTTAAAGCAGGAGCACTTTCAAAGTGCTACTGCTAGCTCTGAACATTTATGACTGCTGAGACTAGAGCTGTGCACACAGCATTTTCTGATGTGCCTGATTCATTAATTTTTTTTTAGCACTTTTGGTATGGACATCTAGAGGATCAAAACCGTGGGACACATTGCAAGACCCCAGCCTCTTAGGTACTTAGGCTGCAGTAGCTATCTGTGCCTCCTCAAAGAGGGGTCATGTCCCCCTACTTCTGAGCAACATTATGAAAATAAACACATTATAAATTTCTAAGATTCAATACTCCTTGATAATAGGAACAGTGAATTGTCTGTCCAGTTATACACAATAGCTTGGTCTCCCATAATGTGAAAAACTAACCATATCACTAGAATCACAACATGGTTCTTCACAAAAGGATGGGAAGACAGTTTCTGTAGAGGAATGAGATGGGAAAAGAAAAATGTTCTGTCTTTAAACAAAAATGTATATGTAGAGGGAGGGATAAAGATTTCTTCTGGAAAAGGAGAATAGAATCTGAGGTCCTTGTCACAGAAAGGTTGGGAATCTGTTAATCACCATGTGAGATGCACAGAATCTCCAGCTGTGTTATATATTGCACTGGGATGTTCTCCAAGAAACATTGTCTTAGGTTATTTAATCAAATTTGAGAAACATTAATAAACTAGATGAAAGAAGACAGCCTCCTCTGACAGGGAGGTATACTGGTAGTGTTATCAACACTTTCTAAATTGAGTCATTCTGCTTAGATGCCTGAAGTAGGAGTTTAGGCCATCCCACCAGTGGAGCTGGAGAGGTCTCTGTAGTTCAGTGAAAGCCCCTGTACTGTTAACACATTTTCCTGTCAGTGGATAATGATTGACAGCACTGCCTCTGCTACATTACCCATCTTCTGGATGTTCCTCTTTATTCCTCACAAATATACTTTAGGTCCTAAACCTCATTGGAACATGCAGGAAGGTAAGCCCTAAATGCATGGGGAGCTGAAAAGGAACTGAAAATGGACCAGCTGGTTGGGATGGTAAAAGACAAGGGGCAGGAGAAACGGTGCCTCTGAAGTACAGCTGTGAAATCGGGACCAAGAGTCAGAGGCGAAGTGGAATAAAGTAGGTGTTGGAGTGTTATTTTCATGAGGATTTAAAGCTTTGTGCTGCTCAAAAGCTGTTCACCCAGGTTTTTTTCCTGTTGTTTTGTCACTTCTGAATTTTCTTTCCTTGGCCAGAAAGTCTAGATTTATCACTCGGACACCTAAGTTGGACGTGTGAACACAAACAGTGTGATTTTTCCCTGTGGAGAGCAACAACTGTATAAAGGTGTAAATAGCAACATATGTAAGAAGTTATATTAGTTGTCTCATCACCCCAACCCTCCATTTCCCCTGCTTGGAGAGCTTTGGCTGAACACTTCCATTCGAGAGGTGGATACTACACAAACCCAGCAAAGCTGTTTCCTGTGACCTTGTAAGTGTGAACTGTTGTCTTCAGGCTGTGTCCTAGCCATGAAATCTAACCTTCTTCAGCTATGGGAATGTCACTGTCTCTGGTACACAGATAAAGAAAGCTAATAGTGGGCCACATCACAGCCCCTGTGGCATGAATTTCTCTTAATGAAAATCAGGAATGGCCTAAGCCACAGTGCACGTGGGAGGGGACAAGAAAGCTGCCAAATCTCCTGTGCATCTCTGCTCTTTCACTGTGCCTAACATGCACATCATGTTTTGCCTGCAAAGGATAGATATTGAAGGGAAACCACAAGCCTTCTGCAACATCTGTTCTGTCATGCTAACGGTTATTATTCATCACCACTCTATCACCACCTCTGATCAGCTGCAAGGCCAATAGTATCACTTCCCTTTCTCTTGCTCACAGATAAGTGACATGGTACTGACAACCAAATGCAACACATTCATTTTGGACTACTTACAACTTCTGGCAGTTAAGCCAGCTTACTTCTGCAATGGCACCCACCTTGTGTCACCAGGAAAAAAAATTTCCAAGTTTCTTGTGGGTTTGTTTGTTGTTTGTGGGGGTTTTTAACTACTGAGCAATCTGAGCATGATCCTGACACCAAATCCAGATGATATTACCTAAAATTTATGCTATTACCTTTCCCTTGTGTAGGACTGTTATCCATTTACTTTAAAAACTGTTTTGTTTCCATCAAATGGTCTGGCTAAAAAATAACTAGCATATGGAAAACAGATGACATTTTACCAGATTGGAACTGTGCAGGAAAGTTAAATCTATTCTTGCAAAATATCTTTTATTAGGGTTTAAAAGAGAAAATGTGCTGAACTGGGTCTACGAGAAACCTTTGGTGCTTACATGTTCTTATTCTGAAGGTTAATTTGTTTAAATGAGCAGGATGTTTGCAAAGCAGGTAAGATATCCTTTTTACAGATGATCATGTTGAGTTTTGCCAAGGTGCAATGAATTGTGTGTTTTGAACTACTGTGAAGCAACTGAATTGCTGATTACATCAGTATTCAGCAATCTCTGATCTGAGTTCTTGGCTCCTATCACTAAATTACTTAATTTACTGATTTGTTAGTGTGATAGTTTCGCAGTTGCAGAGAGTAATTTATAAATGCCATGTGCTGAACAAGTGTTTATTTGCCACACATAGTATTAATTCGCTAATGATTTTGCCAGAAAATACATTCAGGAGAGCATACACTCATCATGACATTCACATCCTCTGACAAACAGCAATGACAGATTCAGCTATCAATGGACTGCAAGTGAGAAATATTCCACAATATTCCCCAGGGCTTGGTTGCCCTGGCTGTGACCCAAGGAAGCTAAGGTGTCTTGGAGAGTCAAAGACATAGCACTCTTAGAAAAGATTAGGTGAAAGGGAAGAGATGGCAGAACCTTGCAGGGAGCAGTTTCCAGTGACTTCGGCAGCTGGGAAAGAAGGCAAGACCTAACTGAGCCTCTGAGCAATACAGATAAAAGCAGCTCTTCTGTTACTTCCAAACTTCTCATGCTCTGTTTGGTTCTTATTGTTATGCTATATTGAGTTTTGTGTACAACAATTAACATCAAGACATAAGATGGTATGCTCTGAGAGGCTGGGCACTTAGTAACTAAAAGAGATGAACCTGATACCTGCTCTTTTCAGGTCTTGGCTGCATGCTTCCCTGTCAGTGGGTGGAAAACTCTCCATTTCTTTGGCAGTTTTTAAATTTGCTCATTGAGCTCTTTTAACCACATAGTGAAATTATTCATTGCAGACCTTGTCCTATGTAAGAGGTAGGGACATATGATTGGGAATGGGACTGGTCCTTTCCAGACTAAGCCATCAGCTCCTGTCAGCCATCCCATGAAACTTTCTATGGTTCCCAGGACCTCTATTCCCTGGGGTGTGTGATGAACAGCAGCTGGGTAGCACCTGGGTTTGCTGATGTTATAATCTGAGCCTCAACCAGAGGGTCAAATTTGAGAACAGTCAGCAGGAAGCTGGCTGGTTTTACTTATAGATGAGTACAAATCCGTCTCGTGAGACATTCTTGGCTAAGCAGTCATCGTAGGAATCTGTTGCAGACAACGATGGATAGCTAAAAAGGATGGATAGAGTATGTTTTGAATCATCACAGCTCGCTCTGACTTCTCAAGTGCAAGCTTTTAACTTCAGGATGGATTTAAAAATTTTGGGATGGAATAATGAAAATCACAGAATAACAGAATGGGTCAGGTTGGAAGGGACCACAGTGGATCATCTGATCCAATCTCTCTGCTCATGCAGGGTCATCCTAGAGTACGTGGCACAGAATTGTGTTCAGATGATTCTTGAAAACCTCCAGTAAGGGAGACTCCACAACCTCTCTGGGCAATCTGTTCCAGGCCACCCTCACTTTAAAAAATACTTGCCTATTCATGGAGACGCTTATTTCTGTTGTTAGAATAATGATATCGGTCTTCATCTGTATTTTCCAGCCAAACTTCCTGTGGCATGGATAGAGTACCTTTCACTTTGTGTAGTTTGTAGTTGGCAGTTTTTCATCATATGCTGGAAATATATGAATGAATGACTCCTTCTAATTCAGATTGTATTTTTTATTATGTTGGCTTCTGTTGCTGGCTGCTTGCTCGCTTTTACTCTAGCATTCATATTTCCTGTACTTTCTAGTGAGAGATGTGAAAACAAATTCGAATGGTCTTCTCATGACAAGGAGATATGAAAGAACTTCAACCTGTGTGTGTTGCTGAACAACCCAGCAAATTTTCGGAGTGGATGCTAATGTCATGGCTGCCCTGGAACTAGAGGGACCAGGAAGTGCAAAACGCAGAAACAAAAGCTTCAGGGCCCTGCTGATGTCCCTAGCACTGATCTTTTCTATTGGTTTGAGAAGGAGTCTCTCTGATTTTCTTTGTTTCTGTTTAATTTCTGTTGTGGAGACAAAACCCTCATGAAACTGAAACTTAATTTCTGTGGAGATTGTCAACACTGATTAACAATGTTTTTACAAGGTATTGAAGAATACAACTGAATTGGTTTGTAACTGAGAGGGACTTCAGCAAGAGTTGGCAGGCAAATCTGCTCTGAGGCTTCTCAACAGGTTAGGTAAAATTGTAGGAAACAGTCTGGATTTTCAGTGCTCTGAATAATGCATGGCTTAGGCACATAGCTGCACACTGTGCCACTGTGGCCCTTTACCTGGTTGTGAATCTAGTGCTAGTCAATAATAAACAAAATTAAATATTGATTATTTATATTAATATTGATTGATTTATATTAATAATAAATCAAAATTGGTGCTAGTCAATAATAAATCAATTCATTTTGTTTCATGTTGCCATCCACAATAATTTTGAATAATCAGGTAATTTTGCTATATAATCAAGAAATATTAAACAGTTTGGAATTTTCCCCCTCCTCTTCCAGGTATGGCCAAACTCTCCACAAACTTAAGATATAAATAAGCATTGTTTTATTTTTGAATGAAAGGTACCCTTCCCACTTGATTCAGCTTTCTAGAAGCTGGGTTTTAAAACAAACTAACTTCTCAAGACTTGACACAAATAACATTAGACAAAATAATGTGGTGTTGCAGAGTCTGCAGGTGTTTTGTTGAGTGGAGAAGAGGCATTTTCCTAGCCTGAAAGAAATTCTGTCACTCTGTTGCCTGTTAATAAACAGGTTAATCTGATTTTTGGTGTTTTCACACTGGGATACGCTAGAGAAAGCTTTAAAATAGGTAATTCTACTCTATCTATGGAAAATATGGAATAAAACAGAAAAAGGAGTAGAAACATCAAAAAACTTCTTGTGAAATCTCTAAAAATCAGTGAAGACTTTCCAAATATTTGATTGATGCAGACACTGGTCAGAGAAGGAAAGAGATACTTTGATACATGCTTACTATGTGGCTCAGTCTGGTTCACTCATGGCCTCTCTTTAATGATGAGACTTAAGTTTTCATACCAAGATTTATTCACTCCTTTTTATGTTTTCCCCTTCAGTGTGAACTGAATATTTTGTGTGAAAACTTTGAAATTCTCTTTATTATGTTTCTGTACAGAAATCTGAATTTCCTTCCAGGAGGGAAGAATTGCTACTTGGTTCTTTCAATCTTGTGCTTAGATAAATGCCTATCCAAAAAGCAGACACCATTTTATTTTCTGCCAGTGGGCAGCTATTGCAGTGGTTGTGTAGTGCAGGTTTGCCTGGTCATTTAAGGAACCTGAGTTCATCCCCTTTTATTAGCTCTCCTCCCACTGTTCTCTAGCTCCTGCTTTTGCCTCTGCTGCTGCAATGGTCTTTCCAAACATACAGAGAGGAGTCTGCTAGGTTTGTTGAGAGAAAGAAAGATGCTAGAGTCATAGAATCATCTAGATTGGAAAAGACCCCTGAGATCATCAAGTTCAACCTTTAACCAAACACTGTCAAGTCCACCACTAAACCATGTCCCCCAGTGCTACACCTACACACCTTTTAAATACTTCCAGGGATGATGACTCAACCACTTCCTCAGGCAGCCTCTTCCTGTGCTTGACAACCCCATCAATGAAGAAATTATTCATAATATTCAATCTAGGCCTTCCCTGTCGAAACTTGAGGTTATTTCCTCTCATCCTGTAGCTTGTTAGTCTGCAAAAGAGTCTGACTCCCACCTGGCTACAGCATCCTCTCAGGTAGTTGTAGAGAGTGATAAGATCTCCCCTGAGCCTCCTTTCCTCCAGGCTAAACAATCCCAGCTCCCTCAGGCACTTCTCACAGGACATATTCTCTAGACCCTTCAATAGCCTTTTTTTTTTCCCCCATGGCAGTGATAATTATAGAAAAGCCTAAGAAACAAGAAACAGAGGTAACAACAAAATCTGGTGTTAAATAACATAAGATTTTTTGTATGGAATGTACCTAGCTACAAATTGATGTGCTTTTATTTGAGACCTTGTGATAAACTGTTCTAGTCCTTCATTGTAATCAGTGTTTTTGTAAGGAATTGCCACAGAAAAAGCTAATAAATATCCTCAGCCTACCCTGTTTGTTGAAATTACATTGATCCAGGCTGTTTAATCAGAAAAGTTTCCTCCTAGAGTACAAACATCACCCATTTAAAAAATGGGGGTTTTTGGAGGTGAGTGATGTGAGTACTTCTGGATTTTACTGGCAGTCTGAATGCAAATGTTTTGGATTCCAAGTAGCAGAGTGACTGAAATGAGAGCAACTTAAAAATTTCTACTTAAACTTATCTAGCTGTCTCCTCTATAGAGGTTTGTGTATGTGACATATGGAAGAACTGTGAGAAACAAACTGACATATGTACTTTGCTTGAGCCAAAGTCCTAGAAATAAGAGATGGATATGAGTTGGTTTATGTGATACATGGAAGGCTAGGAATAGAAATTGCCAGCTTTGCTGCTACTGTTATCATCCAAATAACTTTTTTCCATACTTCAAAGTGAAGCTAAAGTATCTTAAACTAAATAGCTTTTTTTTTTTTTTAATTTTATTTTATTTTTGTGTGCAGAGATTGACGCTTCTGGGAGTGAGGGAATCTCTGTGTTCCAATGATTAAAGACTGCCATTTGAAAATTACTGAAGTAGCTTCATATAAATATATAGTATATAGATTAAATGAGTTTAATTCATTATGGTCAAAGTTCATCCATTTCTTAGAGGAAAGAGGATATAGACATTCCAAGGGGACTAGCATTCAAATTGTGTTCTACATTTGAGACCAAACAGCTGTGCTGGTATAGTGAAGAAAGGATTTGTATGTGTGTGTGTGTTTGACTATTTTAGATTGTGTAGGGGGTTTCAAGTTTTCCTTAAAAGTCTGAACTACAAAAACATATTGATACACGCTGTATTGCCAGGTTACCATGGCAAAAAAACCCTCTGTTTTTGCATACTTTGAAAACCTGTATTGGCTTGCATTGTTTTGTAATGTCTGTCTCTTGAAAATGCTGGATAATACTCCTTCCACACTTCAATTTTGGAGAGATCAAACTGCCATTTTTATGTATAATGTGTTATAAAAAATTATTTTTTAGGCTTTGTCTGAGGAATAGTTACTAGTGGGAAAAAAAAATGAGGATGGAGATGAACTTCTGAATCCTATTTCCTCGGTTAGAGGGCTGTTTTGACTTCAGTGTTTCATACCTTACCTCTCCTGTGAACTCATCTCAAAATAAGCTGTAATCTGGTGGGACATGGGTATTGCTGAGGAATACCCAGTGAATTCTGAAATTTGTGACAAGAGTGAACACTCAAGGATTAAGGCAAAAGAATGTGTCATTTCTCATTTTTGCTGACACATCAACAGAAGTCCAAGATGCTCAGTCTGATTGAAATTTTTTTGATACTTTTGTGGATGCGCAGAAATAACTCTCATGCATCTAAATATTGTCAAGACTTGCAGAATTCTCACATATCTATACTTCTGAATGCAAGATGTGCAAGGGATTTTAGAACACTTATTTACTGACTCAGGTGCCTACTCAGTCTAAGTAGAACTGCAATGGTGACCAGTGTTGCAATAAGCTTCTGTACCATTTCTTTCACATGAGAGTTTTCACTACAACACTATATGTGTATAATGTTATCATCCACACAAACAACAAAAACCCCTTACCAGTCCCATTTAATGCTGTTTTCTCAAAAATAAGTCTTCAAGGACAGAAAAAAATTTAATTCTCTGTTGCTGGGCCTTATATATTTCTTCCCCACCACTTTTCCTTTTTAGGTAATTTCTCTAAAGCAACACTGTTGTTAAATTAGTGTAAAACCTCCATAAACCAGGTGAGTTAATTATGAAGGATAGGACACATTCTATTAGCCTTATAGTGAGTGTACCCCTTTTTGTTTTTTCTTTGGTTGGTTGTGAAACTTTTTCCCTTGGAGATAAAATCAGATCTTGGATCTAATCTGAAGGTACATGGTGCTTTTCAGTAATGGCTTCTAAATTTGTCTTTTGGTTTTTTTTTTCATTTTTCTCTTCAAAGGTGAGATGTTTTCCTGAAGTCCTGAGGTAGGTAAATGGGTCGATCAGTGTTAGAAAGTGTGTGTTTGGGCACAAAGCCTTTTCTGTGCATGTTAAATCAGTGTAGAAACTTCTAGAAAGCAAACTGTAAGCTGTCTGAGTTGCACCACAAGACCAAATTAATTTTTGTGTGCCTACTTCTTTTAGGCACACAAATATTAATAATTTTAGGATTTGGAATTGTGGTTTTTTTGTTTGGGTTTGGTTTTTTTGGTTGGTTGAGTTTTGGTTTTTTCCCTTTAAAGAGTCTATTTTTGTCATCGTGTTGAAATATGTGTTCTTCAGAGGGAAACTTTGAAATCTGATAATATGTTATTCCCAAAACTAAGCTGGTTACTTAGCTAACTTTGAGAGAGCAGTGCCCCCCAAAATGCTGAGGCAGTACTGTTGAATAATTCTGGAAAAGCTACTATTGCAGACTGGGTGACTAGGGAATAAAAATTTGACCAACTTGTCTTGCAGGATATCCTAGTTTCTTGAAAGAAAAAGAGCAGCAAAGCAGTAGATGTGGAATTAAAAATTATTTTTCTAAAACAATACAGATCTTGAAACTTTTCTAGTTGGAAGAACTTTCCAGTATCTTACTAAAAGTTTGAGTCCTCTGAGTCCAAAAACTAAATTGTTCCTGATGTTAATCCCAGCTTCATCTGTCCATGTTCTGCTGTTTACATGTATATAAATGCTAAGCTGAAAAAATGTTGTGCACATGATGCCTATCTTGTTTTGAAGTAAGAAGGGCACAGACAGAAAAAGCAGTCCAGCTTTGAAATATTCTTGATTATTAACATGCAGGAAGCACGTAGTAAAGTTGAGACCATGGTTTGTATCGTACGAAAGAGACTAGGGATGTGAACTAGGGGGAAATCAAGCTCTATTTGTTCTTGACACAAGGCATTTCTTGTTTTGAACACCAAAACTAGTAATAGTGAAGTGCATGTGGGAGTTAAAAAGAATTATTTTCTACACAGTATTGGGTGAGGAAAACAATTTCAACATCTAGAAGATCAATATAGAAGTACTTATTTAAGATAGCGGTTCTGTAGGACAAGTCTTGCTCTGTTTGTAGCCTGGTCAGAAATAATGGAGGACTTTGAATTAAATTCCTGTATTGTGCTTTTCAGAAAACACATTTCTGTAATGAAAGAGACAACAGAATTTCATCACAAGCTGGTAAGACTGCTGTGGGAATGCCTAGGGATACTGTTGGTAAAAAAATTCTGCAAATATCCTGAAGCAGGAGAAAGTAAGATGTAACTGTTGTGATGCTATTGCAGTTTTAAAGGAGTTGAAGGGAAGAAAAGAGTTACCTGATGTAGCCCAGGAGATTAAATTCTCTCTCCTCCTTTGAAAGGAAATGTGTTTGACCAAGTCAGAAGGGAGGCAAAATGCTAGCAGCACATATAAGGTGGTGAGAGGCATCGGGAGGAAGAAACCAGATCAATAAACTGTGAAATAATGCTCTCCTTCAATTCCCAGGAGTGAAGTGTGTCTTCAAACTTCCCGGTTCCCAAGGCTACTAGCAGTTTCTGAGGTATTAAGCATTACCTGCAGAAGGTTTAGCATAGGGAGTGGGTAAGCCAAATGCACATGCACAAATCCAAGTGATGAAAGGGAGCTGCATTCCAGGTTGTTGATGGAGTTGAGGGTAGTCACTGTGAGGGCTGCTGGCTGTCACATTAAAGGTCATAACAACGAAGGAAATTTCATAAGCATTAGAAAAAGGCAGGACCATCTTCAAGACATGCAAATCTGAGGGTCCCAGAAGCAACCAGCTGATCACTCTCCCTTCATTCTCTGGGAAAACTGGGGACAACATCTGCCAGAAGATGGCTTGGAGGCACATGAAGGACAAGGTGACAGCAGTGACCAGACAGTACAACTTCATCAAGGACAAATTGTGCTGGGAACGGCATGAACCTTACTTTAAGGAGGTGACTGTCCTTGTGGGACAAAGGGAGAGCAGTGACTACCATTTCCTCTGACTTCAGCAAAACCCTGACAGCCTCCCGCAGTAAGCAGAGCATGGTTGAGCATGGGCAGGAGAAGGGGGCTGCTGTACAAGGGAAAGAGACAAATTCCAGCTATGTGGGTGCTGCTAGTGGTGGTGTGGCTCAGGGCAGTAGTGAGGCTGATGCTGATGATGGTCTGGAGTAAAGGCTTGGGTGGTGGTGGGACAGGTCACCTTCCTCAAGACTGTGGGTGTCCCTTCCCATCTCAGGAAGGCAGGACAGCTGATGGGGGTGTCCCTTGCCAGCTGGGGAAGGCAGAAGCTTGACGGAAGGCAGATCTTCTCCTCCCCAGTCCCTCAGATCTCAGTGATGAAGAGATGGTACCTCTTCATGAGGGGTGGGGTTGTGAGAAAGAAAGGCCCATGCAACCCTTGGCAGTCAGCAAAAAAACTGTTTATTGGTGGAAGATATTGCAGGTGAGCCTTTAAGAAGTCCATAGAGTTTCTTTTCCCAGCTAATGTTGGGTGCCTAGGCTGAGCTGCTGGTAAGGAGCCAGCCAGTCACTCCAGTGATGCCATTGGAGTGATATCACAGATGGAGAAGGGATGCACTGGTGTAGCGTCACTTTATCCCTGTGGCAGATTTACCCACTTCCATTGGTTCTTCATTGACTTTGGGTGCCCAGCCTTGCCTGTGAAAAGCCAGCCACTCTTTCAGTGCTTTTTACTATTTCTGTTCATGTTTGAGCTTTCTTTGCATGGTGTAGTCACACATTTTCCTTTGTTGTCAGGTTGCAGTCCACCCCTTAGTATCTCACAGGCTGCTTGTGCTCCTCATGCCTTGCTTCTCTAGGCAAGGACTGAAGACAGGTTTGATCTCTGTCAGGGGTTCTCAAGGGGAGCACTTAAGGTGGAGGGGTGTAGCCCTGGTGGCTAATTTCCATGTATCTCATGCAGTGTAAAAGCAATTCAGAGGACAACATCAACTGAAGAGTAAAGGAAGGAGCTTCTCTTGCTTCTGTGAGGTGATTAACTACAATCCAGACTTCCCTTTACCCTGTGCAGCTCCATAGCTTCATTCCTTGCTCTCATGATTCATGTTTCAGTGTAAGATAATACCTGTTGATAAGCTGTCTGCTGGACTAATAAGAAAAGGTATCATATCTCAGCTATCTAATAATTTCTTTTCTCCACACATCTTGTGCTTTTTTATAAAGACTGCTGTGCAGATGACATCCTTAGAGGGCTGGTTGTCATTTCTTTAGGTTATATTCTCACGAGCTTTTAGGTGACACAGAGAGAGATGGTGAAGGCTGTGAGGAGATGCTGACAAGAACTATCCATTTCATGTCATGAAAAGCACTCTGGATGATGGAAATCTCAGGGCATCTTTTCCATATCCGTACTGAACATCCTGGCATGATGCCATGCGATAAGAAATAAAACGTGAGCTAAATTCAGCCTGCAATGGTCAGAGGGCAGATTGTCTCTAGAACATTTCCTTGGCATGGTTTGATAGCCAGGTTATCTTTCTGCAAAGATTTTCTCCTACGATTATGTTTGTGAGTACATAGCCTGCTCCAGCTGTGAGTCTCTGGAGGGTTTAACTCAAGAGTGTGTGGTGGCATCGTCAGCACACTTGTTACATATCTTGAATGAGATTGCCCACTGACAGGAGGATGTTCTGTACAAAGGTAAGAGGTGCTGTGTGGTTTGTCTCCGGTGCTTTCAGAGTGAGCAGTAAGAAAGGCCGTGTACTACTTTTTGTTTAACAGAATGGCTGAAATTACAGAAAAAGCGAGTTATTTAGTTTTGCTGAGAGTTATGTTGCAGAGTTCTGAGGGAAAAAATAAAATATTTTTGAAAATCCTTTCCTATTGAAATAAAGGTCAAGTACAGTGTTGCTGCTCTGGCTAGCAGGGCTCTTATGACTGATTTCATTCATCTTTTTATGGTATTAGAAGTCCTGACTGCAATCCAGAGGTAAAATAAAAAAGAGAACAAAAAAATTGCAGTGCCAGAAGGGAGAAAACTTCAGTGTGAGAGAGAAAGTAATCAACCCCTGATTTTGTTACCTATTGCAGGGGAGTCATGTTGCTGCTCAAGAGATGGGGATTTGTCATGGCCCTGCTTTCAAAAATGAGAACAGAAAGGGACAACCACTGGAACTGTGAGTCTGATATATAATATGTATCTTATGCAGATAGGTAGGTATCTAGGGTTGTTGCACTAGATACCAGGCCTTATAACCAGATAGTTGCTAGAGAGCTGGAATTATAGGGTTTGAGGATGGAAGTTTTAAAAGTGCCTTGCTGTTTGCTTGTAGATCTGAGCAGAAGAGAAAGGTAGCCATTTGACAGCGCTGTGCTAGCTTCAAAAGAGCATAGAAGGATTACAGACACAGATTGTACAGACACAAGCTGTGACAGCAAGTTAGCTGTGGACACAGCCGTAGCTGAAGAAATATGTTCCTAGGAAAATTATTTGCCAAGTGCTTGGTATATCAACAACACAGCTAGAGGGATTTGTGGCACAAAGAGCAGAAAACGCAAAGCTACAGAAAAGGATCTTTAATTTACAGCATGAGCAGTCCTGTGGTTAATCTAAGTAGCACAATCCATTCCAGGCTGATCTAGCACTAAAGGAAAAAATAACACTACAGAGAGCAGGCAGCCCTGAGTTTTGGCAGCAGTAAGTCCTAGAGAATTCATTAGCCTCTGAGTTATAGTGGGATTTGGGTTTGCCGGTTTTCTTGGACTAGGTAGAAATTAACAGATGCTTGGCTCAAAGGCCCTATCAAGTGTGCTAGCCCTGGGAGGGAGAACCCACTGGAGGTTGAAATGCTATTTTACCATAAGTTTTCATCTTTATGAAGACTTCTCTTTCCTCCACAGCCTCTCCCTCATGCCAGCAGGGCTACTTTACACAGTGGGCTGAGCTGGGAGCCGGGGTGGCCCTCTCACTGATGGGGTACTGTCCCCTGGGGTCTGAGCCAGGTGGGCCGGTGACAGGCTTCAGTGACAGTTCTGACATCGATCAGGAACGAGTCAAATCTGTGATCTGGCCAGGGTCCAACTGGAAGCAGTAGCAGAAGGGGCTGGAGGTGGGAATGGACTTGGACTCTCCAGCACTCTGTCCAAGGTTTGTTGAGGAGAAAGGCCCCAAGGACAGGCTGGAGACAACCTGCCAGCAGGGAGTCTGACGTAGGGTTGAGCTGGAGCCTCTGGGCCCACAGCAAGGCGTGGATGGAAGTCCACATCCAGATTGCCCAGAGACATTAATTTCCTGGAGGACCTGACTAGAAAGTGGAGGTTGGGGCACATTTGAGCTGGGTAGTTACACAAACACCAGGCCTCCCACACTATGGATGCACAGCCTTTGGAAGAGATGAAGTATTGACTCAAAGCTTCCATGTCCTAAGGAAGAATGACACTGATGCCTTCTGCTAACAGGGGGAGTAGAGAGGAGGCAGTAAAATATGGGAGTAAAAGGAAGCGGTGGTGAGACCCAGTTCTTGGGTCCCTAATCTTCACTGGTGCTTAATTTTGGTGCTGCACTGCTGTGGGAGTGCTAAGTGGGTGGTTAGCTCATTGATAGGCATTGCAGTTACTTCTGTGTGTCCACATGTAGTTCTGGGGGTGCCTGCACCTCTTTGTCTTGCTGAGTAGTGAAAAGGAGAGCATGAGAGGAGAGGCCATTGGAGCACTGAACACGTTTTGCATTTGTGAAGTGTTTTGTTTGTGTTTCTCAGCAAAGTTAGTTTATTGTCATTTCTTACAGGTGTAACTATTTGGAATATATTTTTAATTATTACATTCTGATAGATCCAAGCCCAACTGTGTTACATTAATAGAGGTGCTGGAGACCAGCAAGGGGCAAAATATTTTGAGAGATCAGTTGGTTTGCTTATATGGTGAAGGCTTGGAAACAGTACACTGGAAAGAAAATGTCAAACACTTCCCATTTCTGAGACAAAGTAGCAGCTGGGTTATGCGATACTGTGAATAAAAAATGGAAGCTTTTACAGATGAAGTAGGAGATGTGTTGTGAAAACAAAATGGGTCATCAGTATGAGCCAGAGTGGCATATGCACTGCTTTCATATGCTCAGGGCTTATGTCAGAGACATAGGCAAAAAAAAAAATCACGATAAATATTGCACTCTCATTGTTCAGTAGAGATGAAAAAACGCCATTAACTCCAAGAAAGAGGGGAATAACTTTTCAAGAATTGAAACAGTCACAGTAGTGGAAAAATAATGACTACAGCTGGGATGGGAGAGGTATTGTTAATGCTTCTACCAGAAAGTTGACATTAACAGCTGCAAAGGGAAACTGTTAAATGCATCTTTTATATCAGAAGAAACTCAATTTCCTTTTTTTGTTATGTAGTGGTCCAGATGTATTTGTTAAAGTTTAGGTTTCCATTTAGTACAAGGATTTGGGGCTGATGCCTGGTTTGGGTAAGGTCACATTTAATGAATGACTTTTTCTCTCTCTGCCCCCGTTGGGGACACCTCTTTTAAAGATCATAGAATTGTTAAGGTTGGAAAAGACCTCTAAGATCACTGAGTCCAGCCATTAAAGATCTTGGATTCTTATCTCTAGGTTCACTCTTTGCTGGATGTTAGTGGCCTTGTGGGGGTTGTTTAACCTTTCCTTTCTTGGTGTTCTTCTGTGAAGACTCTGGCAGTACCAAGGATATGCTGATTATTTTTTGATTTCCTGTAAGGAATCTGGGATTGTAACAGCAGGATAGTTCAGGATAGTTCTGACTGATCTCTAATCTTTACAGTGACCTTTCAAGAGCCTTGTTCTAACCAGCTGCTACTTGCCAAACAGTGTTGAGGGGATAATAGTTCCCTCATTAGATGATAGATCCAGCAGTAGCTGGCCCTTAGGACTGTTGTAGCTTTGTAGGGACTGGTTTGCAACCATGACTTTTTTTGAGAGAAGAGGGAACAATGTGTAACTGGAAGACATAGTTTTAATAGAATGCTAGTGCAGCTGCACTGAGGGGCAGGATTTAGATATCGGATTGCAAGTACAGAGCACATGTTTAATCAAAAACTGCAGAAAGTGAGAGGTGGAGAGGAAGAGGTGAGTGGGATATTGAATATTTCGTAAGATATGCACAGAGAACCAGAGTTAAAATAGAGCACAGAGAGTGTGCTCTCAGCTGCAGATTCGTCACAGTGTTGGCACTTTTATTTTTATGGAACAACCGTTGTCTCATCACAGATGAAAATTGCACAGTCCTCATCTTTTCAACACTGGTAGAGTTATGACTCCAACAGTCATATGGTCTAAGATAAAAAAATTCACATCTGAAGGAGTATTTGACACTGTATAACATTGAGCTCTAGATCACTTGCGTTTTCTTGACGCCTAGGTCCAGGAGACCTGAAGATTCTACACAGGTGCTCATTTGTTTGTTTACCAAGAATTTGTTCTCTAAAATGGAGAAAATTAAGGAAGCAATGTTACTGAGGGATACTGACATCCCAGTAGAAAAACAGAGGGTCTTGTTGAAGAACCTTTTTTGCTTTTTATAACATTCAAGGCATTCTGAGTCTCTTGACCCATTTCTGGCATGTTTGAAATCCTCTATGTGAAGATGGATTTGCAGGAGTCCTTTTTTTTTGGCATATTTTCTCTGAGCATTCCGAAAGAAAAAAAACCTTCTGTTTTCTGTTTTGCTGAGGACTTCATATGGCCATCACTATGTGTGTCACTAATTTTATATCACTAAACCCAGAACGCTGTATTTCGGAAGTCAGACCTGTAAGGGAAGCAGCAGCAGTGCCAGTCTGATGTTTTCTATTGTATATTTTGAAATGGAGTAATGCTGAGAGAAAAGTACCTGGAGCTTCTTCCTTCTCTCTGGGGATCTGATCTTTTTGACTACAAGAACTGTATGAGAATGAACAGGACAAGGTACAATGGATATCACACAGAGGGAGAAGATACAATTTTTTAGGATCCTTCATTGCAAGGCAAGAGGAGATGGGAAACAAGGATTTGCAATTGAATTGTCTTTTTTCAGAGCAACTTTTAAGTGGTGTGTATTTTAAACAACAATAGGTCAGCATGCTAGTCAAATTCCAGTCTAAACGATGAACTTGTAGGGGATTTGAGACATATTCTGTAGCTGTGGAAACAAAGAGCGAGGGAGGGAGGACAATCTACCCATTCTATTATTCTCTAATCTATGAATTACTGTTGTCATGCTATTTACATGAGTCATCATACATATAGGCCTATTTACAATAAATATAGCTAACAATCTATTGCACTATAGTTTGGTAATGCAGCATATACTGATGTGGTTTCCAAGCCGATAAAGGTAAAGTGATTAGTTCCACCCTCTGAAAATTCACATGAAAATGAGCACAGAATATTGCTAAGCAGAAACAAAATGGGACACAGATTGACTTGTCAAATACAGAGAAGTAACCATGCTAACACAAGGTAACCGTGCTAACACTAAGCACAGCATGTTAGCAGGTCTGCTATTTTATCACACTTTTATCTTCATGGACTTGTCAGGAGTCAGTGAAAGACAGGTATAGATGATTGTGGATTGGGGAATTGGAATGGAAAGGAGAGGGGGAAAATGTCAACAAGCTCTACCTTTTTCTCTTTATTTTCTTTGGCTTCATAAATAATCTACTTTATACATGGATTTCAAAAATTATCTGGTCATTTATCTCCATGGCATATTTAGGGTACCTTCTTATGCTTGTAAGTTCCCTTGCATCACTGTGGTTCTTGTGCTGTTACCTGAGCTATCGCATGATGCTTGTAAATTATACTGTCTGATCAACATGCTTGATGCCAAGATGTGCACACATTCTGATCTGTCTGCCTGGTTCTTTGCATGCCTTTATTTCCCAATAGACACAAAACAAGCACCACCTTCTGTGATAAAAGGAGAGAGCTGAATGTATTGACTGGCACATGACTCATTTAGGACACCTAGCCAACTACTTAAAGCGTTAGTTCCTCCAAGGATCAGAAAGTCTGGTGTTCAAACTTTCCTCTGCATTTGTTGCTGGAGTGAACTCCTGGTCCAAGGCTGCTCAACAGCATAAACTGGAAAACAGATATGGGTATCTCAGTTCACCTGGTCAGCAATGCAAAGGAAGTTCAGAGATCTAATGGGCAGAAAAAGATAAGAAGCTGGCCAAAGACAGCAGCTAATACTGGATATATTAACTTCTCCTAGCCATAGTGACTCCTGAAGCTGTGATCCATTATCTCTTTTATGGCAGATAGTAACAAGCAGCCGATGTATTAGAGTACTGTTATTACTGTGCATGGAAAGATGAAATTAGCTGCAATATCTAACTGGCTTGAGAGAGAAATAAATAAGAAGCCAAAGGGCATACCAGAAGTTTTGTGTTTTTTCTTTTGGAAACATTGAAAGATGTGTATATGAACTCTTTAAAGGATAAATGTTCTTTGGGATCTGTCATGGTTTAACCTCAGCCAGACATCAAGGAACATGCAGAAGCTTGCTAACTCCCCCAGCAATAGGATGTGAGAGAGAACTGGAAGAATAAAAGCAAGAAAACTCATGGGTTGAGATAAAGACAGTTTAGTAGGTAGAGCAAAAGCCGTACACAGGAACAAAGTAAAACAAGGAATTGATTCTCTACTTCTCATGGCCAGGCAGCTGTTCAGCCATGTCCAGGAGAACAGGGCCCCATAATGCATAACAGTGACTTGGGAAGACAAACACCATCAATCCAAATGTCCCCCTCTTCCCCCTTCTTCCTCCCACGTTACATATTGAGCATGATGTCAGATAGTATGGAATATTCCTTTGGTCAGTTTGGGTCATCTGTGCCAGCTGTGACTCCTCCCAACCTCCCACATACCCCCAGCCCTCTTGCCACCATGGCAGTACAAGAAGAAGAAAAGGCCATGGCTCTGTGTAAGCACTGACCAGCAATAAAAGAAATATCTCTATGTTATCAACCCCATGTCCAGCATAAATCCTAAACATAGCCCTGTACTAGCCACTTTGAAGAAAATTAATTGTACCCCAGCCAAACCCCAGTCAGCACAGGATCTCAGAAATTTTTGACTAAAACGTTTTATTTGACAGTTTCAGTGATGCTTTCCCTAAAAACTCAGGGGTAATATAGAACTGATACAGCTGTGATGGCAGTAATGAGATTAGAAATTCAGATAGATGCTACTGTCTGGATTCTCAAAACCATTTTTCTTTGGGAAAAAACCCACCACCTTCTGTATTTATGAAAAGAAATTAAAATCACAGTAATTTTTCAGACAATTATTTATGATTTTGAGGGGCTTTTTTGTATTTGTCTCTTCACACTCTTTGTTGACACTTAGATTTTAATTTTCATTTAAAACTATTACATTTTAGTTATAAAAGCTTTGCTTTCACCAAAGGAATAATGTGACCATGGTGGTTTCTATGAATAGGGAAGTGCAAACAACCTTTCTCTGGACAGGCCTTGCAAACCATTTTGGGAACTGTAGCTGTGTCTGAAGACACCTTTGTACGAGCACAAGTGAAGGGAGCACTGTATTTATAAACACATTTAGTTGTTGTGCAATGAGAAGTGTCTTTACTTGATAAATACTGCAGTGAGGACAGCTGGTACTCTTTGGTTTAATTCCCAGACTGCTCTGCCTTGTGCTGGTGAAGTGGCCAAAGAATTGAGGAGTATAAGCCTGACATTCCAGCTTGTTTTTTAGGAAGCCAAAGTACGTCATCTAGGGTAAGGTAGAAGAAGAAATATTACAAGATAGTTTTATGAGAAAGAGCTATATGGGTGACAGTTTAGTGAATGTGAATAATAATTGCAGACAGCATATGGCAGCTGAGTGAGGTAACTTTGTATTAGGCACAATTTTTTTACAAGATCTCATTTCTCTGGCAGAGCACTTGTGTTCTTACAGTTGTGCCCATCTGCGGATGTCCTAAACCTTTCTTCAGTTTTAAACTAAAAGTTTAAACTAACAGCTTGAAACTAAAAAACTTACAGTCTGCATTTAGGAAAAATATTTTTCCCTTAGCTACCTGCTAGTATTCCTCAAATAAACATATTTGCTTAAAAGTAGAAATTTATTTTCTGCAATGCTTTTCCTCCTTCACCTTAAAATCACAAATTTATGCATTCAGTGCTCCTGAATTACATGAATCTCTTGCATCCTTTTTTTTTTTTTGCATTTTTTTACTCATGTGTTCTATGTTAAAATTTTAATTAACATTCTTTTTCCTCTTTAGTCAGAAGTTTGTTTTGCTAGGGCTGATTCCATGAACACTCTATTCATGTCCCTCTTGAATCTGGTGGAAAAAAAGGATCCATAATTAACAGCATGACCAGAGTTATGCTCTTCTGCTCAGGGTAATTGCCCAGAACTTGCCCTTTACTTGATAATTTTCTACCAGTCTTGTCATAATGTATATCTTTCCAGATGGAGTTAGTCATTATGATCTGTAGAGGGGCTTGGAAGAGAAGTATACATTCTTATCGTGCAGCAGGGTCCTGGTGAAGGTATTTTCTTGCCATCTGGGTTTATTTTACTGTTCTAGTAAAGTACTGGAAGTTTGATGGTAAAGTTTGGTATGCAGTGACCCCAGTATATTGTATATATGCCTAACATGTATGATGTAATCTGTTACCCACCAGCAGGTGTTACTTAACAGGATAAGAGGGTCTTTCAGACCACGCTTTGCTGAGCTCCTTTGTTATATACTCAGGTATAGAGATCTGTGTCTTCATGACTTCTTCTGCCCTGGTTAGAGAAGTAGAAGTAACCCAGTAGTGCCAGCTGGATATCCCCGCTGGTGAGCCTTGGCGTGGAGACTCTTCCTTGACTGGGTCAGGCTGTGTAATTCCACAACAGACCCCTTTGTGTAACTGCAGCTTCCTACTGTCGCATCTGCCTCTTGTACAGCCTTTTAATTCTAGTTACTTAGGCAACAAATGCTGCACTCCTGTGGGAAAGCACTGTGTCCACTATTCAGGGTAGGCGCTCCTTGCATGCTACCACACTGCAAAATACCTGTGTGCTGTAATCCCCTCCTTTTCCCCAGTGTTTCAGGTGCTCCCTGACACGTTGCAGAGTGGATAGCTCTTTGTGTCTCTGCATTTCCCTTGCCTCAGACTCCACCAACCAATTCACCTTCAAGATTGCAGCTTTCTGTGGCACTACAGCAGTGTGAGTGCCCTTCATTATGCACCTGTAGTCATGGTCATGCTGTGCTCATACCACATTGTGAAATCTAGGTACACATCACTCCCTTGCATAGCCATATTATTTGTCAACAACCTGGACAGAAGGAGAGAATGCACCCTCAGCAAGTTTGCTGATGATACTAAACTGAGGGGAGTGGCTGATACACCTGAAGGCTGTGCTGCCATTCAGTGGGACATTGATAGGCTGGAGAGTTGGGCAGGGAGAAATCTAAGGAGTTTCAACAAGGGCAAATGGAGGGTCCTGGTCCTGGGGAAGAATAACCCCAAGTACCAGTACAGCCTGGGGGCTGACCTACTAGGGAGTAGCTCTGCAGAGAAGGACCTGGGAGTCTCAGATGACAAGTTGATTATGAGCTGGCAGTGTGTCCTTGTGCCAGGAGGGCCAATGGTTTCCTGGGGTGCATCGGGAAGATGGTCAGCAGGTCAAGGGAAGTTATCCTCCCCCTCTACTCTGCCCTAGTTATACTACATCTGGAGTACTGTGTCCAGTTCTGGGGTCCTCAGTACAAGAAAGACAAGGAAGTATTGGAGAGGGTCCACAGGAGGGCCAAAAGGATAATTAGGGGTCTGGAGCATCTCTCTTATGAGGAGAGACTGCAGTAGCTGGGCCTGTTTCATCTAGAAAAGAGAAGACTAAGAGAGGATCTCATTAATGCATATACATATCTCAAAGATGGGTGTCAAGAGGATAGTGCCGGACTCTTTTCAGTGGTGCCCAATGACAGAATAAGGAGCAATAGCTATAAAACAAAAAACATGAGGAAGAACTTCTTTATGGTGAGGGTGCCAGAGCACTGGCAAAGGCTGCTCAGGGAGGTCATGGAGTCTCCCTCTCCTGGGGACATTCCAAACCCATCTGGACATGTTCCTGTGTAACCTGCTCTAGGTGACTCTGCCTTGGCAGGGTGGTTGCACTAGAAGATCTCCAGAGATCCCTTCCAACCCTAACTATTCTGTAAATCAAAAAAACCTATGCCATCTCATTTCAGCTTTGGGTCTCTGAATTCAGGGACCTGAGACTTGTGCTTTAATATTCATATTACAATATCATTCAATGTCCTATGAAATGGTGAAGCTTTAAACACAGTGCAACGTAATAGGAGCGGTGGATTGCAAGAAGACTGGACTGAGGGACCATTTGACTGATTTGACTGGGCTTGTTTTCATTCCTTGAGCGCACACATCATTTAGGAGAAACATAGTAGACTAGGGTTAAAAATGTTTATTTATATGTATACAGAATATTTTCAGTGATTAGTCAAAACAGAAAGCAAAGCGAGGATAGTGCTTACCTGAAATAGTACTATCTGTTCCACTTTGAAAAAATAAGTTAAGATTTCTAATGGTCGAGTCTGTCCTTCCACTTACTGCTAAGATATTGGCATTTTCTCTTCCATAATCTGTTTTATCCCAGTATGGGACTGAACTGATTCAGGGTCAGTTTTAACATGTAAAAAAGCCTGAATCCTAGAGATTTCTGTGTTAAGACTGTTGAATTACCTAAGCAGTGGCAGTTCAAGAGGAGAGAGTCAGAAAAGGAAATTTTTAAAGTCTTTAATCCTAATGTATTTTTGGGAGGGGAAACCATGCCTAGGCCAAGCTATCCATACAGCTGGTTCACTGTTTAAGAACTATTTATTCTGAGGAGGCACATTGTCCTATTGCTGTTAGGCTGGATTCAGCTTGCCACATTGTCGATCACACTGGTTTCAGCAAGAGAGAGATAGTTTTAAAGTTACTGTATGACAAGGATGCCATCTGAGGGCCCGAAGTGAGAGTTTTGAATGCCATAACCTGAGATAACTGTAGTATTCATTGCCTTCAGCTGTCTTTACTATCCTGGAGAAGTTCCCAATTTCACAGGATGGCTTCTATAGTTCTATACAATTCCTAATCCTCTGTATTTCAGGGGTCTATGAAAATGCACTGAATCTCAAGCAATGTTATCTAAATATGGCCAGATGTAAATTGTTGCTCAGTAAAAACACAAGTAGCTTGAGGTGTTCCTTAATGGGAAATGTAAAACTAAGTGATAGGTAAAGTAGGAAGAGGATAAAATCTCTTGCAGCCACCCAATTGCGATTCTGACTCCTAACTTCCCTCTTGCTCATTTCAATCTGTTTTGTGAGTGTGGGTATATATTTTTCCTCACTACTTGCTTTTCAAGCTAGTTACAGCCCAGAAGGTGATTCTGGCAATTCTGAGCTTAGCTGCAGTAGTGCCTATATAAACTACCTTCCCTAGAATCTGTGGCAATCAGTCCTCCTTGACTATAGAGAGGATATCCAGAGGATATCCATCTCAGGATATCCCTGACATGTTTTTAAGCAATAAGACTGTCATGGTTTAGTTGGTTGTTGGAAACCAGGCAGGAATTTTTTCCCTTCCCCCTGCCCACTGCGTGCAGAGCTATCACATGAGCACTTAATAGATTCAGAAGAACTAGCCCGGCTGGCTAATTGCTCAGAAATTAGTCTCCTAGGAAACAGGGTGGGGATGAGGGGCTGCACTTTACTTTTTTCTCTTGTCTCCTGGGAAACGGGGGGAGGAGTTGTTTTGGGCTGGCTGTGGCTGGAACACAGGTTGGAGTGGAAGCTCAGGCATTCCTATGGCTCTTGACCTGCTTGACAGCAACGGATCCTGCTTGGATTTTTCATCAGAGAGGAGCTGTTTTCCCTGGAGGTTTTTTTTCCCTTTCACCGTTCCTGTTTGTTTTCATTCCCTGGAGGTGGTCCTTGTGCACATCAGGGGGAGAGAGAGGACTGTGTTGCACAATTCTGAGCAGTCGAACAGCTTGAGTCTTGTATTTTCATTGAGAGGACTTTCTTTTTGTTGTTGTTCCCCTTCCCCCTATCCCTCTCCCCTTTCCCACTGTGTGGAAAGGGAGGTCCAGTTTTTCTGGTTTCTCTGACATACCCTGGAAGGTGTTGCCTAGAGGGAGGAGTTTGGGTCTTTTCTCATAACTCATCCTCAGCAAAAGACCCATGTCTCATTTAAACTGGGACAGAGACAGATTTCAGATGTGAATTACAATGAGAACTCGCTGTACCCCACAAGATTCTTTGACAGAAGCGTACAGTCACTTGAAACTTGCTGGCAGATCTCAGTGTAAGCTGTGGAGACTGATTTCTGGAATCTGTCTTGCCCCTATGCCATGAAGGTCTCGTTCTCTAGCAGATTTTCTGCAGACAAGGGAGCTGCTGCTTTGTCCTAGCTAAATAAAAGTCATTGCCAGCTCCAGTTGTATCAACCTGACCAAGTTCATAGTGATGAGTTATAAATTGTTTACGCAGTGAGCATTTCTCTCTCCTTTTACTGACAGTTGATTTTACTGGGGCTAATGCTGTAAGTTTTTATTACTATTGTTAAATTGTTACTGCAAAATGAAATTTGTTCCATTATACAGATAAATAATATACTTGAGTGGAGACACATTGAGGGAAAAATTTTGGTCATCTTGTCAGTTCATTCTTCTACAGTCTGTCACTTTATTTTCACTGGCTAAAGGAGATGTATGATGGTGGATAATTTGTTACTTAGTTTTCAGCTTTACAAAGTTCCCTGTGTAAATGATGTCAGTGTCAATACTCATTATGGGTCCACGAAAAAACCCCAGTGTTTCCTGGAATACTTAGCTTTTAAGAATATTTTACTTGTTTTTACATGTCTATAGATAGTGCATAATTTCCTTATAGTTCCTTTATTCACCTACATTTAAACTGTGTGCTTAAATTTTTTGCATGTGCAGTTTTGATACTAATAGCAAACTGTGTCACCAATGTGAATAGAGAGCAACTTGGCAGAAGTTCCTTGCTAAGAGGCATTCTTGGGTAGTATGTCCTTATATAAACTGTGTCATTAGATTCATGTGGTTTTGGCACCAGGGCAGGGATCCTTTGTACCTTGAGCCAGGCTTAATGTGCTTTCCCTGCAACTGCTTTCAATCTTGGTCTCATCAGTTTATTTATTAGCTTCTTGCCCATAGTGTTATGGAGTGATAATTTTTAGCTCGCTACTCTGACATTTATTGATGGGAACATTTTAGGGCCCATAAGCCTACTTATTGGCTGTCATATTCCTCTTCCTCAATCTCTCACTTGGCACATTCCTTTTCCCCGGTTTCCCTCTCAGTTTGACCTATTAATTTTTAATTTTTTTTTTTTTATTTAAATAGATAAATTATGAACAGAAGCCAACCGAGGATTATCCAGAGAAGATCTGGTGAAGGTTTTTTGGAGTTATGTTGCTTTATTCACATAAAAGTAGCTTCTAGTACAGCTGCTTTTTTTTAACTGCCACATCTGTTTCTGGGTGAATTGTTCTTTTACAAACTTGGCAATGTATGGGAGGAAAAAACCCAATATATCAACTGTTTTTCACTTGTGCAGTAGGATTAATTTGTACTTGCCTAATTACATATTACAATTATCTGCTGTTTGTGGGAACTCAAGGGCCTTAAATTAGGTGTGATGGTTTCTTGCTCCAAAACTGTAATAGATTTCAGTGTTAAACTTTGCAAAGAATGAAACAAAGACATCAAGATCAAATAAGAGTAATTTGAAGTTCATATTACCTTCCATATGACTACCAAATTGCTTGAAGATTAACTGTCAGCTCAATCTTCCTTTTCATTTTCTGTGTTATATGTAATGGAAGTGGTTGTAAATTGCTGTTGCTAGCATGATGGTGTGGTGAATTTTCATCTGGGGCCATGTCTGACCTGCAAGAAGTTCCTGGAAAAGATGGAGTCCACTGCAGGGTGGAAGAAAACTGGGCTTGTTGTGCTCTGTCTTATTGCTGCAGAAAACAAGGGTTTATGGATTTTCTTTCCTTATATTGTTTATGCTATTTCTGATGAGAGTCATCTTGATCTGTAAAAGAACCCCCAAACTGAGAAGTGACCACGCTCACCAGAAAGACAATAGAACTTTTTAAAATGGTTTTAAAAATATATCTCATTTGTGCAGACAAATGGTAAATTTTTGTTGGTTTTTTGCATGGTTTGGGTTGCTGTTTCTGTTTGGTTTTGGTTTATTTTTTTTTTTAAAAGAAATGTGTTGTTCTGTCTTCTCACAGCTTTGATAGGAGTATATGTGCTTCTTTGTACACCTGTTTGGGTTGGGATTTGAAGGTTTGGGGAGGGGGTGATGGTGTCTTTGGTAGCTCTCTGTTCTAGAGGAGGTTTCCATGAAACAGCAAACAAATCTGGACAAGCTGGTGGACTGAGATTGTGGTTTACCTGCTTGATTTTACTGTTGTTTTCCCTTTTTTTGCCTATTCACTTTTTATTACTTTCTACAGTCCCTTGGGCTCTGTTCCTTACAGTAACTGGATGGTTTTAGGAACTGTTACACTATATTTCCCAATGGTACCCAGTGTTTTATGGAAGTTACAATTTTACTCAGTGCTTTGGACGCTACCTCTTTCTCCTACAATAATGGACACCTTATTCTTGACTGTCTTTGAACACCAAATTTTCTGATTTCTGGGTGAAAAATGTTGGGATGGGACCTAGTCAGCAGGTTTTCATAGCAGCTAAACAACTACTTTGGCTGTATAAAACTGTCAGCAGAGGAACCAAGTCCTCACAGCTTATCAGCTTGTAACAAATGCCACCACACCTCTGAGGACAGGCAGTTAAATGTTTTTGAAGGATAGAAAAAGCACTTGAACCTGCTAGAAGGAGAAGAAACAGAGAATGAATGGCAGCAGGGGGACTTGTTAGAGAAGTGAACTCCAGGTCAGGGTGACCAGTGAGGCTGGATAAAGCATAGCAAAGATGACTTTAGGGGAAATGACACTGGTGAGTCAAAAACTAGCACTGGGATCTGCTAACAGCACATGTGAGTTGTGACCCCAAGAGAAAGGCCACCATACAACTGTTAGGTCATACTTTTACAGAGAGTGTTGCAGTGCTGGTGGATTTTTAAATAGATGATATTTTCTGTCTTCTGACCAGAGTACAGCTACAATAGGAGGAAGTGTGTGTGTCTGGAAACTTGATTCCAGTTTCAAAAAACAACTAAATAGGACGGGGAAGAGATGTCCAATGGATTAAAATTTCAAGGCTATTTATCAACACTGACTTAAGCAATAGCTTCTGCATAGGAAGCTGAGATTAAATCCTAATGTGTCATTTTCGTTTTCTTTCCTTTCTTAAGAAAAATTTTAAAAATTAAAAACAAACCAAAACAACAACAACAAACAAACAACCCCCCAAAACCCAAACAAACAAAAAAAAACCAAAACCAAAAAAGGAAACAAAAACCAAAAATGAAAAACAAACAAACAAAACCAAAACAAAAATAAAAACAAAAAAGAAAACAAACAAAAAACCCACCAAAAAAAACCAAAAAAACCACCAAACAAACAAACAAAAAAAACCAAAGAGAGACCCCTACTGTTTCTGGATACTTTCACCTAGTTACTTCAAAGTTTTAGGTGAAGTTAGAAGCATAGAAGCAGGTCTGGAATAGTTCTTTACAAGCTTTAGAATACCCTAGAGAATTATAAGCCCTAGCATACTTGTTGTCTGGAAGGTATATGGGGATGTAAAGCCCACCTTTTCCCTCAGATTTTGATTTTGGGATGCTTCTGTCAGCTACTTAGTCTCCCTGCCTTATTCTCCTGAATAGGAGGTCCACCTCAAAGCATTGTACTTGTCATTTACCTATTTAAGTTCATTCAGAAAATCATCCTTGTAACTCTTTGCAACATTTTAAGGTTTTTTCTGTCCTATTTTCCTTCCTTCCTAATTTTCTTCTTTGTTTCTTAGATAAAATATACCACCCTTGTCTTTTTTATTTCATTCTATACCCATACTTCTATCCAGCTATTTACCTGATGAAGTCTCACAGTCATAGCTTTGGTTGTCTACAGAATTATTATGTTTTCCTGGGTTAGTCTCCATGTTCCTAGTATTTATGTGCAATATTTAAAGACTTTTCATCAAATTTTCCAGTTATTCTCCTATCTATGTCCTTCACCCTCTTGTAATTTATCTTTCTTCTCTCCTACCTTAGATTCCAGTATGCTATCAAGATCACATTATTCTTTTAACTTCTCTCTAGGCTTTTGTTCTTGGCCTCCAGCAAATATTCAAGTTAATTCTCATGCTAATCACAGAGGAAATAGATGAGACAAAAAAAAAAGAAGATTCTTTAAGGGTTAACATTTTACTGTCAAATCAATGGGGTGAGAGTTATACAAATACACTTCTGGCATAAGTTTCTTAAAACAGAGGGGAACTTGTCAGGAAAAGATGTATACATATTAATGTATAGTCAATCAGTGGATGCAATAAGAATTTATTTTATTTTTTTTATTTCACTTGCTTGAAAAGTGACCAGCAGATTTCAGCTAGCTAAGACAGATTGCTCTGATAAATCTTTGGGAATTTTGGGGGTTTTTTTCCCAGTTGCATTCTTTGGCAAGCACACAAAAGAGATGTCCCCTCTAACACCCAGCAGCTCAGCTTGCCTTTTGTATGTGGATACGATTCTCCTTTCTGAATCTGCAAAACCTCTAAAATCTCCATTAAAATGCACGGTAAACCTACTCTCTTTGGGAGTGCTATGGAGCTATGAAGAGATGACTGTAAAAGTGAAGCCAGGATAAATAAACCTCTTTCCAAATGAGTGTGGATTGGCAAGCTTAAGAATCATTAATTTTGCCTTAGTGAAAAAGGAGGAAGATGGAAATCCACGGGAGAGAATTAGATTGGTTCAAGCAGTACACCAGTGCCATAACCTTACTCTAGACCTGTATGCAATACACTCATAGGAAAACAAGGCTTTACAGCATGAAGATTTTATCAGCCTGTGTTTCTGTGACAGAATGCTGGTGAGTGGATGAAGCCAGCAGGAATTACCTGTGTTGTTCCAAGTGAGTGTCACTGACATCTTTGTGCCCTACCTATCCAGCCTCTATGTGCCACATATCACAAACGTAAATCTATGAAAGAGTTGTCTGTATTTTGGTTTTGAAACTTTCTGCCAGAAAAGCCAGACTCCAGAGCATGGTGGCTCCTGTCACAAGCTCCTGTGGTGAGAAAAACAAACATTAAAAGCTAGCTTTGGCCTTTTTCACCCCAGCCATAAAGAGAAAGAGAAGATCCTCTGTCTTCATGCCCCTCTCCTGCTGTCAGTTCCTGCTCTTGATGCAGGAAGCGGAGGTGAGGAGGAGGCTCGCAGAACTCCATGGATCTTTATTTACTTAGTTAGTTAGTTTACTTAGCATTGAACAGAAATATTTGTTCAGTGGTACTGGAGCAGTTCTAGGTGAGGACATGAATTGCTCAGTTTGAAAAAAACTGAGAATCCTTTTGTAAATCAGTGCTATCTGAAGTCAAGACTCAAGGACTGGCCTATTGGTAGGCAAGAGATGTTTGTGTAGAGATTCTCAATCCAAAGCCTTTCACACAGGACACAGTGCTCCTCCACACCTGCAGAAACAGCTGAGGGTTGAGCAGGACAGGCTGTGCTCCCTCAAGGCAGAAAAACATCTTGGAGTTTCCTGCTCTTCATGTGAGTATTTGGTTTTGATTACGTCTAGATGGTAGACAAACAGGTCTATAAATTCCAAATGCACTCACTTTTGCAAAAATGAAGAGACCTTGAATTAGAAACTCTCAGGACTCTCTTTAGTCTAAAATGTGTTTTGCTTATGCCAGGAGAAAGCTGAAAGTTTCTGTCTTCCATTACTCTTAAGCCTCCCCTTCCATGCTTGAACTAAACTCAAATTCAGGACTATGGATTATTGCAGGTCCAGGAAAAACTGTTTCCTGGTCTTGATTGCTGGCTAGTGAAGCAGTTTGTTTGCTTGTTTAATCACATTGAGAGTATATTTACGGGGAAGATTTATGTTTAATCCTAAGTTTTTAGTAAGTGGATCTTTTAACATGTTTCTGTAGGAAAGTAAGTAGCATTCAGCCTCATAAGGTACATAGATTTTCTCCTCCCACCTTCTCTCAGATTCAGCTTGCTGTGATATGTCTGACACTGTTAGTCTTTCTCCTTGTTTATGAGATTCAGTTTTTGAAGGATCTTTATTTACCAACCTCTGAAAACAAAATTCTGTCTACAGATCACTCTGGGATATCATCTTGCATACAGCTCAACACACGACCCTAAGCAATCCTTGTGTGTGTGTAAAATACTGGTTAAAGGAGGATCAAAATTAGAAATGCATTTGAGACTCTGGGGAAACAGCAGAATCCCAGCATCTCTTTTCTAATGATGTTTCTTTGTTTGACTCTCATTGACTTTAATGAAATGCTGGTTGTTATCTTTTGCAGTCTATAGTCTCTCACCTTCTCTTAGAAATACTGGAGTTATAGTGTTTCTATTCTCATGTGATTTTTAATAGAATGTTTTTTGTTCTTAATGCATTTCATTTTCCTTTTTTTTTTTTTTTTTTTTTTAACATACCAGCTGTAAGGACTAGGAAAAAAAAGAAAAAATACAAGAAATTTGTATTTTGTCAATATGAGAATTTTTAATTCTGTTTGGTTTCTTAAAAAGATGTTTCATTAAAAAAGTCAATCTTCTGCTTTCTGGCATGTCGTGATTAAGTATTTTGAATTCTGAAATTAATGAAAAAAATGTTTGTTCTTTTTTTTTCCTAAGCTGGTGTTCAATATATAATACAATTTTTAATTATTCATTTATTAGTATAAATTAATTTATTAATATTACTAATGTATATTTCATTATTAAAATTAATTATATTATATTATTAATATTAATTGTAATATTGTATAGGCTTTGTTCTGTTCTGTAATTATTAATTACATCAGTAGTATTTTATCACCTGTGGAAAAAGTGAGCTGTATTGGCTTTTCACAAAAGTACATAAGAGGGGAAATATGCAATCAGTTTTCATTCCTATTAGAAGGCTGTCTCAGTTTAATGAGACGCAAGTGTTTTGCTGAGGATGAGTTATGAGGAAAACCCAAACTCCTCCCTCTAAGAAATTGTAAATCAGAAATTAAGAGGGTCCAATTGAGAAAAATGCAGACAAAGGAAAAATAACAGCCCTTTATTAAAAGATATATGTGTATTGGCAGAACAACGAAAGCACACAAATAAAACAACCAAACAATAATCCTATGACCACAAAATAATCCCCTTCCAAACAAACAAACAAAAAAGTAAACAGTTCAGTTGGCACCCTTTGGTGCAATTCTAACCACAGTCAGCAGGGGACACTGTTGGATCGCTGGCGTTCACCACGTGCAAGGGCCCCGGGTGTGCTGGAGATGCCAAAAATGGAGATCTTCCCTTCCCCTCACTGGGAAAGGGGAGAAATGAGGGAAAGGAAGAAAAAAAAAAATTCTTCCCAACAGGAATTCACTGTCTGCAGCTGAAACACGTGGTGTGGCTTTTCCTCTCCCTCGATGTGCACAAGAACTGCTGCCAAAAAAAACGGAGGAGGGAGACCTCCTGAACAGTTCCTCTCCGATGAAAATCCAAGCAAATTCCCAGCTGGCAGCCAGGCCGAGAACAAAGCCACCTCAGAGCTCCTGCCACCCAGCCCCTGTCCCAGCTCAGGCAACAACGAACTCATTGCCATTTTCCAGGAGAGGAGAAAAAAGGTAAAAAAAAAAAGAAGTCCTCGCCCTCCCCACAGACAAGGTCCTGAGGGCCATCAACTTGGAATGTAGTTCTACCAGCCACTTCTTTTGTGTTAGTCAATTGCACAAGCCACAGCCAACCTGCCCATTCAACATTCCCTTCACACAGTGGGCAGGGGAAGGGAAAATTTCTACTTAGTTTCCAAGAACAAGCAAAACCATGACAAAGGCATTCTCCCAAGTCATTCCCAAGATACATCTTTAATAGGGCAAAGAACTTGGAGGGAAAAAACAGAGAACAATAACCCCATGTTAGATGCCTAGGAGAAATCCAAGTAGTACAGCACATTGTTGTAAAAGCACATCACTGCTTGCATCTCTGATGGCAGAGGCTGCTGGAAGGGGATGTGTACATCACCTGACGTGAACACAGCACTTGCCATGAGCCACATGACTGCATAGGAGCAGACCCAGGCAAACTTGCTTCTACTCTGCTGAACTCACCCCCAAGGCATCAAAGGTGGCTTCCAGCTCTCTTGGGTAATGTCACTGTGTGGCTATCTGCAGCACTCACAGTGTTGAAGCACAGGGGTTTGTATCACTCTTAAGGAACAGCCCTCAGATTTATCCACTGTAGGCCTTCAAGATATAAACTTGTTGGCTGTGTAATGTGAAACATCAAGGTTGCCTTTTGTAGCCTCTGACACAGATGCAGGTTGATCGGCATCTTGCTCTTACCAGGGTGATCAGCAAAGCTGTCTCAGGACATCCATTCTGCCAGGAGTAGGGGGAGACACTGTGCAAGTGTGGAAATGCCGTTCAGAGGAGGTCATTAGTCTGATGGGCTAACTGGGAGCACAAACTGTGGATGACCCTCTCTAACAGCAGGCTGTGATGCCAAAAACTACTGTTCCTGACCAGCACTGAGGAACACCAAGGCGTTGATTCACAAAGGTAACACTTCAATATGTGCATAGGGGAAGCTGATGAACTGAGGCAGAGTCTGCCTACGCTGATGAACTCTTTCCTGCGCTGATGAACTCTTTCCTGCGGTCTTCTATCAGATCAGCAATTTCTAGATGTGTATTTTGTTTGAGGCCTAGACCATTTGGCAGTCTTATTTTTGCTTAATTAGCTTCATGATTTAAACTATTTGTGGCCTCCTAATGAACTGGGAAAAACCTAACTGTTGTTAGCAGCTGGCTGGGATTTTAACAACAGCCATGTGCATTTAACAGAAGAGCAATAAAGTAGTGAGAAAAAAAGTCTGCCAGGGGTCAGGACATGCAAGGGGTATCCTCAGCCCTGTTAATGATCACCATGAGCACAGAACAGAATTTCAGCTAGATGTAAACAGCCTTGTTAAGGGATGGTGACAATGAAGGGTTTGACAGAAGGCTTGGGTTTGCACAGAGCCCTGCACAGTGTGAAAGAGGATTTGAAATAAGATGCTGGATGTGGACTGGCACAGCTGAGGGTGTGTTCCCATTAGATTTTCAACAACCCCCCAGCCATGACAAAATTTTTGAGGGAAAATCTGTTACAATCATTAGGCACTGAGTTACACAGCTTTATTACCCAGCCTTGTGGTGTTTCACTGAGAGGTGGATGTGACCACTATTGGGTGGTGGTAAATTTGGTTGTTCTGGTTGTGCCTCTGGCTTAGGGCTCAACCCTCTGAACATGTTTTGCTCATCAACAGTCTGATGGTTTCTCAAGCAAAGTAAATGAGCCTGGATCCTGATTTCCCTGTGATCTGGAGAAGATGTCCACCAATCTTTAACAGGATGTGGCCATCCAGATGACAACCTCCCACAACTGCAGTCTGTTTCTTCTGACGTTCCTCCTTCATATAGTGATCCTCAGTTATTTCTGTGATGCAGATTTTCACAGAATTATTTTGTCCCCTTCTGAAACCCTAGATCACAAATCTGCTCCATTTTTCATGGAGATTTTTATCACTAGTCTGTTAAAAGGTATAATACAGCCTTATAATTAAGCTAGGTATATTGAAATGTAGTCTATAACACTTAATGCTCCATTTTAGCCAATCTACTATTTAACAAAACTAAATATGGACCACAGCCTCAGCATGCCTACTTTTTGTAACTGACTCTCCTGTTAGAGATTTTATATTCCTAAATTTAGAGGTAGCGGAGAGCAGTTACAATATTGCTGAACTTGTGCTTCAGTGATGACTACTTCAGGAAAAGAAGCAGTATGTATGAAAGAAACTATTTGTAGTCTAGTGAAAATGCTGCTCAGATGCATAAAGTACTTGGTTAGCTGAGGTATCTGTAGGAAGACTGACAGCAGGGACTAAGAGCATTCTCTTAGAACATTCTAGCTCTTTAAGAAGCCCTCCCCATCTTTGCTCCAGAGAAAGATTTTTTTTTCCTGTATCACAGACATGAATTCTTTTGTGAGAGTCAGATTACATTTTGGATGTATATGATAAAAGGTGAAGAGTTGCCTTACTGTCTGTCAGTGCACCTTTGAGGCCGATATGAAGTATATCTGACCCTGATTATAAGATTTTCAATCCATAAATGATCTTCACATGTCCTCTTAACCCACATTTGTGGGACATTTTGGTGTCTTTGAACAAAATTCTCTCTGGAGAACTGCACAAACTCCCTTTTTCTATCTCAGGTGCTAATTACGTTACATGGAACCTCCTCCAAGGATTAGCACTGATGTTTTATTTTTATGGATGGATGGACTTTTTATATTTTGTTTTAATCAGGTCAATATACATATAATACCATGACCTTTACTGTGGGTTTTTTCAAGTGCTCTGAAAAATCTGTCTGCAGCCACTAAATAATACCCTGGTTCAGTTTTTCTATGAAAATGGTACCTAAAGGAAACAGAAATAGCAAAGAATAACTGCATCACTGTGGGAATTCAAATGCATCTGTTCTGGCTAGGCTTTTGTAGTTCAGGCCAGGGTTTCTTAGGTCTGTTTCCTCAAGTAATTTTCTGGGATTTAACAGCAGCAGAGCCCCTTGCTAAACCAAAGACAACAAAGTAGAAAATAAAGCAATGTGTAGGGGTTTTAACCTACAAGCTGCTTCAGGAAAAGATGTGAAAATTGAGAATTCATCAGTCCCTTTGGTTCCCTGACAATGCAATTGGGGATGCACCTCTCATCCATAGGAATGAAGGTCTCTTGGGTAAGGGAGATGTAGTCTTCTCTGCAAAACTGACACTGCTCCCATGACCTCCAAGTGTGACAGTGGATGCTGCTGTTTTGGTCACAGAAGATTTGCATTCTAATATCAAAACTAAGACAATAGTAATTTGTTTTTTCTCACTGCAACCAGAAATACCATTGCCTGAACTAGTTGCCTATTTTCCATTCATCAGGATCCATGAGTCTTGAGAGGCATGACAGGAAAGTTGACCTGAAACTCATAACCTCTTTTAGATGCCAACTTTGTATTGCCAAATAGCCCTGCTAAAAGGATTAACAAATTTTTCATGCACTTGAGGATTTTTCGCCTCTTCTGCTCCCACAGTTTGTATCTTTCCCCATTTATTTCTCTGGCTAGTTTGGAAGCAGACTTCTTTAATGAGTGGAGAGCTTTACCAGCAGAGGATCTTTGGTTTATTGCTTCACTTTTTATTGGTTTTGTTTTTCCTTTTCCTGCCTTTCCCCATGCTTTAGTATACAACTTTCTGATAGTTCTTGACTTAGATGTCTACATTTTGAAATAAAGTAGAACTTTGAGAATTGTCTCTTGGATTTCAGTGATGATAGTCTAATCGACCTTGACTGCAGTTTTAATCACTGTCCCTGCAAGTTGGCTATGCTGTCTTTGTGTGGTGTGTACATGGTGTGTACTTCTGGTTTTTGCAAAGTCTTCATCCTTTTCAGAATATTGGCATCTGCCAACCAATTTGACTGAACTTCTTCTGGGAGAGACAGCAGCAGCAATGCAGAGGATATCTTATGGAAACAACTTTTCACAATCAACAATTTTTTGTTGAAGTGGGATAAATCACCTATAGCAAAAGCTTTTTCCTTCTGGGGTCTAAGTATCTTACCCAGCTCCTTCTAGAGTCCTTCCTTTGAGAAATGGTTCTTTAGTCTGTCTTTGGCCAAATGTGTACACCAATTCCTTTCATCCCCTTTTTTCTGTTTTCCTTCTAGAGAGAACTCTCATATAAGAAGGAGATCTGTGACACTATATGGAATGCAAGGCTCCTCAGCTTTCTGTAATGCAGCTTCATAGTCAGTCTTAGAGGAAGCTGAAAGTCCTCCTACAAGTGCTGTTGTCAAAAATTACCTTATCTTCAAATGACATTTTATGTGTGTTAGTATCAACCCCTACAAATCAAAAATGTCTGGTTTTAAATCCTTGTCTTCCCCACTCTGAGAGTATTTCAGCTCTGTTAGAGCTTTAAACCACTCTAGGTTTGTCAGTTCATTTTAACTAATTTGTGTCAGTGTAAGAGAGGCCAGTTTCATCTCTGCACAGTACAGCAGCTCACCCCCACTGAAAATTATGTCAGCCATCAAAAATACAGATCATCACAAATGTTATTTTTTGCTCTTTTATTTTTACTTGCCTGACAGTGAAGTCACTGTAACAACTCTTCTTTCCTGAAAATCACTGACAAAACCAGGATTTTAAAATATAGTTAATATTTGTCCTGAATGTGTCTTTCATCTTATTATTGATAGACATTCATAGCTGTTAAGTCTGGGAGACCATTATGGCTCATTATGGCTCTGGAATGTGACTTAATGATTCCTATGTTAATATCAATATCTTGTGGTGGGATGCAGATATATTACTGTGGGTCAGCTTAGATCTTTTTATAACCAGTAGGTGAGCTGATGCCCTTTTGTGATACCCAAAAGGGCAATGAACAGGGAGTGTTTTTCATTGGGAAAAACTGTTGAAGTGTAACAGCTTTGATAGACAGCACAAGCACATATCATTACTTGCATGAACTCATATGTGTGTATAGACTAGGGAATGAGAGGCTGGAGAGTAGTGCCATGGAAAGGGACCTTGGGGTCTGGGATGACAGCAAGTTGAAAACAAGTCAGCAGTGCCCTGGCAGTCAGGAGGGCCAACCGTGTCCTGGGGGGCATCAGGCAAAGCATCACCAGCTGGTGAAGGGAAGGGATTGTCCTGCTCTGCTCTGCTCTGCACTGGGGTAGCCTCATCTTGAATACTATGTGCAGTTTTGGACACCACAATATAAGATACTGAGCCATTAGAGCGAGTCCACAGGAGGGCAAGAAAGATGGTGAAGGATCTGCAGGGCAAGCTGTATGAGGAGCAGCTGAGGTCACCTGGTCTGTTCAGCCTGGAGGAGACTGAAGGGAGACCTCACTGCAGTCTTCAGCACCCTCATGAGAGGAAGTAGAGGGGTAGGCACTGATCTCTTCCCTCTCATGACCAGTGACAAGACTCAAATGGCCTAAAGCTGAGTCAGGGGAGCTTTGGGTTGGATATCATAAAAAGATTTTTCATCCAGAGGGTAGTAGAGCACTGGAACAGGCTCCACAGGGAGGTGGTCAAAGCACCAGGTCTGACAGAGTTCAAGAAACATTTGGACAATGCTCTCAAGCACGTGGTGTGATTGTTGGGGTGTCCTGTACATTGCAAGTAGTTAGACTCAATGATCCTAATGGGTCCCTTTCAACTCAGTATATTCTGTGTTTCTGTGATTTTGTGACTCTTTTTGCTTGTCTTGCCATGAAAAAGAAGCAATTATAACTGCAGACTGCTGGATGAAGAGAAGCAAGAAGTCAAGTAAAGCAATCATTAAGTGAAAACCCTGAGAGATGAATGGAAACTTACAAGAGAGGGGTTTGAGTTCATTGTCAGCTAGATGGAGGTTGAGCACAGTGAGCAAATAAGCTATCTCCTACTGTGTTCAGGGAAATAGATTTTCTAATACTCTCATTGTAAATAACAAGACTGTGTAAGAGATGTGCATCCTCTATATCAACTTCTTTTTTAGAATAAAATGACATTTTGACCCTGAATTTCTGCTAACTTCTTGGGTCGAAAAGGAGTAACAATATTTGTGCTTAAACAATCTGGTCCTGATCTTAAATGTATTTACTGCTGGAAAATCTGACACCTTGTGATAAACTGTTCAAATCATTACATATCCCCACTGTTTAAAAACATGTACTGTAGTTATAGAATTTCAAAGGGAATTGAGAATGGCCTGAGGGAAGAGTTGATGAGAAGTCCGTAATTATCTGCATTTGGAAACAATTTTTGGGAGCCTTTTGCAGGTACTGCTTGGCTTTTAGGTATATCTCTGTATCTCTCTCTCTCTTTTTTTTTTTTTTTTTTCCCCAGGTTGTAATTTTTTTTCTTGGAAAAACTCATTGCTTTATTTGACAGGCTACCTCTCACCTTCCCCTCAAAAATCAATCATTGACTCTTTCTCCTTCATTCTTATTTGTAGCTAAAAATGTTTGGATTAAGACTTTAACAGTAGTAAAGAAATTTTGAAGATGGTAGACACTTTCCACGAAAACAGTTATTTCTGTAAATCTGTTTATTTCTGTCTAAGCCTTGGTGAACAGTACCAGAATTCATTTTCATTCAAAATCTGAATTCTGGAGGTGTCAGTAAGCGGATCTCTTATTGGAGTTTATTTCCACGCTATTTGATTTCTGAAGTCATTCCAAAGACATTAAGATGGGGAAAGAACAAGTTGAAAGGTATAAACAGAGTAAGGAGATCAAAACTGACAGAGAAAGAAAAAAAAAGGACAAATGCTTTCTATAAAATAGGGGAAACAGAGTGGATCTCTTTATTTGCAGAATAATAGACTGGCCTTGGTTAGTGGCTGGTAAAAGGCTACTTGCTTCTCTCTTTTTTAATAATTTATTTCTCTTTTGTATTTTTAAATTCTTTTATTCCCTTCTTTATCTTATTTGTTTACTTTTCATTCTCCGTCTTTCCTTTTGGGGGAGGTAATTTTAGATGCAATTCTTCACTGCTGGCTTACCAGGCTTTTAGCCCTTGTTCTTCAAAGTCAAATATATATTTATAGTAACACAGGGCTGCTGTGTGGGGTGGGGTTGTTATTTTTATTCTAGCTTCCCAATTACAGGTGCAGTTCATGCCTGTACTTTCCAAACTCACAATTAATTTGTGGTTATAAATCAGTGTGTATTAGTTGATTTGTGCTATTAATTTGTCTCTTCATTCTCCATTCTCTACAAAGTTGAAATTAGAAAGAGTTGTCCCCAGTTTTCGTCTTGACTAATGGAGTCTTCCATTGCCAATGAGATGCTGAAATGTTCCACAAAAACTTTAAGTTTGTCATGGTTTAACCTCAGACTGCAGCTAAGCTCCATGCAGCTGCTCACTCACTCCCCTCCCAGTGGGATGAGGGAGAGAACCAGAAGGATAAAAGTTATAGAAAACTTGTGGATTGAGTCATACAGGTAAAGCAAAACAAGGAATTCATTCACCACTTCCCATGGGCAGGCAGATGTTCAGCCATCCTCAGGAAAGCAGGGCTCCATCACATGACACGGTGACTTGGGAAGACAAATGACATCACTCTGAACGTCCCCTCCTTCCTCCTTCCCCCAGCTCTACAGGATGAGCATGATATCATATGGTATGGAATGTCCCTTGGGTCAGCTGGGATCAGCTGTTCTGGCTGTGTTCCCTCCCGGCCTCTTCTGCATCTCAATCCTCCTGGTGGGAAGAGGTGAAATGTTGAAGAATCCTAGGCTCAAGAACCAAAACGAGTAGTGTGTCATGAAAATATTATTCTCATCCTAAATTCAAAACATAGCACTATACCAGCTACTGGGAAGAAAATTTACTCTATCTCTCTCAGCTGAAAATAGGGTACATGCTAATGACTTTATGTGGAGTGGAAGTAGTTCACATCTTTTCAAAGCCACACTCACACCAGTACCCGAGGTTTACTTTATTCATTCTGTTTCCCCCTCTCCATTCACTCTGTTTCTTGTTAATTTTTGTCTCTTCCTTAGGCTCTCTGCCATTTCCCAGTCTGTTCCAAAAGCTCTATGTTACCATGTCATCATGTTTGCTAATCTTTTCTTCTCAGCCATCTGGAAGACAGGAATTCTTTTGCTGAGTGTCTAAACAAAACAGTCTCCTCCTTCTGATGTCACATCAGTGACATCTCAGGTTAAATCCTTCATTGGTTTCTCTTGGGCCTGTTCCTTTATAGTATTTTTCATTAAGAATTTGCCCTATGGAACAGAAAATGCACCGAAGTTTGTGCGATGACTTTGCTTTACTGAAAAAAAAAAAAAAGGGCAGAGGAGAGTAAACTATTTTCAAGGGTAGTATTATAATAGTTTCCTTATCACTTTCCAGTCAGATCCTGGTTGCAGTACTGTGCTTAGCTTTTTCCAGCGCTATGACAAAGTTGTAGGTAAATTGGAGGAGTTCCAGAGTGCAACAGTAAGAATGTCAAGAGATTTAGAAGTAACCTATGAGGAAAACATGAGGAACTCTCGGGGCTTTTTTACCCTCCTCTCCATCCAAAAAAGAGAAGACAGTCTACACTAATGGCTGCCAGTATAGGAAGGTCTGTTATGAAGAGGTTGACAATAACTTTTTCCACAAGTTTGTGATCACAGGGAAAAAAATAAGCATCTAGTCTTAACTAGATGACATAACTCCTATATTACAAAAAACGTATTTACAAGGGTAGCAAAGTGGCGAAACAGATTGACTAGGAAGATTGTGAACTTTCCTCAGGAAGGATGGGTGCAAGATGGTCTTGTCATAAATACCTAGGAAGTATTTTGCCTGCTTTGTGTTAGGGGACCTCTTCCATCTCTGCGGTTTTGTGGGCAGGGAAGAGTGGCTAGGCTGGAGGCAGCACACCAGTTGGTTGCCACCAGCTGGTTCTTTGATCTGCAAGTAATTCCTGTCCTGTCTGAAGTTGATGACAAGTTGTCATGAGCTCAGAGTGGCCTCATTTCCCACACCAACATTAAAAGGCTGCTAGTCCCTCCTGCTTGGAGTATTCCCTTATATTCTGTGTTCTTCAGGGATGACTCTGTTACCTCTATGCAGACAAAGAAGTGAGGTTAGGGGAAGAGAAGACTTGATTTTGTTCCTCCTTCAGTAGCTAGTAGTCATCATCATTACCACAAGACTGGATGTCAACATGTGGTTCGGTCAATAAGGAACACTGAAATATACTCTGGCCCAGATTCAGATGGACCAAATGCTACCTTGGTCCCAGAGCCAACCAGTAGGACAGAAGGACAGTGGTGGCATTCAGGCTGTCTGTCTCTGTGTTCCTGTGTTGCTGCCAAAGACATCCTGGAATCTTGACTTTAGCAAACCTTGTGGAGTCCTAGGATCACTGATCCAGTGAGCTTCCTCTATGAATAAAAAACCCTGCTTCTCTCTAAGGTTCATTTCTTCCAATTGTTTTTTAATTTTCTTGTCACTGCTTGAAGGATAGGATTTGCAGAAAGATTTTCATTGGGAAAAAAGCTGAATTGAGTACTATTTTTTTATTTGGTTGTTTTTTGTTTGTTTGTTTTGGGTTTTGGTTTGGTTTGGTTTTGGTGGGTTTTGTTGGTTTTGTTTGTTTGTGGTTTGTTTGTTTTTTATACAAGCAGTGAGTGGTCAGGATTGATACCCCACTGCAGTGGTAAATGTTAGCTCTCCAGTTATCGAACATTTGCCCTCTACTCTGTAACTCTACTTTGCTTAGGAATGACACTCTTTGGATTCCCCTTAGATTGCTACTATTAAAACTGTGCTTCTGTGGAAAGTAGGATTTTGTTTCCTGCAGGCGTAAAATGTTAATATTTTACTTCTTTATTTTCCTCATAGAAGGGATTAATGTTCATGTTTTAGTTCTTGGCATTGATTACAAAGTCTGTGCCTGTGCTGTTTGCAGCTTCTGTTGCTACTTATTTGGTCAAGATTGCTTGATAGTACCTTTCCCTAGTGGACCCCACCAACAGGAATGGGAAAGTGTAGGAGACAGCCCATCACCTTACCTAGGGAACCTTACAGATCAGCAGTCAGCCTGCTGGCAACCTACTTGGTGTCTACATTACTCTGCATGTGATCATACAATCCTGTCATGGATTACAGATGAACTGATCCATTTGCCTTATCTGCAAGCATGAGTGAGAGCTTCCTGCGGAGCTGTGAAGCCTTCCAGGAGGAACTGCCATCAACTGTCCCAAAAAGTCCTCCCTGTCACATCACTCAGTGAAGCATTTTTCATTGGGAAAAGCAGTGGAAACATGTGCCCTGCTTAAAGCACCTGCTGCTTGTAGAGCATGACTTCCATGACTGGTGACATGAGGAGACAGTCCCAGCTCTGCTTTCCATGTCAGAAATATAGACACCAGAGGGAGACAAAGTGAGGGACAAAGTAAGATCAGCAGAGAGGACAAGTGACTTAGGAGAGTGGAAGTGTAAAGTGATGTAGGCATCTGTGGGAAGGGGAAGGTGACAGAGATGCATGAGAGAGGAAAAGAGCTAAGAGAAGAACATGAATGAAAGCCAAAGAGGTAAGGAGTGAAAAAAGAAGGGACTGACTGACAGCTAGCCAACTGGATACATGGTACACTCTCAAATAAGTTTAAATAGTAATATATTATTTAAATGCTGTGTTTCTTGGTGTAAACTCAATATTTTCTGTGTGTAAACTCAAATTTTAGGAGTCTTCTTCAGGAAAAGGAGTAAAATAGATAACCAAGACTTAAGTCATGTTATCAGAAGGAAAAAATCATGTCTTTCATAGCCTCTTTCACAGGTGAAAAATGTTTAGAAAGAAGTGTATTTTTCATTTGTCTTTTTAAATGCCTTGCTCACCTTACGCTACTTCCTTGAAAGTGGATCTCTATCCAAACTATTACCTGTTTCCCTAGCCTTCTTTCCAGCATTTCTAAGCCCTGGCACTCTTCCAGTTCTGTTCTCTCATTTTAAAAAGGTACTTCCGTTGTTACATATGCAGAAAAGTAATCTTTCTGATACCAACAGCAATGTATTTTTACGAATGGCTGTTTAACTGCTTAAAAAGCAACAGTTCATGTTTCAGTGTTGCTTAAAAAAATGGGCTTTTATCAGGTCTTTGTGGTTATTTTGAGTTTTTTTTGAACTTTCTAGAACATGATATTTTTTGTGTTTGTCTTTTTCTTTGATGATTCTTTGAGTAGTTACAAAATGTCTGCAAAACCCACATTAAAAACTTCAGCTAATCAAATGGTGAAAAAGCAAGACTGTGAGGATAGAAAGCAGAGCAGGTGAGCTGAGAGGCCAAGAAACTGGGTGGTTTGGCAAAGAAGTTTGATGACTGGAAATTTCAAGACAAATTAGGAGAAGCTCTGGGATCTAGACATGCAGTCTGCACAGAATAACTTTGTCTCCTGTTCTCCCACCCTATAGATGAGTAATCTCTAGTGACGTCAGTAGGCGTTATCCTCATGTCCTGAGGGTAATAGATGGGGCCCCTGTAGTGTAAGTAATGCCTCATTTTCTCTTAAGCTGGAAAATCATCTGAGTCTCCCTTAAATGTTTCACAAGGGAGCTCTGAAAGGGAGGAAGAAAGGTTTAGTATTCCTTTCTAGTTGCATCACTTGCATGTTACGCAGTTGAACTGCAGAGTACGAGTGCAGATTTGGAATTGTTTAAAGGACAACAGAGTTATTGCTTAGCTTCTCAAATATTTTGGCTCCTTACATACTCAGTCAAGCAGCAGTGCTGCCCCCAACAAATACACTCATGGGAGAGCAAAGGGTAAACATGCACAGCCCAAAGTAGAGTGACTGTGCTCTTGGCAGGGAGGTGCCAGCTATCACTGGAAATGAAGTCAGAATTTGCTGTAAAGATCTTCCTAAGGGAAGCAAGTCTTCAGAAAGGTTATAAAGGGAATGCAGCAATTCAGCAGTGTTTACTAATGATGTTTATGCTATTTTATATAGTAAAAAAAGTTACTTCAAAAACTGCTTTTGACAAAGTCCCTTGTTCTATACAAAGATAAACAGGCAAAATTTTGGAGAAAGAAAAGATGTCCTGATTCTTTAGTTTCATGAGCCTTGAGTGAATTTAATTAAAAAGAGGGAAAAACCCCCCAAAACAACGGCTTGTACTCAGAGAACAGGAAAGCCTAAATATGTGAACCTTTTATGAGTTATGAACATGGGAGTTGCCCTGTAGGAAACTTCCAAGGAAGTTCTGTCACTGAGCTAGATGCTTTTCAGATCTTTAAAGGCCCATCTTTCATGTGAATGCTCACTTTCATTTAAAAAGGAAGAAAAGGAAGACCAAGTAAGATGGGGAGAAATGACTAGAACAAATGTTATCTTTACTGATCCCAAGTGGAAGCAACACGGGAATAATTTCAGAGCAGCATAGGGAGTACCTTCAGGCCAGACTCTTCTAGGAGCTGAAACTCTGTCTTGTGCTAAACAGAGGTGGCTGAATGTCAGCCCCACCATCTGCAGAATGACATGTTGGGTAAAAAAGAAATTAGGGAGGGTGCAGAGTAGCTCATTGCTCCCACTTTTTCATTGAATGATCTCCTTCAAGAGTAAAAGGCTCTATGTTACGCTTGACTCTGTCCCAGCTGTCCTATGGTTTTGGCTTGAGTTTACCAGAGCCGACTCTAAGAGTATTTCTCTTTGATGTGACTAAAGATCCATAGCCCTGAATACTGAAGTCTAATAAAATACATCCTTTATTCATAACTGCCTTCCCAGCATTGCTGCAGCAATTCAGATTTAATTTACGGGTAGGAGTGATTTGCATGCAAAGAACAAGTGCTTCGAAGTATGTGAAGATAAGAGACTCCTGTAAAAATTAAGTGGTCTGCAGTCCACAGGATAACTGTGGTAGTTTTTCCATCCCTGTCAGAAACCTCAGAGAAGTACTAGACTGAGAGAGCACTCCAACTGGGACAGCACAAAACAAGTCTTTAATGAAAACAATTGAAATACACTAGATAAACTGTTTTAATGGAGCTCCAAAGAGATGTGTAAAAGCTGCTACTAAAGTCAATTGAAGGCCTGTCACTGTTCCTCAGAAGTCCCTTCACAGCCCTCCTACTGGCAGTAGTTCAAGTCTAGACTACATTAGAAGTAAGCACAGCACTATTATATCAGGCCCTTTAAAAAACTAATATAAATATTCTCCCTATGAGAGGAACCCAGTGTTGCTAGGAGAGGAACTGTGTGCCCTTTGGGTTGGGAGTCATTTGTTTCTCCATCTGGGATAAAGAAGAGTCTTTAATAATTTGCAAAGCCATTGTTAGTAGCTGTATTCCCTGTGCTTGTCTCTTAGTAGTGAGAGACACCCATAAAAATGTGTTCTCCAAACCAGGTCTAAACAATACAGTCCAGTGCCCAGAAACTCCCTTTTCAAATTTTGACCTGCACTGGGTAGATTAAACTGTATCTTTTGCCTGTGAGGATGTGAGCATGTGAGCATGGGTGTAAGCGTACTTGGTGAACTTCTGGTCTTTTTTTTGTCAGCACCAAACCTGTGCCTTAGGAGGGTTTCTATGGAAACACAATTCAGTGAGATGCAGGGAGCAGTGTCTTTCCACTATGTGATGGCTCACCTGGGAAAGAAGAGTTTCTGCAGCACCTGGAATGGGTGGCCACCTTAAAAATCAACGGTAGATTGCCTCTGCTAAGGAAACTGCTATTCTCCCTCGCCATATGATGTGTACCTAGACCCATAGGAAGCTTATCTAGTAGGATTTTTGTCAAGGTCCACAAAACCAACACAGCAGCATTCAATCTTCTTTCTCCCAGAAGTGCCGGAATCAGGTTCTGTGGCTGCAGAGATGACCCCAGAACAGGTGTGAATGCAAAAGCTGTGGAAAGGGCGTCTGTGTTACTGATATTGCACATGTATTGTTACATTGTATGTAGAATATGAGAAGATTCATGATGTCATCAAAAGAGAAATTTTGTACTAACAAATAGAGTTTCCACAGATGACCAAGAGACCAATTTGCGCAATTCTTAAAACAAATGTTGTTCTGAAAAAGGATATTCATATTAGTTTATTTTCACTTTATCATCCATATTTTAACTTTCATTTTAATTTTACTATTCTGATATTTCATAATGCAAAGTATTTTTATATATCATAATAAAAAGTTTGATAATTTTCTTCCAAAACAAAAAGGTAATGTATAATTTCTGTTGAATTTTATATGGAGTAGCTCAGATGGGAAGATTTCAGGTGTCCCTCTTGCAGTCATTTGGAATATGTACTTTACCAAAAAGTGAAAGAGCCTCTGAAAAAATCTTCATAAATGAGGTCGAAAAAAATCCTTTATGCCATGATCACTGCCTTCTGTAAATACCTTGTATTTCAGAAAGACATTATTGAATTTTTGTTTTGGAGGCATTTTAAAGAATATTTTTTTAATTCCTCCCTGTCGACCTATGCTCTGATTAATACCATAAGCAGAGCTGCATATCCTTAACTGGAAGGAAGTTATTAAACAAGCTAATTTAACCTTCTCAAAGTTAAGTTGTTTTCAGAAACAAAAGTTTAAAGATGGTAGACATTAGGCCAAGCTAAAAGCAAGGCTACTTGAACATGTGGAGATGTGGGGCATGTGAACTGGATGCTGGTCTGTATTTGTTCTGTGTAACATCTGACCTGTGTCTGGTGGCACGGGATTAGTTATTGGGATTCTAGTAAAAATGCTTATCTTTTAATGGGGAAAAGAGAGACAACATGATGGTTGAAAGAATAGCAGGCATTGGTTGCCCGGAGCCTTGCATGACCATAGAATAACTTTCTCACAGGCACTGGATTAGCAGGTTTGCACTGAGATGAGTGAAATAATCAGTATTTATAGTAAATGCATTCATCTTATGGCTGCTGCTGTTTTAGTTCCAAATTTGTATGCACACATGATTTTGTTTAGATCCAGACAGATGGAGAAAACTTTTAGCTGTCATTTTGCTACAGTTTAGACAATCAAAGTACCTCCCTGTGGCCTCTTCTGCTGCACCCAGCCTAGGATATGGATCACAAGTGGCACATAAAGATATATGTCTATGCTGTGTGATTTTGTATCTTTGTTTTTACTATCTACCATAACCAGTGACAAAGAGATTTGTGCAGATGACTATCAACAGTTGCTGGAAAGAGAGTGAAGCCCCAAAATACTAATAAACCTGGTATCTCCCCTAGCAGGTTGGCCGAATTTGAGCTGTGGTCTTGTTTCCTTTTTTCTGAGTGCACAACACAATAAGCTGATTAACAGAGCTGATGGCATTGCCACAGCCTCCCAAGACCTCCACGTTTTACGTTCAAACCAGCTCCTCTCACTAGAAATAAGGGGGTAAGAAAGACTAGTAGACATCTGTTGTTTGTATTTTGTAATGCCCTGGGTGGGCAAATCATGCTCCCCACTGCCTTTGTAGTGATGTATAATCATCCATTTGATGGTATTATGATGAACCACTGCAGAGAAAAGAGGCATAAGATATCTGCACATTTGGAAAATGTGAAATTAAATCATGGGAGTAGTTTGAAGATCTCAGTGTATGTATCTGCCAATGCTGTCTACTGCTTTTGGGTTACATGTGGTGGCATGTCTGGATCTATAATTCATTGTGATCTTAAAAAGGGTAAGATCTTAAGCCTTTGTGTGTGGAAGAAAATGTCCCGTAGCAGTGATACAACAGTTCAGAATAGGCCCCAGGCGACATTTTTGTCTGTGTTTATCTCAGTATTCAAGATGAAAGCAGGATAGTATTGAGCTAAAAACCCCGGCAAAGACAATGAGAGCGAGCGGATTTGGACAGGGCTTTGGAAGTCATTCTTTGGCTTTTTGGTGCTGGGGCATAGGATCCTGCCATTGTAGTGCCTGGCACCTGGGGATGACACGTGTGTTTCGGATGGGTACAAGCACACCACTAACCTCATGATTTGCTAGCAAATGCTGAGTGCCTCTCCACTGCACCCCCTATGAAAGCCCTGTGCTCTGCCAACCATTCTTCTGTGCAAAATGCTTTTGAGCTTCTCAGAGTAATTGGATGGGAGGATTACATGTTTAAGATGAACTTGGATTTGTTCCATTCGCACTGTAAATGCAGGGGATATTTAATGGTCCTATGCTGAAAAGAACCTATTACATTGTAGCTATTGTATAAGCAAGCCCCTACAAGATAAAATACAAGAGAACTGAAGGAAAGCTTAGATGATTCATAGGCTTAGGTGATTAATAAGCTGAATAATTATAAAAAAAATTATCTGGAAAACTCATTCTCAAATGCACCCTTTGTATGCCTGTTCCTGGCAAAGTAGGTGTAAGAGTTATTCTTCCTGCTGTGTTCTCTACCCTTTGATTTTTCCAGGGAATTCTTTGCAAAGTCTTTAAAGGCTAAGGGTTGATTTTGTTCCTGCCTGATGTTGATTTCTCTCACACCTTTGCTTGGGTCATTTCAAACTTAAATCACTCCTAAACAAATACTAAATGCCATGGAAACAAACTCAGCTCTCTTGTAATGCTTTGACCATTAACCTCCTGCCTTGCTGACTTCTCAGCAGAAGGAATTGGGAACTTGAGCCACCCCAAAGCTCCAAAAGGAGGAAAGCACAAGTATTGAGGGCATTTTAAAATGTTATTCTGTTGACAATAAACACAATGAAATAATAAAGGTGAAAGGTCTTCTATCACCTTAACTGAGGATATACCAGAAATGCCAGGTTAGATGAATCCTACTTGCTGCTTTCAAAACAATTTTTTTCTCTAAGGAAATGTTTTTTATTCCTCCAGAAAGGATCTATTCTTTTTTATTTTGCTTTTTGTTTTGGTTTGGTTTTTTTTTCCTTTTCTGTTTACTTTTACTTTATCCTGGGCCATCAGATATGCATGAGCAGCCACATCAGTTCTCTTGGAATCCCACTGAGTCCTTGTTCTCAACTGAGTAAATTCTCACTTTGGCCCTACAGGCATACTGAATTAAACCCTCCAGAACAAAGTTTTAGAACTTATTTATTAGTGTACTGCAAGAAAAAAAACTCTCTGTATAAAGTATGTATATTTAAAGCTGTAAGTACCTGAAGGTTGATAACTTAAAATCATTAAAGAAAGAGGGGAGTCATATGGGTGATTTAAGGTTTACAATCCATCATAAAGGCTGCAGATTTTGTGTTTGGAATTTACTCTGTAGAGTACATACTTAGTTTTTTAGAATACTTGACAGAATTTTGATCAATTTGATCAAAAAAGACTAGGCTCTTTTGGATTACAAGTTAGGTCATGAATCCATCTCTCAGAGACCAAAGCTCTGTTGCTTGTCTCTGCATAGCTTCCCACCCCTTTTTCAGTCTGTACCTGATATTTCTCCTTTTAATATACATCTTATCTGTGAGGGCATTGCAGGTGCTCTGATTTTGAGCCCCTGTCCTTGCTATTTCTGCAAGCAGCAAGAATTTAATCTTTTCGGGAGAAAAATAATTTGAAGACAGAAACATTTTCTGTTTCTCCAGGAGTCAAACAAATCTTGCAAAAGATAAATTCTCTCCATCTAGCTCAGAAGTGATTTTATGTCTGAAAACTGATTTGGAAAAAAACCAAACTTGTCTTTGTGTACTTCAAATCAGTAGTGCAATGGAGTAAGTTGTCCTTTAAATAAACATCTCAAATGAGAAGAAAGGCTAATGTATTGCCTAATTTCACAACTGCTATGAAGTCTGGGTGTTGTCAACCTAAGTGATTTCTGTATGTGTTCTCTAACTAACTGTAAATGTGTGCTTGCTTAGTGGGTCACACAGGTTAGTCTCTGTGGTGCAATTCCTTTCTCTTGTTTAAAGCAGGTTTGAGTGGCATTATCACATTGTTTATCTCTGGGCTTTACTAAAAAGAATATTTGTTAAATATTTTCTGTGGTAGCAGCAGGTACATGAGTGTCATGTGAGGACTTAATATTTGGACCTTACAGCACATTTTTCACTGGTATCTTACTTAACACCTTTCAGCACATACTGTTTGAACACACAGGTGGGAAGCAGAGAGATAGAATTGGGGTTTACAACATTTCCTTTAAAGTATGTCCTGAGAAGAGATACTTTCTTAATAAATACCCCAAGTACTTTCAGCTTCCGCTAAGAACAAATACAGAAGAACTCTGCCACTTCACTTTTTCAGGTTTTAGATTATTTTGATATACACTCTAGTGCTTACATAACTCACTCTTTTAAACTCCCATCTCATTGCTGTTTGAACTGGGAAAACTCTTGGTTGTTTTGTTGTCCTAAACCTACACTGATGGAAGTAGTGCAATGTGGGAAGACGAGAAGCATAAGTATCCCCTGCTAGCTGTATAGTTTACTTGGAGATGAAAGAGGAATATGTCTGGGAAGGTATGGAATGAAGCAATCCTACAAATCTGGCAAATGGTGTAAAAACCCACCAATTTTTAAATGAATTTAAAGTAAATACTCTTTAATCTAGCATATAATCATGGGATAAGCATAAACTCATGGGATTTTCTGTCAGAGGATATTACTGAGGCAAATATTTAGCAGGATTCAAAAATAGGCACTTCTATGAATAGTAATAGCACTTGAGGCTGTTTTGGATAGACCAAAGATTTATAAGGGTCTTGGCAAATCTTCTTTTCAGGGCATAAACTGAGAAGGAAGGATTTTCTGCTTTATTGCATAGAATAGGTTATAGAGTTAGCCAAAGGCATATGAATTTGATGTAGTCCAAAGACCCAGATCACCAGAGATCAGTGCACAGTCCAGATCATGAAATGTTTGGGATAGCTGCTTGTTAAGTACATCATTCCTTCTTTTCCTCTAAGTGGTTTTGTGGACAGAGGGCCATAGGAGGCACTGGAAGTATAGGGGCTGGTGGTGGATCACTGAGAATTTCTGTCATTCAGTGTCTTTAAATTCACTGCAATTCATATGGGTAACTTTCCGTTGATTGTTAGTGATCATCTGGATACTTAGCAAGTAATAGTTGCAGGGTAAATGAGCTGGAAGATGATCTACTAGGAACACAACATGAACCTAAACTATCTGGAGTTCTGTTTTGAATGTCACTTTCTAGATTGCAGAAACTTCCAAAGCCTGATCAGATTCTAGCCAGGATAAATTCATTCTTCCTCTCTGAAACAGGGTTTCATTAGAATATCTGTTTTTAGGAAGAACTTGAAACTTACCAGAATTTCTCAAACTCAGAGTAACTAAGTCAGTGTAGACTTTAGAAGCACAACTTCTAATAGCCTTCTTTGCCTACCTACTGTGATCTTGAAATTAGGTTTCAGCTCCCAGAATTTACTATTAATCAATTCAGTGACTTTTTTTAGTTGCTTCAAGTTACACCAAGATCATTCTGATCCATAGGAAAGTCTTTCCATTGCTTCTGAGACCTGCCTTCTGCTCCTCCCAGAATTTTGTTATTATCCTCTGTAACTACAGACTCCCATTTTGGTGATGCAGCTCTCTCTTCCCAAGTTACCCTGCAGTTTACAGTCTTCTCTTCCCTTTCCATGCTCAATTACTCATAGGGGAAGGAGTAACCCTATGTCCTTTCAGGACACTCTGCTACATTTAAGTGAAGGAAACACTCAAACAATTGGGAAAAAACCCAACCAATCGAACAGATAACATCTTTCATGAATGTGTAGCAGATTCTTAATTTCTTTCATTTTTCTCAGAATCTCACTGTAGCACTGGTGATCTCTGAGGACCCATGTGAGTTCTAGGTAATATGATCCAAAAAAAAAGTGATACCTGACCTGCATGGTCTTGCCCAGTCTTAGTAGTGGAGACAAAAGAGGCACAAAGAGCTCAGGCCTTTGACTTGTTAAGAGGCCGAGCTTGCTAGCTTAGTGCAGTGCATAAGTCATTACAAAGTCATTCCAGGTAAACCAGTACGTCAACATCACACTCACTGTATAGGCAAACTGGTTCAGCAGCTTTTGCTGAGCAGGAGGGTATCTCTGTACCCCTACCTTCTGTGGGCTGGATTGAAAATAAGAGTGGGTGAACCTTAGTATAGATTGCATTTTCAGGCATATGAAAATAGTGTCGTATATAGCTCATATTTGTAGCACTTATGAGGAAGACATGAATTCTTTCTTAGGACAGTAAACTAGGCTAGAAATAAAAGTAGTGGCTGGATCATGACCAACTTAAATTTTCCATGGTGTTTCCTGTATTAGCCAACATTTTAATAGCAAGACACCTTGAATTTAGAGGGACCAATGTTCCCTTAGTATATTACTGTATGTGTTAACTCTAAGATTTATGGGGAGCTTAAAGTGGTCTCCAGAAAAAGTCACACATTAACAACCCTATAGTAAAAATGAAAATTTTTCATAGCAGCATGTTCAGGCCAGTACAGCTCACTTTAGATGCATTTATATTGGCATTCCTTTATTTGAGCAGAGCAAAACCATGAAACTGGTGAAGTAACAGAGATGAACTGTTTGGAAAGTGCGTGTGATCCAGGGTACACATGAACAAGGATGGCATGTTGCACCTTAACAGAGTCACATGCTTTTTTGGCCAGATTGTACCTTAAGCAGAGTCATACCCCTAAGGCTAGTTTGGCACTGCAATGCCAAATAAATGCAAACTAAATTTAGATTAGTTGTGGCCAGAAATTAAGAAGACAATTTTGGTGTGTTTGCGTGTAGGATGGAAATTCTAATTTCACTGCCTCACCACCTTGTCTCTATCACTTCTTCAAACCTAATTTGGAGTTTCTGGAAAAAAAGAGGGATGATCCATTTGCTAGTTACTCATTTAGCTTGCTATAAATTTATGCTTATTAAGAACTAGAAGATTACACCTAAATAGGACCCTTGCTGGTGCACAGTTTATCTTTGTTTCTCTTTGTAAGCAGAGGTGAGCTTGCAGGATGCTGTGAGAAGTTCTGAGATAATGTGCTTGTCTCTTCCAGTGGGGTTACCCACTTCCAGAAGAAGAACTGAATTAATTGAATATTTGAAGGATTGCTTAACTGCATACTTAAAGCTGAATGTCAGTGTCCTTAAGGTATGAGAATCATGTCAACTATTCCTGATAACAGAGAGGCCTGATCCTGGCGGGCAGGGGAGAATAGCTTGGAAAGTTGAGGAGGTACGGCTAAAAGTCACCTCCTCAGACTGAAACTATAATCTGCTGCAAATGTGTGGAAATGCAAACATAAATCATTCCTGTTGTTCTTGTCTCAGAGAAACGTGAGTGCTGTACAAAAGGCAATGAACAAGCTTGTAACTGAATGCCTCGTATTATGTATACTCTTGTCTAAGATGTTCACAGTACTGTGTATGTAACACTATACAGATTTCTATATAATTATTTGTGAGAAACCTGCATCTTTAGAGAAATGCTATCATTTTACTGCGATGTGTTGCAGTAAATTCAAAAATAAATTATTTTTGTCATGGTAATACAAATTTTGTTGTTGTTCATTTGCAATAACTCTTCATTATACAGTCAACTCCTCTGTGGACAAACTGAAAAAAACCCAACTGCAAATTCACAGTAAAATTGAAGAAAATTATGCAAAGCATTTGCATTATAAGAAAGGTTGAAAATTATGCATTTTTGTCAGTGTTTCCCTAACTTTCTATTTGGCTTATTGTAACTATTCCTAGAAATTTAAATTTATTTAATCTGTTGTTTTTGGCAAAGACTGATGTCTTGACTGGTTGCAGAAGCCTTGTTGGCAGAATTAATTAGTACTAATAGCATTAATAACATGTTTTTTTGCATACCTCAAGGGCATCACAGTGCTGATGAATTCCACATGGTCATAAAAAGGAATAAAACACTGGAGCAAATAAAAGGGGAGTATACAGTCTAATTCTTGCTTATCGATGACATACATTCTTGAAAACCAAAATCATGAACTATGTTTTCTAGAGCATAGCTCTTTGGGAAATTTATGCTGACAAAATAGCTTTAGTGCCCTCAAGGTGGCCACAGGGTATGGGCTAATTAGCTATGATGAAAGGATGAACTGAAGATTAGTGGGATAGGAGCAGAGTCAAGGATGTGGAAACAACCTTAATCATGTGTCATCTTGACTCATAGTATTTGAGTTCATAAGTAAGTGTGCAGATGAATGTTCACTTATAAGATTGCTACATTTTTCTAAATGTTCTCCCTTGGAGAATATTTAAATTCATTGGCATTTTTAGTAGTTTTCTTTTCTATGTTTATCCACATTTAGGTGAAACAGAAAACAGATTAGCTGTTAGAATGCAATTCAATCTCACTGTGTAACCCATTGCATGTCCACTTGCTTTAGTGTGCATCTGTTAATTTCTTTTCTAACTTGCTTTGCAATTTGATTGTGAGGATTTATTCACCCACATTAAGACGTTTCTTGAATACCCTTAATGCCAGGGTACTGTAGTAGAGCAGATCAATGCAGTTTTTTTAATATGTTTCCTTAAGTATTTCTGTGGCAGGGCTTTAAGCTATTGCAATGCTATGAAGCCCTAAAAAAGGAGAGAGATTAGTTGATGGTGCCTTGCAACTCATGTAGTAATTCTGAAGTGTGATATGAGCAACTAGATGCTTGCACTAACAAGTAGGGTGTCCGTGGTTTAGTGGAGGGTTATTAAAGGTCTGTCCAAGATGCCAGGACAGTTGTGTAGATTTGGAACGTCTAAGAACAGCTTTAAAAGGAAAAATCGGGAACCAGTCTGATGGTATTGTTAATGACTGGGATGTGTGCTCAGTACGCAGGGGAAGTGTCTTCTCAGTTAGAGAGGTCATAGTAGAGGATTACTGCTGCACAGTGTGTTGTGTAAGGAATAGATGAAATATTTATAAGGGGTAGTCAGAGATGGAAATACTTGAATTGTAACTGCAGGACCATTAGACCCTACAATATGCAGTTTGATTGCAGGCATGCATGGCTGATTCAGGGTTGACCCTAGCTGCATGGCTGGGTGAGCTGACTGAGATTGCTTCCTGAAGGCAAGAGGACTGGAAACAAACTCTGGAGCAGTCAGTTTTGGTGTGGATCAGTTGTACCCTGACATGCTTTTACGGGCTAGTGGAAAGGTCAAAGAGAAGCCCTGGAAGATGCAGTGAGTGATACAGATTGGCAGAACATGTCAAATATATATGTTTCTGGAGTACCATACAGGTTTTGGTAACTGTGAGTGAAAGAATGGTCTTATATTTAAGTTCAAAAAGCAGACATCTTGAGGTTAATGAGCTACAGAGCTGCACTTGTGCAAAATCAAATCTGAAAGAGAATTCTTTAGTATCACATGAGCAAATATCTTGATTTTTTTTCTGATGCTAATTGATACATTTCAGATAGAAACTTCTAAAGAATCACAGACAAAGTATAATTTTATCTGTGTTCAAGAAAGTTTGCAAGTAGGGGCTTTGCATCTTGTTTTGAGCCCTGGGCCAAATGTAAAACCTGAAATGACAAGTGGACATCACTTTGAAAACAAGCTATCTTTTGATTATGAGATGTGGTGGTGACCTGATAAACTGTGGAAAACAATTTTCACAGAAGACCTCCAAAATATGCTGTTGCAGCCTGTGGATCACTAAGTTACCAGCTGCACAGTTGGAGAAAATTAATAGTCTTATTTATGGAAAGACCTGAAGTCTGTTTATACTATTTATTGGTGCTTTGTGGGGATGTGTGTTTATTATCTGGCAATGGTCCTAGCTCTTGCTCAACTCGCTCTACTAATAGTGTTTTTCCTACCTGCTCATGCAGTGAACTCAGTGCTAGAGTCAGACAGTAAAACTATTGCTTCTACCCCATGCATAATCCTGAGTAGCAAAAGAGAGGGTTTCGAGCAAAGCAAACTGATCAGAAGTTTCACCAGCTAGGAAAGTGATATACAAAACGCTTTCACAGTACAAAGCCTGCAATTGTCTATCCATGTCTGCAGAAGGATCACAGAAAGAGTATTGGAGGAAAGCAGTGAGGCAGAGTGTGACCTTCTTATACCAGCTGAGAGCTGAGCCCACAGGCTCTTTCTTGGCATGACATTGTCAGCAACACACTCCAATGCCTTTCATCATGATTGATTAATCAGGTTCTAAGAAATTATATTAAGCCAGAAGGGGTAGAGTTTTGTTTGGGTTTGGGGTGTTGTTTGGTTTTGGGGGCATTTTTTATATCATTGTTTTAATCTATGTCCTCTGTAGGTTTTCATTAATCAAAACAGCTTTTCACGTAGCAAAGCTTAAGTGAAAACTTGAACACATCATAAAAATATTTGTAAGTATCTAATTAACAGCACATTTCTTCTGACAGCATTCTCAGAAGCTCTTAATGCTGGCTGCTCTTCTGCCATTACCCAGCAGGAGGGACCAGCTCCTGTCCCAAAGCACTGCGGGCGCTGTCTCCAGATGTGACTCCCACTGGCCTGTTCCTGGGCAACTCCGGTGGGGTGTTCAGGTGGGGCTGTATCCTTGCTGTTCAAAGATCATCCCTAAAAAGGGATGTGCCAAGCCACTGGAAGGAGTAGAGGCCCCTGACAATATTTCTGGCTTGCTTTTATTTAGGATTTTCCCTCTTTATATGAACACCATTTAATGGAGATGACTTTTGATGTATTGGATAGGCCAATCGAAAACAGTTTATGCAAGCATACCAGGCTCATGCCAGTGTTCTCAGTCTGGTGAGCTGGTGAGGGAAGAGTCATATGTGTTCTCTGCCATCCTTGAAAGACTATCTGCTTTTTGGTACTTTTATAAAGATATGTTTCACAAAGGATAATTATCCTCTAAGTCACAGATCTGTCACTAAGGTGGGATCTTTCACTGGTTGAGAAGAAATGGGATGAGACTACTGGGAATAGAGCAAAAAGGCAGAGAAAAAATTCAGACATCTAAACGCAGTCAGACCTTTGCCAGATGGGGAATGATCTTGAAAAGCTTTTATTTCAACAGTATAATAGATCCAGAGAAGACAAAAGAGTTGTTAATTTTTCTTTTCTAAACAGTTATAGCTGTTTTCCTCTGTGTTCTTTGTTTGTTTGTTGGTTTGGTTTGGGGTTTTTTTTTCCTATGACTCCCCTTCTTATACCCCACCACTGACCTGTATAACTAACCAGGAAATCAGCAAGTCAAGAGGAGGGAAATGTAGTATAGTTTCTGGAACCACAACAGATTAGAAATTGATGTTGATGATGCAGTGTCAGCAAGCTTAAAACTTGCACCCTTTATGACTGATTTTGGTAGATTTTTTTAATTTTCAGAGTTATTTATAAGGACAAAGGTAAGTAACATTTTATTTTAAAGAAAATAGGGATTAACTTTAAATTTTGCCTAAAGTAGACTGACCCATCACATGCCATGTCTCTGTGTTTACCTGTCTGTTTCCATGAATCTTTCACCAACGGCTATGAAGAAATCACTTTTCCTGCTTGAGGATTCTGAAGGTCTGCAAGGTGCACTTTGGTGTTCAAGGTTCTTGTTAAATTATTCGCATTAGGCTGAAACCTACTGGTTTTGTCTTAATTCATATCCAAGGGTAATTAAAAAAATTCAATACTAAATTTGTAAATATTTTTGCTGCATTGCCAATCTATGATGTGTTCAGGTCTATGACAGACTTGTGAGGAGAGCTGATGTGTGTCTATAAGCAGTGCATGGAGGGTACAGGTATTAAAAATCACATAGAGACATTTTTGTTGTGACGTCTAGTGTGACTCTCTTCCCTTCCTCTTCCCATATGGATGATATTTGCTAGTACTAATGCACAAATCATGCCACTTACAATGATGTCCTCTTGGTAGATCTCCTGCATTGACTCTCATGCTCTGAGTTAAGTTAAATACTAACCATTGATTACTGTGTAGTGCACTTCCAGCAACACTAATCCATATGGATATGAAATCCAGAAGAGAAAGTGCTTTCAGATATGCTATTAATAGATGTAGCATTTATCAGAACAAATATCAGAATAAATAAATAAATATTTATTTATTCTTCATCAGATCTTTTATGTGGTTTGACAAACTTCGTGGACTGCTCTTGCTCTAATGATGACTCAGTTCCGTGCTCGTTTTGTGGCTTCTTTAAGTTGATATATCTACTGGTTAAGCAAGTAGTGCTCGAAGGCACTAGAGGGACACAGAGTACAAGCCCCAAGTCATTTGGTGCCAGGTTTCTGAAGGTTTCCATGTATTTAAATGGGAGCCAGGAATGTAAGTCCTTTTAGAAAAAAAAATCTAGGCCTTACTTCTTAGTGTACTGATCACATATAGCAAACACTAATTTTCCCTAAATTCTAAAAGCATGAGGCAAGCTCTTGTGGATAAAGTAATGCTAGTGATGTGTTTGGAACAAAAATAAATTACAACTGGCAATTAAGCCACTGCTGGCAGTGACCATCTAATTGAAGAGACCTCATTTGTTACACAAGCCACACAGGAGCTCATTGCAACAGACTGTAAACTAATTGCTACACTTGTGTAAAAAATTAGGGGAATAATGAGGGCTTTGTTTTATTTTGGATGCTTCTCCTTTTGTGTACCAAATTTGAGAGGGACTTCCATGAGAAGGCCAAAAGATTGGGGCAGAAACAGAGACTTTGATGGAGGAATCTGTCCTCTTAACTACGCCTATGGTGTAAGAGGATCTTGTCAAAGCCTTAGATAATATAAGCAGGAATCTACAGCTTTAAGGTTGGACTTTTTTTTTTTTTTTTTCCTGTTGTGCTGAACACTCTGTTGCATTTAAAATGTATTTTGTCTTCAACAGAATGATTTGGGATCTCTGCATAGAAGAAGGAAATGTTGGTGGGTGAGCCTTGTACATTGCAAGTATCGTTAGTTTTTATGGTTCTTGACCTAGAACTGAAATTCCTCCTCAGAGAAGAAGAGTCACAACCTGAAACCACAGCAGTGTGCATTCAAACCAGGCCAGAAATAGGGACAATGTTTCAACCCTCTCTATCTCATGACAGGTTGCTTGATGCAAGGGTGCCTTGAGGAAGACAGCAATTGCCTCTGCTGCCACATTCATCTTTGGACAGTCTCATGTTTAAACACATTCTTGTCAGTTGTTTTGCCAAGAGGCAGATCTGTGCTTCATATTTGGAGAAAACCTTATAGCTTTTCTCTAGGATTTCTTTTTCTGGAAAAATAACATGCCTGGGTAAGATAGTTGTTTTGCTGAGAAGATAGGAGGTAGAAGGCAAAAAATCTCTCAGAGGTATTGGTTGTTCCTCAGGAAAAAAGGTGATGCTTCTGCTGGCTGGCTTCTTCATTCAGATCTTCTCCAGCCCCCTCAGAGATGGGACCAGCTCAATTCAGCAGTGCTGATATTGTTTTATTTGCTACAGCTCGGTGCTGAGATGTACCTGACAACTTTGCACATTTGCCCCCTGGAAGTTCTGGTAATGCTGACTAAGGTGAGGAAAGTTTGTATTGAGCCTCAGACAGACCAACTGAAATTTGAAGCCTGTTTCAAACACGTTTCTGCTTTTTATCAGGAGTTGCTTTGGTACCAAGGAACTGAACTTCCCTTTGGAGTACTTTTCATGGGCATTGTAGTGATTAAATTACATAGCCATATCTTTTGATCTGGAATCAAAGAGTTTCTCACCTTTTTCTTGTTCTGGATACAAGAATAGATCTGGGGAGTGTTGCTTTGGCCCTTACATAACCAACAGTGGCAAAGATGGCACTTATTTCTGGTGATTAGACAGTAATTGCACTTAGATGATTCTAAATAAAAAAACTTTAATAGTTCTTTGCAACAGTAATGAAAAAGTTAATAGTAATATTGTGTAATTTACTTGTGATGAGAGTGTACACTGAGGGTCAGTTAGTGCTACTGCTCACTTGGGTTTTGGCTCATAAAATGAAATTATATGACTATATTAAGTCTCATCTGGCTTTTAGGATTCATTGAGCTGGAATCTAGTTTCAGTTCCCTTAAAATAATTACTGGGAATTTGCATAGTTTGATGACGTTAGTCAGGATTTATGCTGATGTAACCGAGATCAGTTTCAAGCTCAAAGGTTTGTAATTACGGTGCAAAAGGATGTAAAAGTATTTGTGGGTTGATTATTTACTACATGCTTTGTTTTTGGCCTTTCCTTGTAGGCCAACAGTGACAGATTGCAGTGTCAGACGAGCTCGAGACTGAGTGAGTCAAAGAGCCTGGGCGTGCAGTGCTGGATTTCTCAAGGAAAAGACTGGGTGGTAATGGTGAGGTTACTGCACCCTATTTCAATATACATTCCTATCAGGGAGGGGACACTGAGACACACCAACTAAAATACAAGCTGCATCGAAAACATGAAGTTTCCTTGACTGTAACTTTGTCTAATTTTGCATATGATGGAACATTTTGAGGACACTTTTTGCTCGCTTTACAACTGGTGAGAGCTTTGGCAGGAATTATATTCTCCTTGTGTATACTTCTAAGCAAAGATATGCCAGAATGTCAGCATCCCAGCAGGACACTGTCTGAACACAACAGAAAAGCAGTGTCTGGAAGGGATTGGGAGGACAAAAAGAGACTGAATGCAATTAAATTGTAATAGGATGGTGATTAAAATTCCCCTGGCTTCTGAAATGAGTATATAACTTCGTCTTAACCAAAACCGTGTGTCCATTTTTCAAGACAGTAGTTAAGAACAGCTGAGGGAAAATGGCCATTCATATCTCTGACTAGCCTTGCAAAGGTGCATACCTGAGTGGTAGTAAATCTTCTATCACCTTCCCACTTAGGAGAAAAAATAAAACCAACAAAACCAAAATAGGACCCTATTATCAGTCCAGAGTTTCAGTGTTCTCTTTTTACTCTGATACAAATCCATAAATTAGAAGTAAATGTGGATGTCAATATTAAAACAAAAAAAAATCTAATGCTCTGAAGAAAGATTAAGTTGCAAGACACAACAGGAATATGTAAAATCTCACAGTACTGTAGACCTTTATTGTATATTAGTTTTATTGGGAAAAAATAGTTAAAAATAAGACATTTTATTTCATGCAGTACAGTGAGTGAGAAAAGTTTTCACACTGCTACAGCAATTTCTGATTTAGAGCCCATAATGCTGTGAGACATCTGGATACTTTTTTTTTTCTCTAAATAGGTTGACCCTTCTGCAGTTCTCTTGAGTGAAATTCTGGCTTCATTAAAATCAAAAGCAAAATTCTTATTGACTTCTGTGGGCCAGAATTTTGTCTTGGCACACTTTCCATAAGAACCTTTCGTCTTTCAGACCATGGCTCTGTGGAGCACTTAAACATATGGTTACCTCTCAGAACGTCTATTTGTTAGCAGAAAAATGCTCTTGAAAATATGTTCATCATCAAGATAGGTAATGCTAGCACCACTCAGAGACATCAGCTGGGAGAAAATACATTTTGAAGGAAATGTGCCCACTTTATTTATTTTATCCTGTGAACATTTTAGCCTGCTTGTAAGAATCCAATGGGTGCACTTTTTCTTTAGATTTGCCTAGTAACTTTTCATTCCTGTCTTCCATAGAAACAGGAGCGCTTTGATGAATATTGCTGTGGAGATAACTAATTCCAGTAATTCATGAACTGTGTATTAAAAGTAGAAGAAAGAAGGGAGGTTAAAGAATCAGAAAGTTAAGTAACCAGATTAAAGGCATGTAGCTTGTAAAAAGGTTGTACTGTTGCTGTAATTCTTCCAAGGAAAAATTTCATTAGTTGCCAGTCTGCTACTTGCTTTTTTTATAGTGTTCAGATTTATAAGATAAAAATAGGTGAAAATATACATATGTTTGCTGCTACTTTCAATATTCTGCCAAAAAAAAAAAAAAAAAGAAGGGGGAAAATTCAGGTCAAAAGTTACTGTTCTGCTGAAGAAAGGGAATTGCAGATTGCTGAGGGCATCTCATTAGCATCAGTATCTGCTTCTCTGAATGAGTGGCAATAAGTGGATATTACAGCTGAAGAAAAAAAATGAGAACATACTGCACCTCAAGTGAATCGTCCCAAACATCATCTTCCCTGCTTCAGCTTTTTGCTTCTGGTGAAAGCCCAGTGATTTCTGGAACTTATTCTCTGACAAGCCACAAACTGTTGCTTTGCAGCCCTTGCAGAGGAGTTTTCGGGAGTATTCAACATGATGCAGAACCAATGGCAGCCACAGGCCTTGCTACAAGAGCCTCAGAGGTCACCAGATAGTGGCTGCCTGTGAAAGCTGATGTGTTCTAGTCATATGGCTAGGGACTGTAGGTCAGCAATTGTCAGTGGCCCATACCTGGCTCAGGAGTACAATCAGAGCTGACTCCAAGGAGCTGCTGTGAAGAAAGACACTTAATACCATCAAAGGTCTACCACTGGCTCACCAAGCTTTTAATTAAAAAAATATCTATATGAGAGTATAGTCAAAATAACAGGCAAATTTTAAATGGTGCATGTCTTGGAAGAAATGTGAATATTTTATTGAATTAACAAAATCTGCAGTTCTGATTTGGAAACAGCTCCACATATCCCTTCTGCACGTACAGGCCTTTGCATTGAGAAATCTGTGGTAGAAGGAATGACTGCTGTAATTTGCATACATCTCATTAGTTTGTTTATAGAATGCCCTGAAGAGAGACTTTTTGTTTGAGTCAGTATGAGCAGATGGAAATAAGAGACCTAATAATAAAATGTGTACTTAAGAAAGACATAAAATTTTACATGAAGGCAGAGCAAATTGAACATGGATCCTACTTACTTTTAAGACAGGAACAGTTTTACCAATGTGAACAAGGGAAGAATATGGCCCAGTGGATATTGGTAATTTGATTTTATGTACAAACACAGAGATGCTGGGAGCATACAGTATTGATAATTAGGGCTTCAGGGTACCGGATATACTGCACATCTCCTCGGAGCTATGGAGTGCATGCATGTTTGAAGCCAAAAGTTAAAACAATACAAGCAGTGAGAAAATTTGTGCAATCTACGTTTTCCTCAATTCCCTGTAATAACATGCCATTTAAATTCTAAGAAGACACTCCCCTGACATTTCCATTAACTGAACCCAGTCTCCCAGGAGGAGGTGAAAGGGAGGAGAATGGGTGTTCACGTTTCCTGTCTGCAGTGAAGCATTTTCTCATACCTATGACTAAGGAGGGAATTTTGCAGCTGAGGCGGTTTTTCCTGTCTGTCTACTGTGTTTCTTAATACATGATATGAGAAAACATTGTTTAACTTTGGTCACTTGTCCAGGGGAGAAAAGAGCGAAGGGAATGCATGTTGGCACCAGTGTTTGCTGCAGGTGTGAGGGGTGGACTTGTGACTCTGCAAAATTTTCCCAAGCCTCAACCAAGTTTTTGAGTCCTTCTGTATTCATTTTTACTTTTAACTTCCTTTCAGAACAGCGATTCTGTACCAACTTTGTGGTGTCTTGGTCTCCTGCTCATCCTTTTTCTGTGGTACTGAGTTAGGGCAGTCTGTGGCAAACTGCCGCTGGTTGTTTCAGAGCCTTCTTGGCTGCAGCATTTCTCCTAGACACTTCCTAGGCTCTTGACGAGTCATTCCTACTGCCTGTACTCCCTGTACCTGCATTCAGATCCCTGGAGGGGGGATGAGTATAGACCCCTTAAACGCTCATCTGCTTTTGAGAGGCTCTTTGCACCTGTTGGAGGCATCTCTGGTCTTACCCGATGCTGGAAGTATGGAACCTCAACTGTCTCAAACCAGTGTATTGCTCAGATTGTCTTGGTTTATCCTAACGGTGGCATAGTTACACCAGTAAATTCTAGATCAGATATAGGCTTTTTTAACACAAACTTGAAGGATTTATATCTATAAGAAGACAAATAGAAGAAAGCAGGCTTTTGAAATGTGTTAAACCTTAAACATTACCACATAGATGCTGTATTTAGATCTTGAGCTTTTGAATCCAAAATGGGGCAGGTTGTCCAGCACGGTGTAAGCAGATTAGCTGTTATACAGCCCTATGTAAAAACAGGGAACATAGTCTATTCTTAGTGATGGCTTCCCCTTTAGGAGTAAGAAAGATCCTTAACAGTTTGTGAGCAACCAAACAAGATCTTCTTACGTGTGGCTCGTAGCACAGCTCATGTCTTAATAGACAAATAGTCCCCTGGATACTTCACAACCCATTCAAGATTATTTATATCCTCTCCCACATGAGATTACAACATTTCTCTGATGGCCATTACAGCAATGGCCTACCTGGAATAGCAGTATGAAAGAATCTCTGATCTTTCATTTCACAAACGGCAGGCAGAGATAAAGAGCAGACCCAGCTTGCTGGTCCAGTGTTATGTCTCCACTTGGTCCATAGCACCTACTTTGAGAGGTTCTGGTTTGCACAGTGGTCTTCTGAACTGTGTACAAGAGCATAAGGAAGGCAAACCTGTTTGCTGTTGGACTTTGAGCAAATAGAAAACAGGAGGACTTTAAAGAATTTGTACTTCTGATGAGTTTAAATAAGATAAATATTGCATAAACCTGCTGGCTATCTTAGTTATTTATGAACTCACAGGAGTTTAATTCCTGAAGCAGTAAGAACTCAAACCTCAAAGCTTTCTGTAACTGAGCCCTGTGAGTTAAGGTCATTGAATAATCAACCTCTCAATATTTCCCTTTGGCTGCAGAACATATATGCAAAATTCCAGGAGTCTTATCAGAGAGGACTCGAAGATATGGTATATGTGACTGGTAAGTCACCTTTAAGTACTGCTGGTGTCAGGCAAGCTTGACAAATATATATGAAATGTGGTTTAATGTCATCTGCAAATTTTGTCTGAATAAATAAGAATGATAATCAGTTTCTGACAGTATTTCTGTAACAGCCAAACTATAAATGTATCCTTTGGGCCAATAAAGCTTTGTTTTGAACTCCACTTCCTCAGATATTTCAGAATGGGGAATTTTACATTGTCTGCTCCAGCTATGGTTAGTCTTGAAGAAAAGAATGTGTTCTAATTTTCTGTAACTCAATGTCAGAAATAGTTAAGTAGGCAAAGTAAAATTATTTGAAAATCTACCAAGACCTATTTCAGGCATAAAACTGAATCTCAGATTTTAGAATCTTGTTTAACCATAAGACCAGTTCTTCCATATGCTTTAAATAATTCCAAAAAATACTTTTTAGAAAATAACTTCAGGTTATTCTGCTTACTCTCTGAAATTCTTTATATGAAATTTGTTTCAAAAATATTGCTGGTTACAGAGAAAAACATATGGAAAGAGTTTCACATATTTTTTTTTCTGTGTCATAGCTGGGATTGATTAGCATGACTTGGGTTTAAAAAAAAAAAAAAAAAATCCAAAATAATTCCCCCCCCCCAAAAAAAACCCCAAACAAAACAAGCAAAACCCCAGCTCCTTTACAGTAGTAGTTGCTTCCAAATGAATGGATCAGATTTCCTTTTTAATATTTTCAAGGCAAGAAACTACTTCAGTTTCTCTTTCCTTCTGTTGAAGTTTATTAGGTTTTGTCATTCCAAAACCCAGTGTTTCTCATTCTTTGAGTTACAAATCCTTATTGAACTTTCTAGTAGGGCTAATAGATTTTCATTCTGCATTGCACGCTGTGCTTTTATCAACTCTCAGTTTGGAGCTGTGACTTTTGTTCTGCAAGGTCTTGCCCTTTTTTCAGCCTTCAAGGAGGCACAGGGAGCAGGAGCACGACCATCTAAACTCTCAGCTTATGTCTCACAGCATTGTAACACATGACTTTGTTATTCTTCCATAAGTTATATACTGCTGTCATCAGAGCCTGACCTCGGGTTGACTTTCAAGTTTACAATATAATATCTAAAGAAGCAGAATCAAAGTAAGATCGAAACATGAAAGTAGGCAAGCTGCAGTAACCTGGAACGACTTCTAAATACGCTGACTCACCAGGCACCCCATTAAGAACAAGGACTGAGTGGATTTTTCTTGTTCTTAGTTCTGCTTTAGAAAACCTTTTCAGAGCTTGTTTTCCTTAAAGAGTGTCTTCACAGTCAAGCCCTGTACTGTTCTGACTTTAGAAAAAAGACTCAGTTGTCAAACTCAGCAGAAGAGAGAGAAAATTATCCCTTTTCTCCCCCTTAAAAATATATATATGCAAAGCTTTGGAATATAACAAAGCAAATAGTTTAGGTCAGCAAGCAATACCAATTGCAAATTAAACTAAATCTAGGCCTTGTAATAAAGCTGTTCTTTAAAACGAATTTTAAAAAGTTTAAAAATAAACAAACAAACACAACACCCAAATCACTAAATTGTTCTCTGCCCTGTTGCCCCTATCCTGCTAGTCTGAGAAGTGCTTTTGTTGTGTTATGGGAATTTGATGGGCTGCTATCTGTGCAAGTCTGATTCTCTCCAGCATCTGTCTTTGCTCCACTGCAATGGCTGCACAGGGTCTGGTGCAGAATCCTAATGGAGATGCTCAGCATTGACTTGTTCACACACACCAGTCAAGAGCTTATTAAGTGGCTCACTGTTTTGAGTTACTTGTTTTCAGTGCATTGCTTTTGCGAAGCAAAGAGGTAGGAGGTGAGGCTAAGCTGACTGACAGAAGAAATGGAGATCCTAACACAGCAGCTGGGATATGAAAAAGGAAGTTGGTTTATCTCCTGAACTACTGACCAAAGTGCACCTGCATTTTGTGCCCAGCAAGGCCTGTGTCCCTTGAGATTGTTTACAACCTGGGATCTGTGGCCTAGTCTGAGCTCATCTTAAGAGGCATTTGCAAAATTGAAGACTATTCTAACCAAAAGATCTGTTGGAAGCCATGGAGTTGCTGTCTGTATCTTATGAGGTCAGTGCAGACTCAGAAACACAGTAATGGCAGCTTTAGTTTAGAAACTTTAGCTGTTTATTGTTGCCACTGTCCCAAGTCGTCCTTTAAGGAACATTTTGTGACAGCAGGTATCAGAACTTCACTGCAGTCAGAGGTTCAATTAGGAATGGGGAATTCTGAGCTTAGTGTAACTCTCAGCCTGTCTATTTCTATTAGCCCAGCAGGTTTTTAACTCTCGTTATTACATTTTGCATCTAGACAGACTTCCTGGCTTTTGATGAGATTTCATTCTTCAGTCTAGATGATGCAGGAGACGTCTGAGATGTAACTATTGAACTCATGACAAAACAGGTTTTAAAACTGAAAGCATTTAAGTCAAACAGAGTCAGTGATATAAAAAATGAAGGGCAGTATGCTGCCAAAACCATATTGATGACGGAGGATTTCAACCACTGTTTAGAAATTACAGTCCTGGTTCTTACATTATAGGTATACCCTGCATAAGGTAATATATACTTAGAAGCAGGATGTAAGTATTTCAGTGATGTAGAATGAAAACATGCCATTTGAAATTGCTTCACTCGTCATCCCTGTGTTGATGTATGCTTCTGTAATAAAAAGCCCATACAAAGAAATTCAGCATACAGCTTGCCCTGTAGTTCAAGCTTGGCAGCTGACAACAGATTAGTTTTTTCAGAAAACTTAGGAAAAGTTGGGTTTTAGGTGCAGGAATGTCAGGAAATATCTAACTTATGAGTACAACTTAAAATTCTTCAGTCAGCAGTAGACAAAGAGAAAAGTTCAGAAGGAAATTCAAAATGAATGAGCAGCCAAAATGGAGAGGGAGGCTAAGAAGGGAAGCAATTTAAATAGATCAGAAGGATTATGCCAGAGTGAAGAAGGTATCTCTTATACAGAAAAACTTTTTCCTCCTCCATTATCCTTCTGCATTATAGTATCTCTTGTCAACTAGTGAGGGAAGGAAGAGGAGGTGGTAATGAAAATAGCTGGCTTAGATTTCTTTTTTTCTCTTTAGGTGTTTGATTCCTGCAGCATTGCTTGGCTCATGGAAATTGGTACTGACAGGCTGAGCAACAGCGAGGGAACAGGAGTTAATCTCTTGAATGACCTCTTAACTCAGGCATTGCCAATATAGAAATTAATTAGAGGTCTTTCAAGTAATTGAGATCCATTACTATTACTTAATAGACCACAGTGCACAGAAATCCTTCATTCTTTCTTGAACTAATAAGGTACGTGTTCCCATAAATCATTTATATGGCACCATAAATATATGCTCTGTGTGCCAAGTGGTGCTGGCTAAGGTGGCAGAGGTGTGCTTCCTGGGAGGCCATGGGAGCTGGCAGGGACCCAGCAGATGCAATGGGAGCTGCCTGTCTGCCTGCAGCTGGCACAGGCAGCATGGCACTGGGGCTCTGAGCAGCCTTTTCAGCGGGCTTTCAGTAAAGTGCTTCCTGTGTAGCCATAAATACGCATTAGGTATGGGATGTGACCCTACCTTTGACTATGCTAGCGAGCCACCACCGTCACCCCCATGTAACTGCCCCTCAGGCACGGCAAACTGCCTCCTATATGCCTGCTTCTTGCCTTGGAGATGTCAGGAATGGTATAATTGACAGCATTTAGCAGTTAGACAGCACTTTTTACCTTCCAAGCTGCGTCTGAACATTAAGTAGTAAACATGTTACCATAAACATGACAAATGGAGATGGAAATGGCACAGTTGGGTTGAAATTGATAAGTGACTCAGCTTGAAACTTTGGTGAGCAGAGATATGATCCAAGCTCAAGCTGCACTGACTGAGAGAAATGCAAAATGGGATCAATAAGAAAGAGCAGACTACTGCTCTGCAGTTGGGTGGTTTCTAATTCAGTGTCAAACTTTGATCTCAAATGTACCACCAGTAGCTGGTGAGGATGGGGCAGGAATTTAGCTCTTGCTTCTTACTCATTCAGTGCTAGCAGGTCACTTTTTATGTCAGTGTGGGACACCACAACAAAGTGTGCCCCAGCATTTGTGACTCTTTACCAGTTTTATGTAGGAGTAAACTGTGGGAGGCAAGAGCTGTATTTGCAGTCAGGACAACTGTAGCATGGTGCCCACAGACCTGAGATGTGGTCTGGAAGCAGTGTCACTGTGGCACTGTAGAGCTTCAAAGAAGCTGCAAAACTGACTGGGGAAGGTCTGTGAATAATAAGATGGTGAGATCAGACTGTGGCTGAACTTCTGTCAGTGCCTCCAATTGTGGGTTTAAAGCTGGCTCCGACATGTTTGCTTTGCATTGCATTTCCATCCTAAGGAAGAGATTCACAGAAGAGCTGGATGAAGGTTGTAAATGCATAATTTCCATGTGTTTTGGAAGATCATTCCACTGTAAACCTTTTGGGGTTTAAAAACAGACCAGAGAAAATCTTTTGAACTAGTAAGAGTCGAAATTTAAAGATACACTCAGGAAAAGGAGTGTATATGCCTACCCTGTTCTTTTCCTTCCCTTGATGGTCAGTAGTAGCCATAAGTGTCAGCATTAGGATGCCAATTTAAATGGACCCTTGGTTTGAAGTCTTATGGCCATTCTTTTGTTTTGGTGTCAAGGGATCCCCTAGCAGTGAAATTACCTGTGAGAGGGCCTGACCAGTCATCAGGTGGCAGCAACTGAGCTACTGGGGTCTTTTCAGCCATTCTCAGTTGCCAGTGGTGAGGAACGACAACTCCCTGTCTCTCCAAACCTAGCAACTTTTCTTTTTTCCCTCAAGAGCTCCTTTCCAAAAGAGCATTAGAGATGCTGTTTTCAAACACTTAGCAATGACTTTGTCTATTGCTGGCTTCTGTACATGTCTGGCACCATTGAATACATGCCTCTCGAGCAATTAAACTGTAAGCCAGAAGGCTGGGATTCAGAAAGATATCCAGATATTCAGAAAGGTATGTTTTTTCAGAAGGAGCACTGATGCACCTGAGGAACCAGAAATGGGGTGAGTGTTAATGATTGTTCCAGCTTTCAGGAATTTGACTAAAATACAGATTGCAGATGGGGATCCAGTAGCTGGTTTTCCTGGCAATGATTTAGTGGCTGTTAACAGGTGGTGTACAGCCAGATTTAGGGGTTTGTTTGGATTTTTTTTCTACTCGTAACAGTCACATATTTCTCCAGATAATTCATAAAACACATTAAAAAACATACATCCAAAAGCAAAGTTGTACAGAATCCCCTCTGACATGGCTCTGGCTCATGTGTGTGTTTCCAGCTGGCTCTTGAGAACTTTACTTAGCTGGGCTTTATTCAAAGTAGTGTGTTAATTTTTCTGTTTTGTCCTTCAGTGTGCTTAATTTGGCTGAGGAACTTACCAATGAAAGACCATTAGGACTGGATTTATCAGATAGTAGAGTTTGTCCCTGAGATCCTGGAGCTCAGGAAGTTTACCTCGTGAAGGTAGACATTTTTGGTTCAAAGCCATATTTTGCCACAGGCAGAGTAGATTTATATTTGTCTCCCGTGTCTTGATAGCAAGTCCTTAATAATCAGGAAATAAGTACTTCAGGACTTCCTTCCTACAATCTCTATTGATGGAGCTAGATTGCAGTATTTTGTTTTGTATGAAATTTTTAAATAGTCACAGAGACAGAAAACAAATGAGCAGAGAGTCCTTTATAACCTGGAGCTGAGACATTCCCCTGAGAAAGAAAGGATGTGGGTTGAAGCTCTTTCCAGCAGAGGGGAGATACCCCAAACCAGTTGATATTTTTTAGAAGAGATAAGGAAAAGTAACACATTTATATGACTGGATAAATCTTTTTCAAGATTGAAAGTATTTGGCAGTGTCAACCCAAATGCACAACTTTGAAACTGCTTTCCTTTTTTCCCAGCAAATTTTCTAGATTTGTTTCTTTTTTACGTAGTTCTAATGGAGAAATTGATGTGTAAGTGCTGAGTGAGTAGGAAATTCTTGTTACTATCCATTAGCATTTGATTTATACATTTCTAAATAAGTACTGTACTCTTACAAACTATTCAGACTAATTAGCAGACGGGGAGTTTGAAAAGCAGATGTTATTTATGAAAGGCGATAGACAGGAACTTATGGAGAATAGTTTGTAACCAAAGAATAGAAGCAGAGAGACCAGCAAACAATCTGGTGGTTTTTTAGTTCTTCTACTAAATTTAGAAGGCAAAGCTGCATTTTTTTCCAATGCTGTCAAAAGTGAAGTGCTTTATAAAATGGAAGAGATTTAAAGTAACTCACAAATAAATAGCTGCTGTAGCTAGAGGGAAGGAATTGCTTAGAAAAAGGAAGAAAAAGAAATCCTACAGTCTGAAAGAGACTTAGTTGAGTCTAAATATGAACTTTAGGGTCACTGAGACTTTTTTCTTGAAATCCTACATGCCACACTGCAGAAGCCAGAAAAGGGAAATTCACTTCAAATCCACAACGTAGTGAAGGTGTTCCTTTAGCATTTTAATTGAATCTTGGTCACCATCAGTAGCCAATCAAAACCAGTGAATCAGATTTCTGACATAAACAGAAGTGTTGAGTAATATGCCTCAATCTTTCTGGTTAAAAATTAAAACATTTCGTTGGAAGGTCTTTACAGGTAAGCATGTAGATGGGATTTTGGAGTTGTCATTTCTTTATCTGCCATAAGCATTGAAACAATTATTCTTTATTTAGGTATTTTTCATTTTACAATTTTAAACTGTGTCATTTATATCTCATGTCTTCTCAAGGTCTCAAAATTAGAAAGGTACAATGCTAACAGAGTAGTCATCATTGTGGATACCTTTGCTATAACAAAGCGGGGACAGAACCAAAAATTGTGAGGCTTTCTAAGCAAGGAAGTGTGCAGATGCCTGATGAGAAAGGGTTTGAGTAGCTTAGAATTCAGTAGATAGGAGAAAAAACACAGCTCTTGCAATGGACCAAAACAAAGTATCCCAAAATTATGATTTTCCTTATGCTATGAAAAACCATTTTTCACATTTTATAGAGGCGTGAAAATCCCCTTGAACCATTGACACTACATTTCCTTCTGTCTTTCTTTCCACAGAAGTCAAAGTTTAAAATTAACATGATGGAAGCCAGCTTGCATTTTCCCCTGTTGATTGAAGTGGGAGCAGGAGCGGACCCTCACTTTATGATTCAGACAAGTCTTGACTAATTGAAGCTACAGACATGTATATTTATAGCAAAGGTCAGAAGCTGAATTGTTAATACTCACTCATAATTAAAGAACCTGAGTTAAATTTGGTAAGGAAATATCATCTCCTACCTTGCTGCAGCAGCTGAGCTTTATTGAAAAGCCTAATGCATTTTACACCATTACAGAAAATTGGAGCTTGAAGTTTTGATTCATGTCCTGAGCTTAGCTTGCAATTAGCAGTCCTCAGATAATGTACTGCAAATCTTTCTAATAAACCCACAGAAGCCTGTTTTTTGTTGAAAGCATTGGGTTGACAGAAGGCTGTTTTCCTCAATGCTGGTGCTTTTACAAGCTGTGTATGCTGTAAACATGTTGTTAATGTGACAAAATTGTTTACTTGCTCATTAAGGAACCGCAGGTTAATGACTGGGAGAATCAGCGGTGTTACAGCTGAGTCAATAACAACAGGGCCCAGGATGTGAAAACAGTAGGTTTACAGTACATTGAGCTAAAGAGACAGGCCACCCTGCAGATCATCAGACATGGCTGGCTCTTGAAAGGCTTCTTTCATGGATTTCTGTGGTAAGTGGGTAGTTTGGATAAAAAAAGGTGAGTATGACAGAACGCTATTGGTGTAGGCTTGTAGATCTGTAGAAAGCTACTGGAAGAATTGTCTTGAAATTTTGTGGTTCCTTTAAAGGCAAGTTGAAGTACAAACAAGCTGACTGAGAACATGCCTGAATGGAAGACCCAAGATGGGTCTAGATTCTAGGACCTTAGTTCTTTCCCTTTGTAAGAAGGAAAGCTTGTTCAGGCACTGGTAGCTACATGGTGGGGATTACAACTTTTGCTGTCTCCTTAAGGGAACTCCTGCATCTGTCCTACATCTCTGCCTGTCTGTGGCTGGAGAGTTTGCCCTTCAGACTGCAGAAGTAATATTGTGAAATTTGATTTGATATCAAGGTTGCACCCTTGAAATCTCAACTCCTATCTCCAGCTCTATCACTGTCTCGTGAGGTACTACCTCTCCTTGCAAACCTTCCGTCTGCAAAACCCAGGTCATAGTCATTACCCCAATAATACTGAAGGGAGAAATGCTCCAGTGAGCAAATTATTAGAAAGATACAGATTCTGATTTGGCAAGTCTCTCTTGAAATTTGTGGACTCCTTAAACTGGCCCTGGCAAGAGTATTTGAAGTAAATACTGTCCAATGGAAAAAAAATATTTTGCCTCTAGTTTATCATTCTGTAACAATTCCAATCGACTTTCTTGACAGCACGATGCTGCAAGTGATTAACATTTCACACTCCACCAAAAAAAACCCAAAAGTTCCTCTATTAGTACTATCTACTACACAGTAGTTCTATTAGACTCTCTCAGCTTCACCCAGCCTCCCAGGCGTTTGCTCCATTTTCTTCTCACAGATCTGGCCAGAACCCCCAACAAACTTCCTCTCCTGAAACACAAAAACAACAATTCAGCAGACTAGTGCTTGTGAAGCATATATCATGACAAACATTTCTCTTGGCATTCAAAACAAAACCCATTCTTCCATTGTTATCAAAATGTTTTTGGGAATTTTGTCAGTCCCACCTGGAAAAGTACCCATGTTATTTTCTCTTTTGGTAAGCTCCTCAAATACTTCCCTTATTTGACCACGAGTAAAAAACAGAAGTATCAGTAAACTCATGAGAAAATCTCTTCTCATTTTGTCTCCAAACAAATTCCACAGCCCATGTGAATCAGCAAGACTTCTGAACACTGCTTAAACTTTCAAACCTTTCTCTGGGTTCACTCATCTCTGCAGAGCTCTGTCTATCAGAACTAGGAAACATGAGAGAGTAGAGAGTGTTCCTCTCTTACTACTGTTAATAGTGCTATTAGTAAGTGGGAAAATGGTTCTGGTGCTTTTGTCGAATTTTAGGTAGTTTGAAAACTATACACAGTGCCTAGTAGGGTAACCACACAAAGGCATCAGAAAAGGGCCATTTTGGATTAGTGGGTAGAGGTCAACGATGTGAAGTTCAACGAGGCAAAGAGCCAGATCCTGCTTTTGGGTCACAATGACCCCCTGCAGTGCTACAGGCTGGGGGCAAAGTGGCTGGAAAGCTGCCCAGTGGAAAATGACCTGGGGGTGATGGTTGGCAGTGGCTGTACATGAGTCAGCAGTGTGCCCAGGTGCCCAAGGAGGACAATGGTATCCTGGTTTGTATCAGAAATAGTGTGGCCAGCAGGACCAGGGAAGTGATTCTTCCCTCGTACTCAGCACTTGTGAGGTTGCACCTCACATACTGTGTCCAGTTCTGGGCCCCTCAAATCAGTTACAACCTGGGTCTTAAAAATACAGGATTGTGTGTATTTATAGATTGATGGAACTGACAGTAGGGAACAGTGGGATGTTAGCATTTAGGGTTTTTTTTTTTAACCCTCCCCCCATGAGCTTATAAGTTTAAGCTTGAGAATGAAGAGGAAAGGAGGAAAGACAGACAAGTGAAACCTTTCAAACAGTCAAATTTCAGCTTCAATCAAAGAATGAATTAATAGTCTATGTGCCCCTCAGAGAACTTCCCACCACTGGGGAGGCATGGAGGGATACCACAAAAGCTACGAAAAATTTCTTGAGAGCTGAGGAAACAAGTATACCCTGCCAGCAAGCCTCCAGAGGCACTCTGATTTTGATGTCCATCACAACAAAAAAATACTTGGTTCATCCATTTTAGGGAAGTAGCATAAAACTCACAGAGAGAAACAATATTAATAAGACTTTATTATGCAGTGGAGATGAAAGTTTGGCATAGCAAATAAATAGTCTCTATCAGGTAAGGTGAAAAATGGAGCCACAGCTCCAGCAAGTCTCAGGTTCTTATGTGGTCTTTAAACTTTCTCATGTCAAAGGGAAAAATGAAGCTTATTTAAAGCTCTGCAAGTTTCAGCTTTCATGAAGCCAAATTGAGATAAATCTGAAAATTTTTATAACATTAAAAGAGCACTTACTAAAATGTTCCTGTCATTCACCATAATATGGAGTGAGTCAACTTGTTCCACACAGTGACCTTAACTTTTCTCATATTCCAGTAGATTTTATACAGTCCCAGGAGTGTAGGTACAGTCCTGTGTATCATTGTCATTCTGACCCACCACTCTGGTTTCTGGCAAAATACTACTTACTGAATACTGTGTCTGTTAAGTCTTTCTTAGTTTAAGAGCTAGATGCACATACTGTCTAGTTTCTTGTAGAGAACCAATGAATTACAGTTTTATTTTTATTTTCAGAGACAACAAAACCAAAGAAGATAGCAACTTGGTTACTATAACTGAGATAGTAATTAAGATAAAATGATGATGTTACCAGCATATTTGAAGAAGCCTGGAGGAATTAGCATAGTTCTCCCTTTATTTTAAGTCATTCAGTTTTATGGTTAGCAGCTAACTACAAGTAGAAATAATAGTCTGAATTGTCCTTGGAGCCACTAACTGTGCCTTTCTGCCTATTCCCAAAGAGGATACTCTGGATTTAAAAACTATGTATTAGCACAAGTAAGAGAAAAAACACCTTATTTTATGACACTGACACTCCTTTCCTTCAGCTTGTTCAGACAGCTCATCTCATTCCCATCAGTGGTATCCCACCAGCTTCCTTGTGAGTTCAGCACTCCATTTGGCCTATCCTACTAGTCCTCCTGGGCCCCCCCCATTTCTGGGCTGCAACACCACCATCCATGAGAAGTTGGGTAAGAGCTGGCAATATGACATTGCTAAAGTATCAAGCATCAGTGGTCAGTTTTACACATTTGTCTTCCAGGTATTTGTTTTGATGGATGTTGGTTTAACTTTTGGGTTTGTAATATGGTCTTCATAGAAGTTATTTGAAGCTTTCAGTGGAACAATAGAACAGAAGGGAGTAGAGCTGCTGAGGAACAGGCACTTTGTGCCTAAGAAGCAATTTCCTTATTATTTTAAAAAGTCTGCTTTGAATAGCTATGGGAGAGCTTACAGACAAAATAACTGAGACTGTTTTCTATGTGATAATTGCTGATGAGGAGGCCTTGGAGTCAGTGATTTTGCTTTTGTTTTGTCTACATACTTGTTTCACAGATAGTCTATGTGAAGTCCACAGAAACATGCCCCAGCAGTATGTTAAGCTTCTAAGTGTGCTCAGCTTCATGATACTGGAAATGTTGTGGAGACCAGAGCCAGAGAAGTCTTATTGCAGCCTCACTAGATGGGAAGAGCAATGACTACATTCAGACCAGAAAGACACAAGACACCATCATGGGGTTGATTCCTTTCCCTATCCCTACTCATGAGTTGAGATAAGGACAAGGAGAGGGGGGTCCTCCCACAGGAGACAATTCTCCACAAACTTCTTCTGTGTGAATCCTTCCCATGGGCCATAGTTCTTCACAAACTTCTCCAACGTGGGTCACTCTTCCACGGGGTGCAATCTTTCAGGCATATCCTGCTCCAGCATATGTCTCCCACACGGTTGCAAGTCCTGCCAGCAAACATGCTCCAGTGTGGGCTCCTCTCTCAACATGTCTGCAGGTCCCTGTCAGGACCCTGGTCCAGCACAGGTTTCCCATGGGGTCACAGCCTCTTTTAGGCATCTACCTGCCACAGTGTGGGGTCCTCTACAGGCTGCAAGTGAATCTCTGCACCCTTGTGGACCTCCATGGGCTGCAGGAGCACAGCTGCTTCACCATGGTCTTCACCACAGGCTGCAGGGGTCAGCTCCAGTGCTTGCAGAACAGCCTTCCCCTCCTTCTCCACTAACCTTGATGTCTGCAGAGCTCTTTCTCTCACATATTCTCACTCCAGTCTTCTCTGGCTGCAACTTCATCTGCATGATAACTTTTTTTCCCTTCTTAAATATGTTATCCCAGAGGCACTACCACCATTTCTAATTGGCTCAGCCTTGGCCAGCAGCAAGTCCGTCCTGGAGCTGGCTGGCATTGGCTCTGCTGGATGTGGAGGAAGCTTCCAGCAGCTTCTCACAGAAGCCACCTCCATAGCCACCTCACTACCAAAACCTGGCCACACAAACACAAGACACATCCATTACTGTAACTGCTGCAGGTTTGACTACCCTCTCACTGAAATGTTTGCTCACAGGATGAATCATTTACTATTACTAGAAATTACACTTTCCAGTCTGAATCATATATTTGCACCTCTGAGGTCTCCCTAGGCAATCAGATGGAAAAGCCACTGATGCATTAGCAACAGGAGGAAATCATGGGCAAAATTCTGACCCATTTAGAGAAAATGAACTGCTTATAGCTAAAATAGGCCACCTTGAAAACAAAACTTGAAAGTAAACTACCAGAATAAGTAGAATGCCCCAAACTATTTATTCAAACACTTCTATCAAGTTATTCCAGTTCCCATTCACGTTCACTTTCCCTAATATGATTATAACAGTCCTTTGGTCTCTACAACTTCCTGAGGAGGAGACATGGAAATGGAGGTGCTGAGCTCTTCTCTCTGGTACCCAGCAACAGGACATACAGGAATGGATCAAAGCTGTGCCAGAGGAGATTCAGACTGGACATTAGAAAGCATTTCTTTACTGAGAGAGTTGTCAAACACTGGACCAGTCTTCCTAGAGAGGTGGTTGATGCCCCAAGTCTGTCAGTGTTTGGGAGACACTTGGATAATTCTTTTAATAACGCTCTCTAACTTCTGGTCAGTCCTGAAGTGGTCAGGCAGTTGGACTAGATGATCATTGTAGGTCAACTCCAACTTAAACAGTCTATTCTATTTGAGTGTTCTTTACCAGTTATCAGTAACACAGTTTTATGTGGAAACGGGCATGAACCAGAATTTCAGATGCAAGTACTGTTGTGTTGTTGGATCATTCAAAAGAGATGTGGAAAACATTTCTCTGCTTATCGCAGCCTCTCATCTACATGGCTTTGAGCACTCTTATTCGAAAGCTGATATAGACCTATGATCTAGGCATTGTGACCTATTCAAAAGTAGTCGTGGATGTGAGAAACTATACAATTCAGAGCAAGCAATCATTCTTTTTTCTAAGTTGCAGCCAAGCAGCTAATTTTGCCCAGTGAGAAAAGGGTTTTCTGAGGTGATGAAAACCTTTGGCAGTCTAACTTTCCAGCTGAAAATACCCAGTTCCCAGGAAGCTTATAGTGAGGTGTTGAGATCATTCATCAAGTAGGCAGCATGATACCTGTGGTCTGCAACAATCCAGAGCCCTGAAACAGGATAGCAGCAATACTGAAGGAGTTGTGGTGAAGTCTCAGAAGTACCAAGAAGAGGCTAAGTCAGCCAAAGCTGCAAATCTCTATGGATTGGAGGGGAGAGGAGTGGCAGCAATAAGAAAGTCATGATGACAACCCCTGAAGCATGCTGCAGAACAGAGGAGCTGTGTCAGAGAGGCTGTTGTCATGACATTTCTTTGGATAAACATCTGGAGTCCTTGGGCTTACTGACGTGGTGCTGCTCCAAGAGCCAAAAACTGTCTCTGCTTTAATTGAAACCCTATTGCTTAAAGAGCATTCAGCACCATCTCAGCTGTGAAACTATGGCCTTGAATGAGTGTAGTGTCTCCATGAGGAGGCATCCCTCGTATGAGATTCAGTCACATGTAGAAAAGAAAAATGGTCTTGTGGTTTAATCTGAAATGAAGTTCTTTTCCCTTGGCTCCTAGAGACTGTAATTCTGTCCTTTGGCAGATCACTTTGGAACAATCTGATTTCAGTGGCACATAACCAAAACAACTGCCTTGGCCCCCAGGCTGTGGATGTGGGTAAGAACCAGAACATGTTATGCAGTACACAGAGGGAAGGGCACAAGATTACCTCTCTCTGACTCTATGAACCTGACTTTTATTTTTCTTTACACCCAGGTTAAAAACAAAAACAACAAAACAAAGCATCCATTGATTTCAGCTCTAGCCTCCAGAAAGTGTACAACCTTGTTTTTCTGTGTTGTTTATCTCTCAGAATACCAGCTCTAAAATGACCTGCTCCAACTTTACAAGTGCTTGACATCTCTGAAAACTGTCCACTGGGGATCTGGAGTCAAATAGAGATGCACATTCTAGAGGAGGAGGCATCTAATCTTGGTCTTAAATGGGATTATGAGGCTGAATTAAAAAGCTGCTAGTTTCAGTCCATTAATATACTTAGTGTTGTGTGCCATACAAGTATTTATATGGCTTTCTGGGAAGGACACAGCTCTGTCAGTGCCACATGTAAACCACAATTCAGTAGTTTTGTCCCACTGGTGTTCAAACAAGAGGAATGCTTTGTGTGTGCTCTAAGTGGATTTAATTCAAGTCTGTTGAAGAAAAAGCTGAAGAGTAGAAAAGATCATCCACTATTAGGAGAGCAGTTTATCTTTCTTCTAAAATGCTTTCTTTATTCAAAAGTACAGAGAGTTCTGTGTTTTCATTACATCTCTGGTATTTGTCGCTGAGTTTATCAGCTTGACTCTAATTTCTCTGTCAGGGTTTGGTAAGCTGTAGACTGTTCATTTAACTCAGCAGCTTTTGAAAATCATTTTGTGAATATTGTGTATGAGTCACTGCACTGAAGGGAAAAGGATGAAAAGGAGTAAGTGTGGTGGAGTTCTTAAATGCGAAAGGGCAGACAGAGGCACCCATATACTTTCAGCAACCCAGGCGCTCCTCTAGGACTAGAAGACCAGTACTCAGGAGGTCTGCAAAGACAGAGGCCAGTAGAATCCAGCTTCGTCACATCCGAGTCTAACAGGGTCATTTGTGGGAGCATCTGGATTTGGCAGCAGACTTCTTGTCATTAAAGAAAATTGATCTGATCCATTAAATGATATCCAAGAGAAGGAAGAAGACCGATTCCCCCACAGACAGCAAGTCTTGCTCACAAGTTCCCACATCTGTAGTGTTCCAAAACTTGGGAGCCCAGTATGGCCAACTGGAGCTTATGAGTATTCATGCTTATATACCTGAAAAGAGATAAACCATAGTACTTCAAATTTCCTTCTCCTAGAACAAAGCTTCCTCTAAAGTTTCTCATGAGGGTTTCCTCATCTTTGAAGAAGAAGTAGTGTATTTTGTGTAGAGGTGTTTAACCACTGCTGATTGCTGGTTATTTTTCATTCTGATTTATCTGGCCAAAGCATGTTTCTGCCTTTCTAGCCTACTACACATGCCCTAGCCCCAGCCCCCAACCCTAACCTAAACCCTACCTCTTCTTAAATTAACCTCCAACACAAGAGTTTCTTTCCTTCTGGCCTGGTCACCAACACTTTGTCTCCTTTAACCATAAGGATTTTTTTATATGCATCCACTAGTCAATCACATTTTTCACTTTGAAATACTGTCTCTTTTCAGATTCTCCTTTTAATTTTTGTTCTTTCTGGTCTTTTAATTTTTATTTTGCTGTGTACATCAGGCATATTTATGTTCTATAATACTGCCTACATTGCTGTAAACCACCCCTTAACTTTAGGGTGCAAAGTCTGTGGGCTAAAAGGGAGCATACTGTGGGGCAGTTTTCTGGACTTTGTTATTCCAGCCAAAACATGCATTCAGAAATAAAATCAGGCAGCAGAAAGCAACCCAGTTTGTGCTGCGAGTTAAATCAGCTGACAACAATGACCCTTTTAAGTCCTTTTGGGCTCTTAGATTTTGTGTATCTGTACAAGCTTTTGTGTACCTGTGTTTTTCCAGTTGCTAAATAGCTCCTCTCTCCAAGGATGATGAAAAATTCCACTCTAACTTTTGAGCTCATAAGTAAAGACTTTTATCCTCAATTACAGAAAAGGTAAAGAGATGGTCACTGCTACCACACAAGAAGTATTAATGTATGTCTGAGGCACATTGGACCCCTAGGTACAGAATGCAAAAAGGAAGTTTAAAGACAGATGACAAGATTGAAGAAAAGCTAATTGCCTGAAGCAGTTAAACTAGGCTAAAGATGTGTGTTGTTGAAATTCTCATCCCAAGGAGATTTTGCCCCAGGGAGACCTTAGTCCTTAGCATGTTGTTAAGAAGGGGAGAAACCTCAAGGGAGGAATTCAATGAACAATTTGGGAATCTTAATTCTAGTGAACTGCCAGGGCCAGATGGTGTTCATCTCAAGCTGTGAGGGATCTCAGCTCCAAAACTGGAAAGCTTCTGACAAACACATGCAACATATTCCTTAAAATAGGAATTCTCCCTGGTTGCTGTAAAGGTGTCACCAGGGAGCATCACTTTCAAAATGCAATGAAGAGTGACCTTGGAATTTGCAGGTGAATGCGTAATAACCTACATAGAGGGGAAACATTTCTGGCCAGTCAGAACGGAAACATATGCTTAGAAAAACAGAATTACATCATCTGACTAACAACACAATTTCTACTGAAAGTCCTCTGCCGGTCTTTGAAGTTATTTGAAGACTTTATTTAAAATATTGGGAAGAAAAATCTGACACATATCATCCAGGATTTTAGGAAGTTTTGATAATGTTCTAACATAAAACTCCCTTTTTCTTATGCTAGACAGGCAATTTTTTTTTTCCAAATTAAATGCTGGCTAGGCATCAAATATTTTAAGTCCTGGATGGTTTTCAAAATATAGGTTGCCTAACAATGGCGTGCAAAGATCTTTGCAGGGATTGTATGATTTTTGGTGACTTTAAAGCTGAGTTGAAGATGTGGTCATTATGTATCACTATCCATGTTTTGAAAATCTAGAGGAGCACATAAAATTTAGAAAGACTTATTTCATTCTTACTTCATTTATTCACTTCAGTGCACAAAATTGTACATAAAATTTAACTGCATGCATACAGACTCATACACAATAGGAAGAAAAATCTAGTTTTTCCAGAGATGGCAATGAACTTAAACAAGGAATCAGAGATCTAAGAGTGGTTAATGACATCTGTTCAGCCTGCTTCAAGCAGGTAAAAACAGCAATGAGCAAGACTTGCTTTAGGTTCCCAGAGAATGAAAGCTATAGTCACAAGCAACAGCAATTGGAATATCCTTAAAATAAATGAAAGGAAATAATTCTGCAGAATTCAGTGCTAACAGCATGTCATAAAAAGTAAAGTTTGCAAGATCTAAAGGATTAGATCATCCTGCTACCATTAACAGCTTTACAGCAGACAAATTATATGACCAGTACCAAATACTGAATTCTGGGTTATAAACTTCACCTCTGTGAGGTGAAATGAAGAAAAATACTTTCCATAGAATTTTACAGTAGGAGAGGCTTAATTTTTGTTGGACAGAGATTGCCTTCCTCTAATACAAAAGAGTGACCTGAACTGGTAAGTCACTATCCAACTTTGCTGTACAATTCTGGTGACCCATCTTAAACTTTTGTATCTCTGGGGAAAGCAGTGGCGATCTGTGGGCTTGCACTGATTGCATGTGTTTCCTCATTAGATGGTGGTATCTTATGGAGAATGGAAGTTCAAATGAAGTCAAACGAAATTGTTGGCAATCAGAAATATTGTCTGTCTCCTTCACCCTTTTAATATTATTTTTATATTATATTATTTATATAGTATATAAAAGAAATTGAATTTTATGCTTTATGGTAATGATTTCCAAGGCAAATATAACCTGCTCTGCTAAGTGTTTTCACTGACCTCCCAAAAGTAAGATGTAGTTACTTTAGAGTCTAAAGGTCAACTTCAGTCTCAGAGTTTCACAATTTTCCAAGACACTGAATTATATTTTAATATGCAATAGAAAATGCAAAAGTATAGAAATTGTTTTTAAAATGAAGCTGGAAATAAAAAAATAGAAAAGAGAATAATTTATATCAACCACAAAAGTCACTGATGTAACTATTTGCTATTGAGTGTCTGATTGCCTTTTCCCTCAGCATATTCCCACTTCTCACTAGACTTGAAGAAGTAGGTTTTCCCTCCCCTCCCCTCCTACCACCTCCCCTCCCCTCCCTGCCCCTCTCTTCCCCTTCCCTTTTTTTAAAATTTTATTCCTTGAAAGGTAATTATAACACATTTTACAGCAGAGTAGCCTATTGACTTAGTAACATATGTAGTGCTTATTTACCACACATTTCCAGACATTTAAAAATTACTATCATTTTAAATCATTTATATCATATTAAATTATGCCTGCTGAGATCTGATAAAGACCTACTGAAGCAGGTAGGTCAGCTGAAAAAATTGCTGAAAGCACTTTAGGGGTTTACCAACACGTGATGTGTCATTATTCAACCGTCATTTGGTATTTAGTCTTAGTTTAAAGTCACCTTTGAGAAAGACTTTGACTAAAATTTTCAGATGCAGCAACATCCGTGTGTTTATGTATATATATATAATGTATATACAGTATATATACACATGTATATGAACATGAAAAATACAGATTTTAAATACTGCCACACATGGTTTCAAGAAGGAATTAGCAGAGGGGATTACCTTTGGGATTTTAGGACTGAAAGAATCACTCTCTGAAGGAGAAAGTCAAGCAAAATGCTTTGCATCAGTGACGTGTGTTCTGAACCTACACGTGCGGTCTGCTCTCTCTCTCAGAAAGTGCCGTTTCTCCATATAAACAGTGGAAGACAAAAAAATTCCACAACAACCTTAAAAATCATTAGTTATATTAGTTATTAGTTAGGTGTTTGTATGTGAATAGCTCCTGGATTGTTCTGTCTGGATAGGTAAGAATACAACGGTTTGAGGCAGCAGGAGTCCCTGATGTGATCATGCATTAACAAGTCTCTTATGTCTGGAAAAATAGCAAAGTAGTCAACAGAGATATAATTGTCCCTGCTGTTTTTTTCCCAAAACCTTACCTTCCAGAAATTAAAATTGCTTTCTCTAGATTGACCTAACACAGTAAGATATCCTTAATATTCAGTCTCAGTAACTAACTTGTCTCAGTGGCTAAATTAGAAAGCACTGCAAATAAATCATGCACTATGTTTAGAGCCCTTCTGTCTGTCATGATTAAGACTGTTGTGATAAAGGTAATGGATTATTCCTATTCACTTGCTGTAATCACTGGGAGTATCAGTAGCCACAGGAACTGATGTGACCAGTACAAACGCAAGCTCTGACATAGTATTGACTCTGTGAGGCTGATTTTCAGGCTGAGGAATAGTCTGTGTGGAGCAGTTGTTTTGAGTTGTCCTCGCTTTGTTTTGAAATCCACTCCGAAGCACTCAGCATAGCTGACAAAGGAGCTCATTTTCTGGGTGTGGTTCTCCAGGGCTTGGTAAGGACTACTGCGAAGTTCTCAGGGAAAGTTTTTTTGGAGTGCTATCGATAAGCCAGTAAATTGTTTTCACTAGTTTCTTGGTACCAAGGTTGATTTTCAGTCATGTGCAGCCAGGGTTGAAAAGACCTTGCTTGCCATGAACGAAAATTACATGAGTGGATTTCTTTTACTAAGAGTTTGGTCTTGGAGGTGGTGGGGCATTATTGTTTCACATTACCCTTCCCTCTGTATCTCAGTCAACTGGGGTCAGAGAAGCATCAAAAATACAAGAAAGGATAAGCAAAATCCAAGAAACCAGTCAGGTATTTAATACATAAACAGGCTTATATCATGAAAAGGGAAAGAGCTGAGACATACACGTATGGCTCTGCTTTTCCTTCCAGAGGTTTCTTAAGACCAGGAATGCTGTTGTTGTTCACTGAGACAGCTGACCTGGACCTCTGCCAGGGAAGGGGGCAGGCAGAGGAGGGGGTGTGTGTGTCTTTCCCTCCTCAGAATGAAATATGTCTTCTTTCCTCTGCCATTGGCATTATTTGCAACCGTGTCTGTTTGCAAAATCACCATCTCCCCTGTGGAATGATGAGGTAGTTCAAATCCCAAGCTTGAAGGGATGGGCTGCTGCAAAACATTTATTTTTGTTTTGCTTTGTGTTTTGATAAGGTTTTGCTTTTCAGTGCACGTGGGGAAGTGTTCTAAATATGTCTTTTATTTCTGTCATGGCAATACCTGGAATGTTCCCACATGATTTTCATTTGCATATGGCTGTAGAGTATTTCTGATTTCCTCCATTTGGTAGCCTTTAGCAGGCTCTGATCTGCCTTCAAGGACAAAAAGTCTTTCAAAAATGTTATGTCATCCTACAAATAGTCTCTAATTAGTCTAGTTCCTATTTAAAACTTAATAGTTTACAGTACATTTAATAACCTACAAAAAGTAACTAGTTCTTTTTGAACTAATTTACCACTGCTACACTCACAGGCAGGTTTTTTTAAGGATAGAATAAATATGTAATAAATGTGTAAATACATATAATAGCCAGATACAAATGCATGTATTCCAGCATTCATTTTAGAGCACTGAAACATTTAAAACATTTGAGAAAAACCACCAGGCTTTTTGGCACATAAAGACTTCTTCAGACAAGCTGATATTTTTGAAACTACCTTTTCATTGCTCCCCAGGGATGCTTAAGTACTCTCCATGTTCAGGGCATGGGGGCAGTGGTCTACAATTAGTAGGATAATGGACAGAAAGTCTTGCATCTGCCACTGTTTCAATGAGCGCCAGTGTGTGTGTGTCACACTTTATGCCAAATCAGTTGGCAAAGGGATGATTTTTGCTTGAAACAATTTGCTGTGTGCAGTTCAAAACAGCACAACTTCCACTGCTGTCCTGTGCAAAATGAGCTCACACTCACGGTGGCACTCCTTACTCTAACATACATGTTCTTCTCAGCACTCATCACCTGCAACCTGGATTGAGCCACTAAAGGCAGGTGTCAGCAGGCAGCACTGTGGTGGCTGGCTGGCCTCCAGGGGCCATTTCTCACAGAAAGTCATCATGCTCCCTTGTGCCTTTCGGGAACACACACATCGTAGTGTATGTTGAGTCAACATGTGGCTCATGTTGAGTCAAATCCTCTCTCTCCACTCCCAATCCCCTGTGTGAGTCTGTGTGGTGAGGAAGATGACAGGCCTTACATTCTGCCTTTGCACAGGTATCAACCCAATGCTCAGAAAATGGAAGTAAATATTTTTAGCAAGGTCACTGTGGAACTGCGTCGTTCTTCAGGCAGAGTTGCCTCAGCTCATGTATGAGCTAAGTAAGCCTGGAGAAGTTCAAAGTTGTCTAGGAATACACCATTTCAGGGGAATCAGACTCTATCAACTATGTTGTCACTTTATGGTGGCCTAAAAGGGAATTTGTATCTGAACAGTATTTCTTTGTAAGAAAATCAGTCTGAGTGAAGCAGCATTATTGCCCTTCTCCAGACTCAATTAGCTAGGCTAAGGGAAGCTGGGTCACTGCTTTTCTACTTGCTTTTACACATAATAAGAAGAATTACATTCAATAGCTGTTCCCTACAAGAGTAACATGTACAATATTCCTTACTCATTCCTACCTCCGTACTAATGAGGTGAAATAGTCCATATCTGAATGGTCTTAATACATACTAAAAGCAAAAGCAAAACCAAACCTAATGTTAATGACAGCACTGGGTTGAATGGAGATCTGAGCTGTTCTAGGCCACAAAAGCTCTGCAGAGACCCTTCTAGAGTCTTTGTTTTAGCAACTGGGGGAGGTGGCTTAGATTACTAATGTCACTGGGGCCAGCAAATGTTTTTCTGGACAGACCACACTGCAGAAACTTGTCCCATTCCTTGCTACTCAAGTAACTGATTTGACATTCAGCAACCCTCAGAAAAGAGGCAAGCTTAGAAACGTTGATTCCTAACAAGAGCTAAGCAGGATGATGAAGAGCACTAGCTGTGAAAAACACCAGGAAAATTGTTTTCATGGGTATTTAGACCTCTGAGAACTGTTCCTCTGAGAACCTCTGAGAGCACGTGCTCTGTTCCATGTGCTTAATCCTTGCTAAATGCTATACTGGAGGCACACCTGGTTGCATCAGCTCCATGGCATGGGTCCACCTGTGACATGGAAGCAGTGTTCTTCTATGAGCAAGGACAGCTCCTTCTGCTATCAGCCACACCTGGTCATTAGTGAGCAATTTTGTAGCTGTAACTGTAAGGCACTGAAATTTATCTAGTGATAGCATTGTTTAATTTTACGTAGGATTGCTTCAGAGCCACAAGTTCCTCAGCACTTACTAGAATGGGGATGATACACATATTCATGTGTTTCAAGAGAGGAGCACCAGAGTGACACTAGGGTGTTCAAGTCATAGAAGAAAGGGGAATTAGGGGAGGAAAGAATTGGGATGAAGAAAAGCACTCTGAGTTTATTCCCTATATAACAGACAAAGTTCATAAAGTATTCAGCACTTGAACTCTGAGTATGTGGTCAGAATTTCCTCTCACTTCTGAATGACCTACTGTACAAACATTGGCTTGTTGACATATAATAGCTGCCTTCAAACAGGATATTATTCAGCACTCTAAAATAATCTAAAACTCATTAGAAATAGCCAGGTTAATCCCCATCACCTGTGAGTGAGGAATAAAAAATAAATTATTCACAACTCATTACTCCCCTGGTAAAGCACCACAGATTTTTGTGACTGTTAATGTGGCTGGAATCAATTAAACCGCTGTGCATTCTTTGAGAGTCTTAAAGTATTTTTAAGTTTGGGCTTAAATATGGAGAGTGACATACTTTTCCCAATAAGAATTCACCGCATGTGTTTTAAGGTGTTTTGCACCAACAAAGCCTTGTTTAGAAAATAAACCCATTAAAGGCAGAAAGGAGAAATATTTACATTTAAAGAAGAGGGTCTGGTTACACAGAGTTAGTTTTTTTGTTTAAATCATACCAAGTGAGCTGGTAGGAATTATGAGATGTGGATATATACACACAGCTTACTGTAGAGAAACAATTGCATCTGGTCAATTTATATGAGATAAAAGCAACATAGGTCATAGTTGTGGAATACCAAAATGCTTCTGACATGAAGAAATATTAATTGGACTTATTTCAGTTTAAACTTTAATTATTTCTCTTTAAAGAAATGGCATACAGAAATGTGTACCAGAGCAAAACAACTATCCCTCTGTACACCCCTTCACTGTCATCAGGGCTGCATCACCCACAACCAGGTTTTTCACCTGCCAACAATTAAGTGCCTCTTCCTGTAACCTGCCCAACCCTTCAAAAGATACTTTCTCATAACCTGTTTTCAGTTTTTTGTTGTGTGTCAAATGGAGGCAGCAGACAGAAGTATGCCACAAAAACATCTTCCTGAATAGAGAGGGCTGAAAGGTCAACTGTTCCCCGCCCGCCCCCCCTCAAAAAAAAGGGGTCGTGGGGTGAGGAAAAACAGTTTGCTTTGTAGGGCAATAGAAGTTCACACTTTTTTTTTCCTTTAGGATTTTGGAGGTGACTGCACAAGCTAACTGACCTTTCTGGCATGACATGTGCTGGATAAGAGACACACTTGGCCGTTTCAAGCCCCCTCTTGCGCATGTTCAGTAGCAAGGCGGACTTCACAATTACCGAGTGGGTCTCAGTTAAATCAACCTTTGTCATGAGACAAAAATACTTCAGAGGCTGCCCTCTGAGGCTGCTGGGTCTACTATTGCCTTTTCCCCACCATTCCTGACCTCTTTGCTCCCATTTGCTCTCCAAAATGCGCTTCTGAGAAGTGAAAGGGAATACTTTTGTCTGTGTGTTTTGCTGTTAGTGATCACAGTAACAGCAAATCCCACAGCATTTAAAACACGATGATTCCAGTTGTACATTTAGCAGCCTTCAAAGCCAATATTAAGACATTTCTTTTGCCAATTAAAAGAGCTTAGATTGTCAGACATCTTTGGAGTCAGGTGTGTAACATGTTGGAATCTGAAAATAAAGCATTTCATTTTCAGCCCTGTCAGTCAACAAAGCCATTCTGAGTTTTTCCAGACCTTCATATCCAAAAAGGGTATTACACTGAGCTAGTGACTGGCCTTGGAGAAGGAAGGAGTGACATTTTGCGTGACCTTGACTCAGTAGGGCAGCCAGTATGCATCAGCTTGGCTAATAGCTGCAAATGGGCTCCTCTGGAGCCAGCTCCTTGTTTCATGTATCTCATAGGATTATAACCACACCTAACTAAACTTCAACAATTTAGGATTTTGGAAACACTTTTAATCCAATCTTTTACCCTATGAAACCCTACTGCTGTTAATGCTGGAGATATTTCAGCAGTTTGTCTGAGCAAGAGCTCTTGCTTATTTTCTTATTCATTCCTAATCATCTTGACTTCCTTTCATTTGTTTTGAGAGGGCAGACAAAATTAATCCTCACAAGCACCAAAGCACCTCAGTTTCTGGAAGGCCGAATCGTTTCCAAGACCGCTGTTACTCCTCTTGGAGGAGCACAAATGAGAAGGATTGCTGTGGGGAGAGAGGTTCTGAGCAGGTAGCCCATGTGCTAGCAGAACAGACAGCAGACAACAAGAAGGCAAGGGAGAGCAATGGCCATCTGTCATGAATGTTGGCCTTTATGAGGAAGAATAGTGAATGGACTGGAAGGGAAGAGTAGTGTTTTTTGTGATGGTGGAGGGGGAGGATGCAGGTGAGCATAGATGTGGTGGCAAGGTGGGATCTTTGGCTAGGCAAGGGAAAGGAATGTGAAGTGGGATTGTCTGCTCAAGAAAAGGTGGCTTTCACTGAAGTTCTTTTTCCTTTAGTGCTGTTATAGCCAAGTCATCCTAGTGAATTTTGTCATTGAAATTTTAAAGATTTTCCATTTCAATCACCTAAGAATGTTATCTCACAGGGACACCAAGGCTTCCTGAGTAGTGACACTCACCTGCCAGAACTCCTGCCTTCTGCAGGCTTTCACTCAGTGTGCTGGTTTGCTTATGCCATGGTCCTTACTTGAGAAAGACTTGATCCTTTTAAACATGTCAAGACAAAAACACTTCTAGATTTGGTAATCAGTTATTGATTCCCCTAGATCCATACTGGTTTTCTGCAATACTTTGTAATGCTGTTTGTACCACTTCTGGGTGTATGTCTGGGTGTTATGAATAACACTGTTCCGGAACCTCTTTGGTTTTGGCACCTTTTTAAAATTTTCTTTTTATTTTATATTCCTGACATACGCCGTTGTTTTTAACCGTGTTTCCTGAAGGTAAAAAAATATGCTTTTATTAGGGTAGATATCAGGACAACTTGAAATCTCACCTGTTTGTTAAGGGTTCTTCTAGTACAAACTCATTTTACAGAGTGGGGAGCACGGTGAGAAGAGTGATCTTGAATTTTCTGTCAGCTACAGAATTCCACTGCAGAGACTTTGTAACCGGTGAGGTCAACAAGGGAGGGAAGTCCTGGGTGGAGTTTTTACTGTTTCCAGGCGCCATATAACTGACAATTCCAGTGTTTGCAGCAACTGCTTAAAGTGACAGCCATGATGCCACCATGGTGAATTAAAGCAAATGCATCTAATCATAAAGCCTTGTATCTGCTCCAGGAGGGTGACCACAAACACCAGGACTTCTTTCTAAGCATGCTATTCTATGCTATACTAGTAAGAGACACTTAGTAAGCGTATTTTGCCTTTTTTTTTTTTTTTTTTACTTAGTACAAAACCAGACACCATCAGTTAGCACCTAGTTTACAAGACTTGTTTTAAGGTTTGGGGTTCTTGTGTTTGTGTTCTTCCTGTGCCTATGCAACCGAAGAGGAGAATGCAATGGAATTGACTTTCTAGTGTATTTTAGGCTGAGAAACACAGTGGATGGAAGAAGCACATGTACATGCTTGTACCTGGAAACAAGATGAGCCGTTTCTCAGCTGGATCTGATTAATAATTAAACCAAATAGAATGATACAGACTGGGGCATATTATGAACAACCTCCTTCTGAATGGAGGTCACTTTTTGTGTTCTATATATGTTCATCAATAAAGCCACATTTGCACATTAAACTGTTTGTGTGAGTTTTGGGAGATCAACACTGGCATGGATTACAGATTTTTAAACACAGCCATTCCTAGGAATAAAACAACTGAAAATTTCATTTAGAGAAAACTCAATTAATGATAGGTATGGTACCAAATGTCTGTTGTAAGGACACTGAAATCTATTCAAATTATCAAGTAATTAATCTTGTTTAAATTAAACTACACACAAGATGCTTCTGAATGCTACCACTAAAACTACAGACTGGGAATATCTGACAGTTCATTAAAATGTCAAGAAAGAAAGAAGAGGGATGATAAGACAGGAAAAAAGAAGGTCCACAGTTGTTTTGGTTAGGTCTTGTGTTGGTCACTCTTCAATGTGTTGTTCTGAAAAACTTTTCAAGGGAAGAATTGACCTCATTTGTGAACTCTGTGACCCTCAGTGACAATGGCAGGATTCTGTTCCTGAAATTCATTTCAAAGGTAGGAAAGGCTTCTTATCATAAGAGGCAAAACTTTTTTTTTTTTTTTCAAAACAACACAAATGGTGATGTGTCACTCTCTGAAGGATGAGGTGTTGATACAAGCACATATCTACCTCATTGGATGATGGAGTGGTGAGGGAGTTGAGATCATATTCTCATGTTTAAAATAGGAACCCAGTGTTATATGAGGCTTAAACTGTATATTTTACCTTCCATAGTTCTTTGGTCTTAAAATTTAGCATGGTTTGCAATTTATAATTTATGACCATGTTCCAGCAAAAAGTTTACATTATTTATTCTAAACCCCGGGTATTAACAAGAATATTAAAAGGGAGGAGAGAGGTTCACAGTTATTGGTGCAGTGTTAGCTTTAATTAAAGTAACACAGGTAGAGTTACAGTGCTAGCAACAATAAAATAGGTAAGCAATTAAAAAAGAAATCATAACAACATTGTCTGTCCTGGGGTTATATATACACATATATATGTGTGTTTGTGGTGAGTTGAACTTAATTCTATTTTTGATTTAAAAATTTACTCATCCAGATAGTCCCCAAAGGCCAGGATTTCCAAAAAGTTAAAGCTACAAGTTTCTCTGAGTGACTGCAGCTGACCCTGTCACCATTATGGGGGTAAAAGTAATCAACAGCCAAATGCCTACAAGCTGCATGTACTTACTACACAGCAAGCTCCATGAGCCAGGATAAGGCTTTATAATGTCAAAACCACTTTCATGAGCTCATAATCTGGAGGGTGCTCTTAGTTTCATATTGAGAATGAGTCATAACCAACCCATCTGCTACTTAGGCTGACCACTGTAGAGCTGAGTTTTTATAAAAGAAAATTTAAGTGATCACATCATTCTGAATACAGTGTGCCCCTCTTGCTTCTAATCTATTGCTATTATGTCGGTGAGACTTAGCTACTGTAAGCTGCAGGTTGCTTCCCATAGTCTGAGGACAATTCAGTCATTTATTAATGTAATGGAGCTTAAACAGAGGATTCAGTCTTTTCAAGCTGAAGCTTGGTAACACTGAGCACTTTCATTTCCTCCTTTCAAAGGTACGATCACTGCTCAAGTGCTCTTTGTGGGAAATTCTTCATCCCTTTTTATGTGATCATAGCGAGAAGATCCTGGCCTGAGCCTATCATCAACTTAATATATTAGCAATATGATTTCATCTACATAATTTGTGTGCCTGCAGGAAGTCATTTTCCTACAAGTACCAGAGGCAGTTCTAGGGAGCCATACCTTAAAGCCTGCCTGCACTTTTTAGTTTAAAGATACAGAAAAAAGGTAGTTGGTAGCAATTTGCACCTTAAAGATAGTACTTCAAAGGACAGAGAGAAACCTTTAGTGTCAAAAGTCTCTCGGGACTTTTATTTCTGTAATATCATTTGTTTATTCTTGGCATGTGTTTTACTTTATATGTATAAATACGTGTAGGTTTGTACACATACAGTTGCAACAAAGGATGCTGAAAGGATGAAGGTCTATGGATTTCTATAAAGAAACTATAAAGAAAACAAAACACCTAGCATTCATACTATCACCATCTCAAAGTCAAAAATACCTATAAGAAAACTAAGCAAAAATGTTGCTAATTTCTCTTCTCTTGGCTCAAAAACTAGCTCTGGAGTTTTTCATAGGCTTCTATTTATAAAAAGTTTATGTAGCTTTTTATTCATCTAGTAAGTTCCAATTTCTTCATGATTTTATCATAAGAGGTAACTGTTAGAGGGCCTCCACCACCCTTATCCTCTGGGGAAAGAGATCACTGCAACCTGAGCTTCCAGCCTCACCCTGTTACCAAAGGTTAGGTGTTGTGAAATGAGACAAGTACATTTACAGAAGTTTTGAAAGGTGTGCCAATGAAATGAGGAAATGAAACTAAGTGGATGAATGAGTTCAGAGAAACAGCCCTGCTATAGTGCCCCTTGGCCCAGTCTTGATTCGGTCCTGCTGACAGGTGGGTCAGGAGCAAGGCCCCTCCACCCCAGGCATCACCAGCCTGCAGCTCCAGTGGGTCTGTGGGCAAGACTGCATAAGGCTGTTGCTGCTCTCCTGTGACAAAAGTTCTCCAGTCTCCATTCACAGAATACATAGCACACAGTTTAGCCTTAAACTACCCAGCCTAGGATTTGCAGCAATCTAGCTATTTGAACCTTGGCTGCAAAGGCTCCACAAGCAATTAGCTAGGTTGGGTGTGATTCTTGAACTGGCTTGCTTGCCTGTGACCCATATAAACTGCAGTCTCAGCATTCCAGCAGCACAGAAAGCTGCAAATCACTGTATCTGCTTCTAATGAATGTAGGCTCTGTCCACACTTGGCAAGTTTCTTCAGCTCTGCCGGTTAGACTAATAAAAGATATTATCTCTCTCTATGAGTTTATATCCTCGTTTATATCCTGAGATTATCGCAGCTCTGCCACTTGGAGGTCAGACAGAGTAACATTTTGAGATTAGGCAAAGCTACAGTGATACTAGAAGAAATAACTTGAGAATTATGTTCTTAAACCAACGCAGAGTTTAAGGCCGGGGAGGGGGGAGCTGACAGGGCTTTGCAGCTCCTAAGTGTGGTGTGGTTTCATTTAGTGACATGATGCACTGCCAGAGGTTTTCTACCAGTGAACTCCTTTGGCATCATGCTATGGAGTGTTTCTTCCCGAGATGTGTGCTATGCCTGGTCTTGGGCAGGGGCAGTTGTTTCTTTTATGAAAACCTGCTTATTTTTGCTGGACTTTGAAGCAAGCTGGTCTTCTTAGAACAATAGTGGCATGATCTCTTGAAAGCATTTCTGTGGACTGAGGGGAATTTTGAAAGCTATTGTGTGCATTTGTTGCATGGATTTTACCTCTCTCTACTTCTTACTGGCTAAATCATAACAAATTGAGGATTTTGTTTCATTCTCTTCACTGACTCAGTCATATTTTCAAAGCTATTTATTTTTAATATAAACAAATGAAACAACTTGCCTTGCCTTTTCATATCTACAATCCCCTCTCTCCTCCATGTATGCAAAACAGTGCAGCAGCCTAACAAAATACAGTGTGTGGTGTTTCCTGCTGTGACACAAAAAAACCACTCATGTGCTGTAGCCCAGCCATGCTGGTTTGCTGCTTTTGGCTATGAGCAGTGGATGCTTTATGGCAGCTGACTTTTTTACTCCATATACACACATTATTGTGTTCATCTTCCCTGCCAAGGCAGTTTCCTCCTTCCTTTGTCATTTTCCCATATCTTTCCCAAACTTTTTTTGTTTCCCCTTATCCAGCATTAGCCAGTGTTTTGAAATGCAAAACAAACCCACTACTTTTAAATCTTTCTTTCTGTTTCTCCTCTGGTGCACCTTTGTTGGATTTGATATTTGTTAAGTCCTCTTTTCCTATGTTTTATTTGTCATATTTAATTTCTAAAATACCTATGATTTATGTGCTCTATTTTTGCATTGCAGTCTTGTTCAATACTTTTCCCACTTCTGTCTTTGTCCACTTGATCTTTGGTAAGAAGCAGCAGTTTGCAAGCATTACAGTAACAATTCAGCTGGATACACAGTATTATCTGACTGGGAAATGGTTGGATTTCCAGGCATGTTCTTTCATCAGGCTGTATGTCTCAATATTCTGGTAAAAGTCCTTATAGTACAATGTGTCATATAAATGGCATCCTCCTTTTCCATTCCATTTGTTATCCATTAAAAAACAAAAGCAAAAAACCCAACAACAACAAAAAACAGAACCAAACCAAACAACAAAACAAACAAACAAAAAACTCATAATAATAACACAAAGAAAACCCTGAAGAAAATCAAAACCAGCTGTCAGTGAGTTTATTGCAAGTTAGCAATAGTCAAACCTCACGCAGAGTAACAATTTGTAATATCTGTAAGATATAAAGTTTTTTTCCGGTGTGCTTTCCTTTGAATTGGATTTGAGAATGGAAAGGGGATTGGTGGCTAAAATCATTTGTCTTGTTATGGTGAGTTGTAGAGGTCTAAGCCATGTTGAAATCTTCTGCATGGGGAAGGGTGCAGGAGGACTGTTCGTAGGCAGCAGGACTGAGAGTTGCCTAAGCAGCAGGACTGAGAGTTACCTAAGCTGAGTGGCACACTTTCTTGAGGTTGTAAGACCTCAGGTTTCATTGGTGTCTCTCCAACCCTCTCAACTTTTAGTTTTTTTATATAGTACTTTAAGTTACCAAAACAAAACCTATGACTCAAACTTTTATGTGTCACAAAACTGCTGGACTAGACTAGAGAGATTCTATCAAGCATGTGTAATAAATAAGGGGAGAGAGGGGAGAAGAAGAGCAAGGGATGTGTCATCACAAATACATTCCAAATTTGTCCATTACTACATAAAATATTCTGAGAGATTTATGATAAGCGTGCAGATTGAAAAGTCAGTCCAACTCATTAGAAAAACTTTGAAATATTTTATAAAACATGAGCTTGAGTTTATAAGTGGTGGGAAAGTTAATCTCATGCCAATTTTCAATTGATTGCAGAACAATGGTGTTATAAAGTCTGAAAATGCAAATCAACAAGTAGTATGGACATTGCACTTATCTGAACTGTTTTACTCACAAATTCTGAGCATGAAACAGATTAGATTGTAACACAAAAGCCCTCTGCAACTTTAGTTAGGCAGTAAAACCAGAGATCAATGGAAGGAATGTCTGGGTTCTAGCTACCCTACATCCTGTGTCATTTGCACTGGTGCTAAATCAAAATGAAAATGTGTCAGTTTAGATTATTCTGTCCACTTCTCAGAGCTGCAGCAAGTAATGGAGGGTGTGATATACCAGCAGTTTCTACACCAGACTTTTAGATTCATTACAACCTTGTCTGTGAACTGGGCTTAATCTTGAAAATGGGATTCTGGATCTCTGTTTCCAGAGTGCAAGATGCCCTAGGAAACAAAATTAGAGCTCCCTGTTTATCAGTTTGGTCCCATTCAGTTATGAGGACCAAGAGAAGGCAAAGTGAATTGGCTTTCTTTTGCCGTGTTCTGCAAAGCCCAACCAGACGTGCAAGAAAATCAAAGCCCCCTGGTAGTAAAATCCTTGCTGGCCTTACTGGCAGGAGGGGCAGAGGAGAGGCACAACATGCCAGTGGCATTTTACTGTCTGATCTCAGTGAGATCCAGGGTCACTGAACAAATCTGTGGAACTGAAAGTCAACACATCCTCCCCCCTATACTGTGGGGCTTATGTGCAGTTGGAATTACAGTGTCTGTGCATACAGACTGAAATACTGAGTTTGCTTGCCAGATATCTAAAGATTCTGTAAAACTTCAAGGGTTCTGGGTTTCATTCCAAACTACCTTTCACGTATCTCGTGTCACAATTTACACGTATCTCAGGTCACAGTTCCCATTTATTGACAGACTTTCCTGGGAAGAGCTGAGTAGAACCTGGAAGTGACTGGAAGGACAAGAGCAGTTTACCCTCACCAGAGCCCAGGCCACAGGCAAGGCACAGGAACAGGAACAGATGAAGGCTGCCACAACCTGATCAGTCCTGCCTGCTCCTGAGTGACCAGATAACCAGCCTCCAGTTCCCTCTTAGCCACTTCTTCCTCTTTCATCACCCTGCGTTTCCACAGAAAAATAATTTCATACAAATTTTAGAGGAATATCCAGTTAATCAAAACACAGCAGGCTGCCAGCACAGCCTGAGCAGAACAGTGCTATCACACACCATGGCACTTTCAATTCTGCTACTTCATTCTCTTGACAGAGATATTAACAAAAAGAGGAAACAGGCTATTACCGTGACAAAGGCTTTGACAGCACAGGGAAAATGGCATGTTAACTCAGCACCAGGCAGGCTGAAGCTGGCTGGTAATAACCATGCTCCACTCATGACACTCGAAACCTTCCTCATTGCTGTGTGCATGGGTTTGTCTGCTGTGGAGCAGGGCACATTTTTCCCTGCAGCGATACTCACCTGAGTGCTTAGACATAGCAGCCAAGAGCTCCACTTTTAATAGCATGGGATATTAAAAAATCATCTTCAGTCTGTTTTGTTTCAGATCTCAAACCCACTGATGTCTGGACGAAGCAAGTCAAAAGTTAAACTCTATTTAATGGACAGAGGGGTGCTTTTATTTTAATGGGGAGTCAGCTTGCTCTGTACGTGTAGAAGCACTGTCGTTTGCTTTTACTGCAAGCAGATGTTGGAGTGTGTTTAACTTTGAAAAACCCATGAGATCCAGAATTAGCTACACAAATAGAGATAATTTGGAAAATTGGGTATATTTTAGTTATTTCAAGATCCAATTCAGATTGCAACAAACAAGGATCAGTTTTCTCTGGGGCTCTACGAAAGATCTGGTCATTCCTCCAGTCATTTCTCCCTTACTGAGACCTGCTAATGATTGATGTTTGGGAGGCCACTTTGTTTGCTCTCTGCTAGTTCCATGCCTTGGATTGCTGCAGCAGTAGCACACTGTACTTAGCCCTGACATAGTGTGTTTAGCTAAAGGTGCACTGGGCAGCAATTCTGCACCCCTGATCTGTCTGTCAAACCTCCTGTCATTAAACTAGTCAAAAGATGAGTGATTACAGCTTTGGATGGTGCTCCGGCCGTTTTGGAGCTTTAACTTTGATTCCTGTTGCTGTTCTCTGGAGGCTTGTATCCAAAATAATTTTCCTGAACTCCTCTCTTACAGTCTGTTTAGGTCCTGAATTCCATAAGCCAGGAACTGCCCTTCTGCCCATGGGAATAACTGAGCTCACTGTGTTCTGCATCAGTGTGAATAGTAACACAGATGTACACCTTTACATGAAGGTGTAGCATCTTCTGTTACATCAGGACATACAAAATGGGAAAGGTAGACAAGCCTTGGGATATTTATCAGGTCTGACAAACAACAGCAAAGAAACCCCAAAGGTTTAAAAAGTCACATTCTTTGGAGAGTGTCCAGCTACCCAATCATTTTAAGTGATTTTTCTGGAAAACAGAATAAATGTGAGCAAATGTTCTGTTTTGTTGTTTTTCCTTAGTAATTGAAATTGGTTTGATTAAGTCAACCCAAGCCCAGGCTGCTGGCCAGACCTTCTTCTACCACCCCATATTCCTGCTTCTTCCACTGTGCAGCCACTGGTGCAGAGACAGACATCTTGAGATCTGGTTCAAGGAGTTGATCTGTCTTGAAACAAGTCACTGGCCCCACACTGCTTGTTCCTGATGTCAGAGTATCCCCATGTTCATGTTAACAGAAGTACTTATATGGCCATTCAGTGGACCAGTTTCAGAAACTGATCCAGCTGAAAAATGAGCATGAAAACATAATGCGTTTTTCTCCCAGCTGAACCAGTTTCCTAATCTGATGTGCTGAGCTTCTGAGAAAATACAGTTAAAGGCAGAACACAGGACAGGGGCAAGAATGAGATCATTAGAGAAAAGGAGAAAGAACCTGAAGATGTGCAGGTTGAGCTGCATCTTTGGCTCTAGAAGCAGATCTAGGCTGTGGGGGAAAGTAGGGCATTGTGGCAGCCCTGGTTCATCCTGGGATGAGAGGGGACTCTCCTGCAGCACGTCTGTGAGCAGACACATATCTCATCGGGAGACCCAATAATAAATAGTTACACACTTAGACACAAGGTTTTCAGAACAGCCCTGGATGTAAATAGAGAGGTGATGATCTGAGTCAGGAGCTCTAAATAACACCTCCTTTTCTCCCTGTCACTGCCTGGGAATCGCAGCTGTGGGCTTGGGGAATGAGATATGTAAGGACTCCTGCAAGGGGGCAGGCTGTGCCGTGGCTCACAGCTGTGACCAGTCAGTGGCTTTTCTGCTGTCCCCATGGCATGATGGGCAGTTGTTGTTTCCTGCTTGGGCACGCTACTGTTGGTTTTAGTGGGTTTTCTTATGCTGCGAAACAGATAGGAGAGAGAGGGAACATGATCACAGAAAGGTTTAGAAAACATAAGGAAGGAAGAGGAAATGGTCCTTGCTATAGATGGGAGCAAATGTTTTGGCCAAGAGGGGAGTTCGTCTGATGTAGTGCCACCACCTCCTCTCTGCACGCAGGGCTCTGTGGGGCAACACTGGACAGTGGGCATGTGCATGCTGCCCACGGAGTCTCCTCACACCCTCAGTTCCCCAAGGACCTCCCAAGGTTTCCATCAGCCCTTGCAAGGAACTTGGGCTTGCAGCACTTTATGAAAAAAGGAACCAAATGGCTTAAATCTGGGTATTGCCTTCTTTTGGCAGCTGCACTGAGTGCTGGTGTTGCCCTCTTAGTGTTACCCCACTCCATCGCAGCACAACAGCCTAACAATCAGGAAGCTCCAGCTCCATGTTTTGTAAATAAAACCCAAAACAAAAAACAACAACAACAAAAAAATGCCTCCCCCCCTAAATCCCTCACCAAACAAAAAAACAAACAAAATTCCACCAACACAAAAGATTGATCTGGCTTTTAAAGATTTTTTTTCAATGTCACTCCTAAGAAGAAATAGTTTAACTCAGGTAGATAAGGTGAATGACTGCACAATTACAAGAATAACAAAGTAGGAGCCCATAAAATGTACTACAAATTGAATGTTTATCTGGAAAATAAGTCAGGGTATTTTCCCAGACAGGTAAAATTCAAGAGAAAACTAATAGCACTTTTGTTTTATCTACTGTTTACTTATACCACAAAAATAAAATATAGCACAGACAATATTGACTGTTCAGAAATATAGCTGAAGCCATCAGTATAGGAAGAAAGATTGTTAGGAAACTTCTCCTTTCTTGAAAGTAAGTTTGAGTGTCTGTAAAGTATTTAATTATGTTGACATTCAGATGGGCACAGTGAAGCTTCAACACAAATGTCTTCTGGAGATGAATGAAACTACTTATGATTCAGAAATATTATTTCAGCATATGATAGGTCCTATTTTTGGACACCACATCAATTACACCTTTTTTTCATGATAAAGATTTTTCTCACAAGCAAAAGCATAAAGGTTATACAAACCATCCACAAAAAAGAAGTTTTTATATTCAGAAAAAGAAATAATGATGTCAAAGAAAAGCAAAAAGGTTTACTGAGGAGTTTTATTTTACTCTGGATGGAAGTTTTGGTTAGCTATAATAATTGCTCTGCTAGCAAATATATTCTCTCTGCTTTCCTGCTGACACTATCTCCCCTATTTTATTTCTCTGACCTTCAACCTCAGACTTTGTATCGTTTTGCTTTATGCTGTGGCTGCTCCACGTTGTCGCAGAAATTGTGTGCCCGCCTATTTCTGCTTAGTAATCCTGTGCCATCTGGAGCACGTTTACTCCTTTTTTTTCTTTTACATCCCTTATTGTCTGTTTCTTTATTGAAAAGGAACTATTTACAAGTTACTCATACAAAATATAAACTCTGAGTGAGTCCAGAGGACAGCCAAGAAGATGATCAAAGGGATGGAGCACCTCTCCTATGTAGATAGGCTGAGAGAGTTGGGGTTGTTCAGCCTGGAGAGGAGAAGGTTCTAGCGAGACCTTATAGAACCTTCCAGTACCTAAGGGGAGCTACAAGAGAGAGGAGTCCCTGGAAAGGGACTTTTTGCAAGGGCATGAAGTTATAGAACAAAGGGGTAGGGCTTCAAACTGAAAGAGGGTAGATCTAGGTTAGATATTAGGAAGAAACTCTTTACTGTGAGGGTGGTAAACCACTGGAACAAGATGCCTTAGGAAATTGTGGATACATCATCCCTGCAAGTGTTCAAGGGAACACTTGGATGTTGCATGGGGCTTTGAGCAACCTGGTCGCTCTGGGTGACATCCCTGATCATGGCAGGGCGGTTGGAACATGATCTTTAAGGTCCCGTCCAACCCAAACCTTTCCATGATTGTTACTTTGTGATTCTGTGATTCTAAAGTTGTTGAAAGAAATTGCCCTGACAGCAGCAGGTATCCATTGTCCTGCCCTGCTGACTCAGGGTTACTCACCAGCGCTGGAGAGTGTGAGGTTTTCAGAAGAAAATGGGACATGCTGCCTGCAACCTTCACCCCAGCAGCCACTGCCAAAGGGTTTTGAGGTGCTCATCTTAGGTGCATGGAGCAAAGTTAGTCTCCTAACCTCTGAGAAACACTGTGAATGTGGTGTGGATATGTCCATGTTACAATGGGAAAAATGTCTTTCCTTAGGATAGTTTGCCTATGCAAACAAGTTGCAAAGGGGTGTAAGAATTGCCAGAGCTGGCATCCACAAGAAATATTGCTTTCAGGTATGCCATGGAAACTTGAACTGAACAGCTAGTCTATATGTATATCAGAAAAGAAGCAACTAAGGTGCATTTTGTTTTGATTTGTCTTTTTCTGAATATTCTGTTTGGATTTTTTTTACACAATCAGATCATCTAAAAGGGATTGTATGCTGATGGTCAGAGAAGCCGTATTTACATGATCAATGAAATTACTTATTCAACAGGAAGGCAATCTAACAAATTCATCATTGTTTAAATTTTAATTCAGTGACAATGTAACCTCTGGAAAACACTGTTCACATCTATAATTAATAGATTGTTATGCTCTGTAGTTTAAAATTTGATATACTTTCCTCAAACTCCATGAAGAAGTGCTCCATGTGATCTCTTTCTGAATTCACAACAGACAAAAATGGCCTGGTTGGTTTTGTACAAGGAGGTTCATTTGTAGGGAGATGCAGATCCAGTTTGCTGTTTGCTGTCTAACATAATTTAGTCAGAGCAGCCCTCCCTTTTTTTCCTGACAGCAATTCTCCCTCCAAAAGGAGGTTCTGGCAGTCTGCTTTTGTACAAAGTAGACTCAAATGTAATTATGCTGCTATGACAACTCAGTCTTATAGCACTCACAGTCCTTTTTCTTCTCATCTTTGTAGTGCTGTTATGAGTAGAAACTGATTCTGTTTTCTTCCAGTATAAATAGAAATACACGTCAGTGAAGTCTAAGTTGTACTGGTATAAGGTTGGGGTCAGTCCCACTCTATTAAGTACTTTTGTCTTAAAAATCATGTAGTGAAAGGAAGGAAAACATATAAGGTGCTCCATCCCTCCCTTAATGAAAGTCATGTTAGCAAACCCTATTCATACATCTGCATGGGGAAGAAAACCTTCTCTATTTGAATAACCACACGGACAGAGAGTAGCCACAGACACAACTCTCCCCTCCTCACCTTCCCTCAGGAATAAGCCACATCATTTCTTCAGAGTCCCTTGTTGCAGTGTTTAGTCCTTGCAAAGGGGTCCTGTCTATGCTTGCATGCAGGCTTCTCCTGGGGCTGGGATGGCTTACATCCTGCAAGTGAGTCACTGCCATGCAGGCAGGCCAGAAGGGAAAGAAAATAAACTCCAGAGAAACTTCTCTGCACACTCACTGTGCAGTGCCTCTCAAGGAAGGCAGACCAAGGGGCTGGGCTATGCATGAGAAGAGCTGGTAAGGGAAACCTGGTTGGAATGACGACACTGGTCACCCAGGTTGCTGGAGGGATTAGCTGTTCTTGGAGAGGGGGGAGAATATCTAGGGAAGTGTTTGGTAGCTGAGGAGTGTTTTATAGCGAATGGGTACATGCTTTCTGTTCCCTCCTGTCTGTGCCCAGTCCTTGTATGGGGTCTGATCATGCTATGAAAGCAGAAGCTCTGTTGTAACAGGTTTCAGCTTCCCCTTAGACTTCCTCATCCAGCCTTTCAGGCAAGCAGCAGAAAGTGTCTTTCGAGGGTCACCTCAGCGCAGGCATACTAAAAGGCAAAATGCTTAAGGCCAGCCCTGAGGGAACATGTGGTTTTGTCATCAAGATATCTCTATTAATTGCTACCAAAGCCAGAGGTTTTCCAAGTGTTTACCTTTGATGAGTCATGTCCAACAAAAAGTTGTAAGTGTAGCCAACATAACTTAATTCACAGTGACACCCGGGGAGCTGTGGCAAGGTGCCGGAGGTGTGATGGAGAGCATTTTAGTTTCATGTGGCTTCCTGAAGCTCCCCAGAGCACACTGAAAACAGTCCAGACATTTTTTCCTTTTTATTTAAGGTAAAAATTATTCCCTTTCCAGCTGTGAAAGCAACTGCATAGGCCAGAACAGAAGGTGTTTGTGGTAAAAAGACACACAGGCTTAGCCAGACTATGTTGATCTTTTTTTTTCCTCCCTAAATTCTCCAGGGAGGTGATATACCAACATCAGAGAGCAGGAGAGAGCCAGAGATTCTACTTATTTTCTTACTTCTGACCCAAGCTCTGGAAGAAGTAAAGACTTCTGTCGCTTGATGTCCTCTCTATCACTCAGCCTGAGACCTGCGGTCAGAAAGACTGTTCCTAGTTGGTGTGACTGAGACAGTGATCAGATCCAGTGAGGGGCACGAGGGAGTTCGTGGGGCACCGCTTCTGAAACATTGTCTAGAAGCAGTGACCCACACCATACCTGTTTCAGAGTCCCTGAAGCACCATGGCCTCCACCCCCATGTGCTTCTTCCTCTCTACCATGCAGTCACTTTGCAGTGGAAATGTAATTCCCCAGCTTCTCCTTCCCCAAAGCACCCACCCAGAAGCTGCCATGTCAGATCTGGGTTAAACAGGGTGAACACACAGGGTCTTACAGAGGAACCCACCCTTATAGCCACCTATGGGGTTGCAATAAATCCTCAAAAACAAGGTAAGGAATAGCAAGTGTTGATTTCTGGGCCTGTGTAAACTGTGTAGTTTGCCACCTTGCCTGTGCAGGGCTGTTTCTAAGTTTAATCCTCGGTAGCCCTGGAGAAGAGGTGGGACCTAGTTCCCTATATGAGGGAACTGTGACAGCCACAGTGGGTCTGGACTTCTGTCATGCTCTCCCACCCTGAGTGCTTGGTTCTGGGTGATCCTGGGTGCTACAGAACCTGAGCCTCCTTCCCTGGCTTCACCCTTCAGGAAGGTCTGTCAGCATGGGCATCACGTGCATCCACAGGTGGCCTGGTAATATCAGACACAGAAAAGCTGCTTTCAAAATGACATTTGGCAACCCTTTCTCTTCCCCTCTGCCCTTGCCTCAGAAACAGAGAACAGAACCACTGCAGGTGTTTTTCCTGTCTCATTTCAACTTCTTTGTGAAGTGGCAGTGTCAGAGAGATGTGTTTCCTGTGAAGGAACACCTCCTTTTCTGCTTGCTCCTTGACATTTCAGTGGATGAACTAAGAAGATTCTGGCCTCTCTTTTAATCAAGTAATACAGATTTCATTGTACATGCTGGTCACGCTAGAGCTCACTACAGCATACGAGAGATGTCTTGTCTGAAACACAGACTTAAACCCAGCACTTACTTACTGCACAAACACTGCTTCTGTCTGAGACCCCATGTTTGCTTGTTCATGTGTTTCTGGCCTACCATAATGCTGACTGCTAAGCACTTCTTGGACCAGACCTTCTCTGGTGGCTGGTTCTCTCTCTGTCTTGCTCTCTAGACTTCTTGTGTTTTGCAGACTAAAGGTTTGTCTGAGATACTCACGAAAAACGAGACAGATCCTTGACAAAGTAATGTTTGTTGTGGGAATTGTCCATGGCTGAGTGATATGAAACTGGAAGGGGAACTTTCTGTGATCTTCATCTATCTAGAAAGGGCAAAAGGACTCTAGCCCATAGCTTGTCAGGGCTGATCAGGAGGGCTTTAAACTAGGTTTGAAAGGGAAAGGGGTTGAAACCAGGCTCTCCAGAGATGAGCCTAGGGGTGGAAAGCCTGAGTTAACAGCGAAATCAGCAGCCCAGCTGAAGTGCAGATACACCAATGCACACAGTATGGGTAACAAACAGGAGGAGCTGGAAGCCATTGTGCAGCAGGAGAGCTATGGTGTAGTTGCCATCACAGAAACGTGGTGGGATGACTCACACAACTGGAGTGCTGCTGTGGGTGGCTACAAGCTCTTCAGAAGGGACAGGCAAGGTAGGAGAGGTGGAGGCGTGGCTCTGTACGTTAGAAAGTCTCTTGACTCGGTAGAACTTGAAGTCAGTAACGATAAGGTTTAGTGCCTGTTAATCAAAATCAGGAGGAAGGCCAACAAGGCTGAATCCTGATGGAAGTCTGTTACAGACCACCCAACCAGGATGATATGGGTGATGAATTATTCTACAAGCAGCTGGCAGATGTGTCAAAATCACTAGCCCTTGTTCTTGTGGGTGACTTTAGCCTGCTGGATGTCTGCTGGGAACTCAACACAGCAGAGAAGAGACAGTCTAGGAGATTCCTTGAGAGTATAGAGGATAATTTCTTGCTTCAGTTGGTAAATGACCCTACCAGGGGTGGGGTCCCTCTAGACCTGCTGTTCACAAACAGAGAGGGGCTGGTGGGAGATGTGGTGGTCGGAGGCTGCCGCGGCACAGTGACCACGAAATGATGAAGTTTTCAATACTCAGGGACATAAAGAGGGCCATCAATAAAACTTCTACTACCCTAGACTTCCACAGGGCAGATTTCGGCCTACCCAGTAGACTGTTTCAGAGGGTACCTTGGGAAACAGCCCTTGAAAGCAAAGGGGTCCAGGAGAGATGGACATGCTTCCAGAAGGAAGACTCGAACGCACAGAAGCAGGCTGTCCCAGGGTGCAGCCGGAGGATAACATGACCAGTCTGACTGAACAGGGAGATTTTGAAGGAAAATAGGGGAAAAAAGAGAGCTTACTGATTATGGAAAAAAGGGCTCACTACTCATGAAGAATGTAGGAATATAGTTAGGTCGTGTAGAAAGAAAATTAGAGACACAAAGGCACAGTTTGAACTCAATCTTGCCACTTCTGTTAGGGATAACAAGAAGTGCTTCTACAAATACATCAATAGCAAAAGGAGGGGCAACGAAAACCTCCATTCTTTGTTGGACATGAGTGGGAACATAATCACCAAACATGAGGAAAAGGCTGAGGTACTTAACACCTTCTTTGCCTCAGTTTTCTACAGTAAGACAGGTTGTCCTCAGGACAGCTGACCTCCAGAGTTGGTAGATGGAGACAAGAAGCTGAATAGCCCTCCCGTAATCCAGGAGGAGACAGTTTGCAGCCTGCTGAACCACTTGGATCCTCACAAGTCTATGGGACCAGATGGGATCCACCCTAGGGTGATGACAGAGCTGGCGGAAGAGCTTGCCAAGCCGCTCTCCATCATTTACCAATAGTCCTGGCTCACTGGGGAGGTCCCAGATGACTGGAAGTTGGCAAATGTCACGCCGATCCACAAAAATGGCTGCAAGGAGGACCCAGGAAACTACAGGTCCATCAGCCTGATGTCGGTTATGGAGCAGATTATCCTGAGTGCAATCACACAACACCTACAAGATCAGACCCAACCAGTATGGTTTAGAAAGAGGTCCTGTCTGACTAACTTGATCTCCTTTTATGATCAAGTGACCTGCCTGGTGGATGAGGGGAAGGCTGTGGATGTGTCTATCTGGACTTCAGCAAAGCCTTTGACACCATCTCACACAGCATACTCCTGGAAAAGCTAGCAGCCCATGGCTTGGACAGGGGCACTCTGTGCTGGGTCAGGAACTGGCTGGAGGGCCGGGCCCAGAGAGTGCTGGTGAACGGGGCTGCATCCAGCTGGTGGCTGGTCACAGGTAGTGTCCCCCAGGGACCAGTGCTGGACCCAGTCCTGTTTAACATCTTTATCGATGATCTGGATGAGGGGCTTGAATGTACCATTAGCAAATTTGCAGATGACAGCTTTCGGGGGGGGAGAGTTGATCTTCTGGAAGGCAGGAGGGCTCTTCAGAGAGACCTGGACAAGCTGGAGAGATGGTTTGATTCTGGTGGGATGAGGTTCAACAAGGCCAAGTGCCAGGTCCTGCACTTTGGTCACAACAACCCCTGCAGCGCTACAGGCTGGGAACAGAGTGGCTGGAGAGCAGGCAGGTAGAAAGGGACGTGGGAGTTTGGATTGACAGGAAGCTGAACATGAGCCAGCAGTGTGCCCAGGTGGCCAAGAAGGCCAATGGCATCCTGGCCTGCATCAAGAACAGTGTGGCCAGCAGGAGCAGGGAAGTGATCCTTCGCCTGTACTCTGCGTTGGTGAGGCCGCACCTTGAGTATTGTGTCCAATTCTGGGCCCCTCAGTTCAGGAAGGATATTGAGGTGCTGGAGCAGGTCCAGAGAAGAGCAACCAGGCTGGTGAAGGGACTTGAGCACAAGTCCTGTGAGGAGAGGCTGAGGGAGCTGGGGTTGTTTAGGAGAAGAGGAGGCTCAGGGGAGACCTCATCACTCTCTACAGCTACCTGAGAGGAGGCTGTAGCCAGGTGGGGGTCGTTCTCTTCTCCCAGGCAACCAGCAGTAGGACAAGAGGACATGGTCTTAAGCTGTGCCAAGGGAAGTTTGGTGTAGCAGTTATTAATATAATAAGTAATGGGCCCAAAGGACCACGCAGGCACCAATATGGTGTGTAACAAAAGCATCGTTTATTGAAAGAGGCACAACTTATATAGTAGTTTCAAATTCTGACACGTCACAACACGTGACCTTATCAGCCAATCCTATACAAGCATTTAACTGTGCATTGTGATAGAATACTTACAACTACAACTCCCAGGATGCTTTGCAGCACCTGTAACCAGATCCCACAGTTAGGGTTGGATATTAGGAAGAAATTTTTTGCAGAGAGTATTCAGACATTGGAATGGGCTACCCAGAGAGGTGGTGGATTCACTCTCCCTGGAGGTTTTCAAGATGAGACTGAATGTGGAACTTAGTGCCATAGTCTAATAACCATAACGGTGTTGGATCAAGGGTTGGACTTGATGTTCTCAGAGGTCTTTTTCAACCTGGTTGATTCTGTGATTCTATTCTATGATTCTGTGTTCCCACTGACCTACTGGTCAGATGGTTTGCCTGCTGCAGCCTGGTGCTGTAGAGGTTCCCAGAGAACCTTTCCTTGGGGAAAGTCTTAATACATCTCAATATGTATGGCAGCAGTTCTTCTCTGGGCAACCAGAGTGTTCCCAAGCTGATTTTATATCATGTCCATTTTACTCCCGACCTCCCTTCCCTCTTGCACATACTTCTCCCTACACCTCCCAATTCTGAAAGGGACATTACCCTACTTTACCTCCATATTGCTCTCAGCTCTGAGGGTGCTTGCCCTCAGGATCCCTGTGTGCCTTCACTCTTGGTAGCAGGTCCCTGTCTGCTGTGCTGCAGCTGCAGGTAGAGCTGCACCTTGGCCCCATGCATTGGATGCTTCAGCCTGTTCACCTGAATGGTTCCTCAGAAGTAAAATCCCTGTTTCTGTCTGAGATCAGAATACCTGAGCATGTTCATTACTGAAAGCATTCTGTGTTCACAAGAAATATAGGCATATGAAAGCTTTATGTTCTCACTGTTCTGATTCTTCCGCAGTCTTATACCGTGAAGCACATCCCTGCAGAGACTACAAAGCAATGCCCAATGCTGTCTCTTGTATTTACTTTGTGAAGATGCTAATGACTGTGGGAGCAAAATGAAGTGGGCCTTCCCTGAGGAGATAATACCATTTTATTCTAAGAGGCAGCACATAACAGATGGGATGTAAGAGCACTTACTTTCTTATTTGCGCTTCTCATTTCTTTACTGTTTTTTTACAGAATCAAAGTTAAGAGTGACTAATACCAATTGAAGGTTGTGTGCAAGAGAAATATTTTCCTTTTTGAGGGTTTTGTAAGAGAAGAAATGGGAATCACACTCTTCTCTGTAGCTCACATCACAGTCTCTCAAGAAGAGGTAATTTTCTTGTAGGTGATGCTTATACTTAATCTTAACAATAGCAATTTGCAATCCATAAACGAAAAGTCAAGCGATCCAACATCATAAGAACTTGGAGCTCATTGGGATTCTTGCTTAGTTTCCCTTGTTGGCTTATATAGTAAGCCAACATTGGACAATCAATGTTTCCTGGTTCTAATTCTATGACTCTGTATTTCACAGCTACCATAAAAGCAGGTACCACAGTGATGGGAACCATATAAATACCTGGATATATGATAAAAATATTGTTGCTGAGCACTTCAGGGTGTGTTTTGTATGAGGAGACACTTAATCTGAAGAATAAGGGATTGTTAAATTTTACTATACAGCATATGCAATACTAGAATTTATTAGTCTGTTGTTCAGTAGAAGCACAGTAACTGATGTGCTGGTTTAAGTTGGTTTTGTTTTTTTTTTTAATCCATGACATAAGAGAAGTTCCCAAACTTCCTGCCTCAGTTTTCCTGTTTGCAATATGTGAATGCTGGTGATACTACATGAAAATGCAGTAAATTAAACAGAAAACAGGTGGGACACGATTCATGTGTGTCCTTGAAAAGATTTGGGGTTTCCCCACATTAATAGAGGACTGATTTCTAGTTTAGCTACAGTAAGGTAAGGGCTTACAGCAGACACCACTTATAGCACTCCCCATATGCTGCATTTGAGAGTGAACAGGAGAGCTGGTCCAAGTAATCTGTAATGTGACACTCTTCAAGCTGTCAGTAACAAACAGTTAAAAGAACACTGTTGTGTGGATGTCCAAAGCTGTCCCCAACCAAATAATGTGCCTGAAGGATTGATACAATCACTTTTTGCGTGTACACAGGCCCTCAGTAGGCTAGAGCTCACACACCACCAGGGGCAGTCACTGCTGTGGGGAGCTCACTGCTGCTTGTGCAGTGCAATGACGAGGAGAAACAAATAGTAAGAATAGAAACAAAGGTAAAAAGGTGGTGTTACCACTGAGACAATTCAGCAATGCAGTCTCAGAGAACTGAACATTCATTATTTGCCAGATACATTAGTAATCAGTATAAAGTATTGGCAACCTTTTTTTCTTTTTTAATGAATGTCATCCAAAACAATTTTAGATGTTTGCATTTACATTCAGCCTATAGCTGCTTTCAGCACTCTAGGAGAGGAGAATGCCATTTCTTTACCTCTCTGCCATTTGAGGGAAAAGCAGTTGTTCATTACACAAAATCCCTATCAGTGGCAGCTTTTAAGGACTTCCTTGTGTGATGTCTGAATTTTTAAAAATTTTGAAGTGCCAGCTTTTTCTGCATAAAAGCTGCTTATCCCTCAATTGCAGGAACTTCAAACAGTTTGCTAACAGTATCTAGACAGCCTCAACTGAAATAACTTGAGATGGCTATAGCTTCTCTTGGCAAGTGCGGGAGATTAACAGCAAATTCCTGCAGTGATGAAGATCAGTATGCTGAAGTCCCTCTCTGCTGTTGATCTCTCCACATCTTTAGGCACAACCACCACTTCCCACATCGCTCTGCCTTGCAGTGAGTGTATGTTGCTGTTGTGCAGATCCATCTGCAGCAGCAGCAGCCTGTCCCTCTCTGCTCTCTTGATACCAGAACTGGACTCAGTCAGTAGCTGGTGCTCTGCAGTGGTGCTTACACATGGCTAGGTGACTGTCTCACACTGCTTCATGCTAGTTTGCAAAGCTAAAGTGGTTACTTCACTCATTTCAGCATCTGACACTAGTTCATCCCTCCTTCATGCCTCCAGAGTAGTAGAGGAGCACAGTTCATTTATGTTTTGTTAAATTTGCATGAGAGGCAGAGAGATGCATTTTTGTTATTTTCATCTGGATATGTGCAGCACAGACAGGCAGTATATTGAATTTTCTGTTTATTTTTTCCGTCTCTCAATGAATAAATCTTTTTCACTCATCATCTGTATGCTCATAACCTCAGGCTCACCAATATTTGTCATTTCAGCTGACTCTTCCCTCCAAATTTCTCTTACCTGTTTCATATTTTAAGGATCTACCTTTACTGTAGATGATACTCATAGACATAAAATATAAGACATACATTGATACCACACCTCCTGTTTTCTGGGATCTGAGAGGAAAAACACACTAAAGGAATAGGGGCCTGCAGCAGATGGGAAGCTGACCCCTGTGACTGCAACATGTATAAGATGCCTATCTGGAAATATGAATCCTGATGTCCGTGTAAATAGTCTGTTGCAAAAACAGTACCAAAGTCTATTGGCTCTCTATCTGTCTATCCATGCCCTATTTCTACTGGAATAAGTAGAGGCTACCTAGGTCAGTGATTATGGGCAAGGAGTTTTTCACTGAGGGCTCTTGGAGAAAGATTTTGGATGCTGTTACAGCACAATTTCCAGCAGCAGGTGTGAGTAAGGCACAGCCATTCTTTCATCACTTTCATCACTCTGCATGCACGCACAGGCAATGGGTGGCAAACAAGCATTGCAGCCACATAGCAAGGTGTTTGTCTCCTTTTCAACCTGGTGCAAGCATTGTATGCCTAAGAAAATTAAAACTCCATTCTAACAACAGGCTCAGTAGCAAAAATTTGTTTGTATGGATCCCCAATTTAGAAACTGTGTTTTCACCTGGCTCACGAGGAAGTTTGCTTTTCTAACACAAGTGGAATCAAGATAGGCAGCTTTCACAAACCTCATGAAAACTTTACTTAGAGGGCAGACCAAGAGCTGGTTCAAGACTGAACACAGAAAACACTTTTTGAAAGGAGTAAAAACACTGTGAGGTAGGACACTGGAAGCTGTGGATGCCCTGCCACTGGAAGCATTCAAGACCAAGTTATGTGTCCCTAAACAACCTGCTCTAGTGGAAGGTGCCTCTGTCCATGGTCAGGCAATTGGAACTAGATGGTCTTTAAGTAAAGTCCCTTCCAACCCAAACCACTCTATGATATCTTCTGGTTTTCATGCTTGAGCTGATAGTCCCTGCCTGGCTCACAGGCCCCTGCAAAGCTCCAGCAGACTTGCTGCAAACTGTTGCTTTAAACCTAGAGAAAAATGAGCACCTGCGGCCTCTTGGGCCTTTTTTAGTAACAGCTGCTGTTTGCCAGCATGCTCTCTCTTTCAGCTTACAAGTATTCCTTTCCTTTTTCCACCTTGAGGTTACTTTTGGGTCCTTTCTTTTTCTGTTTTCATGCCCTCTGTGACTGAAAAGAATTGTTCATGAGAAAAGTGGAGGACTCAGCAACTTTCTTACCAGCACCCCTGGGTGGCACTGTACTGGGAAACCTTCATGAAGCCCTTTAGCTCCCAGTCCCACCATACTTCTCTGCTTTATCTTCCTCCACCCTATGCATGCTGTGAGATTATTGGTGCAAAGATGGGCCCACGAGCAAAACCTTCTTCCCTTTGAGCAACCTGCTCTAGTGCAAGGTGTGTCTGCCCATGGCAGGGGTTTGGAATTAGATCATCTTGAAGGTCCCTACCTTCTATGATCCTGTGATTACTTCCCTCTTTGCTGGCAGCCCTATATGCAGACAACCCCAGGCATAGCTGTGCCAGTGCCAGCACAGGGGAAATCTCTGCACTGGCAGAACGTAGTTCAGTACAATCTTTCCTTGCCAAGCCCCGAAGTGTGTCAGTCACTGGTGGAAGGTAAGTTGTGAAATGCTTTTCCTCTCTGCCAACTCAACATATGAGATGGTGATACTCTTTGTGGTATTTTAGTAGTTAAGGAACATTATGTGTACGCTGTGAGAAAAATCCTACATGGAAATGAAATAGTGTGTAATGTATGCTTTCCTTTACAGGACCTTTTGAATTATTCTTTTTTGTTTTAGGAAGTCTATGGAACTGGAGCATAACAGAGGAAGACAGGACAAGCTGAGAGGAACAAACTGAAAGGAAAACCTGCAGTTTGTGGTTATCAGAGCAAAAGGCAAAAAGTTAGGATTGTATCTATGTGGTTGTTAATCTTTCACCAACTCACATTGGCTATAATGGAACCGTCGGCTCAGTCTGTGCCACTGCCATCAGACCCTCATTGAAGGGGAAGGGGACATTAGAAAGCTCCAGAAATTAGGGGAGATGGGAGTGAGGCAAGCCAGCAAGGTCTTGTACTGCTCAGCATGTGTGTTGACCCTCACAACCACTTCCACCACCCCTGTGTCATAGTCTCTTTGAGACCAGCCCAACTTTACCACCAATCCACATACAAGTACATGAAAAAAAGCTGCATTTCTTTGCTGAAGCAGCTACTTCTTTAGTGTTCAAAATGGTGGCTTCATTTCCATAATGTTTGATGGCAGCATCGTAAGCTCTAACAGCACATGTATCAAAAGTTGTCAGCTTTTCCTCTTCTGCCATGAGCCTTGTGATTCTTGCCGTGTGCTTTATTTTCTTGTGGTTAGCCAAAGCTTGCTTGCAAATTTTTCCGGTTTAGAAATGTCCATCATTTCCTGTGCTCTTTAACAACAGAGGAATGCCAGCCAAGTCAGGCAGCCTTTCCACACAGCTCTTTGCTCATTCACACTAAGGGTGCTCTCAGTAAACAAGGTTGCTGCCTCTTGCTGTCTTGAAGCAGACTGCAACAAGACTCCGCTTTATGCCTGTCCCCTTATAGGATTGGAGGATTGGGAGGCTAGAGGGGAAAACTGGCCTGAAAACATCAAAAACAAACCAAACCCAAACCCCAAGCAACCAAAGAGAACTCCATAACTTTATTACCAGTTGTTAAAAAAGGTCCTGTATACTTATGTAGAAATTTTCCTAGTACTGTTATTATTTCAGCTTGTAGTTGGCCATGGGAACAATTCCAAAGAAACCAGTACTCTGGGAAACCTTTTGTTTTCCAGAAAGGCTGTTATTCAAAAGCAATTAACATAAAAACATTAAAACTGTCTAACTTCAGAGACAGAAGAATGGAGGAAGGAAATGTGAGAGTGTGTGTGTGTGAGCAGGCAGGAGTGAATACAGCTGTCTGGGGTAATGTAAGAGGCAGAAGGAGGGGACCAGAGGGCTCAGGTCAGCATGGGATGAGTGCAATTGCCAAGGAGAGTCAAGGTGGTGAAACCCCACGTTTGGGGAATGCAGGAGCTGGGAGGACTGCTGGGGACTGCTGTGACCTCAGACGGTAGCATAAGCCAAGGAGAGGTGTGGGGCCTGGGCCAGTGGGAGTCTGAGGAATAAGGGTGGAGATGCCCAAATGTCTCTCCATTTTTCAGGCCAGGTACGAAATGTGTGTTATGTGTTTTGGCAGCTCTGAGTGCCTGTTGTGATGAGGTGCAGCTGTGGTGTCAAGACCAGGCTTGTTCTCAGCAGCCTAGGGCAATACTTCCGAATCCTCTTGCTTCCCACTGACAATGCTGGGCCAAGGCATCGGCAGCAACAATGTTAGGGGTTTTATTTTTATTCATCACAGTGCAAGTTTTCTCCATCATTTCTCCAGTGGATTTTGAACCAGCTGGATGATTTCAGTCTCACTTGAGAGGGCAGAGGGTCAGTAGATATTAAGGTATTGTCTATTTGTGTGGAAAGGGAGATCGATCAGGAATTTTCAGATGCCCCAAGGCAGAGCTCTCTGCCTTTTTAAAAAGAGTACAGTTATTTTAAAGTCTGAAATGTACCATATGAAGCCTAAAATAAGGTGCTTTCTTTTACAAGAGGGGGGCCACAGCAATAAATTTACAAATTATCTTTTTAGGCTTTCTGACATTTCTATCCATCTTTCCTCCCCAAGTGTTACCTCATCTCTGACCCTGTTCATGTCCACATGTGTCATTCTCATCCGGACAGAAACGTAGAGGAGATCTCAGTCCTCCTCAAGGGGGACCTGAAAGACTTGAGAGTCAGCCAGATGTAATGTTGCAGGCAAGAGACCTGTGGAAAGGAGAAGTGGCAGAAAATATTGGGAAGGTTGAGATCACTGGGAATGTGGGAGATGAACTGGAGTTACTGGGGTGAAAAGGAGGGATGCGGGAGTTGATTAAATGTGTCCCAGAAACACATTTGAAACAGAAATCCATGAAGACTTTTGATAAATAAAAGTCTGAAATGCAACAGCTTGTTCTAAACTAGATAGTAGTCTTGTGCTCTGAAAAACACAGAGAAATGGGGCATAAAAAGGCAAAAGATGTGTGAACAACAGGGCCAGCAGGTCTGAAAGCAACTTCTAAAAAGCATGGCTCATGTCCTGCTGGTAGAAAGGGAGGAGGCATCTGGGATTGTCCTTTTCCTGCTACCGAAAGAGGCTTTTCAGGTTTTCAGGGCAGTGCTTCTGTGCTGGTATTTTCCTGTAAGTTTCCCTTCCGTTCAAAGGGCAGCATTAACTTTTAATAGATCATCAGTAGTTGGTACAGCAGTGTCCCCCCACTTCCATCCTTCTGACTTGTTTCAAGATCAAATTTTAATTGAAACAAGAAGTGGCAGACAGGATGAGTGTCTATAAATAGGTTCTAAACTGTCATCTTAAGAGCAATGTATGTGACCCAGTTCAAATACCAATATGAAGAAAGAAAAATTGTTAAACACATACTCCCATTAGACACAGGAAGGTCTCCTTGTAAATTGTTTTATTCTTTACTCTTTTTATTCTTTGATTTTTATTCTTTTATTCTTTTGCAGATACATATTTAGGCTGTTTCCAGCAAATGATAACATATTTTCTGCTTTAGTGCCCAGTAAACGCATTTTGATAATAGAGTTCATTTGTACTACACTTTGTATTGTCACTGAATTTATGGCATAGAAAATGTGCATTCTTACTAGTTTCTCCTTCTTTCACAATTTTTAAAGAGTTTAATTTATTTACTCTATTACCTGACATGCAGAAGAAATTTTGTTTGGGCTTTTAACCACATCCTTATTTAAAATATGTAATTTTTGATGATATAATATTCTAGGATGACCGTATGACTTACCTGAAAAACCAACTTAGATCTTAGAACATTGTAGAGGTTGTGAAACCAATGTAGGGCTTTTATACTTCCAATTGCATTTATGTAACATAGCATTTAAGTTGTCTGAGCCTCCAGAAGATTACCTGTATAAGTAGCAAAGGCAGACAGGATTCAGCTTTTGTTATCCAATCTCTTTTCAACATATGAAGAGCTCTTCCAATGGCTGGTTACATAAAGCAAGGTTTGTCAAGGTTATATATTTCAGTGCTTGACTCTTGGCGCTGCATATTTCTCATTTGTTATTTGCCTTACTTTCTGAGGGACTGCATGTATCATCCTTATTGCTGATGTTCTACAGCAGCATGTGCATTTTGAGGAAAATATTTATTTGAAGTATAAGTACGTTTTCACTATAAAAAGTACAAAGCTAAGAGTGGCTGAAATAAGAGCCCGATATATATTTTTTAAGTATGCTTATACAAGTTTAAATAAATGAAACACAGCCTTTTAAATTTTATCCATACTCGTTGAGCTTGACATGGTATTGCTATAGATAGTCAGCCCTCAGAGCCAGCTACTGTTTAAAGACCAATAACAATGGCACTGTGTTTCCAGATGTTTTATTAAAATAAACTGCTCCTTATCTGTTCTGTGAAGCTAGAGAAAGCTTTACCCTGTACAACAGTGCTAGCTCTTTATGTACATGCTACAGAACTTTTCAAATATTTTAAAGCCAGGGGCATTCAGGTTAGAAAAAATTTCTTCACTGAAAGAGTGGTTAAGTATTGGAATAGGCTGCCCAGGTAAGTGGTAGAGTCATCATCCCTGGAGAAATTCAAAAAACAACGAGATGTGGCACTGCATGATATGGTTTAGTGAGCATAGTGGTGTTCGGTTGAAGGTTGTATTGAATCATCTCGGAGATATTTTCCAACCTTAATGATTCTATGAAACCTGTGTTATATCTGCATGAAATCCAAGTAGTTACATTACATCAAGGTAAAGAAACAACACATTCATAAATGCAAACTGCAGGACTTACAGTTCAAACTATAAGTTTATTTTTCTTTTCTTTTCCTTTTTTTTTTTTTTTTTAAGTGGTGGATTTAGACATAACACTTACCCCAGTGGAATCTGTGAGTTTTAATATCCTAAGCAGTCTCTAGCATGAGAAGTCATAGAGCTTGTATTACAAAATGAAATATAAAGTTGCCTCAAGCCACAGACAGCAAGCAGTTTGTTTTGAAGAGGTTTTTGGGACAGGCTGACAGTTTAGTTCATTGACTTTACTGCTGTTAGAGTTTAGGCATTAATCTTGATATCTAGAGGATACATCTTAAAATATGTTTTAAAACTTGTTAGCCTGAATATCAGGGTGTACAAAATCAGGATAAGGGTATTTGGTGGTGGACGAGAAAGAGGTCCTCTGTGCAAAAGCACATGGCATGTCTCCTCTCCCTCGAACACTAAACACACATTCTCCAGCAGCAAAACGCCAAAGACAGAAATCCCAGGTGAAAGCAGTGTGCTCCTGTTTGACATTCTCACTAGTTTGGAGACCTCCCTCTGGGAGCCACATCAGAGGACCTCAATTGCTTCCACCTCATCATAGTTCTTTGTGGTGGCAAAAACTGATAGGAGAGAACTTTGAGATAGGTGAGGCCTGAAGTTCCCAGGAACCTAGAAGATCCTTGGGTTCCTGAACGCTCTTGTGCACCTTACACACCTGGAAGTGCTGTACTTAGCCAGCCACAACACAATATAAAGCAGACACAACCCATTCACAGAACCAGTAAATATGTAAAATAATATGAGGTATGTACAATATGAAAGTAAGCGTCTCTGTGAACCTTCAAGTAGGCATTTATATTTGAACGTAGTAAACTGACCTGTAGGTACCTTTTGTAATAAAAAACTCAAAATATACATGTACAAGGCAGGACTTGGAGTAAATGTGTTGGGTAAAACCATCAAGACAGATGTATCTTCAAGTGTAGGAAGAACGTGGGTATTTTCAAGTCTGAACTGCATGTGTCTAGCCTTATATGAGGCACTTTCTTTTGAAAGAGAAGAGAAGATTGCTGACTTTTCTAAATTTTCCTCTCCCTATATCTCCTTTCAATGCCTTTTTGAATATTCTGGGTAGTCCTGGCTTCTATAAGAATCTGGATAGGGAATAGAAACCATATTTTTTAACATGGGTAACCAGTCTCACAGCATATTTGAATCCTGAACAAAAACACTTGGAGATATTGGTACCATTCAGCAACACACAGGCAAAAATTGCTTTTATTGAACCTCTTCACCAGATGGTTATAAGAAAAGACTGTGAAAAATACTATCCATTTGTGGTCAGAAGAAGTATCAAGTACAACACATCACCCTTACTGAATATTTCAGTTACAGTACTTGGCAGTGAATGCTCCAGAAGAGCATTGCAAATGAAATCTTTAGAAGACATGTGAACCACTTGTGCAATACTGGACTTTTTTTTTTTGTTCTTTATGCCATAGTCCTGCTCTCAATCCCAGATTCACTGTGCCTACCAAGAAATACACTCTCTTCAGGTAACAGAAAATTTAAGCAGTTCCTAACTACAGAAGCCAGCATAGCAGCTAAGCTATTTGGGATGAAAACAGCATGGGACAACTGCAGTTCCAGGAGGATTTGGCTCGAGGATCATGTGGGAAGCCTTTCCACTGCCAGATCAGTGATGAAAAAGAGACAGGGGGTGAGGGGCACACAAGTTCCAAGTTGTGAATCACCCCTGGTGTTGGCCAAGAAGTCTGCAGACGGAAAGAGGAGGGAAGTGACCACTGAGGCCGAACATTGCAGCCTCCCTTTCCCTGCTCCCCATTAGGAAGAACTGTGCTTTTGTACCCTCTCTGAGATATGCCTTTTCATACAACATTCACCCTCACTAATTGGAGCATTTCCCTCCTGCATCCTAATCAAACAGTGCTGGCAAAGCAGAATTAGTATTTAGAGCGATATCTGACATGCTGGCCGAGTCAGTCAGTGAATTGCTTGCCTCAGGCCTGGCAGGTAGAGGTCTCCATCCAATTTTATCCAGGATAAAGTTATTAGCAGCAATGAAGTACGTGTAGACCATCCAGAAAAGGAAGGAGCCCTTGTCACTGAGAGAGAGCTTGACTCTTAGTTTTTATTTTTCCCTCAAATACATTTAAAACACTGGTGCTGTCTCCCACTGGAGCAAAATACCCCCAGGTAAAAGATGGCAGAAAACATATTAAAATGGATGTTACACCAAAAATCAAGAAGAGGTGAAAGAAACAGCAGAGAAAGAGGAGTTCAAAATCAAAACAGCATCCATTTGGAGATGTTCCACATCCTAGCAGGTACATCTTTCATCCAGGGAGTTTCTACTGCAGAGGACAAGTACCTGTCCAACTCTGTGCCAGACCCAAATGTCCTGCAACAGGAGTCATCTGGGATTAGGATTTTGCCTAGGTCTGCAGTGGAAGTGTATGTCAGCCACAAAGCAAGTGGGGGTTGTAAAATTCCAAGTCTGGGTTGTAATTTTCCCCAAATATAGTACAGAAATTACACTTTCCTCATTTTCTCCTCTGCCTGTTGTTGGGGCCTTGGCTGATTTATCAAGAAATGCTAGGGAGCTGCACAGGTACTCATGGAGTGAACTTTACTAGAATTTAATTCCAGCAAGGGCCCTACTTTTCACCCTATTTCCTGATCCCTAGAGAAACAAATGGGGCTAGTAGGAACCTTTGCAGCAAACTTGACCCTGCGTAATAGATGGAACCACCTGTGTCTGTGTCACAGTACCCACGTCCAAGTCAAACAGCTCGCTTCCTGGAGTCCCCGGCCGGAGGGGAATGTCGCGGTGCGTCACAGCTTGGAGCGGAAAGCGGATAGTGCTGTGGAGAGCACACGCTGTGACCGGCTCGGATGTAGGCATTGCTCCGGTGAGCTCAGGGAAGCAGATGGCTCATTCCTGTACTTGATGGCAGGAGAGAGGCACGGAAGTGGGGGAAGGGGCAGGTTTTTTTCCAGGAAACCTATCTGTCTGGCAGATATCAAACCCAGCATCTGTGTGTTCTGGGAGGTTCAGATAGACATTTTACACCGCTGATTCAGCCCCTGGGCTCCCCAGCTGCTTGGCTTGGGGTAGGTTTGGCAGACCTGGTAGGTCCTGTGTGAGCCTATTGCAAAAGGTAAAAAGTTATTTTGTCAGTTCTTCTCCCTTCCACACCCCATTGCCAAGGCAGCAAATCTCTGGTTCCTTTCTCAGAGACTAACTGAAGTTAGTTTTGCTCCACTAAAACTTGGCCACCGTGGAAAAGAAGGTATAAAATATAACAAAATTACTTTTCTCTAGAGAAATATGTTGCAGATTGGATTACAGTCTTGTTTCTTTCCTTTTTTTCTCCCTCTTAGCCATGCACAAACATTTCTTCTGTAGTAGGGTTCCCACCACTGCAGTTTCCAGCAACCTCCATCACACAGTGCTGCGCTAGGGCTGCTCTAGGACAGCTGGCAGCAGACTAGCTTTCTGTGGCAGAAGCATTTCCCCTGTATGGAGAGGGAGAGGTTCAATTTGCCTCTCTGCTTGTCTAAGTCAGCATATAGCTGATGATTTAGACAATGGTAGGGCACACTGAAAAAGTGTGTATGTCTTTTAATCTAAGATTGTCATATGATGTGTGTAAAATACTGGATTTAGTGAGCTATGCCAGCTCTGGATGGGAAGGAAAAGATGTTGTGGTATTTTTGCCTAGCCCCAGTTTACACAATTTAAGGTGGGTTTATGAACACATATGCCACCTCCTTCCTCCGAAGTTCAGTAGCTGGTTGACTACTTTTTAGCATGAGAGTTCAGAAAAACATTCTTAAACCATGATGTCTCCAGAGGTCTGTGGTAAGAAAACAATGTTAATTTGCCCAGTCTAGAAGCAGAAAGATGAAAAAAGAGTAAAGTACACTGTGTTCTTTGTTCCAAATACCTGGAATTAGTGTCCTTGTTGGAGACAAGTACAATAAATGACTTTAATGTTTGAGGATTTTTTTCTCTCGTTTATGGAGCAGTGCAGTATTTCTGCCACAGCACTGACGCACGGCACAGCACAATCCTCCTATTTTCACTTTTTAATGGGCAGTGACTCTAATTATTGCAGTTATGGCATTGGGTGTGCACTCATGTTTTATTGCAGTTTCCAAAGCGGAGTGTGTCATATCAGATTCTAGAAAAGTTCAGGACAGCTGCCTGTGTCATGGAAAAGTAAGACTTGATTAACAGAGGATGTAGGAAGCCAAAGTAAATACTAGAAATGTGTAAAGCAGTTATGGTGGTGTACATTAGTACGTATGAAGGGATGTGTAAATATGATTGCTTGGCATGATTGATTTTTACATCAAAAGGAAAGTCATTGTGTTACTACGTTTTTAGTTGGAAGTCCCTGCTGACAGTGTTGGAGCTATTTCAGTGTCCCACATAACTCAAAATCTCAAATATTGTGAAGAGTTAGACCTGCATTCTCATCTTTCCTGAATTTCAAATATGAAAGGACAGGTAAAAAGAGAGGAAATGTGAAACTTTAAAAAGTGTGCCTGTCAGCAAAAAGCACTGGTGTGTACATGCAGCACCTCTCAGTTGAACCACATACCTCGTGTTTAAGAAAAATTCCCCCCATGAGAAGTAGATGTGATGGTAGCAGTGTAACAGGACCATTTAAAAGGCAGAAGGAGTGCTTTGTGAGCCTATGAGTCTTGCACAGTGTTTGACATGCTCGTATCCCTTTCTGTGTTGCTGACACACAGAGCTGCAATACACACATTGCAGACAAAGAACAAGGTGAAAAGCTGCAGTTACTTAAATCAGTCACTGAGACACATCCAGTTAACTTGGATATGAAGAAAGCATGAATTCTCATATTCTACTCTGCCATTTAAAGATAAATGTTTTACAGGGCAAACCCCATCATTATGTGTACACATTAAAAAAGGGTTGGGTTTTGTTTTTTTTTTTTTGGTTGGGGTGGGGGGTGTTGCTTTTACAGCAGTCATAAGACTTTTAGACTTCCTAAGAAGTGGGTCCAACTTGTGGTTGAATCCTGCAGATGATAGTCTTGCTGATCGCAGGATTTTCCAAATATTAAAACACACATGTCTGGATTTCTCAAAACCCCACAAAACTTCAAATACATTAGACCCATTTCACCTTTCACAATGTATCCAAGATGGTCATAAACCACTGGAGCATCCTGGCAAGATTTCTTGTAATAGATAGTCTTTCAAATAGCTCCTAGTGGCTTATTAGCAATTTGACATATTATATTTAAGCAAACAAAATAAAAGTTGATCCTTTAGCTTTTGCTTAACTATACTAAATTATTTATAAGGTGCAACCCTATGCAGGTGCAATAGTTTTTCCAGTTATGTTGTTTATATAACAGAGTACCATTAAAAGTGTCATGTGGAGGGAGTGGGGTGTTCTGTATGGAGATGTGTATAAAGTTTGAGCCAAGAAAAATAAATCTCCCAGTAAAGCCTGGCTCTCTTGTGGCAAGTGATCACCATGCCAATCCCCAGCGCTGCTTCCTACAGTAGCCTGAGGTCAAGGTGTGGAGGTTGGTACCTGCTGGCTGCACAGCTCTGGATGTGGACTGACTGGTCTAGATGAGAATTAGTTTTAGCAGAATCGAATAGAACTCCTTACCTAGAGATAAGCCTGAAGTGCTCATGCACTACTAAGTTCCTGGCAAAATCCTTTTGATGCATATATTTGCACTCAGGGTTTGTATATATATTTACACTCGGGGTTTGTAGATATAGTTACAGTGTGACAAATATCCCTAATCTAGACAAGTTGTCAAGAAAGAGGCAGTGTAAGAACAGAGTAAGTGCCTGTGTACTTGCCTGAGTGAAAATCTGCAGGGTCTCAGTGTGTGCCTGTGTCTTTTTCATTTACCCAAGTTGGTTTAAGTTTCTTAAGCAGTAACTGTGAGCCTTGGGTAGCCATACAGTTCAAGCAACAAAAATATGCTTGCTGAAATACAATTGTACTATATTAGGACAACTGCCTGGCCTCATGGCAAGACATTTTTTATTTTCAGGTGAACTCATTCCATTTTAAGCTTTGCTTTGCTTCAGTGGGCCTTTTGACAACTGTAGAGGATGCTTCTGTCTTTGGCCCACCCTGGCATTTTGTTTATCCTCTGCAGAAGTCTGCCTTTTTGGCAACATCGACCATTACCTTTTCTCTTGTGGTTTCAGCTTTACTTCTTGCTTTTCCACTTGGTGTTTTTCTTCTTCTAGTGCTTCTTTTCTCTTTTCAACAAGCAGTTTCTGCAGATCTGCAGGTGAATTCTACCCATTCTATATAAACGCCTTCCTTTTATTAAACTGGTCATTTATTTTTCAGTCATCTTTCTTCAGATGAATAGCACAGAGCTCTGTTTTCAGAGCAGGGAGGGGAAGTGAGAGGTGGAGGGAATCACATCTCCCAGGGAAGGTGCTGTTACTAATTATGTCTTGGAGATTATTTCTTCATGGCTCAGATATAATTACTACTTGATCAAACTGATATGTGCTATTTAGGACAAAATAAAGCCTCTCTTTCTATATGACCCAAAAAACAAGCTGTCACTTCATATATTTATTTTTAGGGGGCCAGGAAACTGCATCTGTAGTTCTTACACATCCTATAGCCCCTGAAATCTTTCCCAGAGAGGCTACCCCTGCAGCCTCCCTCCTACCAAAACTTTGCCACCTATTGCGATACGGAGGTGCAAAGGAGGTTATTTAGGACACCTCTTAAATGCTGAATTCTGGTTGTTTTCTGAGAACTACTTAGAAATGTCTGCTGTAGAACAGTATTTTTAACCTTGTCCATCTCTTATCCAAGTTGGAAAAAGCTGGAGGTAGATGGTAGTGCAACCTACGTTGTGAAGGTAGTAGGGACATGGCCTTAGAGACAGAGAAGTTCTGGGAGAATGACAAAAGGGCCCCTGTCTGCCCTTGACTTTTTTTTTCCTTCTCTAATGCTTGTGCTTTCATCACTTCAGATCCAGTATTGGAAGCAATACCAGGTACCTTCTGGTGACAAGAAATAAGTGCTATGTGAGCTGGTCAGATGATACAGGTGCTGAGTCAAAATCCACTGAATTGATAAGACCCATTCCCAAGTCTTCAGAGAGCTTCAGATCCCCAAAAGAGACCTGGCCTGAGTTTAGACGGTCTACAACTAAACCTGCCATCCTCTGTGTCCTCACACGGCTGCTGACTGGATCCTGGATGGTTACCCAGACCCCTGAAGCTCTGCTTTTGAGCATGCCCAGAGTCATGTCATCCTCAACAGAACTGAGAAGCTCAGTGACAGCCTCCTGCCCATGTTCTGTTCCACAGCAGCAGATGCAGTGCTTTTCTAGATCACACTCTGCAAAAAAGGGCTATTGTAGGCTATTGCCCTTATTTGAAGTACAGCAGCAATGCTGCAGTTCCTGTTCTCCTTATCCAACCACCCAGGGTGAGGATGCTTCTCCCCCTATCCTGCCTACTCCTCTCACATGGGCTCAGTCTCTTCTTTCAGCTAACAGATTTAAACCTCTTCTCCCATTCTCTGGAGAATATCTGAACTTCCAGGGCTGTATAACTGTGTAACTGTTTTGCAGTGGTTGCAATCCCACAATTCTTAGAGTTGGAAGGATTAATCGAGCAACTGTTAAATGCAGTGAGTAGAGCATGTATGCAGAAGTGGGAAGAATAGGATTCCACTGCCTCTTCCAGAAATCATCCCTGTGGCTGATGAATAGTTTCTATGGAAGATACAAGCAGACCTTGGCATGACAATCACTGCCTAAAGGCTCTGGAGGGGTCTGTGTGTCCAAGTGGAATCCTATACAGGAAATGCACAGGAAGAATGGCATTTGAACTCTCTGTCCCAGTGTGATCCTTCAGAAGGACATCTCAAGGTCCATGGAGAATTGGGCTTCCAATTCATTATTAGGTAAATTATAACAATGTGGAGAAAACTGCTGAAATAAACTGTTGAAGGGGGGTGTTTCACAGTGGGGTTGGACATGCTGTTTCCCAAGGGTTAAGGAAGCATTGGGCCAAACCAGGGTACTGACACGGAACACCTCACACTTCACTAAAATGAAGGTAATAATTCTCAATTTACAAAGCTCTTGGGAGGGGCTCACATACCACTGGAAAGGACTTACTGGTAGTTATTTCTTAGCTGCCTGATTTTGTACAGTCTGGCACAAGGGATGCAGCATGACAAACAAATTCTTGGTTGTTAAGAGGCGAAAAATGTTTGGTTGATTGTGCTTCACCATCAGTTTCAGTAACAAAAGTCTGTTTAATAGGAGGAGAACAAGGCTTGTACCTATTAGCTTCTGTAACTTGTGCACATGAGACTGATGGCAGCCATTGACTCCATATCACCAGCTATGACATATACATACCTTCTTGAAAGGCACAATTTGAAGTAGTGATTTATGCTCCATTTAAATTCTTTATTTCAAATATAAAGCCACCATAATGCCAAGTGTTACTTAAAGGATTACGAATCACCCACAGAATGTTCTATAGAAGATTTCTCTTCAACATATCCTTATATCGTCAGAGAAATTACTTCTGCAGTCCCACTTCCAGTCCTCCCACCTTAGTCTAAGGCCAGCTCCTGTTAAAATCCCTGGGATTCTCTTTTATTAAGGTTATTACCAGACCCCACACTGCCTCTGTTTTCCCCCATGAAAGAACTGCTATTCAGGCACACTCCTAGAGGCTGCTGCCTTTTTCCAGTTGTTGGAAAGTGGGTGCCTACATTTGGGTCCTGAGCTGGAAGTCTGACTCCCAACAGGAGATTGCCTGTACGTATTCATCCCCACCATGTCTGCCTATCCAGCTGGTGAAGGATGCAGCTGTAGACACAGGACAGGAGAGGTGCACGCTGTACTGCCAGCCCTACCATGACCTGGAGGTTTCACACAATTAACTGCTCTAATCATTGGGCCGAAGCTCAGACCACAGAACACTCCTCTGTGTAGGTAGGGTCACTCCATCATGCCCTTCCATGAGCACGGCAGGGGTTACCAGCATCCAAGCTACCTAAGAGAGGATTTGGGCCCACAGACAATTTATTAAAACTTCCTTAATTCTGTCCCTCTGTGTCATCTTTACATATCAGTCATGGAACTAATGACCAGACACACAGTATGTAGGTAATGTGTGTGAGTTTATGGTGTCCTTTCAGAGGCATCTCTTCCTCCTGGGAGAAGAAAATCAAGGGATTAAACTGCTGTCCCTCAGGATATAAATGAGATCACAGACAAAATTCAAACTTCCCTATTTACCCTTGCTTACTCAGTGCCCAACACAGCCCAAGTATCAGCCAAGCAGACCAGGCCTTCACCTCTGCTTACAAGGGTATATTTGCTGTATATTTGTCTGATCTATACATTGGCATTCAGTGTGCACATATACCATTTATTTTGATACAGTGAGGCAGGAAACACTTTCTTCCCATGCACAGGTTGATAGCTGTCTTCAGAAATTCCAAAACCTGATGCTGAGAACTTGCTTGTGTGTGACCTATGCTGAAACAGAAGTACCCGCATACAAGATACCTATTCTTCTTTACCACAAACTATGCTTTGGATTCAAGACTTGCAGAGAAAAGGGACACTATTCTCATGGGCTATGTCTGGTTAGAGACTTGTAAATGATTTCTTCAATTGAGAGAAGAATACTTTTTACATCCCAGATTTGGGACATTGGAGAAGACTTCAGAAAGTCCGTGAATCAGATGCAGTTTTCTGGGTGCTGTACAGGGTGCACTGGAGTCAAGTAACAGAGCCACAGCAGTCAGCATGTGATAACTGATGGGAGCTCTTGCCTAGAGGAGAACATGCTGGTAAACAGTAACCACAGCCAGCCCCAGAACCAATTTATTATCTAATCCACTAGTATTATGTTTTTTATGTACAGATTATTGATTTTAGGCTACAGTGTCAGAGACAGCAATGTTCTGTACATGTCACCTCATAAGTCATAAACTGTGTGCCATTACATAGGCACTACTAACCAGAATTTTCAATAGTGTTTGTTAATTGCTGTTATTATCTCTCCCAAGAGATTAGTGTCATTGCTGTCTTAGGTTGTGATTTACAGTAGTGTAATCACCTGAAAATACTGGATTTATTAAGCTTCTCAGATAATACAAAAACAAACAATACTTACCCGACGGACTTAAAGAAAATGTTTTTCTTTCCTCCAGATGTATTATTTTATTACATTCCAACCATCCACTGGCCAACAGGCCAAGTGGTCTGTCATTGGAAGACACATACTGAAATGTGGGAAAATGAAGGAATTTTATGAATTGTAATATTAGTGGTATGATCATCTTAGTGTGTCTGAAGTGTTCAGTAACAATACATACACTGCTTGACTCTTCTTGTGTAAAAGTCAGGGTTTTTCTCCCAGAACCTCACATCAAGTCTGTGAAAGTCTTCTTCCTTTAAGTTATTCAGAAAGAAAAACTATGTGCTATTTGTTTTTAGTATATAAACCACGTACATTGTTAGAGATTGTAAGAGGCCTTAAAACCAGTTCCTAAGTTTTCTAATAAATAATAAATTATTGTTGTATTAATTTATTAAAGATTACTTAGCCCTTCAAAAGAAGATTGTAATCATGCTTTTCAAGCTTTTTTCTTTGACAGAGTAGACTTAGAAAAACCTTTTTATGCTTATATTGGTTACTTTTTACCTTGATATTTTTCCCCAGTAAAAGCCCTTCACTTTGCTTACCTTCATTTTTTTGTAATTTGGTGGGATTTGACACTTATAGGCCTCTGTCAAAGGAAATCAAGACACATGTCCTTGCATGTGCCTGCTACTCCTGTCCTCCACTGAAGCCCATATATAGCAACTCCATAGGGATCCAGGAGGTTATGATGGGAGAAAGCCAGGAAATACAGGATAGTGAAATGCAGGGGCTCCAAAATGAGCTGGCCCAAGGCCTCTCTGAATTGAATTTTGCTGCTTTCCAGGACATGGGGCCAAGGTCATTCCTGGTACAGACACAGCAAAGGGAAGGGCTGGGGCAGGAAGTTTCCATGGGTACACACCTGATGTTTGAACCAGCAGCAAATAATAAAGGAAAGAGCCCTGGAGCTCCTGCACCCTGCTTTCCCATCCTCTAAAGAGCATGGAGGCAGCAACTGCAGCTGTTGAGAGCTTCATTCCTCTCATAGCTCTCAATGAACCCCTTCCCTTGGGAGCAGCTGGCTCCACAGTCCCAGAGCTCCATGTGATCCAACCCCTGCCCCAGCTCAGCACAGCATCCTTGCAGTGCCAGGGTTTAGGCCACACCAGGCAGTCCAGCTACAGAGGTTCTGCTACCCTGAGGTTGACCACTGCAGAGGCAGTTGCCTGCTTTGTCCTGGCCTTTGAGAGCAAGCAGATCCACCCAAAGTATGGGGTAAATACAAGCTACTGCAGTCTTAAATAAAAACAGAAAACCCCACAGTAAGCTGGATGCAACACCATCTCCAGTGTTTGCTGGACCAGTGATGTGTGTTCGGTAGGTAGCTGCATAGGAAAACAGGAGCTTGGCCTCTGGGATAGGATAGATGAGGCAAGGAAAATATGTTTTCCACTTGCCAAAAAGACTAAGGCTAAAGCTTTGCCAGTTGGACTGCTCCTTGCAAGTTGCTGGACAAGCTCAATTCCCATTAATGTCAGTGGGATTTCTGTGGGAGCTTAGCAACTGGCGCGCTGTAAGCCGTTACAGGGGGATGACAGGGGAACATATTAATGCAAATGCATGTGAGGCTGAAGCCATCCATGGTCTATATTAAATAATGCATTCAGGTGATACTTCCCAGATAGTAACAGTCGTACTTGAATAGATTAGTCCTCACCCTGACTGCTGGCTTTCTACTTTATAGATGTGGCAGTAGTATTAGTCAAAACATTCTCCCCGAGTCTGAAATGGCATTTTGTTGCTGCTTCTCTTTCGTTTTGTCCTCTTTCCAATTTAAATTCAACTTATGTATATTTATCTAGATACAATCCTATTTACATATAAACGTACTTCTCAATTTTCACTTCTTCTAGACCTGTCGATAAGACACTTTATAACTACTCTGTTGCACTGATAAGCTTTTCACTCATCCATATTTTCTCTTATATAAAGCAAGGGAGGCACTGGTCAGTTCTCTCAGAGAGGGCACTGATGAGAGCAGCAGGTTCACATGCTGTTCCCAAAAGGAACCCAGCTGGACTGAACACCATCGTACATGTTGGCTGCTAGATCTGTTCTGTCCTCAGCTTCCTGCTAAAACAAATTTGTTTTGATTGTTCCACATAGTAAACAGTCACTGATCGATGTAATGCTGAATGGTGCTGGTGGCTGATTCATCACTCTTGGCTTGACTACTGCACAGTGTAAAGAGTAAAAGGGAAGTACTAACGACTAGGAAAAAATAGCCAACAATGGAAGAAACATGGAAAGGAAGAAAAGGGAATCTAGCAGCCATCATCATATGGATACAGAACATTGAGAGAAGAGTCACTAATGTTTCTTCCAAATCTAAGATGTATTTATGATGCTGATTTATTCAGCAGGACACTTAGATTTTGAAAATGGAATACATAAATGCTGTGCAGCAGAAATTAGCTGGGAGGCAATATCTTAATATAGAGTGCAGTAGTGCATGGAGCGCTTCTGATGGTGGAGGAGCCTGGGCTCCTACACAGTCATTCCCAAAGAATGTTAAAAATATTTGTGGGAGACAACAAGCTCATGAAATTGATTTTCTGAGCTGCTGTCTATTTATTTAAAACAAAAATGATCTTACAGCAGTTCTATTTGTTTTCTTTTCATATCAATGCTAAGCTTATCTTATAAACACATCTTCAGTATGTAAAGTAAGTTAAAAACATCCACTATAAAACTCGGATGCAAAGAGAATGTGGCTTGGATGCTTACTGGCATGCAGAGAGATAACCTGTCTTATTCTTTTTTGTACTGTGATTCAGCTGTAGCATTATCTGATATCTAGGGCTTTGAAAGATCTATTGTAAGCATGTCAAAGACTTAAAATTTGTTTTTGGCAATATTAGATCACAAAAACTGAAGAATGAGTTCCACTGACTTTCATTAAAAAATGTATGCCATTATTGCTTTTCCCGGTTTGGAGCTGAAATTAAACTAGCATAATAACACTTTGCGTATTTATTTTTTCAATGAGAAAAAAACCAATCTTAATTGTTATGTCTATAGAAATGTGCATTCAAAGTGCAGCTTAGAAACCAACTAAACCTACTGCGTGCTGCTTGTGCAGTCAAAGAGAAGAATGTGCCTTACACAAGATCCTGATGTCCATGATGGAGCTTCAGTGCTACAGGAGTGCTGTCCTGTGACCAGCACCTTACCTCTCTAGTGACCTGGGAAGTCCAGAACTAACAAGCTATGGTGCAAGTCTTCCACTTGGCAGTTTTGTACGTGGGAAGAGAGCATTCCCACAGCAAGGAGGAACTTGTCTAGCAGCCCTTCAGGCTAACATCCACTGGCTCCGAAAGATAATGGAGGGAAATGCCACAACTAAAGGGCAATAAATGGGAGTGAAGGCTGTGTGACTGGGGGGTAGAAGTGCTTAAGCCTGAACTCAGAGTCCAGATCAAAACCTTACATGAGCCGGAGGCTGGGACAAAGATTCAGAAGTTGGAAAACATCAAATCAGCAGCTTGTCATAAGAAAGAGGACAGAAAGAAAGAATGAGCAGAAAACCCTCTGACCCCCTGGCCCCTAGACTTAGTTTCAGGAAGTCATGGTCATTCTGATGTTGGCATCTACTTGTCAGCCATCACCCCACCAAGAGCCCAAACTCTCCTTCAGTCTCTTTCCTCTAAAGTGTGACAATGTTCACTTGCTCTCAATTATTCTTTTGGTGTGTCATGGTGCTGAGTTCTGTGCTCTCATGTAGAAGGTCTCGCCTTTCTGAAGACCATCTGGGTGGCAGAACACTGCCAATGGACAGTGGAACTCCTGCTCTTTAGCATCTTTTTTTAAAAGTCTGGGAAATAAGTACTTTTTTCATACTACTTAGTACTAATATTGTTCTAACTAGGAAAGGTAGAATAGTCAGGTTGAGAAATGAAGCACTCAAAAACTGCAAAGTGTCACGATTAAGAGTTACCCAGTGATTTGATTTAATCCTGTTATGTGTACTCATTAGGGTATTTTACAAACAAGTATGAGTCCAACTTTATTTATGTTGGCAGTGTTTCAATGGAAATATTTCTGTGAAGCTGTTCATTTCCACAGTGCTCAGCACCATAAATAGTCATCACAAAAGCAGTACTTGCTAGGTATTTTAGCTTCATTTTACAGATGGGACAAACTTATTCATAGCCAAGTGGCAAGCACATCTGGTAAGGGGGTTTAGATGTTTGCATATCTTGGTGCCTTTTCCTTAATTCAAATGAGGATTCCTTCTGAGCCAGGGCAGTGCATAAAATATACAGGGTGGAGATGAAATCCTGTCTCTACAGCAATTAATATAAATGAGATATTATGGTACAAATACATATCCTTAAGGCCTACGTTATTCTGTTCACCAAACCAAATTGCTAACAAATTGGCAAACTAACAAATATCAGCATTTATGAAAATCAAATCCATGTGTTCTTCAAATGCATGTATCATCAACTACTTCCAGATGTAAAAATCCATGGATAGTTTTAAAGAACCTCAGTCCCACAGTCAGTTTCCATCATGATGCTCAAAATTAGCTCTGTTCATAAGCGATGTACGACAGTATTTAGTCTCTTCAGGAAACAATACTTGTTGCTTTCCTTAGAGCTAGGTATCCCGTAACCACATCTGAAGGGAGCATCCGAATATACGCAAATTCTTCAATAGTACTAAACCTTAGCTTGCTCTGGGGATCTGTGTAATTTGCCTGAAAAACAAACAATGGTAGATACACTATTCAAATAAAATTTCAAACCATAATAGTAAAAAAGTGTCCTTTTTATTACGAGACCACAAAATAGTGCATTTCTGTTCCCAGTAACAGCACTGCTGTTCTACCATGTGACCAAAAGTTTGTCTCTTTTTCTTTCTCCTCATGTCAGAACTTATGAGACGTTAACAGACCCCTATAAAATCACATTAGAAATGCATTAAACATAACAGAGGGCTGAAATAAGTTACATATAAAACACAGCGCAAAAGAAATTCCTCAATTCTAAACTCACCCTAGCAGCTCTGTGCCTTGTGCGGTCTCTCTCAAGGCAGCTCTCCAAACAGTCAAGCTGCTGCCAATAAATTACCCACAAAGAGGCTGAATTATGGGTGCTCTGATAGCTTTGGACTGCTTTTCTTTTGCTGCATACAACTTAGCTTTTAATTTACTTTAAAGTGGTTGTTAAAGCTAGGGAGTCTCAGCTTACGGTTCTGTGACTGAACTGATAAGAAATTTGAACTCAGTGTTGTGTTTTGCTACAGATGCCTGCTTTTAGGATAACAGCCTGGCCAGCTCACCCTGGACTACGCTTGTATCCCCAGCTATATTTGGACCCTGGGTGCCTGGGAGCAGTGCCAGTTTCCTTCTATCGACTCCCCTTCCCTGTTGCTACAGAAACCTGGAGCTCAGATGAGCTCAGGGGTAGGCCAGGAGGCTGTGCTGGGAGAAGGCAGGCTTCAGGGTACTGCCTGTCCACCTTCAGCCTCTAGGATAATCACTGCCTGTTCAGCAATGGATTACCAAGAGTCTCCCAAAACTCTGAAAGTGTTTTCCGTACCTCTCTTCAACACGAGATGGTGGCAGGCTGCAAGGCACAGGCACTTGAGATCCCTTAAGACATTGGTACTAAAAATAGAAAAGGCCAGGAAGAGCTGGAGCAGAGGCCTCTATCATTTTTATGTCGGAAAACATCTGTTGACTGTGGTAACAATCCAGTTAATTGTTTGTTGTGATATAGCTTAGAAAATTTAGTGTTATTTGTAGCTTTTTTCTTTACAAAGAAATGCCACTAGGTTAATTAAATGTAGTCAGCTAACAGTCAAGTCATCAATTAATTTTCAAACAAATGGTAAAGTTAGAATATTAGGAGTAAATTTATCCGTGGTGGTAACTTCATGGTTACAGCAGGTATAAATTTATTTTTATTTCAAACTTTACCTCTGGCCTCATATAAGAAAAGACTAACCAAGCAGACTGTTTCTCAAACATGCATGATTCAGTAATAAGCTAGCCAAGCAATATCTGCAATTTGTATTGTGCACCAATCTAGGTTAAAAATACTATGGTAATTCTCCACCATTCTGATACTTTGTATTGAGCTGCACTGTTTGCAGACACTGATGTATGATAACTCATTTATGCCATGACTTCAGTCTGAAAATAAACTTTACCAGTACTTCAGCAATAATTAAGCAGATTAGAAGAGTAAAGTAAGAAGATTTTGCAAAGAAAAAACTCCGTCATGTTTAAAAATTAAGCCAAAGGTCAGAGAGACACACTCTTAAAATACAATAAACTAGTTATCTCAATCTGTTTCTATGGTAACTGGGCTGATCCATTTTCAGAAAAGGAAGAGAAATATAAACATTTGAAGTTTCGTTGCTTTTTTTTTTAATCTGCTTTACAATAAATTACTCTGTTTTGCATGTTAAAACATCTAAACACGTATCTTCCAAGTTTGGAAATAATAGGTTTATTTTGCAGTGTCAATATACAAAATAATAGCTTTTGAATTCTAAACTGCCTTACAAATATATATAGGCTGTTCTGCTGAGAACACTGGTAAATTTAATTCCATTTGTGTTACACATAGAAAGAGGATCAGCAGAATTTAATTGTGGCATTTAATATAAGTGCAAGTATACTAATTGAGAGTGTTTTAATATACTTCTCTTTTTCTACCTGCTAGATCATTTAATTCTCTCTAAATGGGTACTGCTAAGGAATTTGTTTTCTTTTTTTTTTTTTTTGTCCCCATTGGGAATCCAGCATTCCCATAGAAAATATATTGTTACATAAATGTTTTTAGATTTTACACAGAAAATACAGGGGCATTTTTCTAATACTAGATTTCTAAAATATTCTATTGTCCTACATATCTTTCCACTAGGAAATGATCTTGAAAGCATATTTAGTGCTTCTTATTAAACATTTCTAGACTAGCAATTTAAAGGACACACTGACTCAGTTATTTTAATAAAAAAGATTTTTTTAAACACAGTAATTTTATCATAGTCTGGAGAAACCTTGCAGGCCAGGTAAAATAGGAAACTTGACTCACAATGCAATTAGAGGATGGAAAATTAAGGGGAAAAAAAATTTCTGGAAAGAGAAAGTGGAAACAGAAAAAGGAAACAAAAGAAGCACTGAATGGATTTGTATAGAAAGCATTTATACTGAGCTAGAATACTCAGAGTACATAAATCACTGATGGAAAGCAGGAGATGGTAAAGAAAGCTGAGGAACTGAGAGAATAACTCATTTCCTATGACTAAGCTGATCCTTAATTGGTAGGGATGTGGTCTCCACTCTCATCTATATCCTGCATCCTCACCTCACGATAGGTGCGACTGACTAATTTTGAAATGCATCAAAGGTCAGCGCTGGAAAGCATTATATTTCCTTGGAGATGGAGCAGTGAAAGGAACTTATGCTCCTATGCCTTCTGCCCCATAGCTTAGCTCCAAACAGAGCAGAGATGTTGCAACAACTTAATAACACGTGGTGTGAGTGGTACTAACACTTGCAAAGCAACTCTAAGGGGAGAGGATAGGGAAAAGATGAACACCACTAAGTGACTCAGTATAGAATTTTTGCTATGTTGGTGAAATCTACTCATTATTATTTCATATGCCCACCTATTCCCCATTCCTCTATCCACTGCATCTTTATATAGAGCAGTGGTACTTACACAAAGTGCTGTATTCAACTGATCCCCGCTCTTTCTCTGAAAACAAGCTGCTATCATATCAAAGCAATATTGCTACAAGTACAAGAATGTAAGTCTGACTGGCTGGAGGGAATTATTTTCCCTAGGTTTGTGAGCAGTCTCTTCCATTTGCTGTCTGCTTGTTCATCTGTGAGGGAGATGTTGCTTTCCCACTCCCTCTTGAACATCAAGGGTTACCAGCCTCTAGCTGAGCAACCCACTCCATTTCCAAATCACATTAGGAGGCACAGGCTGGAAACATGCCATCTCCTAGGTGCCTTATTTAAATGTGTTAGTTATAAAATTAAAAAGTCAAAGAAAACACATGCTAGGATATGCAGGATTACAGTTGGTGCTATAGCTGTTCTTTGGTGCCTTACACTGTGTATGCACTATAAGGCAGTCCTTAGTTAAGTGCTCACCCATTTTGTTTCATAATGAGGACTTTTGCCTAATTCAGTGTACAGAATGTAAATGGTATGTTAACCTGCATCAGCATAAGAAATGTGTACCTTAAAATTACCTGTGAAGTGATATCAAGCCTGTGAAGGTGGGCTGGTGCGTTATGGATGAAAAATAGATTTAACTGGGAAAAGGGACCCAGAAATTCTGTCTGAGATTCTTTGATGTCAGAGAGTTTTCATCACTGTAGTTAGTTAGTGTAACCATTACTTAAGCATTTTTTTAGTCCAAAATACAACAACCCATTCATTTCAATTGCATTAGATACACAGGTTTCTGAAAAATAAATCCCCAGGAGCTGAAGGTGAAAAGTGAAAAGATATGCTGTTACTAACACCTGCTTTGTTTTAAGTAAAATTATTCATGTCACGTAGGAACAGTTTCAGCAGCAGATACAAATTTTCTGTTGGGCAGAATGCAATGACTTTACTCCAGTTTTGTGCCAACAGAATCTTTGGGGAATTCAGACACCAAATTGTAACTACCAAGACTTTTTGGAGCATGTGCAAACTCTATCTAAGTCAAACGTGGGGTTGGGTTTTTTTTCCCCTTTTTCTTTATTCTTCAACAAAAATATGCAAAAGAGGCCATATGTGACACATAGGATATACATCTGCCAAGCTCCGAGTTCCAGCTCTGAAGCATGGGGGTATTTGAAATTCTCAAAAGTCTATGCCAAGTGTCTGTTTCTGGCTGATTTGTTTGAGGGAAAGTTTGAGAGCAATGATAACAAGGATTTTTTTTTAACCTGGGCCAATCAATATAATTTTGCCTAATCTCATTATTGAAAATTGCTGAGCCATCTTTTTAAAACTTCCTCTACAAGATACAATGAAATAGATCAGCCTCATGCAAATACTCAGCATGGAAAGTTTCAGTCGGTGTGGTTATAGCTTGGCAAAGCTAGCAGTCATGGGGACTACCAGCTTTCAGTGCAAAGATCCAGAGATTTAGAAATGGTGGGGACCAGTGTAGATTCTACAACTAAGGAAGTGGTGTCATAGGAGCCACCTGGCAGGACAAGCTATTTAATCTGTCCTGACATCTATTAACAACCTAAGGATTTTGCGATGCAGCGATAGTAGTTGGGGTTTGGTCCTAAATCACTAGAAAACTACTAAGCCTGAGGCTGAATAGGAACTTCAGCATGTACATCTTTTACAAAACAATGCACCAACACTACTTCACTGTGAAAAGTGAGACACTAATTTTGGAATGAAAGATAAAATACTTACCGGAAGTCCTGAAATGTCAGAATATTTCTTGGCAGGCTTAAAGGAAGGAGGAGCATCAATATTAAAATCTAGAGAGAAACAAAGGGATAAACTCAGTGTTTTATATATATTTTAATACATAAACCTAATTTCTGAGGTGTCTATTAATTAGCAAGACTAAAGCAAAGAAATATGAACAGAATTACCTCTGACCCTGCTCACCTCTCTAATAGAGTTCAGCAAGTAGAACTTCCCCCCAAAAGGAAAAATGCAAGAGTTATTCGTAATGTACTGATTTTTTCCAAGTCTTAATGAATTCCCTTGCAGCCAGACACATGCAAAGAATAGCCTTTATCATATGCATGCTATATGTTAAGATCATGAAACATCGCTCAAGATTGAAGCTCTGAAATACTATAATCCACAAAAGCAAAGTAATCTTTTAAATCAGTTAAATCTTTAAGCATGTACCACTTTAAGCCCAGTCAGTGACCTAGAAAATTGTCTGAATGTTTAAATTAAGTGGTGGAAATTGCTGTTCTTTGGTGCCCTTTAGATGGCAACTCTCATTCACAAACATTTTTCAAGATACAGTTAGTATGTTTAAGTATTTAAATCCCCAATTTTGGATGTTTACAAAAAGATCTTGTACCTGATTCATTTCTTTGTTCTTTCCTGATCTCACTTGCAACTCATTCAAATACTATGATCAATTCAAATGTTCCCTCCATATCAGATTTTTAACTTACCATCTCATAATTCAAAAGACCCTAATGTCACAGACAGCTGGTTTTAAATATGAAACTGAATTTCTCTTCCCTCCTTCTTAAAAAAATCCTGTAAATTTATGGTTGCAAACAGAGCATAGTAGAAATAGCAACATCAGCAGATTGTCAGTTACAATAGCCAGGAACACAGAGTAGTCTGCATTTTTCTGTAACAGTTGTGCCTAAAAGACTTCAAAAAATGGCAAGCTATTTTTGGATAAAGCACCACGTCTGACAAAAAGTATATGAATATGCTCAATTCTGAAATGCCTCCACTTGCTTAAGTAAAATCTGAGGATCCCATTCTGCCTCTAGCTAAGTTCAATAGTATCCTACTTTACAAGTAGACTTGTAATATCTCTAGATTAAGACCACTGCTATAACTCTGCTCTGTGGATGTACACCAGCTAGGACTGCTAATTGGGACTGATAATAATGTAGTTTCAGCTGTGCTGTACTAAAGAGGGGATGTAGGATTTAAATCTCCCAAGAATCTAGGATAAGGGGCTAGATAGGAAGCTTGGGCTAAGGTCTAAGCTTCTGCAGGTATGTGGCTTAGCAGAATCAATTTGAACATAGTTAAAATATAGCTAATCAAACAGCAGCCACCCATCAGAAGCCCTCTGGGCTGTATGCAGAGGAAGGGGAGGCTCCTAACCAGTGAAGAGGTGACAAAAACTTGATGGGAATAAGAGTTTCTGACCTGGTTTGGATAAATACATTTCGTTTATTAAACTCTCTCTCCAAATGTATTTGAACTTTGTCATGATACTCCAAATCATTTGCTTCCCCTTACTTCCCACTTAGGGCTCACCGTTGTGATTGGACTAGCCTTAAACATTGTACTGACCCCTGTTCAAGCAGGATATGGCATGCACTGATGAAATAATTCAGATTTGTTGTAAAGAAAGTTATTTGTGTGGATTCTATTATTTATAAATACATGCAAAGCATCTAAGCAGCTTACAGCTAGGATCATTTAGTTGCCATGGCAATGCCCTTTCAGAAGCAAGAATTTGTTTTAGGTTCTTCCAAGTTCTGTTCTTCTTGCCAGCTGCTGCTCCACCAATGCCAGAGTGCTAGAATCAAAAATATGGTGTTTAGAGAAAAAAAAATAAACAAAGAATACTAATAACACTTCTATTTCATAGTCTTTCTGATACGCCTCATCTTGTCATGAACGATTTGTTATCCTCACTTATTTCATCAGTAGGATAATATACTGTACACTTTAATCTTGGCTGCAAGAAAAACAAAGCTTTTTGGACTGTGTCAAAGCTTCTATGTTTTCGATTAAATGAGGGAAATTAAAATCTGCTCTTTACATGGAAATAAAAAATCAATGTGGTTAGGTTTAGCCTGAGATTCCAGGATTCTGTATGTACTCCCTTTGTATTAGAACTCATTACTCTGAATCTGTGTCTGAAATTGAGATTACACAGCTAAATTTTTCTCTCCTTTTTATGGCATATTAAAGGTGAAGTTCTAGCTCTTTTACAAATTATCCATGACTGTAGCAAACACAAGTGATCTTGCAAAATGTAATAAATACTATGAGAAACTTTCTGGAAATTTTATTTTTCTTCCAAAGGATAAAAGACAGAATAATAGAAAAAGAATAATAAATAGAATGTTGGCTGCCAAGACAATTTTGCATTTTGAAAGGTACATTAATGGAAGGCTTGTCACAAGTTCTATAAAGGTATTTTCAGTTATCAAATGTGATTGCTAAAGACTATTTATGTCCCTCCAGAGACAGAAGCTGCACAACATACTGTAATACTTCTAAATGATCAAAGGACACAGATTTACAGCTCTATGTCAGAAAAGAAAATGTTCTTACAATTGAGGAGTCGTTATTTCTGTTAATAATTACTACCTATCACATGAGTCTCATAGAAACTCAGCAAAGTTCTGCAAACAGTCTTCTGCTGCGAATGGTTTCTAAATTAACCTATTAAAAGCGTTTTTTGTAGACAAAAGCTATATTAAGATAAGGTATATGAACCAAGCTACTTCTGCACTAGTGAAGTTCAGAGAAAGCTGGAGCTAGGACAGGTGGAGCTACCGCTCTATAGCAGATATTGCTCTATACAACTGTCAGAAAGTCTTCTTCCCCTTCCCCATTGCCAAGGGATGTAAATTCCATTCGAAAGTTGAGGAAAAGGCAATTTCTCCCCTCTTCTATGCTCTCAAGTATATCCTCTGCTGTGAACAAATGGTTCAAACTTTGGCATACGTATGAGATAGACACTATTTGATTTATTTTCTTCCTTTTAATGCAAATTAGGTGAAAGGATGCAAAAAGTCATCCAAGTTGTTACTACTAGGTCATACCTATGAAATGCTAGTTAATGCATTTCTTCTCAAATTAGTAACTGTACTGGAGAGGACAATTTAATATTTTTTATTACAACTGCCTATTATTTCTGCAGCAGTTGCCAAAGGCCCTGTACATTCATTAGTATGTCAAGCATGCAGACATTATTATTGCCTCTTTGGAAATAGTGACATCCTCTAAGAACTGAAGGATCAGCACAAGGCCTCTTGGTTATTTAAATCCTATATGGAAGCTACATGGAACGCCTCTGGGCACAAAAGGAGCTTTTCCAATAAGCCCCATTTCTCAAAGATGCTGGTGCTTGCTGGAGGATTAGTGAGCAAAGTATACGGTCGTTTGAATGCCCCTCCCATGACAGACGTTGTCTGCAAAGCAGACATAGAGCGACTTGCACGTCAAAGATAAATTTTATACCCCCTGCCAAACCTGTACTTAGTTAGCTGCACGTTGCCCAGTTACTCAGGGTTTATGCTGTGAGATATTGTATCTTATTCATGCAGAATGAAATCTGGGATAAAATCCTTCTTTCTAAGTACTGGCTTAGGACCAGCAGTCTGAGAAGTTTGCTTGTCTAGAAAGCATTTGTACAGTGTGCCAATGAGTTGGCTTTGGCACAGCAAGATAAAAAGATATTAAAAACAAACTAGCAGTGACAGCATTACTAGCTGTAATCTTCCTTCACCTTCTCCCCCAGTTTAAACCTCAGAGTGTTTAGGAGCCTGTATTTCATCAGCTGTCAGCATTAAAATGATTCTGAATGCCGGCAAGCCAGTCTTCTGGCATTTGCTTTAAATCTAGCAGTGACTGGAAGAAGACACCACAACTCTGTTAAGACTTTCAGGGACCAGAAGAGGAGCAAAATGCCATTTGGTACTGACTCGCTGGCTGATTTCTAGTTCAACTGCTTTGCAGCCTGCCTTGGCTAGGAACTGGAACATGGGATTCCTGCCTTTCACAGCCGTGTTAATTGTTCCTCTCTAGCTTTGGTAGTTTGTGAGATACCGCATCATAAAATTTCCACACTTACCTGGATCTAGCAGGTTTTCTGACTCCATTCCAGAATTTAATATAGCAGTTCTGCCTCTGGAGCAGTGCCATTTTCATGCTATAATATAGTCTGCACTTTGGACCATAGACTTGAGGTGAATTTCTTAAAAAACTGTCAACCTTTTATTTGACTGTTAAGCTTATTTTGTTAATATTTACATTAGGAATATGGTTACTGGAATCATAGTTAACATTTTATGGGAAAAGTTTAGAATTTCAAATTGTTCAAATAATATACTTACGATGAAGTTTGGATCTTTAAATGGTAAGGGCTTGACGGTAGTTTCCACTGATCCTGTGCTGGAGTCCGTGTTCAGAAGTTTATTTTCATTCATGGCCTCTCCCCCTGCACTCTGCAGAAAAAATACAATCTTACTGCTTGTTACTCTGAGCAAGTTTAACTTGAACCAGAGCCATCTGCTGTATTACCTACCTGTTGCCTTTTCAGCCTTCCTATGTCTTTTGAATCTTTAAAGATGTTGCAAGCCAAGAGTGGGGAAGCATGAAACTGAGCATTTATCAAGCAATTTACAACTGACACATAAAGGGGAAGAGGGGGATAGAGTGGTCAAAGCCCACTGAGTAAAAACCACACTGAGTTTACTTCAGCATTAATGAAAGCCATCTCTATAAAGTGCAAGTCAGCATGTGCAACACGAAACTGCAGAAATGTACACTGGATCTATTTCAGAATGTTCTGTATAAAGTATTAATAGGAATATATAAAATTTATAAAAAGTTTTTTTCTCAAGATTTTAAAGAAAAATTGATTAATCATTTTATACTTCATCCTTGGCTTCAACTGTGCCTGAGTGAGAACTGAGAGAAAAAGTATATTTTTATATATTATTTTTATATACAAGCCTCATAAAATCTACATGGGTGCTATAGGGTTTTCTAGGGTTCTTTTATGGTTTATTTATTTAGCAGGAAGAGCAGTTGGAGAAGGTGTGTGTGTGACTGGAAAGCTAAAAAAGTTGTGCGGTGTTCTAACCAATTTCTGATAGTTCTGCATGGCTGAGTTGATGTTGTTTTTTATTTTGTCAGTGGCCTGTAAGTCTCCACACTACCAGAACTAGCCCATGCTACATACATACATATTTCTTGTGAAATCCTCATCTATACGAAAGACAATGAGAATTTTGTACCTGAGTTTGGCATTTTAGTCAATAGGATATCATACTTCGATTTTTTTTTCTCTTGGAGTACAAAAAGCATGGCTAAAAGCTAAGTCAATATTTACTGAATGGGTGGTTAAAATGTTGCTTTATGTTACCGTCAGGTAGATAATACTTAGAACAAAAAATATTTTCCTGTAAAAACCTGTATTCAAAACCTTTTGTGTTGATACAATACTTACTTAGGTAGGAGAAAAAAGGATCATTATTATTTGTGACTTATGTGAGTACCTCTAGACACTGAGACTATACAGCAAAGGCCATGATTCATCATATCCTTCTCCATGTGATTACAAAGGAAGTGGTTTTAGTCTTAACTACATGCATAAGTAATTACAGGATTAAGAACTAGGCAAGTTAAACTCTTCTTTGGGAAAATATTTTAGTGATTCTACAGTGCCTGTTTTTAACACAGCAAAGAGAGGTCTTAAGTATTGAAAGTATCATATAAAACAAATGTTTCTAGTGCCTTATTAAAATGAAATATTTTAATAGAAATAATCTACTTTAAAAACAACAGTCTTACTCTGTAGGCATAGGGGGGTACTCCCATAACAATATCAGCAGAAGCAACACTGAAGTGTGTACCTTAAACTTGATTCTTCCATTAAGAGGACAGACAACATTAAAAGGCAGAGACTGTCAGAGAAACAGAAGAAATGCAGATAGATGTTTAGAAACATGTACATTATGTGGCAGTCAGCAGAAGAAATACCTTCATAACTCCTGAGTAAAGTGGCTTTATACAATGAGTTTCTAGGTTTCAAAGTATATTCTTGCACATGACACGCTTCCAGCACTTCAGATTTCAGCAGCAATGTTATTCAGTCTTAAGAAAGACAAGGCCTGAGATACAAGATACTTCTGATGAATTAATTATCTCTGATACTGCTCATTATCAGTGTAAATTCTCTAAATGGAGGAATCAGCACTCACAGTTATTCTTCAAAGCATTCTTGCCTCTTCTTTGGTACCATCTGGTCTGTGTTAAATCCAATCCTACAGATAATTACTTTATCACTTCTGTCCCTTCAGTGATCTTCTCCTAAGTATTCTGGTTTTTATGAAGCAGTCTTTGAGCAGCATTTCACCAATATCTCAAAACAGTAACTAATACAGTGAGATAGAGCAAATAAAAACAGTCAAATAGTAAAGGGCAAGAAACTTCCTTACAAATAAGAGTCCTTAATTTCTGCAGCTGGATATACTTACATACTACACTGTGTGAATTCAGTGCTAATCTTGCTAGTGCATCGGGAAGGAAAGTAAGGAATTCTTCCCTGGCAGGAAAATTCCTCAATGTAAATTCTATATGTCATTTCTTTTCCGGACCAACCCCTAAGGGATTTTAGGTATTAGTGCTGCTAAGAGTTGGGCTAACTCTCGCTACAGGCCAGATGTTGAATTAGGTTTTGCCAGTATTCTTTGCATAGTGGCAGAGGTAGCAGGATCTGGAGCAACAACTTCTGCTTTTCTAGGTCATATGGACACCCAAGTTATCTTCCAGTCTCACTGACAAATAATGCTAGCACTAGCTTCTGGATCTGTCATGGACAGTTTGAGAGCAGGGGTTTCCTCTCCAAGGCAAAGGGTCCAGGTTGGTGTGTAGGACTGTAAAGCAGCTTGCATACCAGTGAGGTATGCAACTGATACCATGATTTCAGAGCCCTGTGATAGACTGGGAAGCAAATAAGACTATGATCCCAGTTAATGCTGGGAACTGAGACAAAGACATACTGTAAAGGGCATGCCAGTTCCCTCACTCAACATTGCTTGTATGAAAACTCTGATTTTTAGCAGTGGCACTATGGAAGAGGCACACCTACCTAATATGCTTTTCTTTCTGGAAAAACATTAAAGAGTTGAGTAGAAGCACTGCTTCCAGAATAATGTGCTACTTTATAGAGCCGTGAACTCTGGAGAGTACAGAGCTTTGAAATGCTCTTTCCATGCAGCCTGCAGAAATCTCAGCTGATATCCTCTGCAGCTTTATAGCCACAAACTGCAGGTGTCTCCAGAACCTACAAATTTGTCCAGCCTACATTTTAAATACCAGGATTTAAAGCATAGGAAACATCATGTAATGCTTCAGGATTGTTTTTGGAAAGTTTTTTTTAAAGTCAGGGGATATGGATCTACCTTTGTACTGCAAAACTCATGTTTTCTGAAAGTGAATAATACGGTGATAATACAAACCATTATTTACAGCCTGTTAAAAGATTCCTCAGTGAACAATTACTGCACAGTAAAGGTAATCTTTAACTTTTAACATCAGTTGAACAAATCTCTCCCAAATGTGCTTGTTTTCTTGGTCGTCCAGATTGGAAGACAGTACATTCTTCACTGTCATGCGTTGGGACAAACAAACAGGAAGAATTCAAATTCCCTTTGTAGTCCTGTGAAGTGATGGTGGCCTCATGAGCACAGCGAGGAAGTGCCTGTCACCAGGGAACACGCACTACTCAATGTGTGCCGTAACCCCCAGTCACGCAGGGGGCAACTTCCCCTTCCTGCCCATTTCACAGCCAATCCCCAGCACATTTTCCCTACCCAGCCAGTCTCTTAGATAACTGGCTCACCCCCAGAGTTCTAGGATAATCCCAAATGCTTTGCTGTGGGGCTAGAAAGAAGGTGTAACCGTGTGCTGAAACTCTCAAAAGTTTCTTTAAAACTTTTTAACTGATCTTGTAAACAATCTTTACGGGGAATTCAATATACAATTCAAGGAGAAAGCAGCTTTTAACGTGCACTTTATAACTAAACTGTGTCTTTTAAATGGTGGTTTATGTAACTAGGGCTACAGGGAATTTGTGCTACATTAGTCACTAAGCAGTATATGTTTTCCTCCATAGTCTGTTGAAGATTTTAGCAACAAAGACTTTGGAGTGACTTTACATTTACAGGGTACACCTGCATGGGAAAATGAAGGTGTGATTTCAGTACAGCTGAACATGCTTATGCTAGTTTTACCTCATAATGATAAAAACACTGCAGTAAAGACTTCATCTAAGCCATCAGTAACTATGTTCACCCTCTCCCATTAACTGAAGTCCATGCTGCCACATCTCATGTTACCTCTCTCTGTTCTCCTCCTCCTTCTCCTCCCAGTATCCCTCAGGCACAGAGCAACTTTGATTGGAATAGTATGTATTAAAAATCATAGGCAGCAGCTCAATTACAGGCTTCTTACAGGACTACTTGTGCGATTTTATTCCCTCTGAAAAGTTGTGTTTATGTGCTTTAGCTGAGTTTTAACTACAACCACAGGGTGACAGGTTGGCAAACCCTATCCCACCTCAGACAGACAAGAACAACAGTGAGGGGATCAGATTCTATTCTGCACTTCTTTTCACAAGACTATCTATCGAGTATTCGGCGCATCCCTGCAGGATGGAACACTGCCCTACCTGGTATATACTAGGACTAGGTGACATTCACCCAAGGGAGTAAGCTGGCTGAGGACTTCTCTTGGTTGACAGCAAAAATTTGACAGTGAAAACCTACAGCAAACACTTGGGAGTCCTAATAAGTTTGTTGTAAGAGCAGCAGCCTGGGGAAGAGACCTGAGTTGAGCTTTGCTACCTTAACACTGGTTTCTTTTGAGTAAAGCCAAACCCCAGGAATGAGCCTAGTTTGGACCCCGCTGTATGTGCTGTCTGCAGTAGGAGAAACCACACTGAGAGGCTGCCTATTCATATACTACTTTCAGTATTGGGTTTTGGTAGAACTAATAATTTTTTTAATATATTTTGTTCCAAATTCCCTACTGCAGAGGTTTTCACATGATTTCCGAAGATTGCTCCATCTGTCTGGTTTTATTTAGAGTGAGAACAAGAAAAACTTGTAGACCACAGAAGCTGAATTCTTTGTTTTGGCTATTTCTAGGTGGAATCAGCATTGTGGGGTTTGGGATGGGTGCCTGTGATGGGACTAAATATCAGGTGGAATTAGCTTATGAAAGTGCTTGTTTGACTCAGGATTTTTTTATTTTTTTATTTTTTTTTTTACCCAGCAAGGATTAAAACTGTGCATTATATCCTGAAGTATCATTTCTTACCTATTTCTGTTTTGATTATATTCTGTAAGGATTTTTTTTTAATTATCATTTTAGACAAATAGGATTTTATGAAATAGAAAAGTCAAAGACATAAATGTGAGCATTTCTGGCATCCTATCACCACATACCATGCACGTCAAGGCTTAGAAAAAAAAAAGGATTTGCACTGAAGATACACGATGATCATCAGTGGCCATTTCTGCTAGCTGTTACAGTTTTACGTTCTAAAACAAAATTTAAAAACAGAAGGCAACTGAGCAGTGTGCTGGTAAAAGAAAACTTAAATGCATAAATAAATTCCATAAGAACTGGAAAGGGAGTTTCTAGTTTAAGGAAGCAAAAGGGATACTGAAAACATTGCTGCAAATCATTCATCTGTTATTTTTAACAATATAATATATATACAGGAATTATAGATGAAGGTGATTACATACATTGTCTTTTGGTTTGGTTCTCTTTCTGCATTCAGTATTTCTGAAATGCTGACTTTGTCCCACAGTGATGACTGTGGGACAGTATGTCACTGCTGAAAAACAAGTAATAAGAGGGGTCTAGTTCTAAATCAAGCCCTCACCCTTGGTGATAACTTTGCCCCAAGCAGCCAGTTTGGCTTACTGAGGAATCCACTTGTCTCCAACCTTTGTATGTGAAATTCAATATGCAGTTTATATTATTTTTAGTTACTTTTGGTAGCTGACTTTCATAATCACAATACTACTACAATGTTGTTTTAACTCAGCTTCAATAATGGCATACATTTAATTATTCCTGTAGTGGGTTACTTCTAAAGCAGCAATATCCAACTTGTAGCAATTTACTCAGCTTTTAGTTGAGTGTAAGTTCTGTGGTATCCTGACAGAGCTGTGGCATGCAGCCAGGGAAGAAAATGGTAATTTATAAAATCGATGGATAATACCTGTATTTTCACTAGCAGACAATTACAGTGAGTGAGAATGCCACATGGAAACAGAGCACGAATGTCACTAGATGACAGCAGCGATGATATGAGCAGACTTTTTAAAATTGAGAGTAGATCTTGAATGTCAGCTATTTAACGGACTGCCAGCTAATACTGCTCATACTGGAACATATATTAAGCTGTTTGATTAATATATTAGCTCTCACTATAACAAGGCTGGCCCAGGCTCTTGCACATTCTGAATATTTAAATCATTTAACTTAGCATGATGACATGACAGGAGCCATTAAAACTTGAACACGTACCCTCTGGCAGACAAAAATGCAGCTCTTTACATTGCTGGGAATAATTCATAGAGAAAGGTGTCAGAATTAGATGTGCTTAAGCTCAAGTTAAAATGATGGCTAAAAAATTTTTCATTGCCAACATTCTTACCATAGTATAGTTCTGAAAGCAAACTCACTGAAGACTCAGAATGTAAGAGTGAGGGAACAGCACTCTCTTGAACAAGGTTAACTCCATGTCTGTGACAGAAGGGTTTGCTGGAAACTTATTCAGTAAGATATATAAACAAGCCTTCCTCATCTAGTTGCATTTTACTAGTTCTTGCATTCAGCAGGAAAAACCTTTTTCCTCTTCATTCCATTCACTAAAATAAAGCCAAATAAAATTTCCCCAGCCTTTTCTTTCTCAGCTCTTTGGTACATGGTAGCATTTTAGGAATGGTCTCCCTTCACAGAACATCTTACCTTATTTTGGGATAGGACAAAAAATAGTTAAGCTTGAAAATGTTCAAATGCCAGAAGGGGAAAACCCCCTAATTTTGCATATTCACAGCAAATTTTGTTCCACAGGCCAGTGAAAAACTGAATTTACTAAACAAAAAAATCCCTGAGTAGTAGCCAGCTGAAAACAGCTATGAAGTGCAGTGCAGATCATTGTCCTTGATTTCAAGCAGCTAGTAGGATTGGCAATATATTCATGTATACGGTGTAAATTGGGAGTAAACCCATTAAAGTCAGTGGGTTTAATAATTATCAACTCATCTCAAAAGACAAAAGTCCCAGTATAGGTTTCTGCTTCTACTGACATCAAAAGTAAATCTCCCAAAGGCCTGACAACAAAAATATTTTTGTTTAAATTACCACATTGTGCTCAGATGCTACTGCTGCTTTCACTTATAAAGAAAGCAGAAGGAGGGTTGTTAAAAACAAATATAACAACACAAAGCTTGAAATTAAAGTTTTGGATTATTATAATAATAGTCTATAATTCCAAGTACGTGTCACTAAATGTACTTCTTCTAAGCATTCCCCAGAGGACTTCTGAGTCACGTGCCAAACTACTTATCTGTGCGAGACTTACAAAATCTGCCCTTTCTAAAGCAGCAGTTCTTTTGCTCTAACTTGCTGAGTATTTCTTCTGAGTATCAGGAATTAATCAACTATGCAAATTAACTCCAAACATACTACTAAAATTTAGCTATAATCTCTGCTATTAAGTATATAAGAGTTAGGGGGGAGGTTCTGAAGCAGGACATGGAAAATATTCCAACTGCAATCTAAATAAATAAAGATAATACATAAAGAGACATACGATGTCCAGATAGCACTCTCTACCTCATGCTTTCGAACTTTTGCTGCTTTGAGGTGAGTTAAAACATCTCACATTTCAACTGCCTTAGAAAGGCTGAATAAAATTTTACTCATGCACTAAAAGATTGGACTGTCACAAAGTGATGGATGGCTTTCCTATGCTCTCTGTAGGGCATTTCAATACCATAGACTCCAAGTGCTCTTGATTAAAAGGCGACATTCTCATTTAGGGTCCTGTCATTGCCTGAGCTTCAAACCATTATTGTTCACCTGCACTGGTGCTTCCAGTGACAAAATACTTACCAAAATGTATAAAATACTAATTACTTTAGTCACTTTGATAGAGGTATAAAACACCCTAACGCAAAGCTCTATTATGCTGTGTGAGGGTTTGAATTGAAAATTAAAAATGCAGCCAAAGGGAGAATAAGATTTTAATTACATTCTCCACCTCTCAAACATTTCTTAAAAACCTAGGGGAAAAAATGTAACAATTTCATGACACAGGATCTCCTTTCATAATGGTACTGCTCACTTAAAAAAAAATTTTTCAGAAAAACCTCAAGTTTACTTTCTTCTATTCAAAATTATTAAACTATCAAACACAGAAAAAGCCCAGCAAGCTTCAGTAAAAAGCTTGGATTTATTCTCAGGAGATTTCAGATGCCAAACACGTTTTTCCACTTAAAACTTTCAAGTACTGTGATAGGCAAAGTTTTATAACTTATAGATATTTAAAGGGAAAAAAAATTACTGTTTCCTGTGGGGAAAAGCCTCAAATAAAATGTAATTGGGACGCAACTGTGAATAGCTTCACTCTATTCCAGAAAAGCTTGCTTTAATTTGCATTTGCCACAAAGCTGCCTTCGGCTTAAATAATTGCCAAGGATCTCTTACTTTTAGATTTCATTTGGTGGATTGGGACTACTCCTTGCTTATAAAGCTTGACAGTTTTCTTTATTAAGAAAATTGTAACTTGGACAAATTCACAAGCTGAATGGCGCACTAAAGCACCTCTGAAGCTAAAACTTTCAGAATATACGGAATCAAAATGCACATGTCAGGTCATACTTTCACCAAGGGTAAAAGTGAGCCCAGCTAACAGAGTATTTTGATGCCTCTAGAGAAAAAAAAGGGCTTCTAAATTGATGAGCTTTAAGACTGAAAATGGATGGAAGCATACTAGCAAAAAGGACTACAGTAAATCACAATTGAATTTTTATAAAAACTGCCAGTACGTTCCTTTCTCTATCAGAAAAATTCAGTTCAGTCAAGGACTTTGACTAAACTGCTTTTTAAAGTTTAAAATACATCATTTGATACAGAACAGTTAAGGTCAAAGTATTTCTGGAGAAAAGAGTGGAGGATTACAATATGCTCATGTGCTGTTAACATTATAATGCTGCTCAGGGAGCATACCAGAATCCCTCTGTCAAGTAACAGACTTCAGCCAAGGCAGAAGAAGGATCCAAGTCCATTCATCTACATGTGACTGAATTAGGGACAAGCAAAGCAAAAAGCTATTGGCTCCTATGACTGATGGGAAAGTAATTTCTTCTGGGAAAAAAAAAAAAAAGAAAAGAAAAAAAGAAAAATAATCCATTTCCTAGTTGTATTTTATTCTGTAAAATGTTATCCATTCTGACAGGAAACAATGTTTGAGTAACAAAGAAAAACAAAACAGCATTTCTTCAAGGAAAGGCTATTAATTAGTTTTAAGTGAAAACAGAGTGTATCTTTCTCTCAGAGCTCCTATTCTATCTATTTTGCTTAGGAAAAAACATGCTGGAATTAGAACAGTCAAATTTTACCTTCAAGACATTATGGATTAACTGAAAAACCTATACAGAAAACGAAACTTTACTTTTGCATTTTTTCTATTTTTTACACATTTTATCACTTTCTTCTTTCTTGTCACTTTAAGAAGACAAAAATTTTACTTCATTCCTGCTAACTACACTGCTACTGCATTGCAGTCTAAAGTTACTCAGAAGAAGGTTTTTCCATTTGTGTACAGGTACATAAGACAGTCATACTCGAACACTATCTCAGAAAGACAAAGTTTAGGTACACTGATGTATGGAACATTCCACTTCTACAGGAACTGAGAATGGAAAGAAACATTCTTTATTCAAACCTTCAAAAAGTTATCAAAGGCATCAGAGAACGTATCAGAGTAGTAATTGTATCAGATGCCCCAAAAGGTCTTTTAAAGAAGACAAGAAAAGAAACTATACCTTAGTTTTTAAAATCCTTCAGACTACAAATGCCATCTTTATTGTTTGTCTCATATTATGGGACAAAAAATCTGGTTGCACATGCCCTGAATACTGCATTTACTTTCCTTCATCCAGTAAACTTAACACCAATCATTCCAGTTTGAAGAGAACACCAGGTCTCCTGTAAGCAGCAAAATTGTAGGTGCATTATCCTACAGATACCTACATTTAACTGGATAATGAAAAAAAAAACCCTGATGACTGAACTAAAATAAACATACGGCAAATTCTAATTTAGATGAAAATAAGGTAATACAAGTATCTATTTTAGGCTATTTTGAGGCAGCTTGGGAGGAAAAGGGAGAAGAGAGTTGTATGGTAGAACTAATTTCAAGGCAAATTTCTGAAATATTTCTGCAGAAACATTTGCACAAGTAGGTGGTTGTTTACTCAACTATAAAAGTTCTGTAGCACTTCACCCTGATACTATATATTGAAGTCGAGGAACTGCAGCAGACCTGAAAAGCGCCAGACAGTTCAGAGTTTTGCTTATTCACTTCTATCCCGACTGCCTTTTTTGCTGGACTTGAAACAGAACAGAAGTATTATTAAAAGACTTGACTTTTCCACTACATTAGAACTAGTGAAGTTTTGGTATCACATCCAGTATCGTAGGTGAGAGAAAAACATAGTATTTCATATTTTGTGGTGGGTTTAACAGGATTCTATTTTAAGACATTTCCCACAATGAATTATTCAGCAAATAAAAAGACACCTTTTGGACATATGAAAAGGACGAGAATAAAAAGGGCAATTCTGTATCTGTAACAAAAGGTAATTCTGGCTGTAACATATAGGTTTAGCAAAAATTCACAAGAAAATGGAATTTCTGACTTGAGAAAATTCAAGGTCATTAATGTGAGACTCAACCTAGAATTGCTAGTTCTAGATTATGTAAACAAAGGTAATCAATTTAAGGAATAAAGCCTTTCCAGATTACTAGTTTGGTTTGAGGAGCCTGAATATACTGCATATGTCAAGGAAAAATTGCCTTCTCCTATTCCAGTTTGTTGATTTTAATAGTTAATTTTACAGTAAGAATATTGTCCTGTCATTTCCAGGGAAGAGCAGTTCTACGAAAACTTAAACCATTGCTACAGTGTAGGGAGAACTAAATACTGTCTAAATGTATTCACTGAATTTTTTTGGTCATTTTCATATTTGAACCTGCCCATGGAACAAGTGTACAACTGCTTGTTGTAAGGAGAGGACACACTCATCTTAATCACATAAATCAAATGTCTGAAAGTTGACATGGGAACACTAAATCACTGAAGCTGGAAGGAGTCTCAGGAGGTCACTAGCCAACCTCCTGCTCAAAGCAGGGGCAAAACTGACCTCGGTCTAGGCTTTTAGGGTTTTGTCCCAGCAGGTCCTGAATACTTCCAAGAGCAGAGATTGCACAGGTCTCTGTGCAGCTCTCCATCTCCTTGGATAGAAATCAATACCCTATAAAATAGAAAATACTGGTTTTATTAACAAAAAGCACTTTTTGTCATGAGCAGTCAATATAACTCATGTTAATTACTGCCCTAATTTCTCCATGTCCCAATTCAGCAGTATTTTGCTGTAGTCTTGATGGTTTCAGGGCATAAATGTCACAAAGTTTTTAAACAGAGGGGTCATCTTTTATTAAATGTACTTGTTTATCTGGAAAATTAAGACAAGTTTCTGGATGGACTGCATACCAATATTGACTCAATAGAAAGCTTTTATGGCACACAAACTTAACACAGTTTCCTAGAGGATGTTGACTACCTCCTTCTTTCACCTAAATGATTAGTGTTTTCACATAAATGTCTCCCTTGCCTGATGAACATCCCCTGTGCTCCTGGGATGCCAGTAACCTTTTCGTCAAACATGGTCTACTTGATACATACCTAACCAAACTTTAAGCAGTCACTCTGTATTTAACTTGGGAAGTTGCTGCTTCAGATTTGAAAAAAGACTTGAATGCTTCCAGTGGAAAAGTGATTTTCCTTGCCACATGGTCATGTTTCTTCCTTGTGCTACATCCAACAGCTGTTAGACCTCCCTGTGAATCAGCTCAGCTCATCAATGCAGTAGAGACAACGCAGCTTCCAGGAGAGGGGGAAGCTTTGGTAAGTTAGTCTTCTGACTGCTGACCTCTATCAGTGGGAACAGGTCTGGTGAGTACCAAAGCTGGTGTGATGCCAGAAGCAGGAGCCTGCAGCTCAGACTTGTGGAGCAGGATAACAGTGAAGAAGATAGAAGAAGACTTGGACTCTTTCCTTTTTGATAAGGACAAACCAATGCATTGCCTAACTGAGCCTCTGGAAGTTGCAGGTATGCTTTGCAGTGAGGCAACAGATGCTGTTCATGGATATGAATTCTGCTGTCAAGGCCAGGTGTATTTCACAATGCAGAGAGTGCCACAACTTTTATGGCTTTCTGCAGGTCTATATAAACAGCCAATCTTTCAATTTGTTTTCTTGGAACGTTTGAAAAATGTGCTCAAAACCCTCCCAGGCTACCAAACTAATATTTCTTTTAGCCTTTCTAATCCAAAATGAATACACTGATATAACTACCAGCACCTTGCTATAACAAGAACTGAAGTTACTGCCTAACACAAGAATTACACTTTATAAAAAAGTGAAAAACAGTCTGACACCTCTTTAAATCTGCACTATCTAGACAGTTAAGTTATTCCACGTTTTCTTTTGCTAATCTGAACCTTTTAAAGAACAAACTGGATTCTGAGATCACTTTTCAGGATTACTACCTCTCAGAAAAAATGTCACTTTAAAGTACATGCATGACGTGTTTTAGATCGCTCTTTCTTTCTCAAAAAATAACATGTCCTATTTTATCTCCTTACGATAGAAGCAGTGAGCCATCTTTATTAACTCTCCTAAGTTTCTTCCATGTTTATTATTAATCCTGAAATTAGGAGCGATCGTAGTAAAATTCCCTTTCTGGTTAGCTAAAAGAAAGAATAAAATTATCTACTAAGTGCAGAAGAGTAAAAACCCCATGATACCAGCATACTGACACCCATAGTAAAAGCCAACACACATGTGCTTTTGCCTTTCTACAACATAACCCATCTGTGTTTACTCTAAATTTAAAGTCTAATCACATTTGGTTGGGGGCTAGATAATTCTCTGAGACAGGCACAGTATGGTTTAGAAATTCACATGCTTTTACAATTACAGATCATCTGAAGCCTTCAAAATGTGATAAATGTCAAATAAAGTCAATTCTTAGCTCTGTTTTGACAGTCTCCATTTTAACCTAGATTGCTCTATAAAAACAATTCCCTTTTAAAAATGAAGCTAAACTTAAAATACACATAAATTTTGGCAGATTTCCCTAGAAAATCTGCTAATTGTCTTTTAATTACCATTTTTCCCCATCAGGCACCAGAGAGATTCTGGATCTTTAACAGACTTGACTTCAAATGTGCAAGTGACAAAAACTGGATAATCCTGGCTCTCATTAGTGAACTGCCTGAAAATAAGATGTTTTTTGGGATGAGTATTTCAGCTATTCACTTTCGGCTTTGTTGCAGGAAGTATTTTTGTGGTGCAGTGTCTGAAAGGATTAGGAGATGTAAGCAGCGACCCTCTGAGAGTTTCATACAGGAAACTGCAGGTTTGGGGGATTTTCAGTGCTCTGTGCTCTGGTGACATGCAGTGTGATGCCAGAGTATGTTACCTACATGTGGGATAGCTATCCCAATTTAAACGCTACCTGCTAAAACTCTTATTGAGACATGCCAATTTGTTTTAAAGTGGCTGCTGGTTTTGTAAGAGCCAAGACTCTTTGGTAGGGTTGGGAATAAGCGTGCAAGTGGCTGAACTTGAAGAGCTCACCTTAGCAGTTCTTATCAGTAACTAGCAATCACCTGCAATGTATCATGGTATCTATACTTTATCAAATTAAAGTGTCATTTAAATCAATTTAATTACATTTGAATTAACATCCCATGGGAACACATTATCTCTTTCAAAGATATCACTCCAAGCAAGCAATAGCTTCAGACTGGCACTGCTTCATTGGTTAAATTCACATCTTTTCGGTTACTGTCATAATCTTAAGGGCTGAGAGATGTTTTAACACAAAAAGTGTAGTCTAACGCATAATGACATGATAGCTTTTTAATAAACTGGCAAATACATTTGTATTCATATCTCCCTACTATCATGCTGTGTCAGGTTCCTTCTGTCTCTTTCAGGCACTACTAAACGCTACTTGTTTATTAAACTTCCAACTATCTTCTGTAATAGAAGGTCTTACGTGGAATGGTGTTATAATAATCAGAGTAAGTTTAGTATTATACTGATGGGAGTAAACAAGGTCATAAGTAGGTAATTTTAAATTTCAGATCAGAAAGTTATTATGCCATGCTGCACTAGAGCAGATATATGTCCCAGAACATAGAGAACAGTAGTTCACCTTAGTAGTTGCAGTGGTACTTGCCAATTCTGTAGTTAAACTCCTTCACTCTAACCTCATTTTTCAGGAAATTACAGTCAGATCAAATGGACTCTTCAAAACAAAGTTATTTTTAAACTGATTTGATTGTTTCCTACTAAAAGTTATAGGCTTGGTAAAATAGTGTAACAGGATAATTGATCAAATTTACTGATGGTTCAGGGTCCAATTCCATGCCATTTATGTACTAGGGTAAGCTCTCTGTTTTTAGTGTGCAGCTTCTGAGTATGTAACAGCAACCATGCATATATTTAAGTTCACTTGTTGAACTTACAGCTCTCTATCAGAACTTTGAAATCTGATGATCTTCAGTTTATGATATATAATCAGAATTCAGTTACCTTTAGAATAAAAATGGATTTCTAAGTGTATCTTTGAGTCACGCGGGTTTTTTTCATGTTGTGTATTAGAAGAGTTTATTTAAGAAGATGATAACTTTAAACCATTCTATTTTCTAATATTGTTGTATAGCTTTTGTTTTGAAGCATAGAACAAGAAATACAGTAAGTATTAAGTATACAAATGAGAGCTAGTTACATAAAATGAAGGTTACCAGTACTGCTGCAATAATCCTAACTGTAGATAAAATCCATATATTTAATAACTTCTAAATATCACAACAGAAGTTTGGCCTTTATTTTCTAAATGGTACCAACATCTGTTGCTGTTACAGCAATGGAGAGGAGGGAAGCAAAAAGTATTCTCTGTGTATTTCTGTAGTTCACAGGGTAGTTTACATCAATTAAAAATGTAAAACAAAACATGACATCATTTTCAAAGTAAAGTGTTTATTATACTTCATCAGGTTAAGTATAAAATTGCTTCACAAATAATGTAAGCAAATACAGATTTACCACAATATTTAGTATATTTTCTCTCTTTAATTGTCTTATGACAAAATCAGAGACTTTTTTTTTCCAAATCATTCTCTTATTTTACTGGAAATTTTATCTTTAAGCTTGTTGGATGTCATGGGCAAGCATTTAGTTTCATTAATTACATCTAGAACATACTCTTTTTAAAGCTTCTTGTTGTTGTATAATTTATAAAAATAATGGTGTGAACATTAAGGTAAAGAACCAGTGGCATTTTAAGATCAGTGTCAAACCCAGGCTAAGTGATAGTAATTAATAAGACAGAAGGCCTGGAGACAAGTCCACACAAGAACCAGCAGTGAAGCTGAATCAGCACAGCAGCTGTTGGGAACCACTGGGCAGGGACATCTGACTGAATGGTGCTGTGTAAATCACTACACAGCACTGGTTTTGACATATTAATGTTACCATTTAATATACATAATAATCCTCAACATTGCCGCAGCAAAGACTGAGGTATTTTTCAGTGGCACAACAGCATGGGAGGAATAATTGTGTAATACTAATGAAAGTGAAGTAATCAATTTGCAATCATACTTTCCTGTAAAATCATTTTTAATTTTACATTTGGTAAATACAGACATTATATCCAAAAAGCATGTGTCTCCTTCTGCTGGCATGACTGACAAGCCCTACGCACAATGTGCTTCCAAAACAAACATGACTCAATACCTTTGGGTCAGTAACTCATACAAATCACACAGAATGTTCTGAGCTGGAAGGGACCCACAAGGATCATCGAGTCCAACTCTTAAAGTGAATGGCCCATATGGGGATTGAACCCACAATCTTGGTGTTATGAGCACCATGCTCCAACCAAATGATGAAGAGTGTTTCTTGGTAATGCTCCTAACATGTGTCTGGAGAAAGCAGCAATTCACGTGCTGGAGAAACATAATCAAATTGGGGCTTAAAAAAATCTGTATGCTGTGTAATTCTGTGTGCCTTCTTGTAGGATACACACAGGTACTCAAACTAGTTGAGAACATTGCTATGCTTAAGCAAATTTGTTATATTAAAAATAAACACATTTTTTAAATTTACACTCTTACCAGACTGGTGAGTCTTTCAGGGTGAGCATTGTGATAGCTACTTGTGACATAGAGCACACAAAAGAAAAAAATAAGTATGTGATTTGCAGAACCTACAAAAATCCTTTTTTGTTTAATTTCACAATGATGGAATCAGAGATGTGGGTACGTTCCCAGCTGGAACAATGTGGAGTTTATTTTCACATAGGCTGGCACAAGGTTCTCAGCAAAAGTTACTAGCTAATATAATGGAGAGTCCCCAGATTCTAAGTTGACTCCTGAAAGGAGTTATAAACCTGTCAGTGGGGATTCTCTTACCTGTAGTTTGCTACTTAACTAAGGAAATAATTCACTATTTCTCTATCCCTTTCAGAATGTCAGTTTGCTTAAAATAGAAACCATTTAATGCTGAGCAGGATACATTCAGCTTCCAAAGGGCTGAAAATAGGTTGTAAAATGCTGTAAAAATATCAAAGGGGTTAATTAGCAAAGTGAATGGTCAGAAGACTAATAAATGTGACCTCCAAACTTGTGCTGAAAGTGGTGTGCATGAAAAGTGTGTAATCAGACTACCAGATGAATGTCACTTGTTTAGAGTTAAAAAATAATAATAAAAAAAAATCCCACCATTATTGGATATTGGGTATATAATATATTCAGAAAAAGTATTTAAGTCATGGATGACCTAGTCCCTGACTGACTGAGGCACTTAAAGACTGAGTATATTATAAAAAAAGAGAGCATTAAGTGCTTGTTGACGGCTACATTTTGAACAACTCGTTAGACTAGAATTATTGTTTCATTGTGTCACAGGTTCCTTATCCAGGAAAAGTATATTAATCAGCAATTAACCAAGGTCTTTTAAGGACTGCTGGAGATTAAGATTAAATAACACAAAGCAGAATAAGGTGCTCGATGACCAACATTTCTAACTCAAAAAATTCAAAGCCCCCATTTCACTTCTGTTTGAACTGCCTCATTCCAGAGCTAGTCAGCAACATTGAATGAGATTGCTAGATCAACGAGCTGTTCCTTGTCCCATTACTGACGTTACACTTTTTCTGAGACTCATTTTTTCTTTTCCTTATTGGATTGATCTTCACTGCTGAAGTCAAAGAATGTGTACGCTGGTTCGGACGTAGTGTTGAGAAATTACTTCTTTCTCCACTGAAATCACTTATGAGAAGAATTACAAAAACTGTTTATCACACACTATTGAAACCCAGTTAGAGTACAAAAGGCTCATAATACTGGAAGCTTTAGTTTGGCATCAACTTCAGAAACAGTTTTAAAGATGGAAGGGTTTGGGGAAGTTTTTTAAATATGAATTATTCTGTACACATTTAAATAATAAGTAAATATGTAATGTTTTATATCTGCATACACGCACACACGCACAGAGCAGCATGCTCCACAGGAGAAAATCCAGATTGTTATCTGTATTCCACCTTGAAAAAGTTGTCAAACGTGATGTGGTGCAGTTTGTTAGTGACATTAAGCACTACGGTGCATACTCCCTCTCCTAGGGATAAGCCCACCAGATGAGAAACCATGGAACTACCACAGGGTGAAAACAAGTGTTACAACAGGATCATTCAGATGAGGAAGGGTTTCTGTCTGTGCTCTGGTATGTGTGCAATGGCTTTTATTTGCCTGGAGAGAAGATCTGCTGAAAAATGCATAAATGTTCCCCTGATCTGATGGCTCATGTGAAAATAAGCAACCTAACTAGCAGTAGGGCATACTTTGTAGCTACTGTTATAGTTCATGAAATATGACTGAGAAGAGTAATTTCTAGGGGAAAGAAAAAAGACAGCCGTTTTTTCCAACCCTCTTTTGACCACTTTAGCTACCAAAATCTTTCTTGAAGAAGTAATCCGAGACATACGACATCTATACAGGTGTCACATACACACTGACTCTGAAGACTTGCTGGGACTTAGCTTTGGAGCATGAGATTCTACCATCATCAAGAGGCAGAAGATGTTAACTGGGGATGGGTGGTGGTGTCACACGATGCAGAAACAGAGTCTGTACCACCCACTGCGACTGAGGGTTGGAGTTTAGGAGAAACTCACCTTAACAGCCCTTCTCTCTCCCCTGGCTTTGTTCCTCAAAACTCAGGCTCTGAAGTTACATCTTCATTTCACTTTTAACTCTTCTACCCACTTAGCCCCACTGAGAGAAGGCCACCTGAGCTGCGCACAGCAGAAGTAGCAGCTCTTGAGCTGTGCTCTGTCCAGCACTAGTGTCTCCTCCGTGACGCACCAGCTACCTCGAACTAAAATCACCATCGCGCACAAATCAGAGGGTTATGCGCGGGGGTGTGTGCTCAGAGCTCAGGCACAAAGCTGAAGGATGAGCGCGGGGAACAATGAGCAGCTGCGGGGCGGCTGGATCAGCAAGTGTCACCGCACACCTGTGTCCCCGCACACTTTGTCACCACACTCGACATCTCCGTGCTTCCAAACGCAGCATCCCGGTTAAGCCTTGCCTCTGACCCACACACCCGGCCGGGGAAGGCGTGAGAACGACACCACCGGCCCGGCTGCGCACATCGAGGGGACACAATCTCCACGATACATCGGGACGAAGGAAGCGGCCCGAAACTCGGCGTTCCAGCGCCTGGAAGGGACCTGAGAGCCCGAGGGACACGGCGGCCCTCCGGTAAGCACCCAGCGGCCGGCCCTTCTCTGGGGCTCGGCAGCTTCCAGCGTGGAAGGAGGAGTGCCGCGGGAAGCCAGGCGGGAGGCGGTGCAGTGTCCCGGGACAGCCGGCGGTACCGGGAACGGTGACAGTCCCCGCCGAGGGGGCGGGACAGGGAAGGGAAGGGAAGGTTGCCGCGGCGCATGCGCGCTGGTCGCCCGCTCCCACCATTACCTGCGAGCCACCCGGTGCCGTCGCTTTCTTTTTCTTGGCGGGGCCGCCGCCGGTGCCCGGGCTCGCCGGGCGCTTCTTGCTGCGGGAGGCGGCGCCGGCGGGCGAAGCGGCGGCGGGGAGCAGGCTGGCCATGCCGCCCCGCTCGGCTCCGCGGCCGGCAGCGCTCCCCCCTTCCCGGGCGCGGCGGCGGCGCTGCTGGCGCGCATGCGCAGTGGCGGCGGCGCGGCCCCTCCACCCCCGGCCGGTGCCGGCCGGGGCGGGCGTAGCGGGCGGGGCGGCAGTCGGGGCTCGGGAGGGACCAAGCCCGCAGCCACCGCGCCCGGGGCCTCAGGGGGAGCAGCCCGGCTTCCTCCTCGTTGCCCTGCGGTGTCGAGGGCACCTCCTTGGAGGCCTGGCTGTGGTGGCAGAGCCGGCCCCAGGGAGCCCGAGTGCCGTGGGAGGTGACGGTGTGTCGAGGTGTGGGTTTGCTCGCCGTCGAGGGCGAGCGAGAGCTGGAAAGGGCGCTGGGTCTGAGTCTGAGCCTTGTGTGCCAAAGAGGCCTTTGCAGGTGTGCAGTAAAGAGCTGTGCGAGAGCCGGCTGAATTCAGGCTGTGGTTTTGGAGGTGGGGACCTTGTCACCGCACAGAGCGGGCGCGGGAGCAGTCACTGTGCTGGGCGGGCAGCTGCTGCTGCGACCTGCCCAAGGTCAGATAAAGCTTATCGAAAAGCCCTAATAACGATGAGAATGGTGTGCGAGTCTCAGGCGTGTCAGCTTTTGTTCAAGTTGCTTCAATAAAATACGCAGAGTGGTTTAATTGCTCCCTTCAGTTCTCAGATGGTGAGCTCTGAGGACCCTAATCAGTGAGTGTTCCTTGTGGTCGTCCACACTTTACTGTCTAAGCTGTTAAAATTCAAGTTGCAAGTAATTACCGTTGTCATTAAAAAATTCAAGCTATAACTACAAATAGCTGGTACTTTTTGCCTTTCTGGGTAATTCATACTGTTACAGATTTGGTTGTTTCCACAGTGTTTGCCGTAGCTAGTGTCCTGGTCCAGAGTTTTTAGCTCCTGTTGGAATCTGGAGTAATTTTGCCCTGGAGAAACATACAAGAATAAATTTGAGGGGACTTGGAGTGTGCTCCAAAGTGTTTTCACAGCCCTTGTGCTGTCTGTGGTGTTTCATGCCATGCCCCAGAGAACTGGTTGGTGGTGATGTGGGGTTGCACACAGTTCTTAAGCTGCTTGATGATTGAGAAAACTTTTTATGCATATGTGCACCTGCATTCAACCTGCTGGTCAACTTATTGCTGTATTTGTTTGAGCTCCTTCTATGCAATGCCTGACTTCTAGGTTTCTAGCTGCAGCTGTATGAGATCCTGCCCCAGCACATGCCTTGTGGAGAGGCAGAGGTCCAAGAAGTTGATATTCAGGCATAAAAATTAGGTCACATTTATAGACAGTGCTGTAATGAGGACAGAGCTTGGTCACAGTAGGGGTGCCAGGCAGTGCTGTGTAAAACAAAAGCTTTGAAGGTGGCCTGAAAAAGAGTTGAAGACAAAAGCCTGGACTTTTCAGGCTGTGTTCCAGGCACCTGTGTATATAGCAGAAAAGCAGGACAAGATTTGCTTTCCAGGGGCATAAGCAAGGCCTTGTACAAGCATCCAAGTCCCATATTCTCCTTCCCAACTGTGGTTGCTGTCTTTCTGTGTGAGCACACAGGCTGCCAACAGCATCACAAAGAAAACTGGTAAACTCAATTGCATTTGCCCCTAGTGATTGTTTCAGGCTTGTGTGTGCTATGCAGTACATGTTGCTTCTCGCTTAAATAGGCAGCCTGCCGTCGCATGCTTGCGATGGTGACTTGAGTGTGGAATTAGCGGGGGTACTGGGAATTGCAGGGGAGTTGTGTCCCTTGACAAAGGCAGATTTGCTTTGCTGTCTGCTCAGAGTGTTGATCTTGTCTTAGTCAGCCTTTTCTCGTTCCCAGGGCTGGGGCCCATCTCTTTCCTCTGCACATGCTGTGTGCTCAGCTCCCAGGCATAACCAATTAAATAGGAAGCTTACCTTATCACAGGGATGTTTTTACTGAGAGGAACGTCTTTAATGAAAGTGCATCATGCAGAGAATTAACGTGCTGCATCAGTGAAAGTTTTTAAACAGCACTTAGCCAGGCATTTTCTTACCTGTGCCCACTTTTATCAGTTTTTTTACTAAAAATCAAATGGGTCACGTGTATTGCAGCAATATTAAGTACAATGGAATTTTACACGGTACCAAATGCTTTACAGAATCACAGAATGGGTCCAGTCCGAAGGGACCACAGTGGGTCATCTGGTCCAACCTCCTCCCTGCTCAAGCAGGGTCATCCTAGAGCACATGGCACAGGATTGTGTCCAGGTTGTTCTAGATATCTCCAGTGAGGGAGACTCCACAACATCTCTGGGCAACCTATTCAGAGTTACCTGCATAGTAAAGAAGTTTTTCCTCATATTCAGGTGGAATTTTCTGTGCATCAGTTTCTGCCTGTTGCCTCTTGTCCTGTTGCTTGGCACCACTGAGAAGAGCATCTTGGCACCCTCCTTTCAAATACTTACAGACACTGATGAGGTCCCCTCTTGATTGTCTCTTCTCAAGGCTGAACAGGCCCAGCTCCCTCAACCTTTCCTCATAAGGGGGGCACTCCAGTCCCTTAATCATCTTCATAGCCCCCTGCTGGACCTGCTCCAGGAGTTCCCTCTCTCTTGTCCTGAGGAACCCAGAAGTGGACACAGCACTCCAGATGTGGCCTCAGTAGGGCAGAGCAGCAGGGCAGGATCACCTCCCTCGACCTGCTGGCAATGCTCTTGCTAATGCACCCCAGGATACCATTGGCCTTCTTGGCCCCCAGGGCACACAGCTGGCTCATGGACAGCTTGTTGTCCACCAGGACCCCCAGAGCTCTCTGCAGAGCTGCTTTGCAGTAGGTCAGCCCCCAGCCTGTACTGCCTGGGGTTATTCTTACCCAGGTGCAGGACCCTGCACTTGCCTTTGCTGTATTTCAGAAGGTTCCTCTCTGCCCACCTCTCCAACCTGTAGAGGTCCTTCTGAAGGGCTGCACAGCACTCTGAGGTATCAGCCACTCCTCCCAGCTTTGTGTCAACAGTGAACTTGCTGAGAAAGGATCTGCCCCTTCATCCAAGTCATTGATGAATAAGTTAAACAATACTGGGCCCAATGTTGGATCTTGGGGGGCACCACTAATGACAGGCCTCCTTCTAGACCCTGTGCCACTGATTGTGACCCTCTGGGATCTGCTGTTCATCCAGTTCTCAATCCACCTCACTTAGAATTCCAGAAGACCCATAACTCATTGAGAAATAGCAACAATGGCAATGTAAATGGTGAGAGTGTCTGCAGGGAACGAGTAGGAGAATTGAGGATGGGAGAAGGGCTGTGGAGTTGCATGGTTCCTTCTCCCTGCTCCTTGATTGACTGTCCAGAACCAGCCCTGAAAATTATGAGATGTTTTTCTGCTGAACAAGTGCCATGTGTATCTTGCTGGGTCCCTGTTACAGGCTTACATAGGCAGTTGCTTTGTGATAGGGGCAAGTACTCCCCTGAAGAAGTGCAAATTGCAATTGCTAGTCTGGCTGGGTGTGACATGGCTCTTCCTGCTGTTCATTTTGAACCTGGCTTGAGTTGAACACCTTTTCCCTTTCTAGTGTGCAAGATCTATTTATATCTTTCTAATAGGAAAATGAAAAGCAGCTCAGCAACAACTCTACACGCTCTTTGACATGAGCAGTCACCCACCTGTAATAGTCTCAGAGAGCTGGAAAGGCTCCTGTTAGTATTTTTTCAATAATATTTGGAGGAAAATGCAGGAATCTCCTGAATTAGGGAAGATCTCAGGGTCCTATCCAGGTTTTTGAAGTTGGCTTGGGTTTTTTGTTTGTTGTTGTTTGTTCTTTTCACCCTTTGGCTGAGTGAAAATTGGTCGTGATAATTTTCTATGTACAGAGGGAGTTTCTCCAATGTGAAGCTTATTGAGGCATATGAAGGGTGGTGAGTGCCTCATAATTAGGATAATTTAAGTCTTAATGTTTTTACTGCAGGAAAAAAAGTGATGAGAGAAAAACAAAATGTTTGGAAAACAAGCAGAAGGATCTTTAGCATGAGTTGGAATAAGCAGAGTGGAGAGAGCAGGGTCCCCAGCAGCCATGTGAGGCCCCCGTGCAGTCTGTGGCTGTGGGCTGCAGGGGTCATGGGAGGGCTCTGTCACACAAAGGGCTCTGCTGTGGACTGTAAGGTGTGACATCAACCACTGGGACAGCAAGGACTGACCTGGAATGGAGGAGCATGGCCTACCACTAAGAATGTCAATAATGTGTGTCTGGAGCAGCAAGGGCAGCTGATGGAGAAGATACATAGGAAGAAAGGGCTGGGGTAGCATACTCTTGGACGGAGCTGCTCCCTGCTCCAGGTGCAGCTTCCTAGTGAGAGAGCTCTGCCAGTTCTCCTCCTATTGGGGAGCTGGCCCAGTGGAGTAGCTGGGTGTGGTAAGGTGCTTTCTGGCTGACACATTCAAGCTGCCTGGAAGTAAAAGTCTTGGATGCTTTCAAACCAAATGCATGGGTGCTCTTCGGCTCCATTCAAAAGGAAAAGGCTGGTCTCAAAACTGAATTTATTCTACTCCCAGCTTTGTTCTTGGGTCTCTCTCAGGACCTAATTCACATCGCATCTGGCTGTTTAGCTTTCAATATTCCTACTATTCATACTTCTGTACCATGAGAAAAACGGGTGGGTTAAAAATGATATTGTTTGTGGCTTCGCTTGTTGGCCATCTTGCAGTTTGTAAGATTATCAGGTAGCTAAAATGGTGTGAGAGAATATGCATAATCTCTCTGTATATCACTGAATTAAAGTGAAGGCTTTACAATTCTTAAATAACCTCTTGGTTTGGGGTTTTTTGTGTGTTTTTGTTTGGTTTTTGTTTGTTTGTTTGTGTTGGGTTTTTTTTGGAGGGGTTTTTTTTACATGTCTATAAAGTGGGGATAACTTTACTTGTAGCTAGGTTGAAATAAAGATAAGAAGTTGTGGCACTTGAGAAGTAGCTGCTAATGATTGTTACATAGTGATTTGTACTATTACTATTTTCAGGCAACAGTATCCAACAGTTTCAGGCAAATCTGTTAATCTGGCCATCTCTAGCAGTGTTGCACAGGTGCAATTTGTGCTATAATTTGTAAATTTTTAATAAAAAAAGACACAACTCTTACTAAAAATAAGAATAGCAACTGTTTGGTTTTGTGTTTTGGAGTGTTATGGTTTTATGGTTTTTCTCCTATTTGGTAGTGCATGTGTTTACTGGATGTCTTTTGCATTTTTATAGAGGCTCTGTAAAAAGGAAGGATTGAAGTTCTTATCTTTGCTACTCTGACAGGTAAAAAGCAATGGATTCCTGCAGGGTAGCTTGTGAGGTCTTGGTGGCATTTTGTACGTTATTCTTTAAAAATACTTGGAGGCTTTGATGACTTTTCAGAGCCTGCAGTGTGAACTCTTGTGATTTGCATTTGTTCCCTGCAATTTGCAGCTGCAGGCACTGCACTAGCTTTGTTTAAATATAATGCCAAATGCCTTTAAAATAGGTGTTTGAACTGTGGATTAAGGAGACTACTTTTGTAATATTAAAGGCCTTTTTACTGCACACATCAAATATCTAACATTCAATGCAATCTTCCTGAAGCCTTTTCTATATTCTTAGCAACACAAAAAGAGAAGCAAGGTCTTTAGAAATGCCTTTTGTGTCATTTTCCTAGTAGCCTTTCCTTCTTAAAGTTTATTTTAAAATGTGACGAATTTGACACATCAGAAATGAGCAATAAGAGTCAAAGTGCTGTTCTGTTTGCAGCTTAGTTGTACTTGAATTTTTGCTAGTAACTCAAGTAAAGTTATGTTGGTAGCACACTTGCCATTTATCAGTGTTGTTACTTAAAGGGTGGACTACTGACCAAAAATTGTATTCATGCTGTGCCTGGCAAGTTTTACCAAAATACTGTGTAGGCAAGGGAAATCTGACCCAGAAGGTTTTGTTAAATACTGATTTCACTATGGTGAAATAGAGTTATATACCAGAAAAAAAAAAAAATTACATGTAGTATTTGACTTTGATTTTAAACATTATTCTCTTTGCATACACTGTGAAAGGGAGAAACTGGCCATTGTGCAAGTTAATGGAATCCTGTATTCTCTATATCCTGGATAATTAATTATTACACAATATTTGGCATATTTACATAGTGTCTCAAAAGATTTATGAATTAATTTATCATAATAAATTTAATCTTATCTTTTTGAAAGTGGAAACGGGTTAAGAATTTCCCTATTTAGTTTGCATTCAGAGTCTGATGAATGTTTTCTGCAGTTATTCATGTGAACAAGTTCTTGATTTCCGAAATGCTCAGCTGAGAAAGATAAAAATGTCATGATACTCATTTGCATAATATTTAGTGCAGTAACCACCTTGAAAATGCTGTGGGTTTGTAGACTGAAAAAAATGTGGATTAGCTGACTGAGTAATCTGGTTTATGAACATAAAATCTTGGTGGGATGGCAAATAGTTTGCAAGCAATCTGGAGACTAAGCATGGTCATATAATTAATTTATTAATAATTTTAAAGAATAAATTCCCAGCAATAAAAATGTCCCGTTGAATTCATTAGCAGAGCAGGGGTTGAAGTCACTGAATAAATTGCTCACAGGGATTAGCTCATGCATCTCTCCTTGTTAGAACAAGCTTTCTGATGCTGTAGCACTATTAGGTCTATACTAATTTTGCATTTGCCTGTAGATTAAGGATGTGGTATTTTTATTGCAATTAGGGTATAAATTTGAGGAAGTTAATAATGACTACAGTATCTCTGAGTGTTCATGGGCCATCTGTGAATGTTATCTGCTTTGCTCACTATTATGTTCTCAGTGCAAGAAAAAAACCCTGAAAGATGAAGATGCAAAATGTAGCCAGTAAGTTACATCTGCTTGATGGCATCTTGACTTTGGTGATTATTTGTCAGGTGCACTTGTTTTCTTTTCCAAATGCAAGCTAGGAATTCAAGTGCTAGATAAACCACGCTGGTGTATGCTGAGCTAGTCAGACTGCACCCAGTGTCTTAGCCAAGATCTCTGCTGAGTTGCTACTCAGACCAGATGATTGAATAGACAAAAAACCCTAACTAAATTTACAGGTACTCAAGAGGAAGAGGAGCCTAGTTGGAGCACAAGATTAGAACTTAGAGAAAATGTTTCTGGGTTCGGTTTTTTTTGATGTTGTTTGGGTTTGTTGTTTTGGTTTTTGTTTGTTTGTTTTTTGTCTTTTGTTGGTTTGGAGTTTTATATATATATATATATATAAATCATCACAGACAAGCCCAAATTTATACATTATTTCTACAGCCAGTGATTTTTAAAAGTCTCATCTGTTGATCCTGGGAAATCCTTAGACAGCATGTGAAGTGGCCAAGAGAGGCAAATTGATACTGCTTAGCATCAGTGCAATTTTTGAGACAGTCCTAAAGAGGTCATCTCTTCTTGAGTACAAAGTGTTCCATATGAAAGAAAAAAAATTGTAATGATTGAAACTACATAAATCATGGGCTGGGGTAAAAATGAGTGGATAACAGTTGCAGTAGAAGGCATGGCAGAGCCTGGGTGATTTATGAGCTGGCTATGAATCAGCGGTATTGCAATGCCTTGAAACACACACATCACACAAGCAGGAAGCCTGCAAGGCACACGCTGTAATCCTTTTGCTTGTCAAAGCTTTGGTTAGGCTCAATTTCAATGCTATGTCTAGCTTTGGGCATTACACTCTGGACTCTCCAAATCTTTCCTGTCTTTCTTGAAGAGAAGAGGATGCTCTGAGGTCCAGGGAGCACGGTCTGTGAAGAGTGACTGAGAATTTGGGTTACCTGTGTGGTAAAGGGTAAGGAGAAGAAGGGGACTGGAGGAGATTTTTGCAGAAAAGGAAGACGTTCTCTGTGCCTGTTACAGATGAACTCAATTTATTATGCACTACAGGCTATTCTTTATATACTAACCATACTTCACACGTTTGGGCATTTTTTGGTTGTTTTTTAGTTTTTGTTTGAGTTTTTTATTAGTTTTCTTTTTCTTTGTTGTTTAGCAATTTTTTTGTTGTTGTTGGTTTTTTGGTTTGGTTTCGGGGTTTTTTTTTAGACTAGTAGTGACCCTACTAGAAGAATCTGTTTTGTTACTTTCTGTGATGCACTCAAGTGGGTAATATGTAGAGGAATTTTGGTATTTGCAAGGATGATGTTTGTTTTTTTCTTTCAATGATTAGATGACTACAATTTAAGAGGGCTTGGGTTTTCTTTCTAGGTTTTGGTAGATAAGTCGAAGGATATGAAAGGTCATTGGAAAGGGGGAGGGGCCATCTCTCTCTGTGTCTGTAACAATGAAGAAATAAAGGGATTAACTTTGCAGCAAGGAAGATTCAGGTTATATTACAAAGAACTTTTTTTCAGAGAAGGCCAGAGAAGGCTATTCACACTAGAATAGCTTGCTTTTGAAGGTTTTGAAAAACAGGTTAGACATCTGCCACAAATGATCATGCACAACTGATTCTACCAAGAGACAGGAGAGGAGATTAGATGACCTCTCAAGAATTTTTCCAGTTCTGTTTTCTGTGATTCTGTCAGTTCCATCGTTATTCTTTAAAGGCATGTGCCTTCCCAGGGAGAAGTGAGCACTGAGAGTGGCTGTATGGTCAGACTGTTTAACCCAGTACACCACCCTAGTGCGAGCTGAAAGCAGATGTGCAGGGGCGACTGTACAAACAGGGTGACTACACAGGACGATACTTTCTCTGTTGATGGCTTCTGTGTATTTAGTAGCTTTTGTTAGATTCCAGTTCCATGAATTTATCTGGTGTCCCTTGAAAAAGTCTGAGTTGTTAGTGTTCCCGGTATTCCACAAGCAGAAGCTCTTAGAGCTCAATCACGTGTGTGAAGACCTTTCTCTTGGTTTTAACCTGACCCCATTTTAGCTACATTTGGTGCTTCTTGGCTCTTGTTTTTTTCAGATGGACATTAAAGACTCACTCTCTCCATTGCAGCTAAAGACTTTATAGACCTTTGCCTTATTCATTCTTAAACATTTCTGTGTCTAGACTCAAGAGTTCTGGCTCACTTAGCTATGATGCTTGGATTCTCCTTGTTGCACTCTTTGGATTAGATGGAGGGAACAAACTGCAAGCACAAGTTAAAATGCAGACTATAGGTAGCAAAGAGGTGTTTTCTCAATCTCTTTTCAAATAGGTGATTTTTTTGTTTTTTGTACTGCTGTCGAGCACTAAGTTAATGTTTCCATTATCTGGCTGTCCTAACCTCAAGGCCCCCCTTCCTAAGTAATATTGGTCAACTTATTGTATATATGAAATTTGGACAGCTTTATTCTCCTGTGTATCTTTTAACATTTGTCTGTAGCAAATTTCCTGTGCTGGTTTATTGCTTAATTTCTAAGTCACATAAGGTGATTCTTTATTATGAGCCCTCACCTTCACTACCCTAAATAATAAAGTAGCATCAGCAACTTTTGCCACCTTGCTACACCCCCTTTTCTAGCTTGCTTATAAGTACAAGGAGCAGCATGAGCCCCAGGAGAGATTTCTGTGAGGACTGTTTACTTCCCTAACTCCTGTATGTAATTATATGCTAAGTTTTGGCAAGTTCTCTATCTGTGCAATGGCCTTCTTAATTTCTTGGTAGGTACTTAGGTTCCTTAAGCCTCCTGGAAATCCAGATAGATTATATCAACTGGATTTCCACTGACAATGTTCTTTTGGGAACAAAAATAAGACAGTAGTAGCAAACAATGTGATTGTCTTTTACATGAGGAACTATTCTCTTCACCAAATACAAATTTGTTAGTTTAATCACACTATCACATTTCTAGTTCTGACACATGGACTTGCTGTGCTTTATAATTCTCAGAACACAGTTTCATCATCTGCGTCTTCATTTTTTGAATACTGGAATTAGTAACAATAAAAAAATATAATCAGAAATGGATGCATTATACTGCTTGAAGAAAGACTTTGATGAAGAATATTGTTAACTGAGTGCTGTTGAGTATTTCATGTTATACAATAAACAATTTGCAAAAACATTTGAATCTTTTAAATACTAATCATGCCTATTGAAACAAACTAAATTGTTTTTGCAGCACTGTTTAGTGTTTTGTTATTGCTGGGATTATTGACAAAAAAATAGGTGTATTGTCTTTTATATTTCCTAATTTGTATTTGAATATCACTCAGCGAGCTGTGTGAGTGAGGAAAAAGAAAAAGTAGCTTCAAGTCAGGATTATGCTCTCCTGTCATGTCCATTACTCTGAGTTTGGTAAAAAGGATAAGTTTACTTGCTTGTATTAGGTGAATATATGCAACCCTTTGCAAAAAAGAAATTTTGCTAATTATGTCATTGTATGAGCAAGCTAAGATCTCTACTCCTTTAATGGAAAAGAGCCTATCATAAAAAGTTTAATGCACATTTTTAGGTAATTAAAAATTAGGCATCTGAGTACTTTTCAAGGTTTTTCCCTTCCCCCAATTCCTTCCTTCCTCCAACACACTCCTGGCATGGGAATGTGTTGTTTCCTGTAGCAAATACTGAGGGCTGATATGAACAGAAGATATTGTCTTGATCACCTTTCATCTTTTATGATTGAAATCAAATGTTTTCTGTATGTTTTTGATTAAAACAAAAACACCCTACAAATATTTAAATTCTTCTCTTGAAATGTTCCAAGGAATTTGTCTTCTCCAGCTAAGGGTCTGAGAATGCATATAATTATACCTAATAATTTCACCACTGTCAGATTAGATTGATTTTTAGTCACTTCTGTGCAGATTAGATTCAACTCAGGTGCTCAAACTGAAAGAAGGTGCATTAATCTGCAGTGACGTTCAGTCTCTCCCAATTAGCAAGTTCTAAGAGATGTTAGATAATGCAGGTTTGATGATGTGAAGCATTTTTGTTCTGCCATGGATTTAGTAAAGTTAAGGACGTTTAGGCCTTCAAAGACAACCATCAGCAACTTAAGTGTTGGACCTACAAAAAAAAAAAAAAAGAATGAACAATTAATGGAAACAAAGAATTGACAGATTAAAAGACTGGAGACAAATGGTGGTGGCTAAATTGAGACTTTGAGGGAGATGTTTAAAAAAAAATACATTTTCTATAGCATCAGGCTGTAACAAACACATCTTTGTGCAACCAAAAGGTGCCTTTAAAAATTTCGGTTAGTGTATTGACTTTTATAATGTGCATAACTTTGCATGTAGTGGTTTCCCTAATGCTGCATTACCTTGCTATCTGTCATGCATGTGTTTCTGTGTAGTGTTGAAGGTCACACATTAATTTCTTCAATCTATGTGTGGTGAGACCGTAATTTTAATTATTTTCAAAGTAATAGTGCCTTAGCATTACAGAAGCAAACAGCGAGGGACATAATACTGAAAAATGAAGTGTGAAGAAATGACATTGCAATGTGTGCATGTCTTCTGATTTGGCAGAATTAATGCTGGCAAGTCTTTGCTGTAGCTTAAAGTATATGTGTATTGCTTAATTATCTCAGTTACTAAATATGCTTATTGCATAATCTGGAGCAGCAGTAATTGAGTCCATTACTGTAGATAAACAATTGACAATTTATAGTACTTCAGGAAAAAATCTTGACTGTAAACAGATGTTACAGAATCTAAAATATTGATGCTATCTTACTTTTACCATGATGAAAATCTTAATGTGTGCTCTGCCAATGCTTGTTGAAAACTGACAATATTTTCTCTTTATTTCTTGGAGAAAAGAGTCTACTCCAATTATATTATTTTTTTTTTCCTTTTCACACTTGCCTTAATTTTTGAATGAGCTATAAGTTTGGTTTTGTTTGTTTAACGTTGGTATTAGCTAACATCAAGAAGCCAATTTGTTTTAGTAACTTAACAAGATTGGCATTTGATTAAATGTGAGCAATGTGGGATGTGATTTTAACTGATGGAGCAGTGATGATTTTGTAGGCAGGTAGGCAGTTTCCAATCTCGTACTTAAAAATGTAGTAAGTTAATTATATTTCAGGAATGTTTGCATAAATCCCAAATTAGTGTTGGAACAAACAAAAATCCAACCTGGTGGAAGCTCAGTATGAATACCAGAAACTAGTTTGAAAGGCATGGCAAGGTGTAAGGATTCTCTTGCAGATCATAATCCCTTGTAATTTTAAGGTTGAAGTCCTTATATTTTTTAGAATGTTAGCCTCCCAGAGCAGTGGTCAATATCCACTTTCCCACTTCCATAAAACTCTGACTGTTTAAAATTGTATGTTAGGTTGCAATGAGGGAATTTTACTACATCTGAAATAATCCATATAAGAAATAGGCTTAGTTAAGTGTGGTTTGGGTTTTGTGCTATTTGGGTTTTGGGTTTTTTTCTCCTGTATTGGTGATTATGGTGCTTATAAAATATCTACTGCTTTAAAATATGTAACTTCTGCATCATAATCTTGCCTGAGTGATTTCTGTTTGGATGGAGCAAGACCTGGGCTGATTCCTTGTGGAAATGGTGGAAAACTCTCCATTGACCATAGCAGAAGCTAGAATTGCTGCAGAAAGAGAATTCACTTCATATGCTTAAGATGTCTCTAAAACTGGAAGTCTCTGATGTCTTATGAGAATGTAGCTGTAACCTGTATGAAAGACTTTGTTTCTAACCATCCCCTTGCTTTCTTAGCTTATGTATTCTTATTCTCATATTCTTACCTATGTACTAGGTGCCATGCAGTAGTGGTAGATTGGATTTTAATAAATATATATATATACCTATATCAATATATAGGGACTTCGGTATTATGTGACTGGAAGTCACATACCCAGACACAAATATATATCTATTTGTGGATAAAAGGATTATATATATATATATTTGGATAAAAGATAAAATATCTATATATGTATATAGAAGTGTGAGTGTATGTAAAAAGCACTTCAGAGGGCTCTCCTACCATCATTAAAGCTTTGCTATAGAGTACAGTAAGAGTGAGTACATTCCTCCTGTCATGCATAATTATTCTCCCAGTCTCAAGGGCCAATTCTGTATCTTACGTCTGCAGTATGAAACTGATCTCACAAATACTTAGCCCACAAGTGTTCATTTAATCTTGGAAGTAGGCCCACTGAATTTAATGAGCCCTTAGATGGTAAATTCTTTGGGGCTTTTATTTTCCTTTGTGCCTTATTCAATGGTAAGGGCAATCTCCATTAGCTTTTACATTAGCTTCTCCTGTTACTTACAGCAAAATGCTTTTAGGTTTTGGCTTGAAAATGTTAATTGAAACACAGAGGTACAAAAACTCTGAGGCAAAAGACAACAATTAAATTAGAATTATTCCAAAATTATGTCTGAAGAATTTGAGTTGACTTTCTGAAATTTCAAAAGCTACTGTTTTGAACGTTGCTCCAGGAGTTGTCTGATTTGGCTTTCATTGGAAAAGGGTCTTAGAGAAATAAGGATTTTTTTTTTTTTTTTAGAGAGGAAGGATTCTAGGCCTTGAATAGTAAAGATTCCAACCTGCTGATGAACATTAATAGTGAAAGTAACTTATAACTGGGAGTAAATGTAGAAAACCACAGCTTTTGTTAGCTCTGTTGCTGACAGCCAAAGGTATCTGTTCTTACCCATCAGAGTCCTTTGAACTCGATCCAGTTAATAGTATTCTTCCAACTGATTGCACCGGCTCTGGTCTGCATGCTTCCCAAACCACCTGCCTAAAATAAGTTTTCTGCAGTCTGGGTTTGCTCAGTAGAATTGCTGTGGTCTGACTATATTAGTAAGCTGTATGTAAAGCACAAGCTTGTTTTAGATTATTGACACCTCATTTTTTTACTTCCTAGAAGGTTTCAATCTTTCCTTTCAGAGCAGGGGATAATTCGACCTTGCCAGCAGAGAATTTCTAAACTTTGTAAGTTTATAAACTTTGCAAGCTTTTTGATACAGTTAGAGCAGCGTTGCTATTCTACTGGTGTAAAACAATGTCCCACACTGACCAGAGCTCAGTTATGAGGCTTACATAATGATATTCCTTTAGGAGCATGCTTTGAAAGAATTAATGGGAAATCGTGCGTGGTTTCTTAGGTATTTTTATCTTGAGGGTTACTCTGCTAGCATCTGTTTATCTTCTCTTTTCAGAAAAAAAAAAAGGGGGAGGTAGGAAATGGGAGGAAGAGGGAGCCCTAATAAATACAAATGTTGGCAATAAAAACAAACTAGTCTATCATTGTTAAGAGGGAATTAGGTGAGATGAGTTGATTTCTTTATTGTTTTTTATTTTAAATCTGTATTTGAAAGGCACATTATCTACTGCATTGGTTTTCTAGTTAAAAAATGGTATTCTGGCTCAGCAGTGCTGTCAAGGAGTACAGTATGTCCCACCTCATTAAGTACTACCTTTTTTCTTCTCCATCTGTCTAGAACAGCAGGAAAAATTGGTTTCAAACAGTAACATAATCAGTTTTGTTCATTTTCTTTCTTCACCTCTGTATCTGTGTGCATCTAAAAATTCAACCGAATTTCCAGGGAAGTGCCTCTAGAACAACAATCCTAATAAGGGCACCATTCAGGTTGTTTGGTATGTAGCAAGGTGATCAACTATGAGAGCCCAAACAAAAAAATATCATAGTCACAGATTGTCTTGGTTTGGAAGGGACCTTAACGATCATCTAGTTCCAACCCTCCTGCCGTGGGCAGAGACACCTTCCACTAGAGTAGGTTGCTTTTATTGGACACATGAGGGAAGGAAAATCTGCCTCTTTAATAGAAATAGAAACTGTGTTGATCGACAGCATAGCTGAAAGAAAGGCAGGTATTTGCTGCTCTGTTTGAATATGTGATGAGGAATTCATCACTGTTTGGATGTTAGGAGCAGCACAGCACTTGTGCCTAAAAAGCGTGATTTATATGGAAGTAAATAACTGTGCTGTATACAAGAGAACTGCCCTGGAGGTTATTTGGTTCATTACAGACAGTACTATTCAGATTAAGGGCCTGATCCACCATAACAAAAGGGTAATACTTGTCACTTGCTTAGCTGAGTAGACAGCAGCAAACAGCAGATACTGGTTTTACTACTGGAACTAAGAGAAAAACAACTCCAAAAGCCAGGAAGAAAAGGCAACAGCAAAACCATCAAAACACTGCCCATGTTCTCAGGTAATTGCATTCATCACCATTCAGCTTTTGAGAATTCCAGTGTTCTTTAGGTTAGAGTGATTTTCCTCATGGGACTCCTATCTATGTTGTCTCCTTATTCTCTACTGCAGCAGCACAGAGGTCCTGCAAGAAATCAATTTTAAGCCTATATTGTCTTTCTGAAGAATACTCCCAAAGACTGAATGAGGGGTTCTGATTAAACCTTTTGCTTTCAGAGGCATCAGATCATACTGATACTTTTCAACTACTTGGAGTAGTGATACTGAATGAATAAAACTGTGTCAGCTTGAAAAGGTCACTCCTTTACAAAGTCAGGGATAATGGCTATGGGCAGAAGTTGGCTGCGCAGGAGGCTGAAGTTCCTCATCAAAGGCTGGGTAGAAAATTATATTTTGCATCTGAGGTAATACCAGAGGATGTGTAAACTGTGTGAATAAGTATTGTTTGCAATACAGAAAGTAGTTTGTAAAAAGTAAATAAATACAGGTTTAGAAAACAGCAAATAGGCTAAAATAATTTATTCCCTCAATCCTAAAATATTTACATCCTTAGTTCTATTTTAGATACAAAAGGTAAGGGACCCCAGTGAGTTAACAAAAGAAATAAGCATGCAAATCAATTTCAGACAACAGACACCAGTTACTAATTTGCCACTGGGTGTTGTTTAACAGTCTGAGAGTAATGAAAAGAATTTTCAGGGAGAATAATTGTGTTCTGGGCTATGCATGTGCTAAGGATGATGTCATACCCTGAAAGAATATCTATGCAGACCATAAATAGTCTTTCAGCTACAGAGATTTAACACTTATTTTGCAAGATGAGAGTGTATTTTCAAATAAAACGCTTTTCTCTTTCTCTAAAGAAGGATATTTCAAACTATAAAGCAAGTTTCATTGTTAAAATTATGCTAAACAGTGATATGCTGTAATGAAAAGTGAGATGCACATAGCAAAATAGAAGCATGAAATGAAGCCCAGGAAAGGGAGGGGAGGTGAGACCTTGAATCCTTTTGGCACTATGTCATTGATTTGCTTTGCAAGCTGAAGCAAGACCCCAGTTTGCCTCCCAAAAAGCAGGGACGGAGGTCACAGGGTTGCACTCTGCATTACAGGGTCACATGTAGTTTAGTTATGATTAAGTGTAGTGTCTCCTGGCCTTGGTGCAAGTGTAGCTGTCTGTCTAAGAAGAATGGGACTCAGACAGTTGCATCCCCAAAAGCTTTGAGAACCTCAGGAAAAAAGTGTGGTTGGATATGCATGCTTACTCACCTAAGACTTGCTCTAGCCAATGCCAATGCTCCCAGTATTTAATAAAACTCAGATCTTGTGTAAATTCAGATGAGTAGCAAAAAGCAAGACTTTGTTTAGATGCAAAAGTGCAACTTTAAAACAATATTTTAGAAATTATAATATTGTGCTTACTCCTGACTGATGATTAGCCCCAGCATTAGTATAGGACAACTGGAATGCAGTTAATAAGACTTAGCAGGTACTATTTTACCTTCCATGGCCACAGCCCATGCTGCATCTTTCTGTTACTTCATCAGACAAGTTCACACGAAGGCTGTCATACTCTGAAATGGTTCAAAAAGGAATCATAATATTCCTGCATTGTCTTTGACTTTCTTCCATTGTCTCTTTTCCATAGCAAGCTTCAAGATCCCACTGGGACTTGTGGTATTTTGGCATTGTATTAAGCACTTTATCTAAGCTCTCTGGAAATACCTACTTACTGAACTGTACTCACGCACATCTGCTGCTCACTTATTATACTGGAAAGCTTGTAGACTTTTTGCTTTTCCATTATGAGAAACCATCTCAGAAATGGCACTCTGGAGAGTTAAAACTTTTTCTGGAAAAGACTGGAGGAAAAGAACAGTATGAAAATAGATTCATATAGAATTAAATAAATTAATGCTGCTCTGCTGGTTCTAGACTATATGCTGAATCTTTTTCTCATTTCTCAAGTGTTTAGCTCATTCCTTGCATGGTCTCCATGTTTGTTACATTTGAGGAAATGATCTTTCTGTACTATCCATCTGTGCTAGGATTTCTGATACATAATTATAACATATAATAGTATATAATTATTTAATATATAATTGCTGAAAATAATGTGGCTTGTGTTTAATTCAACATAATGTTTGACTGAGGCTGGGAGAAACAGATGGAGGTTTCGGTGGCTTTATTGTGTAATAGGGATGAAAACATAGTCTTTCCCCTGGATCCACCAGATTATTCTTGAGGTAGAAGTATTTGCATCATGTAAAGCAAGAGTTAAAGAATGCAGGCAAGCCACAAGGTGGGAATTAGAAGTAGATCAGGCAGACCTTCCTTATTTTGTCTGTGCCAAGCAGTGCTGCTCTGGCTGTGGCAGCTGCTGTAGCTCTAGGGCTAAAACAGCAGCTGCCAAGTACTGCCTTGAGGTGCTGGATTTTTTTTTTTCTCTAATCCCTCCATCCTGGGCTTGTGCTCAGCCACAGTGCACTCTGTTCCTGTACAGCATTTAGGAAGTGGGTAGTAAGCATTAAAACAGCTCCAGGTGGAGGGATTTTCATCCACCTTGTCTAAAATCAGTGCAAGCCTGCAAGGAAGGCAGCGAATGTACTAAGATCAAAGATCACTGGTACACAGCAAGACAGAAGGAATGCCCTTATCACTTAATTGTATCCTGAGTCAGGTATTTTATACTAGTATATACTTTGAGATTGAGGGGTAGAAGGATTTAATAATAAGAATGGAGCTGTAGAAATTTAGACATCTTCCTAATTCTTGAAAATTGTTTAAAAAAGAAGTCTGAGTGATGGATTATTCCTTGTTTTTACAGAAAAGTGTCTTTATACTTTGGATAAATTATTTGAGTTCCACACACATGTCCTCCACTGTTTCCAGAAATCAGACTCCTAGGGAAGGTGTGTGAATTCCCATGGTCTGGGCAGACCATAAGAGAGAAACTGAATTAAGACATAGAGGTCATTCTTACCTTTTGCTTTTGCCAGCAGCTTGCATGCCTACAAAGCTCACCTGCAGAAATTACATATTATCAGTACATTTCAATTAGGTGTGTATTTAAGGAGAAAACTATCTAAGAATCATTCTCAGCATTACTGCCCCTGCAGACTCCTGCAAGTGGTAAAAAACTGCAAATTACCTTTGTATTGAAAAGAGAAACGAAACCCAAGTTCATACCATGTGTTTATAGTGACCCATGCAATCTTTATCTGGGTACTCATTTTGAGAGATGTCAGAGAGAAGATACGGTCCTTTAGTCTGACCCAAACCATACGCTGGTGCAGGTGTAGCCCATTTGCAATGTCATTTAGGTAAATGGTAAATATAGTTAAATAATTTAATTTCAGTGGGTGTTGATCATTTTAAAAACCTAACAGGACAAGCAAACTGGAATCTAGGTTAAGGGTGGAGTGCTTTGAATGAAAATAACATGTAGGAATGTTACTCAATACATACTTTAGGAACATTTTCCTAATGGGAAAACCTACAAAATACATCTTAAAGGCTTGTTCTACCTGAAAAGTGAGTGGTAAGTAGTGTATTTTTATCACATTAGTCCACTTCCTTCACCTACTAGTAATTTCTTCTCATGCTTCTAACAAAAAAAAAAAAAGTTCCTGCTTTCTTCTACTGCTTGTGCATATAAGAAATAGCAGTTTCCTAACACAACTGTTTATTAAGTTTCAGTCATTGCCTCCACTAGAAACCTGCTGAAGGCAAATGGACTATGCAGTTGTCACTGAAGGCATAATTTAATGATGTAGTGTATCTCTACACTGATGAATTCAACCTTTTTAATGTGCCTAATCTATGGTGTGTGAAGCAGACGGTACTTGCAGACCTGTCTGTGGAAAGCCCATTTCCTCTCCTTTTCTCTTCTGCATGTGGTAAACAGAGCCTGTTTATTAAAGAAGCCATCAGGATACAAAGTTGAAGCCTCAGGAGCCACTTCTACAGTCGCTTTTCAGAAGGTACCGCCTCCTTCAAGCAGTTGTTTTCCAAGTGGCTTCCAGCATCCCCTACATAATTGCCTTGTTTCACACTTGGCAAAAAATTGTATTGCTGGCCCACTGTGTGAACGGTGATGGTAAATAGTGAAGGATAGATGGAAGCAGTTGGGTGAGAAATCTGTGACAGGCTTTTATGTGAAAACATTTAGTATCTGCTCTCACTTTAATCGCTTATTATTTTTAAGTCAGTGACAAAAACATCCTGCTGAAATAGGAATACTGGGATCCCATCTGCAGGGAGAATGGGTAGTGTTAGATCTTACTATCGTGTACATTTGACAGTATATCAGGCAAAGATATTAGTTGCTAGTTTTACTGTTGTTTTTTAAGATTGCTCATGAAAAGTTGCTTTAGCCAGGCTTATGAACTTTCAAGTGGCTGCATAAAATTATATCTTGTCTTTATTTATCCATATCATAAAGTTATTCCAGTAAAAATAAAACAGAGACTTAATCTTTTAGAAGTTTGCTATACCTTTATGTTGCCCTCAGGCCACTTCTATTTTTCTTTGGAGAAAGCGCGTTTAGATTTCTTCCAGAATACGACTACTTAGTAAAAGCTGGAGCTGTTTGTGATAAATCTTCAGTCCTTTCAGTCACATGTATATTTGTATGAAATATAATAGTTATTTTTCTTTTGTCTTTTAAACATCCACATTTTGTAGCTGTGGATTAAGTATATTGAAACATATCACTGTTGTGACAAAATTGTCCAAAAAACACAGGACTCACTTTTTTTCCTGTTACAGAACTTAGAAATAAGTATCAAAACAAAGTATGACATACGGAATAGCAACAGGCTGTGTAAGAGTGATGAATATGTTCCAGGTTTAATGTAGATGGAAATGGAAGCACTTTCATACCTGCCAAAACCTTTTAACAACATTTTGAAAACTGGTGTTTACATTCTTTGAAATGTTTATATCTAGAAGCAACTTCCTACTTTGGCAAACTTTTTAAAATCCTCTTGGACCTCTGACAACGAAGCTGACAAATATACCCTGATGTTATCTGAAAGCTTGTTTTCACAGAACCCCAGAACTCAGAAGAAGTATGGTTGGAAGGGACCACAGTGGGGCATCTAGTCCAACCTCTCTTCTCAAGCAGGGTCATCCTAGAGCAAGTTGCACAGGTTTGCGTCCAAACAGTTCTCGAGTATCTCCAGTGAGGGAGACACCACAATCTCTCTAGGTCTCCTGTTCAATAGGAGAGTTAGCAAAACTAAAAATTTAAGGGTTGTAATTTGAGAAACTCTACCTTAACAAGGAATTAACACTGTTATCCCCTGGTGGTTTCTTCCAGGAGGCCCAATAGGAAGACTAAAGTATCAGTCAAGATGAATTTTAGAAATATTGGAAAAAAAAAATTGCAAGGGTCACAAACAGCATTCTCTTTTACCAAATGCTTTGCTTAATAATTCACAGTCTCCTACAACTCCTGACCATTCTGTGGTACAATATTACATCATAGATGTCAGTAGCACCATGTGGCTGCTATTCAGCTTGCCCATGGTGCCAAATGATTTAATAATTATTAGGTTGTCAAACCAACATGGTATCTTTAGAGCTAGGCTTACCCAGTCCAGTTTTGCCAGTCCAGTCTCACTGTTTCTGTGTCCTTAATTTTCTTCTCAGACACAAGATAGCATCCCAGTTCCAGTCCAATAAAGGGGAAGAAGTGGTGTGAAGGAGACCTGTTCTCCCTCTAGTCCTTTCCAGCAAAGGAGCAAAGCAGACAAGGGCTAGGTGCTTATGGGCTCAGGGAACATTCACGGGAAGTGAGAGTGCTGGGTCCCTTGCATTCCTCACCTTGGGAGGTGAGATGTTGTCCTTATCCTCCCTCTGGGTATCAGCACAGATCCCAGCTGTCCTTGTCTCCCAGCCTTACAAGTCAGGTGAGATCAGCTGGGAGGTGAGATTGGGTTCATGAAAGACAGACACATTCTTGTGGTGCTCTCTCTTTCTTTTTGCCATTTGCCCCAAAGGGTGTTTTTGTTATTATCAAGAAAAAAATCTACTCAGTACAGCCACAGTTCTCTTGGAGCAAATCAATTATTTGGGTGAGGAGTACAGAGATTACCTGCTTCTGTTGTTTGGTTTTGAGCTAAGGAGCTTTTCCCATCTTTATTCACTGCATGTCGTGGGAACAAATGGAGGACATAAAGCACTTCGTTCTTGCCCAGGCTCAAGGGGAAAGGAAAAAAAAAAAAGGAGGTTGCATTTAATAGACAGAAGTCTGGGATCCTGGAGTAGAAGCTGTGTATGAGTGCCTCTCAGATGACGCTCCAATTCAGGAAAATTGGTGAAAGGACATCTGTTGGCAAATTGCTTTTTTTGGTTATTGAGAACAGCAAGTTGAAAAACAGAGATGAGGATATGTGGGATCCCAACTGACCATAAGAAATCAAATTGCACTCTTTAAAAGAAAACTGATTACCAGACATATTAAGCTTTAATCTTATTTGCAGTTAGTAGCCCCAAAGAGAATGTTTTATTGGAGACCTTCCAAGAACAGCTATTGCAGACAGCTTGTAAAGCAAAGACGATGCAATGGAAATAATGCAAATACAGTTCAACATTTGCTATAATAAAGTTAGTTTATGACACCCTTTGTAACAACCTCAACAATAAATGCCAATTTCCTCATTGGCAATTAGCTCTGGTGAGACAAACACTTCCCCAAAGTTGACATGAAGACAGTGTTTACATATTTCTTTCTTTTTTACAAAACTGGCTGTATCTGGCACATAAGTGTACTTTTTATTTCTAAGATTTCTAAGCATCATTTAAATACTGAATGAGTTCAAATGACCTCCACTAATGTGCTGCCTCTGTGCATTCAGTTCAAGTGGGATGCTGCTTCATATGCAGCAAACTGCCAAATCCTGACACAGTGACCTGCTTCAGCTGGGGAACACTTTATTTCCAGTTCTGTGAGGATTCTTTGGCAAGGCTGCTCCTGGCTGTTGTCCTCATGACACTGAGCCGTGCTGCTGAGGTGAATTATGGTGACACATACCTTGTCTGTGGGATCTGGTCACTGATGCTTCTGTTTACCTTGTAGGTAGTCTGAACTTCAGTTCCTCATCTGCCCAGAGTTTGGTAGCTTTGGCATTTGTGTTGGTCAATCTCAGTTCACCTCTCTGCAGCTGTAGGTGGGCTGCAGATGTAGGATGGAGACTTATGCACTTAACTGTGCCATTAATGCCTGGTACAATACAAATTACACAGGAGGTTCTCCTCTACATTTTCCTTAAACCTGGTATTTTGTGGGGTTCTGGGCACATCAGAGGAGTGGCACAGCTTGGGCAAACATGTAACCAAAGAAAGAAAAATACTCTTTTCTTTTCTTTTCTTTTCTTTCTTTTTTTTTTTTTTGTCTTTCTCCCATCCAGGCAACTTTGCAGCATGTAGGTTAGAGGAATTTGAGAGTCTCATGAAATCAGAAGGCTTCCATGGACTATAATTACAAACTATCACAAGGATTTTTAAATTGTATTTCATTGATCTCATGTCTTGGAGATGTACATATTTTAAAAGATCCCTCCAGTTGTAATTTACAAAGTTGACTTAGCAGTGTTGCAGTACGCTTCTCTTAATACAAATGCCAAAAAATGTAGTCTTTATAGACTACATTTTTGAAAGTTGACTTACTCCAAAATTACATCTTTTTATTTACATGGTTTAGTAAATTCATATAACTTCTTAAAGTGTCTTTCGCTGTATACAGACATATTGCATTGACTTTTTCTTTTCATGAAATTGATAATGTTTTTGCTAAGTGAATTTCCTGGACTTGGTTGCAGCGTAATAAAATAGATAATCAAGGTGTAATAAAGGCATTGCACCAGAGGGATTTGGGATATATCCTACAGCATCATCAATCATAACAGAACAAGTGTTAAGCTGCTTGCATACAACAAATCTCAAACATATAGTGTAAACTGAAAATACACGGGTTTTTTTGCATGGGAAAGCCTGATACTTCTTATATTATCTGCCCATGTATAAGCACACACATATTCAGTCCCCAGCCTATAAATGCTAAATGAAAGTATCTCGATAGCTTTTGTGTGCATTACATCTCACAGGGAAGCTACCTGTCATAGTACACACTCCCTGTTCAGTGTATCAGCTGAGCAATACAGCAAAGCTCAAACATTTAAGTTGTTTAAGCACACAAGGAATCCCATTCAGCTTACTGAAGGTGAACACATGTGAGAGCCCTGTGCTGGGCTAAGAATGCCTCCTTGTCCTACTGTTTATGCACTGGCTACCTTGGTATTTTCATAGGAATGTTGACTCTGTCACCTGACTATAACTTGAAGTGTTTTTCAAAATGCTTTTTATTCAAACTATTTCTGTCAATATTAGTCAAATCCCCTTTTAGTCTAATCCTCAGCTCACTCTGGCTAGGTGTCTCCTCAGGAATCCATCCTGCACTTTTGACTTTTCCCCAGTGAGGAGAGAGCAGGCGCAGATGGAGTTCAAGTGCAACCACCATGCTGCTGCCTGGCACTCTCCTGCTTAAAGAGATTGGGCCTGAAACAGCTTCAAAATATACACCAAAATATATGGAGAAACAGGATCGTGTATGCTACATAGCAAATTAAATACTCCTCCTCAACAGATCTGTAAGGGCATATGAGGATTCTGGTTTTGTCTGAAGAAAAAGCATCACAAATGAATGGTTTGAAAACCTAAGAGCCTTTAAAAGAGGCCTAAGTTACTTCCGAAGGAGGCAAAAGCAAATAGCACCTGTATATGTGGCAAACAGAATAAAAAGGTCAGTCTAAAAAAAAAATCGGTAGGAAAAAATAAAAATACCATAGAACTAGTGGCAGTGTATGGTGGGTAAAGGGCTAGTACCAGTCAGCGACTGAACAGAAACATCTTTAAAGAGAGAAATAAAGGGAAGCACCAGCAAAATTCCCCACAAAATTATGAGGCATCAGTTTGACACGTGTTTGGCACTCACCTAACTTTGTCTGCACATTGTTTTTTCCTTTCCCTGTTTAAATTCTATTTTGAATATAGGGTTTCTGCCAAGGAACTCGTTAAAAACGTTCATAATGAGCACAGCGTGTTTTTCGGGTTCTGTAAACAAATACCTCTTTAAAGTTGTACATCACTTCAGAGACTTAAGATTCACTCGTCAAGGAAACCCAGTGTTTTCTTCACTGAAACTTTGCTAGTTAGACTTTTCTAAAGAGGGCATATGAACTTTGATCTATAAGCTGTAAAAAGCTGAATTTAAGAGTAGGAAGATGATAAAACACTTTCCAGAATTCAAGTGTCAAAAACATATCTTGAGGGGTGTGTGGTTTTGTGTATGGTAAGTAATTTTCTAGTTATATTGAATAATCTTAGTCCACAAACATGTTTCTAGGGCAGATGTCTTAATATTTTGCTGCTGCCTTGCCCAGGGCCCACTGATGAGAAGAGGCTTGCTGCAGCCTAATGATCCGCTGCAACATCTTTCGGCCATGAGTCCCAACATCGCTGCTGGAGCACCACGGTGACGGTACCCAAGCTGTGCCAAAGCCACCCGTGGCCCAGCAAGGAGCTGGGAGCTGCCGCTGACCCCCATCTCAAGGCGTGGGAAGGACAGCTCGGTGCCACGCGGTTCTCGTGCGTCCTCACAAGCCCCAACCTACTTTTAAGGCACACGTAGCCGCGGGTGCAGCAGGTGCCAGCGCAGCAGGGATGAAACAGGAAAACACCACACCTGCCCACCGGCTACAGACCCGAGGGAAGACACCACGGGCAGCCGCAAACCCGAGCGGCGGCCACGCACCCACAGCGCACAGTGCCGTGCACGAAGCAGCGCACACCCCGCTCAGTCAGGGGCCCCCAGGGCGACACGTGTTGGACCTGAACCGGCCCAAGCGAGCAGCGCCCCCCGCACGGCGACAGGCGGGCACCGAGGGCACCGGCGCCCGCCGGCTTTGCTATACGGGGGTGGGCGGCAGTCCCCGACCTCGCCAGGTATCGGCACGCCCGCGACAGCGACCACCCCCACCCCACCGCAGCGACCCCCGCACATCCGGGGCAGCGGCTGGGCGGAGCGGGGCCGAGAGGGGCGGTCACCGCCCCTTCGCTGGTCCCGCCTCCCCGCGCCGCCGCCGCCGGTGATGGAGACGCGGCGCTGAGCGGGTCGGGCGGCAGCGGTGGTGCGCGGGAGAGCGGGCGGGGGCGCCGCCGCCGGCGGCAGCAGCGGGAGCGGCGGAACGCGGGGCATGCGGGGCGGGCGCCGCCGGGGGGCTGCAGCTGCGGGTTCCGAGGCGCCGAGGGAGGCGGCGGCGGCTCCTCCGCGGGGCTCCGTGTGACCGCGCCGCTGCGCCCGGAGCGCGGCTCCCGGCAGCCGCAGGAAGAGGGGGGCCGAGGCGGCGGCGGTGCGGCGCTGCTCCCCCGGCCGCGGGGCGAGGCGGCGAGCGGAGGCGCCGGCTCCCCGTGGCCGTAGCGGCCGCCGCCGGCAGCGCAGCGGCAGCGGCGGCCGCGCCTCAACTTGGTGCGAGGCAGCGGCCGCCGCGACGAGCGGGCGGAGCGCGGCTCGTCCCCGCCGCCGCCCGGAGGATTTACCCCTCTGGACTCTGCTCCTCGGGCGCCCGGTGACAGGCGGGGCCGGCGGAGCCCCTCGCCTCTCCCCGACGCCCGCCCTGCAGCGACGGAGAGGAGGGCCGAGGTGAGTGTGGGCTCCGGGCGCCTCGGGTTCCGCTTCCCCCCGCGCTGGGGCTCGGGGGAAGGGAAGCGCCAAGTTTAGGCAGCGCCGGGCTTCTTCCCTCTCGGTCCGCCCGCGGGGGAGCCGCCGCCTCGGCCGATCGCTGCTTCCTCCGAGAGGGGTGGCCTCGCCGCGGTGCTGCCCGGGGGCAGCCGCCGGGGGAAACAGGCACACACAGCCCGCGGCTGCCTTCCGGCGGCTCCCCGAGGTGCTCCATGGCCGGGGGAACTGGGGACGTCCTGTTGCTGCTTCCAGGGGTCGGGAGCTGCTGTGTGTCACAGCCTCCGGCAGCGTGCCTGTGAGTGTGTGTGTGTGTGTGTGTGTGCAGAGGGGCAGTACTAGGGCAGCATCCCCGGCTCTACCTCTGCACCGCTGTCGTATCAAGTTCGTGCAGTTAATGTTTATTATGTAACATGTGACTAATATTTTAGTCTTTCTCTTATCTGCTGGAATCCGGATCAGCCCTATTTTATTTCCTTTTAATTCATAAAGCTGAGGAGGGTCGGGGAAGCTAAGACTCATTCCAAGCGGTTGCCTACAGGAACTTGTTTTTCATGTGACTTTACCCGTGTTAACAGAGGGTTACTACCTCCTTCCACTTCAAGAAAGCAGAAGTGTGTGTCATCTGCCTTTTCCACCTCCGCTCCCCTTTTATTATTAAGTCCAGGCAAGTTTCTTTAGGTCCTGCTTGGTTTTAGCAAACTCTAGAACCTGCTACTTTGTAAACTTACTGGGTGAGATACTGAAATAGAAACTGATTTTTGTGCAGCAGCTGCTGAGAGAAATAACTTTTATGGCGATGAACAGGAGTGAAACAGTCTTCTGTTTATATAAATGATGTTGGCACTACATGAACTCTAAATGAACATAGCCAACAGCTGTGCAAACCAAAACTATGTAACTAACCATGTATTATTATACACTGCTGCTCTCAACTTCGCTCCTTTGCAAAGGCATTCAAGATCATGCTACTCTGAACACTTGGAACACCGCAGAAGCTGTTTTTCTTGTAAATACAAAGGATTGCTTATATTGGGAGAGCACTTTACTTTCTAGTGCAAGCTTCGTCGTTTTCTGTGACTTGGAATTTTGTCTGTGTCCTCCTGTGATGCTGGCCTGTTTTTTGAGTGGTGTTGCTAGCACTCTGAATTTGATTTTGCTGCATTTTATCAGCCTGATCTGTGAAACATGAATGTACATCAGAGGCAAATATAGTCAAATAGGGAGATTGTGGCAGCATGGTCATCTTAAGAAAAATGATACAAATGATACCTGGCAAGGACACCACACACAAGCCACCCTTGAGATCAAGGTGATAGTGACAACACATGGACTATTCCTGGATGCTGGCTGTCTGTTCAGAACTGTAAGCTGCATGAATGGATATACCTTATTTCTCATATACCTTGTTCCTATAGGAATAGGGCAGTTCAAAGACACTAATGAAAGTCATGGAAATGCTTTAAAAATACCATGTGACAATCATTGCATAGCCTAGTGGTGAGGTGGTACTGTTTCACTTTTATACAAAGATTTATTCCTCCCCCCTCATCATCTCAAAAAATCATACTGGATTTTTTCAAATAAGTTCAGGGATAAGCTATACAGAAAAAGAGTGGAGGTACTTTGGAATAAATTTCAATGACAAATTGCTACTTTAGTGAAATCATACCCTACTGTCTTTGTTGCATATGTGTTGATAATCTATATGTTAACTATAAACTTGTTAAATATTTTTCTTTTCCCTGTCACAGAAAGAGTGTAATCTTGGTCTTTGGGCTAAGAACAAAATGTAGCTCAAGGGACACTCATCCAAGAATTGAGTACTTCCAAATACTTAAATCCTTTGAATGCAATTTACATTATGTTTAGTTCAAGAAGCAAGAGATTATTGACAGATTTGGCATTTTATATTTGTAGTGATTTTTTTTTTATTTTTATTTTAGAGCACATAAGTTTCAGACTATCCACCTAGCAGAGAAGTTTGATTCATGGGACCAAAATGGTATGGTCTTTGGCTCTGCAGTCTTACCCAGCCTGTGTCTTTAAGTGGCTTCTGTGTGGAAGTGCAGGAAACACCTCTAGATGCAAGTTGATCTGTATCGGGAACTGTCAGTGCTTGTAAGGAAAAGGAACAGCCTACAAATTCAAATAGAACTATTTACTTTGTGTGTGTGTGTGTAAGATGCATTAAAATACCTTTTAGCAGTTGTTGTTGTGCTTTTTAAAAAGGTGCTGTTTCATACCTAATTGATCACTTTATCAAGAATTTTTGAGTTCTTGTATCTGTCTTAAATTATACCCAAAAGCTGAAAGTATGTAGTGCTGTCCTTCAGGCCAAGTTATAGCACATGTTTTTCATTCCGGTGTTGCTCTTTAGGATCTTAATGTTTAAAGTTTGTTTGGAAGGTGGTTTTTTGGTGCCCTCCTCCTCCCTTGCATAGTCAGCATGGTGCTTTTAGTACTGAAATTGTGACACGGGGGTTTATCTGGAGTTCATCTGAATGAATAGTTCATGACAGATAGAAGTGTTAAAAGAGGCAAATGTTGAATTTTTCTTTTGTGGAATGAGTCTTGCACCAGAGCTTAATAAAACTAGGCTTGGATCCTTAAATGGGATGCTCCTCATCTCAGTCCATTTTTTTATTTTTCTTTGAATATTGACAGATTGTTTATAATAAGGACTCACTAGAGATAGCTTTGAATATTTAATTATGTATTGTATCACAATAGCATACCTCTGAACTATATACTCTTTCACTGAGCAGCATCCTTATTTCTGGGGATTAAAGTGTTTCTCTTCTGCTTACATTGTTTAGTCTTTTTATTACTGGTTTTTCATGTTTTGCTTTGTGAATCTTCGTATTTGATTTCTAATTCTTCTCCTAATCTTATACTACAGCAGCCTTTTTCAGGTAATGATTAAGAATGAAACATTAATTTTATATGAAGATACCACAGTTTTGCTAATGCTTGCCACTGCTGCTTTTGAATCTTGATATTTTTAATTTTCAGCAGTAGTGTTCTCATATTGAGCATAGATCTTTCCTGGGTTCCACAGGGATGCTTGTAATCCTCTTGTTTATACTAGGCCTACTTAATTTAGAAGGTTGCTGACCATACTAATAATTATTTAAGTTGCAGTGACACTTCTTCTGCATTTATTAATGTGAAATTTTGTCTGACACTGTATTACCTGTACATCATGGTCAATTAGCTTCCAGTTGGTTACATTTTTGGTCTTGTGTACTGTACTAACCTATATAAGTGCTAAGGTTTCTACTTTCTTTTTCAGCTCATTAATTAGTACCTTTAGATGTTGCTTGCTTTATGGATCCTTGAAACATCCTGTTGTTAACCTTTTGCCGTGTTGAAGTTTGATTACGTATTCATAGTCCAAGCTTCCTGTTTCTTAGGTAGAAATAAAATATTTAAAGCAAAATGTAACTGGAATCTGCAAAATATATCTGCAGTGTTGAAATCATGGCTTTTACTCAACTGTTAGCACCAGGTCTATTCTTGACAGAAGTATTCTAAATTTAGCATCTCCAAATAAAATGTTTTAACTGTATGCTTGTCACAAAAGCATTTTGACACCATCTTCCACTAATTCTGGCAAAGCATTTTTTCCCATTTATGGCCTTTCTAGTGAGCTTAATCCATTATGTGAAATCAGCCCATTTTAAAAATCAATGGAATTGATATACTTTTAGCTAATGTATTAAAGAGCTGGCTAACTGCTCTATTATTCACTTTTTGATTACTTAAATACGGTTTTGCACTATGAAATATGAAGGTTCTTAAGCAGCATTTACTTTCAGCTAAATTGGAATCTTGTGACTTTGAGCACTGCATAAATATCTCACACATGTGCTGCTGTAGTAACTCCCAACTCACTGAGCCATTCTTACAATTGGGTTCACATAAAGGTCTTTTTATAATCCAGGAGAGAGAAATAACTTGAATTCTAAAGCCCTGGACTATGCACATTACTGAGTAATGGTTTGTAGTTTCTTGTAGGAGATAAGATTTTGACTCCTTGTGTCTTTGTTTGAAGGGCTAATGGAACTGTGCAGTCAACATTGAAAGGTGTGTCTAGTTGATAACCTCAGTTGTCACTGAAAGCAAATGTGCTTGGAGACCTGCTTAGTTAAGAAAAGGTACCCTTGGCAAGATAGTTTCCCAAAATTGTCTCTTGATAGAATTTACCACCCTTGCTTTTGTAATCCAGGGTTTTATTTTCAATTATTAAAAAAACCCAACACAACTCTCTTTTTTTTTTTTTTTTTCCCCTTCACTTCTTCTGCCTTTAAGTAGTAGGTAACTGTGGTATGGAACTTGATTGGGAAGTAGCTTCAAAACTTTTTTTTTTCTTACCAAGGTATTTGCTTTTGGCATTAGAGTAGTCAGTTTTGTGTCTTTGGAATTAAAGTTAGCCTCAACAATCAGAGCTTTGTAATGGTGCCTTTTCACCGGAATCTGTGTTTAATGACCACAGCAACTGACATTGATAGTTTCAGCTCATGTTTTTCCTTTATTATCGAATCTTTTCCAGCATTTAAAAGAAATGTATAGGTAGGGATATTGAACAATGTGTTGTGTTGCTGTTCTGTGTAACTTGGTGGTCCTCAAGACATTTGTGTTTGCTTTCCTGTGAGAAGTTACTGCTAGTGAAGAACAGTATAAAGCAGCAGCAATTGGCTGCTGTGGAAATTCAACTCTGGGACCAGCTAATGTACAGCTGCTGTGAAATTCATTCCTAATTAAGGAGGAAAATGTTTTCATAATTTTTTTCCCCTCATGCCATGCCGGTATCAACTTTCAGAAACTTATACTCTGTCAAAATACTTATCCAAAAAATAAGCCAGTTCAGTGTTTTACTGTCTAGCTGAAAGAGCATTAGCATCCTTTGTAGGCAGAATGTATGAACTACTCTTTTGTTCTATAATTCTCATCTTGCTTTATAAGACTTTGTCCTGTAAATTGTAAGCCAGTGTAATATTGTAAATGTTTTGGAAAGTCTCCTTTGTTTTCACTAGTACTAATATTGGTTAAGCAGTGCAAGTGTTAGAATCTCTAGAAATTATGTTTTGGATGGGATTTCTTACTGCAGGTAAACTCTTAACATTTTTTGTAGAAATAGTATTTTTTGGTAATGGGATGCAGCACTCTTTTCATGTTGAATTCCAATATAACTTCATGTAAGAGAGTTCCTGATGTGTAAATGAAGTCGTAAAACAGAATTTGTCATCCTGGTTAAGTGGAACAATTGAGTCAGAATGATATTCAACATCTAAGTTGCTTGTGAAAACTTGTTAAAGGCAAGCAAGAGGGTATGACATGTTCCTTGACTTTTTATTTTTACAGTGCATTAGAATAGATTCCAGAGTTTCAGCTGGTGCTTCCTGTCAGCCACGGGAATGATGATAATAACACAGTGCATAAATATCTCACAGTAAGTAGTTCTACAGGAGGCAGGAATACTAGCCTCATTTTACAGGCGCAACATGACAACGTTTATGGGTTGGACTTGATGATCTCAGAGGTCTTTTCCAACCTAGTTGATTCTGTGATTCCATGACAAAGGCCAACAGAACCTGAAGAACTTGAATCCCAATCTGTTTTTTTTTCCCACAGCCACAGGTCATTGTTACCTTAGAGTTTTTCATACCTTTTAAGCTTGTGCTCTGTATACCAGCAATACTTTGGTGCAAACTGTGAATGATAATTAGAATTACGCTGAAAATTAAAAGGAAATTGATAATGTGAGGAACCAACCAGGGGATGTGAGGAACAAACCAGGGGATGAGAATACTGGTAACAGGTTGGAATCACTTGTCAGTATGTCGAGAGAGATTTGGAAGTGCTCATTAGATACTGAATTCAGTAGCTGACTGAAAAGCAAAATGAGAAACTGAACAAATGACCATGAATGTCTGTAAAGAGAAAGAGGTATTTAGTACTGGTCTTAATCAGATGTCTCCACTACAGTATTTTAAAATGAGTTTAACTACTGTGACCAGGATGAGCAAGGACTAAGATCAAGCATAAAGCTGTTTCTCACCCCAACCAAAAGTGGGTAACAAACAGATGTAATTTTATGTGGTCATTGCTAGGTGATAGGGTTTTTTAAAACGAAAAACCCATACCAAAGGTACATCTGAATCTTCAGATGGTCCAAATGCATATTAGTTGTAGGGGAAAAAATAGGGCTGATCAGAGTTGTGTTTTCACTCGGTGACATTCATCAGTTTGATTACCATTATGAATAATTTAGCATTAAGAACAGCCCAGGCTCTTATGTGCGTATCCTGTTCATTATGTTTCTGCATTAAATACATTCAAGAGAGAGCAGTCACTGATGGGGCATTTTTAAAGTATCTTTAAGGACTCATTTAAGTTAAAATTAAACTAATGGATTTATTTAATTTTCAGTTCGTTATGTACTCAAGGTAATTGGGATTGATATACTTTTCAAACACAGAAGCTGAATCCTAATTCTAGATGCAAAACTCAGCTTTCACTGTTATTTCCAGACAATGCTTCTGTAAAGAATTACTTCAGTTTCTGCTGATAAGAATACTACCTTGAAGGTCCAGTTGGTGAGTTTGTCATGAGGAAGTTAAGGATGCCTTTTCACAGAACTTTTTTTTTTTAGACCAGCTTGTGGTTTTAAACTCTATTGTCTATAGTGTCATGTGAATGAAATAAATGTCTGCTGTCTTTATCTTTGAAAAATGGTTGAAGACAGCATACCAGAGCAGTCCTGTTTCAAAGAGATAACAGGTCCACTTAGAATAGCTAAGAAAACCCCTGCCCCTGCTAGCAGTGTGTAACTTCGTTCATCCCTTTTCCAACATACTATAACAATTTTTTCTTCAGTACTCTCTGTTCAGAAGTTTAAGAAATATATGTACTTAAATAAGGAACAGTTTAGTAAAGGTGTTCTGTTTTGAGTCTTCAAATTCTGGAGCTAGGATATGTACACACAGCATACAACAAATACTAAGCTTCCTAAAAGTGCAGCAGAGGTACTATGATTTAAATACATTTATTTTAAATTTATATTTCAAGAAAAATAAAACTTGCCCCTTAAGGCTCTCTGCCTGCAAAGAATGGTTATAAAATTGAAGTATTTTTTCATGCTGACATTCCTAAATATTTGATTTTGTGGTTTATTTTTGTGAAATGAAAGTCTCAGAAGGGGCATGAAAAATACAAAGTTTTTCAATAACTTTAGGGAGTAGAAAAGGACAGTACCACTTCCAGGAGCCGTAATATTTGTCAAAAATTATACACTCTTTGTACCTTCTTACAGTCTTCTCAGATTCTCTCAGATTCTTACTGTGACCTGCTCCTTGCTCCAGTACTGTTTTAGTATAGAAAGGGTTTCAGATAGGATAGGAAAGTCCAGTAAGTTAAACTTAGGTTTGCTTGAGACTTTAATGTAATTATCTGTCCCCTTCAAAGAACAGCCTGGTAACCGTTTGGACACGTGGTCTGAGATAGCTGTGGGGAAAAACTCCAAGCTGCTCAGTGGTCCCTTTGCTTCAACTTCTACTCTGGTTTATTTGGGTGCTGAAATGAATAGAGAGAATAATGTGACAGGAAGGATGCCCAGGAATTCTTCACTCTTTGTAAAAGCTCAAGTTCCCTGCTAAAGCAGAACAGTGGGGCAGCTGCTGCTATGTTAGATGACATACTCATCAGAAATGCTTTAGTTTGAGGGTTTTTTTTCAGCTTCAAATAGGTTTTAATGTATGGTATTGCAGGTTTTATGAACGTTGGACTAAAGTAGTTTCAAACAGTAGAGATCAACATCATCTTTAAGGACAGCTTAGGCTGCACAGAGTTCCAGAAGTAGATGGTTGATAATCTAGCCTTCAAAATAACTAATGTACTTAAAAGTATTGTTAATATAGCTTTAGAAAAAAATAGTGTTCGTTATAGGTTTTTTTGTGCTCTAAAATCTGTATCTGATGTTTAGCTGTGAATAGATTCATTGAATTGCTGGGAGCTGCATTAATATTTTATCAAGTCTAAAATAAGTTGTATGTTGGTAGTTGAAATACTGCTTGGTTGTACAAAATGTTAAAGAATGAGAAAAAAATTGTTATCATCATTGTCCAATAACACTAACAGGCTCATGCAGAAAATATTAAACAATTCATCAAGTCTTGTGAAAGTGTAGTTGAAAGATAGATACCTAAATGTAGTACATCAGAATCAGAGTTACTCTGACAAGAGCATCTGAAAAAATCTTAACTTGCATGCTTGCATATTCAAAAGGCATATTGTACAGCTTTAATTTTTTCCTTTTTTTTGGTGTTACAAATTCAAGTGCTATTTCATAATATTATTCGCATTATTCTGCTATGGTGTCATCTCATCAAATGAAAAAGGGTGTTTAAAAAACATGAAGAATTCTAGAAGTCTAGTGAGAAATTGATTCTATGATTCTATGAAACTAGATCTGGTTAAAATATTTTAATACAATGAGCAGATTGTGTATGTAGACTCAGCACAAAACTTTTTTTCTCTAGCAAAACATACTTGTCAGGCTCTGTATCTAATTTTGCACTGCAGTTCTAAATCATAAAATCTTTATATCTGCAGTAGTTAATTTTAAAAAAAAATTTAAGATAACCAATTCCCCAAAAGAAACAAAGTAACCTTGTGTATTGAATTTGTTAAATCTTTAAAAAACTAACCCTCTAAAACCCAGAAAACCAAGACCCATGTTTACTAGTCATTATTTTCCTTCCTTCCTTCCTCATGTTTCTCTTTGAGTTGCTTTTGGATATTGCAGAGTTCTCAAATCATATATTTTATTTTGTCTTTCCATGCCCAGGAAAACTAATCACTTTTCTGCAAGCAGCTAATTCTTGAAATCTGCTGTGTCAAGAAACCAATTGACCCAATCTCAACTGTGATCTGATTCGCAGAAGTACAACAATATGTAATTTGCTTGCTTTGGACCATATTAAAGCTTTCTTATGCAGTTTTAGAGTATTGTGACTATTCATTTTTTCCCCAAAATTGTGCTTTCGCAAACACAGTAAGAACTTCTAAGAACTGAAACAATAGTTCCTCTATATTTTGTGAGTGTTATGTATATTTGAAAGGCATCTAACAACTCTTCTAACCACATTTTCCTTTTTGTTGAAAACTTCATAAAACATCTTGGCTTCTGCCAGAAAAAACAGTACCTTTTATTTTATTTTTTTTTTTTTAATGGAATACCTCATGTTATTTGCAGTAGAGTTCAATAGCACTGAATTGCAGTCACTAGTTTCCACTAATCCAATAGTTTGGATCATTAGCACTTTTAAACAAAGAATCCACAATGGAATGGTTTTTAAAATGAACAGGCTTTCTTTATTGTCACTTCTATGCAGAAGAGTTAAATAGCATGCAAGTCAGGCACTGATTTCCAAATCAAATGTTTGACCTTGCAATCTTCATAGTTAAATTTTCAACTCCACGACTGTAAAAATATTTGATACCAAGTTTCTTATAATAAAACTATCTTTTATTGCACAGGCTAATGAAATTATGATTCACTACTGCTTCCATCTGCAGGTATGAGTGGTACGGTATATTTCTATGGAGCAAACCCAAGAAGAATTTCTCGTTATTCTAAGAGACTGCTTCTTTGTCTATCACTTGTAAAATGTTCGCTAATTTGAAACAGCTCATATCAGTTACTGTTGTAGCATACTAACTTAAGTTTTCCATAATTTGTGATTTCTCCATTTCTTCCATATGTTTGAGTGTGTAATGAGTGGTTGGGTCTAACATTAATTTTTATTCAGAAGGATGTGGTAATGATTCAAGAGTGCGAGTGGAGAAATGTGTATGAAAGAAATCAAAGTAATAGAAATTGCTATTAATTCGGGTTCTTTGATACATAGTTTCACATCTTAGAGACTTGCCTGTCTGAAAATGAAGCTCAACCTTTTTCAGAACATCATCACTTTTAGTGTAACTCAAGTATTTAAAAAAAAAAAAAAAAAAAGGAAGGAAATTACCTCAAAGTTAGCTTGCTGAGAATGTTCATTTTACAGTACTGGTCTTGGAGAGTATTCAGAATGATGCAAAGTTTTGTGTTTTTCTTTGCATGTCAGTTCTTGACATAATTTAATTTACTAGAGATATTTCAATATATTTTGAATAACTTGGAGTTTCTTTGTGTTTTAACAATGTATTAAACTGTTACATAAAAAGGTAAACTAGGATATGCCAGGGGAGTGAGACAAGACATCTTTAAGAGAAAAGTAATGACTCATTTTTGAAGTAAATTGAAATCAATTTATTGTCAGGCGTGTTGAAGAGGAAATGATCACAGTGACCCAACTGACAAAAAGTTTAAAATTTCCATATCTGAGTCTTAGATTTGGGGGAAAAGGAGATTAGTTTCACTCTTTGGTGGTGTCTAGAACTGCTACTACTCTGGCATCATGAAATTTGTAATGCACTGAGCAGTCACTTTCAGACACAAAAAGGAGAACTTTAGACAGTCTTATGCAAACTTGTTGAAGAATTATTTTTCTTTTCCAGAAGGGATTTGTTTCAGATGGAGGGGTAAAAATCATGAAGTATTTATAAAATCTTGAGTGTTTATGAAGGAACATAACTGGAAAACTAGGGAAATTTTAAGATGCTTCTATCTTAAAACCGTGTATATGTCTGAAAATCTTTGTGTCTACTGTAAATGAAGATTTATGGAAGAAATACTGTTTTCTGTTCTGCTTCAAAAAGAAAGTTTTAGTTTTTTGGTTTTGTTTTTTATTTCCATGCATCCTTCAGGAGAGAGGAAAGTTAAAGACAAAACTTTAATACACAAAAAGTGAATACACAAAACTTGAAAGCACTTGGCTTTGGATGCATCTGTATGGATCAAATGTCCAGTCTTCAAGTGATGGGAGGGGTGTTTCCCTGGCTGTACTAGCACTGGCTGGGATTCTGCTCCTTGCCTGCAGTTTGTCTGTTTTCTAATCTTGTGTCAAATATGGTGACATCATGCCCTGTGGTAGTCATTCTTGTAAAAGCTAAGAGTGTTTTTAGTTGAATGAATGCCTACCCCAGTCAGGCAACAAAACTTGCTTTGGCTGGAGAGGAAAACTTGCCTTTTGAGACAGTTTGATCTGCTCTGTTCACCCTCAGCCCTCCGTCATGCTCACCCTGTGCCACTCTTCTCCTCCAATTTTTAGACTGCTTTTAGTCATACTTAATGGGCAAAAATCCCTAAAATATTAAATTGGCCCAGGTTTGGAGAAAACTGATCCTAAGGAAGAAAGGCAACTCAACAGTTACCTATTCTTTTCTATCCTGCCAGTTTACCAGTGAGATGAGCTTTTCACTGACCAGATGGCACAGCTAAACCTTGGAACAAACCCTAGCTTCTGATACCTCTTGCTGATTAAGTAATTAAGAGACACAGGGAAGATATCATAGTACTGTGTGGAGAATGGACATTTTGGAGGTGGAAGAATACAGGAGAGCTCATAAGGGGCAGCAGCAAGGGGCTTTCTGTGGGAGATCAACCCCAAAGTTCCACTTTCCACAAGGAAGGATAATTTGTTTTAATAAGGGCTGTTTCCAGATAGACTGTAGTTTATTTCTAAGGATCAACATTACATCAAACTTTTTTTTCAGTTTGTTTTACTCCTACTGCAGATGGTTCTTTTAAATTATATAAAGGTAGACAGCTGTTGCTACAGAGTAGTTTTTTTAGAAGAACATAGTGGTAAAAGTTAAACTTTTGGTTGCATTAATGAGTAGTTGGTCATGTAGTTTCTTCTCCCTGAAACAAAGTTTCCACAGTTTGCTAAGGAACTGTTCAATATGCATTTACCGAATGTGTTGTTTTGAGACTTGATTGTTGCTAAAATAAAGTGTTAATGTAAGAATGGACATACTTTTAACATCATTGTCACCTACCCTGCCTCTGCTTTAAAAAATAAAACAAAATCTGATAATGAAGCATTGCTTTGTTGAAAGGTCTTACAGAAACAAATTGCCTCAAAGAGCAAATGTTTGAGACTGAGGAAAACTGGGACTGGATGGCACAAGTGATGTTACATCTTCTAGTGAATAAAAGTAGTTAAGGGTGGGTCACAATTAGAGGCTTTGGTAGCATCTGAACGGGGTTTTAATAGGAACTCTGGTACACAATCCTGTTGATAAGACTAAAGCTGTGATCTCCGGTCTTCCATGGACAACTGCACTGATCAATGAGAAGGAAGTAATGACATTCACCTTTTCAATTTTTTAATTTATTGCAACTACAAACAGTATTGAAGAGTCTCCTGGTCAGTGCTTTGTCTAAAGGTGTTGGGGGGCTCAAAATGAAGGCAGACAGTAACTGGGCAATATAAAACCCGTAGGAGATGAGAACAGAAGAATTGGCAAGAGAGAATAAAATGTAAATTTTTGCTCTAGAAGATAATAAAAATATTTAAATAATAGGGGTTGGACTTGATGATCTTGGAGGTCTTTTCCAACCCAATCTATTCTATGATTCTATGATTCTAAATGGCTAAATAGTATCTCCTTATTTCTTTTGTCAAATAGTGACAGTTATGGAGGTGTAGCAAGCAGGTTAGACTTTTGACTAGCGTGATTTGTCTGTCTAGCCAATGTCACGCATGATAAAATCTGTTTAACCTTCTTCCTTCCTGCCCCTCTTGACCCTGACAAGGGTAAAATTTACTCTTGACATAGGATTTATTTTCCAGGAAAACACCAGTGGGATCTTTACAATAAATAGGATGAGTTTATATACCCCAGTAAAATGTAGAATAGACACACCGTCTGCTTTCATTTACAGCATAGGGCACACCACTGTAGCCCTGGGGTGTGTTGGAGTAATTGTTTGGGAGGTAGGAAAGGCAGCTGATGTATTTGCATAAGATGTGTTGTCCTTTGAACAAAAAGTTACGTGGTAGACCAAACCATGGACCATATATAAAATTTAGATGTACATGTTCTTTAAATACTTGTAATTTTCTTTTACATACATATACTGTAGATAGCACTGAACTATAGTCTTTTACAGACCTTTTTTGCCGTATTCATTCTTGATGAATAAGCAGAATGTTGTTGTTATGATGTGGAAAATAAAATTGAATTTTCCATTCTGTATGTAATTTTTCCACAAATTTGGAAGGTTGATAAGGCTTTTGCTGAAAGGATCATATATAAGTCATCAAATTTTTATTTAGAGTTTGTTCAGAACTTACTTTCTGGAAGTGTGCAACACTTTTCTGGTGCAAATCTAAGAGCAATGCTGACAAATCAGTGGTTTGAGCATACTTGTTTTGTAGAAGCGTTTGCTACTCTTTTGAAGACGATGAAGCACTTGAGATGCTACTTATATGTTGGTTCTACCTATTTTCTTTCAACATAATTTGGAGCTAAGTGTTCATATCTCATATCATAGAAATCCAGCTCAGGTATTTTGACAAATGGATCATCTTATGTTTTGGTGGGAGCCTCACAGGGAGGGTAATTGCAAGCCCCAAGTTTTCAGTTGCTGAGGAAGGTCTTAGAAATGCTGTTTCAGCTGGTACTGCTTCTCTAGTTTGATGAAATGAATTTGAGTCTTTAAAAAACATAATACTTTTCCTAACCTATACAAAAAAGTTAGTTGATACTTTTCAGCTGAGGAAATGTTAAGAAGTTGTTTGCTAAGCATGTGACTTCGTCAAACAGTTGGGCTGGGAACAAATGAGTTGGGAGCTGAATGTTTTGGCCTGTCACGAGGTGTGCAAAAGTGTTGAAAACTCCCTGCTTGCTTTTCTGAATGACAAGTTAAGCATTTTTGGATAAGTGGTTTAAGAGAGTGTAGTACTTCCAAAGATTTTTCCCATCAGGAATAAAAGTAATTCAGTGTTGATTGAACAAAAGTAGTGCATTAATTTTTTTTTATTGTTTTTAACTGTATTTTTAAAAGGTGCCTTCTTTCATTTTGTTACTTGCTGAAGTGTCCTCCAGTATAGTATACCTGCTATCAAATAAAATGTTCATATTTTTTCTTCTGTAAGTCATAGTTCTCTGTATCTTGACCTTCTTTTCAGTATAGCAAGTACCTAACCTACTTGTTACATTATTTTAACTTCAGTAATTTTGGTTTTAGGAGCTTATTAGAAACTGAAATATTCTGCATGTTTTCATATTGCTGCCTAGCTTTTGATGTACACTGGGATGAGCTTCTATATGGAAGATTACTGTTTCATCCCTTTTTGAAATATTGAGAATAATTCCTCAATCGTGAATCAGTCAGGTATTTTAGGGAAGCAAGGGTTCATACAACTGGTATCTTTCCAGTTACTGAAAATGCTACGTGGTTGAAATAATATCTGAATAACTGATGGAGATTTCCAGTAATGAAAATTTCTCAGACTCTGAAGCATTCTGCCAGGTAATCCTTCCCACATGATGTTATGATGTAATTCACAATGTTTTTGGGGCCAGCTGCTAAAGGGGTGTTTAAACTGGGGTGAAAAATTGATACAGAATAACTGAAAAAAACCAAAGAATTGGAGAAAATAGAAGACATAATTATCACATAGTAGTGGTAATTATGCGATTTAGTGAGATTTAGTGTAAGAACAGTGGCAACTCTCAAAGTTTAAGGACTAAGTTGTTGGCTGAGTGAGCATGCCAGTCTGCCACTGTTGCTGAAGTAAACAGTCTTTTCCTGGCCATTCTTTCCCTTCCTTAGGCATGTATTGTGAAATAGATTGCAAAATTTTCTGGATTGCACTATATTTCTGTGCTGAATTATCTCCAACCTGTACCCAAATGAAATGTCAGAAAGGAATGTGGGGATGGATGCTTTGGGACTAGAGGACATTACTATGCATTCCTTGAGCTGCAGTGCTGCTTTTCAGTACTCTTGACTTTTTTTTTCCTTTTTGTTTTAGGCATGATGTATATGTCAACTGCATACCTTTTTTTCCTGCGTACCAAAGTATCTTCTGGGTTCGTGCTTGTAAAAAGAAAGACAGTGCAAACAGTTGACTGACTCAGCAATTAGTAAACCAAGTGAATAAGGATATTCCTAGGAAGAAACCTTAAGGTTTGCAGCATGAATTGGGAAATTGTATGCCAGATTGCTGCTTTGCCAAAGGCTGCATTAAAACAGCAGTGCTTTTTTTAGAAGAGCTAATTCATTGGCTTATTGTCGCAGTTTCCTCATCCTTATTATTACAGTGTTAATAGCTCTCGGTATTCTGTTTCAACTACCTGTTACTGATTTTACAGAAAGGGACAAGAAAGAAACTAGGATCTGTGTTACTAACTGAATCCATTGTTTTGGAAACTTGGTAACGTAATGTTTCCTGTGTTCCTTTGTGGTAAACAAAACTTCCTGAATTAAGGACCATTATCTCACCTGAAGCCAGAAGGAGTTTGTCTGCTCTGTTCTACTTAGAAGAATGGAATATTTGTGTGGGGTTTGTTTTTGTGTGTGTGTGTGTGTGTGTGTTGCTTTTTTTTTGTTTAAAGTGATCTTCCTACTCTTGCAAGTGAGAAATGATAGTCATTTGTCAGCTCAGCCAAATTTCAGATACTGTTGCAAGCAGCAGAGCTTTGCCTGGAGGCAGATGCATGTATCCAAAACTAGAATTTCTGTGGGAGGGTTAGTATTTGTGTATGAAGACATATGTTCAGTCAAGCAGTTTGTTGGTTTGGGTACGTTTTCTCCTGGTGACACTGACAGACAGTCTTACTAAAATGCTTTAAATCTGGCAGAAGGCCAAAACCCATTCCCTCTTTGCTTCCATTTATTTCCCTCACCACAAAATTTTGGTTTTAAATAGAGCATTAATATTTTTAAAGGACTGAGTCCCCAGGCCAGACTTTTTTTCCTAGGGGAGGTTCTATGTATTACTTCTGTGCCCTAGGCTAACTTTTTTCTAAAGATTTACTTTTATGTACTGTAAACTTAACTGCTCCCGTAGTTAAAGTCCTCTTAATAAGCAGTGTGTTATTTTGGACTTTGGAGTTCTGATATCCTTGCTCACTTTTTAAACAGCTATGTCTAATATTTCCATTATTTACTGGGGAACTAATGTTGTAATGTGTGATAATATAGGACTTTGTAACAGCTTGTGGACAAGAATACAATTTTCTCATTTTCCTCTTTGATTAACAAGTGCTAATTACATATTGCAAGAGACTACTTCCTTTTTGATTTGTGAGCATTTTCTATGCTTTCATTCAGTTCCTAAGTCATTAAATATATAAACGGCCTCTTTTAGCTCTGTATACACCACTCACAAATGATTTGGTTTAGAACTCTAATATTTATATCTCTTTTGCAATAAAACTATAGAGCTGAATGGACAGTAGTCTGTCTCTTATGCCAGAGTGCTGGAAGAAATTATTTCTTAGTGTCTAAAGAGATATAATTGAATGTGTGGAGCAGTGGTTTGACCTAGGGGACTTTCTATCACTTAGCACTTTGTTTATTATCTTTGTGCGAAAATATTAATATCATTGAGTTCCTTTGTAAATGTTGAGAAGCACTGTGTAAATTTGACATTTGCTTTTACAAATTTGCCAGTTGATTTATTTCAAGTACTACCTCTTGTGAATGTCAGTTCTTAGGATCTTGCTTAGATATCTCCCCCTCCCACTTCTTTTCACTTTAAGTAATGTGCTACAGTGCCTGCTATAATACTCTCTGTGTATGTGTGAACTCAAAAAATCTAAGCCTTTTATTAGAAGTAGAACATTCTGTAGTTCCTTTTCTCTGCATATAGGAGAATATGTATTTCTCTGCTGTAACTTTATTATCCCACAGTGGCTTGTTACCACTTGCAAACTGAGTTCTTGGCCCATGAAAGGCAGAGGTTGTAGTCTTTTAAGCACCATTAAAGCAACATATTTGGGTGTTTGCAATTTTGAATCCCTCTGATCATATCTGAGGTAATGGGAAATATTTGTAGGTATTTCACTCTCTGTAGTTCCATTAGTAATTATCAATGGAAATGGAGAACTCTAGGTATGTCACTAAATCATGTACATTTTTTTTCCTAAGCTCTGTTCTCCTGTGCCATCCACCTGTAAGCTTTCCTGCTTTCTGGGGTTTTTGCATCACATCAGAGAAAGGGATGTTACAAATTATTCATTTGAGTATTAGACCTGAGAATATAGCAGGCAGCTTTTCTGAAGCCCTCTGCTTTGCTGTTGGAAGAAAGCATTGATCATAGGGCATGCAATTGTACAGAACGTAAAATTTATGAGGGCAGCTGTCATTGATTTTAATGTAATTATATATTTAACTATTTTGTATTCATAATTTAATAGGATGTTTTTTCCTCAGTGGGGCTGGAAACTTTTACTCTTTTCTGATAAGTCAGGGAAGACTAGAAAAGATGAAACAGACCATCTTTCTCAGTTGAAGGGATCCTCTGTTTGTTTGCCAGTGTTCATATTATGTACACTTTTTCTTGCAAAGAACCGTATTTGGAAAACAGAAATTGAACAACTTTTATAAAAACTAGATGAAGAAATCTACTTTGTGTACAAGGCTATGCACATGCACACTCCTATACAGGTAGTTGGGGTTGATCCAGCTTGACATGTGGGAGGGGCTGATGCTTCTGCCTAGTTGCTGCTGCTTGGTTTAAGGCGGTTGTCAATGCTTGCATTTGTTGAGGAAGATGACAAAATGAGATGTTAGAGCAAGAGATAATTATCTGATTTCTCCTGAGCTTCATGTGATTTCTGGTAAAGAGTTGTCAGTGAGTTCCAAAGTCCGTGCTTTTTACACAAGAAATGTGTTGTCTGTAGTGTTAGGGATATGCATCTGCTGCTGGTCCCACCTCAGCTCACATGAGCAGGGAGCAAGAGGACAAGACTGAAACTGTTGCAGTATAGGATAGGAAGGTGGAAGTTTTGAGAGTGAAGTACAGCTCAGTCTCTGTTTTCATAGCCTATTACAATAGAAGTATTGCTGGAAAACTAAACTACCCACTCTTTATAAAAAAACAGTGCAAACAAAAAACTTTACTTGACACTGAATCTTGTTTTTTTGACTTCTGTGTTCCTTCATAGTAAATGTTTTGTAAACTGAAGGAGCTGAGAGGTGTCTAATGCATTTTGCACTGTGGCTCACATCCTCCATACGCACCCTTTCTGGTTGCTTTGCATACTTGTGAAACAATGAGGGTAGTGTTTCCTGGTGGCTGAAGAGAAGGTGCAGAGGGTGTCTGCCAGCTCGCAGCAGTCAACACACAACTCTTTGTTGACAGTCCCACTGAAGGCAAGCGTGCCTGGATTGATGCTCCATGCTCCTACTTAAAGCTGATGTAAGTTAATGCTATCAAAATAAACCATCTTTGCTGATTGCCTTACTAATGTTTTGCATCATGATACTTAAGAAAGATTTCTATTGTCTTTACAATGGCAGCGGTGCTACTCATGATTTGCAAATAATTTGGTTTTATGTCTTTCTGGAGAGCAGTTGTGAGGTTATGAAAGATAGCTGGGTTTTTTTTCGTGTTGAGCAATTCTGTGTAGGTACAGTTTGAATTATGAAAAAACTGTTTCGTACAGTCCAAAGAGATTTAGTAATGATGCTGAATATGACAGGAGACACTTCACTGGTAAATGTAGTCGACTGTCTTGTGTTTTTATTTTTTTCTTGTGCTTTCCAGCAGTGTAGTACTCTCAAGCAGTGTGACAATGAGCTTTGCAATGGTCTTGATTTGGGGGTGGGGATTGGGGTACATTTTACAGTTGATCTCTAAAAATCATGTTTACTTTAAAATACCCTTATGGGTTCAGTCACTCTTGGTCCCTTTCATACACTTCTTGTGTTGCTTTGACTCAGTGTCCCCAGAAGAGAGGAGGCAGTGGGAGGCCTGTGAGAAGAAGGTGCTGCTGTGTTGTTTGCATGGCTGTAGTTTCCAGAACCATTGCTTGTTTCATGAACAAGCTATTGGTCAAGGCTAAGAAAAGTAATGGCATACACTTTAGCTGTCAGTCTGATCAAAGTAAGTGTTAGCTGACAACGTCAGATTTCTGAGTTTTGGGAGATAGTATCATAGCAGTGTGTACTTTACACCTGCTAAACACATACGTGTCTTTATGGTTTTGCTGATTCTGTTATAAAGGATGCCTATGAATCTTTTTTTCCTGACAAATTGTATGCAGGAAAAAGGCCTTTGGATTGTCTCCATTAAGAATTCAATTCGTTTTTTCCCCTTGCTGTCTTTCTGTATAAGATAAAACCATGGAGACTTATGGAATAAAACTGTGGTTGTTTTGTGCTGGTTTTTTAAATATTGTTGGTTACCTCAAGAACAACAGGTAGAAGATGTGGGTTTCTCAGTGTTACAGATCTGTTTTCTGTGGAGTTTAATGGCAGGCTACTAAATTTTTTTCTCCTTTTCATGATTTGCTGTTCAGTTTCTTGCGCTGATGTTTCTGACCATGTGCAGGGTCATACCACTGTACTGATGTGGTAGAAAAATAAGTTGACGCAATGGAGTTGGCTCCATAATTTATGGCAGCTGCATGATTTTGTGTGTGTGTGTAGGAGTGTCAGTGAATAAACAGAAGTTGATTGAAAAGGCTGGGAAGATAATGCGTGAATGAAAAATCGTGCAGTCAATCCATATTATATTGAAGAAGAGGTGAAAGTGGTAAGTGGGGTGTTACAGTTAGGAAAGGATACTGTGCAGAGAGACCTCTGGATGATTGCTGCTGTTATTAAATGTGTCAGAAGAAAGTTCTCTGTATAATAGGAATGGAAGTATTGAAACTATTTAGTATAGACACTTGCTTGAGTATGAGACAATTGTATTTTGCACTTTACAAATATTATGGCTTTGAATCTGGTCAACATATTAGAGTGACTGGCTAAAATTTGTTTAGGCTTAAATAAAAGCTCAGAATATTGGATTCTCCTGAAAAGTCAATTTTCAAAAAAAGCTTTTCTTCACTTTTAGGTTTTAGCTGGGATAGAATTAATTTTCTTTCTAGTAGCTGGTGCAGAGCTGTATTTTGGTTTCAGTATGAGAATAATACTGATAACACACTGATGTTGTAGTTGTTGCTGAGTAGTGCTTACTCTAAGTCAAGGATTTTTAGTGCCTCATGCTCTTGGCAGTGAGGGGGTGCACAAAAAGCTGGGAGGGAGCATGACCAGGGCAACTGGCCGGAACTGACCAAAGGGATAATGCATATCGTAGAGTGCCATGCCCTGTCTATAAACCAAGGGTGAGGAATCAGCCTGGAGTACAAATATAGGCTGAGTGGAGGATGGTTTTGTTGGTTGATGAGAAGCTCAGTGTGACCTGCAATGTGCACTTGCAGCCCAAAAAGCCAGCCGTGTCCTCGACTGCAGCAAAAGTAACAGCAGGTCCAGGGAGATGATTGTCCCCCTCTACTCTGCTCTTGTGAGACCCTACCTGGCATGCTGCAAACAGCTCTGGAGCCCCCAACATAAGAAACATGTGCATCTGCTGCAGTGAGTTCAGAGGAGGACCACGAAGATGATCAGAGGGCTGGAGTACCTCTCCCGTGGAAGACAGGCTGAGGCAGTTGGGGCTGTTCAGGCTGGAGAAGAGAAGGCTACAGGGAGACCACTGAACTTCCAGTACCTAAGGAGGGCCCACAGGAGAGCTGGAGAGGGACTTTTTACAGGGACATATAGTGATAGGACAAGGGGCAGGTACAGATTAGATATAAGAAAGAAATTCTTTACTGAGTGGATGGTGAGTCACTGGAGCAGGCTGCCCAGAGAAGCTGTGGATGCCCCTCCCTGGAAGTGTTAGAGGCCAGGTTGAATGGGGCTTTGAGCAACCTGTTCTAGTGGAATGTGTCCCTGCCCATGGCAGGGGGATTGGAATGGACTTAATGATCATCTGGTTCCAATCCCAAACCATTCAATGATTCTATGAAGATTAGAAATGCATCATCAAGCCAATGTGACATCCTCTGCAACAGGAAGCTTGTGGACTGGAGAAAACCACACATGATACTCTTACACAGCAAGCTAAGGAAAGATGGCCCAGATAAAAAAAAAAATATTTAGGATGTGCGTAAAATGGTTAGGTTAACAGTAGCCAGAGGTTTTTTCAGTAGTTCACTTCCAGCAAGGAAAGCATATTGCATGGGGTTTTGTGTAGTTGTTTCAGCTTACTGTTCTTGTTCATGAACTGGGTAATTAGCATATGGTTATGAAATCTGAAGACAAGATGTTACACAAAGCTGGGATGGGAATTCAGAAAAGTCATAAATGTTGGAAAGATAGCTTAAAAGAACAGGATATGATTTACATGAATAAGTGAAATGCTTTATGTTTAGGTCAAAATAAAATAAAATATGGAGAACAACTGTTCAGTTGTTCCTGCCACCCCATTCCTACCACAGATTATAAAATGAGAGTTAGCAATGCAGAATTGTTCACAAAGAAGAGGTGTGTGTATGTATTGGTATGACTAAATGGTGGTATAATCTGGAGGATGTGAAGTTGAACCTTTTGCTCCATTCTATGTTGTGGAATTCAAGTACTTTTGTCAGTTTTGGCCATTGTACTTCAAAAAAGCTGTAGGCACAGTTAATTTGCCTCAGGGTGTAATGGTAATGACGGATGATTTAGAAAACATGGTATGTACAGAAGGAGTGATTGAATTGGCATTTTTGTGACCCAAAGAAGAGATCAAGGGAGATCACAAGCTTTTAAGTGTGTGGAAGCTCACTACAAATAAGCAAACATCTACCCTTGGTAGATGTGCCTTGCTTACTAACAGCAACATGGACTGTTCTCTGTGTCCTGCTCTCAATGTTTGCTTTTTAGTTTTGTGTTTTATAAGGGCTATTTCTATTCAGTGTCTGGACAGCACTGAACAAAGAGCCTGCCATCTTAGGCTCCTTTGAAAAACTATATGAATTAGCAAAATCACTAATACAAGCATCTTCATCTAACCTGATAGATGTATAGATAGATACATCAGTTAAAACTCTCAAGAAGATAAAAGAAAATTTGCTTCCAGATGCCAGCCACTTAGCCAGTAACAGTTTTCCTGTCTGTAAAAATGGATCATGTTCTCTGCCTCTGTAAGGCACCTGAGCTTTAGTGAAGAAAATACACAAAAAGCTAATTTAACTTAAGCAACACTGACTTTCTTGGCCTTCACATTGCAGTGCAATGTGAAGAGTCTAGTCAGATATATCATGGAAGTTGGTGTTTAACCTTCATGAAGACACCAACTAATTTGCTGTGATAAAGGAGATTGGGTCTCTTCAAAATTATGTCATCATCTCTTATATTAACATGTTCAGAAAGGAAACAAACATGATTTATGTTAGGTGTCCTGCTTGGTGTGTCTTGGATCATGTTTTTCTGGCCTTTGAAACTTCCCTGTTTTTTTCAGATTTGGTAAAATTTAGTGTCATTTCTGGGAGATCCTTAGCCAGTTCTTCTAAAAATCAGACTTTAAGCCACTTCTGCTTAGTATTCCTATTCTATCAGTATACTTTATCAGTATTTTGGTAATCTATCCAATGGAGACCAAAATTAGGAGTTGAGACATTTTCCCTTTCTGCTTTGGTATGCAAATAAATGGGAAACTGCCAAGTACTATACTTACTTCACCTGCTTTAGTACTGCCATAATAATTTGTTTCAGAATAAGCAGTTGACAAACACCTTTTCTATCACTGCCAATCTTAGCTTTCCTTTGCATGTACTTCCCCCATACTGTCATGTTGTCATAGTGTCAGCATCTTATTTTTTTCTCCCTTATACATAATTTTTCATCTGGACAGGCACATACAGCTAAGAGTTTGAATAGGTAGAGCAATAAACTTGAATAACTTAGTAGGCTCATATATTATATGGCAGATACAAGATATAAACTCATGTAATATATGGCAAATATTACCTAAGTGCTGACAAATTACAATTGCATTAAAAATTGAACAAACCTCCTCTCTTGTCTGTTATGATGTAATCTTTACTTTTCATCTGCTTAGAATTTCCTTCAGACATTGCTGTATTTACTGGGTAAAGGAAGGAATTCATTCAGTATTGCTAAACAAATAAGACTTGGAAAGGCTCAGGCATCATTTTTAAGGTGTCACTCTTTTTTTTAGAAGTGAAAAAACATTACTTCCTAAGCATCAGGTCTATGTTAGTATAATATCACTTTTTTTTTTTTTTTTTAACAAAAGCTGTCATTATAAATGCTAATGTTTAACTTGTGGGCGAGAGATGAAAGAATGTAAAACCCCCTATATCTATAAACTTGAATATGTGTGGGAAAATTTAGTCCAGAAGAATGATCATCTGGAGAACTACTCATGTGAATGTGTGCTGTTGAGGAGGCTGTTTTCTAGCCTTATTGAGAACAATTCATAGTTTGTTGTGCTAAGTGTTCATGATTGGATAGAGGATGACATATATAGAACTCAAAAATAGATAACTGCTTATTTGGGAGGACAGGCAGTCCTCCCACTTAAATCATATCATCTGAAAGGCTAAAAAATGTTGATGACTTGTTCCACCTCTCCACTCTACCCTGCATATGTTGTTTTCCTCACAAGCTCAGTTCACTGCCTCTTTTTAGAAACAATCTTTGACTCCTTCTCCCTTGCACAGGAATTTGGATTTTGAAATCTTTAATGCGAAACATTCCTCCCCTTCTACCTCAAGCCCTACCAGAACTGAGGTAGGAACTTACATGAATTTCTGTTTTTCTTCTAGGACAGCCTTAAGACTCTGTGGGTGGAAGACCTCTTTTGCTTCTATGTCCGTGTCGGAATGGCCTAGACCAGTCTGTTGCTCTACGGTTCCTGCCACGGGTGCTCTACAGCAATGGATCGGGATTTTGCCACCAGTGCTAGTGGACCATCCAGATGGCTGTAAACCTTCAGAGGAGGTTTGTACAGAACATATTGCAGGTATTTTTGATGCTTTGGTCAGATCTGTCTGCTTTGTGCCTTAGGGCAAAGGGAGCACTTAACGACTGCATGTATGCTGCTACTGCTTTGTCCTTGGATTGTATTGGGTTTGTGTGGCAAGGTTTTGGTAGCAAATTAGTTACAGAGGTGAATTTTGTGAGAAGCTGCTAAAACTACTCCTGTGTCCAATGGAGCCAATGCCAGCCATGTCCAAGAGGGACCTGCCACTGACCAAGGCTGAGCCTATCAGTTACAGTGGTAGCATCTCTGGGATATGTGTCTAAGAAGAGAGGATAAAAAAACCTTGCAGCTGAAGAGAGGAGTGAGAATATGTGAGGGAAACAGCCCTGCAGACACCAATGCCAGTGAAGAATGTAGCAGAAATTTATGGAGGACTGTTTCCAATGCGAACAGGGGTGAAGTGTGAAGAATCCTTTTTATGTGGAGGAAGAAGAGGCAGAGCCAGAGTGTGATGAACTGGCTGTAAACCTCGTTCCGTGGCCACCTGCGCTATTGGAGGGAGGAGGAGGTGGTAGAAAAATAGGGAGTGAAGTTGAGCCTAGGAAGAAGAGATGGGTGAGAGGGTAAGGTGTTCTTAAGATTTGGTTTTATTTCTCATTGTTCTCTGATTTGATTGGTAATAAATGGAACTGATTTCCCCTCATTGAGTCTATTTTGCCTGTGATGGCATCTGGTGAGTGATCTCTCCCTCCCTTTATCTCAACCCAGGAGCCTTTTGTTATATTTTCTCTCCCCTGTCTAACTGAGAAGGGGAGTGATAGAGCACCTTTGGGCACCTGGCATTCAGCCTGGGTCAATCCACCACATGGAAATTCCATATTGTTCTGTTCCTTCAGGGTCCTGTTGGACCAGTTCAGTTGTCTGGAGCTATTTAACAATCTATAAGAATCCCTTTAGATCTTAGTGCACCTAATTTAACTGTTACTATGGTTGTGGAAAGTACAATATCCAAGTAGGTAAAGTACCCCATTTTTAGTTTTCCTAGATTTGTCTTTACCCTCTACATATATCTTGAAAAGAATGATCTAGGCCAATGAGCTGGAATTCAGATCAACTTTCCATCCAGATGAACTAAGAAAGCCTGAGTTTTATTTTCTGTGTTTCTATAGTAAATACAGTTCCCTGAAAACATCCTTGTCAGATAAGAGATGATTTATTAAACTACTACTGTGTAATCACTGGCTGCCTAGTGAGGTATTTAACAACTGAGTCCTTCTGAAGCATTCTCTCTGTGTGCATGTCCCACATTTTTTAAGACTGATTGAAAGAAGATGGAGAACCAAAGTTTAATGGGACAGACTGGCAAAGATGTAGTATGACAAGTTCATTTCCTCTGGCAGAAAAGATTAACCAGTGCAGTTGTATTTATTGTGTCAACTGGTGTCCTGCACTTGGTATCATTGGTATTGACATTTTGTGCTTATTTGTCATCTTGTTTTTTTTTTTTTCTTTCCTGAAACCTGTTAGAAGTTTTCATATACTAGTTTCCACAGGCTGAGATCTGAAGAACTTTTTGGGTCCAACTCTGAAGTTCAGGTTCAGCACGGTAAAATGAGAAAAGGCTGTTTCAGATTTGAGTGGGTCCTTTTCCAGTCAACTTCAAAAGATCTAACATGTGCTCTTAAATTCACTACTTAAAAGGTACAGTTTGAACAAGCATCACTTTAGCAGAGAGGGAAAAATATATCCCAAATTACTGCCTAATACTGTTTCCCAGTGGTAGAAGCTACTGAGAAAAAAAAATCTAGAGAAAAAAAACAGAACAAATTTTTTACTTCTGGATTTACTACTCAAGCTGTAGCTTCAGTGATACTACTTTTGTGGTAGCCCAGTCACCTCTTCTGTGGTTGTTGACTCTAATGGTAAGTTTAGTGAGATAAGAGACTTGAGTAGAAATAACTGCTGCTGAGGGGAATACCTGATTGGTCTGGGTCTGCGCTGAGAGACTGATGTGGCTGACTAGACACAGTTGTTCTTGGTTATTTTTCAGTTGTGTCAGTTCTCTAGTTAAGTTTCTTCATTGCTCTGTAGATTTTTGTTGGCAAAGCATAAGGCTAGCGTGGTGGATTAGCAGCTACTTACACAGAAATAGTGTGTTGATTAATCCTTAACCATGGTGTGATCATGTGGCCTGGCTTCTCAGACATGTCTGCTCTCTCTTCTTGTCAAGATTCTAGTATTTTCAGAAAAGTTGAAAATCTTTCAGGAAGGGTACTGAAAAGTAATTTTAAATGTCTCAGAGCACAGAATTTTCAAAGAGTCTTTAAAAAGTATCTGATCTCTGATCTGATTTAGTTTAATTTTTTTTAGTGATTGTATTACACAAATTCTGTGGTTTTCAATTAATGTATAGCTAAATTTGCAAAACAGTTCTGTCATATTCCCTTTTTTAATGTTTTCTGACAGATTAACCTTTTTATGGTGACCTGTTTCTCTCTTGGCTTCTAGTCATGAATTAATTTTGAATTGTAAAAAAGCTTAAGTTGCTACAAGCTTTGTACCTTCGAAAGTCATGTGTCAAATTAAATGCACTAGCTGCTTTTCACAAAGTGCCTGACAGTTTCTGCAAAACAATTGATGAAGTAATAAGCACTACGTATTTGAAGAAACTTAAGTAATTTAGTGAAGTCTGATACATGCCTGCCATACCTAATGTTCTGCCGATTGTTTTCTCTATGCAACTATGCAGAAAAATTGTTACCGTCTCTTATAGGTAACTGGGGAAGCAAGTGAACTCTTCCGTGAAATAATCTTTCTGCCTCAAATTACATATCACACTCTTCATATTTCTGTGGACTGATGCACAGCACAACAAATAACAAATTCTAAGTTTTATTTGCTTTTTTACCTTACTGATGCATTTCCTACATCTTGACATGGCTATTTTATTTAAATTTTTCAAACTTTTTTCATACTAAGGTGAAAACTTACAAGTTAGGCCAGATGGAAAACCTTTTTTGGAATCACTGGCTGTAAGAGTTTAGTCTTGAAATTTAACATGTGAGTGAATCTGCCATTTTTCTTCTGCAGTATTAAGAAATAAAATCCAGTAGCATTTGAAAAGCATTTATTGCAGAAGAATGAAAAACACAGCATTTTCTTTTGAAAAGGACTTTGGTTTAATAATTTCCATGATCTAAGTGAAAACTAATATTTTGCAGTTTTACTGATTTTTTTGTTTTGTTTTCTAGCATTTTTTTCACAAATGAACTCAAAACATGGTAGGTTTGTTCTTATTCTTAAAAAGTGAAGATTTTTGAAGCTGTTAACAAAAGATAATTGCTGTTTTCTGTAGAACTTATCTTTTCCATACTGCTGCTTTTGATAAAATGGGAACTTGAATGTCAATTTTTGTGTTTTTCGAGGAAGTTGAAAGTTGGGAAAAGTGCTCAGTGGTTCTGTTTAACCTTTGGAAAACCAAAAATTTACATCCAATCCTGCACAAATGCTGTGGTAACAGTGACTTGATAGGGCTATCCGAAGAACCTATTTAAATTTATATCCTCCTATTTGCAGAACTTTTTTCTTCCTGTTAACTCTGCCAGTTAATACCTTATAGTGGTCAATTAAAATTTCTGTAATCTGGTCCATCATTTATAATTGTCTACTTTTACAGTTACAGAAAGGCATTTTGTGGATAGGTGAATACTGTGTGTTCCAGGCTTTTTGAATCATACGGGCTGGTTTATATTTCTCAGATAGGTGGATTCTTAACTTCTGCTTCTTTCTCCTTCTTTTGTTCTATGGTCTTGAGTCCAGCAGCAACAGAAGATCACTTTTCCATCCTGTACCTACTTTACCTGTTACCATTTTTTGTTTGTATGGCAACAATCTACGAAATGTAGATGTAAGAGCAATGGGGAAGGAGAGTGCATCTGCTTGCATGTAACTGACTTGGTCATAGCTGCAGCCTATCTGAGAGTTAAGGATGGTTTGCTTGTTTGAATAATAAAGGGAAAAATGCAGTGAAAAAGAAAGGAAGGGTAGACCTCTGTGGTGAGAACGTCCCAAAATGTGAATCAACCCTTTGTTGAAAATGGACAGTACTGATACCTCTGTAAAAATTCTCTTGTACTGTCAGGTTATCACAGGTGCTTCAACATATAAACCTCTGTAGCTCACCTGAAGTCTGAATTCTGGAGTTTAAGGTCTGTTCCTGTGGAAATACCGGTACCAGTGCTGAAGACCAATATGCCATAGGGACAAAGAAAATATCCAGGACACTAGTGCTGAAGAAGAACCATTGCTGTCTTGGTCTGTTTACCAACTATTCTAGCAACTTCTCCCTTTCAGTTTCTTCTTTCTTTGTCCAGTCTTGCAAAATGATCCCGAGTTGTAAAGGATTTCCAGAACTCTGCTTTTATTATTCTGCCTTTTTTAGCTTTTTATCTGACAGTTCTTTTCTTCTCTCTCACCTACTCAAAGTAGAACTCAAAATATGGATATTGCTTACTTTAGAAAGACTTTACATGGACAAGTTTATGGGTCCTTGAAGAAAATCTCATGGTTGTTCTTTTTATACCATCTGTACATTTGCATGGATTAGCAATCAAAACAAAGAACTTAGAATGATGGTATTTCCCAATCTTGTATTGTCAGCAGTTCCTGGGAAGACAGAATTAAGAAAAACTACATCTAAAACAAGTGAGTCTAAAAAGGAAAGGGAAGGATGGATGTGAAGAATTTTATCCTTAGTGAAAAACTGTGCGTGTTAATTAAGTACAAAACAGTTGTTAGCAGCAGAAGTTACCTGCTGAGCAGACAGCTTTATGATGTGCGAACAGACTTATGTGTGAATATAGGCTTAAAAACTGTATGACCTTTCTGTATAAATGCTGCCTTTTTCTTTCTAGGTAGACTTTATATTTGCATATGGATATAGCCAAGGAGCACAAGTCTTATTGAGAAACCTTGCAAAAATTTCATGAATGTATCACAAAATGGGATGATGCTAGCTTTCCTTTTTTTCTCCATATCTATCTGATCAGTCTTTTCTTTCTAGAGAAAGAGAAACAAGCATATGTTCTGATTTTTTTTCTTTTTTTTAATGATACATTTTTTTGGAAGGAGATCTGATGTTTTCTCTCTGTTTCAAAAAGGGGTTAGCCCTGCAAAGCTGCTGAGCTACTTTTGATTACAATTATGGTGTTTCCCAAGACATGGGATGGGAAGTAAAACTTGCTAACAAAACCTTTGAATTCTTTACCATTCCTCATTTTACTTGTGGTTAAATAACCCACAATATGTTAAATAATTGTTGCCCTTATTTTTTCAAATTGTATTTCCTAATTCTTTAAGTCTTCACAATTAGTCACATGCATTATGCTGTCAGCAGTTTTTAACTCCATATCTGCCTGTATTTGATTTGTCAGCAAGTTCTGCAGTTACTCTAGGCAGAATTAAGTCAGCTTCTCTAGGATAAACACCCAGCATGAAACTTAAATTTTTCTTTACCTGTGTTTTTTTTCAAAGCTTTTCTTCTGAAACACAGTATTTTGAGTATTCTCCAGATACCAAAGGCAGAGAAAATGTGTTTTTCAAAGTTATTTGCTATTTCTCAAGTTTCCCTTTAGATTTTTTAGTTTATTGTAGAAAGTTTGCAGGATTGAAGGTTTCTGTAGTTAATCACATAAGCATGATTGAATCTTTTGACTGCAGTTTACCCAGTGTTTCCAGAAGTCTCCTCTGTAATAATTTTTTTCTAATTAGCTGACTCTGCTTTACTTTGATTCAAATTCTTGCCTATTAGTGATTCATCCTTAATGCTGACTATTGGCCCATGTAATTTTCTGCCATCTCTAAAAGTGTTTGAAGAATTAATGAACAATTTTATTCCACTCTAGCTTTTGGCTTTGATACATACTTAAAAAGTAATCAGAAGCTTTATGGAGATTGGTTATTTTAGAACATTTGAGACTTAGCTTGAAAGATTTCACAATTTCTCGCAACATACGAGGAAGTTGTTGAGAATGTCTTGTATAAAGATTTATTCACTTGATTGTTCAGAGTCTGCTTAGGTCTTTGTCTATGAAAACTGTGTAACTAGCTTAGTGATGATGAATTCTCCTGACCTTTAAGTAGTCAAAGATTTCTTCCTGAAATTTGTAATTCTTCAATGCTGATACCAGTTTCTAGTTTTCTTCTCTTCTAACTTCTACCTAAATAGCAGAATAGAGAATAAATTCGAAACCCTTTTGTCTATGTTTGTCAGTGTTTTCAAGAAGAATTTGCTTATTCCTTCAAAATACTTCAAAAGCAAATGCTACCTGACATTTTTGAGTGTTGAAATGAGCAAACTGAAGAAAGTATCCTCTGCAGAAAATTCTATTATTTGACATGTCTGTATGAAGAGTGACCTATTGATAAGGATAGTATTCATTTTAGTTCAGTCTTAGCTGGTAAATTCTGAATTTGGAGTTGAACATTTTAATGTAGAACTTTTAAAATATTTTGAAAGTCAATTTGATTTTCTGGACCATGCAGAAACGTTATAAAGGAAATATGAAACTGAAAATATGAAACAGCTTACTACGGTTTACTTTCACATGGTCTAATCTAGTGCATATGATTTCTTCAAGATTGCTGACAATACTAAATTTAATTTTTTTCAGAGAGAATTTTAACTTTAAAAGAAGTCCTATCAGCTAGTCTGTTCTACTTACAGCTACTACTTGGCTCCTGCCAAGGTATTTAAAATAGTCTGTGGAATATATGACTTCTTAATTATTAGAAATTAGAATATTTTAATAAGGCCAAGTGATGCTGCATTTGGCTAGAAGCCTTCATGCTGTGTTACATCGTGTCACAAGCCTGACTATTTAAGACGTGGAGGTCTTTACAGTTTTTTCTTGCAGACAGCAAATAGGATACTAATAGCCTAATTTCTACTCCTGTGACACCATTCCACTACAATATAAATTCTGGGTAGTTCAGCATTTTATTTTTTAAAAGACTGTTTAGATCTGATAGGGAAGCTAAAATTACTTAGTTTTAAACTGCTTCTTCTGAGTAATGGTGAACTTAAACAGTCTGTAGTTCACATGACAAAATTGTTTTTCTTGAGGAAATGGAGGTCCTCACCTAGAACACCTGTGTTGATGTGACCTCGATTTTCCTCTAAAAGTCTTGTAGTCTTGGGGTTGAAAGACCAACGAGCACAGCTCTTCAGGGATTTATTAAAGACTGGAGTCAGTTTGTAGCTCTGGGATGCTGATCGTCAGGAGTGTTGCTGTGCTGAAAAAGCTAGTGCTGGGTCGCCATCTGTGAACCTTCAAAAAAGACAAAAGCAAAGAAAATTCGATCTCAGCCTTCTAGGCTGCTGTGAAGGGTAGCAGAAGGCTTAAATAGGTCTTACTGATGCATCTTCACCCATTAACTATTACATGTCAAGGGTTTATGAGCTTGGTGTTTAAATCATCTCATTCTGCTGTTAATAACAAAAGCTTTTGCCTCATGAATTGCTTGTTGTCTTCATGCTGCCTGTGATACTCACTGATGAAAATACCTCCTGTATTCTCTAACTGGCTGTTACTCCTAGTTAAGCACACTCAGTAGCCCTCCTGGAGCGCACATGTGAAGTAGCTATGGCTTTGAAGAGGAATGTTTGCTCTCTGTCAGCATCTGAGGTGTCAGTTGCCCAATTTAAGACTACAGTTGTTTCAGGAAAAAAATAACTGTCTATCGGATTATAAATCTGCTTTTCTAAAAGTATTGCCTATTCTGCAGCTGTCAGGAGAGGCAATATCTGCCATTCAGTATGAGATGGAACAGATTTGAATAGCGGGGGTTTGAACTTCCCTGCCAGTACTGTAATACTGTAATAACTTAATGCCTATGCAAACACTTACTGCTCTTTGCTTCAAGGTTCTATATATCTGTCTATTCATTTTGTTATGTGTTGCAGTTAACTTGGACTAATGATGTACTCCAATTATTTGAGGAAGTACTGTAAATAGATTTATAGTTGTTTTTTTGTTATAGGATTGGCAATATTAAGTAATGTATACTGATTATTCACTGGACATAATAGGAGGATATTTTAAATTTCAGAGCAGTTAAGAGAATGGAAATGTATGAAAGATCCCTGAATGAGATGTCTATTTTTAGATAATTTTCATTCAACCTGGAGAGCAGACAGAGAAATAAAATTGTTTCCTCAGACATTTGAGAGGTACTTTAAAGTTATCAAATAGACATCTAGTGACTCTCAGCTGTTTATATGACAGCATTATTCTTTGTACTTTTGTTGCATTCTTAATTTCCAAATTTTAGCTATCTGTTTGAGCTCTTGTAATATTTACAGTGATATTCTGATAGGGAACAATTCGCCTCCCTCCTGGATCAATTTATTCTTTTTCTTGTATAGCAAAAATTGTTGTAAAAAGAATGTAAATCCAAAATCTGTGGATTGAATTTGACCATAATATTATTCATCCGGTTCTTTGAAACCTAGGCCATTCTGCCTGCAAAGCAAGATAGGGCTTTCTTCAAGTCAATCTAAAAACTATTGACTTCAAGTATGGCTGGGGAAAAATGTAATTTAAGTGAGTTCAAAGGTTTTCATTTAAGGAATTGTGCAAATAATGTTTTTGTTTCATTCTCAAAAATTATCTTTTGAGGGATTTTGGCATACCTACAATCTCATTTGAGAAACCATTAAGCACTGATTTGCAAAATGATACACTGTTTTCAGAAGTTTCATGATTATAGTAAAGATGTTTCTGAAAACTATAGGTACCAAAATACCAATGTATTTTCAATTAACTTCTTGCATTAACTGAAATAACATGGTTTTAAAAACCTTTTAATTCCGTTTAGAAATGTTATTTCTTTACTGTTTATCTGTAGAAGTAATTAGAACTAATCTTAAAAATTTAGAGTTTAAGTAAAAAACTATTTAGGTAAGAAGTCCCTTCCAACTCAAAGTATTCTATGATTTTCTGATTCTAGACAGGGAGAATCAGAAGTTTAAGTACACAGTGACTGAGTTCCATACAGTTTTAAAGAGTTGGACAAAATTGTGGATGGAGTGCATACCTATTGTTCTGGTTTTGGTATTGTTTTCCTGTGTGATGAGACAGATTTTAATCTCACAAGAGCTTCTGCTTTTATAAGCCTAAAATGCATTCTTTTTATTTGTAGGAAAGCGTTTACCAACCAGTAGCTTATACCTTTGTGTATGAAGTTCATCCTCGGTTTTCAACTGTAGTTAGCTACTCCTGTGTTTGTTCTTCCTTCGTTCCAAGGCCTACAAGTTTTAGAAACATAATTGATATTTTTTCAAATGTCAATTAAAAAATTGATTTATTAATTAAAAAATCTCTTCTAATGAATTTAAAGTATAGTCTTCCTGCACAGAGCAAGAAGAATAGAAATTGATTTTACTGACCTACATTTCTCAGATTTTTCTAAGAATAGAATTTCATTCATTGTTTTCATAGTGCTCAGACTAGTATGATGTTTTCTATCATCACCTCTTCAGAACTTACTTGCTGAATTGTACCGAACTAAAACCTTTCAAAATCCATCAAATGAGCATAGCCAGATGAAAAGTACTTCTTTTTTATTAACTTCTGAGCAGTAGAGTACTGACACCCTCAAACTCATCAGTAATTTTTTTACCTGTTGAAATTTACTGGATGCAGTTGTGTTTCTGTGTAGAAGATGCCAAATACACACATTTTCCACAGGTGATGGGTTGATCTTCGTTTTGAATTTTTTTTTTTTTTTACATTTGCTTTTATAGCATTGAAAGGTGGTTCTTTATTTATTGTCAAACTGACCTGTTTACTGATGATCTGATAGTAATGAGCCCTCTGCAAACAAGCACTAAAACCAATTTAACAGAGAATGGACCAGCCAGTAAAAAAAAAAAAAATCAAACACCACATCAGGACAGTAGCAAAAGTTGTATTGTTGGCATCACTTCTGTTTTAAAATATGGGTGTAATCAACTGGATTGGTCCCATTGATAGTTCAGAGATATGGAGTTGTAGACGCTGCTCATGACAATTTGCATTGGCTTCATTTTTTACAAGTGTGCTCCAAAATCTGCACATATGCCTAATATTTTACCTTAGAGTATGCCAGTCTTTTCTCCCTCATTACTAAGTAGACTGAGAAGCTGAAAATTCAATTTTGTGTAGGCCATCAATCTTTCCTTAGATGCTGTTCGGTTAATCATTTTCCATTTGGTTTAAATTGATATTAATAGCTTAAACATAGTAAATGTTGTGTCAGGATTTTGATGAGCCCTTACTTTGTGCCAGCTTCTGTGTATTCATATCTGAAAGTCTAGAAAACAAAGTTTACGTCAGCTTTGTCTGGCTACGTGACGCATCCAGTGTAGAATCCTGATTTAACTGTATAACGGCAATGAAGTCCTTTGTCAAGTCTGTTACAAAGTCATATTGAAGACTGATCACTTGTATAAACAAAGATGAAGTTGATCCAAAGATAAAAATTGACTGAAGAGTTATGTATCATACTGAAAAAAGAGTAAGCTCACTTTCCTGTGCCAACTGTGTTTGTAAAAGAGATGGTAAAGTGAAACAATGCTCTTTATGTGAGCAGTAATTTTAAAGATGACCTTTTCCTATAGTGTCAAATGTATCATGGATTTTGTCACAGAGTGAAAAAAAAATGCACTTGACCTTCAGAAGTAACAAGACTTGAACGTACACATTTTTCCTCTTTTCACTTTATTCTTGATAAATTACAGCCTTTGTTTTTACCCTTTCCAAGGTGTTTTTAATACTCCTTTTTCTTCCATGGTGTAAGAGTTTTGTCATCTACTATCCAGTATTTCAAAGGGATTAAAAATACTTGGTTTTGCAAAAATTTTCAATTTTATTACATTGCTCAATAGGTAAATACAGTTATTAAACCTATGCATTTGGGGATTATTTCTGTGGTTACTGGACTTGTTTATAAATGCAGTCGACTTTATTTGCCACAAGAACACACTGCTGATTCATGTTAAAATTGCTATCAGGCTCCAAAGGTTTCTTTCTGCAGAGCAGCTTTCTAGCATGCTAATACCCAGCTTCAGTACTGTGTCCATTTCTGGGCCTCTCAGTTTAGGAAGGACACTGAGGTGCTGCAGAGTGTCCAAAGAAGGGCAATGAGCCTGGTGAAGGGACTGGAGCACAGGCTTTATGAGGAGAGGCTTTATGAGGGAGCTGGGGTTGTTTAGCCTGGAGAAGAGGAGGCTCAGGGGTGACCTCATCATTCTCTACAACTACCCAAGAGGAGGTTGGAGCAAGGTGGCTGTTACTCTCTTCTCCTAGGCAACCAGAGGTAGGACAAGAGGGTACAGTCTTAAGCTGTACCGGTGGAGATTTAGGTTAGACATTAGAAAGAAATTTTTTAGAGAGAGAGTGATCAGACATTGGAATGGGCTGCCTGGGAAGGTGGTGGTTTCATAGTCCCTGGAGGTATTTAAGAAGAGGTTGGATGTGGCACTTAAAGCCATGGTCTAGTTGACAGAATGGTGTTGGGTCATAGGTTGGACTCTATGATCTCAGAGATCTTTTCCAATCTGGTTGTTGATTCTGTGATATATGAATAATAATCACAGAATCACAGAATGGTTTGGGTTGGAAGGGAAGTCAAGATCATCTAGTTCCAGTCCCCTTGCCACAGGCAGGGATGCCACCAGCTAGATCAGGGTGCTCAAGGTCCCATCCAACTTGGTCTTTCATGGAATAAGGTTATTCTGTGCTGCATGCAGGACTTTGTACTTGCATTTACTGGACTTTTTGAGGTTTCAACCTGTCTGTTTTTCTTGCCCTTGGACGTCTCTTGAATCAGCCACCCTGGGCCATTCCTGCATACTTGTTTAATGGTATTGTCTGCATGCTCCACCTCAGTTGAGTGTCACCAGCAACCTTGCTGAGCATGCATTCAGTCCCATCTGCCGGGTGCTCAGTAAAGACATTAAGCAGTATCACCTCCAGTTTTGGCCACAGACCATTACCACTGGAGATTGTCTGTCAGCTGGACTTCGTACTGGTGGTCCGAACCCATAACGCCTGGTGGACCAGCTAGCAGTCCACCTTGTTGGTAGGCCGCTTCTTCAGGTTGAATTTCATTAGAGTCTGAAAAGGTCCTCTGGAAGACTGTCACAGTCCCTGTTGAAGTTTATGTAAACAGCATTCACTACTCTTACCCTGTTTACCAAACCAGTTGTCTTCTTAAAGCAAGCTGCCAAGTTGTTCAAGTAGGGTATAGTTTTTGTGTTATCATAGAATCATAGAATAGATTGGGTTGGAAAAGACCTCCAAGATCATCAAGTCCAACCCCTGATCCAACTCTAATTACTATATCATGGCACTAAGGGCCATGTCCAATCTCTTTTTAAAAACTTCCAGGGATGGTGAATCCACCACCTCTCTGGGCAGGCCGTTCCAATGCCTGATCACCCTCTCTGTAAAGAATTTCTTCCTAACATCTAACCTAAACTTCCCCTGGCAGAGGTTGAGCCCATGTCCCCTTGTCCTGTTGTTGGTTGCCTGGGAGAAGAGACCAACCCCCACCTGTTTGGGGTTGGATTTGTTTTGTTTTGTTGCTTGGGTTTTTTTGTTTGATTTTGTTTGGGTTTTTTGTGGTTTTGTATGTATGATTTCTTCCATGATCTTTGCAGGGACTGGAGTGAGACTGACTAGCAGATGGTTCTCCAGATTCTTCTTTTCCTTCCTGATGATAGCTTTTTTTCCTAACCTTGAAGCAACTCTGGATCACCATGACCTTTCAGAGATGATAGAGAATGACCCTGCAGTAAGGTCAACCTGCTCCTTCAGCAGACTCAGATGCCACCTATCTGGTGCCATGGAATTGCACACGTTCAAGTGGCTTATGAGATCCTTGACTCAGTCTGTCTGTACTGCATGTGAAGTTTAACTCCTGCAGACTCTGCCACTGGACTCTGCACCTAATAACAAAGGAGGCAAAAAAGGCACTGAATATCTTGGCTGTTTCTATGCTGAGCACTGGACCTGCATTATTCTCAGTCTTTTTCTTTTTTTTTTTTTCCCAGTATCGTTAATGTGCCTTTCTTGTTGCTGCTTTAGTTTCTTTTGAACTTAGAGTCCAGGATTATCTGAAAACCTCTCCACATGCTCAGGAAATGTTTCTGTAATTCTCCAAAGCAGCTGTACTTCCACTTTGTGTGTGTCACAGAAGTAGAGCAAGAGCCTCTCCATGATGCTGCATGCCTCACTTTGCAATTCCTGGCCAACAGCCATCATTCCTCAAAGCAGGTCCTGTGGTCTTAGAAGCCTGCCTTTGAGACCACCAGTGCAGCCAGGTGTTGACAGGTTGTGTGCATGCTTGCCACCCCACTGGAGCAATTGAGGGAGCAGTATCTGGATCCCATGCCTGCTACACTCTATTGTCACACCTCTGCTGTCCCTGCTCATATGCTCAGGTTTGTGTGGCACTTGGCAGTGTCATTGATTCATACCTGAATGAATAGCCAAGGGGTGCTTATCTAAAAGGTAAACTCAGGCCGATTCATCAGTCTTTCAACATCATCCCAAGCAGTATAACTGTTCTGGAAAGGCACATCCACAGGCTTTCCTTCTGTTGCCACACGTCACTAATTTCCTGGATTTGTCTCTCACTCGCTCCCCATCTTGGGAGTCTCCATCCACTTATCCATTGAGTGCAATACCTAGCTGTCTCTTCTTTCTTGCATCATGGGACTCAGACTTGTGGTGCTGCAAGGTCTCTTTGAAGATGCATCTGTCTCCTGTTCATCACTGGTCACTTTGTCACGTAGACCCTTCCACTGAAGAAGCAACACCTTGGGCAAAGCATCCGTCCTGTAGGTGAGGCCACCACCACTGCTTCAGCACTAGGGAGAAGAAGGCATATAGCCCAAACATATAACCCAAGCCCAGGATGGTGGAGTCCTCTTCCCAGACCTCTGGGTCAAGGTTCTGGTACGCTAAGAGCATTTGTTTCATCCGAGTTTCTGGGCCCCCCTGCTTCACCATTGTGCTGTCTGAATTTGGCTGGTGAGCAAACAGGGGGACTGCTGTCATAAAGTCAGTGGTAAAAAAATCTTGAGATGGTAAACTGCCCAAGGGAGTGAAAGGTTTCATCTGAAGGTAGAGGGAAGAGCCTTATCAGTGGTAAACAGTGTGCTGAACTTCTGCATAACCATCTCCTCATGACTTCCCTGAATCCTCAGAAGATTCACAGGGTTCACAAAGTGTCTCTTTGACATTTCACTGAACTGTCAAAGGAATTTCTTGTGTTAGAGGCAGATATACCAGCCTATGCATTCCAAAACACGTGATATATTTAGTATTTTTATGGACAGAAAGTCTAGATTATGATTATGATTTTCCCTGTGTTTTGCTAATTTGAAATCCCTGAGCACTGTGTTCCTGTGTGTTGTACACTTTCTTTTATAACCTAATATCTCACAAGTCTGAACTTCAAGAATTCTGAGACTATAAGAATTGATATAGTTTTCTTTCAAAACATGTTATGTTTTATTAGCATTTTGTTCCTTAAGTACAAGCAGGATAGTGGTATGACTTGATTCTTTACCATATCATTTCTACAGTGTCCTGATTTGGAGTAAAAGAAAACTATTGTATGGAGAGTTTAAGTGCAGTCATACTATGTCAGAGAGATCTTGTCTGTATGCAGTATTCGTTTCTTCTAATGGTTGATACACATATCTAGGGAAGAGAATAGGGGAAATTGTAAGGATACTTCCTCACTGTACTCTCCTAGCATGCAGTGACTTGAGGTTCACAGTCAGGGACTGCCTGAATTAGGGGTGAGGACTTGGTATTTAATAGCTGATGAACAGACTTGCAGCACTGGCAGTGTGTGGTGGCAGGCACTTCCCCTGTGTGACTACACATTGTAGGGAACACATTCCTTTTCGGTTTTTTAACCTCTTGCTGCTAAAGTCACTTGATTTCTGCCAACACAAGACGGAGGAGTGAAAGGCAACAGTTGATCTCGATTTACCATCTCCGTAAAGCTTTTGATTTCACAGACCTGCCACTTGATTTAGGTTACATCTTTTCAGCCAGTAAAAATGCTGCTTTCATCTTATAATGAAGCTGTTCTCTGTTGTATTCATCCTTTCACATTTCTCACTTGTTCCTTCTAATCCTTCTATATCCTTTTTGAAATGACAAGACTGGATGTTCACACAGTACTCAAGATGAGAAAGCAGATACTATTTAATGGCATAGTGTTGGTTTGGTTTTTGCTCTCTACTTAGTAGTCTGTAGCAAATTATTTTTCTTTTACTGCTGCCGGTAGTTTTACAGAACTTTATAGTGCAGCTCCCAAGATCCAGAATTCAGGTCTATCCTCGTGTCTATTTAAAAAAAATAAAAGGCACCAAAAAAACCAACCAAAAAACCCAAACAAACAAGCCCTAGGATTTTTTTCTTAACATACCTCACTTAATGTTTTGTTGTGGTAATTTTGTCCATTTTATCCTTAAGTTGTTAATTATAGATACTTTTGCAGTTCTTAATTTCATACAGCCATCCTGGTACACTGAAATTATATAGATGCAAACTGGGATCCCAAACAAAATTCATTCTTGGCATTTGATGTTCCCTTATGCAGGAAGCAGAGGGATATATACCCTTCTAGCACTGTACAACTGGAAGGCTTCGATGTTGCTATGCCATCCCAACCTATGCTAATTCAGTGCATATGGATGCATGGATGTGTCTGCTGCCAGTAAGAAGAAATAAGCTGTATTTAGAAGAGGGTTGTCATCTTATTTTCCCTTCAGAAGGCCGAGGGGAAGCAGGGGCCAAATTATGACAGTGAAATGCTAAAGGAAGGGCAGTCTTAAATGATACAGGTTTTTTTGTGAGGTTTTTTGCATAGTCATGGCTGATGTGGTTAAACCCCAGCTGGCAAACAAGCCCCACACAGCCACTTGCTCACTGTCCTCCCACCCTGGTAGGAAGGGGGAAAGAATTGGAAGAATAAAAATGAGAAAATTCATGGATTGAGATAAAGCAAAAGCTACACAAACAAGAAAGGGGATTCATTCACTATCTCCCATGGGTAGGCAGGTGTTCAGCCACTCCCAGGAAAGCAGAGCCCAATCATGTGTAACAATAGGTAGGGAAGACAAATGCCATCATTCCAAACATCCCCCAGTTCTTTTTTCTTCGCCTAGCTTTATATGATGAGTGTGATGAAGGTATGGAATATCACTTGGACCAGCCAGGGTCAGCTGTCCCAGCTGTGGCCCCTCGCAGCTCCTTGTGCGCACCCAGCCTCCTTGCTGGTGGGGTTGGGTGAGAGGCAGAAAGGCCTCTACTCTGTGTAAGAACTGCTCAGCACTGACAAAAACATCCCCGTGTTACCAATGCTGTTTCCAGCACTAATCCAAAACGTGACCCCTACTAGGTTCTGTGAAGAAAATTAACTCTACCCCAGCCAAAACCAGCACAATGGCTTGTGATTAAAGTTCTCCTTTTCAATCAATTCTTCAGTTTGCACTGAAAGCCTGTACAGAAAACTGTGTGCGTGTACCTTTTAAAATTCTGGTATGCATTAGTAGAGTCTTATTTTCTCTTTATAAATTAAGAATATCTGCAATTCTAATTTTAACTGGTAAGCTCTCCCCACTGGGAAGCATTTTGGGAGTACCTTGTATTGAAATATGTCTGCAATGGCAGGAAAAAAAAAAAGTTAGTTAGTAAAATGTTAGTTAAAAAATAAATATTTAAAAAGCATATTGCAGTGTAAGTGACCAGGCTCAGCACTTCTTGATTCTGCATTACCAGTCATGGAAATAAGCAAGTTTTCTTAACAAAGTTTCTTTGTAATTGAGTAGGGCAATAGAGAATTTCAAAGGTTGGCATTCTAAAATTCTAATGTATACATGTTGAAAAACGTATAAAGGTTTGCTCTTTAATCAAGCATTAAGCTGTTAAAGTCACTGTAAGTTTCAGAATTACTAGTTGTTACCTTTAGCTTTGAATACCTAGTAAGTGATCATGGTGGCTTATGGGTACTTTGTTAACCTTGTCTACTGTTTAACTTTGTCAAGAGGGATGTTTATTTTTGGTTTGCTGAAAGCAAAGCGTTTTCTTTGTGAGAAATGTGTAATGTGCCATTAGACCCTACGTAAAATAGAGGCTTTTGTAGGCTAGTACTCCTAGTATGGGCCCAGAAAGTCAGTGTGCACTACATGGGAGGAACATGAGAAATATTAGCCATGGGCTTCACACAGTACAGATTGATACCTTGCTTCCTAGGATGTTCCTGTTTTTCATTTGTTTAGGTTGTTCTGATTTCCAGAGGATCCAGAGAGTTCTAATTTCATTCGATGTGCCTACCTTCTTTTCCAGTGGCACAGGAGAGGACTGTTTTGATCACTCATTTTAACATTTCAGATAATGAATATTGACATAGTAAAGGACTGGAGTAATGCTGCTTTAATTGACCGTGTTCTCTTAATCTCACTGGAATGCCTAGAGCATTCATTTTCTTACATACAGCATTTGGTGATTAAATTGCTACTATGAAATGGAGTTAAAATTTCTGCTTTTAGCATCTGTTCTCAGGTAAATTTGGTGACTTTCTTTTCGTTTGTTTTTTTTTTTTTCCAGATATAGAACGTGGTCTCTCAAACTGGATTAAAACAACCTGTTGATATTTTTATTTACACTTTTTTATTTTTTTGTATTTGACTTAAAGTGCCATGAAAAAATTTGCATATTGCAAGGTGGTCCTTGCCACCTCTTTGGTTTGGGTCCTTCTGGATATGTTTCTATTGCTGTACTTCAGTGAATGCAACAAATGTGATGAGAAAAAAGAACGAGGCCTGCCTGCTGGAGATGGTAAGTCTTCTGCCTGAGTGTTCTTTAAATTATGGTCATTTAAAATTGCACTCTTTTTAAACATTTGGGATTTTTTTCCCCCAGCAATATAGCATTGCATCAGCATTTAGATGTTGCAGAATGTTCCATGTTTCTTTGAATGACAAGGGAATAACCACATTGCCTGAGATGTGTGATGCAGACTTAAATGCGTAAGACATAGCATTTTAAGCACTAATGTAAATGAAAAAAATAATAAAACTATGCAACAAGAAGTTCAAGAATGTAAGCTATGTTAATATAGTCTGAAGTATATTTTAGATTTCTCTTGGTGAGGAAGCAAAGGCACTATTTTCTTCACTAGACTTGGTAGTAAAACAAACTAAACCAACAACCAAGCTTACTTGACTGCCTGCCCCTGCAAAAAAGACCTCAACCAAACAACTAAACCAAAAAATATCCCCTGTCCCCCAACCCCACCTAAGCAAAAATTTGAACAATGACTATAGCAACAAGGGACAATGAATATTGTAATGAAAATAAGTTTATGAAAATAAATATGATTACCTTGGTTGGAGAAGTGACAAATGAGAACATGCTTATGTATGCAGCTTTTTTTAAGTGACAGCTTTATTATTGCATGCTTAAGGTCTTCAGATAAACTTTCAGTTTTGTTATTGCTGTCTTAGATTTTGAGTAACAGTTAGATGAGCTGAGTGTGGGGTTTCATTGGTTTTTTTGTGGGGTTTTTTTGGGGGTTTGTTTTTTTGGTTTTTTTTTGAAAACGTTTCTATTTATGTTGCCAGCTTTGTTTTAAGGAGGTCAACATAGTTGATCATGTGGGAGAAAGGATTGGTGTGGGGAGATTTCTCATCCCTGAAATGTCTCAGCATATGCATTTAGAACTGCAGGCGGTTGCCGCCTCCAGTTCATTTGTGAAACATCTAATTTTGTAGTCTGGTGTCTCTCCCACCTGAAAGGCTATGTCTGTGTTTCACTGCTGAAATAAGAAACTTATGCAGTGATACTAGTTATTAAGTCTAATCAGCCAATTGTACTCAAGATTAATGCTTTCCATCACAAAAAACTTTTTCAGCTGTCAACATCTGGTATGGGCAACCTTGACCTTCCTGGGAAATTTTCTGAAGTATTGTAAGAATAGTGTTGCTCTGTTGCAGAATAACACTGGGGAGATATTTAGGAAATGTCAGATTTGGTTTCACTGGGTTTTTTCCCCATAATGAAAACAGGCTAATATATCTCCACAGAGAATAACAATGTGTAGGAATGTAGAATTTCTGTGCTCAGTATCTCTGAGCTGTTGTTTCCACAACTGCATGCATGTATTTTAGAGAGGTTCTAATTCACATAAGTTTTGCAGAAGGAACTTAAATTTTCACTTGCTTGCATTTAAATGTTTGGGTTTCTTTTTCAGTAAGAGGAACGGGAAAATTCAGTCTTTTCTTTGTTCTCTTTTTATTTTACTTTTTTTTTTTCAGAAGTTTTGAAATTCTGAATAGATGACTGATATATTGTTGTATAGGAATAGATCCACTTAGTTTGATATTTTAATGATGTTGAAATTATAATGACTTTATCTATAAAGTCAGTGGGGGGAACTTTCAGGTGAGGGAAAGCCTGCAGTTTTGACAGATCAGTATTATGACTTTCCCTATGCAACAATAGCTTTGCTTAGGTGAGTACAGTCTTCATTCTGACCTTTCCCTAATCTATGTGTGTTAAAATCCTTGGTATCTTTTTAATATCTTATGGTTGACTGGTGAACAAAAACAAAACGAAACAAAAACAAAACACCAAACAAACAACAAAAACAAAAAACCCAAAACAAACAAACAAACAAAACCCACATAAAACCACACAAACCAAACAAACAAAACCTTATGTATACTTTTGTACGTTTTCTTGGGGCTTTTTATACAGTTGACTTGTAATAAGGTATATGCAGAAATAGGTCTGCTAGAAACCATGGTTGTAGTTGACCCTGTGACACTTCCTTTTAACCAAGTTGCATGTTTGATCATAGATATTTTTACTTGTTCCAGTAGTTTACCAGCTTGTAATCTGTAGTAGATTGATTCCTGCTCAGAATGTCTAGAATCTTCAGATAACATTGAGGCTATTTTTTCTGTGAAGCTTTTATCAAAATCTGCTTTTTCACTTCACTTTCTTCACTCCTAATAATTTCCATAATTGAATTAATTTTCTTGATTCAGCATAAATTATGTAAGAGTTCTGAATTTAATAGCCTCTTGTCCATGTCACTCTGGTATATAGCTTCACTTTGCAATTCATGGAAGAATTTCCTAGCATTTAATGAACCTACTTGACATATAAGTAAGTTTTTCTGAGGAGTTTTTGTTTATTTTAGGTTGTGCTTGTCTAGTTGTAAAAATTGGTCTTTAGCTATATCAGCAGGAGCACAGGATTTTGAGGATAATTTTGGACAGTTTGGGCTTTCATGAAGTTAGGATGTTTTCCATAGGAAATGAGTCCTTCTTTACCCCCTCTTATAAATTTCTTAAATGTATAATTGCAAATCAACTTGCAGCTTTGGCACATGATGTAGTTGCTAAATAAACTTTCAAACTTATTCTTTTTCCCTTTTTTTTTCCCTCAAAGTGCATTCCCCTTGTTTAATTATTAGAATCGCAGGATGGTGGGGAATCTTTCAGACTTAGGATTGGTATTGCAAGAGTCTTGTAGCCTCAGCTCCTTGCTGCTTATGCTCTTTTCTTGAGCAATGACAAATTTAAAATATGGCCAGCAATTTTTGTGAAGTGCCAGTCAAGTCTTGTGTTCTGAATTTTAAGCTCTGGTAAAGATAGAATCTCTAAATTGTGTCTTGGTTCTGAGAAATCTCACCTGCATGAAAAAAATCCTAAGAAAAGTGACCAATTTCAAGATATAAAACACAGGTTGAATTTTTGAAAATGCGAACTGTTCATTGTAAATCAGTTTTGTTTTGTTAAGGCTGAGGTGTGTGCAAGAGATAGAACTTCTCTGAACTTTTACCTGTCCAAACAGCTTTCTTGCAATTATGGTGATGCCTCCAAAGGTGACTGGATTTTTCACTGGTCAGTTTACATTCTTGTGGTCCCTAAAGACACCTCACCAGAAGAATCCACCCCTTTTTCCTGGCTGTAGATGGTCTTAGATTTTGAAGTATCTGGCTTTCATCAGGCATATTGCCTGGTAAAAAGAAATTTGTAGTCCACAGACACAAGCAGTTCCTTATTTTTTAATGAAGATCTGGAAGAGATCAAGCCCCCTTTGAAACTAATGGTTTATTGATACAAATAAGAAATGTCTTGGAAAACATTACTAGATTTCCCGTTGGATCAGGTGATGATTAATGACTTAATTCATTTAGTTCTGAAACTTGTAGCTGTAAATTAAATTTCTGTTTGTTAGAAGTATGTCATCAGTACATGTCCAGAGTCCTTCAAAGGAAATATTTTTTTCATATTTAACTGACCAAAAGAGCACTGTGGTTTGAATTCTTAACAATTAGTATTAGTCATTTTGGGAGAACATTGTTGGTTTCTGCTTATGTGAAAACTACGTGCTGTTGAGGGAAAACAGAAAACCATAAAAAAAAGGCAAGAGAAGATGGTTCTCAGAAACTTAAGATGGTTAACTTTTCTTGGAAAGTCATTACCCTGCCTGTGCACCAAGTTTGACTGCCTTTGCATTTAATGGGTTGCACAAAATATCTGGATCTGGTTTGTTTTTGCTAAATTTTTCTGCAAGAGAATGAAGTACATTATTGAGGTAAAATGTGCAATCAAGTAATATGTATTTACTAATGAAATTTAAAAATTCAACTGATGAATTTGTGGAATTTGTACACCAGGATCCAAGTCACTAGTGTGCTAAATTCTTATCTGACAGCAAGATCTGCAAATGTGACAGATGAGTTTTCAGTTAATTTAGCTATTCAATTTAGCTGGTTTAATGAATGTTAAGGAACAACTGGAAGTGTAAATGAAACAGGAAATGATTTTTTCTTCTAAATAGGTAATTCGGTAGGATAAGAAATTCACTCTTCAGAGTTCTGAAAAACATGGAGAATATAACTATATTCTGATAGTTTTGGTTTGGTTTAAGTATGTGGAACACTCATTGTCTAATCATTTTCTGTCTAAGTGAATGATATACTCATTGCTATACAGTTAAAATTATTGTGGTAGTCCACGTAATAATACCAAACTGACTATATAAAATTAAGCCCAAATAATTACCTCATTGTATACCATAATTTTATGCCAATTACACCCCAAAAGGCACAAATTCTAGTTTAAAAGGTGGTGAATTGCAAATCAGCAAGTTTTGATGCAGGTTCAATCATACCTTCTTAAGAGGCAATGATCCAAAGCAAGGTGCTTGTTCAGTTTAGCCCATGGCCAAAACAAACACCTAGGCCAATCTGTTCAGGATCTGCTTGAACATACTTATTCTATCGATTTTCAGTGTTTGAGTGGCTGGCTCACGACTTCTAGAATTTTATAGCTCAACAGACAGTTGTGGGGAGTTTGTTAAAAAAAAGGCACCCTTGTGATGGGAGGATTTTCTCTGCTAAAATGTTACTGTGTGAATGCAACTAGTGCAATTTCTTCAGGTACTTGAAAATGAAAGTTTCTTAAGGAGCACGTTGTGCGTGTTACCAATTAGCGCTAAATGCAGGCTGGCATAAAGTCTTATTTATTAGTAATATATATTTTAAACCTCAGTGTTTCAGCAATGGTGGAAGGCTTGGGCTTTTCTTTTTTTTTAATTTTACTTTTATTCCTTACGTGACTATTTGCTCTTGGCATAAGCTTTAATTACACTGTGCTATCCAAAGATGCAAATTAAAGGTAATTTGAACCTAGACTTATTTCTAAAGGAATTGGTACCTTTATTTTAAAATACTTCCTATTCCTCTGTTTGGATCCAAAAGTACTATTTTTTTTAATTAATATTTCTACTGAATTTGTAAAGGAGTAAAATACTTCAAATTCATTATTTTGGCATTTCTTTTCAGAAGAAAAGTGAACGGTACTTGTAAAGAGAAGTGTAACTTTTTTAAAGACATCTGGTTTTCACTAATTTTGTTTAAACCCCCAAATAATTCAAGAGTCTGAATTCCTTTTTTCCTCCCTCTCTCCCTCTTCAATTTGATCAGATATTTGATACTTAGGATTTTGTTAGTTTAAAGATGTATAGTGTTACTGGTTTAACTAATGTTAAACTCCAAATGTAATTTTGTTGACTAAAAATAGTGTTAGTGCAAACAGGAGAAATAATTTCTAAAGTGTAAATGCCAATGTCATTCTGTCAAAATAAAAATGTGTAAATAAATAAATGTAAAGCTACACTTTTACTTTAGAACCTTTACTGTTCTGGAACATCAGACATTTATCACAGAATCACAGGATATCTGGAGTTGGAAGGGACCCACAAGGATCATTGAAGTCCAATTCCTGGCCCTGCACAGGAAAGCCCCAAGAACCACACCACGTGCCCGAGAACATTGTCCGAGCAGTTCTTGAACTCTGTCAGGCTTGGTGCTGTGACCACTTCCCTGGGGAGTCTGTTCCAGTGCCCAACCACCCTTTGAGTGAAGAACCTTTTCCTAATATCCAACCTAAACCGCCCCTGACACAACTTCAGGCCATTCCGTTGGGTTCTCTCACTGGTCACCAGAGAGAAAAGATCAATGCCTGCCCCTCCACTTCACCTCATGAGGAAGGTGTAGACTACTGTGTGATCTCCCCTCATTTATATCTCAGATTTTTCTTGCACACACAGGCTTTCCTGGAAAAGTTGGATATTCCTTTACAGAAACTTTAGTAAAGTCAATTATGATGTAATGATGGATAGAAATAAATCCATTTTTTTTTTTTTTACATGAATTGTGGTCTCTAAGAATAGCTCTTAAACAGTTCTGTTAAACTCCCAAATGTGAAGATTTGTTTTCATTTTCAAAACATGGTGGGGTTTAAGACTGTTTTAAATATAAATGTTTCTACAGTGTAAAATAATGTATAAACAACCAAATGCAAGCCTAAAAGTAGTTGGTAATGTTTTATTTGTTATTAGTTCCAGAACCCATACAAAAACCACATGAAGGACCTGGAGAGATGGGGAAGCCTGTGGTCATTCCTAAAGAGGAGCAAGAAAAAATGAAAGAAATGTTTAAAATAAATCAATTTAATTTAATGGCAAGTGAAATGATTGCACTCAACAGATCTTTACCTGATGTCAGGTTAGAAGGGTAAGTACTTTATGTTGTATTAAAAATGTACTTTTATTTAAATGAAGACTGTGCAAAGAGTAATCCAAACCAGTTCAGTTCTGTAAGATGTAACTTTCAAGCAAACAGTACGATAATTTCCTGTATATAAGATACTTTAAGATCGAACAGCAGAAAACCAGTTTTCATCAGTGATATTTAACTTCAAATCTGATTACAAGTATGAAGCCTGTTCATGGAATAGAAATTAATTTGGTTGAAGGAAAACAAAGTTACTTAAGACTTGGCATTTCAGGAAAAAATGACTTATTTGAAAAATCCATGCACTGCTTGTAAGGAGGCAGACTAAAATTCTGCATTATATAAAATAGAAAAGATTGGATGATGAGAGAAATACTTTAAAATTTTGTTACCTAATGAAATGTGCAAAGCCTCATTTAGATTGCATTATAATGTTTTCTAATATCCATCTGGTTTGGTTTTGATCTTGCCTCTGAAATATTGATCCTTTCAGAGCTATTTGAGTCATAAGTAATTAAAAAGAAAATTGCAGCCTTGTTTTAAAGAAAACTGAGCTTGTGTTACTCTCCTGGGACGACTCTGACAGAGTAGCTGATGACTCCCCCCACCCCCATCCCCTCTTGTTTATGAATGGGACATTCCAGTTCAATAAAGCTCATGAAACGAAATTTTCCCAATTATCTGCATTCTCCTGCAAGAATTAGATGCTTATAGATACCCTATTTCTTTAGAAGCTCTGCTTTTCTGCTATATACACAAGGCCTAGCTTCTGGATGAATTTGTTTTCATCTCCTACCTCAGAAGATTAATATTAACAGAATGAGACGAAGCGCTCTCTGCTTTTCATTTTTAATAAGTGATAAAGAGCTCGTTTGTAGGTACCTTCATCTGTTGTGATGAAAGTGATTCTGTGTAGTGTGTGAGTTCCTGATAGTGCTGGTTTTCTTAATAATTGAGACATATCTTACAAAATATGATTTCACAATCCTGAATTAGTGTAACTTTTCAATCGATTTTCAGATATATTTTTAGTCAGATTTTTTGGTCAGTGCTTGTCTGTAGTGTAAGAATGCAAATCATGAACTTGCAGGGCTTTCTTTCCAATATGACAGATGTTGTTTGGTGGGGGAGAGGTATATCCTTGTCTCTTGTGTTATTGCTCTGGTCATTGTTGTAACTTGGCAAAAATGGGATCTCTTGGATTTATGTAAGTTCATATGTAATGTCTGCCCCTTTATCACACTCTATAGGGTAAGAAATTACCTCCCTGCTTAGTGGTGACTTCCCCTGGTAAAGAACTTGTAGTTAGGATTCTTAACTTGTTTTAGCTGCGAGGAAAATCATCTACTTCATTGGAGAATTTTGACCAAGCTGAGATACTAATATGGGATGATTTCTGCATGTTTTTCTGGAAGAGCGTAATGGAAGGAATTAACAAAAGTTTGGGGAAGCAATAGTTACGATTTTTTGTTATTTGGATGGTAAACAGAAGTAAAGTCTTCATTATGACCTTGAAGTATGAAGAAATTAAATCTCATCTTTTTTCAGCATTCATATTGGAAAACTTGCATGTATATATTCTACCATTTCCATAATGTAAGTGCAAAGATAAGAAAATAAATTTGTGGATCTAAAAAGTTGAATTAATCCACTTTAAAATTAAGCTTTGTGAGGTCTAGACTTTGAATTGGCCAAAAATGGAAAGAGAAATTGCTACAAACTACTAAAAAAATTATTGCCTAAGCATCACTCAAGCTTGCAGAAAAATGAAATTACAATTCTATAAAGAAGTTTAGCTATAGGAAATTTTTGTCTTTCACACTTGGTTACGCTCTAGCATTATTGTGTTTTGCAGTAAGACATACACTGTAAGTTTTGTAATGTTGCATTTGCTTCTCTTTTCCATTTTTCTGGATATAATAGTGTTACTGTACTCCGTGTGTGAAAGTGGAATCTTAGAATAAAATTCTAGGTAAAGTTTCAGGGCAGAGTTGGATTTTCTGTTCTTGTAAATTCCTGCCAAAATTTTTAACATTTACTTGCTGTGTGCATTATTTAGTAGATTTTGAGAGAAAAATTATTCCAAAAAATCTCCTTTGTCTTTTTTCAACATGTACTTTATAAGGTTATGCTAATTAAGAAGCTGGGGAGTGTGTTAGCATTTCCCCAGCAAATTTGAGAACAATACTGTGTTTACAATGTAAGGATATCCTAATCTGTATTTATGGATTAGCATTACTTTCCCAGAACACTGTAACTATTTTCAGAATTGTGAAAACTATAAATGTCCTCTGGTGTTGTGTGTATGTGTTATGAAACTATCTGATTAGTCAAAATACTCAAAGGTCAGAAACGCTTTGTGCTGCATTATTGGAGTTATAACTTGTTCTATCTATATCCCTGGTTATATGTAAATAGTTTGTGGAGAAGGAGAAGGGGTAGTTTTTAATGATTCCTTACCACATTTATGTGCCTACGGAACAGCTGCCAGTAGCACTTTCAATCAAGGTTTTGAAAAAGTAGGATATGTTCAAAGGCACACTTAGCTGTTCAACCATGTAATTATTTTCTTCACAGGTTTTGTGGGTTGTTTCCTTTAATGTGGTGTAGAGGGAAGATGTGATTATTTAAAGTCCTCTAATTCTCCAGCATGTCAGGTTTTCTGAAGTACAGAAGCCTGTAAAAGTTTTGCCTTAACAGTTAATCATGGGAAAGCTGGTGGAATTAAGAGTGCCAGGACCAATTTGCCACATGTATTTAATGGGGATGGCATGACCTGTCAGCTGGAGAGCAACTTTTGAAGTAGTCTACATTATCCTTTAATTATTTTCTGGTTCTGCCAAGCCCCCTGCCATCTGTGTAAAGACAAGTTCATTGGTGTATGTACTTGGTCCTAGAGTGCTCATAGGTTAATCTCTACAGATGACCCACTCTGGGCATTCTGTTTATGTTTTGGCCAAGAAATTTTGTTACCTTCTAGAAGAATAAAAATAGGAGCTGTTTTAATAACTTCTAAGCCCTTCCCCAGCTAAGGGAAGTCCTCAGTACAGGACAGGTACAGACATTTACGCCTCTATTCTGCTGAGCTGGGCCCTAGTGGTATTAACAGGTTTATATTTATTTTTATTATTTGGCACAAAATTACTGATGCACATAAATGCCTTAAAAATCATTGACATGTGCCTGAATTGCTAGTCACTTTGTATCTGAAACCAGGAACATTGCTCTACTTATTCTTCTTATTATCCCAGCTGAATGTGTTTTGCTCAACAGAAAAAGCTAAACCAGAAGTAATTTTTTTAGCCTGGATATTTCCCTGAATCTGGACTCTGGGGTATGTTACTGTAACAAACTAATATAATGGACAGGGCTACAACCTCTGGAGGAGAGTTGTTGCTGGAGAATAAGCAGCTGGGCATACCAGATTGGTTTTAAGTTGTTAATAGAATAATTCTTGTAAGCATGTCTTATTCTAGTCCATGACTCAGTCATCAAAGTGAGAGTTGATTCACAGTTGCCAGGAAAATATGCAGCTGTGGGCTTGACATGACAGCAGAGAGTACAAGATGGATGATTAGGAACACGAGAGTCTGGCCTTGATTTTGCTGAAGATGAGGGAGGCAACGAATAAAATAGGTGTCAATGACTAAAGTGCATGTTCAGCTGTGCCTGTGTGCCTGTGTGTCTTAGACTGGTGTTCAGATTGGAAAGTAGGGTGGTTGAAAGCACAAAATTTGCACGTCTTATGACCTGGTTTCGCTCTCAGTGCTGTTGAAGGTGACTTTGAAGCTGGTTTGCAAAATGAAGAATGAGTATAGTGTTCTAAAGCAGAGCTTTCCAGCCTGAATTCATTATAGAATAATTTGTGGAATATTTAAAATGTTAAAGATGACATTTGTGTTTTCCTGTTGTGAGAGTTTAAACCAGATTCTGAGGTTTTTACAGGTGAAAAGACCTTCTTAAAACACTCTTCTTTCTCAGGCACAAGCAATCGGTTGGAAACAATGGAGACATAGCTGGGGCAGAATGATGTTGTTCATGTAAACTCTGGTCCCCACTGGAGCTTATGATGCAGCTCTAGGAGGGTGTCATATTTTGCAGGTTGAGATTCCTTGGAAGAGGGATGGGCTTCCTCAAACAGACCTTCAGCAAGGAGGAGTATCCACTCTCCTTGCTGACTCCTCAACAACCCTTTCTCTAAGGCTGCAGGTTCTATACAATTTGGCATAAAAGATCTTCCTTGTCATTTTTCCTTAGCTGGTATAATTTAGCCAGATTTAAGGTATCTGACATCTTATTACACCTCAGTTAGTTCTACATGAAGTTTGGGACCTTTTAACTGTCCTTTTCTCAAACTGTCTGTATTCAGGAAGGTAGGTGTGGTGGAGTTTTGAGTGGTGTAAGTCATGTTAGGGTATCATCAGAGTTTTTAGCCAGATGGTCCTACATATTTGAGTGAACTGGGTCTAAATCCATGTAAACTATGACTTCAGCCACTTAATGGAAAAAACAAAGTGCAGATCTCTGAGGCCTTCAAATGTAACTGGTATGTTCATGTTGTCAGTTTTTTATTACTGAAGGCTTTTTTTCTGAATCAAACTACCCTGTTCAGTTCCTGCTGCCAAGCTTACTTTTACAACCAGGAGGAAGTAGACAATTTTCTTGGATTAAAAGCCGTTCTAACTCGTCAGTTACATGTATGTTGAGGAGTTTATAGCAATTATGCTGGGTTTCTTTTTGAGTAAGTCTATTTAGAATAGTAATTCTAACTAATTCTGTCATCTCTTTGATTAGAAAGAACAGAATTTATGTTTAGGCACTGTTAATTAGATGATACAATATCATGCTTTTCAGTTACAGGACCGCAATCAGGTTTTCATATCTGTGCTTTAAAAATGTAATGTTGATTTTCAAGTACGAAATATGCACGTGAGAATACACTGGAATTTGGATTTCTCAAAACAGATTTATTTGCTGTATACTTTGGGATACTATGGCTGCATCTTAATATAATGCGTTCATAAAATTAACACAGTCCCTCTGTGAAGAAAATATTTTGGGTAGACCTATTCATAGTAAAACTAGTAGAGGCAGACAGGCAAGACTGTGCTTTTTGAACTCAGATGTGACATTTCATGGGGTTTTTAAATGACAACACTCAAGGTATTTGCTTCTATATGAGGCTTATGGAGGTATGCTTGCTTTGCTGTTAGTTATTTTAATTCAGGAGAATAGTTAGGGGGGTAGTTTTATACTGCATAAAATCTGGTGTAAATGTGGACTGGCAGACAAAACAAATTTCTCACTGCTTCTATTGATAATTCTCTAGTGATTGTGTGGCCTTGACATTCACTGACAGCAAAAAGGGAAAAAAGAGTATATTTTGTTGATTCAGCAAAGTGAAGCAATGCAGACAGCAGCTGTATGAGTACCAGATCTGGTGCAAAGAATGGGATGGGACAAAACTGCAGTGGTGAAACGTGGGTTTGTTGCTTTTGGCAGCAGCCCACAGTCACACCAGATTAGGTGAAATATGGTGGAAAAAAAGCTTTCTTACAGGATCTGTGTATTAAATCCCCATAAGGCTATGGGGATTTAAATAGCCCCGTAAATTGTGATAAGCTTTGTGAACTTTTGGTATTCATTTAGCTCAGGTAATAGTAATGTAAAGATAATTAAAAAAGGGCAGAGTTGTCAACATAGGTGGTGTAAGACTTCAAGAGTTCATTCAACATTTTGATACATGCTTGAAATCCAGGCTGTTAATTAACGTGGCATCTGTAAAGAAAATCTGCTGACCTGATCGCCAGGAATGTAACTTTCAGCAATGTCATGGAAGTCTGAAAGCATGTGAGGTATTAAAGACTTTACTGTTCTTTCAAGCAGGAATGTTTTTTCATCTGGCTTTTGTGGTGCATATAGCTTGTTACTGGCCCCCTGTAGAATCAATGTTTGGAATTGTTCTTGTTCACGTTGATTTAGTGAGTTAGCTGGAAGAAATTGCCTGTAAATCTTTTTCCTAGAGAAAGCTTAGAGGGCAAAAAAAGTCACTTTAAAAATCAGTTTGCTTCCTGTAAATTGGCTTTTTCTCTCTCTTTTTTTTTAATGCTACATACACACACGCATATACATGTATACATGCACAAACACATTCTTAACAGCAGTCTTCTTAGTTCTGCTCGTCCATTTTGGATGAGCTGCCATATCCTGAACTTTATTCAAATTGATAGATCAGGTATGGAAAATAATTTGTCTAGAGATCTTAAGGTTCAGTTTCAGTCTCTGAGGACAGAATTTGGTTTGCTTCTGTCAAGAGATGCTTTCCTGTGATCACTTTCAGGATAAGGAAAGAGTCAATTACAGCTATTATTATTTTTGTGAAGTTCTGCTTGAATTCTGTAACCACAATGGTTTTAAGAACCATTTTGGATTTTGTTTTCAGGGTTTAAAGAAGATTTCTACTTGACTCATGAGATAATGCGACCTTTCTTATATCCAAATCTTTGAGATCAGAAGAAAGGAAAGTTTCATACTCTTGGTGTCAGGTAAATTATGTAATACTATTGAAGGCAGACATTAAGCAGGCTGCACTGAAATGTTTAAATAAGAATAAGGGATTTGCCTGCATTCAAGGCACCTGTTCAGAAAGATTAATTGGAGCTGTGATATGAATTGTAGAAATGAAGACCTCTTTCTAAACTAAATTATTCTGATTTGATTGGAAGAAGCAGCTTCAGGGTAGTGTGAAGTTTTGTTTCAACCTTATCTGCAGTGCTTTCTCTTTGTGCTGCTGCTAGTTAAAGCTGTGGTTGTATGCAAAGTCTGTAGTGAAACATGGTTTCACATGTTACAACAGCCAGTGATTCCATCTTTCTCAGAAGTATTGCTTTTAATCCTTTTAGCTGTTTTGTTTCTGTATGAAAATCAGATCTTTATCCAACTTGATTGTCTTCAATTTGGGAGCTTGTAGCATTCGTAAAATTTACATAGGAAGTAGATTTATTAACACCCTTGTTTAAATGATACTATGAGGCTGCTGCTTATATTCAGGAAAGACACACCCCTTGACTTGAGTCCTGGTGATTCTTGCTGTAGTGTTTTGACACTTTTTCTGCCACCTTGCTACAGGGAGTTCCCCTCTGATGGAAATGTAGGTCAGCCTCAGCAGCTTCAGGGTGACTCTCAAGAGTCTTATTTCAAAACTGGTTTCACCCATGATTTAAGTAGAGAGGAGGTTTTTTTATTGGGCATAGCTGTGCCTCAGCTTTGTTACATTAACTTTATTGCAGGCTATAACTTAAGGCATATGAACAGGTAAGCAATGGAATACTGACATTTTATGGCACTGCAGTGATATTCATCAGGTATCAGTAATTAAACCTGAGGTTTCATGAGAGGAGTTCAGATTTCCCGATTTTGTTTTCTATCGATCAGGAATTAAGTTTGATAACCTCAAAGGACAATAAATGTGTGTTTTCAAGTCAAAGGATACCAGTGCTTCCTTTTCAGAGACTCTCAATATATTTTAATACTCTGTACTCTGCTTGTACTGCATCTGCAATATTAAACAGATTTATTGCAGGGGCTGTGCTGTGTAGTATTTCCTCAAAACCTCAGCTCTAACCTGATTTTCAGCAAGACTAGGATTATTCCTATGTGTCATTGTCAAATTTAAGTTCTGAGATGCAGTTTACTTATAACTGTTGTTTGTAGTATCCAAGATAAAAGATTGTACTAAATTTGTAAGATGACTAAAGATGCTCCCCTTCCTGCCCCTATCTCTTGCTAGTACAGCTTTCAAAAATGTACTGGCACTGTGTCATCATACTGCATGTACGAGCACCAATCCGAGCTCCTCTGGGATTTCCCAACTGAGCTGCTTAGTGCACAGGAGACACTTTTACTTTTGTTGCATCTCTGTCCTTTATCAGAGTGCTCTGGGCTGCATGCACTGGGCTAGAAAACAAGGATTACGTATGTGTTTTACTGCTGTTAATGTTTTTGAGCCACTGTAAATTATTGCTCATGACTTGTTTGTTTGAAAGGCTGGTGGAATCTGGGAATAAAATTGGTATCAGGTATAGCAAATCATGGCTCAGGTAGTGTCTGAGTCTATTAATTTTCATGATTAGTTAAGCATGAGTGGCCTTGTTTTGAAAAATCCATATTAAAAACATGTTCCAATGTTAACTTGTTCTCTGATTTCTCCTCTGTGGAGAATAACATGTTGGCAGTATCAGAGGGGATAGAGATTTGCCCTGTAGTATTTAGAAATTCAGCATTTATTTCTTATGCAGAATATAATTATGACCTCATCTTTCTAGAAAATTAGCTACAATTTATTTCATGTTTTTACTCAGTGAATGAGATTTTCCTCATTGTGTTCACTGCATAAACATTATGGTAGCATATAACTTATTTCCTACAAGACCTCTACCCTGTTTGTAGCTTTGTTTGGGGTGTGAATTTTTTAGCTGGTGAAACAAAAGTATTTAAGAGCTATCTGAATATTAAATCCTCAGTTTTTACCTTCAGAAATGATTTAGCATGACTCTGAAGGGTGTGCAAACAGATCATTGCTAACATTGTAAATATTTATCTTTTAAGGTTTGACAATATTAAATGTGTAGCACTCAATCTTAGGTTTTGGGAATAATTTCTTAGTAAATTGATCCATGAATACAATTTCATAATATTGATAAAATGCCAAGTGCTATTCTGTAATAAGATGGCTGCACAGTTGCATTTTTTTTGAGGTAACATTTGGGGTGTTTGTCCAAGACCCAATAGTAATCTGAAGGAGGTGGCATGAGGATAGTGAAGGGTGATGTCTTGAGTTCCTGGCATGTCTGCATCCTGTGTGTGCTGATGGATAGAGCAGGTAAGCTTTATTGACCTCCAGGTTGATCACTGAGCAGAGCAGATAAGTATCAGAAGAATATAACCTTCTGATGGGTTCAATCGAAGGATCTTGTGTGATCACCTCGTAGATTTCGTCTGTCCCTCCAGTGGTGAAGTATGTCTTTTTTTCATTCCTTTACTGGCATGAGGGAAGAGAGGCTTCCAGTTCTGCCAGATGTGGAGGAGGATTGAGTGTGTATGGTTGTGGTCTTGTGGAAAGTGCAAAATGAAAAGTTGTCTTCCTTCTGTGCAAGATAGTGCTGAAGTAGCAATTAAACTCTGAGATTTAATGATTTAATTTTATTTGGACAGAATTGCCTTATTGTTGTCTCTTCAGGTTATTTTTGTAATGTCTCCTGTGGACTATTTGTACTCTGGGCTGAAAGAGAAAGTAGGAAAGCAGTTTATTCAGAGGCTCTTCAGGTGCATTTGAAGAAGCATCAGATAGTTTTCAAGTGGCTTTAATCCACTGAATAAAATTCTCTGAGTTTATTTTTCTGAACATCATCATGTAAAGCATGTGGAGCTTATATGTAAGATTCAACTAATACCTTCACAAAGAGTCACAATAATAGAGTAGCAAAACAAAACTCAGTTGTTTTTAGCCTTTCATTTAAAAAACTTTTTTAATGGATTTAAAATTTTGGAATCTGGCTGCAGGGTGTTAGGGACAACAACATATATTTCTTTTGCTGTCGCTTCTTCTTTAGCAGTGTTATACAGATATATGCTAGGATCTGTCTACCTTTGCTTTTAGTCCATTAAACTTGATTTCAATTTATGAAGGATTCTGACCTGTTGCACTGCCATGTGTTCTTGGGGAGATATGGACATAGGAATACCTATGTAGTTATAATGAACTGGGCCAAACTATTCTCATAGAATCATAGAATGGATTGGGTTAGAAGGGACCTTAAAGATCCTCTAGTTCCAACCCCCCCTGCCATTGGCAGGGACACCCTTCACTAGACAGGTTGCTCAAAGCTCCATCCAATCTGGCCTTGAAAACTTCCAGGGAGGGCATATCCACAACTTCTCTGGGCAACCTGTTCCACTGCCTTACCACACTCACTGTAAAGAATTTCTTCCTAATATCCAATCTAAGCCTACTCTCTTTCGATTTAAAGCCATTCTCCCTTGTTCTATCACTCCTCTGGACTCTCTAACAAGAGCATGTCCTTCTTGCGTTGGAGGCCCCAGAGCAGAATGCGATATTCTAAATATATGATGCAAAATTGCAAAAAAATTAAATTCTGTGAAGAATGTATAGGAGCATCTTACAGAGGTCAGAGAGAGTCATGTCTTTATAGTCCTGTGGCTTCTTCATAAAACAACCTTAAAAAGACTAGTTTCTAACTTAATTATTTTTTCTCAGATGTAATTTTGATGGGACATTAAAAATCTTTGACTAAAAGATTTGACTGTGATTAAAAATCTATTTCCTATGTAATTGTCCACTTCATTTCTGCTGTTTTTTGACCCCAACCAGCAACTAAGCCTCATGCAGCCACTTGCTCACTCACCCCACAGAGGGTTGGGAGAGAGAATTGCAAGGGTAAAAGTGAAAATTTGTGTGATGAGATAGACAATTTAATCAGGAAAGCAAAAGCCACGCACACAAGCAAAACAAAACAAGGAATTCATTCAGTGCTTCCCATGGGCAGGCAGGTGTTCAGCCATCCCCAGGAAATCAGGGCTACTATCACATGGCATTTGTTTTCCAAAGTCATCATGACATCACTCTGAATATCACCTCCTTTTCCTTCTTCTCTCCCCATCTTTATATACTGAGTATGACAACATATGGCATGCGATGTCCTTTGGGTCATCTGAGGTCACCTGTCCCAGCTGTGTCCCTTCCCAACTTCTTGTGCACCCTCAGCCTCCTTGCTGGTTGGGTGAGGTGAGAAAGAGAAGAGTTCTTGACTCTATGCAAGCACTGCTCAGCAGGGATGAAAAGAGTCCCTGAATTATTGATGTTGTTTTCATCACAAATCCAAAACATGGCCCCGTATTGGCTACTGTGGAGAAATTACCTCTACCCCAGCCAAAATGAGCACAATTTCCTAATTACATGAAAATAATAAATCAAATATTAGGGAATAATGCAAGGCTAATGCCACTGAAAATGGGGATTTCAGTGCATGAGACAGAGACTTGCTATGAAATTAAGAACATAATTGTTTTGAGCATGGTACTGTGTACATCAAGAAGGATTTTTGTCTTGATCATATTTTACCAATCTGGTCTATTCTTTTTCTATGTTTTTAGGTAATAGGACAGTAAGTCTCTGCTTGTATTTAAAATGTCTGAAATTTTGGGGGAGTTTCCACAATCTAAATAATAAATGGAGTCACAATAGCTGAGAGTTTTCATGGTGAATGCTGTAGATTAAGGAAAGGGTGATGCATTCCATGTGGAGTAGGTATTCTCATCTGCTGTTTGGAGTCTTCATTAAATTACTGGAGATGGTATGCCTTCCTAATATTATGCACTCAATTTTAAAATTGTTTGAGGCATGATTCAACGAAGGGAACACAATATATTAGTAGGTCATTAAAATTCAAATTGTCCTTAATTCATAGCCTATGTGTCATACCCCTCATGGTTATACTCTGCTTCTAATGTTGCATAACTGTTGGTTGAAGCTAATGCTTCATTTTAAATTCTATAGTACTCCCTTTCTGGGGTAATTTGTTTACAAATGAAAGACAAAAAGGATTCTTAATTTGAATGTTTGTTAATAAGAATAAAACATGAGGTTTACATAGAATGCTAATGTCTAATCACAGGCATCAAGTGTTCTATTTTATTTGTCTTATGTTCTGCAGCAATATATTCCAGGGGGTAAAGGAGTTATCAGTGTTTTCAAAATTAAAACCAGGAGGTTTTATTTGTGTATATGGACAACAATTTGTACAAATATAGCTAAAAAGATATATGTAGAGAGGCAGGTAAAAGGAGTATTTAAAACCAGGTCTCATACTCTTAATTCTTTCATTTATCCTGCCTGCATCGATGAATCTTTTCAGGATAATTTCATACCAAACACTTTATTAAGAAGAGCATTCAAAAATGTCAAGCCAGTTTTGTTATGAAACACCCTTGTGTTATGTGTGGCAGCCTTTTACATCTCGGTAATCGAGTGTCATGGTTTAAACCCAGCCAGCGACCAATTACCAGACTGTGGTCATTCTTAGATTCTTACCACAGAAGGCGTTGATCTCTGGGGGTGAGAACGAGCACATCTCGTTATGGCAAGGAGCATGTTCACCTTCTGCAGGAAGGGCAGTAGGAATGCCTTGCAGGAGTGGGAGGGTTGTCCCCAAAAATTCTTGTAAGCCTTCCTCTTGGTGCTAAAAAGTTCCCCTTCAAAGATGGATCTCAAATGTTTTAATATATTCATACTTCAGACAGTGTAATGTTGTATAAACACTGTAGTCCCTGATCACTTGGCTGTCATTTATAACAGTTCATTGATTTGAGCTCAGTAAAATGAAATCTTCCGTAAGGCCATGATAAAAAGCAAGGCTGGAGATGAGAGATGTCATACTACAATAGTGGATCCTGTGGCTACCCCAGCATGATATTCCTGGTGAATGACATTCACCACATTATTACTGCTTTTTGTAGAGAAATGGTAACAGGCTTGACTTTTTTACAAATATTCTCCCAAAAAGTAGAGGAGCAATTGGTGAATTTGTATTACTATTGTAGCTGAAGGTCTACAATCAGACACACTTATTTTCTGGTCTAGGGAGCAGTACAGTAGAAGGAATAAAACATTTTGGTTTTAAAATAGCAAAATAGACTTAACAAGTGGCAAACTGGGTGATAAAATTATTTGACTTGTGGGAATTTTTCCTCTGAAATTCATAGCATTGTTTTGAGAAGCTCTTTTATTTTTCAAGGGATACTAAAGAAATAACTTTTTCAGTTGACACACTTTGCAAGTGTATTTTTATACATGAAATAAATCGGGATAACACCAATTTTCACAAAGATTTTTTCATAAAGATTTTATAATGTTCAGTTCAGTGTGATGAATAATTAAATATGGCTATAGTTGTATAATAAGTAAGTATAATATTGAAGACAGATAGTGCCTGATCCTACTGCTTCAATTCTTAGAAATGGAAAATGATTCCACAGAAGCTCTTGCGGATATTCTTGTTTGTACCCGGACTTACTGATCTCTTCTGAGATATCTGTGCACACTGGGCTTTTGTCACCACCTCAGAGCTGAAATGCCAATGTGCTGTGAGAGCTGCTCTCTCTGAGAGTTGCTCTGGCTGACCAAGTTATCCAGCAAATAAAATATTCATGTTGGGAGCCTAGTTCTGGCTGACATTCACTGGTTGGCGTGGTATTGGATGCTGACACCACGATCCTGTATCAGCAGGCTGATCCTTCCGTATTGTTTTTGTATGTTTAGGGTAGAGGATATGCACTGTGTACTGCTCAAGCCCTTGGACTATGCTGCTGTTAGGATGATAGTCATGAATACTTGTTAATGTATTTTAGTAGCATTTAAATCAGGTTACATTACAGTGACCTGACTCAAAAATTTGGGATCTAATAAAAGCTTTTTTGTTGGAATGCAGCTTCATTGAATATATTTCTTTTTCTGCTTCAATGTTTTCCTTGTGTTTGAGATGTACATATATATCTCTTTAGCTTTGATTCTTAAAAGATTTAGTACTATCAAATCTTATGTAAGTAATTGAGTGTGATTTTGAATGTGCAGGAGGAACAGATCTGTGCAGAGAACACTTAAATTTGCGTGGTTATCTTTTTAGAAGAGAATTGCCTCTTTTCAGAACTGTGATCAGTACTTTGTGTACCGTGTACTGATTTCTGTAGAAGATACTGAAAATATCACTAGTTTTACAAAATAGCATTGCAAAATGTAAAAATGTTGTCTGCATGCGGAGTTACTTGGAGTGTATGTCATGGATTGTATAAATGCCCCGTATATGCTGTTAGCAGAGCTAGACCTATGGTCTTCCATGCTAACTTTGGCATGTGAGCATAATTCTGTTTTAATTTGATGAACCTTTATAGCACTTAAACATTTATACAATGAAGTGGGAAAACTTTGGTTTTTATGTAGCATAATCATATTAAATTATGAAATATACTTAACTCACTGTAGGTACTGCAGGTAGTATGTGTTTAGTCTCAGCTTTTTCCAAACATCAGCTGTATCCGAATTCTTTACCTCTTTTAGTTATTATTTAGTTGTTCTTTATATACCTTTATTACATTTACTTCCTAGTTTAAATTAGCCATTTCTTATCTTGTGTCTCACTCCATTCCCCTTCTGTCCCAATTACAGTACTAGATTTTACCCCTTGCCCTCTGAGGGAATGCAGGCCTAAAGGAGGGGCTTGGGTTAGTGTATCTGAACATACTACACTTCACAAAACAGGGGTAGCGGAAATAAATCATCTGTTACTATACTCTGTTAGTAGTATGGCTGCCTGATTGATTTCTAGAATTCGTTATTGAACTTTAGGTTCCTCTTTCTGAGTGGTAGGCTGGAGTAAATACACGTATGCATGGAAGTCATGGGGGTTGATAGGTAAAGATATGAATCTGTGTACTGTTTGCTCCTTTGCTGTACTTTGCATACAATTGATTTATCAGGAATGTTAATATTGATACTCAGAGATAAACCTCAAACTTACAGCTCTAACTGAAGGCTTGACCTTCACAGATGCATGCTTTATTTTTATTTATAGGTGTAAAACGAAGGTGTATGCAGATAACCTTCCCACAACAAGCGTTGTCATTGTTTTTCACAATGAAGCTTGGAGCACCCTTCTACGAACTGTTCACAGTGTGATAAACCGGTCACCACGACACATGCTGGAAGAAATCGTCCTTGTTGATGATGCCAGTGAAAGAGGTAATGACGATGTCTGTGTTTTAGCTTGCTGCTCTTATTATTTCAAAAATTGAAGCTGACTTTATATGGGCTTAGCCCTCTTCAGCAAAACACATTAGCTGGGGCAGGGGAAAGCGAAGGGAGCAACACTTGTTTTGAAATACAGATGGCTCATTCTGCACTGAAAGCCAGTGTAAGTTTATCTGTCTGTTTACTTTTCTGTTGACAGTGTAGAGTTTGTGTTTGCCAACAGGTTTATCATATTACAGCTTTCATGTTTTGCGTTTAAAATTTTAGCACGTTTATAGAGCTTGAGGGCATTTAATCCTTCAATCACCTGGTGAATAACAGCAAAGGCAACTGTTTGTTACACACATCCGAATTCACTATCACTAGCACCATTAGGCTTGGCATTCAGAGGAATTAATTTTGATTATTCAGTTCATGGGAAGTGAAAATTGAGTTTCTACACTGTTAGAGGTTCCATTTCTTAATAATAGTGCTCCGGATGAAAGCTTCATGCTACAGAATGAAACTTGCCATGTGTGATAGGCAAAACTTGAGCTGATTTTTTTTTTTTAATGTAATATTATTTAGATTTTACTCTTCATTGTATTTTAAAATTACAGTGTATTAAAAATAAAAATAATATTCTAGACAACACTAAAAATTTCATTTTAATTGCTTGTTCTTTGCTTAATCTTTCTTGGTGGTATGGGTTATAAAGCATAACTTGGATTTTTTTTTTCTTGTTTGTAAATGGAAGTGAGAGGGTATTACAGGGGGTTTTTTGTCTAAAACATTTCTGTATTTTTATATTGAATCATCCCTTTTTCTATATTTCTATTTTGAAAGTTTTCTACTAGGACTAATGGCTACTAGAACACTAGTAAAAAGTCTTGATAGTCACCAATTGTAGGTTATTATCTGTATCAGAAGGAATTCCCATCTTTTAGACATGGAAGGGTTTTGCACTCAGCATACTGACATCTCTGCCTGATGCTCCTGATTCCAGTGATGCAAAATTCATGTTTTGCTGCTTATGGTAATTGCAACTTCAGAGTAAGATGTCTGACTGTTGTCAAAACAGCAAGATATGCCTGAGATCTGCATGTATGAAGACACTGGATTTCAGATCATATGGTATAAGCAGCACAATGGTACATGGATTACAGTGACTAACAGGAGGTTTTAGGATAGATAGTGACGAACCATTACAGTGATTAACAGGAGGTGAAGAGAATTAGAAGTGGATTTTTCCACTTCATGTCGAATCTGATAGAAGGTATAATGATTCACTTCTTCAGGTTACATGTGTGTATGTTACTTCTTCAGGTTACATGTGTGTATGATGCCTTACATGGTAACTGACCTGTTCCATACTGTGTGGATCTACAGCTACTTGTGGAGTAGCTGAGTGGACTAAAGAAAGATCGTATCAGCTAACTCTGATCAGCCTCTGACCAGTCTGTTTTCCTACGGAAGCACAGCTAATGCACTGAGGTTGTGTTTGTACTTGGCTGTGTTTCTTCCCTCTCTCCGGCACCCTCACTTGCTTTTGCTTTTCTTTTTTAACCAATACTGACTTTACCTGCCTCATCCAATTCCAGTGTGATTTGGAAGAAAGGGCAGAGGCCTTAAATACAATTACATGCAGGCAGCAGAAGAGAAATGCCCATGCAAAGTGCAAGGCTGCCACATAAATATGTTCTGGATTAGATGAGAGGTGTGATCAACTTTTGCTTTTAGAAAGGCACAAAATCTTTTTTTTTTTTGTTTTTTTCACTTGTGGGTTATTTGTAATAATACCCCTCAATTTTGTTGTAGTTTTTCAACCTTTATATAAAAAGTCCACATTTCATTTATTAAAACAGTCCTTGGCACTACTTCAAATCAGTATTAATTATTGTTTGTGACAGGTCAGCTTTCTGTATGACCTAGAAATAAAGAGCAAGCTAACATTAGAATAATGTAGAATGTGTTGCCTCTTCAATTTCTGTTTCAGAAAAAAATCACTTTTAGCATAGCAATAGACATGTTCTCACTATGAATCATAAAATTATAGTCCACTTGAAAAAAACGTGGTTTTCTCTAGATAACTTTTCTGTTTCTGTTTAGGCAATAAAAACAAAGGAACTTAATTCCAGGCTGAAAGATAGAGTATTTCATATTTTTTTTGGTGGTTATTGAACCTGTTCCAATACTTCATTTTGAAGCCTGTGATCTTCATTTCAGATCACTTAGGCATCTTTTATTTGTCATTATTTTCAACAATTACTGAAAGGAGGTTTTTTTAGTTTTGTTTTCCAAAAACTTATTATGGTTCCATCAAGCATGCTTTTAGATTAAACAAAACTGATGGGTATGATGCCTGAAAATCTGAAGGGTTTACATATGCTACTTAAGCATTCTGTTTGTGTTAAATTAAAACAGCGTACTTCTCCAGAAAAAGACAGTGTTCAGCCTGAGTAGCGTATATTGAATTCTAGCATCAGAGTAATTTTAATTGGAATAAAGTAAGCATTCAGTCTGCCTGAAGCACACTTTGTACCTGTTAGTGTCATGGTCTTAGAAGAATGAATTTGCATAATATCACAGATTTATTTATACTGAAAAGAAAAGCTTTGGAGAAACAAGACATATCTGTATCATTGTTCTCTAGTTACTGATCAGGATTGCAACTTTAGTTTTCCAGTATTGATCTTTGGTAACTATTTAAAAAAAGTTGACAGGAGAAATCAGGATTAGGCAGTACTTAAAACTAGGTCTGCACTGAATAACCCAGTGTGGTAGGCAGATTGCATTAGGATAAACTACATCCACAGAAGTTAGTGATACAGATACAGATCAAAGCAATGTAACCAAAGCTAAATTCCTGCCAATAACATCTTATAAAAATATTTGCTCTTCTTAAAAAAACTGTACTGGCAAGCTTGTATGTGATAAATCTGTGTTTTATTGTAGCTTAATAAAAAAATGTTTGAAACTAAATTTTTCATTTATATTCATATCATTGTGACTCAGTAATAGAATTGGCAAGGTATTTTTCGACTAACACACTTAGTTGACTTGAACTGAATATATTTGCTTTTTTGACATTCTTTCTGCTGCTGCTCCTTAAACTATCCATAGTCTTAGGTAATATTATGCACCCTTTTGATAGACAAAAAGGTTGAAAAGAATATCTACCACAAAGATTTATAGTTATACCTCTAAAAATACATGAATTATTATTGTTTCCACGTAGAAGTATCATGTGTGTGTGTATATGTGTGGGTTTTTTAATATTGTCAAACCTCACACTGTTGGAAGTGTATGAAGCAATGCTAAAAAATTATTCAGTTGTCATCCTGGGTCACTCATAGGCAATGGCCTATGTAATGCATCAAACTTCTCATTACAGTGTTTAATATCAAATTTAGTATAAATTAATATAGAATTTAGTATAAATAAAACCATGACAAAAAGTTTGCATAGAAGATCATTCTACAGCTTGATCCTGGTGTTTCTTATAGGCCAAAATGTATTGCATGCACTGAAAGACTAGTCAAGTACTTTCTTTAAGAGAAAAAAAAGTCTTGCCTTAAAAGAAACTATTACCAGTTTCTGGATGTATGATTAATCCAAAAAGCTAAACTTCTGCTACTGGAAGAAAAGGGAGCAGTTTGTGAGGGATGTTTACTGCTTTTAGAGAGGGTGTTCTGGAGGGAAAATAGCTGTTTAGATTTGAGCATTTAATCTTAATTGCTGGTAGCAGAGGAACTTCAGAAATCTTGATGCCTGAGTTTTATTTATCATATTTTTGTAGGGATGAGACATCAAGCTCTATTTTTTTGCTTATTTTGTTGAAATTATAGTAATATTTTAAGGACACAGTTACTGAAGGTCTGTCATATTGCTTTGTTTCTGGGACTAGTCCCTTCTGAAGTTTTGAACAAGGTGATAGTTCATAAGAATGTTCTTATGGACATGGCTAAACATGGGAGAAGGACTGTTCTTAACTTTATTCCCTCCAGAGTGAAAACATTGCACACATAGAGAAAAGGAAATTTAAAAGTAATTGATAAATTGAAATTTTAAATACTTTACAGGGGAGATGAAGGTAGGTAGATTTTTGTATGCAGTACTGACCATGACTTTCTATAATGTAAGTTTTCATTTTATGTTAGTTCTTGACTGGCCTCAGTTGTACTTTTGAAATCTTTCTTCCTCCTGTCAGAATTTTACCATTCTGTTACTGTAATTACATTCAAGAACCACTGTCACAGCCCATACTAATTCATTCAGCTTTAAAGTGGTTAGAACTACTTTAAAGGCTTATCAGTACTACACCTGAAATCTGCAGAGAAACATGTTGATTTGTGTGACTTGCTCATCAGATGATTAGAGAAATGCTGTATGCTCTCTTCATGTATATAGTGGAAGCCATATACAAACATTTCCATGATACTAGTTCTTTTAAATTAGTGGCTTTGGAAAGCTGCACTGTAAAGAGATGCTAGAGATGCAGTCAGCTAAACGATCTCTGTGCTCAACCCCGTAAGCCCTGCAAAATGTTCAGCCATGTACACTTGGTTTGTACTAATAAACATTTTTACATTTGAGTCTCTGTTAATATACAAAATAAGAATTAACGTGCTTTGAGTTTCTCTGGAGACAAATGTTTAAGATGTATCAACCTCTTATGCACTTTTAGCACAGTTCAGCTTTCAAGATGTGTCAGAACTTATTTCTGTGGGTTTTAGTGACAGTCCAACAATGCACAGAAAAAAAAATTAGGAGGCAATTGGGACTCATTCATCCGGAGCAGTGGTAAGGAATGGTAATCACCCTCAGGTCAGCCCTGCCTCCTGAGATTTACAAAACAGCCACTAAGAGTTCATGCCGAGCTTTTTCCCCCTTCTCCAGTGTCACACTTATTCTTGTATGAGGTACTTAAAAGTGCCTTATGCTTTGCACTGTTGTAGTACAACTCCTGTGTGCTTTGAGTGTATAACATGATATATTCCGTAGCTGTGCCATAAAACAATTTTGCCTTTTTTACAGATTGCAAATCTGCAAGTTATTGCAGAAGTCTGTTTCTGTGACTGTCAATTTCATTCTCCCTCAATTCTTTGTTCTTCCTTTGACATTCATCATAGCACAATAGGTCTGTGCAATGCAAGTAATTTTGAGTCTCTAGGCGTATGGTAGTCAGTTATGGCTGTTCTATCCTGAATAATTTGTTCCTCAGCTAAGTTGAGATTTGTTGGTGTTACAGATATTGATTTACGTATAGCTGATTCTGGGAGCGTTTTTTAGGTGTTACAGTCATAATTTAGTAGAAACAAATGTGAGCCGGAAAACACTAGAGAAAGCACAGTTGAAAAATTATTTTGATCATGTTTTAAACTCCTGATAAAGAAATTATCTGTAAGTTACATTACTGTAACTTAGGAGGCAATTCATTGTGTTCAGCTAGTCAAATCATTTCTGTATTTTCTTGGTAGAGAAATGTTATGTCCAAGAACACTTATGCATTTGTTTTTGAATATGAGTCACATCTTCTCCATAATAATAATTTGCCTATCCCATCTGGTTTTTGTATAAGCATTCTACCTTCTCTTCATTCTTGTGTTTTCCATAATGAAGAAATAAAGAGGAGAAAGAACTTTCTGTGCTATCAAGTGAAGCACTTGGAAATGTAGAAGGGCCTGTTGGGGAGTGTAGAATAAGCAGCAGAGGAAACTAGCTGAGAAAGTAGGAAAACAGTAGAAAAGAAATGAGGAAATGTCTCTTAAGTCTCTTCATGAAAAGAAAAGGCTGAACTACATAACTGACAGTTTTCATGGTTTTGATCATTCTTTGCAGACTTCTTGAAAAGACCTCTGGAGAGTTATGTGAAAAAATTAAAAGTACCTGTTCATGTGATTCGAATGGAACAGCGTTCTGGATTGATTAGAGCAAGATTAAAGGGGGCTGCTGCATCTAAAGGCCAGGTCATCACCTTCTTAGATGCTCATTGTGAATGTACAGTAGGCTGGCTTGAACCTCTGCTGGCAAGGATCAAAGCTGACAGGTAATTATCCATCTATTCGCCCATGTTGGGTTTCTTTGGTTGTTAAGAGTATTACAAGTATCCTACAAGCAAATATCTGCTTTCTGAAGGGCTGAATAAATTCTCATTGGTGTAAGGATAAAAAGCTAATACAGTTAAACTTCTTTAAAAGTAAAACTCTGTTTCAAGTGAAGTCTATATTGGAATGCATGGAATAATGTGTTAAATAGCAGGAATAATGTGTTAAATAGCAGGAGTCCTGAGCATGAATGGAGTTGAGAAAGCAAGGGAATCTGAGGTTATTAATCTGCAGCCTGGCCTATTCTTTCATGAATTCAGGTAGATATTCTTGAGGAAGAGATGGATCTCATATAACACCAACATTGTGAGCAAGAACTGTTAGGTTTACTGTTTGCAGGTTCTCATTGCAATTTCTTTATTTTGTAATGGTTTTGATTATGGAAATATGTGCTGTGTCTTGGTCTTCTGGGATGTATTTTTTACAGATGGAATAAATCATGTTCATCTACACCCATAATAGTGTGTTAGAAATTGTATTGGGGGAACAGTGAGACAATGGTCTGCTTTTTAAAACAATCATATATCTGAGCAGTAGCTGTAGTTACACCCTAGTCTATTAGAAGACAGCATATTAAATAGAATAGATATTAAGTATGGTGTTACAGATCTCTATTTTGTCCTTATGTTTATAGATAAAAATCACTTTTAGAATTTGATGTTACAAAATATAGCATTACATGATGAATAAGCTACAAAGAATGAAGAACCTTTGTTCAGCACAGTGCTAAGTACTAAACTTTAAATTATCATTAATACACCTTTAGTGAGACTAAAGTATATATTGTTATAATTTGTCCAAATGTCTCAAACTTAAGTCCTTTAAATTCAGTTGAAACCAACTCCAGAATTTTTTTACAGAGCTTCCCATGAGAGGCCACTTTCTGTCAACTTTGATGCAGTAGTTATACTTTGTTAGCAATGACTATCACTTCTTAGTCCTGAGGGTGTTTTAAGAATACTTTCCCAGAGTTTATGTCCAAGTTTTGATTTCAAAACATGCAAGTTACTGTGACCATGCAGCTAAACCCAAGAACTTCTTGTTTTCTACCCAATCACTATGTAGCATTGAGAAAGCTGGGATCAATAATTCCATCTGTAGAGGAAGGAATATTTATTGCTGGTAGTGATGCAAATACAATTAAAAAAAAAGATCTGGCATTGCCAAAATTGTATCAGAAAAACACATTTTCCTGTGTAAGAATTAACTCTTATGACAGAATGTGAAAATGTTTCCTGGTAATAATTTGTTGAGTACTGTTGTTAAGAGATGGCAAATGAAAATTTAAACCATATGTGTTAAAAACGTTTAATAAAAAAAAAAACCAAACAACACCACAACAACAACAACAACAACAACAAAAACACCATCTTTTTTGACACTTTATTAATAGGTTTTGGTTCTTCCCTTTTACTAGGAGGACAGTAGTGTGTCCCATCATTGATGTAATCAGTGATGACACCTTCGAATATATGGCAGGTTCTGACATGACCTATGGTGGGTTCAACTGGAAGCTAAATTTTCGCTGGTACCCTGTTCCTCAGAGAGAGATGGATCGACGGAAAGGAGATCGAACCCTTCCTGTTAGGTAATGAGAAATTATTCATCTGGTTAAGATTTTCATATCCTTTCTAGGTTAAACTTGTGAGTACTTGAGGTTATTAAGTACTTGTTTAAACATTGTAGCAGGTTTTTTGTCTGGTTGAAGGAACAATATAAAAGTTTTTATGTGGATTGGTTGTGGCTAACTTTTGGTAGCAATAAAGGAAGGAATCAGCTTGTCACTTTGGAGATATTTCTAAGTTTCATATTAATTACTGCAGAATTACTAGTTTTAGCTAGTTTTTATAATGATTTAACAAAGGTTTTAACAAAGGTTATTTTTATTTTTTAATTGAACCTTTTATTGTAACAAAGTAAAGAGTATTTTGAAAAGCTACATTGATTTTTGGCATGTATGTATATATTTGTGTATGAGCATTCATTTATACTTGGATGTCATGTAGGTTTATGACAAAGGTAAAGATAACCTGTACCTTTTAACAGTTGCAAACATACATTTTCTGCCCTTGCTGTTCTGAAAAGTGGGCCATATTTACTTCACATAAAGTTGAAGATATGGCCTTTACTGGTTTGTTTGTCTTTAAATCAAGAAATTGAGAGGTCTTCTCAGGATATGTCTAATTGTACTAGTCCCCTCCCCCAGTTTCCTTTTCAGGAGGGGTAAAAGATATATAAATTTTTAGTTAGATTGTGACCTAGCTTATATATTATATATATTTCAGAAAAGCCAAAAGTGTTTCAGGAAAATATCTAGTGATATAAAATCATTTATACTAAAAGTGTAAATAATTGAACTACAAAGTTATATCATCAAAGAACTTTGAAATACAAAGTTATGTCATCAAAGATAATTTCCTTATTGTGTATTTGTTGTCTAAAAAAGATTAAATTTGAGAGATATTTCTAAAGTTCTGAGAAACTACTAGCACTGTTTCAATTTTTCTACCAGTAACAAATTTGAAAGGAAAATCTGGATGTAGCCCTGATTGCATAATTTTTTTTTTTTATGAAGCAATAATAGTGAAAGCAAACAGGCTACTTTATAGCTTCCCATAACTTTTTCAAGCACAGTAGCCAGAATTATGATTGTCCTGTGTGAAACTGGTTTGTTTTTTATGAGTTACCAGCATTGGAGGCAAAAGTCTTTCTCAGGAATGGAGGCAGCATTCTAGGACCTGTTTCTCTATCCAGACTCCAGTCTGAAGTGGGAAAATAAGAACTGTCACTAACTGTTTCCATCTCTGGAAAATTTTGAGCTACCAAATACATCAATGAGAACTGAGTTTGAATTGAAGCTTACTGAGAAGGCATATGTTAGGATCTTGGGAAATAAACATGTATTTTGTAAGTGTAAGTGTGAAATGTATTTAGGTATATGTTTTCATAGTAACTGGTGCACTTTTTTTTCCTCTCTCCCAGGACACCTACAATGGCAGGAGGTCTTTTTTCAATAGACAGAGATTACTTTCAGGAAATTGGAACATATGATGCTGGAATGGATATTTGGGGTGGAGAAAACTTAGAAATTTCCTTCAGGGTAGGTAAAACTCTGCAGTGTCTTGTTACCCAGGACAGTGCATGATTGAGTTCTGTAAAATGCAGATCTGCTGCCTGCATCAGTGCCCTCTTCTGCTGCAGTTAGCACTTCCCTCTCCTCCAGTGGACATAAGGAAAGATTTTATCTGTCAGTCAAAAATGCATGGTAGAGCTTTGTGATTAAAATATTGAGATGATCATTCTGAAGAATAAATTTGTGTGTATTAAAAGGAGTTCAGTTAGAAAAGCTAAGGGGGGAACTTCAGTTAATGCTGATTCATCAGTGCAGTTTAGTGTGTCAGTGAAATGTGAGCACCTCTGTTACGAACCTGCTCTTCTTACTCCTTAATGACTTAATGATTGCACGCGTTCTTTGAAATGTGGACCTAATCACTGTTTGTTCCTGCCATATAGCACCATTTCCTTTGGCTTTACTTATCAGCTCAGAGTATATAGGGAGAAGTATTTATGAAGTACTTCAGCTTTCCGAATCTCCCATTTTTCAAGGTCCAAAACAAAACTGAAAATATTTTCAGAAACTTTCCATGAGAAGTGTATGGTTTTTTTTGCATGGAGATTCTGTTTTATAATGTACTTTTTTGGACACCTGTTAGTTCCTGTGATTCATGCGAGCCTTTTCCTTCCTTTGCGGTCAGCTCACCCGGTTGTCTAAAATAACCTCTTGCTGATGCGTCATTGCTGTGAGGGCTGAAGTACTTTCTTATGCTGCCTTGCTCAGGCTTGTGAGCATCTTTAGCTGTTAGGCAGGAAAAAATGTGTAGTTCTCTTCCATGCAGTATGTATTTGTTCTAGACCTCAACTAATGTTGTTTTCTCAACTTGAACAGAAGAACGTAATTAATATTTTTAAACTCTCTTTTGAAAACTTGTAACTGTGCAATAATTGTTCTATCACTTCCAGATCTGGCAGTGTGGTGGTACTTTGGAAATTGTGACTTGTTCACATGTTGGGCATGTATTCAGAAAAGCAACACCGTACACTTTTCCAGGAGGTACAGGGCAGATAATCAATAAAAATAACAGGCGGCTTGCAGAAGTCTGGATGGATGAATTCAAAAACTTTTTTTACATCATCTCCCCAGGTAAGCAGGTCTTTGGTTATGAGAAATACTTATTAAGAATTTAAATGTTGTTACTACTGGGAAATAACGTGAGCTATTTATATAAAAATGTTATTACTTTGAAGTTCTTAAGACAGAACTCACATAAGATGTACAAAAAGGAAGGTCTTAATTGAAAAATAGTTTTGTTAGTCAGATGATGTGCCCTGAAGGTTTGGTTTGGTTGGTTGGTTATTGTTGTTGTTTTTTCTTTTTTTTTTAAATATCATGATTTATGAATGAGCTTCCTGTGAAATAGAATTAAAGCTCAGGGGAACGTCAAAGAGCTCAACTGTAGTGCTGAAAACTAGCCATCCAAATACATATCATAATGTGCTGAAATTTGGCCTCTGGCTTCTGTGTTGTAGGCATTCCAGGTTGAATAGATCAGATGTGATTTTAGTGAAACCCATTAGCAGGAGTGGCAAAGGTTAACATCATCTGTGCTGCTAGAATTTGCACTTAACCAAGAGGATAGGGACAAGTTGCTGATATACTTGATGATATTTATTGTGTTTCTTAACAAAACAAGAGGATATAAAATATAAGAGCAAATTTCCTATGAACTGAAACTTTCTGAAAGAAATAAAAAGAAAAGAAAGGAAGCCTATGTAATATTGAATTATTACTTTCTACTACAGGATATTTTTGTTGTTGTATAAAAAGACAAACAAACTTTGGATGGCAATAGACAACCTTTCTAAATACATAAGACGTCAGAGATGTTTGACTTTAAATACTAAGTGATAGTTCTGTATGCCACATCTGCTTTTCCAAAGAGATTTCTTTAAAACCAATATTTTCTTGTGAGATGCTTATTAAACTTGCATTAGTATTGAAATTTAAAAGCTGTAATGCGATGTATTATGAGTCTGAAGAGTGTCAAATTTTAGATTATGGGTTTTAAGAATGCTTATGAGAGCAACTGACTGTGGATTTAGGGTGGGTTTTTGTCTTAAAAGAATGCATTACTCAAATGAGACTGTAAGATTTATAATTAAAAATATCTTGCTACTACTCAAAGCTTTTGAGGTGAAATCACAAGGTAACATCTTATGGTTACTGCTCTGTTTTGTAATTAATGCAGCATTATGAATACAAAAATGACCTGTATAGTTATTCAGGAAAGTTGTATGTGAATAGCTGCCATCATTTTTGATTAAGATTGCTTTTATGCATCCATGTCAAACTAGATTTTAAAATGTACAAAATAGCTGGAACAACTACAAAAATAACCTAAATCTTTAAAAAGTGTAAATTAGTGATAAGCCATGACAAGGCTCTGTTATTTTATATATAATCTCTATAGTCCTTCCATATCATGTGGTAAGCATAATCCACAAGAGGAGTTTTAATTTTATAGGATTTATTTTTTTGATAGGACTGTCATAGCTTTGCAGTATTGTAGAATACGCATTCATTGTCTAAAGACAGTGTCAAAAATTCTGAAATGGTGAAAGTAACTTAAGCCATTATCTGTAACTGCACTGTATATTTCATTTCCTCTCAAGAGTTACATGTCTGCATAGTTTGTATGCTAACAGCCTGGAATGATTGTTGCATAGGGATGTCTTCTTGCCAGGCTCCTCTTAGTGTCTGCACCTGCTGACTGTCACATGATCTCATTTGGGTACCCATGTCAGTACAGATAGTGCACTGAGTGTTAATGCTAGAATTTCCAAGTGTTTCGAGAATAGGATTACATAGTATCTGAATAAGATGGGTTATTCTGAAAATGATTTGTTGCCTGAGGCTGTGAGGAGAATGGTTAGTACTGTGGGTCATTCATTAGCTATGATGAATACCTATTGTTCAGAGAATGAGCACACAAATGTACTCAGCACCACTCGTGCCTCTCTGCCCCCAAATCCACGTCAGTTGTGAGAGCCAGCATATATTAACTAACAGGGATTACTATTTTAGGAAGTTCACAAACACCTTATTCTTGTTATTCTGGTATCTCCAATCTTAGCTGAGCATTGCAGACCCTGATTTTACCCATTGACAACAAACAGCATCAGTCAAAGTTTCAGTAAGTTTCTCTGGCCATTAGTTGTTTAGGAAGTCAGTGAATCTCTGCTACATTGGCTCATTTAGCCATACTCTGCTTTTTTGAGATATCTTTCTAAGATAGAAATATAAATATATAGTTCTTGCAGAATGCTGGCTTAATAATCCTCAGGCAGGGTACTGTGTGCAGCCTGTGAAACTGTTTGCTAGTACGACATGTTCTTTCAGTATTACTGCGACAGGGTCACACGTTCTCGCAAGGACCAAAGTGAGGATTCTTAGCTAATGCTGGTTTGCAAGCCTGGGTGCAGATGAGCAATGAAAACAGGCAATCATTGCCTCTGAGCACCCAGGTTTTTTCTCATTAGTTGATATGGGTGAGAAAATTGGATTTTGAATGAGATAATATACTGACAAGCATCATTGAGACTAGCTAACAAGACACTTGTTTCTTCCTTTATATACTTTCTCTTCTGTTCTCCTAAGATAGTGAATCACAGAGGGATTCATCCAGGAAAGCAAACCTAAGATTCTCAGGTAGCTTTTCCACTTCATGTAAGCTGTGTTGTCTGGAATAAAAAGGCTTGCTGCTTGAATGATAGGAACTCAAGGGACTTTTTACTATTGACGTAATGTAGTTAAATGCAGAGCTACCCTCTTGAAAAGTAAGCCTGTAATCTTTTTCTTTTAGACATATAGCCTAGTAGAAACTTAAATTTGTCTGTTTTAAGCTTGCATGCATTTTAGAAGCCATCTCTCTGCTTAGGAGTGTCTAGGTACAGCTGGAGGTTAGGCAGGAACGTGTTGCAGCAGCTGTGCTCAGCCAAAATCAAGCCTGTCTCATTGCACCAACAGCTATTCTCCCCGGCAGTAATTGCTCTAGCTGCAGTCCTTTCTCATTAGGCGATAGTTTTACTTGCAGTCATGTGTTACAGCAGGACCCTGTTTCCCAGACTATTCCCTCTTTGGCTTCCAGCAAACAAATCCAGCCATTTGCAGGTGAATAGTCTGATTCCTGGCTCCAGTCGTTCTATTCTGTGGACTCTGCCACTTCTTTATTTCTAGTGCTGGTCTTTCATCACTTTCTCCAGGCTAAAATATTAGGACTGGATTGTGCAAGGTGAGGCTTCATGAGATGGTTATGTCAGTCTCACAGGTTGCTATGGGGAGAGTGCCTTGCTTTTCATGGCAGGTGTCCTGGTTTGACAGGCAATAGGGCTTCACCTCCCCTCACTTGCTGATCGTTCATCTGCATCAACTGATTCTGTGACTTGCTGAACTTGCCAGGATTATTTGTTCTGTGGGCTGGCTCCCCATGGGTTAAGTTAGCACCTGTGCCAGCACAGGAGGAACTGCAGGAATCTGAGGCTGAGCAAGGGAAAGCTGCCCCTTTCTGCAGCAGCAGCTGCAAGGCATTAGGCTGGCTTACCACAGCTGCCTACCCCTAACCTTCTCCTAACTAATTAATGATAAAAACTGACAGAGAATTTGTTGATATCCTTAATCTAAAGGTGAAGCATGGATACTTGCAGATTCTCTGGCTTTGCCATGCTGCATGAGTCTGGGTTCCAGCCCCTACATGCACCCCATATTCCTTGTCCAGTGTGCATCCTTGTCATTCAGCAGCCTCTTGCATCCCAGCTGGTGAGCTGAAGACATCCCCAAAAGCAGCTCCAGTGAGCTTAAGTAGAGCTTTGTCTAGCTTCTATGGAAATTAATTTTATTGTTGACCAAAAGTTTCCCTAGAAGCTATCTTCTTTGCCCTGGGGCTAAGCAGGCATGCAGAAGGCCTGAAAAGACAGCATTATGGCATTACCTGAGCAAGAGTCACCTATACAGAGACATGGGTGTGTTATCATGAAAACTGGATCAGCAGGCCTCATATCTAATCACTGTGTGCACTAGTCTCTAGACAAGCATGGTAAGCATGGTTCAGTATGTACAGACTGAGATGGATAATATTATTTATGGTTGATAGGGAGGACAGAGAAGGAACTGACTCCACATCTTGCAGTGTAGCTAAGCCCATGTTTCAAGTACATACCAAGTGATTCCCTGTGTTTTTTTATTCAGCTACTATTCCCTATCAGCATGAATTGAGAATGCAAAGAATGTATCTATTCAAATTGGATTTAAATTATTATTGCTTATCAAGTTTCATAATACTAAATAAAAACAGGTTATATGATTTTTATCAGAAGACTAGGTTTAGATGAAACAGTTTCCATACTGTGCTTTTGAAAATGATTGAGCAATTTATAATCATGATGAAAACATCAGGGGTTGCTGGGTTTTTTTCGAAAGCAGTTTAGCATAAATATATTGCCACACATTGAACCTTGGGCAAGCAAATCTTCAGCTGTTGAAATTTTGAGGATGGCAGAATTGTTGCAACACAGCTAATTGGAAGTTTAAATATATGGTGCCCAAGCCAATTGAACTGAAGTATTCCTCTCATAGACATCATTACATGTGTGTTGTTTTTTTTATGAGGAAGGAGCGTTATAAATTACTTAATGCCCCATGCCTGGAAGTGTTCAAGGTCAGGTGGAATGGGGCTCTGAGCAGCCTAGTTCAGTGGAAGGTGTCCCTACCCACACCAGAGCGCTTGGAATGAGATGATCTTTAAGATCCATTCCAACACAAACCACTCTGTGATTATATGATTTTTTCCTATTTTTTTTTTTTTTAATGAACCAAAGATTTGAAAGAACAAGTGGACATGGACTGTCTTCCTCATGATGCACATACCTGTAGAGTCTTGCCTAATTTTCTCCTGGGAGGAAGATTTGAGTTAATTCATGTTTTGTCATTTGTTTTTTGGTTTGTGTTTTTAGACAAGCTTTTGGAAAAAAAAGTCTAAAACCACTAGAAGATCATATGTCACTGTTGTGTGTGTAGATAGATAGCAGTTTTACTGGTCTGTGGAGGAATAATGCACTTAATTTTTGGTATGCCTTATACTTTGCTGCAGTTTTCCTTGTTTTCTTCCATTCTTTTTTGTCCCCAAAAAAAACCAACCTCCTCATAAGTAACTGCCACTGCACAGGATAGAAATACTCAAGCTATTTTTGAGTACTATAGGGAATGTACCAGAAATCTTGGAAACTGAGTGATTCAGCCTTATTAGAGGACACGCCTAAGGCAAATATACCTGTTCTGCTCTTCAGTCCATCTGCTAACCTGATGCTAACTGCAATCTATATGACAACGTATGGTCTGCTGCAGACCTGACTTCAGAGACAATTTTTAAAAAATCTCTCAGAATAAAAATGGTTAAATGGAATACACTGCAGCAGAGAAAAAAATCAGCTGGCATTTTCTATGTGGTGGCATTTAAAACTGCTTTAAGAAACAGCATGCTTGTACGCTATTAAGTCTGACTTTACATTTAATTATTTATGGTTGTGACTTTAATTCTTATTTCTCTTCGGTGATGTGATATAGCCTTAACAGTGTTGTTTTCTGGAGGTCAGTGTAGCAAACTGAATAAGTTTTGTGTTGCAAGGTTGTGAGGGTGGCATAATAACTATTTCATCCATCAGCTCCTTTTCCATCACTGAAAAATGAAGAATCCCATACTTATCTGTGGTTGGAATCTTTCTGTTCTTACTTGCATTATCTTTTGAGAGAGTGCTGCTTTTGATGTAGAACAAATATTTACTTTCATGAAGATAGGACAGCTTTCTGGGGTAGTTTTTTTTTTTCAAATTTGTCTTATGTATTTTGGGTTTAGGGATTTCTTTTGTGACTTGAATGCCCAGACTGAAATTTTCTGAAATTCTATAAAAACAGGCTTTCCTTTGCATTCATTGCCTGATCAGTATAGTTTTCCAGTATCTTTAAAAAAAAGTCTTCAACTAGAAAAAAAAAAAAAAAGGCCTGGACATTTTCTTTCTGGAATACTGAAATTACTAATGTTTTTATTGATATTTAGATACTTACAGACATTTAGCTGAAATTATCCAATTATCTGTCTCAATTGAGTAGAAAGACACCATCTGCTGGCAAGTTGATTTAATACACAGTATATCAGCTTAGAAATGTCTCAAATTGTGTTTCCGGAGGTCAACAGTTTAAGAGGTAACTCAGAGTCCTCTGAGTGGAGGGATTTCTGAAAAATATATGCACCTGGAGGTCTGTAGTGTGGTGGCCAGCTGAGCCATATTTGTGGTCTGTTAGGGGAATTTAAATTGCTATGACTTTTTTTGTTCCTTTTTTTGGTTTGGGTTTTTGTTTGGTTTGGGTTTTTGTGTATTGCATTTGACCTGTGAGATATGGAGTATGGGGTGGAAAATAGGAGAAGGACATAACGCTTGCAAACTAAAAATTATCCTACTCTTATTATTTGAAATATTAATTACAATAGTGCTTAATTCTGGTGAAGCACAAATATCTACTGTTCATGAGTACCTTCCTCAACCCATCTGCAGAAGGGACTTGCACAAATTATTTTTCAGAAGGAATTAAAGTAACCATTAAGGAGTGAGGAGATAAGAGGAAGAAGGAGCACTATGATAGATGAGGAGCAAAGGAATAAAAAGGCAAGCAAAATACCACAAGAAAATTATAACAGTCGTAATGGTGAACATACTTCCTGCGAATGCTGTGGTTGTATTGAACAAATACTGAATTATTAAAGGTTTAAGTTCCCTGTATGAAGGCTGCTTTCTACCTGCTTTTTTGTGCAGTTAGATAGATGATGAAAGGTCCAGCAGGTGGTATCTGGCTTACAGAAATAAATTAAAATTAAATTCTCCATGCTCCCCAGAAAGAGACTGCTGTGTTAGGCTGCATAGATATGCACCCCAGTTACTACTGGGGGTAGAATGGCAGAAGTGACTATAAAGGTTTCAGCCTTTCTCCTCTGTTAACTTAGTAACCAGCTGCTTTCAAATTGTTCCACAAGCCAGAGGTAAGAAATTGTCATGTAGAGCCCAAATGTAGTGATTCTATCTTTTGTATAATTAACTGGAAAAAGAAGTCACAGGTCTTAATGGATATGTCCTCTCTGAGTGTAAACAGCATAATGCAAAACTTACTTGTATAGAGGTGGCTTCTAAAAGATAAAGTCTTTCATGGAAGTAGTATATCATACTGATGATTTTTTTGTTTTAAGTGGTATTATATAACATTTATTAGCAACCACTGAATAAAACTTTATTTGTTTCTACAGGAGTTACTAAAGTTGATTATGGGGACATATCATCACGACTTGGACTAAGACGCAAGCTCCAATGCAAGCCTTTCTCCTGGTACCTGGAAAATGTTTATCCTGATTCCCAAATTCCACGCCATTACTTTTCTCTGGGAGAGGTAAGATTTTATCCTTCATATTTATCTTCCTTATATAAAGTACTTTGGGCAGTAAGCTGTTTGTATTTTAAACTGAGTGGTACAAGCACGTTAGCACCAGCAAAGTTCAAGTATCTTGCACCCGTGTTCTGTCACCTATAAAATGATAAATCTTTCCTTTTTTTTTAGCACAGTACAAAATGTCACGTAGAAAAGCTTTAGAAATATTCCTTCAGAATGATGCCTCAGCCTTGCTGGGCATTTCTGGTTTTTTCTTTAGCATTTTTAAGTGACTGTAGAGGTAGTACAGATGATGCTGTCCTAAGTAAGTAGGCGTCTACCTTCCCATGCAAGTCATGTTGAGCTAAACATTGAGCCAGTTGTAGGGTGATTTTTTTTCTGTTTGGTTTAAAACACTTTTAGCAAAATAGAGCAGGTGCTCATGCTGCTGCATGACTATCAGAAGACTTGATATTCATACTTACTTACTATAAAGTAATACAGGGATTAATACATATGAAAATTTTGGGCTGGAGACTCAATTGTGTCTATTCTATTGTAGCTGAATCTTTAAGCAAAACGTGTTCCAATATGGAATCCCCCAAAGAAAGCAAAGAAACAAGTATGGTTCTGTAACCTAGTAGCTTGAACATTTACTTGGGACCTTGAGTCTTGGACAATGGAGTCTCATTGTAGTGCGGTTTCTTTATTTCACATAACCTCTGGTGTGTAGCAGAGAGAACTGTGCCATTGTGGTTTGATGTAGACCTAGTTCTTTTCTAAAAATATCAACCTTTGATGACGTGCTCTTTTTCACTCATAGATAAGAAACGTGGAGACAAATCAATGTCTGGATAACATGGCAAGAAAAGAAAATGAGAAAGTTGGAATCTTTAACTGCCATGGAATGGGTGGAAATCAGGTGACAGTTTTTAAAAATAATTATTTTAATGTATTGAATCATTTGGAACACCACTTCTCATTGGGACAGTTCTTCAGTATTTTCAGTACTTATCATCAAAATACACTTAAGTTATAAAGTTTAGGAAACCCTCATTAAAGAAGATGCCTGTAAGAGGAAATGCATGAGATTTGTACTTGTAGGTTCTTGAGGCCTGATTGCTGTATGTTTCAGAGCAAAGTTAAAGTCAAAAACAAAGTCAGGAGAGGAGGAGACTGCTATAAGCTAGACTTCACCTCCTGTAGGTTCTCTGGAACTGCCTTCTGGTTAGACCTTCTGACTGGTATAGTTACTTAAAAAAAACAACATGCCTGGGCCTGAAATGGTGTTTTAATACATATTTTTCTGGCTGTCACTTGTGAGATTTGTTTTACATCTATTTTTTTGTTTCGCTTTGTTAATTATTCTTGATGAATTGTTTTCCAATGTACAAAGATTACATGTGTTTGGGGATTCTCCTGTTCCTACACAGAAAGAACTCTGCAATTTTAAAAAAAAAAAGTCTATTTTGATTGAAGAGCTTGTTCACATGGTGTTTGTATTTGTTCCCTAAAAAAAAAATACATCTTTCTATACACGCTAAAGGAAACAGAATAGAAAAGAAAAAAAATAGTGGGTATTAATGAAATAGTGTGTAAATGTTCCCCCTTTCCCTCACTCTAGGAATCTTTGGTTGAAGGGTTTTTTGAGTTCCTCTCATTCTTTTCCTGTCTAGGTTTTCTCATATACTGCCAATAAAGAAATTCGAACAGATGATTTGTGTTTAGATGTATCTAAACTTAATGGTCCAGTAACGATGCTCAAGTGCCACCACTTAAAAGGAAATCAGCTTTGGGAGTATGATCCAGTGGTAAGTCTTATAATGACTTGTGACAGAAAAATGAGACAATTGGGCTTTTACACAAGCCTACAAAGCAACATAATCCAGTGTGGGACCACTATTTGACAGTCAAAACAGGAAACAAAGTCAAGATTATGTTCCCTCTGTTATTAATTCACCATGTAGTCATTCAATGGACATGTGCATTGATTTAATTACCTGATGAGTTTTGAGGCAGCTTTTAGAAGAATATTTTGAATGTGCATTTGAAGACTCTGGAGAAAAAATATAATCTTTTATTGTAGTGTTGTATTAGAATGAGAACAAAAATAGAAAAGTATTCCAGGTATCCATTGGACCAGTAAAAGGTAGCACTAACGAAGTTGTGACAAATTCAGCACCTGGTGTCTTTCCTTGCACAAAGTTAAAAGGAAACTTTTCTAATTAAAAAAGAAAAAGAGCATCACAAACTTACAAAGGTGATTTTACATTTCTAATCATGGTACATTTAAAAAATAGATGCTTAAAACAGCTTTATTTTAATAATTCTCTTTCTTGTACATAATGTCAAAATTGACTTTGAATTTCATACGTTGAACTACCAGATCTAGAAATCATTGTCCATTGATCCAGTCATCACTAATTTGGTTTGCAGGCTCTAAAAACAATTTTGTGATTGAGTAATGCAGTCAAGAACTCTTAACTTCATAGCTAGCTAGAAAAAAGTAGTGCCCAAGCTTGTTAATTTAAAATCAGTTATTACAAAAGACAGTTGTGAGACAACTTGAGGATGAAGAATCTTGTCGGTGTATTTGTGATGACTTTTCTAAGGAGAGCTTTAAATATTTAACTACTAAAAAGTCATTTCACTAATTAAAAAAAAAAGAGGTGGGTACTTCTGACTAAATATACTTGCTACAGATTTTAATAGCTGAGGTGTTAACAAAACCTGCAGCCTCTAAGACTTAAAACAAATATGTATGAATGATGATTTTCTGATTAGGATAGCAGTTAGTGTGGAAGATGATGGATCTCTACTAGGATTTCTGTACATTGCTAGCAACTGTTGATAGGAGACTGAAGAACGCTGGAGACTGGTGGGATTAAATGTTAATTGAAGGGAATAAATGAGTCTCAGGAACTATTCATTGTTGGGTTTAATGTGGTTAGTTTACTTGATTTAAGTAAATAAGATGAGTAATATTGCTACTCACAGTGATTCACCAAAGAGAAAGTGCATTTTGTTATGTTTCTTAACTTATCAATGGTAAGAAAAATGCATCTTGAGACACCTAATGGCAATAGTCTTTCTTGCAATGACTGCCACAAACTTACCCTGTGTTGATCCTCAACCATAAATTTGGTTTTATGTGTTTTTTCTCTTTATTCTGTCAGTAGAAAATCTAGGCATAATCTTCATAACTTTACTGAAAGTTGCCTAATAAAGCAGAAAAATAAGTTAGAGAATACTTTAAAAGTATGCCCATATATTTGAGTGATTTTTTTTTATTATTTCTGCTTCTGTTCGACTCCGTTCTTCACTCTTCAGTGGCTGTATGAGTGCAGGAGATTGATGTGCTCAGGTTTTTGATTGTTTGTTGGGGTTTTTTTCCCTTTGCTGCACATAAGGCCAACCTGTTCTGCCATTTTTCAGTCAGCCCAGTGTTCTGGTTGTGCTGCTGAATGAGAGAAGAAATACTGATAATACTGCCTGCTGGTACAATAGACAAGTTGATGCACTGATAAGTATCTGTAGTAGAGTGGCAGGAAAAATGCAACCACCAAAGGTCTCTTCTCCATGAGGATAGTGCTGAGGTAGATGGAGTGGTGTATCAAAGATTGCATAGGTAAGATTAGTAGGTATTAGAAAAGATATATACTTATGTGAATTTGCACACACTTTATATAAAAGAACATATTTTTTTAAAAGACCATGGTGCTAAAAGAGCATAGTGTAAAATAAATTTCATGTCCCCAACTGAGGAAAGAAAGAAAAGTACTTGTGAATACATATTCAATGTGTTCATTCTAATCTGATAAAAGCTATTATTATAACTAATAATTGAAGTTGCATATATTACCAAACTTTAATTTCTAACTCATTGACGATCCCTAGCTGCACAGTCCTATTTAAAGAATGGTGGATGTTGCTTCATAAAGAACACCATTTAAAAGTTCAGACTGTTTCATTTTTTTCATGAAGCAATGTTTTTAGTACCTAAAATGTCAAATAGCATATTTGAGTGTTCTTTATGATTGGGATCTGGAATCAGTAACCATGGGGTCTTGTCTAATTCCTACTTGCCTATGGAAGAGTTTTGGTGGCAACTAGTAATTTTTTGATTACCTTATGCCTGGTGATTTTTTTTTAATGCTAATTTCTTTTTATTTTGTCTTCAAGAAATTAACCCTGTTGCATGTGAACAGTAACCAGTGCCTGGACAAAGCCACTGAAGAGGACAGCCAGGTACCCAGCATCAGAGACTGCACCGGCAGCCGCTCCCAGCAGTGGCTGCTCCGCAATGTCACCCTTCCAGAAATATTCTGAGAGGTTCTAAAGAAAAGCAAAGATTGACTGGGCTACCTCGGCTGATATTTTGGCTACACTGTTAAGTAGCAACAGAAGAAACTTCTGCTCAGCAGAATCCACAGTTCGTCAGCTGTTAGAACTCCTGCAGCTTCTCAGTATCTGTGAACCAGCCTTCCTGTATAAGGATGTGAAACTACCACACATACTAGTGAAACTGTGCCCACTGATGTTTACAAGATCGAAAGAGTTTCTTCCAGCAAATAATTTAGAGACCGTTTGGACAGTGGAAGCATAATCAATGAAATAGTCTCTTTGAAGAGCTACATATCGTTTTAGTTTGCTTGCACATCAGTAACCTCTGCTGAAAGTGCTGTTGTAACGAAGAAAGTTTCGAGAATTATTTTTTCCTGGTTAGCAGCAGTAACCAGACTACTAAATGTAGATCCACAAATAAATGAAAGAGAGAGCTGGAAACCAGATTCAGTAACATGAAATAAGAATTCTGTGGTTTAAAAACAAAAAGTAAACAGGGTTTAATGAAACTAAATCAGAACTATGAAAAGTACAATTTGTTATAGTGAAGTATCAAATTTATATGTAGATTTTATACCTCAGTGGGGGGAAATAACCCAGTCAAAAGGCAATTGTTTCTCTTTTACAATTGTGTGATAGTCCATAAATATTTTTTTTCTGGTGAGTCTAAAATTATTTTGGGTGCAAACAAAATGAGCATAAGAATAAACTTAGCTCTTGAATGTCAGATCAACTTTTTTTTTTTTTTTTAATTTTAATTTCTTGGCTGTTGGAATCGTATCTTTTTATTACTGTCTGAAAACTGGAGGTTAACATGCTGTCTAACTTTTTTTTTTCCAGACCTGCCGTTTCAGTTTATACTTGGGTCAGTCAGCTTATGGACTTTCATGGCCAAACAAAAGATTTAAGTACACTTAGAAATTAAGTTAACTTGGTGGAGTAAGCTTAGTGCCCAAGACTCCTACTACTGTACTACAGTTTTGTTTTCATAGCAATAAATCTTTTGTTCCTTGTTTGATTTCAGTCATCAGAAAGCCAGAAGAAAAGATACATGATTTGGGTAGCAGAATATTGGCAAAACTGAAGGTTTTCTGGAATCTTTTTTCACTTCATATTCAGATGTGCTTCATTGTCAAGTGCATATTTAGATTAGACTCTGAATTGTAATGTTGATCTGCTGCTTTTTTTCTAATAAAACCTAAAGAAAAATAGCAAAATCGGCATGGTTTTTAAAGTTAACATATCCAAAAGCAATATGACTATGTCATTACATTGGTCTGCATTTTTTAACTGAATTGTTTTGTTTTGTTAAAAAAAATCTGTGTGGGCTGATCTTGAAAATGAGCCATTGACCGCTCAGAGTATACATTGAATTTTCTTTTGGAAAGAAAAATGAGATTTGCTTAATGGAGAGGATATTTTTATGATAAATGTCACTGTTTGGCCAACTGTCCTGTAAAGCAAATTAAACCTAGACTCATGCAAAAGTTGTGTGGAATTATATTTGGCTGTTGTGGCCATTTTAGATTTGCTGTTCCTAGTTGCTGTAGTCAGTGTTATCTCCATTATTTCTGCAGCAGTACACAAGAATTTTCATACACAAAGCAGGGCAAATGTTAACAAATTGTAATATTGCATTGCTACTTTAAAAATACATAAGATGAGATGATACGGGATTAATATCACATCCAAAATATCTAACTATAAATCTAAAATATCTAACTAAATATCTAACTTTCATTGACCCCTCTGTTTGGGTAGCCCTGCAAATCTTATGAGGTCGAAGGGGACTTATGAAAGTAATTTATCAAAAATATATTGAAATGTGTCAAGATGACTTAAAAAAAAAAAAAAAGGCAAGGAAAATGTCTATCTTAGAGGTTATGTGAGAAGACTTATTCCTTTATTATGGTCAGTGAAGAGAACAGGGTGGGGGACAGTGTAATTGATGCATTTTCTTGCTCCTCAGATACTTTGTGGTCCCTCCAGCTTTTGTACTGTTTCTGAAGTACAGTTAGTGTTTGATAGTGCATATTAGCCACCAAAATGCTGTTTTCAGTTTTCTGCTGTGTACCAGTGAATGATGATGTGGGTCATGTTTTGTTGTTTTGGGGTTTTTTTTTTAGTTTATCTTAACAAGCTAGTACTTTTTTTTTGGGGTGGGGCAGGGCAGGGCAGGGTTGTGATGGTGCCTAAAAGTGGGGTATCTGTTACTTCAGAAACAATTTCACAAACACAAAACACATCCCTTTAAAAAAATTGCCAGCAAAGATGCTCTATATCAGAGTTGGGTAAGCTTTCATGGAATGAGAAGCAGGAGCATCAGAAATGGAGTGCAAAAGTCCTGTAAGTTTTCAAAATTTCTTAATTTAATGTTTCAGATTTCATAAGCATAGGACATATCACGGAACACACAAAAAGAACACATTTTCACTTTATATTTCCAATTCTTATGATTACTACTCTGATATCCTGTTAACAAAACTGAAGTGCCATGGCTTGCAAGGTAACTAAACTTATAGGTAGGCTTCAGTTTTACTATGATTTTACCTTTCTTAGCTCAACAAGTCATTTTATATGTTGGTCACATAAAACTGCAGTAAAAATAATCACACAACTTAAAATGCATGTATCAAGTTGTCAGCTTCAGAAAGCTGAAGCAGCAATGTGATTTCCAGCCTATATGTTATCAGTTCTTATCTGCTGAATATGGGGAGGGGAAGCAGCAGACCAAAGAGTGGCTGCAGCCCTGAGGTGTTTGGCTCAAAACCCTGTAGCTCAGCCAGTCCCTTGGTCGGTAACTGGTGCTGGTTGAGGGGCAGTGGGTTGTGCTTACCTTGTCCATGTCTCCATGGCACGTGCTCAGCAGTTGAGCTGTGTTGGTGGACAGCACAGGGTTTCTGCAAAGGCTCCCTATCCCTGTAGCAATGTGCATTTCAAATAATCTGTTGTGTTAAGGACTTCTCAAACATGGACACAGAACAGCTTCCCACACACAGTTGTCTTAACAGCTTCTCTTGTCACAAATGTGGCTATCACCAGAGCTCCCTGCTGAAAGTGGGCTTCCTTAGGACTCTGTTTAGCTGTAATCTCCCAGGAGTGGTCCTCCACTTAAAGGCATAGTGCTTCTATATGTATATATATAACTATTTATAGTTTATATATATATATAGCACTATTCTATATATATACCGACTTTGAATAGGAGTATTAGTTGACTCTGTCAGTTACAGACACTCTTATTTCCTTTCCATCTAATCTGTTGTCTTGTACTGAAGTCTTCAGCTGGAATTTTTAGAACTTCTGTAGGTATTTTTATTTAACCTGTTCTGAAAAAAAAAAAAAAGGCTTTGTTTTTTCCTTACTATGTAACACACCTTTGTTATGTGATGTATGAATAAGTTCTAACAGAAATCCCACTCTGTTCTTCAGTGCTTCAGAACTTACGGCTGTTCAGATCAGAGGTAGGAGAGGGGAAAAAAAAAAAAAAAAGACCACTGTTGTCTTATTTGACATTGACAGCAAATACATGCAGAGTAAGTGGAAAAAAAACCCAGTAGTTGCATTTTGAAGAGAATTGGTAAACTCTCTTTTTGACCTTTGTCTGTCCTGTGCTCAGTGTATTTAGCATAAATTTCCTATGCATTCTGTAAAGGCAGTGTTCTGTTCTCCTTTTCTTCTCGTTTGCCTTTGTGAAGACATTTATTGAGAAACACCAGTGCCTTTTAAATGAGTTAAAGTCTATTACATAATATGGTACAAACTTTAGATAACTACACTGTGCCATGTCTGATTAGGTCATCTTCAGTCTTTTCAGATACTGAAAGTTGCAAAACAGTTATCTGTGTGTACATACAACTATGACTGTTATTGTCTCAGTCAGTTTATTTTATCAGTATTAAATTAAGTTGTATTTCAGTGGCTTTATTTTTATAGTGGTTTTATATAAAAGGGCTTAGCAGTCGCTTTTCATTTTGTTACAACAATGGTCCTCATCAGAGGTACATGCACTGTAAGAAAAAGAGCGAATCTCTGTTTCAAGTTATTAGTAAAACTAAGACAATCTTTCTAATTCTTGCTCTAATTTTTCAAGTAATGTAAAGCATTCAGAGAGATGGGCAAAATCCTGGCAAATTTATTCTGCTGTATTTCCCCTTCAAGGTAAGTAAGGAGGTGCAAATGTGCTTCAGAAGATTGACTGAGAAATAGTAACTCAAAGCTTTCCTTCACTGTATTTAACTATTCCTCCATGCTTTTAAAGGAAGAAATATGGAAAAGCATAAGTGTTACAGAGCAGGTTTTGATAGCTTTAGGAGCCTTGCGTCTAATCTGAATTTAGTCATAAATAGTAGAGATTTAGGGTAAGACAGGAATATGCAAAGTTAAAAACTTGCACAATGTCAGAGTGCTGTTTGCTCCCAGGTCCGCGAGAACATTTCTTAGAGTTGCCTTAAAGCAAATAGTTCTCACATTTGCGTCTTACTCTAAACACTAATAATTGAGAATTGTTCAGTTAAGCATAGTTGTGATATGTGACAGTTGTACACATTGTGTACAGTCCTTTTTTCTGTAATAAGATTTTAATGCAGAAAACAAAATTGACCCATAACAAATAGATTATTTAAAGACTAGAAATAATGATGTTGAGATGAAAACTAATTCACTGCATTGTTCACTTGTTTTCCTTTTGAATCTTCGATAATGTTTTTGTAGCATTCTGCTTGCATTTCATGCAGTGTCAACTGATCCTTACCATTTAGCTATATGATGCTACTCTGTAACAGAGTCAAACTCTGAGATGAAAACAAACTGCTGTTTCTGACAATAAACCAAGTAATTGTCACAGCACTGGTTCAGGGCATAGATAGTAATCTGCCTCTGAAACAACCGTCATGGGTTTCCTTGCCTCTGAAGGTACGAGTAAGACACACAGAAGAACTTCCTTTCATTCAGTTTTAAATACATCTTCTTTCTTTCTTTTGGTAGATGAATGTCATTAGGAGTTCTCTTATAACCTTGATGTTGTTCATGCTTTGTATTTTTCAGAAAACCTTTTTGGCTTCACCTCTTGTTAAGTCCTGTCTTATTTTTATCACCTTTCCTGAGTGTTTTTTCTTTTATTTTCAAATATTGGATTATGGTGTTTATGATAGTGATGAGGTCATCTATACTGCCATTAGAGATGTGCATTCTTTTTGTATTATCTATTATGCATTCTAATAGTGCATTAAGTAAATGTTTTCAGGAACATTTAGCTTATAATACAGGACTGTAGAAGTGACTCTTTGTTCCATTTTGCATTAAGTCAAATTTATAGATTTTTTCTTTCTTTGAGTGTTTGCTGTTTAATCACCTGGCTTTGGTTGTTTTGCTATCTTAAGTAACTTGGGACTTCTTTCTCAGTACTTAATGATACTGATTCAGTCACAAGTTTTGGACATTCCCACTTCTGCTTTTCTCTTGGGTTGGAACACACCTCTGCAGGTCATCTGGTCCAAACTTTGCAAAAGCAGGGCTGACTTCAAAGTTAGATCAAGTTGCTCAGGGCCTTGGCCAGTCAGCTTCTCAGTGTCTTAAAGGATACAAACTTCTGGCCAACCTGTTTGTGTCTGACACCTCTCGTGGTGAAGAGTGCCCTACCTGCCCCCCCCCAACACCTAATCAGAATTTCCTTTCCTGCAACTTGTCTGTGCCTTTCACTGTGCATTTCAAAGTTAATCATAAATCTTTACTTGGCAGATACCACTATGTCATTTCCCTGTTTCTGGGAATATAACCAGTTGGCCATGTACAGTTTATATACTGAAAGTGAACTGCTAATAGAATGGAGGTTAAACCAGTGTTTTAAGAGACTTCACCACTGCTTCCTCTAAATTCTAGAAATACGCCTTTCCTACAAACTTAACTTTGGCAAAGAGAGGCACCTATCCTGTGAAGTGGTCCAAGAAAAGCTGTTCGGTCCATGTCCAGCCCACAGGAAGTGGGAGAGAAGCCCAGCCTTTATTGCTGTGGCCACTTCAGTATTGGAAATATTCAGACCAAAGAATCTGAGAATAAGTTTTGTAGTTGCCTTGGCTGCACGATGAGGAGATATGGATTGTTTCAGAGCAGAAACCTTACTTCAAGTTCAGTGAAAACAGGAAGAATTTTCTAGCTGCTGTTTCCTGTCCTGGTTTCGATGTACAGGAATTCATTAATCAGGGTATCTGAGTCTCTAATGGATCTTTTTGGTCTGAAAATGTTTTCAGGTAGCTAACCAGATTAGCCAAATGGCATCTTCAGATCTATGGCACATAGATAGACACAGCTCAAGTGACCAATTCTGTTGGGAAGTGTTCTAGGATCCCGGGTTATAACAGCTGTCACTATAGATGATCACTGTAATATGGTAAGTGATGGCTTGTTGCATGCCAGTGACCCTTTGCTTTCACTTTCCCCTGTACTCTTGAGTCAGGGAAGTGGTGGGAGTGGAATGTGTCATTTCCATTACCCCAGAGTAAAGCACCTCTCCACGTGTGAAATGATGAACGAAATGTATGCTTGAGGCAGTGAAATCAAGTTGCATGTATAATTCCATTTAAATGTGGCTGTACTTATATGGTGAATGAGCTGGAAACAAATCGCTACCCCCAAAATCCTCTCACACATTCCCAGATGCTGAAAACCACAGGAACCAGCTCTGCACTACCCAGACTTAAGGCCTGTTTGAGTGTAGTAGGTCTCAGAATTACCCTTTGTAGTCAAAGCCAATCATTATTCTGATCTGACCTGTGTGTTTTGTGACCTTGAATGTCAATTACTGAAAGAAAAAGCAGAGAATTATTCAGTTGCAGATTGTGCATATGTGCATATTTATGTGAAGTAGTTTAGACAAACCACATTAAACCACTTCAGTTAGAACTGAAGCTTAACCCCGCAACAGGCTGTTTTACTCCTGTGTTATCTGTTGTAGGCATGCTTAGCCCTGCCTCTCCTGTTTGGTACATATATTAGTCACTGCCATCTCAGACGTGCTCAGTTGGGTCCCAGGTGTGATGAAACGCTGCATTGTTCTTGTTCGTTTTCAAGGCTTTGGACTGCCAGGAGGCATTGTGTGCCATGTCCACTTTGTGTTGTACTTTTGCCTTGGAAAGTGCATTTCAACCCTATGCAACAGTGCTGAAATATGTCTCAAAGGAAATTGTATCTTCTGAGTCATGGCTTTTGTAGAAACCTGACCCGTAAGGTCTGTTTTCTTCTGGCTACAGATTTGCCAGGGTCTAGGTCTCCTGAATGTGTCAAGATCAGTCTCCTAAGACATGCTTTGTTCCTCTGACACTTCAGTCCAATTGGATCAATAATCTTCCAGCCTTATGAATGCTTCATTTGAGTATAATCCATTTACTTTGTTAGTTCCCGCAGTCAGATATATAACAGATGTTGGAGTGATCTTAAATGATAACTGGCATCGTTAAAAGAAATTGTTTTCTTCAGATTCCCAAAAATCCCACCCCCAACACTTTGTCAGCAAAGAAGGGATTTTTTGCCTTTTTCGGGCCAGTAACCAGAGATGACTGTTCAACTATGCTCAGGCATTGGCATTTTAGAGCTCCTGGCTCAGCCCAGTTCAGCACACCTGGTGTTGGAAGCCACCTGCCCGTGAGCACCTCTGCCAGCATGGTGCTACCACTGTGCAACGTGGACACCATGATCAGGTCGTATTATAGTGAACAGTAAACAGGCAATGCTGCTTGCATGGCGTTTCATCGGTGTCTGATGGGTTGTTACGTGCAGCTGACAAGACAACATGACCACCTGGTGTAATATCTACAACACAATGGAATTTTGTGTTTTAGTGTAGCAGCAGTTGACCACTGCTATATTGCTGTACTGAGCCTCAGATTTGCTTCTGACTTATTTTACTACATACTCTGAATATTCTGTTTTCAAGTCCCCATATCTTATGTGGGAAATACCAGAGGAATGTGTAGTGGACTTTCTTCCTGACCTGGGGCTATTTGAGTCTGCCCATTAATTGTGTATTTGACTTGGACATCAACAAGACACATTAATTGTTCTCATCCTGTCAATGATGTATGGGAAATTAAAAAAGATGTCCATTAGATGTGATTCTGGCTGTAGGACTGGAAAGACTGATGTACAAGTTTCTTTCATTTTTCAAAGAGATGACAGAACTAGAGTCATAGTAACGATGGTAATGTGGTAATAATGTGGTTTGGTGGGGACTGTGACAGCGGGAATGCCTTTATCGCTCTCTCAAAGCTGTTCAGCGATGCTGTCCCTTCTCCCAGACATACTGATGGAGAAATGTGCAAAATAGTTATGTGCTTGATCTCAGGCATGGGTGTGAGACAGCTCCTTTAGGAGCATCTCTGCTGCCTTGCAAGATACTCTCCTCAGTAGCAAAAGGGATTATACAGCATATACCTATATATGTTTTTTAGTTTGTTGTTCTTACAGTCCTTAATATTGCTGAATAGAGCAGTAGGAACTGGAGGAGACTGGTTTGTCCTTTGGTTTTGTGGAAATCATTAATTTAAGGGGTTTTGTTTTTGTTTTGTGGGTTTGGCATTTTTTGTATATTGTTCTTCACTGTGTTCACATTCCTTGATGTTACAGCACCATAAGAAAGTTAGTTGAATCCTAAGCATCCCCTGATGGAGCTTGTCTGAAGGTGTCTGTAAGAGGGACAAATTCTGCCAGAAACACAGAGAAGATGATAACACTTACAGATAGGGACTCCCCTGCCCTGCACCAACCTTTACAGCAGCGTTTTTTGAGATACGATAGTTCAGCATAAATTTCTTCCTGTAGTAATCTGAGGTCCACTCTAATTGTTACATGAAGGTACCTGTTCTTTTTCATTAAACCATGCATCTCAAAAGCTTCATAGTGCTTCACAGTATTACCACCCACAATTTTGCATAAGTTCATGGTATGGGGTTGTTTAGACAAGTCTGCCTAATGTTGTCTGTAGTATTAGTTGACAAAGCCAGGGAAACAGTCACCTTGGTGTACACAGCGTGTCTTCCTCCTCCTTTGCAGAGTTCTTCACTGCAGTTACATTATCACTGGGTTTATACCGCATTCTTACTGCCGGTTCTCAAGCAGATGATGTGAGGACCTAGAGCTAAATTGGCATCAGTAAGGTGTTTATGAGAAGCAACCCTCAGATGAGTAGTTATCAATGTGTTGGGCACTTAATGTTAACATTATAGGTGACTTCATACATCCTTCTTTTGATAATAGAGCAGTCTAAAACCCATTAATCCATATGTATGTGCTCATTTTCCTCCCTTCTTTCCCATTCCGTAAGAGTCTTTACAATTTGTGCGTAAGAAGGAACTTAGATGGTGCCAGGAACAACTGCACCCCAAATATGAGGAGTAGAAGTATCCCACCATGGATACCAGAAATAAGGAATTGTGATATACATACAACCAAGATGCAAATGATCAAGCAGACTGCAACTTGAAGAAATCCAGTTAGAGGTAATCTCACTGTATGCAAACTTTTGTATGATTTTTTTAAATTGATGAAGTGAGCTTTGACTTCTGTCTTGATTATTCAGAGCATGAAGCTTATTGAAAGCTAAGCTGTTGCAAAAGGCTAATGAAGTGATTTTTCCTGTATCCTGTGGATGTAGCTTGATGACTGTAAAGTTCAGCTCAATTTTTTTAGGATGTGCCTGGACTAGGAATGTTAACTAGCTAAAATAGATTTAATACAGCTGTATATAGTCACGGAGAGAAGAAATAGAAGCTCATATTCTACCTGATAGTGTTTGGATTAAAAGGTAATGGGGTAAATGCGACTTGGAATAGATTTGTTCCTTGCTGGCACAGGAAAAAAAAAAGGGGGGGGGGAGAAAAAAGAAAAAAACCAAAACAAAAACCATATGCCATACTATGTTTTAATTTTTTGCAGTTACAGAGATGGTAAAAAAAAAAGGGTGGTAAAAAAACCTCGATAATAATTTCTAAGGCTTCTCTACTTACTGAAAGCAGAATTTTTCTCTCATATGAAGTCCAAGTTAGTGTATCTTCTTAACCAGTTTTTGCTGTCTCTGCAACCACTCTAAATGAGAAATGCTGTGGGTCAGCACAGGGGCAAGTTATGCTTTCCCAGGAGCCATTCTGTTAGTTCAAGTAGCTTGCAATAGATACATATAGCTGAGTCCTAGGAAAAAACAAATTATTTTTATTTCAAGTTAGAAAGCCAAATATTTTATCTGATCACTAATGGAAAAAGAGATGTCTTCACAAGTTTGAGCTAAACTTAAACCCATATTTTACAATCCTTTATCTGAAACAAGTGACTGAGATCAAGCTCATGTGCTTCTTAACTAATGCCTGTCACCTCTGTGAGGAACTTCCCACCCAGTGAGAAAGGCCAGCTCTGCATGTCGCTCCTGCAGATGCCCAGGGAATTTTTGCTTTGGGCTGCAGCTACAGAGCACAGCTCAGGAACCTGTTCTCCTCAGTTCTGTGGTAAGCACAGGGACAGGTTATAGAGAGACAAGAGTAGAGGTCTATTAAAACATGATGACAACTGGAAACGAATATGAAACATTGTGAACTGAAGAGGCATCACTCTGAAGATTTGCTCATCATGACTCCTTGTCACTTGCATGGCATCACTTATGTCTGCATCACAGGAGGGATTTGTGCATATCCTGAAAGAGGTGGGCGTGCTGAGGCTGGGGAAGTGTCTTTCTAACTGTTAAAGCAGCACCAGACCCAGGACTGGAATTCTGGTAACAGGGACTTTTACCGAAGCACAAGAGTGATGGCTGTGTCAGAATGACCACTGTAGTTACTCCATGTCCTGTTCAGTTTTCGTTTGCAAAAGGGATAGCCCAAAACAGCCATCCTTCTCTTCTCATTGGAAAGATTGTGCTTGTGTTCTCCCTATTCTGCATGTGTAGAATAGGGTTATTTTTAAAGAGAAAGAAGCTTTGCTTAACAGTCAAAGAATAAACAGTGGTTAGATTCTCTTTTTGTGGAAAAGGGAGGGTGCAGGTATGGTGTAGCAGACAATCTTAAGATAATGTGTTTAGACTTAAAGGTCTCCAGTGAATAGCACAGAAAGCCCTGCTAGTCAGGGTTCTGCAGCTGTCAGCATGAGTATCTAGTTCACGGGAAGCAGAAAAAGAATACATGAAGTAATCTTTTAAAGACATAAAAAACCCCAACACTTCTGTGGCTGAGTATTTTGAAAGCTTTATCCTTAGGGAATAATACAGAACACATCATTTTGCAAAGAATTGGCAAAGTATTTTGATGATGACAGCTAAAAGAGCTCATTTTTTCCTTTTTGGGGGCCCATTCCCCTTTTCTTGACATTGCAATGTGTCTGCACTTTTCTTTTTCCTTTCCCCCTTGTCTTGAAGGCCAAAAGTGTAACTCTGTGCTTACATCAGGGGTGTAATCCTAGGGCAGAGCAGGAGGCAAGCAGGTGTGGTTGGGCTGTGCTGCTCTTGCGTTGGTCTGTGCTTTCCTCGTTTGTAATTATTCTCATAATTCTGCCTCCCTCTATTTCCACTGTTACAGGCAGTCACTCCTTGTGGCTTTTCCCTCACCAAATCAGAGCAACTGCCCATCTTTCAGAACTCAAACAATGGACCAAAGACATCATCAAATTTCAAAACCTCTTCACAGAGTGTATCCCACTGACATCTCTCTGCTTTCCCTCCCTGTTGCAAAAATATCATATATTTAGAATCAGAGCCCCACTGAGAGGGGAGATCCATATCCATGGTTTCATTTAACTGCCTCTCTGACTGAATCACTGTGGCAGATGCAGTTAAAGCATGGCCAACACTGGCCCTGGGCTGCTGTGGCTGCCACTGGCCACCCAGGCTCCTGCTGTCCTTGCCACCATCCTCAAGTGATGGGCTTTGCCATGGATCACTTGACTGTATGAATGAATTTTTTTGCACCTACCCATAAGTAAGTCGCAACACTTTTCAGAGTGACACCTTAAAGCTGTGGCAGAGACAAAATTGATGGACGCCAGAATTGGTTCCAGATGGTGTATACACTTCGAATGCCTGTGAGCATTTTGATTTTTGACAATGTTTTAAAAGTGTAAAAACAAAACAGAAAAAAGGTGCTGCTTTGGTTTGGTGCTAGAAGGGTACTAGGGATCTTGTCAGTGACTGTCAGCCATCAGTATAGTTTTTGTCCATCTAGTAGTGCCTATGAAGAGCTAACTTAAAATCAGGGAACATGGAGCGGCCAAAATGACATCTCTTTAGGTAGCAATCTCCTCACTTCCGAGTTGAATTTTAAGTTTCTCCACAGATGTGCAGTCTTTTTTTTTCCTCTGAGTAATGAAAACCTTTCAGAAAATTTCTGGATACTGCAAGCAAAATCTTCTGTGTGTCAGCAAGGCATCAAGTCTTAGAGAAAACCATTAAACAATTGTTTTAAACAGATCTGAAGTGTTTGTATTGGACTACTTTTTGGCACCCCCTTTATTTTTTCTAAAGCCGGGAGCATCAGTTACTATGAGTACAACTATGCAAGGCCACAGGCAGCTGTAAAATCATATGAAAGAAATTAAAACCTCTTTCCTGTGCCTAATAATGCTGTAAGTTCTGTGATCTGAAATTTTAGGAACTTGTAGGGTTAGCAGAAATAACCAGCTGTGCTGTCAAACTTTGTCATAGCTGGCTTAAAATGCAGGAATTACCCCTGTTCAAAGTATTCCACGCTGGGGCCTTTCCAAAAGGCTAATATAAAGAATAAGAAAGCAAATCTTTCACACTTGTATCAAACAGCTTTCCAGGTGTGACTGAAACTATTTGCAGCTGCCCATGTAAACCCAACTTGCTACTGGCACCACGTTTTGATTCAGTACACAATGGTTAAAATTTTCAATACATGTTATGCATGACTTTTCTTTAGTTTGTAGATTTGGCTTTGACAGACAGCAAGTGCCCTAATTTAAGGAGCAGAGGTGGCTCCAGTTATTAATTTGCACTGCTGATAAATGGTCTCTCCTGTGCTTGACTGGTTAAGTAAATTGAAAGTACCTATGATAGTACTTTTCTTTTTTCTTATTTGCTTTTTTTTCCTTTTTCTTTTTTTTCCTTTTTTTTTTTTTTTTTTTTTCAGCTGGGGAAACTACAACTTCCCTGTGATTTCAAAAAAACTAATCTGCTTTTTTAGTTTTCAGCTTAGCTACATAGGGCTTAACTTCAGTCCTGAAGGTCAGCGTGTGTGCAAGTATTGTGCTTTAACCCTCACCCTTGTTTGTTTTAAAACCAAATAAGAAATTTACAGAATCTTCTCTGATTTCCACCCTGGCTCTTAAGATGAAAATAATGGTGGCTCTGGGGAATTTTCCTTTCTGTGCTTATAGTTTACTGTACTCCAAGAAAAGACCTAGAACTGAATTGAACTTTCATATCATTCAGCTGAAGAAAGCAAGTAAATTTTCAATTATTTCCAGTAAACTGAGAAAGCTAAAAAGAGAGAGGAGAGGATTTGAATAAAATAGCATGGTCTGCTTTTAACTTAGAAATAACAATGCTGCTCTGAACCTGTAATTGAAGGCTAAAGAAAACCCTCAGAAGAGGACATTGGTTTTCTTCTGTGACATAGCAGGACTCCTTTCCTGATGCATGGCTCTACCAAAGAAGTTTCTCTGGGCTACAAATGTCATCCTTTGGCATCTGTACCATGTGCCAAAGAGTTAAGGTGGAGAAACTGCTTCAGACCATAAGTTTGACTTTTTTTAAACTTAGATCAGACATTTACTGAAAGTTCTTGAGCTGAGTTTGGATTACACCAGAGTTCAAAAGAGAAAAGTGAGAGGGAAGGTGCTGAGTGTGCATCAGACTTTAGAGTGTTTGGTGCTGAGCTGAGCAGCACAGGTTTTTAGTCTTTATGTTTCCGCTTCCTTGACAGTGGATGTGTGGATTTAGTGTGCTAGCTATGGTTTAAGTAGGTCATTTAAAATAATTACATTTCAGAGACCATTACTCAGTATTTTTTACTCTTGTTCGTGTCATGTAATAGTCATCATCTGTTTGAAATTAAGGCTTCGTGTGGAAATAATCCAGTGAAATGGCTCTGTTCTTATTCAGATGTATTTCTGTTATTTCTTATACATACAGTTCTGACTAAAAAGAAAAAGAGGGGGATTACAGTAGTATTTGGGGTATTTCAGTCTCGGGAGCCTCTCATAGCATAGTTAACTTCCTCACGAAAGCCTAACCACCTGCTACCAAACAAACTTGCTTTATTGTTTAAGCGGCACTTTCAGTGGACTTTTCGTTCATCTATTTGCATTGTGCTGATACCAGCAGTTTGCTTCCTATGAGCCTCCTGAGCTCTGTCAGGCAGCATTTCCATCAGACTGTGGATGGTTTTGCATGAGGGGTTTGGCAGGGGAGTATGTCAGTGTTGTCTTCTAATAGGCAGGATGTGTTAGCTTTTCTCCTTTTCTCCCTCCTTGCCCTATCTTCTGTCTTTTCTTATACAGAAGAAAACATTGCACAACACAAAGGTAAAGTGTAAGCAAAATAATTGTCTCGGGGCTTTGGAAGAGGGGTACTTAGCCTGCTGAGGATTGTGGCCCTCACAACACATCCATCTTTTCCCAGCTAAACTCAACTTCTCAGTCTGCTGCACTGCAACACCAGCTCCCAGGCTCACACCTGGTTTTACTATTGGTGTTAAGTTGCAAGTTGCTTCAGGTGGCTGCCTGGGCTTGCAACTGCAACATCCTTATCTGTTTATTGTAACACTCTCAAGGCACTGTTTTGATCATCTGGGGTTGTTGCCTGGGGCCTTTATGGGGAGCAGGAGTTGTGTCCTCATTCTGTCTTGGCACCCTTCTGCCCTGAAACTGAGGGTGGCTGTTATCTCTCAATGCACGTTCCTATGAGTGGCAAGCTGGTGAGATGACTGCTGTCCTAAGTCCCTGGTGTCCCCAACAGATGAAGGTTTGTGTTGCAGAAAGTGGAGGTGGGACTTGGAACCAAATATTGTAGAGCTTTCTATGAAGATTTATCTACCTCTTATTTATCCATAAAAAGCCATCCCCTCTGATACCAGATTTCAGCATCACAGCAACCCGCTTTTTGACACAAAAACACTTTGTTTACCAGAAACCTGTGTTATATTGTAGATCCAGTTTAAATTTAGATCTGTGCTAAACACGCTTTAGCCTAACATCCATTATCAGTTGCTGCTTCATTATTTAATCAGTTCCTGTGTTACGAAACTTGCTTTGGTTTGTGTTTACTCTGTCTTTTTCCTGAGGTACCAGTCATTGTTGTTTATGCTTCCCCATATTTTTAACCAAATCAAGCATTCATTCTACAAGGAAAATATTTGGAGGGTGAAACTTAGTAAGATGTAATTTTGTAGTTGTCGTAACCAGGTCTTCAGGTTTTATATATTTAAACACTTGGATTTTTGCTTCTGTGCTGAAGCAACGAGTGATTGTTCCCATCCTTTGTCTAGTAAAGATAAAGTGCTGTTTTCCTGAGCACTGCTACAAGTATTTTCTTCTTCATTAATATTGATGGTGGTTCAATCAGCACCATCAAGTTTCCTTTCTCCTTTTACAGTACAGGCTCTTCACAATAAACCCTGGACTCCCTGACAAAATTTCAGTGCCTAGAAGTTCTTTTTCCATTTAAGACTGTTGTTTCTGGCAACTGAGTTGTAACAGTGTAATGGTGTCCAGTTGAAAGTTAATAATCTCCTTTGCTTTGCAGAGTGCTTTGCAGCAGGTTATGGACAGATCGTCAGTTCCCCTTAGTTAGCAATGCTAACTAAGGTGACCATTTCTGTCCACTGCATGTTTGCCAAAAATAAGGCAATCCATTGCATGCAAGTTTTTTTTTTTCCCTCCCTCTATGTATTAATATTGTCTTGATCTGTGGAGCTTCACACAGTTTGCTTAACAGATTTGCAATATCAGCATGGCTTCCTGCTGCAGGGTTTTGGAGGCAGACAGTCCTGACTGCAGTATCAGACTCCGAGCTTCAGGTTGTGTGCAATCTGCAGAAATTGAATTGATTTATCTACCAATAAGTACAGGTCTTCTGGTAGTCTCCCTAGGGCTGTTGCTTTGGGCTTCCACTGCAGTCTGGGAGTCTTCCACTGCAAATATCTTTTCTGACCTTGACAGTGTCAGTGAGGCTGGTCAAGATCGTTGCTGGATCAATCACAAACTCGAAAGTGTGTTGTACTGCTCATCTCATCCTGGACCCTTCCTATTACTTTTCTCTGCCTGATGCATCTGGCAGCTGCTAATTGTACCATGTACATTGCTATGCCAAATGACCAATGTCCTCTTCTTTGTCATTAGCAAGTTTTCACTTTACTTGGGTGAAATGCCACTTAAATATTTACATTCCAGAGGGTCTCTATATACTCAATACCATAACATTCAATTCCTTCATTCTTCCAGGTGTGTGCAAACCCAAACTATTCTTTCCATGGGGCTGGATGTTCGAGAACTGCATGGGGCAGAAGGTGTTTGGACATGTGCCATCATCAGTGCCCGGTGAGCTGGTCCCAGGGCACCCAAGTACCTGGAAATGCTTTTCTACCTGATGGACGCCATTGCTGAAATAAGGCCTTTAGCAGCCAAACCACCTGCTTGTGGACTCACACCCACTTTCTGGCCACTGTACATGCATGGGTTCAGCTACTAATTTTTGAGAGGAATATGACGGAAACAATATTTATTTTCCAAGTTCCAAAATCGTTTTTGTGTGCAATAAAGCATAACAAGTAGTTACGGTGGAAAATAGCTGGAGAATCCTTTTTTAGTATAAGCTTCTGTATGAATATTAAATATGCCTATATGCATATATAAAAATAATTAAAATATATTAATGTGTGTCTATATGGTATCTTTGGTGGGGTATTTTACAGAGGTATTAGGGTCGTGAGGCCCGTGTTTGACAATTAGAAAAAGACAACTGAATCACTGTCCCTATTTATCGATGGAAATTTTATGCTAGTAAGTAAAGTTACTTTGAGAGTATAGATAAATGGCCTACAAAACAAAACGTATCCAAATAGGCAAACTGCTGCATATTGATGTGTTTAGACACAGTCTTTGTTAGGCCACTTGTATGTGTTCCTCTGATTTAATGGGCACCTTCATGTTAAGTTGCTGTTCCATGCACATGCACACAAGCAGACTGAGCATAATCTCTTTGTCATTTACTTTGCTAATTTGCTGTTAATCAATGCCCTGTGTGTAGTTGATTCATCTGTAGGGTTTAGCAGTGACATTTTATGTGTTTAGCAAAGTGAGGTGCATTGTTTTGAAAAGCCAGATGTCTGCTGGCCTAGCTGTGACCTGCACTGGGTGCTGCAGGGTCCAGCTGGGCAGCAAGGCAGCAGCCAGGCCAGGGAGAAAACAGTCCTCTGCTTGGAGGCTGGGATGCTTTTCCCATCAGCCTCTGTCTTTCAGCACCTGAAACTCACCCACCACAGACCCTACTCTCTAGGAGTGTATTTATCCACCAAGCTTGATAAGATATTTTTGTCTGGCCAGGTAGATCTAAGTTTTTACAGGAAGATAATGGATTAATAAATTTTGAGTTATTGTACCAGAGGAATACAAGGCAGGAACTTAATTTCTCAAAGTTTGGGTTAGGATGGTGAAATATCAGTGAGGAGCTCTGAAAGATCATCAGTGTTTGGAGAGGAAGGATATGCCTGTATTTTACATAGAGACACTGAGGGGAAAAAAAGGTGAGGGAGCTTGATGGGTTCTCTGGGGTCTAGCAACAAGAAAGAATTCTATAGGTGAACAGACTTATTTGCAGCATTAAAGCCTTATTTTTGTTCCCTGAACTTCATTTCAGGTTGTACACAACTTGCAGTAAAGGAGTTGCCTTACCATAAGATAAATATGGTCTCATGGCAATCTCTCTAGGTATTTCCTGTCCATGAAGAGTTTAAGGCACCTCCTCGATCCAATACTCTTCTCTCTACCCTTGGTGTCCTTCTCCACACTGTGGTATTTACAGCTGCTACCATGCAACTGATTTGTTGGTGGGATATAAGAAGCCAAGAAGTGGGAGCACCCTGGAAAGAAGGTAGAGAGAGAGAGTCAGCAAGCCTTACAGTTTGCTTGTTCTGGACCTCATAACACATTTTGTTTTCTCTGTTTCTGTGGCATAGGTCTTAAAAATCAGAAAAGCAGAATCCTGGATTTTGATTTGATATCTTGCTTTGATATTAGGTTCTCAGTGTTTGTTCTCTTTTTGTACGTGTTTAAGTTCAGATGTTTACTGATTTGAACTGAAATCACACCTTTCCTTTGCTGCCTCTCCAGACTGGTTACATCAGCATCACAACCTCAGAAGTCATGCTACCCACTGAGGTAAGTACTGGGAGTGGATGGCCTTTTCCTCCTTATTGTGCTCTGAAGCTCTGGAGCTGCAGTTTCTTCTGGTTACATGCCAGAGGCAAGTGCACTTGTCATACACGGCATTGCTTTTTGGGGGGTGTTGCCAGGGCTCAGCAGAAAGACTTCCAGCTGAAGGAACAGTTGTTGAAAGCTACTGGGAGCAAAATTAAAATGAGAAAATCACCTGGTGTCTTCAATACTGTGTGATTGCAGGAATATGTAAAGAGGAAGAATCCTTAATTAAAAGCATATTGGCCTCACATGAAGATAAAATCAGTTGAAAATCAGCTCTGGTTTTACACTGAAAGAAAGTGTCCAAAGGTGGAAAGGGGTTTGAATTGTAACAACACTCAAAGTTACCAATTGTTTTTCAAAAGTGCAGTCACGCTATTAAACCACAGTTTGGGTTATGCTGCCTCCATCAAGGCAAAGTCCAGGTGTAGGAGTATATGCTTGTCAACACATGTCAGCAGGTGAAGCAGGTGGTTGTCTCAAATGCCTATCGTCTGCTTTGTGCAGACTTGGGTGGATGTGCCCCTCAGTGTGCATTTCTCTTTAGCTAATGTACAGCCCCCACATTTTCTTTTCTTTCCTCCTTCCTAAACAATCCCCATGAAACTTTTGTTATTTGAATGTTAGCAACAGTAAGTTATAGGTGAAAAAGAAAAGTTATTTCTTTGTCCATTTTCCTTTTTGTCCTGCTCTCTCAGGCCTTAATCTGCAATTTGCAAATTTTTTACACTGGCCTGGGTGTTCCTTCACTTGACTGGAAATGCATGTTGGTATAGTCTGCCTAGTATATGAGCAAGTTTTTCAGAGGGGAAAGGGTATAAAAAGGGAAAGGAAGTTTAACAAACTGGAGAAAATTGCCTGCAGGAATAGAAAAAAAAAAAAAGCAGACATATTAGGAGCAGGTATAATGCCATACTTTGAGGTCAGTTTTGTTTAAACAGGCCAGATTTTAAGTTCATGTGTTGTGAACCAGTGAGGTGCAGCACACTGGAAGTCATATAATATTCATGTATCACATGGGTATCATGTACAGTCAATATTGCACTCATGTTTATGGATAAAAGTGGCAGTTGTTGGATTGACAAGTTGGATTAGTGCATACTGGCTATTTCATTTTCAGCTGAAGTAGTTCCGAACTTGTTTTGGAAGGACCACATTTCTGCAGAGGTTGGTGGTAGTGGCAGAGCACAGATCACAGAGAAGCAGTGACACACTGTACATCTTTCATGTCTGTATTCTACTGATTAGCTGTTTTTAAAACCAAACCAATAAAGATCTGAGGTCAGGAGCAGTGTCAACTTGTGTGTGTACAAGTTCTTTGCTTCCTGCCTTCAACTATTAGTGGATCAGAGGAACAGCCTTCCTGTTTCTCCATTTGTGCTACCATCTGGTAAGTGGTGTCTAATGGGGAGACTCTATCTGCGGAAATACACTTATCAAAAAGAGAGACTTGGAGTTCATGTGGACAGAATTGCATTAAGAGAATGTCTAGCACCTAAATGCCCTGGTGTGGTGTGCTTGAGAGACAGAAAGTATAAAGTTGGCTCTGTTTCATGTCGGAGGAGATGTGCTCCAGAGCTGACCTTCAGCTAGGCACCTCTAAGTCCATGAAGGCATGTGGAATCTCTTCTCTGATCAAAAAGGGAGCAGAGGTTAGAAGCAAGCAACAGACATGAGCTCATATTATTGTAGATGAAGTGGAGAGGAATAACCAAATATCTGGGAGGAGCTGATATTACAACACATGCTTCTAAAAGCAGTTGTTAAACAGAGCTAAACTGTTTAAGGAAGTAAAAAATGAAAATACTTTTGGCTTGTGGATGGAAAATGCCTGTTACCGCAGATGTAACTCTCTTGTTTAATTTAGCATTTCACACACTTCCACTCCCACCCCTCACTCCCAACAAAATCCATAGATCAAAGAAGCAGAAAGTTGCGGATCAGCCTTGCTGCTCCCGAGGCTTTGAAATAGCGAGTGAGCTTTCAGGATGCTGTAATACACAACCACATCAAAAAGCTGTGATGATATGAACAGATCCTTTCTATCTAGGTTTCAAGGTAAGTATTTACCAGGTTTTATCTAGGATGGCACTGGGCAGCAGCCTGTTGTGACCTGTTCCTTCATTCATCTCCTAAGAAATTCCTCAGAAAGTGTCTTGGCTGCTGAGTAAAGGGGGAGTTTGTGTAATGTGAACCTTAAAGAGGAATTATGATATTGCTCCCCCATAAATGCATCATTGTGGTAAGGAGGTGAAGTGGAGTTTAACTAATCATTAACATTATCTATGCCAAAATAAAAGTTATTGTTGGAATGAAGCAAACAAACTTGGGTTTGTTTGGGGGGTTTGCTGTTTGTCTTGTTTTGTTGTTTTGGTTTGGTTTTCTTTTTTTTTTTTCCCAAAAGTCACAAGTTCATGTGGAGTAAAAGATGCCTGTGTATCTTGGCAAAAGGTTAAGGCTTCTGAAATGAACTGCCAATAGAATTTTACCCTATGTCTAGTACCTGTGATTACTGTTTCAGATAGCCAAGGAGTAACTGCTGCTGTCTCTGACTCTCTAAACTGATGCTGATCTGTAGGAATCTAAACAGACCTGATGGAGAAAGATATTAAATGGGACTCACTTGTCCATTAGCAGAATCACAGGGGTGATCACCTGTGTTGCAATGAGTAACAGGCTTTGTAAGGGATTATGCATATAATTTTAGCTCTTATTCTTGAGATATAATGCTCATGTTCTTTCCTGCAAGACTCCTTTCAGATTTCCTTACTGACATTGGTTGGTAGTAAATTGTAGGTTGGCACACACCTAAGAAATTTCTGCAACCTTCATAGTCTCTGGGATAGCAAAACCAAAGCAAAAACTTTCCACTTCACCTGCCTGAATTATAGAAGCCTGAGCTGCCTACCAAGTGTCTGAGACAGAGACACCTTAATGAGCAGAGTGTAATGTAGCAAGGTCCTCAGATATGGGGTTATCAAGGAGCTCCTGAAGGTTTTACGTGCAGTATTAGTGTTCTCTCACTGCCAGACATCCCTTTTGCCATGAATAATCTGGGACTGCTGTCTCATCAGTAGTTACAAGGGTCGTTTCCCTTGTGTGTTGTCTTTGATGTTATCAGCTGACATACAGGGCCTGACTCAAGCTCTTTACTGTGACTAGTATTACCCTTCCAACCAAGAACTGGCATAGGAAAGACTTAGTAAACCATTGTAAATAGCCCCATCCTTCAGTCTTGCTCGTTTTCTGTTACAGGCTCAGCTCAAACCAGATGAATAAGTTACCATATGGTTTTGGCATTTTGCTGGAAGAGCTGAATATGAAAGGATTTTTATTGTAATATGGATTTCCTATTGTTTAAAAATATGTGATACAAAGGCAGGGAGCTCAGGAGATACTTTGCAGATACTTATAAAAGTGGGAATGTTGCTCTTGAGAGTGTCCCTACCTGCTCTCCCAAACAGTTCTCTAAATCAAGAAAATGAAAAGCTCAGATAAACCTTGATGCAGGCCAGTTAATTGAATCCCAGTTTGTTGATGGCTCTTTCCCAAATGGTGCGTTGCTTTGTCTGTCTCTATCCTAAAATTTGAATGTCAAGGATGTCTTTAGGATGTCGTCATAAATATGTGTGACTCTACAGTATTCAATTACAATGAAGTGCATTGGGGAGTGTTAACAACGTATTGCTTGTATTTTGGCAAGCAGTATGTCATAATGTTTGCATTCAGAATTTGCTCAAGATCTGATGAAGTCCACTTTGTGCCGTGTGTGATGGAACTGGATTATCCAGCCTGACAGGGAGCTTCCTTACCAAGCAGTTTTTAATCCATCACAGCCTTTAGCTGCTGGGTTACCAACAAGTCCCATCCATGACATGCAGAAACTTATGCTGGTTCTGTGGTATAGATTGCAAAGATGATTGCAAAATTCACATAGATTTTAGTGGCAACAGGAGGGGCTGTTTAGGGAGATTATGCAAGCCCTGCCATTTGTGTTGGCACATGCTCTTCATAGTTCTCCAACATCCACGAACACCATCATAAAAATTATACAGAACACAGCATTGTGCAGTCCTTTCAGAAATCATTTATATATCATCTATGAATTTAATTACTTTTTTAGCTGGCTAATGCTACCAACATCCGCAATCTCCTGCAGTAGCAAGTCACAGAAGTTCACTACTTTCTGTTTAAGTAATTATTTTCTTTCAGCTTTTTAAAACTGGTTTCCTGGCAGTTTCCTGCAGTGTCTTCTAGTTCATGCAGTATGAGCTTTGGTGAACAACAGTTTGGTGTTCAGCATGGCCATCAGCTTTGATATTATGTCATGATATTAGTGTTGCACTGTGTGATATCCCCAACTCTGCCTTTTACAAATTGAAGAGTCCTGGTGTGTTACAATCTCTCCTGGTTGGGCATCTGCACTGTTCCCTTAATCAGTTTAGTTACTGTTCTCTGTACTTTCTTTATATTCACTGTGTCCTTCTTGAGACGCAGAGACCGAAGCCGCACACCATTTTCAGGGTGTAGGCCATCACCTTCATATGTGGCGGTAAAATGTTCCCTTCTGTCTTGCTCTCATTACCCTTCCTGATGACACCCAACTTGTATTGTTTTTCTTCTTTCTGATCTCCTATATGCTGTTAGAAAGTGTTGGGAGCTGTCAATGATCACTCCAAGTTCTCCTTTCTTAGTTGTAACTGCCTTTTCCAAGCTTCACATTGTGTGGGTGCAGGTAGGCTATTTTTCTCTAAGTGTATTTCCTTGCTTACCTTGACTCCAACTCTCACATGCCATCTTTCTGCCTGCTCAGCTCTCTTGAGCTGATAGAGTTCAGAATGGCATTTGGACCAGAGTCTGTGAACAGGAGAAACCGCTGATGAAGTGTGCAGATAAAGGAATTCAAAATGTTAGTACTGAGTGCTGACAAACATGCCAAGTGTGTCTTTGTATCAGCTGTGCTTGAGAAGCAAGTGGCCTGTAAAGGACCCCAGGCTTGATGGCTGGGTACCACACCTGGGCTTGTCACAGAGGTCAAGCATAAATAAGCCTGGTCATTAGATAGGAGAGCAGGGATCCAGAGCCACGACGTACAAGATGTCCCAGGTCACATCTAGCTGCCAGCCATAAGATTAACTGGCTTCATAATGTACCTTCAGGAAATTAAAATGATTTTTTAAATTATTGACCTAAATACATTTGCAGTAAATCTGCAAATCTACCTGCTCCTTAAGCTTGGTCTGTTCAGGCTGTACCATTAATTTCAAAGCTAGCAGTAAACTCATGAGGTAAATTATCCAGTCGGTCTCATGTGATGTCAGGGACCATCCTGAAACAGTAGCCAGCTTTTTTGCTTTCCAGAGTATCTATATAGTAGCAGAGCTGGAAAGTCTGGCTTGTGTATCTTTGTATTACACACAGGCTGCAATGTGATGCTGTGTATGTTAATGTGTCTTCAGAAAGCTGGTTGCAACTGTGATAAATCAAACAAAATCTAATTATGCAAATACATTAGAAAACATATACTGCTTAAAGAAAAATATTTGGTTGATTTTGTGGATCAATATTGGAGCATTTGGGAGATGTATGTGCTGTCTCTATGTATGCATTCTAATGCCAGGTGCTACAATGTGCTAGTGAATGAAGTTCCCTTTAAATTGTGTCTTAATAAATAGCAGGTGATTAGGTAAGACATGTGACATGTAAAGAAGAATCAAATTTTTGTTTGCAATTGCTGTAACGCTGAGAATCACAGATGTGGCTGTGTCTAGAAGAATATATAGATACCAGACTGAGATTTTCTTTTCCAAAACTTAAAATCAGTACCGTGGCACATAAAGAGCACATTTCTTTAAAGGTATGTTGAAATCCCTAATGGTAAACTCCCTTTCTAAATGAAGCTTTAGTGGGCATCCTAGGAACCACAGGGTTGTGAGTCTGACTCTCAGCAGCAACAAGATGTTAGAGCTGATAGGATGGAATAGGAGCATTGGGCAGGTAGATATAAACAAGGCCTGTGGGAAGCAGTCAGGAGGTCTGTGTTAAAGGGAAACCTACCAGTGTAGCCTTCTGGGTCCTACTGTAACCTCTGAGTGGTGGTGTCACTAAGTATGTGGATAAGGAGGGCCTGGAAGGGTGTTGTACATGTGTTTTCAAACAGCATGAGGCAAGTGCCCACACCAGAGGTTAGTAAAAAAACCTATGTTGCTGTGGGACTGGAGTAAAGATTTGCTTAATTTTTTTTTTTTTTTAAATGGACAGAAATTTGGTTAGAGGATGAGATTCTCTCCATTCAAATTTCAGATGCTTTGAAAATAAAATAGAGGCTGGTCCAAGTCCACAATGAAAATTCACATTTTAGCTTTCCTGTGAGACAAAATACTTAATGAACATTGTGTAGAACAGGCTTCTGGGTGAACAACCACTGTGTTCAATGTCACCAATGATAAGTGTGTGTCTGCTCATTCCAGGACTTTAAAGGGCATGTATAGTCAGAAGGAAATTAATGACCCACAGACATGACAGAAGCCAAGTACATAAAATGAATGAGTTTAGGTTGTTGGCCCATCACAACTGATGCTGATCATGCCACCCAGCCCATCTGTGAAACAGAGGGATGAGACACTGCAACTGAGCTATCAGTTAAAAAGAAGATGTAAGGAGAATACGATTTCCTTTCTTTTATTTCTTATTCCACTACATCCTAAAAGAGACCCCTGCCTGACCATTATTCAGACTCTAACTCCTCCAAATAACATTATTAAAGGTGTTTCTGAGGTAGGAGAAGGCGTGTATGAAACTTCAGCCCTGAGGAAAGACATTACTTGCAAGCAGAAATTACTTTTTGCATTGGGAATGTTTATTCAGCCTAATGGTATTCACCGATCTCATGAAACAAAGCAGGAGAAAAAGAGCAAAGCTGAGTGAATCCAATGCAAGGTTTGCCTACAGGGTTTTTTTCGCCCCTTTTATTCAGAGTTGAATTTGATCCATTTTCTTTTATTTGCTGTAGAATAACAATGATTCTCTGCTCCCCCAACAGTAAACATTGCAGCCTGTGAACATCAAGGTTCAGCAAGCAAACTTTCAAAAATCCCTTTGCAGGGTAAATGTCAAGCTGTTGTTCAATTAATTATTTTTAAAAGTGAATTCACATGCAGCAGTGACCTTTAGCTGTGCTGCACACACACCGCTGCTTTTCATGATCTCATTTGGTGTTTCATGTCATGGCCTAATGTGAGGGACTGGTGGTGTGAATAGCAGCAGAAGAGATGCCTGCAGTGCTGAGGTGTGGGGGAGAGATGCTGCCTTCACCCTGCTTGTTTGGCAGGGTGGGGAAGGGGAATCAGTGAAAACCTCAGACTTCAGAGGGGGAATCTGCTTTCCCTCACCATCTGAGACATGCTGGGGCCACCTTGGCCTTGGTCAGAGTCACCTGGACTTGGGGAAGGGATGAAATGTCTCGTTCCACCTGGCATTTTGCCCCACCTGCAGAGGTGGTATCCTCTGTCAACAGCAAATGAGACACAGCTGGGGCTTTTACACTGAAAGAGATGAAAAAATGATGGGATTTAGAGTCCTGTAAATGAGACTGGGCCCTCTTGACCTCTACATCTGGCAAAGTTTGTTGCCTCACCTGGGGTTGCTTCAACATTCAAATGAGAAAATCACAATTCCTCTTCACAGGTGGACTGAGAACAGCTTTCTTGACATAAGGCATACATGTGCATCCCAAGGGAGCAAGCAACCAGCTGGGGAGTGCTTCAGCTTTGTTTCTCACAAAAGGGGGAATTTGCCAGTCCTGAAGAAATGCACTCAGAAACAATAAGAATGTTCACCTGAAGGAAAAATCTGAGGGACTGAAATTAATGTAAAGTATCATTTGGGGTCTAAAGTAATTCCTGAGATGTTTAGAGCTCTTGCTTGCTCTGCAAGAAAATAAATAATCATCCTCACCTTTCACTACAGCTGCCGTCCTGAACTCAGAAGCTTAAAGAAAACCATATTTTATTGGAAGGAGAGAAAAAGACCTTTTTTTTAACAACTGAAACTTCTTCAACAGCTGATGACATTAAAAACATTTTGATAACCTCTCATAGATGCATGGAAGACCACCAACCAGCATGAGAGAGAATGATGGCAGGAACCTGGAGTGTCCTGTTGCACAGGGCAGGAAATGCTGGAGCTCCGTGCTACTGCTGTGCACTGGCCGGAGACACAGCAGATTAGTGTTTTGTTCAAATCCATTTGAGTTTTATCCAACTTAGACCCTTACTTAGCTGTTCGAATTTTCCAGCTGTTACCAGATTCGTGATTTTGTTTTCTTTTGCCACCAGACAGAGATTTTTTTTTTGTCTAGTTATCATACTTCAGCAAATAGCATTTAATGCTATGGAAACCCTTAATTTCTGTTTTCTGGAGCGTTATTATGTTTTCTAAGAAAAACTCAAATGTGAGGTTTTATATAAAAAAATTTCTGTTTGTCTTCTCCACTTCCCTTTCTGTCATTCCCATACTCTATATTGTTTATATTATGGACACAGGTTTTAGTACTTACTACTTACTTGCAAGCAAAAAACAGAGGAAGCACATCCAGATAGGTATATGCCCTTTGATCATATTTAACCCTAGTGCTCAAATGTTTCTTGCTTGTGGTGTGACATTGTCTAATCCACTTAAACCCTCACCTGCCAAAATAGTGGCAATACTCAAAAATGTAATCACCCTATTTCTTGACATTTGCACTGAAGAGAAAAAGGAAAACCACATGCTAGTGGAAAAAACCAAAATGTACAGAAGGAGTATAGTTGGCTAAAGACTTTCAGTTGACAATGATGATGATGAGACATTGTATGTAAGCTTACATACGTTCCAGATACAGTAAACCTATTTGTGATTTTGAAAAGATCCTCAGTATAGAATCATTCAATATTCAGTTGTAATTTATTCCTTTTTAAGAGTAGGGTAACTTGATTCTGATTCAGGCTTGTTATTATGCTTAATGACATGCTAAAAAGGCATTTTTTTTCATTTATATTAGAATTCTGCCTAAAATTGTGTGTAATGGCTCAGGACTCAAGTCTACCCTCCTCTGAAGAGAAGATGTGTATATGCTAGTGGCATGATCATAATTTTGGCTCTCAATTTAGGTTCTCTTCACTAAAACAACTACTGTTTTTCTGGCAGGTGAATAGCATGGAGGTAACTGAGGGCAGCTGAGGGGTGCATGGGAGATAAGGACCTCAACGCAGATGTCCATGAGAAAACTTCAACCTTGTGGGCGCAGTCATTTCTGACTTACTGCGCCTGATGACAGCATCCACTCCTTCTCTGCTTTTGTGGTCATGCAACATCATCAAGGGGTCAAAGTAACTGTTTTACCAGCTATTAAGGATGATGGTAGAGAAGGTTCATGACCAGTACTTCCTTTGAATATTATTTAATTGAAGAGCAGAAAAGAACCTTGCAGTAAGAGATACTTAATATGCAAAGCATCAGTGCTAAGGTCCATTTCCTTCCATTAGCCTTCCTGGAAGCACTTTCCATGACTAATGTGACCCTTTTATACAGAGTAGGGTCATGCAGTTTGTAACTCAGATGTAGCAGCACCTGGTTTCTGAAACACTGCCACAGCAGCAGCTTCCAGAATGATGAAAGGGGGCTGAGTGACCAGGCTGAAGGAATGGGAGGCCCATACCCCCAGAGGTCTGGCAAGAGTGGGGGGAAAAAGTAGTTCATAAGCATCAACAACAAGCCAACTGGCTTATGGAAAATGCCCAGTTTATATCCATCTTTTTGGAAACAGGGCCTTTTCCTAGAAGCTGATATCAAGAGAAAGCCAAAAAGCTTCTGAGCCTCAAAGGCAAGATCTGACTCTCATCCCTGCAGAGGTGTTTCTCTGGGTGTCTGGCTGATGAAGTGTGCTAGCAAGAAAAAACAAGCTCCTGCTGTCTGCCACAAGTTTAACCTAGAGATCAGTACATCAGTACATGTGAAACCTTGGTTTTCTCTGGTCCCAATGTGACAGAGCCTACATTGCCCTCCAAAGAGCATGCAGACTCTGAGTTGGAGCCCCATTGCATGTTTTCCTGGTGGTTTGGTACTGCAGAACCTCAAACACATAGTAAAATGTATCCTTAGCCTGAGTCTTCTCCTGAATTAGATTGGTCCTTGGTCTTCCTTCAGAAATGTTATTAAGGTAATTAATTTAAATGCAATGAGAAAATTTACCCTTTTTTGCATGTTGAAGCTAACAGGAAAGAATGGCTCTGCTATTGATACGTAGGCTTGAAAGGCAAAAGTCTTGTGTCTGGGTGCTGCAGGTGCAGTGCTGGAGTGCTGCTGCTGTTCACTGAGGTCTTTAAGTCAGTGCCGGTAATAGCACTTTTCTTCAGGTCAGAACACATTTTAAAATTAAAGTTCAGCCTCATTAGTTGGTCGTTAGGGTTGTGCTTATGCATAAAGACTAAATACCGATGTGGATATGGAAAAAAGGAGCTTCTGGACAAACTAAAGCTAGTTGTAGAGCAAAGACTGAATGTCTAATACAGTGATTTCCTTGCCCTGTGATGTTTTTCTTAAGAACCATCCTCAGCAAAGAGGGTCTGAAAATGCCCTCTCAGTCCGGAAGCAGGGAATGATACAGGTCTAGGTTAACTATGCAGACTTCAAGCAGACAGAAAAGAAGCCAGACATGACATCATGATAAACTGAATGTAACAAGGTTTTCCAGTGGTATTAATATTAGATGATAATGTCCAAGTGCATCTAGTAATTAGATAGGACAGCTGCCAAGGCCAGTCATTAGTTATGTTGATCTACTCACTTGAAAACCAAGAAAAAAAGGTATTGCAGATGTTTCTCTGTCACTTTTGTTTTGGCTGTAATGGACACAGTAGCTCATTGCAGGTAAAAAGTTCACCCCTGCGTAACAGGCTTGGATTGTTTGAGTTGCCACAGGATGTTCCTATTTCTTACTTGTTGTGTTTGGCCCAGGACTGTAAATCACAAATACCAGGCTGTGTAATTCTGACTTTTATTACGTTAATGTATTTTAAGAGCAGGAAATCTATAGACTCTTGGCTCAGTGGAGCAGAAGCAGAGCATAGTGGGTACTCTGTGGTCAGGAATGTTCTCAGAAATATGCCTCTTGCTGCAAAGGTGACCTCAAGACAATCTTTGTTCATCTTCTGGGCTGGGAAAGGAAGGACATCTCAACCTCTTGGCGCAGGTGTGAGCTGGGGTGTGGGTTATGAGTGGAGGAGGAATTCATTCCCTACGCATACATAAAGAAGGGAAGTATGAAAAAAACTGTGTTAACCTCAGTGCTGAGACCAGCTTGTGGATGCAGAACTCAGTTTACTCAGGGTCATTGCAATGCTCATCATTGCATAGCATTAACAGCATAGCCAAGACAGGAGTTGAAGCTCCTGACTCCCCAGCCTGGTACCTTTTCTACCGAGCCCTGGTAGCAGCTTAAGCTATACCTGCAATTTGTTCAGGAAAAAAAACAAAGCACCAAAGTGTAGGTGTAGGAAGACTGACTTACTGAATTGTTTCCTCAGTGGTTTTCTAGGCATTAAGTCAGCTTAAACAAACCTTATGTGTTCCAGGAAGCTCTCCTCCAGCCCCACTGAGTGCCCATGGTGTCACGGCATGCAAAGTTGATCTGCACGTGCAGCAGAAAAATCCTTCAGAGTTGTGGCTGGCTGGCTACCACCTGAATCTGTGTTCAGCTGGTATAGCTGTGGATGAATTCACTAATGATCATGATCAAGGCTCCTCTGTAAGCCTGTCATTTTCAACTCTGCTTTTGCACATCTATTTTAATCTGGGGAGAGGGAGATGAGAGAAACCAGATCGCTAAGCACTTCGTCTGCAGAGCCAGGGCTGCACTAACCATTTAGGATGGCCTCTGGGATAACAGACTTTATTCTGCTGTGCCTGGGGAAAAAAACTTCTTCCCCTGTGAATAGTCCAACCTGAGACAGGCCTGTCAGTGGTGTTCAGTGGGCTGTGTTACATCTAAGAATTTCCCGGTGAGTACAAATATTTGCAGGACAGATATTCAAAGAGCATCTATCTTCTCAAAGCATAAAAAAATGGATTGCTCTTTTTTTTTATTATTGCTTTGGAATATCCTACTCTGAATGTACTGCTCTCCTTCAACTGCAAAATGTGCTGGAGAGTCTTGAACATAACAGTCGTGTTACAGCTCTTGATCCTGCTGGTTTTGTAAGTGCCCTGCCTGATCAAGAATGCCTGAGGTAAGTAGTGCTGAGCTGCTGGGCCACTTATATCCCTGGGATATCTTTTAACCTTTCTTTTAGCTATCATATGCTGGGAGAATTACACTAAACCAGGTCATAATAGAAAAGTTTTGAAATGGAAGTTGAGATAAGAGAGATGTGCTTCAGTAAAAGTGAAAGTGGAGAGGGAGTGATGCAAGAGGGAGATTTGAATTGCATCTCCAGGTTCAGCCTCTGAAGAGGAGAGGTAGTGGAAGCTGATGCAGTGAAATGAGCTGTAACAAAGCCACACCAGGAATTTTTCAGCTGTTCACAAGAATTTTAGAAGAACTGTAATTGGGAAATGATGTGAATATCAAACAAAATGTCACTTGACTGAAAGCCTTGAAAAGAAAGGGAAATAAAAGAAAATGAAGAAAAAACCCTACATTACATGTCACCCTCTTAGACAAACCCTGAAAGACTTCCCTGCTCCCCACTCAGACCTTTTGGTACGGTATTGTGTGGCATTGTGTATTTTCCTTGTGGTGTGCTTCTCCTTGAGAGAAATTAAAATGATGGGAAAGCTGGTGTGTCATGTTAAACAACATTACATGTTTTTCTATTGGGGAGGGAAAAAAGGAAGAAATACTATGCTGAGTTCCAAGAAAATAACTACTGAGGAAATGACTGCAGCCAGCAACTCGGATCCCATCCCTGGAAAATAGCAACCATGCCAGCATGGGGAAACAAGCTCTGTATCCTGGAAGGACTCATAAGTAAGCTTCAGTTTTTTTCTGCATGCTGTTTGCTGGTGACCTGCAACCTTGATTGTCCACATCTCTGATGTCTCCAGCTGTCCATAATGATTTTCCAGTTCTAATACTTGTTTTTTTTCCTAAAATTTGAAATATGTATAAAAATATCAGGGTTGTTGATCACCATTTCTGCTCTTGTTTATTAATATCTAGGCTTTTTTCCCTCTAAATCCCCTGTCTGTCATTCTTTCTGGAAATAAGTCATCCTGAAAGCACCTTGTCCCTCTCTTCTGCCTCTTCATTATCCTCCGCAGCCAGAGAGCACCACTGGCTTGGGTCCTTGGGCTGCAGATAATCTGCTTCACACCAGCAGAAGTATTGTCCTTTGGACAACCTGCAGATTCCTTCTCTCTTTGTTTTAGCATAAGCCTTCATCTGGAAACACCAAGAAACCACCAACTGCATGTTAAACAGAAGGACCCTGAGGGCCCTTGAGGCCACTCTATGTTGAGGGGAGGATGACTGTGAAAAAATTTGCTTTGAGGTTTACTCGAGTGAAAAAATCCTCCTTTCTCATGAAAGGAGAAGTTGACAGCACTGTGGAAGAACTACCCATCAAGAAGACAAGAAGAGCACTCTGATTTCGATTAGATAGAATTTCTCAGTGGCCTTACGGTGCTTCTCCTCATCTCAGATCTGCTGCAAACAGGAACTTTAAAAAGAGGTTAATGTGGGTTTTGTGCGGTTTGCTTGCTGGGGCTACATGGAGTAAAAGGTGACTCAAGACACTGCAGTAAGTACTAATATCTAGTAGTGATAGATATTATATTTTTAGTAACATTGCTATGCACCTATCATGGTGTTCAGGTGATTCAATAGGGAATTCTTCAGGCAAACATTCTTAAAGGCCTGACGAAACAAATATGCTGATTTCTACCCTTAAACTGTAGTGATTTTGATGGAAATTTCCCAGCTTGTTTTTTAAAATAATGCTTCATGTACAGTAAGCATAAGAAAAACCCTACCTCGGAGCATCACAGGAAAACAACAAAACACTAACCATTCTTACATTTTCCCCTCACTTTCGTCGTCTTCACTATAGATCTGGGAGACACTTGCCAGCTAAAAAAATTAAATTCACTCTTTTGCTTTCAATTTTAGAGAAAGAGGTCCTGTAGTAAGATTTTAAGATTTCTGGCCAATATCCCTGAATTTTGCCTTTGAATGTGCATTTGACTTTGTCGTTTGTTTGTTTGTGGGTTTTGGGGAATTTTCTTTTTTTTTTTTTTTTTTTTTTTGGTGCTATTTCTAATCAGGGAACCATCAGCTCTAAAGGCATCCCCTCATCAAGCTGTGTTGGGGAAGAGTTACTATAAAATACGTGTGTAAGCATAGGACCACAGGCATGTGAGACTGCTCTCAGCTGCTGGTGTTAATTTATGCAGCAGCCAATGTGATTCTATAGCCTCAAGAAAAGCTGCTACAGAGCACTATGCTTGGTTGAGCCTGGGCAGTAGTTCCCAGCAGCCATGTAAGAGAGTGGTTGGGCAGAGGTCCCTGAGCCCCCATCACATGCCCTTCAAGCAGGGAGGCAGGTTGGAGAGGCTGTGTGAGGTGATTTGTGCTGTCATCACTGTGGGCACTTTACTCCCAAAGAGAAAATCCCATTCAAAGAGTGCTGAAGAACAAATTCTGGTGTAAAAGACCTAGAGCCATAATTTATTCAGGGAAGCTGGTACTGCAATAAGAAAGCAGTAGACCAGTTATCACTAACAGCCAGCTTCACGCAACCTCTTAGCAGAAGGTTTTGGCATTTGTGTGTTTCTCCCAGCTCTCTTTTCTATTCGGAAGGAAACATGAAGCAATGTAGATGATTTGTGGCCTATTCTTATTCCTCCTACAGAGAATAAGGGTTGCTTTCGAGTCTGAGCAGGATCAGGTCTGGTCTCTCCTCCATATCTGAGCAGGCTTTGTATCTCCTTCAGCTGCACAGCTCTCCATTGTTTTTCTCTCCCCACTTAAAAAGCTCACAGAGGCAGACCCCAGGTGTACTTGTGCTTTTATAGCTAATAATTATTTGGACGAAACTTTATTAATCAAAGACTGCCTGCTCTAATAAAGTTCTAATGATATTTTAAAGCTCTTCTTCTGAGGTCAAAGCTTTGTCTGTGAATCATTAACCAAAGTTTTCCCTAGGCTCTGCAGCGCCTTGCCAAGCACTACTCCTTCCCTTTGCAGGGATGGCTGCTTTTTGGTGGATCCGAGGTGCAAAGGACAAAATCAAACTAAAATCACCTCTGTGTTTAAGTTAAATAACAGTGCTGCTGCTATTCTGAATTCAGTAGCATTCCCCGAAATAATTTCCTGGGAAAGGGTTTGGCAGACTTTACTTTCCAACTCATACAAATATGAGCTGTTCTTGCTGCTTTGGAGTAACTGAATGGAGGAGGGCTTGCACGCTGTGGTGAGCTTTTGATTTCCTTTGTACTGCATTTTTTTTTTCCCATAAAATCTCCCATTAGAAAACACTATGAATTCACTTGAAAAGCACTGTGGGGTTTTTTTCCCCTGTTATGCTATACAAAGTTATACCATCAAATATTACCCTTCAGTGGGACTCTTTTTTTTTTTTTTTAGCTGGCTGCAAAGCAATGCAATTGAGGGCTTGGCAAATGCTAGCAAGTAACTCTTGATGTCACTGTAACGTACAGAAAAGCTTGTATCAGGATAAAGCAGTTTTCAGCTAGGTTTAACTGCAACGTAAAGTAAGAAAGAAAAATTGGTGTATGACTGAACAGTTCCTGACGGTTTTGTTCTTGCTGCATCTTATCTGCTGGGGGCAGAAACTATTCAGTCTTCAGTGCTACTGTAATGGCTCCCTCTAGCAATACATTATATGTTATTACAAATTGAAGAGCAGCATGTGCACTTGAGAATTGAATCTTCGCACAGCCTTGGTGATAAATTCAGCTGCTTCATATTCTTGTTAAAACACCTGATGTGGTGGTGGGGGAGCCCAGGGTATTGTATTTCACATGCACAGGAGGAAGGGAAATCTGTTTTTGGGGAAAGTAGGGAAGGTGATCTGGGCTCTGGGTGTGATGGGGAGCAGCAAGGGGCTGATGGCGAATGCAGCAGGCTACTATTTGTCATCTGGGTGCCTTCATCCTCCTGGTGTCTTGGAGAAGGAAACATGGAAATAGGGAGTGGAGGGGGTATCTTTTAGTAGTTTGTTCCTTATCTTCGGCAGTGAGACCTCTGGAAGAAAAGAACTGTGTCTGTAGTTGTTTTATGGTGATTCCTCCTGCCCTCTGCTCTTTTTGGTAATCTGAAAATCTACCTCTTTCCAGTACAGGTGCAGTTGGACACCACTGCATTACACCGGGCACCTTGCTGTAGGAGACAAAGACCTGCTTATAAATGTCCATAGAAAGACACTGAAAATAGCTGGAAGCATCCCAGGGGAAACAGATGAAGTGAATGTGGAGGCACAGGGGAAATATTATAAGAGGATTGACAGTATTTATGCAAGGTATGAAAAGAACCATTATTCCCAAACAAAGAGGTAACCTGAGGAAGCTGCGGCTGACAAGGAGGAGCGAATCGAATGGTTTCCCTTTTAATTTATGCCACACCAAAATATGCCTGGGACTTTGTGACCAAATAGAAGGTAGGACCCTGAGGTGAAAAGCTAACAGCTTAAGGCTAAACCAAACAGTGCATGTTTGCAGGTAGCAGCCTGCAGGTTAGGGAAAGGAGAGAGGAGATTAGAGAGGAGATAATCTGCACTCCCCAAGGGATAAGCACAAAGGCTAGCCAGATCAGATAGTTCAGCTATGGCAGTAAATCCCTCTGCCAGCTATCTGGATTAATGTGTGCATTTTTGGGATGGGTACTGCCTTTGCTGCTGGAGCAATCTGACCCTTGAGCACCCTGCTTACATTGTGCTTGGGAGGTGAGGCAGCTCTGTCTGCTTCTCCCACCTTCCTGATGAGAAAATACTGTAGACCCTGACTCTGAGGGATCCTGAAGCAGTACAGAAAACTTCAAGGTCTCAGCCCTGAGTCTCTGGTCTAGAAATGCTTTCTATCAACTCATTTTTGGAAGAACATTTACACTAAACACAAGTTTAAGAAAACTGGGAAGGGACTTTTTACAAGGACATGTAGTGACAGGAGAAGAGGGAATGGCTTTAAGCTGAAACAGGATGGGTTTAGATTAGATATTAGGAAAAAATTCTTTACTGTGAGACTGGTGAGACACCGGAACAGGTTGCCAAGAGAAGCTGTGTGTCACCCAGCCCTGGAAGTGTTCAAGGCCAGTTTGAATGGAGCTTTGATCCACCTGGTCTATTGGGTATCCCTGCCATATTGGAACTAGATGACCTTTAAGGTCCCTTTCCAACATAAACCATTTACCATTCATGTTAACTTTATTTCACCTTGTTTACTGAGGAATACAAAACAACGGTTGCTAAAGTTGCAAAATACAATGAATTTACAAACATGTCAGCAACTCTTAGGCCAGGCTTTTTGCTTGGGTTGAATCCCTATTTCTACCTATTATCTTTTTCCCTGTATTTTTTATTAAATTATTTTTGACTGCAGTGTTTGATCTGAGATCAATCTTCTTGTGGTTTTAGCTATGGCCCCAAGACATCCATGAAGTTGGGTCATTCAGGCAGATCACTCAGGTAGAACAATGTTGACTATGTTCAGCTGACTTGATGCAATGATACAAGCACTAAACTGTAATGCACATTCAATATCCTACAGCAGATAGATTCTTATGCTGGTGCAGTTAAATCAATAAACTTGGTAAGTTAGGTTGGTACAGATATTTTTAATTGCAGTCCCTACAGATAGCCTCACAGCTCCAATGTCTAATCAGATCTACAAAGTATTCAGAGTTTTCTTTGCAAATAAGGTTCTGAGTAATCAATAGCTCAGTGTATGTGTGTGTGTACAAATACTTATTTAGTAATTCTGGCCTGTGAACGCATTTATTAACCTGACCACCTGATGTTACCCCAGCCTCCCTCCTCTCTTCACAGACAGGAAAAAGGAATGCATTCATTGATTACACTGCTTTAATTTATTTGCCTAGTTCTAATCTCTGCACAAGATAAGAGTGCTGAGAATTGTCAAATTGCATGCTTTAGGGAATTGAAAAGGCCATTTCCTCTCTATTTCCTACATTAGATGATAATGTGAGATCCATGGTAGAATTTTTCCTCTTCCCGCAAAGCATCAGTTAATGGATATAGCTTTTAGTGTCACTATTTTGTGCTAGTATGTCCCATCATTTATTCACAGAGAAATTAAATAAATACTTAATACTGGTGGAACACAATTGAACTTTGAGTAAACAAACAGAATTAATTACCTACCAGCCCATCTCTTTGCAAAAAGCTGGTCCCAATTTAATAAAAAGAGACTGGGCCTTTCTGATGTATGTCATTTTGATTATGTCATTTTGATGTTGAAGGTTTATTTAATTACAGTGTTTTTAATTGTGTCTCCTGTGAGTTACTGCTGTATTCCTTCCCCCACATCCCTTAGTCCAACATTGCCTCTCGATGACAGATTGCTTGATGTGCCTGTTGCTTACTTGTGAGAGGAGGAAAACCCGTGCAGTAAAACTGCCCTTCAGCTGGTATTGGAGGCAGTCACTGTTACCAATCCTACAGGAACTGTTGTTTAAACAGTTGTTGGCTTTCACATAAAGCAGATACTGCTTTTATTTCAGCAGTGGGAAAGGGAGACAACACTGCCAGTGCCGCAGGTGCAGAGCTGTAGGAGAGTACGGATCTAGTAACAAGCTTCTGTGCTGGAGTGTGGCATGATGCCCTCTCCAGGAACAATGGCACTGCTAGGACAGCCCAAGGCTTACACTGCAGAGGATAAATTACAGGGAAGGAGATAAGGTGCAAGAAAGAAAAATAAATGTGAGCAAAGGAAAGGTGAAGAGACAGAAATGTGCAGTCAGAGAGAGAAAGATGCAACAGCAAAGGCAGCAAGTGGGGAAGGAGGAGTAACCCTCCATGCCCTCAATCCTTGCAACAGCATGGAGTACCTCAGGGCCCCAGCCTTGGCACCCACTTGGCTCCAGACATCTGGAGATGAAGGTGGAGAGGCAGCATTGTGCTGTGTCCTTTCTGGAGGAGGTGGTTTGACATGCATTTCACCATGGGCAGCATTTTAGTGCAGCTGGAAAGCTTACCCCTTCTACGTGGAGGGAGCTGCCCACACCATGTAACAGCTCCAAACTGCCCATGAGGGCACTGATGTTGTGCCTCAGCTTACTCCTGCTAAAACCTTTTCTTGACTTAGACATGATTAGGCACTGCTCCTCACCTTCCCTTAGGCTGGAGCTTTCCTAAGGCCCAAGGGGTTTTAGTTTGGGTCTGGGAAGCCTTTCATTAGGGTGGGTGAATCTGGAGAGTTAATGGGAGGTCATGCTTCCCCTTGCATCCCAGAGAAGAGACTTTCAGTGCTGAACTGGTGAGGAAAAAGATGAGGAAGCTGAAATAGCCCAGATGACCTTTTGCCTTATTCCCTGGGTAGTGAACTGCACAGGGCTCGAATAAGGTGTGAGCTTTCATTCCTGGGTGACTTCAGTGCTTGGATAAGAGCACCTGGATGCAGAGAGGTGCTACACTACTGCGGTCTGGGAGATTTATTTGTCAGTGGTCTGTGGCCTGGCTATTTCTCATCAACTCTAAAGTCACATCAGCAACTCTAAAGTTATTTTGGGGTTTGGTTATTTTTTCTATGCGGGAGTAAAGAAAAAAAATCAAAGCAGAAATAATGTCTCCCTTTGTCCCTTGTTGTGTTCAGTCCAGGTGCACAATTTTGAATGTAGTGATGTGTATGGTATGTGACATGCTCTCGTATCCTCAGAATGGCTGCATGCAGTGGGGAAACACAGCTTCCTCCAAAAAGCTGGCAGAAAAGAAGGGGGAGAGAGAGGGGGGAGTGTTGCAAGCACCATTTACATATCTGGAAGATGAGCTCATCGTCTTCTGTGCAAATGGGAATTGAGAGGATTCATTAAAAAAGAAATAATTCAGTTAAGGTTTTCTGATAGGTAAAGAAAGCACTGCTTTCTCCTGGTAATGGGCTTATAGGAGGAGGAAGCTGCATTGCTGATGTTCTGCAAGTGTAAATGCTGTTTCTTGCTTTAAAGCAAAACCTGCCAAATTCCCATATTGCTGAGTTTCTAGCCTCCTGGCCCCATTGTGTGACTTCTCGTCAGCAATTTCCACTGCAAGCTTAATGATAGATAACTCCTACATTTGGGAACAAGCACCACCCTCCACCACATAGACACTTACCTGAGGAAGGAAATTGTTTAGTCTATGAAGCAGCCCCTCTATTTCCCTTTAATTGCAGCAGCTCTATGTTGGACAGATGGCCAGATCTCTGCATCATGTCAGGGAAGTTCAGCTTATTTGCCTGTGCACCAAACTTTATTACAGCACCAAACTTTATTACAGACACATTTATTTTAAGTTAACTTTGACTACTGTGGTGCTGCACAGAATAAGACATACCTTCACAGCAGCACCTTCTGCTTACTCTCCCTCTCTTGAAAAAATGTTCCTGCTTCTCCTCAAGCAGATTTTGCTTGATGTTTTACTCCCATCTAGTGCTTTTTTTAAAAACTGCTGGTGCTCTGCTTCTGCCACAGTACTAGTCTGAGCTGAGCAAACATCACCCTATTTCTAACCCAGGCATCCACTAAATCTTTTTTTTCATCTGGCTATGAAACCCCACAGCCCTCTGTTCCTCCCTGAGGAGGGTGGAGGTGCAGGAAGGAGGGAGATCCCTGCAGTCTTTTGCCTCTGTAAAAGTCTTTCATGGACAAGACACTTCTTTCACAACTGTCCTCCTGTCAGAGTAAACTTGGCACTTATGCTTGTTTGAAGTGGGCTTCTTAAATACAATCTTGTTACTGTTGATGGGAATGGGCAGGCTGCTATATGAAATATAGCTCTTTTTCTGATGTCTGGCAGTGCCTGCTCAGGGTATTCTGTAAACCTTGATTAAAAGCTAATGATTAAGTCATTTGTGAGGTAACCAGGTGAAATGCATGCTGTTACTTGATCCGTATCACTTGCAAAGTCCCATACAAGCTCTTCCAAGTGTTAACACTGGTAAGCCATCAGGGCCATACAGCCCAAAACGGGGGTCAAGGGTTTCAATGTTTTGAGAGCTCTGCCACAGTGTTACCAGCATGTGAAACTCCAGACAGGAATACAGTGAGTTTTCACCCACTGTTCTGAGGGAAGCTCTGACATGACTCAGACCTGGAAAATGGCAGGATACTCCTGGGACAGCTGACATAGTGTGAGGAAGCATTCAAAGGCTAAGGTGGACCTGCAGATCCACTCAACCCTGACAGATGTGCCTGCATCACTGCAGGTGGTGGGAGAGCCCCAGGATGAAGAGGCTGCTGGGCCCAGGGGAATTTAGTCTGTCTGTGTGTGTGTCCAGTGTGGCATTTATGTAAATAAAAAGCCCCACATTTCTCCAGGGAGTAGCTGTTGACCAGCCTCAGGACTGTTGTCCTCCTCAGGACTGTGCTGGAGGCAGGTTTTTCTACGTGGTAGGACACTGTGCCAACAGTAGTAGAACCCTGATGCCTCCCTGGGGATGTGCAGGAGGGAGGTGAGTATCCAGGACAGCGAGACACTGGAATGGTCCCAGTTGTGTGTCATTGGAGATCAGCCCCCCTTTCCTCCCCTCCTGTCCTACATGGCTGGGAAAGGAGGAGGCTCAGCGTGGGGTGGGGCGGGGGCTGCTGGTTTGACTCATCCTTTAGATGCTGGTCTCCTGCCTCCCCAGTCATGCAGGAGGACTTTACACCCAACTGGGCAAGCTCAAAAGCGAGCCAGTGACCTGAGGTGATGGTTCATTGCCTTCCTCATTTTGCAGAGCCCATGGGTTTTGCACAGGAGGTGCAGGCGTTTGTTCAAACCTGCTGCCTTTTCCTAGGTACCTTTCACAGCCCCTCTCAGAGGTAACCTCTGCAGGCTTCTGCACCCGGTTGTTAGGTTGACAGTGGGTGCCCACAGCATGTGCCCATGTGGATGAGCTCTCCATAAGACTGGTCCCTTACCAGTTGTTGTGGATTTCAAAGCAAGGGCAATGTTGCTTTGGGCATGGTGAAGGGTGTCACTGAGGAGGGCTCATCAAGTGGGACCACACCCTATGGATTTACAATTCAATTTGGAAAAGACCTCTAAGATCATTGAGTCCAACCATTAACCCACCATAACCATGTTCAACACTAAAACATATTCCCAAGTGCCACATCCACATGCCTTTTGAATACTTCCAGGGATAGTGATTCCATCACTTCCCTGGGCAGCCTATTCCAATTTACAGTAAAACTTGGCCTCCTGAATTTGTCAGTGACTGAGGAACCATACTAAGGAACCACAGACATTTCTGAAAATTTGATCCCGTTACTTTCCTTTTCCTATCCTGTTGCATTGCTGCCGGGATGTGCGGTTTCATTTTTTGGTTGTATTTTTTGTTTGGTTTTGTTGTTTTTGGTTGGTTGGTTGGTTTTTGTTGTTTGGTTTTGTTTTTATTTTGCTTTTGGTTCTTGTTTATTTCGTTTGGTTTGGTTTGGTTTTTGGTTTTTTGCTATTGACTTTATGATTCTTTATGCCTCTTTATTATCGAAATTCTGACCCAGCCATTGGTTTAACTAATTGACATGATGAATATTTTAGGAGCATGATGAGAAATTGCAGGGAATCTTATGCTTGTGATTGAATATTTACAGGTTCAATACAGACTTCAAGCCAGCTTTGAGTGTTTGACAGCCCATGCCTAACTGAGGAAATAAGAGCTCAGGTAAGTAGACTGACTCTTCTTAAAATTCAATGACAGTCATTAGTTTGCTTTTAACTTATGAATTTTCTATGAGTGGTGCATGACCTGGAATAGTACAATGATGTAAATATGAAATTCTAGTGCATGGACTTTGGAAGTGGGCAAAGCAGGCAAACAGACTATCTGATCTTTATTGTAACTGTGGTTTGCTCTTTATACTAATTAATGGCTGGCACATTAATTAAAAGAGCATTAGAGGAGGTGATCATGTGGTGGAAAAAATGGCAATAAAGCCAGATACCCTTCTGGGTGGAGGGTACTGAGTTTCGAAGCAAAGCAGCTTCCTGTGTGTTAGTGCTGATCCAGTGGGGATCCTGCACAAATCTCATCTTGGATGTGCAACCCAAGTATTGACATCTCTCTTGCCTGGATCCCTCACTACTCTGTCCTCTCCCACTGTTTGTTTTCATCTCCATCAAGGCTTCATGGAGCAGGCTGAACTAACCTGGTGTCTCCACATTTCTCTGACATCTCTACTTGTGGCCACCAACAAATCCACTGCTCTCCCCATTGCTGGGGTTTCAGTCACGCTGAAAATAAATGATTCTTCATTTTATACCCACAGCTGAACTAAGTCATTCTACTTTTCTTATCAAGTTTCTACAGTCTCTCTCTCTCTGTCTCTCTCTCTCTCTGTCCCCTGTGCTGCTCATACCACCAAATATTCCAGCTTGGATTGATCCAATCTCTATGTTTCTGGCTTAGCTGGCATTTATTGACCAAACCACTGGTCTTTTCTCAATGCTTTGTACCCCTCTGGCACAAGAAAGACCCCTGCTACTACCAAAACCTAAAGTTCACTTCTATTTCTGTGGGCTGCCACTCCACTGTCCCTAAATTTTCTCCTTATCTTTCTTCTGCTGCTGCCTCATGAGTAAAGTCTTTTTTCCTAAATATTTTCATTCTCCACATCCCTTTTATTTTGTCTTCCAGCAGGATGTACCCTTCTCTGTTTTTATTTCCCTTTTCTCCTGCTAAATATCTAGACAAAGCTGTTTTGTTCTCTACGTAGCATGATCTGGCTTGCTTTCTTTTCCTTTTGCCCTTTCTTCCCTCTCTTCATCATCAGTTAAAACATATCCATGAAACTTCAACTGTATTCCACCTAGGAGCAGAGACCATATTGCTTAAAAGCTATAAAACACTGTGTTTGCTTAGCATAACAAGGATAATTTTTGGCAAGTAGGTGATGAGACTGCAGAGTAAAGAGTTCTTCCAACAGCAGAAAATGCACAAAGACAGGGAAAATGTTAAGCAATATTTATAGTCACATGAATATCAAATACAATGAACTGATTAATATTCCAGTGTGATGGACTTTGATAAACTGGCCTGCCATTCTGCAGGTTTTATTTTTAACAGATGGGAAAGAAAAACAACATTTGGTCTAGAGCCTCTGTCTGTCTGAGTGAGGTTTTGCTCATTTTGGGGGCTGCAGCTATTCTAAACATGGCAATTTGATTTAATTAGCTGACTAGGATCCTGCTTTGTAAGTAGTTTTCTTGTTATTGTTGTTTTGTTGATTTTTTTTCCTTGTTGAAATTTTTTGTGTGTATGTATGCCTAAATGCACTCTAGCAAAACTGACAGTACCCAGAGCTCCCAGACTTCCCTGGCCAACTTTCTGTCTGAAATGTGCAAACAGAATAGCTGATGAAATAATAGACATGTCCATGCTGGAATCCTTTTTCTTTCCCTTTTCAGGGAAAATTGAGTATCTATTGATTCATCGTTTCTACCAGATGGGGAGCACAGCAGTAATTCCTCTGTGTTTTTGAAGGCAGTATCTTTCACAGAGTTTGCTTCGGTTGACAAGTTATTTTCCCTCTGATTTGAATCTGTCTTTATAGTGCTCTGTTGGGGTATTGACTACACGAACAGACAAGCTCTGATTATGGCTCTTGCATGGCTGCCAAGGTCCTGTAATGCGCAAAGAGACTGATTTAGTCTGTTCCCCTTGAAAGCTCAAGACTTCTTAAGGATGGAATAAAAAGCATGAGACCCATTAAGCAGAGAAGCAAATCCTGATGCCTAGGAGAGACACGAAGGCAGTCAGGCTAGACAGCAATGCTATGTCCTTCGTGCATATTTAAATGTGGCACCGTAAAAGGGCTCATGTCAAGTCCATCTGAGATGCCGGAGGCCCGCCTTCCTGAAAAAGGTCTCTTTTCTTAAATATGAGTTGCAATTACAGTAAAAATCCAGCATTATAGGTCTTGTTTCTCAAGCATGTTGTGCTGAGCTAATATTCTAGAAGACAGGGGAATTAACCTGGGTTTATCAATTTTATATTACATTAATAGTTGCTATATCAGCGTCTCCCCAACTAAACCATGTGGATACCCACATAGGGCATTGAACTCAAGGGATGGTTCTGAGAACCCAGCTGGCCAGTTCTCTTAAGGCTTGTATGATAGATGTCACTGACTGACTGTTTTTTCTGTTGGCTGGTCTCAATCTTAGGTGAAAGAGACCTTAAAGTCCCCAAACAGCAAAGTCCCTGTTGATGGTCTAGGATTAAACAATGAGAAAAAGTCAGGAAGCTTCTAGCAGTGCCTCAGTATGCGTGTTTGCTGGCCAACCTGTTCACAGATGTTTTCAAATTGGCTGCCACAGATGTTTCCCTTTCTTGGTGCTATCAAAGGCAAGTGAGGGTAGGCAGAAGTAGTTACTGCAAAAGAAAGTTTATGGGACATATCACAAATTCATGGGAAAGGAAGTTTCATTAGTTCTGCAGCTCACGGAACACTTAGGGTGTTTAGTTATTTTTTCTTTTCCAAAAATTCTGATTTTCTTGATTTGTTTGCTGTCTTTTGGTTAATTTAAGGTTAAATGTTGTTTAAAAAGCCAAGCAAAGCGGAATTCTTTTTACCAGTTTTCCTCTCTGCATATTCCAGATAACAACCCTCTCCTCTGAAGTGTTCAGAATATAGAAACCAAGCCAACAGCTTGGTGGCTGAAGAACAGGTCTTCTGCAGGGTTTGGAACCATGGATGTGAACAGTGAGAACTATTCACTCTGAACACTATGAACGTGAACTCAACAGTGCTGAGCCTGGGGAGAAGATCACAGCAGTCCCATGACCATATATTGCTCATTTAGTAACTTCAGACACAGCCCTGCTGCCGACATTGCAGTTTTTTAATGCACTTGAAAATTATCATTGCATATATTTACATATATTTACACATGCACACAAGCATATGCCTTGTTTTCTGAACATGAGGACATTTATTGCCTGCACTCACGTGCTTGACAGTAAAAGCATCTGAAACCCACTGCCAACATCTGGCTGGCACCAGATACACCAGGTAACACACTCACTGGCAAGTGTGGGAAGTAACCCCTTAGCTCCAGTACAAAACCCTTTCTGTTCAGATCCGCTTTGAGCAGGCTGAGAGATCCTGACCATGTCAATATATTTTTGCATATCCAGACTTATGGTGCTCTCTCTTTTTAAAAACACAAGAATTTCCTCCTACCTGTAGAATGGGAAGAATGTTTTGGGCTCAAATACTAACTCCTGGGAGTTAGGTCAGAGCAATATAATATAACTGTAGCTCAGTCCTTTGTATGCACAGTGATCTAGACTTTAATTAAAATATCATGTTCTGTTATTTTTTCTGCAGACAAATGCCTCAGTAGGTGCCCAAGAGAAGAAACTAATGAAATAGAGCAGGACTGTGTAGTGAAGGCACTTTCTGTCTGGAGGACTCAGGCTTTGCTTGCTGGAGAAGGCTGGAAATGCATAATGAATGAGGCAGGATACTACAGAAAGATATAAAATGGTCTCAGGGGGAGGCTTGATGCCTTTGTGGAGGACTAGGTTCTGCAGCCTGCTCAATCATAAACTATTTCTCTCCCTTAAACAGAAAAATTAACCACAAAGTGCATGATTCTTTTTTTCTCTATGTCTAAGATAAGGTATACAGGTCGTCTTTTTTTTTTTTTTTTTTTTTTTTTTTAAAGAAAAGCTACCTGCAGAGGCAGTTAGTGGGAGTTTTGTCTAGGTCCTGAGCTGTAAGAAAGCTCAGCACTCTGGAAAATGTGCCTCAGCCTCATTATTCAAAATTTGCAGATGCTTTTTGTAAGCCTATACTTAACTTTTACCATGTCTTGGTCCTCTGTTGGTAAAATGAGGAAAGTAATTCCTGGGTAGCCCAACCAAACTATAAGGAATTCTTAGTATTTGTGAAGTATAAGATGTTGTAGTGGGAATAACGGGAAGGAAAACACAATTTTTTATTTTTCTGAGGAAGGGTTGCGATGATGTGAAGTAAATAAGGATAAGGTATGCATATTATGGTAGCAGGGTAAAAATAAATAGAAATATTTAACCACTCACTGAGAAAGACAGTATAAAAATATAATTTACAGTCATGTAATTAAAGGCTGTATTTTAACTTGAAGCTGAAGTAAGGAAGCTGTGTGGGTGGTTTTAGCTCTGATATTTCTTAGTCAGTTTCTGCTTTAATAGGAAGCTTTTCAGATGTAGTTGTGGATTTAGTGGCATGGTAATAACTTCCATATAATAAGCTTTACATTGCATTAAAAGCATAAATCTTACTTTATAGCAGCTCAACAAACAAAATAATCCACTTGTCTCACAGACACTCATCTCCTTTCTGCACCCGTTTCTCTTGTTGTCAGCTCTGTGCTGTCTGGGATGGGATACATGGGCCCCTGTCAGGGGTTTGCTGTAGTTTTATCCAACACCAGTGACCTGGAACTTGAGGCTTGCCTCAATACCTTTGGAACTGCACAGCCCCTTGATCAGGCTGCACCATAAATGCCAGTTGGCAGTTTCAGAGCTGATGTTTGGTTGCCAGCCTTTTTCTCTTCCCAGCTTTTGAATCTTTCATGATACCCAAGAATTTCCCTGGCACTTGCTTGCTGAACTTGAAACCTATCAAATCAGCACCAAGTGATGGCATTGATTTTTATTATTGTTATTTTATTTTTGCTTCGCCTCAGGTATTCCTGAATTCTCCCATTTAATCTTAGCTGAACTGGGGGGTTTGTTTCTTTTGTGTTATTGGTATGCATTGCCTTAGTCCAGCTGTGGTTTGATACGATGACATGTGATTTCTCTTTATTTCTCTTTCAGGAAATAAGGGGTGAGGAGAAAATAATGCTGGCCACCCACCACCACCCCACTGCTGTGTTCTTCAAGGTCTTGGGGTTGAGTGCATATGCAGAAAGGAGGGATACTGAATGCAGGAAACCTGAAGCCAGAATATGTTTCACAGCATGGCAACTACAATGCAGGATTATAAGAAACGTTTGTATTTTAAAACGTTTTGTCTTATGTGTAAAGGATAGTGTTTCTGGGAGGTGAAAAAATATTTAAAGGCGTTAAATGGCTTTCTTTGCAGGCAATTAAACAATGAAGCCAGTCTGAGTCATTTAAATAATTGTAACAGATGTTTATTGCTTAGTGCAGTTTACTGCATTCTGTTGTTTCCTTTGCATATAAGAGACAAGAACACATGGCAAACTATACCATAAAGGAAATTCTTTACTGCCTCGTGAGCAATGTGGCTGTTTCTCTGACTTCTTAATTGAATCACCTTGGGAACGAATTGGTAACACATAGTATTTGGAGAGCAGGCAAGTGACTAACTGCCTGAAGGAGCTGCAGCAACTGGTGTGCAAAGACGTGGGGCTGGCGTTAAATACCTCTGAGTAAACAAACTGTAGTGGGATTATTCTGAGTGATGTTTGGCACACTCTCGTTAAGCATTTTGGTGCCTTCTGAGCTTGTGTGTTTCTGGAGATTCTCCTTACCTGAAATTCATTTTCTGTGCTCTATTGAAAGAGGAAATATAAGGTCCTAGGTCCTTGGATAGACTTTCAACAGAACATTTGTAATCTCATTTTACCACAGAGTTTGCTGTGTGGCCTTATTTCTTACACCTCTTCTCAGTGAAAAGGGGTTAACAGTTCTTTCCAATCTGCCCCAGATGTTGTGTACAATGTAAAGCTGCATGTCCTGGATTTGGTTGAAGGTGCACAGAGCCCCATTACTTGTGATGACCCCTGGCAATGGCCTCATGTGGATGACCAGGAAATGGGGAAGGGCAAGGGTATGTGTTATTTTCCTCAAATACTCTCCAAACTTTTTTTTTTTTTTTCTTTTTGGGAGGGTCAGATGTGTTTTCTGTGTTTGATAATGTACTTACTAGACCATGTACTTAATCTGTGAATTTAATAATGCTTTTTTTTCATCCATTCTTCTCTTGAATTCCTGCAGACATTCAGTGTCCAGAGCAGTCAAGTAGTGTAAGCCTGTGGGACAGTAAATGTTCTAGAGGAACTCACAGGTTCTTTATCAGCTAGTTCCAAAAAAAAGGCTTTACTTTCTCTAAACAAGGGACAAACCCCCAACAACTCCTCTCCCAATCCCAAATCCCCAGACAAAGCCTTATAGACTCCTAAACCTTTGCCTAGTATCCTTCCTGTTGTCTTATCCTTGACTTTGACTAAAATTTGAGGGTTTTTTTCACGGAACATTGATTTTCAACTTTCGGTCTCAGTTCAGCCAAAGCCACTTTGTGAATCTGGATCAGATTTGGCAAAATTTGAGACTTTTTCAGGAGTCTAAAGACGTTTATTTTGGGTTTGTTGTTTTTTTTTTTTTTTTTCAGAAGAGTTTCAGTGGTTTTAGCTTACATAGTATTTGTACACCAAGTTTGGATGATGCAGATCATGAAAGAAACAAAATATTTGTTTGCCCAGCACCTTCAGAAAGACCACATACTTTTCTTAAAGCTAAAGAAACCCCAGTGTAATTTCTCAGCTCTAATTTGGGGTTACTTCTGGGTATGCCACTGGGCTTCCTTCAGAAACAGAAACCAACTCCCATGAATCAGGATGACAGAAAAAGTACTGCAGGAAACTGACATAGCAGAGAAAAGATTGTATTTAAGGACATGGACAAGCTGAAAGGCCTCTCTTTGGAGATTACCTATACCTGCCTGTGCCAGCTCTTCACTGGAGAGTCTTGCTCATAGCTACTTTGGATACACCAGGCAAGAGTCTTACCTGCCTCCATACTTTTGGAACACCCCCACAGGCAGCATCAGGGACACATCGGAGAGAGGTGAGTGGTGTATGCAGGTCTCATCTCTGCTGAAATGAGGGAAAAACCTTCTTGCAGTGGTGAAACCTGGAGCCTTGTTTAGCCCTGGTCTCACCTTATCTGACCAAGCTCACTGGTAGCACCCTGGGGACCAGAGGGTGAAAAAGTCATCTTAATCCTGAGCCTTCTCATCTCCACCTTTCCTACAGCTTGCTGAAAGCAGCTTTCTGTTATTTCTTTCCTAAGTGATACTCTTAGCAACAACCTTTTGGTATGTTAGAAAGCAATAATCAAATCAGTCTGCCTTCTCACTGAAGCAGAACAAATCCATGGCTCTGTTCCCAGCTGTAAACAAAGGTAAACAGATGTGGGACTGTGGTCATCTCCTTCCCAGCAGGAGGCATTATCAGAAAAACTCCATAAATAATGAAAATGTAAATGGGGCATAAAATTCATTTTTAGATGAAACTGGAAGCCCTTTGTACACCTTGTATCCAGTTCAGGTGGAGAGCAATCCCTGCCTCACCTTATAAAATCAATTTTCTTCTTGGTGAATATTTTAAAACTTTGAACTCTCCCAAATTCCCCTCTCACATTTGATTGTTTATTTTCCCCTAGCTGTGTTTGCTGATTACTTAAATGAAGAGGTTTTCTTTCCTATCCATTCCCTCCTTCCCCTGCCTTTTTTCCCCCTTTTTTTTTTTCTGAGTTAGAACACTTCTTACTCTGCCAGATCTCTCAGCTGCACACTATCACCCTTCCCAGATTGTATTCCAACCTTTTGGACATCAACTCATGTTTGGTTTTATATTTTCACAAGCATATCAGAGTAGTAGTCTAGAGGGAAATTGAAAATAATGTAAATATGAGGCCAGTACAGCTGCATTCTCAGTTCATGTCTCATCACTGGACACAGAAAATTGTATGTGTTATTATTCCCTATGTACATTGCTATTATCTTTGCCATTTGCAGATCATTTTAGAGATTGAGTCTGTTCTCAGGAAAAAAACCCAACAAAGCAGAACAACCCATCCTCCTGCTATACCTCCAGTCCTGACACAAAATCAGTTGTGGTGGATTTCAAATTAAAATAACATCTGCCTTGAAACCAAGAAGTGGCTGAGCAGGAGTGGCAGTGGGTGCCAAGAGCATCTCTGGAGAGTCTCTTCAGAACCTCTCTGTAAACTGTGGGTTTCCTCTTTGGATTGGGTGACCTGGGAGCTAGCTGGGTTTCCCTCATCTGAGCAAATACTCTATCTCTTATTTGGGGTGGGGACAATGCCTGAGCACCTATTCTGTGCCTTAGGTGAAAACCCTGCCAAACTGGGGATGCTTCTGTAACATGCCAACATAGTAGTGGAATTTAATTTTTTTTTTTCTGAAAATAGGAGCAGGGAACTCATGGTGATTGAAGTCAGATTCCAGAAGTTCCCAGGGTGGCCTTCAGGAGGAAGCTCTACCGGAAGCCAAGGAGTGGGCAAGCTTTGAAAAGCAAAGGAGAAAGTATAACTGCACAGAAAGGCTTGGTAAAAGGGTCTAGAGCTAAGGATGTTGTTGTGAACTTGTTGAGATTCGTTGGGGGATGATGATATAGCAGCCACATAGCTCCTTTTCAAAATAAGCCTTAGAGGGAGGCTTCCTCTCTCGCTTGAGCAATGTGAGTTTCCACTTGCACTGAAGGGTCAGCAGTGGGGATTGTTGCTTGCAGGTGTCACTGCTTGGCTGCCTGCAGCTGCGCTTTGCCATCGAGACAGTAGCCGGCATGTGAATTCACAGACGTGATTTCTGTCTGCCCAGAGGTGCATCCTTCTTGTCACAGTCACACACCTGAGCTTGCATGGCACCCTGCCATGTCCACAAACATCGTTCCTGGCCATCAGTCTGTCCCAAGAGCATTCCCCACAGCCCCAGCAGTCAGAGTATATCATAATCCACAAGGTGAGGAGCATTAGTGCCACATCTCTACTGGAGCATTATGGATTATAACAATCCTATCCCTTAGGAAATAGTTCAAAATTTATTTTCTATCAAATTGGAGAGAAAAGTGGAAAACTGACTATTTCTGTGGAATGCAAATTAAAGAAAACACAGTTTGGAAAAACTTGTGAGTTCTGATAAACTCAAGATGCTTAATTTTTTTCCTTTTTTGGTCATATTAAATGGCAAATCCAACATTAAATAGCATAATATCTTATAAAATGGGTAGGAACAATTTTAAAATATGACAGTATGCAGAATGTAGCCCAATAGTCTGATGAAGACAAAATTATATATTTAAATATAAACAAAAAAAAAAAAACAAACAAAACAAACTGTGGTACATGATATTGCACCCTGCCCCCCATCCAAGTTTCCTCTCTCTCAAACTTCTTTGAAATTAATGTTCCTGTGAAAATATCTTTATTTTCACAAAAAAAACCCAAAAAACCCCAAAAAAAAACCACAAAAAAACCAAACCAACAAAAAACACCAAACCAAACCCAAAACAAACAAACAAACAAACACCCACATTTTTTTTCTGTCTATTTTCTTGAGAAATCTTGTCTGGTTTGCTTAAGCATCCATGGTACACTGTATTTTGTGTTGCATCTTTGCAAAAACTGGTGAGGATGCTGCCTCTGTAGGAGACATTCCCTCTCTTCAGTGAGTAGTGAGATTTTACTTTGGGGTGGGAAGAAAGCAAAAACCAGTTTGATCCAGTCCGGAATGACAACGTTTTATTGTACTCCTAATGAACTGAAAACCATTGATTGCACCTTGGAACAAAAGAATAGCTCTCTCAAATAATTTATTTCTATTCTGAGCATTGCTTTGCAAAAACAAGACAAAGGCAGCAAGTGCTGGGTTAAGACACATCTTGCAGGTTGTCGTGGATTATGGTTGACTCTTCACCCTTATAACTGAATGTGATATCACCTCTTCTGCTGCTTGGAGCACTTGGAGAACCAAGTTTAACCTCTCCTGTCATGGGAGATCACTTGCACACTTATGTCTCTGGAGGCTCCCCTAGCAAGCACCATGAATCAGATAGTATCCTGGGATGGAGAAATGCCATCTCTCCATTTAATGGTTTCCAGTATCTATAAAGCAGTTTAATGTTTATTGGAACAAAGTCTGGAACATAAGGGTTTCTCCTCTGAGCCGAGTGCCCTCACCAGATGACAACTGATCTGGCTCATTGAATGTTTTAGTCTTTGTGGCAATTATATGAATTCCAGCAGGAAGAGAAAATGAGGAAAATTTACCCTTTAGTGCCCAGAGCTTTGCTGGTGATGTTGCTCTCCTGAAAAGCTCTGGATCCTAGTCAAGGTTCTGTCCTCTAGTCTGGCAGACCTGAAACCAGTTTTGAGCATCTTCAATTTCACCTTTTTGTGCCCATAGGAGCCAGTATGGGAGTGGGGGGAAAGGGCTCCTGATGTTTTTAAGGGAGGAACAGGAAATTTCAAATATCATAATAATCGCAAATATTTAGTCTACATGCAGTCCATGGTGTATTCTTCTGCTCTTGGAGGCAGAGGTACAGTGCAACTCTCACAGTGGTCTACCAGTCCTAGACTCTTTTCTTCAAGATTTTTGCAATGGCTTGATGCCTGGATAAGCTGATGTCTGCAGTTGTTTTAAGTGACTTGATGAAGAGGATGATAGAATCAGCTTTGGTGCCAGAGAGAAAAACGAGGGCGTGCTGATTTAAAGTCCCAGCCTCTTTCATTTCGGGTCACAGGAGAGAAACTGAAGAGGAGAGCTGCAGCCCGGGGATGAGGAGCTGTGGTGCTCATGCCAGAAGAGGGTTGCTCACTGGAATGGGACTGATGGCTAATGGCTCACATAAGGGGCTGAATTTATCAGGCAGTGGTGCTCGGTAACAATGATAAAATACCAGAGAGGTCACCTGCATTTTCCTGTACCATTTCTTTAGTTTGTGCCTTAGGAGATCTTGGGGGAGAGGGACAAATGATTTGTTTGTATTAATAAAAGCTTATTATAGTACTGTGGATTTACACTCTGCTTTGCAAACTTAGCTGTGTTCCTTACCCTCTAAGTCTTTCATAGAAAATCCATTGAATAAACTCAATTAATTATTTGGAGTGGAATAGTGGTGAGATAGGAATCACCTAACCCTGCCCTTAGAAGTGATTTTACAGCTACATGAGGTGAATTTGAAGCATTATGCTGACTTATTTGTTTGTGTGCCTGACTAAAAGGCTGACTTTTTGTTTCCTTTCTTACTTTTGTCATGATTTGTGTTTCATGCCAGAAACCGTGCTGTTATCTGGAGCTCACTCCTGCTGTGTCTGACCAGTAAGTCAGGTAATTAATTTCTTTGCAGCACATCGAATTGCCTTTTTTTGTCTGTTTGCTTCTTGTTAGTTCCTCATCTGAGAGAAATATCTGTTGCTTGCTCAGTTTCCCTCTTGGACATGGACTTCCTTCTTGTTCTGATGCAGACTAGACGAACATCTCCAACACCTACACATGCCCAACCCCTGGATGTTGCCTACCTGTGGCTTCTGGTGGTGGAGGGAAGATCAGGGATGTGAGGCAGGCCTCGGCTTTTCCCCTGTGGCAGTCCTGGATGTGTATCCCCTGGGATGTGAAGGCTGTTGGATGGGAAGTTTGATTGTAGGTCCTCAACCAATCTTAAGCCCTCTCCTTCCAGCTTCAAGGAAGGGCTGATCATCCTCTCTCCTCCCTGCTAGCCAGCAGTGCTGGAGGTAAGTAAGTTTTGGCTAAGCACCATGACAAAACATTGCTGGGGCCAAGCAGGGAGGACAGAACCTGTCAGATGTACTCTTGCAGTATTCAATTTTGCCATCCTCAAGAACAGGTTGAAACAAAGGCCTGGCACTGACTGAACTTTCACCAATGATTTTTTTAATCTTTATTAGGCTGCTGTTGTAGGCTACCTTCAGCTTGGATGATGCCAAGGAAGGGTCTTCATGTACTCTTCAGACTTTTATTGAATACTAAGGTCCTCAGCAGCACTGAGTTAGTAAGGGTTGGACTGTAAGTCATGCTGTAATAAACCTGCTCTTGAGTTCCCTGGTTGCAAAGGCCTTTCCTCTCCCTTAAACAGAGAGGATTTGTGTCCAGTTAGGTGAAAGGCATACTATCTTGGGCCCACACCTGTAAAAAGCTGCTTCCAGATTTGAGTCACGTTTGGATCCAGAGGCTAACTTTGTATCTGGACCCCACCTGTAGCATTAATGGAAGTGTTTCATTTAAAACAGCATGGAGCTGGCTAGCAATGCTTGTGAGAAACATCTCGTGCTGTTAGCAGGCATTGGTCCTGCTGGGAAGGGGGTAAATTAATTCTGCAGGCTCTGGGAGGCAGGGAGCTCATTGCTTTCCTGGAGTAGGGAAGTAATAGGAGAGGTGAGGAGGCAGCCAGACAGAGACAAAAGTCTTGTATGTGACTCCTAGTCATTCTTGGCTTAACAATGGAGATGCAGGGATGGAAGGGTTGGGGTAGGTGCTGAGTGGGGCTGGGCACGTAGGAATGCAGAGCCACCCCACCCACAGCTAACATTTGAGCTACCTGTCCAGAGCTGATGCTGGAAAGACAGCTCGACTCTAGTGTCTGCCATGTTAGCACACATAGTTGTCCAGGTGTGGGTGAGTTCTGTGAGACTCCTGGGCTGGACTTGTTACTGCCCATCTAATGCACCAGGCTTGCTGGTCCTGATGTTGATATGAGCTGTGACACGATGCAGTAACAGCAAAAATTTCCATTCTTGTCTTCTCCTTCTGGTATGGCCCTTGACTTGAGTTTGAACCAAAAGTGCTGTACGGACATCAATTTTTTTTTTTAATTCTGTCACTCTAAAATATTTTATATCACTGTGATTTTATATAAATTAGGTGGTACATCTGCCTGGTCTTCTTTCTTTTTTATCTTAAGGACTTTTAGAGCTGCATTACAGCCAATAAGAAAGAAAAGGAGAGACAGATGTTAATTTAGGGGGAAAAGAGGCCACCTGACTTTACACCTGAGTTTATCAGGTGCAGGGAGTTCTGTGTCCAGGGAGTTTCACAGAATCACAGAACCGACTAGGTTGAAAAAAACCTCCAAGATCATCAAGTTCAACTCTTGATCCAAGTGGTTATTATCTTGATCCTAATGGTTATTAGACCATGGCACTTAGTGCCACATTCAGTCTCATCTTAAAAACCTCCACGGACGGTGAGTCCAGCACCTCCCCGGGCAGCCCATTCCAGTGTCTGATTAGTCTTTCTGTAAAAGATTTCTTCCTAATATTCAATCTAAACTTCCCCTGGCACAGCTTAAGCCCTTGCCTTCTTGCCCTACTGCTGGTTGCCTGGGAGAAGAGACCAAACCCCACCTGGCTACAACCTCCTTTCAGGGAGTTGTAGAGAGTGACGAGGTCACCCCTGAACCTCCTCTTCTCCAGGCTAAACAACCCCAGCTCCCTCAGCCTCTCCTCATAGGACTTGTGCTCAAGTCCCTTCACCAGCCTGGTTGCTCTTCTCTGGACCTGCTCCAGCACCTCAATATCCTTCCTGAACTGAGGGGCCCAGAACTGAACACAATACTCAAGGTGTGGCCTCACCAGTGCTGAGTACAGGGGAAGAATCACTCCCTGGTCCTGCTGGCCACACTGTTCCTGATGCAGGCCAGGATGCCATTGGCCTTCTTGGCCACCTGGGCACACTGCTGGCTCATGCTCAGCTTCCTGTGAATCCAAACTCCCAGGTCCCTTTCTGCCTGGCTGCTCTTCAGCCACTCTGTGCCCAGCCTGTAGCGCTGCATGGGGCAACAAACAGAATGGCTAAAGCAAGTTTACTTCTAGGTGCTGCTTCTTTGCTTAGGGAAAAGCAGGGACTGAGTCCAGAGTTAAGCAGTGTGAGCTCCAAAATGCATTTCCCTGGAGTGGGTTGTCTCCTCAGGTACATACTGCTCAGTGAGTTCTCTCCTAATTGGTGTGCATCAGCTCCAAAACCTGCAGGAGTCTATCCAAATGCTGCCCCATGTGCGAGGAGGGCTAATGGACCAAATAGTACCCAAGTGATGGTGGTGAAATTCGCTTGGATGGTTGGGTCTGTCACACACCTTGTTCATAACTTCTTTGTGTTTAGTTCCTTGAACATGTAAGAGCAAAGAGAGACTGTGCTGCCAAAATGACTCAGGAGGCTCCCCATAGTGTAATCCCAGACTTTCTGACTGTCCCATTGGCAAAGAGGTTACCTCTGCTATGCAGTCAAAAATTGATCCAGAGGGAAGCATTTACCCCCCTTTAAATGTTCAGTATTTGGTCCCTAGATGATATGAATGATATTCAGTTTGCTGTATATTTTATTAGGTGAAAAAGTACCCACTGAGGCGTAGTATCATTTCCAAGGGTGACCTTGTGACAGCGGGTGGCAGCAGCGCACATAAAAATGATAAAAGCCTTGCTAAATCCCCGGCTGCATAGGTTGAAGAGGTGGCTCAGAAACTGCTGATAGATGGGTTAGATTTACAGATATGCTTCGGCTCAGAGGTTGACTTTTTTAAAAATAAGGCAAATCAGGGAAAGAAATGGGTGCAGATGAGCACACAGAAAATCAAGAGAAAGGCAAATGCAATGCAAGAGAGAAAGAGGAAAGGAGAAAGGTTTGCGGTTTTTTGTGGTTTTTTTTTTGTTTTTTTTTTTTCTTTAATAAAACATTCTTCATGAAGAAATATGGCCAGAAATATGGCAAGTTGCTTTGTGCTGCAGAGGGAAACAGGAGTGCAGACTGTACTAAATTGCACATGGGTTTCTTTGTCACCGTTAAGTTCTCTCTCTTTGTCTTTGCTGCACTTGGTTATTTGTGGTGTGTGTTTGTAGTGAGTTTTCAGGCAGTGTAGATAAATTATCACATTGATTTTTCATTCTCACTTTTTTAGGAGGGGGCAATGGGGAAAGTTTCTGTGTATTATATAGAAAGTAGAGTAGCTGTTAACAACCTGCTGGGTTTGGTATCCCGCTGTACAGGAGAGTCACCTGAACCAGAACTTGGAAAAGAAATACCTTTAACTGCAGGGCAGCTGGGGTCTGTATCCAAATTTGCTATTCAGGACCACTTCTAGTACCCAATACAGGAATATAAAGTTGAATACTGGCTTCCTAGGACTTTATAGATCACAGCTGAAGACAAGGAATATCATAACTTGATATATACAGTGATTGATGTGATCATGGTCAATGTAACAGAACTGATTGTTTTTGCAGCTGTCATTGCAGTGGGAGTATAGAAGTAATGCTTTCTGTTCAGCACTGCTTGGGTTTTCATGCCCTGCTCTGCCAAGACAGAGATATTGAAGGTGAATAGCTGAGAAAAGGGCTTTAAGCAGTCAAGGGAAAAGAGAAAAGATTAATATTTCTACCCAGAAGCTGGAGATGAAAAGTGAGAGTTTTGCTCATGACAAACACTGCCTTGAGTCACTCACCACTTACAAAGAGATTTGCAGATCAGAAAGCATCATTTCTCACTGGGGAAGTGTGGCTTAGATTGGGAGACTGGCTACCAGGAGTTTGTTAACTGGATGTCCCTTAGCTACTTTTCAAGATGGTGGGATCTGCTAGAAGGCTGGGAAACAAACAAACTTAACTTTCAGTTCCCTAGCCTGAAAGATGTCCCTTAGAGGGTATAAAGCAGTGGAAAAGAAGTGGTCATCACTGAATATGATTATTTATTATCAGCATTTGCCAACTTGCCATATCTAATAAGTCTATCTGTGTTTGCTGTTGACAATAATGTGACTTCTACGCAATCTTTGTTGCCTTTTCATTCCCTAGCACATCCTGAGGACCAAAAGTGCTGCCCACAGCCAAAGTGTTCATCTAAAAAGTAGTATCAGTGCATTGTCACTGGATGCTGGAGCATCCAGTTATGCTGGAGCTGTGCTACATTGATTCATTGCAGTTTTGGTGGCTTCAGTTTGCTTCACAATCTTGCATCTTCTTGTGCTTTCGCTTCTTCACTCTGGGGTGTTGGATACCCATATATATAATCTTTATAACTTGGGGTTATACATGCCAGTTTTTAAGGCCAATCTTAGTAGTGTCCCCTGCCACCATGAACCACGTGAGCTGAGGCTGCTCTGGGGATTAGCCTGCCTTTCCTGCTTTTGTGGGCAGTAAATGATGATGTGAGAGGGTAGAAGTGCGAGAGGTAGAAGGGTGGCAGCAGTGAGCAGAGGGTTTGTGGCTGGGAAAGTTCATGCCTTCAGCCCTGCCGGCCAGAAGGTTGTTCTAGCACCCTGAGCAAAGTGGTGCATTGGTACCTAGAGCTAAAGCCAACTCAGTTCCTGACATCTCAGGCATGCTGCTGGCTCCAAGGCATATGTCGGAGAGCGTCAGAGAGTGCAGCTGGGATTTCAGGGAGCTGGGAAGGGAAATGTCTGGGGATGCCATGGCTGCAAGCATGGCTGTCAGGTTAGCTGGAGTAATGACATAATCCTATGAATATTTACTTTCAACAGTTTATAGGGCCATATGTTAGATGTTCTTTATGGTTATTTTAGTAGAATTAATGCTTAGAGGATATTCTCAATGAAAAATATTTCCCATGAGTAAGTCAAATCAAATAAATAAATTTGCTGCTCACCATAAAATAGCAAAGGAACACTTCATTTTCCTGCTAGGATGACATCAGTTCTGTGGAGATGCTAGCAAAATATTTCTAGAGCATACAGTACTTTAAAATGAAAATAACTACAATATAAGGTGTTTTGAGTGCAATGCAAAAATGACTGTGAAGGCTGAAAAGAAACAGTTTTGGAATTGTCTGGATTATATGCAGCCACCTCAATCAAAACTGGTGCAGAGTAATTAACATTTTTATGTACATATGCCAAGGAGGTTGAGGACAATAAGAATTCAGATACTGGAATGAATGCCATCCCTTAAGAAAATGTAAGTTGCTTACTTGTTACAACTGGCACTACTGAAAAAAAAACAACCAGTTAAATTAATATTCATTATAGATAAGGTGCTTTGTCATACATTTGGAAGTCACAGTGAGACTGAAATTCTGCTTTGAAAGCAGCTAATGAAAATGCTGGAAAACCATTGCTATCACTGAGCATCTTAAAATTTACATGGCCAAGTAAGTCTTATTCAGGAGTTCAGAAAATATTTAGCCAAGAAGAGCACACATTGGTTATGAGCAAATCATGAAGAATGCATTAGAGGAGGGTGTGCACATATGTGAATTTGATTGCATAAGGTTATACCAATTTTTTAAAAGATACTTTGAAACCATGGGTAACTAAAGGCTGATTTGCCTAGCATTAAATTTGGTCCAGAAAGATATAATTAGAGAAGAAAGAAACAAGAAGACAACTGCTGCCTTTCAGTATTGTTTTTTGTGGAAAACATGTCTTATGGAATTTAGACAGCTTTTTGATGTGATGACAATTTTGTTGATTATGTCCACGTGATGTGCTTCTCATCATATGTCAGGTGTTAGACTTGATGCCACAGAAGATTCTAAGCTTAGCATTGGGGAAATTAAAAGTAGCACATTTTAAATGGGTTAAGGCTGTCTCACAAATAAATCTCAAGCAGTAATTGCAAACAAGGAATCATCTTTTAAAAGAAGCATATCCCACAAGAGTTCCCCAGAGATCACTTCTTGGCTCAGTTCCTTTTGTATTCACCCCAGCCTTCTGTAAGAATGTATAAAATCATTGCTAATAAAATTGGTGGATGACATATGGGTGAAAAATAAGGACAGCCTAATTCTACAGACTGAATTGAATTACTTGATAAGGCTGGAGTTTTCGGAGCTAAATCCTTTTCGATGCAGCCAGATTCAAGGTCATGCATCCAGAACTGGAGAATTTAGACCACGCTTACAGGATTAGAGGCTGCTTCCTGATAGATAGCAACTATGAAGAAGACACATGGTAGATAACCCACTGGCCCCTGTTGGGATCCTCTTGCTGAAAGCTGCCTTTGACTATGTACTGAGAAAATTAAGATACCTATTCGCTATTTCTAGTGTCACATGCAGGAGCAGCGATACAGTTTGTAGAAATCTGTGAACAATGATTCCAGGAAAATTCTGAGGAAGCAAGAGTGATTTATAAAGAAAAAGACAAGGAGTGGCTTAAGACTTGAATTATACCCGGTTATTGCTTTTCTTTTGTTAGTTCATACTTTTGCTCTGCATATTTAATGTAGCTCTTGGGCAGAGGAGAGGAGGAAATTAATCTCAGGTTTAACATTGCTAGCTTCTTTATTGTGCAGCAGCGGATAAATGCAATCCCTACCTCTAATTCTAAGTAAGCCTGCGTGACTCTACACAATTATTCTTTTTATCTACAGTCTCTGTCTCTAGTACCTATTTTCCCCCTCTTTTCTAAGGCTGGGCCCAGATGTCGCTACCTGCTACAGGCTAGCTGAAATTCCAAACCCCCCTGACTAACCAGAAGGAGTTTTGATGTCTGTCATAACCTGATGAGGAAGTTTGCTTCTCAAATTCTCTACTAGATCATAAGGACTGGAGGCAGGACAGAAAGGATGCAACCCTCAGATGAGTAGCAGAGAGCTCCACAGATGTAGCAATCTTCTGAACACTGTGACTGTGCAGTGGAAACTACACAATTATTGTCACTTCGGTGCTTTTGTTATATATGGCCTTAGCCCAGAGTAGCATAGAAATAAGCCAGGAAAAATTAGAGCTGCAGCAAGACCTGAGTGTTCTTATAACCCACAGATGACTTATGATGCTGTCTCCATAGGGAGAAGTCTGGTATAGCAGCAACATACCCAGTGTAGTGCCATTATAACTGTTGATGCTAAGTCCCAGAGAAGTTTGCTCTGTATGTTATGTTAAAGTGCAGAGTAAAGAAGAGATGGCAGTTAAAGTGATCTAAGGGCATGGTAAAAGTGGTACAAATGGGACAGGGTCTGTATGTCTCTTAGAAAGAAGATGAATAAAAAGATATTTATAAAAATTAATAAAAAGGTTTTAATTAAAAGTAATAAAGAATAAACATAATAAAATAAAGAATAGACCAGATATAAGGAAGGATAGAACTTCTGTTTTCCCTGCTTCATGAAGTAAGAATGATAAGACTAAGGAGGTGGAGTTCAGTACTGAAAAGATTAAATACTTTCCTTCTTTGCCTTCTTTTAACTAAACTGTGGAGCAGATTGCCATGGTATGATACTGAAATACTTTATTAAGCCTGTCATTTGAATTATTATGCTAATTGCTGGAACTCATACCCCATTCTCTTGATATCCTTATGTCTACCTATCAAGAATACCCACAGCACTCATATTCAGCAGTCATTGTCAAAAACAGAGGGATGGATCTCTCAAGCCTGCTGCTTCAGAGCTTAAACTGGGCTTCAGCTACCAGAGATGGTGTGGAACAGAACATGGCTCACAGGAAAGCTGTGGCAGGATAAGGTGCAGGCCGTGGCCAGAGCCATTTGGGACCATTTAATCTTGGGACTGGTTTAGTGACTTCAGTTCTTAGCTTCGGACTTGCTGATTTTCAGTTCCTCACGTGGTGTAAAGTGGCACAGAGCTTTTGGCTTCAGCAGAATGCTTGCAGACTGGCACCATGCTTTGCCTAGACATAAATGCATCAATATGGTTATTGTCCCTGCTGCATCAGTCAAACACACAATCCTTTTTCCTGATACCCCAGGAGAGTTTGCACTTGGGGGAATCTCCAATTTTTTTCCGTCTGAAAAGAAAATAAAGTCTTCCACCTGAAATCTAGGAAAAAGGTGTTTGTTTCTGGTTGGGTTTATTTTTTTCAGCTCAGATTGAATAGGCATCCTGTGAGCAAGTAGGTAGAGAATTTTGGTCCTGCTGCGTGCGTCTCACTCTTCAGGTGCTTGCTTGCAATTTGTAAGCACTTCTGAATATCTTCTGGCACGTGAGCTCTCTCTTCTCTGGATGATGTTTTTTTGATTCCTTGTACTGTGCAAATGTTCTCACAGGTATCGGGCATGTTGCATATAAACCTTTTGATCCTTCAGAGTCACCAAATTCTTGGTAACCATGTTTTCCAGCTTTATAAATGTTACCCCCACACATACAGCATCTTGTTACTCTCAGATCTTCACCACTGCTTTTTTATTTCAAACAACATCATTGTCTCTGTGTCTCAATGTATTGTATCCTATTTCCCTAAGAAAAAGTGTCTTCTAGAAATGATCACTAGATGGCTACACTACTGCACAGGATTTCACAACACTGCTTTTCCAGACATTCAAACCGTTTCTCACAGCATTCTAGTTCACGTCTTTGGTCTGAATTGCATTTCAGCCACAAAATGCAATTTCCATATCTTCAATTTTCTTCTCAGCAGGTAGCAATATAAGTCCACACCGTTCAAATTTATTGTACAAAGAAGTCACTGGGGCTTAAATGGCATCTAACCTCTGAAACATCTGGTATTGTCCAGCATTGGAAACAGGATCCTGGACTGTATATCCCTTTGGTTTGATCCAATAGAGCAACTCCCATCTTTCTGGAGTCTGCAGAAAACCTTTGGAATCAATTGGGCATGACCTAGTGTGTCTATTGACCTGGCTACAGCTCAGCAGCTTCAAAAGCCTTGAGATTTGGAACAGGCATCAGTCCATGACTCAAATCGTCACCAATCACCATTGCTTTTTCACAGGGATTGAGGGGAATTTCTGAATGAGGGAAAAAATACGGTTATTTTCCTGTTGTAAGCATGAGCAGACATTAGGAACAAGAAGCAGCAAATACTAGAGAAGTGTTTCACTTCCTCACTTCTGTCTCTCATTCAAATCAAAGACTAATGCAAGTGTTAAACTTTCCAACAGAAAACAGTAGTTGCCAGAAGGGACCTAAAAAAGGCGCACTAGTATTAATTTTTATCATATATGTTATGCTTAGATTCATGCAGAATAGCAACACGTTCCTCATCTGCTGAAAGTCATTGTTTGTGCCTTTGCACAAATCCTCCCACATTCTTGTGAGTGGTTACGCTAATGACACTTATGTAATATCACTGGATGTTTACAGCTGCGTAGTCTGAATGTGAATCTGGATATAAATAACATGACCATCATCTCCTGTGAACTAGAGAAATGTTATCTATGTTTTACAGATGAAGGAATTGAGGCAAATGGGGGTAAGTGAAGTGAAGTGAATAAATACTCTTGCCTGCAAGCTGTGGCACCCTGCTATATTCATGAGTGAGACATAGGATGAGGACAGTCAGCCAGCCCTGGGATGCAGCAAGCGCTGCGATGGTGCTAGCAGCTATGTTGTCATGGGGGCAGGAAAACAAGGCAGGGGGGTAATCTGGTGAAGAGACCTATCTTAAGAGAAAGAAAACACCTAGCTGAGGTGTAAGCTCTGTGGTGTGCAGTGGTACCATCCCAGGGAGAAGGGGATGAGAAATTTTCAAGTTGGTCCTGTGATGGTTGTTTAGGAAACATGATATGAAAATCAGGGCTATACATACATCTATCTTGGCATATTTTCCAAGGAAGTCCACGAAGGAGGAAAAGGATCAGAAGAGAATCAGTGAACAAGCTGGGTCTCCCTGCCACATGGCCATTTGGACCTTGGGGAGGGTGGCATGTCCTCCCTGCCAGGCTGCCCTGGATGAGTATAGCAGAGGTAGTTGCTGCTCTCCAGTAGCCCTGGGGGTACTCAGTAGCTTACAAGGAACAAAGCAAACCTGGATGGTTTGCCTATTAATTCCCTATGGGAAATAAATGTCCCTATTTGGCAAACATTCTGCCTGTTGTAAAAGGTAAATTGAAAACGCAAAACCCCTCCATAAGTGCAGATGAGTTCTGAACTGTATATTCAAAAAAGAGCATCCCAGCTGTTTACTCTGAGTAGGCTGGAATAAGAGATGCCCTTCCTTTGTTTCTAAAAGCTATCACAACCTCTTCAGAGGCAAGACAAGTTGGAGTCACAGCATATGACGAGTGTGAAGGAACCCACAAGGATTATTGAGTCCAACTCTTATCTCTGCACAGGACCATCCCCTATAGTCACACCATGTACCCAAGAGTATCATCCAAATGCTTCTTGAACTCTACTAGCCTTGGTGCCATAATCACTTCCCCAGGGAGCCTGCTCCAGTGCCCAATCATCCTCTGGATAAAGAACTTTTTTCTAATACCCAACCTAAATCTCCACTGGCACAACTTCAGGACATTCCCTTGGGTCCTGGCAATGGTCACCACAGAGAAGAACTTCAAGCTGGCATGGGCTGATTTTTCTCCCAAAGTTCCAGAAAAATATTAAAAAACAATATATATTTTGTGTAATTGCCAGATATACAAATGTGTGCATGAGTTCCTAGGAAGCATTGCAAGCCTGTAAGCAACACCAGTATCAATTTCAGATAGTAATCTATTGTGACAACAGTCTGGCTTCAGTGAGCTGCTTTGCAGTCTTTGCTATTGAAATTTAGAAGCAAAGTAAGGTATTGATGGGAACCAATATCTCCAGTGCAGCCATCTCAGCAAAACTCCAAATACGTTGATCAACATTGCAGCAATCATTTTATTTTGTCAGCACAAAGCTATGAATCGACAGTAGCTAATGGGACACCAGTTAATAATGGGACTGTGGCAGAGCTGTACAGACTGCTTTAGACAGCAGCAGGTAATTATGGAAGTGGAGCTGGCACTTGTTTGAAGGGAAAGGGTTTAAAGGCAGAGTGTTTCCTTCTGAATCCTCCACTTAGCTGCTGTAAAATACTGATGTGTTGGCAGCAAGGATGGTTGCTTGGCTTTCACTTTTTCAAGTTTCTGCTCCAATCCCTTATCACCTGTCAGGATGCTCAGTGAATAGGTTACATTAAAATCCTACACATCATTATGCAAGTAACAAGAATCTCTAATGATTTGATGGGCACTGTGTGGTTCTCCCAAGAGGCTGACAGCTACAAAGGCTCCTACTTCTTGCACCAAGGAGATGGCAAACACTGGCAAAATCCTGGGATTGCTAAAGCAGCTTATGCAGCACTGTTCTCTGCTCTGCAGCTTTTCTTACGTACTTCTTTTTCACAAGAGAATTAATAGTTTTGGCTTTCCTGTGTGCAAGAGCAGAGGAGAAAATAATCTGTGCTAGGAGCATGGCCCAAGGTTCTAATAACTCCTTGCTGCCTCTGGGCCTGCTCTACATTGAGTTTTCCCAGCAATTGTGCCCTTTCACAGTTCACAGGACATGGCCCAGCTCACAAACCCTTTTGCTGAGAGGTTAAAGCCAGCTGTGAACCACAAAAAGTGGGGGCAATCATCTATGCAGGAATGTGCTTGTCCCTGAGCCCTAAAATTGATCTTCCCTCCTGGAAAAAACAGCTGGGGGGGATGGGCACCCATGCCCCGGAGATGTGACAGACCCTATCCCAGCACAGGGGTTGCAAAATGCTCCAAAAATCTCAAGAAAAGAAAAATAGTTTATAGTCTTTATTCCACCCCAGAGATGCCTGTGGACTTTCTTACAGCAGCAACATAGCCTCAAAAACTGCTGATCTCTGCACTAGACTATTCCATCCAAATGTCAGGGACTTGTTTCTTTGGGGGTTAGCTTTATTCAGCCTCCATTTTGGGATTAACAAGAAGGATACTGACAAGATTAAATAATTCTCCTTCTTTTTTTTTTTTTTTTTTTTACTTTCCAAACTCAGAGATAAAAGAGGAACTGGATGAATTTGGTGGTCACAAACATAAGATGCAGCCTTTCCCATGATTGTGCTTAAACCCCACTTGAAAGAGAGACTTTTGGAACCATAAAATACTTTTATCTGTAGGATTGAAATTGGGTTAGCAACTTCCTCAAAGAACAGAAGAAAACTGACTGCTCTGGGTCATGCAGTGTGCTTGCATGCCTTTGAAGTCTTTTTAAAATTAATGTCCCAATGCACAGTTAAACTTGCTGCTTTTTTTTTTTTTCTTTTTCCCTGACACTAAGAGGTCACTGGAGTCAATAAGGTTACTTTTCCATCTTGCTGGATAACCAGAGGATAGTGAGGGGAGCTGTGCAGCACACAGAGCCCCATCAGCACCAGACAGTGATTTTCAGAGGAGCAATCCCAAATGCTCATTCAGACTTTGGTTACGTGCGAGCTGTTCCTGATTCTGGCCACAGTCACTGTCACTGCTGCAGATTTATGTTGTTGTGCCTTTTCTGCTCATTACAATTTTTCAAGAGGAAAAAGCATTCATCAGCTCTGACATCAGACAACAACTAATGAGTGTTGTTACCCAAGCCTGTTTGGCAATAAAAGCCCCAAGAAAAGTGTCGCAACTCACTCTGCACATGTGGACAATGATAATTTGTAAAAAGTACACGGCTTGAAGTAATTACAAACAGGAAATAATTTGCAGGCTCCAGCCTCCAAGAGGGAATGTGGTCAAATGATTCTGACTCTGAACTGGTGGGCAGGACTCATAGATCAGTGCTTGGTCCTGCAAATATCTCTGGACAAGTAATTTAAATCCCTATTTTGATTTCTTTGAGAAGGGCATGTAGTAGTTGTGGTTTCTGGAGTGAATGGGTACTGTATAAATGTGGACTCTGATCCCCCTCACTTATTGTACGTGTACTCTAGTGAATGACAGCAGAAGATGAGCCTTTGAGAAACTTCTTTTTTTTATATTCACCTATTGTTTGTCCTCTAATCTTTGTATTTCAAACTCTGTGGGTAAAAGTCAGCTTGTGTTACGCCCATGTGCAGTGTCTGCTACTGTGAATTGAGGTCGTACTGTACTGTCACAAAGTTAATAATTGGTTTTCTGGTCCATGCTCTGGCAGATGACTTTGGACTGCCTGGTCTTATTTGGGCTGCTGCTACTCTAATGTGGCATTCCTTTGCTTTTCTCATTTTCACCTGCACTGCAGTCCAAGTAAGCTGTTAAGTATAACTGAGATAGGGCAGGGGATATCATTGTCTTCCTCTGAATACACAGATGCATTCTGGCACCTCCTAATTCTCAGGGCCAGGATGTCAATAAAAATTTGAAACACTGTGGTATCATCATATCTCACCTTCAATATAATCTGAACACAGGGTTTGTGGCCTTGGGTATATCGTGGATGAGTTTTTATGACTGTGTTCAGTTGCTTTATAATGGCATATGATGATTGTGCTGTCAATAACTAGCTATAACCTCTGCCTGCTTTACGGGTTGTTTTGCTCCCTTAACTGCTGCTCTATGGCCCTGAGCCCTAAATTTTAAATCTATGTGAGAAATAATGTGCTTCTGCAAAATTAAGACTTATATTCCTCTCATTATTAATCAGCCCTTCCTGGCAGCTCCTGATTGTGATCCATGTTGTATTAGCATAACTGCAGTGCTTGAGATCCAACCCCCCTTGTCCTTTTCTTTTTCACTGATTCTTTTTCTAACTTTTAGGCTAAGAAGGACCATTCAGTAAGAAGGAGGCAGGTGTGAAGTGGTGGAGTTTAATAGGAAAAAAATAACAGAAAAGAATCCACGAACAATGCGTTTATTAGACTGTTTCATAGTAAGAGGGAAGGAAGGGGTTTTCAGAGAATGGAGAAGGAAAATTACAAAGCTGGTGACTAGATCTGAATTCAGATCGAGGTTAGGTAACTTCAGAGTGTTTCTTGGGTGTTATTTTTTCTTTCTTCCCTAACTCAGGATAGCACTTGAAGAAAAGTCTACAGATAAGAGAGAAATAGGCCTAAACCTAAATCCTGGTCTTAATTTGCTGAAACCATGGGAAGGCCAGATTTTGCTCTATGCCCAAACTTTGCATTTCATGGCCAGAGCAGAGATAATTTGGATTTTTCCCCCAATTTTCTCCAGCAAAAAAAAGCAAAAGGAAACATGATGAGTCATGCTAATGAGCTGGATCATAATATCTTTTCACTGTCTCGGAATGCCAGGTACCCTGGGTGGTGGTTCATGATGGCCAGAGGCAGCTGTGTTGGGTAAACCTCCACCACCACCCTTGGAGCGGGGAGCTCCCCCTCAGGTCAGGGCATCCCATCCAGTACCGCCCTACATCAAACTCTCACTGTGGGCAGCTTATCTCCAGCCTGCTCTTGGATAGATACCCTTTTCTCCTGGATAGACCTTGGACACACAGTGCTGGAGGGTCTAACTCCAGCTCTGCCTCAAGCCCCGTCTGCAGCTGCTCCCAGCTGGACCTGGACCAGATCCTGGATCTGGCTCATCCCTGGCTCTGTCATGCTGTCAAAGAGGCCTGTCACCTGTCCCCAGCTCTGCCCCCCTGGCTCAGACCCCAAAGTATGGCACCCCATGAGGGGTTCACCCGGGCTCAGAGCCCCTCCTGCCGCAGCCCCACTGGCACCACACCCTGGCACAAGAGCAAAAATAAGCAGGTATTAATAGCGTCATGAACATCAAACTATGTGGCTAACTGCAGAGGTTACAGTCTGTTTTGATCTTGCATCAGACTTTCTTGGGGCTTTCTGGTGATGAAAAATTTTGTTCAAATCTGTTGTTAGAAATAGTAAAAAATGGAAACATAAAAGCTGCAATTTTTTTTACAGAGGTCGTTCGTTCTTAAAGTTCAAAAAGAAAGATAATTTAATTGTATCACTGCTTCACAAATACATTTATCAGAAGTTTTCAAGTGAAAATTTCAACTACTTTTTCCTGATTTCTTCGTTTCTCCTTGTTTTATTTTCCTTGGGAAAATAGAAATCACAATCAAAACCAAAAAACCCCAAACAACAACCAACCAAAGGAAAAAAATAAGGAAAGGGGAAATTATGATGATGAAAAGGAAACTGTGAAAGGAAATGGAGAGCATAACTACTACTATTGTTTTGGTGTTTCTTTTCTAAAAAAAAAAAAAAAAAAAAAAAGAAAAGCAGCCAAACCCTACACCTGTCCAAAAATGAATCTATAGTATTTTAAAATGTACATTTGGCAAAAGATTTAATTTTCATCAGCTACTTTATTGAAAGATGGAGTCTGCCAGCATAAGCCTATTTTCTGGTATGACAGCCTTGAAATAGGGATGGAAAGATGTATTATCATTTGATAAATTAAAATCTCAGAGATGGAATAAAAGTCTCTGTGTAGAAGTCATGAGGGTCTTAGAAAATATCAGAAGTTTAGCTATTCTAGCTTGCAGCTTGAGACACTTTTTGTTAGTCCAAAGCTGGGAATAAAAATACTTTTTTTAAAGGTTGTTTTTTCACTGCACTGATGATGGCTAGTTCTCTCTTTTTGGTTTGTTAGGCTTTATGGAGGCTCTTGGAATTATTTTAGATTTTCATTTTCCTTGGAATCCTTCCTCCTTTTATTTTTGTAGATGTATTATCTTTAGTGTGATGTAGTGTTTGTTATTAGATAGTCACGTTATCTTTTCAACGCCAATATTATTTTCATGGCATTAGCTGCTATAAAATTTAAGTCTCAGGTCTCCTAACTCAAGCTCCTGCAAGTGTGAACACATAGAGGATGGGGTGGTTATGCAAATAGTCTATGATCCAGAGAGGCAAGAGAAAGGAAGGGGCAGCCCAGAGAGGTGAGGCCCTTGGCTGGAGCCAGCACTGCAGGTCAGTGTCAGCAGCTGAACTCATTTTGAGCTATGCTATTTGGGCACAGCATTTATCATCACATGGGGCTTGCTCCACAGTCAGGACAGTCCAGTGACTAGATGAACCCTGAACTGACTGAAATGAAAGTACTTTTCACCATGGAGTAAAAAATACATGTTTTAACTGTTAAATTACTGTTTTAAAATAAAATTTCTGTTGTATCTCATGCCTGTGATGGATTCACCTTGATGAATCTGGGTCATAACTGTTGGTGGATAATGATATGAGTTAGCCTGAAATGAGCTTTCTTCAAGTGGGAGTGCAACTAGGCTTTTGGTAACACAAAGCTCTGGGGACAGCCCAGATCTCTGTGCTTAGATCAGAACACTTTACTGCAGTATGGGCACACTCCATATGTCTTCAAGGGCTTGTGGAAGAAGGTTTGCCTAAACTATCCAAGCCCCGAGCAGGTAAAAATTACATTCTGGCAAGGATTATCAGTTAAACTCTCTGTGTCTTCTTGCTCATCACTTTGTTATTTTCAGAGAGGAGGTCAAGAGGAACGATGAAGTGTGATGAGGGAATAATCCATTTGGTTTTGCTAAAATATGCCTAACAGAGCAAAAGGGAAATGGGCTGTTCTAAAGATAGGGAAATAACCTAGCAAAAGAAAGATGGTTTCATAAATACTATTGCTGAGGAAGCAGAAACTGTATTATTAAAGAATTATTCTTTTGACCTCTAAATAATTCCAAGTCTATAAAAGGCAAATTTTGTCAATAAATGAGTGTCATTAAGACAGATCCATACAGAAAAAAATTTCATAAATCAAAAGGAGGAGGGCTGGACTATTAGAGCACAGCTACAAATTGCTGTTCTGCTCATTTCTGCATTGTTAGCAACCTGCTGATAAATATGAAATGTGCACAAAATGTCTGTAGCTATTTCATCAGCAAATGGCCCAGCTTTTGAAACTAGCTGGAGCAGGTGGCGTTAGCTGAACACAGGCTGGAAGAAAAGATAGTTTAGGTCTCATCTTCGATGAGGGTCGCCACAGAACACTGAATTATTTCCATTGAACTTATTTTCATTGCACCTTGTTTATGGGAGCACTATAGTGAAGGCTCATTAGGGTTAAGTGGCAAAGCCTGTGAGGCATGATGATGGTGATACGCTTTAAATATTGCACCTGACTAACTCCAGGATTTCCAGGGACAACCTGGGTGCTCAGAGGCAGAACTATAATGTCACTAAGCAGAAAAAAGAGGTTAAACCCCTTAGTGCACACATTGCTTCAAGCCTCTCTTGAGTATTTTCCAGAGTTTTAAAAACAAGGCAAGAGGTGGGAAGCTTCCCTAGTTAACAGTCTTGGTCTGCTACTCCCACCTTATCCAAGGTCTATTGAACAATATATGTGTCATGGGTTTGCTCTCGGCCAATTTCTCTTACCCCCCACACAATTGCTACAAATTGAGAGAAAGTTTATGCAGACAAAAGAGATCTGATTAGGGAGAATAATATTAGGATTTATTACTAGCAAGATAAAAATTAAAGAACTATAATTACAACAATTCTAATTAGGCAAAAATGTTATGTATTTACAAAAATACCCCTCCCCCCTTTGTATCAGTTCAGGAGAAGAAGCAGTTTCTGTTCCATTTCCAGAGCTACAGGTCTTTTAAATAATTTTGCAGCACTTAAAAGTTCTTCTTCTATTATCTCTAGGATGACAACTCTGATTCATTGCAGCTGGAACTGTTTTTCTTTTTCTCTTTCTTCTATGTCAGTGTCAGAGCTGGGCCTACCGCCTTCTGGGCTAAGACCAGAGGCTGAGGGGTTACCCAGGCCCTGTGGGGTCTTCCATGGACTGCAAGGGGACACCTGTTTACCATGGATCTTCACCACAGGGTCACAGGGGATAATGGCTTTTGAGTCCAGCCCTGTTTCCTGTGGGGTCCCTTCCCACGGGAGAACAGTCCTTGACAGACCTCTCTGACGTGGGTCCATCCCTCTGGTAACAGTTCTTCCATTCTCTGCTGTCCCTCAGGGTCACAAATTCAGCTGCACCAGCATGGATCCCTCACTCGGATCCTACATCCTACCTGGGCCGTCTCGCTCCAGCGTAGGTCTCTCTTTCTTTCATTAACTGCAGAGGGTCCCCACTTTTCAACAATTTTCCACAGATGGTAGGGATTTTTAGTTTTCAATCTCTTCCCTGCTGAAGGGAGAGAGAGGGAGAGAGAGAGGGGGGAGAAGCAGCCCCCTCTTCGAGCTTCTCTCTCCTTAGGCTTCTAGCTTTGGAGGCCACGCTCTCTCTCTCTCTGGAATTCCTTTTTCCAGCACGTCTTGTCCAGCTTTTTCTCTAATGTTTCTCTCTCTCTCTCTCTCTCTCTCTCTCTCTCTCTCTCTCTCTCCATGGCTCTTAATTTCATCTGCACAACAACCTTCTCTTCCGTTTTCTTAAATAGGTAATTGGCAGAGGCGTTACTAATATTTTGATTGGCTTTTTCTGCAGAAATCCACCTGGAGAAAACCATTTTCAGCCCCAGAGGGGGCTGGGGCAAATCCATGACAATATGATAACAAGCCTCTCCCAGTGGGTAAAAGAAAATAATTTTGCTAGGGGAAAGTGGTAGAGGAGGCAAGGCAAAGCTCATGAAGAATAGGGAGGGAGGAGTGAGAATAGAAATTCTCTGCTATGTGACCACATTTAGCTGTCTAACCCAGGCTTAGGAGGCAGAGCGAGGGCACATGTGCTTACAGTAGGCATTTTCCACAGCTGGCAGAGGGAGAGATGTCTTGCAGCATGACTGGTTCTCTCCAGAACTCAAACCCATGTAACACTGCATCTGACTTATCCATGGCAGTGGCTAGTGCTGGATGATGTCCTGGACCTCATGGCCTGAATATCCTGACTTTTGCTCTGTCCCATATCTCTTGCTGGCCCCATGTGGAAGGTGTGGCTCAAATACACTTGCATGGGGCAGAGGGAAAGAGGACCCAGCCAGGAGCAGGGTGGTGGGGAAGAGGTAGTTATTATGTTCATGGCCAGATAGTAAGAGAAGAGGTGAGGACCATGGCAGAAAGGGACATGTGAAACAAGTCCTGGGGTCACAGTGGGGAGTGCTGGAGGGACATGAAGAGGCAGGGAATAGGGACAGATATAAAATGTGCCCTAAGGAGAACTAATGCATTTTGTCTTGCAAAGAGCTTGACCTACAGAAAAGTGCAACTTTCCCCCATCCTGCCAGCCTGCCAGATAACATTTGTCAAATGATTTGGGACCAGAGCACAGAAGCAAGATAAAGATGATATCATCTTCCATTATTAAATCTTGATGGAGGATTTCTTAAACACAGTCATTTCAGACGAATGTGTTATTTTTTCCCTTGACATGTGAGATAGTGAAAAAGTAGGACTTTCTACTCCTAGTTTAGATTGTGGATTGTCACTGATTAGAGGAACCAGAACTTCTCTGTGCTCAGTGGCTCTGAGCCATCTTCATGAAGCTGGTGCAGTAAACACACTCTGACAGTAGGAATTAATGTTATAATCATATCAGGACTGTGAACCATAACTTGTTGATGAAGTTGTGAGAAGTGCACTTACCAGATATAGAATGTATGCAGAGCATTTGATGCATTAAATGTCAGATCCCCACAGCCTACATTCCAGAAATAAAAAAGGATAATTAATTTCCATACATCTTGGCACACTCCATTAGAACAGTGACAGCAGAAGCAAATGCTGTTACAAGTAGTTGCTGAAAAACTCTATTGAGTTTGGGGAATAAGAACAGCAATTCAGGGTCATTCTAAAAGTTCATCTCTCTCAGTATCTTCTCTCCGTAATGGCTAGTGGCAGAGGTTTAAAAAAAAAAAACATAAGAAGTGAGGGAGCACAGGGTGATTTTTCCCTCATCTTGTCCTACCTTCTAGCAGTCTATGGTTCACGGGCTTCATATATTTTCATCACATATTTAAAAGCCCGTGTTGAACCTATTTTTTTATTTGTCTAACCATTTTATTTTTACCCTAGTTTTATTTTTGGCATCAGCAATGTCTCAGATCAGTGAGTTTCACACTTATGTATACATGTGTGAAAGAGCAATTCCTTGTGTCTCTTTTTAAACCTGCCACCTGATAATTTCCCCAGTTCCCTCCTACTTCTTCCATGGCGATATATTATAAAATTGAATAACAGTCCCTTGTTCACCTTATCCAGACTGTTTGTTAAGACACTGAGCTAGTTTATTTCCAATCTGAAAAGCTGTAGTTCATGTATTATGTCCTCTCCTCTGGCTCATCATAGCATGGCCTTTCAGTACTTTCTGTGGTAAGCAAGGAATAGCTGACCTTCAAACCCATTTCTTTCCAGAACTGCTTGTCATCTGCCATCCTACAACCCCCACTCTAATATGATTGCCTGGCATGATCCTACCTGGCACTGTATTTACCTTTCAGGGCAAACCGTTTGGCTCAGGAACTCTTCCTTCACTTGAGTTCTTTTGAAGCAGAGGTGGTTTCCCCCAGTTTTAGAGACTCCCGGAAAATCTTTTTATTTTGAACACGAGCAAATACAGAACAGTATTTGGTAAGCAAGGCACTTATTCTACTTTCTCCTTTCTGACTCTGAAAAATGAGTGAAGTCAGTCAGCACAGCTGTGCTAACCAGCCTCAGGGAAGACCTCCTCTTTTACAAAGAAGAGGGAGGGATGCCAATAAGGCACACAGATGTCAGTAAGGTGCAATGAAGATCTAAAAACCTAGAAATGTGCCTGGCTCAGGAAATTCCTGAACCATGTATAGTTCAAGGGAGAGTGCTCAAGGAAACTCTTGTGGCCAGTTCCTATACTCTTCTCTAGATGACAACTTTTGGCCAGAGTAGGAGGCAAAGCACTAGGTGAAATGGACTTTTGATCTCACCTACCACAGCTGCCCTTACTCTTAAGGCATGGATAGATCAGCTGAATCATGTTGAGCAGATGGGTCACCTACATTGGGGTGGATGAAGGTCTGCTGAGTACAGATGGGGAGTAGAGTTGGGGAGGGAGGGAGAGTGTTAAGGCTTTTCCTTCATCTAACAAAGTTGTGTTAGCACAGTAGAACATCTGTCCGTGTATGAGATATTTATCCTGCTAAGGTGTTCACTGAGATGGTCTTATGCCTCAGTGGCCTCCAAGCACCACTGGGATTCCTCCCTTTGAGGCTTGAGCAGTTTTTTCTGTTTCATTTGAGGATCACATAAGGGAGAGGGGAACTGGCTGAACTTCAGGGTGATGCTGCAGGACTCACTGCTTATCTGCTCCTGAAGAATCTTGCCCCACTTTCCTTCTCTTCTCATTGATAAACATATATAAGTCTGTTTGAGCTGGAAAACCTGAAGAACTCATACTAAGGTGCATGAAATCTCTTTTCTCTGATGTAATCAGTTTCAAAAACTTCTAAAGATAATGGCAATGCTTAAAATATTGTTAATGATTGTTCTGGAACTTAGTTGAAGACAGATTTTCGGGAACAGAGAAACTCTTGTTGGGCTCTTATAATAAATCTGGCACTTTTCTATAGGTTTTGGTCACTGCAATCCTTGTAATTTCAAGGAGTTTGATGAATAGCCTTTGTGTCGCATTCCCGTTCTGCTGTTTCTAGATTATGGCATTCGTCAACCTTTTATAGACAGAATTAAAATATAAAGCTGTAGTCTACTCTTACTATTCCAGGTTTTGGATTGTGGTACAGACTGAATGGTAGCAGGAACAATTTTACTGCATGGGGATAGTTAAGTGTCTCATTTGAATTGAATGGCAACAAAGAGTTCTGTGATGAAGACTCCTAACATACATCAACATTATATAACATTACAAGGATAAAGCATTAAAGAAATAAACAAGGAAAAAAATCTGTGCTCACATATTGAACACAGGAAGTACAGGAAAAAAGCTAGAAAGGACAATTATTGTTTCAGGGTTAGCCTTTTCTGTGCTGCAATGGCTAATTACTTGTGACAAAATTAGTTGCTGTTATCAGAATTATTATAAACTGTACAAAGGTGGTGGGAACAAAGAGCAGAGAAGCGGAAGGGGAAGAGTGCATAGGTACAGTGGAGTTAATCTCTTTAAAAGTATTAGCATTTCAGTGAGTAATCAAACCTCTGAACTGGGTTCTGATCTTTGAAGGTTTTTAAACTTGTGTAGGTTTCTCTGAATGAGAAATCTACCTGAGGTTCTATTGTTCTGCAGGTTACCTCTACAAATAATATTCCTCTCTATGCACATTACAGCTTGAGCAGATGTAACCTTTCAGGTACATTCCACAGCACAAAACATGCCAAAGCCTCCATCACATACCTTGTCGGGGGTTTTCCTTGATGACTGCTGGTGGAATCCTTTGTCTTGGTGTCAAGAAACTTTGTCTATTTTTTTTATCCCACCTCTGTAGTACAGGTTGAAAACCATCAACAGAAAAAACTGGAAACTTTTCTACATTTTACCTGGTAACACACTTGGCTTAGAAATGTTACATTAATCTGCTTCAATGTTCCCATTAAATTTGTATATTATGTAGGAATCTCATTCATCCACAGAGGTTGAAGCAGCACCTTGCTTTTCTTGACCTCTTTTGACTCTATTTTGGAAAGCTACCCTTTCTGTGAATTTATCCTTCTAGTCTTCTATGTTTAGCTTTGGGATTTTTTTAAGCTTACAGGTGTCTTATTCCTAAACTAGACACACTTGGGGAACTAGAGAAATTGTCAAATTGTTTGAGATACAGTATGTATCCTTATGAACTCCTACTGCTTGTTAAAGCTGTTTCTTGACTTCTCAAGGAGCAGGCAGAGCTATGCCACTATTTCTGCTTCAGGACAAATGAACTGGCATTGGAAATGACATTTTCTTTATGTTCTGTCACATCCCGTTTTGTTTACACACATGGTACCATCCAAATTACTTAGGTATCTTTTGTGCCAAGAATGAATACACAGAGTAGACCATCCTGGTTTAACTTGACTGGTGTCAGTACAGCTGAGCTGGAAATGTTATCCATTACATTCCTTTCCCTAAGTGATGGTGCAGGAGTTTGCTGTAGACGTGCTTAATATATCAGCTGTGATCCGCTGTTGCTGCACATTGCCCTTGCTGCGGTGGGAAGAGATGGTGCTCACACCCAGCATGTGGGGCTCTGCGCTGTGCAGAGCTTGTCGCACACTGCTCGCTGTGGTCTCCACAGTGTTTGCCTGAAGCCAGGATTATTTGCTGTTTGCATCTTTCTAACCCATGGAAGGTACCTTGCAGTTGTTCCTGTGCAGGGAGGGGGCTGGTGCCAGGAGGAAGCCATTCACGGTGATTTCTTCTTGAAAGAACCATTGTGCATGCCTGTCTTGGGTAACAGCTCATGTCAATAGTGGATTTGGGTAGTGGATTAGAAGTCACAGGGCACATAAAGACTCCCTCTCTCATGTGCCTTCTCAGCAGATGAATTATGAGAGACTGATTGGAAAGCCCATAAATTGGCTTTTTCTTTTAGCCCTTGCCTACCTCCCTCTCTGCCAGCAGTGTTTTCATACCTTTCTTACTGAAAGATCAGTTATTCATGACCTGTAGTCTTTGGGTTTTTCAGAAATGTTTGGCAGAAAGATGAACATCTGCAATGAGCAGCTGTGGGACAAAGTCAACCATAAGGAAAGAAGCATTGAGTGGACTGCTGCAGGATTTTTCTTTTTTTTCTTACTTAAACTTTTTTGCCCTCACAGCATGCTTGTGCAATGGCTTTCTACATTTAAGACACCATATAATGTTGATGTAAGTTAAATTTTGGCTGATGTCTTTCTGACACCCATATGAGACATTGGCACAAGGCCATATATTACTTCAGGGTGCTGAATAGCTCTGTTCTCTGGCCATTGCGGGAAACTGCCCTTCATCCAGGTCCTCAGCTGTGAGTTTATAGGTGGATGGCATCATACTACTCCATGTTTACATGTGGATAAAAATTTCTGAACACTTCAGTTTTTGGTCTGAAACTCTGTAGAGCACCTGGCAATGAACACTTGCAGCCCAGAAGGCCAACTGTATGCTGGGCTGCATCAAAAGAAGTGTAAGCAGCAGGTTGGGGGAGGTTATTCTGTCCCTCTATTCTGCTCTGGTGAGACCCGATCTGGAGTACTGTGTCTAGCTTTGGGACCACCAGCGTAAGAAGGACGTGGACCTGCTGAAGAAAGTCCAGAGGAGGGCCAATAAGATGATCAGAGGACTGGAGCACCTCTCCTATGAAGACAGACTGAGAGAGTTGGGTTTTCTTAGCCTGAAGAGAGCAGTCTCTGGGGAGACCTTACATCAGCCTTCCAGTACCTAAAGGGAGCCCCCAAGAAAGCTGGAGAGGGACTTTTCACAAAAGGCTGTAGTGACAGGACAAAGTTGTCTAGAGAAGCTGTGGATGTCCCATCCCTGGAAGTGGTCAAGGTCAGGTTGGATAGGGCTTTGAGCAACCTGATCTAGTGGAAATTGTCCCTGCCCATTGTAGGGGGGGTTGGAATTAGATGATCTTTAAGGCCCCTTCCAAACCAAACCATTTTATGATTCCGTGAAGCATTGCCTTACTTTTGAAAAGTCTGAGCAGTGAAAACAAATGCTGGATCTCCCTCCAGATCAAGCCCCCTCACAGATCAGGACCTCAAATCCCCTAACCAAGATCTGGGCTCTGCATCAGAAGTGCTCCAGAACTTTTTTCCATGAGAACCATGTTACAAATTATATAACACTAGACAGTTGCTTGACACTACTACAAAGAGGAGTTGTGGCCAGCTGGCAGAAGACTTAGGCTCTTTATTCCCCACCACTCTATACAATATGCATTTGCATTTACATTTGCTTTGGACACAGAAATTGTTTATCCATTCAGCAAATGCAAATCATTCCTTTGTTTTCCCCTTTTTCTGGAAAAGTGAAGGGCTGGCTGAGCTTGGGGTATCCAGGTATCCCACTAGCATTGGCTCCTACCCTGGAACACTGAGCCTGTCAGTGTTGATGCTCCTCATGTTTAATCCACATGTATGATCTATGCGATCAACTGCACAGCTTCACTCTCTGTTATAAGGATTTTTTTACTCATTAACTCCTTTATAGTCTAAGTAGTCCCAAGCCTACAGTGAAGATATATTGCCATTAGAATATTTTACAAACACTTTTTCAATTATTAGGGATATTTAACTTTATTTGAACAGCTGTAGTACTGACTCAGCTGGGGTTCAAAAGTGTATATTTGGCATAGAGTCATCCTTCCTTTAATTGCAAATTATTGTAAATCTAGCCATCATAAAGCCACAGAAGCAAGAAGATGTCAAAGACTATTATGCTGTGGTGTGTTAGATTGGTGCATGAAACATTCAGTAAAGGCTCATCTCAATTATAGCAGAGGAACAGACAGCTTTTGGTTTTTTTTAAATGACTGGAAGGGGAGTTGGAGATGGCAATTAATACCCTATTCCTTATCTTCCTGTAGCATAGTCCAAATATCTTGTCCCACCGATGGATAATATACTTGCTTGTTTGCTCTGACTCTAACAGTCTAAAGAACGAAGCCTTTGAGTGGCTTAAAAAAGTAAATGAAACTGAGAGCTGGGGGTAAATACAGAGAAACAAGTGAACTTGTGTCTATTTATATGAGTGTCCCATGTCCACTTTTTGTTAATATTGTCCTAAAAGAAATATCAAAGTGCTTTAAAAATGTGAGCAGAGCTACCTAGCTGTGCCATTATTTTTATCTGGAAATATATGCCACAATACTGAGCTTAAATCAGACCAACTTTAAAAAACCTGGTGAAGGTGAGATGGATGAAAAAGGGTGAGGGCTGGAGGCCATGGTTGTGTTAAAATTTAATTACCTTATAGATGTGGCAGACATTTCAAATATTTTTTTTCACTGATTTGACAAAGCTGCCTATTTGATCTTTCAGAACGTGCTTTTTTTCTCAACAAAGCTTAGAAAGTTCAGTTACAGAAGAGTACAATCCCTTTTCCTTATTAAATAATGTTGCTTTGTATGACATTTTTGTAAAAGCTTGAAATCTTTTTGGCCTCTTCCACAGGTTGTTGAAGGTGGGGTGTTGTTTAAACAGTTAATGTACCACTTTTGTCCATGTGATGTGGAAATGTAATAGAAAATTATAAGTCTAAATATTTCTAATTCTTCCCTTCATAATCATCTGGCAAATCTCCATGTTAACTTACCTGACTAAAATAACTTTTTCCAAGTGGTTAAATGTAGGCCTGCTTGAATTTTTTTTATCTTTTCCCAGAGGCATTTTATTTCAAAACAAGATGGAAATTTCTCAAGACTGAAACTTTCCTCAGTTTTTGATTAACCTCCCCTCAAAAATTGCAAATTTCAACAAAAACATGCTTTCTGCACCTCATTTCAAAATTTCCTTTTCCATTTTTCCATCCAAAGGCATCGTTTTTATTTTCAAGTCAGCTTTACTTAAAAGGCTTTGGGAAAACATCTCAGAAGCCATGGTTCTGTGTGTTGGTCAGCAGATTTTCAGAACAGGGACTTTTCCCACCTAGGGGCAAGATTTTTCTACTTTAGACCTATGAAGCACTTTGATTGCTCACGTTATTTTTCCCTAAAAAGTGTGCGTAAAAGTACGAGACAAAAAGCCAGTTGAACGTCAGAGACTGGATCAGGCTATGTTAGCTCTAGACTTCCAATGGAAAGCCAGAAAATTACATCCCTAAAGGACGGAAGGATGTGAAGGATGGAAGGTAGCAGCTGTGCCAGAAGGAAGCATGCAGCTGTCCCACCTGCACTGGTTGCCCATCAGTGCCTCCACGAGGGAAGAGTTCTTTCACCTCTTCCTTCAGTTCATTACCACACCTTCCATTACAAGGCAAGGTGTCCTCAGAGTGCCGTGAAACCAGAGAGGAAAATGGTAAGTGAAGAACATTTAATACTTCTCAATTACCTTCACTACTGTATTGTTAAGTTGGCAACAAAATGAGTTTGGAATAGATCCTGGAGTTTTTAATTGCTTGAGGCAATCAGCTTGGTTATTAAGTCACTGGGGAGGATTCAGCTAAGGGGATCGTACAGCAATGAGGTGATGCAAATCCATCACTGGTAGGTGAGAAATAATTCTTGTGTATGAAACATTCATTACTTTCCTTTGGGCGCTACTACCAAAGTCATCACCATAAACTAAGCAGACACAGGCTAATCTTTCTGATGGGTTGCTGCTTGTTATAAAGAGGTGTAGGAGGGCCAACAATCTCACGGCACAATAAGGCATAGGCTCTTAAGGTTTGTAGCTATAAATAGGAGGAAGGGAAATTAGTGACTGATTAATGAACTGACAGGGTACCTGTCAAAAAGGAAAATAAGACACATGTTTCCATTCACTGTATGACCCCAATTCTGAAAGTATGAGCAACTTTGTCAGTACTTGTGTGAGTAAGATAGGATCTGGTCTTTTGTATTATGGAGCTTGTACAGCTCAAATTAGAGCACAATTAGAGCAAAATCTCTCTGAGAGACTTGACAAGAGGGAGAAGACATTTCAAGGACTGCCTCAGACAGAGGACAATGCTAGATACATAGTTTGAGAGGTATTATACAAGCCATAAAACCAGATGGATAAATATGTTTACAGAAAGACATCCTAAGATTTATCATTTTTAAGTGTCTGCCACTTGGTAAGCTATTGATCTCTATTTTCTTTTTCTTTTGTGAAAAGAATGGAAACTCATCTCAGTTTTCACCTGCTGTAAACTGGAGTTGTTCTGTGAAAGCCGGAGGGTCTCAAGCAATTTACAACAGCTGAGGAACTGTGTTTTAAAAGAGAAGACAAGCTCAAGTACCTTGTAGGGCAAGAATAAAAACTGTCAGCAATCTCTACCTCTTCATGCAAGAGCTGTGAGGTTGTGGAATACGCTGGAGTGCTGGTGACCTTGACCCACAACTGCTTTGGCTAGTGTGAATGTGAGGAGGATAAGGTATTCCAGCTTTTCATCTTTTCCAGTGTCCCAGGCATTTTACAAGAAACTTCTCAGTAAAAGCGTTTAGCCCAAGGCAAAAGTACAACCAACGGTACCAGGCACACCTCACCTGAAAGTCAGTCATGCAGTAGTTGTAGTTGAGAATTATCTGGGCGTTGCCAAAGCATGCAGAGATGCAATTAGAAAAGCAAAAGCTCACCTTGATTTGAAATTGTCCAGAAACGTCAAAAACTACAAGAATGGGTTCTTCGGGTATGCAAACAAGTAGAAGCAGAAGGCAAATATTGGCCTGTTGTTGAACAGGAGGGGTGAATTAGTTCCCAATGATGCTGAAAAGACAGAGGTTCTCAACATGTTCTTCATGTCTGTCTTTGCCAGTGCTGTAGGTCCCCAGGCCTTGACAACAAAAATCCATGTTGATATGAGCACAGACCCACTGCCAGTGAAAGAGGTACTGATTCAGGAACAGGAGCTTGATCCCCACAAATTGATGGGACCTGATGTTTTCCATCCAAGGGTGTTAGGAGACATTTTTGTTGACAACATTTTGAGGTCACTCTCTCTAGTATTTGAAAAGTCTGTAGGTTGGGGGATGCCCCAGAAGATTGGAAGAAGGTCTTAAAGGAGGATCTTAAAGGAGGATCCAGGCAATTACAGGTCCATCAGTCTTACCTCAGTCCCTGGGAAAATTATGGAATAAGTCACAGAATCACAGAATCTTTAGGGTTGGAAGGAACCCCTGGAGATCATCTAGTCCAACCCACTGCCATGGTAGGGTCACCTGAAGCAGGTTAAACAGGAACATATCCTGGTGGGTTTGGAATATCTCCAGAGAGGCTGATTGTATAGCCTTCCTGGGCAGCCAGTTCCAGTGCTCTGCCACCCTCAGACCCTACAATTGCCCTTGTTGAACTTCCTTAGGTTTCTCCCCACCCAACTGTCCAGGCTATCGAGGTCCTACGGAATGGCAGCACAGCCTTCAGGTGTATGAGCCACTCCCCTCAGTTTTGTATCTCAGCAAACTTGCTGAGGATGCATTCTATCCCTTTGTCCAGGTTGTTAATAAGTTGATAAGATTGGATCCAGTACTGATCCCTGGGGAACACCACTGACTACAGGCCTCCAGCTGGATTCTACTCTGTTGATCATGACCCTCTGACATTCAGACAGTACTTAATCCACCTCACTGTCCATTCATCTCACCCACACTTCCTGAGCCTACCTTTGGAGATGTTACAGAAAGTGTCAAAGGCCTTTTTGCAGCTGAGGTAGTCACCATCCACTGCTCTCCACTCATTGACCCATCTGTCACACAATCATAGAAGCCTATGAGATTGGTCAAGCATAATTTCCCTTTGGTGAATCCATGCTGACTACTCTTGATGACCTTTTTTTACATGGTTGGTGATGACTTCCAGAATGTTCTGTTCCATCAGCTTTCCAGGGGTGGAGGTGAGGGTGACTGGCCAGTAGTTTTCCATGTCCTCCTTCTCACTCTTTTTGAAGATGGGAGTAACATTGGCTTTCCTCCAGTCCTTGGACACCTTTCCAGCTCTCCATGATCATCTTTTTTAAAGATGATGGAGAGTGGCTTAGCAACATTGTCCAGGTCCCTCAGCACCCATGTGTGCATCCCATCAGGGCCCATGGATTTATGGGTGTTAAGTCTGTCTATCTAATCCCTCACCCAGCCCTTTATGACCAAGGGGAAGTCTTTCTTTCTCCATCCTTCCTCTCTTTCCTCCAAGATCTGGGATTTCTAAGGCTGACCTCAGCAGTAAAGGCTGAGGCAAAGAAAACACTCAGTAATTTCTCCTTCTCTCTGTCTTCCGTCACCAGGACACCATTCTGATTCAGCAGCAGTTCAGGGTTCTAGTCCTGCTCTCTGCTTTGCTTCCTTCACACAGGATCCTGATTTCCACCTTTTCAAGGTCACTACAGCCAAGATTGCCTTCAATCTTTACATCTTCAATCAGTCCCTTCCGGTTTGTTAGTACAAAGTCCAGCAACACACCTTTCCTCGTTGGCTTATCCACCACTGGCATCAAAATGTTATCTTCAGGAACTTCTGCAGGAACTGCCTGGACTGTGTGTGCTCAACCATTTTTTTTCTCCATATATCAGGGTACCTGAAGTCCCCCAGGAGAAGCAGGGCCTATGACCTTGAGGCTACTTCCAGCTATCCACAGAAAGCCTTATCAACTTCCTCCTCCTGATCAGCTGACCTGCAGTAAACACCCACAACAGTGTCACCCATATTAGCCTGCCCCTTAATTCACACTCATAAACTTTCAACTCATTGCTCTGTCCCTGAGTAGAGCTTGGTACATTCCAGTTGCTCTCTCACATAAAGAGCAACTCCACCAGCTCACCTTGCTGACCTGCCCTTTTTGGAAAGCACACAGCCGTCCGTGACAACATTCCAGTCATCCCGCCATGCCTCTGGAATTGTCCTGCGACAACAATCACTGTCCTGCTACCACACATAGATTTCTGGTTCTTATTTATTCCTCATGCTGTGTGCCTTTGTACACAGACACTCCAGAGAGGTAATCAAGCATGCAGGTTCCCTAGAAGGAATGTAAGAGGAAGAGTCACAAAGATGATCAAAGTAACAGGAAGCCTGACAAAGGCTGAGAGAACTGGGAATTTTCAGCCTAGAAAAAAAAAAAAATTAAGGGAGGACCTTATCACCATGTTCCAGTATTTAAAGGGTGGCTACAAAGAAGATGGAGAATCTCTTTTTAGAGGGAGTCACTTAGAAAAGGTTAGGGGTAATATGTATAGGTTACTTCTAGGGAGATTCTGATTAGACACAAGAGGAAAATTTTTCACAATGAAAACAATCAACCATTGAAATAATCTCCCTAGGGAAGTGGTGGATTTCCCAAAATTGGACACTTTAAGATTTGGCTGGGCAGGATGCTGAACTACCTTGTGTAGATTGTGCTTCTACCGTGCTTTTGCCAAGAAAAATTAGACCAGATAATCCTTGAGGTCCCCTTCCAGCCTGGTATTCTATGAATAATGGCAATTTATTTTTAGAAAATTAAGTGCTTGTTCCAGGCAGCAGTCCTGGATCCTCTGGAGTTAGCTTCTGATTTAATGGGAGTAGTACCAGCTAGAGAAACCTTCATAGAAAAGATCCTTCTCTGTAGGCAACTTGACATACACAGACAACTTTTTGTTGCTTTTTTAGGGCAAGTGACTTATAAAATGCAATATGCATGAGAAAAAGAGAGAGATGAAAACTGAATTGTAAAGAATGAGGAGGTCCTCAAAGCCCCTGTGGTGACTTAGGGGGCAATTTTACAAGGTCATGTTGAACCTACTTTAAAATGTGCTGATGCAGAGACGATGATGGGAACTCTTGGAACCAACTGGGAATTGACTCACTTGTCCCTGCCTGCTGCTGCCTCTGCCTGTGAGTAATATTTGCAGCTCACCTTTTTCTCTTTAAGGAGCTGGTGTGCCTGATGCTGACTCAACTCCGGGGGATGGAAATGTAAGCCAGATTGAAGCCAGAGGTGATTTTGTTTCCATGCATGGGGTTTTATTTTTCATTGTTTGATTAGAATCACAGCCACATCAAAAGAATTGGAGAAAAAAAAAGGCACCGTTTTTGCCCTTCATGAAAGGCCTTCAGGAATTTTAGCTCTGCCTATGGCAGGGGGGAGGTGGTAAAGTTTACAACTAGATGAACCAATTCATTTCTTTCCCTTTCAGCTTCCCCCCTTGCCATTCCCACACTTCTCTGAGCTCTTTTTGTAGGGAAAAGATAGGGGAAGGTGACTGCGACAGATGAAAGTGATGTTAGTTATGTCAGCTGGTGTTGGAAATGGAGCCGAGGAATCCACCTACTAAGAAATACAGCCAGAAAATAATCCATCCAAAAGAGTTACTGCAGTCTCTGCACAGGGCACCTGAAGAAGCTTTTGAAGGGCGTCTTTTTTCTTATTACAGTAATATTTTTCAGGTTCACAAGGTGAGCACTGTGTATGGGATGCAGCTGGCTACAGTGATTAATGGCTCTTTCTGCTAAGAGTTCCTCTGCAGATCCTTTGGCATTTCATGTATTCAGTGAAGCTTATTTCCACTTAACTGCAGTATCTCGTCATATCCCAACATCCATTTGGACCTCTATAAAGTATATATCTGCATGCTAGTTAATCTCTCCTGTTGGCAAAGGGTCTGCCTATGCAGCACGCTGCTTCTTCCTATTCCCTTGCCCAGGGCTTAAGATGATATCTTCCTACTTACAGAGGCTAGCTACATCATCCTGCAAAATCTGCTTTTGAAAATAAAATACTGAAAGCTATTTCCTCAGAAGCACTTGTTTGTTTTCATCTTAAAAAGGAAATGGCATTGCTTATTTGCTACCGTGCTCTTGAGGTTCCTTTAAGATATATCTTTCCCTCCCACAGAATCTAACACCGTGTGAGTTTCTCTGGCAGTGACTGTTACAAACCTGCAGAACTTGGTGCAAGAGGCTTTGAAAGCACAAAAGATGTCCTTTGTCTGTTTTCTCTCTCTCAAATGCTCCTCTTGTGGTGCTTTCTGTCCCTCCTGCTCTGACTGCAGTTCAAAGTGTGAGCACTGTGGAAGAGAGGAGCTGTTCAGGACATCAGCATCAAGGTGCCTTTTAAAGAAGAAACAGTTGCTGAAACTATGGACGCAGGAAAACATCTTGTGGTTGATAATGAGGGCAATCCTCTCTGCTAGTGGTTAGGTAGGTGGTGGAGATGGTAGCTTGGGCATCAATAGTGGCACATCCTGAGTGGTACAGAGTCTCTGTAGCATTGTAGTTATTGAGCAGTAACTGAAATGCTCAGTCATCCTTTGTATTTACAAACCACTGCCATCCCCAACCTACTGTGGGGTTTTGTTTGCTTAGTGGCTGTCATGGTTTAGGAACGGTATTCTCCAGTTTAGTGCTGCCTCTAAAACCATGCTGCCATTTATTCCCCCGTCCCGCTCCAGCTGAAGGCACAAAAGGCAAAGATGTCAGGTTGAGATGAAAACAATTTACTGGAAACAACAATGAGAAAACAAAGAGTAACAGCATCAATATTAGTAACAAAATGTATAAGACAAAGAAACAAATTAGATGGAAAATCCCCCAACAATAAACAAATTTACCTGACCATTCTGCCAGCCACGTTTTCTCCCAACCCAAAAGTATACCATTCTCCTCAGAAGAGAGAGAGATTCCCTTTCCCCCACCCTGGCAATGACTTTTGGTGCTATCTAATAACATCAGGGTCCTGACCATGCCCCCTCCTGGCTACTGGAAAAAAATTAACCCTGTCCTGGCCGAAACCAGGACAGTGGCACAAGCAGGGTGGCAGAAAACCAGAGATATAGATCTCTTTCCCTTCCTGTGTGCAACTATACCACCCCAATACATTGAAATTATTTCTCATAGTCATTCCTTTCTGAGTGTCCCTGCTGCCTGCTCTGCAGCCACTAAAGTATGTGCTGAATGCTGCTGCTTACCATTTTTTGTCATTTTTGCCAGTATTATTTCATTATTTCAGGGCATGCTTACACTTTTCCATGCTGAGGTGATGGATTTGGGATTGACCACACAGCACTGCCCACTCACATTGTGTTTTACTTATAAGCCACTCTTCTACTTTTGAAAACTCTCCATGGATTGCTGCAGTCTAACTTGTCTGTCTTGCCCTGCTCCTGGCCCTCTCTCTGTCTTGCCACACAGCTTGACTGGCTGGTGAGAGGTCTGTCTTCTCTCAAACCTATACCAACCTGTGTCCTGCACATTCAAACCTCAGCTGAAATGTTTCCCACTTCTACTTCCCAATTCACCACTTCTTCCCTGGGTTATTATTGTTAGGATGACTAATATATCGCATCTGTTTCTTGCATCTGTGCTGTCTTCCCAGCCTGATTCTGGGTAATTCAAGTGAAGGGGAGTAATACACAGGCAGGGAGAATGATGGCTATTTAGATATGGAAGAGGGTGTATTCCAGGAGCATTACTACTTGATAGACAAAGGCTTGAGTTGCTATTGCACAGCTCTGAACTCTTGCAGGCTTTAAGGACAGCTAGAACTTGAGTTTGCTGTCCTATAACTAGGATGAAGAAAAAGCTTAACATGCAGAATGGGATACAAGTTCATCCCAGATGAGGATTCTTTTGATCTAGGGTTTAATTCATTGTATTTGTTGGGGGTTCAATGATACTTTTTGTGTCTCTTCTGCTCAAACACAGCAGATGTGCTTCTGTGTTGGATATCTATGTATCAGGAGAGCCCAAGGAAGGTAAGCCAAAGCTGGCAGATCTGATAAAACTTGTGGTAGAATAGGGAAGTCCAACACATCCTTCCAGTCACACCTTACAGACTATAGTGCTTTTCTGTATGCTGCTGGTGACGGTGACATAGCTAGAGAGATGTAGTGGAAAGTTTCCTCCCACTTCTTTCGCTTCCCTACAGAGAAGGCTGAGAGTGAACCAGACAAAAAGGAGATATGTTTGCAAACACTTGACAGACTTTGAAACCACAGTGTGCCTTTTTTATGTGTATGCACCTTTTCAGAGGTTGTTGTTGTGCAAAGGGGAGGCATTGCTCATTAACTGGCAATTTCAGTCCAATGGCTGGAATTCACACCCCTGTCAAACTAAATGAGTCTGGAGCACAAGCAAAGAGGGCTTCAGAAGGTTAAATCTGGAAGTAAACACCACTATGTGTTTCAGGCTTTAAATTGTGAGTCATAAATGTTAAACACTAGAAGGCATCAGTATAGTATGCTATTTATCACAAAACAAACAACTTAACTCACTGAGCACATTTATAGAGGTCTTGTTCTTCTCCCACACTTGGCTTCCAGACAGATGCAGAACCACTTGTGTAAGGAAGAACTCCTTTCCTATAGGACAGAGAGACATGAAATGGCTAATACTGAACACAGATATTATTCCAAAGGTGCTCTATAATGAATCCACAAGCATTCTCCACAGTCATCTCTTAAGAGTGACTCCTGCAGTGTATCTGAGAGCCAAGTAAAGAAAGGTGTATTAAGGTGAGAAATAGCCCTACTGTGCATACAGCAGAGCAGCTTCATGCATATTGTCTTCTTTGGCACAGAATGAACATAAGAGGAGCAGGAACAGTTGCTTGCACCCCAAAATCTCATACCATAAGGTCCCCAGGGCTTCCAAGCATGAGACATGGCTTGCAGTGTCAGCTCTGCATGTATTTTCTGGTGTATCTATTCTGTGATAGGGTTAAGCCTTCTCCAGCTGACTGCCTCTAGCTTACCACAAAGCAAGACTTTGTCACATCCAAACCCTTGTGAATAATGTTAAAAATACCAGGAGTCGCATCACTGGGCTGAGTTAGCTGCTAGGTGGCAAAAATTGCTCTGCAGGATCCTGCTGGATTCTCCCAAGAGTTTGTACTGCACCACAGCTGGAGTGTGGTAGCAGCCAGGAGGAGCTGTGGGAAATCTAAGGTCACTGGGTGTCTGCAAGAAACACTCTTGGTCCTCCTGGTACAGTGGCTGTGCTGGTTGTCAGTCCTGCAGGAGACACTTGGCCTTCCCCCCACTGCCCCACTGCTGCTGGAGGTCGACGTTAGACACCTGTTCAGGTCCCCGCCTTCTCTACAGCATCCCTTGTGTTGTGATTTAAAAGTCAGCTCCAAAGATAAAGCTGTGTGATTAGTGTGTCTTTTAAACCAAAGTGTGTATCTTAATCAGTGTGATTTACTATCTGATTCAGCACATTAGCTGCAGACCGTGCAGCTTCCCAAACTCCGTGGTGTAATGAATATGCATGCATTCAACAGTTGCAATTAGCAGACAGCCACTGCTGGGGAAAACAAACTACCCAGGGTCTAATTCTACCCTTCCTGTAGTGACTTCAGTGGTACATTAGCTTAAACGGAAGCCACTGAATCCACCCCTCAAAGCAGTGGTTAATAAGCCCTAATGTTTCAAAAACCTATTTAAATAGCAAAGTTTGGGTCAATTCTAATTTTACCTGAATGAGTTTGCCTATTCCTCTGTGACCCAGGCAGGGAAATTGAAAGCACAGAGCACGTACAGTGCAGTACAGTACCTACGTCAGTGTTTGTTTCAGGACTGGTCATTTGGGTAAGCTGTCTCTTATTGCTGAAAGAAATAGAATTAATTAGCAAACTTAAAGAAAGTAAAAGGGTTAAGGTTTCCCTTTGGGATTCCCAGCAGATAGGTTCAGCATTATGCAATTGTCATGAGAATTCATGAGGTAGAAGCTACTGGAGTAGCTAGGAAAAATATGCGCAATTAAAATTACATTTCTGTTCTTGTCCTTCAGCTTAACCCCTTGGTGGACCATAAGCTCAATTGTTTGTGGGTTTGTTTTTTATTTCCCTGAGGCTTTTCAGATAGCTATGATTTGTATATTCAAGCCCTGGGTTTAAGTTCTGCTCACAGCAGACACAGTGATTTGCAAAGAAACACTTTCATATAGTTATTTCATAAAAACCATTTCTATTTAATATAAATCTGTCAAGCATTCAAAACCATATGCGAAGTAATTTAAAATGCTTACAGAGTCATAGTGCTTTATTGCATTCAGAAGCAGAAAGCAAGGACCTAACCTGCAGCAATAGAAATTTGAGCTCAACCTTATCCAAAGATGAAAGAGATAAAGGGATCATGTTGCTGTGGACACACAGAAAAGGGAACTGTGTTGCATCCCTCCATGGATCTGCTTCCTCTCTGTATGTGGCTTTCCCACTCCTGTTCCACCCACACCAGCCTCATCCTCTGAAGTTATGCATGGATTGGGGTTGTTTAGATTTTGAGAGGCTGCTGAACTCTTGACTAATCAATGCCCATCCCTTCATCAAAATAATGTTTGTTTCATCTTGAAGTCAGTCTAAACCAAACCACCAAGTCCACTGTGTGAGCAGCTCATGACAGTTCATCAAGCAGAGGTGGTGACCCCTTATGGAGCAGTCACTCACCTGATCAAACCCTCCTTCCTAAATACAACTTCAATAGCATCCCATTCAAGCCTGCTTTTGCAACCTGTCTGCTTCTGTGGGATTTTTTAAAAGTCAATGTCTCCATAATGCATATGGTAAATGTGCATTTTACATATGCAAAGTCGTAATACTCACAGAAGGAAACTGATGCTTGTCCAGAGCAGAAGCTTCTAAGCATGGGCCAAGTAAGAAGCTCTTTGCAGAGCGTGCAATCAGCTTCTTTTCCTTTCCCTTGGAAAGATACTAGGTGTTCCAGGAAAAGGAAGACTGGTGGTTCTTCACAGCATACTAATAAAGATGACCAAAGAAAAGAGAAGAAGGAATACATCTACCTCGTCTAGATATTTTTTCCCATTTAACTCCAGACTTTCCAACAAAATTGCACATTCTCATCAAATCTGGTCCATGAAAATTCAAGGAGACTGGTTTAACTTTTGTAACTCTAAATAGTGACAGGGAGACAAGATCAGGCTTATAGTGACAGGATATTTTCGACTTAACTACGATGATATTAGCTTCCCTCTATATATGCTGACTCTGCTGAGGCTTCTAATTCGCACTGTTTGCATTTACTTATTTTAATAAAAAGACAATAGTTACATCTGTTTAAAAATAAATCAGAATTGCTGTATTAATAGAATCATTTGGGTCGGAAGGGACCTTTAAAGGTCAACTAGTACAACCTCCCTGCAATGAGCAGGGACATCTTCAACTAGAACAGATTGCTCATAGCCCCATCTAACAAGGAATGGGGCACCTACCACCTCTCTGAGCCACCTGTGTTACTGTCTCATCACCCTCACTGTGGTAATCTAAATCAACCCTCTTTTAGTTTAAAACCATTACACCTTGTCCTATCACAACAAAAAGTGTGACTAAAAAGTCAAAAAAGACTAAAATGTTTGGCCCCATCGTTCTTGCAAAGCCTCCTTTAGGTATTGGAAGGCTTCTCTAAGGTCTCCCTGGAGCTTTCTTTTCTCCAGACTGGATAAATCCAACTCTCTCAGCCTGCCTTCAAACAAGAAGTATTCCTTCTCTCCAATTTTGTGTCATTTTTCTGATACATGGATAGAGTTTGCCTACATGTCATTTAGAAGCAAAAAATGGGACAAGCACTTTAGGGCCAATCCTGATTCTTGCTGTAGTGCATTAGTGTTCTTTTTGTGAAGGTACACAAGGGCTGGGGAGCAACCAGGTCACTTTTTATTGGGGTGCCCCTTTAGCGATATGTGGACCTGGCTGGTGAAAGACTTTCTGAAGCCATGTCCAGCATCACAAAAGAGAAGTTGGAAAACTGGCCAGTGTAAAAAAAAAACAGGGTCAAAATGGACCGAAAATCTAGGGAACAGAGCATTGTAATGGACACGCACATGAAGATTGTACTTTAAAATTCTGACCTGGCACTCCACTAATTGCAACACCTGTATCTCTATTCACACACGACATTGTGTATTAGATCTACTTGTGCCTGGCTGTTGGTAGGACAGTAGAAGGAGGAATTTCTTTTCCCTGGTTCAAGATGTTGGCTTACTTTTAGATTAAAGAGATGTGGTTTGTGGAAAGGGTTATATTGAAAAGAATATACTGAATTAATTTCTGAAGGGCAGAGAGAGAGAGAGAGAAAAAAAGATGGCTAATGAATACAGCTTAAGAAGGAGAGTTATTTGGCAGATGCAGACTCCTGGTCAATTTGTGCTCTCAAGTAGCTACTGAGATGTCAGCTAGAGGGGAGAGAGAGAAAGAAAGGGAACTTAACTTCATGATCATGCATAAAAATAACATTTAAGCTGTCCTATAACCCTCTCCTATCCATCTCCTCCAAAATGAAAGTCTGAGTGGTTTGCAAAATCATTTCAAATGAGCCTACCCTGGTTCAAACACTGGGAAGTGCAGTGTGACAGGCTCTTAACAGCGGTAGGCACCATATGTAACTGTTGCTGTTCTTTGTCTATGTGACCTGCATGCATATGCCCAGCAATGAAACATGTGTATGGTAAGTGAATGAAAAGCAGTCCGTGAACTCGCTCTTCTTTTGTTTTCTCTGTATGAGGCAAGTGGATTTATGCATATCATGTGCACATACATCATAAATGTGAGAAACAATCAACCGGAGCATTTGAAGGCTGTTTTGTGGATTACCTGCCTGATTCCCTGAGGTGTGCCTTGCTAATTTTATTTTCCTTTTAGAAAGAATAATTTGAGGTTTGTTTGTTTGTTTGTTTGTGAGGGTTTTTTGATGTTTGGGGTTTTTTTGTTTTGCTTTAAAAAAATAAAAAAAAAAAAGGAAAGAAACCCCAGAACTTATGAAATGCATTTTTTCCCCAAAACAACACAGTTGCAAATGCAATGTGGGGAAGAGGGCTAGCGAACCTCAAATTTAATTTTTTTCAATTCTGGTACTATTTTTTGAATATGAATTCTGATGTCAGGGATGACAGGATGAGTATGTTGAGCAGGGACTGGACTTGTAAAGGGGTGGTTGTGTTTCAGAGGCCTTCCTTACAGTAGCAGGATGTTTCTTTGCTGGGGATCAGAGCAATCCACATCCCTGGGTACCATGTGGTTGTGGAACCAACCTCTGTGGTCAACCAAGACAGACACGGTCCTGGGCAACTACAGTACAGGTCAGCCCCAGCAGCAGCCTTGAGTAGATATTGATGGCTTACTCTTTCTTCTGATCTTTGCAAGGACCCTTCTGGACATTAACACTTGCTGAACAGAAGGTCTTGCTCCCCCTTCCTACCAGCCTTGAATAGTGAGCAACTCACTTGTGCTAACAAGGAGTTTCCCTACCATCCTCTGTGGGGACATGTTATCCTTATTTTATGGAGAGCAGCAGCAGAAGTACTGCTGCTCTTCCCTGGTACGGAACAAGCGACTCCCCTGGGAAAGTCAGTCAGTTTAATCCATTTCTTCCTTAAGGAAAATAGGACACCAGAGGCAGCATGTGACTTGCCCAGGTTGGTGTGGCAATTCTGTAGTGGCACTTGGTGTCTGTGAGAGCTGCACTCATGGATGTTTCTTCTCGTCACCAGTTTGTGTGATCAATAAGCAAGTCCTGATACACAGCACCAGAGTAATTGTTACCTAAACTTGCATGGCTGGCTGCTCTTCGTGCTCCTGCATGCTCCCTGTGCATACATATTGACTGATGAATGCACACCCTCTTGAGTGTTATTGCTTTCTTAATGTGCTGCAATTTTTCCTCCAATATCCTAACCGAGAATGATTGTTGCTGTAGAACATCCTCCCTGCATTTGCCTCAACCCATGTTTATTTACAAGAGCACATTTTGCATCAGCTGTCACTCTGGTCTCACTGAAATAGAAGTTTCAAGTTCACAGAACAATAAAAGATATAAATTAGCTTTTATAATTAACTGAATAGCATGAGCGAGCTTTCAAATTCCAGACTCTGTTAGGGTCTAATACAGTATGCACACACAGCAGCCTAAGCATCTCTGCCTGTCTGTCCGTGGCAGGGCCTGGGCACTAACTCCACACTGATCTCTGCCCAGCAAGCAGCCCTTCACGCCACAGTCCCAGCTGGTGCCAGGTTACATGTGCAGGAAAGGGCTCACCCACACTAACCATCTTCTATTGCTGTCCTGCACCATCCTCACTGGACTACACGAGCAGGCCCAGAAGGGGAGGAGAAAGAGGGAGAAATACCATTTTCTTGGAAAAGTGTGTTATTTCCCAACCTATGCAGCTATGCAGGGAAATCCTGGCTGCCACTGATATTTGTCTGCTGGCCCTTTCTATAAAGTTCAGGTAGCCAGGAGACTTTGTTCTTCTTCTGGAGGGGTTGGGGCAATTTTCTGGTAGAGACTCCTGCAACTCCCCACCAGGAGCTGTGCCACCCATCCATCCAAGTGTTTGCCCACACCATATTGAACATCCAGAGTCTGGTTGTGAACATCACTCATTACTTTCTTTTATGGACTTCTGCAAACCTCGTTTCTCCATGTCTGTTTGACACTCTGGTTTGAAGGAGCTGAGCTGAGCCTCCACAGGTCAGTGGCAGTGCTAAACCTCCTGGCAAGCCACTGGTGTGCCTGCAGATAGTTCAGCCCTTCATCATTTTGACAGGAGGTGATTCCACATGGTCAGACCTCAGAGGCAAGACCATTGCTCATTTTTAGGTGAGGTTGGTCAAACCTCTTGAAGGAGAGTTAAAACTTATGTCTTGCTCAAATTATAGGCTGGAGAAAATCAGAAGCAGGAGGTTTTGCTGACAACAGCCAAGGAATTGTTTATATGGACAGTCAACATATATTCCCACATCAGAACCATCCTTAGGGAAGGTCACTGTGCTTAGGAGCTGAATCCTTGCAGTGAGGCTTCACAGATGTTCGGACAGCTTGTTAACAGCAGGAAACAGACAGAGCGCTAGCCCTTTTGTGGTTCATTAAAAGCCCAGGTGAATATGTAAACTTGGTTTTGTGCTGTTTCTGACAACTGTTTTTGCTCTTTAAAATGTGTGATCTGTATTTAAATCCATGTAATATGAATCTTCCTTTATTTCTACTTGAACAATTGTTCTTTTCTGTGAGAGGGTGTCATGGTAATAGACTCATACCTAACAGCTCCATGTCTAGATGTGAGGCGGTCTTTACAGAAACAACATATTTTACTGTTCCCATGCCTCTCCAGAGAAACCAACACCATGTTCTAGGGTGTTGAGCACTGTGGAGAGGTTTCTTGACAAAGTTTCACAGTTTAAATTTTAGAAATTTTAATTCATGAATTATCATTAGTGTTGAATAGGTGTTTCTTGCCATAGAATATGGACATGGAAAGACAGCATGAGCTTTTGGCATAGTCCAGAAGGGTCAAGAAAGTGTTCAATCTGTCCAAATCTTTCACAAAATAGCTATCATTTTTGATAAAATTTTGTATTGGAGAAAATATGCCACATTTGTTGTACTTCTGATTTTTATGATACTGCATTATATTAATGTTTTGCGTTAGTATTTTGTACTGTAATGTTTTGACACTATTGAAACAAATTATTATTTTCTTGCTGGAGAAAACAACTAGAGAAACAAAACGTTCTGAGAACTCCAAACTAATTTTTTATTCAGCTTTGGCATTGCATGGCAAATCTGAGGATGTAACTTTTAAAAAAAAGAATCATACTTCATCTATTGGAATTCCTGACCAGGGCTACTGTAATATTGTACTACATGAACCCTCAAAGGATTAACAAGCATTTTAATCAAAGCTGACTGAATAAATTGTAATGAATAATTTATTCAATTACTTTCTCTTCTATTTTCTCTTTACCAGTTTGTCTATTAATATGTCGTGACTAATTTGGTTGTTGTTTGAAATATTTTACTGATAATTTCTGTTAATTATCTGATCAGGAAAAAAATATAACATTTAACAGAATATGTTACATAATACAAAATTTAAAAGGGAATTTTATAGTACCATAAGATGTAGATATTCTTAAACTCCTTTTTGCAAAATATTATCTGAAACCCACAGGTACTTGAAATAATTTCTATTTTGAAATTTGCTGTTTTCATTCCTATTTTTATATATAAGGAAAATAATGTGTAAGAGAGTCTCAAGCTGCCGGTGGGTGTTCAAAAACAAGTCATGGGATGCATTTGATATTCAAATTTTCTTGAATTTTAGTTGCATTCATAAGATATATAGCCCATGTTTATTCTCTGATTGGTTGATCTCAGCCTTCCAGATTATTTTTTTATGTGACTATTCAACTATATTTTAAGTCCCAACTTCCAACAACATCCTAGAAGTCAATGTTTCAAGGAAAGCTTCTGCCCTAAAGCCACTCACAGGTGCTTTTGATGTCCATTAAAATGGATGGATAAAGTGTGGGGTTTTTTAATATATCAGGTCTGAAAAGATTTCAAATTTTAGTTTTGCTTATTGCAGTTCCTGAGTGAAGTAAGAGGTGTTTAGGTATTTATTTTGGAAAGGCATGCAGCAGTATTTTTCAATGTTTGACTACCCAAGCCAGTCCTGACCATTCTCTGCGTATCTGTCCACTTGACTTTTTGTTTTTCTTTAAAGTGTGGGATGTTCATTTTGGAAGACTGTCCCTACTCACTGCCTTTATTGCACTGGAAAACCTCTTTCAAGCTTGTCCCTCACAGCAGTGGAGGTCACACACAGCAGGAGTAAACCTGGCTGTGCCACCAGCCATGGTCTTAAGGAACACTCACAGCCTTCATTCTCCAGTTTTCCCCAACATCACTGGGCTACATCTCTCTGAGATGTGAGCTGCATGTTAAATTAAAACACACATATATTGGCAAATAACTAGGAAGAAAGAAAGAAAACTTGCTTCTTCTATATCTCAGCAGTGAATTGATGGTGTGGTACTTTGCCTACTGGGCCTTGTGAGAGGTCAGCAGGCGGTGGAGGAGCAACAGTGAAGGCAGGAGCAGTGAGGAACATCCTTTCTGCTTTTGTCAGCTGTCACTGTGTGGTGGCACTGCACTGCTGACCAAAGAGCTGAAAGCTTTGTTGTGGGCCAGGTAAGAGGAAGGCAGTTTGCTGTGTTTCATGTGTTCTGGCTGTGTTTGACAGGCACACCTGTGTTTGACATACTTCTAAATTACTGTTTCATGTCTCTTGTGACCATCACAGAGTCTCTCCTTGAAGATATATGATATTTATGCAACATGGATAGTGATGCAAGGCCTGTAACTCCTGTGTCTGAAAATTCATCATGTGCATGAATAATTTGCCGAATTATTCTATATACAAACACATGTTTCTAGCAAAGCTGTAAACTGGCTGGGAGCAGGGAACTCTGGGCATCTCAGGTGCTGATCTGAGATGATTTTAAAATGTTGTCCCCTACCTTGTATTTTCATTATGTTTTAATTAACAGATGAAATGCTGGCCCTAAAAATGAAGGTTTCTAAGGTTTCATCTTGCTTCCTACATTTGGTTGCATGAACCAAAATTGCATTTTAACTATGTACACAGAATTTTGATTATATGACTAACAGCATTCTTTAACATCTAGTTTTAATTGGAACTTTGCTAGAAGCTAGAATAATTTTTATCACATCTTTGCCCATCTTTCCCTCACTGATGTGAGTTGAAACTCCTTTGTTTAATGCTGTGACCTGTTCCCACACAGCTGAAAATGTTAACATGAATCTCCAGTGAACAGAGATAAGCTGCAGTGCTTCCCCCCACCCCAGCCCGAAGACCACTGCACTGCTCCTATGCCTAGAGCACTTTTGCATCACATTTTGTCCTCCCTCTGTTGCGGCTTGACTCCACTCTATGAAACACAAATGTTTTCCCAGCTATGATAGCTTGTTCAGTTTGCGATCAAAGTTTCCCTGCAACAGTGATGGGATTGTGTCCAAAGAAGACTCTCCCTCTCAGGCAGGTCAAGGACAAGAGCCAGAGCCATCACAAGGCCAGGAACAAGCCTTTACAGAACATCTTGAGTATCAAGTGCGAGGAGTTCACCCGTGTGACTGCTGCAGCAGTAACATTTCTTTCTTGGGAATGCTGAGATTTCCAAACATAAAAGAAAACCAGAAAATGCTCTTTTTTTCCATTATGTCTGATAGAGGATAAATACAATTTCCAGCTGTAGCTTTCTTGTTAAAAGACCATCCGGAACACACGGATGCCTGTGCAGATGCTTCAATGGATTTTGAAGGGGCCAAGGCTTCCCCTCTTTCCCTGTTTAATTTGTTTGGACAGGACTCCATGCACTTTTGGCACTAATTCAATGCTATAGAGCAGTGTGATTTAGTAAAAGGAGACTTCAAGATGGTGCTATCAATTCCAAATTGAAGGTAATTTAAGTAATTTTGACTTAAGAAATGGCTAACAACCTCTTCACGTACCGGTAGGATGGTTCAGGAAAAGTTAGCAGCTTCAGACTGATTAATAAAAACTCACCTCTCGCTTGGAGCTTAATTAATTCTTCTGTTACAGGAACTACAGCTTTTGCTGTTAGCTGAAAGTGGTCTGACCTTCAAATAACATGACATATACCTTAGGAGGAGAAATATTCCAGGGCCTGTTGTTATCGTAGCATCTCTATGTGCTTTGCAGGTATTTGCACATTTCTCTTCTGCCAGTTCTGATAAAGACCTTACTCTGAGCAAAATCTGGTCCTGAACAGCTCTGGGTTATTCATCAGTTGCCTTGCACTGTATGAATGATGAAGCCTGTAAGAGTGGACATTGACTCTATTCTGGTCATTTTAAATTATTTTTTTTGTAAAGAGTTTAGGCTTACTCCCAGTAATCTTTTCTGGTTTGTGATTGAAAGGCATTTCTTCAAAGCTTTTCAGTTCTGCTTTATTAATGTAACACAATAAATAAAGAAATTCAGGAAATTCTTCTAATACTGTCAAAGCATTTAATAAGAAAGGAAAGAGGATTTCTTTTGTTCCTACAATTATGACTAGTGAAGCAAACTGTGGTAGTGAACATTATTTGGTTTTTGATAATTTAGTTATTTGAGAGCAGCTTAGACTACTGTGCATACGGTTACAACCCCTTATCACAGGAGAACATAAGGCAGTGAAAGCCACATGAGCAGCAGTCTCATGCAGGAGGGGAGGAAACAGTGATTTCTGTGGGTAAAGCATTCAATTAGGACATTAGAAATATCTGGCTTATGTATGTTACTCAACTATACATTTTCTGTTGGTCCTTGGAGATGTTGTTCAAGGGCAAATTTTCAAAGACATTTAGGCACGCAGCTCTCACAGAATTAAAAGGGACTTCACTATGTGGGTTTTGTCTTTCTGGGTCTGGTTTCCACTGGGTGATGATGCTTCTTTCATACCCTGTGTATTGCCAATTACAAGCTTTGGACAAAAAGCACTTTCTCTCAGTGTGGGTCACTTCATCAGCTGCCAAAATGGAGTCAGGCACCAAGTATGTGGAGACTGAACATGGGTTGTCCTGTACTGCGTGGGTATACATGTGTGTGCATGTATTCATGCCCTTTAGTAACCTTTTAGGTCTCTTTAGTAACCTTTTCTGTTGCTATCTAGCTTTGTTAGTGTCAAGGTAAAAATTTTTACTCTGTCTTTCCTATCTTCTTAAATGACTTTCCTGACTTTCTGTTCTTCATTTTTCATCTGATTTGAATCTAAGCTATGAAGGAAGATGGACACCCTACTTTCTAAAGAGCATCACCCTTGTGAATAAGAATCTATATTGAAAGATGTTTAAATTATCCACAGAAACAAATGCTTTTAAAGCAGTTAGATCTGTTTCCTTATGAATTTGACTTCTCATTTTGCATTATATTGCACTATATAATGTGCAAAACATACAAAGGGCAAATTGGAGTGCTATGAATTTGCTCCTGTGTGCAATCTGCTATATTATACAACATGAAATTTGTTAAAAAGTTAGACAAAAAATTATTTCAACACAGGGTGACAGAATGACGGAAGTATCATATGACTGTATGGAAAGGCTATGTCTGCATATGTTAATCATAGCTTTTCCACAACTTGCTTTTAAAAGAAAATTCTGGAAACTTTTTGCTGGTTCCATACAGCCCCCTGCTTTTGGTAGAACTGCATGAACAGAATCTGGTTCCATAAAACTTTTCTCAAATCTACATAAAACCTTAATTAAAACACACTGTCTCTACCAGTGCTACAGGAAATCAGATAACAAAGCAACAGCACCCAATATGCTGCTCTAGATGAAATAATTTCCTATTTCATTTACAGTCCTAACGAATGCTTCACTTTCCCTTCATTAAGTCTATATACATCTTTCTTTGTCCTGGAGATAAAATAACTGCTGGCACGGCAGGTTATCTCTTTACAATTGTTATTTTTAAGACCACAGAGCACATGATACAGTTCTAAAGGGGCTGCCCTATTGAAATCAACAGCACTGTCACCACACTCACGAGCATTTACACAACAGACTGATCCAACTGCTGGCACCGGGTAACATTGGTTTTAACATTCGGAGGAGAGGCCACCAAATTCTTCCAGGATTTTACATCATGAAAGAAAAAGCGAGTAGCCTCCATTATTTTATTTCTTCTGTAAAACATATTGGTCTGAGAATAGTAATTCACTGAGGAGGAAGAGCGCCCAACCCACCTAATGCTTAAGTAGCCAGTGTACCACTGGAAAAAAGAAATGTAAGAAAATCCAGCCAAAGGTCACTAGTCTGAAAAATCCTTGGTCTTATTTTTCTTTGCGTGCTGATCCTGTTTATGTTCAGTGTGTTCACATAGGAGTGGAAAGAAGATTTCAATCAACAGTTTATGCTGCATGCCCAGTTTTCATGCATTCATATGTGACCTTTTCTTACCCTACTGGTACAATTGGTTTCTCAGTGACATATATTTTATTAGCTTTTTCATGCTGGGTTTGCATTGAAGTGATGCTGCTTTTGCCCCTAGCATTCACATCAGGTGACAGGCTTTCCAACTGCATTTACAGAAATGATCTCCTGCAGATGTCCTAGAGAGGATGAGGATCTCTTACAGAGTGGAGAAACTGTCCCTACCACTTAGAGAGGTGGTTCCTTATGATTTGTGAACTATATCAGTTTGGTGAGCCCTCTAAAGCTATTTTCATTTTTGTATATTCTTCACCACTCTCATCTTTTTTGTATATTTCAGTGGCTCTGCAGGGCTGTGAGATCCAGGGATTTCTTTTTCTTGGTATCAGTCATTCAGCTTCATTGCTCCCCTGTAAAACTTTGTCTCTTCTCCTGGGAGTCAGCAAATACAGCATAAAGCAACCAGGAAGAGCAGCAGGGAAAATTGAGTGGTAGTGTAAAAAACCAACATGACCAGAATAGTCAAGGAACCAGCATTTCTGTCCAGGCTAGTCAGTGGCCCAACTCTGAGAAAAGTGAGAAAGACAGAGGTCGATCAGCCTACAGGGAAAAACAGCTAAGCAGCAGCAAAATCATTTTCCTTAACTGGAGATCTGATCAAAAGCCTGCTTAGGTCAGTGAAAAAAAACTTCCGCTGAGATCAGTAGATTTTGGATCTGTCTTCCAAATGTGTTCCATCTTTGGTAATTAAAATATCTTTTGCTGCTTCCTGTTCGTCTTAGCATTACAGATCCCACGCTTCTGTTATGGAAGAAGTGGACTTGCATATGACTAACAGGTGGAGTGGTTGCAAGGAAGCTTCACTTCATAATCTAGCCTGTAAAAGATTAATTACTAGTAAAGATGTGAGGGGAAGAAAAAATCCAGAGTGGTTCTCAATGTCTTGGTGAGCTTCCAGAATAGCATGAGGCAGCAAATCCCCAGTTCAGTGGCTGCACAACAAGTTCTGTTCATTTGGAAACATCGTGAAAAAGAAGCCCAGAGCTTTGTTATTGCCACTTTGGAAGTCAAAATGATGAAATGAGCTGCTTGCTTTTATCTTTGCTCCACCAATGAGTTCCTAGCTTTGGTTAAGGAAGTGGAATTTATCATCCAAGTTCCTTTCTGAGATCTCATGAAACACTGTGGGTGTTAAGAAAAAGGATTGCACAATTGTAACTATTCGCTACTATTTCTTTGGTCCAAAAATCACCAGGTATATTATTTGTAAGAGGGACAGCTCAAGACATGAAGTCTACATCCGATGCCAGGCTTCAGCAGGCAGGACGCAAAGATGCCCATTCATCAAAGCCCAGTTCTGAGTCTTTTTACTGGCTGTTGTACAGCAACCCAGACTGTACAACTCACCCAGGGCTGGAGGTCTGTTTTCGCTCTCCAGCACCCAGCACATTTTGAATGCCTCTGTGATACTGAGCAATAACAATGCTCCCAACTGCTAACAACAAAGGAAAGGGTCAAGAGTGCTTATTTTGTTGCTCTGCCTGCATCTTTTTGTGTCTCCAGAGGTTTTATGTAGATATTGGAAGAGAGCTGAAGGAAACCCACAGCTCTTTTTCTACAAAGTGAGAAATTATGGAGAACAAGTCTGGGGAATACAGTAAAAAACATAAAAGAGAACAAAACCCTACTACCAACACAATACTGTCCATCTTTGTATTGACCATAGAGAAATGAAGCCAATATCTATCTCTTTTCTTCCAACCGTAGATGTTTGGATCAGCATCCACAGTTAACTCTTTACCATGCTCAAAAATTTAGCTGGGTACAGAACAGCCAAGGGAAACACCAGGAGTGCATTGCCACATCCCTGCACAAAATTCCTGTTGCATAAAATACTCCAGCAATTGAGCTGCAATTGCCAACTTGTCAGCCTGAGGAAGAGCTCTGGGAGTAAAAGGCAAGCACTGCTCTCCTGGAAGTTAAGCAGCTGCTTGCTTGCAGTTAAATAGGCATTGATGATCTGCCACCAGCATTGCTGTGCTTGGTGTGATGCTGAGCACAATGAAGTCATGCTTTCAGCTATTTCTGAGTACTTTTACCTGTATTTACCTGTGTTTTTTTTTTCCTCTGTTCCCCTACTTGTCTAGCCCTTCCTCACTGTAAAAGCACTGTTGTTTGGTGTATCCTGGAGGGAGCAGTCTGTTTCAATTAGCCTGGCAGCACTACACCTTCACAGATAACAAATAGGCATTGTACTCCTGGCCACAGGAAAGGGCTCTGTAGGGAATTGTGCCTCTGGTTTGCTGGCAAGAGTTCAACTTCCTAATTTATTTTCAATATTCAAAATTTCACCCATGTCCTCTCAGTTTGCTCTGCCATCTACAAACACAAAGGAAAAGGTGGTGATCCTACCCATCCAAAGATCCTGGATTTGCAGAGGGTAAAATGCAGCTTCATAAGTTTCCAGATTAGCCCACCTTCATGTTTCTCAAATGGGGTGAGAGCAGCTATTCACAGAAAGATCATATTCAGTGCAAGATGAGTGAAGCCTCACCATGACCTGTGAAGAGGAAAGATCCTCTGACTCCTTTGTGTACAGTCATGACAGCAAGAGATGAGGTGACCTGCCCAGGGCAGTAGGCAGCTAACAACAGGGCCAAAACCAGAAAGCCTCTTCCTGATCTCCAGGCCTACAACTTTCTGCATGGAGGTCTCCCTTCTGTCATGTCTGATTAAATGGTTGAGCACGACAGGTCAGCATGAGCAGAGGTATAAAATAAAACAAGCAAATGTCTGTGTTAGATTTAATGATGTGTGCTCAAAGCCGTACTTACTAGATATCCTGTGTTAGGATTACCCTGGAATCACTGGCCATAATTCTCCATGCTCCAGCCTGTAATTTCTGAAAACACTACTTTTCCTTCTATTTTTAAGTTGTCTTTCCTATCATTTTCTTCATGGTTATCAGGGCTGGGTAGTTCTGTAAGAGCTCAGTCAGCATGAGAGAAAACAGCAGCATAGGGGGAAAACGGCAGTGATGGCAAACTTCAAAAGGTTTGGAGGTTCAGGAAGAGCTGTAAGCTTATCTGAACCTCTTTGGTGTGGAAATTGATATGGAGTTTCATGAGAAAGAACTCAAGTTCTTGTAAGACATCTGGCAGATCAGAGCTTCAGCTGGGTTTGAAGTAACTTGAGAGTGACCTTTCCTGCACTGCTTCCATATTTTGCCTTCCTGTTCACCGCAAACGAGAAGTGGCAGAAGCGCATGATGGTTTTGGTACAGGGGAGCACTCTCTCCTGCTTCCCCATCCTCTGTTCTTTATTATCAACAAGTTTAAGAGCCCAACCTTCAAACAACAAAAAGCCCAGCCAGCCAAAGTGTCCCTTTTAAGCTTTACAAGAATGTTTTTGGAGGTTGGGAGAGGAAGCATGCAGAGGTGAATAATTATTTCACGTGAGCAGGTTTTTTTTGTATGGAGCAACCAGATCAACTGGCAGCCTCATAATATGGAGGTGACATAAGAGTAAAAAGTAATGTAAAGCTGTGCAGGATAAATTCCTCTTGACATACACCCCATGCCAACTTCAGAGAAATTGATGACTTGTGTGGATTGTAAAACGAGTACAGATTTTGGCCTTTTGTTTTTATGCAAGGTTACAAAATCCTGATGCTGTGATTGTTGCCCTTGATATGAAAGTCACATGCTATGATTCAGTGGTTTTAATTCTCCTTAAAAAGCTCATTAATCACTGATTGTACACATGTATAATTATTCTGCTGGAAATCTCAATCAATTTTTTTTAATGTGAGAGTCAGTAGTTAGAGGGTTGTCAACTCTATTCGTTATAAAACCCTGTTGTCAAGAGTGCATAACTGGCCTGTAAACACTTTCTCTAATCTAAACAAATGCACAGAAGGAGTCTGCTAAAGGACGCAAATTTGACAAAAAAAAAAATAAAAAAGAGAGAGAGAGCAAAATCCATATGGCTGTTTCTAGTTACATGTCCTTTACTGAACACAGTACAAGGCACCCAGCTCTGCAGGCTCTGGATGAGAACAAGGCTACGGTGCTCCTCTCCTTTCTGCCAGCAGAGGGAAAGAAAAGGCTGCTGTTATTCCGTCCTCCTTTAGATACTGCAGATGGTTTTCCATCCCAGGCAGAACAGTGGCGCAAATCCTGATGCCAAAGTCTGTGCTCCAGGCAGAGGTTTCTCTGCCACAAATACCTTTCTAGAAGGTGTATTTGACCAAAGCCAGGTCCATTCTGCATTTTGTGGAGAAGGTGTAATTTTAATACATGTAAGGTTCCATTAAACCACGTCATAGTCCCTTCTGCCCTCAAACTTCGTAGTAAGATAATCCAAACCAATCTGTGTACTGGGTTCTGGCAGGGAGACTGATGCAGCAGCAAATGCCAAGAATTTGTGCCAGAGCCAGTGCTGGAGCCCCTCTTGCTGTTGCCCCATACCTTGTGGGTGGGTTTGCTTGGAGGAGTCTGGTGTACCTCTCAGCAACACTGTCCTGGGATGTGCAGGCAGTCTGCCTATGGCTGCATGCACAGATGAAACAGGGGCGTGAGTTTGGATGGGGAGAGTAACTGTCTTAACGTTCTGTTATATGCATGGGTCTGCCTACAATTCATGGCAATTTTTGAGGTTCTCAGGACCATCTCCACAGCCTTGGGACTTACATTAATATTGTAGCAGAGAGCTCTGTGTGGCTATGTGGAGAAATGGTTGCTTGGATGGATAAGGAGGGCCAGGATTATTAAACATTTGAGTCCCATCCAGCAGGGGAAATATGGAGAAGCTCAGTCCCTAAGCCCTGAACACATCCACCTTCACTGCCTAGTATGGCAGAGAGTAGTCATGCTGAAAATAACTTTCCAATTTAGACAGAGAAGTCTCTGGTGTTTCCCTTTACTCTCTGAAAGCAGGCACGAGAGGAATGAGTCAAGAAAGAGGAAATATCTGGCTTCTCAGTATGCTGTTTCAGGCAGGTGTGGGACTGTGTGTGTCTGCTTAGTAACCACAGAAATGGTTTGTACAAATCATTAGACATTTCAATATAGAGTGGTTATGGCTGGAGAAACACCTTTTGCAGAACTGGATCACTGCATAAGCAACTCCTTGTGACGATAGCATTTTTAAATGGCCCAAGGTTCCAAACAGAACAATAGAGAACATCAACAAATACTTAGAGAAACAGTCATACCTATGAGTCCCAGCTGCACATCCCCATGGCACACTGCCTCTAGGAGTGCGCTGGTTAAAACAGGTCATGTAAAAGGAAAGGAGGTCAAAGCAGCCTTCTGAAGCTAGGCACTGAATTAAAAAAAAAAAACAACTGAAAGTTTTCTGCTTCTTTCTGTGAGTGTTTCTTCTTTAAGAAACAGAAGCTGAAGACAAACTGACTCTGACTCATCCACGATATCTATAGGATGGGTTAATGCACTAACACTACAGGCATTCATTACTCTAGGCTATAAGGAATGCACTAGTGTTTGAATGCCAAGTTTCTTGAAACCCCCAGGTGTGCAGTAAAACAGAAAGGTGGACTCCCTGCCTGCCCCAGTCCTCGTGCTCCACCAAGATAACCACTGTATATAGTCACCACAGGCAGTGGCCAAAATGTTGATGAATTAGTAGTGTGCAGTGCCTAGGAGAACTGCAGAATCACGTAGTCTGGAGGGAAGGGCTCTAGGGAGATCCTAGCTCTGACTCCAAGCAGATCGAGTGTTGAATTCAGACCTGCCTTCTCTGGGCATTATCCAGTCAGTCACGTGAAACCTCCAAGGTTGGAGCCTGCACAACTTTTTTGGGTAATCTGCTCCAAAGCCTGACTGTCTCCATGGTGGAAGGATTTTTCCTGATATCCTGACTGGACACTCCTATTTCATTTTATGACTGCTGTCCTGTTCCATGATCACACATCTCAGTGAAGAGTCTGGTTCCATCTTCTCAAAAATCTCTTTGTAAATACTGGCAGGCTGCTGGTAGGTCCCTCAATTTTTATTACTTTTTTCTCTTCTCTGGTCTGAACAAACCTTGTTTCTTCAGTCCTATCTCATGCAGCAAGTGCTACCACACCAAATATTTTGGTGGCCCTTTGCTTAGCTCACTCTGTTGGTCAACATACTTGTGTCTGGGGACACAAAATTGGACATGATATTTGCCATGCAGCCTGAGCAGTAGAGAAGAAAATTCATTGTTATTCACCGCTCTAAATTTAAAGAAACTCTGATAGGAAATGTTTTTAGTCCTTTGTAATTTAGCATTTAGTTACTTAACACTTAGCTCAACTCTAAAATCAGAGTGAAGCCCAAAAGAATCCATTAAATTCTCTTTTTAAAAAACATTCCTCACAGCAACGCTAATAAAATAATGCTGAAGACGTAAAAAGTGTTCCACTTCATAATTGTTCATTGACTGCGATTAAAAGATTCTCCTTTCATTTCAACACTGCTGGTTTGCTTGTGCATCAGAGACAGTGGGGCTGAAGAAGCATCACAGGTACAGATGTCTGCTGTGAGCCATTCCGGGGAGCGGGCGTGTTTGCCTCAGGATGTCTGAGGGAAGAGACCAGCCAGCTCAGAAAGGCATGAAGAAATAGGATGGCCTAGGGATTTCCAGACTAGGACTCTAAAGGTGTTCCTGAGTGTTATAGTGCTGAAGAATTGCACTTTTCCAAGGGGGATATTAAACACAATGCTGTTGGGCTTCTATTTCACCTTGGTGAGTTGGAAGGTTTCCTAGTGTAGCTGCTGAAGCCTGAGCTGGCACCTGAGACTGTTTCCGCAGGAACGGTAGACTGGCAGAGTTAGTAATATCTCAAAAACCGGTAGAAATATTAATATATTAAAATATATCTGTATTTGAAAATGCCTCCAGTGAATGGCCAAAGCTGAACGCTTCTGACTTTATTACCCAGACTTTCAGTGAGTTTTTTTTCTTTTAATCCTCCAGGCAATACTTCCTCCATGTCTTTGCTCCTAAAACCGGATTTCATTTTAATTTTTTTGAGAATAAATTGCTGTAAATCTTTGGAGGGTCCTTAAGAATGTGATGGCTGCTGTGTCAGACATTTTGGTTGAAGAAATTCTGCAGTTGAGTTGATGGAAAATAATCTATTGCTTGCTTTTATTAAGCATTGCCTGATTATTTTTTTTTCCTAAAAGGCCAGAACTGTAACTGGTCACAAGCTAGTGTTTTATCTAGGCAGAGCGTAAGCCAAAAAGTGTCAAAACTAAATAGCTAACTCACTGGGATAATGTTACCTTAAAAGTGTTGGAGGATTTGAATATATTTTGTGAGATGGCGTTTTTGGATTTCTTCCCATTCTCACTCCTTTGTTTTGAATGCAGATAGGTTATACGAGCATTGCTTTAACTCACAAAAGCTTTCTGAATCTAAATTGAAGCATTTCAAAATTAAAAAAAAGAAAAGTCAGAAAGATTGAGACAGCAAGCAGCCCTCTCAGAGAATGCTGTTTGGCAGTGGTATTATTAGAGGTGCTGGAGCTGAGAGAAGAGAGCGTGTGCACAAAATTCCCTGCGTCACTAAATATGACTTTCAAAACCTCATAATATCCTCTGTAAAAGCTGCCATCCTGTCAAACATTTTTGCAGTTGATCTCTTTGTGGCTGAAACTATAAAGAAAGCTCAAATAAAGTCGCAACTATTTTTTGCTATAAAAAACCCACATCCTTTTCCTTTCGTCTTCTTGCTCTAAACCCCTGGCTGTACAGCATTTGATCAAACTTTCAAAAAGACAAAACAAAATTCTCCCTCAGGCATAGAGCAATCTTGGGAAGTTTTGGCTCAAGAGACAGATATTTCTGAGAAAATGAAAAAGAGATCTTGGAAACAAAATCCTACAGCAGCCATAACTGTGCATCTCTGTGGTGGCTTAAATTATTACGTGGAAAGATGCAGTTAGATATTTAGAAAAGCTGGGGGATTGATATTACTACTGAAAGACTGGAATGGGACTGGCAGTTGTGATAAGGACAGGGGACCCTAAAGAAGCACATCTGCTTTCCAGCTCTGTGTCAGGATATGGCCATGCAGCAGCAGGCAAATGAAAGGAGATGCTTTTGTGTCTTTTGTAGTCTCCCTGGTAAATCCTCTTCCAAAGGGAAATGCCGGAGAGTGAATGCAGCCAGAGTGCTCATTCTCCACATCATTCAGGCTTGTCTCAGTCCTGAATTGGGAGCTAATGCTTAGCCATCAAAAGAATATTTTATACCTGTCTTGACCTGTTTAGTTATTGGCAATAAGGCAGCCTGCTGCTCTATGCATGTGTGTCAGCCCACACCTCTTTTGGACAGTTACCCGCTAATAATCAGAGCTGAGCTGACAGCACGAGGTCATTAATGAGTATTAAGATTTTTATCAACTCTGGCCTGTGTCTGATTTAAATCAGGTATCTAGAAATGATAACTGACCACCTCCATGACCTTTTGCCAAGCAGTTATATAGTGTTTAATACATCAGATTTTTCCAACCATATATATTGCCTCATTTCTATGTTATTCTGACACTATTTTCTCAGCATTATCTACCTATAATTTTCTTCAATAAACTAGCAGTCTCTTTTTCAAGGCTGGAGTATGCATTCTTCAAACAGATGTTAAGCATTAAAAATAGCAAGGAATAATGATAAATAGTTGGGATGATCTGAGAGATGGCAAGAAATAAAGGAAATTATTTAAGGGGGAAAAAAATCTATTACCATCAGAAAGACAAAGTAAAGTAAGAAAATAATTGCAGAAGTTGTGCTTAGTATTCTTGAGGGGCCTGAACCCTAAACCCTGATATGCCTGATGTGCATTTAACATCAATCTCAGCTAAGGCTGCGGAGATTATATTGCCTATGAGACAATCTAAAAGGTAGCTCTGTCTTATCTATATAAATGTTGGAGTCATTCAGATTTAGAAACGTGAATGCATGGCTTAAGTCTGTGCCACCCCCCTTTTCTCTAAGCTTTGAAGTTTGATCTTTCCTTTTGCAAGAAACACAACAGAGCCTCACTCCTTGTCCTTTCCATTTTCTACGGAGGTATGTGGGCTCCACATGAGTAAACTCATAATCTTTGTCTCTGTGCCAGTAACAAAGCTACAGGCATCAGAAAAAGTGATTGTACATGACCAGCCCCCAGACATCGTTCTTCAATTTTCTCTGTGTAGGACATGCAGTTGATGGCATGATTGAAGTCTTATCATAACAGAGCCAAGTTGAATAATGAAACTTTAATGTCGTAGTCTCCTCAAATGCTGTACCTTTACACCTTAATAATTTTTGCCTTTTGTCCTTTGAACCCTCTCCAGCTTTTCTAATTAGGTTGTTTGGTACATAATGAGGGTTCTCAGTGCGGGTCCCCCTGCCTCAGCACTGCACAGGTGAGAGTTCATCACCGCTCTTCACTGTGATCTATTGGCTTTATGGTATTTCTTATCCATCATTTACAAGCAGTGAACAATTTTCTGTCCAGTTTTGTTCTTCCTAAGTGCCTGACATTGTTTATTTTGAATTACTCCTTCTCAGATGATGCTGCTTTGGGTTGTGTTAGTAGGGGTTAGTGCAAGTTTTGTTTTACAGTGATTTACCTTTTGTTACTTCTCACTTCAATTCTGTAGATACATATGTATTGCTGTGGTTTTGCCTTTTTTCTTTTGTTCCTGAGTGTGCACTTTGCAACATCTTTTGCATCCCTAATGAAGATATTACTCAGAGTCAAAACTAGATGGAACCCTGTGAACATTTTGCTTCTGCTGCCTCATCACTCTCCCTGCTACAGTTTTGTGTAGGTCTCCTTACCAGTCTCCCCTCTACTTTAGCTCTCCCTATAGGTCTTTATTAAGCAAATTGTTTATGCTCATTGTTGAACTTCAAGAATGCAAACAAGCATTTGCTTTCATCCAGTGGTTGCTCAAAACTGACTTGGAAAGATTTAAGTATGTGCTTAAGTGCTGCTGAAGGGAGGCTTCTGTTTCGATTTAATTACTTTTATCCCTTACCTTTTGATTCTAGTCTTCAATGTATAAAACATCAATATCTCCCCCTAGAATGGATTCCTTCTTTATCCCATGTCACTTGTTGCTCGTGTTTCCAATGCCCTCTTGAAGTTTTCTAATAGCTCTTTTTGTACTGCTTGGTCGATGATTTTACTGGAGATTGAAGATAAAAGTGCTGGGCAGTAATTGCCAAGATCATTCTTCCTTCTGTGTAAATCAATACTATATTTGCTTTATTTCCAACCTTTGGGACTTCCATAGTTCTCCATGACTTTCAAAAATAATTGCCAATGGTTCTGTAAATTAACTGGCTATTCCCTCATCACCTGAGGATGAGTGCAACCAGACTAGCTGATCTGTATGATGGATATTCAAAATTTCCAACTGTTCCTGTAACATGCACTACAGTGATGGCTATCTGGTTAGGATTTTCATTATTTCCCAATTGCTACACCCTTTTTTTTCATATCTTATTCAAGAAAAAAATAGTAAAGGGGTAATCTGGTCTTGGAAAAAATACTATTTTTTTCATCTTCCCCTCACTTATTAATGAAACTACTTCCTGGGCATCTTTCCTTTCCCCTACAAGGCATTTGAGAAAGCCATTCTTATTCCCCAGTACTGTTTGGGTTAGCATAAATTCAGCTAAGTTTCTCCTGTCCTTTCATTTCTCTTTTCTCCTATTTTCTCTTCTACTTGCTGATGCTTGTTTCTGGATTCTGCTACCTCTGAGCAAAGCAGCTTGCATTGCTGTCACTGACCTATTCCTACAAATAATTGGAAACATAGCTGGCCAGAAGGATCCAATCCATCACCAAATTCTGTCCCATCTCTCCCTCACTGACCTCATGTCCTCTCATACATGGACTTTTTCACTGTCTTTTATTTACCAGTAGTAGAAAAGGAATAGCTTTAGGGCAGATATTTATGACTGCCTTTCCAAGATACTTCTCTCTTTCCAAGAGAGGCATAATAGGCAGGTGCCAAGATTAAGCAAGCCCTGTGTTTCTGATTCCCCTGAGGTCACAGCAGAGACCCTCCCTGGAGGTGGCTGCCCATTTTCTCTTTAATTTGTTGCTGCAGCCTCAGCCAATGTAAGATGTTTGAGCCCAGAGCACTTTTGTTGTTGTCTCTCTCTCTCATGCACTTGTAAGGGCACTGACTTACATGACCTAGCAGGACTTTTCCATCTTTAACTTCTTTTACATGGTTTACCTTTTGCAGCAGCATTCTCTGACTCTTTCATTTCTTGGTCGTTTCCTTTTCCCAGAGGCTCAGTTATACACCTCCCAGCTCTCAAAATGCCCTCACTTTAATAAATTATGGCAGTTTACAGACTGTGCTTTAGACCCTGTTCTTGTTGTGCTTGATGTATTTCTGAACAGATAATTGTCAAAAACTCTTCCCAGATTTAGGGCAGATTTTTTTCCTGTCATTGTCTACCAGCTCTCAAACTGGTCTCTGCAGCTTTTAGAGTGAGTTGTGTTGTCCTCAGAGTAATGTAATGTAATCTAGTGTGTCAAGCAGTTCACACAGTCTGTTTCTCATTTGAAGCTGCTGCCATCCTAAAACTATGATTTTAAGGAGGGAAATTGTTTATTCTCTTCTTTGATGTTGTTTCATGTTAATATGCCTCTACTTTGCCCGTTTTCCTCATGGTGGAGGATGCTTTCTTTGCTCCAGCGACCAGATACTTGGAATGAAAACATGTTACCACCTACTTGTCTTAGAGGGAGTGCAGGAAATGGGTCTGAGGGGAGAGCACATTATTTTCTTTCTCAGCTTTGCTACCATACATATTTATTACCATGTTCTTGGCTTCCCACTGATTATCTATGATACAATCTTCTGAAAACATATGGGTAAGAATCTAGAAACATATTACAGGAAATATTAAAAGTACCATCTTGTTACTAAATTCATAATTATCCTTCTTTTGAGAGTACCTTATGAAGACCAAACATGATACCACAGATGGTATAGTTGGAAACAAGGTGCTTAATTAAAATAAATTATAAAAAAAAAAAAAAAAAAAAACCAAAAAACCCCCAAAAAACCACCACCCCCACCCTCAATTAATAGCTTAACTTGTGTACTGTCTTTGGTGTAACCCCAATCACCATGCTGCTCCAGGAGTCCTGTGCCTCCCTCACCATATTTCTGTGTAATTCATGTTGTGCATCTTGCTGTGCCAGAAGCAGTCCATGTCCCCTGTCAAACTTTTGCATACTTACAGATGTTTCATCTCACATAGTTTAAATTTCATCACTACTCGAAAGAGGAAGCAAAGTGTTTCAGGGCCCTGGCAAAGGGATCTCAGTGACTGTCCCTGCTCATACTGCCCAGTCTCTGCTCTTCAGTTGTTTTCTGAGCAGGATTCCATTCAATTTAGGTGGGCATCTTTGTTGCGCTGAAAAAAGTGAATAAAACTGACCTCTTCTTTCTTGCATGATTGAAAATATTTTCTTGTATGGAAGAAATTCACACTAAACATTAAATAAACTAATACAAGTCCAGCATGTTAGCACAGTAAGTGGTTGCTGTGGTCATCTTTTGCTTCCAGGCAGTTTGCCCACTATGAGTTTGTTCTTCATTCCCTGCTGTCTCATATGGTCAAGAATAGATTCCCAATTAATATTTGCCATGTTGCCTCATACTCAACCATCAGGTAAGCTTTAAAACTTCCTATTCATTAGGCGCTCCTACTTGAAATGTATGAGATGTTATGGAGGATGACCAAGGGAAGGGAAGGTCCCCAAAAGCTAATGGCAAGCAGAAAGACATGTTGACTTTGGGTGAATACCCAGAAGGATGCTTACCATTGTCATGGAGGCTGAGGCTTGCCTTTCTGTGCAGGGCTGCTGAAGACACCCCTGCTGTTTATTTCTACTTCTAATGTCTTTGATGCTGAAAGGACAACGAAAAGATGCAAAGAAATTTTAAAAACAAACGAACAAAAAAAGGACAATATGAATGCTAAAGACATCATCTTCCAAGAGTTATCGAAGAGAATGTTAGGAGGTGGCTTGATCATGGTCCATTGATAACTGTGAGGAGAAGACTGATAGTAGAGGGCTTTTAAATTAAGCAGACAAAATTATTAAGCAGTCTCCTCAGGCATGGAAAATGTGTGACTAAAGCCTTTGTCCCAGTCTTAGCTAAACTAATGGTTTCAGAGTAGGATTGTGAAGGCCCCAGGGGAGACTGCTCATGATTGCACTGCAACTGCCAGGCAGATGCAGCCTTCAGCAGGTCACATCAGCTGAGGAGGTGCCCTGAGTTTTGCCAGTGCCAAGCTGGTTATTGGCTGTTTTCCCTTTAGACATAGACATCTGTTTGAGAGTCATTCCACAACCAAATCTGCAGCTCAGGGGGGATGCATCCATCCAACATTTACTCATTGATGCTGGGTCCGTTTGTCTTTCCGTCTATAACACAGAGAAGTGGGTTATGTTTTAGTTTGTCACACATATGGTCACCTTCCCAAATCTTCTAGCAACTATGAGTTGCCTAAAAGATAACAACTCCACATCAAATACAGATGTTTTACCAAGACTAAAGCTGAGACAGAGTGCATAAAAGTGAAGAAAGGTAGGTAAGCTCTGATGGTTCAGACTTTGCTCTAGTCCTGTTACTTAATGAGAAGGTTCCTCTTCATCTGCTCAAAAATTTTTTTTTTTGCAAACCTGTTCAGAAAATAATTTCTTATACCTTCTGTCTCACAGCAGGTTATACAGCTGCATTTGTTTTCAGTCTTGGCCTGATTGCAAATCTAAAATATGGTTCTTTGTTCTTTTTAGACAAAGCAAAAACCCCTCCAAGCAGAATTTGAAGAAAATGGTCTGTCTTCTTTTAACGATGGTTTTGAAATATTTTGAAGGTTTTGAACTGTATTAGGCAAATGATAACTGTAAAGTTCTTTTTGTACTGGCTCTATAACCTTGTCATGAGCTTGGAGCTCTTATTAGTCTAAGTAACGAGCAATAATAATAATGATAATGACACTTCTGAATGTTTAAAATAGATTCTGTGACAATGTGCTGGTTGATTGTGAGATAATCTTAAGTCTAATACAGTTTTAATTCTCAAACTGCATAAAAATCCAGTTTTGAGATGACATGCCATTCTGAGATAATCTTCTCTACATAATGAGTTAAGAAATTTAGGCCTTTCTACATGTCAGTTACTGAGTTTATAATTTTATCTTGCAATTTGGACACATCAGAAGAGTAACAAGTAAGAGTTTACCAGGAGTAAGGGACCTGCTGGCATGTAATTTTAGGTGCTTAAAACACCAGCTATTAGAGACATAACTTCCCAGGCTTGCAATTTGATATTTTTTAATTTATCAAATTCAACTGGCTATGTTTGGGATCCTTCTTAAAGAAGCAAAACATGTAGACCTCAGTAGGAATCCAGGTCTGGGACAAGTTGTGAGTTTTTGTTTAACAACAATGTTGACTTCTAGTAAACTTCTCAGTAAACCATGAATAAGAAGTCCCAGTTATTTTATTTCTTGGCCTAGCAGTTTCAGATATGCCCAGCAGAGAGCTCTTTGTCTCTAAACCTCTCTATTTCTAAGGAATGTGCCCTGGAAAACTTCAGCAGGAAGAAAGCACACATCAGATAGGAAAGGCAAACTATTCTATAGCAATGTCTTAGGTCTGACTTAAGACAGCAAAAAGAAACTCACTGAGTTTCATCCTCTCACCTCTGATCTAGGCTCCATTCCTTAACAATTAGAGATTTAGAAAAGCAAGGGTCCCTGAAATTTGAAGGTTCAAGGATAATAAAGGATGTTACATAAAGTCAACTGAAACTAGGGTATATGAAATTCTTTATTAATATTACTTCCTTTTTCTTTCTCTGTTTTCTTTCTTTTCTTTTTTTTTTTTTTCTTTCTTTTAAGATCACCACAGGACTCAGGCCTTGGTAATTCACATTTATAAGTAAATTCTCAGCTTATTCAGAGAAACATATTCTGAGGAATATCTTGGAAGTTTGCTCCAGAGACTCTCTGCTGGCTGCCAATATAAAGCTGCAGGTAATGGAAAGCTCCTGGCCAAATTTTCTATAAAAATGAAATGAAAAAAAAATGTTCAAGTTATGGAATTTTGTATGTAAAGTATAATTTATATGTATATAATTTATATGTATAATTCTAATCTTAAATATTTCTCCTAATCTCTCCATAATTCCTGCGTTTAATTAGCTTAGTTTGCAGGATAAAGATGAGATGTTTCCCTGCAAATAATGATGAATTATTCACTTCTCTTCTTGTTCATGAGTTGTTCACAGACCTATATTTATGGAGGGATTTGTAGTCTCTAGTGATCTCTAGCCTCTCTTTGCTGGGGAAGCCCAACCAAATATTCCTCAGCAACTTTTCTGCAGACTTCACTCATTCACTATTCATGCTGCCCGGGTTATGACTGGTCACCTAAGTTTCAATATGTGGTCTCAGATTGCTGAATTGGTGATGGCTGGTTTGGATTGTGAGATAAAGGATAACTCTGTAAGGAATTATATTTCCCATGCAAAAGTAATCTGGCTCCTACACAAATGAAGGCTTTGCAGAAAAAAAGCTCAAACCGCTCATCATTCATATGACCAAAGCTCAGTCAATCTATTGTAGAGTAGACAGAAAGATGCAGAAAGAATTCACTGAATTCACTCCCACCATGCTCTAGACCAGTTCTCTGCTTTTGAAAGAGGAAGAAAACCAGGCTACAGCTGTTGGGAAAGAAGATGGAGGCTTATCTTCCTCCTGCTTGCTTGCTCGAGAGCTTGTTGCTGGGAATTGATTCAGCTGAATGCTGCAATGACAATACTCATTATCAACTTTACACAAGTTAGTTTTCTCATGGAAAACTTTACTTCACCACTTTTTATCCCTCTCACCCACCGTCTCTGCCTGAAGGCTGTGATTCTCTCTGAAACATATCAGTTTGGTTCTCTGGCAAACTGAGACAGTTAATTAGCTGTTTTCTGCTTTTCTGTGCTTGTGCCTTCTTCTGTGACAGAGAGCAAACAAATCTGCAGCCAGAATTCGGATGCATGAGTGATAACATGAGCATCACAGTGTTGCCAGGCATCCCTGCCATGATGCTTCTCCACACACGTAAACAGATTGGCCACTGAACACATAAACTTTGTCATCTCCCCTCCATAATCTCACCCAAACCTTAAAAGCTGCAGAAGACCCTGGAAATTGGTTCCCCACGGTTCAGAGTAATGCAGAGCTCCCTCTGCGCATCCCTGCCATTGTCCAGTGTTGAAGCGCTCACGCTCCCAGCCTGGGTGCGCATGGAGTTTGCTCCAGATTCCAGGAAAGCAGCAGAAGTTAGGGGACTAGAATAACTGCAGAGCAGGTGAGAATAGGAAGGAACTAATGGTCTGATGTGAGGGATCCATACTCATCTTGGGAGGAACATGAGGCAAGCACATTTACCACAGCTGCAGACTTCTGCCAAGTTCCAGTGCACTCGTGAAGTTACTGAGAAAAAACAGTAGTTAGCAAAGAGCTGAATGGTTTTTCAAGCTTCTGAATTTCCTCAGTAACTGAATCTGAATCCATACCAACAAAGATAATTCTACCTGATGTTAGTGTGGGATGTCATTAATGTCTGCGAAGACAGAACATATTCATAAACTGATCATTAGTGATTTGTGCACGCGTATCTCCATCTAGCTAACCTAACCTTCTGCCTTTCCATCTTAGGCAAACTCTTCCTCTGTGATTTGTGAACATGCCTTGAAGAGGGATGACAGCCTCCCTATTCAGGAGAGCCACCATACTGAGAAGTCATGGTACCCAGAAGGAAAAACAACACTTGGAAAGGTTTGTATTCCAATTCCTGATTTCATGGATTAGTCTGAAAATTGTATTATCTATTCTGCCTGAGTGGCAGCTGATTATAAGCCTTGAGGGAGAAATACTAAACACCACTTTCTCTTTCATAAGAAAGATGATCTTATTTATTTGAACTGGATTTTGTTCTGTGCTTTTTCTATGCCCTAGAGCACCAAGCATAACTTTGGTACTCCAAAAGTGTTCTGCCCTGTGCCTTTGAATCAGTCCACCCTGTCTTGGCACGTCTGACATTTCAATAGCATTTTGTACTTACACAGTAATTGAGATCTCCAAAGTCCCCTAGCGGAACATGGTCCAACTTCATCCCCTGTAAAAATGATTGACTGTCCCAGTGATACTCTAGCTACTCTTTACAACATTCCTGTAGGATGTGTAATATTCCTGTAGAGAGGGTCAGAAAATATAAGATTTAAAGAACAAAGCTTCAAAATGTTTTCACGGGTCAGAAAAAGATAAGATTTAAAGCACAGACATTCAAGATGTTTTCATATCATACATTCAAGCTGACCTCAGTTTTTGGTTTCAAAGCTCTTATATTTTTCTCAAAAGCATGACTGAGATCAGAGAGAGAATGGCATCAGCAATTTGTTCACAGTCATGAACTTATTTGACTAAGACCTACAATGAAAACAGTGTCCCAGAGAAGAACATAAGCCATAAGGAACGGAGAAAAAGAAAAAAAAAAAAGGTTTAAAAGGTTTTGATCTATGTTTTAAAGGTGGGCCTCTTGGATGACTGTCCTTGCTGTTCAAATATGTATCATAGAATCATAGAATTAACTGAGTTGGAAGAGACCTCCAAGATCATCAAGTCCAACCCTTGATCCAACCCCACTGTGATTACTAGATCATGGCACTCAGTGCCGCATCCAGCCTCATCTTAAAAACCTCCAGGGATGGTGAATCCACCACCTCTCTGGGCAGGGCTGATCACTCTCTCTGTAAAGAACTTCTTTCTAATATCCAACCTAAACCTCCCCTGGCAGAGCTTAAGCCTGTGTCCTCTTGTCCTAATATGGTTTACTCCAGTTCCTGGTCCTGCCATCAGCTGAGAGAACTAGGAGCAGGAGATGTCAGAAAGCCTCAGGCTACCCAGCAGATCAATATCTGAGTCCAGTGGAGAATATTGTTCTTACCCCCTGGGGCTGTGGTTGGACACAACTGCCTCTTCTGTGTTATCAGAAAAGCCTGTTAAGAGCAACTCATTTATACCAGGACAAACAGATTTAATTTCTTCTTTATTTTAAATCCTTTCTAGTTCTTTGTCAACAGACATTGATTTCAAACGGACATTTATCTTCCTTGGGCAGAATACTTTCAGACATTTGCAATCCTCTGAACTTCCTCTCTAACACTGGAAAGTTATAATGGCAGTGAATGAAGCCTGTGATAGAATTTTTAATAGGCAAATATTACCACCAGATTTACCTGCTGACAGTGAAGTTGATGTTAATGGCAGATGGTATGAACTAGGGAAACTTTTGGGTCTTTTAATGCTAAAAACCTGCAGCATATCGGTTTTTAATTTACAAGCTCCGCTTACCATCTACTTGTAGGGAGCCTGAGGCTTGCAAATGGGTAAAAATGGATAAAGCAGTTAAAGAGGTGCTGAAGTATTATGAGGTGTGAAGCTCTGAGTGCAAATACTGTGTTCAGCTGCTGCACTAGGTGGGTGCAGAGGTAAAGGCAGTCACTTCCAGCAAGTGACAATGCATTAGTGGGAGACCCACACCTATTTGAGTGTGTGCTAACAGAGAACAGAGGATGGCAGCTTTAAGATTAGCTGCACGGCAGGAGAAACAGGCAACAATCAGGAAGTCATTCTTAATAAGATTAGGCTTATTATATTTTACATTTTGTCACTGGTTCCTCTTGGAAGGCAAACTCCATGCAGACACGCAGGAAATATGCTCCTGAGGTGCACCAGGCAGCCCTCCAGCAGGCACTGCTGGGCTGCATGGGATGGCTGGAACCCTCAGTGGCACCACTACTGTGAGATTTCAGGCAGGAGAACTGTGCTACCCTGCTTCTGCCTGCAAACAGCAGGAAAAGTCACAATCTCACTCACTGGGAGTTGGCACAACTGGCAGTGGGGGACAGATCTGTGCGCCAGATAGAACAGGTTTTGCTGTTCTTTGGTTTTGATTTTCCTGGGAGATGTGAAAGAAGAGCAGAGATCATAGTATGTGTTTAAATAAACAGAAACTCTTTGACTCCTTAAATGAAGGACACGTATGAAAACAGGAACATCAGAGCAACAGGGAAGGCAACCTGACGAGGGAAGCATTTAAAATAATGCAACTGCTTCATAGTGCACAATGAGGTCAGGGTTGTGAAGAAGTCCAAACTCTGTCAGAGGTCCTCATTTCAAACTAATGAACACCTTGATGACAGGAGCTGGAGTTTCTTGACAAAGGGGTTGGACTGTTTGCAGCTAAGTGGTGATGTCAGTGTCAGTAGCAGCACTGAGAGGTTAAAGACAGCAATTTAATTCACTTGGGCAAGCGTGTGTCACCTTTTTGGTCAGGAGGGTCTGCACAAATTCCTCTTCTGGGTTCAAGTTCAGCACTTTATCTTCAAAATATCAAGGCCAAACAGAGTTCAGTTTTACATGCTCGCATAGAAGTTCACCTTTTATTCACCAGAAACATCTTGTTTCATGGCTCATAAATATTAAACTTATATAAATGTAACCTCTGTGCTCTCAGGGGTGACCATGAGTGAGTGAATTAAAGAACTACAGTTTCCAAGCTGCAGTCTCTGTTTCTGTTGTTAAGCACTCTCTGCTAGAGGCTGAACAAAAGCACAAGCAACTGTGATCAGAAAGGACTCCCACCTTGATTCCCACCTCCCCCCTCTGACTACCCAGTTTTAGAAACTTAACAACCACAAATACCCCAGCCTGAGTTTGCAAGCTTTGAAAACAACAATAAAACCCCAAATATCTCCAATGCCCCATTCATAAAAGCCATACCCCATGTGTGAGGGCATAATTGGCTTCTGTGGTGCTGTGGCCATATCAGTGCCGTCATGTCCTTCTTCAGTAATTTGTTGTCACACTAGCACAGTCTAGAAGTCACCAGGAACAGAAATGTCCAAGTGATTTTGTGCTGTAACTTCTGAGATGAAAAACTTGGCTGGGAAAATACAGAAGTCATAAGTCTATTTGCCTCACCTTCTTACTGTGTGCTTATCTGGAACAGCTCGTGAAATTATTTGGAAACCTAATGTACTTAGCAGATAGGGACCAAGACTCTCTGTGAGCTCGCCAAAAATGAACTTTAATTCACAGTCTTGATATCATGGGAGGTCTATACTTCAAATGGTCTGATGTAAGGCTTTTCTGACATTTATGTGGTGAAATACAATTCAGTCCCATATTTAAAGGGAAAAAAGTATGTAGAACTAGGAAATCTCCTAGGAAAGCTTCAAGGATGGTGACCAACATCTAAAACTTACCCTGATGAGCCTCATTTCTCCTATGGGTCTCTGAGAGTGGTTCTTGGATTCTCCTTTGGTGCAAAGAAAGATATATTTAGTTGCGTTTGAATCTCAAAAAATCAAATATTTCCAAGTGGTCAATATCCTCAGTTCCTGATATTTTTGTTGGACATTAAATGGCACCTAAGAAATAGTAGCTTCTTAGTACCTCTGCCACTGAGCATGCCGTGCTATTCCAGCTAGAAAAGCTGTGTTAGCTCTAAGGCTGCTCTTTCCTCCTCCTGCTTCCATCTTGTGTTTCCTCTCATGCTGAGCACCTTCTCCAGTCTTGCCTGCTGCCTGCTGTTTGCAGAGTAGGACACAGAGCCTGCTACTGCTTCAGATTTCAAATATGATGCTCATCTCATACCCAGAGAAGACTAAAGAGATGGTCTAAGTAGATGAGCAGAGTAATAGGAAGTGGAATTAGCAATGAAGAATTATTAAAAGGCCATTCCGTAAATCTACAGTGGCCAAAAAAAGAGTCATGCAAGGGGTTGATACTGTCCTTCACTGGAAATGGTGTCTGGGACATTATTATGCTCTCGTGCTGATGACAGATGTACAAACCAGAATGTGACGGTAGTATGAGGTAGCTTTGCAGAGGGAAGCTCCATCCTCCAGCCAAGCCACTGAACCTCTCCAGCTAGAAAATGCCTTGTGCTGTAGTTGTGACTCATAGAGGATGTTATCTCTGAGAGGAGATAAGTGGGGTTGAGTATCTTTCTGAAGCAGGTCAGCTGCTGGGGGTGGCACAGAAATGGGCTCAAAGAGAAAAGCTGGTGTCCCAGAGAAGATATCTTGCTACATGAGTCACAGGTGACTCAATCTTCACACAGGGGGTAATCTTGAAGTCTGCGTGCAATACCCATGCTATCAAAAGCAGATTAGAGCCTCTCCCCGTGCTGTCCTGATGAGCCTTTCAGCCTGTTTTTATTCAAGAGCTGATGACATGTTTTGTGCAGAGAAAGCCAATGACTCTTGCCCTGTGAGAACACATAATATCCCACTTCAGTTTCCATGGCATTTTGCTTTTCTTGGCCCAAATAATTGTTCGATACTTGTGAGGGCCACAGTACTGAATAGCAAACTGTTTCAGCCTAGACACAGCAGAATGACAAGACCTCTGACAAAACTTAGTGCTGATTTAACAAAGTACTTGTGTCTGTGAGGAGTCACCGTGGCTGTGGTTTGTATTCAAAGCCTCACAGTATGCTGAGAAACGTTCCATCAGGCTAGACCTGAAAAGGTACCAGTGTGTCTAAAAGTCAGAGGCTGCAACACACAATGCTGAGATGAGCAATCCAGGACCTGGAGCCCTGCATTAGACACCTGTGTGCATGGGAATTCCCACACCTCTGACAGGGGCTTCCAGGCCACCCTGCTGAAGCACGTGGCCTATGCTAACCAAAAGAATAGCCTGGCCTAGGGGTGTGCTTGTGGGGAAGTAGAATGGTACTTTCATCCCTCAGGAATGGTAACGTTCATGGGTCAGAAGATATTTTCCTTAAAAAAAATTAGCAGGTGTCCTGGAGACATTGGCTAGAGCTATTTCCCCAAGAGGCAAGAAGGCAAGACATGATTGCCTCATTTGTCTGAAAAGAACCAAATCCACACAAACTGGGAGGTGTAGACTAGAGGTGAGACATGGTATGAGTCTGCCTCCTTCCCAGTTGAGGTCTCCTGCCTCCTAAGGCAGTGATAAAGGAAAGATGCGCTTTGGCCATCTGCTGTTGTAGAAGTTCCAATCTTTCTCTCCTTACTTGGTTTGAAGAGAGAGTGATGTCTGAGGATGTGACATGAGTTAAACATGTTCTGAAACCACCTTTGAGATCAGCCATCCTGTGCATCACAGCTAAGGTCTAGTTTCCATGACCCGGCAATGTGCACCTGAGGTCCAGAAAGCCAATCATATCCTGGGCTGCATCAAAAGCAGTATGGCCAGCAGGGAGAGGGAGGTGATTCTGCCCCTCTACTCTGCTCTGGTGAGACCCCACCTGGGGTGCTGCATCCAGCTCTGGGGAGCCCAGCGAAGGAAAGATCTTACCTATTGGACTGAGTACAGAGGAGGGCCACCGTAATGATTAGAGGGATGGAGCATCTCTCCTGTGAGGAAAGGCTGAGAGGATTGGGATTGTTCAGCCTGAGGAAGAGAAGGCTTCAAGGTGACCTAATTGCAGCCTTCTAGTACCTGAAGAAAGCCTACAAGAAAGACAGTTTGCAGAGAGATGTTGTGGATGCCTCATCCCTGGAAGTGTTCAAGGCCAGGCTGGGTGGGGCTCTGAGCAGTCTGGTCTAGTGGAAGGTGTTCCTGCCTATGGCAGGGTGTTGGAACTAGATGATCTTCCAATCCAAAGGTGCCTTCCAATCCAAACCGTTCTAAGATTCTGTGACTGTAGTTAGGTCTAGGGCCAAGTCTAGGGCACAGATTAGGCATTAAGCTCAAGGAAGGAGTATTTGCAAAAGCACAACTCTAGGTGTCTGAGACACCTGAGTAAGAAATCACACCAGAGAGCAGTCTGGGGTGCCTTCTGGCCCAATGAGGATTTTTCTAACAGCGCTTTTAGATGTGGTGCCATGCAGAGAGCTGGTGCTTATCCAGACTTTCAAGATCATCTTGATATGGTAGGAAGTCTTCTGGTGTCTTTTGAAGCATTTGCCTTTTCTTTGTCGTGGAAAGTGCTATTTGATGAAAGTTACAGTCTTTATGATCCTTTCGATCAAAGCAGCACGCATTACTGCTTAACGAAGCTTGTGACTAGAGGTTCTATAAAATATGCTTAGAGTCGGCATTACAAGATCCAGTAATAGAGGAATTAGCTTACAGTGTACACAGGAGAAAAGCTTTGCTCTGGGACAATTTACAGAGGTTCTGAAAAAGGATTGGCAATAATTTTGCTCTGAAACAAGGCTGCTGCTTTTATAGCAGTTTTTATTGGTAAGTTCATCCTCAAATGTGTTGTTTTATCATTATTTTCCTATTATTCACTCTGAAAAAACTATCACCATAAAAATATTACTTGTTCCACTGTAAAACTCAGTTACTAAGGTTACTAGATGAGATCTGTTTGGAATGATTTACAGCTCGTAAGCACACTTTCCTCCCCCAACAAGCTGACTGAGAAGAAGAATCTGCCTGAATAAATTAACCATGGTAAATGCAGACTGACCTACAAATTAAGAAATACAAGGTTAAATACAAACATCGATCAAAGGCAAGAACTATAAATAGATAATGAACTGAAGAAACAATGCCTGCAAAGCAAAAGGCTCCTGGAGTTTTCATGTTGGCTGGCAAATACTGCTTAAGTACCCTGCTCAGCAGAAGAGGAGGATACTGCCTACATGAATTCAGAGGAAATGTTGTGCAGCAGGAAGCCTTGTCACTTTCACCTGAAATAAGTTAAGAAAAATAAAAAACATCCTCTGTGAAACTTTGCAGGGAAGTTCAGCGCAGTTCCTCCAGTTGCAAGGCTGTGACCTGACACACAGTATCGCTACCTTCAAGCAGATGAGAAATTGTTGCTTAGACTTTTCATTTTCTGTTACTTATTCTTCAGGGACCACCATGGTTCCATGGTGTAATGAAAAGGGTGCTGCATCCCAAAACACCATTTGATGCTTTGGGAGATTCTGGCAGCCAAATCTGAATTTCCTTCTCCTCCTCACTTTATGATCAAGTCTTTTTAAGTAGTTACTATGTTTTTCACAGTTCTTCACTTATTTTGGCTTTGTGCTGTTGGTGAAGTCCAAAGCTGTATTTTACAAAGGCGCTACCTCTTATCCTTTAGCTTACTGGTGAACTGAGATCTGTGAAAGTGGGTGCAGTCATTAACACTGAAACATAAATTATACAGGCAAATGAGCACATCCCTGTGCGTCATCATAGGTCTATCGCCTTCAGGATAGTCTCATTGACATGCAGTGAGTGAGATTATGGCACCCTTTTTTTGAAAGGCAGGCCCCAAAGCTCTCACCTGAAGTGTGATTTTTTTTCTCTGGAGCCTTACACTCCACCATCGAAGGTTTTGGAAACACACTGCTTCATTGAAGACATGATCCTTGCTGGAGGTCTCTGAGCCTATATGGTGGTAAATAATGGATAGACAGATACCCTTAGAAATGTAGGACAACCCCTAGGGAGGTGATGAGACGAAGAAGTGTTCTCTGCTAATTAAAGTCCCATTTTCATGTAACCGCCTCTGGCAACTGGGAATAGTGTATGTAGCACTGGAAGGGATACAGAAGCAGATTTAGAACTAGAATGGTACTACTCAGATGAGAACATTGTCTTTGATAACCACAGAGGAAGAAAAACAAGGTGGAAAGGATGTGGTTTAATTAGGTCGCTAGTGTAATAACTCAGCTGGGAGTGCCACTTGAAGTATGCTGTAGCAAACCAGCATGTTTTTCTACCCTGAAGTCTCTCTTTCCTTTGCAGGGCTGTGTCAGCTTTCCCACTGTCAAGGCCCTGAGGATACAGGAGCAGCATGGTTGAGGTTGGAAGAAGTCCCAGAGGTCATCTAGTCCAACCCCCTCACGATCAGTGCAGCATCTGCTAGAGCAGATTGCTCAGGACTGTTTACAAGTTACTCAAGACTGTGTCCAGTCAAATTTTTGAAAACCTTCAAGAACAAGGACGTCACAGTGCCTCTGGGCAACTTGTCCCAATATCTGACGAGCCTCACACTGAAAATTTTTTTATTTCTTATGTTTAAATTGATTTTTCTGTATTTCAGATAGTGCTCATTGCCTCTTGTACTGTCACCAAGCAAAAGCCGCTCTCCCTCCATCTTCTATCAGGTACTTCTTCTACCTCCTATCAGGTACTTAGTGATAAGATCTCCCTGGGTCATCTCTTCTCCAGACTGGACAGTCCTTGCTCCCTCAACCTCTCCTTATGTGTCAGAAAACTGAAGCCATTTACCACTTTTGTAGACATTTGCTTAATCTACTCCATTATGCCCATGTATGGTTTGTACTGGGGAACCCAGACCTGGACCTAGGACTGCAGTTCTGTCTCACCAGTGCTGAGGAGAGAGGAAGAATCACCTCCCTTGACCCACTGTTTAGCACTCTTTCTAATTCAGCCCAGGATGCTGTTGCCTTCCTTGCTGTGAGTGTGCACTTCTGGCTCATGGTCAGTTTGCTGTCCACTAGGACCCCAAGATCCTCCTCTGCAGAGCTGCTTTCCAGTTGGTAGGACCATAGCCCGTACTGGTGCATACTATTCCTCCTCAGGTGCAGGGCTTTGCATCTGTCTTTGTTGAACACTGTGAGATTCCTGTTGGTCCATTTCTCCATCCTGCCAAAATCCATCTGAATGGCAGCATATCCATCTGGTGTATTAGATACTGCACCCAATTTTGTGTCACCTGCACATTTGATGAGGGTGCACACAGTCAGAACACCCAGGTCACTAATGTAGTTGTTAGACTGGGCCAGATTTTAGTGCTGGCTCTGCTCCCTGGGGTACAGTACTAGTGGTCCTAGACTTCATGCTGCTGACCTTGACCTGTTGAGTGAATCAATCAGTTTGAAGTTCAACTCGCTGTCCTCTTATCTAGACTGTATTTCATCAATGCATCAATGATATGATGGTGTTATGGGAGACAATCTCAAAAGCTTCAACTAAGATGAGGTAAACCCCATACAGTGATTTTCCCTGAAGTCCTGTCATTGCAGAAGGTTGGCAAGATATCTGAGCATAATGATCCATGCTAATGACTTCAGGTCATCTTCTTGTCCTTCAGGTTTTCGGACACGATTCCAGAAGGGGCTGGTCACCTCCTTCACAGGGTGACGGTACACATGTGTCTGTGTTCTTGGGAGATCATTCTCCTATCTTTGCATGTAAATAAATGACTTGTAACAAACTATGCTGGATGACAGGAGACTTCAGGTCCTGCATGGGCTTCCCACAGACTTTTCTTTAAATTCCTGGGAGCTGAATGTACTTAGGAAAGAGTAGTTTTTGTCCTAGAGATTTACCACAATATGATGCTGCTAGTTAAATCTGTTTCTCCTCCACGCCACCTCCCAGGCTGAGGTCTTACAGACTTCATTCCCTCATCACTATCAACTAAAGTCACATGTGCTTTCTGATTCACTTACGACAATTTTTAAATCAAGCTGATACTGCACTTGATTCTTTCTAATTGGTACAGTCTGCCTTATCACTTGGAGAAATCCTAGCCATGTCCTAAAGCCTGATGATTAAGTCAGCCTCTTAATAATATCCCAAATAATTTCTGTGCAGGTGTGCGATAATAATTTCATAGGGCAGTTTCTTGGCTGCAGAAAGGTGTAGGAGAGATGTGAGCCTCTCTTGAAGCATATTGTCCTTTTTGATGACAACCAAGAACCATCTTGTCATTGAGACATTGCAGTATGGGGTATGCCTTCCTATCCTTCCTTTGCCAGCTGCTAAAGTATCTTCCTTCTTATCATTCCATTCTGGCCAGTTTAGTGACCTTCCTCAGGAAATCAGCTGTGTGGTTGCACACTGAGCACACCATGTTATGCTGGTGTACTTGGGCACAGCTCCCTTGGCTCATTCACAGCATCTTGGAGTGGGATTTGGAAAATCACTAAACATTCTGTTCCACAGTTCCTGTGCATACGTGGAGACAGTGGCATCTCCTCTGTCCTTGATTTGACACTGTTCTGGATGACAGTGCTTAAAAGGAAGGGTTTCCCTTTCATCAGGGGAACACTGTGAGTTCTCTCTTGCATGCTGCTACAGCAGAGTTCATCTCTGAGATAATGCTCTGTCCTGTGAGGAGAGGTGGGTGACCAGACCAGGAATGTAAAGCATTGTCTCATTGTGGCACTGTATATCCAATGTTTCTGTTTTCTATTGTCTATAACCCCACTGTGGAGCTTTCTATTTGTTGGAGAGGGGGACAGAAGGAAGGGGTCAAGGGGTAGGTAAAGATGTTCTGACTACTCTTTTGTCTTCCCTCTTGTGAATCCTATGGGCCAAGGTTCCATGTAAATCCCATTCCTGATGAACCCAACCCAGAACCTGAGGAGCTACCTGCCTACAGGTCAACTTGTTTTACACGGTGACAGTTCTTCTTGAGGCACAGTTGGAATGACCACGAAGAAGAAATAATACACTGTGACCCAGTAGGAAAAGCAGTAGTCCCATATACCAGGAGCCTAAATGTTCCTTCTTTTCTACTCCCTGTCCCGAAATGGCAGTTTAGTGGGAGCAAATTGAAGACGACACATGATAAATGCTCATACACACACACAGGCAGCTGAACTTGGGGATGGCTGTCGGGACGTGCTTGTTTCTGGCTTGCTGCCAAGTAAAAGCTGGAGGAAACAGTGACAGCTAACAGGAAGCATTGCCTTCAGATCAGGCAATTTAGATGCTGCCTTGATGCCCTCTCACAGAGGTTTTACTTTCTGGTAATGAAAGATGTTCTGAAGGGGGTAAATCCTTCTGTTAATCCACTCCCGCACACTCATAAATTCAAGACAGTTGATGGTCATCATTTGTTCTAATTACTTTGGTCCTTACATGACTCCTTCCTTACCCATGTGCCCTTTGAATTTAAACCACATTAACCAACAGTGTTACTTGCCTGTATATCAGTCAGCTGTTATGTATTTTAAGTAAAGAATGGCAGAGTTGAGTTCACAAATTTGTTAAGAGATTTATGAAATTATAGAAAGATCTGTTCAGGTAACCTTAATGGATTTTATTAATTTTGCACTAATAATTTAGAACTTCGACTGAAAGGCAACTTTAACCTAATTTCTCTTTGGTCATAGGACAGAGTGCAGCAACAATATTCTGTTCAGGACTCATCCTGAGGTAGGAAAGTGTTGTTGGGCAGGTGTGTAACCCTTGGAAATACATGCCCACATCTCAGTTTGGCTGTGCTGGCAATGGATTTCTCATCAGCCTAGATATATGTAAAGGGTCAGTCAAGGAACATCTACTTATTCCCACATCTCTGTTTTCCTTAAAAAGTTGTTTGGGTTCTTTTTTCATGCAGAGTTTCTATTTCTTGGTCAACAACCATTCATCAGCTAAGCAAAGGTCATGTTCTTCTGACATTACTACCTTACATCAGTAGAGCAGTGCACAGTCTTCTTTTTCATTTAGGGCAAGGTCAGCACAACAACTGCCAAGAGTCCCAGATTGGGTTCACTTCCATATTTGGTTCCTTTCTCCTGGCTCATTATGGCACAAGCATGGTTATAACATCTAGACCTCTGATAAAAATATTTCAAAATGAGCAGGTGGGAAGATATCCACCTCTGCTTTCAGGGTGAACTTACGAAGCTGTAAGTTTAACAATTATGAAGGTGAGGGGATGTTTAAAGCATAAATGTTCTGAGGCAACCAGATATAAAGTTTGGGTCCTGACCAGATATGGCATAAGAAGCACAGGAAGGCTCTGTATTAAAACCCAACCTTTTTTTGCTGAATGATCAGAGAGTACTCATCTTCTGTAGTCTATAAAAGTAAGTTTATACACAGGGAAAACCTCTACAAAGTGTAAACAAGATCAAAATGCAGCCTCATTACCGGTTACCCTGGTAAGTGCTGTGCAGCACAGAGCTCCACAGGAGAGTTTCTGAGGAGGAGAAATGAGCCAGCCAAAATATTATCTTCTAGGCTCATAGCCCACTGCTTCCTGTCAGTCACTAGATAAATTCTTCCTCAGGATGATTTCCTTTGCCAAAGGGAGCACAGTGCTGCTGTCTGCGATATAGTTTCAAAAATGCAGGCATCTGTTTATCGGCTCAAGCTGTACTTGGGCTTCTGTCCCTTCACTTGGGCTATCGTGTCTAGTTTCTGGCTTAGGGGTGCAAATCAGGTGCCAGAGGAGAGTCAAATTCGATTTGATGCTGTAATTAATTCTGTAGGAGTAAAAGTGCTTGCAGGAATATGACAGCTCCTTCCATTTACAAGCAGTGATGTTAGGTTCCAGCAAGGCTAAAAATACATCATATTTACTCAAATGTAAAGCATTGCATTAATTGTCAAGCGTATTTCAGAACAGCCCAAAGTCTGCCTATCACAGAGCAAAACACAGCCTATATCTGAATGCCTAGGTCCTGCTAAATTTTTTCAAGCCCTGTGAAACAGCATCAAAGAAAGAAATTGGCAGCAACTATTTGAGTTTTTATGTCCTGCCTCTGATTAATGCAGTGGTTCTTTTATCAATGTGCCTACAGAAACACTACAGGACTTGCATTCTCATGATGTGGTGAAGGACCAACGCATGAGGTCAGGGCACAGTGGACTAAAAAATGGGAAACATTGGATGGGCATGGCCATGGGAAGCATGGTGGGAAGAGTTTGGAGGGATAGCATCATAGGGAAAGAGATAAAAAACGACCTAGAAGTGACAGATATGTGATTTCTACCTTATTATTCTAGCTCATGAATTGATCGTATATAAGCAAAAAGGAGCTTGCTGTGTCAACCCTGCAGAAATTTTAGGTAAGCTGTCTTTGTAAGAATGATGAATGGCTAAGACAGGGAAATTCACACTGTTTCAACTCATGGACAAGTTGTGGAATGCTGTTTCTTCATCTGGTCTTCAAATCATAATCTAAGAACTAAGGACTGCACGTCCCTTACATATATAATGTCCCCACTGGGTCTGCTCTGCTATTGAAAGGGTTTCATTCTGTCCATATGAGTTAAAAAAACTGATATGGAACAAGGCACAGAATTTCCTTTGGACTTGCTCTGAACCTTGGTTTCCATTCCCACTGAAACAGGCCTCATTCACAGGCTTGAAACAAGTTTGATACCAAGAAGAGTCCTTTTTCTGCCCCAGCCCTCAGTTCCCCAAACTCTGCAGGTGAGCCTGAAAGCAGTGGAAATCCTATAGGCACACTGGTATGGCTGTGATGTCTGCCATCCACCAAGGATGAGGATGGTACTCCCACTGCCCCACACGAAGTTCTTTAAAGGCAAAGAGCTCAGTGTAGATAAATAAAATAAATAGTAACTGTGGTAATCTCAGACACCCACTGCATGGAGAATTGCTTGTGGTGCTGTGCCATTACTCCACCACTCAGCTTTACTACAATTTTTAAGATAGCCTTTTTTTCCAAAAAGCTAAAAAGTAGCTTTCCTTTTATTTAGTTTTTTTGTCAACAGTGAATACACTGTAATCCATGGGTGACTATACTAGCTTTGACGTGAAAAATTCATGGCTGCAATGTCTCTCTCAAGGAAGAGTATAATGTCGATATTTATCACTGTAAAGGTACTAATATACTAATTGTTTTGTTTTAAAATGGTGATATTTCAAGCATCTCATATGAAAACAGAAGAGAAATAGGAAACAAGCTGATCTTTATCAAGAATTGGGTGCTTTGCAGGAATAACTCCTCTGATTTCAGCAACATCAGTGCTAACAACAGCCAAAATTCAGACATGTGCAACCTAATAATTTTTTCTGGGGCTTGGATTCAGGGGCATTATTTGAAGAAATACAGTAGGACAAAAAAAAAAAAAAGCTTTGTTGAGCCATCTTGTAATAAAGATGTGCTAACAATTAAAGTTTATTTTCTTACCAGCTGCATATAAATTCTATTACCTTTCCAACTTGAAGGTGGAGTCATTAAATATCACTTTCCAACATTTTTGTTTTTCAGGTCATTGTTCTAATGTTATACGATGTTTTCACGGCTTTGCCACTTCTCTGAATCCCTTCACTTCCATGGATTCTGTCTCTACCCCTGAAGTGTTCCCCGTAAAACTGGAAGTTCAGCATGGACCGATAGAGACCACTCATTCAACCTTTTTCCTCTATAACTTCTTGCCCATTTTCCCCTAGTATGTCACGACAAGGACAACAGCTGTATGACAAAGGCTGTTCCTTCTGTCCCAACCCTACCCCTGCTGCTGACCTCCTCTGTGTACCAGTCCTGTTCCCCTCTCACTGTTTCAATGCTCTTGGAAGCTGCCTCTTGCTCCCTGTGGGGTGCCGGCAGCTGGGCTGGTTCTTCTCTGCTGTAATACAACATCACCTTGTCTGACACCCAGTGATATTGTCTTCATCTGACTGTGGGCCGTGGCACTTCATCTGCTTTCAAGGACCACAGTTCCCTGCCTCCTCTGCTCAGCTGGCTTTCTGCCTTTCTGGAAGGCTGTTAGTGTTGCGTCCTTCCTGCTGTGGCCATTGCAGCACATGATGCCTTCCTTCATTGGAAGGGAGTTTTAGAGGTCAAAATCCCTATGTTTTCTATGCCTTTGTGGCTCACCAGTGACAAAGTTCATCCAGCTGTACAGTGCCAAGGGCCTGTGCCAGAGACAACCTGATAAGGGCTGGAGTGGGGGTCCCCATTTCTTATAATCTCACCGCTGATGAGAAGTGTCTTTGCTTGGGTGACTTTTCTTAGTGAGGTAGGGACTGTAAAGAACAGCATTCATTGGTGATTTTCCCTGACATGACCTGGTGCAAGAGCCATGTAGAAGACCACTACAGACGCATCTTTACTGGGGCCATTTAGTGCCCAGCAGCAAGGAGGCTCAGGTTTCCCTAAGGCACATTCCTGTTACATTTTAGCAGAGCTGTGTTTGGCACTCAGACAGTATGTTGGGTTTTTTGGGTTTGGTTTTTTTTTTTTTTTTCCAGAAAAGTGTAAAAAACTGCATTGGTGTATTTTTCTGTGATGTGCTTCTACCCTGCACAGATCTTAATGTCTTCCTTTCACTAGGATGAACCTGGTAACCTCTCCTAGTCAGGGGATTGTAATGTCAGTGTGGAATGAGAGCAAAATAGCGGCAATGTTTTTTTTTTTAGTCAGAGGACTCTGCCAGCTGCTGTCAGGGCCTGGCCCTACCTCCAACCTGCCTCATTCTGAGTGCTCTTGGGGTCATACTACTGGAGCTTATATCCAGCCCTATGTCTTTCTGCTCCCTGCATTCTTATTCTTCTTGAATGGGGGAAATATATTATGTCTTTTTGTCCTGTCTTACCTCTCTTTTCCTAGGATAACTTCAGATCTTCCCATGCTCGCCTCCCCCTCTGTACTATTTATCCACATCTCTCGATACTCATGTGTCCCCTGCTCTGTTGTTCCTCTATGATTTAATTAGGATGTCCGGCACAGCTTTAGTTCACTTCATTTAATCTTTTAACTTACTCTTCTTTACTCTTTCTCAGAACCTTGCTTCTTCCTGTGTTAATTACTCTTGTTGATTCTTTGACTTTTAACAAAATTAGATATACTGACCATCTATCAAGATCTATTTTCCATTTATTCACAAAAGCACTGTGATCACCTTTGATTAAAATACAGATGGGCCTAAATGGACCTGAGGAATAATTAAAATGAAATAAAACTCACCTCAAGGCTTGTTTAAAATTTCATCTGATGCCAAATCTGTATTTCTGTAACTTCACCCCAAGTCTGCATTCTGTGCTCTTTTATAGTCCACAAATCTCTTTGGTATTAGGAGTTCATAGACCATTTGTCTTTCATTACCTGTAGTGCTAGCATAAAGCTGAACTATATACGTCTCAATTTAGCTCCCTAGGACTGAAAATTAGTCATCTGTAAGCAGTCAATTGTGCTGATTACAGTGATCACTAAACCAGTTGCATCCTCAACTTACTTGTTCTGCTTTAGGACTGGAAATGATTGCATCACTTCATTCCTCTGCATGTTCTTGCTCTCTGCCTCTCTGCCTTTTTTCCTTCTAATTCATGTTTGCTTGGAACTGAAAATGAAGCCTCACAGATTACCTGTAAAATACAGCTGCTCAACCTAAGGTACAGCTACTCAACCTAAGCCCTTCGAGAAACAACAGCCTGGCTGAACACAAACTGTTTCTCCTCTATGTTAGACTACCCAAACCAAAGAGATTCATTATAATTCCTTGATTAAGAAGTTTGTATCCTCCTCATTTTGCTCATTTTTCTTCTGATTGTTTTTCCCACCCCAGATGCAACACAATCCATTCATTGCATCCCAGGCAGGTCAACTGTTTTTTAAGGATGACTTCCCACTTAGTAGCAGATGGAGTCATCTCCTTGCAGCTATGCATTTGAGAGGTGAAAGGACAAGAGAAACTGGACTAAGTGCTCCAAACTGCAGCGATTTCTCTTTTATGTGGTACTTTCACTGATTGCCAACATTAGTGCCAGCATTGATTCTCTTTGGAAATTCCATATTAAGTTGCTTTTCAAATGCCTAATGGAGAACTGGTGACTGTTTCTGAAAGGGCAAGGTTTCTTTTTGTGCCTAGTCTGCCTTGTAGTATCCATGTAATAAATTCCTTTAAGAAGTTCCCTTACTCTAAACTCTGAACAAGAAGGAGCTAGATATATGTTTAACACATCCTTCCTTCTCTTGCTCTCAATTTTCAAAACAAATAGATAACTTTTCCTTTAAACTGCACTTGTAAGTGCATATCAGATCACCAGAACCAAGGGATCCATGATTCTAGTATTCCCATTTCCCCAATGTGCTTCTGGCTCTCAAAGCTGCTAAGTGTGAATGATATTGAGCTGTCCAGATTTGCAGGTAAATTTTGCCTCTGGCATTCCTCACTGAGACTCTGCAAAGTCTCTTTGCTTGAAGACTTGTGCTATAAGAAGTCTGGTGTCTGCTGTCTGCTTAAAATGAAATATTTATTTTTCCTACCCACATAGCTTTATGTAGAATAGTTCTTCAAAAACCACATTCCTCTCTAAGTGTTTTTCCCTCTGTTATAGCTAACTATTAATTGATTTTTCCCTAAAAATCAGCTAACTGTGATGATAAGAACACTGGGCAATAGGAAGTGTGTCCTCATGCTACCTGCACTGGCAATTGTGTCACTTTGTCTGTGTCTATAGGTTCATGAAGGTTATCTCTGTCTCCCCAGTTCATCTGTCTGATGATACTTGTCAGATGGCTTGTGGATGCACTTGACAGGTAATGCCTGAGCTGATAGGTCTGCATGCTGCAACTCATTTCCAAAGAGCCTGACTACTGCAGGCTATGATGAAACTTTTATTAGGGGATGCTGCAGCCTGGGGGACTGGGGAAAGACATGGGAGCTGTTAAAGCTGAAGGACCGGGTGTCTGAGCTCTTCTCTGATGTTGGTGGCACAAGTCTGTCCAGATGCAGACATGAAACTTGGGTCTCTCTCACTCAGCTCCCACAGAATGTGAAGCACAGAGATGTCCACATGGACAGAGGACAGAGGATTGCCCAAAAGCTTACCATAGGCACTGTGCTGCCTTTTGTCTGCTTCAGCATGCAGGCAAGATACATGTGGGCAGCCCAGCTATGTCCATGTCAAATGTTGCTGCACAGTATTGTCAGCACGTGGCACCTTCTCCTGCAGGTGGAAGAGTGTCTGGCAGGCAGGCCTCACCTCTCCCCTCCAGGAGAAGGAGAGGTTTCCAACAGCTGGCTGCCTGAGCTGGTGTCTATCCCAGCATCCCTTTATAGGTGTCCTCATCACAGTGCAAGGGAGGGAGGAGTGAATGGGAGGTACCAACTCTGCTGCTGGTGAGTGCAATTTCCTGGTTCTTTCTGCTCTCCTAAGGCACAGATTTTTTTCTACCTTCGGCTTTAATGAAGAAACAGTGTCAAGAGACCGCAGTAGCAAGCCCAATCTAGCATCATCATCTTGCAGGTACGGGCTAAACCAGCTATACTGCCATGCCAGTATTTAACTAAGTAGGGTCCATGAAGAATGAATGCAGTGTGACTGAACTGCAAGTTCACCATTTAAAGTGAAAATCAACACTTCCCAGCAGCGAGGCAGATCATTAAACATTTCGTTGCATGAGCCACCATCACTTTTCAAAAAAAAAGTGTCAGGATGTTCAGCCAAATGAGCAATTCAGTTGGCTTAACTTTTCTGACCGCTTTCTAATTTGGTTTTAATGAAGATATAATTAAGAGGTAATGTCAGTAGAGCAGAACACTGTCACACAATAACAGTCTCCTGCTGCTGCATAAATGGGAAATGCAGTAAATACAGAAGGAAAGCCGCAATGTTTATTTTCAAAGCAGAGGCATTGGGACGCTCTTCTGTTTTGATACCTTTATTTCAATTTTTTTCAGAAAAAATGAGGGGCAGCAGATTTAATCCCTTTTGGCCTGCAGCCACTTCACAGGAGTAGGAGGAACATTTTCGAGGTGGCTCTGCTGCGATGGGGGTGTGCTGCTGCTAATGGTGCCTCGTGGGTTAGACTTACAATTGCTCACTTTAACCTGATTGTGCTGTGGCCTTCGTGCTGCCATAGGGAATGCAGCGATTGAGAGCCTCAGTCAGTCGGCACTACCGAATAACTTAGCCATTACAGTACTGTTTATGAAAGAAAACCACCTTTTAGAAACCAGCCTTTTTATTTTTTGACTGGCTGGAACTTACGATGTTTGTCTTTTCTGGTGAATAACGTCTGCCTTCCAGCATTGCAATAGCAGAAATAAGGATTTTATGTTCCAGCCTATACCGTTCACCTCCATTGCCATTCAGGCTTCAAAATTATTTCCGTTCTGAACTTCAGTTCCCAGTTTTGCAAAACTTCTTTGGGGAGAAATTCTCTTCCAAGACATTTAAGCCAAGTAATATCTTTAACAGTTTTTTGCATTATGAGGGCTGACAAGATATACTATCTCCTAAAGCTAAGGCTGTTTTTTCAAGCAGAAAACTACATGAAATAACTTCAAATGAGACTTATGCTAAAATAATAAATCTTGGAAGTTAAAACTTCCTGTGAAATTAGTACTTGCTGAAGAGCACCGTCTTTGTTCTGTCTGAAATATTTGGTGTTTTGAATTTGCAAACAAATGACAATTTTAGAGCACATGGAGTAAATCTTAAATCTTCCAGGACTTTCGAGAAATAATACCTCTTATATAGTGCCTCTTCATCAATAAAGCATTTTATCCTGATCAGAATGAGGGCTAGCCAGATATGGGTTCATTAAAAAAATCCAGGGTTTTTCCATTCTGAAGTAGAAGCAAATCCAGCCTTTCAAAAATGCTAATAAAAAGCAGGAGACCGCTAGCACACCATATGTTAAGCACATCCAAGCTGAGGCGGATTTGCCTTCAAGCCCAGAGTAGGCCTTGCATTTAAATGTGCCCTAACTACTGTGTTGCTTGCAGTCATTTTGCTCCTGTGGAGGGAGATGTTCACACTGACAGAGATGAGATGGGCTCTGTGGATTTGTAACTGAGCAGTTGGCTGGAAGATGGAAGCAGCATTTCTGTATCCCCCTTTTGGCTCATGCAGGTTTGCTTTGGCTCTGTCATCTTGTGCAAGAGGATATCCTGCCCCTTCATCCATCCCGGTGACATCTTGGAAGACAGATGCTCTTCACCTGTTTCTCCTTGTGAATTACAACACTTACCAAATCCCTGTTGCCTTGCATGGAGCACCAAGAAGTTGTTTTTCATTTACTCCTTTGCTGCTGGGGTAGAGCACTCTCTCTGATGAAATGGGACATCTCCCTCTGGAGCAGAGAAACTTGCCTGCCACACAGAAATTGTTACAACAGATATATTCCTAGGAAAGGCTTGTTTTGTCATATAACTGTTTTACAGCCAGAAAAATTATTTTACCAACCTGAAAATCTCCAAGTCAGCATCTTAGCATCATCACCTCTGAGAGGAAAGATAGCATGTCATAAGTTAACATGAAACCCATGGCAGAGCTCAGTGTAAGACATAAACACTCAGTGTTTTTTACTTTCAGCACATTGCCTTGAACTTGGCTGTGGAGAAAAATTGCAATATTAAAAACATTGAGTGTTTTCAGATACAATGCTGTGAATCCGGGTGACTACATGTAAGTGTCATGGAGCTGCATTTATATCAGAGTCACCCGATCAGAGTTTGGTTTGTGGTGTGTCATCTGATGGCCCTTGCAGTCCCCATCATTTAGCTGTTGATATTGTCAAAGGAGGCTGGAAAAAATCACAGCAGGATATGTGTTTTGGGTCAAGTTATACTTGTGCATCCAAAGCAAATACTAGAAAGTGAAAGCAATCCAGAGTAACAGGATTGCTTTGTCCTGAGCCTGCTTCCACTGACACACAGGAGAGGGTTAGCTCTCCCAAACCAAGACACTCTTTCAGTAGGTCAGTTTAAAAGCTCCTGGGGACAGCAAGAGGGATCCAGATCCAGAGGGAGAAATCTCTGCCTGACGCACAGTGAAAACTGCATTACAGCGACTGATTTCCTCTCACTAAGGCATATGAGGCTACTCTCCCACTTTCATTCAGGCCCCTGTAGAGAGGTGGCCATGGCATACTGGCAGCAAGCAAGGCAACAGCTGTGATGCTCTGGTGCTGTGGGCACCCCAAGAGGTCCAGAAGATCAGAGAGGTGAGAAACTGGTCAGAGCGGCTGTCTGGGCTGTTCTCAGCCACCTGGAAAAACTCTGAGGCCATGAAAAAAATAAAAAAGGACAAAGACAGCCCTGCAGCTTTTACCTTAGCATGAACAGTGAGGTATGAGATCTGCCTATCCCTAAACCATTATGTTTTCAGAATGTGCTCTCTGCTTCCCAATACCACCAAAGGCTGTCACTGAAACAGATTTATGGGGCTGTCTGCTGTAAAGTAAGTCTGGGGAAGGAAGAGCAAGGAGCAACACATTCCCCCTCAAATGAATAAGCAACTCTGAAGATTTCCCTTCAACCTGTGGTAGCATTTCACTTTCCAGTGAACAGCTCTATAAATTTCACCTATTGGTGTGAAGTAAAGATGTCTTATGGTTGTCCAGACTGAGCTATGATTGACTTAAAGTCTAACAAATAATTTCCTTGAAGTCTAACATATCAATCTCCTCCCACTGTGCCTTTAACCACACTACACACAGCAATCCCTTTTCCTTTAAAGATAACTGGGGAGGGAGGGAGGAGCTGTCACCAGCATCTAATGAATGAATGAATGAATGAATGTTGAGCCATCCTATAATTTCCCTCTGCTTGGCTATAGGAACATGAGGAAAACAAGCAGAGCAAAAATCCTCTGGCAAGAAGCAGGCTGATCTCCTGAGCATCACATCACGCCTGTGCTGTCAGAAGGCGAACCGCTCCCTGGGAAGCTGAAGCAGCTGCTTCATCAGTAAGGTGTGGGGTGCCAAAGGAAGGATGAGGTGTCAGTGGGAGCCTTGCCACAAAAGGCTTTTTGTTGAAAGGTGCTACACAGCACTGCATGTTGTGGTGGAGGGGACACAGTGGAGTATTTCCAGCAGGAGATGGTGCGTTTGTACCAAATCAGTGCGCATGCTATTTTCTCTGTTGGAATATTGTCATTGTCCTTTATTACATTAAAGGGGAACATCTTTATCTCATGGTGATTTGGGTGGGATGTGACATTGCCTAATGTAAAAGGGGCCTGTAATATCAAGGAGACAACCGTGAAATAACACATTACACACTGAATTGAACAGCAGGCTCATTTACATCCCTTTAATTTGGAAATATGAACATTCAGAAACCCTCTTCTCCACTTGCATTCCCTTATTTGGGAAACATGTAAATTACATTTATGATAATTTAGTATTTAACTGGTACAAGCATTGCGAATTCCAGAAGCAAACGTTTTAAAATAGGCAGGAGCTGTGCCAGCCTGATTTGCAAATGCGTGTGGTAAAAGCCACCTCTGCGGATGACTTTGAATGCAGCACCTCCAGCTTCTGGACTGCACTTGCAAATGCTTGTAAAGCAGATGGGACAGCTGGGGTGAGGCTTGCAGGGCTGGACCTTTTGTCCCAGTCACAGCCTAGGCTTATCACATTTGGCAGATGGATTTAATTAATAAACCGTCTGTATCACCTCTTCTGTTGTGTGTAGAGTCATTTTATTTGCAGCCTCTGAGATCCCAGAATTGCAGATGAAAACAACAGCAGAGGAGCTTTTACATCAGCCATGCTCAGATGATGCTGAGAGGCCTCTTCTGTGATAATCCCAATGCTACGTTTTCCAGTCTCGCCTTAGAAACCTTCTACCAGTGGTGACTCATATTCACTTGCTCATCAGACAGTTTATTCTATTGCCTGTGTAAGAGCCCTTATTATGAATTCATTTCTCTTGTATCTAAATGGGATTGTTCCACTTTTAATTTGAGACCCTTTTACCATCTCTGATGCAGGGAAGGTCCATCTTAACAGCACACATTAGTGCTCATCCTGGTGCTAGCTGGGGTTCCCTCCTGCCCTGTCGATTGCTTTCCGTCATACCCCCACCTTCAGTTCCCTTTGCCATTCCTGCTGCCCATCCTCTGACACTTTTCTGTGCTCTTTTTAGAAAATGATGCTTAAAAATGCTTGCTGTGCTCCAGCTCTAGCCTTACCCAGAATGCAAAATGCTGCACTCATCACTCCCTTTCTGTCACACGGCAGTTCCCTCTTTATACACCCTGTAATGGAGATTGCTCTCCTCACAATGTAACCTCTTACAGTCTTCATTACCTACTACAATCCCAAGGTATTTTCCTATATTAATGTTTTCTAAATATTTGTGTTGATTGTTGCTATTTCTCTCCAGGTGCACTACTGTCACATTCATCAATATGAGGTACATTTTATTTTGTTGACTTCTTCCCATGATTCAGAACCTGCCAGGTAAGTCTGCAACTGGGACTTGCTATCCCTTTTCACCTATTCATTTTATATTTTATTGCTTTCAGTGCTAGTAAGGTTAAATACAGCATTGCCTCATATAAATCAGATGTCTGGAGTACAGAAGGGAATAAAAATATTTGGATAAATAACTGGAAGTTGAAAATGGAATTTTTATTTTAAAAGCAAGAAAAATAAATTATTTTTCATTAAATATAACATCTGGGTTTAAATTTTTCCCTTTTGCCCCAACTTGAATAAAAAGAGAGAAGATAAGGAAAAAACACCTTCTTTTTTAAAAAAATGTTGGAAATCTTTGTCAAACCTAAACTTTCATGTTAGCATTTTCATCTGCGCAGTACATCCTTTGGGGGCAAAAGTGTTCGGAGTAATTCTGACAGAGGCTGTGAGAAGGCAATACTTGTCTTTTTTTCTGCCAGTTTCACAGAAGGGACAGTACAGAAATCACTGCTCTGAAAAACAGTTCATCCCTTCAGAAGAGCTCTGAAACATTTGCCTGCAGTAAATCAGGAGCCATGGCTCAATGAGCTTCCATGTGTCTTTGCTGTGTGAAGCAGGGACTAAAGCAAGCACATGCTGTAGAAACTCAGACAACAGCAGTCCTTTGAGCAAAATTTTATTAAAACAAAAAGCCAAAATTGCCATAACAAAAAACTAAACACAAGCAAAATGTGTCTGAAAACCAGAAATATTAGCATATTCATTTCTTGATACTGTCCATAGCCTTTTATATATTCATGTATAATTTCCTACAGAAACTTGCACAGCTTAAAGACAAAATTGGGGGAATCTCATCTGTAATAAGAATGGCACAACTAAACAGAGGTCTAGTTAATAAAAAAAACATCTTTGCTCAGAGACACTACTCAATGGACTGAGTTCAGAGAATCAAGTGAGAGTGTCATGCCCATTCCTCAGGAATACTCAGTTTACAAATCATCTGTCATGCACTGTGCACTGAAACCCTATCAGAACACGTACCTGCTACTTCAAGAAGATGTGAGATGCTGTGGGCATATGTTTTCTATCAGGGGCTGATGGTGCTTCTGAAAATTTCATCAGATTATGTCTGCTGTTTGGCACTAAAATAATCCTGATTATTTTCATATACATACAAAGACAAACACTGTTTGACATGCCCCTGTGGATGGCTGACTCCCAGATGCCATTATCAGCTTGTGGCAAACATCCTAAAGTTTCTTTAACCTTCTTAGTAAGTCTACCTTGTACCTGTTTTGCTCATTCCCAATAGATTTGAGGAACATTGGTTTTGGTTATCCCTAAGGTAAGGATGTGTGTAGGAGGGGAGCCAAAACAGGATTCCTTGATTACCTGAGATTTGCTCTGACAGATTCATTTTCAGTAATTGCGCCTGCACACCTGATTTAGGGCTCTTCAGCGACTCGTAGTGCAAGCTGATTTCTTTGAAAGTAAATACCCAGCAGTCAGGACTATGACAGGTGTTACAGATGGGACTAGTAATTCCCTTAACTGTGTCTCTAGCCTCCTCTTTTCTATACATTTCACCTCAATATTCTCCTGGGCAATCACTAGCCCTGCTAAATTTGTGGTTCTCATTTAATTCCTTGACATGTTCTTTTTTAAGGCTTTATTTTCAGATATTGAAGTACAAGAAATTGCTTTTGGCCTCAAGCCTTGTTTTCCAGAAAAGCAACAAGAGACTTCACTCTTGGTAACTAAAACGAAATGCTTTCTGTTTTCGCGTGAACATCTCTGAGGGCTTTTCTGAGCCCAACTGCACCTTTTCACAACAGTCCATGTTCCCAATGGAAGCAAATCTTTTCCTGCTCTGCCAGTGGAGGGCACATTGCTTGGACCAAACACTGGTGATAAAGAAGTAACTTAATTCAAGATGAACGTCTTGGGTTTAGAGACAGTCAGCATCTCTCTCTGCCCCAGGGCTTCTTAATTTACCATACAACAGGGGCTCTCCTGGGTGGGGAGATCTGGCTGCAGGGAGTCAGGTTCGGGGACAACCCTAGCAGGAGTCACCCAGTGCACACCAGAGCATCTTCTTTGGAAACAGGCCCGTGGTCATACAGGCTGTGGTCACACAGCCCATGGTCATACAGCCTGTGACATGGCTCGGGTTAAGAGGTAAGTTTCTGCAGAGGGCATCTCCCTGAGGAGGGATGTAGATGCATGTGTAGATGCCATGCACAAGTAGTCATTCTTTTCATGGCATTGCATCAGAAATGTTACTGTAATCATTGCAAATTATGACTGCTGTATAATCTTTTCTTTCTTTTATCTAGTCTATAATTACAGCACCTACAAACAAACAAACAAAAAAACCTTATTGGATTTTTCTGTCATGATCTATGTTTAGGGCTTGGCAGGATCCAATTTTAATTTCAACTTCAATGATAACACTTTATTACCCATGTTCTTTATTTATAGTTACGCACTGCTTATTTATACTGATGTAAATATTTTTCGACTTGCATCCAGGAAAGCGCTACTATCATGGGCTGAAAGAAAAGCAGCTTGTCTCTTTTGAATAGCTGGTATGATTTCAAAGAGATGGAGCCTACAAATTCATCTGCCATCACAAAATTTAGCCCTTAATCTATACAGAAAAGAAATGACAAATACATTACAAAACCCTTCCTGACAGAGCCTGTCCATGCTCTGTTTTCTTGGAATACTGCAGCAAGGTAACAACATGAATCACAAGAAACATTCAACGTGTGCTTGGGCAAGCTAGAAAATGCTCTTTTTTTCTTTAGAGGAGTGAGAAATAAATTGTGTTACTAAAAACAGAGATGAGATGAGAAAAAAAAATTTGTTCTAAGTATTTTGTGCATTTAGATAGCCCAAGAAGATCCCATATGGAATATGAGCAAGTGTTAACAGAAAGACCATTAATCAAGTAATACGCCTACTGGAAACAAATCCCACAATAGCTCAGAAAAAAAAGAAAAAAAAAAAAAAAGACAAAAAGTTAGCCCATGGTTAGATAAGTAAATGGATGTCAGTGTGGGAGCATTATTGCAGAGAGGAAGCAGCATGAGATTGGGCAGCCACAGGTCAGGCATTTCATCATCCAACTCTCCAGTACCCCAGTGCTTCAGTAACAATCAGCTGATACCCAATCAGTGGAAAAAGTTTCCTGAATAAAAGTTGCTTGATAGAGAAAGAGCATGAGAGTGTCCACTGGAAGGAAACCTCTGGTTTAACCAGGAGAATTGATGCCCAAGACTGTAGTGTGACCCTGTGTGGGGACAGAGACCAGGTTTCCTCCAACTCCAGTCAAGCTGAAGGATTTCCCTGCACAAGAAAGCAGTGGGACTTTGGGCATGTTGTCTGCATTCCTCCACCCACAAAGGTCACTTCCCTCCCAAGGTACCCAGGTAGGAAGCTCCTTCTTCACCTTTTCCCAACAAGCAGGGCTGTCCAAGGCAGTGCTGCTGGGAACTCTAGCTGTTGTTCAGCAATGCTGAAAGCTGAGAAATACTATGTCAAAATTTTCATGCACAAAGGGAAAGCCTTACTTTTGAAAGAATTTATAATAGCACAAAATAATTGGTCCCTACATGCAGTAAACATGGGAGTTATTGGTTCAGGGCTGAAGACAGGGTAATGGGAGATGACTGCTACCATCTTGATGTTGATATTTTTGCTGAATGATTTGGCACAGCAAATCAAAAAAAGCCAAGGCTATAACTGTTTTCTGTTGTCACCTTAATAATCTTAAGTGCTCTGAGGAAATTGCCACTAAGCATTTTACATGAAGTATTTGTGGAACAGGCCTTAAGAATTATTGTTAGTAAGAGAATAACAGATATTAATGAGCATTTTCCCCCAGCTAGTATACTAGTGGAGAATTTGCAAGTCCTAATGTGCACTAAATTTGAAAAGTACAATTTTAACACTATCATGACGAGTATTTAAATCTGAAAGAAAATTACCAGCTAACTAACTAGGGGATCTGAAGTACAATTGTCAGAGCTGAAACATCCTTGCTTCCCCACACAAGAACAACTAAGTTCATCAATCTCAAAGTTTTTATTCAATACTCCATTGCCAGGAAATATTTTCAAATTCAGATGAAAGGAAAAAATAATAAAAATCCTAAATATATCATTAAAAGCTTTGTGTAGCTAATAAGACAGACATTAGGTCAACTTGGAGTCCTTGATTTATGCCAGAGATGTAGCCATGCATCAGTACAAGGGAACTGAATATCCAAGACTTGTCTAACAAGATGTTGTATTTTTCCACCTGCAATGAACAGCTCTATACCAAGTTAGAGAAGAAAGTAATCCTCCAAACCCTCCTTACTTGACAGGTTGGGCAAAGATGCCTTTGTGATGAAGTTCAGTTCTTTAATAGGTCCAAATTAATAGCATCTTTTGGTCTACCCTGAAATTTAATGTACCTCACAGAGGTCGTAAGATTGAAGTTGTGGACTGAGGGAAGCAGACAGAATGCATTGGTTTGTGGAGATGGTTCTCCCTATAACAGGTGCTCTTTCAGCAATATGTGCATGGGTGAATAAGTACAGATGTGTGTGAAGATTGGGGGAAGCAAACCATGGTTTCTGAATAAGCTCAGTCTCTCAGCATGTACTCTACTGTGTCTTGACATCAGTTCACCTTCGATGACACAATATTGGCAGCAAACCTCAGGAAGCATCTGGTTGCCTTGGTAGGTAAATGAGTAGCAGCTGGGAAAAAAATTGAGTTCATGTGGGGACAGAAGCATTGAAGGGCTTTCTGAGCTATTGATTTTTTTACGTGCTCAAGGGAGAACAATGAGGAAACAGATTTTGTGTCAGCTCAGGTTACCCAGAAATTTCTATAGTTTGCCGTGCAGTCCAGTTGCCAGATTGATTGAACCTGGTTAACACTGCTTAATAACCAGTACAAATGATCTCTGAAGCAAAAATGCTTGAGAAAAATCTGCTCCAAATCCTTGCTAAAGGATCTTAAGTTGCTACACAAAATATTTTGTGTGAATTGTAGAATCATAAAATATCCTGAGTTGAAAGGGACCTATCAGGATCATCAAAGTCCAGTTCCTAGCCTTGCATAAGACCACCCCAAGAATCACACTCGTATGTTTGAGAGTGCTGTCCAAATGCTTTTTAAACTCTATCAGGCTTGGTGCTATGTCCATTCTCCCAGTTCCAGTGCCCAACCACCTTCCGGGTGAAAAACCTTATCCTAATATTCAATCTAAACCTTCCCTGGCACAGCTTCAGGCCATTCCCTTTGGTCCTGTCACTGGTCACCACAGAGAAGAGATCAGTGCCTGCCTCTCCTTTTCCCCTCACAAGGAGATTGTAAGTTGTGATGAGGTTCTCCTCCAGGCTGAACAGACCAAGTGACCTCAGCTGTTCCTTGTGAAGCTTCCCCTCAAGGCCTTTCACCATCTTTGTTGCCCTCCTTTGGACACTCTCTGAGAGCTTAATGCACCCAAAACTGCACACAATATTCAGGGTGAGGCCACACTAGTGGAAAGCAGAGCAGGACAATCACCTCCCTCGACCAGCTGGTGATGCCCCCCAGGACAGGATTGGTCCTCCCTGCCTGCGAGGGCACTGTTGGCTCACATTCAACTTACCATTCACCAGGATGCTCAGATATCTTTCCACAGCACTGCTTTCCAGCATTCCATCTCATTCCCCAGCCTGTAGGTACGTCCAGGGTTGCCCCATCTCAGGTGCAATATGGCACTTGTCTTTGTTAAACTTCATACAGTTAGGGATTACCCAGCCCTCTAATTTATCAAGGTCTCTCTGCAGGGTCTCTCTGCCTCTGAGGTAGTCGATAGTTTCTCCTGTATTAGTTTCATCAGCAAACTTACTCAGTAGACCTCTGTGTCCCGGTCATTTACGAAGATGTTGAAGAGACACCATGTTGAAGAGAATACTGAGGTCTATCACAGGAGAAAACTAGTGGTGACCATCAGCTGGGATGGCCATTGCCCAGCTACGTGCCCAGCTACCCCTTTCTGCAGGTGAGTGTCATGTATCAATGGGGTGCTGGCGTTATTCTTGTCCAGTTTCTGCCTCTGCCCTCTGCAGGGCTGGATCTCAGGCATCCTGAACCATGCAGCTGCTGGGTGAGCAGAAGACACAGCATCTCTTTCCCCCACATTCCACAGGTTTTCTGCTCCTGTCCAACCTCATCCTGCTCCTACAGGCACTGCAGTTATTTTAATTTTGCAAGAACATACACAATACTAAGACATATTTCCAAGCCCCTGTATTCCTTGGATTCCTTACATCTTTCCTTGCAAGCAAGTGCAGCCACTGCACAGGTTGCACTTGCTTTAGGACTGTAGCTGCTTCTGCATATGATGCTGTGCTCATTCCCTCACTGACGCCTCTGTGTCAAAGGTCCCCTCAAAATGATTCATATGGAGGCAGTGGGTGCAAGATGGCAGTTAATAACCATTTTCACACAACCTTTTGAGAAATATCTGTACCTAGAGCCAATTCAAAACACAAGTCTTCCTTTCCATGCATTTTTCTCTCTGCTGCTCACTCAGCTCTAATCATTAGGACCTGATCGCTTCAGTAAAGATGAATACATTGACGGCATATTTTTGTGTCCTGTTGTTCAGAAATCATTGTTCCTGTCACACAATAACTGTAATTACTACTTTTCTAGACCTTTGGCTCATTGTCTAAGCAGAAGAGGAAAAAAAAAAAAACCAGCTGAAAAAAGGAGGTTGTAAAATCGGACATCTTGGAAATAAAAATAACCTCTTGCCTCTTGCTATTAAAGTTGTTCCCTCTAGGTCAGAGCCCATATGCATGCACATGTGCACACATTGCTTCCTGTACTCCATAGTGCCTGGGGTAGTTTGTCTAGTTTTAAATTGGCCAAAGTAGATGAAGGGTGGCAGAAGGTTATTTTTAATCTGTTAAATATGTTATGGGAGACTGTTGTGGCAAGGAAGCATAGAAGGTGGGGGAAGGCAGAGGGAAAATGTAAAGTAAGTTTGTTTAAATTAAAAGTGCACATGATTTCAAAGCTCCTGGTGCCAGACTTTTATAGTGGCAGAAAAAAATCTTTCTTTTTTTCCTGTTTTTCTTATTTCATGAGAGCACATGTCTCTATATCGAACATGGGAGTCCTGGCTTGGCTGAATCTGTGCTAAAGGGATAAGTGATAGCCTCACAATTGGACTTTTCCAGAAAGCTCCTGGCTGTTTACATAGTTCAGCATAACAAGGAGTGTCACCACTAATACACTGAGGAGCTATGGAATTTGAAACACGCTGTTAGCCTGCCTGACTCTGGGAGATGGTGGGACCTGACCAGACAGGCAATCAGAGGACATCCTTTTCCCTGGGCAGCTGTCAGGTCCCTGCTATTCCCACTCCTTCCTCTTTGAAATATCAATTTATTCCTGCTTCTCATGCTTAATATGTCTTTTTTTCCCTTTTTTTTCTTCACTTTATATAAGAGAATTCTTAGCAATTTCAGACAGGTCCAGCTGTGGTTAATTTATCATGGAGAAAGTAATATCAAATGGAGCAGTGCTGGGGAAACAAACAACCCAGTGCAAAGCCTGCCCCTAATTGATTGATGAAAGGAAAATTAGGGCTGCCTCCAGAAACAATTTCCATAGCAATGGGAATAGAGAGCAAGCTGTGCTGAGAATTGTGGGTGAGCCACTGCAGCTCTTTGGCCTCTGAATTCCTAGGCACATCAGCACCGGCAGCAAGGTGCCAGCCAGTGTGCCTGGGGCTCCCACCAGCAGGCAGTGGTGGATGCAACAGGTTGGCATGGGACCCGTCCCCCACTGATGGACACTCAGAGCAGGGCACAGCACAGTGCCCATGGTCAAACCCAGTTAGGGAGTTGTGAGCACAGACGCTGTACTGAGGGATGGAGATTAACTTCCTCCCCAACTCTGCTCCCTCCAAAAAGAAACAGATGCCATTTTTTGTGGTCTTTTCTGTTCCTTTGCATTTCTTTCAGGCACGAAACAAAATTCTGCCCCAGCCCAAGTACTGACTGCTACCACTTCCAACAGACTGACTTTCTTTTATTTTCTCTGTAACAAAGTCATTCAGGAGACTTCCCAGTAAGGGTTTCTGCCCTTCAGAAAAAGTCCTTCAAGTGCCACGGACAATTGGGACTCACGGGCAATTATTGAGACCACATTTTTGGTTTTGATGGTTAAGGTAGCTTGCTTTAAAATTGACTAATGACACGGGGTATATCTTTTATTTGCTTGATTGGAGATGTCTTAAGGAAGGCTTCATTTCAGGGAAGGAAGTCCACTGCAGGAGTCTCAAGGTGGGGAACCACAGTTGTCCACATTGCCAGCTGCTTTCGAAAACCTTGTTCATGCAAATTTGTGTGTGTGCCTTTTGTTTGTCAGGCAGGTCACAAAAAGCAAAATTTAGTTCCCGGCAGCTAAATAATGAGCAAATGTTACTCTTAATTTGGTGTAGTACAAAATTACCAGTTTACAAATTTTAATAGACCTTAGAGAAAAAAACAGCTCAAAGAGAAAAAATAAATAATGCTACTGGTCTTGAAGCTTGAAAAAAACCAAATTAATCAATTTTCATAGTTTTCCATTGGGCACACTTTCCCCAAGTCTTACATTTACCAAGGCTTAATTCCTGCTCTGTAGTGGCTCAATACTTGACAAGAATTCAGTACCTAGATAGGAGGAGCCATTTCTTGCAGCCCATGATGCTGTAGCTGGCTTCATCTCTGTGCTTTAAAGCCATACCCTTTTCAAAGCCAGAATGTACACTGCTGTTTTTGGCAACGTTTTGATTGCTGGTTATGACCAAGACAGCATCAGAAGAAAAGAAAGGCAAGGAAGATGTGAAGTTCTCCATGCTACCTTTGTCTGGCTCACCTTTTTCAACAGTTATTCCTGAAGTAAGTGGAAAGACTGGTCACTAAAAAGCCTCTCTCTCTAATGAGTGGCCTCTTCATTATTGTCATCAGTACCAGCAGTCTGCAGAACACGTAGAAGAAACTTCCTGAAAGGAAACAGCCTGAAGACAGAGAGAGAAGAACAAAGGTCTTTTCCAACCTAAACCATTCTATGATTCTATGACATGTAATGAACCAATCGACCTGAAGATGGATTTCTCTCAAAGCAACATGACATATCTTTATCTGCCTTAATTTATAGGAATAAATTTTACAGTGTTGCTTTTCAGGGCAGACAAAAGTTAGCAGGCTCTGTGGAGCATACGTATTTCAGTAATTTGTAAAAAGTTAAAGCGTCAGTGTATCAGAGAGATGACTTAAGGGACAAAACTAAACTGGAGGGAAAAGGAGAAAATAGAAAAAGAGCAGTTCTGAGGAGGAAGTTGGGCACTGGTAAAAATTTCTACCTCTTTGCTAAATGCTCTTTCAACAGCATCCGCTTTCTGAGGAAAATTTGAGCTTTCTATTGAAAAGCTATTGAAGTATTGTTATGTTTGGAGCATTTTCTGATATTGAGCATTTTAGTGTAGTAATTAAAATTTGCCAGGGAGGGAAAACATTCTCTGATGTTGTTGTTGCTGTTGACAATTTTTAGTAAGAAATCTCTCCTTCCCTACCTTCGCTAGGGAATGAAAAGCTTGCACTTGATGAAGAGCTGGAGCAAAAGACAAACAAGGAAAATGACAAAATTAGACAAGTCAAAGCATCCTGATTTGTTGTTTATCTACTCTTTGGTACTTTCTCTTCTTATCTTCTTGTCTTTTTCTTTTCTACTTGTCAGGGCTTTTAGGCTATAAGTTTTTTACACAAGGATTGCTACTGAGTTTTCACAAAGTTAGCATGTTGTGGGCTTGACTGGCAGAGGGTTAAGGGTTACAGCATATACAAGTCACTGCAGACCGACAGCTAGAAGGAAAGGTCATCTGGACAGCCCTTTGCTACAGTAAACAGCAGGAACAGTAGGGGAACCCAAACAAGAAGACTGAAATTTTCAATGCAAAAAAGAAAAAAGAAAATGTGAGTAGAGCCTTTGTTCTAAAAGAGATCAGCTTGAAAACCATCACAACCAGCACTCCTGCTGTCTGAGCATTCTGTCAGACTCTGGAAAATGTTGTTGCTGAAGGCTGGTAGTGTTGCTGTGTGCTGTATTTAGCTCCAGCTTACAGTCTTACACACCATCAAGCCCAAGACAAGACTACATATTTGCTAGATATACTTGAGCAGTCCTTCTCAGCTTAAACTCAAGCACCTGCTTTATGACCTTACTAGGTCTGGATTGTCAAGGCCCTGGTGCCTGTTCACAAGTACTTACAGGGAAGGCATGATACTCAGACGGAAGTGGCATTGTTTCTAGAGAAAACAATCAGGACTAATAGAGTAAGCACAGATCAGACATGACAGTGTCAGCTAGAGACAGGAGCTGATACCACTAGGGTAGCATTTTAAATATACTCTTCTATGGTTTATTTGCAAAGAATGAACATAATGCTCCAAGAGATGAAGAACTCCACCTGCTCTGGAGATGTAGCTATAGCAACCTCCACATGATTACATTGCTAATCTGCAGGTGTTGAAGAGGCATAGATAGATGCTGTTGAGTAATTCAGCTTCAAATAGATACTTTGATCTGCATAACAGCTTGCATTCATGTCCTAAATATGGATCATTTCCAGTTCTGCAATTCTTCTTTATAAAAGCAAAATTGCAATCCTTTATTTTATAAGGGGAGTCTTAAAACTTGCCCATGCTAACTAACCAGCTCCCTTAATTTTGGGTGGGGGCAGGAACGGGAGTAAAAGAAACCCTTTGACTGCCAAAAATGTCTGAACTGGTTCTTGCATATTTTATCTGAGTGACTCCTCAATGGGAATAAAACCAAACAAAAAAGAAAAGTTGTTCTACTTTCTTGTATACATGATGTACTGATGAATCACTTGCATCTTCACATTAAAGACAGTCTATTCTTCTGCAGACACTGGCAGCAGTGTCTGAACTTGTACCAGATCAGATCATGCTTCATTAGCAGCCACAACACTGTTAAAACATCAAGCTAACGTCTGTCCTGCTTTTTTCTCCACAAGAAGTAATTGAACTTGGTGGGGTTGCTGGGATGGAAGTCAACCCAGAATATGGCTCATCATCAGAGAGCTCCAAAGGAACCTGGACCTTTGAGAAGCAAAATCTGCAATTCACCAATTCAATAAAAGAAAGGAATTAAACAGCTCCGAGAGAAAAATGACCCTTCATTGTACTCCCTGCTAATCTGCTGGAGCATTCCTTTGGAAGGGTAGTTCAGCCACACACTCATCATCTCATGAAAGCTAGTTAAGGACATTTGATGAAGCTTCTAAAGTCTAGATAAGATACCCCTTTCCTTCTCTCCTTTTTTATTTTCTTTGCCGCCTGAGCAGCCTGCAGCCCAGTTGCTCCCTTCACTTCCTGAAACACCTACACTTCCCTTCTTCCTGCCCCTGCTTCATATATTTCTTCACAGATTTCTGCACAGTCACCTTATTTATTTATTGGAATGACTTTCCATGTTAAAGAACAACAAATTAAAACAGAAAAGGCATTTGAAATTCATTGGTCAGTGTTGAATGTTTGCCTTTCGCATGAACTGTGTGCATGTGGCAATAAAGTGGATCACAGCACAACAGCTGACTCTTTTTCCAAGGAAGCCTGTCTCATCCCTTGCCTAGGATACAGCTCTTCCAGAAAATTATATCTTATTGCTGAATTCAGATATTCTTCATTCTACCCCAAAGCTCCCTGTCCCACTGCCTTTCTACTGATCTTGCCTCCACTCTCACCTCCTGCCCCACTGACCCTTTGACCCTGTTTTGATGTCCTGCATTTTGTCACAGCCCCAGACTCCTTGCATCTGCTGCCCTGGCCATCTGGGCTACCCCTGCTACCAGGAGCTGCCAGGCTCCTTCACCTTCTACCCGCCTGGGACATTTCAGACTCTTTGTCCCTGACTCCTGTGGCTTTTCCTTTGTGCCACCCATCACTGAGTGGCTCTGACCACAGGGGCTACCCGTCTCTCTCAGCATTAGGGGACAACTGGAGAGGGGAATTACAGCATCTGTCTCACACACGCTGAAGGGAAGCAGTGCCGTAGTCTTTCTTGTCTTGGCCCTGGGTGTCCTGCACTCCCAAGCTTTGCGCATTGGACAGATCTATCCTGCCTGGTTACTGTCTAGCAACCACACCTCCCACGACAGGTGGTCTGTCTGAAATCACAAACTCCCTCTCAGTAGAACCATTAATTATACGCCTCTCTTCTAACTCTTTATTAATTAAATCTTCCATTAGTTTCTCCTTTATTCAGCCTGATATTGATATCAAGTAAACTGGACTATATTCACCTGCATGGTTTAATTTGTCTCAGAATTTTTACACAATATTGGCATTGAACTACGAGAATTTCCCCATTTTTAAAAATATTAATATTAAAAAATTACATACACATGCTAAAAATATCCTGCATTGACTCTTGGCCAATTTTGTGGACTTTCCAATATAACAAATGGTTAACCCTAGTGCAAGTTGTTCAATATCTTTCTTAATTAGTAATGTGTCAGAAAATACATTATTCTAAATACAGGGCAGAAATAATTGTTGAACAGTTTAGAGTTTTTCTTCATTGTTATTAATGACTAGGCTGTCTTCAGCTAGTAATGAGTACATGGCATTGATAGTTTTTCTGCTATTATTCATATCTTTTCAAGAAAATACTTCTTAAACAAAGTCTGACCATCCATGAAGTTTTTTCTGGTGTCTTTAGTATCCTTTATCAATTTTGTACACCTCATAAACTCTTATTTATACTGATTTTTATTACCTCTCCTTTTTTGCCATATGTTGCATATTGCTTTTTAATTTGTTATTCCTGCCTTCATTCTTCCTCTGAAAGAGAATTTGCTTTTCACCAATATTATTTAGCTCCTTTGCTGTGAAGTAATGGCTTCTTGGCCATTTAATATGTGCTTCTGCCTAGTAACTATTTACAATCAGTTTCAGCTTGTAACTTTCCTCTGTTTGGGAAACTGGTATCTTTAAATGGTGAGTGCATGTGGCTTGTCAGGGCAGTGATGGCAGCTGTCCCTAGGCAGCCTGTGATTTCTGCTTCAGCACAGTTTTCCTTGCCACGCAGTCCAATTCCCAAGCAGGACATGAGTCTGCACTGGGCCCGGGGCTGCCAAGGGTCTCTCCTCTCTGAAGGTGTTGGTTTCATAGGTGCATGCAGTTTACAAAGCTGTTCCTGACACAGAGGCAGGGGAGGTTTGCTACGCCTGAGATGCCCCCCAACCCCAAACTAGCAAAGGTGGAGAATGTGCCACCTTCCCTTTTATAGCCTGTGCCCTTCCCAAGAAGGTTTTGCCCAGTGCTTTTAACACTGTTATCATACAAAACCGTCCAGGCAGTTTCAGTAGGCCAGTTATATCAGATTTCTTTCCACTGGGGTTTGCTTTCATTTCCTCCTGCTCGTTTCCCCATCTCCTCATATTGGTCTTTAAATGCATGGAAAACAAGGGCTCTGGTGACACAGGAGGTGAGAAGGGTCTCTGGCCAAATGGGAGCCCCTGCCTCATACAGTTTCATGGAAATAGGAAGACAACCTCAGAGGGAGAAAGAGGCTGGCTCAGAGGTCAGGACAGAGTTGAACTGAACTCTAGCTTTTAATCCTCTGCCTTGACTGCAAGACTTATCTCTCCTCCTGAACTGCTTTTGAGCTGTATTGCTCCCAGATGTGCAGAAGTGTTTTTAGCGAGCTCAAATAGCCTCTCAGTTATCTAAGCTGAGAAGGAAATGTCATACATTGCTGAAGGAAAATCTTAACTTTCTCTCTGCATGTGCATGCTGGTCCATAGCAGAAATAGTTCCATCTAGAAAAATATTATTTTGGGAATCAGAATCAGCACTTTTTTTTGTCTGAATGTGCTATTTTTCACTTTGCTTGGCACTTCAAGTGCAAGGTCATGTGGCAAATCATTACACCAACAATGTTTATCTCTGTTTGAAGAACTCTGTCAAGAATTGATTTGAAAAAGGTTTGGGTAGTGTCTTTTTTTTCCTTGACAACAGCTCCATTATTCAAAGCCTGTTTATGCAAAATCATTTGCTGCAGAGATATCTTCATTTTAATTGTATAAAGAAACCAAAAAAAGAAAAAGAAAATCACCAATATTCTTGAAGGAGGAATAGTCTTTTTAAAAATTTTAATGTTAAATTGTATCACATCTACACCTATGGATTCTATCAGAAATTCAGGGAAATGTTGTCTAGAGAGATGCCTGGGGATCACTTGGGCAAGCCTTGTTCTTAAAGCTGGAGCAGCATCAACCTAGCTCAGTCCAGCCTGTGCACTCACACATACACACAGATTTCTATCTCTGTGTGTATGCACATATACACCAAATGACAATTTTCACTGGCCTTTACTATTTTCAGTAGTCTTTAAAGCCTTACACCGGTGCCATATTTTAGAAATACAGGTTTTAACACCAGCTGGTTTCAGCGTGCTAAGTGTTTTATCTAGCACATTAGATTGCACACCCTAGGGAAGAAAGCGACTTAACCACATTGTACAGCAGGTAAAGTGCTTTGGGGTCTGTGTTGTGTCATTAAGACCAACATGAGGAAGCAGCAAGACTTATCTTAATCTTGCTGATTGCCTCAATTAACACAGTCCCTATAGTGTCCTCCTTGATATCTCATCCCCGCAGTTTCTTGTTCTGTGTTTTGCTCTGACAATGTTATCAGATCATTGCTAAGGGTATAAAAGTACATATTAAGTAAGCGAGGATGTGGAAGTTATTTAGAGAAGCCACGTGTTTAATTAACATGGAAATCAAGCAATGGACTATTAAGTCTTTCACATAAGGGAAGAAATGTACTAGATACATACAGGCCCTAAAAATAAAAAGTTAAAAAAGAAAAAAAAGGATTGAAAAAATGTATAGGAGGGTAATTACAAGCAGAATTCAAAAGTTATGCCATTCATAATAACTTGTCTACCCCGGCAAACACTTTCATCATTTGGAAATAACTTTTTATATACAGCAACATAAGCAAGCAGCAAAAAAGAGGGGGGTTGTCCTCCCACATATCACACATCCAAGATGTAGTGAAATTATCTCTAGACTCATGGGACTTTTCCTTATTCCTGAGGGTAGCCTCTACTCCCAGAGCAGTCCTCAGTGCACTCCTCAGTCATGCGGAGACAAATAAACACGAAGATTCAGATCTAGGGAACTTGATGAAATGATGATCTATATCTTTCCAGCCAATTCTGCAAATGATGCCTAGCATGAAGATTGCTGTGCTGAGAAAAAAAAAAAAAAATCCCTAGCTGAGAGTAAAAGTCAGTTTGGGAGGCTGACAACCTTGAACTGGCAATGAGTGCTGCTACCAGAAGCAATCCCATGGCTGAAATTGCTTTCTGCTCTCTGATGTGCCATCCGATGCTCTGGACAGCTTTCAGTAAGTGTCCCAGGGCCAGGATGATACAGTGAGCGAGCATGACCATCAAAAGGGAGCACCTATGGGTTCTTCCCCACGACAGCAGGTAGGCAGGCAGTAGTCCTCATCAACTGCATGCATCCCATAATGAAACCTCATCTTAAGAATTGCGTCCACATCAGTATGAGCTTGCTTTCTTCTGAATTTTCAAGATGAGAGCCTCCAGTTTAGAGGTTTTCCTTCTTTTTCCTTTTTTCCCCATCCCATCTTACCCACAGTGTGCAACACATGGGATCAAGCTTTGGAGAAGAACGATGGAGAGCAAAATGTTCGTATCAACCCCTGCATATTTAATCATGTCAACCTTAAATATTTTATCTGAATCAATCTTTTAAATCAGCTCAGCACTCACTGGATCACTGGGCAACTACCATGAAAGAGTGCAGTAGAGGCTCTGATGGTGCTGCAAAGAGTTTTTCCTCTCTTTCCTCTGCCAAAATTTTAAGCTATGTACTGCCGTTTCTAAGCTAGGAAATCCACTCTGTCTTTTGTATTGCCTTTCCTAACTGACTTCCTGACTATATGTTGCAGTGAGATGCCAAGACAGCACCAAAAGGAAATATTTCTGGAAGAGGAACAGTTCTCTACTAGTGGAGTCCTATGTAAGAATATTCCATCCTTACTGCTCACAATGCAAACAGCATTTGCATTTCTGTAGTTAAATGTAGATGGTCTAAAATAAGTCATTGTCAGACTCTTGTAAATATTGATGACTGCTCCGGGACCTGGTTTGTAACCATTTCTTTCTCTTCTGTCACAATCTGAGAGCTACATATTAGCAGAGACACTGATGGCAAGGAAATAAATACTTTTGCTTAGTGGGTGACAGCAAAAGAAAAGAAGAAAGTTAGGGAGGAAAATTTTGAGATGAATAATGACTTGAGCCAGGTTGGAGGCTGGTGAATCTCAATTAGAAGTCTGGCATATCATCAACCTCCTGCCTTTGCAGTCCCTGCACTCGAAGGGCTACTCAGTACCGGCCACGTGTCTGTGTGTTCCCCACCTGTTGGTGACCAAAACGCCAGTGATGGGGCCTGTTGTGGGACCAGGTGAGATGCAGTCACCCAGGTTGGGGGTGACATTCACATGCTTCTCTCATGCATACGAAAGGACAGAGAATGTGCCAGCAAAAATGATGGGGAAAGGTGACTACAGCCACCCCGCCTCCCTCCAGAGTTTATCAGTGGGTCTGGTGAATTGTATTCATCTTGTCTATTGTGAATAGATCTTGTCACTTTTTCTTTCTGCTTCTTTTTTTTTTTTTTCCCCTAATGACAGTTTCAACACTGCTATTTGAGATGCCTTGGTGAAGTGCCTGAAGTTACAAAGGAGGGAGTGAGAACATCAATCTGCATCTGCTCTCTCCTGCAGAGAGTTGTCATCAGTCATCTTGTCTGGACTAGCAGGTGAGGGACAGTACGACCCAAAGGGCAGCCCTAGAACTAAGAGGCAGGTGAGGTTCTCCCAGACTGTGCTATGAGAATGTCACATCTTTGGGCCTCAGTTCCTCCAACTCTAAAATGAGAAAAACACTTATTGCTCCATTTTATTTCATGTCTTTGAGGAAAAGTACTCAGTAAGTGCTACAGTTTATTATTCTAATGTGACTGTAAAATCATGATGTCTTTATTGCAAAATGATCTTTAAAACATGAAGCATTAGGATGGTGACTGAAATCATTAGTATCAAATTGTTCTGCTTTTGCCCTGTCACATAGATACTTCAAAGCAGAATTGTCCTGTGGGTGTTTATAAGAGTTTATGAGGATAACTTGTCTTTTCAAACCTTGTTCAGGAGGGTAAAAAAGCCCCCAGATGTTTTCTTAATGAAAAAGGACTAAGGTTTCTGCCTGTTTAACTCTGAAGCTGTCCCTTAACATTTAAATTCCTTACTCACTAATAATCAATGTGATGAACAATCAACAGGATGAAAATGAATCTTCAGTTTTTCAGAAGTGATGCAGGCAGATGTCCCTACAACTTAGTCCCATCCAAGGCTATTGAGCATTCTTAGACACTGAAGAGGTGACATCCACGGTGCCCCATTCCTCCATTTGCCTGCAGCAGGGGAGTGAAGTGTCTTTGCTCTCTGGTGTGAGTGTCTGCTGGCAAGGACCATGTTTCTCTGTTGTTTTGGGGTGCTTGACACCTGGCACAGGGAAGCCACATCCAGGACACGGCTGTTGTGGGTACAACCTCATGAGAAATACAGTAAAAACAAGATGGCACTGTGCACTGGGCAGCTGCTGGTCTTGTCTGGTTCTCCAGAACTGTCTTATCTTCTCTGTCTTACAGGTTATAGTCTCACCAGGTTAACAGGGGTTTGAGTCTTTGTCGTCCCCCTCCATCCTTGTTCAGGCTGGACTGCATTGCAAAATCGTGTTTCCTCTTCTGACAGAAAGCCCAAAGGCATTTCAGGAGTCTTGGTAAGTGCACTTTGCTATGTGGGGACACACTATGAACAACTTTCCTCCATCAACAGATCCACTGGAGCAACTTTCTCACTCTCCTTCACCTTGTCATTCCAGGATCTTTCCTTGCCTTGCATACATGTTTTGCAGATCACGAATATGCTTGTGGTTGCCTCTGGTTTCTCTATTTTGACCCGATCCACAAGTGCCAGAAGGGAAGCTTTCTTCTCCTTTTGTTTTTTTTTTTTTTGCAGCCCAGCTATTTAGCAAAAAAAACTACTGGCAAATGTGCTTATTTGCTTTTTCTCTCCCTTTTTTCCTCCCTGCCAGCTTTCCCAAACAGCCTTGGGATTTGCTAGGCAGTTTCCAAACAAGTTTGATCAAATGGAAGTGGCTTTAAATTCTACAAATATAGCAACGAATTAAATATGTCTGGAGTTTTTCCCTGGCACAGAACAATTCTTGCCCATGTGACTCAACTACTTTTTCCCCACACTGTGTATTTGGAAGTATCCTGGGCTTTGTTGTTGTACCATGTCCAGGAACTGCTGGGAGAGTGCCGGTCAGCACAGGCCAACACGGGGCAAGGGGTCACCATCATTCTTGTGCTGTAGAGATGACTGTGTACCCATGGCCACAGCTTAGTTTTCTAGAATAGATGTAACCAATGGATATGCCTGCAAATTGAACAGAGACGAAAGCCAGATAGCAGACAGCCAGAAATCTACACCAAGTTGTCTCCTGACACCAGAGAGCCTGGCCACAGGACACAACCTCATGGCTGAAACCAAGTTTCATCAGCTCAGGAATGAGTTGGTAGTGACTGGCTGAATGGAGCAGATGCTCCAGGTATGTGCAGATGGCCAGACCCAGGGCCATTTGCTTGTACAGCACTGCTCATGACTGCTTCAGAAAATGTGTGGGAAAGTGCTATTTCCAGGGCCTTCCATCAAAAGTTTAACAAGGTCACTGGGTGTGTGCTGAGCAAAGGAGCCTCCTCATCATCACCTCTGTCACATGGTCTGTGGCCCAGCCCTAGATGGTGTGATAGAGGTCACAGAGACCATGCTTTTCAGAGGCAATAAACGTAGCTGGTCCCAATTTAAATGAAAATAACCTCTAATGGGCTGTAACACCACAACCACCCAGAGTGGGAACTGACTGTGGTCCCTGACGAAGTGCAACCTAAAGGGCCTGCACAAAGCTGGCAGAAGGATCCGAGTACCACTGTTTTGAGGTCTCTGAACTATAGGGGACATCCCATAGGCAAAGCTGGGAACCACAGAAAGTCAACAGGTACAGGGCAGGAGGAGACAAGTACTCCTGCCTTTAACTCTTCCTCAATATTCCACAAGTTTGTGTCTGGCTCTACAATCAGATTTTCAAAGTCCACATGAACAATTTCAGTTTTTGAGAACTTGGTTTCTTCAGGGCTTCAGGGAAGATCCTCGGTCTATGATACTCAGCAATACGTGTAAATTTAATGTCACAGGTGAAGCCCAACAAAGGAAAGACTATGGCTCTGAAGCAGCTATTGAAAATTACTACTATGTAGTTTTATGGCAAACCAGTTCATTAGCATTTAAATTGATTCTTAAATATTTTCCTAGAAATGCACAGAAATGTAAGCCTTAAATCCAGACTGGTAAAGTTGCAATTTTTATGCCTAATTTTAGATTTAATTTTTAGTCCAATAGATTGCAATTATATGGCCATGCAATTTCACAGAGCTGCTTTAAAATGCACAGATTTGTGTTTTGACTTTAATGAGTACAAGAAAACAAGAAAGGAAGTAGGCCTTATCCTATGTCCCTACGTAAAACTGATGGCAAATCCTGATATTCTTGGGTTTGGACATAAGCCCTCTCATGCATTCTAGTTACATGGCTTGCAAGTTAAAAGCCTAGACAGAAGATATATCTTTTAAACTGTGTACAGGATACAAAATATAAATCCAAAGGACCTGGACAACCCTGTAAATTGAATGGCATAGGTGTCAACCAGTGAATACCTATATTCATAGATGCACAGAATTATTAAGGTTGGAAAAGCCCTCCAAGATCATCAAGTCCAACCTTTGACCGAACACCACCACATCAACTAAACCATACTGCTCTGAAGTTGGTTCAAAATACAAGTGAAAAGGCTTGAGTGGCCTCCATCCAGCCTCTGTCTGCACATGATGGGGTTCAGCCATGATGCTCTCTGTTTGACAGCACCTGCCCCACCAGTGACTCCACCTGGAGAGGAGCTGTGGCTTGCAGGGGGAAAGTCACACTCACAATGTGCTCGCATCAGTACTGTGTGGACATAAGCAATGGGCCTGTGTACCTCAGGCCATTAGTTTCTCTGCTAAATTTCACCACCCACTCTTGAAGCATTAAAAAAGTATTTCCTATGGGTACAAAAAGGCAAAACTCAGCATATGCCAAACTTGTGTGGCTTTTCAGTGACCTCTGTGATTGGGAGCATTTTTTCTTTACATTTATTTGATCCTGGTAGTTAATGTCACCCCAGGTCAATCCTTAAGAGTTTTGCAATTTTGAGAGGTGTAATTTATCCAGATGTGGTTTCCATGGCTGAGAACTCTGCTGCCACTTACCTCAATCATGACTGAAACGTGAAAATCTTCAGAGACTTACAACTTAAAAAATGGACACTTTAGCAATATTGCTCATCTGCTTGAATCTGTATTGTAATTAGCTTGAGGAAGATACAGAGGCTGCTTTTTCAGGTGTGAGCTACTACAAGACCCTGGGGGAAAAGAAAGAAACTGCTGAAGGGAAGGATGCGCTTATGCTATTACAGCCGCAGAAGACTGACTTCACTCAGTCCTGCTCTGTTGAAAGTGCTGCTAGTACTGAACATGAAATACCCCTTCTCAGGCTTCTCTGGGAGCTCTGAGGTGGGAACTATTTTAGATGATGAAGTACCACAACACTGACAGTCACAAATCTTTGGTATTGCATTAAAAATGAAAAAAAGATGCTTGAAAACATCCTTGTTGAGTATTATTGAAGATACCTGATTATGTTGTGAGGAAGGTTAGGTCAAGCTCTATATGTTTCTTTTCCATGTAACAAGCATCACAGGGAAGCTAAGGGTAGAGAGAAATTACTGTCACAGAATTTTATTTTGCTGAACTAAATCTTCAGTACAAAGAGTCTGACTGCAGTCTCTCTTTAACAATAAAAGTTTGATTATGAACTGAATGTCACTGGTTCAGCAGAGTGCATTTCACTAAGTGCTAAGTTCACTTCCTTGCCAGGAACATATATCTGTTCATTAAAACATCAGGCTACTTACTCTGGATTTTGTACTGTATCAAAGGGGACACTGCATAGCTCAGAGATGCACATTTCCTTTCCCACATTTCTTTTACAAAACTCACTGTACTTGTAAAAATCACGGTTAAAAAATTCAGAAAGTTATGTGAAGAAACAAGGTTAAATCAAAAGCTTACAAGAAAATCCTCTTGATGTGATTTGACTTCAAGGTTACATCCAGGTGGTCCAGACCATTCAACTCAATCCATGACTCTGAACATTTGAAAAGAAGCTGATCTGAATGGGAATGTGAATTTTCCATCTTTGACTACCCATATGATTTATTATAAAAGGTAATACACTTATTTCCAAGAACCTAATCCAAACCCCCATACATTCAAGAGAAACCTCACCACTGACTTCAAAATGAAACTTATCACATTACCAAAAAAAAGGAAAAAAAAGCGCCAAACAAAACAAAAACAGTCAAATGAATGATGGATTGTTCTGTCTCCACAGAGCACAAAGTGGCTCCAGTTTTAATGCTCACACTTCAACTTTAACTCCCAAACCTGTCTGTTTTGTGCGTGTTGTGGAATGTCATATTTATTAAACCATTTTTCATAGGTGCGCCAGAAGAATAAAGTAAAAACAAAACCTGAAAGGGTAGAGCTGTGCATAACTCTGATACCACAGTTTTGGTGCTGTGCTCAGGGCTTCATGCAGACTGGTGCAGGTACCAAGGGGAAAGCTCCCCCCGTGGTTTCAAACAGGGTTGGATTAGGCCCTTCACTTTGAGTATACCTTTGTCAAACAGCTCCCAAAATCAGACAGCTGAGCTCTTTCAGTGCTAATGTCTCCATCATCCAGAGATGTCTGACATGGGTGAACAATGCTTCCCTCTCTCACAGCCCCATGAGAGGGCTGGGAAAGAACTAAATGTGTCAGAAGAAAAACTTGCAGAGGTGCTTGTACATCCCAAACTAAGATGAAGCAAATCCCTTGCTGAATACAGCCGAGAGATCTGACCATCCACCTAAATGATCTTCCTAATATCTCTTTCTCTCAGTGACTACAACCTTTTATATCTTATACAGCTGGTGTACCAAATGCATAAACCTTTTTCTCCTGATAGCCCATTAGGTATGCTTTTGAGGTACAACCTCAGTAATGACTTCCTTCCAATATAATTGTATTTTAATTACACATTTAAGGCCAAATTCTTTCCTCATCTATCCTAGCTAAAACTCTTTGAAACCTTATTAATTTTAATTAAGAAGAAGTTGATGCAAAATTTCTAAGTGCTGAATTTTGCACTAAAAGTTTTAAATTCATTTAAACATGGTTTTAATTTCCATAAGCACTTCAATTCGTACTGTGCTCCCTCATTCAGTCTTTCAGAGCAGTAACATCAAATATAGGAAACATAAAGTTCTTTCCAACAGATGATGTTAGGACATAGCCCACCGTTAAATGCTTCCTCATTTGCCACAGCTACCTGAGGCATGTTTGCTACAGGCTCTAACAGGACTTCTCTCTTATTAACAACAGTAGCAGTGCTACTCCATAAAGGACGGTAGAAATTATTTTGAGTTCTTTTATTCAAGTATTTCTGTATTCTCAGTTCCAGAGCAGGGAGGGTGAGGCACAAGTTCTATGCAGGAAGCATTCAGAGATTACATCAGAGAGCACACAGCAAGGGAGTGACCTGCAGCTGGAGATAAACTGTCCCTTTCTAAGAGGTGGGACAGAGCTTATGTCATCAGCTAGTGCAGTACACACATCACTGCAGCAGCAGCCCTGCTGACGAATACCCCATTGTCCAGGCAAAGAAAGACAGCCTGTAAATGAAGCAGGCAAACTGCCATAAGGGGCTTGTGTCACTGAGAGCTCAAAAAACCAGTCTGAATTGTCCATGTGAGCATGGAATTGATACATGGAGTAGGTCGTGAAAGGCAGTGAGGAAACTTGGAAATAAAACTTTTTACTGTCTGAGCAAGGAGGACAAAAAGTGACACGAGAGAGTCACTTATTATTTTCAAAATAATACTTGGAACAATTGAACCATCGAGAAAGTTATTTGAAGACTTGACCTAGACAGAATAAGGCTGTAAAGGGACTCAGTAATTGTGCTCAAAACTGAGAATAAAAATAAGGGGCAATAGAGCCTTATGTTTCAGATGTAAGATCTCTGACACTATGCCTATTGTCTGAGACATTATGGAGCCCCTAATTAAAAACAAGGGTTGTTTGCGGGATTCCAGAGTGCAAGGAAAATTATTAAGAGAAACAGATCCAGCCCTGGAGAGATTAGCCAGCATCACAAAGAAGTCACTGCTGAATGCTCAAGCAGCTGTAACACATGTCACTGGGACTCCAAAGCTCTCAGGTGAGGAGAGGGTACTGCCCAGCAATGTCTCTGGCAATACAGTGAGCAGGGCGTGCTGTGTGGAGTACCATAGAGATGTCTCTTTGCAAAACCTTTACAGCCCAGAAGGGAGGCTCCAGCAATCACTGTAATCTACTGCCCACAATGGGCACTGCGGGATGTGCCTGTGCTATCTCCCAGCATTTTTTTAAGTAGCGACCCCGTAGCTCCAGCAAAGATCTGACATTGTTTATTCAACATACGCTGAACATGTGGGAGACAGGTTTGCCTGAGCGAAGTCACGGAGCATATCCTTTGGCCAAGCATGAGTGCCCACAGCAAATAGTGTCAGACAGGGAAAACAGTGAGCTGGCAGGGAGATAGCCCAGCCTGACCCCTGGGGTTAAAAAAACCAAAAAACAAAAAAACCTAAAAAAACAAACCACAGCAAAAAAGCCAAACAAACTGGACAGGTCGGTTTGCTTTAATAACAGAAACATGTACAGTCACCCCAGCTCATTGCCCCAGCTCCACAGAGACCAGCTGCCTTGGAGCAGCTTTCTAGGCTTTTGCAAGCCTTAAGTGTAAAGGGGTTGCAGGTTTTGATGTGGAGCAAAACAGTGGTGAAATCAGATTGGAGCCTGAATAATGAAAGAAAAAGTCTGCCTAAGAGAAATTCCCGGGAGCAAATTTTAAAAAAGCAGGAGACAGAGCTGGATCTGAATAAGTCAGAAGACATTACAGACATGTTGGACATGATATGCTGCATAAAATAGTGTGTGACAACAGGTCAGAAGCTTGGTGTGAGTTTGAGGGGTATATCTGTAATTGCCAGTTGTGCAAAAAGTCCCATGAAACACAGAGGAAAGTGAGATCATACACATCTGTCTGACCCTTCTATAGCCTCTCCACTTTCAGTTCAAATGCTTCCGGCCCCAGAGGGTTAGGGCAGTCTCTTACCAGTCTCTGTACCAGCTTCAGACGAATCCTCAATGTCAAAATCACATCACTTGTCATTTCTAGAGATGTATAGACAGGCACAGGAAATCTGGAAACTGTTGAAAAATCTGGAAAAATCCTGGAGATATTTTTTAATAAGTGGTGTCATTTATTGTTATAATCCATGACATTGGACAGATGTTATAAAACTTGTAGTGGTGAAAGAGCCTCAGCACCTGATGCCACCCTTAAGCCCAAGGGGAGAAGGTTACGAAGACATTTAGCTTGTAAGGTCTTGAACAGACAGGAGGCTTTGCTAGTTGAGACCTCCTGTCTGAGAGATCAGACAGCCACCTGTCACAGCAGATCACCACAGCCTCAAAAAATCATCCCTCTTCCTTAGGAAAGGGCAGCCACTGCAGTAACACTAGGATAGAACAGCACCTACACTGCAGATGTAGTAGGCAAGGCAAAGCCAAAACTGAAAGATCTCCCAGCATGAAACAGGAGAGCTGCAAACGAGCTGGGAGTGAACTGGAGGTCAAAACAGTGCAGGGTGTCCCAGGGGTCCTCCTGACTTAGCAGACTGTGAACAATTAAATAGGTATATTTTATTGTTGCTTGTTTCATGTTAATGTTGGCTGTTAGTTTGTGTTGTTTAGGTAATGAAGGTGTAACGAAAGGTAGGATGCTCTGGCACAAGGCAGCTGGACCTCTCTCTCTGGGATTGAGGAGTCCCTGTTATGCGTGTTACCTACTGAAACTATTTAAAGCTGTTCCCTGGCAGGCTCCTGGGCTGAGAAGCACGGCTACAGCATCAGCCACAGCTGTAATAGCTTTGGAAATAGCTTTTTTTCAATAAGGAGCTTATTTCACCTTTACAAGAAACGAAGGGCTTTTTGACTGTTGCTCAGCATGTGTTACCTGACACGCCAGGCATTCCCAGCAGCCATGAGGAGAGTCAGGCAGGCAGGAACTGCTCTGTGTACTGAGATGAACTTTCTCATTTTGCCAAGTCTTGGCAGACAGGTAAATTTTTTTAAGGTGATACTTGCTTCTAAATGCAACATATACCTCATTTTGCTGCAGTCTATCCACCTAGTGTGCTATGCTTGTGGGTACAAAGTTACCAGTACCAGCTAACGTGACTCAGAATTAACAAGAAAATATGTGTTTTTCTATCACAGAAAGAGTGGTTCACGTTAAAATATTTCAAAGTATTCTGCAGTTCTCTCAAAGTTTGAAGATCCCTGTTCCTTGCCTGCTTAAATGTAAAGAAGTGGAGCTTAATGATAGATTTCTACATAATTGAAAATGCTCAAACACAGGTAGAGAGACAAAGAGAGAGAAAGCTAACCGGAAGAAGTTTCTCAATATATGCAAGTCACTTGATTTTGGCCAACAGAACCTGGAGTTTCAAGCCATTTAGGCACTCTGGAAAATTCGTTCTGGATATGAAACAGGCTTACTTGGGCAGCTGCAGGTCTGTCAATTCTGTGCTGCATCCAACCCTCAGGAAAGAGAGGTCTCTCAGTGCCTGCAGTCAGTGTCCTTGGCAGCTTCCAGTCTTCATCTCCTTCCAACAGTAAATAAAAGCGTAATGAAACAAGAGCAGCCAATGCCAACGCCCAAAAGCTGATGTTGGAACGAGAAGCAAGCATGAGACCAGAGAAGCACAAGCAACATCTCCCCTCTCCTCCAAGTACTTTACAGCCTTTGCAGCCCAGACACATCCTGAGCCAGACTGGTTTTCTGTGTATTCAGTAGCTCTCAGGGGGTTTTCTCGTCCATGAATTCATTCAACCTTCTCTCAAGGCTGCACTGGTGATCAATGTTTTCTACGCAGCCAGTCACACTAAGGAAAAAGAGAATCAATATTCACTTTGGTCATGGCCTTTCCAATACTCGGCCATTCCCTTATGTGTCCTTGTGTTAACAACCCCATGTGAGGGATAGGAATGAGATCAGCAGCTGCCAGCAGGGTCCTGTGCCATAGATATTTCCAGATAATATTTTTTCTCTCTCTCTCTTAAGGACATGGAGTGCAGCTGACACTCCTGTCCTGTTATTACACCTTTTTCTGTACATATAATGCATCTGGCAAATACACATTAAAGTAAATGCGTAAGGAATAAATAAGGAAAAAAATCTCACAAATGAAACCAAAAAGCCAAATCAACACGAAAAGTGTGTTGCTGAGATTTTGTGCTATGAACATATATGTATGCTACTGTTTAGTAATATGCAGAAATTACAGATATGGCTTGAGCATTTTAAGGCTTTATGCTAGTTTCTCCCTCTGCAAAATAAAATTCTCAGTGGAGGAAGCATGACATGACAGAACTAAGAATTGTGATGATGGTGGTCATTATTATTGGCATTTTTCCTTTCATATTTTAATTTGACAGAATTAGCTAAACAGCTTTCCTAAAAGAATGAATCTGAACTTAATTCAGTTGAGATACTGAGTGAAAGAATTAATTGTTTTCTTCATTTTCTCTAGTAAAGAAAGGTCTCTGCATTACTTGTACATGCCATCAAATTAAAACGGTGTGAAGAAGTACCAGTTACTCAGCAATGAAATGTTATGGAGTAAATGGGAGGCAACTGTTAAAAATCCTCATCTGAGCAGCCAAGGAGAAAATTCCTTCATCACATATGCAGGTGACATAATCCTGGGAACACCCTTCCCACAGGTGTTGGCCTTCTTTGCAGATTCCCCAAGGAGAAATCTGCACATCATTTGCCAACATGGCTGTAGATTTATGTCTTTGTTTTCTTAGAAATATGAAACTTTGTATATTCATTGATTTTAAGTCTAGAATTAAACAATTACAATCAAGTAAGAGTACATTAGTCCTTATAAGCTTGCCACGAACTTCTAAGTTCTTCCCTCAAGTTCATATTTTCTGGCTGAACCGAAGCATGTCGTCTGCAATTAATAAAAAAAAAAAAATAAAGCATTGGTTTAAAGACATCAGGTATTAGAAAACTGTCAGACTCTGATTCCTGGTCTGAGTTGTCTGGTGGTTTCCATCATGTGGTTCATCAGTCCCTGGGCATCTGTGAACTACCCCATATTTGATCATGAAATGTGATTGAGGAAATTAAGTTCTTGGTCTCTACATAGTAATTGACCTGCGTAAAATGTCCTTGAAAACTTATATTTCCACTGAAAGAAGCTGAAGAATCTATAAATTCAAAAAATTACTTACCTAGTGTCTAAAATACCAGCACTAGACCCTTCAGAGAATGATGCAAGCAGTCTCATACTCTGCAATTATAAAGTAATGTGTCAGAAGGGGATATTATTCCTATCCCAACCTTTCACGAAGCCTGTTTATGCCCTGAAGCACAAGTTTATTTCACTTACTTTTTGAGACAATTTCTATTCCATGCTGTAACTCAGGGTGGCTTGTTGGAAAACACTAGATTAGTGGTCGGTTTTCTAAACACCAGCACAGCATCTGACATCCCTTTCTTCAGCATTATCCTTCAATAAATTACATAAATATACTGTATCATAGATACAGCAATTACTGTATGTCAAAAGAAGTAAAAATTAGCCCAGTCCTCATACTGATATCCCAGTCTTACCTGGAGAGGCAAATATGGGATGTGTCATGGTGGAAGCTGCCTCCAAAGGTACTAGGGACAAGAGGCTGAGTTGTGAGACACTTTCACTTCCACCTTGGTGGGACTGTTACCAGACACCTGTCTGGAGACCTCAGCAACTTTCCTATTCCTTCTTTATCTGAAGTCTGGTCACTTTTGGTCTCAATCCTTGTACTGGCATTTTTCACTGTTGTGAAAAACACCTCATCCTCCTCATGTCCTCAGTCTTGACAACATTAATAGGCATGCTGATGAGGAAGGCACGGGCCCAGACCTAGCCTTTGGGAAGGGAAAAAAAAATTAGAAATTAAACAGATTTTGAAGTAGGAAGCACTTTTCCCATGTTGAAGAGACACAACAGTTCCAAAATGAGAAGGCATATTTTAGTGATTAGTTGCAGTTAATCCTAAGAATGCTTTAGGCTTTGTAATAAGTCATACACAATATCCTCTCCTCCTTGGAGAAGTGAGATGTGGGGTTTCAGAGTGGAAGAACAAAAGCTTTACAAATGAGGTATTTGCAATAATTCCTCCACAGAAGCTATCTACACTACATAATACTTCCCCCTAAAACAAAAACCTGCCTTGAATAAAAAGAAGAAAATGACATTAGGAGAGACAAGGCATATCTAAAAACTGCATGTAAATAGAAGTTCATTAGGGGAGTATGCAAAGAAGCTTTTGGAAGGTAATTTTGCTACTAACTAGTTTTCCCAAAATGAAGTAAGGCTTTCAAAAGCATCAATGCTCTAAGTATTTCAAATTATCTACTCTACCTGATACTATCTCTTCTCACAGAGATTACAAAGCACTTAAATTTTTACCCACTTTGTTACAGAAATCCCCAAGGAAGGTTTCAATCCATTTGCAAGCACTGCTATGAGAAGATAGCAGATGTTTTCAAAACTTCCTCCAGCACATCTTGAGTTAAATCCTTTTTACAATATTGCCTCTGTATCATAAAGTTCTTTGTTCAGAAACTTACCACTGAGTCATGCAAAAAAACCCCACTGGACCAAAACTCAGTCTACAAAGGTCCAGCCAAGAAACAATATTTCCTGGCTCTTTGTACTTTTCTTTTTTCTAGCACCGAAATAGAAAAAGATTTTAAGTGCTCTACCGTTTCCAAGCATGAATGTGCTCCTATTACTCATAAAATTACTTTAATTTTAAAGTGAAATGGTGGGGGCTTATAGCTGAGATTGTTGATGATGTTTCAAGCGCCAGGCAAGCTCCGCCATGCTGGCGGTCAGAGATGGCCCAGCCATCGTTCAGAGGCATACACATCCCTCTATGACACCTCCCATTTTGTAGCAGTCCAAACACTCACTTTTATCTAGGTAAGCCCCCCTCTGGCACCCATAGGGGCATGTTATAGCAAAGGGTAATTAAGGAAGGTATTGTTCAGTTTCTGTCTCTCCCCACAGCAAGCGAGACCCACATTTTGGAGCGTGGAAATATGTACTTTGTAGGGACACAAAAGGGCTGGGACATCTTATCCCTCTCACAGTCCAGGTCAGCACTTAGCAGTGTAACTGTGTTTTATTCTGGCTTGCCACAGAGACACACCAGAATTCATCCACTTGCAGAATTTTCCAGCAAGATTGATCCTCATGGGAGCTAAAAGGGTTATGGATCAGGGCAGATGAGAGCTGGCCCAGCTTCAATCAAAACCATTTCTTGCTATGGTTTTGTACTGACATACAAGGGTTTTTCCTGCATTCTGCTTTGTGTGCTGAAGTTAGAACAACTCCAAATAAGAAAAAACTTAAAAAAAATAAATAAATAAATAAAGTAAAAAAAAAAAAAAAGAAAGAAAGAAAAAGAAGAAGAAGATAAAGAGGAGGAAACCTGTGTGGAAAAAAAAGGCCAAAGAATGAATCCTCCTATAAGCTCCTTTACAAGCACTGCTGCCTGCTGTGCTTTGAACACAAAGGTGAAAATCCTCTGGTAAAAATCCAGGCATTCTATGGACCAGAAGAGCTTTGCCTTTGGCTTTTGGTGTACCTAAGCTCCCAGGCAAGGTCACTACTTTGCTGTCTTACAGGCTCTGCAGCTTATTCATGCCTGCAAAGCTCCTCTGGGCCACAGCTGCTGCGTGAGGAACCCATGTGCCATCTTGAGCAGAGCGGGAGGAAAGGGACAGCAGAGAAGTTGACAGAAAATGATCTAGTGGAAGGTGTCCCTGCCCATGGCAGGGGGGTTGGAACAAGATGATCTGTAAAGTCCCTTCCAAGCCCAGACCTTCTATCATTCTATGAAAATACACCATTGCGGTAAAGTGGTCAAATGTCTGTATTATTGTGTTTGTCTGCTTCCTCTCCCAGTTGTATCTTGCTGCCTGCATGAATACATGGCTACATCAAGACTATCTGTGAAACTGATCAACAGCAGACCAGTAGAAAAGTTGACACAATTAGGGCTTCCTGGTGGCCTACCTTCAATGCAGCTGGCAGACATCTGAGAGAAAGTTGCTTACCAGCTGCTCTGGGGTTGGTACATGAACGAGTCTCTCAACTCAAAGCATGGCCTCAGGAAAGACCAGGAGCTTCTGAAAATGGCTGGGTTGTATTAATAACTGAGGGAATCACAGAGCTAGAGGGACAAATACACAAATCCCTTAAGATATGGCATCTATTCGACCTCTCACAGAAATGGTGTTGCACTCAGAGAGAAAGCAAAACATTTTTGGTGTTCTTCCAGCATTGCCTCTTGCATTTACTCCAGTACGCTATATTTGGTATGGTTGTTTCTGTAGGAGAGCTACTCTCTAACAACTGTCATCGCGTAGAAGCAGAAAATCTCCTGGGAGTTTAAGGCAGCTTTTATTTAGACCCACATTTTGTTATGATACCAAGTTTAGCCTCAGCTATGCTGCATACTGAAATCCCAGTGTCTGCGGCTGCTCACAGGATAAAGGGCCACATTTCTTTGGTTTCACTGCATTTCACAGTATCGCTGCCCGTGCAAAACTACTCCTGTTAATCCAGATTTTTGAGTGTCACTCAGATGTCTGGAGATGGAGAGAGAGTCTGGTGGCAAAGACAGCATGCAGTGTACACTGATGGGGACAAGTAACAACTACATAGTTGTCAGCTCAGAGCAAGTGATACTCGTCTTGCAGGTTTGATATTTGGGACAGAAGGCTGGAAGATCGATTTAAATTCTTTGATGTGCCATATCTTGCCGGTAAAGGTTTAAATGCTATTTCTGGCTGCCACATTGATTTTCATTACCATGGATCCCCTTTTTGAGGTGAAGACTTTCTCTCAAAGGAGTTTCCTAAATGTTTTTAGCTTGGGATGATGTTGTATTTTAAATTACAACACAAATACAAGTACATACATATGCACCAACTCATATTATCCGTAGGAGATCTGTGTATGGTACTGTGCAATTTTCGTTTTCCATCACAGAAGCATTTAAATTATGGATTTACTTAAAAAAAGAAAAAAAAGAAAGCAAAACATAATTCATCCAACATGCAGGTACAACACCCTGTCCTGTTTGCTCCTCTTCCATTCATCTGGAGATCCAGAGATATTAAGTGACACAAGACCTTTGAATCTGCCTCCTCAGAAACTTTGACAGTTCAGAACATGGTGCGTTCTCCATTATTATTCCAAAATATCAGCTTGCACACTCCAAAAGTATTTAAGAAATACTGATTTAATTGTACTCCCCCACATTTTTGCAACTGCCATCTTTTACTGTGAGTGTTAATATGCTGAGTGGGACAGTGGTGCTGCTTTGTTGCTGTAAAGAAAAGTCTTTCTCCTTTTGAATTCCAGGAATGGCTTCTTTCTGCTGTTTTAGCTGTTTCACATAACAATCCTTGCAATAAGAGAATTTGGCTCATCATGTAGATTTGTGTTCTTTATAACTGTAGAATAATAGCAGACAGTTTTCCCCCTGTGTCAGTGCTTTTATTCCAGTCAAGGTTGATAAAATATTTCTTGAAGAGAAACTTACAACTCAGCCTGCGTAAGAAACTGTGCTGCTGATGAGCACAAGTGTGGGGGTGATATTCTGGTGTAGTGCAGTCTCATCCCTGTACAAAGCCGCCCTCATGCAAACCTGGCCTAAGCTGGCACAGCCTAGGCAGGGGCTCTCCTGAAGCACAGGTCATCATACAGGCGTGTAGAATCCTCCTCTGCCTCCACTGCAGGGACAGAGGGAGGTGATGGCTTGTCCAGAGCAAAACAACACATCCCATCAGTAAACCCCTCAGCGGTGGTTGGGGTCAGATCTGTGAATTCATGTCAGTGCTGTGTGTCAGAGCAAGCCTGCAGGATGAGTCTGCTCTAATGGTGCTGGAGTGGTTTCAAAACTGGCCATTAAACCTCTCCTTCATGAGAATAAATAAGCGTATCTGCATGCACCCATGTACACATACACACACACTTTTTAGGCCTTGCCAGTACTTGGGGTTTGGGTGGTGGTGCTTGATAGGAGACCAGTGAAAGTTCTTACGGCTGAGATGAAAACCATGCATGATGTTACCTCTGGAAGAGCTGTTTGGAGAAGCCTGAGTGTTCCCAGAATAGCACAGTTTCTCTAACACATCTACAAGCAATGCATCAAGCTCCAAAGAACTTCTTTTTTTAGGCTTGGCTCTAAGGAGTTGGAGGTGGGGACAAGCAGTGGAAGGTTGACAATGACAAGAAGGCATTTGTTTGAAGGAAAATAATAAATCTACTAAACTCTTAAAGACTTACAGAATAAAGTCTTGACAATCCCATCACTCTTCCCACATATAATAATGCCAGGATTCTGGTGTCTTTAGGAATAAAGAAACAGCACAGTGCTTAAGATTACAACATGGCATTTTGCAACATTTAATTATAATAAATACAACCTTATCTGGAAATATATTAAATAAATGTGGGGTTTTTTTCTTTTCTAGGCTGAATAATAGCAGTTGTTACTGCCTAATCATATACACCAGACACATGGTAGCACATGTAGGTCCTGAAAGTGTAAAAACACCACTGTATTTTTGAGGTAATTGCATTGTAATTTTAAGAAATGTCCTGAACTCTTAGTATCCCATAGAATACATATTGTTTTGTATATTCACAGACATCTAATGCCCTTGGGCTGGTTTTTGTCAGGGATTATCTGGATAGTTGTTTTTCACAGCTCCCTGAAGGCTTCATGGACCTTCATAGACGGTCTGGTGAGTTCAGTTCAGCATGTCCCAGTTCCTCTATGGGAAGAAAGGAAAGATTTGTTGTAAGACTCAGACATTTAGTTTTCCTAGGCATCAGGTGCTTCCCTACCCTCTAGACAGCTCAGTTCCCTGGCCTACAGCTCTGAGTTTCCCTGCTACCTTGGTCATGTGCAGAATGTACAATCCAATTACTTCTTCCATGTGGAGAAGATGCAGAGAGTCAGCAGTGATAAATAGATCCCTGCAGGGCAGAAAGACCCATCCTCTGCAAAATAATGAACCTTGTAGCAAAAGAAAAAGAAAGAAAAAAAAATCTTGGAAAAACACAGCTTACAGCTGAAGAGCCCACAGCTCTGAGTGAGCTGAAGTTGAAAGTTCACATAGTTTCGAATCATTGCTTCAGGCTCTCTTCAAAGTCAAAGGGATCTCAACTTACAAATTGGTCATGTATTTAATCCTGCTTTAGTGGCTGCAATCAAGTAAAAAGTTTTTACTGTTTGGGAGGGGGTTGAGTGAAAGCTGATACTGTATGTAGGGAGAGAGAACTTTCTTCAATTCCACAGACTCGAAATAATCAGTACTGCAGTGTGAGCTCCATTTCATTCAGATGCAGTGTAGGCCAAAACTTTCTTCCTGGTCTTGGACTACTGTTCTGGATATTCTTCACAGAGGTGTGAGCACAGACATTTCTGAAGCAAGCACTGGCATTATCAATCACAGTAGCACCCAAGCAAGTGATCTGATTTTAAAAATGATGAAATGAAAGCTGTTGGTGCTTTTTCACCTCTGAACATCAGACAGTGTGCTCACAGTCTTCTCTGGATGAAGCCATTTCACATTAGCCATCGCTATGAAATTTCTCCCCTCTTACTGTATTATGAACGTGGGTGCAAAAACCTGAGTACTGCTGTTGTTTGCAATTAGAAGCACTGAATATTCACTTGTCACTGCTGCACCATGATCACATTAGTTATAAACACAGGCAATGGGCTGTCTTTGATGTCATTGCATTCATTATTATGATTTCTTTGTCTACTGTGGAAATCAGGATATTTGGTGGTCTTCTTAATGGAAGCAGTGGCATTTGGATATATATCCAAATGTATTGCAAAACTATTCTCTGACTGTAGATTTTTGAACTTTTCCCTCCTCCCCCATCCCAATTTGGCCAGTTATGGGTCTGTGAAGTATAAAAATCATTCACTGCGTGACAGAGCACACCGTGAAAAACCTTCACAATGCTATTTGCTCACTTTCCATATACAGCAATGTTCCCTTTCTCTGCTTACCAAGAAGTGTGAATAGATACTATAAATTCAAGTGCCCACTTCACATTGCACATGCAGCGGTGTAATTCACAAGCAGCAGTGCACACTGAGCCTTCAGCAAAGCCTGGGCTGGGTGATGGCAGCCTTGCCACCATGGAGCAGCATCTGCATCTGCAGATGATTTTAGAGAAACAAGAGGGTACCAGAAAAAGACTGTGAGTTTAACCAACCCTTCCCAGGTGAGCTGCATATCAGAAATGTTTGGGATTTTTTTCTGAAGAAAAGGCATTTGAAACAAACAGAGATATCTTTCAGCCAGTTTAAACCATGGAGGGGATCTTCTGTGGGCTGCAGAATAAGTGGGTGCAGTTTCAAAAATGTGTACGCTCTCTTCATAGTCTGATGCCAATAACAATGAGTTTATTAGCCTCTCTACCTATGAGGCATAAGCATCTGTTTCCATCCATCATGGACAAACTGAATTGCCTCCAAGACTGCTGACCACCCCCTCCATCAAAAGTCATTGGCAGCAGCTCGGTAGGATCAAAGTATGGTGTGGGGCTTGTGGAAAGAGCATCTGCCACACACACATCCTTGCACAGAGGATGCTGCATTGCATAAACCCCATTCCTTTAGGAAACCAAAGTAAAAAAATATTTTATTTTTGGCCTCTTTATACTATGCATTTCATTCAGCTGTGCTTCAATCACTCTTTGCCAGCTTTTCTTGCTCTTGTGAGGCTGGAGAAGTCATAAATATGGCAGCTCCCTTTGAGTGTTAATGCTGGATGCTGTCCATGACTGCTGAGCTGCAATATGCGAGCCAGTGATACCACAAAGTGAGTTTATATTCCTTCCCTGTTACATATTTTTAGTGCCTAAATCCACAGAGTAGAAGAAATTTATAGGGGAGTGAGTGGTCATGGGGAAAGTAATCTCCATATAAAGCAGTGGCAGGTGCCTCTTTCTGCCTGGGACTCCTGTTGGGAAGTTTCCTAACAGGCTGAACAAAACCTTCAACCACGGGTGTTCTTTTCTTGTGCCTCAGTTCAGGGCAAGGGGGGTCACTGACATTGTTTATCCATTATTCATTTAGGAATGGCTCCGGGAAGCAACTTAATGTCATGTATTTTTCACTTACATGAATAGCAATAAACTGACTTCTTCTTCAAGCCTGCCTGCACTGGGAAAATCTTCTAAATTGTTTTATGGCCAGCACTGCTTAAACTGTTTGGGGGCTGCAGCAAAGATCTGGTTATAGACAGCATGAGGTGAGTGATCAGTTTTTACCAATGTAGCTTCAGACTGCGGCACTAACTACACTTACTAAAACCTGAATTTATTAAGACAGCATAACTCAGAAATATCTGGGCTTAGTTGAAATACACAGTATCTTTCTCCCTTGAACTGAAAATACTTCTATTTCACAAGTTGCCCATTCTCCCTAGAAAGGATTGGCTTTATTGGGAGATTTGAGTTTTTCTTGCTTTGCTTTCCTAGCCTTCTTTAAAGTGGGTATTTTAAGTCAATATATCTCTAACAAGCCCAGATGAGATTTCAGTGCAGCCTTTACTGTCAGAATCAAACTTACATGAAGTATCGCATTTTGAGGCAGTGATATGTGTGCAGCCAAGGGGAGGTGATTTCTGATCTGGCTGATTGAAATGCTCCTGGTTAAATCCCATCATGTGTGAGGCTCTGTGCAATGAACACACTTGTGCACTAATAAAACTGAGGGGCTGGACAGAGAAAAAAATTTCTTTCTGGGTCTAATAGGAAGTACATGAATAAATCACAGCTGAAAACATGGAGCAGAAAAGTTTGTTTGATCCCCAAGAGATCCAAGAGACAGAGATGGTAGATCCTTGTTGAAGGGAGGCATCTGAGGAGGAGGAGGTGCCACACAGAACAGAACATCTCTCTCTGCCCTCAAGACCTCACGGTCTGACCTGAGCAGTAACTGGGTCATTGGATGTGGCAGATTAAAAATTGTCCTGCAGGCACAAAGACACATTTTCTGAAGTCTAGTGAGATTTGCTGAATTTCAGCTGGAGTCAGATGAACATGCTTCACTCCATTTAGACAGTCTCCAAAAATAGTAGAAGCAAGGTGGGCTGTTAAAGCACGAGTCCAAGTCCTTGTGTGAAAACACTTTCCTTGGCATAGGAGGCATTCCTAGTTCAGGATAAGGTACTGACCAGGTAAGGCTAGCAGACACCATGCCCAGGGGGCCACAGTCAGTTCGATGTGCTCAGTCTGTGTCCCAAGAGCACCAGAAGATCCTGCTTTCCCTACAGCTCCTGTCTCACCTTGCCTACTGGGCTTCTAGTATGAGGAGGCAGTGGTTGTGCTTCACAATGTGCCAGGGATGAGGGCACAGAGAAAAGAAGGAAGGCAGGGAGAACTAGTTGGTTCTCAGCCTTTACCAGCCCTTTTACCTGCTGAGAACTGATCCAGAGCTCCCTGTGAAATTAGGAGGCGTGTGGTCATATGAAGAGAGAGTAGGTCCCTCTCAAAGGAGGGAGAGAGCCTTCTCCAAAGCAGAAACTGGCTGTAATTCCCTTTGGTGCTCTCCTATCTCCTCAGGTAAGCTGTGGTCTCATCTCAGGCCACTCCTGGAGTATGTTTGGCTTCCACGGTCCCCAAAGCTTTGTCCGACAATAAGAGGTAACTGGAGCTGTTCACCTACCTCTGCAAAGAGGCCCCATTTTCTTTCTAGGGCCAGTCAGAAAGGAGGTTCACTACTCTGTTGGCAAGGCTGAACATCAGCTGGTTTACATCAGCTCATGATGTAAAGGACTCTCTGTGCACTGGCAGGCACTAGCTTGTTCACACCTCCATGTCCTCTACCTTCCCAAAAGGAATCCTGATTCCCAGTCTGGAGTTTCTGGTTGGCCAAGTGACCCAACACAGGACCCTGATCTACCTCTTGTGAAACCCCACTGGAAGGAAGCGCCTGTCTTTCTTCACCTCTCTCCCACTCCACAGCCAAACCAGCCTTATACCTCAGGGTTAATGTTGGGTGCTCAAAGTTAGGGTACCATGCAAAGGTCTCCCTCAAGCTCAGCGTTGAGTGTGAAGGATGCCTGAGAGCACACGTCACCTTTCCATCCTGGAATCAGTTTCTGTGCAACAGTTTTGTACTTGCAGACAGTGGAAGGTGTCATGTCTCTCCCTGTCTTGCCTCCCAGAAGCTAAAGTTCTCACATAAAGTTCAGATGAAGATGGTTTTGGTGGGATACTCAATAAAAAGCATGCTGAATGGTGAGGCAACAAATCCTTTATGTCTCTGAGAAATGATTGTATGCGGTCCTTAGTGCTAAACCCTCCAGACTGTCTTCTATCTAATGAATCCTTATCTTGCCTCTATCAAACATTTAACTTTAATCTAGGCTTTACACATTTGCTTTAGTTTATTCTTACTCCAGCTGACAGTGTGGTGGAGAACTGCCTTACTAGTTCTCTTGAGGCTTTTCTGGTGGTTCTCCAAGTTGCTACATCATCCTCCACGCAGATCCTCTCAGAACGGGTAGCTGAAACACATGTTCTGTGCCCTTTCTCTGTTGGACTGAGAGATGGGGAGCAGGGTGTTACACTGACTGCAGTGACAAAGGCAGCAGGCACCCCTTGTTCCCACACAGCCGCTGCTCAGGTTCAGGCCTGCAGTGAGTTCTTATCTCTTTATTCAGCCATGCAGCTTACGGGCAGCACAACACAGATCACAAACTGTCAGAAAACTTCCCTCCATTCTATCCATGGCAGACAGATGTGTAGGTGGGGTTTTTTTTGGTCTCAGAAGCCTGCAGCTTGATGATTCACCAGCACAAGGTTTGATGACTCCTACCCTCCAGTGTTGTTTTCTCCTCTGCAGTTACACTGGCTGGTCGCGGTGCCCAGCTGGAAAGCTGAGGGAGAAACCTGCAAAGAGAGGGTGTGCTGGAGGCAAAGGACTCTTGCAGTAAAAAAGAAGTCTGTTTCCTGTGTGTCACCCACTTCTGATATGGTCAGGCATCCCCTTGTACATTCCATGTCTCCCCCAACTACATGTTAGGCAATACGTTCCTGTGGCACACAGAAATATGGGAGTGTGAAACCCTTCTAAGGCTCTACTGGAAGTTGCCTGTCAGTGTCTTCCCATCCTGGCCACAGGGATGGTAATCCCAGATGCAATCAAAGACTGAGCTTTTTCCCAGCATCTGGTCTGTGCTGTGGTGTGTCAGAGCTACCCCAGGCTCCTGCTGTGTCCTAGATGGAGGTACAACTCCAGCTATGACCCTGTGAGAAAGGGGTTGCAGGTGCTCCTGCTATGCCACAAGCAGGCATCCATATAACCAAAGCAGAGAATGGCAGCAGCATAGCAATGTTAGCCCTCTCAAAAAAGGGCATGTCCTACCCAAAGAGAAGATGGGCTGCAGTGGGCCGTAACCGGGAATTTGAGGCACCCAGTGTGGATAACATAACATCAGTTAAGGACTACTGAGGAGCAAAGAGCAACATTCCTTCTCACAAACGCAAGGTTAATATTTTCTATCCTATTTATTAGCTTTGTTTAATTTACGTTCTTTTTCATTTGGCTGCAAAAACACTGGCATAAGTGGGAATGCAAACTCCATTTAAATACCTGCATTTATTTTCATTCTTCCCCTTTCAGTGAGAGTTTTGGTGGCAGACAAACTTCTGATGGACAGCTTTCATTCCCATCTGTGGCTTTTTTTGGGTCTGTTATAAATATAAATTAGTTCATAGCCAGATATTGCTTTAACTTAATTGTTTACATAGTAACTGAGGACAGATAATGTATAGTCTTGGCATTATTTAGCAATTTAAACCTGAAGTTTTCCTGAGTTGTTGTTAGATAAAACATTGCATTGTAAGGGTGCTTTTTTTCCCTTGCCCTATAATATTTTACTTTGATTAAAGCTGTACTGAGGTAAAATTGCACATCTCATGCAAAAAGCAATTTACCTCGGTTCTTATTGAAGTACTTATTTGTCCTAGCATAATGTATTTTTCTAGCTGCATTCTAACTGCAGTGCTTTATCATATGAACCAAGTTAGATTTAATCAAATTCAGTTTGTGTTGTGAATTTTAAGACATTTGTTCAATTAGTTGGAATAAAAGCAAAATATTTGGAAGGAAGATTAAAGTTGAAAAATGCTGTTGCTGAGCTGGGCATCCTGTGCTCCTTCTGTACCTTTCTCGTCCCCAAATATTTCTCATGCTTGAAAAGGCCCTCCAATCATTTTTTTCTCTTTCTGTTTCTTGGGTTGCTGGTGACATTCATGGGATGGGGAAGATGAGTAATTTTATCAGGTTCCTGCACCCAATATAAGACCTAACCGCTTTTTCTTGTCTACCATGAGCTTTTCTGTGCTCTGGTGGATGGAACCACATTCAGGCTGGGGCTTTTTTAATGTACTGGAGTCCACCGGGATGCCACAGTGCTGCTATTCAGTTCCTCTCTAGTCTTGCCAGTGCCCCTTGACTGCTTTCCTATTACTCGCCTTGTTGCCACCTGGTGGAAAAATTGCCATTACTCACTTGTGTTGGCCCTTCAGACAGGGGTGTGCAGCTCAGGGAAACCAGCACAGAAGCTGAGAGATACCAGTCTCTAACAACCCTTTCCGGCAAGAAAACTACTTTCTCCTCCCACCCTTTCTATTGCGTACCCTTAAAATGGCTTTTTTGCATATGTACAAAGTATTTTGGGGCTATCAGGATGTTTTTACTGTGTTACCCTTCATACCAAATACGGCATCCATTAATTATTAGCATATTGCCTTTATTAAGATATTTTAATGCTTGTTGTTACTGTGTCTTATTTTCCTCATCTGGGAATTCTTGCCTGACTTGGCTTAAACTCACCAGCCTGAATGACTTGAAAAGGCCATTGTAAAAAATTGAGAGAAATAAAAATGTCTTAGTGCAGTCAGAGTCCACTCTTTCAACAGAAAAGTGTGGTGCTTTTATATTTTGAGACAGTTTCTCAGACAGTCAGACAAGGTGACATTAAACAAATCATACTAATTACAACACAATTTATGTAGAGAGATTTTACTGTCCTGCTAATACTTGGCAGGAGCTGTCAAGTACTAATGTTTCAAAATAGAGCATTTACAGCATTAACTTTTTTGATTCTTAGGGAAATTGATGGAGCCTGTCGAGCTCCCCTGTTTGTGCCAAGGGAAGCAGAGCCCAGCCCAAGTGCAGGAGCAGGGAGGGCTCAGAGACCAGAGTTCAGGACATGGCTTTCAGATAGAGGTGCATAGACTGAGATGTGGCCCTAGGCAGATCACTCCTGAATGAACCCATGCCAAACAAAATCAGCAAGAATTTCTGCGATCCCTGGAGGCTCTGTATCCGTCTGGCTTCCCTTATCCCACACCAGGTGTTCTGCTGTATGTGTGTCATGCCCAGAGGTGCAGACGAGACCCTGCCATTCTGGTCTGAAAACATTTTGCATGGTTGATGGTACACTGTAAAACTGAGGGGAAGATCACACCCTCTGTGCATTAGTTGTCTTATTAACAGAACAAGGATTAAACACTTACCCATAAAACTTGCCAACAGCAGCATGAAATTTGCTTCCTAGGAGCTTGTAAAGCACTTTAACCTTAAACCTGAGAGATACATAGGGCTTTGCCTCCCATTCACTTAGTTTAAGACTGTGTTCATATAAGTGCTACTTTCCTCCATCCAACCCCAGCTAGTGGTTACATTCACCTTCACAGAACCAACACAAGGGTGTGGGGCACTTGCTCCTCACCACATCTTAAACACTGCAGTTTACAAGAAGCTGCCCTGATCCTGAGAAGCGTTCAGGTGCATCATGCTGATTTTGCTGCAGGGACAACAGAAGCCCTGGTAATAGCAAATGGATTTGGGGGCAAGGCCAGGGGGACAAAGCAGGTGGGAGAGAAGGCTGGTAATAGCCTCTCACTGTGAGGGTTTACTGAATGAGTGTCTGCCAAGGATGTCTGGACAGGGTGGCACTCCATGCAGTGGCCACTGACCACACACAGACATAGGACACAGAATCACAGAATATTCTGAGCTGGAAGGGACTCACAGGGTTCACTGAATCCAACTCTCAAGTGAATGGCCCATACATGGGAATGCAAAACTCTGGGTTAGACCTTAAGGGAGAGTGAGATGGCATGGAGCAGTGTCCTCAAAACCCTGCTGCTCAGATAAATGAGCTCAGACCCTTCCTCTGCTTCTCTGGGACAGACAGAAAGAGAAGCCAATCAGATAGCCCTCTCACCCTCTGGAACAGTAGAAATGCCCGGGCAGTCTTTTCCTCATGTGGTCAAAGGAAGATGGTGTGAATAAATGTGATTTGGAGATTCTCGAATAGGCTGGTGGGTGGGATCTCTTGATCTGTAAGTGAGTCCAGATCTTCCTTCAAAGCAAACTGAACCCAAATCTCTGAACAGTTATCTGAATGCAGGGCTCCCCACACCCAGATGAGTTGCTCTCATTCTCCCACAGTCATTTGTGTAGCCCATGCTTGGATTTGATATCATTTGAAATGCCTATAAGCATGGGCATACCTCTGCAGAGCTTCAGCATCTTCTTTCTGGGCTTCTTATGTCTTGCTCTGAGGTAGATTTGCAAGCAACTCTGCATACATGCTTCAGGGGCTTCATGCTGCTGCTGGGAATTGACGATCTCTGATGAGTCCTGGATACTTGTGGAAATTGCCCACCTTTTTGAGAGGGTCAGAAGGACTCTAAATGGTATATTTAGCATCAGCTGGAGACAGGAAGACCTTAATGGGCCTTAGTGGAGGCGGCACTTTTTGCATGAATAAAGGAAATACAAACTCCTGCTAACCATAATAGCACCATTAAGTCCTGCAGTGCTTACGCATTCAGTAAGTATTTGCAAAAGTTACACAGAAGAGGTTTGCAGGCCAAGGGCAGGGTATTACAGGGGGTAAGGCTTCCACAAGGAATGAAGCTTTCTGGTCTCACCAGCCACAGCACTTCCTGGAAACTGAAGATGATCAACACCTCATCTCAGCAACCTCTGGGAGTTACACCTTGGTGCCTGCAGACAGACTCCTGTGGTGGTAACACGCAGAGCTCATTTTCCTTTACAGCTGCACCCGATCGCAGACGTGACTGTCACTTGCTGTGCACAGCCACATTTTCACACTTGACTCACAGTTAGTCCAGCGCCATAAGCCAACACTGCCCGTGGTTACATAGAAATTGAGTAGGATTGGGAACATGTATAGCAGGGGAGAGAAACAGGCCAGAAGAGTTATTTCAAGCAGATGTTGGTGATAGCTGTTGGTAGCAACACTAAGTTAACAGAAGGAAATGCACATCTATATCTTTTCAGAATGAAAAACCAGCATCTGCACTTGAACAGGGTTTAGTGATTGCTAGATGGCTCCACAGGCAAGAGAAGAGCTTTCTGAACAGAAGGTTTTGCATGAAGCAGTTGTTGTTTACACCTGAAACTAGCGTACAAATAAAGCCATCACTCTTTACTGCCAATTCTCCTCTGCTCTGAGCCAGAGCAGCCTGCAGAGCTGCATGACAGCCCTCCCTGCAATTGTTCCTCGTGGTTGTAGCTTTTATATACACTTGTCCAGGTCAACTCACATGCTGAGCCCCATTTAATCCAACAAAGCAGTGTGTTAAGAAAAGCATAGAAGGCATTATTCAGAAAGGGGAACTTTGGCCTTCGACAGAAAAAGGAGAACATGGAGTTAATTTTCTGCTTTGAATTGTCCTGCAGAGGAGTTTAGCTTTTTCCAGTGAGTGTCAGGAGAAGCCACGGACAGAGGATACCATGGGCAGAAGTTTCCTTGTGCCGCTGCCTCCCTTGCCTCCCCTTGCACAGGCAGCAATCACAGCCCCATAGACTGAACTTCAACTGGATAAAAAATTAGGCCTGAATTGTAAAACACTCTAAAATATTAGGTCTGAAATCCAACCATTTTCTCCCTCCCCATTTCTGTTCCTTTTATACAACCACCAACATTATTTGTTTCTCCTGTATCTTTCTCCTTGCTAAGGTCACATGAGGCGCCTTCACCTTGAGAAGATTAATTTTGGGAGTTGTGACCCTCTGGTACCTTTGCTGCAGCTGCATACCCCCTGTGATGGCAAACTCCAGCTGCTACAGAAGTGCTGGGGAGCCCTGTGCACCTCAGCACCAAATCAGAGGCAGCAAGCTCTGAATGATTGTGCCCCTGAAAGCCACCAGGAGCCAGGATTGAGAAAGTGCCACTGATGGAGGGGACATGAGAAGTGCATTAAAGCCCTGCTGGTGCTCCCTGGGTGCTTGCGGTGACTGAGAGGAGGACAAGGAAGTGGTGAGGAGGGAGGAAAGTTTGGGAAAGGCAGTGAAGAGGGGAGATGGGGGCTGGAGTAACCCCAGGAAGAAGGACATGGAGAAGCAGAAAGGATTAGCAAGGTACAGAGGTAGTGATGGCAGTAGGAAGCATTGTTATACTGTGCTGACTAATTGTAGTGCAGTGTTGTCACAGCTACACTTTAAAAAAACGTAGGTTAGATCTCAGGAAAGGTTAAAATTTACTGTATAAAGCAATAAGTTTTACCCTTTTTCTTTTCACTTCTCATTGAGAAAGAAGGAATCCAGTCAAGTCTTCAGGTTTTTTTTCCTAGAAATTAACATTTAAGAAAACAATTCTCACTAAGCTGTGTGACTCAGAGAACTGGGGCACTGGGGAAAACACCAGTTATCACAAACCTTACCACTAAATGGCAAGCACTAGCAAGTGGGGGATTAGGTTTTCTCTGGACCTGCCCCTTTAAGTTCCTGGCAGCTTTGATCTAGCAGCAGAGAACTGAGGTGGGAGGACAGATCACATACTCCCTCCTGGATACTTTCCTTTTGTAGCTGCATGTGATGCTGTCATTTAATCTTGACTACAAATGGGAACTGATGGTTTCTCTTTGTGTGGGGAGCATGGATACATCCCATGCAGACATTCTCAGCCATCCATAGATTTGAAGAGGCAGGGGAAACTGGGTCCAGCCCCAGCTAACATGACTTCAGGAGACAGTTTACAAGCCAAGGTTGTGCTGTGGTTCATAGCCTGCTGCCTGTGCACATGTGCAGAGAGAAGCCAAACCACAGACTCACATCCCAGCTGTGAAGCACCACAAGGTACGGTGTTGCCGCCTTGGCAAGCCTTGTTTAGCACTCAGACACTTCTGATAAACAGCCAAAGTCTCCAGATTGTGCCTGGACAAAGTTTCCAAATGGACAAAGAGCAACTTTCTTAGAGAAATGTGGGTTGTATCCAAAGCCAAAAAAATCCAGTTTCCCATTCAGACACCAGGTGACAGCCAGCCTCAGCCTTCAGATTCAAAAATGCAAACCCAGATCTCCACATCCCTTTAAACAGTGTGAAAGCTAATTTGGGCATTTGCAGAAAATCCAGATAAAATCAAGTTCACCCTAATCTTTCATTCAATGAGACATCTGACGAATTTGAAAGTTTATCTCATCTTTTAAAATCACCTGTGGCTCACTTTTAAAGTCTGAAATCATCACATCCATAATAAATCTCTTCATGGAAGTTCAGCGTCTTGAAATTAAATTAGAATAGGAAGTGAATGTATAGACAGATACGCAAAATAAATCAGGCAGGCTGGCTTACAGTGATATATTCTGTCTGTAAGGAAATACATCAGTGGCCCCCTGTATAAAAAACACCTTTCTATAAATATGACATGCATTAAATGACACTTTTTAATGCATTTTTTTTCCTTCTTCAGTAAGAAAAAGTGATCTGCCTGGATATCTCACTTGCCTGAGCCAAACCCCAGGGTGTGTATTGTCATCTGTGTCACTGTAAATATTTCTGTTAGATCTCTGAGGATTGTGAGCTGACATAATCAAAAGCAACAAATAAGAAATGGCTTAAGTTCACTTCCTTGCTTACATGTTTTCTGTCCCCAAAAATATATCTTACAAGCGTGATGATTATAAACTGAAAGAAATAATCTTTAAGTTCATGAAGATATGTACGTATATATTAGTCCTATGCTAGATTAGATTACAGATCTTTCCATTAAAGGTAAACCACTCACTTTTCCATTTTGCATCTGCTTTTTCTTCATCTTCCATTCCTTGGAATTGTACTTTTTCCCAGGAAAAAAACAAGCAAGTAGTTTTTGCATACTATGTAAGACTATATTTAAAAATGTTAAAAAATATTTATTACCCAACAGGTTTACACAATTAAAGCTCCACTAGATGTGAAGCAGCTCTTGATGACACCAGGTATCACTGTCTAGAGTCATGCTGGCTCTGTTCACTGTTTTCACTCCAGGAAGACAAAATAACCACCCCAAGAGACACTGCTACACAGTTTGAAAGATTTCCCATCAGTCACAGCTAGCACAGACTTGGCAGAGGCCCTTCTTGCTACAGTCCCCTGTTCAGGAACGTTCTTGGGCTTGTGATGAGGCTCTTTGGAGCCCTGCATCACACCCTGCATCACTGAGGGCTCCCTTCCCCTCTGTCCCAGTTCCACTGAGTGACACTGTTTGTTCTCTGTCTTCTTCCACCTAGGCTGGCATTCAACATCTTCTGAGAACTTTATGCTGACTGATTTTCATCTGCACATTGACAGGGGGATTTATGGCTGCTTCTGCGTGGCCTATTGGCTGTACCGCCTCTGGTTTCCCACTCAGCATCTTCTTCTGCTTGACCATGGACAGAAAGAGAAGCAAGTCAGCAAGACCTTTCCCTTTTCAGTGGTTTCCAAGTAAAAGAAACATTAGCATGTCAGGCTGCCAGTCAACACACCACAGATTCTCCCACATATTGTTTCGTTCTTCCTTTTTTCATGACAAGAGCTAAAGAAGTGGGTGACAGATTTCCAGTGAAGGAGGGGGAGAGTCATGCTGAGTACTGCTATTGCGACCTCTCTGCCTTTTACACTTCAGTGGGAAGTGGCCCTGCAGTGAGACACTGAAACCAAAAGCCTATGCAAAAAGTCTCTGACTAATGACAGAGAAAAGAAAAGAAAGAGAAGAGAAGAGAAGAGAAGAGAAGAGAAGAGAAGAGAAGAGAAGAGAAGAGAAGAGAAGAGAAGAGAAGAGAAGAGAAGAGAAGAGAAGAGAAGAGAAGAGAAGAGAAGAGAAGAGAAGAGAAAAGAAAAGAAAAGAAAAGAAAAGAAAAGAAAAGAAAAGAAAAGAAAAGAAAAGAAAAGAAAAGAAAAGAAAAGAAAAGAAAAGAAAAGAAAAGAAAAGAAAAGAAAAGAAGAAAAGAACTGCAATCCATTCAGAGAGAAAAGAGGGCTTTAAAAGGATATACCTTTACAACCATAAATTGCCAAAGAAAAAGAATTATAGGATAATGTACAAAGGGTCAATTCAATAAAAGGAGGGAAAGATACATCTGAGTTTCCTTGAAGTCACTGGGGAGGCAGCTGTGCTCAGTGTGCTTGCTGCACATATATGTAGCTGGATAATTGCTTGGTTAGAAACTGAAATAGCAGCATGAGGGCATCATCCAAAGGAGCAAGGAGACACACGGGGAAAAAAAATCACCAGTCCAGCCTTGGGCAAAGTTTTGCTGCATGCAGAGTAGATCAACAATTTATTTCTGAAATTTACACTTTGTAAAGCATAAATAAGCAGAGAGGATCAGCGTGCGCCCCAGCAATGTACATACCCTCTGACAGATAACTGTGTTTGGCTGCATCTAATGAGTGCAGCCCCGGAAACGAGACTACAGCCCTGCAGGATCTGTGTGCTCTCACACTGCATTTTTTCTAGAAAGCAGCTCAATTAATCTGAAGGTTAACTTAATTAAGTAAAGCTCACCTCCTTATCAGGTTCTTCTATGCTTTTCACCACATCAGGTACTGTGAAGTCATTCATTAGGGCTTACAATGTGTCTCTCAGCTAGATAAATATGTGCTAATTGTATTTCACAGAGAGTTCAGACAAAAGTAGAACAGTGAAGTCGAAGGTTTTGAACCTCTGGCCTTGGGAGTTGTGTAGGGCCCCAAAGGAAAATCTGGGTCAGGGGAATGAATCCCACAGCATCCACTGGACTGTCAGAGCCAGACAAAGGGGGAAAAGGTGACCAGAAATGAACCCTCACTCAAAACATTGAGGGGTGTTTACTAAGCCCCATTTTGTGTGCTGTACCTTCAGGGTGGGCCACCAATGCTCTTGGGGCTTGGACTGACTGGCGAAAAAGCACAGACACCCCACCCCTGTATCTGGGATGCCCCAGTGAGCCAAGGGCTCCAGGATACTGTGACAATAAGAATAATTTCTAATCCGTTTAGGGTCTTGCTTTCCTCTTAGAAAAAAGGAGAGCTCACACCCATCAGTGCATGTCTCGCCTGGCAGGGCAGTCACAGAGCAAACCCCCACGGAAACCTTATGTGCAAACACAACTTGTGTCACCTACGTGCAGTGAGCCAGTCAAGAGACAGTAGGCCTCTGCTCCTCATGCGTGCCAACATGTTTCTGATGGTGCAACATGGAATCGGTGCATGTGAACATTGGAGACTGGGGAGAACTGTCTGTGGTTGTCACATGATGGAGAAGGGAGTTTGTCCTGACATCCTACAGTCACAGGTACTGCAGCAAATGAAACCTAAAAGGACTGGACAAGGTCACAGAGAGAAAAAAAACAAATCTGAAAGAGGTTTTCAAGGCATCTTGCTTCAAATCCATGTCGCAGTTACACTCTTCCTTCCTGTCCTCACATTCCCAAGTTATAATTCCTTACCTCCACTTTTCTTTTCCTATAAAAGAACAAAATGAATGTAATATTTAGTTACAAGGAGAGCAATGCCAAAATCAAGTTAAGAAAACAATTGACTGACTGCTGACATATATTACTGAAAACTTAATTCTGAAAAGCTTCAATTGCTCATTGGGGACACTTGTCTTGTTTACAATGTCACTTCTGTTACAAGAAGTGTTTTTAAGGACAGAGTTCTGGGAATGAGAGGAGCCTGACAATCTTGTGAATTGGGCATATAAATTTGCCTCACAGATTCACCCTCTGTCCTTGCCCTGCTGGTGCTAATATAAAGCATGTGCATTAGCCTAGTGTTAAGAAAAGAAAGAGAAAGAAATGAGAGAAACACAAAGAGAGGAAGGAGAAGGGAAGGAAGCATGTGGACCTAGAGCAGCACGAGGAGAAGTTAGCAGCAGACGTGAGAGGAGCTGTTTGTACATCCCTAGTGTGCTGTCCCTTTCTCTGTTAGCACTCCACCTGGTCTGTACCTGCCTAGAAAATGTGTTCCTTGGTGCTGCTTAATTACTGCAGTCACTGAAGTTTCAGAGAAAAATACTTCTCCCAACAACCCTATATATTCATCTTTTCCTATTCTCAGCACTTTCAAAAATGCACCACTTTCCACCCCAGCCAAACCAGTCATATTAATCTTTTTCCATCTTACTTCAGAGCTTCCTCAGCATTTTTACACCCATTTACATGAATCAAAGTGGTTGCTTTCAAAGCTGATTTTTCCCATTGCTGTTGCTTTGGAGGTATCAGGCCCAGAATTTTGTTAGGATTTTTGTTAGGATTTTCCCTTTCACCTACAAGAACAAAGTCCATGTTTTAAGGACACATTTTTCTCACTTTCATGTTCATATTCTGCCCCATTTTAAACAAGCAAACATTTCTTTTGAAAAAAATTGAATTTGTGGTAGGCCCAACCTCCCCGATTCGTCCTAGATGAACAGCTACATGCACTCTGACACAGGAGATCAGTAGTCAATACCCTGTGGAAGCAAGAGTGTATCTTCACTGCCTAACCTGGAGAAGTCTTGGGCACACATGGATTTGCGACTTTAAGGAAGGTCCTAAATCTTAGCCATTTTGAGGTACTTTAGACGATCTTCATTTCAGTACCTCTGTCCTCAAATTAAATCCCATGTGTTGTGAGCAGCCTAACACAGCCAGCACAGCTCTGCACGGTGTGTTGACTATTTTTCTAAGCCTGGAGCCTTTGGCATGTGAGGAAGTCACAGCCAACAGCAAGGAAGTGTCCTCTCTAAAACAGGAAGGACCCATTTTATTGGCAAATCACCAGTGGCAAGAGACTATGCTAAGACTGCAAATAATGAAAGCATGGCAAAAGCATGTCCATTTTTCCTCTCCTTGATCCCTTTATTTTCTGGTATAAGCTCAATAACTTGCCACCTTCCAGAAGTATCCTCATTTATAGAAGACTTAAGAGTCCCCTTGAGTTTTAAGGAGTTGACTCTGCAGTAAAGAGCCACACGGGTTTATGCAGACCTCTCCTGGCTCATGGGGAAGGTCAGGAGAGGGCTCAGGCTGCTGTGCCAGCAGACTGGAGATGAGAAGTACATGCTAAGGTAGTCCTGTAAACAGTCCTGTAAAACAAAACAAAACAGGAGCAGAGCTGGAGACACTTTGTTGAAAAAAGCATTAAGTGGAACTTTTTGCCAAGCAGTGTGGGACTGCCAAACCCACAAACGATCTGAGACTACCTTCCAGTTCATGTCTTGGAAAATGTATTCTGTGTGAAGAGCCTCACATGCTCCTAAGAGTCTACAGTTTAGCCTAAAAGTCAGTCTGATTAATTCGTACACATGCTAGTAGTGGGAGCAACAGAACAGAGCTGGATGAAAAAGGAAGTAATGAAAAGAAAATACACTTCAGAGTTCCGTGCTGGTGGAGATACTGGGTGCTATTAACAGTCACTGGGATTGATGCTGGGGCACCTCTAGAAAACTCAGAAGTTAATAAGAAGCGGCATTAAGAACAAATCAAGGTGGGAAAAATTTACTGCTGTCTCTACTGAGACTATGAATGGAAAATTTGGAAAAAGATGGTGGAAATACTAAAAGAGGCCAAACAAACAAATTCCACTGGAACCAGAAGAGTGTTTTTAAATCATGTCCTTTAATAATCTATCATTTGCATTACCATAACATGTCATTGCATTATTTGGGTGTGCAAACAATTGTTGATTTCCCAGCTTCTGCTGCTGGAAAAAATGATGACCTGGGGGAAAAAAAATTCTGTAGTAAATACCTCAGCATGAATAATAAGATGAGGTTATTTAAGTGACAGCTCCTTGAAAAATTAGCCTAACTTCCTAATAACTGTACTACATAGCTTAAAGAAATCTAATTTTATCTCTGCCTCCCACACAGTAAATCTCCCTATCACATTCTTTCCTTGCTTCATTGCTATTTCTTTGCTTAATAATCACCTACTTAAAAGATTGGGGATAATGTTAATAATGGGCAAATTAGACACACAGAAAAGCAATGTTTTCTGTGCTTTCGGAGGTACCCAGCATGACTGTCATTAAACCAAGACCAAGGCTTGAGGAGGGAGCACGGAATCCTGGGCAGGCTGCAGTGGAACAGGGCAAGGACTCTGGCTACCTTAGTGTTGAGAAGACAACCTTAGTCAGCATTGCAATGCTAAAATATCTAACAAGGGGAGCAGCTCTCCCCTTCAGCATTTTTCTCCCATAAACTAATTAAGCTATAATATTATGAGTCCTTCCTTTGAGGTTAGGCTTTCCTCTTAGCGTGACTATGGGCAGGGTGGGCAAAGCTGGGTTATCGCTGTGATGAAAAAAACTGGCACTACATTTTGCCTAAGTCTCCTTTATTTTTTATTTCTAGCTCTACACGAAGCCACTCACATGCCCAATGGCTCAATCTCACTTCCAATTAAGTCAATGATAAAACTCATATTGACTTAAATGGGAGCAGGTTTGCATCCCAAAGGCTAACAGTCAAGGCTTTTAACAGTCAGACTACTAATGGGGAAAGTAGAAAGAGTTAGAAAATGTCATCATCTTCTCTCTTCTTAGGAGCAGTAATTCAAAGCGAATAGAGTAGGCATGCTCGGTTTGAAATTATTTTCAGGGAGAAAAAATACGTGGTGAGTCTATTTATAATGCAGTGATTCAGCTCTTCTTATAATACATGTGGATGGATCTGTTGCAGAGAAGAAGGCAGCACATAAGAATTATTGACTCTGCCTTTAAATAGTTTGCAAGGCCTTCCTTAGCCCTTATTATATTCAACCCTTACTGTATCACCTAGCCTGTGCAGCAGTGTACATTGCTAATAAAAGGGTTTGGCCAATTAACTTGGTTATATTGGAGTTCGCTGCTGAAAAAAGAGCAACAGACCCGGAACGCTCCAGGTGCTTCCTGAGCACTGGCCTCTGCTATCAGCAGAGACCATAGGAGGCCCAGTAAAAAAGAGAGTTTTGTTTTTTCGTTTTATGACGTTAACAAAATTAAACAAAAGGGATAGATTAGATCAACAATGACCGCATTACTGTTGATTTCTCTTGCATGAACAAACATACTTTTGAGGGAGGAGGGGTAAGCCACAATTAAAAAAAACCTGGAGAAGGGGCTCTGAAGCCTGCTAGAGGAGCCCAGCACTTCCCACAAACCTTTCAAAGGTAGGTGCTTTGACTGAACCCAGCTTTCCCAACCTCTGTGCGATTCCCACTCCTCACATAGGGCTGAGGCACCCACACAGAAGTGTGGCCCTCTGGGAGCAATACATTAGATGGTGACAGCCTACTGGTGGTCATAACCAATTTCTCCTGCTTTCCCCACTCTCCCCTACACCACACCAGCAGAGGGAGAGGGATGCGCATTGCAGAGTGACTGAGCTGCCGTCCCCAGCACACAGGGGCTTCTGCTGGCAGGGAGTGAGAAGGAAGGACATTTCCAGCCCCAACTGGGCCTTGAAACCCACTACCTTGCAGGTGAGTGTGCTGCAGTGAGCCAGTGCCCACTGGATACTCAGCTCAATTCCGGCATGCAGCTGGAGGGTTGCCACAGGAGCCCTGTGGCTCCCTGTCTGGAATTGCCCCAGTACATACAAAAAAATGAGGCATTCTGGGGAAATCTACACTGTGGAAAGTTTGGAACCCTCTGCCAGCTGGACTTGGTGTTTCTTCAGGACACCCATGACAGCCACAGTTGTAACTGAACACCATGTGTGGGAACAGAGAAGCCTGCCCTGCCCTGTCACAGTGTTGAAAGATTTTCCATCTATCCCGGGTATTGTTTGTTCATTACCTGGTGGATACATTCCATCTGTAGTTATATCTTTCATCTCAATGCCTTTTTTACTCCTTGCTTTTCCCCCGCCAGCAGAGTGGAAGGAAATGTGTTTGTCTTTTGCAGTGTTTATGATCAAATTCAAACAGAGAATGCTGAACTGTAGCACTGCCTGAGCAACCCAGTGTGATGCGCCCACACAGGAGGGGAAAGTAAAGGGAGCAGCTTTTATGAATGACATTCAGGTTCAGCTTGCAGGTTTGCAGCTCTTCCAAATAATTGAAATGGCTCATGCAGCAAAGACTGTGACCAAAGTTTCATGACCCATTACTCTAATGGGAAGCCAGGTGGCTCAGCAGAAGTTGACGGAATTGCTCTGGATGAACACGAGGGAAATAGGCATCTCTAACATCAGCTCCCAAATGTTTGCACCTCTTCTCTCCTCAGTCCATGATCTGGAGAGTACACCTGCAGACACCCACACATGCTCTTTTTTTGTCTCCTTTTCTGTACCATTCTCCTTTCCAACCTTTTTTGATTGTCATGGCTTCAAAATTCAAAACAGTCCCAGCCTCCTCCTGTAATTAAAGCAGAGATCGTGGTTTTGCATTTCTGCGTCAAATGTTGAGGTCCAATGGCAATCCGTTGGACAAACAACCATAAAGTTGACACTGAAATAGTAGCTTGGTATAAGTACACACTGCAAAACCTTATGGAGGAGGAGGGGGAGGCAATGCAGTCCTGAAGGATGTGGGTCTGGATCTCCTCTTCCTCTATCTCTCCCTCAGCCCTGACTCTTTCTCCCTTCCTCCCTCCCTCCCTCCCTCCCAGTCCCCTTAGAGCAGAATGATCTAAGCTGGGGGGCCTTGCCCACTCCCATGCTGCCCTAATGGAATGCCCTAATCCCAGCAGAGTTCCCTCCTGCTCCAGCTGTACCACATGACCTACAGCCTCCCTTTGGGTTCATATAGCTCAGAGCTCTTCTCTGGCACAGTGATGGTGAGGAAAAGATGTACCAATGACATTGTGTAGAAAATCCCACCAATCTCCCTTCTGTTGCTGGTTCTGCCTCTTTGGAGAGCACAAAGAAGGGAGAAAAGTGTCAGAAGTACAGTGGGACCAAACAGGAACCTACACTTGGGGTGAGAGCCAACAGTCTGATATTGTGTGCATGACAGCGAACAATGCTGCCATCCTGTCATCCAGCAGCAAGATGCAAGAGGGTTCACAACAGGATTTGTACAACCACAGAAGCCATTCTGCCTTAAAAAAAATCAGACAACTTTGAAAAATCTCCTTTCACAGCAAGCTAGCTTTGCAGGCCAGTGTGAAGAGGGAAGAAACCTCCTCTGTACTTTCCTGGTGCCATGGGTACTGATCTGACTTACCCCATCACTCTGACTGGGATTCGGTGTCGACCCTCTGTCAGAGTTACGGGATTGCTCTGCCAGATCTTGCCTTGCTCCCTTCCCTCACGTGCAGGGAGGAGGCATGTCCCCCCAGATGGCTGGCCCTGCCCAGCCTGGCCCCATTCAAGGAACACTATGGGGGACCCACATGCTCACCGTGCCCCTTTGGTGCCCCACAGGGACATTCTCTTTCCTGCCTACTGGAAGCTCACCCAAGGCTCTTAATGGATGTTTCCTCTGCATCATAATTACTGATAAACATTCTTCATTAAAGTACTAAATTAATCTCTGCTGAATACATGTGACACAGCCTGAAGCCCACCTCCACCTCCATTAGCTGCTTTGTTCTTGCAGCCAAGAGAAGCAAGATTTATTTTAGTCAGTAAAGTGAACAAACACCACCTGTGATCCACTCAGGAAGCTGACCTGAGCTAGAAGGTGACATTTTTACTGTTTCTTTTTGACTATTACCAAGGCTAATGGTGCATGGATTATTACGCTTCCAGCAAAGCTGTCTTTCTCAGTTGAAAATGAGTTTTTGTCAATTAAATATTCAGTGAAACAAAGATGTGCATTATACATATAATAATTCAATTTAAAAAACATACTGAAAGGAGCTTTAAAGAATGGTGCTATAAATGACAGATAATATTTTTTTCTGTGATTTGAGTAAATTGTCACTTTTGTTCTTATGTTCTACATAGTGACCACAGACTGAATCAGCCTGCAAATACAAACAGCCCCTTTGCTTTCCAAGCAACTCACTGGCTAAAGTAACTTACATAGTGCCACTGTTTTATGGATAAAGAGGCTAAGCCAGTTCCTTATCCTGTCAGTATGTAGCTCTGACAATCAATAAGTTCCATGTTTTGAAGAGGGATGGAGAAACTCTTTCAATGAACTACATGGGACTTTCAAAGCCTAAGTAGAGCTTAAATGAGGACAAGGATAGTTCTTTATTACCTCTCTTTTTCACAGCTAATGCAACTCCTGGAAAATTCAGAGCCCATAAGAGTGCAGTCTTTTTCCATGCTGCAAAGCAGGTTTCCCTAGCAAAGTCAAAACAGTACGTGCCCAGGAGACAATGCCTTCCCACTTTGCCCTTCAAGATGTACTGTGCTGGGTTCCCCGCACATAGATGACAGTTAAGAACTATGTATTAGAGCTTGCATTCTGCTACGTGCTCTGTCCTGGGACTGTCTGAGGGTCCGAGCCTTAACAGGGTTTAACAACTTTAGTGCTCATTAAATCAGAGAGGCTTAGGGTACTCAGAGAACAGGGAGGAGGATAATGGCGAAGCAGAGAACAGATGAAATCACAAAATACTCAGGCATGTTTAGGATAAACCTTGAGGTTTTATGTCCCACACTCAGTCTCCTTCTCTATCACCACCTGGGAACACAAGACGAAATAAAAGGCCCTATGGGGGAAACTGGGATGATCATGTAGACTTGTGCTAACTGTGCAAGAAGTCAGACAAGATGGGAAGGAATCACATGCTGCAATTCAGAACCCAAAGGATGGATAAACCTCATGTGAAAGGAGTAGAGAAAGAAAAGAGCCTTTTAAAGGGATACTTTAGGTCTGTTCAGGACTAAGCTTTGGTTCATTATTTGAAGCAAATCTTGTGAAGCATATAAATTATAGACAGTAAGACTAATGCTGTAGTGATTATTACTGTCAAAGGCACATAACTCCCTCATATTCCCTGGAAAATCCCTGTACTGCTACATGTTGCACTGACGGAACTGAATAAGGGCTCTGACTAGGTACAGGAAGAAATAATTCACACCATTTTCATTCTTCATCTATGGTTTCCATAGCAGATTTGGCAACATCTCAAAGCTTCCTCAGCCCTATACCTATTATCAGTTATGTTACAGTGCTGCATTTTAATTGCTGGGTTTTTTGAGACAGAGGGAACTGAATCTAAATATATCTCAAGTGCCAGCAGTGATATTTAGTACAGCTACTGTAATTAAGTATTCAGCCATCACCAACAAATAAACTTCTCACTTGAGCAAATAGGTTCTCTGAAAAACATCAGAATGTTTGACAAAATTTCATTTTCTGTTATTTTAATATCATTAGGAGGCCTTGGCTCTCCTTATTGGTGGGGTGGGCATCTAAACTGCCAAGAAATTACCCATTTTCGATCACAGTTCTTTTCCTTTCATGAAAGCAGACACTGACAGCTCTAACAAAGATGCTCAGCTAGGAAGCTTTTTCTTCTGTAAGAGAAATGAAATACTGCTGAGTTAAAACCACTAATTACAGTTTATAATAACAATACTTCCTGGGGGAAATTAAACTATACTTAACTGCTGGGGTTTTTTTCTTTAAACTAGGGGTTTGACTACAGTTTGATGGCTAGCTACTTGGAGAAATCTTCTCAACTGGTATAGTCTAGCTGGTAGATTGCAGAACAACAACAAAAAACCCCTCTCCTGCAGTATAGGCATATTTTTCTTTCAAATCATTTGCTTTCCAATTCAAGTGCAAAACTTAATGTATGCAATTGGAAGCAAAATATTTGAATAAAGATCACTGGAAAACCCCCAAAGTACGTCCTTCACACTGAGTATTTTAGAAAGCTCTTGGAATTTTTGCTAGCCCATATGGGATAGTTTAGAAACAGAAAAATCAGTAGGTAATATGCTTAGGCTGTAGTAAACTTTGCAACTGCAAGAGTTCTACACCCAGAGTTCTGCTCTTCTATCCAAGTGCATGTGTTCCTGTTTTCTTCTGAAGTGCTGACACCTCCAACGTCTTCCACTGGGAAGGGAAAGTTTTTCTCACTCTTTTTTCCCTCAGAAGATGTCTGAACATGACTTGTGTTTGAGAATACTGAGAGATGGAGCTTCTCTAGCAAAAATTTTCAGATTATCAGGTTTTATGTTCCCAGGATTGAAAGAGGCACTGAATGCAGAGACACATGCACACAGGGATGCAACAACTGGACTTTTTAAGCCAGCGGGAATTAAGGGATAATAGATGGCAATGGACCATCGGTATCTAATGGGATATTTTACTAATTCATTCTGCTGAACTTGCACCAAAGCTCAGAAAAACAAACAGAAGAATGTAAACGGCACTGAAAAGTAAACCAGGAGCACTGACCCAGAAGGCTGCTTTCTTAATGAAAGCATTCTCTCTCATTTATATGATAACTCCACAAAGTGTGCAGGAAACACTGAGCCTGATCAGAGAAGTGAAGGTAAGAGTATTTATTTACATTTCTTATAACTACCTTTTTATTTTTCCCACAGGAAATAGCAATCTAAAATGAACTACAAAAGTAAAATATTTATCTGGTAAGGTAATCTTCAAAAAAACCTGTCTTATGATGATACAAGGTTTTGCTCCTGCTATTCTTAACCCCTTGAACAGAGCTCTGTTTTGCGTGTATTGACACTGAAATCGATCAATACAGAATGGGGCAAAGTCTGAGTGATCAGAGACAGTCTGGAAACATACTCTAAATTATTCAGCTTTTATACCAAAATCTAAACGTGTCTATTGCCATACGAGGAAATGTCTTCTGTATCTTCCTAAAAGATGTCAAAATGGAAGGACAGGAACATGGCCATTTTCAGTCATCCTTGTTATTTTAACAACTCAAAATACAATTCCAGAGTCCTCTTCTGAGTATTTTAGTATTTCAATATATATTTAATGCATATATTTAAAACATTGTATCCCAGTATATCCAGTCTAATTCAGCATTAAAAAAGAAGATTTCAATTGAGCACACTTTATTAGATGGGACATAAAGGCTTATAATATTTTTAACAGGTGGTAAAGTTAGGTCAAAACAAAGAAATTGTGTTGCAGCTCCTACCCAAGCTCAGGCACACCCTGAACTCAACTGCTGAAAAAGTGAAAAATTTGTCCCAGTGAGAAACAAAAGAATTCAGTGCTAATCGTAGACATGCTCTCTGCTCAAAACTTGCGAGGATACTTAATTCAATTTCTATTTCTATGGAAAACTCACACCTACAAGTGCTGAAGGACAGAAACAAAACCGCTGAGTCTCAAAAGCACAGATCATGAGATACTTGCAAACAGTTTAGTGTTTAATTCAGCGATCCTAGTCAAATTTGCAGAAAGAAACAAAAAGATCAATACCAGCAGCATTGCAACTACAGTAACTTTTGCTACCTGATTCAGATCTTTCAACCTGCACTAAAGAACAGGCAGAAATCTGACAGAATCTCCTCTGGATCTAGGAGAAAACTTCAAAGGCTAACGCCAAGGATCACATTCGTGAGTCTGCGTCTCTTAGATGTTCAGTGAAGTCCCACGCCTGTACCCATCTCTCACTTTTTCTTTACGTCTCTTTCACGTTGGTTTCTTCTGCTTGTCTCAGACTCAGTTGAAAAGATGCGCCCCTCTGGCTGCAACACAAGACACGAGGGTTCAGAAAAGCTCCCATGTCCTGTGTTGTAGCCGGAGGTCTCACAATAGTTTAGAGCAAACCCTCTGGCGTGCAGGTTCCTTTTGTAGGCAAAGCTCTTTTCCTGCACTTTTGAATTCAACCTATGTGTCAATCTGTGAAAGAGAAGTGGAGAAGAATGGAAATCACATGCACAGATAACACTGCATGCTATTGCTACTTCAACACAGTAAATGGATAAAGGACCAGAGTAGCTGCCAACTTGGAGCAGAAAGGCCAAATTCTGACCTGGAATTAGAAGCTGCCGTTCAGGTGACCTCAGCAAAGACATGCCAACTCACAGTAGTTTAAATTAGCCCTACTGCCTTTGCAGCATGATCTCCAGACCTTGAAGGCTAAAAGCATTTCTTTGGCAACTTTGCCAGCACCTGTTCTTTCAGTAGTAGATAAAGCTAAGCAAATAATTAGCAACTAATCATGTAAAAACAAATGCTGCCTTTTGTTTCTTGTTTGCAAATTGCCCTTACACGGATCACAACATTTTCAAATTTGTTATGCAGAATTATTTATGAATGCCTTCGTAATTAATAATTCCAGGTCTGCAGATCACTCATAAGGAGTTGTGAACATTTGCAAATCACATTGGATTTCTTAACTATATAAGCCATGTAAAACTTATTCCTGATGAGGTTAGTTGTCTAATTAACTAACTGACACTGTGGATACGCAGCTCAAGAAATCACTTTTGGTGAACATCCAAACTTATGAATTTAAAAGGGGCACTGCTGAGAACAGTTTCTGCTAATAAAGCTTGGTACAAAATACCCACAGAAAACAACCCTTTGAAATGGTTCAGAGTTAAATTGAAATTCACTCATGAATCCAAGCAGATAGTCACAGGACAGCATGTTTTTCTACTGCTTGCTCAACTCAAGTCATAAATTAATGCTAACAAAAATAATCAGACTGTTGTTGAATTTCTTATGAGCACAGTATTTACTGGTATGTGTTCTTTTCCTTGTGGGCTTAGAATTCATTCCCAACTGAAATACTTTGAAAAGCAGAGCTTGAAAATCCCCTTATATGTGTACATATACATATATATATATATAAAAACATCAATCCAGTACAGTATATTGCTATGCATTACAATAAAGATCAGCACTATGGAGTCAGGTATACAAGGCAAGATTATTGCTATCTCTGTTCAAAATATCTTTGGCAGATTTATTGAGTTTTTGTCCCTGACTCTCCATATATTACTTTTATGCTGTTGCTACTTCGCTTGGTACTTTTGCTTCTCCAAACAAACTCAAAGAAGTGGGAGAGGAAATGAAGTGTACTTAGCTGCTATTTTTACGAAGATGACCGACTGAAAGCCTGTACAGGCACTCTGATGATAAGTACTCACATTAACAGAACGTAGCAAATTACATAAGCTGTTTGCTCTAAAATGTCAAACTTCTGTTCAAAAGATTTTAATTTTTTTTTAAGCTTTCCTATCTACTTCAAATAAAACTCACAGCTATCAGCTTTGTTCATTTCCAGATTTATCTTCCATGAAATAAAGTACAGTTCAACTAATCACAGCTCAGATTAGGCAAAGGACAAAGCTATGAATTAAAAGGTCTGGTCTTTCCCTATTAGGGTATCAAAAGGAATGCCATCAGTATTTTTGACGGTAACATGGCTCTTAAGGTTGTCTAATGACAAATGCAACAACAGTTTTGAGCCATTAGTCTGAAGCTTGAAGAACCCCCAAATCTTTTTGTGTATATATTCTGAGATTTTTGCTAGGAATTATATAGTTTATCTAGAAATTAGTTATTTCCAACCACCTGCCTTTCTTATCTCAGCCATATAGTAAAAAAACCCCAACCATTTTTATATTCAGTGTGAAAAAAAAATCATGCCAAGCTCCATCTGCCTTACCAATTCCCTAAACTGTGCCTATATAGGCACTAAAAGGAAATCAAAACAGAGTACTAGAATCTTGGGGCCCAGAATTAATCTGCTTTTTACAGAAAAATTATGTTCAGATAAAGCTAAATGATTCACTCTATCCCATTTCCACAGCAAGGAATTTCAAGGTTAGAGCTGAAATTGCATCCTTAAAAATTTGCTGATGCCCTGTGGAAAAAGCATTAAAATCATTTGAGTTAGAGAAGATTTCACTTAATTATTATATGTTTCCTTCTCTTGTGTCTCCTTGTTTTTGTTCACTGAAGGCACTTCTGGGAGATGTTGGTCTGAGTCCACAAGTCTCTGCGGAAAGGTTTCATTGTCTGCTCTGTGCAACATCTCAAATAATAAGCAGGATGCATTAGCATGGCAACCTGCTCTACACAGTGCACCCTTTACCTGTTTTATGCTACCAACAAGGGTAAGTCGATTTATGGACAAATGGGAAACCTGCTCATTCCTCAGGATCCATTTCCCTAGTCTGACAGTGCAATCATCTTTCACTCCGTGGCTATAAACTTTGAGTCATGATGAATACTGATGGAAGGGAGGGAGAGATTTGCAAATCACCTCTTGCCTGGTATTTCACTCCCTCTCTCCTGATGTGAGAGGACGTTGGAAACTGCAGCGAATTACCACTGAAATTTGGCCTCTCAGCTAAACTGGCCAGCGTAATCTTCATAGTGAGCCATTTGAGAACAATCAGTGGTGATATCATTAGCCAGACAGTCATTACTTCTGTGGTTTGCATAATGAGCAAGAACAGATATAATGTGCTCATGTGACCTCAGAGGTGTTCAAGGGGTCCTTCTCTGGGGCAAGGAGATTCCATTCCAGACCTGGCCATCAAATCAAACCTATAAACTGGAGGTCTGAGAGGAATTCTAACTTCCATCACCAAACCCACACTTAAAATTTGGTGGTGTGGCTAGACCCAAAATGGGAAGGGGGTTATTTTCCAGCTCCAGAAACACATCACAGAAATACTAATGACACAGAATGTGAATTTGAACTTAAGACAGTGATTTGTCCTCATCTTCAAGCCATTAAATGTAAACGAGCACTTTCCTTTGGATCTGGATACTGCCTTCTCTGCACACTACTATTATTAGCTAAGGGAGAAATTTTTGCACTGTTAGAATAAATTTTCTTTCCCAGTCCCCACTCTGTTACAATTTCTAAGTTTGTGACAAATACCCTTTCGTTTTTCTAATTAAGTTTCACATCTAGTCCACACCAGTTTACCTTTTTCTTTAGTGAGGGCAATTTTGCTGCGGTACACTAAAAGTTGCAGTCATTTTATAGAAAAATAAATGCGGGTATGTGTTACAATTTACCTAACTACTTTGAATTAATTTGCTGTTTAAGGTGACACTGTACTAATTACATATCAGTACTTGAATATAGCTGCAGGCTGTAATCATTTCCCTTTGAACACTGCACACTTCCAGCAAAGTCCACAAGAGCTGTTTTGGAATACAAGAAAACAATAATCAATTCTCTTGTTGCTGTTACTTCAGTGTAGAGCAAAGAACTGGCTAACTTTATTTTTTAAGAAGATCAATCTCTATTTATTAGTAGTAAAACAATTTTGACATACTCTGCCCTTGCATGAACAAAAACCCTTGTGACACTCAATCAGTACACATCACCTCAGCCAGAATTTGGCCCTCAGTAACCTTAAGCTCTCCGTAAGCCTCATTTTCTTCTGATCAGTATCCACAGGGGTATTTCCCTCATTCTAGACTCCAAAGCCTATAACTATGCAACCTAGGACAAGGCCTCTGTGGGACGTCGTGGTTCTGTTTTGGCATGGTCATGCACAAGCACTTATCAGTGGTGACTGTTAAACTTTAACTAGCATAATTTGAGGGAGCAAAAGAAAGGAATTTACTTTCAAACATGGAAAACTTTGTATGATATTTTCTGAATTAAAGACTGCGATTTAAAATAATCCTGTAAATTGAAAATCTATATCTGATATGGCTGAAGGGGGACTTCTAAACCTAACTGTCTTAAATATAGATTTTAAATCAATATGAGTAGTTTGGGAGCATTACCGTGCAAGGATTTTGTGCCATTGCTGTTAAAGCATTATTAATTCATGTTCTTATCTTTCTCATTTCATAAAGTGTATAGGGTGTTTTTCTGCAAGTCTATTAATGTAGGAACTATAATCCATCTTTTTCTATTTCGCCTTGGTATTGTCTCCCCAGATCAAAGTTAGCTTATAACATAGAGTGAATATCATAAATTATTTTGAATGATTTTATAGGAAAAAAAAATAAAGGAGAAAAAAATGCAGGTTAAAGTCAGAAGCACATCACATATCACACAATTTACCAAGAGGCAGTCAAGACTGCTTGAAATAATATGCTAAAACTCAGCAATAAAAAGTTTGTTTAATTTCTAAGGATGGCAGATGTCATAAAAAAAAAAAAAAAGAGGCTGATGCAAAAATAAAGCCTCCAGAGTCTGGCAGTTCTGTTTGGATGTCAATAAAAGATAATGTAACCTGTCAAATTTGCAAGCATGTATTATCCAACCATCATATTGTACCTTCACCACTCAAGTATTACCTTGCAAGAAACATCCGCATCTGCCTGATTATCTTAAAGTAATTCTGATGAAGAGAGCAGGTTGCAAATTAAAGTGTCTTTCTGTTACTAGCTTTCTCTCTATCCCCCCTCCTCACTTTTTAATCCTTCATTTTTTACAGTTCATATAATTTTTTCTTGAAAGGTTAAGGAGCTAGCAATTATTTCGATGGCTCTTGCAGCTTTAGGGTAAGTGTCTCATCTGGCCTTTATTTTAAGGAGCTTCCCTTCATTCTTCATATTCAATGTCTCTGGCTGAACACTGAGATTATTCCAGAGTTGTGTAACTTGGAGAGATACCGAACTTTGTTCCTACTAGAACAAATCATGGTATGGAAATGGCCTACAGTTGCCATGGATGGGTTGTCATGCTTCGCACTGCATTGAGCTGGGGTTGTACCACCAGACAAAATTATAAAAGGCTAGTGGGTTTTTTTGCTTTATGCTGATTTAGATTTATTGTCTTTTGGGAAAGATGTTTTGGGTTTTTTTATTTCTATATCCATTATGCATTTTCCAAACATTTTAATTTGCCTTCTATTAGTCAGCCTCCACTTACTTTTACCATCAGTTCAGACGTTATGACTTTGCAAAGTTTTGGAGGTTGCTTGACTTTTTCCACTGTATATGTTCAGTTCTGAAGAGAGGCCCCAAAAAAGCACACCATCTCAACAAACAGAGCATTTATTTTGAGGCTTCTGCTGACAGTTCTCATCACTGAACTGAGAGAGTTTGCATCATATCCCCATGATATCTCATAATGCTGTTATGCTTGATAGAGTCAATCACTTTGTCCACTGTGTTTCTGGAGAATCTGCCCCAAATTCTGCATCAACCTCCAAAGAAAGTCTGAAAGTTAAATACTTGCTTGTTGCTTGTTTTCCAGCTGTACAGCAAACATGCATAAAGTGCATGAATTAATCAAGATCACAGCTATTTCAGGAGCCCAGAAGGATGGAGCACTGGGACAAGGTGAAAATGATTGTGCTAGTGATACTTTGGCATCAGTATTTAGCAAACCCACCCCTGTGCAAGCGTTTCCTCCTTAGGTGGAGCTACTTTATGCTGTGAGAGGGCTGGAGTTCATTATCTAGCTTGGGTAGCAGAGAGAAAATCCATCTCCACAGACAAAACCAAAACTTGAGTCAGGCATTAATTCCTAAACAAAAAGTGCATCTTTCCTTAGTGAGAGTGGAAGCTGGCCCAGCACTTCCACTCAACGCAGACGAAAACCTGCAAAACTGCAACTTTCACCACAGGACTGGCATCAGTCTGGGAGAAAGGCCACTGACAGAAGCTCTGTCTTGTCAGGCAGTGCTGTTTTCCCATGGCCTTGCCCTACACAGACATCTCTCCTCTCTGGGCAGCCACCGGCACATGCCTGCTGCTGCACATCCACATCCTCCAGCGGGGATGCTGCGGTTTGCATGGTTCAGGCTCCTTTGACTCCCTGTTCCTGCAGGGTGAGGATGCACAAGGAGACTGTCACTGTCATTACAATAGGCCTTAATTTTTTTTTTCTACTTCTCATTCAGCTGTGATTCAAGCTGTCCTTCTCCCATAGAAATGTGCTTGTGTAACAGCACACAATACTTGTGTAACAGCACCCACGTCCTGCTCCTGTGCACCTAACATCGTCTTTTCACCGCTTTCTGGGTACCAATTTGCAAAGCAGAGCTAGGCAGTCAGTTATTAAAACTGCCCTAATTTATTAAATGAAATAGCAGCAAGGGAAGGCATGTGGCTATACACATGGCCTGATACAAAAGTTTCATCTAGTGGTACCCTTAACAGATACAGTGACCCTCAGACCAATGTCTCTGTGGGGTGGAGAAATTACATTGAATATTGTTTCCTGGAGAACTGAGCAGTTATTGCACGTATTTTATGTCTGGGAGCCCTGCCGTACAGCAGCTTATCTACAGTTACATGGAAACCGTGGGGCAGAATCAACAGTGTAAATAAAATTTTAAAGGTAGGACTGAACAGGCATCTGATAATGTAAGCAAAAATACTTGGTAGGCTTAGAGCTGGTGCCCAGAGGGTGCCAGAAAATAGGGCTGGACACAGCCTGACTGGTGTGCCACGCTGGCGTACAGAAACAAGCCTCCCAGGTGCCATCAGACACATGCAAGACTTGCCATGTGGTTCCTCCCAGCCAGCCTATGGATCCAAAATGCAAATAAAGCCTGTAAATTTCAATTTTGCAGAAACTGATTTTCCATATTCACTGTTAAGGCCCTGTCAGTGTTGTCTGTGGTATGTAACTGAAACACGGTTTCATGAAGAATGGAACTGATGATAGATTTAGAGATGCTCTAAATTTGCCAGTGTGCTGGAGGTTTTGTCCACTGCTACTTCCTTCTAGTGCTAAGAACTGACTATTGCTTACAGAATTAAGCACTCTATATGAAAAAAATTTTCCCACAGCACAACTGACAGAAATTTGAAATGAAATAATAATAATAATAATGTACAGTCCATTTGCTGTCTAATGTATGTGTGGGATTGAATAGCACTTCGCAATACGTTCCCTTCTTGTTAAATTACTCTAACTTCAAACTGAATTAAAGTACTTAGTTGCCGCTACACCACTGAACTTTGATAGCTGGATCGATTCCAAAAGCTGGGACCGCAGTTGATTTTTTTTGTGGAAATTCACAAATGAGGGAAAACCACAGAATTTATTAGGAAAAAAAAAGGCAGCTCATTCCATTCTCTTAAATTCTGCTTGCTTCACCAATCTGGCAAGGGTGATTAGGATGTGAAACACGTATCAGGTGAAAACATCCCACCCAGGCAGGGGTTGGCAGCGTGTGCATTCCCAATCTCTTCTTCCCCTGCAGTAGTACAGCTACAACTCTGACTGAAGTTGTATGTTTAGCCAGGCACCAATCAATACACTCAAGAACAACACCCCTGCTGGTAATTTTTGCGAAACCATGTGGATACCTTCTACCAAATTCAGTGCAACAGCTTCTAACACCATTAGCTTATGTCCTCCTATCTTCCATTAGTGCCAGATAAGGCTGAATTGTGTGGGAACACACCAAATTGTGAAGCATGCAAAATTATACTAAATTATTACACTATACAAATATTACACCTAGAATCCCACCCCAGGGCACATGTTAGCTCTAGCTTAGTTGCTGCTTAGGCAAGTTAGGCTGTAGCTCTGGCTGTACTGAGCCAGGCACTCAGGCACAGCCATTTACTAAAGCCTCTACACTACAACTGACTACAGTATTTGCTATCAAATGGGTCCCACTGTACCACATTGGTGAAGGAGAAAAATCAGTAAGAAACTGCAGACACCACGTCTGGTACCTGTCTGCTTTGCACAGACCTCCTGCTTTATTGCATTTGCTTGTGAGGGATGTAGATAGATGAAACCAGCCTGATGAAACCAGCTACCAGAGAATCATCCTGCTGTATTCTCTGTGCCTTTGATTACTCTTTCATTCAGGGAAAATTTTGTGCAAAGTCCTTCTGACTCTGAAAAAGCATATGTATGTCCATTCCAGTTCAAAAGAACATAAAAGAACATAAAAGACTATGCTACCACTCTGTCCATAGATGCCCTTCTGTTACCCAGCCCCCAAGGAGAATAAATGCTTTCACTTAGGAAGGAACAACATGCAAGGCATTTTTTGAAGTTCAGACTATTGAAGTACAGTTTTTGAGCACTTCATATACTTCAATGACTATTCTTGCAGCTAACTGCAAAAGAAGAAGAACAGACGCACAAAAATAGTAAGTAACTAGTCTGAGGTCACACAGACCGTGGTTACAGTGTCTGGCAGGGACAGGATTAAAGCTTAAATATTCTCAAAACTAAACATGTCCTCTGTTCAGGGGTGAGCCTGAAAGCACGTTAGCTTGTACAGCTGAGAAATGCCCTCCAGGGCACGGTGCCCTAGCAAGACCAGCACATTAGTGCCCGGCTTTCACAGCCTGCTCACACACCCAGTCCACTGTCTGCCTCCAAGGCAGCCGCATCAAGGAGGTGAAGAGGAGGCAAAGGATGTCATCCTTGCACCTACTCTGGAGACAACCCTTTCAAAGGGTTGTAGACAGCTCTAAGACACTGAACTTGAATATGAGTTAATGCTTTCCCCACTTCCCTGGGGTCAAAGGTGACTTAAGAAAACTGCAAATTTTGGGCAACTTCAGGAGCATCATGTTCAACACTGGGAACGAAATGAACAGATAACAGAACAGAAGGTTCCCAAAGATAGCTGCGGGAGTGAAAATGAGAAACAGAAAACAAAGGAATCAAGCATCCATACATTCCTTACAGGAATCATTCAGTAGTATAGTCTTCAGTTGCTAGAAGTTCACTAGCTCTTCTGCAATGTCATTCATACAAAACAGCACATTAAAAGTACTTTGGCCGGAGTTTGTATTTAATTAAAATTATTTGGACTGATCAGCAACATGCATTTACACAGAATGCATGTGCCATCTGGGTAACATATCTCTAAGCAAATCTAGATTAGAGCTTGTGGTTCAATTTTAATTTAATTGTCTATAAATTAATTTAAATACAGTAAATGGTGACCAGAGCATGCTAAGGATGCCTGGTTCATTGTGGGCTGAGCTCCAGAGGAGAGGCTGTCCAGTGATAGCCAATACAGTTGAGTTGGATGCCAAGGGACAGCAGAGGAGGTTTTTGGTGGGACATGACATAAACTTGGAGATCTGAGTTTCTACAGTCAGTCAGACCAGAGGCCAGAGCTGGAGGAGTTTTACAACTATGCATATATTAAAGACAGTGAGAGTCACTGGTAGTTTTCAGTGAGATGTTTGCAGCAGTCTGGACCATCCATGTGTGAGAAGTTGCACAAGGCGACCAGCGCAGGTTGTGGGTACATATGATACTGGAGGAGAACGCGGTGCTGAGAGCTGATCCTTGTGATGGAGCTGGTGGTGAAATATATTGGTTCAGTTTTTTCCAGCACTCCAGTGCAATGGGGCTAAAGTCTACCAGGCACCAACCTTCTGTGAGCTTCAATGGAAGAATATGTGCTTAAATTATCTTTGAGGATTTGCTTATCAAATGGTAATACTGCCATCATCTGTGAATCCACACAGGGAGTTCTTCATCTCCAGCTTGGGAAATACTGCTTAACAGAGGTGGGAGAACATGGCAGTCTGGGAAATTTGTAAAAGAATATATTTGTATACACAACAAAAAAAAATTGCAATAAAGGGAATACTAGCATTCAGTAAATGAGAACTTGTATCTCTCCTTAAGAGGCCACAGACAGGTAAAATTAGCCCCTGTAGCTGTTTGAGTATTCAGACAGACAGATTACCTTTACAGTTCCACATAAAAGAATGCAGGTAAAGGAGAAATTAACTATTGAATAAAAACCTCCTCTGTACCTTCTGAGGTTCAAATGTTCAAAAATTTTTCCCCCTGTAAATACTGTTTTTGTAGCTCAAACCTATGCAGAAGAGAAAAGCAATCTTCATCACTCAAAAATATGTTCATTTACAAAACATATACAGAAACATGCTCTACAACAAATCTCCGTGTCTTGTTATAAGTAAGGAGGCATCAAAATCCATAATAACTGCATTTATAAGAGAAAGATCAATATAGCACCTGGTATTTCAAAGGCAGAAAATTATTCCATTAAATTTCTACTGCTAGAAAATGCACTGAACAAAATATCTAAAACTCATGGTGGGCTTTCGTCTCTCGCACTGTACCACTGTATAAATCACAAGGAAACCATCACAAAATTCTCTGTAAAAGAGGCATTAGGACCTGCTTCACCCTCTTCTGATTGAAACAACAGCTCTCCAAGAGAAGGTTGTGGCTCAAGACATTACTGACATCCTCCAACTCACATCTTATCAGAGCCTCTCTGTTGTCATCGGGATGTGGGGGTAAAGGTAAACCTTAAGGTTTGGGGTTTTTTGCCCTGGGTGCCACTGTTCCAATATTGTCTCTGTGTGTAACTAATTTATCTGTTCTACAGGAAAAACAATAAAAGAGACAAATGCTCTGATTTTGATTCTCATTTTAGATACTTAAAAGGGAAACCTAAGAATGACTGCATACAGTGCATTAGATCAAAGGTCTGTCCACTCCAGCAGAGCACCCTGTTTTTACAGAATTGACATTAAGAGATCTCTGAACACAGTTTTTGCTCCCAGGACTATTGACAATCTGTTATTCCGGTGACTTGACTAAAAAAACTCCACCAAGTATGGCCATAAGTGGATGGTTATTGAATCTTAAGAACATCACAACCATATGTGAAACTTGCTAATAATCTCTCTGCCTTTAATTATTTTAGCTCAGGACCTTATTTCTCTGAATGCAGGCTTCAAGAATTTTGCGATGCTCAGTGGATTTATTTTCATGAGCTTCAGTCATCCCTTATAAATTTTTAGAATCTACCACATCCTTCAGCAAGGACTTTCACAAGTGATCTACCTGTCGTGGGAAGAACAGTATGAGACAGCCCTAGCCGGTGGGAAGTTATGGTGCCAGCCCACTGGCTGTCAATGTTGTCATGTACTCCACTGGTAACTCATAAATGGAGCTACAGAGGAAAATAGTTTTGAAGTGTGATGATGGAGTAGATGTTGATGGATATTTGCAGAGGGTAGTCCCTCAGCATGAGAGACGTCAGAGGAGAATGCATGAAAACGGCTGTTTGCAAACCTTAGGGGGCCTGTAGGCAGGACCAGCCTATTGGATTACCTGCAGGGGAATGGTATCCATGGCAGTCTCAGCATTTCCCAGAAGGGTTCTGTGAATACAGCACTGAAGAGGATCTCAGGAGGAGCAATATAGAGTCAGGCTCTACTTCAAATACAGGACAAGACAGATAACACTATGCCAGGAAGAAATCTGGAAAGTTGTATCTTTGTTCTTTAACCTTTCTATAGGTGATCAATCATACAGTTCTTTCATTTCTGCAAGATGTGGAATGATTCAGAGAGGAGGCTAGACCAAAGCATCAGCTCCCTTTTTCCTCTTGAAACCTGAGTGAAGGCCCATTTTGCTGCAATAAAATGACGCTTTTTACAGTCAAATACAAATATGGCTATTCATGACACCTGTGGATGGTTTTGTCTTAACACAATCCTCAGTGCTGAAGACAGTGATATTAAATCAAGCTAGAGACTGGATTTTGAGATGCATCTGAGACAAAAACATAGCAACTGGCATCGGGCCTTAGAAATTTGTACATTGGCAGCAATTAATACTAGTCATTAACCTGGGAGCTACAAGGGCTTATGGTGTCTGAAGGCCTCCAGTGGTTGCTAATAAATCCAGGCTTTTATACAAGGAACAGAGTAGTTATGGATAAAAGCAGTAGGATGGATGTGACAACCAGCAATTTTAACTTATCACCTTGGAGCTTTATTTTTGAAAGCTTTTACTTCCCACTGATTGCAGGCTTCCAATTTTGTGTTGTCATGTAATAAATTACAAAAATTATCTTTTTTTTTTTTTGGCACAGTGCTTCATAGACAAAGTGTCTAAAAAGCTTCTTTTTTTAATGAAATGAGTTAAGTATTGCTGCCATGGTGATTATAAGAACAAATCAGCACCAAACAGTACCCTAGAAATCTAGATACAAACTCAAAATTCTCAGTTGCCAAGGTATTTGGTTTGAGTCCTTTCTAACTGGAGGCTTTTACTGTGTACACAAAGGGCATGGGGGTGGAAGACTGGAGAAGAGAGGTCGTTCTGAAAAGCATATCTTTAACCCTTTTCCTGAGAGGAGAGGGCTGTCTAACTTACTAACATGTCTGAAGGAGATCTGAAGGATATCACTCCCATCAGGGAGGTGAGCCTCCTCCTCTCAGTAGGGGTGTGAAGCAGAAGGCATCATCATCCCTGAGGTGGCTGTAAAGGTGGCACCACTGTGCCAATCACTTAAAAGCTGTCCTGTTTGACCAGGGACCTCGCCATTTGGCACTAAGGTAGTCTCGGCTCTTGCATTTATTAATATTCACTGCTACATTTACTGCTTGCTGAATTCATATTCTAGATAAGTATTCTAAGCAAAAGTTCTACTTGTCTACTTTGCTGACATTGCATATGCTTGATCACAAACATCATAAAAAGTTAGTAAAGGAAGCAAAGAGAAATTGTGAAGCTGGTAAAAATGTTTTCAATATTTAATTAATTATCTCTTACGTATCACCCACAACAAGAGGGCAAAGATGTTGTGGGTTAAATAGAGACCTAAAAGCACAAAGCCATAAAAAAATGCCTTACTCAAACCTGCAACTTTTCTAGAGCAAATATAAAACCAGCAACATGTTGTTAAGCATCTGATTGTAAGGTAAAGTCTTTGCATCAGAAAAAGTTACTAAGATCAAAGATGGAAAGTTTCTGCCATTAATGTCTCCATGGCTGGCTTGAGAACGGAGTCCAGGGACTGACAGCTAAACAGATCTCTTCCAGGGACATGAAGGTGGTCAATTCAAACTGCTCTGTTGCCTATTACGTACGGCATTCAAGATAGGTCACATTTTACAGTCAGTGACATTAAACTATTTCATAGTGATCCATGTGCTATAACTTATAATATATTATTTAGAATATTTTAATCACCTAAAGTTCAGGGACCTCAAAGCACATATTAATTAATGCTTATTTTAATTAGCTCTGCCTCAGAGAGAGGAAGAAGACAAAACTGTGCAGCCTTATTAGCACGACACTCCAGATCCATAATTAAACCCAGAATACACAACATAATAAACATCAGAACTTAAAGGAGTGGAAGGTTGGTCACTAACACGGTAGCCTCCCACTCTTATAATCATTTTCCTTAACATTTTATTTCCTTCCTCCCTGAGTCTTCCTGTGAATGGCAGTTTCCACAAGGGAAAAGGCAAAACATTTCTGCACTTCACGGGCCAAACTCAGCTCTGTTCTTGCAGTAAAAGCATCATCTTCTGTGGAATTATTCTATATTCCATGAAGCACCTGAAGGAATATACTATTATTAAGAGGAAAAATCTTTTTGTGTGGGTATCTTCAAAAGCAACTTCTTCCTCTGTTTGGCTACCAGCCATCTGGATCTGTTTGCAGGCATAGAAACCTCTGCTTTGCTGCCTCCAAGCATTCTGCCTCTTTCCCTGACCAAGAATCGCTGAAGATGCTTTAATTTAAATTTCACAGCTGCTGGCTTCTGAAAGGAGAGAAAATGGGTTCTTCATATTTTCTGACTCCTCATAATAAATTAACTGTATTGGGTGAGTCAGTGTGCAAAGGTCATACAGCCAGTCATTGGTAAAGCATCAATACAACACTCAATAGGGCCAGTCTCTAGCACCCTACCCTCGTCTGCCAAATGACTAAGCTAGGAAATTCCAACCACTGCTATTCAAGCATCTTCCTACGTACATTAGAGACACTTAAGACAAACAAAACTCCAATAAACTGAGATGCTGATTCTAACTTCATGAAAGTCAGTAACAGGTCTCCTGTTGACTTCAAAGTTTTTAGGATAGGATTTTAAGAGCTTAATAAAGATACTGGAAAAAAATTACCTAACTCTGTACTGGTATTATCATATAGCATTGGTTTTCAAGCCTTTTTTTTGCTTGCAGCTCCTTAAAATTTACTCAAGAGACTCGATTTTCTTAACAAAGTTCTACAGACACCCTAAGAGTGGTTCTCACACTGTCAGATAGGTATGGGTCATGCACTGAAAACATCTACTAAGGGGAAGGAAAGGACATCCATATAAAAAAAACCCCAAAACCTTACCAGTAACTAACTACAGGAAAGTTTTGTTTTCTCTTTCTCATTTCATACTAATTACCATTTTTTTCAACTCTAAATTGCAATAAATTCCCTCAATTTCACTCCCCCTGCTCCATTACATAGAATTTCTCCAAATAAATAATGAAATTGAATAGTTAAGCTTGCAGAAATTGCTATTACTTTATCAATGCCTGAGCCAACAAAAGCATTTTTTATGCACCTGCATAAAAGAGAGGGAACTGAATAGCTTTTAAGAAATGTGCTACATTTTATTATGTCCTGGTGACACACAGAAGCATATCTACAATTCTGAAAGGAGTAGGGATGGAAGAATGGGTGGAGAAATTTTCTACACTCATGCTTCTTCACAATGAATTTACTGATGTTAGAACAAACAGTGGTGCCTTGCTCCAGAAACAATCCTTTGCCAATACATTTTGCATCAAATCCTAAATCATCATTTTAGTAATTTCTTAAATGGAAACCAATGTTAACTTTTACCTTTAAATGCAATATTTCACTTTACTATTTCTTCATTTGCATTTGCTATTATTTTGATTTGCTGCATTATAATTTATTTTGCAATTGTAAATAATTTTGTTATATATACTTTGTTTTATTAATTCTGATAGTTTTGCTAACACAACACGACAGCATATTTAGTGGATTACATAAAGTTTCTTTCTACTCCTCAGCATCAAGCAACATTAATGTATGTCTAAATTAAACCAAAGCACCCAGTGAGTTTAGATTGGTTTAACCTTCCCCAAAGTTTTAGAGCTCATTAATGTTACTCTGCAAAGCACCTATAGTCTTAAAACAGAGCCATCGTGTGCTATTGTTTTGACACTTTCTTGCCAAGCTCCCAACGCCTTGCAAACAATTGACTTTTTGTGGGTTACTCTAACTGACAATTTTCATCATCACAATTCTTAATTTTGACTCCTCCCATAAAGTAAAATTTCCTGAAGTCCTTCTTATATTTTGTATATTAGAAGGGAGGGCGGAGGGCAACAATAGGCCAGGGTGTCATTTCTCTTGTTCATATCTATGAATGACGTTTGGCTTCATAAATAATCCACTGAACTCACAGTGTATGGTCCAGGTGTTAGCTTGTCACAGTTTAGTCTCATGGATATAGCCGATATCTTCTTGAATATTTGGGGACTGGGAGAAGACTTGCTTGTCATTTGAAGCTGAAAATAATAAAAATTGACCAAAAATTTAGGAAAACTGTTTACAATAAAAAAATACACAGTTACATTAATGCTTCAGTAGCTGAATTCCAGCCTTAGGACGCAGTTTGAGGTAAAAACCTCCTCTCAGAATGCCTTGAATTTGGACAGACGTAAAACTGAACAGGTTCTTGAGACATCTTTAAATAGAGCATAACAGAGTGTTCAGTTTACTGGGAGCAAACGCTACAGACAAACTTCATTGAAAACCTACTTCATTTTTACACCCAGCTTCTGCTTTCTCATTAATGCATATCCACCTACAAATTCTGAAAGCCTAGCAAAGATTTTAAAGGAAAACAAAACAAATGGGTTCAATAACCTCTGTAGAGCATTTGCAGAAACTCCTGGATATGAGACTAGAATCTTTTAAGCCAAAGAAGGGCAGGTGGATGAACACAAAGACTGACTTTCCACAGAAAGCTAACTGTTATTTTGGAAATACAGAAAAAAATGATGTAATTATTTTTCCCCTCTGTCCCCAGCATCTTTCTTCTTTTTAACCCTCAAGGATCTAACTTTTTTTTAAGCATGCACTCAAGTGCACTGGCGTAACTCAATTTCAAAAAATTAAGCGACAGCTGTTCTTTTTAGAGCTCCAGTTGTAAAAATTTATTAATTACCTATTAAACATCTAATCACTAAATACACTTCCTGCATGTGTGCCTGCTAAAATGAAAAATGCTGGACCCATCTTTTTTTTTTTTTTTGGCTTTCTACATTCAGGTGGCAGAGGCAGAAGTGGAAACCAGATGGAACATGGCAGATGGGAATTCTGCTGCAAAAAAAATTCTCTGTAGCTGTAAAAGGTAATGCTGTCCAACTTCTGAAAACTATACTTCACGCAAGATGACTAACTAGAATAATCACAAAATCAGCAACATAAAGGAAAATATAACTTCCTGCAATAAAATGAGAAAGACATGCAAAGATAAAGTCAAACTGGGAGGTTGACTTTGCAACCCCTTGTGGTAATGAGCGGTGATCAAGATAATAAAGAAGAGGTTCATGCCTGAAAGCTGGCCTGCTTCTTTCAAGTATAGCAGTTGATCTAATGAAAGATAATATCTCCTCTAAAACCTTGCCTCTGTTAGATTTTTAATCCATTCTGAATAGAAAAACTATTGCTATTTCATTTTTCATTTGGAGATTTTTAAAGAGCTTTACAAAGAGGTTTACAGATACCACTGAGATTCTTGATGTATAAAGTATAATGGACTACCTTGACGTTTTGACACTTTAAAATCCATATCCTGACTTGGATACTGATAAGCTACCAGGTAATGCATGGGGACAGTCAGGTCCCTCAGCACAGGACATATGGAAGGTGAATCTGATGAAGCTGGAAGAGTGATGCTGCTGGAGATGGAGATGCCCTTCTCTTTTGCCCCTCCTCCCCAATGTAGGTGCTATCCTGAGCTGCAGCTGGCACTTCTGTAATTCACAGTTATGAACCATCTCCTGAAGATGGATACTTAAGCCATCCCTTACTCACAAAATACAGACAAGATCCTCTACAACGTTCTTGGAGCTCTCACTTGGGATCTCAAATTCCAGCTTCAAATCCTTCAAATATCTGAAAACGTTTGGCTCTTCTTCTCTATCCCTTGGTACAATTCATTCATTCTCCTCCTGCCTCCTCCCTCGACTCCACCACCGCCAGTCCAATGAACATTTAATCACTTCATAGAAATTGGAACTGCTTGACACAAGGGCAGGATAATTTTGACTCCATGTCTCATCACTCTTTCTCAAAGCTTACTCTTATAGCCTTCTGTTTAAGGTGCTTCTCCTGTGAGAAGAGGCAGAAAATGCAAACTCATATCTACCTAGGTAGAGGTGGAATTTGAAGTGGGATCTCCCAACTACTGGATGAATGCCACTAGAGCAGACTGAGGGTGTCAATGTCATGCTCAAAGAGTATCTGTAACATTGAGTCTTGCAAGCGAGCCATCCATTTCTGAGTTTGAAATCCTGACAGGTCTGAGGTGCAAGACACGATGAAATGCTCAGAGTCTCAAGGCTGGAGACATACTGGGCATGTAGAGGAGCAAGATAAAAGCTACATCAGGAACATCTTAACATTAGATGCTTAGACTACACTTGATATTTAGAGACAAGTGGTTCTGCCTGTATGTGATTGCAAAGACCTATATATTTTCTTATCTTGGAAATAAATACCTTCACATTTTCAGAATGTCCAAGCACCACCAGCTGCCAAATCTAGAGCATAGAGCAGCACAATATGAACAGAAGAGAAATCTGAGGCACATTAATTCAAGCTTTGTAAATTAATAGCTAAACTGCTCAATAAGATCCTGGATCCTGGAAAGGCAAAGAAACCTGGTGACGGCATGAAGGTGTGCTAGGAGAACGAATATGCAGACAAAGCTCTGCATACTTTCCAAGCTGTCTCAGTTAAGCTCTGGGGTTTTTATATGGCAGTTTTACATGTGTACCTTACCAGTGCAGCTAAGCACAGCTGGGCATGAACTTGTCTGAATCCATTCCCTTTCAAACTGAAGACACAAACCCTGTGAACACCACGAATTTTACCCTGAACTTTGCACGAATCTCTAAGTAATTTTACATTCAGACCATGGAGGCTTTTAATATCCTTTGCCAGACAGCTCCGAAATTTCATGGGTGTATTAGATGGACACGTTTTATGACCCTTTAATTAATTATTGTGTTTTTACTACCCTTGGTGCTTTCTACATTTGCTGACCTCAGACTACACTTACATACCTCTCTTCACATGATTTCAGACTGAGTATGACTTTCCTCCCATATCCATTTTCATTTAACTCTGATCTGCCCCTTTTTTGAAATTCTGAACTGGTTTTCATAAAAATCTTATCTACAATCAAAGCTCTGTTTCTCTGTAATGCTTTGGGATATGGTCTTATCTCATGCTATTATTAAAAACGGAAAGCTCTTTTATACAGGTATATTTTTGACCTCTGCTCTTCTCTATTTGGAACAAAACCTGCAGCAGTATGGCCAAGAATAGAAGCAGCATCATTCAGCTCCCAGTTTTATACTTTAAGCACTAAATGATGCCTCCTGTGAGTATATAAAATTTCATTTGAATGCAAAATCTCATTATATTTGCTTACATTTACAATGTGTTGATATTATTTTTTATATCCTGCCTCTCCTTGACCTCACTTGTCCTCCAGGGCTTAGCAGATTTTCCAGGTCCATTACAACAGTGGGAGAAGGTTTATGTGACTAGTTGTCACTCAGCCTGTATGTGAAAGGTTCCCATCAAACAGCTGGCGACAGTTATTACACCACAGTCAGCCCTGTTTGAACAAAGGACTCCATGACTGTGTGAACAACACTTCTGATAAGGTAGATATTTTAGGAAACAAGCAGAAACATTTCGAGGATATTACCACGAGACAGGCATTTGTATTACCCAAGAGTTCAGCACTTTCCATATGTGATAAAATGTCAAAAACCCCTGCTTTGCAGCCACATATATAAATTGGGATGCATTCCACTTAAACAGAGGACACTATATTTGTAAAAAATAGTGCAAAGATGGTGTCAATCTCAGACCATCACCATTACAGTAGAAGATAAACAACACCATGGCTCTGGAGACAAATTTACCAGGTAAGTGGATAAAGAACTGTTGTTACTATATTGTGCTCTACCAAGAAATTAGGAAGTAAGTAGAAATTAATAAAAGGTTCAATAAAAGAGATATAATGCACATCAATCTATTGCAAAACCTTTTAACAGTAAAACTATGACTTATTCGTGGCTATGGGACTTACTTGTGGCTATGGCTTATTTCTGACTGTATGTCATGAAGCTGTTTTCTGAGTGCAGAAGGAAGGTAAAATAAACATTCTATTTTCTACAAAAGCTTGGGTTCTATTTTAAAATCTTGTCAACCAGAAATGGGGAGGAGTGTCTGAGTAAGAGCAACCATAAAATGACTCATTATCTTCTGAAAAATCAAGGCACCACAGACAATGTACTTGTCCAGCAGTATGATCATATGTTCACATTATTTTGATCAGGAATAACATTAGCCATCTAAGCTCCACATTTGAACAGCACTTTAGTATCCAGTTTTTCACTGAGTTGGCAAACAGTTGCAGTGAACTAAGTATTCACTGCACTGAAAGGTGGTCAAAATTGAAATTTCTGTTCTGCAGGAAACCCTGACCCTTCAAAATTTGATTATGCTTTAAATTAGAAAGGATGTCATTACTTCACAACTTCCCATTAAACAAATGTCTTGAAGAAAGATATTCAGGAATCTAAACCAAAAGCATTTTGGTAATGACAAAACTATTTTTATATAATTGAATGGTTTTAGTTTGATATAGTAAGAATCTTTGAATGAATTGTATCTAAATACAGTCTGAACCATTTTAGATTACATTTTTAGTCATGATAGTAATATGGTTAACATTGATACATAATGTAAAAGGCAGGGCAAAATAAAGAATGGGAATTACTAAACCAGAGGATTTTTACAAAACTGAAATAATTATCTTGGACAGTTCTCTGTGGATATCTGCACTGTATCTGTTATAAAATCTTAAAATAAGGTTATCCTTCATTCACTGGTAAAAAACTAGAACAACCCTCCCTCTCCCTGCCCCAAAATTACTCAATTGAAAAACGTGATTAGGCCTGGCCTCTCCGAAGTCGCTGGGAGTTCTGGCATTGACATCAGTTAAGTCAGAACGTTATTCACTGATTTCAGATGGACTACCTGTGCACTCTAAAACATGCAAACATAAGTCCTGTATTGATCTGGAACCTTGACAACAAAACTTCAAAGAAAATGATCCCATCTAAATCTCAGCTGAGAGGATAGAGCAAGACTCCTAAATATAGTGCATAGACTCTCAAAAAAGCAAAAGCATTGTCTAGCCAGATTCTGAGTCCATTTTCTGTTAATTTACATAATCTGGAACAACAGCAAAAATAGATTATTTCAAAAAAGTTTGACCAGTTCACCAATTTTAAAGCATTTTCAACCACAAGAAAACAGCAACACTATTTTTATCATACACTTAGAAAGAAATCATTACTGTTACTGCATTATTAAAATCTGCATACCTATAAATAAGGTAGTGATTTCCAACATTAATCAGACACTGTTCTCAACAGTCAATATAATAAAATTAAACCATGCAGTAAGATAAACAAAAAAGAATTCACCCAATGTGGGCAAATACGCCTCAGGCACATCTATTATATCCACATCTGCCTACAGAGCAGATTGCTATCATCTAGTGTTATCAAAAGGCTCTATGTATTTCTCAGAAAACAAGCACACACAGTTTCAATAAATCATGGTGCTAAATATATGTTCCTCTGTCAGTAAGACATTGCCTTCCATTTTGGTTATGCCTGAGAGAGAATGCTTCTTTTTTTTGTGAGGTCAGATTACAAAAAAAAGAGTAGATTCTCCTCTTCCCTCCTGCCTAATCCCTTGAGCATGTGCTTTATTGCAGACTTGAAAAGCCCCGTGGGGCCCTTTTGTCATGGAACAGGCAGGGTTTCATTGCCAAGCCCATCCACACTGCCCGCCGCTTTTCTGATGGTACCTGGGAGACAAATTCTTTTGGATGTCCACTGGTCTTAATACAAATATGAAGCTAAAGATTCTTACATCATTTTAGGCCACTACAGTCTGAAGAGACATCCCCACTGCTGCAAATCATAAAAGACTAACAACCATCTCCATTTACCTCCAAAACAATCAGCCAGTGCAAAGTAAAAGGTGTCTTAATTTCCAATAATAGAGAAGCATATTTAAAATAAAGTAGAAAACTACTTCAAGCGTGAATCATGCAACATAATAGACTGCAAAATTGCACTGAAATTTTCAGAATACTCACTTAAAAGGCTCCTTGTTTTCTTTAAATAAATATTTATTTTTGGTACATTAACTCAGCATTTTTGTATCAGTAGGTGGAATGTATACTCTAATCTAAACTTCATAAGAGTATTAGCTGGAGCTTTGCAAATACTTTCATCCAAACAGATGACTGTATTTAATACTGCAGTATAACCTTGCCTAGTTTCTGAAATAAATTTGCAAAGGGAGTGGATTACTCTGAGGATAATTTATGTGATAGGGAGGTGGGTTTTTTTTATCTTGATGTCATTATTTGAAACTGACTAAATTAAATTGCAGCATTAAGTAACCTAGGGCACTAAATGGAATTTGAATCCTACTTCCTAGGTACAGCCATTTAGTAGCAAACAAAGTTATATCACAAAGCAGACTATTCAAGCATAAGAAAGTAGCTCTGTCAACCCTGGGCAAAGAGTGACTTACTTATATTCCCAGTGGAAATACACCACAGAGATGGAAACTGGGCGGGGATCTCCCAAGTACTGAGGCTTTCAGTGCAAGGCCCAGTTATTACAGTGGAAGAACCTGCACTGACCCCACTGGATCCATATTAGAACTATGGCAGCCAGATACAAGATAAAACAGAGACAGGGAACAAGTAGGCATCCACTGAAATGTTAGGCTAAGGGCCAGCTTTCTGTGTTGGCAGATGTGATGTGCCATTTTGACAATGCAAGTCCACTGAGGTTCTCTCATCTCCATTAAGTATTGCAGAGCATTGTCAGCGAATTTTGCACACGTTTTAAATGTACAAAGAAATATTAAATACCTTGTCTATCAATGCACATTTTTACCTATTTTTATTAATTATCTCTATGGACAACAAAAGCAAATAAGGTGTTTAACAGTGATGAGAATTAACGGTCTGGTAGAATGTGCAAAAGTTTCACTAGAAATTTTAAGTTAAAAGTCAGAGGTCAACATTACCACAGGCATAAAACTAGAGAAACATCCATAAAAGGATGATTCCAGACCAATTAAGGTTCAGCAAACATTCAGCATCTGTGGGTTCCTTATGTTTTTTATTAAGCCAGAATGAAAGAGTTTTGCTCATAATTCTGTACTCTTTTTTCTTTTTTCCTTTATGTTTAAAATCTTTTGCTGCATTTAATCACTTTTGGTGTCTTTCCTTCTTCTTTGCAGCAATTTCGCCTGAGCACTCCTGGGAGTGGTGTTGCATTACAGATTCATCAATGATTTGCTGCTTACTCTACATTATCCCACAAGTGCTGAGGCAAACAGTTCTTCGCCAGGATCAAATGATGTTCTATATTCGCCCGCACTTTAAAATCTTGTTAATGTTGACACTTCTGATGAAAGCCTGACAGTGACACTGGAATGAGTGTAACCTGCAGGCTTTGGTGACTGCCAAATAAATGGGTACCCAGGGCACAAAGTTTTTTCTATGTCCTCTATGTGCCTACAGGGGCATCATTAATTTAGGCAACAACTTTACCAGAAACAACACCAAATAGAACAGCTAACATACCCTGTCTGTAGGAGATGTTGCTGATAAGTGACAGGGAGACTATTTGCTATATTGCTAAACCAGTGTGTCCGAGAAAGAGTTTTGCTCTAAAGTCAATTAACTTTAATGGAAAGACTCCAAATTACTTCAGTGATCTTTGGACCAAGCTCAATAAGAACTAATTAGGTCTCCATTCCAAAGGTTAGTTGTCAGAATTATTTATGGCTTTTTGTTTGTTTGTTTTTAATATTGGACAAGAGGGTCTTTTTAATTATTTAGAGGAACTGACATCACTTTGAAAGTCGTAAGTTGCAAATACAGGTGCCAGTAATAAAAAATTTAATTCCAGGTAATCAGACAAGCAGAAAAATGTTACACACTGTGCAAATGCAATCCACTTCCTGGGGACAAAGGAAATATAAACTACAGTTAGTAACACCTGTAATTGAGTTCCGTGATGTTTGCTACACTCCACAGCCTTACCAAACCTTTCATGTGTTCTACAAGAACACAACTAAGTTTACTGACTATAGCTTCCACTTCTGACAACAAAATCTAGGAAGTTGTCCAGGGCTGGACTTTTCAGAACTCATCGCACTCACTGCAAATAAAACTCCTAACACAGAAGATTATATGTCTGAAAAACTTACCACAGGAGAGAACATACTTGAAGAAAGAGAGTGATGCAGGTTCCTTATGTAGGAGTGATACCACAGCAAATGGCTGAGTAGTCTCAGTACTATCTATGATTTATTTATTCTGTCAGCAGATCATCACCTGCAAATCAAATTAAGACATGCTCAAAATCCGAAAGTCACAAATTAGAGCAGAGTGAATTGTACTATATCATTTATCTCACAATCTTCCTCCTATTTTTTCTTCCTTTCTTTTCCTGGAAACTGCAGAAAATACTTAAAGTTCAAAGTACAATAAATATAATATAATCAAATTGCACTTACAGCATACAAGACAGGAAACAGAGATGTATTTCTTCACTGTGAATTGGTCAGACAACAAAATTATTCAGCTTGGAGTGCAGTCTTCAAAAAAAGACCTGAAATCAGCTTTTGGATACTAGAGTCCAGTTCTCTCTGGCACTAACAAAATGTCATTTTCTGGCAGAACATGGATCTGCACCTTTGCTAAGCTCTGAAAATCTAGTTATATGAGGAGAGGAGAGCCTGTTTTTGTGGTCTAATGGAGAGGATGAGAGGAAAGACATAGCTCACACCCTCACATGATGCATAAAAGGCAGAGAGCCAAAAAGCTCTTCCTGTGGGCAGAGATGGCCTTTCTGTTTCCCTGATAGGGACTAACCCCCCTGAAAGGGAGTAAAGGAGGAGGGTTGCTCTCCTCTCCTCCATCTCCTGTTCACCTTGTAGGTACCAAAGGGCCAAGCTCAAGTGAATTCTGGGACAGAGATTTTCCACAGGCTGCCCCCACTTGCCCCTTTGCCAGAGGCCTTGTCAGCTGAAACGTGTACCTGCTCCGTACCTGCTCCAAGCCTCAGGTTGCTCACTGTCTCAAAGCAGATGAGACACCAGGGTACAAATAGAATGTACTGAAGGTCACCTGATGGAAATCAGGGTGGACATAGGCATATGCACACACTCATCACTTGCTCTGTGTTTGGACACAAACCCCAGGCAAACGGGTTTGGTCTGAGGTGTTGGTCTGCAGGGATGGGTTGCAGTCAATAGTCTCTTGCAGAGCTTTTAGAAGCACTGACACTTCACTTGAGCTGAAGACAACGAAAATCGGCCTTTCTGAAAATCAGTTTCTCAACAGTAATAATCATAGAGCCATAGAATGGTTTGGATTGGGAGGGACATTAAATATCACTTAGTTCCAAGCCCCCTGACATGGCCAGGGACACCTTCCATTAGACCAGGTTGCTCAGAGCTCCATCCAGTCTGGCCTTGAACACTTCCAGGGATGGGGCATTCACAGTTTCTCTGGGCAAAGTCTTCTAGTTGCACTGAGTAACAGTTACCGAGATTCTTAATTAATAGACAGACAGTATATAATATTTTGGATTAATATGAAGAAAAATTGGAAGGGCTTATATGCACTACATCCCTGTGCCAACCCCAGCCCAAAGTCTCAATTATGATGTGTAAGCATCTTTGTAAGTTGTGTTAAAAATAATAAAAGAACTGGCATTCATTTATGGTCAGTCAATCAGAAAGATCCATAATGTGGAAGTTTTTAACAAGCTGCTGTCCAACATTTTTGACATGTTTTAAAACAAGCCATCCTGATCAGCCCTGTAGAGGGTAATGCTTCTAAGCTTAATGACTCTCCAAAGAGGAGGAGGCATAAAGATTTAGCAACTCAGTAGACATGACTGCACAGACCTCTGCAGCCAGCTTGGAAATGACAAATGATTTGTTAATAGAGAAGCTTTCTTTCTGTATTATTTTTTGCCGATGAAGTGAAAACAGAGCATTGATTAAGCAATCCAAGCTGAGAATATTCTATCCAAATTGGAGAGCTTTCAAACCAGCTGCTGGTTTCAAGGCTTTGAAATACAACTTCTGCTTGTTGCTCGATGCTCAAAGATACCTATCCTGGAGCCACAGACAGTGATTGATGCCAAGGTGACACAGATGAATTTCAGCAGTGTGGGCCATGCCACTTCCACAACACTTGTGTAAAAAAATGCTTTCTGTCTCAAATGCTATGAACTAAGAGAAAAGATTAATAGAGACATCAACAAAAAAGTTCTCTGTACAAATAGAGTATGACTGAAAAATACCAATAGCCCAACACGTTCTTGAATCACCATCACCCTTCTCTTCCACCTGTCAGAGGAAATAATTTGTACAAAAATTCAGACTGAGCCTTTCACTCACAACACTATGTTTCTGCACAGAATTTTATGGAAGTTACCCTACATATTCAACAGTTAATAAGAACTAGGTGTCTAGAGGGAATTAAAAATATTTGTGGGATTTTTCCCCTTGCAGAAAAGAATTAAATTTTCCAGGGGAGCTTTAAATACAAGTTTTTGGCCCTCACAGATGTTAAAGTTTGAGTGATTCATATTCTCATTCCCTTGTGTAGCTACATTATTAGACTGTATTTCCCTCAATTCATCAGAGAATACACTATGTCCATAACCATAAAGCAGAGATAGTGGCATGTCATGGAAGACTAAGTCCAAACAGAAAAACAAGCCCCTAAGCAGAACAGGAGCAAGAATCATCTAAATTGTAATACTCAGAAGGCATTATGAAGCCTTTTTAAAATTAAAAAATGTATGATTTTGTGGTTGAGCATTTTGGGTTTTCTTATTAAAATAAACCTGCAAAAGGAACATGCCTTTCACTACAAATATTTCAACACACCAATTTTAGCACACTGTGCAATGAGAAATTTTCACCTTAATCAGGTCAGTTTGTTTGGATGACTGCTGAGTAAATAGCTATGCCATGCTATCTGTATTGCAGCTCTTGCTCCAGAGCTATGAAAAATCAACACAGACATATAAGCCAAGTAAAAAATATGCTTTATTTTTAACAAATAAGCATTACAAGAAATGGTATGTTTATTCAACTAGTGATCTGAACATGTTATACATCCGAAAATTAAACCAGTTATTTTTGTCTCTCTGAATTTTAAATCAACACACATCACTCTAAAAGGCTGTTAACAAAGGGACTGTCCTTTATGTAGCAGAACTGCTTTCACTGAAAAGTTCATGGAAGAGTACAAATCCTAGGGCTAAGATACTGTTTTCTGAAAACTTTGCTCAGAAAACCAGCACATATACTGGAAAGGGTAGATTTCTTTCACCGTGATTTAATATCCCCGTTTAACCTATTATCTCTACATTCTTGATGGAAAAATTTCTAATTGTTTGAATACCTCCTTCTTCCCTGAAAAAAACCCCCAAACAATCAGGAAAAGGGAACAGAGATTTGTGTTGACTGTTTTAGAACAGAGACTGGGGGAAAAAACCACTATCAGTGATAAAATTATTAGTATTTTTTATTGTTGCTGTTGAAATGAATTACTGAGCAGAAGATTTGTTGGGTGAGTAAAAGTAAAGTTGGGTGAGCCTTCTTGTAGTGCTATTTGCAACATCGTGCTGGAACCCGAAATTCTATTCATAGTCTGAGTACCACTTGATCAGATTTTCCTTGAAATTCCTTAACACTATGCAAGTATTTTGATAAGATTTGTTGCTCTTTGTTTTGCAAGTCATAAAGTCATAGAATGATTCATAGAATCATAAAATTTTAAGGAGTGGAAAGGACCTTAAAGACCATCTAGTCCTAATCCCCCTTTCCATGGTCAGGGACACCTCCCAGTAATAGACCAGGTCTATAGACCAAGGCCTTATCCAACCTGACCTTGAGCACCGCCAGGGCTGGGGCATCCATAACCTCCCTGGAAAACCTGTTCCACTATCTCACCAGTCTGACAGTAAAGAATTTCTTTCTAAGTACAGTTAGCACTAAGTACTATTTCTTTCTTCCTAAATATAGTACATGGTTTCACTGCCAGAGAGGGAAGTAATAGCTCTGTACATATATGAGATGACACTCTGTAAAACAAAAGTCTGCTTACTTTTCTTTTCTGTAACCCAGGATCCTGTCTTCATGTGAAGATGACACAGTAGGTGAGTACTGAGACACACAGATTCCTTACTAACCTCTCCTGAATCTTTCTGACACATAGGGAAGTGACATTCCAGCAGAGCTTTACTGGTTAAACTCAGATTCACAACAGATGCTACTGAAGTAAATGGATGTATTTATACACAAAAGAGATTTGAAGAGGGTTTTTTTTTCATTCTCACAGCAAAAAATTACACTCTTCAAAGTACTTGTGTCCATCAGATTAAAAAGAATTCTTTTTTAATTAACTATTACTTTAAATTTGTTTCATCATTTATTTCTATTGGAAGAAATATTTATAAGTAGAAACCACAGGAGAGTCATAATTCAGGTCACATTTGAGCGGCTCACCAGCTAATCTGAAAATCTAAATCTATTGAGACTTTCTGATATCTTCTCAGAATTGTGTGTCATATTACTTATGAATAGATTCAATTCCGGAAGAAGCTTTCTAAATACCAAAAAATATTTTCTGCTTTGTCATCTACTTCTTTGTTCAGTCAGCTTATGCCTTTTGCTCAAAATTTGTAAATTAACAGACAAATCGGGTTTTGACCCATCCACTGCCTCCTTCCTGTAAGAGATTAATGGCTGAAGAATAATCCTACTGGATTGGCTAAAAAATGCAATGGCACCAGTAGAGAACATACCATGCCTCCTCCTTTTACCAACTGCTTTGTATATAGTGACAGATTATTAAAGTAAGTGTAACAGCAGTAAAATAAATGAAATTTTGTCTCCTTTCATTCCCAGTATCTTACTGTAATTTCCTACTCCTGCTAATGACTCTGTTAGATGAAAAAGGGACAAACCTTCCTGCAACTGAGAGAAAGACTGAGAAGTCAAGGGGACTGAATGCAGCTACTGGACATGTCCCAAATAAGTGACACTGGCTTACTTCCCACATTCACAGTAACCACGAAAAGAATATTTGCTTCCTTTGGCCTTAAATGCATTTTAGTTGCAAGCTCTTTGGGGCACAGTCTGCAGTTGAACATGCTTTTCTAGTGTCATTGCAACACCGCCATGACATATCTTGATACCTGACAAAAATCTCAGTAATAAGTAGTTACCAAGGAAGTTTTTCCATGCAACAACTTAGTTCTCTGAAAGACCACTTTCCTGAGCACTCACTTCAGTACTTGTATATTTGCAAATTGCCAGGGTGCCAAAAGAAAATCTAATAATACCTAAAAGACACAAATAAAACATGAGTCAAGTGGCAAAAAGGTTATTAGAGAAATACTGGGCACCTGAACGAATTCGTGCATCCTTCGGTTTCCAAGCAGTTTCATCTTCCAAAATATTTTGCATTTCTTTTGATACTGCATGCGTATCTCTTAAACAGTTAAAAAATCTACCACTGTGAAAAAATGTTGCAGCTAGTGAAAGTACTTCAAGGAATGCAGACCCTGATCTGCAACCCTTTTCTCACATGTATAATCTTCGTAGCTTTGATTAGGACATGAGTAGGATTATTTCTACAACAGAGAAGAAAGGTAGGCATAGGAACTTAAGAATTGCACTAACATAGTAAAGCACTGTAAAATGAAATAAAATACTAAAATTTGCATTTAAGTTCTTTTAAGATATGTCTATTCTGTAATACAGAAAAAGAACAGTAAATTGAACAAGCTTTTACAATGTTATAGCCAGAAACTAGTGGGGCTTTGTAAAAAGAAGGTACTGGGAATAAGTAGAGTCCACACAGAATGCCAAAGGAACTATCAGCGAACTAGAAACGTCTGAGAAGTCAGAAAGTACTAAGATAGTTTGAACTCCCAAGAACTTCACTGAGTTCTGTCCTGCAAAGAATATTACAACACATAGTAAAAAGCTCTTTGGTAGTATAAACAAACACATAAACAAACAAAACACCCAGAAAACAAACAAACAAAACCTACAAAAACACACAAGGAAAAATGATGTGCCACTGCAGAAGAAGGATGGAGAAAATATTAAGGACAGCACAGGGAAGGCCTTCAATAAATATTTTTCTACAGTTTACAATCAGAAATGTTTAAGTTAAATTGAGAGACAAAATTAGGGTGAATAAGAATGTGGGTATGCAAATAGAAACTCCCACAGCTAAGAAAAAACTTGATTCAAAAAGTTAAATGCATCAAGCCTGAAGTCTGATTAATCACTATCTCACCCTTTTTAAAATGTTGTTCACATGTAATGCTAGTCCAGTGGCAAATATCTTTAATAGCACCATCCAGCTGGGAGTGAAACTGAAAAACAGTAGATATGGTTTCTTTACTTACAAAAAATCTGTGAATAAAAATAAGAGGAGATGGTAGTTGGGAAATTACAAGCTATTTCGTTGGATCTCATTAGTATGAAAGGCCTTAAAATACATTTTGAGAGAGACAATATATAAAGACACAGAGGTAAATGAAAAATGGGATAAAATGCAACAGCAATTTCCCAAAAGGACACCACACAAATCATCCATATAGTTTTCTTAGATGAGGTAAGTGATTTTGTGAACAGATGCAGTGTAATAGATCTCATCTTTCAGTACTGTAAGACTGCATTTGACCCTGTGTTATATGTTATTAAGGAATTTGAGGACTAAGACTTTTTTGGTGGTTAAAAAAACAGCTAAAGGAGGACTAATAACAGGCAAGTGCCATTAAGAAGGGATGCATCAAATTAGTTGAGGTTGGCAGTGAGAGCCTTCAGGATCCACCCTGGGGCTTCTGTTGTCCTTTCATAGCTCTTGACCATTGTGATCCAGGCAGAAGACTACCTGCACGTTCTTACACTGTCAGTAAAGACGAGCAGTGAAACTATACAAGGAGAGCAGCCTGAAGATGGGAGCCAAAGAAATGGGGTAAGCAGCAAGGTCCTGGGCAGAAAATTCAAACGTAACCTGTGTTAGATATGACAAATGAGTAGTGACAAATGAAGATTGAAGTTCTCAATGAGAGAATACACAAATAACATGATGAAAAAGGCAAGTGAGGGTGTAGGACAATGAGGACGGAGATTTTCAGTCAGGAGACATGGAGATTCTCCATCCAAAGATACTAACAGAGCTAAGTGGTTTAGCCCAGCAATAGAAGAGCTATGAAAGCATGTAGCTGCTGCCTAGAAATGTCCTGAGGAAGATGCCTCCAGGTGGGAGAAGTGTAACTTAATTTAAAGAGCAACAATAGCATGGGCAGGTGGGAAGGCAGTATGTATACCACACATTCATCAAGGCTGTAAAGAAGGGAAGTTCCAATAAGCCTATCAGTTTCTCAAATAGTCTCCCAAATAAAAGAGTAAGGGCAAAATTACAACCTTCGAGATAGAGGCTGAGATACAGCTGGAAGTATCACGTGCTGCAATGCCCTTTACAATTTCCTGGACCCATTGCTTGCATCCACTGGTCACACAGAGTCCTTAAGTCCCATTAATAGTGTGGTGTGGTGTGGTGTGGTGTGGTGTGGTGTGGTGTGGTGTGGTGATATTTTTACTGCTTCGATGTTACTGGTGTCATTTTGGGGAACATCACCAAGAACATTTACCATTCCACTTTTCACATACAGTTTTCATTACAAAATCCATGTAAAACTAATTACACAGATAAAGGCTTTTGCAATAATGCAGGCTACTTGCAAGTGAAAATAAATAAAGAGAAGAATGTAGAGCCCAAGATTATTTGAACAGCTAGGGCTCACACAAATACAATCAACAGGAGTTTTAATTAAGAATAATGAATATTTTGTGAAATAATCCAGGGTAAACTGTGGAATTGTTTAAAAATTGTTATTAGCTGCTTGGAATGAGTTTGTCAGATGGGTGCTCTAAAGCTGAGAAATTTAACAGAAACTGTATTTTCAGAACTTGTGGAAAGATGCAATTCTCCTGAAGAGAGTGAAGATTTGGCACTTCATATGAGCAGAGACGATCTGGCCCAAACATTCTTGTTTGCAGATGATGACTTTCTTATATTATGCACTTTGTCTTGGCACAGTCAATCAACAGAGGAAGTGCGGCAGAAATAACAAAGCCTTTTCTCTATTTGCTGATAACATTTTCAGCACATTTAAGGAGACATTTGAAGAACCACAGTAATTTCTACACCCCTGAAAATGTGTTGAGCAGAGAGATAGGGACAGAGAGGATATTAGTAATTGCAAAATACAAAACAAAATGCAGAAAAAATGTCTCCAAAAAGGGAACGTGAAGTAGAAAGTATCTGAAAGAACCTTTCCAGGAAATAGTGACTATTTATACCCATTAAGTTTCAACCTATTTGAAAACAAAGAAGTGGATACTATACTAGGGATGAATCTAACCCTTGTATCTAAAATAATAGGTTCAGGGATTAGCCAGAACAACAGCATTTTTATCAAACAGAATTCATTTGTATCCATCCTCACGTTATCAGAAAAGCAGCTCTCTCCTAATTAGCAGATCTTGAACATTAACCTTTTGTCTTGACTGCAATCTCTTCGATTAGTGGTAATGTTCAGCCTTCTCAAGACTTCTTTCATAAATTGCCTATTCCCATAGTAACAGCTGCCACTTTCATCCTACAAACACCAAGAAAATGTGATTTCCTTTATATCAGTGGACCAGGCTAGGTGAGCAACTTTGGCCTTTGTCAATGCTCTTTTCAGAAAAAACCTGTTTATTCCAGAAGAAGAGGAAACAGGTGCAAGCACAATTCAGGAGGCAGTTGTTGGCTGATCCACAAAGCAGAATTGGCAAAGCTTCAAAAGGAAACAGTCAAATAACCTACCTGCAATGCCAGTACGTTCTGCAGCTGCATGACGGAAGGACAAACAAATTCAACAGCAGTCACCAAACTTAATATTTTCTGTGGAGTTTTGCTTGGTTGAGGTTCTTTTGTGTTTTGTTTTTTTTTCTTTTTGCTTGTTTCTTTGGTGGCTCCACAAAGAGTAGCAAGACATCAGCTTAATAGTCGAGCAACAGTTAATGTAAATCAAGGGTTCTCATTCAAAGAACACTGAACTTTAGCCAAAAAGAACATCAATTCGTTGCTGAGATGCTGACAGAGCTTTAATGACCAGTGTCTTCATCTTCAGTGCTCACAACAGTCTATAACCAAAGTCCTAGTCCCAGCTGAAGTGACTTACCAAAGGAACATCAACTTTGGTGGGACCAGCAAACATTCACAATAAAAGTACTTTGTCTCCAGCAAGCCATGTGAAATTTTTCTGAAAGTTTATCAAATCTGGGGCTTTTTCCAGCAAACCTGTCTGTTGCATATGAACTGATCTGACACCTTTACCTTCTTTGAAACTGAAGGTCTCCACGTAAATCCTTTAAGGTGAGAATGGATAAAGTGAAATTAACATCTACTTCTCCAGCAATCCACTGAAATAATCAAGTTTTCCCTTAGTCACAAATGTAAGATTCTGTCAGAAAATAGAGCTGCAATTTTCCAAAGTTAGCATTGCATGTTCAGTTTCTTAAATTGGTTTTTAAAATACATTTTTAATTTTTTTATGAAATTTTTAGCACTCGTGTAAAGGACTGACAGACAGCAAAGAGACTGAAAAATTAAACATAACTCTAGAAGCCTTTATTTTTTTCCTTTCCTTAATTCCTCGTTAACCTTTTCAGCACCAGACCAGGTGATTGCTTTCCTTTCCTTACAGTACTTTTGATTCCAGGCATATTAATATCTGTTGTTAACTAGACACTTTGAACATCTGAACTCAGCCACTTTAAACCAAAATTACCAAGTGTTTGAGGACAGAAATATCCCAGATCTTCTTTTATGAAAGTGAACAGGCAATGGCTGCAGTGATAAAACCTACATAAACTCTGTCTCTCTTCATTCCAACAGACATTAAGATTGTTCAGTAATGGACTCTTTTCTGACCCTCACGTCTGAGCATTTATTGTGCTTCTACATCTGCAGATTTCGTTATTATCAAAAGCATCAAATCCAGTATCAACAGTAAGGCCCACGGCTTCTCCCACTGTAGCCAAAAAGGAAAACACCACCAGTCAGCAATGAATAGGAGGCTGTAAACATATTGCAAGCACTAAACCAGTATATTTACATGAGTATCACAGACGCTGCACACCATTCAGACTCAGAATCTAATTCTGACACTGGATCATAATCCATAAAGGGCAAAATTAAATCTCTCTGTTCTGGGCTCACAGTGGGAAAGTCTGGGTTTGAGTTTGCACTCAGCATCCCAAGCACATGTTTATTTTCACTCCAACTCCCCAAAAAATTGGTGAATAATCCAGAACTGCTCATCCAGGAAAGATTCAAAAGACTTGCCAAGTTCCAGACAACAGTCCATGGAAAAATCCAAGTGCACAGATTTGCTGGCAAGAGATGCCTCTATCCACGCTCAATTTGCACGTGTTCTAGGGTGGTTCTCAAAAATTGAACAACCTTAGGAAAAGAAGGATGATGGATTTAATTGCACCCTACCTGTGAATGGCAATACCCCTCAGCTTTACTGCTAAGGAATACCAAAAAAATCATTCAAAGTAAAGTAACCAAAAGTATTCAAAGTAAACAAAGTAATCAAAAAATTAATGTACAGCACTGAAAAGAAGGAAATGGTTGGCAGGAAGGGTTGCCTGTATGATTGGCAATATCACGGTAACAAAATTACAGGAAAACTTGTATTCTGATGCCAGTTTTGCAATGGTACTACAGGGACCAGGATTGTTAAGGTATTACTTCCACACCCTACAATACTACACCACATGCCATTTGGTGCCTTCCTCTGCAGTCTGGCCCATCTTCCACCTGGGAGAGGGGTATGACTCTACCTGCACTGGCCCTGGAGTCAGGAGAGGCAAGCACCACTCATTTCCCACTTTCCTCAAGGTTTGTTCTTTCACTCCAGTAAAACACCAGAGCACAGCAGCTGTTACCTGTATGTTTTACCAGGATTTGTGTATCCTAGACAGTCCAAGCACTGGATGGTGCCAAGGTGGAAAATCCCATACTGCAGAAGGATTGATAGAGAGGAGAGGATCCCAATTCCAATGCCTTCCAAATTAAATCCCTAGAGGGTAAGTCCTGGCTTCTCTTCCATCACCCCTGCAACAACATCAGTTCAGATCTCACAGGAAGAACACTAGGGAGATGACTGCTATCCTGAACCACAAGTCCTATAACTTTCACTCAGTCTTTGGCTCAGAAATGTTTATAGGATTGCCATATTCAGCATCTTTACTATAATTACAAAAAAAAAAAAATCAGCAATATGGGAGGTTCAAATGGTGTTGCTTTGTCTTCACACTACTTCTGCCTGCAACTCCTGCCAAGCCGGCCCTTCCTACCTCATGCCAGGGAGACATAAGCACCATCCCTGATCACTGTTTGAGTTTTGAGGTTTCTTGCGTGCTTTTCCATGTATTAATTGAACTTGTCCAATACCAATTAGTGAGCAAATTGCTGTTGGAGCAGATGGTAAGATAGGTCTGAAAAAAAATTTGGTCCTTTCATATCATGTGAGGGAAATGTAAGGGAGAAAGGATGTCTTTTCCATTTCCTGTGGGCTGAAACAAAAGTTAAAGCAAGCTTTTACGATCAGTGGAGTTTGAGAAACAATTATCCAGATCCAGCGGATTCATACCTTGCATCCAGCTCCATCTGATACCCTCCTCTGTGGTTTAGTTTGCCTTGTGGGCACGCCATGTGCTGGGGGTTCATATACTGCCAGCATGCTACTCCAATCTGCTCCAGGCACCAGTGGTCAGAGAGCAGCATTGTGAAGCAATTCAAGATACTAAAACCAGGAGCAAACTCATAAGGTGCTTGTGGTAAAGAGATAATATCTGTTTCTATATTCCATGCAGTCATGTTGGAGGGATGCTAGCATGGCAATGCCCTCAGTGGGAAACTACTGCTCAGTGCTAACTTCCCCGTGGTGGCCACCATTCATATTCAAATAGAGATATAAATAGCACAGCGCTATAAAAAGTAACAACAGCAACAGAGGTCTGTGTGAGGATCAGACTTAAAAACGTGACACTGCAGAAGAGATGCTGCATTGGAGCTATTCAGGCACAAGGCCTCGCATTTGGAGAAGAAGGAGGAACAGCTTGCCAGTTGGCATTCCAGCAGTTAGTTGCCGGCCAAGATTTTCAAGGTTGAACTTTACACCCGTAGCTTCACAAAGGTCACACTTAGCAAACTGTTGGGGCTTAACAGAGCAAGGATGCATTTGGCTCCTATTCCAAGGCCCTTTCCTTGATGTTAATATTGATGACAGAGGAACTAATATCTCAATAGCTGCACAGAAAGGCCAATGCACAAATGTGCAATACTCAACATATGGAGGAAGTCTAAAGCCTTTCAAACCACTTAATGAGAAAGCCATGGATATGAACAGCAGAAGGAAAAAATCTAAAATGGGAGGAAGATGCCTATATCCTACCATGCTAATTTATATTGTTAGAGTGGAAAGTAAATGGCAATGTTAGCTACGCTGAGGATTTTCAAAAGTTGTATTTATTTTTGAGTTTCTTTCAAAAATAATGTTCCAATAAATATGCAGCACGCTGTGTTTGTGGCACTGGTAGTGTGTCCATCACCATGGCACCTGAGCACTCAAGCAAATGATTAACCATCAGAGCAAATGAAACAGAAGCTAAGAGCCATCAGGCACTGTGACAAACTCTTCATAGACCTTATGTATGCCAGTACGTCTCTGTCTGGACTTTTACTCCTTCAGGCTTTCCACTATCCTCTCTTTCCTGTTCTTATGATAAACAGGTCTTTTTTTTTCAAGCAGTGGTAAGGGATGCAGAGATCTCAGACTGGTTTTGGAGAAAGAAGAAGAAAAAACAACAAAAAAAAACAGTACACATTTTCATCAGGAAAACATTGCTTAAGACACAGTAAGGAAAAAAATAATTTTCATTTGCACAAACCAATTATGAATCAACAAACTTTGTTATGTCTGCCCTGCCATCAGCTTAACCCTTAAATTACTTCTCCGAAGAAGGAAAACAAGTCTTTCTTCACTGAGGGCCAATATGATCTTTCAGGAGCCTGATGCAGACCATACTTGAACAATATTGTTGGCATTATCTAATAATAGTGAAAAGAACACATAAAAAACATATGGCTATGTGCCTTCTTCAAAAAGTCCAGAGATTGCATCAGGCCCTCCCACACTTCAAATAAGCAGTAAGTTAATGACAACTCCACTGATGTTTGTTTAACATATGTGTACATAACTACTGTTTCTGGCTTGGGATGCTTAAGCAGAGACCTCTGGGGTTTTAGAAAAAAAAATTAAAATCTTCTGTTGGATCATCTACCCCTTGTTGTTTTGTTTTGTACAAAATCTCTGAGGGGCACAGGAAAGCAGAGGGCCCTGCATGCAGGCCAACTTTACAAAGGCTAGATCCTTTCAGTACTGGAGAATTGTGCAGTTATAATACAACACTCACTGAAGAAGTTTCCTGTTTTCCATCACTAATCAAGGCAATGACACTGCATTCTAATTAAATTGGTGTCACATGGAGTTTTTCCTCTTCACTGCTTCAGACTTAGCAGGTAGATACATCCTCTTCATTCCAGTTTATCCTTTAAAGAGGAGTAAGTTTTGGGGACAATGCCACATTGTTAGCAATGAAGACTGAAGTGCTCACTTCCCAGGGCAGGTACAATGTGCTGTGCTGCCACTGTGCCTCAGCAGCAGTTTTGAAGCCCATATGGAGCACTTTACCGCCCACCTCTATTTGACTGTGAAACTCTGTATTAAAGTTCACTCTAAGCATCAGTCTGATTCTGTTACCTCTCCTGTGTCTAAATTATATCCATCACTGTCATCTCTAAAGACTCAGATCTTCTGTGCACTTCATCAGGCATTATAATCGAAGCTAATGAAAGATATGTTTGTTTAGCTGTTGTAAATGGCTTTGAAGATCTTGGGTTTCAGCAAGGGTGATGAATTGAGGATGTCAGCTGGGCAAACAGTTTAATTTTGAATGAGTTTAGCTAAAATGGATTACTGAAAAAACAATATGGATTTTTCAAATTCATATTATTTAACATACTTTACCAGTAAATATTTTACCCCTTCTTGCCATCTGACTCACCAAGCATAAACTGAAAGAATCGGCAATGATATTCAGCTTCTCAAATATGAGACTAACTTTGGTGATTATAAACAGGTGTAAGAAGCCACTTTTGACTGCAGCAGGGAGTACAGCCCTCAAACAATTTACCCCTCAGCAGACTAAATTTCTGCATAATAGCAATTCTGTAAAGCAGCCTGAACATGGTAATCAAAGTGTTTTATAAGAAAATTCAGAAAGCAACAACTGCAAAAGACTATTCCATAACACAGTTATTTATTGGAAGTACCTGGTTTTTTATTCTCCCTGGTACATTTTCAATGAATTAAAATAATAACTTAAGGGGAAAGAAAATTATCTTAAAATAGCCATGGGTTTTTTTCCTCTCTCAGGTAATTGGGAGTCAGGAAGAATCCAAAATAACAGCATGATTGTTGAAAATTACAGGGTAAGGTTGGAAATGTCTAGAGGTCATCTAGTCCAACCTCATGCTCAAACCAGTGCCACCTTAGAACAGGTCACTCAGAATTAAAAAGGAAAGAAAATCATTTAAAGAAAAAAATTAAAGAAATATTATTTTAAAAGTGAAGTCTTTTACACCAAAAGAGGAAAAAAAAAATAAAAAAAGCAAGGTAATATTTTCTTGAAACATATAGCTCTTTTGGGCTGTTTGTTAGTAAATATGACCAACTTGGAAAATAGATTCAAGCTGCCTCCTTTGGTTGACCTACTTCCCTTTCTGTCTTGATGCAGGTAACATTTAAGCACAATGTGTGGCAAACTCCAACTCAGTTGCCAGTGCTACTCTGCCACACTGCTGGCCAGAAAAGGCTAGGAATGCTGCAAGTTCAGCTCCAGTGACAGAGAAAATGCTCCATAACATTCATTAGCAGTCCCCTCCAAGATAATTAAGGAATGGAGCCAACAGCTGCTGAGGAGGGTTCCACCCCGTCTTTCCCTGGGAAAGCAAGGCCTCTAAGGCAGGGCCTGGACTCTACAGCAAAGAAGAATAGGGTGGGGAAACCTTGCAAGATCTCAGTGAAACCCAGATGACTCATCAGAAAGTAAAACGTTTCTATTTTGGCAAGAGGCTGAAATAGCAGCCCTGGGTTGTGCTGCAACACAGCAATAAATGACCCTGAGCGCTTGGGACAAACTCCTGTGCACACTGATATTCCTAACAGTAGGGGCTATTTCACATCTCATTAAACAAAGAGGTTTACATGACAATTAACACATTAATTAGCACCATCTTTTTCACAGTTGGAATTTCGGCTTGAAATTTCAACATTTTTAGACAACTGTTTTGTAAGTGAAAATGAATAGGTTTTTTACGACTCAAGGTCATAAAAAGGTGACACTTAAGGTGACAAGGACTCCTATGCAGAACTGGCATAGAAGTATATTTGTGTACTGAAGGACACTGCAACCAGTCCACGGCCTTTCCCATAACTTCTATGCAAGGAGGGCCTCCCTGTACAATCTCCACCCTGCCATTCAAAGCCTGGCCCTCGGCCTCAGCAAGGTGCCAGGCTGGACACTTCATAAGCTGACCATAGACAAGCCCAAAGTCACACAGGGGCAAAGCAAAGCCTGGATTTCAACAAGCAGTAGCTCCCATTCCTCAGCCCCAGCGGCTGACCTGTGTGGCTCCCCACTACAACAATCCTTTCGACTGTACCTGTAGAGATGTGACCTGTGGGAAAACTCTCCAGCAAACACCAAAAAGCAACACTGCTAATTTCACTGAAAATAGGTAACAGCTATAAGAGAATGTTTATTGCCCAAGAGCTTCACATTTTAGATACAGAGCTAGTAACTTCTGCAAGGGACCACTTTAAAGAAGAGTTGGTATATGTACAGATATCCTTAAACTGCGTGTATCTTTCTCTCTGAGGTTTTTGTTCAATACCGTCTTTAATTTCTATTTTCTTTTGAGAGAATGGATTTTCAAGTATAAAAGAAGACACAGAATACTGGAAATGGAATGAAGGGAATTAAAAATTGGCAACTGGAACTTGTAGCTTTCAAGACCAGGTGGATTCTGATATTCATGGGGTCCATTCCTATCAGATGGATGTTGCCAACCCATGAAAAATAGCGATATGGTTTGTATATGTTATCTTTCACCTCCCTCGGGTACATACTGTAAGGAAGTATGTATAAACAATAATAAACAATGTATAAACTAACAATAATCATATTAATATTTTATGTGTTTTGGCACTCAAGGCACAGATAAATCATTGTGTCACAGCCTTACCTATCATACCACTTACAAAATAAATCTATGCTCAAGAGGAACACCAGATAACTTTTCCTTTGATTAGCTTTTCAAAGCTGATGATAGTTTTTAGAATATGATTTATTTATTTTATTTATCACCCTGCCTTGTTTCATATGGGTACTGTTTTACTGACCTCTAGATACCCTTGCACTTTGTCTGTGATATCCCCAGAATGTCAATGCTTTGATTCTTCATCTCTCATTTCCTAAACGTTTCTTATTGGTCACTTCTGCTACTAGTGGCAGCTGAAGTGGAAGTTTATCCTCTGATAATCTGTACTGCTTTAATGGTTCCCACCATCCTGAGGATATTTTCCAAGTGTTATGGTGACACCAGCTGAGATCTTGGCAACAGAAAAGTGTTTCATATGTTTATTTCCTAAGTTAGTCTTTTGGGGTTTTTTTCTGCTTTCCCAACCCTCTGTCACTCCCTTGATTTCTATGGCTCAGCTCCTTTTGTTATTGCTATATTCTTTGTTATCATTTCTCAGTTTCTTTCTGGTTATAAAGCCTTTGAAGAACCCGAGGGCATTCCCAACATTCATCCAAAAATCTCTTAGTAAAGAGATGAGCAAAAATTTCTGCTAAAAGGAACAACAATAGTTACATCTTATTTATATATTTATCTGTAAACTAGAGTCTAGGAACTATAGCACACAAACCTTGTAAAATGATAAGCATGTTTCAAATAGTTTTAATATTAAATATCACACATAAAACAGGTCACCAGTTTTAGCATGTCTCCAAAATAACATATGCTTAGAAATGCTTATCCTTGTAGCATCATCATCCTTTCTGTTTTTCCCAAGAGAAAATTAATCTTGCCCCGGCATGCCCAAAAAAGCAAAATTCTTGTATAATTTCAATCACTCAGTTTGCTCATGACTTTTATACAGCTGACTGAACATCTATTATCTCACCCGAAAGAGGAGCTGCGAGTTTGCTCACCTCGGTCACCTGCAGGATTTTAGAAATGCCTCCTCTTCTGTTCCTTCTAAAGAGTGCCTTTCCGCATTTCCCAGTCCATTCCCGAGTCCACTGAACATGCAGACATCAATAAGTTCTGGCTAAGTTATCCCACGTAACTCCGAAGAAAAAAGGAGACCCTTGCAGACGCCGCAGAAGGTCTTCTTTACTCTCTTAGAAAATTTAGTTTCCTTGGTGGTCTGTCACATTCAGGTCTCCGGTAGTAAACTGAACAACCTATCCTCCTGGCTCTTCTTTTCTTCTTTTTCTTTTCTGTAAACACATAATCAGGGCTTCAAATCCTTTAGGCATCACAAAACTGTATTTCTCTATTGCCCTCTACTGACTGCTGGGTAACGCCGCCTTGCCGGAGAACTGGCGAGCAACAGATAACACGGTAACGCGTTCCCCCTCCGCCCTCCCTCGGATCGATAATGATGCACGATGACCAAAAGTCAACACAAATCATTCTATTTTTCTCTTTGTTACAGAACACCAGGCAAGATTTCCAGCTTCTTGGCCAGCCGTGGTAGCTACAAAACACTAAACAACAGAAGCAGGAAGCAGTAATATGGCTCTGCTAAAGTGTTTGGTTTTTCTTTTTTTTTTTTTTTTTGGTGAACAAAAGCCAGGAGAAAGTACAGATGAATGCATTCTGCCTTGAAATGCAGACGAATTCACCCCATTGATGCCATAAATACTGTAGCGGGGATCTGAATGTTATCTGATTTTGAGAGTTCGGTCCTGGCAGAACTGGATGCATAGAAATACTGACTTAGCATGGGAGTTCTGCATGAAGGGGCTGGTAGAGAGCCATGAATTTAAGGCCATGGGTTTTGGTCATTTCTCCTTTGTCTCTAGAGTTCTGTTTAGCACATTCAGCACCACACCTAACATGGGAAACATCATGTGACCGGACCCGGGACAAGACACATACTGTGTATGAATGGCACGGGGAGTGGCTGTTGGCACTGCTTTTCGGACAAAGATGATCTATAATGCAAAGAGAACCCAGCGAACTACGATAAAAAAGGGAATGGTCCAGAGCTGTTTCGGGAGCAGAGAAAAAAAAAAATATAAGCATTTCAGCCAGACTGTAAGAGACCGAGAAGAAAAAAGCAGTGATGAGTGTACGAGTAGGGGGGTGGGGGACGGGGAAGCGGGTGGTGGAGAAATCAAAATTAATCCTTTGCATTGTATTAGTCACCGCTTAATAAGTAAAGCACAGTGCTTGCTAACCAGGCCACTCAGGCACTTGTTCTCACAAAAAAAAAGTTAACCCAGGGTGCTGGTGCAAGTATTCTGGCCCACCTGCACCACTCCAGGGGCAAGGAGAAGTCAGTCTGTCACCTCCAGGCAACAGAATAAATCTCCAGCACACTTCCCTTTTGCTAGGCAGAGGCTGGGAGAGAACATGGCATTATCTTGCTGTACCATTCTTTCTCTGCAACCAACTCTCCTAGGGAGCAAGCATGGTTCAAAAATTATAAAAACAGACCCACCCTTCAAAAAAGTGTTGGAAGTATTTTTCCTTAAGTGTGTTCAAAAAATACATTCATTTTTCCCCCACCACTATTAATAACCAGGAATATTTATTTTGCAAAAAAAAATCTGTTGACTGATGAACACTGGTTGTGCTTTAAATAGATATTATACGACATCTCTGCCCTTCCACTTAGGAAAGATAGAGTTCACATAAAAACTAGGATCAACAAAGCCAGCAACACGGCAACAAAAATTTAATATTGAAAGGTTCATTTAAAAAAATTATTTTCAATTCAAAGGTAAAATCAGCAGAGGCCCTAATTGTAGCTATTAGGAACATGTCATTAACAAGCCCAGATTTACTGACTGCATTGTAAAGCTCTATTAAAGGAAGCCCTGAAATTCCTTTTTCCCCATGCTTTTTCTATGTCTAAAGCCTTCAGCTATTCCATACTAGAAAATAAGAAATAATTGTATTTATTCAAATTCCTTGATAGAATATCGAAGCCTGCTCAGCTGAATACCTCTCCTAAATGAACACCATTACCAACAGATCAAAGGAGAAAAACATCTAGCAAATGAATGGGGCCGAGGACACACATCAAACGCTGAAAAGCTGAGTGTTTTGTTTTTTAGATTTTTGTTTGGTTTTTTGTTTGTTTTTTTGTTTTTTTCTTTTTTCTAATGGTAGCACATTTGCAGAGCGACAAAGCAAAGTGTGCAGTTGCCGAAATTCATAGAAGGGCACCTCAGATAGAGCGGTCGGCGGGTTAAGTTCAGCACTCCCGAGCATCAGGCGTCACTCTGGAGCTGCTGCTGCTGCAAATCCTTCACGTGACAATTCCTGACAGAGACATCCGTGGGGTTTGGGTTTTGGTGGGTTTTTTTTTGTTGTGTTTTGGTTTGGTTTGTTTTTTTTTTTTTTCATAGAATCACAGAATCGTTAGGGTTGGAAGGGACCCCAAGGCAGGGTCACCCGGAGCAGGTGACACACAGGAACGCGTCCAGGTGCGTTTGGAATGTCTCCAGAGAGAGGGAGACTGCGTGACGTAGCCCGTTCCAGAGCTCTGCCACCCTCAACGCAAATAAGTTCTCCCTCATGTTTTTTTTTCCCCTAGGATGAAAGTTTCCTTCCCTACAGGAAAAACTTTTCCCGCCGCTGGAGACACAGGCGGTTCCCGAGCACGCACTCCCCGTTCCGCGCGGTGAGGGCCGGGCTCGGCTCCCGCCCGGCTCCTCCGCCCGCCGATCCCCCGGGGCGGCCCGCGGGGCCCCGCCGCCGCCCTCAGCGCCGGCCCCGGCCCTTCCCCCGCTCCCGGCCCAGCGACCCGCGGTGCCGCGGGCCCGCCCGAGCCCGGTACCATGGAGCTGCGGCCGCGGGCAGCCGCCGGGGCCCGGCCGAGCGCTGCACATCGGCCGTGCTTCCCTTCCGGCGGGGCGGGCGCTCGGCGCCATGGGGCGGCGGCGGCTGCTGGCGGCGGCGGCGGCGCGGCTGGCGGGAGCGTGCCCGGGACAGGCGCGGTTCCTGCTGTAAGGAGCCTGCCGGGACAGGCGCGGTTCCTGCTGTAAGGAGCCTGCCGGGACAGGCGCGGTTCCTGCTGTAAGGAGCCGCGCCGGGGGTAGGGGCGGGCGGGCAGGCGGCAGGGAGAGCGCGGTGGTGACGCGCGGGGTGTCCCCGCCCGGTGGCGGTGCCGTGACGCTTTCCCTCTCTCTCTCTCATTCCCGCAGGTGGACTCTCCGCAGCTCCCGAGGCGAGTGAGGGTCCCCGGGCACACACGGTGGTACCGGGGCCGGAGGAGAGGGGCTTCGGAGCAGGGCGCTCCGGGATCTCCATCGGAGGCTCCTGCGGTGGGAGGGCAGCGCAGAGGTTGCCGAGGGGCAGGAGCGTGGGAATGCCGGCTTTCCCTTTTCCACCATTATCCCCCTTCCCTTTGCACTGCCCCCGGAGGGCTGTGCCGCGCTGTGCTCCGGGCTGCCGGAGAGCAGGGGCCAGGTGTTCCTCGGCCATGTAGAGAGAGAGGGGCTCGGGTCCGGCTCCGGCAGCAGGAGCTGACAAAGCAGATGCGGGAGCCTCTTAATGGATCCGAAAATTATTTCAAAGCGTTCCTTTATCCCAGGCTGAGGTGCGGTCGTTTTCTCGCAGTTAAGATGGGCAAAGAGCTTTACAACATTTTGGTGTCCCTGATCTGGCAAGAGCGTGCCTGTAGGGAGCTCCTTGCAGAATTGTGAGCCTCCTTTGCTAAAAGATTTTTAGACAGGAATTCCATTTTTCAGTAAAATTGCAGTTACATATTGTGTAAACTTACACCATAACCATAACCTTACCCTGAATTGTGCTTGGCTGAGCACATATTGGTGCCCAGCTTCCTGCGGCATCCTAGTTGTATCTTAAACATAAAAACAGGTACCTAGGTATTGTTGCAACTGGAACGTACTGTATGAATCTTTGCTTATAAAAATAATTATTTCATCCTTTTACCTTTATTTATCTGTAGCTAATGATCGTGGATTAGAAAGGATATGTCCTTACTGCTTCCAGTTCCTGGTTCCTGACGGCTACCGGGTGCGTCTCAAACCAAAGATGAAAGTGTCTCCACAGATAGAAAAAATTCTTAAGCGAGAAGCGAAGAACCATAAACTTAACATGAAACAGACAAAGCTTTTGAAAAAGTACAGGGAGTCAAGAAGTGTTCTGGTAAGGACATTTATTTGGGACTGACAGGTACATTACATTTCTCTACATTTCATGTCCCTATTTCAGTGGCATAAAAAAGAAGATACAGAAACCTTTCTCTCAGAAGAGGAGCCCGCACCTACACATTTCTTTTTCATGAGCATATGACTCTTTCTTTTGGAATAATTTCATAATCAAAATTTTTAAAAGCTACCCTCCCCAATAGATAAATCACGAACAATGACAAGAACAGTTAGATTCCCCTCCAAAAAAACCCCACAACCCCACATTGTCAGAAGCTACACAAACAGCTCTGCCTTCCCTATGATATCTTTAGCAGCAGTCTGGGTAGGCTCTGCAGATGTCTAAGCTCTTGCTGAAAATTAAGTAATCTTTTCCTTCCAGCAGGTCTGGTATTTCCACTGTCAGCTACTGTATCATTAGCATAGCTTTGCAAAAAATGGCAGGAATAGCAGATTTCTGCCTGTTCTTTTTTTTCCTACAAATGTGGCAGAACTAGGACCAGATGCAGAGCTTTAATACAGCCGTGTTGTAGATCCTAAATCCATTGCTAAGAATACTCCCATACCTAAGAAGCAAAACATGTCATTGACTGAAGTCAGGCTTGTTGTGATAACTTGACATTTACTGCCTTTGTTTCAATTTTATTAGTTGTTAAATTGAGGAAATATATTTTTACACAGGCTGTATTTCATTTATTTCACTAGACTCATGGCTACATCAGATTATTGTTACCTTCTGTATTAATTGATTTTTTTACATTTGTCTGAATATTACTGTTTATGTGAAATATTTCAGAACTACGGAGGTAATTTCAACAAGCTGATGTTGCTCTTGGGGCTTCAGTTATTTTTCCTAGAAGTACTCAGGAATGTGAGCTTAAATTACTATTTTTTATAATAACTACTATTTGAAGAATAATAGTATACATTTAATCTAGTGTTGCCAAGGTATGTACTAGTTTTAGAACGTGTTATGTGAATGGCTGTTGTAATAAATGAAGCAGCACCCTACTGTGCACAGCAGTTGCTGGCACACTTGGTATTTTCTTGGATTAGAGTCTACTGGTTTGGGGAGTAAAATTTGTGAAACCAAAAATTATTAAAGAGTTAATAAAACAAAACTAAACTGAGGAAATATCTCCGAGGTTCTCGACTGTGAGAGCAAAATAAGATGTTCCATAAATCACTTTCCCCAAATTGTAAATCATAGTTGAGTTTCAGAAAGGATATCTGAAAAGGTTCTTCACCCAGGGGGTAAAGCACTGGAACAGGCTCCCCAGGGAAGTGGTCACAGCACCAAGGCTAACAGAGTTCAAAAAGCATTTGGACAATGCTCTCAGGCACATGGTGTGATTCTTGGGGCTGTCCTGTTCAGGGCCAGGGGTCGGACTTTGATGATGCTTGTGGGTGCCTTCCAATTCAGGGTATTCTGAGATTCTGTGAGCTGAAATCTTGGCTTTATTTTTCTGGGATCACAAACATTTAAGGGTATCTTAAGAACCGTCTCTTTAAGCAACTGATGAACATGAAATTATGATGGGTTCTTAGACTTATTCTGTAGCTGGAGAGGGTTTGTAAGGACGCACCTTGCATTCATATAAGTAGTTTAAAATTCAGTTTCAAAGAGGTCCAGTGTAAACTCTGGGTAATATTTTAATCTTGGTATGTAATTACAGTTTGCTGCACTTTTGTTCTGTTCAGTTTGCATTTGTCCTACGGATTATGGTTTAAATGTTTCTCGTCTTAGTCTTTAAAATGCTGTCAGCAACTGGCAGCTTTCAAAATTAGCAATGTAGATCCCTGTAATCTAATACCTGAGACTTGTGAAAATGAAAAGTCAAGTGTGGTTGAAAATTAAAGTGAGCAACAATGTGACAGGTTGTACCTCTGATACCTTTCTTAGCAAGTTGAGCTTGATTTTAGTCTATTTTTGCTATGAAAAGGCATATAACATAGGGACTGTTTGGGGGCTTTAAAATTTTTGGACTTAATTGTGGATCCAGTTCACGGAACAGAAACTTGCTCTGAAGTGCTATTATTAATCCAGTAATTCCTGCATTGTAAGGTGGTCACCTCCAGTTATATTCCACAGTGTGCTAAGTCACCATGTGATGCTGGGTTTTTTCCTACCTGAATTACATTTAGAGGAACTAAAAATACATCAATATCTGAGCATCAGAAGTTAATGTTATTTCTTTTTTTTTTTTTTTAGTTCATTAGACTGACAAAATAATATCTAGAGACAGTCAAAATACCTAAGTAACTGAAAAATTTCATTTCGGCATCTCTAAATGCATTTTTTTCCTAAACAATCTGAATTTAGTTAAATTTACACACTTTGAAATGAAGAATGATTTGGTATAAATGTTTTCAAAACTGCTTAGACATTTTTGTGACAGTCTGTTGAGTATGGTTTTTTAACCAGAAACATCACGTAACTGTTTCTCTGTCAGTGTAATTGTGTGCCTCAGAAAGTTGTCTGGCTGTATTACTCTCATGTCTCTTAATATGGGTAGTTACCATGGCAGTAAGGAATATCAGGAATATCTGACAGTCTCTGTGACTGTCTGACATTATCTGTTCTGATGCACCTCTCAACTTACTGCACTGCTGGAAGTTCCCTGCAGCCTAGAAGTAAACAGAGAGCAGAAAAGAGAAAGTGCCCTTTGTTCAGAACATCCTCCTTATTGTAGTATTTTTGCCCTAATAGAAACCCTCATCTTTGTTCACTGAGACTTGATGTTACTGGTTAAACAGATGACAGTTTTTGGGAGTTTGGATCTCAAGACTCCCTGGAAAGTGTCCAATATGACTTTATCAGGGGTACAATATGCTAATGAATTTAGATCATATGGTGTGTCGTGCTTTTTAGCTAAGTACAAGTACCTCTAATGTACAGGGGTGCTCTTTTATACTCAGTGTATCTTGCATGCCCAAGATACCATATATCCAGTTCAGTTACTCTTTCATCTTTCTGTCTTGACAGGGTTGTTCTCTGTATTTCACTGTACAATTTTAAGTTCAGAGTGACAGGTCTTCTGAAATTAGTTGCCAGGGAATTGGAGTAATTTCCAGATAAACTCATAGGAAGTGTTTGGCTTAAGAAATCTGAATTAAAATACTAGCTGTAAAGTATATGTTACTTTTCAATATCTCATGTTTTACTTAAGCAAATATTTAATTTGTGTCATGGTATTTGGAGAACACTTTGAATAATTCTTAAAATGGCTTTATAGCATCAAGAAGGCTTGATATTTCTTTTCTTCTCTCCATAGTTAGTTACTTGCAAATCATGCAACAAAACAACAAGACATTATGGTGAAAGCAGGGATTTTCTGTCAACCAAGACACAAAATTCTGGCACTCCAAGTATGAAATCTAGCCTCAAGACACCAGATGTAAAAATTCCATCTTCGAAGAAAATGACACCTGTAAGCTCCAGTAGGTTGGGATCTAAAGGCAACAGTCCCTCAACGCTTCCCAGGTACCTATTTCTCCCCTATTGAAAGAAGCACTTTGCCAAGTAGAGTGTATTATGTCTTGATAATTTTAGATCAGTCATTTAGTAAACTTTAAATTGATAACTAAGTGTTTTTCTCAGAAGTGTGGTTGAGATCAATGTTAACTTTCCAACCTTTAAAATCAAAGATTCTCATGAAAACCCACTGTGTGCAAAAGAATGCTCAGTTATGTTGGTGTCATTAATGTGAAATGTCTGTCTTAAATTTTGCATAACAAAGTTATACTTCTGACTGCTTTCACATGAAAATACACTACTTACCTTGAATTTTTTTCACCCAAATTATATATGAAAGTAAAGTACACTTTCACATATATGTGAAAGTAAACTTTCACGGTTACTTTATGTTAATTCTGATTTCTCACCTTTAAGACATTTGAGTCTTTTGTTTTTCAGAACACGTGAATCTGGACAGGCAACAAGCAACTCTGCTTCCAGAACTCCCCGAAACTCCAGATTTCACTTTTCTAAGCTAAAACAGATGCTCGATCTAGAAGAAAAAGAGAGAAGCCAGAAGGCAGATTTCAAGGCCTTCTTGACTTTACTTTAGTTCTGTATTATTTCAAAGTAATAAAGATTATAGCAATAAATATTGTTCCGGTTTTAGTAAATCAACAAAGTGGTGTGTCTAAAACTCAAGCTGACAGCCTGCACCCTGCAAAAGCACAGATCATATTTTTTAGAGGCAAGCTCAGTTTCAAAGGGGAGTGATTGTCTGCCAGAGGGAGATGAGAACACAGCCACTCTATTATGCCTGGGGACCTTGAACGTGTTTTGCAGTTTCTGATAACCCAAGAATTAAAAGCCAGGATTTATCCTTTGAAGAAGCTGATGATATCAGATTGATCAGCGGATCCACCAGGACCAAGACATAGGTTGGCTGACCAGAAAGCCACTTGGGAATGGGGAGGTCACAGTTTGCTCCCCTTCACTGTCCCACTATTTTTAAGATAATTCATCCCAACAGAATGTAAAAAATCTTAACCCTGCTTTGCAATGTTTGAGTAAAACAAAGACACACACTCACTGGGACCTTCTTCAGGTATAGTATTTTCAAGGGTCTAATGTAGTGTTCTGTAGTGTTGCTGTATTTTGATAGCTGTGGCAATTTAAGCACAGCCTTTACAAAGGTAAAAATAACTTGCTTTTTAAGACAGCACTCGTATACAGAGAGAGAAAACTATCAACAGATTGAAATTTCTTCATTTTCATAAGATGCTTCTCCATGATCTGGACTGCAGTTGATATGGGTCCCATGATAACACAGAGCCTTGGGTGCACTAACTGCACTCGGATGTGGAATGCTCCCAGTACTGACTGACAACTCCACACTAGACTGGTACCAGCACCCTGATTAGTTACTGATAGAAGAGTGGCACAGTCATAAAGAACAGCGGACACTTCTCTTCCAGTTGCTCTGGTGCTAGCAAAATGGGTCACTTTTGTCTCGTGAAAATGACTGAGTTCTGAGAACCTTTTTCTTAAATATCTTTCAGTTTTGTCAGGCTTCAGAGTTGCTTCCTTTCTGGACTTCAGTCTGGAAAACTAGCATTGCCCTGGACAGTAGAGAAGCTGTTCTGATGGGAAAAGGTGATTGTCAAGATTAAAGCAGTCTCCAGTGTCAGATTTTCAATTTAACTTTGGTACAGAGATGAGAGAGGACAGTATATAGAAAGTCACTGTTTAGGACTGAGGTTATAGCCTGTCCTGCTTACAGTCTGCAGTGGTAAATTCTTCATATTTCTCCTCTGAAAAAGAGAATGAATCAGTTAAAAACATTTCCATTCTTGGATTTGTAGTATAATGCTTAGTTCCCTTTTAAGTGTTTTCAGACTCAATGAACAGTGCTTAAGAAAATTGGACCAGCAAATAAGTGGGCTGACTGGAAAACAATCCAGGGCAGGGGAGAATACTTTGTTGTAAACTGTACTTACCGTCTGGAAGATTGGCATGTAACCTTTTTGTATCTCCTGTACACTTGCACAATAACTAAAAGGTTCACTGCCGTTTGTCTCTTATGTACACGTAGGATCAAATTAACTGTCGTTCTTTGATCAAAATACAAACCTTGGAGTGATGCCTTTTCCAGTGTAGAACTTGGCATTACTTCACCTGTTGCTGTATTTATGGTCCAGTCCTCTGGAAAAATACTTCAATCTTGTTGATGGAAAATGTGCATTATACAAAAGTGTTTGGAAAAACAAGTTTTGCAATAAAATTTCCTATTAAAAGTACACACATTAGTTACACTACTGCTGTGCTTCCTATGAGGCTTATGTGAAACCAGAGTGGGCATCTGCTGTGTTTTAAGGTGCCCCAACATTAACGTTAGATCAAAGCACATCTCCCAATTGTCCCTCTTTACTGTGCTTCTTATGTAACACCTTGTGGTCTCAAGAGTGCATTCCTTTTGGATAAAACTACAGATAAGGGATAAAAGACATGAGGGGGGCCACAATGGACATGCTGAGAAAGCTACTGGGCAATTTATCCACAGGATCACGGGATAGGTGCCTAAACTAGATGTCTCTAAAAAGTGTATTGTGAGTGGCAGGCATGAAGCTAGTTATTTTGCACTCCAAATGTATCACTACTGCATCAAGCTATTTATTAGTACAGTCTTGTCTTGTTCCAAACAACATGTTTTTTCTTTGGAATTACCAGAGTTGTCAGGTATGTCCAGCTGTGTTGTTAAAAGGGATCATTATTGTGAGCTATAAGATTTATTCGGGGAAAAAAAGAGAAAAAGGTCATTCAGTATGTGCCTTTCTTTGTTTTACAAGTGTGCTTCAAAATGCTGGGTAAAAATGACCTCCAGTGCTTTTATGTTCTTCCTAAGCCTTTAATACAGTCTTTTCATGTTACTGGACTTTCACAGAACCGGTATATTGATAAACACAAAAACACAGACACACATCTCTCTATACATAATGTATATGGGTATATACAAACATATACACACATCAGCTGCATACATATATGCACAAATTACACACATGTATGCATCTCATGCACTCTTCCCTTCAGAATACATTACATTCCTGTACTCAATGAAATACTGAAGGTTAACTCCTGGCTGCAAGAGACTATTGCTGAGCCTCCCCACCAAACCACTGCCAGGCCATGTTACTGGTTTGTGTTTGAAGAGCAAGCTGGAAGAACAACTCTAGAAAGGAAACACCCTCCCTGCTTTCAGTGAGGGCAGAACTTCACCCAGACTTTGTAAAGCAAGACCACGAAGGTCTCTGTTAAACATACAGCCCTGCGTACAGACATTTAATTACAGAGTGAGAGTTATTTCCCAGCTCATACAAATTCTATCTAGGCAATGGTGTGTGTATCATTGGCAGTAATAGCATCACACCATATCAAAAATATTACTGGGTCTTAATGTAACCAGCTCAACTAAAGCATGTTTTATTTTGAAACACTTTCCCATTTTTTGAGTATTGGGAGCCTCAAACTGACATATTCCAACTGGTTCCCTCATACCCATACCCACCTCTGAAGAACAGCAAACTTCGGCTAAACTAGACGGTATATGAGCATAAGTTTATTTTTAAGAATTTACAGTTCTAGAGATAGGACCTCAGACCCTTTAATGCACTGCTTCCTCAATGAAAATTGTCACATGGAATACAGAGAGTAATAAACCTCAAAATTATTATCAACTGTTTCCTCAGCATCATCATTGTGAGATCTTGTCTGACTACTAAGTATAGGAAGCATTTACATAAAAGCCATTTCCCACCATGAGATTGAGTGAGCAAGCAATAAACAATAATTTCAAAGATGTTTTTACAACAATGTTTTATTAAATATGAAAGAGCGTACATACAGGTGCGTTATTCTGAGGACATAAATTACACAAGGATTACAGGTTCTGTCAGAAAAGCACAATAATGAAACATCTTTACATTTCAAACTTTTCTTGTTAGCTTTTAACAAATGAATCTATTTCTGTTGCAAACAAGTAACGAGTGCTATTGAATTTTTGCAAATTCCCACAAAAACATCATGCTTAGTAGGATAATTTAAATATTGTAAATATGAATTCTGAATTAGATTCCTAAATAACACAATGGAAGAGATTTACTACTTAATCAAGATAAATGACACACTGAAATAGGAGCCAAGACAAAATTGGTCATTCATTAAAAAAAAAATTCCACTTCAGACACTACATTTGAGTCTGCCTTCTTTACTTGCAGGAATAGTCACTGTGATTATATGCATGAATAACGAACAGAACTGGCCCTAAATATTTATAGAAGTAATCATCAAATTTTAAATGTGCTGGTTTTCACTGATCTTCCCACTGAAAAAAACCCACAGCCACAGATCTATATGCTTATGTTTCAAGAGGCTGACATCCAGCACTTCGGTAGAGGGCCAATCAAGCCTGTGTATGATTTCCATGTCTTCCATAGTTGTCTGCACAGCTGGCTACTGCATCCTATGTATGCATTTTGGGTCATCACTGAAGTACCAGACTGAGTTGCCACTGACTTGTGAGAGCAGCATTAGTCCGTGGAAGTCTTAACACGCTGTCTTCAGGTACACAGGAATGTAATTTTGTCATAATGAAAGCTCTCAGTTTGACACTCAAGACTACTCAGATAAAATACATAATAAGCATGTAGATTGGGTTGTGTTGCTAGGGATTAACAGAGGTGTTTTAATATATTAATACAAACATTAACAGAGTGAATCAGACAAGCTAATGTTACTGCAGGCTGTAGTTTAATTTCCAAAAGGAGTAATAAAACATAATTTCTAAGAATAGTAATTTTTGTAACTAATGACTTCACATTTATTTTTCAAACCACAGATTTGGGGTAATGTTCCTGATATCTTTCAAAACATTTTGCAAAAAACACAGCTTGAGCCTGCAAACACTAGATTATACAAGCAGTCCCAGTGACCTCCAAGATAAGCATTCTCATATGGCAAAGTGCTGCAGGAATCTCTTTGCTTTTTTTCAGAGAATGCTCAATAAAAGTGCAATATAGTGAAGCAAATAATCTAATTATTATGTTTTTATTATTAGATGAAAAATGTTCAGATATTTGATAATTGTGCCTTTTGTAGTGTGGGCATTCTGGTCTTCATAGAGTCAGACCACGTAAAAAGAGGCAGGCAGGTTATACCCATACATTTTCTTTCCCAGGGTGGTAACGCACCAAAGCAGTTCTATTGTGAATCCCTCCCACAGCTAAACCATTGTGCTGCCCAGTTTCACAGTTACTTCTGTTTGGACGGAAGTTCACATTCAGTTTGCTTTACATTTCCACCCAGGCATGTTCTCCCTTCCGGCTCCTAGGCACCCTACCATTCCCCACCCAGCCTCTTTTCTTCCTGAGAGGTCAGAAGTATGTACATTAAGCTCTGGAACCTGAGAATTTGGAGGTATTTTTTGACACTACAGGACCGCCTTTGTATCGTACCATGTTATCTCCTGCTATACTATTACAGTCACAAGATAAATCTTCTAACTACTTGATACCTGATGCCTTTTCCATATAAATAAAAAAAAAAAAACAATGTACCATTCAGCCACTAATATACAACACTTGCTGTAAAAGTGACCTTTGCCTTCCACAAGTCCTCTTTTCCAAACAAATATTGAGGGATCATTTCCAAAATCCCAGCTATGAAAAACTCCTTGAAGCAATCAATTTCACAGTAAAATGAAGAAAAATATATCCAGAAAATAACACTCTCTCAAAATTAAAACTTATATACATCAAGAAGTTTCTTCCTCATTCTTTTATCAGTTCTACATTATCTGTAGATAAACAATGTTACCACTAAGAGGTATGAAGAGGAAAAAAAAAAATCTAGTGAAGTAAGTGTCATGTCTTTTTTAAAACTCTCAAGAGATCAAGAGAATTCAGCATACAACTTCATTATTATAATTATTTTCCATTAAGGCAGCAAAAGACTGTTTAAAAATTCCCTATGATTTTGAGTATCCAGGACAGATCCTTCAATGCAGTCTAACAAGCCATGTCACTGTACTTATAATCACCTCTGGGGATAAATTAAATTTTCCATGGATGGAATTCAACCGCTGTCCTTGTTACAGGGACTGGGACCAGTTTATTACTATGTGGGTATAACCAAAACTGTGTATTCTACACCCTGTATGTCATTTCTGATGGACTGTTAATAATGGGTCATTTGCAGGAACTGGCCAAGGGCAGCTTCTAAGGAAGTTGCCTGGAGGCCTGCTCTGGGAGTGGATAATGCTGAGTGGCACAGGAAGTGGGAGGACATGGGCCAGTATTTGGAGAGCTTCTCTCCTCCAATGATCTGGAAATTCATCCCTGAACAACTGCGGGACCCTGTTAGAGTAGTAAGATATGTGGAAGGAAGGTCCAGAGATGGGCAGCTTATGACAACATGCTGGGCCCTGGCCACTGCCTACCAGTCGCTGCTTGGTGTGGTACAGCACCTTCAGGAGGAGGAGAAAGGAAACAAATCAGTAGGTACTGTGTCCACACAAATCAGAGCTGAACCCGAGGGGAAAAGAAGCAAATCAACAGGCACCTTGTCCACACAAACCATGGCTGAGCCAGAGGTAAAACAAAGCAAATTAACCAGCACCATGTCACTCCTGTCCAGAAAAGAAAATCCAAGACTAAATCAGTTTGCTTAGTGGATGACAGGGTAGAGGCAGGACCTTTATGCTTAGCAGAAGAAACAGAGCCAGAAATCATCCACTCGGTCCCTAACCTGGGTGATCTGCATGAGCTGCGGAGAGAGTTCATGCGACAAACGAGGCAAACGAGTCCATTTTGACATGGCTGCTCCAAATCTGGGACGCCACAGCTAATGATACAATTCTAGATGGGAGTAAAGCAAGGCAACTGCGATCCCTGTCTCGAGATGTAGTCATTGATCAGGGGATTGTAAGAAGGCAGGAAACTCTAAGCCTCAGGCAGTGACTGTTGTCAAGTGTGAGGGAGAGGTATCTTTGTAAGGAGGACCTCCATGAGCAGCAAGGACAATGGAACATGATGGAACAAGGTATCCGATGCTTGAGAGAATTAGCCGTACTGGAGATAATCTTTTCAGAAGACGAAAGATTCCCTAAAAGTCCAGACAGTGTACAGTGCACATCCCAGATGTGGTTAGAGCTTGCACAGCTCAGGCCAGAAATGTATTCCCACTACTTAGCAATGTTGCAATGGAGGGAGGGAGAGGACAAGGTGTGTGCACTGCTTGGTAAACTCAGGATTTATGAAGACTCTGTCACTGCCCCATTACGAGCCTGTCGGGGGTGGCAAAATACAGTGGAAGGACTATGAGTTATGGAAGAAGGAGTGCTACCCGAAAAACAAATAAAGCTGAGAGAAGATAGCAGGACTCAGCTGAGGACTTTAATACAGAGACAATGTGGCTAAACCTATTGTTAGGTTGATGCCTCTGTTCAGGGGACATGTGCAGACATATTTCCCTCTGTGGTTGAAGGACTTTCTCCTGTGGACTTTTTGCCTTTCTTTCATAGGACAATTTACAGTGGTGTATTTTGTCCCACTTTATTATATTTTTTACACAAATATTCTAATATTCTAATATGTGGTTGGTAATTACAAAACCCAGTTTTAAGATTGTTTGCCCCTCAGAATGTTATAAACTTTATTCCTATTTTCTGATTGGCTGTTGTTGCAGAGGTTTCCTCTATTTGCATATGTTCCACCCATATTTTCCCTTATGGTTTTGTACCCTCCTCCTTATGCCCAAGTTTGCATAATCCCCTCCTACCTTTTACCTTATATGGAAAACCACTCTCCTTTTTCCTGAATGTTCCTTCAATAAAGGCTCATTTGTTTCAAACTCAGCACTTGTGTGGACCCCTTCGTGAGCTGGGTTTTGTCATGACGCGTGCTACAAGCCCACATCTGCTCTGTGGAATCAAAACTGGCCGAAAGTGTCCAAAGCCGGGAAGAAAAGACTGAAGAGGGCCACCAGAAGCTAAGAGAGGAAATTAAGGAAGAGATCTTCCATAATTCGCCAGGGTAAACAAGAGTCTCTGCTATCAGGAGTAGGCATCCCCCAGCTAAGGAGAGAGAATTATAGAATCATAGAATCATAGAATAGATTGGGTTGGAAAAGACCTCCAAGATCATCAAGTCCAACCCCTGATCCAACTCTAATTACTATATCATGGCACTAAGGGCCATGTCCAATCTCTTTTTAAAAACTTCCAGGGATGGTGAATCCACCACCTCTCTGGGCAGGCCGTTCCAATGCCTGATCACCCTCTCTGTAAAGAATTTCTTCCTAACATCTAACCTAAACTTCCCCTGGCAGAGCTTGAGCCCATGTCCCCTTGTCCTGTTGTTGGTTGCCTGGGAGAAGAGACCAACCCCCACCTGGCTATAACTTCCCTTCAGGTAGTTGCAGAGAGTGATGAGGTCACCCCTGAACCTCCTCTAGACTAAACAATCCCAGCTCCCTCAGCCTCTCCTCATAGGGCTTGTGCTCAAGTCCCTTCACCAGCCTGGTTGCTCTTCTCTGGACCTGCTCCAGCACCTCAATATCCTTCCTGAACTGAGGGGCCCAGAGCTGAACACAATACTCAAGGTGCGGTCTCACCAACACAGAGTACAGGGGAAGGATCACTTCCCTGCTCCTGCTGGCCACACTGTTCTTGATGCAGGCCAGGATGCCATTGGCCTTCTTGGCCACCTGGGCACACTGCTGGCTCATGTTCAGCTTCCTGTCAATCAGCACCCCCAGGTCCCTTTCCACCTGGCTGCTCTCCAGCCACTCTGTGCCCAGCCTGTAGCGCTGCAGGGGTTGTTGTGGCCAAAGTGCAGGACCCAGCACTTGGCCTGGTTGAACTTCATCCCATTGGAGTCAGCCCAACTCTCCAGTCTATCCAGGTTCCTCTGCAGAGCCCTCCTGCCTTCTGGTAGGTCGACACTCCCTCCCAACTTGGTGTCATCAGCAAATTTGCTGATGATGGACTCAATCCCCTCATCTAAATCATTGATAAAGATGTTAAACAGGACTGGGCCCAGCACTGATCCCTGGGGGACACCACTGGTGACCGGCCGCCAGCTGGATGCAGCCCCGTTCACCAGCACTCTCTGGGCCCGGCCCTCCAGCCACTTCTTAACCCAGCACAGAGTGCCCCTGTCCAAGCCGTGGGCTGCCAGCTTTTCCAGGAGTATATTATGGGAGACAGTGTCAAAGGCTTTGCTGAAGTCCAGACAGACCACATCCACAGCCTTCCCCTCATCCACCAGGTGAGTCACCTGATCGTAAAAGGAGATCAGGTTGGTCAAACAGGATCTGCCCCTCCTAAACCCGTGCTGGCTGGGTCTGATCCCTTGTCCATCCTGTAGCTGCTGTGTGATTGCACACAGGATGATCTGTTCCATAACTCTGCCAGGCACCGAGGTCAGGCTGACAGGCCTGTAGTTACCAGGGTCAGCCTTGCAGCCTTTTTATGGATTGGGGCGATATTTGCCAACTTCCAATCATGTGGGACCTCCCCAGTGAGCCAGGACTGTTGGTAAAGGATGGAGAGCGGCTTGGCAAGCTCTTCTACCAGCTCCCTCATCACCCTAGGATGGATCCCATCTGGTCCCATAGACTTGTGAGGATCCAGATGGCTCAGTAAGTCACTAACTATTTCCTCCTGGAATACACGGGGGCTATTTGGTTTCCTCTCTCTGTCTACCAATTCCAGAGGCCAGTTGCCTTGAGGGCCACCTGTCTTACTGGTAAAAACTGAGGCAAAGTAGGTGTTAAGTACCTCAGCCTTCTCCTCATCTCTATTAACTATGTTTCCCTCCGAGTCCATCAAAGAATGGAGGTTTTCTTTGCCCCTCCTTTTGTTATTAATGTATTTATAGAAGGACTTTTTGTTATCCCTAACAGAAGTGGCCAATTTAACTTCAAATTGCGCTTTTGTATCCCTGATTTTCTTTCTGCATGATCTAGCTGTCTTCCTGAATTCTTCGTAAGTAGCCAGCCCTCTCTTCCATAGTCGATAAACTCTCTTTTTATCCCTGATTTCCTTCAGAATCTCCCTGTTTAACCAGGCTGGTTGTCTTCCCCGCCGGCTTGCCTTTCGGCACACCGGTATGGCCTGTTCCTGTGCACTCAAAACTTCCTGTTTGAAGCACATCCATCCCTCCTGGACTCCCTTGTTTTCAAGGGTTGTTTCCCAGGGTATGCTCTGGACTAGACTTCTGAATAGGTCAAAATCTGCCCTCCGGAAGTCCAGCGTAGAGGTTTTATTGTTGTTTCTCCTTGAATCTCTGAGTATTGAAAATTCTATTATTTCATGATCACTATTTCCTAGGCGGCCTTCAACCACTATATCTCCCACCAGCTCCTCTCTGTTTGTAAACAGCACTCCCCCAGATTTATGGTTTTACCTCCATGAGCATGGAGAAGATATGAGGAGGTGGGATGGAAAATCCACCTCTTCCTTAGCAGCCCAGGTACGTGAATTGAAAAGAGGAACAAGTACCACAAGAAACTCTTCAAGGATAAACACTGCTCCTGTCTCTCATGGTCAAGACTCCAAACAGTATAGAAGTGATGATGTTATATGTGATCCTCTCGAAGGGACCTCCAGGTCATATTTATGGTAAGAGAGCAACGAGTACCATGACCAGGACTAGGGGTGCCCTGCCTCTAGCCAGGTAGAGGAGAGGGACAATCGGGTCTATTGGACTGTGTGGATCCAACGGCCTGGCACATCAGACTCACAAAGATATAAGGCTCTAGTTGACACTGGTGCACAATGTACTTTGATGCCACTGAGATATGTAGGGGCAGAATCCATCTCTATTTTTGGGGTGACAGGGGGATCTTAACAACTGACTCTACTGCAAGCTGAAGTGAGCTTGACCAGGAAGGAATGGCACAGACACTCCATTGTGACTGGTCTATAGGCCCCATGCATCCCTGGCATAAATGACCTCAGGAGTGGGTATTTCAAAGATCCAAAAGGACATCATTGGGCTTTTGGGATAGCTACTGTGGAGACAGAGGAAATTAGAAAGTTGGTACAAATGCCCAAGGTACAGATAGGCATTTTTCAAATCATTCCTCAACAATTACATGCCTCATTCCGATTGATCAAAAAGCCCAAACTTTCCAGCAATCTGCTGGATGCCCGTCTGTATCTTTAAGTTTTTAAGTGACTTTAAAAGCTGATGCATAGTACGCTAACAAGGATTCTTCACAAATTCAGCTGTTCATAGACAAACACCATATTTGTGCCATGCAGAGGAGATTTTTAACTTGGCAATAATTTTATGCTGTTTGAATTCTACACAGGTCTGAACTGTCTCCTCCTGTTGTGTGAGAAACAGACAATCGAGATCTAGAAATCTTCGCTGGGGTGGGTCCAGCTGGTAGCCCATGCTGGCCTCCAGGGTTTCTCAGTGGAAGAGGATGTACAGCACAACTGTATCATCATCTTGCTTCATGTATGGATGGTACGTAGCATTGCCAAACATTAATAATGGGCATTTAGCAATTGAGACAGTTTAGAGAATGACCTTTCCATTTAATTAAAGCTGTAAAATAGCTTCACATTTCTGGGATTAACCTTTTTAGATGGAGACAGATGTTCTAGAAAGAGATTAGAGTACAAATGAATGGTCCCTCGATTTAGAAACTAAGTAGCTGTAAAAAGTTACAATTTTGAAACATAATTAAACTGGTCAATTGTATAGTTTCTACACAATGACTTTTAAATGATACAAAAATATTGCAGTATTTTGAGTCATTTAAAGATCTTCTCAGTGTAACATGACTTATGTTTTCCAACAGAAAATTGGTTATTAACATTTACCTCAAAATAACTTTCTTTTTTTGGGAGTGGGTAATTTAAATGTAATGGACAGTAAGATCACTTTTAACTTTGCATTAAATTGCATTGACCTTTTTGCAAACCTAAGCCTGTGATTTCCACATTTCACTCCCCCACTAGCAACGGAAACGTCTCAAGTTAGAATTATGTTTTGATTATATGTTGATCTACATTAAATACAGGGTACATAAGAAAAATCTTAGCATGTTTTTTTACAGGGCACTCAACTAAAATCTTTACAAAAGATAAGATAATTATTAATTCTTCAGTGTAACAGACCCATATGCCACTTTTATAAATGTACCCTTATGTTCACTCGCCAATAAAATAGTAAACAAATCAACTTTTTAAACAATTTTTTATAAATTATTAAAGTATTTTTACTGACACTCTCCAACAATATACAAAAATAATACTACAAGAGTACCGATCAGTCTGGCCTACCCCTCATTTCACAGAAAAGCAGAGGTTATGGAAGGATGTTCTTGTAATCAGTCATCACTGTAGATGTCTCCTGCAAACGGTAGGTGTACATGGCTGCCTGTGACGTTGGGAAGTCGTGAGAGATCAGGCAGGTTCTGGATCCTTGACCTGAGTTCTTTCCGTACTTGGGACACTCTGGCTAACTTGCGTTTGTACTCCTGTAACACAAAAGAATTCAATATGAGGTTCTTTTGCTAATACCATCCCTATTACTTACTGCACTTGACAGTAATTAACTTCCAATTTAAGTATTCCTTCTGCAAGTAAGATAAACAGGCTTTAACAGGTGAGATACCAGAAAACTGGCTATTTTGGAGACAGGCATCAGCTCTAGCATTTCTTCAGCAACTGACTTCAAAAGCACAGACATGGTATTATTTTGCTTTGAATTTTAAGTACGTAAATGCTAAACAAGGAAAACAATCCCAGTTAACACAACCACAGGCTTTTTCCCATGTAACTAGTAAAATGGAATTATTCTTAAAACTTTATTATGAAGACTTGATACGCATACACTATTACCACTCACAAACTATGGGAGGATAAAGTTACTGATGTCATAGAAGTTATTTTCACCTCATATTGATGAAAGAGTAAAAACCAACCAAATATCCTCTAACCAGGCCTGCTGATCTGCCCACCCAAGCTGAATAATTTTGTATTAACTTTTATTATAAAAAACATAATTTGTCAGTACATTTATGCATTTAACCCTGAGTTTTGAGAAGCTTCTTGAACTGGAAACTTAGGATTTCTGTGTTGGAATACCACTCATAACTGATAAATTTAATGATCATGAGGCACTTTTCACTTGAAACAACATTATACAAGACGAAGTATTTAAAAACGTAAATCAGTGCACTGAAATATAGTTAGTGCTCACCTATTAAGAACATGAGACATAATGGAGAAGAATACCAGTTTGTATAAAATGAAAAGTTATTCAAAAATATAAGAAGATTAAGGTATAATTCACAGAAATATTTAAACTTCAAATACTTGGAAAGTTCGGAAAGCAGAAGCAGCTAAGCACTAGCAGGCAAAGTTGTGCTTCATGAAATTATACCACAATTCACAACACATCAAATGCAGATGCTTTCTAGAGTGGCTGCAGGTTTTGCTGCAGCCTGGGAATGGCTAGAAATAACAACAAATACTTAACCTACAACTTGGACAATCGACCCATGGATAACCAAGATCTCATGATTATAACCACTTCTAAATAATAGTGGGTAAAAAATTCTACATCATCCTGCAACAGTGCCAAAACACTTGAAAGTTCCAACAAGTATACAAACACTGTGCAAAGGTCTACAAAAGATAACAATCATGCTGTTTATTATCTAAAGATAATTTTAAACATAGCATGGAAAAATAAGGAAGGACAATGAAAGGACTTTTTGGTAGTAGAACCCAATACACTAGTAAAAGTATATCCCCACATACCTGGGGAGTGATCAAGATTATTGGACAAGGTCCAATACACATTAAAAACAATTTGCAACCACTAGCAGCAGCATGACCTTCTTACCAAGGGTAGTAAAAGAACCACAAGATATCATAAATTCTTAACAAGATGGTAAAAATAATAAAAATAAATAATTAAAAAATAATTAAAAATTAATTAAATCTTTACATAGAGAGGAACAAAGTGTCCCTGAATTAGGATAATCAATTCCTTGATATCATTTATCTTTCAAAATCAAATATTACATACAGTTCAGAGTCTTACAAGACATTAAACACAGTGAAAATACTACAGATACCCAGTCAGCGGAACTGTAAACATTTGGTAACAGTACACAGGGTAAAGCAGCATTTCTTTTATGATACAGATGACCAAAGAAGTCTTTACAACTGTGAATCCCTTGGTGCTATAAAAACCATCACTCGCTCACACTTGCCCAAAATGTTCTCTCTGGTACAAATGACTTCAGGATACAGCTGTGGAAATTAAGGTCTTTCCTTACAATAATGCCCAAAGGTCACAAATATTTCACTGTTTCATATAGAATACACATTCATATATAATATTACAGCAGCATTGAGAGGCGTCAGTGATCTGAGTCTGCGCAAGATGCATAGTCCTTTGCCAGCGTGTAAAACGCCAGTAACAGGCTACTTCTCACCCTTCGCATTTGCATTTCAGTTGAGGTTGCACCCAACTATGCATTTTAGTTGAGGTTGCAGAGATATACTCCTGATTATTATTTTAGGGAATAGATTTTAATGTTAAAGGAGAAGACAGCTTTCAGGTTGCATTGTTTAGTAAAACAAACAATTTGGCAATATATAGAATATTAATCAACCAATACACTCCAAAGGCCTAAATTTCGTAAAAGTAACTATAAAATCCCTCCAGCAGTTAAGTTTTGTAAATAGCTGAATCCTGTACAAATTTATTCTCCATCAATGAAGAATGTGAAGCAACGAATCAGTATCCCTTTATAAGCTTGAAGCCTGATGCCCGTCAAATATGCACAATTACTTAGTGACAGACTTAGCAGCTATATTCTCAGAAGACTTTACTCCAAAACCTGAAACACGCCTTATATTAGACTGTCAATTGCTTTCCTCCTTTAAGATTCCCCTTAGCTGATAACAAATAATTTCCATAACAACATCACTTTTCTGACATCCAGTATTTTCCATATAAATTTCGTCTGGCACTTGTTGCCTAGTGACTATCAGCTTGATCAATATTACTGACAGTAGGTTCCTTCTTTTCACTAAGAAAAATGTTCTCATACATTCAGTCTCCCATATAAAAAAGTCATCTTCCTCTCGCCAACGCCTCTGACATAATGCACACTATTGGTTAACAAAAACTTGTTCCTCGTGCCTTCTCAGAAACAGAGAAACCTGAGAAAGTTTGCTCAAAACTATAAAACTATAGTAAATAAAAAAAATAGATAAGATTTTGTAGTTCATTATATTATTGATAAGCTAGAGAATGCAATTTTAATCCAATTTTGCTAATCCAAAGCATACGTGAGATTGAAAATGCAGGTTAGATGTTCATAGCAATCCTCCCCCACAATTAGAAAAATTATTCACCTTATCCAGAGCACCTCTTTTCCCACGACACTCCTGAAACCATTCTAGAAATCACTGGAAATCTCCAGTTTTGATGACCGGTGAGCAAGTTTAAAAAAGGGCTGATTTTCAAGTGCAGTGACCCAGCAGTTTTGAGGTACTTTCAAGACAGATGTTTTTCATAGTTTGATTCTATTTAAAATCACTAGTGACTTCTGAAAAGGTTTGCTTGTATAATTTTAAGGTTGCTATTGTAGTTCTGGCATTACCTAAGCAGTCCTGGTCTGTTGGAATACAAGTATCAAGTACTCATTACCAACAATAGTCATTATATGTACAGGCTTTATTATTTTATAATAATAGCATGCACAGGTACTACAAACTATATGTTGAGTGTGACTTAATTAAAGCAGAGGCATGGGAATGGGGATATCTTGGTGTTGATTTTGATATCTTTGCTCCATTAGAAGTGCTGTATACTACACAACCAAATAACAATTCAACCATTTTTTTGACACTTATAAATGGAAAATTTTAAGTGGAAATCCTCATGGAGAATTTCAATTTAATTTTCATTATGCTGATTTTTAAGATACACTTCCAATCACCCTTGTGTAAATGAGGCAAGATTCAAGCTATTTACTTCAAACAGTCAAGGACGGGCAGAAGTGTGATGCTTTCTTTGGCTACACTGAGAATAATTTGCATTTCTTCCTACCTATGGAGAACCTTACTCTTGGGATACATGGGCAATCTGATGTATGGAAATAAAGTCTCTTCAATTTCTCCAGTGGTTTAAGATAACACTACTTTCAAGCAATAATTTTTTGTACTTCCAGTCATAAAAGCAGGTTTATGAGATAATTAGAAGAACTTATTTTGCTCATTAGAATCCCACTGATTACTACAGTTTCCATTACTTGTCAGTGTAGGATATGGATATTTTGTGAAAGCAATGCTAACAACATATGGATTCAGCATCTAGATTAATAGTGATTCTCTATCAAATAAGCACCAGGCAAAAAAGCCATATAATTTTTGATTAGACACTACAGACACCACAAATAATAAAAATGTGGGCAGGCTAAACAGGTTGAAGAGAATATTTTCCCTTTCAACTAAAATAGATCTTAATATAAAATTTCTGCAATTACCACAGGAAGGTGGTACAGATAAAACAATTTGAAACTTTGTGGATATGCTTTCCCTTTACAACATTGATATGACTTTGAACCTTTATCTTATCACTGAGGCTATGGTATGCATCTAAACACTGTGTGGTAGGAAATGTATAGCAAAGCAAGAATAAAAAAGTCTGCAGAAAAGGCCAGTATTTAATCTGCACCCCTGTTAGCTACAGAAAGAAAGGTAAGGTGGAAATCATTACTTTCAGTAAAGAAAAACAAAACCCAAAAGGCTTAAAGGGCTCTTAAGGTGTTGAGAGCATGTGTGTACATCAACATCCATGGCTGGTATGTACACCATATTTAAAACAGAGATCTCTGACTTTGTACATCCATTAGAACCTTCCAGTTTCAGGTGCAGATGTCAGAGCTGTGTCACAGAGCAAGGCTTCTCATGTGCTGGGCCCAACAATGCAGGAACCACTAGAAATTTTCAAAGGTTCAGACAAAATAAAATATTTTATGATAACCTGATATCTAGATTTTGAAGTTCAGAATCACAGTGATTTTTAAGACTCCACTTTGTTAAAATCACATGCCTCACCCAGTCTGGGTATTTTTCTGCAAGGAAGACTGACAACTACATTTAAAGGAGCCAGATAAATGAGCAGGGTGAAATTTTGTGCTGCCTTTTAAAATTTGGCATGCCTCATTCTTCAGCAGTATGATTAAAAGCTCAACCTATTTACCAGTGTTAAGGACAAACAAACCCCTGAAATAGCTTTCATTTAAAACACTGAACTGAGTTGGAACACATCTATATGCTTCACACAAGGCTGAAAAACCAAGGACAGTTATGAGAAGCTTAGGAAAGGACTGACCTGGCTAACCTTCCATTGCACATTGCGTATTTCCTAGAAAACAGATTTCTGGAAGAAAGCTGCAACTTTTTGGTGTGTTAATATCTAACTGTTTTCTATTACGTCTTGTCACATTTAGAGCTAAATGAGCAATGAGCACACCTACCTAGTGACTGCTTTGTTTATTCCTTATTGTTCTGTGCATTGCCCCACGCATTACTAACTGTACACATTATTTTGTGCGCAGATTTACTTATATTCTCATAGGTTTTCTAATGGCATGCTTCACCATTACAAAACACAATTTATTCTTCAGAAACCTTCCTTGAACTGACAGATCAAAATGAAATGCATCGTCTATTTCTGGCTATCCCATTTTTCTTAGTACTTAAAATTACCAAGAACTTAACACTTAAAAACGAATTTTCTGAATTAAGTTAAAGTATTAGAGACTCCTCAGCCTGTCTGCAAATGAAGCAACAGGAAGCAATGAACTCAGAAGTGTGAAGCCCACAAACTAAATTAGTGAACATCTGGGGAAGGCTTGATTATGTGACTTTGTCTACCATCAACTGTTATGCTGTGGTACAGACTGGAATACACTGCAGGTCTTCAAATCATAAATTCCTGAGTGAAACAGTAGTAAATAGGAACAAAGCATTTTATCAGGACATTTCCCATCTGAAGAGTGATTATCAGAAATGCAAAATCCTTCACAGTGGTCACAAACTATTCTTCCCATTCCTCGAACATGCAATTTCTTTGTCCAGCTCCTTTCAGCCTAAAACTGCATCTCAAATCTCATTCACTGCAGTCTTGACTCCTGGTCTCCATCTCTATTCCTGGAGCACTGTTCCTAGAACCAACCCTTGTCCAGCAAGGATGTTCAATGCCTCTCAGACTCCTGCTGTGCCTTTATTCACATGCAATAAAAACACTCACAACTGATTTTTACCTACCTCTTCCCATTTCCAACCCTTCTGACTCCGTATCTAAGTTCCTCCCTCTCCAATCCTCAGCACTTATCATTCTGTCTATAGTTTTGGTCCCATTACACCTGTTTTTCTCCAGTCCTATACTTGGCCTGTCTCTATTCTCTATTCTGTGCCTTTATAGTACCTTCATGAGGTTTTTCTATTACCTCATACCAGTTTTTGCTTCCATTCTCTTAGTCCAATTGAATTCCAGTTCCTCCCATTTCAGTCCTAAATGATGTTATACTTTTCTGGCTGGTCACTCCCTAATTTCTCTGCTCTCACATCATGGAGAGCAAACAGCCAAGTGGTCCCTGATCAGCCTAGAGAACAACTGCACACAGTTGCAATTGCAGAAGTCTTCTTGAGTCTGAACTAGAAAACTGTCTGGTAGAGAAGCTCTTCATAGAAGTTAGCAATGTTTTAAGAAATCTCTGATGAGCATATCAAAAGCAAGATTTTTCCAAAGGCTTGTAATTTAATTAAATTCAGGTTGATTTTCCTTAGTATATCAAAATGCATGTCCCCTCAGAAAGAAGGATTTCCCTATTCTGTAGTAATTTGAGAAAGAACATAAATTATTTGATTTCAAATTACAAACTTGTCCTTAAGTTCATTATTGAAGATTGTGGCATTGTTGACAAAAAGTTGGTCAATGTTTGGGAAAGCTGAAGAAAAGAAAACAGGTGGTGGAATCACCATCCTTGGAGGTGTTCAAGAAGTGTCTGGATCTGGCACTGGGTGATATGGTTTAGTGGTTTAGGGGCTACAGTGACAGTGCTAGGTGGATGGTTGGACTGGATAATCTTGAAGGTCTCTTCCAACTTTGATGATTTTATAATTAGGCTTGATTAGCGGGAGTATTACTAGGCTTACTTAGTTTATATTTATCTCCACTCAATCATAAAAGGTCCAGGGTGATATTAATTTATAAAATAAATTACTATATAAAGACATTGCTTTAATTAGACAATCTCTACAGGATTGAACTTAAAGCATTCCAGGATGGTAGGTATGAGCAGCAGCTCAAAAGAAAGATACCTGCTTGAGGTTAAATCTGGCCTCCTTGTGTTTTATTATCTGATACAGTATTTTTATCTGATTCAAAATTTAGCCATTATATAAACTCAAAACTACACACTTCCAAGAGATGCTTAAATTACATTCAATCCTTAAGTTTTAAACCTTGGCTAACAGAATGGAGTTTTGGAGAACTGATGACAAGCAATCAAATACTTCAGAACAATTCTGAGCAATTGTGCTCAAATACTCAAGTTGATACTCTATACAGACACAGAAGGGATAAAGCAGAACAGTTTTGAAAATAAGAAAATAAATAAATAAAATTAAATGGCTGGAGGCTTATAGATGCCTTCTTAGTTTCAATCATCCACAAACAATCTAAAGGAAATCTCAATTAAAGGATACCAGGATTTAATTTTAAAGGAATCTCTGAGTGAAAAAATTTAATGGTCTATAAGAAAAACACATCTTTATCAATGCATTTAAGAACAGTTGTGTAAAGTCTTCAGACTCAAATATTTACTGTACCTAAAAGCTGAACTATAAAAATTGTGTGCGTAAGATCCACATTTCTCATTTCACACACCCCGTGCCTGTAGGTCATTACAACAGTCTCAGTTCCAACTTCAGATTCCACACTTGCAACTCATCTTTCTAAATCTAATGCTGTGAGTGTTGAACCACAAAAACATGGACTTTGAAGTTCATTATTTAACAGAGACAAATGGACATCTGAAAGTATGAAACTGCTGTAAAGTCAAGACTTCATGTACTTCTTTTGAAGATGAAAAGTGAAACTGAGAACAAAAGTAGCACTGCAGGTCACCACGTATGGACTTATCTATTGCTAGTCACGTTACAACTGTCTCAAATCCTTTTCTTTTGTCAAAGACAGATCTGCATAAGAAGCATAAAGCCTAATTTTATTGTAGCAAGGCTAAGCACTAGTAGCAGTCTAATCCAAGCAGCAGAGAATTTAAAGGAGGCTAAAGCATATAGCTTTTGCAACTGCAGTATAGAGCCACTCAGTGTTAACCTGTGAGCAAGAAAGAAAATGAGAACTGTTTGATTCAAAGTGTTTTATTGACCTGAGATTGGGTATTAGCTATATTTAGGGTGAAATAAATCTGCAATGCAGATAGAGGACCCAAAATTTCAGCTACAGATGAGCCCAGACTGTTGACCTTGTTCATTTAAAAAATCAGTGCAGGTCTATTCACATAAAACTGGTCATGGACCTTTTGAACAAGTTCCTCCAACTATTTTTATTTTTAATTATTCATGTTTGTCTTTCATTTTCAAAGTTCATACATTACTCTTATCCAACCTGAAGAAAGAGCTGTGAAGGACAGGCACCTTACAATCCCAGGAAAGCCTTACCTGAAGAGCATGTGGCTATTTCTCACAGATCTTTAAAGAATGGTTCTCAAAATAAGCCAAGAAATGCAGTGGGTCATCCCATATATGCACAGTCTAATGAATTTTATCAGGTAGACAGTTCGATATTACATTTACACTTGTCAACTCATTCTCACAGTTTCATTAAGTAGGTTGAAATATCCATTTTAGAGACACAGATTCTAAAGAAGGGCATTAAGTTACAGCTCAAAGATATGTATTCACAAGCCTGATTTTTTAATGGTACTTGAAAGTGCTCAGTGTCAACTCATAATTGAAACTAGAGTTTACATGACTAATATGAATAATCATCTGTGTACGACAAATTGTTGATACGCTGCATGGTGATTTTTGTGGTTTTCTCACATTTTGTGTGAAACAGATACTTCAAATGTAGTATTTAGTGATGAGGATAGGAGCGTTAAGAAAGGTAAAGTTGGAAAGGAGAACAACACAGCAGCAGCAGATATTTTGATTTACTTGCCCTGTGGGAATATCTCAAATGAAAACTCTACTATGCATGAAACAAGCAAAACTGCACCTGTTCTACAACCACCAAGGATCAGAATCTAAATTTTCCAACAATTCACATAAATACAAGTTCTATCATTTAAAGAAAGTACTTACCCTCAAGCTTAAGTATTAAAAAGTCTGTCTTAGCAAAGTGATACCAATAAAGTCACAAAGCAATTACAAGAAAAATTCACAATGTGAAAGTCTCTTACCAATCAATCAATTTCAGGCAGCAAATCTGGCACATCGACATTTTATACATTATTTACCAGATTCCAAATTGCTCAAATAGCAGGTTTTATTTTATAACAAAAAGGGTGTAAAAATGAGGTTGTCAGGGAAGAAATTATGAACAACCAGAGAAGAAAAAGTCTAGAGAGAAAGCAGAACATAGAACAAGTAAATAACATTAAAAAGAACAAGGAAAGCCACTTACAGTTCTTTTTCTGAACTTTTCTTTCCCATTATGAACTATTTTGTTCCCAAAAGCCTACAGCTTGCAGTAACCTCACTAATGCACATCTTTCTGTGATCTACTCATAACATCTATCAGAGGTTAGCAATCACTTCAGTCTAAAGTGTCTTAGCTTTTTAAAGCCTCTTTCATCCATTCAAGCCACCTATATTTCATTAAAAGGATCTTTAAAATCTTTATTCTGGCTTATATAGAAGCTCTAAAGAGTACTTGTGGGGTTTCCTGTTTTGTAGGTCTGTGTTTCTATCTTCATCCAGTTGTGGATGAAGAGACTTTGGAAGATCAGGTCATGAGGCAAACATAGTAAGTGTTGTTAAAGTAATTTATTACTGATATTTACAAATATCAGTATGAGTGAGTAAATCAGTAGACTTGTTATGGGGGGAGGGAAGCAAATAACATAAAAAAAATCTTTTGTTCTTTCAATTTTCATCCAATTTTTAATAAATGTGTTATTTTGGAATGGAGGGGAACATAGGGAAGAACCATTCGTTTCAAAGCAGAGCATTTCAGATATTCCTGATAAAGATTCTAATGAATGAGATTTCTGACTATTCAGTAGGCATCTAAACATAGTTACTCTTCTTCATCAGTTTCTCTATATTCTTCATCTATTTCTCTATTTTTTAAACTAGTTGTGTTTCCAGTGTTGAAAAAAACAGAATTATACCAACTAATAAATCACTTAAACTTCCTTTTCTGCCATATGTTTCTTGCATATCGGAATGCAAGTCACTTAGATATATTTGCACCAAGTACATTACCCCGGGTTACTTGTATGACAGACACTCTAAGCTTCTCCCTTATTCACACTAAATCTGCTCTCACAAACTTGATACTGCTTTAAATTTGTACTAAAGGTTCTAAAGGAAACCTCAGGCTCTACTTCCATTTGTGTAGACTAAAATAAGATTCTAGAAGCTTTTCCTTTGTTTTTCCTTACAATGTCTCAGGAAAGCAAGGAAGTACATGGGGTTTAGCAGATTTGATGTCCAAACTGCAAAATAATAATACCTGTCTCATTTCACTCCTGAGCTGCTTCAAATTCCTTGAGTAAACAAGACCTGAAGTAGCAATGGAAAATGCAGAAAAGGGCTAACCACAGTAGCAAACTAAATTGAACGCAAATTCATTATACACAGCTAGTAGGGCAATTTAAAAATTTTTTTATTAATTGTCTATCCCTACTTGCTCAGTAAACCATTAAGGCTGGTCTGCGCATAAGCTCATGCTTCCAGATCTCTTGTAAATGTGATGTTTAAAATAGAAATAAAAATAAAGTACACCCAGCACCTGACGTCTTGGACTTCCATCAAGGGAAACAAAACCAGCAGTTCTGAACCTGCAGCTGAAGTTTGGGCAAGAGCTGGATAGACTGGCTGCCACAGCAAAACCCACCTGCCAGGACATGTGGTGGGCTAGAGTAAGTGTTTACCAAGAACTATATAAATTTCCCCTGTGTATGTTTCCACCCTACTGTGAGGCAGAGAGCTCAAGTACTTAGGAGCATTTTGCTGTCACTCTGTAGTGCAATCATCATGGAAAAGTGCAACGTTTCCCCCCTGTAGGGGTGGGGAGAAACATGACAATGAACAGCACTAAATTCAAGGTACACTTACAGTAAATTATGTATGATTTAGCCATGACTTATAATACAGTATAAAGACTTGTGCCCAAACTTAAGATACCATCCTTAAGAGTGACCATACAAGTCACCATGCATTCAAAATTAAAAAAAAATAAAATTAAAGGGCTTGCCTTGTAAAGTAAAAGGTGATTTCTATACTGACACCCTGCAAATACAAACTAACCAGGCACCACAAGCTGAATGGCTTAGCAACCCAACCCAAATATGTCCCTCAGTGACTCCCAGCCAGCTCTAGCAGGTCTTCGATAGTGCAGTAACAGCAAGAGGAGCTTCTGCTGAAAGCCTGTTGATGGTGCAGAGTGGACACACTTGCCCCTCTTTGCACAGATAAAAAGAATAAACTACAAAATCATGCTTTTGTCACCATTCAGGGAAAGTGACTTGCTCACAGCTAAGTTATCAAGAAGAGTCAAGGGAACAGCAGCAAATAAAACCAGCAAAAATCCATCCCCACAGTCATTCATATAGAAATGGAAAGCTGCAACTGTGTAGGGCATATTTCATTATCTTGCCAGATCAACTGAAGTTCGGAGGATAAAGTTTATTGTGCAACATGGCAAAAGCTGTCTGACATCACATAAAAGCATGCTACGTGCCCCAATGTTGGAAGAAAAAGCACTGTTAATCACACATGTGCCATGGAGCAGTGAGCAACATGTTTTAACAAGTAAGTCTGTATGCAGCAGCATAAGAGAAAGATTTTTTGCCATTAAACATTTTGAGGGATGTAGAGAATGTGTCTCCTGCAGAAATTATTTCAAGGAAACTCTGAACCTCATAGCAGTCAGAATTGCCCAGTATCCCTCCCTTCCACAGCAGCACTGAGAGCCTTCCTGCTGACCCTCACAGCAATGTCTGTGCATGGATATTTTTCACTAATAGCTTTGTTTTTACTGGAGCTCTAATGAAATTCAGCATTTTCCAGCAATCTCCTCCTACCGAAGCTTGTGCACTACCTCATGTGCAGAAAATAAATTTGCTCTAAATCTTAAATCATGTAATACAATTAGGATTTCTTAAATTAGAAAGTATGTATTTAAATGCTAAGCCTTTATCAATTATATTGGAAGATGCAGTTCCAGCATTTATGTTCAGCATTTTATAACTGAAGATCATTAAAACCTACTCTATGCATCTCAGTCTTTATCACTTTTGGTATTTCTAAGAGTAGTTTCTGTAAACTCTCTTGCTCTTTTAGTTAATACCTAACTGAATTATAGTTATTCAGACACCAGAAGACAATGAATCCCTAAATCCAAACCTGAAGTTCAAGTGATGATTATCATCTATCCTATGGCCCACAAACGGATTTACCCTCAGAAGCCTAAGCATTATTGCTTGCTGTTTAACAGAAGCTTAAGTTAAAAGCTACAGCTGCTATTGAGTGTGAACAATTTTTCTGATCATGTTGCATGAAAAGAACATTAATTTTCCACTGACTACAGTGGCTGCTATCCATCATGGCTTCAAGGATTTGGGGCTAGGATATTTGCCAAGTTGTAAATGAACACATAGAGCACAGAGGACACAAAACGAGTAAGTGAAATGCTCTTAGTCAGCACACTGACAGGAACCTTCTCCATCATGAACAGTTAGATTTGGAAAAAATTATGCTAATAATAATTTTGTGTTTTACATATGCATCAACACAATAATTTTCAACTACCTGGCTTGAAAGTAGTTGCATGATCTGGTATAAGTAACACTTAATAATATTAGTAAGCCCAATAATAAAGCAGCATCCTTCTAGGTCTCAAGGATTAGTACAAAGCATAGCAGCTCTACTGGAGTGTGAGTTGGGGAAAAAAGGAAGATCTTGGTGTTCCCAAAAACTGGCCTTGATTCTTCTTTCTGCACAAAGCAGAAGACACTAATCAGCCAGGAGATAAAAAGAAGTTTCAAGGTGCTTCTTTCCAGAAATGCTGAGAACATGGGTACAAAACAGCTGCAGAAGAAAAGCCCAGTACATTTTCAATGACATTAGAATGATTTTCATTTGCAGGCATTGCAGCAAGGGAATGCAATGACAATCCATATAAATTATAGGTGAGAAGTTAGCCAGGAAACCAAGAGTAGTCGTTTAAATACTGCTTTCCGGAAGATAGCCTTGCATGTTAAATTTCTTGCTGCTGTGTTCTAAGACAGCGCTACTGTACAAGAAATCCAGAAAACTGGGAATTGTTAGTTCTTGAGAGGAACATGTTGTCTGAAAAAGTTCATGCAGGTTCCTCAAAACTAAACTAGTGTGTAACGATCATACTTTCTGCCTGGGGTTTGCACCTGCATCACTGCTTTATTCCACAATCTTTCAGCCTGACAGTAAAAACTCTTGGAGATAACACTCATAAGCAAGAATGCCAGATTTCTTCCACAGATAAGAATATTATAAATAAGGACCTTCCACTCCTATATCTTCAGATAAGCTAAGCATGGTAATTGTGTTATGGCAAATTAATAGGTACACACGCAGACAGAATTTAATTCTCTGTACAAAGGTTGAATCTAATATCATCCTATGCCAAACAATGGGTTTCTGTGCAGGAAATGGCACTCAATTCAACTACATGACCTGTGACAGCAAGCACAAGAAATGCCTGTCTTTCAAGATGGCATACTAAGTTGCTTTAACAGTCAGTGTATGCAATACTAATTAGAGCAGTACAGCTTCTAGATTTAAATCATCTAAATCTAAAGAATTTTTAATGTACTAGTGGTTTAAAACACAACAGCAGCAACAAAAATCACCACCACCTAAAAGCTTTCCTAGGGCAAAAGACAGAAGGTGGGGAAAGAGAAAACCATGATCTACTGGTACCCAGTGCAGTATCTCTCTTACATTAGTTATTATGGAATCATCGTAGATGAGTAAGACTGAAAAGCTATGGAGTGAAGCTACCCATGAAGTTTCAGTTCAACAAAACCCCCAATTTTCTCTGGATGCCAAATACTCCAAAATAAAGTTGATGATGACACAGCTCACCAAGTTTATCTATTAGACATACTGACCTTATAAACGAGCCACCACCTTTTGCACACGCTTCACAACGGATGGTTCTGATGGATGTCAATTATCTCCATCAGAAAACAGGTAACTTAAGACAGGAAATGCTATGATGTTTCTAGAACACATCTAGAATTTAACTTGGCTTCACCTTGACACTTGGGTAATGAAAAGCACCAGATTCAGCTTTCACTTTTGAGTCTGGATATGTAGGATAGCAAAGACAAAGTGGAGGGAGGCCAAGAAGGAGGTTCTATACAAACACAACGTTCTCGGTGCTCACTTAGTGACTGTGGTTTGAGGAGAATGTGGAATAAGTGGTAGGGCAGAAAAGAAGAAATAAAGTGATGGGTCATTACAAATAGCAAATAGGGATGTGATGCAGAAAATGTGATTTCATATCTAATGCCCTTGCAGAATCATTCCTCCTACTCTGGTAGCTACTAGCAACCTAGAAATAAATTACATCAAAACTTTTTGTGTTTGAAACACTGCCAAATGTAACACTTGGGGGAGTTATACCATCTGCTGTCTACTGCTTTCTACCGCCCCCAGGATCAAAGGGCTCACATTTACTGAGATCACAACAGTTCTGAGGCTTGTCTTTAAAGAAGTTATAAGGAGCTCAGTGCTCCACATAAAATCTGAGAACTGTTTACAGGCAAAAATAACTGTGGTACAAACAAACAATGATGTCCTTCTACCCCCTTTGTTGGCTAATGAACTAAGTATTTGGGCTGGAGTAAAATGAACCCTTGATACTGACTGAAGAGAAACAAAGGAAGAAATACATAATTAAGAATGGAAGGAGGTCATGAAAACCAAGTATTTGAGGAATTTGAGCAAAATAAGCATTTACTTGATGTCTATGACCGCAGTCAGATATAAATCTTGATTCTCCAGCCCTCTTCACATTATGTTAATGTTCTACTTTCAGAATTCACTTTAAAATAAGTGTCTTTTGAAGGGTCGAACTCAAAAGTTCAGTGCTTATCTCCAACTTTCAATTCTGTGTTTTTCAAAACTTGACTCTGTCTTGAAATGTAGTAACTAACAAAGCAGCTACTACACGTTTTCTACCCCAAACTCCGATGCAGCAGAGCTTTAAAACTGCTGCATGTGCTGACTGCAAAACAAATTCTCCACATCTGGTTTACAAGACCTCAAAGATGGAGTGGCATAAAAATGTCTGGTTTGGATGTATGGGGATGAGGGAAAATACCCCACCAAAACACACAGGGAAATGTCTAACTTACAGTTAGATATTTAATTAAGCCCTAAGGCTTAATTTTACAGTGATTTCTACCTATTTAACATCAGCCTATACTGAAATAAGAGACTCAGAATAGTTTCAAATACTTCAGGATTTATGCTAAATCACAAAATACTGATTTAATATCCCAGCCCCCTGGTGCACAGCTACTGTAACTTCAACAATTATTTTAGGAAGTATGTGGCATTTTCCTACTTCTCAGCTTCCTCTCTAACCCCCAGTTAAAAATTACTGTGTATGCTGTGGAAAACAAACCCAGCTATGGAGAAAGAGTCTCTCTTTCACACTGAGAAACAAGTCTGATTCAGGGAGATAAGGCTTGGGGCCAGATAATCCTCCTAACAGTACTTCATTTCATCAGAGTCCTTCTTTCCTCCACTAACCAAATTGTAACATACTTGTCTCTGCCTAAAAAGTCACAGTATATTCCTCTCCTACCTATGCCCATCGAAAAGACTATTCTCACTGACTTTAAAAAAAGTATTTTTTTTCAGTTTGGTAATGTAGAAGTATGGAAAAATAAGTAACTAAAATTCTTTTTTGAAACTTGGACAATGAAGTGTTTCAAATGTTTCCATTTAAATATGTACCATTTCATTTCAAATACTGAAGCACTTCTTCAATTTCAAAAAGTTGTAACAGCAGATTTTTCTTCTTTTTCTTGATAGAAGGGTGTACTTTATTTGAAAACTATGTGTAGGGTATTTTTTTAATCAATTTCAATTCATAATATATTTCTAAATTAACAACCCAGTGAGAATTCAGAAACTGCTGTGAGGTCAATTTCACAGACAAAGAAAATTAAACAAAGAATTGAAAAAATTTGAAATTTAAATTTAAAGAATTTGAAAACCAGAGAATTTAATACTGAATCAGGCAAGAAAGTAAAACAGCTACTGATATTGGAGAGAACACGTAAAAACACTGACAGTCTAGACTACTTTTGTAGAAATACTGTTTCAATTCTATTATCATATGCCAGTATTTTATACCCGCAGTAGTACATTTATTCAAGATGAGGCAGCACAGTGGTACAAGAACGTTCCATAAATAATGATGCTATTTGACTCCTGTAAACCAACACCCAAATGTCTTAACTGCATCCCTGTTAGTCTAATTCTCCATCCCACAGTAACTCCCACCCGGTGTGTCCCCTCCAGCTCTCCCCTTTCCTCTTCAATATCCCTTGATATCTTCTACATCACCCAGCCATTGCTGTGGCAAAGAGAAGTGGAGGTTATGGCTCAGAATAGCAAACTGAGAAGAGCTACTGAAGCATTCCTTTATGCCCCTCTTCTATTTACACATTCATAGAAGTAATTTTATCAAACTTTCAAGAACAACTGTTTCCCTGTCAAATGAAAGAATTGATACAACTGGCAGCATAACTGCAACAGTCAAGTATCACAGGAAATCGGACAGTACCTGTAAGTCTTATATAAGAGCAATTCACTCTCAACTCTTCTGCCCATCACTGCCAGCAGTAGTTGAGAAATATTAGAAAAATGTTTTACCCTCTCTAATCTGATAAAATGTCACCTTCATGCACTTTTTATCTCAGAGATCCATCTTCACACTATAAGTAAAATGAAATTCCAAGACAACATACAGCTCATTTACAGGATTTATACATCACCCTGTGTTGTTTTCCAGCATTCTGTTTCTCCTTATTTCCTTCAGTTTTAGTCCACAGCATTCCAGACTTTGGCAGTAGAAAAACTTTTCCAACTCCAAACTAGGCCAAGAGAATATTCTTTAACTTTTGGCAAAATTGAAAAACACCACAACTGCTTTAGCCTGAATGAAGAAGTAAATGTACTCTGACTATTTCTTTGGTTTAGAATAAAACTCTAAGGCAAGTGTAAGGACCAGTTTACACACCTATCAGGTGGTACTGAGCACTCCTGTGACAAAAACCTTCCATTTCCTCCCAGCTAAAGAATTCTCAGCAAGCACAACAGATGTGGAATACATTGTTTCCTCACTGCTGCTAAAACACCTCTCCCAATTGCTCTTACTGTTCCATTACATCCCCTCAGAATAACTAACGCATACAGCTTCAAAATGAGAGCTCGTGTTTCCACATTGTCCTCAGCCATGTTTTAATCCATAGTTCCAAGCTGTTCTCCCTGCTCTGCAGACACATGTATCACACCCTGCTCAGTCAGGAAAAATCTAGGTATGAACAAAATAATCCAGCTTCTGAAAGAACATATTTTGAAATAAGATGCTAGGAAGAAAAAAAAAACCAAGACACTAAACAGCAGGCATGTGTCTAAACATATATATGAACATAAATCTCAGCTTCCAACCAATGGAAGAATAAACACTTCTGTCAGGTACCTGTAGCACCGTGTGAAAGTTCTGGAGTTCCCCTACTCCTCTTTCCCCCTCAGCATTTTGATTCAGAGTACACACATTGTGTGTTTCAGTATGGAGGCAAGCCGACCAGATTGGCTTCTTTAGGAAAAAGGGCTATCATTTCTTCTTGGAGATGAATTTTCAGAATCAGGCCAGTATTAACTGAACTACAGTTGCTACTAGATGAAAGGAAACATTACTCAAAACCCTGTTTTTCACCAGCAAGCTATAACAGAAAGATAAAGTGTTTTTACAAACTGGATTTTTCAGCACAGCCCAGCTAAGAATTATATTCCCTAACAGTCTTCATCTCTTCTCAGCTGGGGCTCTTGACCTATTGCTCCATGAAGTGGACTACAATTCTTTAAGCTTTTTAGGAATGAGAAGTAGTTGATTAAAAAAAAAAAAAAAAAGGGCTGGATTTTATTTTTTGAAGTAAACTCTCCAGGTTTACTATACTGACTAAGACATTGGTTTAACTGTGATGCTTTTGATCTGTAAAATTCAGTTTCACTTTTGAGTCCTACTGATGAGTATTTCTGCCCTCTACATTTATAGCCTTAGTTGAAGAGATGGAATTTGTCTGCAATAGTCACAATAAACCCTGTGACTAGTTCAGTAGGACCATTATATAAGATCATAATGAATTTAAATTAGGAAAACAGAATAGCTTTGGTGTCTGATTAAAGAAGCTCAACTATGAACTCCTTCATTTCGATTCACATTAACTCAAATCATTTTGACAACAAAATTACTAACACTAAAAATGATTCTTATGTCATGTAAGATTCATATGAATTCTTGAGTGTTCTTATTTCCAGTTATATTTTATTCATAACTGATGGACTCAATAATAGGCAAATTTCAATTCAAGTTCTGGATTTAAAAACAAAACCCAAAAAACCAAACCCAAACCAAACAAACAAAAAAACCCCACAACCCCCAAAAAACCCACAAACAAACAAACAAACAAAAAAACCCCCAACCAACCAAACAGGACCACATAGAAAGTGCACTATACTTACATACTACAAAATGTTGACATATTCCAAAACAGGAATATTTCAGTCATAATACAATTTATTTTTTATAATGCAGAGAGGTTTTAGTCATAAAGCTATCACCTATACTTACTACTTAGTTTGCACCAGTTTTTTTGCTTTCCCCTATGCTGACATTAAAACCACAACTTATAACAATATTTAATTTAGTATATCATTAACAAGATCTGAAAATACTTGCCATCTCAAATGATTACTTAAGCTGATGAATTATTTTCCTAGGTAGATATGAGGACAGAGGTAAATACAAGCACTCTTCCCAAGATTTACAGTAAGTACACTGGATGCACATTTTCTTTAAATGCCATCTCAAAACCAGCTAGTTGCTATCCACCTGAACACTGTTCCCTTCTGTCTACAAAAGCACGAGTGTTGCTATGTTCTACATAAGATTTCACACAAATCACTTGTTCTGTATAACATTACAGTGGTTTTAAGTGAAAACATCAGAAGTCTGTCACTGAGATAAAATGAAATCTGCTTTGTATTGTTTCAGTAAGGTTAAAAGAAGCAGCAAGCTGATTTCTAGTCATTTCTCTTCTTTCTGCTGTCAGAAATTCCTAGAAGCAGTTCTCAACAGATCTTCCAACCCACAAGGCAAATCATTATCAGAAATGCAGCAAAAAAATCTAAGTACTGGTATAGGGCATAGCAAAGTGCAACTTGAGCATGGTGCTTCAACTTCATATAGAAGCTCATTAGACAAAAAAACACATTAAAGTTTCTAGATCTTAATGATGGCAGAAAAAAATTCCAATTGTAACTTTTGAGTATCAGCCTAACAACACAGGCTTTAATTAGGACACTATTTAAAGAGAACATTAAGGAGCACAGTTTTTGAGTCAAACACAATTATCTTCAAATACACACTGGCTCATTTTCCTATTAAATGAAACTACCAGGAGATATCAGCTAAAACAACAGATTTTCATTAAATTTGTTTACACATGTAATCTCCAACTGTGGGGCAGAGCCTTGCAATACATTTCCTTCCCTCTTCCTTTCCATCCAAAACATTCTTTTTTGAAATTAAGACTACAGACATTTCCTTTTGTAATTACCAAGAGAAAAAGCCCATTGCTTAGTCTGCATAGTTACTACCTGTAGTTACTACCCAGTGCAGTCTTATATTAATATTTAGAGTTTATAGCTGCTTTAACAAATAATTCCAAAAGCAAGTTTCTATCTGTGGGAGCAATATAGGCAGGGATTACAGTTCTGCTAACTTCGTATTCACAATACAGATAAAAAAAAATTATTATAATTTAGTAAGTCTAGCAACACAAACATCAGAATTTTTAAAAGTCTTAAACAGTAACAGTATTACTGTGGGAAATTAAGGCTTGCAGAAAAGGTATAGTCTTAACTTGAAAAACCTCACTGCTACTACCGACACAAACAGGTACTACCATTTCAGTATGTCTTATATCCAGGTTTTCTTTTTCTTCCAGCAAACACCAGATCAAAGCAAAGGAAACATCTGCTGCAGGAAGCCCCACACAAAGCCACTTGCCAATCTGCAGCTGTCCTTAAAAAAATTTAGGAAGTTCTAGACAGAACACTGATTATTTCCTTTTCAATTTCCCAGCATCTCAGTTGTTTGCACAAGGTTTTACATACCTGCAGAACTTGTTCTTCTGAGGGTGACACAAATAGATCCATTCATTTTGGTTAACAGTACAAAGTTTTTGGTTGACAATAGCCAGAAACATTCTGTCTAAAAGTCTTGCAAACAACAGCAAGTCCTACTTAGGTAAGACCAGTATCTTCTCTCTGTATTTTTATAATGAAGAATTCAAAAGGTACCTCAAGGGGATTAAAGTACTGGTATCTTGTGGTAGCTTGTACTTCTTCCCCCTTTCAAATAAAAAGTAATGGGTAAGCTGCAGAGAGAAAGTTAAAAAACCCCACCCTTCACAAATAATATGGGTGAAATTGCTAAAAAAAAAAAAAAAAAAAAGAAGAAGCTGTAACATTTTTATTACCCTTTTTTAAAACTAGAACATGTTCAAGGTGACTAGCAATACTTTAAAATATGATGAACTGAAGCAAAGATTATCCCTATTTTACAAGGATAAGCAAAGTACAACCTGCAACCTGCTTGATCTTTTAGTAAAGCCAGGATTTACAGTCAAATATCTGGCAAGTCAATTTAAAAAAGGGAAGTCTTCAAGTGTTTCTGCTGTTCACGATTGATCTGTGAAGTCTAATGCTCTTTCGGGTACTGAAAACTGAGTAACTATGCACCATGGTTATCTGAGGCTGCAACTGTTAAGTCACTATAAGAAAAAGGTATATTTATTACTCAAGTACAGACAGATTATGACCTTGCTAAGAGAAATGGGTCAAATAAGCATCACGCTCATAAAACAAAATACACTGACTACTTGATTTTGCTTTGCTGTGTTTGATGTATGGGCTGCTGTTCTCTACTCTAGTCCTCCAAATTACTGCTACAAAACTCTACAACTGTATCTCCTGCCACTGAAAGAAGTGCTCACAGAAACAAAGCAACCGCATTTAAAAGATACATTATCAACCTGTAGAAGTGCTTTGCAAGTCTACTTCTACTGCAAAAGAGATGCAACCTAGGTCTTATTTTAAACATTCCCTCACCTTAACTTCTAACCAAATAAACCTTAAGGAGAGATGAGTATTTCAGTGATCACTTAACTCTTCCCAGTCACGTTCAGGTAGATAATCAAAACTACTGTGCTCACTGAAGTTTCAGGGTTTGTTTTTTTGGAGTTTTCTCGTTGTTTTTTTTTTTTTTTTTTTTTTTAAATAAACACAACAACCCCATGACTATATTCACTAAAGGACTTGCACTGTGCAACTCGACTTTAATAAAGCATTTACTCTACTGCACTCTCAAGCAGCTATTCAAAGCCAACCTATGAGCAAGGGCTTTCAGCCGACCTACACAATTATCCAAGCATAGGAGCCTGTTTCAAAGCACTTTCCATTCCGTACAGGGTAGGATGGGGAGAGAGAGGACAAAGAGAATTCACCCATTAGAGATCCTTAGCCTACATTTACTTCCTGATTGCTATGAGCTACATAAATTTCTCTGAAAAACAATGCAAATTACTTGACACTGGGACACAAGAGAAAGAAAGTACTTATGGTGAAGATTCTCCTCTCTTTATTATAAAAAGAAGAGGTGTACAGTCATGTTCTCCTCAGCTCAAGAATATCTGAATCGACTCAAACACCTCTTTCTGTAGAAGTCATAATCCACAAACTGGAAGCACTGTCAACTCAGCTTCAATTTTTGAAGCTGCAATCCTGAATAGAAATTAATGCAATGATTCGTGTCAAGAGATCCCATAACGTGGTCTGTTTGGTACCACTATTTCCCTTGCCAAGCATGTACCAGAAGATCTTAAATATTCAAAAGTCCTGATGAGTATGGATGAACCTTACTGCCCAATTCCTGCTACCTCCCAGCTACCAGTTCTGTAATCGCACTGTTGGCAGCTCAGCTCTAATTCCAGATTGAGTTACTGTGCTGCTGCCATGTTTATGGAGCTGTAGATCATCTACAATGGTGTAAACTCTATCCCCTAACAAAGGGCAGTGTAGGGCTCATGCTACAAATCAATTTTTGACTTGAACCAAAGCTCAGAACAACACTTTAGCTGCTCAGCTGCAAGGTTATGATGAATTATTTTAAGTGGACCTGAAAAGTACGAAGCATGATAAAATATACTACCCTAAGTAATCTGTCACTGAACGAAAGAAGTTGACAAAGAAAGGTTCTAGTGAAGTACAAGGGGTATAAAGAAAACAAAAATAGCAAGGAAAGCACTACACCGTGTGATTCATTAAGGCCATGGTGGAGGGCAACAGTGGACAATAGTACCAATCCAGTCTTGTACTGCGAAACAAAACCTAAGGACAAGAGGCCTGTTATACCACTGCCACCCCTAAATTGTTTGCTTAACATTTTTGCCTACATTTTGAACCATTAATTGTGAACTGAGCAGGAAAAAAAAAAAGGCCTTTGAGTCCAGAGCTACAGACAACAGTGAATAACTTTTTGCTATTTACCCTTAAGAATCCATGACAAAATCTTTAGGAAGACAAGTCAAACTATATTGAGCCATAAAGCTTAGTCATATAATAAAAGTGTATTGATCATATAGTATTCTCTCAACATGCTAAGAAACCACAATTATAACCAGATGTGTGAATGTAAGAATATGAATGTTGTTTATACAGCTGTAGAAAATCAGGAATGCAAGACAGTGACATCATCAATAAAAGTGTCTTAATTAAATGCAAGCCATTAAAACACAGCAGTGTTTTACTTCCCAGAGTAGCATTTCCTTAATAAAAATTTGGAAAAATATTCCCCAATATTAAGTGGTAAGTTGACAGAAACAGTATGTAAGAAACTGGGTCATCCAGTATACACTAAGTGTAGCAATGCTTCATTTTTCTGTAATGTCAAAATGAACGTGAGAGGCTGTCTTCTTTTTCTAGAAAAAGGTTGCAAGACCTCCTGCTCACACTTGTTAATAAGTCATGTAAGATTTCAGACTATCAGATCCTTTATTTGAAATGTGGTAAGAGATTATTTACCCTGTAATCAGTCTGTGGACGAGGCAAAAGCAAAGTAACACGAGAGAATAGTAAATCAAATACTTCTCTTGTTCATTTTATTTTTAAGGCCATGTTAACCTTAGAACGTCTACAGGACAGTCTTATCAAAAGGACATGAACACCCCTGGATATCAATTTATGTATACCCAATTCTCTCTTCCTGTAAAACATAAAAATCAGCCTTCAGTGAGACCAACAGACCAACCAACACTTCTGTTCAAAAAGTAGGGAATGGGCAGGGAGTTAGGACGGGTATATAACAAGGAAGCAGAGTGGGAACAGTCAACCAAAATAGCAGAAAACTTGAAATGGTATTAGCGCTCAAAGTTTTCATAAAGAAATGGTTCCAGAAAATTATTTCTGCAAAAATTTCTATTTTCTCTAATTGACAGAATCACATCTAGCTAGAAACTCTAGACAGAGCTACAGTACCCTGAACCTCAAATATTCATACTAAGTTAAAACTTACAGAAGTGAAAATACTCTTTAGGATGATCTGAAATTTGAGGAGGCTTCCAAAGGGGCATAAGTGCAATTATAAAACACACATTCTCTGCTACCTAATAAAATTTTTTATTGTGTTTGCAAACGACAAGCCCTACATTCATCACTTCTCATTTCTGATAATGTAAACCCAATAGCTAGAGTGTAAGTGAAAGTCTGAAAAGTCTTATTTTCACAGTTCTCTCTCTTTGATAATGGCAGCTTCAATGCAAGTGACCCCCAAACTTCTCCATTGCAAATTTCAAATGACTTCATCAAAAGGACCTGGGAGTTTTAAGAACAACCATGTGAAAGATTTAGTCTTCAAGAAAAAGGAATGACACTGGATAAATATTTATCCATCTCAGGCATAAACTCAGTAATGTTTGTGAGAATACAGATGAAAATAGCAGAGGTTTGGTATGAGTAGTTAGAGAATTCCTCCTCTTCAAGTTTTCAAAAACAACAGACAATACAAGATTTTGATTCTTAGATTTATTTTTAGCAGGATGTGTGTACTAATGGACGGTGACATCATTAGAAGATAGGTCCATGTCCACCACCTGCAACAGAAGCTAGAAAGACGTTAAAGAAAACAATTTAAGAGTTAAAGATGACACTACTTACCCTGAACAGACTTAGGAAAGTCACCTACTAAGCAGTACTGTTAGCTTTTGATGCAGATATGGTATTATTTGTTACCAAAACCTCCTTTCAAGATTTAATGCATACATTACCTTGATTTTGATGGGAATCATGCGCTTCTGTTTCAGAAATAACAATTAGAGAAAATCATTCTTAAAAAACTACTCACGGAAAGATTGGTTATTCAAAATTACTTACCTGTAAATCATCTTTAGAAGATAAAAGATCTGCAAATTCAGGTCTTAAGTTCCCAAATTTAGGTCTAAAGTTCCCATCTAAAGTTGAAAGCTAATGAGAATTCTAATTCTATCACTGTTAAACCAGGTCAACAGCAAGTAACATTTCTAGATTCATCCTCGTGTTTCTTGCCATACCTGGGTGTTTTACAAATCAGTAAGCTAGGATCTCAGCATTACACTCACAGATTGGTGATACTAATTCAGGAAGAAACAAAGACTCAATATGTTATCACCCAGAGACCGTGTTACACTAAGAAAAATGTCAATAGCCAGAAGTAATAAAAAAACCAATCTTGTCTAGAACAAATTAATTTCACCAGAAATCAAACCTGAGCAGCAAAACCCAGGAACACAGTTCAGGGAAATAGATTCTCAAAGAATTAAGTGATAGGCCCCTTTCCCAGTGCTATTTCAAGTATGAAGCCAAGAAGCAAGGCTCAATTTGAGGTATGGAATTTCCCAAGACGGTAAAAGACAGAATCCTTGCTTCATCTCCATTTCTTAGTAACTAAAAACAAAACACATGAGCTAAGTCAGAAGGCTCTGCAGACAGTATAATGAAAACATCCTAATCTTACATTTCAAAACTTCAGAATGTTTATCAGCCTCCATTTCTCAAACCAAAAAGCACTACTAGTAGTGAGCATGAGGTCACTTCATTTATCTTAACAGTAGTTTAGAAACTTCATTGTAAGGTTGTTGTTCTTTACAATCTTTTGGCTCATCCACCTTTACTAGTAACCTTGGTTGACACCGTCTCGGCTCATAGTTCTTTATTAGTACCTCACATGTATACCCCACTGATCAGCCTAAACACATTCTTACAGTATACTTTAACATCCTAGGACTTCATCTGTTTAAAACAGACTGCTACAGTTACTGAAGACTGTCTCCTACTTTTTAAAGAAAGACCTCAAACTAGTCCAGAAAAGGAACTGTGCTGTATTAGAATGAAATCCTTTAGCAGTTTAAATAATTCAGTCAAGAAACCTGGTTTTAAGGATGATGACAGCCCAGTAATATGCAATTGCTTTCTCTTAAAATTATGAATTCTCTGATCTAGTAATACTGGGAAATTAAACTGGTTTATATTTGTTGAAAACAACCAACAAGGGCGGAATCTGTTCACAGTTGCACTACCATTTGTGATTTCTTTTTAGTTGAGCTCTCTTGTTTTCACAGAATTATAAATCTGTCTGAAAGACCAAGTCACTGCCTTTTGAGCAACTCACTATCCCAGTGGTCTACTATATCTAAACAGGGAATAATTGCTAGTAGTGAGCTACAGGAACAAGTCAGTGTCCCCAGACAACCAGTCCTTCACTGAAACTGTGGGAATTTGTCTTTCAAACCCATTACACACAGTCAGAAGGAAGGTAGGGCATGTGATGAAAAGCTTAAGGCTTCCTGCTCTTTAATCTTCCAGGTTCCATTATCCAGTTGGGTCAGTTGCTATTGCAATCAGAACTACTGTGATACCACCTATCTTACATGAAGTTGGTTGATATTCCTCCCACAGGATAAACACAGTAAAGTTGACAGGAAGAACCTTCATCAATTGCTTTTCTGTGAGGCATAGAGGAAAGTGAGTCAGGAAATCAGAGTAGAGTGGGAATGATACAACTAATCTGAATGATGACTTCAAACACATTGTGAACAGCATTTTCCTGAACAAAGGCACCACAAAATCTAAACTCAAGTTATAAAAAAGTAAAAAAAAAAAACCATTAAGAAAATGTTCCTGACAGGCCTGTATGATGAAACCTCAAGAGTAATTAATTTGGGCACCATATATGCATATGCTACAGTTACAGGGTACTGCAATTGTTCAGATATCTCCTCTTGAAAAATGATGCAGCTTCAGTTCTATTACTGTAATACCCAAGTTACCCTGGGAAGCAATTGACAAAAAATTATGGATATATTCTAAATATGTGGGATGTTCAACAGGAGGCTTTACAGTATTATATGGCAGGAAAGGAAAACAGATGACTGGGAACAGCAAAGAACACAATAACTTAGGGGATCATTTGCTCATGATGAGCTGCTGACTCTGCATCCTTCTTTTATTATGATCTGTCTGGTCCTAATGGTGCTAGTGCTGCTAAGCAGCCATATTAGAGGCTGTAAATGCTAAAACTACATTTTACTGGGTTTAATGGATGCTTGAGTCTGGTTAAAAAGTTGTGCTGAAACCAGTGATTAAATTCTTCTCCTTTAGCAAATACGTAACTAAGACTTACAACAAGGAATGAAAAGAGCACGAAAAAATATTACTCTGTGAGGAATTACGTTTGTAACACTCAGGGTAAGGCTTTTTATCTGCACTACTAAAACTAAGTCTGTACACGTAACAAAGACTGAATAGCTAAAAAACCAAAGAGCTGGTTTAACAGGTTGAGAACACCAGAATCAAACAAAATGTTAATAATGTGCTGGAAGCAAAGACGTAACAGTGGCAATTAAATATTTGTCTTTGGAGATAACAGTTTTTTAGGCTAACTAAAAACATTTGCAAGAACAAGCTTTAGTGAAGAATGGACTAAAACAAAACATTACGCACTTCCAGCTTATGTTCTTTCTCTGCAAGGAATTCTTTTTGACATCGGAGAAAGTCTGATAACATTCGAGTCAGCTGTTTTCTATCATCTATTTCAGCTGCCAACCTGCCATTGTAATCCGCCAGCAACATACATGCATCATCTACCATTTTGGAAAGTTGCTCTCCAGATTCCTTATCTAAAAAGCAAGCAGAGAAAAACAAGTAAAGCATGATTTCATCACACGCCATTAAGTTCTCAGAACAGCATTTCAGTTACTGGGTCCCCAACCCTCACCTGTTATTCTGTCTAACAGGGACACATCCTGGACCTCTATAGGCAGAGAGGCTATTCTCTGATGAACTGCTGCATCCCCAGAGGCAGCGTTTTCTAGTTCTTGTAATGCTCTAATGAGATCTGTAGTCTGAAAAAAGCATGCAAGACGGAGAAGTACTTTAAGTAAACAGATCCTAGAACAAAACAGTATCTTACAATAAGCTTTTGGAATTGATCTGATGGCAATTTCAACAGCATTTACAGCATCAGCCTTTAGACTGAAAATGAAACCAAACCTTTCATTCTCAGGAAAATATTGCAGTATTCGTAGTTTTTTAAAAAGTCACCTTCCACCAGTAGATTTTTTCATTTAAATTCTTGGTATATAAAGGTTACTTATATATCTTTTATTCTTGGTAGTGAATATTTTACAATACCTTTCATTTTACTACAGATTTTTTACATCATTTTTCTTGTCATTTTGCTTCACTATAGCATCAGACTAGATAAGTGTGTTTCTTTTGAAAGTAGAGCTCATGTTCATAGAAACCCAGATGTCTGTTACAGAGAAACACACTAAATTGTGATTATTTGAGGACAGTCATTCCTGGCCATAACAAAAAGCCTTCTGAGATAGGGCAATACCTATCTCAATACCTAACAAAAAACCCACAAGGATTAGAAAAGCTATAACAATGCAAGGTAGACAATTTATCCCTACCATCATGATTGCAACACTGAGGAATATTTTACTGATAAATCCATAACAATCTTACATGGGTTACTGATTACTACCCTGGAAACTGAATGAGAATGTAAAACACTGTAGAAACTAATGCTGAAATCCTGATGTGAGCAATGCTGGACATACAGTTCTTACATTCAGGTTTAGTGTTAAATGACTAAAGTTACAACATGCTTGTAACCTGAAATACTGTGAAAAGTTTCAGGTGTAGTCACTCTTGCACAGAAACAGCACCTCATAAAAAAGAAAAACAGAGACCATTCAAAAACAGAAGTGACTGAAAAACTCTATATGAAATCATATGTAAATACAGAATTTTCTAAACACGTTTTTACCTGAGGGGGATCAGTGGGAGAACTTCGAGGTGAACAGTTATTTTCATCAACTTTTATCTGTTCATATGTGCGCTTCCTCACCTTTCTGTCTCCATCTAAATGAAAGCAAACAGAGCAGTCAGGGAAATAGTATTTCAAACAAGAGACTGAACCTTGATACACATATAAAATACTTACACAAAGCTTGCCTAAGTTGTTCTAATACATCATTTTCATAAACAGACCTTTCTTCCCAAATAGACAGCACTCGGCCAAGGTGTTTCTTACAACTCTCATCAGACTCACTGTTACAGGAGTAAAAAGCAAGTATCAGCACTAGGTAGAAGTACAGTGTTTCTATATGCTTATTTTTCACAGAAAAACCTTTGCATACCTTGGCAATATCCAAGCATCAGAAGTCAAATAATCTCAGAAAATAACAAAATCACATTTTAAAGAAAAAAAGTAAATGCCAGTTCATGGTGTCTTAGCAAGCATACAAATATAAAAGGGCCAATGCCGAACTCTTTCTGTTTTCTTGCTCAACCCATAAATCTGTAGGTCTGTAACCCTATTAAGCAAACACTGCAAATAGGTTTGTGTTGCTTCAACAGCTCTGTATCATTGTGAATATAATCCTGTATCAAGCCTCTACACCTTCCTCATGCAATGAGATTAATGGTTGCTGAGGAAAAACAAATCATGCAACACCAGTAATGAAAAATATGAAACTGTTGCAGCACATAAACACAGACTGAAAGCAAGCCTTACTTTCAGGAATAGCTAACAGCTTTCCAGAGCAAAATGGACTGAATGCTGATGAATTTACTATGAAACTTCATCCAACAGCATTAAGACTCTCCAAGATCAAAAGAACACTGAATAAATAAATTAGCAAGACCTCAAGTACAGAAACAGCACACAAGGACTAGCTGGGCCAGAAGAGATCAACTGAGGACTTCTCAAATACAGTATGAGGAAGGACACTGCACATACAAATTTACTGTACCTTGAAACATGCTTAAAAGCCTCCACTATTACTGGAGCAAAGTCTTTTGTAAATTCTGGTCCTTTCCTTTTGCTGTTCTGTATGACATCATTGGCCAAGTACAGGAATGTCAGCTTCCTATTTGGTTTTGCTAATAAAAAGAATAATAAAGAGTAATTAGAAATTTTACTTCCTTTAACTAATACCTCTTTATCCACATTTATACTGAATACAAACACCCACCCCCGGACCTCCCCCACTCTGAAATAAAATATATTTTTTCTGTTTTCATTACTGCTTACAATAATTTCACATTTTCAACATTTTCATGTGGAAAGACTCCAGTCACCCATTGGGTTTTCTCTCCCTTCTGCTCTCTTTGTTCAAATTCCTCTTCATAGTACGAAAACTTCCCTTTAGCATCATCTTTGAAAAGAAACAGGAAAAACCCCAGATATTCCAAAGTGTCCTTCAGACCTCAAATATTTTCAGACGTTTTCCTGAGTCTTATGTGATTTGTCTGTTAGGTAGCCCTCATGGATTTATTTCTTCAGCTTTCCTTTGAGCCTGCATATAGGCTCTTATACTCATGAAGTCCTCTCACAAGGCACTTCACAGATCCACAGTCATTCACTCCTGTGAAGAACCTCCTCCTTTTCAGTTTGAATTTCACCAGTCTTACATACCCGCTTCTCATTCCTGCATTTGAGCAAACTGAACAGTCAACCCGTAGTCGGTCTCATTGTTATCACTGTGATACTTCCCTCCCTCATCTCCTAATTGTTAAAACACTCACATGCTGGTAGCCATAATATCAAGAAAACATTCAAAAGCCACTCTCAGGCTCCTCAGTGTAACCCTTCTCCAAGCATCTTAAGCATTCTACCTCCTCTCCATTAATGTGCAATAGATTACAAGCTTGCAATTTACAAGTTGCTTTTGAAAATCTATTCCATGTTTTTTATGTGTTCCTACCTGGGTATTTTCATTTACAATCATACTTCATCTTATCTTCAGCAGTCTACAAGTTTCTTGGAGCAGAAACTCCTACAGTAACAGTTCTATCCTTGGGTAACACCAGAATATCATTACCACCACATTATCACCAGCCTCATTATGTACACCTTGATTTTAAAAAGAGGTTTCTTTCGAAAGACAAGTTTTTACGGCCCTCTCAAGGGCTTTACTGTAGTAAAGCCAGTCTAGGATTTCCTATAATTCATGCTTAGTCCACAGTATGATTTGATTTTGTTAATTTTTATTCCAGAATCTCAAAAATGCAGAACCACCACCCTCACATACAACGAGAAAATTCAGTGTTGATATGCCTTCACTCCAGGGAAATGTTTTTGAGAATAAATTTTGCACTACAGAAAGACTCTTTTGAAGGATTTCTTCTTAAAGTACTGAATTTTTCCCATCCTCTTGGACAGTCATGTCTAACAAGTTGAGAGTTCTGGATTAAGTGGGGAAAAAAAACCCCTCTGTTAAATGTAAAAATGCACCTACCTCTTACAGTCAAGGTAAACTAAAGAGTGGCAAAAAAAGAATTAGCTTGGAAGTGCTGGACACAAGGTGGATCTATTAAAAGTCTACTCCAAACAGTGAAGTCACTACAGGAAATAAATCTACTTGGGACAAAATCTGGTTAATCTAAAATGTAGATTTTATAAAATTGTGCTACTCAATTTCTATATTAAAACCTGAATGCTGATACAACAACACATCTTCTACCTAAGTTTCAGGTAAATCAAAGTTCTGACGCATAGAAAGCTTTGAATTATTTAAAGAGAGAATCTTAGAAAACACATATTGTCTCACAGGTATACTAAAAAGTAACTAGCACTTACTGAAGATGACTCTGAACCCCTCCCCACTTCTTTAAGTGAACCCAGAATTATGACTCAAAATCTAATGAAGCAGGCCACTTGACACACTATATCCTCTGGAACTGCACACAAGATTGTCCATACATTTTACAGAAAAAAAGTCGTCATGTTTTAATCCTCAGTGATGTAACTCATTTGTGAAAAACCTCAGCTTTCCTCTTTCCAACAAACAGCCAAATCAACTGGGCTGGCAAAGAGAGGAGATGCATGCACACTGATAAAGTCAGGTAGGGCTTATTCTCACAAAACCTAGACTTTATCTATTCAGTCCAGTAAAGAGATCCACGTATCAGGTTTGGAAAAAGCAAGTGAAAACCCAGAAAGTCACTTTGGGGCTTATTTCACCTAGTACTACCTTTCCAGCTTGCTATTACAATTCAACATAAACAAAGATGCATATAAGGAACAAAAATCCAAACCCACTATTAAGCTACCCGTGGCTTTGGTTAAAAGTTCAGCCAATACTGTACCTTAATGTTCACAAAGAAAATTGCGAAATAAAATTGAATTCCTCTTGCTGTAAGAATGTGGTGCACAAAATTCCAATGCTGAAAATTATGCCTAGTCTGGAGAATGGTTCCCTTTCATTTCAGAAATCTTCAAGACTTACATACTGATCTACTAGCACCCTGCCTTACCCATGAGACTAAAGTGCAATGTAACTTCTGGCAACTGAAGCTGACAAATTTAAGCTGAAAAGCATTCTACTATGACTGTAAATTAACTACTCTGAAATACAAAACTGATTTCAGGACCATATAGATCTATTCTGGGGAAAAAAAATATGTTAAAAGCATCTCTCTTCACTAGTAGTGAACTTTCCAGCCCAGGGCTTTGATAAATCTCAGAACAACATTTTAAGTGTCCTCAACACGTGGCAAGGCTATTAGCCTTACTGTGAGAAGAAAATGAAGGGAAAAAACCGTAAGAACTTAGGTTGAAGAAGGAGCTGAAAGGCACATACTGCGAGACTGTTATAGTGTTAGAAGTAGCCAGCCCAGAGTACCTCTGGTACACTAACAGTGCGGTGAGGAAATACAAAACTTCTAAGAAACCATCCACATTGGATTGAGTCATCTTTTCAGAAGATCTGTGCAGTATACTAAAGTTATGTAATATGGATTCAAATAAAGATTTGGTTTAATTGCTTTAGAATTACTTTACTCTACATACATGCAGGAGAGTGTCAGCACTTCTAGCATCTCTAGGACACTTCCTGTCTCACAGCACACTTCACACCTCTGCAGGAGAAGTTCACGACATTCTGTAAACACCCAACAAGCTTTCAAGCTTTTCATTACACAACCAAACATCTTCAGGTCAAGCAGCACTGAAGCTTGAGGGTAAGATCACTGACCCTTCACACTGAGGAGAGTTAACCCGAGTTTTTATGCAAGCTGATGAAGAGCAGCATTTTTTGTAACATGACTGTAAAAAGCACTTGAGAGGCTGCCACCAGAAAGGACAATTCAAAGGTAATATAATCCATAAAAGGCATGTTGTACAATGAGCACTTAAAATTCATTAACCTTCTTTTAAGAAGAAGTTAAACCATGTCTTCAACATTGCAGTCACCTGATGATCCTGGTAAATTTTACCAAGGTTTGATAACTGCTGTGTTTTCTTTTCAAAGAGGGTAATGGGACTGCCCACTGATGTGCTCAATGTTTGAGGGTCCAAGTATTTTGAGTTTGGAGGCCAATAACAAAGGGAACGCAGCATACAGCCACTTCTGGGACAAAGGCCATCAGCATCAAATTACCAGGGGATGCAGAAAGCTGGTCCCAGACCAAGGAAACCATTCCAACATAATTACTCTGCAGAAGCTTCCCACTGCACTTAGTGTATCTTGAATTACCTGAACACATGAAACAAACAAATTTCTTTTACTGGCTCGCCTGGCTGGTACAATGCCAAGATGGATATGAATTAACAGCAATAACTGTTTCAGGACAGGAAAAAGACACTACACTTAAGATTTCAGAATCAGAATGATAAGAGACAGGTAGGTACAGATAAAATACAAGGTCTCAAGAGATACAGCACTAACTTATTACAGATTTGGATTACACTATCCAAATACAACTATTTTAAATATTTATACTCTTATATTGCTACTCTGTTGCTCCTAACTTTAAGTCATTTTTTAAATCATGTGTGTAGCAAATATGTTTCTCTAACCTGACTCAACTACTCCAATTCACCTGAAGTTTTGCCTGTTATTTGATGATCTCCAAACCTTTTGGCATAGATGAGAAAATCCACATGGATAAGTATGAAGGCACCCACAAGCACCTCTGTTTTAAGAATTCTTACTGGTCTCCTCAAGAATACCTACTAACCAGTGAAGTCACGTAGCCGCAGTTTTCTTTCTTTTAAATAAAACAAAGTCTATTTATTCTCTCACATGGGCCAATGACACTATAACATCATTAAGTAAAATATCCTTACAATCACCAGTACAGAGAGATTACTTCTTCTGGCAGCCAAAGCTACACTACATAGTACAGAAAATAATTGCTTTAAATCAGGAACTTATTTCCTGTGATCTACTTCCCATCTGCAAGGCAATATACTGCAATCAGTTTTGGCTGTAGTTGTGCTTCAAAGTAGTTGACTTGAGTCTCAGAGTAATTCAGACGCAATACAAGCTTCAAATCTGCTTTCAGTGTTGCTAGGTCTTCTCAGTTTGTCTTCTAAAATCCTCTATCTTCCAAATTTCAGCAGCTGCCACAACAGCCACTACAGGAAAACATATTGCATCAATGCCAACAGCTATACTGAGCGAGGACCAAAACATCAGTGTATGTCCCAGCACCAAAATTTGCAGACAAACAACCATAAATAAGCAAAGAATAGTAGCTTCTCATACCACTGAATGACTTCAACACCACAAAAACAAGGGGGGGGGGTAAAGAAAAAAGAAAAGCATATTAACTGAAACAGCAGGTAAACTATCAGAGTCGAGCACTAAAAAAATACGTCCATCCCTCCGTAGCAGCACAGATGTACTTACACAATTGTGGTTGTCTTAAAGCTGCTAATCTAGATAAGCTGTGCAGGGAAGACAGTGATCAGTGTGTCACGGGTGGGGTGACAGATGACAGCCAAAACAAGAGGGCAAGTGATTAAGGGGGGTGGGGGATGATCAGCATCAGTTTCTGAGACTGACTAATCAATGAGATGCCATGTCGGGCTCTGAGGAAACAGATACTTGAACTGAAATTAGGTTTAAAGATACAACACGATCATGTCCTGTGCAGAGCCAAGAGCTGGACTTGATGATCCTTGTGGGTCCCTTCCAACTCAGAATATTCTGTGATTATTAAAATATCATTAGGACATAAATACCTAAAAAGTGACAGCTCGACCTGGAAAAGCTAACAGAAAATGAGATGACAGGAAACGATTATTACAGACAACTAACTGGAGCTTAAAATAATAACTCCTATATAACAAACTTTCAGCAAGTTTGGGGTTTTTTTCCCTTTGAAAAAGAACTCAAGTACTCCAGTACTGCAAATTGCACACTAAGCCTACTGAACAAGCACTTATTGTTCACCCTTGAAGGCTGATGCTTTGAATTATGGAACTGAATTTTTTCTTTTCAAAACAAAACAAACAAACAAGTAAAAAATCCCTAGCGTTTCAGAGAATTCTGAAACCAGGCAGCAAGAGATGCACGCAAGAGAACATACCGGATTTGCAAGTAACAAAAAATAATTCTCAACAGACTCCATCTCAGAAAAGCCTATTCAAAGGTGTTCCTAGGGGGTTTTCCAGTAGTCACTTACTGACTGCAGGTTTACACAACAAATTTTTATGTGTTATACCACTACTCAGTTTAAAAACTCAAACCAGTAAGTCAGTCCCTTTAAAGATACACAAAATTACATAGTTTAAATGGGCCCACCAGCTGCATGTTCGGAATGACTGATGTATTCACAAGTTATTTACTTAGTACTACTTAACTACTTAAATACTGAAAAAGCTTATGCCTACCAAGTAATTAACTATTTAACTTCAAGTGTTACATTTCACATACATCTGAAATGTAGCCAAAGCAGGATCATTTTCCTCAGTACACACTTTTCAAGAAAACCTGTAAGTGAATGTGTATGGAACCGATGATCTCTAGAGAAACCAGAATATGGGACCTGACTTCTACCAATTAATCCAAGCAAACAGAAGGGCACTAAGCCTTTATGTTGTGTAAATTATGTGTGCCTTTGAAAAGCTGCCTCTTCACCTCTACTCCAATATGGTATATAGACAATGACTATTTTAAAAATAAAATAATCAGAACCAAACATTTAGGAACAAAAGAGTTGCAATCCTTGCACTCGTTTTCATGAATCACTAGAGACATGTTCAGAAAGGTTCATGCAAGCTCATCTGACGCAAGTGATGTTTTACCCAAACTGAAAGCATCCAGAAAAAATGAAACATCACACTACATTGTGTTCAGCCCAGTTAGTTATACCGTGTTCCATAAGCCTAAAAGGGAGTAAGCTGGAAAGGAGGTCTGGAGACAAGGGTGACAGTAAAAAAAGATATACAATGAAAGGAAATAAAATTTAGAAAGGCAAGGTACAATTTTCAGTTCTAGTACACTGCTGGCTAGTAATAGCAGCTGACAACGCCAGTAATTTTTGCGTCCATATTCTCCAAATAGAGGTAATTTTCCTCTCAGGTAGGAGAGGAATCGTGTTTATACAGTTTGGATGGGAGGCAAGTCAGGAGCCTTAAACTTACTCTACAGCCTCATTGCTAGCATTCTGCTTTGTGATGTTTATGCACTTCACTTCATCACAGTACACTGGTTCTCCTTCTCATCCTTCACATGCTGTCCACTTAGACTACACCCACCCTGTGGGGATTAGGGACCATCTTGCAATTCTGTGATGCAATTAGCAAAAAGTCAGTATTGGGTGAAGGCAAGCTAACGTTTTTAAAACTCAGGTACTGTTATCAGAGATGAAAAACTAAAATACATCCTGTGCATATTAACTACGTTAGCTTCAAAGCTGTACAACAGCTTCAACAAACTCAAGACAAAACCAATTATGGTAGCTATGCTCATCCAAAGCTCAAAACAAGCTTAGAAGTGGAAGTCAGACACTGAAAGCTGAGAAAAAGCAAAACGTTCCTCTGACTTCTTAAGAAGATGGTTATCCTTGCCTCTCAATGCCACCTTCAGAGACATAGCCCATGTTTCAAAGACTTCATCTCTCCAATGAGTCAAACAGTACAACAGGAAAATTAAGGTTAAGGACTGACCATTAACACCTTGGATTATTATGTACTAGTATTGTACACATTAATTAAGACGAGCAACCAAAACTCTGACTCTATTTCAATTAGTTTAAGATGCCTTCCTGGTATCATACACCACCCCAAACATTCAAGTTGATAGATTAGAAGGCCCAGAAATGTGAATGTTTCAGATACAGATGGGAGATCCACTAACTCGTTCCAGGAACAAGAAAGCAAGTTTGCAACTAACATATAGTGAATATGTGTTTATTTCATAAGATGAAAAACATCAAGTAAGCCTTTCTTCGGGCAATAGTAAAAAGGAATTCAACTCTTGCCTGAAAGTTCAAAAGATAACATTTCACACAAAAAAAAATATTAAAAAAAAAAAAAAAAAAAAACCCAACCAAAAAAACCCACAGTAGCCATGTTACATGAAACTCAGAAGTTCGTCTTCCATAAGTCCTGTAATGGCTTAGTGCTATTTTTCCTCTCCAATTGAAAGCCTAGTCTTCTACTTTTTCCATTAAAGATCCACATAATAGCGAGGCTCCAAAGGAAGCTATTGGAAGACAGCAACATTTCCTAGAGCAAAGCAGAGTTCTATCAAGTGAGTTTTTATTTCTTAAACGAATTAACTTAAGATAAAGCTATTTTTGAGTCATGTCAAATAAACCTTCACATGCCATTTCTCCCTTTCAGTCCCTGAACAACTGCCTATAGCTGCAAGTTTCTTCCTGTTAAAAAGAAAGCCCTATAAGCATTTAAGTCTGCACACTTAACATAGCTAAAGAAACCCACATTTTTATTATTATTTTAACACTGGTAGTAGCCATCTGGCAAAAAGACGAAGTAAAAACCACTTTGGACACATTAAACTGCTCTTCCTCCAAAGTATTCCAATCTTCAGCTGCCCTACAAGAACAGTTTCTGGCATGAGTGTACAAGAAATTCAAATAGTATAACAGCTAACCATCATCATTAGACATGATGAAAGACAATGCCTAAAAGGCTCCGTCTTGGAAGACCTGTAATTATCTATATTAATAACAAAATGCCCCAAACCCCGTCCATCCCGTTTCCCACCTTCCTCTCACCTTCCACAAGAAAAAAGGGATGCAAAACATGAGGGGCAGCCTCCTCAGAGGCATCTCGCTGAGGAGGGAAGGGATAATAGGACGGAAAAGACAAGAGCGAGGGAAGTGGAGCGAAAAAGAGAGAGGAGAAGCACCTCTCAGCCGATGGTCATCAAAAAACCCGAGACCCAGGGCTGAACACCGGCCCCAGGCGCTGGGGCCCGCCCTCCCCCCTCTCCCTGCCATCCACAGGCCGGGCATCCCCGCCGCCATCCCCCGGCCTCCTCCGCCACACACACCGCAGGGGGGGCGGCCGCCTTCGAGTCCTCCTCCTCCTGCCCCGCACCCGCCGCCCCCGGCGGGGCCCGCCCGGCCCCGGCCTCACCTTTGCGCAGCTCCCGCTCCCACACGCTGACGATGAGCGCCGAGTGCTTGCGGTGGTGGATGAGCCACAGGCTCAGGGTCTGCACGCTCTGCTGCGAGTTGCTCAGCTCCGACAGCTTCCGCTCCAGCGCCGCCTCCGAGAACGCCGACATCGCTGCGCCGCGCTGGGCCCCGCCGCCCCGTCCTGTTCCGTGCCGTGCCGGCCGGGCCTCGCTCAGTCCCCGCCTCTGGGGCCCGGCGGGGGAGGAGCCGCCCGGCAATTCCCGGCCCTTTCCGTCCCGCCGGCGGCGCCGGGCGACAACAAAATGGCGGCGGCCCAGAGCCGCAAGGGAGCCGCGCGGCCCCGCCCCCCGCCCGCACTTCCGCCGGGCCCCAGCGGGGGGGCGGGGCTGGGGCCGGACTGCCCGGGGGCGGGACGGGACGGGACGGGACGGGAGGGGATGGGATCCTGTGGCATCCTATCCAGGGTGGATCTATCCACACCGTGCCCTGGGAAACAGCATAAAGACGCACATGCAAATAAGCCCCTTCCCCCCCCCCCAGGCAACACCGGCCTGCCGGTTTCTTTCACGGAGGAGGTTAAGAATCACAAGATCGTTAGGGTTGGAAGGGATCTCTGGAGATCACCCAGGCCAACCCCCGCTGCCAAGGCAGGGCCACGCAGAGCAGGTGGCACAAAAAACGCGTCCTAGCGGGTTTGGAATGTCTCCAGAGAGGGAGACTCCACAGCCGCCCTGGGCAGCCTGTTCCAGCGTTCAGTCACCCTCACAGTAAAGAAGTTCTTCCTCATATTCAAGTGGTACTTCGTGCGAATCAGTTTCTACCCGTCGCCTTTTGTCCCATTGCTCGACATCACTGAGAAGAGCCTGACTGTATCCTCTTGACACCCTCCCTTCAGACACTTACAGACACTGATGAGGTCCTTTCTAAGTTGTCTCTTCTCGACGCTGAACAGGCCAAGTTCCATCAGCTTTTCCTCATAAGGGAGGTGCTTCAGTCCCTTTAATCATCTTCATAGTCTTATACTGGACCTCCTCCAGGAACTCCATGTCTGTTGTGCTGAGGAGCCCAGGACTGGACACAGAACTCCAGATGTGGCCTCACCAGGGCAGAGCAGAGGGGCAGGATCACCTCCCTCGACCTGCTGGCAATGCTCTTGCTAATGCACCCCAGGATACCATTGGCCTTCTTGGCCCCCAGGGCACACAGCTGGCTCACGGACAGCTTGTTGTCCACCAGGACCCCCAGAGCTCTCTACAGAGCTGCTTTGCAGTAGGTCAGCCCACAGCCTGTACTGCCTGGGGTTATTCTTCCCCAGGTGCAGGACCCTGCACTTGTCTTTGTTGAATTTTGGAAGTTTCCTCTCTTCCCATCTCTCCAGCCTGCTGAGGTCCTTCTGAAGCAGTGCAGAGCACCCTGGGGTATCAGCCACTCCTCCCAGCTTAATTTTTTAAAAACTTATAAAGTTTTCTCCCTGTTTCATGTCTGACATTCAGAGAAGGTGTGCCAGAGGATTTGGTTTAGGCAATTTTTCTAATATTTGCTCTTAGTGAAATCTTCTCTTTAGACATAAATCTTCGATGAGGGCCAGGTGGGAGTGTTAGGAGGTCTTAATGTGAATTCTATTTACAAAATCATCTGTTGCATGAGTGGTTTGGGGGGAACGAGAAAGGATTTTGCAAAAATGCTTTTGACAGAGAAATTTAAGTGAGAAGCTGCACAGATCCCTACAGAGTCACTTATACAATGCCTTTTGATCATCATAAATGAAAGAACCTGTAACATAGTGCTATTTTTGCTACGTACAGCAGAGGACACTCTGGCATTAAGTAGAACTGACCAGTGAAGTAAAATTAAGACAGAACTAGCTAACACAGATGCACCCATTAGAAAAATGAAATACGAATGGTAATCTAGTAACCATCATCCAAATACCAGTTTTTAGAGGCATATATATTCTGGTGTTAGCAGGAGAAACCTGTGGACAACTGAGGAAAAAGAAATATTTCTCTCACGTACAAGACTAGGCTACAAAGTAAATAGCAACAAATAGTAAAATTTCCAAGTTAAAGCAACAAAAATAAAAAGGAAAAAAAAGCAGGACATTGGTAGAGAATTTTGGTAATGTTTGTAGAAATGTTTATTACTGCTTCCTCTGCATATTCCATCCCAGAAGATATAGCATTTTTACAAAAAAAAAAAAAATCCTCTGAGGTAGGTATTTTTACTGTAAATAAATATATTTGTGTTATGTACTGTATAATATGCTATACAGCAAAACAGAGATTTCACTTTTCCCATAAATCTTTATAGCACATCTAAAATTTGTGATATTATTTGCATCAGTAACCTAATTTAAAATCTCTGCTTTATCCAGTAGTGAATGGAAATTTGCCATGAGATTTACTCAAAGCAAAGCGACTCTCAGAGAGGAAGTATTGCACCATGGAGAGTTCATTTGTTGCAGAGCTTGGAAAACCTCAGTATTCATTCAGAAACAATTAACATATTAGTCACCTGACTTAAAAAAATTCACCCACACCCACAGCAGTGGAGCTGCCAACAGATGGCAAGATTTCTTCCACACATTCTTGTGTTCAAACCGTAATAGCATCTTCCCTCTGATTTCCTAAGAACAAAGTTCTATCTCTTCCATCTGGGTAGTCCACTATGTTCTCCCACTCTGGAAGAAAGGAGCCACATGCAAGTGTAAGGCAATGACTGTGAATAAATTACTCCATTGATGTTTTTGTAGAACGTGGGACTGGGAAACTCTAGGTAGTTCAAAGATGTAATTACGGTCACCAAGAGGCTGTACAGCATGCATACTTCATGTGCAGGTTGCAGATATTCTGGGGTTTTTACCCTTCACCCAAGGACATCCACAAAAAACATTTCATAAGAAGAGACTTTAACCCTAGTAACAATTGGAAGTTTTAACATCTGTTACCTTGATGGAATCTTAGGAAGTGTTTAAACTCATCTGTATCTAAAATATCTATGCTTACAGTGCATTTTGGGAAAGGTAAAACTATATCAAACCAAAACACCACATACTGGTTTGGGTTTTGTTTGTTTGGTTTTGGTTTTGTTTGTTTGTTTGTTTAGTTTTTAAACCTTTTTTCCTTTGTCAAATATCTGAGCATTTATATTATCCAGTTGTAATTCAAAGAGAAAGCTTGCTTCTACTGAGGTGGCTACATCTTGATTCTACTGTAGAGTTCTCTCAAAAGCAACTATTCCAAGGCACAAATGTGTATGTGTGCTCTTTCTCTGCCTGAACCACTGCCGCTGATCATCAGAACATTGAGCCCTGTTTCTTGGACTGTCTGCAGCAAATCTGGCTGGCTTAGCTCCCATTACCCTTGGAGGCATGATCAATGACACTCAAGACAGGAACGTTTTGTTATCACTAAGCATTTCAAAGGTAACAGGTCATAAGGGTTTAGATATTTTCTCTGAAACAGGCAAGAAAAAGCAAAATTAAAAGGAGGTCAGCATCAAGGCAGATTGTCTGTACTATCTCTCATCTTTCAAGCAGGGCTAAAAGAATGGTGTAGGTAGCAGTTTGTGTTTGTTAACAGTGCCAAAAGAGGCAAAATAGGCAAAGCCCTGGTGAAACAGGCTTGCCTGTACTCCAGTGGTCTCGTGCTTTAGTGTGAATCAGCTGCTGTTGCTCTACAGAACAACACTCTACCTGCCAAATCCAAGAGGTATAGGCTACATTAAAAATATACACCACCTGACTAGTTTGCTGTTCACCAAGCCTTTATATCTCATTGCATGTTTTGTTGATGTGAACATGTCTTAGTCTCAGAGTCAATTTTAGCTGTTTCCTTCAGGGCACTCCCCCAAAGAACTGTCACCTTTAGAAGTCATTTTCTCTTGAAGCTTAGAGATGCAACTGATTGATTTATTTATCCTTAGCAATGTTATATGCTTCACTGGAATTTTTCTGTGTAAATGATCCTACTTCCTTATCCCAATAAGAACATGAAAAATGTAAATATTCAAAAAGAACACCCTGAAATATAGCTGAAGTGATTCTTGACTGAGTGATGGTAATTCAGCTGGAAATTTCTTCAGAAACACTGAACACCATTTGTTACCTGAATAACAAGAGGGCATATCCCTGTCAGAAATTATAAATAAATAAATGCTTGGATGAAAAAAAAAAATAGTTGAATCATTGTGAAGTCCTGCAGATGGAGAACAAAAGAAAGCTTAAATAGAAGGAAGAAGCCCTCTGAAGTAACATACAGGAGCTGCCTACTGGAGCCAAAAACCTCAGGCTGATTAATTGTGCTTTTACATGAGTTCCTGACACTAAGCACTTCTCCTTCTAATGTAATTCATTAAAAGCAGAAATTATTTTCTACTTAGGAGAGTAACAAAAACCACTCTCTGAGATATGTATATATAATCCAGTAAGGCATTCCCATATCTTATGAAGAAAGATAGATTGTGCAATCTAAAAAAAAATATCTCCAGCATTTCTGTGATTTCTTTGGCCCTCTGCAGAGATCTAAAGATGTTTGTAGAAAGCCTTCCTTTTTTCCTAAGTCAGGCATCCAGCCAGACAGTCATGTACATCCGGCTTCTTCATCATTACGCTATTAAGTGAAGTCATATTATGTAAACATACACTGTGATTAATATATGGATGCAATCAAGTCCCAGTTTTCCTTAGCAGAGAGTGCTGTAACTAAGCAAGAAAGCACTCCAGGGTATGTATTAACTCAGGTGTGCAGAAAGGCAAGAAACATTAGGCTGAGTAATTTTAAAGGTCTGAGCAATATATTAATGGGTCATTAATATGTGCCCTAGAGTGGATATAGCTCTTAGTCACAGCATAGAATTAATAAAGCACATTCTTGACAATAAATAATGTTATCTCTCAAGGAATAGGAAAACACTGCAATGTGTTGACATACTGTGTGAAGAACCTTCTTGAAATTACTGAAAAGGCAAATTTTAATTTGACTTTAAATCATGGGAAATGGGATGATTCACCTTTGTGATCCAGTAGAGGACACAGTGTCCCAGAAGCTATTTAACTGTAGGAAGCAGACACTGTATTTTTGTAACTGTGTACTCAGATCATGGTTTTGGAGATGGTCACTGCCAGCATATTGTGCTATACTACCACAAACACAGCCAGAGGACTGAGGGAGACACTTTTTCACCTTTACTCCAGACTCATTGAACCACATCTGGAATAGTGCACTCAGTTTTTGTCTCCCTTAGTATATGAAAAATATTTATATGCTTGAGTAAGTTCAGCAGAAGGCCACCAAGTTGATCAGATGGCTGAAACAGAGAAACCAGATGGGGAGAAAGAGGAAACTGGGATTGCTTTATCTGGAGAAGTGAAGGCTTTGATGCAACCTAATGGTAGCTTTCCACTTCTTACAAGGAGGTAACTGACAAAATGGAGCAATTCGTGGACATGTATGATGAGAAGGTGACAAACAATGAGGATAAACTGAAATGGAAGTTCCATCTAGATAGAATGAAAAAGATTTTTTCAGCACAGTGGCAGTCAGAGAGTGGAACAGGTTGCCCAGAAACATTTTGCAGTTTCTGTCCTTGAATGTTTTCAAGACTAGACTGGATAAAACTCTTACCACCTTGTCTGACCTCATATGTGACCCTGCTTTGAGCAGGAGGATGATGGAGTAATGCTCAAGTATACAGACTCAAGTCTGTATACTATACTGTTCACATTTGTGATGTATTTATACAGCTTGGTTTGTACCTGTACAGGTTCAAATACATACCACACTGTAGGGCATAGCTTGCTTGGCTTGTATCAGTTGGATCCACATAGCACAGTAGGTTATCCAGCTACACAACATTACTCTTCTATCATGCAGAGCACCTCAGGTTAACTTGAATGTCCTTGTGATCCTTCATATAGAGGGTACTTGTCTTCTGGAGTGTGCTTACCCCCAAACTCCTACTGAGCAGTGAGCAGGCAGAGTGGGATGGAAAGGTCTGCTATTAGAATTGTTACTTCACAGCTGTCAGCCATATCTTCTACATATTAGCTGTCAGTTATGTCAAAAACATCAGTTTCTTTAGTAGCCACAGTTTTCTCAAATGGATGGCAGTCCATAAATAAAATCCATGTATATTTTTATGCATGCTCGATCTTCTTGCTTCCTTAAACTGAAAAGAACAGCTGAGAATTGCCAGTTGGCTGTTCCCTATGGATGTTTATTTATTCAACCCAAACCCATATTTTTGAGCCCATTTTTTGAGGAAAGAACAATAAATGAAGAGAGTTTATGAAGAAAGAAAGAAAGATTGTGTAGGCAGTAGGAGCTCTCAGTTTGTTCTAGCAATGTCTTCAGGAACATGTCTCAATCACAGTAATTTTGCCAGTCATTGTTAATGACAAGTTCCTCTCCTGTACTTGTTTTCTGTGCCATCATTTTGCCACATCTGACTCAAAAACCAAGTCAGAATTGGTGATGGATAAGCAGCCGTGTGCAGGAGTAAACTGTGAATGCAATGGAAATTCCATGTTTCTTCAAACATCTGTGTTTTGTAAAGTGGGGACCAAATGCACTGTTATGGTCTGATGGTGGTCCAAGGCCACCATATGTGCTATTGCTAGGTGACTCTCCTATCCTATCCCATCACATCTGGCCACAGCTACTGTCTAGTTAGAGGAAAACCCCCACATTTATATGGAAGTGGGATTCTTATTTCTCTTATCAAACAGTGATCAGGGAACAGGAAAGTTTGGAAGGCAGGTAAGGATGCTGTAGCTGCAAGTACTGTAGCAATGCTGGGAAACTGTGACTGCCCACAGGCACCATCTGATGTTTCCCGTCTTTTGACTGTCACGGCCTGTAAGCTGTATCACATACCTGCAACTTTATGTCCCTAAGAGACATAATTTCCAAATCAACACATTTGACAGATGTTTTCTCTTGTCCTAGGAAGGAGAATCTGACCTTTTCCTCCAGTACCCAGAGGGACATTTGCTTTGCTTTTGTTTTAACTTGAACTGGGGACAGTGTGAGGAATAGGAGGCTCGTGGCCTTCACAGTACTCTAGTGTCTTTGGAGTACTCTGTAGCAAAGCAGGTCAGGCCAGACCTGATTCAATTGCATCTTTACTTCCTGTGAGAACAGGACTCGCATATGAGTAAGCTGCTTCCGTGACAAGTCCAAGTTTTCCCACCAGAGGAGCCAGATTGTACCACCCCAGAGCTGTCTGAGTACACATCAATATGAACAGTGTGTAGCCAATAAAGGAGTCAGTTCTCAGTGAAAAGTCCATGATTTAGCCTGACTGCACAGACACAGACATAGTAACACCTCAGTAGTGTGTTCTACTGAGAGGTCACACCTGAAAGCTCTGTGTTTTTCATTGGAGCAGAGATTTAACGCACAAGGTTTTATTGCCAAGGTTTGTTCATTTAAAATTACCAAACCTGTAGCATTTTAAATGCAATCTGATACATTTTTCCAAGTTGCAGTGCTAATGTAGCTACTGGTATTTTTCTTGGAAACTAGGTGTCACTAGTGGTTTAGAAATAGCAGATACAGATTAGTTCCTATGTGCTTATTTTTCCTGAAACTCATTTATAGCTTCTCGGACTCTCCCTATGCACCTCCAAGAGAGCATGGAGCTGCCTTCTCTGTAACTGAAGACTGAAATTAGATCCTTCTGTAGCCTTCTTTTCATCAAGCCAAAGAAACGCGAGTCCTTTGTCCCTGTTTGTGTCTCATCGTAATCATCCTGGTGTGTCTTTGTGACATTTCCCTTTTTTTTGCTTTTCTTTTTGTACTGCAGAACCCAAAACCAGACTCAGTTCTCCAGGCATGGTCTTAACAGTGCCAAGCAGAAGGCAAGAAACGCGTCCTTGACCTGGCCATGTTGCAGTAATACTGCCCAGTATGGGATGATCCTTCATCCTCACTGTTCATGCCTGTTGCACTTTCAGCCTCTAGGACATGAAAGTCCTTTCCTGCAGAGCTTCTCCTCAGGCAGCACTCTGCAGCTCCAGCAGTCAACACACAGCAGCTGCATTGCAGAGTCCTAGGACTCTGCACTTTTCTCTAGAGCTTCGTGGCATTTCTGGCAGCACACTGAGACCCATCCAAAAGACTGCCCTACCCACCAGTGCACTGACTGCCTTCTTCCACTTCCCCATCTGCCCACCAGTGTGCTTTTAACTGCAAATTTGCTGAGGGTACACACTGTCTTCTTGTCTAGGTCATTCACAGGCATTAACCAGTATTGATCCTGGTACTGGCCTCAGGTCCCTTCAAAGGCACCACCTAGTGACTGCCCATCATTTGAACTATTGATGACAAACCTGTGCTAGGCCTTCATGTACTTTCCAGGATGATTTGCTCCATAAACTTCCTGGAGACTGAGGTTAGCCTGACTAGCAGGTAGCCTGTGTTTTCCCCTTCTTACCAACCTTGAAGGGGTCCTAATCTCTATCCTCTCATGGTAATCATAGCCAAGACTGTAATCAAGTATTACATCTTCAACCACTATTTCCTTCTCCATGAGTACCGAATCCAGCAGAAGTACATCCAGTGCTTGACCCATCCAGAAGCTGTATTAAAGAATTGCATCTAAATTCCAGAAATTTCCTGAATTCTTGTGCCCTGCTGTGTTGACCTTACAGTGGATATCCAACAATAACAGCACAATACGGTGCTGAAAATAAATAAAAAAAAAGTCATATAATACATTCTTATTTTCAAGGTGGGTTATCAAAGATTGCTTAAAGATCAGAGCATGGAAGAAATTCAAGACCTGCATAGTCCTTTTAAGTAAGGAACTTGTCATGCAATCATTATATACTAAAATTCCTTCATTAAGTTTTGTAGTATGGGTATAAATCCATTTTTTTAAACACTTCTCAAAGGAAATGTACAGATTCAATAAAGTGTTCATAACACTATGGTCTGGAGTATTCTTCTGTATGATCAAGGGATGGGTGCACATGAATTAGTCACGCTGTTAAGATACATATAGGCTGTTTTTCTTTGCAGAAAGGAACTCCACTGCTGTGAAAGGCCTGAAGTAAACTTCACTGTGGTCCAGGCAGAAAATGGCAGAAAGAACGTCCCCCCAGGGAAGCCTTATATCAGTGACAGAAATTTAAGGAGCTCCTTACAATTTCAGCTTGCATAGCATGATGGTCCTGATTATCAACAATTAGAACTAATTTCCTGATAATTCTCCCATCTATGTTCAGGGCCAAGATATTAAAAAAAAAAAAAAAGCGTATTTAAGTAGTATAGAAGCAATTCCTCATTGTATATTTCTTGGTTACTGCCTGGTATTTTGAATCAGACCTATTTAGTTGTGATGAAAGTAATGCTTGCTTCATGAATAAATGAATGAAATAACCAAGCTGTCTGACCTCAGAATTGCTCAAAACATTTTAAGAAAGAAGGATGATCAGTTGTATGTTTCAATACAGTCCTTGTGGCACAGGTAGATGAGATTTCCTGCAGATAAATAAATATCCTAATGAGATGAAACAAAACTTTAGAGTTATACTGTTTTCAAACCACAACAATTAATCACATGAAACAAGGGATTTCTCCATGTTGAGACAGATATCAGTTTGCTTGTACTCAACAGACTATCCTTCCAGTACCCCTTCCCACCCCAGATATTCCAAAAACTCAGTAAAGTCCTCTAGGCATCTTCAGTATGAAGTGCTGTCAGAAGAACTTGGCAGGACAGGGAGGTAATGATTGCCAGAACTGCCTGTATTGCTGCTTTTGTAAGGAAGGAGCTTGAGTTTTCTCAGTTCCATTGGCCTCGTGAGGTACCCAGGACTGTGCCAACAGACTTCATATAACATCACAAAGAAATTTGGCTCACTCCAAGCCATCAGTGCTCGCTGTTATATAGTGTATGATTTGTACTGAAAATGGCCTGAAATCCCACCCTCCCAGTGACTGAAAACTTGTGTTGTTGTTTGATATTTTTTACATCTGAAGCTTGCTATGTGCACTGGGACTAACCACACACCATAGATAGCTGTCCTGAGTTAACCCCTGCTATACCTATATGGTAAGCACCTCATTGTACTGCAAGTATCCCTCTTGGGATTCAATGCATGGCTGCCAAATGCGCTTATTTTGATGTGTCTGTATTTGCTGTTGGCCACCATGTCATTTACTCCTTACCATTCTCCACCTGTCTTTAAGTCTCAAGGCTTAAAAGGGCCTACTAGATGTTCCTAAGGGTCATATCCCATTCAGCATGAAATATACCAGAAAATTAATCCTTCCCTCTCTACCCTCAAACTTTGACTTTATAGAGCAGAAAATTTACCTGCCAAAGACCAGTTTGCTACCTGGACTGGGAATCACTGAGGTACTGAAACATGACTTGAAGGTCTATTTTCATCCTAACACTTAGGAAGTAGATTAACAGTTTAAATTTTATAGATCCATGTGATTTATAGCATACCATAGATTCACAGCAAAATGGTTTCAGTCTTAGTATAGGCTTGGTAAACCAATGAAAACCGTATTTTGCCACAAATGGCTTGTGGCAGAATGTGGAATGTCCTCACTGTAAGTGAAATTTTAATCTGTTCCCAGCATGGAAAGGCCAGACTTAGGTCTTCAGGCCTTTTTCCTCCCTTTTTTTTTAACCCATAGATTCATGATCTGAGTTTCTTGTTTATTGCAAAGGCAATTCTCATCTTTCGTAAACTGTACCAATATACTGCCAGTGACCTCAGCAGAACATCACCAGAGTCCTACAGACGTGTTTGGAGGTCACCTCCAGTTTGCACAGCCCGTGACTCTCTCACTGATATCAGTGTTCAGTCACTGACAAGCTTAAATGCATATCCTTGCCCACCAGATTTAAGATAAAATGTAATTCAACTGATGTTGTTGCAGCTTTCCCTACACTCATGGTTATTATTCTGACCTGGATGTGGATAGGCACATGATGCTGTGAACACTGCAGTGCAATGAACTGCACAGTGAGGCACACTGAGAACTGCTTTGGCTTTTGCTCATGGCAGTACTTGCCAAGGGAGTAGGAGCAATTTTTCCAAATGAGCCCTTACTGATTTGAGTGATTGTATTTTCTATTTTGTAATTGCATTGTGTATAATCTAAAAAATACTTTCCAGAGGTTCAAATTACATACAACTAATATTCACTGATTTTTTACATTTACCTTTGGCCTTGATTACAAACTGTTCTCAATTTAAAATATAGCTTTAATATTACAGTATACATTGTCACAGTAACATTGCTAACTATGTATTTCTTCCAGTCTGCTGAAAAAAAAGATCCATTCAGCTCCATATTTTCTGTTTGGACTGTAAAATTTATCCAATAGAGTACAAAAACCTGGGAGAAACAGCAGTCAGCATGCCACTAACTGTATTGGTGCCACAGAACAGATCTTAAACATCAACACTGAAATTAAAAGTGACATAAAGGTAGCTGCCAGTGAAAGAATTTCTGGGGAAAAAATGGACTGTGAAACAAGTGAAAGAAGTTGCACAGAAGTCAGAGCTGGTATCATCTTAAAAATGAAAAGAAAGAGTAAAATGCAAGCCAGGCAAAACAAGATTATTATTTTGCAATTTAGGCTTTCAAGAGTCTCCAGAATAAATTTTCCCATTTCCACTCTTATTTGTTTAACAAATGTTTTTTTGTTCTGTGCATGTGTGTGTTGTAAATGAGAGTTTCTGATGACACATCTCAGCTAAATGCTATGTGTGCCACCAAGTGTTACCTGGGTAGAACCTCTGATTGCAGCTCCCATTTATCATTTGATAAGTTAGATGTAGCCACTGGATTTTGTTTTCATTAAGGAGTGATGCATGGAAAGTTGATATCTATAGCAGGACTGATTGATATTTCACTTTGTTCTGCAAATACTGGTTTATAGGTTGTCATTTTTTTCCTTTTTATCAACCATTTTTCTTTCTCCATTTATAAGAAAATGGGTCTTTTCTAGGTTGTAAGTGCTTTTCTATACTGCTGAACAAAATTCATCATAGAAAAAAACCCCGTCTGCTTTATTTTCTCACAAATGAGTATAAGAAACCAACAAGCCTGAGATTAAATCATTCCCAAACTCTTAATACCCTAACCAGTAAGTTTCAGACCTTATCACATCCCTCCCAGAGCTTGGGCAGATCTTGCAGCGTGCCTTGAAATTCAGCTCTGAATGTCTACTCAGTCCCAGAGGAAAGCAGGTACCAAAGCAAAGCATCTGCCTTGGAAAAACAGGGAAGTGAGCAGCTCCCATCTAATTGTAATAAGAGAGGCCACGTCTGCTGCCTGCAGCTACCTGCATTCACAACTTCACTAGGGTTACAGCCTTTGCAGTAATAATGTCCTCTGAGATGAGCATTTGGCCACACCTTCTGGTAGAGCTGCACTTGCTTCCTCCATCCCCTTCCAGCCATAGCCAACCCCACTGGCAGAGTGACTGTGTGTCACTTCTGTGGTGAGGCCTCAGAGACTCTTATAACCTTTGTGTCTTGGGAAGAGCAATGCAAAATTATGCTTTAAGAAGGGGAAAAGCTATTCTAGGGAAAAGCATTCACAGTGAAACAATAAAATAGAGATCCTGAAAGTAATCTTTGGATAAAATAACCCAGAAGAAAGCCAAGAGCTTCCAAGAAAAGCTCTTCTGAAAACAGCAGATTGTAAAGAAAGTTTTGTCTTTATTCCTTAACCAGGGCTGTAATAGTTGAACATATGTAATAAACACCAATCCAGTTGTAAGATTAAGTTATTGACTAACCATTGTGCATATAGATTGTTTTCGGAATATTTTAACAGTTTCTGTGTTAAACTTCTTTACTGGCATTGTATCTTGGGGTGGTGGGAGCTCCAGGAGCTAGGATAGTGAAAGGTAAAAGTGGGTCCTAATTTGAGGCCTGTGTGATAAGGCTATAAATTTATTCTTCAAAAAGGAACTACCCAGATGCCACAAAACTGCAGTGAGATAGCCGTGCTAGCATAGATCATGACAGATAAATAGCAAAGTTCCTTTGCTGCCATGAACACCAATGGTCAACAGACTTGGTGGCATGTGACTGCCAAAAGAATTGCAAAAATATGAGAATTTTTTTTATGCTTCTGGTTTGGGGTAAGTGTAATGTAAAGTAATGTAAGTGCAAATGTAAAGCTAAGCCTTTTTTATTCTTTCTGCCAACCCTTGGACAACGAACCATACCTTGCTTCTACGTAGCACTACAGCGGGGTTGTTGCGGATCAGTATCAGAGGAGCAGGTCTACTGGCTGGGAGTCAGCAGAGCACCTCAGGTTCTGCCCTGCCACTTCTAGCCTTACCCTTCACACTTGCCTCAGGAGACAGCTTTGCCCTTGCCAGAGGCAAATTTTCTCTGGCAAGAAGATGGCCTCCTTAGACAGAGCATGTGTGAAATTCACTTTTCTTTCATGTCTCTGCTCCCCAGGGGATACAGTTTCCTATGGCATGGCATTTAGTTTTTGTTCCAGAGGGACCCTTTACCTCCAACCATTTTGTTCAAAGTTAATTCTTTCTTTCCCCAGCACGAGCTTCAGTGCTTAGTTCACTCTAGTCTGGATAAAGGTTTTACCAGGAATTTTAATATAAAATGATTTTCTGAAGAAGAGCCTTGTGCCGCATGCCAAGAGAACAATTAAGGAATCACTGTTAGACTGCAGCCGAGTTTGATGCCATGAACATGGAGTGTGTTTGCTTTTGCATGTCTGCAGAACATCATTAATCATGGTGTTTCTGGCTCCCACAGCCCTGTTCTCGTCGTGTTCCTCCTCTGACTCCTCTGAGCAATCTGTTTACTAATGACTAGCTACAGTGCAAGAGTTTTAAAGGCTGAGAGGCTGAGCTCAGGACCCCATCAGGCCACAGGCTTTTATCATCTTCTCTGGGAATTCTTTTTTGACAGTGTCTGTCTCTCCTCTCCTCTGTCAACAACTGATTGAGTTATGATTTGGGCACCTCTCTTCCAACTGCAGTTAGGAATGGTCCTCTAGGGTTTTCTCCTCTCATCAGTTCCGTTATATTTCTTTTCCACTGTGATTTTCTTTATTTTTCTAAAAAAAAAAAGCAATCCACCCCTGTTTCCTTGCTTGTGGTAGCTTCTAGAATTTTTTGGAAAAAATCAAATTGCCAGAAAAACCCTCAAAAAAATCTAAACCAAACCAAAACTAAGAAAACAGAGAATAAAAGGAAAAAATCAGGGTGTAGAAATGTTTTTCTTTGTATATTCAGTAGCAAAAAATGAAAAAAGGAAGAAAGGGAAAAAAAAAAACCCTGTCCCAAAAGGCAATTTAAAGAAACATTTTCTATTAGATCTTAAAAAATAGTGATCTATGAAACTGTATGATACAAAAATGTCTATATTTAGTGTGAACAATTTCAGGAACAGGTATAATCTAGTCACAAATAGAAAAGATATTTTCTTTCTCAAAATAGTGTATACAAATACCAATTCAGTAACAAAATATTTCCTGTCTGAAGTTATATCCTTGTGTTTGATATATTTTCTCCCTGAATTTTTCTAGTTTTTTTTAAATCCAGTTTTACTTTGATGCTCGCAATTAACCTGTAACAATGGATTCTGGAGTAAAATTTTGCTTTGTGTTAAAACTTACTTCCGTTTTGAGTTGTGATAACTTTAGTAAATCTCTCCTACTTTCTCTAATAAACAGTTCCTACTCATTTTCTCCCTTTCTACTGCAACTCACAGAATTGTGTTATCACCATTCTGCAATCACTCTTTGAGGCTGGCAAATCCTGGCCTGTATGCATATGGTACAGCAGTTTTTGTCATAAAAACTGAAATTATATTAAACCTCTGTAACCTAAATAGCTCCCATTGCGAAAACCACCTGGAAGACTAATTCCCACTCATTTACACTTGAGACCCTAAGTAATTTTAAATAAGTCACTCCCTTAACAACTGCAGTTCTTTAACCCCTCAGAATATGACCTCTTCTGTTAAAAAAATTGCTGATACCAACATTACAAAGGCTGTAGTTCATTCCTGAAAGTTAGCATAATTTTAGATGCTCACAGTTGCTCCTCTATTGCTACTAGTAGTACTAAAGATTGGTGTGATGTACACTACAAGATATATCTGTAAGCTTGAATCCTGAAGGCATAGATTGTACACTACTGGTATACCATAACTGTCAATTTGAGAGATATATTCACTTTACATACCTGAATGGATAAAAGTGTGGCACAGAGACCTTTGCAGGACTACCTTCTTATTCTTGGAAAACAAATTCTGCATTACCTCAGTTGAAAATTTATAATTTAGTAATGATGTCTTAAGTAATCATTCTTGTAAACAATATCCTTAGCTACATTTTTGTCTATAAAGTCAGAAAGGAGAAATGTTAGAGGGAAACCCCCAAAATTTTAACATACTTTAAAAATTGTAACTGTTTTAAATTAAATGCTGTGTTTTGACTGGGAGAATTAGTCCTCTTTCTCTCTCAATCACAAGATATTTGTCCTTGTGATGCTCTAGACAAAATATTCTATCAATTACTTGTGTGCAATCTTCATTAATTTCACTGAGACTACATCGAATTGAAAAAGAACTACCTTTTATGGAGGAAAATTTCTATTATATGCTCTGTTTCAAGTGAACACAAAGGCAGATGTATGCACAGAGCAGTCAACAGAATATGTTCTGCTGTACCACATTACTCACATATGACTTTGGTTTTACCTGTGTAGAAGGGAGAGTGTCAGATCCTGCTAAGGTTGCTTATTATAATTGTACTATTTATTTTGTACAAGGAAAGCTGGATGTAGCTCACTCTATTTTTAATGGATAAAGGAAAACTTACTTCTCCCCTTACTAGTAGTTTTATTTTAATGTAAGAAACCACAAACAAAAAAGAATTAATTTCCATGAGTGTGAAAGAGCAGAGAGTTTTTAGCTATATTTTGCAGCCAGTGTTTCTCTGATGTTAGGAAGAAGAAGAAAATTCTGCATTACCTAGTTTTCCCAGTACATTTAGCAGTGCTTTAATGTAGGACCTCCCCATGTGATAATTTTCTATGCTTCCTTGTGTTACAACCTGCCCCTGAGGCAGGGTAACTGAGGTTCTTGTTAATAGATCCCTCAGGGCAGACTAGAGTGAAACGACACTGAGTGTTTAGTGTTTATATATACACGCGCACACACACATATATAAATAAAGATATATATATGGCAGGTTTATTTTGGAACAATTTAGTTGCAATGGAAAGGACCCTTTTGGTTATTATCCATAGGAAAAAAAAATAATATAAAAGTATAAAAATATCCCTTAAGAAAATATATAAGGAAAAGAAAGAGAGAAAGAGAGAAAAAGAGAGGAAGGAAGGAAGGAAGGATGGATGGATGGAAGGAAGGAAGGAAGGATGGATAAGGCTAGATAGCAGAGGAATGATATCACTACTTGTGTATCCAGCAACAAGAGGACTGTTGCAATTTAGATATCTGTTGGTTGAAGTGATTGCCACAGTCTTGATCTGTTGGGAGTGGGAGAAGTCCATGAAACACAAATCTCAATGGGTTAATATACAATCAGGTTCAGGTGGGAACACCCAAGTACCTCTCCTGGGTAGGGATTTTACACTGGCTATTAGCAACACTGTGAATCAGTCCTCTGGTGGATGGCCCCATAAATGAGTCTTGGGGTGCTTTGGGGGTCTTTGATGGTTTGTGACACCTGTGACATGACCACTGTTCCTCATGCCAGTGTAATTGAGCCAGTTATGCCCCATCAGAAGGGATGAACACCTTCAGGCCTGTGTGTGTCCCAATATCTCCCCTAGAGGTGGGTTTTACACCTGAGCCAGCTGTGTAAGGGGGGACAGTGGCATGATAAAGAGCAATATCTCACCTCTCAAGATCTGCTTCTTATAGTCATCTTATATATGGTCATCCTCCAGGGGTGGGTACACAATCCCTCTGCTGGAGGGCTGCTCTTCTGCAGATCAGAGATTTCACCACCGCACACCCAAAACTCTCCTCCTCCCTTTCAGTTGCAGCGTGCAAACCTGGCCTCAGCAAAGCACCTGCTGCTTTCGAAAATGATCAATTGTTTGAGTTATTAACCTTTAACATTTCAGTCTCTCACACCTTGTTTTTCCAGTGCATACTAGAACTGTCTAACCGATTAGAGCTGGGCAAATACCTCGAACCGTGCTTTTGGGCAGACATCAGGCAGTGAGTGACACAGCTCCACACTAAAGCTCTGTCACAGTCAGGGTACTTATTGCTGCTTACAACAGATGCAGTTCTGCACCATGTTACTATGGGTTGTAAGCTATTACACTAAGCTAGGTAAATAGGATGAATCATTTTGTTCTCGAGAAATGCTCTGGCACAAAATGTCTTGTTGTTAAATGTTGTTAAATGGACACTCAGACAGTTTAAAGCTGTCTCCAGGTTTGCTGGCTCTGACTGATTTCAAAACATCACATCGATTAGCTTTTACAAAGTAATTTTCAGAAAGCATTACTCAAAACACACAGGAATGTGTCAAAGTCACTGAGACGTGTAATGTGCTTTATATAGTATACCATTTAAAAATAAACATGCTTTCAGCTTATCTGCCTTCCAATAGCTCCAAAGTATTATAATTATTTTTGGATGGTTGGCCTATAAACCAGGATAGAATATTTTAAACAACTGTTCTCTTTAAAAGAAAGACATTATTTTCATGCCTTGGCATGATTTCTTACATAGTGACAGAGCCAGGTATTTCCAGTGTAAAGATCCAAACGATGATCTGACAGAATATTATCATGTCTTAGTGGAGTCACACATGGCTTGCTGTTACAGCTCTGTATCAACAGGAATCCAAATCCTGCAAGTGATAGAAATACGTTTATTATTTACAAGACAGAAAGAAGATTTCAGACAAAGCTATTTGCACCAAAAGCCATACTCAGTTTGTTTTGATTTCTAGACTGTTTTGTTCCTATTTTTCCATGGATTTTTTTTTTTTTTTTTGGTGTTATACATTGTAATCAATTTATTTTTCTGGGAATTTCTAATAGAAATTATGATAAATAACTGCTAATGTATTATTATAATACATTTGTAAGAGTTTTCAGTTTGTCCCATCTGTTCCATCCTGTTGCTACTACCTGATGACCCTTCTGAAATGGCAGAACTCCAAAATCCTTTTGGCAAAGAAAATGCATGATTAGAGGCTTTCCTGCCATTGCATATACATGTAACGTTCTTAAATTTAGCTTGATTTAATCCTTATGTTCATTCATCTAGAAAAGCCTGGGTGTAACAGATGTAGTCTACACACATATCCTTTGGATTTTAACGATGAAGTTAATAGGACTTTTCATGCTTCATCCATTTCTCTGATTGTGGACCAATTCACAGTCATGCAGAGTTATAGTTTTGCTTAACTTTATTACAATGAGGCTCTCTGATTCCAAGTGCATCTTGGAGTGAAATCCTTTCTCCACTGGAGCACGTAATAAAACTTCCACTGATTTCTGTAAGGTTCATTGACTTCACCTCTGTTTATTTTATTAGGCTTGAACTGTGTAATTCAGATCTTGCTCTGGATTTCAAACACTGCAAAATTTGAGAAAATCTAAATCCCAGATTTAACAATTGCCCATCTTTCATGAACCTGTACTCATTTAAAAAAGACATTTTGGGACTGAATACAAAAAATATTGGTTTTTCATTGGTATTTGGTTGAGCAGGTTTTTTCTTGGATAGGGACTATTCAGCTTACTGCTATATCTCTGTGATTTAAAGCAAGAGTATTTTAACACATCATCCAAGCTTTAAAGTCCCGCTGGCAAGCTGCACAAAAGGTATCATACCAGTTCCCTGATAATTGCCCCAGAATTCTTTTAACTTCTCTACACATAATAAGGTATAAATCCTAGTATGATTCATACAAGTTCTCTAACCATTAAACACCACTACAGTGGTTGACATGAGTTTTGCCCAGAATTGTACATTTAGTCCTGACCTGGTTCAAATAATGGAAAAATAATTTTGGAATATGTATTTTCATTCTGAAATTTCTTCGATTCTGTAGGCTTGAGAGTGGAGACTTTTGTTTTTCTACCCACATGTTTGTGACCTTTCAAAAGAGAATATTCAAATAGTTATTTTTTCCTGTTCCTACTTTTTTCATTTGAGTATAAAAAATGAACAAAGTTCAAGGCTTATTTTGGGTTGCTTTTTTTCCCAACTATTTTTCTTCTTTGCTCTTCTATGCTCTTCTTTACTATTCCAAATTGCTCCAATTCTGAAGCAGTTATCAGATCTACACTCACATATTTTTTCAAAGGTATAGAAGTGCTGAAAAATTCCTGGCACAAAGAAGACAGTATAAAAATAAAAAACTAGAGGAAAGATGGTAGACAACAATTTGTTATATAAGGAGGAAGAAAAGAGAAAAAAAATCTGTTTGACATTCAAATTAAGTTTATTTCTGTGAAAATTAAAAGAAAATTGAAAAATGGGAAGTAAATTTTTCATTAAAAAAAATTTTGTAATGAAAACTTTGATAGTTTTTCTTGTGAGCCTGCTGGTGATAACTCAGTTTTACTAAAGAGCTACCAGAACCCAAACCAAAGCTGTACATCAACTAATTTACATAAACCAAAATACATTGTAATAGTTTAATCTTGGGATAACGTATTTTCTACTAAAACAAGGCAAAATCTCTAACCTACAGAAAGGTAGAACATCCAGAAATTATTGCCCTTTTAAGAATCAGAAGACATCCAGAAGCCATCTCTCCAGGATTCCTTGTTGTTTGGAAGAGAGGTGAGTGCTCCTCAAGGCACTCATTGTTCTACTTTGGTTGCCACAATGGGGACTTGAGAACACAGAGGAACTGTTTCACTATATAGTGCTTGTATTCAGGATAAGGAAAACTAACATCACTTTTGGCTACAAATGGACCTCTCTGTATCTTGGATTCACTCATATAAGACAGGTTCAATAGCACTTACCTGCCGTTACACCCATTCCTGTGCTGAAACAAATCTGTAAAGTTCAAAATTACATTCTTATTGTTTTGCCAACATAATGTACATGTCATTAATAATCACAATTTTCAAGGCATTATTGTTCAGCTGGTTTACGCATTCTTATCAGATTGCATTAGAAGGATTTGGCAATGCAATAATTACATTAGTCATTCTTCATGCCTCTCTGTAGAACCTCTTTCCAGGTGTACCTTGCTATAAATTTTTCCAGATACACCTGGATACAGCGAAGAATTTCAGCTTCTCGCTCCTGCTTCAGAACATTATCTTGGAGATGAGTTGTTTATTATTTAGACAATGGTAAAGATGAATGATTTATGATAATCCCTCAACAGTACTGAAATTAGTACTGTGTAACGTGTGGGTTGTTGTACCAGCTGAGTAAACCTATTAACTGTGCAGGATAACTGCATAGTACTCCAGTCACTGAATTGTTTAATGATACACTTATAACAGAAGCTGTCCCAGATGTTTATGTCTTAAAAATTATACTCAAATATCATATTTAAGAGGTTATATTTTTATGCAAGAATAAAAGAAAGCAATGGGTGAATGTAGTGGCTTAAAGTATTAATTTAGCAAGAGACCCAACCATGTGCCCATAAGTATAAATAGCTCTGTCAAAATCAATGGGGCTTAAGGATCGTTGCAGAATTGCTTTAACTCTGGAAGAGCATGGATGCATCTTGCAGCAATGTCATCAGAATTCAGAAAGGCAGAAGAATGGAACAAATAATATCAGAGTATAAGCCTGCTGTATCAGTACTCATTTGGGATGAAGTATTATCAATCAATAAGTGATCAGTACTGCTTAGTAAATAGCAAGTAAGCTGTTTGCAAGCACATGCAAATCCGTATAAGATGATTTATTGTCTTGGATGCCCTCTGGAAGGCAACGTTAATTTGTTTCTGTTTTACAGTAATTATAGTCTTACAATACAGACATGAATGCTATGTGGCAGAATATTGATGTGTCTAGCTGTTTCAGAGCCCATAAAAGAAAGATCAGAATTAGAGATTATTGAGATTGTTGAAGAAGTTCCTCTATGCCCATCCTTCATAATTAGACTCCTCTAAAGTTTCCTTAAATCTGAAATTTCCTTAAACTCTTTCCCCAAATTTTGAAACTAGACTGTACAAGGATCACCCTGCTTTCCAAACATTAGCAACAAAATTCTCTCTTAATTATAATCTGAAGAAGAGTATGTCCTACAATGTCTGTTCCTGAACTGTTTAAGCAGAGTTCAGCTATACATTTGTTTTTTCAGAGGTGGTCTTTTGTCACAGCATTCAGATTCTTTTCAGCTGACCCCAGAAGCTGGCACTGTCTGTGAAATTGCTGTTACAAAGCCACAGTACCAGTAAAAAAGGGTATTAGAAGGGCTTTCAAACAAACAAGGAGAGGAGTAAAAGGTAAAATTAGATATTGGTCCTGGGGAAATAAACCACACAATACTATCTGGATTCTGCATCTACCCAGCATATGTAATTTCTGGCAATGAGTAACTACTGTTGGAGAAGTAAATAAGAAGGATGACAAAAGAATCAAACTCAACACCACGGCTGTAAAGATCAGACAGGGCTAAGTTAATAATGAAATAACATTGATGGGCAAAGACTATTACAGCTTTTTTGATTCTTTCTTTTTTTTAGAAAAAGACTCAGTCCTGCACATGCTGCAGACAGGGTAATGGTGATATGCCAAAAGCAAAATTGTATTTTGGTCTGCCAGAGCTAATTTAGCATATAGATGTGTCAAAATAACACAGGTAACAATGTCTTTCACTCTGCGTATGAAGCTGACATTTTAGGCTGTTCTTTTCATTCCATGACAGGAAAACATGCTGTCTAGACCAAAAGGTGTATAGATGCCAGACAGTGCCATAAAAGTGTTTGTATTTAGCATGGAGATGCAGTTCTTTATCCTGAGTGGATCATAAACATTCAATTTGAAAAGATGGGGAGTAGAGAAATGATGTCCTCATGATTTATCTATTTATAAAATTTTTCTAAGGTTCAACTCAAACATGTTTTCCAATATTATTTTGAGGCCCAGAAAGAGTGCTGTGGGGTACCACAGAACAGTCACATCATATTCTTCTTATGACAGAGGGTAATTTTGACCATGTAGTACAAAGTCTTGTGTTGGAAGAAGGAAGAATTGCTTCATCCCAGTGGAAGAGTATCTGCTATTGGGCCCAGTCCTAACTGTGAGTGTAAAAAGAGTGCATTAGTGTTTTCAAGAACACTTCCCAAGTGTCCCAAGTGAAGTCAAACAACTAGAGTGAGGATGTCTTTTTCTTCTTTATGGCAATAAACTGCAGAAAGTAGCTTCAATATGCACTTTCTGTTCTATGTCACAGACAAATGGCTTTATAATTCCAGGGGAACACGACTACCTTGGAAACTGGTAGTCATATAAAGAGAGATAATACCTGAAGCATCTACATCTCAACTGATAGAAAGTTTTATGTGTCTAAGACAGAAATCTTAAATGTCAGTCTGTTACACTGGGAGCTTCATGTAGGAGAAAGCAGTAATATGTAATTTTCCAAGCAATCCGTCCTGCTACCAAGTTGGCTACCATATCTCATGTAGCATATGGGTCTCCCTGAGTTTCTATGGCTTCATATTAACCATGAATCATTATGGCTAATTCTGACCCCAATAGGAAATGATGCAATGTCTGGGTCTTTTGTAAATTATCACCATTATTTTTGCCTCTCCACAAGACATGTTCTCATATGAAAGTTAAAGGAGTCCAACAGGTCAAAAGTCTATACAATGATCTGATCTAAGGACCAGTGCTGGATGTAGATGAGATTTTACATGAGACAAGTCCTTCTTTTGATCAGCATCATCTTCTAGATGTTGTATTTCATTAGCCATAGAGGGAGTCAGAAGGTAATGCTGGTCGTGTTTGAAGTTAAAAAAAAATGCTGAGTTGTAAATCTTGCCCATAATAGACCTACTCTGTTCCTCCTGCTTGGCTGCTGTGGATCTGCACCTGTGTGGGTACAGTCACTGCCTCTGTCTGCCTTGGTGCCACTCCTGGCTGATGTTGTCCTAAACAAGTAACAGCTTTCTGAAACTCAGATCTGTTTTATCTTTTGTCATATGAAATGTGTAGAATGGGTTTCTAGCCAACAGGTAGTCCACAGCATCCTAGAAAGCCTTTTTCTTTATCTCACTATATTGCTACTCATTAACCTGTCCTTACTGGGTCTTTCTGAATCCTAACACCCCAGACACCTGGAAGTACAGCCAGCATAGAATATATTTGGGAATTTGCCACCTATCCAACTGAGAAAGTCTCATTAAATACTGGGAAATTAGGAAGGCAGATGAAAAGATAATTTAAGGTTATTTTCTTAAAAGTGTTTTGATTTTAAACTAGTCTGATGGGGGTTTTAAGTGATCTGGGGGAGAAAGAAGTGTCAGCTATTAATCTGGCGCTAAAAAGCAGGATATTGAACTTCCTATTTTAAACAACATGAACACTAAAGCAAAGCAAAACAAAGGAGTGTTAAGCAGGCAGAAAATGCAGAACAAATTTTGAAAATTCTGCTTTAATTCCAACCTTTGTATTTATGTATTAAAATAAAGCTATGCATTACATGTTTTAAAACTATTTATCAAACAATAAGATTCATAGTTTACTGTAACACAGAATTGTTTATAAAATCTCAGAAACAGCAGTCCTGTGGGTAACAGATGCACTCAGCTGTGAGCAAAAGCTCTTCAGTCTGAAAAAGTGACATTTTGAGAAATCTATGCATTCCCCCCATCCCCCCTTCCTGGAGCCTGCAGAAGAAAGTATTAGGACAGTCTGTTGGAAGAGAAAATTTATATGCTTTCCTTAAAAAAAAACCAACTTCCATAGTACCCTTGGGAAATTGAGGGTTGGGGAAGGAAGAAGGTGTTAAATGTGTGGAAATGTTTATGAAACTGCATATTCATTTCACTCAATTGGAATTTCTCTCAGTCTTCATTGCACAGAGCAGCAGGAGAAAAGAAGATAATTTAAGCTCAACAGAAATCAATGAGCTAATAATCTATGATCCTTCTGTAGTCAGTGGAGAAAAGCAAAAGGTCTGCCAGAGAGAGGCAGCAGAGGAGGACCTCATTTTGTGCCCTGTGGGTAACTCTCTTTCCTCATCAACTATGGACACCTAGGAAGTCCCTAAACTACTAATTTTGGCATCTAAGATCCCTGAAGCAGGAAGGTGTGATTGTAGCCACAGAACGATTTATCTGCTGGAGACTGAGGAACATTAATGGGACTGGGTCTGTTTGTGGTGCCCCAGGTGGCCTCTTCCTTGCTGTTTCCAAGAACAGTTTTTTGTCCTCTGGAAGACAGATTGAATTGATTGGTTGACATAGTCTGGATGGGTGCCAGAGGATGAGCCCTACTCTCTGGAACCAGTAATTGGCTCCAAGGAGAAGTCTCTCCTCTTTTCACTTATACACTGGGGGTACATGAGGCAGCTTTACCCCACTGAACTAAGCTCTTGTCCTAATTCTTATCTACAAGATCTCAAGCATAACAAAGCAGGAGCTTGAGGTGTTTTACAGTTTCAGATTGCAGATGGAATCTGTGAATCTCTTTTCAGCTCATTCTCATTTTGTTCTACCAAGGCCTTCTGATGACTGGACTTTTCGATTGGCCATGCAGTCTTCCTACAATTTCGTAGGGCAGAAGAGAACACTCTTCATTTTTTGGAGAGTGTTTTTCCAATTTATTGTGGAAAAGGAGAAATGCTGGAAAAGGCTCAGCAGAAGATATACAACCTTTGCTGTTTCCTTAATAAACCTTGCAACAAACTTACAGGGAGACAGGAATACAGTGCTCTTTCTCTGCTGGTATCTCCTGACCAAATTCCTAAGCCCACTGTACAAGAGTTTTCCATGCTGCAGTCCCTCTCTGGTAAGTTCCCTCAAACTCTTAAAGGCTGTTTTAGCAGGTTGAACTCTAGCGTGTGCTCTGTGCTGTGCTGATCACCTTCCAAACACTGAGGTCCTGTAACGAAGCCAGTCAACTGTCAGGTTTTAGGGCTTTTGATGATCAGGGCCAACAGCACTCCGTGTTCTTTATGGAATTCAACCATAGAAAGCTGCAAAAGAACAGGCACAGGTGCTAAAAAAATATTGTGTGTTCATTATTTTCATTACACTTTTTGTCGTCATTGGGGAGATCTTGTACTGATATGCTACAGGCTCTGCCATCCTGGCATACAAACCAATATGGAAATGAGACTGAAAGTAAGTCATTACTGATTTTTATGTCTACCCTCTTCTTAGTTTGAAAAGTTTTTTCTTTGGAGCATTTTCCCTCCAGATAAAAGCCTCATCTGAAATTCAGACATATTTGGGTTTGAATTCCAGACACTGACTTGGAAAATCTTGCATCGCACATGGAAAAAGTGATACCTGATTCAAATGGCTCACTGTAGCTCTATCATGCTCTCATCTGGTGGCAATGCTTTCTTAGCATACTGTGCTTAACAAAGGTCTCTTTAATGCAGGCCTGCAAATGATTTGCAAGTCCTGTGAGGAGAAGTCAGAAGTTTGCTACACACAGTTGCTATCAGAGTTGAATACTGATGTGCTGCAGCATAAAAACTACTCTTGAACATATGTGGGTGTGGGGTGTGAGTGCAAAGACATCTCTTCCTTGAGTATTTCCAAGCAAGGCTACCTTTAAGCCAGACTGCACTTTGTACAAATGTAAGCCATCTACCTTACCACCTCCATTCTTTTTATCACTCATCTACCCCTCTCCTGCTTCTTGCCAGCTGTTTTTCCAGTCTGCTTTGGATAAAGCTTGCAGCCAGTCAGTCATCTTCAGTGTGGACAAAAGAGCTTGGAAACTGATGCATTTGCAGAAAATTCATTAGCAAACTTAGTGTCCCCTTAGTTCCATTGTCCCGTGTGGCTTTCTTTTTTCCTCATCCTAACCATTTAAAAGAATAGGATTGTAAAATGTTCTTAGAAATTGCTTAAAAATATAAGGTATGGAGGTCATTAAAAATGGCATCTGGAGCACAGGAGAAATCATTAAATGAATCCAAGCTTAAATTTTCAGTCACTGAGGCATTTTCTTCTTTTTTGGCAAATCAAATTTTTACTGAAAAATGTAAACAAGTATTGTCAGGACCTCACTCTTTGGATGGTGTTATACAGGAGCAAAACAGGTTCTGCCAATATCTCTCTCACATTGTTATGGAGATTTGAAGCAACATATTCAGTTTGGAGCATTGTGCTTTTTCTTTCCAATGACTATTCCAATAGATCAAAGAGAAAATCTCCCCACAGTGCTTGCTTTGGTTCCATTTAAAAGGAAAAATCTGTAAACTTTATTTGCAATTTGTCATTTTGATCAATCTCTTCCTGACAGAAAAGAATAGCTGTTGGCTGAGGTGCCTCATGCTGAGGCCAAATGAGATTAGGGAAGGCAATATTAGCTTGCATATCCCAGAACAGTTCATAGTTCATGATAACCATTGAATAACCAGGGTCAAATCAGTGCTCTCTTGCTGGTAATTAACTAAAGAGCTCCCTGTGTTGAGCCTGATCTTGAGCCTGTGTTGATCCATAGGTCTCAAGGAATAGCATTGCTGATGAGAGAAATTAGACAAACCCATCTGTGCTGGAGCTCGTACCCCAGCTGAATGGAAAAAATAATGCTTATATAGTTCTTTTACAAGTCTTCTGCAAATTTAAGTAGAGGGTATCTCTACATGGTTGAATAACAAGAACTGTACCATCTTTCTATTATGGTGGCACATCTGATAATTTTCTTGGCTTTAATGGTGAACTTTTCTTCTTGCAAGCAGTCAATGTGCTATAAATATTCTGTACTGTTATGTGTGCTAAATCCAGCTGTATGTACCTTTAGCATCTATCTGAGTTTGATGTTATTTGATTATGGAACCAAGTGCCACTTGAAATTGAACAAAAACATACTTTTATGCTCACTTTGGAGAGAATAGCTGTTACTTTGCTGTCCTATCTTCAGAATGTCAGACACTAGCTATGGCTCACCTGTTTACAATGAAGTTCCTTCAAGGGTGTATTGCCTATTTCTGGCTCTGTCTGATCTTTTCAGTATGGCCTGGAGATTTCTTTGAATTTCAGTGCTTCGTTACATTTCATTTCTAAGCTGATGGTACTGAGTCATTGATTTCTTTTCATGGATTTGAACTATGTTTCAGTTCAAGACATGATTGGAATTTCTTTCTCACACCTACTAAATATTGCTCTCTTACAGATCAACTTCTACCCATGAGTTATTAATCTAGGCATGCAAATCCTTTAAATGTGTCTATTATTCTTCTTTTAACTATCCTTATGTAGGCTCTTATCTGATGTTTGCAGGCAGCCAAGAATGTCTGCAACACATTTAGAAGACATTACAAAAACTGCACTTTGATCCTGCACTCCCATTGCTATTCGTGTGTATCCCTGATTCACTTTGCTCTTTAAATGTCTTCATAGGTTAGTCTTTCTTAACAACTTAAGTCCTTCCTTTGGTGGGCTGATCTTTTCTACTTTGTATTCTGTAATGAACTGTAGTCTCTTGAAGGGTAGTGTGCGAGGCCATAATTCAGAAAAAGAGAGGAGAGTCACTCTTTCTTTCTGACACCAATTATTAATTCAGCACGTGCCTTTCTCGGCACCTGTGATGCTTTATATCAGAAGCCTGAGCACAGACAGACTTTAACACAGAAACACCTACTGAGGATTTTTAGAATCTAGAGTTAAGTGTCATAGCCAATCTTTACATATCTAAGTGCTCTTAGTAGCTAAACTTAAGTGGTATTTTTTGAAATTTCCTAAAGCTTTGAAGTTTTTATTAGGTGGTCATGTATATCTTAGGGTAACACAAGACTTTCGAAATTCTGAGTGTGGCTGAGATGCACAAACAAATGGGGAGCTGGAGTACAGATGTGAACCAAAGACCCTTCTGATCTGCGTAGTTATATATGAAGTCTAGTGTCACAGGTCAAGGTGGGATCACGACACGGTTTCAGGATACCAGCTCCTCATTACAACAGTGCTACTACTCTTATACAGTTCTGGGTGACACATGTACATGCACTATTGGTTTACTACTAACATAACAACTCATGATTGGACATAGCTACACATGTCCTAACACAATAGGTCCACATTCCTGACAGGAAACCCATTCTGTGTCACAGTCCTTACCGTCCATGGCTGACCCTCTACCAGGTGTAAGAAGTTCCATCCTCAGTATTTTAGCTTACAGGGAGCCCAGAACCAGCTGGACTCCCCCACAGTCTAGTTTTCATGAACCCTAGTATGTTAGTATATATGACCTCAAAAATTTGTTCCCACAAACGTAAGTGCTGCTCAAACTCCATCACTTTTATGTTTCCAAAGAAACAAATGTAAAAAGAGTGTGAGATTGACCCGTGCACCATTTAAAACTTTATAAGGTTATTTACATTAAAAATGTGCAGTATTTGCCCGACTGTAACTATAAATGTAGCTTTTAAAGTATCTGAGACCCTGGACTAGTTATTTATTGTTCTAGGAAATTACTTTTATGAGAGCTGCACAGAAACTAGTGACATTTGATTCTTAAGTCTAGACTAAAGCTCAGCAAAGAGTCCAGAGACAGTGACTTTCTGACTTCTTGGCAAAGGGGAGGAACAGCTTCAGTTACAGAAAGAGTTACCTCACATGAGAGAGTCTGTTGTCATCACTATTGAGATCTGTTTTCAGAGGCCATGCATATACTGCAATGTCAAGCAAATTTCTCTGAGAGGCCTGCTGACAGCTTTCCTGATTTGGTGGCCACTGTGTGAAGAATCATTTGAAAACTCTTCACCAGAAATGTTGTTTTCATCCCACTTTTCAGGCTCTCAGTACTGTGAAATTAACAGCTCACCAGAGTCAAAAAGATGTTACTGATCCACAAACATTGATTATTTATCCAGTCTTTGAAATAGATGGGGCATGACATGATGTTACAAAACAGAACCCAACACCCAGGGCAGGCAATCGGTGATAAGGCTTCCTTGTTTAATAAAACTCTACCATGGCAGCGCCCATCTGTAAAGGCAGGCAATAGAAGAACAGTTCAGTCAGACTAGACCAGAAACCTTTCTTTTCCAGTACCCCATCCCTTGCAGTGGCGTTCAGGGGATGCCTAGAGGAAGGAGCACAAGAATGGGACAACCATGCAATGGTACTCACAGCACACCCTCTCTGCCTTCTCTGCTTTATATCTGACTGCTACTTTCTTTGTAGCCTTCAAGGGGTCTTCTGACACAAATTTCTTCAGTTACATTTTCAAACTCATACAGCGTTTGGCAACCACGATTTGGATTTTGGAGTCAGGGCTCTCTCAAGTTCTGTGCCTGTTGCGGAGCAGAAACATACTATCTGTTTAGAGCAGTACCCTTCAGTCCTGTTTGATTTGCAGGTCCTTATACATTTTTCAGTGGAACTGCATTTTGCTGTATAGCATATATAATCCTATTACTGATAGACTTACTGTTCTTAGTTACAGCGTGTGGCTTCATTACCCACAGTCTGTGGACTCCTAGAAGTCTACTAACCCCTGGTTTTACTCTCCAATGTCCCTCCAGCCTCTCTTGGAAAATAGCCTGTTAGTCTACCATATAATTTTCTCAAAGAGACCTCTTATCCTTACATCACTGGACCTTAATTTTGGAACTATTCATGTTTCCAAAAGACATTCCAGTTGTGTAATAATGTATTAATACATTAGCAGTATGTAAGAATATTAATATTAATTATTCTTGAAAAACTTCTATCTTAAATTTAGCCTGATTTTTCACAGAAAAGTTAATTAAGAATACATATGAATTTTGCAAGCCAATATTCAAGCATGACAAATTGAAAAAGTAATTAGATTAGTTTAAGAAACCTGTATTTTATTTGTGATCTGGAACACCAAAAGAATTGAGTTGTTCCTTTAAGTCTTAGCTTCTATATTAGTAAATTTTATGTGGAAAGTATTTTGATATATGAATAAAAAAGTCCTACAGAAAGACTGAATACTGTTCTGCTACTTAGTTGGCAAAGGCACATTGTAATAAGCATATCAAAATATAGAAATATAAAAACTTCTATGGCAGACTGAATCATAGCATGAAACTAATTTCTTGAGAAGGCCCCTACCAACTCCTTTAGAGAGAAATAAATTTCAAATGTAGCAGGCAGAAAACCTACCCAGTGCTCCATTGCTGTTTTCTGAAGTACAGAGTACTAAAGAATATTTTCATTCTCTCTGGTTATAGTACTGAAACCGTACTACTTCTTGAAGACTCAGTAGTATCTTATGGCAGTTACTTTCAGAGGTTAATCAGGTACTGTGAAGATCTGTTTTTTGTCAAGGGTAAATGTGTTCCTTTCCCATTCAGTGCCTTCCTTGACCTTCTCAGTATGACAAAGCGGAAAACTGGAACATCTGATGTACAGAGAACACTAATTATTTTCTAAATGGTTTGTAACAATTACCTACTGGAGCTCTTTTATCTTTGTTTGCAAAGAGAAACCAAAACAAATATCTTGAATACTAGTAATATGTTTGGTTGTCTTCTATAGCTGAAAACTTGTTGTGGGGTGAAGATCTTAAATTGTCCCTACAGTGGCTGGGGCATAGGGACTTAAACTTCACCTTGTTTACAGAAAAGCACTAAGAGCTGCATAAGAAAGGGTTATGTTTTGATACTAAATAATCTATATACTTTCCTGGTATTAGGGACTGTTTAATGATTGATTATCCCAGACCTGGAAAGGGGAAAATTACAATCCATGAGTGCGCTAGTGATGGGGGCAACTGTGCACTGGTAAGCAAGGGACAGACAGTAAAAATGGAATAAAAGAAAAAAATGTACCAAACAAGTGACTCAAAATCACATCACTTATTGGAAATCCCTCTTAATTTCAACAGGCACATACACAGGCCAGCTAAAGCCTTCTGTGGGTCAATCAGCACATTCTTCCATTAATATGAATGACCTAATGATGATTTAATCTATCTGAGGATCTGGCCCCGAGCATTCAGCTGCAGGTTAGATCTGGTTTTGTCAGTTTTTCGGCCTAATTTTCCTGCCTGGACAGTTGGAAAGACTCTCTTTTAAGCACACAATGTTTTCTGTGTCATCATTTCAAACTAGCCAGCAAGTTCTGTATGGCACCAAAACTAGTGCTGGAAAGTTGTGCAAGCCAGAGATCCCAGCTAAGACAAGCTAATGGTTCTGAACCCATAAGCTCATTGTCTAGAGTCTGTGCTAAAAAATAAGCCCAGAACACCTGCCAAAAATCATAAGACACTTGTACAGCTAGAAAGAAAAAGAAAAACAGAAAGAAGAAAAAAAATCCCTAAACTAAAAAGTCTTAAAATGATTTTGAAAACATTAAATAAAATTACACTGTCTCCAGGCTAGATTCTTTTTTCCCCCTCTAAAGCAACTATTTAAAACACATCAACCTCCTACAAATACTGTCTTCCATTATGATGCCTCCCATTGTTGGGGCCATTTTTGAAGAAAAGCATCAAATCAGGCAACTGCAGATGACTCAGGACACAATAGGTTGCTTCCAAGGTGAAAGCTCAAGGGTATTTCATGACTGTAAATTCTTTTCCTCTTACACACAGGTCTGATGAGAACTTACAAGAGATCAAAATTGTTCTCATCTCAAACATTGTCATTCCAAGACCATTTAGTTTAAAACAGATAGAGAACTGATGTAGCAGTCCTTGCTTGGGCAAGCAGGAGTTATTGCAACATCAGGTTGAAGGTGCTGGTAGGGAAAGTCTGGGAGCAGCCTGAGTTGTGTCCTCCCTCCCTTTCTCCACATGCTGAGTGGGTGAGTTGCAGAAGAACAACCTGGATAAAACATGCTCATGTTCTGCATGTTTTTGTCTTTACAGGTATGGTGATTGAGCAACACTCAGTGCTTTGTGGTCCTACAAGAAAAGGTTTTGGGTGGGATATGGGAGACAACACAGCACTTTGCCTTTGATAGTTCGCACTAGCTTTAAACCCCTGTTGGGTAGTTATGATCCATTGGCCTTCCATTAGGAGGAACTTAAGTATGATACTAAATAAGAAAGTGAGCCTTTCCCTATACAGATAACCCTGAAAGAGGCAAGATGTACACTTGTATTTCACCTGGCTGGCACCAACCATCTTTGTGCCCTTTGTTATCCAAAACATTGGCAGTTCACAGCCTTTTGTCTCAGGTTCCCACCCAGAGCTGAATATGCATCTCAATCTGCAGCTTGCAAACCAAGCTGCCTGCACCAGATGTATTCCTTAACACCTAGAATGACTTATTTACATTTGTCCAAATGAATAATTATTTAAAACTACTTAAAATAGGGATTTGGGAATAAGTAGTGGTGTGCATATGAGAAGAAGTAAAATCTGAGTATTCCACATTGTTTTGGCTTTTGTTATCACTGTTGTCCCAGTTTAAATGAGACAAGGGTCTTTTGCTGAGGATGAGTTAGGAGAAAAGACCCAAACTTCTCTTTCTAAGCAATTATAAATCCAAAATTAAGAGGCTCTGATTGAAGGAAAACAAATTATGGAAAAGGGAAAATAACATCCCTTTATTAAAAGGTATGTGTGTATTAACAGAAACACAAAAAACCCCAAGTAAAACAACAAGCAATACTCTTATACCCACCAATAATCCCCTTCAAGAACAAACTGATAAACCAGCAAAAGGAAAAGTAAACAGTTCAGTTTTTGCGCCCTTTGGTGCAGTTCCAACCACAACCAGCAGGGGGCACTGTTGGGTCACTGGAGATGCAGAACTTGTAGTGTCCTATAGCAGTCACCAGGTGGCACTGTTGGATCACTGGAGGTGCAGAACTTGTAATGTCTGGTGCCTGTCACCAGGTGGCACTGTGAGATCCCTGGTTGCTGCCACGTGGAGTGGGGGAAGGGGGAAATGCAACACCCTCCAGGGTATGTCAGAGAAGAAACCAAAAAAAAACTCGATTCCCCTTCCCTTCCCACACTGGGAAAGGAGAAAGGGAGTGGGGGAGGAGGGGAAGGGAAAGGAAATAAAATTAAAAAAACCATCAATAAAACAGAAAGTTTTCCCAATGGAAGAAAACTCACTATCTTCAGCTGGTTAGAATCCACCTCAGGTAAAAACTGCAGCTGGCAATGGCTCAGGGCAAAAAGAGACAGCAGCGAGCTTCTCCAACGACGACGTGTCCTGCTGTCCCCAGCCCCAGCCACACACCGACACACACACCAGCCCCAGCCACACCCACAGTCCACCAAAATTCCTCCTCCCCCCGTTTCCCCGGAGACAAGAGAAAAAAGTAGACTTTAGCTCCTTCATCTGCCCATTTCCTAGGAGACTGATCTCTTCGACCATTAGTGGCAGGCCCGATTCTTTTGTTCACCTGATAGCCACCTGATGGCCTCTACACAGGGCACACAAGGCAGGGGGAAGGGAAAGAAAAAATTCCTTGCTAAAACCTGAACCATGACAACTGTATACTTGAAAAATGGGTACAGCAGAAGAAGCGTACCAACTCAGCAGGTTCATGAAATAAGAATGTAGAAATGTTGTGGAAATGAATAGACAGCAGAATTTTGCAAAACATTTGCGAAATAAATGAGAAAAGAGGTTGTTGTGGTAACATCCCAAATCCCCAACCAAATCTCATGAAGGACTGAAGTTTATAAATTGGATATATTTTAGATCCTGAAGGAAGGATTCTGAATTCCTGACACAGGCTTAGAAAAGAAGCAAAACGAAAATATGAATACTGGTAAAATTACGTGTAGTGGACAAAAGATGTTAAAGACATAGACAAGCCATGGGAAATCCTTAAGTTTTGTAAGAAATGCAAGAAATTAAAAATATAATTAGACACTAAAAGTAAAAAATCTGGAAAAGCAAGAGAATAACCACCTTAAGTTGAATGTTTGAGACCTGTCTTACGAAATCAGCAAATAGTGAAAGAGGAATTAATTTATTAAGACAGAGACAAAAGATATGGAAACTCGAAGAGCCATTGGAAACCCACCACAGGATGTGGAGATAGGTTCATGAACAAAATATATTTAAAGTCCTACCATGAATGGATACTGTTGGAATTCATCAAATGGCACAGAAAAAGCATGAAATTGCAAGAAAAAGCACATTGAAATAAAACAAGAATTTGGAACAAAGAGGAACAAAACTGAGACATATTTGTATTTTGAAGGGTGATATTGATAAATGCATAGCTTTTTGATTATATAACTTTGGCTGCAGAAACAGTGTCAAAGTTTACCAAGAGAGAAAAATGTGGGATGCTGAGGGGTGATATCAGCTTTCAGAAGGTGGGGTTTTATTTGTAACTGACAGGAGTGCAGTGCAAAGTAGCAAAACCAAATGGTTTTTTAAACAAATCAGAACCGTAGGCAAAGGCAAACGAAAACACAAAAATGAGGACCTGCGAGAAATCAGTGCTAAGGTATAAAATTTTCCCCAGAGTGCAATAGGCATGTCGAGACTAAAAAAATACTATTTTGCACGATGGTGTTTAGAGAATAAAAACGTGACTGGAACTCTTCAAACAGAAGACACCATATAAGGGAGGAAAGATAGTAAACTGTTAGGAGCACATCATTCAGAAGTCACTCCTAATTGCCCAGAACATCTACAATACAGGCTACTGATACGGCAGTGCCATAGCTCATAAGCAGGGAGGAGCTGAAAAATTTGTAAAAGTTTTATCCAATTAGCCTTGTCACATGAAAATATGGTGGCAAGAGAGGAAAATGAAACTTGCAATGTGATAAAATCAGCATGTGTGTGACAAATGTCAATATAGGCCTGTTTCTGTGCAGTGGCTAGCAGGAAACTATAAAAAGCAAACTACATCATGTAGATTTACAAGTGCTTATATCCATCATATTTCTGTAATGTCCAGACATCAGGAAGAAGCCTTACCTACTACCTAAGGATACTGGACTCTTAAGAAAATCCAAGTGTCCAACACAGCATCATATATACAGGCACCTGAGTAATCATATCTGGATTACTGTAAAGACGAGTAAATCTCAAAAATACTTGTAAGCCAGCTCAGAGAAGGGAGTTTCTTGAAAAATCCTGATGCATTATCTGCTTTCCAAATGTGATCAAAGGTGAACAGGGTTGTTATGTGGGGCAGTGTAGGCCGACAAGCAGTAGAGAAAATCCAGACCACCATGTCAGAACACCAGCCTCCCTCTTCCCAGTGTACACAACTTTGATAAAAAAATGGGAAACACTCCTACAGCTACCACTAAAGAAACTATTAAAGCTTTTCAGCTGCTTTTCAGCCCAAGAAATAGGACTCAGAGGAATGTAATTCCAGTGAACTTGTACAGTTTCCCAGTGAATGGGAATCGAATCACATCACAGCATCCACATACAGAGGCAGGCAAAGGCCAAGGTGCACAGATCTTTGATCAATACGAGAAGGATGAAAACCATGCCAAAATACTCTTGGGAAGGTATACATGACATTTTGTATGATATTGTGTGATGAATTTTTGAAAACTCTTCAGCAATTAAGAACTTAATAAATTCTATTCTCAAGTTCAATACATTCAGATCATAGCTGTATAAGATGAAATCTACATCTATGGGTGACTTTGGAAAACAATACTCTTAGGAAGTATTGTATGAAAGGGATGTGTTTTCAGAAGCACAAGGCCTGTGGGAGAGCTATGGAGTTTTGGGACGAGGCTTGGTGCCAGCTGAGTTGTGCTCCCCTTGCTTTGAGCTCATCCCCTCCAGAGAGCCTGTGTAAAGTGGAAGGCTGAGAGGAGGAGAATTGATGCAGAAGGGAACATGTGAGGAGTGCATGGAAGAAGCATGGAGGAAGAAGAAGAAGCATATGTAGAAAAAGTGTGACAGAGAGAGGCAACCTGATGAGTAGAACTTTTGTAGCAAAGGAGAAAATAATAGTTTAGATGGAGATGGGAGATCAATATGCAGCAGAGCACAACAAATAGAGTTTACTGATGACAGTGTGGGTAAGTGGCATGTGATTGTATCCTATTGCAGGCATGGAACACAAACCACTTCTTACCTATCTCCACAACACAGGAGTGCCTGCTATGGTGCTGTGTGCCAAGTCTCTATTTCCATATGCCACTGGCCATGAGCCTGCCGCCTATTTGTGCACCCCAACCACTTGTGTAATTACCATTAGGTGAATCCAGGCTTACAGGCAGGCCACGCTGAATTGAGTGGAAAGGACCTGAGCTGTTTAATGAGAACTACATTGCATCAGGTATTTTGAAAAGTTATGAGAAAACGAAAGTAGCATCTTACTCCCATTTATTTTCAGCTGTGGAAAAGTTCAGAGAATCTAGTCCTGACCCAGAAAAGAATAAATGTAGAAAATAGTTGTTTTGGACCAAGAATAGAGGTTCCTGTGGAATAGGACTGTTTTTGCTTTGTAGGAAAAAAAAAGTTTGATTCTCTCAGTAATCTCTCCTTCCACTTATTTAAAAATTAGATACTTTCATCAGAAATATGTATGTTTGTATATGGGCTACTGCCATTCTGCCTTTGAAGAAGGTCCCAGGTAGATTTTACTCATTTGTTGGTTGTCTGAAAGATGACTCATGTAGGTACCAGATAGTGTGTTAGATCAGAGAGTACTATGTGCTTTTTTTCTTCCTACTCAACTCCCATCCTTGGTTTCTGATTAAGAGTTATCCTCTCTCCTGCTTTCTCTGGAGATAACTGCTGGTTCCCTAAGCTCTTGAGCCTGGCAAGCTTTATCTGCTATAATATCTCACATGCTCACCACACAGATTTTCCCAGGCTCTCTTTGCTCTAATCAAAATATTTGCAGGAAAGCTGACTAGATGTCACTTCTGTCTCTCTTTTACCTTACGTGACCTAAATTAGTACCCAGTTATACTCTTCTTAGTGGTATAATGTGGTGAAGGCAATCTATGTGCCATTTCCTAGCATGTTTGGTTTTCATTAGTGAAACTAAGAGATACTAAAAGACTTCCAATTGGAGATATATAATTTTACCAGGGAAAAGACCAAGAATCCTTTAAATCACATGTAAGCTGCTGCATATGGATGCATTTAGGCTTTTAGAGGGCTAGACATTTCTTTACAGTTAATGTGTTACTATGGTAACAGCAGTACTTATTCTGGTTCCTTTTGACATTCAGGCTTTGACAGCTGACAGCACATTGGATGGGTTGTTTGTGAGTTTTTCCCCTCATATTTGATTTTGCCTTGTTAATAGCAATGAAAATGAAGTATTAAGACAGATTCTGTTCATGTTTAGAGAGTTGCAACCTTGTTCTCAGCTGAAGAATTGCATAATGTGATTAGAAGCGAAACTTTGCCTGTTTAAACTACATTGGGAAAATTTCTGGAGAGGATGAGCCCTTACCTTGCAGCTTTCTGAAATAAGCAGCATCAGAGAGCTAAAAAGAAAAGATTCTTTAGCCTTTCCTGAAAACAGGTTTATCTCAGTGAAAGTGAAGCTTGTCCCCACTCTCTCTTCTTTGAAGAATGGAAAGCGGTTTATGAAAACTTGATTGAAAACACTGTTTGGCATCATGATTAGATGTTATCACGTTCACCACTTTTGGATGAGACCTTAGAGATGTTCAGAAGTCTAACTAAGCAATTTGGGAAACAGACAGATAATACTTGGCAGAACTTGGTGATTAACCACTTGCTCCTGAAATGATGATGATGAAAACAATTTGGCCATGGTGACCATAACAAGCTGCCCTTCCATACTGAGAAGGCTTAACATTCACCTAGAACAAAGAACTGGCTATAGAGAAATACTGTAACTTTTACCTGTGTATAATTTCACTGTTTTAAACACATAGATATTTGCAGCTACACTACCATTCTAGTTTACCAAACAAAAAATCTTTAATAATAGCATAGAAAAAGGCATCTGTGAACACATCAAAACAATATCTGTGTATGTGATGCAATATCATTTAAAGGCCTTTTATTGATAGCGCAATAACTTGGTTCATGTTTCTGGCAGAGCTTTTAGAGTACATAACACAGAATAGGAAACAGGTGGGACAGTAATTTAATAGTCTTAGTGGTATACTTTAATATCAGAAGAGGCCACTGAGAGTCTTCAAAGAAGTCTCAGAACAAGAACCATTTACTGAGATGATGTGCAGTGTCTGCAATACTTTGCATCAAAGAATGGTTTTAAAGACCACTATAAAAGAGGAGAAAACACCACTTTTATTGGGAAATCTGTCTTTACAAAGGAAAAAGTCCATCATCATTGAATTATCTAAGCAGCAGTGAGGAAGCATTCCAAGGTCTGGGATAAGTTTACAGAATAGTAGGTAAAACATTTAGCCATGTAGTTCACATTAACACTGACATCTGTCAAGTGGTGCAATCGCCTCCCAGCTTATTAGAAAGCAATCTCTCTAATTCTAAATTTATATTGAAAAAATTAAAACAAAAAATGATAAATTATTAAAGTGAGGGGTGAGGAGATGGATGCTAATTTCCTGTTTAAAACCAGCAGGAGTTGTATGTCTTGATTCCTTGCTGTAGTAGCAATGCCATTGTAACAATGATGATTTAGGAATCTAAGTGATTTTTAGGACAAAATAATGTATTTGTTGGTTATAAGGCATTGTTTGTATCTTAAAAAACATTAAAGACTTTCAACCTTTCACGTGTGACTGCATGGGACAACAGCTAGTGGTTAAGTCATGGGTGTGTGATCTTGTTGGCAATCTGGCAATCTTGTTTGCCTTCAAATGACAGTGCTAACCCTCAAGGCAATATGCCTTCTTTCTCACCAGATGGTTTGCTTTAGCCTCAGTTTATGCCCCTGTATTTATTCCTGTACTGAAGAAGGCCAAGGTAAGGCCTTATTAAGGACTGGTGATTTAATGAAAGAAATACACTGGATTTTTCAGTTGGAAGAGAGTCTCCTTCATGTACAGTTCTACTGTGAGAAGCTACTGAGATGAAAGGTGTGATGGGATTCCTTTTTTATTGCCCTTCATTTCCTTCTAATTGAAATATTTTCCATTTGCTTACACAAATCTCTAACAAACCAACTAACCATGAACTGTGAAACACAGCTTCCCAGTCAACACCCCTCATTTAAAGAGGAAATAGATCTGTCACAAACCCAGTACTAGGAGAACTATTTATGTGGTCTGTGCCAGTTTCTGTCCTTTTCCCTTGGCAAACAGGCATTTTGCTTGGTTTTGCCACAGAGCCTTGCTTCAAGCTGGGAGCTAAAACAGCCTCACAGTTGCTGCCAGTGGTAAAATACGCAGAGCTGCACAAGCCCAGTGGTATATATGACATTCAAACATCTCCATCATCAACAACAAAAATTCTGTGACCTGCAACTAATCATCAAATCTTGGTATTTCTGCTACTGACAGGCAAAATTGGATATATTCTAGCTAAGCATCCCCAAACCTGTGTTCCTTTTGCCAAATTAACAGGCCTTAATCCTTATCCACTATTACTTAAACATTTGGAAAAAACTGTATCTGCTTTTGTGAATACATAAAATAATAAATTATGAGAATGCTATTATTTACTCATAGATTTTCAGATTTGAGAACAGCTTTAAAAGACAACCAGCAGATAAACATTATCTCTTTTAGAAACTTAATCTACACAAAGTTAGGGCAAAGTTCATCAACTTTATTTAAGCTTTATGGCTCCGTGGTCCAACTAGTTACAATAGATCTGCACAATGTAACAATGGAGTATCATAGCAATATCTTAAGCTTCCTATTACTAAAAAATATTTTTATTATTAAACAATAAGTATATGTTTAAATTCCAGAAGACCTTAAAGAGTTTAAAGGATTCAGGAAAGAGATGTAATTTGCATTATGTAGTTCTCAGGGATAACTTCTTTCTCAAAATTTCAGAGATTTGCCTAGTAAAGGGAATTAGCAAGTTATTTTGGCCAGTTAGTTCTTGACCATGCAAATCACAAACTTCTAGTGTCTACTTGCAAGAAAAGAAGGTTGCAAACAATTTTTTTCAGTGATTGGTGTTGGAAGACTTTGTTTGTAGTCTGACCAAAAATGCTGGAGAAGGAAGAAAAAGGAAGAGATTTTATGTCTAAAAGAATTTTGAAATACATTTAAGTGTAGATGGATTTCTATGCATTTCCATAGCTGTGGTGGAGGAGAAGTAGAATTAGGTACTTTCCTTATATGATTCGTAGTCTCACCTGAGAATTAGAGCACTGCTGTTCTGGCACCTTTGGAAACAGGAAACTTAAATTGTTTCAGATCCAGCAGAAGATACTGCATGTTCACTTACCTGAAGTAAGCCTCATGGATTATATATTGCACCCAATCAAAATAAAAGTGAGATGAGATGTATTTGCATGCTGCTCTTCTGATGACAGAAAAGACCAAATTTGAGCACAAGTATAGTCTAAAATGAGAAATTTTTTAATTCCTAATCTATTCCAGCAAAAACTGAGGAAACAAAAGGCAGAAGAGCTGAACGCAAGAATTCAGTACAGAGTATGGGAAACAGAAACACTAAGTTCCTAAGAACTCACATTGACTTCTTGCATCTTCAGAAATTGTATCAGTCTATGCTAAAATCTGTAAAACTTTGTGAAACAGATTGAAAGTATGGCTAAAATAAGATCAAGAGATGATGGGTACACTGTATGCATGGTTGATTGACTTACGAATAAAGTGTGTAAGATGGAGCTGTCTGAGGGCTTCCATACCAGAAAGGGAGAAACTCAGTCTTGTGACAGCAGAAGCCTGGCATTTCATTCAGGAAGGAGGAGAGAGAGAGGAGGGTGGGTAGTGTCTGTGGGAGGGAGAGTATATGATGTATATGGAAAGGGGTGATGAAATCTGATGGGAGAGAGTATCTCGGAGACAGGGGACAGAAACAATAAGGGAGTGACGACTGGGAGTCTCCTGCTTAGAGAGATCACAGTTGGGACTCTTCTCCTTAGCTCAACAATTCTACGTCATTCCCCTTAAAAAGGATCCTTTTAGGGGGACAGACTTTTAGGATTCAGCCTCCCACACCAACAACTCTATAAGGTCTGCAGAAGCAACTTTCCTGTCTTCCTAGTCTTCTACATTCTACCCAGTACCCCTTATGCCAGTGAAGGCAGGTGTGAACTCTGGGGAAATGACAGGGATTCTCAGACAAAACAGATTGTTTTCCTGCTCTTGGTGGGGATAGAAGAAAGGGTGGTTGCTGCTGCTGCAAATGAAGACACTTCCTTTTTGGGGGCCACAGTAGTAGGCTGTTAAACCTAGAAGGATGCAGTGATCCATGGGCTTCTGTACTACTAGGCAGTAGTCTACCCTACTCATTTCTTGCATTAACACTGATTGGTGGAGGGGGTAACACAGACTTTTCATTTCCACATCTGCCAAGAAGCTTTTATTGGGGCACTTTGGACTCTTTTCACTGCATTTATCTGAGAAATCATCAGACTTTATTTTAATATCCCATGCATTGGTTTAATTTCCAGCCAGTAGCAAAGATACATATCTGGAAGCTTGTTTTTTCCTAAAAAGTACACTATTTCTCAGGCAAATCATATAAACATATGCACTGACCACATCCAAAGCAGGCATCAACTAGGATGTGGTCTGCACACAGGCCAGTGTAGCAAGGGAACTGGATAAATATTAAGATGTCTGTCAAACACTATTGGTGAGTGTGTTGTTGAGCCATCTCAGTTTATTAAACTGTGAAAGATTGGATTTATACAATTAATGGCCAAGATATCCTTCCCAAGTGTGGTAATTATAATAGAAGATGGTCACCAAAGCTTGTAAAAGCCTTTGGAAAAGTTGCAATGTGAGTTTCAACGACCCATGTTTCTCCCCACTCCCTTTTTTGAAACCTGCTTTGTAAAAAAAGATTGTAATATGACATAAAAATAGTAATTGTCTTAAAAAAAAAAAGTCAGTTTGAGATTCCACATTTGAATAACAAGTCATGGTGTATTTTCCATATTCAGGGTGCAGTTCCCAGCAAACTAATGCCAAAACATTGGAGTTGATTTGCAAGTGCAGTGTAGTGCTGAGTTCATCGATGCCTCCTCTGGATGTTTCCACACTTATCTTCTGCAAAAATATTGGCATTACTTCACACACCTAGCAAAATGTTCACTGCCTGTAAAATGATTAACAAACATATGCTGTAGATGATATATAACAACTATTCTAAATTACATTGAATAATCAGGAAAACAACCAACAAAACCATTAAAACTTTACAGCATAAAATTCTATTATGTTTTCCAGTGTGGGGTAAATCAGCTAAGAAGTCAACAGAGTAGTAGTTTCTTGCTGCCTGAAAGGCATTCAAAGCATCTGTTTACTGTGATCTGCTCTGAGAAAGAGTACAGATGGATAGGCATTGCAATGAAGTCATTATGTCCCTCATAAGGTGGGGAAACTTCCAAGGATGGAGGCAAGCTGGGTATGCACCTCTGCATCACTCACAGCAGTATTATTTGTGGGGTCAACATGAGCTTTCCTAGAGCTGACCCATCATCATGGAGTGGCAGCTGCAGAGCAAGGCCACCTGGCCAGTTCATGGCATGTCTGGAGTAACAGTGACTTTCTTAATTTGGAACATTCAGATTTGTCATCCTGTGACAGGAAAGGACCTCCCTCCTCTAACTCTGTATGAAATTGGTAGAATTCCCTTCTGACTTTCAGTGACCTCCCTTAAAAAGACATATGTGCCAATGTTGTGTGATACCAACCAGTTACAACACTTCATAAACGTCAAAATTTTTTAAGGCATTCATAATACAATAATAATTTGCTGCCTGTTTCTTCATCATCAATTTGTTAATAATTGGCCTGGGTAGGGCTGTGGGAGGCCGGATACCAGCCCAGCCACGGCACCACAGGGGCAAAGGTTAATGCCACAGGGGCCAACCTGGCCTTGGGCAGGACAGGGGGCACCCTGGGGAAGAAGAGGCAGTAGAGCCTGCATCGCCCTCTGGGCACAGACACTCTGGTCTGAATGAAGCCACAGAGATTTCTGAGTCCAGCCTGATGCAGCAGCATATTTGTGGGCTTTCAGATTTAGACTGAAAATAAAGAGAAAAAAAAAAAAATAAAAAAAAAAAATCTGAGGTTTCTTTTCAACGTGATAGCTTTTCTTGCCAGACAGGATATTCTAATGATGTTCTTCTGCTGAACAATATGAAACATCAAACAAGTCACTTTACAATAACATGGGTGGATCTAACTGTCTCCATATGCACATTTTTAGAGCATCATTGTTCAATTAATACTTCATATGGTAAAAAAAAGTAACAGAAATATTTCATCTGTGAAGTATGATCAAAGGTCAGCTTCTTGCTGCTGAATATGGTGAGAGTATATAATGCAGGACAAAAGTCAACATTTTTTCCCAAAAATGTCCTTTGGTTTAATATTTTGAAAGTCTTTTATTGTAAAGACTATATAAAATTTCCCGGGAGAGGAAAAATATGTATATATATGTATGTCTCAAATCATCCTGAAATGCCACAAAAAGGAAGGAAAAAATAGAAAGTCATATTGCAGGATTGTTCTCAGCTTTAGGAATGAAATGAGCATGATGTAATATTGAATAGGGTTACTGAGTAAAAAAAATTATCTTAAAAGACAAACTCCTGGATTTCTTGACTTTTGGTTGTTAAAGTTACACCTTCTAGTAAAGAGCGGGAATATCTTATCATCACAGCAATAACAAGCCTGTATATTAGAAACATGAAAATGTATTGTTAACATTTATTTTCAGCTACTCGTATTTCAATGAAGCAATACAGATGAGAATTATGGCAGAAAACAACTTCTCTCCATGTAACATTTCTTATTCTATGCCACATTTCACGTACACTCAAGTGAACGACAGAAGTTATGGTTACCTGAAATTCCCAATGATACTGCAGCAGAGACAGTATCAGCTCTGTGATCTCCTTCCAAGCTCGACAAAGATCTTGTGGGTTAAAGGCTGGCCTGGGATTCCAGATTTCTGCATTCAGTGCTTGGCTCTATCACCAATGTGTTACAGGGAGCCAATATATCCCATCCTTTCCAACTGTGAGTTGACAAAATATGATAAATATTGCTCTGTGCCATTGTGGTGAGATAAAAAAGGGAAAACAATAATCATCCATTGTGAAAATGAAGAGCAGAGAAACAGACTGAGAAAATGTAACTGAACTTCCACTGAACCCAAAGGTTATCCTTACCTTTAAATAGATGCAAATACAGACAACCTCCAGCCTTCCTTTCAGCTACAGCCTCTGAAGCAGATCCCTCGGCATAAACTGCTAGTGAGACAAGCACATTTGTTTACCTCACCCCACCATTCACCCACACAGCTACAAGCTGTGCAACTGAGAGGCAGCGACAGCCTGTGCCTCTTACACCTGCATTTGCTGTAGTGTAGCTCTGAGGGTCCTCTCCTACACTGATGTAGAACAAAAGTTATAGAGCCTGAAAGGTTAGAGTAGCACAATGGACCTGGCCTACCATCACTCTTCCAATTAATTTTTTTTTCAGGTAGGGAGAAGAATTTCTAGAGGCGTGTCTACTTGGTGGATTCAGTAAATGCAGGCATCTCCTATAAATGGAATCAGTGGATAAAAACATGTTTGAAATAAAGAAAAGACAACAACTTTCCAGTTCCATTTTTTTCCCTGGAAGTCGACAGGGGAAGATATATGGTTGCATCAAAAATCTTGAAATCAACAGAGCAAAATAAAGACGACTGATCCAGAAGTCTTACAGTGGTGAAAATGAGTGAAGCAGACAACTGCTAAAATAAAACAAAACAAAACAAAAAATAACAACCCAACAACTACAAATCTAACTTGCTTTCTTGTGTTAAGGGATAAGAATCTTTTAGTATATGTATGCCCAAAGTACATCAGTACTTCCTGTCCCCCTTGGTGTCTGTCCCTAGTGAAGATCTATGTTTCTCAGAATTTTCCTTTTGTTTCTCTGTGGTCTTACAACTTTTAATATTGCACTTCTGGGAGTTTCATTTATTTTGCTTAAGTCACAATTCTGAATTCCTTGTAACAGTGTCTTTTTGCTATGTTATTAGAAATTTAATGGGAAAAGCTTAATGTTCTAACCACAGGCGATATGCCAGACTTTTGTCTGCAGTGGACAAAAAGCATGGGTCTAAACAGAGCTGGAGAAACATTTATTTTCCCCTCCTAGCAAGAATATGAGTTCAGTTGCATATCCTTTAAGGCAGTAAACCTGAGGTACCCCAGAAAATAGCCATTTCACGACAGATGTCACGTTCAGTACAGGCACTACAATGTGCAATTACAGAATCTTTTTCCTGTGCTCTTTTGAATCTCAGTTCTAGACATGTCTAATACTCAAACAAGGTCAGGGTGTCTAGAAACCATGTGTATTTAGGAATTTTTTTAGTGTTTCACGTGACAAAAACTCCTGCTTCACAAGGAGAACAATGCTCTTTCATTTCCCACCTTAGCCTAAGGCCAGTTTAAAGATGAAGCAGAGAAAAAAAAATAATTTGGATTTTTTTTAAAACTGAATAGGAACACATTTAGTATGTTAAAAATTTTCTAATTCAACACTTCTCTTGAATACTTCAGTTGAAAATTTATCCTCCTACTCTGAAAGTCCTTGGAATGGGCAACTTACAATATGTGAGATATGCACTCTTCAACACATTTCAAAATAAAGACCATCTATCTCATTTATTGGCCCAAGCTTTCTGGCATCCAAATCTGTATTGCACCTGAGTAGACATTTCCCTCCTGCAGACAGCTGTCTGCATCTCTATTGCAGGAAAGCCAGTCATATAAATCATGTGAATGAATGTCCTGCATTTGACCTGCTCTTCAGTTGTGCATCCTTCTCGTTATAAAGAACAGAGAGACCATAGGAAGGAGATTGCCAGAAATGGTGTATAGAACTACAACATACTGTTGGCATCAGGTTAAAGTTGCCCTTCAAAAAAATTCCCAGGGAAGGGAGGCAGGGAGAAATGAAAGCCCTGCCACTGTCATCACCCAAGCCTGTCTTTCCCTTCAGTAGAGTCAGGGTTTACATTATAAGCTTTGAAAGTTAGAAAACTTTAACTATTACAACATCCTTAACTCAGCTAAGTATGGAAATTTGCTCCTTACGTCGTGCTAGTATTTTCATTTCCAAGAAGGAGGAGATAATGCAAGCGAAATTTAAATTTTGCTTTTTAAAGACTTTTTCTTTATCATGATTGAAAAAATATCTGTGATAGAAATTGATAAGTGTGACACTTGATGTGACTCGTGATGAATAATGACTTTGAATATCTCTCTCTTGTGGCAGAGCACCCTTGAGTTTCTCATCCACTCTGAGTGAATGTAAATACACAGGGACTATCTGTCAGGTTTTGGTGATGGTTGCTGCTGATTTTCACCCCTTCTTCACATATAGCTTCAGATGAAGAAGACTACAGAAGTCTTTTGAAATGCACTATATAATAATTACAGAAGAAAACATACATTTTTCCAAAGCAAATATGATCTACTAATTTAAATATGATTCTCCAAGACCAAGCCAAAAGTCACTAGGACCTTTCTTCTTCTTAGTCTAGTAGCTTACTAGGGTTGTTTCCAGTGCTGATCTACATCCTCTATTTACTTTATACAGAAGTAAAATAAAAATGTAATCCACCTCTGAAAATATTTTTGATGTTACATCTACTTGGAGTTACAGTAAAGGAGGAAATATTTCCTTCATAATATCTGATTGGTTTTTTTTTCAGAGGTCTTCAGTTACAGTCTGTACTACAGAAGTAAAGACTTGTTTATCTGTATCACTCACATGCACTGACATGTCTTAATTCTCAAGAATCTTTCACCAGAGAGGTAAAAGGAATTTAGACCACTGACAGAAACCCAAAACATTTGTCGTGTAACTATGGAGTCTGATTCCTAACAGAAACGAGAAAAACTGGAGGTGAGACTTTACATTAGTTCTTCAGCCCTAAGTATATCAAAAGAAAAAGGGAAAATTTAGACTGTAATTTGGCATTAATAGCCTTCTGTTGAAGTGATCTTCATTCTTCTTCATGCAGTTTATACCTTAGGATGAATGTGCTTACAATGCATGATTGAAGCATTACCTAGAAGTTAATAAAAATGTACTGTGGTTTTTTTGTGTGCATTAATCGATTGTTTGTTCTGATGTCTGTTTACCTTAATTTCTTGAGGTAGCACTCAAAAGGAAAAAAGTTTTAAAACAACTGAATCCAAGGTTCTTTTGGACTTGTCATCACATTGCTACACATGGGAAGATTCAACATGAGAATCTGGCACAGGGTCAATGAAACATTTACAGCACATCTCTTCTACCTTTTGAGATCTGAGACACATCTGGAGCCATGTTTTGCTTTGTTTTGTTTTTAAACTTTATAGGACAAACTCTACTCATTTTCTAAACATATCCTAACAAAAAAGTAGATCTACAAGTCATCTGTATCATAGGATATGAGTCTGTTTAAAGAGATGTTTACATGCAGAACCAAGACATACCAGATTGTATGTGAGACAGACTTTGAATGAGTCTTCACCTCATCAAGTGCACCATATGGCTGATTTACAGCACAAAATAGCAGGGCTTATTTAGTGAAGGATAACTTTCCAGAGCTTCCACCAACCCTGTTTCTTGTGTGCTTTTCCTTGATGGCATGGCCCATGAGAAAAAAAGTGGGGTTTCTTAGTCTAAGGAGAGAAGTCTTCAGATACTTTTGGGGATGCACCATTTTCATCTCTACAGTAAATAAAAATGTAACAATGTAAGGTAGTCATTGGCACAACTCCACAAATGAAGATAGCAAATCTCCAGAAAGACTTTTCTGAGAGGCAGTGATGTCTCTGGAGACATGAGAGCAGGTCTCAGATACAGGTCTCTAGATACAGCTCTGCCAGGGATGGTTCAGGAAAGATTGATCCTGCTGTGGGATAGAGGGTTAAACAGGATGTTTTTCTGCCTATTTTGTACAACTTTTTGTCTCATGGTTCCACAAACTTAATCAGTCTTCTGTATGGCAACATAAAATTATCTTGGTTACTTCTGCTGTATCCTGATTTACTTCACGCCACCAGCCTGGAACGGGTTACAAACATACACAAAATATTAAACTTGTCAAATTTGTTTGCTAATTGACTGCTCATCTCCTGTCTTACTTCTACAAAACAGTGCTTCTGGTGTAATTTAAACTACATCTCTGTCTTTTTTCTCCCCACTTCAACTATCAGTTCCATGCAACTACTGCTGCTCTCATATCTGTGAAGAAAGTATCAACAAGGCAAGAACCTGCCAAATGTTTATGTCTCCTATACCAAAGCTTTCTAGGAAAGAAAACTCTTGTCTGCCTTCGAATTCAGGACAAAGCACACAGGAGGTTTAAATAGGATAGAGATCTTTTGAGAGTATTCTTCAGATTTTCATCCATTTTAAAGAAATGGTCCAAATGATAGAACAAGTGTGCCGAGGTGTGCCTGAGCATCCCTCACAACAATGTTTTTTCTCAGAGCTCTGAAGATATGATATGCAAGTGCTGGGCAAGGTTCCAGAAACTGCTGGCAACATGCTGCAGTGTATTTATTTCCTTTGCGTGGGCTTATTACCGATTTTGCACATAATTTGTGACCTACTGTTTCCCTTCATGGCAAGCAACCAAAGGGAACGCAGGTCCTTAACAAGAAACAATCCATTTTGCAAATGGGCCTCAGAGCAGCTTTTACAGGCATCAGTATTGCAAGTGTTAATGCTGTGAAGATGCCCAGGAAACATGCCCCGCTACATATTTTTGGGTGTTAAGTATACTTAAAAAAAAAGCAAACAAAAAGAAGAGACATTTTGGCTGTCATCAGGTATGAGCCATAATAAGGTCATTTCTGCCATTTGTTGCTAGACAGAACCCTAAAGCTATTCAGTGAGATTATCTGAATAACTTTGTCTTTTGAAAGCAGCTGTTCACCAGATGTTCTGCAACCCATACAGTAAACTTTCAGGTAGTTATATTCCTTTCTTTTTAAGTCACAAAAAAGTTAGAGTACTGATAGATTTGAAATCTGACTTTAACTATCCTCTTAATATTGCCTTCTGTAGAAAAATAGAAAAAAATAACATTTACAGCATGGCATCCATTAGCAGTCACATAAAACCATGTATGTATGCTAATCACTTTCAATATGCTATGAAGATGCCTTTCATAATGTGCTAGCTCCTGTGAATATGAAACTGATTGATCTACCAAAACTCTCTGTGATTCCAGAGATATCTACCTACAACATTAGGATTCATTCTGCAACTGTTAACAAGGGAAAATCAGCCAATGTCACCTACCTGGACTTCTGTAAGGCCTTTGACAGTGTTGAAGAAGGGAAGGCTCCAGGGAAACCTCATAACAGCCTTCCCATACCTAAAGAGTGGCTTATAAAAAAGAGGGAGATTGTCTTTTTACACAAGCAGATAGTCACAGAAAAAGGCAGAATATTTTTAAACTGAAGAAATTTTTCACTAAAAAAGTTTGCCCAGAGAAGTTGTGGATGCCCCATTCATGAAAGTGTTCAATGCCAAGTTGGATGGAGTTGGTCTAGTGGAAGGTGTTCCTGCCCATGGCAGGAGAGTTGGAACTAGATGATCTTTAAGGTCCCTTCCAACCCAAGCCTTTCTATGTTTCCATAATTCTATGATTCTCTTAATTATGTACAAAAATCCACCTTTGATGTGTACATTTTCTCCCATGCAGTACAACATATTTTATGGCCAAATCCTAACAGAAAAAATATTGAAGACATGCAAGTTGCCTGAATAATGTTATATGGACTAATTTAAAGTAAATTAATTATTTATCAATAATCACTAAAAAGTTCACAGCAATGATGCATCATATAAAATTAAGAAGTGTTTTGTAGAAGATAAAAGTGTGACAGAAGTGATCAGAGAGATAATTTTTCAGAAACAGTAGCTATTTACCAGACTAAGCCAAGGATACCTAACCTTGACAATTTATAAGGTATGTGTGGCATGGTGTGTTAGGAAAACATATTTGTTTGCTGCAATTCAATTTTTCCCCTTATTTTAACTTATCTTTTGTAAGATTATTGTTCTAAGTCTGAAATTTCAAAGTCCTTCTGCAATAAAATGAAAGATCTGTAGCATCTAAAAAAAGGCATAAAAATTGAGCAGTTGCTAGAAAATCAAACTGAGAAATCTTGAGAGGATAATTAAGTCAACTAGACAGAGATATCATCTATCAATGAATGAAACTGTCAGTGTGATGAAGAAGATACTTGTAAGAGAAAAGTCCAAAGGACAGTGATGAACTCAGACTGTCTGTGGACACACTGGGTACCTTCCTGTAAGAATATCTAGAAACCATTCAGAGAAAAGTATTATGGCTGTGGTGGGATGATGAATGAAAAGGTGTCCCAATTCAGTAAATCTTATGACAGATTTCTACTGTATCTTTGTTTTAGAAGTCAGGATCAGAGGGACTGACACCAGCAGGCAAAATCAGCCTGGCTGAAGTTTCTTGTTCAGAACTTTGCAAGGTAACCATGAAAACTACATACCTGGTGAAATACATCTTTACCACCAAGAATCCTACATGGATTACCCTAAGGGGAAATACAAACTGCAGTAGGAAATCTTAGTGCAGGAATTCGAGAAATGTTCGGAAAAGCTTTGGTCTGTGCAGACTTTGAGAAGCTTTTGTTTCAAGGAATCCTTGTCTGGATTCCTGGCACAGCCTGGCACAGCCTGGCGTAGTTTGGGTGGGGTCACTACAGAGCCTGTTTCTCCATGCTCCACATATGTTTCTGGCAATCCTTGAGGACTGTAATCAGACTCTCTTTCTGTGTGTGTGTGTGTGTGATCAGTTTTTCCTAGATCTTCCCAAGAGTCTGGCACTGAGTAAAAGAGAATGTGTCACATTAAGGAAAGGTATTTGGCAAACATGTTTGATGATATGAGGCCTTCATTTCTACCTTATCATGAGAATAAATTATAGCAAAGCCCCTTTGCATGCAAGAAAGCTTTAGAATAACACAGAAGTGTGGGAAGGCCAAAATCTGTCTCCAGGTGGGGGCCTTGTAGAGGAGTTGGAGGACAGCACCTTGTATCAGCTATGCAGAAACATGGGTTCATGGTTTTCCTCAGTTCATCTTAAAAATGGAGAAGAGTAACCTTCATCATAGTAACAGGCACAGTGTAAAACATAAGGCAGGTGAATGCCTGAAAGGCCAGATTCGGTCATGGTAGAACTAGGGAAGAATTCCAGCAGTAAAAAACCTATAATAATTATGTCACTGGAATGATACTGCATTAACAACACGATGATAACACTGATATGTGTGTGTGCGTACATCTGCATCTACACTCATGTACTTAAGCACCTGTCCTAAACAAAAATCTGTTCTCTACTCAGAATGCTGGAGTTGTTTGATTAAAGGGGAACTGAAGAAAAGTATCAGGCATATGGACTTGTCACAGAATTTATATGCATTAGAAAATAACATATCACCACCTACTTACTGCCAAAAAAGAAAATACTATAATTTAAAGTATGAATGAAGTATAAAATCTAAGGGGAAATCATGGACCTTATTCATGTAGAGCCCAGAACAAGAAAACAGGCACATGTCTACATTTGCATCCTAGGTTTTGTACAGCCCAGTAGTCATGGAGTGAGGGTCTCCCCTTCTGTTGCTGAATTCACATCCTGTCCTCAAAGCATCAACTAATTTTGCATGATGTATTAATTTCCTCATGCAAAAGACAGGTGGCATTAGGCTGGATTGGCTGTGGATATATTTTCCATACCCCAGTTACCCTGTCTTCTCTGATGGTTTGGCTCAAGCACACTTTCTTCCAGAGCTTCTGTCTGTGGTCAGTGTCAATACTATCAACACAAACGGGTCTTTGTCCGTGAGCTACTAACATAGCAAAACCCAGCTTGTGTATTTGTCAACAGTCTCTGCCATTCAAAGAGTCAAATTAACACTAGACACTGGCAGTATGGAAAATCCTAGCTAAATGAGCAAGTCCAGTGTAGGCAATTCAGTTTCACAAAAGCCAGACTATAGCAGAATAAAGAGGATAACATGCTTTCTTCCTGAGGAGGACACACTGAAATCATCCATCTTTTCCCTTTCCTCATCTTTTCTTTGAGGAAATTGCAAGGCCATCTTTCAGGGCAGATATACAAGTGATGGAAAGCTAAATCAACTTTTATATTAATTTTACATTAATTTTTTGCTGTTGCTATCAAAATAGCAGAAGAAGGACATTATGATATAACTGTACATTTGGAAAAGTATATAGACACTCTGAATTTTAGCATTCTTTTCTTTGGTATTTTCCTGCTTTGAGTGAGAGTTTTAATAAAAGCATTAGAAGGATGGGATAGAGTTTTCTGAAGATTATCAATCCCCAGTCAGAGACTATCACAACACAACTGTGATTAAACAGGAGTCCTGAAAAGTTACCACACATGTACCTGTCCCAAGACTCAGGCACTCAAGGTTCTCTATAGACCTAGTATAAAAACCAGAAGACGGTTGTTGGCTTGCATTTGAACAGTAATTAATAAAGTGACATTTTGTGAAACCTCTGCTTCCTATTACAGTGCTTGCTGCTGAAGAGATGCTTGGTATTTTTCTCTCCATCTGTGTTCTGAGGGACAGACTGAATTTTTTCACTATTCTGTGTAGCTACTACAGAAGTGGGAGCACTGTATTACAGGAAAGGTTGCGGATGTGAAAATTTAGATAAGTCTGGATTGCGTGCATGGTGTAGGTCAGGGATCAGCAGTTGGGCTTTTTCTTAGCAATTGGGCAAAAGAAGCATACAGATTGAGTCTGATCGAAGCTTGTCAAAGAAGCAGATGCAGGCAGTAGTTATAGCTTCAGGACACCTCAGACATCCTCATGAGCACAGTATTTCCCCCACAGCTTGTAACGAGGTAAACACTACCCATGTGCACATACCTCTACCAGGGCAGATTATCAGGGCCAAGCTTTAATGCAAGGAACACATATGCCCAAAATGTCATTAGATCACATATAACTGACTGCAAAAGTGTAATTAAAGACTTGTGTTACTTGGTAACTTTTGGTGGTAACTAAAGCAACCTGACAGAGGAATTATCTCACTAAATGAGGAACCAGTTAAAATATTTAAACTTTCAAATTTTCATCTTGAATGTAGAAATAGACAGCGTAGTTTAGTAAGAGGCTGAGGTGACAGCTTCCAGGCTGCACAAAAATGAATTGTACCAACAGAACTTTTTCCACTCTCAAACGAGTTAGGACACTGAATGTTGATGAAAACACACACAGAGGACAACTGCAGTTCAGAAACACAAGGTCCACATGGTCCTTGGGGGTTAAGTTCCCTAATACTTGAGAAATGCAGTTTACATGTGGTGTGTGAACAACTTCAAGTTGGTATATCTATGCAAACATGAAAGAGATGTGAAAAATTTCCCAGGAAGCACCTTCTCGAGTGACAGGAGAGGGAGTTAATCATGACACTACTGGGGACACAAATCACCACATAGGAGTCACATGACAGCTCTGCTGTTTCAGAAACTCATTTTATTTGCTAGTGTGCTGCAGAAAACATCCCTTCATTACACAGAAGATTTGCTAAAGGAGGGAATAGAAAATTATATAAACCCAAAGAATTTGCTTATAGGTCACAGCAAATTAGAGGGCTGTGTAATACTCCCTTCGCTATGGCAGAACACAAAGAAACCCTGCAAATTGTTTTAAAACCAGAAAAGAGTGTATGTGAATTTATTTTAAACATATTCCATAACCATGTTTAGGTTCACCTTTGCCATCTGCTCATAACAGTCCTTCTTTCTACATATGGGGCCTTGCGGGCCTTGAGATCAGCGTGATTCCCCTCTCCAATAGCCAGCTCATCTCTGGAAAGAGGGACTCCTTTTGTTTTTGTCAGTTCTTGGTCTGCTGCCCTTCTAGACAAAACCAGTCCAATAGCCTCAGCAGGAAATCATGCCAGTGCTGTTGGAGCCAGTTGGTCTCCTATTATCCTATTCCTGTGGAATGGTTTATCTTGAGTCATTGTTTCCTTACAGCCTCTTTTTAGAGTTAATCAATGTACTCATACAGTGACTACCCTATAATAAGGTCAGCATTGTTTTTATACATTATTATGTCCCACTCAAAATCCATCACAATAGTTAACTTCAGAGATTTCTGTCATTGCAGAGATGGGCCTTAAGCCCATAGTTTCTTGGCTGAACTAAAAAATATCTATTAGAAAGATACCCAAAGCTTAAATAATTTTTGGAAAATATGATCAAATACTCCATAAAAACAAATGTGTAATGAGGCAAAGAAATACAACCAGAAGAAGATGAAAGACTGGGCAACCTTTTTTCTTCAAGAGATGGGAATGTGATATTTGAGATAATAAATAATATTAGAAAACAACTTCAACAACAAAGTAATAAAAAGGATCAGGAAGAACACCCTGGAGATCATCTTAGTTGAATCTGGTTTCAACATCAATTCTTGACTCCACTTATGTTATTTACTCGTGTCCTAAAGCTGCCCCCTCCAAACAAGACACAGTTCTTTGTAACCCCATTAATCACCCACATCCTCTCTCTGATGGATTAAGTGGCTTAAAGAAGTTTATTTAGTCTCTCTAGCTTTCAAGATGAAAGGCTTTTTCCTCAAATACTGAAGGCTTGTAGATACAGAAGGTTCAAGCTTCATTCCACATACTAAACTGGAATATCCTTGGCCAAGGGCACCCTCAGAGTACAGTCATCAGTGTACAGTGCACTAGGAAGTGCTAAATTGAGAAGGGACAGGATGACACTGCTTATAGTGACAGCTCTTTAATTCAGTTCACAGTGTGCTGCACCATTCTTGCAATACTGGCCTCCAAGATAATAAAGAGAAAAAGAGAGGGAGGGAGGCAAAAGAAAGCAACCTTCTTCTTGGATAGTCAGCTTCACCCAGAGCAAATGAATGAAGGAGAATCCACCTTCAGCCATGTCTAAATGTACCAAGTGGTAGAGCTGGTTAGTATTTCAGTAAAATTAAGGTAATATTCATGCAACAGCCAAAGAAGATCTCAAAGGCTGTCATAGGTTAGAAATATTCTTTATTTTGCATGGACATTTCTCCAGTCTTGAGCCTTCTGGAGGATCTAGCTCCTGAGACGTAAAGCTGGGGCGGGATGCCACTGCAGCAATAAGGTGCCCTCAATGTGCTCTGGAAGCCATGGAAACATAGTGAGAACAAGCATCCTCCTCTCTGAGGTGTTCCTTGTGTCATATGAAGGAGGTAGATAACAGCTCTGAGAGCCATGAGCTGATAAATTCAATCCTAAACTTGATGGATGGGAGGAGGGATCAGAAGCCAACAGATTGTTACCATCTTGGTAATAATGTTTTGGGCAGTCAGTGTAGTCAAAGGTAGGTGAGACAGAATAAGGGTTCCCATCCAGTGGTCAGAGGTGATGATTTTTTGTTTGGTTGATTTTAAGTGAGCGTGCAGAGAAAACAAAAGGCACAAAAGCAATCAGCTTATGGGCCAATTTATTAAATGCTGTCCCAACCTGGATGCAGACCAAGCTGCCTAACTTGCCTAGAAGCCAAGGAATCCACTTTCCCTCAAGCACTTCAAACTGCAGAAGTGTTCACTTGAAAAATTCAGAAAGGAAAATGGAGTAGTGTCAAGAGAGAGCTTTCAGTCTGGCAAGAAGCCGGAGTATGTTCCATGCTCCTCCCTCCCTGGAGAGGTGCCCATGTGAACTGGCTGGTGTTCCCTGCACGCATCCCACCTGCTGCACTGATGTCCCCATGAGAAGTCCCCATGCTTCTCTTATCTTCCACTTGATGGCAAGATGTGTCAATTAACTCTGCCAGCAGCCAAAATCTAGGAAAGAGTGAAAGAAGGGAGCAATAGAAAAAAAGGAGATGACAGGAGGAGGGGCAGGAGCAGAGAGTCCAGGTTTGCTTAGGTAATATGTGATCAGGCTTGGAAGCAAGAAGTGGTCCAGAAGAATAGTGACTGTGATAAGTATAAAAACCTTTTGGTTTAAATGTGAAATATTCAAAGTAAAACTCTAAGATTTGCATCAAGTATAGAACTCCAAAATGAGTCATCTTGTCTGGAGGTCCCTGGGCAGAGGAATGAGATCTGGTGCTTTTCCTAGTGCGCGTGAATTTCTGCATGGGCAAACCTGGACCATAAGGAGCAGGTTGGGTCCAAAGAGGAACTCTCTCATTCAGTGCACAGAAGCAAAAGTTTTATCTTGATGATAAGATCTGCAGAGGCATTCTTCAAGTGAAGGCAAGAGCATCAAGCTTTCATTGGGTGCATCACCAAAGTGAAGCTCTGACTTATAGAGGACTGCTGCACAGAAATAGAAACTTGCTTTTAGCATGATTCTAACCATGCCTTCTTCTATCAGCAAGAATGGGATCATTAAAGACAATTTTACTGTTCTGCAAGGACAGACTGAGACTCCATGCATCTTTTAAGCTTTTATTTCTATATTTCACCTTGTCCCCAAGTCAATAGGGTCACAAAATGTATGAATCTAACTGGCAGGCTTGCAAATTGACTGGACTGAAGACTGGGTAGTTGAAGAATTTATAATAGACAGTATGTATGTGGAGCCATACGGAGAAAAATGCACTCTGATTACTGACATTTTTACAATTTAAATTTTTCCCAATAAATCTCATAGTGGATAAGTACAGGAATTTGTTGAAGAACCTTGCCATGTTCATTATTTACAACTGCTATTTTTTTGGATATTCACTTTAACTAAATCCCTGTTTGCCTCTATAACTCTCTAACACTTTCTAATTTTTGTTTCTAACTTTTAATGAGAGGTAAAAATATATGAAATCACTGCGATCATAACCAGCTTATATGTGCAGGGAGAACACTCCATGTAAGATTGTTTTTGGTATTTAAGTCTGAGAAATGTGAAAGAGGAAATGAAGTGAAATGGAAAATTTCGAGAGAAAACTGTGAATGAAAACTCAGAGTTCTGCGAGAGGTGTTGATTAGAAAATTGGTTTTCCTGATTTTCCAATGAGGAAAGAAGATAACTTTGGTTAAAAACTCATAAATATTTTAATGGTAAGGTGAAATCTGTAAGGTGACAAATGTTAAATGAAAAATAAGATGATGGTTGAAACAGAAGTGATGACTAGCAAAACTATGAATGTTAAGAAGAAATTTGAATACACTAGTGATTAATTTTTGCAGTAGGGTGGCTCACAAGCAATAAAACTGTAAATGTAGGAATGCTGATGGAGAAAAGGCAGAGGTATGGCATTAATATTTCTGTTCTGTATTTGAAAAGCAGAACAAGATACTCATAAGAGAAAACAAAGGTTTTAACCACTCTGCTAAGCAACATTCAGTAAGAGAGAAACTAGGAAAAAATCATCAGACCTGAATATCTTAAATGCAAAAGTTCTGAAAATTTTTGCTGGAGGATCTGTAGTCCATAGGAATGAACTTCTATAATACTTAAAATACCAGCAGGATTCAAGAATTCAAAATGTGCAGGAGTTAGGGAGGGCAAAGGGGATAACCCAGTGGACTACAGCAGGTTCCTGTTAAACCCCCACAAACTAAATGGAAAAATTAGTATGGTATCAGCCCAACTGGAGATATTCAAGAATAGTAATAGAATTAATATGTGCTGTAGGAATCAAGTTCATTTGTAGGAAATAAGTTAATTTAAACAAACTACAGATGAGAAAACAAGATTGGATTATAAAAGTAACCAAGTAGATATAATCTATAGCAGGTATTCTGAAAGGCATTTAACTCTTTAAAATGCATTTAATTTCATATTAATACAAATGGAAACATCAATACCCACTGTGGTCCCTTTCACCCCTACGCATTCTGTGATTTTGTAAATAGATCAGTTCCAGTGCGTTAAGAACTGGTTTTCTGCTGTGCCATATTCCAACAGAATAAGCTATCAATGAAGCAGCAGTTGCCGTGTTAGTGGCAAAGCAAACACACGTGACAGCAAAACATGAATTTAACAGAGCTGTATTTGTGACCAGTGGTACCTGGAGCCACTGTCTACCCACTTGGAATTTGGAACCTGCAAGATTCCCTACTACCTTCAGGTAAAGGTGCTGTGGTAAACCCACAAGTGAATTGAACCATCCCATCACTGCCCCCATCCTGTACTATTTTCCTTGGTTCTAATGGTACAATACAGGCAGCTGTAGTTACTTGATTTTCTGCTATCATGCAAAGCAAATGGAGTATCAAATTTCTTAGCTCCTCAAGTCAAGAACTATCTCTGCCTTACTTACCTGTACAGGGCCAAACCCCACGCGGTTGATGCCTGTTTACAAAGATGTATTTATGCATGCAGATCATCTGCTGGCACATATTAGAGGGTGGGTCAGTGAAAAGAACAATATTCATTTGGCTAAGTGATGATTACCTGTTCTGAGCTGGGCTTTTCATGCTCTAAGGGCACTAGTTAAGCCCTTCCTTAAGGGCTTAAAGCTTCCCTGCTTTCCTCAGACTTTTGGGAGCTACTCATATTTAAGCACAGCAAAATTTGTTCTCCTGCTTGTCCCTGGCCAAGATATAATCTGCAATAGACAGAGAGAGTACCACTCAATGATAGATGCCTTTCAGCTTCATAAAGCCTTGCCTAAGTTCTCTAGCATGTCTCTACTGGGTGCTGCTCCAGGTGGTCTGGATGATTTGAAATATCCTACCACCTGTTTGAGGGGTGGTATCAGCTTTGCATTTCAGAAGCCTCTTTTTTGAGAAGCTAATAAAATGTGCAGTATATTGTGTGTGAAATTTCCCACGGTCCCTGGGGAAGTTTTCAGGACCACCTTCTAGAATTACGGGGTTTGTTGGGTTTGGTAGGGATGGGCATGTTTTGTTTGTTTGTTTGTTTTTTCTTTTTCATTTCAACTAAACTGTATGAACATCTGGGCAGTTATCATTGGCATACTGTATGCAACTGGTCTATACAATAAATACTTGTTTACACACACAATGAAATCATCACAGTTGCAACTACTCCACCTGACAGGTCAGCAGTAATCAGTCCATTATAATGTAAAGGAAACATATTTCAAATGTTAGTGATATTTTGTAGACTCATACACCAACTTTAAAATTTCAGAGGTGACAGAGAACACTATCATAATTTAAAAAAAAAAAAAGTCTCCAAGGACTCACGGTCTACTTCAACTCCAATTACCCTCTGGGCATAACTATATTTATAAGGTTTATCACAGCCAGAAACTTCAGCCAAAAGTTCTTTCAAAAGCTGTGGATAATGTAATTTCTGCCAAGTATAAGTAAAGACTTTGAAAACATATGCCACAAGGCAGTTATTCTGCAACCACAGTCTTCTCAGCTAAGGGCCCTGAACTGGTTGTTTGCAACGTTTAAAATGTTGACAGGGCTGCTCTTAAGGACTGTGCATTTTTTAAGAGGTCATATGCTATCATGTGCTACAAAGTCAAAGCATTTCAGAAAAGTATCTATAGTTGAAAATTCACTTAAGAATTAAACAGTGTTTACTGACAGCCAGAAATTTTCTGACATCAGTGCACTCAAGATTGTATTCACGTCTTATAATGGGAAAAATGAAAGATTGCCTCTTGTCCTCGTGGCTGTAGATTAGTGCTGTTTTATACTGTAGTCATATTGAGTGGAAGCATCCTTTGGTCTGAGTCAACACTGAACTCTTGATAAGTATCCCTAAATAAATATTATAGAAATAATTCTCTATGTAATGGTACTACAGTCTATTATGAAATGAATTTACAGCTCCACGTTGCAAAGACATCTAATGTTCAAAGTGCAAGGAAGAAAGTCTCTTCTCCATCGGTTTGTGCTGTGAGGTCAAATTTCAACTTAAACCTGTAGCTCGTAAAAGCGTAAGAAAATCTTATGACATCAGAACAAAGGAGTAGTAACTGAAAAACTCAGATTCTATTTTCTGGTTATCTGCCAAGTCAACAGAGATGAATACATATAATTGCCTACAAAACTGAGTCCATCACCTATTCAAAAATTATACATCCATTTGCATAAGCCAAAAGCATCATGTCAGAGCGATCAGTTTTAAACTCCCTTTTTCTGTGAGAGTTCTTGAACTCTTATCATGAGTACTGACATTAGCAATAGCACCTTTTACTCTTTTTGAAGCATGAGTGGTTCCTATAATCTTTCATATTGTCTTGATTTTTCTAATGGATTTCAACAGCTTCACTCTAGTGAACATAGACTTCTAAATTTGACTTTTATTATTCCAGCTTCACTTTCCTAGGTCTCAAATTCCCAAAGAAGATATTCCAATAAGCAAACTGAAGATAATAAGTACTTATTCCTTTACATAAGCAATTTATATTCCTTTATGTCCTTATATCAAAATCAACTTGGCTTTCCAATCTATCATGTCCATAACTTGATAGCAAGTTATTTTTCTGTCCCATTAATACCTTTGAGGCATTAGAATGGTCCCAGGGTCTAAATTAGTACAAAGAAAGTAAAAAGATTCAAAGTTTTTGAAAAATTATTTGATTTTTTCCAGATTAATGGCACTGTCTGTTATATTTACCATAATTTCAAAATTAATCTATTTTTGAACTTTAAAAACATACATTTTGGTTGAAAACATAGAAACAGATTTTTCTTTTTTTTTTTTTCTTTTCCCCAGGAAGCTCATCAAGACTGATCATCTTTCCAAACAGCGCTGGTTTTACTTTCATCAAGAAATTCCAAATCAGTTCTAGTTACTTTTATTTTGCAGACTGGATTCATCGTGTGTTGTCATGTCCTGTCCCCCACTCTAAATTTTACTTTCTTCTTATTAACAGTCTGAGTTTTTTTATAACTTTCCCATTGAAGTTCTCCTTTTCAGAGTCCCTACGTTTGTCTGTGCCAGTAACCATAGTACCTAGTCAGAAAGGAAGGAAACACAGAAAGGAAGCACAGTGTTATTAGTTGGCAAATGGTGTGTTGTCAGGGTTCTGCTCCGAGGAGCCTGCTCTTACTCCTGGGTCAGCACTCTGGCGTCAGAGACCACACAAGGAAATTTGTAGATCACAGGCAATGAATTCCTGGAACCGGTGCCAAAAAAAAAATTATCACAAACACAGGACAGTGAGTGACTGGAACCTTTAAGCTGATCAAAGAGAAAGCAAACCGTTACCTACCTGGACTTAGAAACAGTTCTCAAGGACTTTTATTCTCTTTGACTTTGCAAGAAAACTACCCCAGAATACAGCAGAGATGGTAATGTTGTCAGAAACAATATACCTTCTGTAAAGATTTTGTTAGAGTTTCATGCAAAATGTGGTCCTTATATGCAGAAAACATATATATTTTCTACATTGCAGCAAGCCAGCTTTCTCTCCACAATTACACCCTTTTCACTGCCAAGGAGAAAGTTAAGCTGCTAACAGTCTGACTGGGGAGACCACAGAGCTATTTGACTCTCATCTTCCTATTTCCTCTGATCAGATTTGGCAGCTGGGGACGAATTGCATTAAACTTTGCCTGTATCTGCTGACCCAAATGGTTTATTATGAAGAGAATAACTTCATCAGGGTGGACAAAGAGTGACTGACATAGAAAACCGCAGTTTTGACCAAAGGTTCTGTGAGATTCCTGGCTACAAGGGAAGTGATCAACAGCACATTTCATTCAGCATTCAGAACCACCAACATAATCCCATTCCAACTTCTGCTTGCTTAGGGGAGATACACATTTGCAAATCCTCCCAGCTGTTGGCTGAAATACTTATCAAGGTCTGGTGCTACACAGAACACAGTGCAGCCATATTCAACCTGCCTTGAGATTCAACCTTCTGTGCCCTCTTACTGGGGTTAAAAGGCTCTTTGGCACCTAATCCGCAGCCTCCAACTTGTTCTTGCCCTCACCAATTCTAGTACCCATTTTTAGCTATCCTAAGGGTGTAAAATGTTATTTGAAATAGCCCCAACACTGCTTGGTGTAAGGGAAAGGAAAGAACATTCTTTACCAAGGAGAATTGCTGGTTATTTCTGTGTCCACTGCTGCTTCAGCATAGATACTGAAAACAGGTCACAAAGCTGATGATACTCACACCAGCAAGAGTCCTGTACACTGATCCCAGAGGCTGAGGAACACAAGCTGCTACTGGCACAGACAGAGGTGCAACACCTGCTGAATCACAGCTTATCCCATGTACCCCAGCTGAGATTTTATCATAGCCCAACAAGAGACGATGCCCTCCCTGCCACATACAAAAATAATCTGTGATTGTCTGAAGACAATGAGGCCCAGAATGGCTCATTTCTGGGACCCTTACCTAATTTATGTTGCACTTCTATTTTTGGTGCTCACTGCAAAAAAGAAATCTTGGAAGTCATAAAACTTTTTAAACAGACTTTAAATAGTTTGCTTAAGGCAAATCCACTTAACAGTCAGGAGATGTATGATATCCTCTTTCTTACCTTCTCTCTTTGTACACATTGTCTTTTTCTCCCTATAGTGACAGCTCATAATCCATCCCCTTCTTGTTTTCATGTAATTTAATACGGAGCTTCTCTAAAAGTCAGCCTTTCTGCCTTGCACGTTCAGCTACATGTCCCCTTCCCAGCCTTCAAACTTACTTCTGCATCTGGGCTTTACTTGAAGTGTTGTTACTAAAATGATCTCTGCACTTTTCATTGCTGGGTTCAACTATATATCAAAATAAGACTCTTGGCTTTGTCATTAAGGCTTTCCCTTGTTTATTTTTACTCTGTATTGCTGATTTGGGTGTTGATGTTATTTTTCTTTCTCTTGCCCAAGTTACCTTCTCTCCCAGTGTCCTCTCTGCATCAGGGGGTCCCCTTTGATGGAGTCCTGAGTTTTCCACACATGCCACATTGTTCCCCTTCACTGGGACCTTGTGAGCCTATGATGTCTAAACATGTAAGAAGTTGTGATTCTAGAAGTGAACACTAAGAATGTGTAATAAACAGGTAACAAACTGCAGATAATTCTTCAGGAAATCCATATCCCAGGGTAATAGGTCTTCTACCTCATCATTGTTTGGAGAGCTCATGCTCTGAAAGATACAAAGGGCAGTGAGCCTTGCTACTTTCCAAACTGTCTATCCCCCTTACCAATATATACTTTGCACAAGTTAAACCACTCATAGAACCATCTCATTGCCTTTCCACTTTGAAAAATATGTTCAAAAGCCAAAATAACAAGTTATCAGATTATAGAATCCACTTGCATATTCAAAAATCCACTTGCAATGTGCCATAAGCATAAATATGAACACAGAAGCACTGCCTGCAAACAATTTATATAATGATGTTGAGAGGTATTTGAAAATAAAAATATTTATCTTTTACATACCGTAACGTAAGGCCCACTCTCAGATTAACTAATATCAAGTAATCATAACTTTATGAATATTCCAATTACTTTTAGGAAGATGTATAGGGCATTACCAAATAATAAACAATTAATACATCGTGTATGCCAACTAACTCATTCCCATTGTAGGAAAGTAAAAAACCCTATAGACTGTGTTAGTTAACATTACATGGAGGATGATGGATTGGAGAAGGAACTATTAGAATAAGCAAAATTGCATGGCTAGAAACTTTTTACCATTCTCAAGACCAGCCTTAAACTTAAACTTACTAGTTTCTAGTAACTTCTCTACCAATGTCTGTCTGTAAAGAAATGATAAAGAATTTTGTAACAGTGATAGAGTTTCTACTGAAGTTTTATTTTCCTATAAGGAAATTTAATGGTTTTCACATTTCATGTAAAAAAAAAAAAAAAAAAAGCAATCGACTGCTTTATGTTGTTTTGTTTTCAGACTTTGCAGTGTTTTGGCTTCTAAAAAGATGTGGAATTTACAGACTATATAATTTTGGATGCTAACTGTGTTTCATCCCACATGCTTGTAATCTGAACACATTTGAGATAATTTCTCTGGAAACAAGGATTCACTTTTGATTTTCAGGCTATGGTGTGCTGTCCGTTTTTGAAAGGGAATTCCCCAGAGTAACTAGTGAGGTTAAAATGATTTGAGGCCTTATTTCTCAGAGAAAAAATTCCATTTTCCATCTAGTTTAACATTCTAATAGTTATCTTTGGGGGCTTGATTCAACCTTGTTGAAGTCTATCGGGTTCTTTCCACTGCTCACAGAGCCAATAGAATCAAATTTTCTTTTGGCTTTGGTCACTGCTGTCTGATTTTCAATATACTTTCTTTATCATTATACTCACAGCTAGTTTTATTTAGATCATCGCTGTTGACACTGTGATTATTTAGATTTTTATTTATTAACCTGCACATCTATTGCTCCCTATAACTAATGCAGTATATCTGGGAGGTATTCCAGAAAAATCAATGTGAAGGTAGTCTAGTTCATGTTCAAATGGGTATCTTGCCATAATTCAAGGTTTCTTTCTGTCTTGACTTTGCTATGAGGTCAATAATTTTCCATAAGTTTATGTGGGGAAAAAGTTTGTTGAAACGATATCCAGGGCCTCTTTTTAACAATAATTTTCCTTTGCCAAGATTATTTAAGCCTCCCAGTGCATATTTATAGGAAGTCTGGACAAAGATGGAAGGAGGATTCCTTTTTTTTTCTCTTTCAAGAGTCTTAAGATTTCATTGCTTTATTAAAAAGGAGAATTTTCACCCTGCTGTAGCTTTTGGATACCTGTGACAAATGCTGTAACCTGTTTTCACAGGTTACTCCAAGGTTTTTAGTACAAGCATTTATATCCCACATGCAGTCATGGCACATGCTTTTGTGGTGGTGGGTATACTCCAGAACCTTTGCCACCTGTTGACCCCTCACCTGAGCCCTGTCCAGCTCTGGAAGTGGTTTGTCCTCCCTGTTCCAGGGATAAGATTTCAAACCACCGTTCTTAATCAAAGTCAGAGCTCTTACAAGACAGTAGAATGTTTACTGGAGGCTACGACATGACCTGACCTCACCTTTGCCTTCAAGTTTGTCCAGTTTCAAGTGCTGTGGATTTCACTGGTATTTTATTTTCTTTATTGCTTGTTAACTGTTGTTCTTTTATTACATTAAGTATGGAACAAACAAAGGAAAATACATATAAAAGTCAAGATTAGTCATTTTGTCCGTTGTCTAGGCAAAGAGATCTGAACACTCACCAAGAGAGGGCCATAAAATTTATTTGCAAGATTTTGGCATATGCTTTAAAGCATTTCTGCTCATTATAACATAAATAATGAAGCAGGATATGCCCAGGGATCTTGTGAGTCCTATCTGGGACACTGAAAGGGTCTCACCCTCCCCAGTGTTGCTAGTCATCTTCTGTACATTGACATGCTCCATGGTGTTTTCCAGATCAATAACAAACTAAAGACTCTGGACTCAGCTCAATCAAGAGAGCAAGCTTGACAGAGCTGTGGGAGAGAGGTGGGCACTGAGAAGGAGAACTGGATTTTGACTCCTGGAAACTGAAAATCAGTATTTTTGAGCAGAATACCTCAACACATGGGTGAGTCCGGCTCCTGCTCAAAAATCACTCAGGAAAAGCTGTTCAGAGAGGCCCTCACTGGCATGATACTTCACACAGGCTGTGCTCCTTTTGGGATTTCCCAGCAGAGGTCTGTCTCATCAGATAGTTCTCTAACGGAGTACAGACGTCATTCTTAATTTCCTGCAAAGAAACTTCCAAGAGGCAAAGCTTTGAGAACTGCCCTTTCCCTTTTCCAAACTGCATTCCCATCAGAAAACTTGGAGAATTTATAATAGGAAAAAAATGTTTGTTTTGTTTTGTTTGTTTGTTTGTTGTCTTTAGTTGTGTGTTCTCAAACTGTTCTGAAGGGTGTATAAACCAGGGCATGCAGCTGCACAATGGATAATCTGCATACTAATTCATTCCCTGACTACAGGCCAGAGGTTTCTCTGTGACAACATATGAGTTCTGACTGGGCACCAGGTCTGAAAAATATATGTATGCATTGTCACTGAACATCTGGAATTTAGAACTGCTAATGGATATGCTGTGATAGAAAAGAAAAGTGTCTGGCCAATAAACGTGGTTTATATATTTATTTTAAAAAGCATTACCACATTTCTGGCTAGTAGCCTTTCATCCTCTAGACTTTACACCAGTGCATCTGGAATGCTAAGCAGCTCTTTCAGGGATGCAGCCATATCCCAAAAGGCACCTTTTTTATTTGAAATAGCTTTAAAAACTAATTAAAAAGGAGGAAGGTGGTGTTTTTCCCTATGAAGGCTTACATACCTAGCCTTTTATATCAGCTCCCACAGTCTCAGAAACCACAGGTGAAAATTCTCTCTCAGACTCTTTGTTAACCTACCTTATTTTCCAGGGTGCCGCTATAAACACGTGCAGCTGTCTTTGAATAATGTATTTTGACCCTATTACGTGTGCAACTTAAAAGAGCAATTACTTGTGCGTAGCTTTTTGCAGGACTAGCAAATCTGGAAATCCGAGTATTTTGAGTTTCTATGTGTCGCTTTGACCCCCCTCCTCATCCCAGTCATTGAACCTGTGGGCAGAGCAGATGCAAGAGTCCCTGTCCTACGGATCACTTTCCATAGGGTCAGGGATGCCCCGTCTGTCTACTCAGTCTCTCTCAAGTGCTGAGAAAATAGCAATAAAAGAAAGACACCAGCAAACAGAGAAAACTGCAAGACCGCTGCCTGTCCAGGCATGCTAATAGGTGGCCACCCCAAAATTACATTCCATGGTGATGCATGGAATGTATTTCAGCCAAGTTAAAGGCATGTCTCATTTACTGGCCACCTTTACAGCTCTGAATCCCTGGCAGGCACAGTGTTTCACGTCTTGATGCAGGGGAAATGTGAAATGCTCTCCCACATACAGGTAGTCTTTTATTTTATTAATGTTTGCTCCACAAATCTCATACCTTTATGCAATGTGCTCTGTGCAGAGAGTATTTTTAGGCAGGAACCAACTCCAAGATGATGGCAGCAAGAAGCACCCATGTGTGTTTAGTGAGGATTTGTAGGGCTGGATTACTGAAAACCTTGAGAACTAGAGACACATTTTTATTTTCTTTACTCAAGATTAGGAATTAGGCTCAAACCGTGAAACAAGGCATAAAAGATCAGCTTTTTATGATCAGATCACCCAGATGGTTTAATGGCAGCTGTTTTGATGGCCACATGATGGCTTTGCAGGTACTTGGAGGACATGATAAAAACAACCTATGACCCCCCTTTCCACCCACTTCTCACCCAAGCTCCATGACTGGCTTCATCAACAAAACAAGAAGCAGCCCAGTCCGTGCTTTATAAAGCTTTATTGCAAGATGTGTTTACATAACGCTGTAGAGGTGAGCTTTTTAACTACTTATATCAAGAAATTTTGGACACAGGTCTGTGGTCAGTTTTCCATATTGACCTTGCATGGCACAGAAAAAACAAAAAGTGTCATTGGATCTTTCCAGAAAGTAAAGTGGGGAGAGTGGGGGAGAAGAGGCAGATAAAAAGAAAATCCCCCTGTTTCACACTAAATGTGACACAACTTCTGAAGGATCAATACAAACGGTAGGTGAGCTTCATGTGTAATAAAATCTTAAAAGAGTAGTTCAAGTTCTTTATGAAATAAAACAGAAACAAAAATGCAGTTTCATGGACAATTAAATTTAACATAGAAAGAATTCACCTAAAATGAGAAAACAATAAACAAACCCAAAAACTCAACCAAAAGGACCTGTAGATAACATCTCTGACCATGCATGGCTTGTTTTTTAAATTACAATTCACAGAATAACACTGCTGGAGAGCCTATTTTACACTATGCTACACAGAACATGAAAAAACATGAGTAGTGACATTTACACAATTTTACAGTATTTCTCCTTTGTCTAAGAAACACGTCCTTTTCTACTTTACATTTTTTTACAATTCCCAGCTCACAAAAAAAAGGACACTATACGCGCAAAGACAGTCTTTAAAAAGGAGAAATGCACCCAATGCTACAAATACACCTTTTCTTTCACAGAAGCCTCTGTATTAGATAGTGATTAAACAAAATATATCTCTATCTGCCACTCGGTGTGAAATGGACTAATTAGAAATAATTATAATTTTTTTTTTGCGTAAACATAAAACTATACAATCTATGCAACTCCTTGCATTACTTGCTATGTAACTATTAAACTGCTTGCTAAAAACTTCTTGGGATCACATCTGAAATGCCAATTGAGCCAGTTACTGCCCTAGTTGAAGAAGGAAGGTGGGCCTTACATGTTGTTCAAGTGTTTGTGAGTGATCTTCCAAAGGTTGCCTATAACCAAATATTTTCTCTTTCAATAACACTTCAAATTATTTTCTTTCAGAGCCTGTAAGTATCTGGAAGTTTTTCCTGCAGAGAAACATCAACAATCACAGCCCTTACAGCTTAGACAAGTGTTTCATGCATCCCAATGCTGGAAGTACAGAGTCACTATCTGAATGTGTCACAGCCCATCTCAAGTCCTCATTAGAGGATTGGAACGTGTAGTGATCATACAGGAGTGAAAAAGAGAGATGAATATGCTCCTGCTTCTGCCTAACACCATATCCCTGTGCATCCTTTAGACGGAAGCAGGCAGCGTGTACACCTGCCTATGAGTTGCGGGGGAAGGATGAAGGATCTGAAACTGGTGGGCTGTGACCTTCATCTCAGTGAAATCAAAGCATTGCAATAACCACAATGCACAGTGTACCTGAATCCAGACTCCTGCCATCAACCAAATGGCTTCTAAAGCATTTTGGACTGCTACTTGCTGTTGTGACATCACCAGGGAGGTGCTGCAGGGTGGGTGCCTGACAAAAGGAACCATTTACCGCACCTTCAGTGTTATCGTGACCCTTGGGGTTGCAGTACATGTTGAAGTCCTAGTGTTGGCCAGGGTACCTTTAGAGCACAGCACACCAGGGATTTAAGGTGCTGTCATGCATGACCTTGCAGAAGGTCCTTGCTGTTCACTCATATCAAGACTCAAACTCCAAATTTCTGTTAAATAGGGACATTAACTCTTATCTTGATATTCATATGTGACTTTCTATTAAGCTAAAGCCAAAGTCTTGTCAATCTACAAAACTGACGCCTTACTTTTCTGACAGAGTCAATCACTGTAGAGATTTACTATAAAAGGGGGTCAAAACAGAAAAAGAAATGTATTTTGAAAACTGCTTTTGAGGCTGCTTCCAGTGTTTATCAGAGCAAGAAAGACACTCATTAAACCACCATTTTTTCTGTTGATTTTGGATTATGGATAGGGATCTATCAAACAGAAGGGTCACACATAGCAGCCAAAGGGCTATAAAACATCTGGAATCCATGAGCCTGGTGCCTGGCCTGACTGAAAGGCGAAGAGCAATGAATTTAATTTTTCTGAGGGATCTTTCACTCTTGATTGTGGCACACAAGCATTTCCTGGGGGTGTTTCTTCACTGTAGCTACATAACTGCTACTGAACGTTATCCCTCAGTTGGGAGTTAGGGAATACAAAGTAATTGTACGCACTCTGCTTTTGAACACCAAGCAAGATGAAAGGAAATTAAGATAGCTTCCCTTTGGCAGGTATTATGTATGCTAAAGTTTACATCAGCATCCAGATCAGGAAGGCGTTATGGTGGCAGACAAGTGCCAGGATAGACAAGTTATTGGCAGCAGATGGGTGCTGAAATGAACATCAACAGTGACTCTGACAGCTTGGTCTCTGGGCACTACATTTGCAGCTGACTGGTACTATGGGAAAGGGAAGAGAGGTAGTTATTATGGCTGCAATTGTTTAAAAACAGCCTTCATGTATCTCTAAGTGAGCAATGGGAATGTGTTACTACGTTGTGTATCCAAGACTTTTATATTTGTTACAAACCAATCCATATCTCACACATGTTTTAAAGCAAGTGTTACATCCTTATGGTGGGCACTTCTGACGATGGAAGGGCAGGCAGCAACCCAAAACCTAAAGGTTACAACCTCATTAGACAGACAGAGAGAGGCATGCAGATGTAATGAATTCCTCCATTTCATCTGGAATCCACTAGTTAGACGGAGGGGAACAAATGTTATTCTCACAGTCAGGACATGATGGCTGACTCTGCAGGAAATGCTGCCACCTTACAGATTAGCACATAGGGCTGCTGGTCATTATTACCAGGAACTGGAATGGAAATCTTTTCTGTAGTTATTGAATTGTTACTGTGTGTGATGATCTTGTTGCAATAAACACTGAGGACAGTGGAATTAATCTGACTGTATATTACTGCATAAACAAGTCATTCTTCAATAAATAATGGTATTGGTTTTACAGATAGGGAGCACAAATGGAAAAAAAAATGTAATGGGAAAATGGACAAGGAAGAATATGCTTCACATGTAGGACATTTGCTCCTCATATATCCAGAGAATCCAAAATAAACCATCTTTTTTTTAATTCTTTTTTGTTTTCCAAACTTATTCTAACCCATATTATTTCCCATATTTAATGTTCTCTTTGATAAGCAGCATATAAAGTTTTGTACATTTTTGCACAATTCTTGGAAAACACATATGCTTAACTATTAGAAATTCATCAGTTGTGTTATGTTTCAGAGACAGACGCTGTACTTTGTCTAAACAAAACAAAACTTTGTTCCCTGTTAGCAACTGGTCACCAACAGCCACCTATTTTGCACGTTCAGCATATTTTAATTAAACTATTCAGATTTAAAAACTTGTTTGATTTTCTCCTCCCAGTCAAATATAGGATCTCTGTCAGCATAAATGCATTTTGTTGCATTTCTGCTTCTTTTATCACTTAGCAAGTAGCACAGTTCAACATAACCGTTACATTCAGAGTGTCTTCCTCTTGTTTCAGACTTCAAAGACCTCCACAAACCCCCATTACCTTCATTTCTTTGTTCTAAGCATCCTTAAGAGAGATTATAAAAGTCCATAATGGTGAGCAGCACATAAAGATCCACTTTAAAATCCAGATGCTTGCAGGTCCTGCATATTTTACAGTGAAATAAGTTACGTGCCACTTCATTTTCCCAATCAGCTTTCTCCTTTCCATGGCTTTCAAATGCACAACATATTTTATTAATTACCCAACTACTGCCTTCTGCCTACTTGTAAAATTGGCTTTTTAACAAGTTGAGGGGAAAGCAACATTGAACTTAATGCTGTCCTTAAGAACCTTTGCTCATTAGTGACTTTTCACTCCATGGAAGATCCAAGGCATTGGCAGATAAAGAATGAAATATTATGATCAAGAAGGTGGGCAGCATAGATGGGATGTTCAAACACAGACCTCATTGCAGTGTTGTCAGCTACCTGGTTCTCTCATCACTTGGATGCTGTGCTCGATGCGATGTGATGGGTGACTAAGGTTTCAAAGGCTTATTGTGTTTGGTTCAACTATCCTGAACAATCTTCAGCAATTATCCTGTCCTTACTGAGAGCAGAGTAGACCTAGACTGGGTGCCAGAAGCAACACAACTATGGCATTAGGACCCCAGCATAGACTATTATTTAATTCTATTTTCCAAGTGTGTTTTGCAGCCAAAATTGAATCCTGTTACCATGACTAAACTGCGGCAGTTCCCCAGTTAACTGGCTTGAAGGAAGCCTCGGTTGTTACTGCTCTGCAGACACACCCTTAATCTTAGAGGCTAAGGCAATGGAAAGACACAATCTTTTGCATTATTGAGGATCAAATGGCCATATACAGACTTTGGCTTAAAAAGTTCCCTTTTCTGTTATTGTTGTTTGTAGTTCTCTTCAAAATACTTCAGCACTGGCTGGGTTGACTGCGTTCAATTCATCTTCACTGCTGCGTATGTCCTCCACTTAAAGGCAGATGAGTTGACAAAAGGTTCTTCAAACATGCTGAGGGCAGTTATAAAAGTCAGTTATAAAACAGTGAGAGAAGGGCAAATATATTGGAGTTGTTTACCGTGGTGCCCACTCCACTTGTATCAAGGATAATCACAAAAAATCAGTAAAGAACAGCAAAAACACAACAGGCTTTTTAGCAGGGCTATTTCATATTCAGAGTCATTAATTTGAAAAAAAAGTTACCACCACATTATCTTGCAGCAGAGAAAAGCAGCATGAAGGGCACAGGCAAGTGAACAAAAATTCTTGATCTTAGCATCCAAATTCATTTATCGAGTATGTAAAATTGTTGACACAGATCTCTCTGAAACTGTACAAATGCACAGTACAGCCATAGCTCAACAAGAGGGAGGAATTGCATTCTCTCCTCTGTGTGCATGCTGCTATGTACAGTATGAGTGTGTATTAACACATATGAATTAATGATCCTAAATTTTCCACTTGTATTGCAGGCCATCTCCTGCCCCACAGGGTGAATCCCACTGAACAACACTGAGTTCCTACAAAAAAGACATTCTTTTCCTCCTGTCCAGGTGGAACAGTAAGGCCCCCACAGTGAAAATCATGGTCCACCTAGCTTCAGCAAGAGCATGATTTCACACCATGACTGTATATGTACAGATACACATACACATGTCCACACATTCACTCTGTACATATACGAAGGTACACATACATTTTTACATTCTTTGGTGGCAAAATAATAAAAAAGCCAACAAACCACTGGGCTGCACAGACTGTGCATCTTTTCTTAATGAATCTGCTTCAGAAGAATTGAGATTGCTGTAACAAGAGTTATTTTGCCTCTTTAAGGACCGTTCCTTGCATTGACAAAATGCCATACATTTACCATGACTAAAACAGGGCACAAGAAAAGCCAACGTAAACACAGCTCACATAATGACAGATAACTCAGAGAGCCCCCTCCTACCCACATCAACACACCATGAGAAGAAGAAGCCATATGCTTTCACCTACAAGCACTGAAATGCTTCTTCAGTTACTGTTCGGATGACATGCTGAGCTGTGGCACACCCTTCTTCTGCCCTGGTTGTGGAGTTTTGCTTTTTGTTGCTTATTAAAATTGAACGAACAGAGGACAGGATGTTGGGAGCAGCAGAAGAGGTTGGCAGCTCAATGCCACACCGAAGGGTTGTCAGCCTGTGTGCTTCAGATGAATGGTTCTTCTTCTTACCACCTCTGGGATATCAAACTTGCATCTCAGAAGTGCTGATGAGGCCCAGTGCTTTGGCTTCTTCTGGTGTTAGCCCACTTTTCAGTGTCCTTCTCACTGGGTGGTCACGAATTCCAAAAGCAGGTAAAAAAAAAAAAAAAAAAACCAAACAAAACCACAAAAACAAACCAACAAAGAAAATGAAAACAATTAGAATTGATAATTACACAAGACTTTTGCCTGCAAAAAACCCTGTTAACAGGCAAGCTCAATAAAATCAAAAGTTGCTGTGTACTCAGGGACTCAAGTTCAGAAACACTGAGTAATGCCCTATGGCAAATCCATGGGAGCTTTAAGTACTCAGCAACTCCAGTTAGGCAAAAAGACATTTGTCATTTCATGTTTAGTCAATAAAAACTTTTAAGGAAAAATACCACAGCATTTTAAGATTTTGTTCTCTGAGATTATATCAGTTGATTTTCAGTTCATAGAAAGTATCATCTGCCCTATTATTTTACAGTTTTCTAAGGACCCTTTTAAAAGTCCTTTACAATCTTTATAGGGCTCCATTGAATTTATCACTATTAAATCCTATGAGACCCTTTGAATGTGTGAAAAAAACCCACCCCAAAAGGTAGAAGATTAAAAACTTAACTACTTTATAGTTGATTAAAATCACTAAAACTACTGTTTTCATACATGCACCCCTTTCTTCTGTAATATTCCCCCACACTAGCACCATTTGCATCATATTTGTCATTAGTAGTCTGCGGCATTTTAATTGAATTTAAATAATAAATGTATGCCAAAATCTTTTTTATTAATTTTATTTAGAGTACTCTGAATGCAAGCCCTGACATAAAAGTTTTAAAACTTGTGATTGCCTTTTTTATTCAGAAACAAGTGACTGTGCGACTGCACACACTGAGCATCAGTGTCCTCACAGTTTTACTGGTGCCATGATTTTCAGTTGGATGGGCTTTAATTCAAGACACAAACTTGGTGTGCACTCCCTATTTTGATGTTCCTCAGATACAAAAAGCAAATTGAGAAGTTTAAGCCGCATGCAAAGCATAAACAGTGACTTAATGTTGAACAGCATATAGTTGGAGCTCCAAAATAGTGAAGTCTGGAGGCAAATAATCTTAGAGAAACCAATTACCAATAGTGGCCAAGGACATCTTGCATTACTGTCATTTAGCACAATCAAGACCTCTAACTTATCGAGATATTCAGTTCATGTAACTGAAACTGGGTGGTCACACTCAAGGGTTGAGCAGGAGTGAGACAAGGGAATGGACTGGCATAGAAAACAGAGGTATAAGATAAAGGAAGAATACGGTGTAGTTGACTATTTGATACCATGCAGGTAGAATGAATGTGATGTATGTTTGATAGTCAAACCACTTTGATCAGTTACCAAGGTTCATCAAATGAGCTGGAAATGCCACATGTGTAGTTGTTCCTCCATAATCAAACTCTTAGTTGAAAACAGTTGAAAGCTCACTCCTTCTCCCACAGCATTTGTATGCTTATTAGACACCGCCAGGAGTCTGCATGGCAGCTTTTTATAATACCCAGTTTTTCCTACAATACTCATCAGCAACATCTTCCAAGTTTGCAATACTTTGCTTAAAGTACTACAAGGTTAAATGCAACTAAAGGTAATAAATAAAGGTAAGATCAAGAAAGACTAAAAAAGTACTACCACAAGAGAAATAAACTTCAAAAAATTCTCTGGTCTTCTTGGTGAAAAATACCCATCCAGGACTTTTGAGCCAGTCCTCATGACTGGCACCCTTTTTCACATCTCAAATTTGACCTCCAAATGTCCATGGTGACAAATGTTAATTTCTAGACATAAGCTGTGAAATACCTTAAGATCTTAAGGTCTCAGTGAATCACCCAATGCTTATTTCTGTGTCAAAACAAACTATATCAGAAGTGGAAGAACAAATCCAAGAAAGCTGCAGTAAAAACATTTCTGTTATATTAAAAGCAAAGATATTTCTTCAGTTCACCTACTTAGCTGCCTGGACTGCCATACCCTCTATAACACACAGCCAAACATAGACTGTAGCCAGTTAAGCCACCAGACAGTAGAGTCACATTAAAAAATATGCATACAGGAGACTACATTTTCACAGGGTGAGCATCTGGAAAACTTCCCACTGGTGCAAAAGTGAACTGGAAAACCAAATGCAGTACAAATTTCCACGTTTTAGACACCTCTGCAGAAGTGTCAAACCAAATGTATTCATGACTGCCCTCACACATATCCCCAACTCTCTCAGACCACACTCACTCACATTTGCTAACTAAGTAGAATAACCACTGTAAAACAAAGCTATTTTTTTCTTGTCAGATGGTAAGACAGGAAGAGAACAGAATTGTTATTCCTGTTTGTAAACACTTAATAGGAACTGAGGTACTCTGCTAACTCTGATTATGTACTGGACTAAGCAAAATTCTGCTCTTATTTATGACGAGATAAATCTAGAACAACTGTCTTAAGGTGAGTACAGTTACTACAGTACAAATAACTGGACTGAGACTGTATTTAACAACTGAAAGAGAAATTTGTACCTCTATAACTTCCACCCAGCAGAATACAGTTGTTTAAATTCTCCACCAGCCTGAGTGACAGGATTACTAGTTTACTAGGAAAAGCCAAAAGGATTCACAGAAACATAAAGGTCTCTTTGAAGAAAACTATGTTTCTCAATTCAGAAATCATACCACGGTAGAACTATCTTCATGAAACAAACAAGGAATCTTCTTTACATTAGACAAGATATCTCTTTGAAACTCCAGATGCCTACCTATCAAATATATTAAAGTCTTAGACTGAGGTCCTTGTGCATGAACCCTTTGCTGACTGAGGAAAAAAAATATTGCATGTAGCATGTGACAAGGACAAGTGCTCTGTTCTGAATCTGCTGTATGACTTACACAACAGAGGCCAATCCCAGACTTATACTTTTTGTGCCACTGCAAAACAAGTAGGAATGACGATACTCAATGAGTTGCTGAGACATACGCAGCTGTCATTAAACAAAACATCCCTCAGTTGATTATTCTAACTTATCTCAGCTCTCCTGTAATACAAAGAATGATAACTTGGATCTAACATATTCCAGTGAGCTAAGGTTTTAAGGCCAGCAGTTAGGAGAAAGCAATTCCAAACAATGTAGGACTTTGGTGGTCATAATGAGACTGTCAAGAAAATAATTAATAAAAAGCAAAGATGTGAAGAATCTTTTCAGTGACAGAACAATTCTCATAAAAACTGACAGCTGCTGACTTGTATAAACTAAGTGGGTGCGGTCAAATACTGACAAGTGCTCTGGCTACTGGCAAGATTAAAACTGTCCCCCATCAACAGGCAACTGGAAGGATAACAGCTGACAGAATCATGGTCCAGACTCAAATGAGGGAGTTCTTCTCCCTACAATGCAATAGGCCAGTCTGAATCCACTTGCAGTTTGAAGTATTATGTACTTAGAGGGATGAAAGTAGTCTGATAAAGGGTCTCTTTATATAAAAGTTATACTTAATATGTACAAATTACAGTACATTTCCTCATCTGAAGATACAATGGATGGGTGCAATATCCATAGTAGCATAAGAATAAGCCCCACCATTCTCTGCACTGGCTTGTAGAATATGGAGGGTTGTGGGTGATGAAGGCAGGAGAAAGCCGAGTTATCTACAGGAGCAGGGAGGTGGGTAAACCCTGTCTTGACATTCTGTTAAACAGATGTCCTCAGTCATTTGTCTATTTCCTCATAAAGTGCTTGGTAGGATTCTTCTACATTAGGTCATGAACACAGTCATCAAAACTAATGCAGGGAGATATTTTCCTTCCATGTTTTATAGGCAATGCAAAATTGCATTTCTCATACTAGATCTTCACTCTCCCTGCTTCACTGAACTCTGTCGTGTCTCTAACTGGACTAGACATAATATCTTGGCTTGTAAAACTCTTGGCCTGCTGCAGATCACATTAAACTGAGTTATGGAATGTATTTTGGAGGCAGTGACAATAAAAATAAGACTTTCAAATGACCTTTTAGGTTCTTCAAGCGATTTTTAAAACATTTGCTTAAGAAATATAACATAGAGAGAAAATAACTTTTACTCTTGTCACAAGCAAGGCCTGCTGAGATCCCATAACCAAGAAACTAAATGTTGTTTTTCTGGGGTCAGAGGATATGATACTCTTTGTTAATCATGAAATCTAGAACTTTATTTGATATCGTGGCAGAATGCAGTGTGCTTATGATGCACTCAATGAATTTGACTCTGCCTGTTGGGTCAAAATCTACACCCTTTTTTTTTCTTAAGACTCAACAAACAGTAAAGATCAGTCTGACTGGTGCCATTTATTCATGCACTTGCAATGGCTTCTGGCATGTGCATTTACATTTGTATGAGTTACTTGTAAAACAGAATAGATATGACCATTCTCCTGCTCAAACGGTCACAGAATGGGTGTCCTTCCTATTGCAATGATGTGGCAGCCACAAAACTTTCTCACAGTCCCAGCTGCAAAGGTAATGCAGCTGCTAGCTGCTGATTTGGAATGAAGAAAATTCCACATGTCTGTAAATTACACAGCCAGGACAGCAGGAAGGGCAGATTATACGAGACAATACAGGCCAGCTCCATCACCTCATTTCATTTAATGTATCTTAGTTTTGTTTTGTGTTATCCATCCACACTCAGCTTGCACACACAGTCTATGTTTTCATATATTTGCATTTAACTTGGACTGCACTCCAGTGAGTCCAGTAATGGCAATTTGCAACTCAAAAGTTCAATCCAGACAATCTTGCTCGTATTTTCTTAATATTTTTATTCCTTTTCTGTCTTTGCATTTTTTATGCCACCGTCTATAAAAGTTATACTTATGTTTAATTATGCATATATCATCGCTGAATATGAGTAGGCTTAAATGGTTAATAGAAATACTAAAATATTGTGTATAGAGATTTTCTTCTGGGGATTTGTAGGTGAATCTTTGGATTATACCATGCACTTCTCTGAATAAGTGCAGACAACTGAAATGTGGTCTCTGTCTGGGTCATCCACATAGAAAGCTCATGGAAACAACACATTATTATGTATTACAGCTGCCCTGCAGCTTTGCTTTGAGTCCTGTCAACACTTCAAAGATGGCACAAGTCTCTCCTAACAAGAAATTCTGTAGTTCACAACCACCTCTGGGTGTGACTTATGGTGGCTGTGACATAAAGAGGAGTCTAGCAGTGGAAAATGACAAACTGGCACTTCATAAGGAAAGCCTAACTTGTTTTTCATCTCCAGGTGGTTTATGTTATAGAGAACAAAATATAACATTGCTTTAGAGAACCTGGGTTGCATGAAGAGCATATGGGTTTTCAAAGTAATATTTAACAGGTAGTTGAAACTGTTAAAGTTTCCAACTTTATGTATTTCACAGATCATCATTTACGTGGTCCCAACAGTAGAGCAGAAAACAAGATTTAACTCTGTCCTTGAAAGCCTTCTGTGACAAAACCCCCTTAATTTTCAGGACTTATGTGACTTCCATTATAGACTTACTATTAAAAGCAATCCTGCTGCCACCTCTTTCATAATTTCTCCCACCTAACTTCACCAGTCAGAAATGATTCCACTATATTAATAGGAAAGCATCAAGAGCATAAAGCTCATCAACAACTGACTCTGCATGTAAGCACTATATACAGTTTTCAGTATTTATTAACAATGCACAAGTCAGAAAAAGGTAAGAGATGGGATACAAAAATAAACTACCTAACACAAGAGTTTCAGGCCTGCAATTTTTACGTTCCATTTGGAATTTTAAAATAACCCACTAGAGAGGTAGATCAGGCTTGTGAATATGGAGATGTATCTTGGAGAGCGACTTGGAAGAGGAGAGTGACCAAGTTTGACCACCCAGGACCTGTGGAATTATTTCCATTAGGAATCTGCCCTGGGGAATAAAACAGTAAAAGACAACATCTCTACAAACCCATCAGATTAAAAATAACTGTGATCAAAACAATCTTGTAGTTACATTAATTGGGAGATGTTATTCTGCCTAGAGAAAGCCATATACACACACACACATTATTTCTTGGACATAGTGCTGGGGCAAGATAAACGCAAAAGAGCTTTGTGTGAAACATTTTTGTTCATCTTCTAAGGGAGAATTTCCTCCAAACACTTCTGACAGTCATGTTCATGCAAATCCCTGCCTTCCCAACCCCTTCTGCTAATCTACTTGGTGGCAGCAGAGGGCTCTCTTTGGCAGCTGTGGTAGCTCCAGGCTCTTTCTGAAAGCCACAGGAGATCAGTTCTGTTACTGCACTTACTTTTGTAAGGCAGCTTGCAGAGCTGCCTTGTACTTCTCTGCCTTTTCTCATTCTCATATAAAGTGCTTTGCATAAGAACTCTGCGATTTTATCATCCAGCTACTCACTGCTGCTGAGTTCTTACTTGGATGCTGAGAATCATCAGCTTTCAGGAAGGAAGGATGATGTAAATAAGGAGTACATTTCTGAACAAAGATAAACTTGAAAGTCACTTTAATATAGAAAGAAAGCAAACAAAATACATATCCTATCAATTTTGGACTAACAGTGGGCAACTCAACCATATGAATTTTTTTTAATACTTAAAACTTAGATATCCTACTTTTGGAATGAATTCTGTGTCAAGAATTCAAAAGCCTTTAATATATGCCAATTAAAATGAAAACAGAGGATAACAAAGATGAATTCACTGATGAAGTGAATGGCAAACTGGCAGAAGTGAAAACAACAATTTGTATTTCTTGTAAGATGCAACCAAATGAAGTAAAGTTAGTTTTTTCTACAGAACTACAATTGAAAAAGTACCTAAACTGCATACCATAACAGAAGTATTTATATAGAAAAGTCAATGCCAATATTCTGTGACCCAGGAACATGAACAGCTTTATTTCCTACATATAATACTGACTTTCTCTTAATCATCTGCTCATCTCCTGACAGTTTCTCCCACATTACCTTCAGCATGCCCTTTCCTGAAATTAAGAAAGTGCCACTTGGCCAAGAAGAAATGGCCAGAGAAATTCCAGCACTTGTAAGTCCTTGTCTGGAAGCCCATGTGAAGCTGCATTTGGTTCTCCCAGTGTCAGAAACACAGCACGTGGAGATGCCAGTGGTCCACCTATGCTGTAAAATCCTGCTGGGACACAGGGCCACGAGGGGACAGCCACTCTAAAATCACTGTGAATACCCATTATAGGTTATAGCGGCAGTCTTTTCCTTGTTCCTAAACCATGTCCTTTGTGCTTGGGTAATGTAACATATTTTTACATGTGAATGTCTGTGTAGTGTTCATCTCTCTCCTCTCCCTGTGAACTAAAATAGACAGGGATAAAAGATGTGTTTTTTTGTAAACATTGCATATTTAATTCTGACTTTCCAGATCAATGCATTGACTTCTCACCCTTTTTTTCAGCTGCTGCATTAAAACAATGCTGTGTAATTTTAAGCAAGTACTAAAAACCACACTGTATCTCTAACACTAGTACTGGAATCCAACGTAAATTTAAGGAATGACTTATTGGTACAAGCTGGGTTAATTTTATATCTGACTTGACTTATTCAAAAAAACCCAGAAAACTGTTTCAGTCAGAAAGTTTCAGCTAGGAGCCCCAGAAGAAATAATTTTTATCGGAATAAAACTCGTTCTAGAAATGACTTACAGATTCCTCGAAAATAGTACCTGGAAAATGAATTTAAGCCTCTTTTGCAAGCAATTTTTCAAACTATATTTTTAAACCAACCTTTCAAAAAACCTTTTGTTTTGAAGGCTACGTGATGTAGAACTGTTCAGGATGATTGCAAGTTTCCTTTATGATGCTAGGGCCAGGCAAACACTCTTGAACAAACTTTGAGGTATGAAAGATACAGTTTGAAACTCACGGAGACTGCCAACAAAATATATAGACACTATACATTTGAACACTCAAAAAGGAGAATGTCTACCCCTGTCTGTCAAGATCAGATATCTTAAAGCTATAACCTCTCCCCCAAAATGCACATAGTAAAGCAGAAACTGAACACTCATAAATAAATGTGCGCCAACTTAGAAATGGTATTAATATCAACAATCACAACTATATATGTCAATATGTCATCAGTTACAATGGACAAAACTGAAAAATATGCAACCAGTTATTCAGCCTCATACTTTAAATAAATACACTGATTTACAACTATCAAAACTCAAGATGAGTGCTATGGGTTATGCAACTAATAGCTTAGTGGTTAATGGTTATGCCACATAATGGCTGGTATGGTGGTGTTTGGTCAAAGGTTGGACTTGATGAACTTGGAGGTCTTTTCCAACATGAATGACTCTATCCTTCTATGATTCTATCCTCTCCTGTTTGTTCTCCCAGAGCTCTGGTACAGATGAGATACAGGATTACACAGACCTCACCCTGCTCTGGTACATCAATTTCTACAGCTCACTGTAGTCAACTGCATTTATTATTAATTCATTAACTATTATTAATAATTTTAATTTATTGTTAGTATTTTTATTTATTGTAGATCATGGAGTTTAGTTCTACAGTTTTTGCAAAGATCTTGCCATCCTAAAGATGAAAGAATGTATTACTTAAAAGGCATCCAAGACATCAGCTCTCCTGGTATCTAATGGACATAACCTTCCAGTTGCCGTGCTTTGTCTCACATTCTGTCTTCACTCAATAATTACATTTTTATTAACTGTCTATTGACCTTCTGAATGCTCAGTGCTTTGTTTAGGAACAAACAGACTTTGATACTGAATACCATCAGTGATACACTTACTTTTTCTAAACACAAAGAGTAGTTCCTAAATATGCATCACTCACTAAACTACTCTGCCCCCTCCTCAAACTCCTGATAGGATCCAGCTACTAAAATCCTAAATAATTAACTGCAAATTCTAAGTGAAGTTGCTTGCCTTTAAAGCATTTTATATAGACTTTCTTTTTGTAAAGTTTTCATTTTTTAAAAGTATAATTTCCATTAACTCCTGCTTTTAGTCAGGCTATAAATACCAGAACAGTCTCCCTCCTGGTATTTTGGCACTTCTGTACCTTTTCAAAGCCAGAAAAAGTAAGTGGAGAGACACAGAAATGAAAAATAATGAAAAACAAAGAAAAAAAGAAGAAAAAGTTAAATAAAGCACCCTATGAATGCTCAACAAAAAATACACACCTTTGGATTCAAGTATCTCCCATGTAGTATTTTGTTTGCTTTCAAACATGTTTATTCCAAAACAGCACCGCATGTGTTACCAAAACTTGCCTAAAGCTGGTCTCCATGCCTGGTCCTTTGGCAGAGCTCTTTCCCACGTTTTGGCACCTGTTGATAGCATGCTGATTCCTATTTCACTTTTTCTGAAGGTGGAACTCAGTATGAAATACCCGACCTTGGATGTTCTGTTGTCAAATTTAATCCACTGATCCTGAGTTTGTCTAAAATTCAGATAAACTTGACTCAATTCCTATCTCCTCCATGGTCCACTCATGTAAGTCTGACACAAGATTACTTGGGTGGAGCTTTAGATCCTTTCTGCATAATGGCTGTAAGAATTTTTTACTCCCTGTAAGCTATTATGTAAATAAATCAATAAATCCTTATGAGACGTTTCCATATCTCAAGGGTCTGTCACGGGGTATATTTTTAGGCTAACATGTGATTTCAAAGCCCGGTAACAGAACAGGAGACATTATCATGTCTCTCCTCTCTATTTTTAAACATCACAAATAAGTTTGATCAAGTTATCTCCTTCGAATACTGGATTAAACTGATACTAGGTTAAATTAGATTCAATTACTATCTGTCCCAAAGCCACTTCTCTAACTCAAATCTAAAGATTTTCAATTCTAATAAAATCTAAGAGAAATAAGAGTGCACACACATAGAGACAATCTGAGATGAAACCACGTGTTGGAAAATAAACCTCTTGCTCTGCAACCTCCCCATGCAGTGTCTCCAGCAGCATCCAATAAAACCATCACTGTGCTACTCACCATCAAAAATCAGTCACACCTGGGTCCTAAATTACAATTTAGCACTCAGGGTCAGATGAAGATGTAGATGCAAACAGTGCTGCCTAGTCAAGCCATCTTTAAAGAGCTCTTTCCTTGATGCAGTTACCTGCTTGTTGGAAAGCCTGAGTGAGGGATCCTCACTCTTTGACTGCTGCCTTGACTTAAAGGAGCCTGAAGATGCATTTTCAAGCATGAATATTGCTAATGATAACAATTCATAAAGAAGAAGGAAAATACTTGTACATTCATATTTTAGTCTTAAGGTAATTACTAGTCAGCTGGTCTAGTTTTACTACCCTGTGGCTTAATCAGCATTTGAACCAATGAATCCTTAGGACTTTTGAATCCTCAGTCCTTTTTCAGACCTATGGCCATTCACAGAGGTCAGATTATAAGCCTGTTTGGCTCAGCATTCACAAGTGTTTCTCTGCGTATGCCAGAATTACTGAAAATATCTTCCATATGCTTATTCATGTTTATTTAACTGAAGTATGATTTTTCGTAGTGCTGACTCATAGGAATTGTATCATTCTCCTGAGATAGACCCATCCAGTTCAATGAGATCAACACAGAGATGGCACCTCAGCAAGAGTCTAAACTTGAGAAGACTGATTTTCTGTTAAGGGATGGATATTCAAATAAACAGCCAGGACAAACAAGAAAACAGCATTATCTTCCTATTTTCATAGAATCATAGAATACTCTGAGTTGGAAGGGACCCATAAGGACCAATGAGTCCAACTCCTGCCCCTGCACAGGACACCCCAAGAATCACACCATGTGCCTGAGAGCATTACCCAAACGCTTCTTGAACTCTGGTAGCCTTGGTGCTGTGACCACTTCCCTGGGGAGCCTGTTCCAGTGCTCAATCACCCTATGGGTGAAAAACCTTTACCTGATATCCAACCTAAACCTCCCCTGACTCTAACTTCATACTATTCCTTTCAGTCCTGCCACTAGTCATGAGAGTGAAGAAATCAGTACCTGTCCCCTCCGCTTCCCCTCGAGAGGATGTTGAAGACTACAATGAGTTCTCCCCTCAGTCTCCTCCAGGCCGAACAACCCAAGTGCCCTCAGCTGCTCCTCATAAGGCTTCCCCTGTAGATCCTTCACCATCCTTGTGGCCCTCCTTTGGATGTTCTCTAACAGCTTAATATCTTTCTTATACTGTGGTGCCCAAACATGAAATTAAAGGTGAGGCTGTGCCAGTGCAGAGCAGAGTGGGACAATCCCCTCCCTTGCTCAGCTGGTGATGCTTTGCCTGATGCTCCCCAGGACACATTTGGCCGTTCTGGCTGCCAGGGCACTGCTGACTCACATTCAAGTTGCTGTCAACCAGGACCCCCAGGTCCATTTCTGCAGCACTGCTCTCCAGCCTCTCATTCCCTAGTCTATACACACAGTCAGGGTTGCCCCAACCCAGGTGCAGAATCTACTACTTTCCTGTGTTGAATTTCACATGATTCATGATTGCCCAGTCCTCTAATTTGTCAAGGTCTCTCTGCAGGGCCTCTCTGACCTTGAGGGAGCTGACAGCTCCTCCAGTTTTGTGTCATCTGCAAACTTGCTTAATATCCCTTCCATCCTGCATCCAAGTAATTTATGAAGGTGTGGAAGAGTACAGAGCTGAGGATGGAGCCCTGTGGAGCCCCACTAGTGACCAGTTGCTAGTTTGATGTTATCCCATTTACTATTACTCTTTGTGCCCAATCTGTGAGCCAGTTGCTCACCCATGTTTTCTCTTATGGAGTTTTGGGGGGGTTCTTTAATTAAATATACTTAAGTAAAATTTGTATTTTATGAATGATGTTGCTTTATTGGTCTTTACGTGTCTTCTGTTTCCTCAAAGCTTTGTGGCTCTAAGACTTATCTTTTGTCTGCCCCAGTTTGAAACAACTGGTACAATTGGCTGGTTCATCATGGTGTGAAACTCTCATTTAGTAATGTGATTTTCTAAGCAGCATTATTCTTTATAAAATTTCTTCTCTTACCTCACTTCTTGTAATCTTCACAGCAAAGTCTCCTTTATCTACCTTATATTAATATTTTTTTAATCCAGCTCTCTGTACTAAATAACATTCATTCTCGAGTGCTTTTTGAAATCTCGGTGGTGTTTTGTACAGAGTTTAATTTTTATTTCCCCAAATCTGCTGGTGCAATGCCTGTAATACTGTTTTGTAAGCTCCTAAAAATTAACTTCAGCAGTTGGATTAATTGAAATTTGGACTATCAAACAGAATGATACTTAAAACTTCCTTATCCCAACTTTCCCTTGCACTCATTGTTTGTTAAGGCACCATTTGTGAAGACTATCCTAACCTTGTAGGAGAACCAGGCAATCCTAATTATTTTATTTTTTATTTCTTTGATAAGTTGAACAGCTCCCCATGTTATTAAAAACCTTCAGCTTTCAATTTTAAACCAGCAGAAGCTTCCCACTGTGACTGGCCTTGAAGCTATCTTTGAAAGATTACCTCGAGGGGGTGACAGAGCATTTCAGTTTCTGTGGCTCAATCAGTCCCATGGTTTTCTAATGAACAAGTACAACTGTAATGTTTTCTCATATATAATGCCACTCCACTGCACCTGGTAGGCAGGCAATTGAACACCTGTCATAAGTTAGTGACTTCCAGTTGGTTACTGTACTTCTAATTCCCAAATGTTATACTTAAAACCTTCCTCTGTATAAAGGTCTAGCACAGATTTAACTTCTCTCTCTTCAGATCATCACAGGAACTCAGTTGTTATGCACTTACCATGTACCTCAGATTTCTGTAATCCACTTCAGCTCCCACTGAACAAATTCCTTCCCACCAGGTCTCAGTGAGCTTCAGTCATACCATGACTTATCAGTGACCTCCAACCAGCACATATGTTTCCATGTACCTTGTTGGATGACTCACTGACTTATTCCTCCTTCCATTTTACAATTCTGCTGCTTTCTCTGAGCTTTCAAAATCTTTTACCTCATTACGACCTAACTAAGCTCTCTGCATACCAGATATGTTCATACTTCTCAACAACCACAAAAGGTAAAATGGTTCGAATGAACATGTCAAAATGTCTCATTTTCCCATTACAACTACTTCCTGAATTGAACATAACCTTTTCCATATTCCTATTTCTGCTTTCCCCTAGCTATAAATGACTTTAGTTGTTTCCTTTTTTTTTTTTTACTTCACATTTTTCCGTCTTCTTTAAGGCAAAAAAATCCCTTGCCAGTGAGAACCTTCTGGCTGAATCACAGGAAATGTTTACAGTGCAATTACATATAAATCTTCTGGGTTTCTGATTTTTGCTAAAAACATATCTCAGTTCATGTTCACTAAAATCTTTGCTGAATGCTAAGTAAGCCTGACAAGATTTCCAGCTCTGCACTGAAAGCAATGAGACATATGCAACCTGATGCACAGGGAAAATCATTCCTTTCAAGTGAGTTTCTCTTTGATGTCCATGAACAGATTGAATACCAGGCTCATGGCAAAAGCCAAAAGATGTGCATGGGAGCCTGAAGATTGAAGGTGGTGAATAAAACTCATTAGAAAATAGGGTGTCTTTGCTCTGCAGACAATAAATATCATAGTGTTTGCTAATCTAAATCATTAAGGTATGCCTAAAAATCCACTTTCTAAAATGTTTATGTGTTTCTACCTGAAATATCTTCTGCTCATTTATTAACTTGCATCATGCATTAACAAGGGTTGATCTCTGTTCATTTCCTGGAGATGCCATATTATCAATGCAGCTGAGTGTATTTGAAAACTAATCTACTTGATTAATTAATCATTCAGGTATATTGACTATCTACCAGAGTGAAACAGTTCTCTGAGTGAGACAGTAAGATATTCCCCTTCCACACTTCTGCACTTATCAGTTGAAAGGGACACTAAACTACTGAACTTGATGTTTGTTTTGAAACTGCCTTTTAATCCACTTTAGAGTCCCGTCCAGATCTTGAAGAAAAAACAAGCAAAAGAGACGGATTGTATCATGATTAATTACAATGGAAATCAGTCCCAGCCTAAACATTTACTGAATGTTTAACCCCTGTTAATGTTTTTTACTGAATATAAAAGACAGTTCCATTGAAAAATATGAAGTATTTTTATCATCATTACCCTGTTTTGTTTTCCCTGCAGCTAGTGCTTCCTTGGGAAAGAAGCACTGGTAAGAATCAAGAATAAGAGTTTTTGGTATGTGTGTGCATGAAGACAGAGTTACTAACAGAGGAAATATTTTATCATGGGATACACCACGGAAATAGGCAAACATACAGGAGGTTTATTTCATATGCACAAGCCAACTGGGGCAGTCAGCACGTGCAGAACACCAGAACTGTGTGGGGAAGTGGGTAGCAGCAGGAGGTGATGCCACAAAGAGGTAAGGCACAGTGTATGACAGAAATTAAGACAGACGATCCAGTGTCAGCTCATTTTCTTTGGTTAGAGACTGGCTCATCTAACCACAGTGTCTATTTTGTCTTTGCTCTTGCCACATGCAGAAGTTCCTTACTTAGCATGTTGGGGAAAGTGAATATGCTTTCAGCACATGCTAGTTTATAGCAATATCAAATGTTTTTGATCACTGATTCTGTTAGAACAATTCCACAAAAAAGAAAATCTGTGTCATTTTTCACTCACTGTTGTTGACTCCTCTTTGTCCTAACTTCCCAGAAATGCTAAAAAGATGGATGGAAAGGTAGTCAAAAAGCCACATATGGTGAATGACATTAAACACTAAAATCTTACGTTCTTTGGATACTTATCCTTCTCATAGTAATTGCAGTAGTTTCTGCACATGAGGAAAAAGAAAAAAAAAAGCAGAAAGTTCACCACTTCTTACGCATCGTATTTACTAAAGCATGAAACCAAATTCCTCAAACTTGGGTGCCGCAGCTCAGCCCCATGGTCACACTACACCATTGAAAGACCACCTTATAAATGTGCTACCTTTTCTTCCCAGTGGAAGTTAAACTCCTCTATAATCACTTTGCAGCCAAGCAGCAGTAGACATTTTGTTTTCAGGGCTGCGAAAAGATAGCACACAGCACGAGACAGAAAGATTTTAAAAGGCGAAATATCTCAAGCTACTTTTTGCTCTATGAATAAATTCAGCTACAGATACAGCTATTAATCTTTATGCCAGTTCACCGTAAGTTATAGCATTTTAAGCAGTCTTCATTTGAGGTCCTGACCTGACTTCTCTAGTAACTCATAACTACCCTCATCAGCTCTAAAGTACCAATCTTCTCTTACTGCTAAGGACATTTCAAGTTCTGCAGAAGACAGAGCCACCCACAGCATACAACATTGTTTAAACAATAGTAAGAGGAACACAAGCCAATCATAAGTACACACTCGAGCAACTATGAACTACCAAGGCATGTCTACCTACTAATGGCCTGGTTCCTACATCGATATACCTAAATATTTACATGTTTTCTTATTTTGAGAAATTTAATGGCCATATACTCACATGACTTCCTATTTGCTCGTGACCGCTTCCTCTCTCTAGGCACGGCTCGCTGGCTTGGCACTTGGGTGGCGGACTTCACAATGCGATCCATGATCTCATCCGCTGCATCATCCGTTGCGTTCGGTGAATCGTCATTGCCAGCGTTCCATGAACCGATACGGCCTGGAAAAGTTCCAACAAGTGAATAAAGGGAAAAGAAGACAGAAAGTCTCTTGAGTCACTTTGGTTTTGCAATTGAGTTTTTTTGGAAATTGCAGCATGCAGCTCAGTCATCACAACTTCAATTTGACCAAAGAAAACTCTTCTTAATGGAGAACATTTCTAAATAATACCCTAGACTCTTTGCTGTATCAGCAGAGAACCAAGAGCTCAAATGCAATTATAATATATATGTATATTTTTTTTTTCTTTCTATCCCTTTCAGCCTCAGAGTCTTGCTCTTGACCATACAACTGTCAAGTGTCTCCTAGAGGCTGTCTATAAGCCAAGGATGTGTTTTTCCCTCTCTCCTTGTTACACAGGTACTAGAAGACATGGCACATTAGGGATTGATGCAAATCAGAAACACAGGTCCTTTGTACCAAAAGAGATTCGGAATAAATTTACGATCATTTGTATCCCAACCTAGTGCAAAGGAGACATGAAAAGAGTAGAAAGTGTGGCTTGACATGTCTCATTGTCCCTTTCACAATGAAGAATTCACCTTCTCATCACAAAGCTGTATGTATTCTGGCACAACTGCATTTGCTCTGTTACGAGCAGAAAAGGAAGAGCTGTTGGGAAGCTGAACAGCTAAATAAGCAATTTTGGTTAAAACCACGAACAAACAAGTGAGCCATGTTTCCGAATCCAAGGCTCTGGCACTCCTTACTCCATGGAGCTCTGTGTGACACATCTTTGGGTTCCTCCACTACTGACTACTGTTCTGTGTGCTTTTTGTTTTTAAAGAATTTGAAGGCTAGTGTGCAGCGTGAACACTGACAGCGAGCTTTGCAAAAGCATCACTAACGAGGTCAATCTATATCACATACCTGAAGTCAATAAACAACAGCTTTGATTAGGCCTTTGCTCTGCTGCTTGTCTCCTGGCTCTTGTCAGGAGCAGTTGTATTACAATAGTGCTCTTGACAAGCTCCTGTCTGGCTCACCCATCTTCTGCCTCTGCTGTCCTTCAGGGGAACACAAGCTGACTATCACAATCAGGACACATGGCTCGTTAGCATTCAATAGATTATTTCAGCTGTTCAGCTTGTTGCAGTGCAGCTTGAAGTATTTCATCTTTGTACTTTAGTTAGCTGACTTACTTCTTAAATTGGGGTTGTGAAACCTCTAAATTACACAGGATCATGGTTTCAAGCCTTAAATGACTACATACACTGAGACTTAATGGTGGATGTTCTGGATGTGCAGTCATAACAAAAAAGAGTCAAGAAAGTGTAAGATACCCAGATGAGAGGGAGAAGAAATACCAAAGTAGGAAACTGAAGACTGGAATTTTGGTGCATCACCTTCAGTCCAAAACCATCTTATATGAATTGCAGGTATGAAAGGGGTGAGGAAAAGACAAAAGAAAACAACCACTATCTTTGCAGTTTCGCAGGGAGGTGGTTAAAAGATTCATCATCTTCTTCCTATCAGTTTTCCTCTACCCAAACATTAATTTTATAAAATGCTGCAATGTCTTTTAGCTTCAATTTGAATTGCTACTTTTTATTTACTTCTATTGAAAATAAAAAGAAAATCACATCATGGATTCCCTGGATGCCCCATTTTGCTTTCATGATGAGAACAAGAATAAAAAATTGGGGTGCTAGTGGGCAGTCATGATCATGGTGTGGGGAGAGGTGGGAATTTCTGCAGGCTTGGACTCCTAAGGCCCCCAGGCACTACTCTGGTTGTGATCCATGTGTTAAAACTTCAGGCAAATTCTTCTGTATCCTTGTGCCCCAAATTGCCACTTCCAGCATGAAAACACCACTGGGCTGTTCTCCTTCCCCTTTGACCTTCTCTACCATAAGTGCTATGCATGGGGGCCATGACCCACGTTTGGGCCACTGTGTGGCTACTGCACCGCATAAAATCACAGAAAATATTCCGAGTTCGAAGGGACCCACAAGGATCACCAAGTCCAACTCTTAGGTGAATGGCCCATACGGGGATCAAACCCACAACCTTGGTGTTATCAGCACCGTGCTCCAACCAGGACACTTGCTGGCACTTACCTCGGCTGGCCCGGTTGCGAGTGCGGACCCCGAGTGCCATGGTGCTTTCCCCGCCAACGGAGGAGGTCTTCAGGACAGCCTTCATGTTCTCGTGCTCGGCAGCATCCTCGGCGTACTGCAGCCCCTGTGGCTGGCTCTGGCACGGGGGTGAGCTGCTGGAGAACTTGCCTGACTGTGGGAGGAAACAGATTTGTTGTTTCAGCTGAAAACAGCATGGAGAATAGGCCAGTCTTGACTGTGAACTGCGAGGAGAAAAGTGTCCTCCAAGGCTTGGTTTGGAGTGCAGCTATTCCCAAAAGAGCCCAGCAACATTTGCTCCTCTTCCAGAAGCATGCACCCTGACCAGAAATAAATCTGAAACAGGGCGACAGCAGGGACCAGACACAGTCAGAGTCAAAACAGATGCATTAGCTTGAGCTTTGTCCTTATGTCTGAGAGTAAAAGGTACAAGTCAAGGACTTGCTTTGAAACCTTCAATCCGGACTGGGCCTGCTCTGGGGTCAGGCATGACGCCGAGGGGGACAGCATAAAACCCAACACAACCAAAAAATTGCTTTTTTTTCTGTTCGACTTGCAGTAACAAGGCAAAACGGGGACAGTGGTCTAGAAAGACACACCTTTTCCTCTTGCCTCTCTGCCTTGCTGCACACAAAACTCTCAAACTGCTCTAAAACACAATTATCTACACATAACCTTAAAATACATTACCAGTAACCCTGAAAAAATCTCTGGTCCCAAAACACCCAGCCAAATTATTTCATGGCCAAAACACAAATATTGCAGTCAGCAGTTAGAAGAACAAACAAAACCTTACAAGAGACTGAGGAATCTGCCCTCTGCTTCCCTGTCACCACGACTACATGAAGAACAACAGCAGCTACATTAGCTGGGCATGCACAGTGTGGGGATGCAGCAGCCCCAACAGTTACTGAAAGCAACCATCTAGGAACGGATGAGAACAGCAGAAATGGTTACTTTCTAAGGAGAAGAGCTCCCTTCTCAGACTGCCTACAAAGGGCTGTGATGGTGGTATTCACCACTATGCTCTAAACCACAGACAGGTCAGAGCACATTTAAAATACAGTCCTGGTTGCAGAAAATACCAACCCTGCTGACAACAAACAGGCATCAACAGATAACAACACCCCTCGGTACTCTCAGCTGTATCAGCCCAGCATCAGACACTGAAAAACATTTTCTTTCTCCTTTTAATCTTTCTTACTCTGACTGATTCAGCAAAGATGAAAGAAAAAGTGCTGAATTGTCTTCCTCCTTTGTGTAATAAACAACATTAATTATTCACCTGGTGGTATCAGGTCAGTCAGTTAAAGGGATGCAAACCTGCAAAGCCTTTCTGTCAGAGAATGGCAAATTGGAAGAAAAGACTGGGCCCTACTTTCAGAGCTTTGATTGAGTCCCCAGGGCTGTCAAGACTGCAAATTGAAAATGTTTAATCTTGAAATTAATGATAGTAGGATCCTATTTTAACATAGTGACTTTCTGCAGTAAGGTAGCAAGTTAACTGAGTAGCAAAACAATAATCCCTACAAGGCACTGAGCTAAATATACCAGTATGAGACCTATTTTGATGGTGAGAAGTTTGTTTGCATGTTAAAATATTAGCTTGTAACATTTTGATGTGAAAATATTCAAGTGCTAGAGTTTCACATGCGAAATTAAAAGACAAAAAAAGGTTACAGAAAAACTTCTATGAAAGTGCATGCCATTTTTGCATTAAGACTACTCTCTTATACAGCGTGGGTTGTAAAGATAATCAATACCATCTCAGAAAAAAACCCAAGGATAAAGCCTTCACATAACTGTTAATTACTATTCACACACGTTAGTTATATGTTGGTATAAACAGGTTAATTCATGTAGTTTTCTTTCTGTGTCCCAAGCTATACAGCACAAATCATCACTGGGGGTGAAGCTCTGGAGCCAGAAGTTTTATTTTATTCCTTAATTTTCAGATGTTGCCACAAATTACTGCCCAAACCCCAGCTTCTTGAGCAAATGACCACCACTATGAAACAGCGAGCATTAAGACACAGTGTTTATGTTCAGCAAATTGAAGAAGACTCTAATGCTGAACAGCAAATGCACTGCACAATAGATGCTCCTCAATACAATAACATTGTATTATTATGAATATAGCTAGAACATTATAGTTCTTAAATTATTTATTCACTCATTAATTTTTGACATCACCTTCAGGAGCACTTCACGATAGATACACGGCTCACCTCTAGGATGTCTGAAGTGTCTTATTCTCAATTTATACAGCAAAGAAAACAATTACAATTTGCTTAATATCGCTATATCCTAATGCTTTTGAACACTTTATAAAATAATACCATGTGGGGCCACACAGCTTAATAATGAGTATGAAACTATCCTGATAATCCATAGCCCAAGGTAATTTATGATCCCCATAACAGTTATATCACTGATGTTTTGGGTAATGAGGATACTTTGAAGTTTAATGAAGAGACATTAAAGAAAAGAAATGAGGAAACTTAAAATTACTAAGACCTCAGATCAGGATATCCTTATTCCAGAGGACAGGTATGCATATGGTTAAAGCTGACTGTAAAAATGCATTCTTATTATTGAGACAAAAAGGTATGAGAAAAATGTCATGGTTCATAGTTCCAGCTGAGCAGATGAAGTTGAGCAGTCTATATTATCTAAGTTAGAAATTAGATGTCACAGCACACAGGAGACATGGGATGACATGCTCTTTCAGAGAACCATACCTCAGCATCCTCCTCTTCATCAGTCTGTCACCGGAAACAAAGGACAGGGTGGAGAAGGACAAACAGCAAGATTTAGGAAAGACAGCATGGTCAAACCACAACAGAGTAAAAGGTAACCATGGTATTGTTTATGCAATAGGAGGACATAAAAATAGAAAACATAAAAGGATTTCATTCTTTAGACAAACAACTTGCTCCATTTTTTTTTTTTTAGCTAATTGTACCTAGAGCAGTCTGTCACTGTCAGTAGGGTATGTAAAAATTTCCTGATTTTTCTTAGAGAAATGATGAACTGAAACTACCCCTAATCCATCATATTTCTGTCCTTTGAGTTGTGCAGTTGTTTGCCCACTTTCTGCCCTATGGAAACTGAGAACACTAGGAAGGACTCCCTCTCCTTTTCCCTGTGCTCTGTTCAGCACAGGGAGGTCCTGGCTGTTGTTTCTCTCAGTGCAGAGGTTGACTTCTTGGCAATTCCTTTTCTCTACCCTTAAGTGCTTGTTCTAATTCCTTTTTCGAGCTGGGGCTTTTCAACTTCCAGTTTAACAGAGCACTCAAATCAAATGCTGGGTAGTCTTTGAATAAATGCTTAAAGTTCTTCAGTAGCTGCCTGATACTTGATACTGGAAATTAGAGAGATGCAATTATCCATTGTCACTCAGGGCTTTCACCCTCTGCGACAGCAGGCGTGTAAAACTACCTTGACAGTTACACTACATTAAATGCAATGGACAAATAAAAATATTGTGAGATATGGAGTGTTCTTAAATTTGGGGATTTACAGGGAATTAGCAAACTGTTTAGAACTGTGTTCCCAAATGCCTGGGAAATTCTTCACTGGCTTGTAAGATGCCCCACATAGAAGGTTCCTGAAGTAAAACATGTTTTCTAAAGTATCTGGGCTCCTTGTTTCCATAATTTTCAGTATGATTGTTTACAAAGTGCAAACATAGTCCAGAAATTTGATGCATTTTTATTTGTGGGTTGTATTTTGTTTTTTTAGAAGCAGCATTCCACCAATACTATTCCCTTCCCTAGTGTTACTAATACATATTTCTGACCTTATCTCCATCTCAGCTCTGATTTCTGTCTGGGATTGATACATTCTGTTCCAGAAACATTCATCATTAAAAATGAAAGCCTGATTTACTTTGGCCCTCAGTTTAGTTTCAGCACAATCTCCATGAGAAGATTAGCTGTGAGTGCTGAGCAGCACATTAACATTACTTTTTAAGGGTATGTTTTATTCAAAGAGTGAGATGCTTATTTTTCTTTGGAGACAGTGGTACTAACAGAAATACAGGCAGTGTGTTTTGCAGAGGGAGCATGGCAGGTATGTTCCCTTTATATTAGAAAGATCTGTTTATCTTTTTTCCATCCCCTGGGGGCAGGGAGTCACATTATTAAGCAATTCTTATGAGGAAGACCACTGTTCACTTTTTGGGATGAATAAGAAACAGAAAGAAGAATGGGAAGTAACAACATTATTGTATTCTACTCCCATCTATTTATCTGATCAATTACATCATCCTGTACATCTGTTTAATAAGTAAAAGGCAGCAGGAGAGCAAATAAGCTAAACAATACAAAAAGGCAATCAGGGTAAGGTAAAATAGCAGAGAACACACATTGCAAAGTGTGTTCCAAGCACACTGTGCTCCAAGCAAAAGTCCATGATATTATTACTTTATATCAAGCTAGATTTTTACAAGGAAAGTCTCAGCTGCTGGTATTCCTGCCTAATCTGGCTAAAAGCGATTTACTGTGGACTCTCTCTACACTTCTCTGCTTGACTTTGCTCACCTCCAGTACCTGGGAATTACCATTTCTCTTCTTCCTGCTAGCAGTCACTCCACTGTTCTACACCCAGAGCTATTCCAGTGCACAGGAGGAGCAGTTCACCACCCCCATCATGTTGCCATGTCTGAAGAGCCACTTGCCCCCAGCAAATACTGACAGCAGGAGTGGAAGTATCAAAATAAATAAATCAACTTTTTGTTTCACGAGGGAATTTGCTCTCACCCAGGTGTGTGCATTCTGCCTTTTATTTCATTCTTCATTTCATCATTATAAATACACTGAGCAATAGTAATAAATTAGGAATTTTGTAATATGTAATATTACCAAAAAGCTGTGAAAAAATATTGCTATACTGAATCCCACTTGCAGGCATAAGAATTTAATTTTGAGGAACAATTTCTGCTTGATTCTTCTGTCGTCCAAGACTGCATGTTGCAGGACAATCTGAGATCTCTCTCCTTCTCCCTTCTGCCCTCACATTTTTCCTTTAGGCTAGCATTTCTATGTGGTGAATTTGCTGTTTCAAAATATTATTTCTATTACATAGCAATTTTGGAATTGAAACTCCTAAGTATCATGAAAAGCAGAGTTTCATAAATCTGGGAGACAGATGCTTATTTACCTACTATTATTACAAATCATTAAAAAGCTCAGACTTATATCTATAATTGCATTTCTTCCCTATTTTGCTTGCTTGTTATTTTTAGAGAGCCTGAAATGAGTACTAACATTGGCTAAAGCCAGACATAATGTTACAGAGACTAGGCAATTTTCCCTGTGAAACTCTGGTAACTCACCATTTTTTGCTTTTCCTTACCCCTCCCCTCCAGACAACATTGACTAAAATTTTAACTGACAGTGCCCAGTCCACTTCAGCTATTAAAGAACACATAAACATAAAGATATCTGTGGTAAAAGGCTGAAAGAAAGACTAGAAATATTCCCCATCGTGTTCCTCAGCCCTACTCCATGCGAGTAGTTGCTGAAGCTGATGCGAGTTCTCCGTGCAAAGAGCCAGCAGACTCTCTCCATTGAATGAGCCAGCACCCCTCTGCCTTCCAAGACTGCAGGGGGGACCAAAGTTTAAGAGATACGTGACTTCTCGTTAAGAACTGGTTTCGTTGTGGCTTATTCTTTTCCCACTTTTGCTAAAATCCCTCTTCACCCACCTAAAAACAATATACTGTAAGGTGATAAAAATGAGATCCCGAGGAAACTTCTAAAAGGACAGGGAGGTAAATTTCAAAGAACTGCACAATAGTTTTAGGTCACCAAAAGTAGAAATTAAAATTCCACATGACTACTACATATTGTAATTACTTTCTACAAAGAGTTTCTTTCCAATGTGAAGACCTCAACTTTCTCCTATTAGTTTTTTGTAACTCATAAACACACTGTCAATGCATTACTGATCCATCTTCCCTTACCAATGCCATTGAATATAAAACACTAAGAAAATCAAGACCAGATACAAGCCACAGCCAAAAACAAGACTACAGTAAAATTCCCCATTTTCATCATTCTTCACACATAAATATCTTCCATCCTGCTGACTCGGAAACTTGTTTTGAGGTAGAACTAACCTTGAAGTTGTCAAAGCAAGCTATGACAAACAGTCTGATGCAACTTTAATTCTGTTTCACCATCTACTGCAATTCAAATGAAAGGTAAATAAGGCCATATTACTGGGCTACGGTTAAAGAAATTTAGCAAGTTCTGAAATAACTATATGGCCACATAAATAACACCCTTAAAAACATTCCTATAAAGGCAATTTTAAAGAATGTTGTTGGTTTTAAGCTAATAGGACTGTTATAATTGTAAATTATGATAGGCAAAAAATGTCTCCTTTCTTAAGACCTATGAGATATTTTTAGGTGTAACACTAGCTGTCAGATGGCATTTAATTCTTGCCAAATCTCAACAGTATCTTGAGCTGAACAACAGATCTTCTTCCAATAATACTTTTATTCTGGGAAAGGCCATTTTCAAGAAACAGCCATTGTCCCATTATCTCTGTTCCTTGCTGACTTGTAGTCAAGCCTGAGCCTTTTGCAGGTTTGAAAGGGTCCCATTTCTCTGCTTCCTGAACCCAGCTGTCAGAGATCAGATCTCCTTTCCCTCTAGCATTTGCTGCAGGCACAAGATACAGAGAAGCTTTCTATGCTGCCACGGTCAGTTCTTCTGGACAGATAATACAGAAACACTACATTATATAGCAGGAAAACAGCAATTTGCATCTCAATATTGCTTAAACTAGTAAAAAGTACGAAAGCTATTTGAAGAAATGAAAATTTTAATTTACCAAACTCTTTGGTCAATGCTGTCTTTTAGCTCCTCTAGAATATGTCAGAAAATTCCCCAGTCATAGTTTTGAAAATTTGTATGACTATATTATAGCCTTCATATAGAATCAGAGCCTCTTCCTTAACCTGAGGTTAGACCAAAATGAAAATCTTTTGATAATAACAGAGGTTTAACATTTTCTCTAGATGGGGCAGATTTCCAAACGTAAAGAGGATGCTGCCAGGAAAGATCTACAAATTATCATGAGTCAATGACTTAAATACAATCTCAGTTTATATCAGTTTCAATACATATATATATATATATTGACCCATGTTGCCTGAGCCATAAAACTGTAATCAGCTTAGGGCTTTTCATGCCAAAGGCAGGGATAGCTTCATATGCAATGAACCACTTGCATCTAATAGAGACTCCAGATTCGAATTTTGAGACAGCTGGAAACTTTTATTAAGTACTGGCACTTCTTAAAACTTTATTTGGATTGAGTTAAACTACATCAACTTTAAAAAAAAAAGATAGAAAAAGTCAAGGGGATTTTAGAACTTACTATGCTGAGAAAAATAATCTTATTTTAATTTATTCTATGAGTATGCAACCATACAGTCAAAAAGTTTGCGAGGTAACATCTACTGTGAACATAAATTTGTCCATTCCTTTAGAACCCCAGAGTACTCTGTTCCCATAAAATTGACTGTTCTGTTCTTCAAAGTTAAGAAAAAAATTGCTGCATGTGCATGTATATATATATATATACATGCACACAAAAATATATAAAATTCCAAGACTAAAGACTATATTAGAATATCCAAAGATGGAGGGAAAAATTCCATCCAAGTTTTGTTGTAATCACTTAAATAGCTACAACGATTCATAATTTAAATTGTGTTCTCAATTAGGAGCCAAATTCTAGGCTTTTTTCCTTTTTCATATTCTTGGCTGATCAGGTACAGACAGCTCCTGTCTTCTAGATATTCTGTGCAACACAGAGAAGCTCTTTTTTGATGCTTAATCTCAGTTTGTTCTCATTCTATACACTTGTATGAAGCAGAAAATATACACAATCAAGGGCTTGCAAGTTTTGTCTTCTAAGAGAATGGAGTTCATTACTTTCAGTAGAGGAACTTCTAAGAATAAAAAGAGAGTAGCAACACTTCGTATATTATATTCAATGAAAGAAAGTTTTGAAAATCCATGCTGTGGGAGATACATTTTGCCACTTACATCTGTTATCATTTTCCCTCTGGTCTTGTTTCTTTCCCTGTGGTTAGCTCGTTTCTGTTTTTGCTGCAGAACTCGTTCCCTGGTGGTGCGGTATTCCAGAGCAAATTCACTAATAATTTTGCAGAACTTATTGATGTTGACTTCACGTATTGCGTAGGGAGGATGGCCCATAAATAACAAAAATGAGTGAAACCTGGAAAACAATGAGTTCATAAACGTAAAGGGAAAAAAAAATCTTTATTGATGGTCTCTGGGAAAAAAATGCACATTTCACTGAATCCATTTATTACTTTACTAGCTCCCATCACTTCCTTTGTGCTACAGAATTTTCATGGATGCTTTGCATAACACTGGTATGTTTTATAATTAAAACCATGAAAGTCTAGCCTATGATAACTTCATCCCCGTCTACTTTCCCAGGCCGATGCAGGAGATAAGATGTTTATGGAACTCCATCTAATTTATATGACTAATTTGGCACATGAATGACCAATTTAATTTCAGTTATAGAAAAATATTTATTAAGTTTCAATTCTATTTATTTGAATTAAGCAACTTCAAAGAGGCTATTAGGATGTTGGGCAAAGCCTAGACAAGAAGAATGCAGATTTACAGGCTAGCAAACACAAGAAGGAAAGAATTTCTGTTTCACAAAACTGACCATAAAATTATATTATCTACCAAGTACATTAGTTTGGGATACTCTCAATTCACAGTTTTACTTCTTCTGTGGCATTCAGAGCTTTTGCAGTACTTGCAATTTTTACTACTGTTTCTATACTTCGTGATTTACAACAGCGCACTGAATGTTTAAAAATGTATGGGAATCCCTTTTAACTGCATCTACATTCCTGATGATAAAAAGTTTTCCCAATCATAGAAAGATGCAAGGACAAGAATACATTGTTTAAGAACTATAGAAGTTGTTGCAGGCTATCATAGGGAAAAAAATGATATTTTTCTTATTTGTAGAATGCATATGATAAACACAACATGAACCTAGTGTATCCACATCCCTTTCACTGCAATTGGGATTTCTGCTTACTTATGGCATAAACCTCAAATCATTACAAAAACAAAAGAAGGGCTGAATCAGCTTTCCAAGTGCATATCCACAAATTTGGGATCATTTGGAATCCAGTTCCTAATTTTGACCTCAGCAATCTGGAAATTATCCAGAAGTTGGAAAATCTCTCACAGTTTCATTAAACCCATCTGCAAATCCTGAGGAGATGAATCTTAATTCTGTCTTCACCTGCATAGGTATAAAACATATAGTTGTAGATCTTGCAAATAAGAGTGGTGCTGCCCACAAAAGAACTCATTGTACAAGGCTTGCTTCAACTTCTGCCTATGACAAATTTGTCATTAAAACTTCATTTTTTTTTACAGTCTGTTTTTGTTTATTAGACAGCAAGCCAAACCCCTTCAAAACATGGAAGGATGAACAGAAAATATAGCAACTTAAACATAAAGCTGCTAGCTTTTGGGGAGTAGGTGTTAAGAGACCTAGTAATTGCACCTTGGGAATAAATGATTGCCTGGAAGATTGCTTCTTTCAATCAGAAATATAGAAATTTCTGGAGTGGGGATCTTTCTTAAATGGACTCTATAACAAAGTATGCACGACATACAAACTGGTAATGTTTCTTGCAGGAATGTGGATTAAACACTTATTTAAAAAACATATTTGTGATGTCATAACTTATAATCTTACCAAGTAATTTACTATCAAGGTATTGCTGCTACCAGTGTAATTCTGTACCTGTTAATTATTCTTCTATGAACAATCTTCAGGATTATGATTCTTTCTGCACAGTCTTTAAGGAACTCAGACATTTTTTGTTTTAGACTTGGCTTCATTTCATGCTTTGCTATAGCCTTAAGGTGATCCCATGATGCTTTGCACCGTCTTTCCATCTGACATAAGTTTTCCTGGAGTTGTTCAAAGTCAACCTGAAAAAAAAGAAAGGAATATAAAAGGTAACACTTGAAGTGAAAACATGGTTATTATATATTTAGATACCTGAACAAAGCAATGTATGTATAAGAAGGGTCAATATAGTGGTAGCACAACATTAATTCACATTATTAATTACTACTAAATAAAAAAGAAATAGCTTTTTCTGTCACACTACGTCTAGGCATGTAATGTTAGTAAGCAAAACTGAAAAAACAAAGAAATACCCCAGGTTTTAGTCCTGGAGGCCTAACAGCTAAAGAAGGGACAATAAAATATTGTGATGTGATTTTTCCTTTGCTAATAACTTTATGTCTGCACCAAGCAACTGCATGACTCAGTTCTTTCTGAGGTAATACAAAACTTTCTCTTTTTTTTAATCCTTTTCTCTACTAGTCATAGCTTTTTATGCCCTGTTTACTGCTCACTGTTGTATCCTGCCAACACTTCTCCATTTTAGGAAGCACTTGGATCTATTCCCTAGTCATGTACTGACTTGTTAATAGATGATCTAGTTCTAATCACAAAATTCACAGGCCAGAATTTTTTAAAGCTTTATTGAAAGTATGTATTATTTAGTGATCTCAGCACTAACTTTCATCCCTTGATATACAGTATGGATTTACTGGCTTGTAACAAGATCATGTAACGACTTTGAAAGTCTCTCAACACAGTTAAAATAAATGATTGCATCCTACAGTAACACTCATCAGGATAGCAGCCAACACATTCCACAGAAGGTGAGGGAGAGCTTGTCCTTTATTCATCAACCAAAAAAGGTGTTCAAATCGCAATAGTCTACAGAAGACATTCGGGATGTGTTGCTAACAACTGAACAAAGTGCATTAACGACCCAGCCACTGCACACAACAGATGAAGAAAATAAAACTATACAACATGTTCTTGAATTCTGAAGAAAGGAAAAAAAAATATTTTATAATACCACTTCACAGTTCAGATGAACTCAAGCTATAAAACACAGACATAGCTCTCAGATTCTAAACACATCAGTGCTCAGGATGTTATAGTCTCGTACCCCAGTTAATTCCTTAATGCTAAATGAAAACCAGTGTAAGAGACAGGTTTTATTTCATTCTTCCTAGCTGTATGCAGCACCCACTGCTGAGACCTATACTGAGGATTGCCATAAGAAATGCATTATTATTAAAAAGCTCCTGGTATTGATTTGATTTGTTTTTGCTGTGATTTATAAAGTGATGAATTTTTCCTCTTCACAAGGAAATAAAAACATCCTTTGATCCATTCTGCTATTCAGAAAAGCCCTGCAGGCGGAGCAGCTGTGGGGTTTTTGCTTTCCTTATATCCCTATCAATGCATATGTTTTAAAAAAAAAAAAAAAGTCCTTTCCAGGTCAGTATTTTCACTGCTGATGATAAACACATTGCTGCTCTCCACAGATGGTATATCTAAAACACACATGGGAAAAAATAATAGCATTCCTGTTAAGGAAAAAAAAAGCCCAAGTCTAGGTCTTTTTACTAGTAAGAATTATCCAACCTAGTTGAGGAAGCCTCTCAGTCCCTGCAGCTGAGAAATTTAAATTTATGACACTTTATGACAGCTTTCACTGAAAAGAGAATGAGTTTTAATCTATCAAAAAGCTCAGAGATTCAGGCCTGTAGAGATTCAAGAAACATCTTTTGAGAACAACAAGTCTGAGGGGAAAAGATGCGGCAAATTCCCAGACCCTTGAAATCTGCCAACAGTCAACACATTCACAAGAGTGGGAAGTTCCTGCAGAGACTGTGGATGACAATTTGTTCTAAGGGATCATCATCATCACGGCTAGGCTTCGCGAACGAAGATTTGAGAGGGGAATACACACGAATTTTTTGAGCATAAACAAAAATTCAGTTCTCTGGGGAAGTCCTAAGGAGACTGTAGTAAAGGGAATGCCACCTGAGATCTCCTAGAATAAATCTCTGGGGAGTACAGGTGTGCTCAAGCAAAAGATGTAAACTGCTGCAAGGAGTAAAGCAGGAAATCCGATATAGGGTAATACACCTATGTATTCCCCACAGGCAAACTGTACTGTGCCTGCAAGAATGTGCCAAATCTTCATGAAATCTCTGGCTGCCAGCTCTCTAGTGTTTGGTCACTGATTTGCGGACAGAAAGGAATATAGTTACAGAAAAATATCCAGATCTGAAATATTAAAAGTCCAATTTTTCTCAGAGACAACCAGGTACTCCACCTGATATTTTGGGAAGTGATATTTCACCAGTGTTAATTTTGCGTGCAGACACTTCAGTCTGCTCTAGGTCTGTTGTTCTCTTTAGGGTGTCATTAGTAAGAACGATGAGAAATGATTCCCCAACTATGTTTTCCTACGATAAGGAGAACAAGAACTTGTGTAGAGTAATAACAAGAGTTATTCAGCATATTATGCATTAAAAAACCCATGAAAAGTCATATATAATATTATACTACCTCCTTGCCAGTCCATACATCATTCCCAAGGCAGCATGGATTGCACTTTCTTATTTATGTTCTTATTTCCAACACTTTACTAAAGGAATTAATGCTGTATAATGGTAGAAAAACATAATTCCTTTTTTTCATTCTTTCTTTCTTGAAAGATGCACCAATTTTTGCCTGCAGCTGGGTCACGCTGGTACGAAGAAGGAATTCAGATGAGTTGTAGCTCCAGGAGAGCTCAGCATAGGAGGTACCCAGACAAGTATTGTTGTGGTATTATTTTATAACTATGCTCCCCTGAACAAAGGGAAGCAGTAATCTGAAATAGCCATTATGGCTTTCTTCCTGGACAGCAGCGTATGGATGTTGTGCCTGGTCCAAGGAGGTGGAAACACATATTCTTCTTCTTCCACCTCAGTATATATATATATGCAAAAAACATGCAGTTTGATGCTGCTTTCTGTTACCTTTTGCTACAAATTGTAAAATTATTTTTTTTTCTTCAAGCAAAAGAATGAGTGGTCTTAGGCTGCTATGCAAAATAAAAATGTCCTTTCTTTCAGACACTAAGTAATGTTTATTTTAATTTGTAAACCAATTTAGGAAAAGCAACTTTCTAAATGCTTCTGAGATATATTTGATATGTTTCTCCTTTCTCCTGCCAGGTTCCTCTGCATTCAGAATCATACAAGCTGAAAAATATTCAGAACTATTAGTATCTGTGAAATCTCTTGTTAGGTCCACCGTTCAGTCTTCTCAAAAGTGCCTTTGTAGACACTGTTGCATCAGAGTGGACTAGCCAGAGACAGTATATGCAAATTGGATATAAAGACTCATTTATGTGACACAAGCCATACAGAGCCTCAGCAAACTATTGCCCTAAGTCACTAATGAGCAACTTTAAAAATAAAAATCTCATTTTTCAGTTTGATGCACCACCATATTTTGCACAAATGACAGTCAGACCAAGAATAAAACCTTCCAACCACATGCCAGGAACACCAGCACTCATTTTAATCACTTTATATCATTATTTACTGCTTGCTACCATAGCAGCAGATGACTTTGCCAAAAACAACACCACCAAAAAAAGAATTCTACAAAGTTTCTCACTCCACTGGGCTGAGAATTAAATACTGTGAGATACATCTACTGCCCAAGTGACTTCTCACCAGTTTTCACCTGACTCAAAAATTACCACCTCCATCAAATGGCTGAGTATTGACTCCTCTGCTCATTCAGGTTCCATGACAATTGGTCCTTTAAAAGGCCTATTTTTTTTCAAGTTCAACTCCATCCCATACATTTAATATCACCTGCTGCATACACAAGTTTTAAACTTTCTCATTCATGAAATACTAGACCATGCTCCAATCATTCAGGCAGGACGTGCATCAGGGAACCTTTCTGGTTTTTGGGTTGGGATGTTATTTCTCTTTGTGGCCTCAAATATCTCATGGCAACACAGGAATTGCATTCTTTCTTATTCCTTGGGAGAGAGAGGAAAGCCTGCTTTGAGGTGACATTGGGAATTAAATGCAGTAGCTCAAACATAAAGTGCCTTCCACTGTGTAATCCCTAGGGCAGCATATACAATTCCAGGTATGCAGTTCCATCCACAACAAACAAATGCAGTCATTGTGAGATAACAGGTAATTTTTCTTCAGCATTCGCTCAGCTGGAATGTGCTTTACACACACGTTTTCTTTTCCAGCTAAATCTCCTCTAGTCTTTGGGTTAAGCTCCCCTACTACTGTGAGTACAAAACTGTCCTAAAGCCAAAGATGCTGCACCTAAATACACTCACGTTTCCTGCCTCCTGTGTTAGCACTCAGCCCTTGATAGGGGTCAAAAATGTCAGAACTGGATTGAAGTAAAAAACCCCAAAACAAATAAAAGAATGGAAACTGATGAAGCTGAGGTTTGCACTTCTTTGCAAAATCACTATATCCAAAGCTTTGTTCTGAAGGCCAGTAAATAACTAATTACATATGCACAGCATCCTTGTTTTTTATTGTTTGATATTGTTTATTGCTACAGCTTGGTTTTTTTAAGGGTGAACATATAAAATCCAGATATTTTCTGAGGAAGACCTGGATCTCTGCATTTTTATCATAGTCACAAGGTGCATTAAGAAGAAGATTAATGCTTTCACAGTGGGAAATGTTGCCTTAAATTCACAGTAAAATGACAACTATTTTATTGCACATCATAGAAAGATATACATAATCACAGACATAAGCTTTCTCTTTTCAAAGTTCAAGATAGTTTCTGCAGCAGACTACAGCCTAGTCTGAGCTGTTTATAATTTAGGGTCAGACCGTTCATTTTCACATTATTACAGGGATGCGTTCTGGCACAGAACATGAAATCTTCCTCTTTTCCTGAGTTGGTTCAGCGCCAAAGGAAATTCTGAGAATTGCTCCTTGCAAACACACTGTCATCTGAGAGCAGCAACCTTCTGTGGCATACATTCAAAACTCTGTCTCCTCTAATATTTCCACACTGGCTTCCTTCACCGAGTGTCACAAGAATTATCCCGAGACCATTGCTAGTCTAACTTGCACACTGTGGGTCACGCATTTCAAGTGCAATAGATGCCAGCTCTTGAAAGCAAGCAAAATATAAAGGAGGTTGTGTCCTGACATTTCTAATTCTAGAGCAAGAAGTGGCATCCTGCAAAAACAATTTTGGAAATGAGAACAACTGAATCAACCCACTAATGAAAAATTAAAGGACAGAGGTGCTTACTGAGGTATGACCAGATGAGTTTACCCAATTATATATATTTATCTCTACTGCATTTTAGTTCATTAAACAATAAACACACTAACATGGGATCTTTTTGCAGATGCTGTATGGCAGTTCCCACAATGTGGGACAAAAAGAAGCAATACCACTAAGTGGTGATGTAGGTCCCTTCAGATGGTGTTGTGTCACCTGTAACAAATCCTGCTGTCCTTTCATCTGGAATGTTACTGAAACACCACAGTGCTGTCAAGGCATATGTGTTAAACCTCATTTGCTCTCTTTCAGACAGAACCTCAAAGTCTTATTTGCCATGGAGCTCTTTCCCCCTTGCCCCAGTATGCCCTGCAGCCAACAGGATCTGCCTTACCCTCTGCTGCTGCCTTCACCTCTGCTCCTGCTAGCCCGTGCCAGGAGCTGGGGCAGCGCCAGCGGTCCTTGCTGCTGGCATCACAAGGAATGACACAACTGTAAAAAACTTTGCATTCCTCGACCTGTTTTGTTTTTCCCACGGAAAATAATTTGACTTTTGGCATCTATTTTTGTTTGAAATAATGTAGGGAAAACATACTTGAATGATAACTGCACACAAATACTTCCTGTCAAGCGAGACAAGAGAAACCCTACTGAAAGGGTACAGGAGGCAGAATTTTTTTATTAATCTTTTCTCCTTTCTCTGCTTTCCAGTATATTAGGCAGAAGCTACAGCATGCCAAATGGAACTTCTGTGCCAGCCACCTCCTTTCTCCCCATAGCTTCCTGACAAGTCCCTTGGAGGGCAGATGCAGGCTTCCTTCTCTCCTGTGTATGCCTTAGTCTCGTCCTAAGTTCTTTCCTATCAGCAGTCCTTGCCCCTTTCCCTGTGTTGCTAACATTTCCTATGGCTTATTTTTAGAAGCTGTCTGCTTCTCCACTGCCTAGTATCCACACCTAATCCAGGTGTCTTGCTGCAGGCGTTAAAAACCAGACAGTTTGACATCTTGTAAGTAAAATAAAATCAGGGAAAGAAAATTACAATTCCTAGTTTACTCTATGGAGCTTGCCGGCTTTCAGATGCACAGGGAAAATGTTTATGGTTTAGAGAGAGAAGCTGAACATTTTAATAAGGATATATTTTTTATTCGCTAAGAGAGAAGATAGTGGTGCTGACACAACTCCTTCTTAAGAAAACTTCTAGGACCAACACTGAGTTTAATTTCAGAAATCTGTGGGTCTGGTTCAGTATTAGGCACATCAGTTTTAGTATGAATTCAGTGAAAAAAATAAAATATGTTAAAAAAGAAAAAAAGGACACATGATTTTAATCATGGGATACTAAACAATCAGCATCATGCATGAATTTATACTTTTATTTATCTGGAATTCTATTTTTTGTAGTGTTTTTTCACAGGTGTCTGCTTTTTTTGGTGCCATTTAAGACTTCATTCCTTAATAAAAAGCCACAAGTTTTACAACAATGATACCATTTTGTTTCTGGTCTTTCTAACTACTTTTTGGTGAGGCAGCCTGTTTTTTTCTTTATGGATTTTTCTTTCAGGAACAAAGGCTCAGGAAATTCTCATACGATGTGCATCTCAGGGGAAGGGGCATCTTTGTTTATCTACAGGATGGAAATTGTTTAGCCTTTGTGGTTTCTGAAAGATGTTTGTAGACAAAACGGAGCTCAAAATACAGCCTAATCCACAGTGAAATATTAATTCTCCTTTCCTGTCAGCTTTCCTAAACCAAGATTTCGCCTTGTCTGTGAACATTCCCTTGAAAAGGGCAGCTTGGATGGCTTCCACATCCTAACTCTTTGATTTGTGGCAGCTATGATCAAGTGGGAATAGAGCTTGTTACAGTAATCCATCAGTGGTATAACACATGCAGGAACATCCCAAGGAGGGAGACCTTGGGCGTCATGGGGAAGGTTAAGACTATAATTTCTCTTAATGTGATTTTGTCTGGCCTTTTTAGAATTTCATCCGCTTTGGGCAGGGCCACTATATCAGCAACCACAGACTGAAAGACTGTGCTCAATTTTGCATGCTCTTAGACCTAAAATTTTTTATAAGTGACAGCAGTGGGTTAAGCTTTCTTCCACTTTTTATAACTGAAAAATAGAAGATTCACTTGAGAGTACATCATACACAGTGGTAAGGATTTTGGAAAACAAAGGCTCGTCTCTTTTATGGTAATATCATTTCAGTGATTAACTTTGTCTCAATATAAAAAAAAAGTGAAATAACTTCTTAACAAAGAGAAGTAGTGGGAAATGAGAAAGTAATACACCTAAATGTTAGGAGAGAAGTATCACTCAAATTAGAAACAAAACCATAAAAAAGGTAAAATCTTTCAAACATGAGAAACCAACCTCACTGAAGGCAATAAACCAGTCTAAACATTGGCTGTATAAGAGGAAAACTAGGAGAAGAGATGGGATCCAAAGAGAAAATATCTAAGGATATAAAACAAAAGCCACGAATTCCTTTATGGTATAAATTAAAAAACCAAAATATGTAGGAGGTCCAGAATCACTGGGGATGAAAGAAACTGAGGAAGATAAAAGTTAGAAAAGGGAAGCAAGATGACTTCTTTTCATCCAACTTCACCACAGAGGATGTTGGGAAGAAACCTATTCTGGTACCAGCTTTCATTTTTCTGTATTACATTTTTGAATAGATGTGAACTAATAGCAAGGTTTGAAAGCTCATTAGCAGAAACAAATGTGTTGGAGGAGGATGATATCTTACACAGCAGTAAACAAGCAGAATACAAGAATTCTGACAGCAATTAAAATAAAGAAATTGAGCCACTGGTTAAAATGACTATGAATATGTATGAAACTGCATTTATTAACTTGGAGACTCAGAGGATAGCAAAAGTTTCCTTAGAAAAGCAGCAAGGTTGATGCAGAGGTCCAGGTTTTATTACTATATCTGGTAAACTGGCTGAAAGGATGAATAACACGAAATTTAATACATCAAAATAATCACTATATTCTGTATATAGTGAAAAGAAGATTAGATTTCAAAATCTTTACAAGAGCCTCATGAGAGGCCATCTATGAAGTGTGAGGTTAAGAGAGCAAGAGAAAAGAAGGAATACACATTGATTCTTATTTGATGACAGGGTTAACAGGAGGTGTCCCATGGTTAGTACTTTGTATTTCAAAATTATCTGGAAACAAGGAAGCACATTGAGAGGGTAAAATCTACAGATGGCAAGAAATTATTCAGATTAGTCCTGACTGAAGATTATTAGGGGTTTGAGAGATAAACAGTAAATCTGCTTCAGCAGATCGCAGTCATTACTGTAGATGGCAATGAAGGGCACACTGCAGGCAGTATCGGACTCCTTTGTGCAGTGGGCTGAGTTCTAAATTGCTTGATCAGCTCAGGAGACTGACTGGATGTCCTTGTGAACTGTCCAAAGACAATGGGTGTCCCAAGGATAGCAACAGTCAGAAACCACAAAGAAACAGAAGAACAAAAGACTGCAAAAGCAGAATGGGCAAACACAGTAAACATATAACAGTTATAAGGAGAGTCTGGAATACTGTGCTTAGTATTGTTTAACCCACTCCAAAAGGTAAGATAGAGGACAAGTGTGGAAAAGGTCTCATAAAAAAAGATGTAAAAGGATCATTCAAGACTTAAGACAAGGATCTGAGCAGCCTAGTTTAATGTCGTCCTGCACTGACAAAGGTGATGAATCAGATGACCTTCAGAGATCCTTTCCAACCTAAGTTATTCTGTTAAATAGAGAGATAAAAATGTTCAGTATATTCAGACAGTAAATCCTGAAATTGGCAAATTCAATAGTAGACAAAAATAGATTATGAATTCATTGTCACAAGAACTAAACTTGGAGCCAAACTAACATTTGATTTTTGCAGTTTTTAAAAAAATTTTATTATGCAGGGTTATTTCCCCCCTTCAACATCCAAACAAGGTGGCCTGTGGAAAAGAAATCATTCCTCTATTTGATGCACATAATGAGAATTATGGCTTATGAAATAACATTTTTCTAGGAGAAATCCTTCTCCTCCTCCTTAGAAGCTTCTTGTGATCTTTTTTCAAGCAGCTGGTATTGTCCAGTGTCTGAATCAAGACACTGGAATAGATGTATACTAGTATTATCTGCTGTAATTATTTCCATTTCCACATGAGAAATGACTCCTAAACAGAATTTTTATGTCTGCTATCTCCCATGTTAACTACATTAATTGAGTAATGTACTGTTTTAAGGATCATTCATGAAATCTCATACTCTGTGAGCTCCAAGAGTGAGTTTACCGTGTTTCTATCATGCTTGCTAGCGGCAATTATACATAGCCTGCATACCACATTGAGCCATTGACCAGAGCTATGCATTAACCAGGAGATTACCATTTTTTGAAAATAGGAGCTGCCACAAGTTTCCTTTATATCTGTTTATTTCCCTTAACTTCTAATAATCAAAATTATTTTCAGGAGGAGGACAGAAAAGACGAGTACTAAAAAGTGGAAAACGTCTTTACTTTGAGGGTGACAGAGCAGTGGAATAGGCTGCCCAGAAAGGCTGTGGAGTCCCCTCATCTGTAGACACTCAAAACCCACCTAGACCTGATCTTCTGTGACCTACTCTAGGTGAACCTGTTTTAGTGGGGAGTTGGACTAAATGATCTGCTGGTGTCCCTCTCAGGTCCAACCATTCTGTGATTCTGTGAGTCAAACGAAGTATTTCAAGGACACTTCAATTCTGGAAACAATTATATTAGCAAAAAAATTCATTCTGTTCATTGCCCTTAAAATACAATCAGACATCTGCCTTAAAAAAGAGATTCTCAAAAACAACAGAAAAAACATATTTGAAGATACTGGGGAAATAAAGTTTTAATTTAAAAATAGTTCCTAATTGTTACATACATTAAGAATGTCATAACTAATGGCTGTCTAATAGTGCATTGATGAGGGAACCTGACAGGCAGAAATAAAGCTCAGAAGAGGGAGTAATGGCATCTTTGAAATTCAGTGCAAATGCCACAATGAATCCACATTTATAAATAGTGCTGCAACCAGGGAGGAACAAAAAAAAATCAAAGAATAAAATAAAATCTTAAGTATTTCACATTTAAGATGTGTTCTAAAAACATACATATAGATGTATTTACCCACTGGACATACCTTGGCTGACCTAGTGATGGCCCCGATCTCTGAATACAGATCAGTGCTGTCTGGGAACTTTTCCACCACCATAGTGCAGACATGGTGCAGCAGGGACTGTTTGTGCACTGTGTCCTTGACTTCTGGAACCTTCTCGAGGTAGCTTAACTCAAAAGCTTTGGCCTGTATGGGGAAAAAAAAGGAGGAAATTAAAAATAAAAATGTTTACTCCTTCACATGCAGATTAGTAGGCAAAAATGATGACCAAGAAGGGGCAGAATGGAAAAAAGAAGAATCCTATGGGAGAAGAAGCTTATTGCTTTAATTCATTTTTAACTTGCTGAAGACTAGGCCTAAAATCAATTCATCTGCAGTGACATGACTCATGACACAGTTCTCACAATCTGAATGGGGAACATCAACATTAAATTTAAGGAAGTTACACTAGAAGAGTCCCTAGCTTCGCATTTCCTTCAGATTATGCTGAAAGAGGCAAAGAGTACCCTAACACACATTAAAAAGTAGGTTCTGTTTTCTAAACTACTTTTCTGATACAAAATAAATAATGTGTACCAATTATCATAATGGTTTTGACTTTTGTTTTTTTGAAGGAAAAAGCTGCAGGGGAAATGCTGGGACAGCAAGCTTACGTTGGTTCCATTCAGAAAGTTCCCAATAGCTAGTAGAGTAGAGAGGATGAATCCCAAAGTTTTATTGTGCTCCAGTTGGTCCATTCCTTCCTTCAGGTCTAGCAGTGGTTCTGCAACTTCCTGTCATGAGAACAGAAAGAAGAAAGTGAAGGCTGCAGTTGTCTAGTTTTTAATTCTATGGTTTAGATTAATTACTGCAAAAAGTTCCTGAACTGGCGTCTTGCAGAGTGTAAACTGGCCATGTGTGCTGGATTTCTTCCATGTTCCAGCTAATAAATCACATGCAAGGACAGCAAAAAAAATACATAAAATACTTTCCTAATGCTGCTCCTTTACGTATGCAATTGCCTTACTTGTCCTGGGGATTATCCTGTGATTCCAAACAGGAGAGAGAATCAAAGAAGGAGCTGCTGCATTTGAGTCAGATGCATGAATACCCCCATGCCCCAACTGATAAAAAAGCTTCTTAAAACTACTTCTCCCAGTCTTTGAAAAACAAACAAAAAAGGTTAGAAATCTGGCTGACTTGACATTGCTAGCCTGACCCTACAGCTTTCTTCAAATGATGACCACCTCTGAGTTTTGGATATGGTTTTGTGCTTGTGCAAATTTAAAACCGAAAAAAGCCTCTGCTGTAAACATCAAGCTTTACAAATATTCTCATTTTAATCTTTTAACCTAATGCATGTTCCGTCCACACATGTTATCTGAGTATAGGTATGTAAACTGATAAGGCTTGAAAACATAAATTCTGTTCCATTACCTCGGCAAGCGAACTACACCAGAGAGTTCAGAGGAAGAGGGTGAGGGTAATTGAGTTGACAGAGCTTATTTCTACATCTCTGTGTGAGGCCCAGGGTTATTTATTTTGTATGCACAGTAACAGTTCACATTGTTTCTATCTCCAAATGCCATCCCAAGCATCCATGAGCAGCATTCTTTTCACAGAATCATAGAATGGTTTGTGTTGGAAAAGATCTTAAAAATCATTTAGTTCCAAATCCCCTGACATGTACAGGGAGACCTTTTTTCCCAATCTCACAAATTTTTCATACTCTTTGTGAGCCAAGAAGCCAAAATTATGCTACTGTATTAGACCAAGAGGCAAAATAACTGAGAACTTCACTCCCTTGGAGACATACAATAGGTCCTTCAAAACCTGTAGTGATATTTCACCATAAAAGATGAATGAAACATACATTTCTAGTCACCACAGAAAAATTAATCTCTTGAAAAGAATATGGTAAAATCAAGACAAATGAAGAGATGGGATAGTGAGCTAGGTAATTTATACATTAGAGGAGAGGTACTAAATAATCCAAGGCTTTATCAAGTTGAACTAAAATTGAGAAACAGCTGCACAGAATTCTTTGACTTGCTTTAAAGTCAGGATTGATTCAGTTTGTTTTGATTGAATTATTTGGGATGAATCAAACTGCTCTTCTTCTCCTGTAAACACAGGCTTTTGAACTATTTTATTTGGATCAATTTTCAACCTGTTAAAAATACATTCCTAAAAGTTTAACCTATGGTTATATTCATAACCATGAATATAAAGGTAGCATAAAAGGCTTCCAAAGCAGGCCTTAGTGAGCCCTTCATTTAGCTATTTTAGGGCAGGTTATCTGAGCTTAGACTTTCTTGCATATAGTATCTATTTATGATTATTCTTTATTTGTTACTTTATTGTAGGATTAAAAAACAATTTAAAAAAATAGTGTGCAAGATACTGAATAATCAGACAAAGTACCTATTCTTGCTTCCTATAAAACTCAGCTTCTACCTAAAGAGAGTGGATATATAAGGCAGAGATATCTCATATCCTTGGATAATACATTTTTTCACCTACAGATTATGTTTGAATGATTTTTGAGGATTGGTCCAGAACTTCTGTTTGCAAGACATCTGATAATGCCTACTAAATGTTTGACACACATGCACAAATTAACTCAACTATATGTGTGCAATGAATCCAGGGGTCCTGGGACAGGGAGAACATAGCACACATGTTCTGTAGAGCTAATCTGATACATGCATCATTTACCAACCTGCTATACTCCTAATAAGTTTAGCTTCCTGCACCTACAAAAGTCCATGTGCATGCTTTTCAGGAAGGTGGAAAAAACTTGGTTGAGATGGGAACTTTGAGATGACCAATATGTAACTTCCTGTATTTTCATTTAATCAGAATCAGCCTGCATAAAGTAACACATCCTTCTAAAACAACGAAAAGCATCAGGATCCTACCACAAAGCTTAAAAAGCTCTGATGCACTTGGTAAAATTTTCAGACAGTTTAAGCATCACTCAGAAGTACAATCTTTTTGAACACTTATTTCTGTAGTGCACTGTCTCCAGGAAGACTAGAATCAGGAGTAATCTTTCGTCTCAAAAGAGAAACTGAACTAAGCTTTTTTTTTTTTTTTTACCAGTCCTACTTGTCTCATTTCTATACTTGCTTATATTAATTTATGATCCTTTAAAGTTGTCAGCAGTAAGGATGTATTTGCCTGCAGTGATCTTAATAAAAAAAGCCACTGTATTTAGGACAACCAAAGTTTCTATTCCTTTTTCTTAGATCTTTAAATTCTCTTTGAGATAATGAAATTTGACAGCATTTGCATCATAAATAGTTCAGTACAAAGAATGAATAGTAACAGTGTAATTTTTCAGAGCAATCAGACGTCTGAAAATCAAGTTTTAAAGTTAAAACTTTACCTCTTTGTCTATGCCTTTAAACTATGATACCAAAATAAAGGTGAAAAAAATTATTGTTCCACTAATGACTTTCAGTAGGCACTTAAGTTAACATTTAAAACAGTATACACAGTATCAAACAAATCGTTTGGAAAGGGTTTTCCTTTTTAATCTTCTGTAGAGAGTAAAGAATGGACATTCATTCAGTTCAGCCCCTCACAATCTGAGGATGCTCCCTACAAATGTATCCTGACTTGATTTAGTTATTAAATTCAAGCCAAGAAAGACGACTTCATTCGTTATGCCTGGAAAGCATCTCATGAACATAAACAATATATCACTTAACCCGTTTCTTGAACAATTCATACTCTTTTCTTTCAGGTTATCAGACATGGAACTAAGACCTACTTAGGTAAAACTCTGTTCTTGGCAGATGAGCAGAAGTATGTTCTAATGTATGAGAACCTTGGTCTTACATCAACAACTCAGGTATTTCATACTGTTGATATCATGGACCACCTAAAAATTTCAGCTTCATGGAAATAATACCAAGGTTCATTAATTTCTTACATAAAATATATGTGTGACTCGATAAACAATGAGTGCATTCTGAATTGCTGTGATTTTGGCACCTATGTTTCATAAAGGGTTTGCCCTTTTATAGATGGATTTTCATCAGAAATATAGTTTCAAGAACAGAAGGATATCAGCGGCTCATGGGACTCATTATCAGAATCACTAATGCAAGTTAGTTAATTTTTAAAATTTGAATATGTTTATCTCAGTCTAAATAACATGTATATTTATTGGTTACCTGGAACTTAAACTCTGACTTTAACCTTTTGTTACTGGAGAGGTGTTTACTCTCTCTTGTAGCCCTCATGTCTGATCCTGTATCTTCCTCTTCACCCAATGAAGACCCAACCTGTCTGTCCTATCTGTGCTTGTCTGCTGGGCTTCTTATCACATGTTCCTCTTATTTTATCAGTTATCATGTCATTTTCTCTACCATTTTATAATAAGTACTGGACTTGGTCCTATCTACCTTTCAACAGGGATAAAAATATTGTTTCTATCTTAACTCCAGCTATTGCTTCTTTGAGTAATTTAAATATTTGAGATATTTTGTACTAGTATCCATTCTACATGTATTTTAGCTGGTAACTAGTTAACTTACTTTGTGGCATAACCATTATAGGCAAAGCATCAGGAAAACTATCTGAATTTCTTTAGCTTTCAGCAGTGCTTCAAATGTTACTTTTTGATTTAGAGGACTCTAGAAATTCTAAGTATATGCAGAAATTAACAGCTACAGATAACTCAGTTTACATGAAAGGTACAATTTAGCCTTGTGGTAACTTCAAAGCAAAATAAACAGCTGCACCAGAGTTAAAAAAAAATACAAGTATTTTGTTATACAATTCAGAAATCTAAATGGCTAAGACAAAAAAACCCAAAACTAGAATATCCTGAATATTTGTGTGATTTCATTTTTTAAAATCTAAGAAAATGAAGCAGAGGATAAGTAATCTTGACAGTATCATCTGAAAATCAATCCACTTCTGTACAACTTGTTAAATAACCATTTCTAGGTAAACATAAGGCATTTTCACAAGCATGTCCCACTTCTCAGAATGAGCATCACACAAAGGTATAACGATCTCTCAATGCACAAATTTGTGTACAGATACAGATACAAAACTAATACATACAGTAGAGAGCTGCTTTAAGAGCAATGCATGGGTTATGCACCAGAAGTGCAGTCAGAGGAAGGCTCCTGTGCAGAGATTCTTGAAAGACCTTATGAAAGGCAGCAAGTACTGTGAAATCGCCTACATGGTTTCATTCTCTTTCACCTATGCACCGAAATTTTACACTCTCTTTTTGATATTTTTGTCTGTGATTCATCATAATTGACAGACAACTCACAGTATTATAGTGTTCTCTGAATGAACGCCATTCATGTAAAAGGTGGTAACAACTGTCTGTGACTTAACTGAACATAACACTCCTGAGGGATGTCTTATCTTTTATTTAGAATTTTGAGAATTATAAACAGAAAAAACCCTTTAATGGATGGTGCTTTTCTTAGTTAAAATGAATGTAAGATCAATACTCTCATTTTACAATATAAGATTGAATACTGTAGTCCTCACTCAATCTTTGACCAAAGAAAAATTCTCATTGCTCTGAAGTAAGAATTTCCTGAATAACAACATCTGGAGAAGATGTGGTCAAGATTTAGCCCTCTTATTTGTTTCAATATCATTATCTACTAATTAAAGGAAGGAAGACATAATCTTTAATTTTCTTTTATAGAAGGAATAGATTATGAAGGATCATTTTAGCTGTTTCCTGGTTGGACACTGAAACAAAAGCGACCCATTTACCGTTTCCTCAAAATACATGCTCATATCATAACAAGGTCAGGGAAAGATTAAGCAAAGCCTTGGAAGAGTCTCCACCCCTGCCTCCCTGCTTCCCCTCACCTTTTCCACTATCTCGTAGTCCATCTTGAAAGCCCAGAGCTGGAGCCTGGCGGAAAGTTCACTGATGGAGGAGAGGGTGAGAAGGAACTGCTCGGCGCTGCCCAGGGGGACATCGGGATTCGCCAGCTGTGCCTCCTGGATCTTTTGCTTTTCCTCCTCAGTCGGGATCATGGTCAGGATTTTCTGTATAGGGAGACAAAAGGCAGGCATCAATAGCAGGGCTGTGAGGTGTGAGAGGGTTAGTTGCTGAGTAACTTCACAGCAGCAACAGTAGAAGTCCTCAAGTCCCTGGCTGTTAAATTAGGACAGCACTGCAGTAACCAAGAACTAACCATGCACAAGAAAGCAAGACAAGGCCTGCTATCTCACACACCTGCAGTTTGTTGAAAAACATATCTGGATTAAAATCCCTTTTTAAAATCTCTACTCAGTAGATACAGCTAATCATGGGATGAAACACTGAAGGAGAGACAAAGGGAGACTGGTTAGGACTGATCTCACCAGCTTTCATATGTTTAAGTCAAAACTCAACAACTTTCTGCAAATTACATATGGAAGTAAGGGTAAAAGGAAATAACTTGAAGACTCCTGTCCCTTGCTGTTCCCGTAATTTCTTGCTTTTTGTTCCTTTTTTTTTTTTTTTTTTTTTTTTAAATTTTATGAAAGCTGAAAACTATTGCAGCTTACTAGGTCACTCCTAAAAACTTCACCCTAACTGACAGCTTCCCAAGGAACACACATTGAATTTAAGGCTGAATTATGCATTGCATAACATATGGCCTTTTTCTCTTTTGATCTGAAAAGTCTAAAATTTTGATGAAAAAGGATCTCAGTATTTTCAGTTTCTGCTGCCAGTGTGGCTCAAAATATTTTAAATTTCCCTTTAATTAATGGATTTTACAGGCTTGTTTATATGTGGCAGCTTTCCTTCTCAAAGTAATACTCTCTAAGTTATTGCTTCTTAATTAGTTTTTAAAATAAGAAGTGCATTTTAAAATAAAAAAGAAAAGCAAAATAACATAAAATCATCAGATAAGTTGAGGTGTTTACCCTAAAGATGCCTCCTTAAAGCAAAAAAGATTTTTAACACAACTTATTCATCTGAGGAATGACATGTCTTTGTTGTAGTTTTCTATAATGATAGAGGCTGTTTTGAAGGGGAGGAGAGAATAATAAAAACACAGCCAAAGAGCTATCAGACCTGCTAATCCAAACTACAGCCTTGTTCTAATGCTGGAATAGCCAATTCATTCAGGCAGCACAACTACCACCCCCCCTTCCACTACCAGTAATTCCCCTGGCTGTCTGTACAGCACTGGAGAAAAGCATGGAGAGCAAGGGACCTTTCCAGGGGAAAAACAAGAATTAAGCAGGCAAGTAATTTTCAATTTGTTGAACTGGGACTTATTTAATTTCAGTCACATCATTTGTTTTACTGTCCATTTTCTTTTGCTGAGTTCCATAAACATAAATAAAGAAGCATTTCTTTCTGTTAATGTTGGCTCTGTCTCTCAGTTACAAACAACAACAAAGCCTCCTTGCTTGGAGACTGCAAGATTCTACCTTAATAAAATAATATCCAAAGTAAAAAAAAAAGAGAGGAGGAAAATCCTTCAATATACTCTGCTGCTTTTCCTTAGCCTGTCAATGACTGCTTGGAAAATATTTTGACGTACACCTGTTCCAACTGATAGCATTTGTGTATTGCATCCATCTACCCAAACATGCTAAAATCTGTAATTTGGGTCATAGTTAACATACAATTAGATTTATAAGTAGCTGCTTCAGGACATTTCTCAGCGCTTAACCAATACTCATCTAAAAAAGTTAATAAAAACAAAAAGACACTGAGTCTGAAACTCGTAAGAAGTTTTGCCTGACGAAGCCAGGCCTCCTAATGTCTACTTCTCTCTTCCACAACAAGACGAAGCCAACAGGCCCTCAGCTGAGACTGGGCAGCTGGCAAATAGGATCATATTGAACAGCCATACATGGAGAGCTTAGCAGTAGCCATGTGATGGATGAAAAAATGCTTCTGATGCATTTTTAAAGGCTAACACTTCAGCAGTATTCTCAATTGCCTCCTACAAATAACTAGGACTTCTGGCAGCTACCCAGGGATCCCACAAGTATTTTGTGGTGGGGCAGAGCCCTCACTCCAGAGATTTTGCACTGCTTTGGGGCAAATGAAACAGTAAGCTTTATTTCCTGAGGGACTCTCCTCCTCCCTGAGCTTTATGTAAACACTACAAGATAGACGGAGCTGACAAAAAGCATTCAAGTCCAAGTATTGCAAAGCTGCTGCGCTCTGTACTGTAGTATGTGAAACAGAAAATGCCAAGCAAAAGAGACTGTACTTGTGGTACCAGCTGCTGAGGATGAGCCCTGCTGCTGAAAACCATGCCTAGATGGGACCAGAGCTGCTGGTAGGTCTCATATCATTCAGAGTGCAACTGCCCCCATAAAAATGACCTACCCCAGCATTTCTGATATGCTTGGGCAAATAATTCTGATCCTGCTGGTCATCATCCTTGCTGTGCTCCTGAGCTAATGGTAAAATGCTCCTATTCTTGATTTCCACTCTATGACTAATTTGAGCCATTTGTTGAGTGCTGGAAAGTGATGAGTACACCATCTGCCACTTTATTATTATTTTAATTTTTATTGCTACTATTTTTTGAAAGATCACCAACAGTAAAAGCAGCATAAAAACACAGCAGGGCAGAAGGTTACTGGCATCTGATGTGACCATTAAATCACAAATAGGTTTGAGTCAAATCATTAGTTCATAACACTTTCCCCAGTACACAGAATCACAGAATGGGTCAGGTTGGAAAGCAACACAGAGGATCATCTGCTCCAACCTCCCTGTTCAAGCAGGGTCATTGTTAGAGCACATTGCACAGAATTGCATCCAGATGGTTCTTGAATATCTCCAAAGAGGGAGACTCCACAACCTCTCTGGCCAATCTGTTCCAGTGCAGAGTCACACACAGACTAAAGAAGTTTGTCCTCATATTTAGGAGTAACTTCCTGTGCATCAGTTCCTGCCCATTGCCTCTTCTCCTATTGCTTGGCACCACTGAGAAGAGCCTGGCTCCAGCTTCTTGGCACCCTCCCTTCACATACTTATAGGCATTTGTAAGGTCCACTGCTTTTCTCCAGGCTAAATAGGCCCCGTAACCTCAGTCTTTCCTCGTAACTGAGGCGTTGTTGGTAGCCTTCAGGTCGATTAAAGAAGAAATGGTTATTAACAAACCCTATGCTCATATTCTCTAGAATGTGTGACACACATATTTCACCTTCATGCATTCTCACACAACTGTTTGGGCCTGAGTCGTACATTGTGAGGAAAACCAGTGTACGAAAAATGGAGGAAAATAAGTAATTTTTGCAATGAGATAAGGGATTCTAATTATTCTGTTGCTGGACTGCTGGAACCAGCTTGAAGTTTCAGCATAGGGATCAAACTCCTTACTTCCTGCACTCTGCCATCCTGAGGTATAATCTCTAAAAGTTCCTAAGAGACTTACAAGGGTCATAGGACAAAATTTATGAACTCCCTATGGCTGAGTGTCATGGGCCTCAGTATGGGATGCAAGGAAGCACCTAACCAGCAACTGTGAATAGCCCAGAGCCTCTGAGGAAATTAGGTGCTTAAGTTATAAGTTATCTCTTTCATGAGATACTGGGGCTTCTCAGTGATGATGAGGTTGCAAGGGTGTCTTGGCTTTCATATTTGGTTTCAACTGATCTTACAGGTGAAAATAGCCTGAAAAAAATTAGTAACCCAGATATCTGGTTGTTGTTGGGTCCAAAGCCTCTGTGGCTTGAAGTCCACAAATGAGTAAGCTGTATAACCAAAAATGTATTAGTGGGTATTTCATCAGATATTTGACAGGTCTCAGCAGACAATTCAACCCCTAAAAGGCTCTCTCACACTTCAGCTTCCCAGGTAGTTGTTAATGAGACTCATTGCTGGTTTCCTTACCTGTTGAGAATCTCAGAAATTATAACAGCATCTGAAGGTCAAAATTCACAATAAGTGAGGTTGCCTGCACTAATTTTGTTTCAACTCTTCCAAAAATAATGTAGTTCTGAGAAGGGGCTATATCTAAACTCTGATGGCCATCCCTGTAAATCAGGAACTGACACCATTGCCTCAGTCATACCACTCCACTTCCTCAGTTATCTACTGAAACATATGAATGTGCCATTGCTGGTCACAGAAGCTGCAGAAGATGTTTAGGTTTGCTGCAAGGAGAGAAAGAGTGGTGTTTTTTCTTTAAATAGAGTCTGAAACTGATAAGGGCAGCGGTAGTCTGACTGTGAGTGTCCAGCCAGCAAGGCACCATTGAGGCCATTCTGTCTTCTGTCTAGACTTGTAAAAAAAGGTGCTGTTTCAGGTCACACAAGCTAGCATGGGATTTGAAACATCCCATCACACTTTCACAAAGCATAAGCTAAACAAATTGGAAACTGCAAACGCCAATATACCGTATCAATGATCATAATAATAAAAGAATAAAAAGGTAAATACCATATTTGTTTCCAAAAATCACATTTTGATTTTTGTTTATACATGTCACCATCTGCCTTTTTAACACCAAGCTTTCATTTCATACCCCTTTTTACATCTCAGGGCTACCTAGACACTCCAGACACCTAGAATTCAAATTACTTAATATAAGTATGGAGGGCTTAGCATACCTGGAGAGATTTTTAAATTTCAAATAGTTTTTACTAAAAGCTATACCTATAATGCAATGAATATTGCATAGCATCACAAAGCTATATTATAAAGTACAAAGCAAACCTCACAGCATAACCCTCATTTTAGTCTGCTAAATTTGATTTTAATCCATGTTCCCTTACTGAGTAGCCCTTTACAGAGTGATCCACTCATTATCTTTGCTAAAGACAAGCACCAAGGACTGCTTTGTTGTACTCCACTCTTGCAGTTGCCCATGATACATAAAAATTAGGGGCCAGGATTTTAAGTTCGCCTCTTTTGCTTAGCTCACAGAAAGACCTCATCCACGCTAAGGAGGCTGTTCTTTATTCTGCAGCGAGCTCCAAGCTGTTTGAACACAATGAATGCCAAGCTTTCAAAGAAAGGAAAACACAAACACTTTGGCAAATGTAAGGTGGTAAAATCTTTTTTAGCTGGACTGACGCTTGCTTGCAAACACACAATGTGCATTCCTTTGAAAATACGTCTTTAACAGTGCCTGCTTTGCATACTAAGTGGACTACATCTGCCTTTATAGCGTCATGCTTCTATTTTCTGCCTTTTTTCACAGCTCAGGGGTACCTAGCCTCTTTAAACACATGGCCTAAAAATACTTACGTAACATACTTAGGTGTAGAGGGCTTTAAAATAACTGGAGAATTTTTTCTACTTAGTTACACATTTAAAGTTAAAAAGTAAACTATGGGTTACCAATGAGCTTAACGTCACAAGCACAGCAGCATTCAGCAGAATGTAGGACAGTAGTGGAGGGTTTACTGGGTCACTATGGACTTGATGATGAATTGGGCTATCACAGTCTTGGAGCCTGCAGCCTGCTGCATCACTGCTCTGCTGCTAGAACTACTGTCAGCACTACTTTAATCCACTGTCCTTAAAGGAATCGCTAAAGTCACTTTTAAGATACCATTTGATCCAGCAAGGTGCAGAACTAAAGCCACATACACACTAACATCACAGTGCCGATGCTCTTCAGTGAAGGACATAGCACAGAGCTCACAGTCAAGGCAAAAGATGGCTCAGGTGACTTTTTTTACGCTGTTGGTGCTCTGCTCTGTGTTGGATCTGATAAAAGCTGAAGATGACCCTAAATTATAGCTTCTCTGAAATTTTAGCAGTGAATGTTATGTTGTCACTGCACACATTACATCTCTTTTCCTGCTTTCTTTACATCTCTCTCTTCTGCTTACTAGATGTGACATCTCTTCTAGACAGTTAATCAAGCAGAAATGCTTTTGAGTATCCACTGTGATACAACTTTTAAATTAAACCAACTGCAGAACTTTTTTGCCTATGAGTCCTGCCTCATTCAACCCATAGATAAGCTATCAATTACTTTATACAGCAAATAATATGTTTTATTATCTTTGGTTTTTTATATATGAAGACGATTCTTACATCATTATTGATTTATTCATCATCACTACCAATTATCTCCCAATATTTAGGAACCACAGATATGAACCAGAAGATTTTCTGAAAATCTAGACTGAACAGACAACATCTCTTCCTTCTAAGCTAACTCAAAGGCTAAGCCAGTGAACAGACAGATGCAGAGATGAGAAACAGCTAACCAAGATTGTCTGCCCTGTAGACCAAAGGGGTAGTATGGGAAATTGAGGCAGGGCTCTGCCAAAAACAGTGGGACTCAAAACAATGCATTTCTGTATTGACCTGTGTGCTTCCTGGCCAATTTTGCATATCTTAATCCAGCTCTATATCACTATAAACATTTGTCTGACTCTTAACAACATACTATAAAAAAAATTGGTAACTTGAGGATTGGAAAAGGGAGACTGAATTCAGTGCAGGGTTTCACCTGATAAGTGAATAAATATAGAATATTGAGGAAAAAAAGCTCTTTTCTTCATGGACATCATCCTTCCCAGCCAATGAAGGCTTCATCTCTGAAAGTGCAATGTACCCAGGCTTTGCTCCACTTGCCCTATCTCTTGATTTCAAACACCAGAATGGTTACATTAGGATTATTCATAATCTTAGCACAAAGCTGTGGACATAGACCTCAGAAAACCCATTTTCTTTAGTACTGGGCAAGTATACTAGCCCAGGGTATAATTTCCTGATTTCTTTAATTCTTCAGTTTGAAAGCTATCTGAATATATATATTTTAAATGAAATTATGGGTTCCAGGCAGCTAATGGGAAGGCCACCCAGAGGAGGGTGTGGTGGTATAAGGCACTCACAAATGTGGACACCACAGGTGGTTGGCAGATGGACAGCCCAGTGACAAATGTTGGCAGTGGAAAGGGTGGGCTGTGCAGATCATCTGAACTTCTGCTAAGCAAGCCAGAGAAGGACATAATTCAAAGGAGACAATACATGGGTGTTAATGAAGATGTGTTCTTTCTTATCAGGCATTTTATGTTGTACTTTGTATGGAAACCTTGCCTACAGCACTGAGTGGCGGTCTGAGAGCTGGGTTTGGCTGGAGGGGTACTTCTCCAACACTTTAAAGCTTAGTACTGACAACTGCAGTGATGAGTACATAGGCTGGGTCATGAAAAATTACCTTTCTAGACTGATCTGTCACTTTCATAATACGAGTGAAGCATGATTATAGCAAATAAGTAAAAGAGCTTTGGGAAGAAACTATATTCTAATAAGGATAAATAAGGCCTTGCCTTCTAGCTGGAACGATATTTTGCCTTAAGTATTTCTTTTGCATGTATTGTTGGCAATTTCATTGCCATTCCAGCAGGCTTTTTTTCATTTTCTTCTGTAGTCAACACAGTGAAGGTGGAAAGGTGGAAATCATGAAATATGGTGCCAAACCCCTAAAAGGTGACTGTGAATCAATATATGATCTCTTCAGCTCAGTCACTGGTTGAGATTTGTAGTTGTGCAGATTACTCTTACTAGATGATACAGGTTTATTGAAAAGAAAAAATAAAATTTGAAATGAATACAACTATAATGAAAAAAACAAACAGGGGAGCAGCAGGCTTCTTTTACACTTCATAGAAGACAAATGTTTTGATAAAAAAAATAATAAACAGAGCTCATCTTGGATCTCGGTAGGAATATCTGCAAAGTCAAACATGTAACGGTAAAAATTACATCATCTGTAATCTTTATACCAACTGCTTTTCTTCAAACAACAGTAACACAGAAATGCTATTTTGAGCAGAACTAGTCACTGTATTTGTTTTCAATGAGATATACAATCTAGAATGACTCCAACAGCTAGCTGGGCATGAAATTTATTAAATTCTGTACCAGTTGCATCAGCCCTAGTAACTCGCTGCCTGTTCTTGCTGCTTCACAGTATTTAAGTCTAGCTTGAGATAATATTCTGAAAATCTTGACAGGAATTAACAGCATTGCTACTCAAACTTAGATACAAACAAAGCAGATAATCAACATCCATGGAGCATGCCCAACCTCAGGTGGATACTACATGCTTCTGAGCCCAAGGCACTGATCTGACAAATTTCAACACTCAGACATGACATAATACATCCCCTTCTCCCTCTTCCATGACAAGTCTGTCTTGCACCATGCGCAACATGGAAAAAAATAAAAAAGTATTGAAAATGCAGATTTGAAGACATCAACTATTCTTTCTTACCTCTATTCCTTCCTTGTTTAAGGCATATTCGTCAAAGTTCAAAATAGCAGTCTTGATAGTGCGAGGAGGGGGCAACACAGTCAAGCCAATATTAATTGCATTGCTTCGTTTTGAGTCCAATACAATGATCTCCTGTCGCTTCCCATCTGCAGCAGTTTTCTTGGTAAAGAAGAGGACAAGAGCGTTATTCCTCTGATCTGTTTTATAAAGAAAAAGTCACTCCTCTCACTAATGACTTCCCCTACTCAAGGAAGCTGACACTGGATGCAAATCGAATTGATTTGTAGTCACCAAAACAAGCTGAATTCTTCTACCACATCCTTGCTGGAATCAACATGAGCTGCCAGGATTCAACCAGAGATCTGAATGCTGCCATTCAAAGCAGATCTAGCCTAAGACACTGGAGTCCCCACAACGGCAGTTTGGGGCAGGAGTTGGTCTGAAAAACACCTGAAACTGTCTCTGCCAGTCGAGAGCTCTGCTGTGCAGCAGGACTGGCCAGCACAGGGCTGGTGGGGCAGCAGCTGGGAAGCTGGTGTGCTCTAGAGCTCAATTCCCTGTTGGATGCATCAGCCTGGACTGGCCGCTGTCCCTCTCTCATGTGTGGGGTTGGCTGGGAAACAGACAGGGTAGTTCTTACCTGCCTGCCAACACTCTCCTGTGTTATGAATCCACCTCGGGCAATGGCAAAGCAGCCATAGGGGCCTTCCTGGAGGCACTGGCATGGTTTTCTGACCTCTGGCTGCCAGGGGAAAGTTATTCTACCTTGTTGCTCATGATATGTCGGACAGGTCCTTCACAGGTGCAGGACAATTTCAACCCTTCTGTTTTTTCCTGAGTTTTAATTGGAACTAAACATATCTTTGGATCTTACACTCTCCAGTATAAATAAAAACAAAATCACGAAGAACTATCAACACATGCTTTAAATTCCATTCTAGAGTAGACTCAAGGAATTTCTTCCTCTTTCTCCCCACCTTATATTGGCGAAATGTGAACCAACTACGCAAGGTGACTCACCAGCCATTTATATATGGCATAATGTAGTGTTGAATGTGGTCTTTGCTTTTATGTCTCAGCATGCCTCTCTTTCTCTCATTATCCCATGCTAGAAGGCGTCTCTTTGGTAACTATGTATGTTGTATATCAGGCAGCTGAAAGATGAGAGGACTGTGCTCCTCATATTCAGGGCTTTTTCCTCCCTCTCCGTATATGTGAACTTTGTAAACACGTTTTCTCTGGTTCTTCCTCCTTCGCCCTATCAGAGATGGGCTGAGGAATGCTTGCAAGCAGAGGAATGTAGGGAGAAGTCCTGCACACTGTTGCAAGCAAGTCCAGAGATGCTTTGCTATATATCAACCTGCAGTGCAGGCTGCAGAGATGTGACTGTGATCTCCCTGCAGACACTGTTACCTAGCTGTGGTTTGTAGTTCCAGCAGCAGCAACCACAGGTGCTCCTCAGTGGGGCAGAGATTAAGCAACTCCTCTTTCCAGGCTGCATTATGGCAGCCCATACAACTCTTCAGAATAGGGAACCATCCATGCATTTGGGGAAAGCCCAGGAGGAGACTCTTACTGCTCAGGATTGTTTTTTAGACCATGAAGCTTTGTTCTTACTTTCTTTGAGTCTGCATCACAGCCACTGAGACAAGAAACACCCTATTGCTAGGCCTTTGTGCTGTTTCTGAACTGAAAGAACTAAGCTAGTAAATGATTTCATCAAAGTACCTCCAGCTGTGGGTCAGCCCATAATGGGGAATGCAGCTGTATCATTACAAAGATACCTTTTTATGGCATAGCTCAGTTCCTTACTTGCACAGGGAGAGGTTTGCCCACCAGTCCCTGCTTAGCACCTGTGTGGCACCACAGACCTTTCATCATACCAGAACAATTAACATGGTATGATGCAACTTCTGTGAGCAGATGGGACTGAAAGCAACTGCGATTTACAGGAGTTGCGGACTACCACATGTGTATGATCTGTGAAAGTAATAAGAGAGTTTGGGTTTTTTTTAAACCTAAAAAGAAACAACAATTTTGCAGTAAAAAGGATAAATTCTGGAGAGCAGAGATAACATTTGCTTTTAATGTTTCTATGTCAGTTCTGTCAGAACTGCTCTCTTCTTGACATCTTAGAAGTATCTCTGATGCCTTCCTGAACTTTTATTTCTTTGAGTAAGAGACTCCTCTTTTTCTTGGGGAGCTACCTGAAGGATGTGAAATGCAGTTTCTCTTTTAAATCAGTAGTTTTTTTCTTCTTGAGCCATTAATAACATTTTCAGGACCACAGTTAGTGGCCAAGACCACATTAAAAACAAACAGGGTTCACCAGAGACTGCTTCCTCTTGAGTTTGTATTGCACTAAGCCTTTTTAAACCACCAATTTTTACCTTGTCCTTTGCTCCACAGAATTACACAGCTCTAAAGAATTTACGCAGAAGGGAAAAGGCCTGGGGAAAGGAGTTAAATTTAGGCTTCCCACAAGTGGTATGGGTAAGTAAGCCTCAAATGTGCAGCTCTGTTTTTAGGCTCCAAAGTTTGACAAGCGAGACATATTCATTTGGGGGATACATGACTGACCACTGGGGTGATGGTGATCACAACAGTGTGCTTGGTCCTTAGCAAAGGCTTATGACAGACAGATGAGCTGTACAGGGGATGTATGCACGTAGGTATTTTCCAGAGCTATAACTGCACACGGGATATAAAATTTTGGGGTAAGTAACCCCTTTCAAAAACAGAGGTAGAAGAGATTTTAAACCCATTCTGGGGATGACGGCTGAGTTCCAAAGAAATCCTTTCCAAATAAATAAAAGAGAAAGATTTTACTACTATGAAATTTACTACCTGACCACTAGGAAAAGAATTGCTTTTTGTCTGCAAAGAAATTGCATGTGTGTAAGTGTCTGTTAAAATAAGCTACAAGTATTAATTTTTATTACAGTAATAGGTGACTTCAATCTGTGCTATATAAATTCATTAACAAAGAATGACTTCAAATGCTTGAGGGAACAGTGAACTAGTGCACTTAATATTTTAATGTGTCAGTATGAAACATAACCCCCTAACTTCTGAATACTATATTATTCAATGTAAATGCAAAAAAAAATATAAAATACAAATCAGGTGATATAATTTGTGGGAAACAAACATTTTTGCAATATATTAACAATTACAGTCAATTTAGACATTCACAAGACCTAACTGGCCAGACTCTCTTGCTTCTGTTGAAGATTGGGCAGTCCAGATAGATTTAAAAACTGTTACCATCCCACAGAAGGTGATCTGCAGTCTGACGAGTACATAGTCTAAAACATGCCTCTTTGCTGTAATTAATACAGGAAGCAGAAAAATTTAAATAACTTTTCAAGTGGTAATATAAGTAAATGATCATATATGAGCATCAAGTCAGAAATATCTCCTGCCTTTAAACTTGAGAAGTCTGCATCAGTAGTACAGAAAATTTCAGTGATCAATACTAGTGAGATGGCATTTTTTTTTTTAATTATTTCTATCTCTATTAGCAAGAATTTAGTTCTGGAGATATTAAATGGAATTGCTCAGCTGACTGACTTTTTCCAGGATACATGCATGTAATCTTTTTCAGAAATTTCTGGTCCATGTTTATGACTTGTCTTGGCATTCATTCAAATTGCAACAAATCCTTTCAAAGGAATATGTGTCTAAGCATGTGTATACATGTGTACATGAAAACAGATTCCTTAATTTTTTCCCCCCTACAAGTTTTTATGTCTGTGGCACATGAGGCACTACTGTATGCCACAGGATATACATGAATCAGCAAAATAATACTTTAATGCAGAACCAAGTGTATGGCAGAAGGGCTGAATAACACCTGGGCAGAAGTGTGAAACAACAAACATCTGATTCAGGTGTGTCTGCATGTTTTAATTTGTATTCACAGAAGAGTAAACACTTTGAAGTACTTTGCCAAAATATCTGTGTGGTTGGTGGAGTGAGAAGAAAGGAAATACTAGATTGGCTTGGAGGGGTTAGTTGATCACTTGCTTTCTATTCACAAATATAATGTCATGGTCCTCTGTTCTAGAAAATAAACATTCTGCAACTAAAGGTGGTCCACTAACTATAATCAATGTGTAAGTTGCCTAGTGTGGCATAACTTTTCCTAAAAGCAAGAATCTCCCCTCCCAGCCCCAACCCCCCAAATCCTGTATTATATCCTACAATTTAAAATCCACTTTATTTTATTACAGTCTGTTGTGTTTAATGAAAAACTTCTCATGAGCCAGGAAGTAGCTGTTTATAGCTGCGTGTTGTGGAAATCACAGTGAAGGATTAGAAACTGGAGTAAAATTGGTTACAGCTGTATGAAAGAGCATATGCTCAAGAAAGAGCCAAGCCCCCCCTTACACCCCTGACTTTTGCCTTTCTTTTCATCCTTCTGGACTGTTCCTGTTCAATGCACCTACTTCCATCTCTTGCTATGAAATCTGGAGATCTGACTTTTGATTTGTTGCTCTGGACTCTTTTTTTCAGCTGAACCAACTGAGCTGTGAGTCAGACTTTACGATATTATAGAATAAACCTGTTTTGGATTGCAGCCATTGGACAGGAGAAACTAGACACAACGGGGAATGTAATCCCTGGAAATAAACCAAGAAGTCTGGAAAAAGCGAGAGCTATCCTAATTTGAGTGCAATCTTTGTACCAAACCTCAAGTCTTTTATGGATTCAGGTCTGCTTAATTATTTCTACTCTCACTTGATCTGAGGACCATCTCCTACTCTGTAAGATTTTCTGGTGTTCACCAAAACCAGGCAGAAGTTTCAGAAGTGTGTATAGACTTCTACTACAGAAATCCTTGGTCCCCATTGTCTTCTCTACAGAGACAATGAGAGTTCTATGTCTGTGTTATGGGACAGGGTGGAAAGAGTGCCAAAAGTACAGTGTCTCATGCAGAGAGCAGTTATTAGTCTCCAAGAAGAAAGCAGTCATCTAAATCATTCCTCAGACTTGCACTAATTTCAAAGAAACCTGCTCACTCATCCTCCAGCCAGGAGCCAAAAGCTGTGCCAAAACATCAGGCAGGTTTGAGAAGCAAGTGTGAGGGAGGGAAAATGGCCAAGGGTAGTTTGGGAACGTGCACAATGAGTGACTGGAAAAGTAAACAAGTCATAATTCCAACAATTTGACATTTTATCAAAATTTTGTGCGAGAATAAAAGATTAAGAATCAGCCAGAGCGATCCATTACAATACTGGCATTTAGCACAAAGCTAAATTTTGGAAATGGCAAATATGTCATCATTCCACATTCAATTCAAGGAATTAAATGTTTTATGGATCTAAGAAAATGCTCTCATTCCTTCCATCTATAAACCATCTGTGGCAGATTTGTATTTACGGGGAGAGAGATGAGGAGCAGCACGCCACGACGTCACCAGCATTCCTTCCTCAGCAGAAAGGGAATTAAGAGAGAGAAATTAATCTCAGCATTGGCCAAATGAACAATCAGCTGAATGGGGTTTTAAGGCTGCTACACCATACAATTCAGATCTACATGTATCTGTGTCACAAAAAAATTCAGCTAAGAACAGTGATGGCAGGATCTACACAAGCCATTTCTTTCTGTACCTGTTGTTTGCTAGGTACTTAGGGGCTTGATTGTTGAAATTGCAACGTTTCTACTTGGTCAAGAAGATCAAGAATGAGTATTAGAAAATTTTGAGTTAATAACACAGACAAGTGACCTGAGAACTTCTACTGTGAGATTATCCAGACTCTCCAGACTAAGAGTAAACAATAGTATCTATGATACGTAACAGATACAACAACTTTCTCTAGCTAAAGAGAAGTAAAATATTCAAGGTGCTGGTTTTTTATATCACTATAAAATATATAGACGCACAGAGAAAACACACAAGCGATTTATTTATTTTAAGAGAGATGAACATGTTTTACTATCATTTTAACCAGGAAAAAACATTGTTTCCCTGATACCGATTATTCTCCTTAGAAGAAAAAGACTTTATGTAGCCATGAAAAACAAATGTTCGAGCTAATAACTTTTTTAATGCTACTTCAAATTCCTACCAAATGTAACTATAAAAAGCTTCCTTTTGTTGTTGATTCTAATGTTGAACAGCCATGTCACCAGCCTTTGTGAATTTATTTTATAACAATACTGAGGAAGAGGGAATCCTAGCTACAGAGGTATTTCCTGTGCCAGCTTCTATCCTAAAATTGCCACATTGCATAAATTAAGGATTTAAAATAGGCCTGTTCACAAGTATAAAACAAAAATCAAAAACCCCTGCAGAGTTTAGCTGTAAACGTGGTCCAGCTGATAATTCGATCCTTCAGAACAGAGCACACGTGTAGACTCTATGCAGCAGATCCAGTTTGATATTCTAACCTTTCCACATAATGATTAGGAAAATATTACCAAGTGAAGAACTGTCAAATACACAGTTATGAGTCACCATGCTGTGACCTTCACATGAATGCAATAGAAAACATTTCAGAGTCCAATACCTAGTTTGGCACTCAGCTATGGACAAGCTAATGTAAAATTGGTTGGTATTTGCCACTGAAATGATATCCCACAACTGGTAGACCTGAAACAGGAGGGCAGCTTGGCACAAGCACCACCCTAGGCTCAAGTCCTAGCATCAGGCCATGGAATATCTTCTGTCATAGGCCAACCTAGAAACACATCCAGTAATTTCCACTGTTTTTATATAAACAACATAAATCATCTAGATCTAAGTCAGAATGAATACCAATACAATAGCAGAATAATAGCAAACTGAATACAAGCTGTACCTTTGTGACAGGCAGTTCCTTGGATTTAGACTCAAAGAGATGCTCCAGTTTGGAAGTGTCCACCTTAATGGGTTCCAGTTTCGACCACAGGAATTCTCTGCAGCGTTTGTTATTTTTACACTGCCACTCAAATGGCCGTACCTCATTCCAAAACAGACGGATGGTTTTCTTCTTCTTTATAAATGCTGGCTGACCCCTAGAAACCTGGGGTGACCCTAAACCCTGAGGAGTGCTGAAGAGTGGAGGAGGAGCCAATAAATTAGCAGAGGGTGGAGGTGGAGGTGGACATCCAAACAATGGGGGAGGTGGTGGAGGAGGCAAACCCAGAAAAGAAGGTGGAGGTGGAGGAGGGGGAACAAGGGAGTCCCCAGGACCCATATCCATGTCCAACACATCTACATCATCCTCCTCCCCCAAGTCTGTAAAATCCATGTCTTTGATTTTAAGTTCTCTAGGATTAGCCATGAGCTGATCCCAGATGTAATCAGATTCCTTCTTTGGCTGTGCTGGTGTTTTCTCAGGGACCTGTTCACTGATTTCATCTTCAGGCCCAGCTGTCCCCTTAGCCAGCTCACCACTGTTGAATTTTTCCGCAAAGGCTTTCACACTGCCTTGGTTGTCCAGATTTCCAATCTCCATCTTTTTGACACTTTCATCTTTGGCCTGCTTGGTGGCCTGAAGAATAGAGATCCTGCTGGCTAGGCTAGTAAGTGACTCCTCACTTTCCTCCGTCTCCTTCTTTTCCTCCTTCGCCTCCAGCTCCTTTTCCTCTTCATCCTTGGGCTTTTTGTTATGCGCATACAGCATGTCCAACATAAACCGCTTGTTGTTGAGGATGTTGCTGCACTGCTCATTCACACCAGCATCCTGAATGGTCTGTGACCATGGACCTGCAATCACACACACAGAGATGGGAAGAGTCAAGGGAAAGAAGTCAGAGCACCAAGAACACTCTTCAACCCACCAAAAAAAAATTTTGGAGGACACATGTACAATTAATCTGAAAATGGGCAGGAAGTTACGGTGAAAATTTTGAAATAAGTGACAGTGCTGAAATATGGCTTGATCTTGAGGGGTTGGAAGTAATTCTCGAAAAAGGAATGGGAGTAGAGAATAATGTGTAGCTTGTGAGGGACTGTATAACTCTCAGGATTTGAATGTTCAGGTTTCCCCTGAAATCTGTCAGGTTTCACTTTGTACTTAATACCCCAGCTCATTTTACACAATGCATAAATTCTCATAACCTTTAGTATTCTAGAATGGGGCTTAAATATTATAACACTGACACAAAATGGCTTATCATCATACTCTTCATCTGGCCATAAACTGTAACCACCCCAAGAAAATTTCCAGATGAAAGAGATCTTCCCTGCCTGATGTCAAGGTCGACATGTAGCTGCTTACTTCTCCTCCCACCCTGCTGGCTAGGGTAGGACAGCTTTCAGACCTAGCTGGTCCTCAGACCCCCTGGCTGGGTACCTGGGCCACCTTTACAACGCAGAATATTGGAATTCCAAAGGAGTCTGCATACCCAGGGTACAGCTCTCAGGCTAACTCAGAGAGTATAAGCATGAGTAGGATTTCTGAAGTTGTTTATAATACGAGAAACTTCATAGAATATTTTCAAATCAGCCACTGGTACCCCTCTGTTATGGAATGGTGTTGAAAGACTAATGGCCTTCCCACATCACAATCATTTAACATGTCACTGTAATAAAGCTTCATCTTTCTGACTATGGCTTTTCTCACCAATAATATGCAAAATACCATGTTTGAGACAGCACCATAAATAACAAATTATAGTGGTCAAACTGTAAAAATATATGATGTAAGTGTCTCTGTGACTACATTTCCCTGACTATAATACTGCTAACCAATATGGATAATGTGTCTAAAAATTATGGTGCTTCGTTTTCCAATGAGCATCAGTTGAAGTGATTAAACATGAACAAAAATAATTCTTCACACTTACTGTATTTCTTGTATGGAATTCCTTCTGTTCCCCATAGTCTTTACACATTTTATTAATGCATTTTTCATAAACACCGTTTCTTTAATTTTTATCATTTTGGTTTTATTGCTAGCCTGCCTTCCTCTTGGGTCCTTGCGGTTAAAGATTTTCCTTTATACCTGTCAGTTACTCTTTTTCTTAAGCTTCCATTATATCTTTGTTTCTCTATGTATGCTCCCACTTTTTAAATACTTCAGTATTTTAAACATATTTTACAACTTCTTTTGTCAACGGAGTGGCTTTTTTACCACATCATCTAGTCCTGTGCTGTGAGAAGGTGACCTCTTGGTAAGATCTACATCCAGGGATCCACAACTTCCCCCTCCCCCACCCCGGTCCCCAACTCCTTTAAAATAACACCACGGTAAAACGTAGGGCCTCACAGCACAAAGTGTATGGACAGCAATGACTCTCACCTCTATTCAGATCAACCACTAAACCATTTTAAAATGAGTTCAGAGGTTTAACCCCAGGTAAAAAAAGACTTTTTTTCAACAATGGATACAACCTACTTTCCTGCAGGTGGCTTGAATGCTTCCACTACCTGCTCATTTTTCTTCAGACTTTATCCATGGGATTGCTTTCTTATCAACACTTGCCACCTGAGGTAATTTCTTAGATTTGTCTCTGAGGTAGTTTGACTAGACAACATGACTAGACAACTCCTTCCCCACACTATAGCTTTTACCCAGCTGTGCCCTCACAGACAGTTTCCCCCTACTCCTAGCTTTTCTTTCAAATATGTTCATGATTGCTCCCAAGATCCTTTCTACAAATCCCACATCACTAGATGGGAATCCCCCAAGATTTAATCTCTTTGCAAAACTGCTCATCAAAATTCCCCCAGACACAATCTCTAATTTGGTTCCCCAAGTCCAACTCCATCTGTCCTAGCTGATCGATGTTCACTGCTGTGAAGACTCTTGCTACCTTGGTGGCCTCTTCTGCCCTCCTCTCCACAAATACCATTGGAGGAACAAGCCTGTTGGAAGCCAAATTCGACAGGATGGTTAATGAAGGAGGAGCCCCCACCAAGGGCTTTATTCCTTCATCCTTAATGTATCTGTGCAGAACCAACGAGCCACCTCATAAATGGCAAACTGCTTGTTGGGAATGTCAGAACTGCTGGAGAAAGTGTTCTTGTTTGCTTTCCAAGTCTCCTGGCCTACTAGAGAGCAAACAATTCACTACATGAGACCTCCTGCATAGCACTACAGAATAAATCTTTGGTCTACTGGTAATGTAGGGCAATCTTAAGATCTTGAATTTTGAATAACAGAGTAAATTTCTTAGCATTTAACCAAAAGTACATAGGGACTTTAAATTAGAGTGGTAACAGGTTGGTAACAGACAAAATGAGGAGAAAAAAACTTGCAACCTGTTCTCCCTTATTTGCACTTGGACTATCTTTGACTACACCACAGTGTAACAACATCCTTCATCTCTCATACCTCCCCTGCCTTTCCCACAGATATACCCATCTGCATCTTTTATGAGTACAATTGACTAATTCTAAATTAGTATAATTAAATAACTTAATATTGGTCCTGATTGAAAAGAAATTAGGTCCTAAATTTAGGACAAAATTCACGAATGCTTCCCAGAAAAAAAAGTGACAGGTTTAAACATAACCAGTTCAGTCTGACAGTTTATCCTCTGTGAGGTATGCCTTGTGATTCAGAGTTATCCCTCTTCTTGCAGGAAAGAGCAAGACTATTTCACATAATGAAGTGCATCTTGTTTTCTTATCTAGAACTTTGAGAACTTAGGACAAGGCACTCCATTGTTGAGTCTGAGGAAAACTTGGGAACCAAATGCCCTAATTACATTACATTCCTTTACCTCCCTATTAAAAAGGGAAAAGAATGATCAAAAAAGTCAAAACCTGCCTTTTATTCCCTCCCTGCCTGGGCTGCATGACAAACTCAGGTTATCATTATCTCTCCAGACAGAAAGTTGGTTCTTAAGGTGTTTTCCAGGTTGTACATTTAGAGGTATCTGATGCTATATCTGACCAGAATCCCTCATCAGTACAGAACTAATTTTTTACAGACATTCTTTTACAACTAATCTTTTATGTGCCTCGTCCACATGAGCTAAAGATGGCAGCAGACCAGACTTATCTTCAGCAGCTCCTGTGTATCTCTCTCAGCCATCTGAAGCTGAGCCTAACCATGACAGAAGAATTCAAGGAAAGGAGCAAACATCCCAGCCCTCACTGCTCTTCCTCTTCCACTAAAAGGATAGGAAAAGGTATTTGGCATTTCAGAATAAATCATGTTAGCACAGCCCCTTGTTTCATTGATTTATGTGTAGAAAATCCAACTAAATTCTATGGGAGCTAGAGATGCAATAAAGTCTGTGGATGTCCAAGCAGAGAGTAGACAAGACTTGGCCAAGGTGAAGAAAGTCTTATATAGGTGCAAAGGTTTATTAGGTAATTAACACAAGATAAGAGTTGCTAATTTAACATTTTTTTTCCACCAGAAACCCTTCATTATTGAAAAAGTTTCACTTTACCAGTTTCATTGTCACTGGTTAACTTGTCCTCTCTCTCTTCCCTCTCTAAAGTGCTGCTTGCTGAGGATATACTGGATGCAGAGCAGTTGTCTTTTTCATTCACTTCCTCATTCTGCCTCTCTTTTTCACTGAGTATTGCACTTTCTTCTGGCTCTCTCTCTGGTCCTTGCTCCACCTCACTCTCTGGTCCCACCTCTGCAGCCTCTATTTCCTTGGATGTCTCCGTTCCCTGCTGGGCCTCAGCCTTAGCCTCCTGCTCTGGTTCTGGTTCTGGTTCTGTCTCTGTCTCTGGTTCGGGTTCACTGGCACTCACTGGCGGAGAGAACAATGGGAGAAAGAGATTCACTTAACAACGGAGTCGTCTCAGGCTCAGCCCTCTAAGTGAGAGTTACATGAGAGTTGTACAAGCGCCTTATGGAAAGAAAATAAAAAGCAAGTCCACAGCATTGGGAACACCAGACTGATGAATGTTGTGCGACAACAGCATTGCACGTGTAAGTGGCCTGGCAAACTCCCTCACTTGCTGTCTGGAGCCAGCCCACTATTTTTATACATACTTCCACAGCTGCAGTGTTGGACTCACACAAGGATTTCAACAAACCAGTAGAAAATGGGCATCCCACCTGAGCACGAGATTGACAACTCAGTGCCTAGACAGAGCCAGAAAAGAAGATATCTTTTGAAAAACAGAAAGGAGGTAGATTGTGGCTTTTGAATTTTCTGTGGGTTCTGGAAGAATTCTTTTTTCACCTGATGAGGAACACTTCAACGAAAAAAATAAAAATATTAGTTTTTATAACACAGTTGAATGTCACAGTCTTGAAATGGCACTGTCACACATTTAGCTGACAAAAAACATATGTTTTTTCATGCACATTTACTTCAGAATAGCCACTTCAAAACTGCACAAAGTTTCCAGTTGCTTGGCATATGGCACAGATTCAGTTTCCAGTTGGTTGGCATATGGCACACGATGAGCTTTTTATCAGTTGGCACACAGCAAACACCGTTGATAGTACATTTGGTTTCTTTTTTCCTGTGTTATCACTGAGAGTGAAACTAATTCATTCACCTTTAGGGTTTTTAGCTATAACAGCAGGTTTTCACATGCAAATATTCTCTGCATGCTTCAAAGAAACTGAAGAACATCCACACATATTCACATCAAGCAGCTCACAATTTTCTGAAAACTGAAATGGCCATGCAAAGAATGGCAAAAATGGGCATGCATGTTAGTTCTGCATACTTCCCAAATTCTCTACATACTAAATCTTGTGCTAGGTGGCTGAACTATAACGATCAAGTCATACTTGTTTTGTCCCTCTGTTAACTATTTTTTCTTATAATATTCCAAAGTCAAAATAACAAAGGTCACAATGCTTTCCTAAGGCTGCTTTATGTTGCATGACTATCCTATTTTCTGAGAAACCCACACAAAGAATAGTGATTTCTAACAATACTTGAGCCTATCTTCACAATAACACATATGTTTTTAAACTAGCTTTCAGTAAGGCATCTTCAGTAACATGCTATTTCACCTAATTTCATATAATTTAAGGGTAAAAAACTGCAAATAATTTTTTTGTCACTGACTTCACTGGAGCTATGCTTCTACACTTTCACAATTGTTTTCTAATGTGTAGTTAGCTAAATAACTGGATGTGCATATATAATACATTTATATAAAGCAAATGTACACATAATATATTTAATCTACAGTCCATCATCACTCAAAGATGTTCTAAAACACTCCCAATTAGAAGACTTAACTTTCTCCCTCTTCTACACGGAGAGCATCTAATAGTCTAAAATTAGATATGCAAGCACTCCTGCATATGTCTTGTTTCTCTAAATGTACCTTACCTAGGACTGTACCCTGGACACTGCTTAGGAGAGAATCAAAATTATAGCAGGTTGTCAAGAAGTTGGCAAACACTTCAAATCCCAGTGGTATGTTTCTCACCACAGCTGTCAATGTGTAGGCACAGTACAAGAGCATTTTAAAGTAAAACCAAGATTTTAATATAACTGAGATGGAAGCTTAGGAATCCTTCAGGAGTTCCTGGAATTAATATGGTACAGGTAGCATGAAAGACTCTCAGCTTGCCATGCTGCAATCATACATACATACAAATGTCACCAATTAATACATGAATAATCATAATTTTGTACAAATTTTATATGTTTCTCTCTAAAAACAAAGGCTGTCATGCAATAACCATAAAGGTCAACTGCAGCAGTTCAGATGGAGAAAGAAGCTGAGTAAAATGTGGCCAGAACTGCTAATACTTATTGCACCTTTGTCATCATGAAGCTATGCTGAAGATTCAATAAGAAAAAGTCAGGGGAGATGTAAGAAATGCTTGAGAAAATTAGAACGTTCGAAAGAACTCTGGATACTCTTCTAACAAGGAATATTCCACACATACCAGAAAGAACTTTATCAGTAAAGTAACTCATCAGAATCTAATACATAACAAAGATTAAAGAGCAATATACTGACTTAGGCTGCTCTTTTGAGTTCAAGGAGTATCAAAATCTAAGCACTTCTACAATGAAACAGAGTATGTTGACACTCATTTTGACAGCCTCTCTCTCTCTCTCTCTCTAGGGATAACATCAAACAATCCACCTCTTAACTCAAATCACTTATAAATAGTGAGCTAAGTCCAGTAGCACTTCCCTTAAAAAGCAGTGCAAAGATCAAATCCGTCAGCAAACACTATCAGAAGAAAAAGCCAGCAAACTAGACACGTGTCCATCACTTGCATTTCCATATAATCCATTGTGGTGATATTAGTGAGAACTTCTAAAGAAGTTAAAAAATACAAATCTCAGTGAATGCTTGGTGGTGGCCTATTTGAAATGAGCTCAGACGTTCAGTCATGTATCTACTGGGTCCATTTTCACACCAGAGAAAACACTACATGCTAACCTTACAGGTGGCAAGAGACATAAGAGACCAGATTTTGTCCCCTCTCTGCAGACTTCTGCTGGTGGAGAAGGCAAAGAGCCAGGGAAGCAACATATTGAAAAGCAACAATAGCAAAGAAGGTGTGCCTGAGATGTTAAGAAGCATGATACCTTAATAAGTAACAGGAACATATATATATATACACATATTTTTTTTAAACTGCAATTCTTATACACACAGAGTTCTTAAAACCTAAACTAGGATTGTCAGATTCAATAGGAGAGGTAATCTCTTTTCACTTGCATATACTATTCTTAACATTTTTCTCAAGGTTTAGCTCCACTCCCTGCACCCATTAAAACAAATGACAAAGCTGAGGTTTTTAAATAAGCAGAGTTTTATTTGCAGTTGGATTAATCAGGAGCAGAAAAACCGAACATGGTTTTCAGGATCAATTTTTGAGTAATTTTCCTACTTCTTTTTTTTTCTGCGAGAATTTAATCTGTAAAAATGTATTGTTGGAAAAAAAAAAGTGAGGACTTTTCAGAAGAATGAAATATCCCAGAGAAGCTGTATAACTTCTTCACTAAAAGAGACAGTAATTAAGTCTCTCAATGAACATGTAAAGATTTGGTTGTTTTGAGAGACAGTCTAATCTCCATCTTCCGACATATTCAAGACTTGGTCACGTTAAGTGCTAGCAAACCTGATCTGCTGTGATGTGATCAGATGTTGGTGACAGCCCTCTTTTGAGTGGGAGGTTATAAAGGACAGCAAGCTGTTCCCTTCTGAAAAGCAGGGCTAAGAACTTATAATGCTATAGAGGGACATGGACATTTCCTTTAATACTTTAAAGCAGACACAAGATGATGTATCCTGCTGATAAGGCCTCAACTATCCAGTCCTATAAGCCTTCAGAGAGAATAAACATCCCTCTGGGCCCACATCTAATCCCTTGTTAGGGTAATTGATTAGGCAACCACATCCTCCTTTATTTTCTCTGCTTCCTATTTGGAGCTGTGAGATAAAAGTGTCTCTTGAGGACGCACACAGTAATTCTGAAGATGCTATGCCTACCCAAGACCCCTTGGTTCAATTGCTCGGGCATTGCTTAAGGTCTTGGTTCTTATCACCCTTCAGTTCCTCTTGATAGGATTCCTCTTCCTCTGAACTCCTGTCTTTGTCTACCCCCATTCCAATCTTTTCCTCCCTTTCCTTGTGATGGTAAGAGCTAGCGCAGAGTGATAAACAGTAGGGAACTGGTTCTTTCTTGATGCAGTCAGAAATGATCCTTCTTTGTTCCCCACCTCTACAGTCCTCCTCTGACTTTCTGTGTCATGGTTCCTTAGTCTACAACTGGAGCTGCATTGGCCTCACTGTGCTCTCATGCTCTAGTGCTTCCCCATCTGCAGAGATACTCTCACCAGTCATGCTTTGGGCAGTATTTGAACCTTGCTCAGCTACCTGTATGTTCAGAAGGTCTCCTGCTGGCTGCCATGTGCACTTGGGTTGGCCTGCTTGCTTCCTCAAGTGCTAAAGAAGCTGCTCTTATCAGAGAAGGGTTCACCTGCAATTCCTTTGTGGAGTGACCTTAGAGATGTCTCGGTTATTGTTGTTTCTCCTTTCCTGTAAATGCACACTCCATAAAACATTCTCCACTAAAATTACAAAGGAGTAAGTAGCTGCTCTGAAAAAAATACTAAGTTCCATTTGCAGTTATGGGACTGCCTTCATTTCCTCTAAATGCCATACCCCAAGTTTTACAAGAATAAGTCTTACAAGACTTGATTACTTTAGTGAAACCAATTGTTTTATATGAGAAAACACTTCAACTCAGTAAGTCCACATTTTTATATTGGCTAACAATACTGAGACATTTCACAGTGTGAGACAAAGTTCCATAGACAGAATCTATTTCCTTCTTAAGACCAGTAGATAGTGGATGGCCACAGGATACTTCAGCACAAATAGAATAAATCTGACTTTGAAAATCCCTTATTGTTTTGCTAGTAGATGAACACACTTTCCCTTAGACTTCAGGTTCTGAATTCTGCAGAGGAATATCACACATCATTTAACAGTAGTATTGCAGAGTCTTTGGAGCATCCTATGCACAGAAACAAGGAAGTGTTTTCCCTGTGCAGTTTCATTCTTGCTTGGGAAAATGGTGGCCCATGTTCAAAGCAACTGCTTGGGGTGCAAATAATCTGACTTTTGTCCATGGCTCTATTTCAGCTTTTCTATAACTGGTTTAAGAAAGTTAATGCTCCAATTTCTCTGTCTATGAAGTCAGATTCAGAACACCTCCTAAGGACAGTAAAATTGAGATTTTAATTCATTATGAAGCATAAGGAAATCAGATAATAGAATAGAGGCCATGGCACAAAGTCTATATTAATCCTGCCAGCCATTGGCTGATATCCAATAATCTGACCACTTCCAGATGAAGTGCCCTGCCCACATGCTCATTACTTCCTATGGCCTTTCCAATAATTTTGGTAGGTCTGAAAAAACACTCATGCACAGATCCCACTGAAGTACGTAGATTTCAGGCCCCTGTTCTGGTTCTGTCCTGGCCATCTGTCTGCAGCTGCTGGAAGCTGCCCCATCCATATGCTCTCTCCTTATGGTTCATTTGACAGGCTTCCAGGTGCTGCCCTCCAATGCCTACAGATACTGCCAGGAGTTTAGTAGAGATGTCCTATCTACCCACGTGTTGATAGCTTTGCCATATTCTGGCTGCCTGAAGTTGCCCTGTACACCTGCTCTAAATGTATTCTCCAAATGGATTGTGCAGCTCCAATCCATGCTGCAATTTTTTTTTATGCTTCCAGGAGAAATATGTTAAAATAATCATCATAGAAGACATACTTGCTCCCTACCCAGCTCTGAAATCCTAATGGTGGAAAAATCCAGCTTATTTGCTCTAAAAGCAATATTGCACTGAAACAAAACGCGTGTTTGGATGTTTCTGACTATCAGAATTGGTGGAAAAATATCCACGTTTTTTAGGTTGAAATTATTCCACTGAGACTCTTAAGGTGCCAAACAAGAAAACTGGGGAGTAAAATTGGGAAAATATATAAAACTAAATAAAATAAACTTCATCTCCTTAGTACAGTAAGGATGAACATATGCAACATTCAGTATTTGTAACTTTTTCTTAAATTGCCTTGCTTTATAGCATGCTACCAGCCATAACACTCAATAAAAACAAGCAGTGCAAGTTACAAATGCATTAATCACCAATAGCGTGTAGCAGGAAATCAAATAAAATAAAAATGAATGATGGTGACAATTTACCCTCAACATGCATTCTAGCTCCCAATGTTAATGCAACATCATGTGGTGCAAATATAAATCTGTATGGGGGTGTTTTTTTGAGGACTGAAGGAGAAGTACATGATGCAAGTGGCAGAATGACGTGCACACACAAAAAACACTGCTCTGTACACCAATAAATTATATGACAGCAAACCAACCGTGCAAACACTAGTTATACTTTCCTTTTTGCTAATTGTCTGTGGTTTCTTTTCTTGGTGTTAAAAATAACCAACACACTCCCCCTGCCTTCAATTCAAGACCTTTTCTGGTTGTCCCATTCAGCCTGTGCTCTCCTGGAAGGTTATTATAATCTTGGCATTCATCTGTTGCATTTCTTTCAGAGAATCCACATAAGCAAAATCCCTCAGCAGGAATACTGTTTGTCTAGTATTCAGTAACTTCTAATATATAAGGAACAACATGATGCTAAAATTAAGACCCTCTGTATTCTGTATTTTCTAATTATTCCATTCTAATAGCAACAGACGATGATAATATAAATCATAGCAACAATTAGCAGTGTATTCAGAATACACGACATCTAAATCAATGCAAAAAAGATGAAAATTTAGGAAGACAGGATGAAACAAAGTAAGACCCTTTACTTTGGCAGCTCATGGATTATATTCTTGCACTCAAGCATCAGAAATCATCACTATCACAAAAGAAACTGTGATAAACCCACCATTTTTAACTCTGCTCTCCTTTTCACTTACCTTCTGAGGGCTGAGGGGTGCCACAAGGGGTGGAAGGGGTCTTCAGCTCTTCCTGGGACTCTATGGATGCTGGGCTGATGCACTTGGGTACAGGTGAGGATGGAGCTGAAGGAGATCTCAGATTCAAGGACAGCTCACTTCTGCCTCGACTTACACTCCGACTCTTCAGCTCCTTCTCATACTCCTCTGCTGCCAACTTCTCCAAGTATTTGTATCTGAAAGTTAAATTCCAAAGGGTTTCCGTAAAAAAAAAGAAATCTGTGGCTGATGCTTGTTTATGGATGAGACACCTGCAGAGAATGAGCTGACTTCCTGACACAAGGGGTACAGCACTAAACTGCCTGCCTGCTCAATCTGCCAAAAAGTGCACCCCAAAGCAAAGCCTATTGCTCTGAAAAACATAAAATTTCTCATTACAATACAAAAGCAAAAACCAGCAGAGTTAAAGAACCTTTAGATATAGTATTTTGTCTGCACAGTCCTTCCCCTTTTGGAAGCATTTGTCTGTCCTGCTTTTCACTCTCCTCCTCCTCCTCCTCCTCCCAGCCCTCCCTCTTCCAAAACTAAAATGGGAGGGAAAAAAACAAAAGAAGAAAAAAAACCCTCCAAAGCAAGAGCCCCTTAATACTGATGCAAATTGCCAGTCTGAGACTTGCTGTAAGGAGAGGAAAATGCAGCAGACAAAAACAGATCTACCTGAAAATAATACCAATAATAAACGTTTGGATTGACTATCTAAGGACTCTGAACCTGCTTCTATTTGCTCTGAGAGCAATGCACTGGAATTCACTTTGTTCTCTCCAGAGCCTACAATGGAAAGTTTTCTTTTTTTTATTCTAAAAAATTTCTCTGCCGGACTCAGACATCCAATAGCTTGTACCTGACGTCACATGTAGTTTATTCATCAAAGTCACTTTAAAAGAACAAAGATACATCTGTTTTGCATTTTAGGCAGGCAGAACTCACTAACTGTTTATTAAGACCAGCTACCAATCATATTCTTCATAGTGTGCTTTATACATTTCGACCAAAATAACTTTGAAATATGTGCCTCTTCCAGATGTCTGCTAATTTTATCCACCATTATTTGCTAAGGAATAAATTTATGAATACAGCTGGATCGGGCTTTAGACTGTTTGCCTTACCCACAAGTGAACTGTTAAACAGGTTAATTAAGACTACTGCTTATGTCCCTGAAACACTGTGGTCATCCTCCTATAACCCATTGTTGTAAACACTTCATAACAGGGAACACCTCTCCTCCCCCCTTCTGCCTCAGTGACAGCCCGAGTTAGTGTATGAGGGTACACTGAAAAGCAGGCAGGGTAAAGAAGTCAGCCACATGTGGTAACAAACATGCTTCATACATATGGTAGCCACACACGCATGCACATTTGCAAACATCCATATAGAGCACAGAAACATGTCTTTGAAGAGCAGTCCTTGTGTTTTCAGAGGCAATTTGCTTTATTGCAAACAGCAATAATGAAGAACAAACTCATTTTCTTTTATTCCTCCAGAGGTATGCACAGGCTTTGAACAAATTCTGCAAGAAAAAGAACCCCTACAGACTCTGGATGAAAATATAACAAGCTACATACTTGTATGGTTATAAAATAGGAACTGTTTACAGTTCTAGCATGAAGCCAATTTTGAGACTGAATTTTGCCTTTTCAATAGAGGAGAAAGCCTTTCACATCAGTGTGATGTGTTGTTACAGTTCATGAAGCCACTACTCCTTTTAACATTGGTCACGTACACCTTCTGCCTCCTCACAAGTAGAGATGGGGCTTCAGACTCATAAAGAGCCATTCCAACTGATCACTTAAACCAAACAGGTACAGCCCAGCTGCCTGCTGCTGAGGGGGGGGGGTTGCAGTTTGCCAGCAGACTACAACAAAGATCTGGATGGATTCTTCTATAACAGGGGGAGCCCTTTTACAGCTGTTTTAACATTTTAGGTTCTGTAGCTGTGTGCTGCACAGTCAACCAGCAAGGCAGAGGAGGCAGAGGACTATCATCAAGAAGTGACTTCTCAAAATGTGTCTGATTATTACACTGAAAGAAAAAAGGGAAACAGAACAGCAACTCCAATGGCAGTACATCAGCATAACTAGTTATCAAATGGAAAGCCTAATAATCAGATATAGCAATTTAACTGAGAAATAAAAAAATAATTCAAGAATCAGTATTAACACTTCATACTTGATAAATTACATTATTTAGGTTATTTTTTGTTTCTGGACAGCATCAAATATGCAAGGTCTAGTGCTGTAGGAGTTGAAAGGGTAAGCCACCATACCTCTGCTTTAGGATTGACACATTGTCTCTGTATATGCTGCCATATTCCTCTAAATCATGGAAACCTGCAGACATCATCACACCTGTGCTGACTTTTCTCTACAGACAATAATCCAAAAGTCTGTGGGCTATCCATGCGGTATTCCTCATGAATGTGACACTGCACTTATCTTCTTCAAGTAGATGAAATTATCATTGTGAGTTCTTTAGTCTCTGAGCAATACCCTGAGGGCAACTTACACTGTTCATGTATCAACAAAGTAATGGGGTGGAGAGCATTTGAGCTGTACGTCACACTAGAGAGGACTTTGGAGCTCACCTTTTCTGGTTTTATTTTTTAATTACCACTAGAAGACACCAAGCCAAGTTAAAAAAAAGGCCTCAAACCATAGAATAGCAAGAAGTGATATGGAGGAAACATACAAACCAGATTTTAACTAGGATTTTAGGCACCTTAACTATAGGATTTTCTTACAAGTCAACATGCAACTTCCTATAGGAAATGAAACTTCATTTGTACAAAAGTATTTATTAAAAAAGTAGTTACAGAATGCCAATGTAATGGACTATGGTGCAAGACTTCACTTGCAGGTTTCTCTTGATATTTATGTGCTGTCAAAGTAAACACATGTCTTTCCTCTTTATGAGTAAGAGCCAATAGTTTAAAAGAGGCCTAGTTCAAAAGAGCCCTAAGGATAAAGAAACATTCCTAATGACTAGTGAAGTTGTCTCAGATTGCCTCAGTAGTGATGCACTGCTGGTGAACACTTTCCCAAAAGTACTCCACGTGGCATGTTCCCTAACAACTTGAAAGTTCTGGAGAACTTGCTTCTAATTTGTTTCAAATCTTGCAACGAGTATACTTGCTGAAAAAGATTTTACTCAGCTCAGATCAGTGTTTGATGCTTGTGTGCTCAGATGCATTTCATTTCAGAAAATGCTGTAAACTATCCGTAACTGTTGTGACTGGAAGGACTAAGGAAAGGCCACCCACCTTTTCTTACTCTTAGCAATGTCAAGATAATTTTTTACTATTAGCTAGTTCAGCCACAGTAGATAAGACTTCGGTCTGCAGAAAAGAACTATATCCAGTCAGATGATTTTGTGAAAAAAAAAACAACCCACACCCAAAACCAAAAACACAAAAGCAACCAATAAAAAAACCCCAAAATACAGCAACATAATGATTTCTGAGATGGCTGCTCTTGTACTTTGATAACGTTATTCCAGTTCTTGACAATCCAGAAGTATCTCCAGAAAGTAATCTCTAGAGGATGATACAAGCAAACCTGAAGCACTCTGGATGATTTTTCATCTACTATTTGTACAGTAACTTGCATATTTTCCAGGTAAAAAACAAGTGCTCCCTCTGGGATGTAATTACTAGCAGAGGTAGAGATGAAGCTACTGAAAGGCAAAGATCTTTAGTTGAGTATTCCTTGAAAAATGTGCTTTCATAAGCACAAAGCTCCAAGCCTAGACCAGAGTTTCTAAACTATTTAATTGAATTTAAAAAAAAAAAGAAGAAAACAGAAAAAAAACCTCGAAACCCTCAGTTCCTTTAAATATGTTATTTAAATAAAACTAAAGCAATGTCCCAATGATAAACACTCCTAAGCTTTGTAATTTACTCACTGATGTTTAGAGATCAGCAAGAAAACTTGGATCTGAAAGATAACAATATGCTTGGAGTGGGTCAGAACCATTTTCATCAGTCACTGCAGTTTTGCAATGCTTGTGACCCCAATTTCCTTTATCCTCAGTTGCCTTTTCTGACCCTCCAGAAAGCTTGGGACCCATTGGGTGAGAAAGACAGGCTTATTCAATTTATAACTATACTAAATTTGAGCAAATTTCTGAGGTAAATGGGGTAAGCTTATTTCCCACACAAATAGATTAAAGATAATCATTCTTATGCATTCCAGTCGCACTGCTCTTCATTTATTGCTGTGCTTACAGCTGGACTTAATTATCCTCTTTAATTTAACAGCTTCTTTCTTATAGAAGTCTTTTGCAATAAAAGTGTTCTGTGCAAGTAGAATTAAAAATGTAAATACGTGACAGATCCACAGTAAAGAATATAGGAAGTGCAAACAACCAAAGGGAAGGATGGACGCATTATATACAAACCTCTCTTCTCTTGCTTGTCTTAGTTCTTCTCTTTTGTCTAAATAATCACGGCTAGAAAGAGAATTACAGTAAATTGCAGTAGAAACAGAAGAAAAAGGTAAGTAGCAGAAGTATAAGTACAGCAGGAGAAAGCAAGAGCAGTATAAACAAGCTGATTAGATGCAACAAAGGCTGTTGTTGACAAAAAACGTTTGGTTTTGCAAAAATGGCTGAAAAATGTGTGTGTACATTTATACATGAATACAGCCCAGATATGCAACAACAAATATGTAATTCGGAAGGTCTTTAACTATAAAAAACCCCAAGAACTGAAAAACCTGAAGCATGCTTCAAAATCTGGTGTCTGAAATTAGACATGATGAACTGCAATTATCCCTAATGAGCAGGCACATTAGTGCCAATTAAATCATTCCACATTTGCTCCATCTTAAAATGCCCCAAAGAGTGACTGCAGCACCTGGCAGGCTAGACCAAGGCAGGGAGGATACCGTACATCAGCCTTCTTTCGCAGGCATCTTTCCTCTGTGTTTTAGTTGCTACAGTTGGAAACAGAACAGCAAACTGGCTTTACAGAGTAGGACAATTCTTCATTCTTAGAAAGTGTGTGCAGGATTATTGGACAGATAACAACTTTTCACTTCTTCATTTTTTCACCCTGAGTTTTAGATACAAAACTTTTATGTCAGCTGCTTCTCCCACAGCAACTCAAGTAACCCATATATTTAGCTTTTGCCAAGTCAACTTTGCCGGATGCTCGAGCACTGTGATTTCAGGCAGGCCTGCCACATCCACAAATGTGAATGCAAATTTAACTTGGACAGCAGAACCTATTAAATGCCCAGCCTGCCTCGATACCACAGCAAGATAATTCCTTACAATATATTTTTAACATTTTGTTGAATTTGTTACACAAAACTGTTGAGACAGTTCACCTTATCTGTTAGATTCTTTCACAGTAACTTGTGAGTACCAGAAAGATTTTCAGAACTACTCCTTTTATAAATAACCACTATTTTTTCTCTCTATATTGTGTCATCGAGTTAATTACTTATCATTTACTATACCAAAAGCTATCAAACATCTGCTTGTAAGTGGTCTTCAAAAGTCCATTAACAGGGAACAGAGATTACTGTTTCAGGCTATCTCCACATGCCTTGAATCCTGAGCTGGTTATACTTTTATGATATTTTCTGAGTACTTTAGGAAATCTTCAGCAGGCAAATTTTAATGTTACTCTTTGCCCTCTGAAAACTTTCACCCTTTCCTACAGCTGAAGAACAGCCATTGAATTTTAGGACTTGTTGTTCTATATATGCAATGGGTACAATAATCCTTCTTCTGGGAAAAAAGTTTGTTCTGGAAAGCATTCCTTTAGTTAGCAATGGCTTATGAAGCTCTTTAGCATCTCTCCTAATCCTCCAGCTCTCTCACAACTGGTGATGCTCTCCTTTAAATTATCCTCAATTTGTCAATGATAATGCCAGAACCTAGTGCAATGTTCTCAAGGCAGAGTTGGAAAGAATGAGATAACAAATGAGTCATGATGGTAAATCCAGTACAGCTCACGAGTTTAAAGACTGTGAATTGCAAGTGCTATTTTTAATCAAAAATACATCTTCAGAGTCTGGGTTTCTAGCCAGACTGATGATATGATAATGCAATCCCAAGAACTCTTATGAAACTGTCCGTGACTGCTTGCTGTGGCTTTGTCCTCCTTCTGCCAGACTGTTTAATCAACTGTGGGATGCTGTCTGTCTGCAAAGTTTGGTGGCTTTGGAGACCCTCTGATCACAGAACTCAAATCTGGAAGATGAAAACACTGGGTATTTACAAATCCTCTTAAATATGTTGTTTAGTTAACTGGTTTCTGACTCTGAAATAATTGGATAAAAATGTATATTTTGATTTTTTCCCCCCTGACTTTAAGGATGCTCTTTTAGTGACAGAACAACTACTGTAGCCAACCTCTACTGAAATGTGCAGATCTGTTATTCAAATAGGTCAATCTGCCAAATGCTCTGTTGGCTTTTTCGGTTTGGGAGCTTTTTTGAAAGATCATGTTGGCTGTCCATGGCACCCTGATGCAGCCTGATGATACCACTTAGAGGGAGAGTTTTTGGAAGAGGCTTGAAGACTGAAACCTTATTGTTTCTGTTTCAGGAGAACTTGGGCAGCTGTTGGCTGCCAAAGATCCTATTATGGTGCTCTTCCACCTTCCCTCTGCCTCTCATTTCCTTCTAAACTAGCTATCTTCTGAAGCCAGAAGAATATCAATCAACCAACCAGCCACTCATAAGTTACTCCTCTTTCCAAATTCACAGAATCATAGCCTTTTTCCATTTCTTACTAAAGAGATGATTACAGTGAAAACAACCCTGCATACTAATAAACAAGCTCACATGAAACCCAGTGCCATCTTTTCCATGACTACCAATTCTAAGGCTATAAAACATTTATGTTACCATTCTTTATGTTATTACATTATGTCTTCTAACTACTAAAAATATGCTTACTTTTTACTGCTGTCTATGAGGAAAAAAACTGGTTTCTTAGTGTACACTCTTCAGACTGTAGGCAAACCGTTTCAGGTATAGACTCCATATCTCTCCTTAGCCCACTGCAGTCTTTGCAAATGTCTGTGTGGAGATTTCCAGGCATGGATTTAAGAGGATGAGGGGCCTTGTCTCTTACTATCCTCAGGCAGCATACCCTGGGATCCCACATCATAAAAAACATTTTCTCAGATGTGAGTCCTATACTCAGCTGTGGCCTTTGTCAGCCATGGTTAGGACAATAATTTTGATAATTGCTTTCTGTCAGTTGCTCTTTCCAGGAGGAAGAGACACATGTTCAGAAAAGTAGGAAAAACTAATTAAAAAATGCTACCACAGAGCCTCAGACAGAAAAGCCTTTTTACTTTGCATAACACAAAAGCAAAAAGATGTTTCAGTGCTGTCCCTTCTGCCCTTGATACCTTTGTCCCATTGTTTCACCTTCACTGAGATTACAATTTGGAGAGTATATTACCTAATAAAAACAAGCCTCTGTAGATATCCAGACAGTATAATTGAGAAATACGTAGCTGCCTTAAAAAACCAAAAATCCTTATTTATTAAATGCCAAAATTCATGATGTTTGTAATCTGTTAATTCTTAAGATATTTAGATCAAGAAAGGTATCTATAGAGACAAACTATTCATCACATAAATTATTTTGCAATTGAATTTGTCAATGATTTACCAATCTATCACACATTTAAAGCAAGAGACTGAGAGCAAATTTGGGTCCTACTTGAATTTGTTTCTTTCTTCACGTTCTATCCTTTGCAACCTTTCTTCTCTCTCCTGACGCCGTCTTTCTCTTTCAGCTGCCAAGGACTCCTGGTGCTGCCGAAAAGATGATGTAAGGAGACCACCCAAAGCTGGCCTGCAGAAAAGGAAGATCAGATTTCTCAGTGTCACTTTTATTGATTATACTGGCAAAAAATGAGTAGCAATCATTCAGCAAGTAACATAATTCCAACCAGCAGAATGACATGGCAATATTTATGTATGGATCTTTCAAAGCACTGGCTAAGTGTCTTCTTGCTAAATTGATTATAGACACTGTGATGAGCTTAAGAAAACACTTAGGGTAGGCTTGTTAAATTGCCAAATTTCTAAAGCACAATAAACGTGTAAAAGTTCTTCAGTCTAGTTCAACTGCAATATTGTCTAAATATTTTTTAACTTTATAATCCTTTTAACACAAAAGCTGAATCCTGTAAAGGATCTTTGAAATTTTAAGGAAAAAAACCTGCAATATTTTTTAAACACAAACATATTATGCAATGATGTTAAAAACAGATATGTCACAAACACCTGAGAATCCCACATACAGAAAAACAAAAGTGAAGGAAGTAAATATCATAAACGCCCTTCATAATTCAAATGCCCTCCTTAGTAGGGGCATATCTTTCCTTTTTACATTAACAAATTTGGTTATGATTATTTCCTCGCTGCATGTGCTGTAAGGGCAAAACAAATCACATGTAAGGACATATCAGTAAAATACATAGAGTCTTCTCAAACCTTTATTGAAAACTTTCAGAAATGATGGCCTCTACAGTAAAGACTTTTCAAATATATAAAGCTACATTTATATTCACTTATAGTTTGCTGTTGATGCAGAATTTTTTATTAGTTTTACTGCAAGTACTACTTTGGCTGGGACTGTGGGTTCTCCCACATGACTTTCCCCAACAGAGTAAACATGTCTTTCTTTCTGTCTTTTAGATAGGAAAAAAAATCTGTATTGTACAAGGTAGCTTTATACAGATCCACACTGACTGAATTAGACTGATAAAATCAAAAAGACATAGCTTGTGTAGAGCGGTTTCTGTGCATTGTTGTAACATGAGTTTTGCAATGAAAGGATTAATGAGAGAAATAGATACTGCCTTTTCCGAAAAGAAATTAAAAGAAACTAAACCCTGCCTAAAGGAAGGTTCCTTAACCAGTAATACAAACCTGAATAAATTTTCTGTACTTTTAAGGACTCAGACCCTTTCCCTTATTTATTTACTTGCCTATGGCTGAACAATGTAGGCATTTAGTGTAATGGCACCAGTTCACTAGTGAAAATAGGTGCAGGAGAAGACAAAAGCATTAACGCAAACCTATCTTCCCTGAGCGTCTATGCCTGTACAAGCAGAAACGCCACAAAACATAGGCATTTCAGCCCCACTGGCAGCAGGGCAGTATGAATATGTCAATAATTTCAATAAATTGAATTTCAATATGTCATATCCCACCCGCATAAACATTACATAAGATGGTATAAAACTTGATATTCTGTAAGGCTCCCTGCTGGCACTCCTCCAGAGCTACAGTATCAATGCTGGATCATGCTCAAAACCATAAAAATCTCTAATATGCTTCAGCACTAAGAAAAGGGGGAAAAAAAATTCTCAAACACTGACAGTCAAGTACGTGTGGTGAATTTTCCCCTGAGCATATTTTAAATTTATTTTAACTTTTGACCTTTTAGTGCATGTTGCAAGAGAAAGCTCTCAGCAGAAACAGTAGCACCACTGTACTGAAATTCAAAAGCTAGAGCTCCATCCACGTCATAGCATGAAATACCATGGGTGTAAGGTTGGACATAACATCAGAAATTGCTCTTTGAAGGGGAAAACTGGACAAAGCCTCCATATGAAGACATAGGGAAATAAATTAGGAGAGATGGCAAAAGAGGGTCCCTATCAAGTCTGTGCTTTTATCTGTTTCGAGTATTCAGCTCGATATCCCATTCTGTCCCACTGAGCTACCATGAAGTCTGCAAACTCAATTTGGAGTCGAAGGAAGGTATGGATTAAAAAAACTGAAGCAAAATTATTGGGAAGGATGGGGTGATGCTGAGAGACCAAAAGAGTGATTGTAGGTCTACACAGCACCTAGCAGGTTGGAAACCTTTGGCTCTGACAAAGCTCTTAGAGGCTCCACAATGAATACACATTCTTATTCAAGGGATTACAGGGAAATCACATGGAGATGCATAGTTTAGCACTGCACATGGGATTCTAACCTAACCCTGGTAGCAAAATGCCTCCTCATGCCAAAACACCTTGTTTGGAGGTTTGATCCAGCATAGTTTGGCTAGCGTTGCTTACTTGGCTAAAATTTCCAGATGTATGAACAGCAGCTTTACAATCTAAATCAAAGATCCACAGAAATATGTCAGAAGAAAAGCTAACGTTTAAGAAACTGAAAATGTTAGCTTGCCACCTCTCTGAAACTAATCAAACTGACAATTAGCCCAAACTTGATATTTCTGTATTTCCCACTTGTTGAGTCTATACTTCATCTGAATTACAAGCTACAGTAAAGCGTGCACACACATCCCTGATTCAATTCTTTTGTCCCAAACACAGTCACATTGTGTACAGTAGTTTATTGCATGACATGGTCAAAACTAACAGTCAGAGCTGCAAGAAGGTTCTGTTCATGCAGGTCATAACTAAACAGACAGGAACATGTTCAGCTGACTCCCTGCGTGGCACTGACTTCTTAAAACACAAACAGTCAGGTTTTGGGTCTTCCATCTCATTTAGAAAAGGGCAGGAAAAGAAACAGCATTGATACTGCTGAGTTAGTGCTCACTTAGTGGTTAGACCTCGCAGTGGCTGGCCCACTCAACTGGACACCAAATGCTGAGACCATTTGCCTTATGAAACCTCATCAACTCATAGCTTCACTGTCGCTATCAAACACTACAACTCAGCTGTTGTTTGAGTGCATCAATACTCTTTTTAATATGAACTGCAACCATAATGAGTAGATTTTAGTACTTAGTAAACTCTATCATTAATTTTCTACATGTGCATAAACTAAACAGGTGTTACTTTCAGGGTGTATAAACCCTTAAAACATCCAGAGGAAAAGCAAGCATTAAGAAGTATTCTCCAACATTCTAAACAATTTGAAAAGGGATTTGTCTATGCATGGTTTGTCTACAAAATCTGATTTTTGTTTCTGTCTTCCTCTGTCAATAACACTTAAAGTAAATGTTCCCTTTCAATGAACTCATACTTGAATTGCAAATGGCATCAGTACTGGTCAAACCAGCTGGTGGGAAGGCTTGGGCTGAGCCTTTGGGTACGTTTGTTGCTTTGATGCTGTTTGAAGTGTGGCAGTACCTTCAGGCCTCAGGAATTTTTAAGTCTTATTGCTGTAGGCTTCATTTTGAAAATGCGTAAGCAAGGAAGAGGCTAAAAAATTCTGGCATTGAATCAAAGGTGATAAGAGATTTTTACAGAAAAGGGTATGTGAATACTCAATGAAAGCATAATAGAGCGATCACTCACAAAACAGGGCTATAGGTAATATTCGCCAGCATTTTAATGCTCATGTCATATGTTACCAGCTGGTAATATCAACCATTTGTTCAATTCCACAAATACAATCCAGAAGGATGCTTCCTCTGACGACTATTTTTAGTCTTGTAGAAAATGCAAGGCTATTAAGAACGGACTGTTAATATAAAAAATGCTAAGAAAAGCTTTTTTATGCCTGCTGTTAAAATCAGTAAAAGCTAAACAAGCTAAATTATTACATTCTCATTCCAAAAAGAAAACACACAACAAGAATATGTCTAGGTCTGGGGTTTGTGAATTGAGCTCCACACCACAGCATCAGGACCTGGGGCTGAAGAGGTCATCAGTTACTTATCTTGCTGAAAGAAGAGACAGGAAAGAGAAATAATAGAAAAAAAAAGAAAAAGAGGGCAAAAAAATATACACAGGGCAGAGGATACGAAGCCAAAGCATTCACTACAGGCCCAAACTCTTCCGAATAAAAATTCAGCTAGCCTGACCTACAGCATTTAACACAGCAGTGAATTAGTAATCATTATTATAAACACAAATTCAGGCAGACACAAGATATCTCACACTTTATTGCAAGTATTTGCAGTTTCCTGACAATGCTCTATCACAGATTATATATTTTGAAGGGGAATATGTGACCTGAATTACTCTAATCTTTTTGCAAGCTGAAGAAAATATTTCTGTCTTATTCTAAGCTGCTTTATTGCAGCAAAATTGCAGTTCTGAACTTCAAATGTTCTTCATTCACATAAACTCTGAAACACTCTTTTGCGGCTGCATTTCCCTCTGCTTAGTTGAATTTTTAAAATTTGCTAAAGAGAAATGGGCAAGAATACAAAAAAAAAAAAGTATATTTTTAGAGCTAAAAAAAATTAACAGTTGACTTATGAGAGGAAATCCCTTCAGGCCACAAGGTTAGTATTCAGGGTTGTCTTCAATATAACATGGTTCAAAGTCATTAATAAACTTATTAAGGAAGAACTAATTACCTAGTTTTACAAAGTGCTGCTGTTCCACCAGTCAGGCGATTGCTACAGAGAGAGAACAACAGTCGACAGCTCCTACTCAGGCCTTAAGTAACTCTGAATGTCTCTTGACTTTAACAAAATAAATTCACTTTCCATCTTAGAAAGAGACAAAAGGGGAGGCAAAGCTGCCAAGAGCCATATTGCTTTTCGTTGTTAAAGAAACTCTCAGTGTGTTATGTCTGCCTACATGACACGGCAAATTCAAAAGCATGTTGATATAAGAATCTGCAAACAGACTAAACATTACTTGAGGAATCTTTACAAAACTTCTCTCAAAAATAAACAGAAAATTGTGAGATAAAACTACTGACTAATGCTTCCTTTGAGAAAGAAACTTGAGAGTGACCACGAGAAGAACTGATTACTGTTTGACTTTTAAGTGGCATTGGGGACTACCCAAAAAAAAGCTACAGCAGAGCAGAGCTGTGCAGAGCCCGCAGCCTGACCTCTACAGGTTTTACACTGTGCTGCTGTCTTTCTCCAACCTGCAGCTTCTCATCCTCATGCGAGTTACAAATTGCCTGCAAATGACAGGTAGATCCCACAGGTAGATCCAGGCTAAGGTGGGTGTCCCCTGGGCATCAGCGCTGCACACAGTGTGCTCAGCCAGCAACATTCTGCACTCTGAAACCATAACCCAGTTCATGCTTCTGTTTAAACATATACCCTATGATGAATCCTAAAAAGCTGCAATCAAAAATATTGCTTACACAGTAGTTTGACAAGCAGCTAGGCCAGTATAAGCCACCACTGCCTCCCAAATTGTAAATCAAGTAATTCCTAAGGTCATTTTTCCTCTTAAAATCTCAGCAATAAAGTTGAGGCTTTTGCCCTGGGCCACTATTATCGACTACCAAGCTATCCCTTCCTCGTTATGTTACTCAGAATGAAAAAGATGTGCTTGGCATTTACCAGAAGAAAAAATGGTCATGATCTCTAGCCTGAGAGCCCAGAATTACATATTAAGACACACAGAAAGAACAGAAAGCCAAGGAAAGAGGAGCTGTTCTTGGGAGAGCAGTAGCTTTGTAAGCTGTATAGAGAACTGCATAACATAGGTTTCGTGGTTTATCTTAGTGCTTACCAGCTGGAGTAAGGGAACTCTAGGGTGCAGATTAGTGATAAATGGCTAATGAAGAAAAAAAAAAATAGACGACCTGCCAAGAAGCTTCATTCAACAGCATCTCCCTGGTGTTATCAACTACTGAGATTTTTTATTTTAGTAGACGGTCTAACTGAAAAGCTGTTTGGCATTCTCAGGTAGCTAGGTAGCTTTATTTGGTGGTGGTTGTTGTTTTTTTTTTTTTTTTGGTGGTTGTTGTTGTTATTTTGCTTTAAAGAAACAGAAATTTGAAAGAAAGCACCAGATTGACAGCAAATCTCTTTTTCAGGAACCTGGAGAGGGAATAAAGCTCAAAAGAAGAGTTTTTGCAGACTTTTGCTGCACTTCTTTTTTAAGCTTCAGGTATGGTATTTAATGTCAGTGGAGAAAAATATCACCTATAATCTAGGCATGCTAATCTCAGTGTCTGTGACCTAGTTTAGAAATAAATACTTGAAGGTACATTTTCTTTAAAAGATATAGAAGAACATGGAAATAAACACTCAAAATTTAAGGTCCTCCATCATGGGAGCCCAAGGTAAAGTATTGCTGTAGATCACAAAGCAAGTAAGGTGGAAAACATATTAAAGGATGTGAAATATATTTCATATTTCTTAAGCCTATTTTCTAACACACTGAAAAACTTGAAGATGCTTCAAACAGGAGCAATCCCAAACACCATAGCAGGCCTTTACCATGCTTGGAGATTTGGAAGAACTTCTGAGGGACCAGCCAGAGGTGGAGACTAAGTTCACAGCGACTGGCTAAGAGGCTCAAGAAGAGGAGCTTTGCAAACAGAACTTCCTGGCATTTGATTTAACAGACAGAGGCATGAGTATGAGGGCCATGAACTCCTGCTCTTTTGGCGCACAGTGCCCAGAGAAGAAGACTTTTCGAGATAGGCTAACTATGCTATTTTTTGACTGTCAAACTCAGTGGGAACTGTCTCCTGAAAAATGTATCAGAAGAAACCTACCCTGGCAAACACACCACCAGGATATTTTTCTGGTAGTGGAATGAATTAAAGCAGGTTCTGAATTCAGAAGCTCTTGCCTTATACGTTATACTCCTTCGTGGTCTCCTCTAAGGATAGTATACACTTCATCACTAAAAGGACACCATGGTGGGGGTGTGAAGCTTTACAAATAATGAGTTTGCTGTTCAGATACAGATTCCAGGCTGCAGCTTTCAGTTTGAGTGACTGACTTAGATAGATTAAGAGTTTGAGAAGGCAGTCTTTGGCTAGACAGAAATATCCTAGGCATGAGCATAAGGCATGGAAATACAGACTAATCTTATACCTTCTGCCCCCAGGCAAGGTGGTAACTCAGAGGGACAGAAAAAGGCTTTTCTCTTTGGTATGCTTCAGTCATATCTTGTTCCTCCTCTTTGTTACCAAAATTTATGAGGTTATGAAATTGAGAGTAATTTTTCTTTTCTTTATTAATGGGGGAGAGAGAGTTAATTGGTGATTTAAGTTATGAACAGTGGGAGCAGTATATTTATGGAGCAAAACAGTCTTTCGCACTTCAAAACTGGCAGACTGGGCTATACTTCTTATTCATTAAGAGCAACTTTTACAAGCAGAGAGATACAAGAGAACCAATACACCCTTTCTTTTCTCCCAATGAAGGGCTGAACAGAAAGTGCCCTGCAGTTTGCCCTCCTTCAGCTGGATTCCCATGGCTGCAATATGCATTTCAGAAACATAGCTCTCCACAGGGGACCCAGGGCAATGAGAGAGAACAACAGGATTGCAAGAAGTTGCCAAAAGGCCGCAGCTGAATTTAGAAACAGTTAAGTAAGCCTTTTCTTCTGCTGTACAATCAGAAATATATAGATGATGTGGATTTCAGAGAACAAAGTCCAGCTACTTTTGCACTGAATTATACTGCTGTTATGATTCCCTACTGATCTTAGCCAAAGAAGGCTTTAAAAGTATGAATGTCAAAATGTCAACCACACTGCTTCTTTCCACCTAAGTTGTAGCTCTTGTTTACATAAGCAAAATGCAGCCAAGGGTTTGAAAGGCCTGTCAGGGCAACTGAATGGAACATGAATCATTTTGCTGGGCACTGCTCTGAATTCTGCTCTTTCCTTCCTCCTCATTCTCGAAGGTCAGATAAACGGTACCAGGAACTGCATCCGAAGCTCTTCCCTGCATGATAAAAGACAGGAATCTTTCTGTGAAGGCTTTGGATATGTAGTCATAAGCTGAAACCAGAAAACTCACATTGGAGCTAACCATAGATATGCATCTGCTTCTTATCAAGTGCTTTTCTCTCCCCACCCCATTTTTTAACTTTGTTTCGTGTTTGAATCAATGTAAATTTTTACCATCGGGAGGTAGGAAATAATGTTTACATAATTTAAGATAAACACCATTCATAGAAGACTGTGAAAGCTTCCACAATACTTTCCATTTACTAATTAGTGCTGTGGATTGCATCATGCACTACACAGCCTACTCCCCAATAAGCAAATTCTATCCATCGATCTCTCTGTGGGCACTTCTGCAATGCAGAACATTTCATTTCAGGACAGTGAAATAAAAGCAGGCTTCTGCTCTTCTTCAAAGCAGTCATTTCATTAGAGCTTGCTGAACTATAGCTCTGCAATGCACCACATGCAAAAAGAACAAGACAATGCAAAATGGCATCTGAAACTGTAAATTTAATAAACTTTCAAGAAATAACTGCATCTGTTCTGCAGGCAAAATGCAGGTGTGGTGTATACACATTTTTCAGACTTCTCAGAGACTCATTTACAGGAAACATCAGGTTGTAACAGGCCTCACATGTGAAAATGTAGAAATCCTGGTGAGTTCATGAACTACCATTAACAGCAAGCTGCAAATTTAAACAAGAGTACAGATATTTTTATCATGTGAGGTGGAAGTGGTAAACATAAACTGTGGGAAAGACAGAGATGCGACTCCAAGCACTGTGTACGGGCACTTAGAACATGTAAGAGAGAGCTGATAGTTGAAGGCAAAGCACTTTCCAGTTTCACAAAAAAGAGAAGGATGAAGCTGGAAGATGCTGCTAGAAAAACTGTCCACAAAATATAAAATATTTTCCTAGCAGTAATGATAAATACTGGCATGGTTTCCAGGGGAAGTCATGTGCTGCCGCTTGAAAACATGTGAAGGTAACAGGGGTCCTTTATTTAGCTTCTGTGAGACCCATTACAGGTCACAACAGATGATTGCAGAGCTCTCCTCTGGCCTGGCTCTCCATGAATCTGCGAATTTTACAGCTTCATCCTGTGAGGCCAAGGCATTTTGGCTCCAAACCAGCAACGCACTTACACACAGGCTGCAATGAAAGCTGGCTCTCTTTGCTGGAGCAGGGCCAGAGCCATCAACCTCTTGCAGGACAGGCCCAGCCATCTTTAGCCATCTCAGCGTTTGACCACTTTGGGGTTTCTTTGCCACAACAGCAATCAGAAGCTTACAACAGCAGGGGCTTGGAAATCTAAAACTTCCAAAGCAGTGGGATACTTTTAACTCTTGCTTAGCTAGCATCTATTTTGCTGAGGTAAAAAGGGGATGAAAATGCCAGTGTAGAGTTTTTTATTATGGTTTCACTTGGCAATAATTTAATTGAGATCAGGAAAGACAAGTCGAGGCAAGGTACTTGAGGAAGATGAGCAAATGAAAAACAATGCCTTTCTCCAAAGACAAACTTAATGTAATTACTCACTTGAAAAAAAAGGATTAAATCAATACCTCATGGCTAGAAATATGCTGGAAGAACCTACCTTGAAGCATTCTGAAGAGTAGCCTGGGAAGGATGTGAAGCATTAGGAAGGTTCAAACATCTATATCTACACACACACACAAACACTTGTACGCATACAGAAATATTCTAAAAGAAATTAATAAAAATTAACTGGAATACAGGTAAAGGATCCTGACAAAAACCTTCAGTTCAAAAAACAGGGTGGGAGATGTAATTTTTATGAATCAGAGGCCAGTTGGGAAACAAACAATCCAAATTCCATCTGGCCTAACTGTACATTATTTTATGAAACTATCATATTAAATTATTGAATTAAATTAATTAAAAACATATACCTTTCCTTCTCAAATTCAGCATGACATCCTTTGACGCTGTCATTTACTTTCAGGTTGTAACAGACAGTTAATTTCTGGTGGTCCAAATGTCTTGCCAAGAATTTCTTTCATGCATCCATAACATTTTCTTACCTTTTTTCTTCTCCTAGTACCTTACATAATTCAAGTGAGTATTTTGATTGTTCAAAATACTGCTTTTTTATTGCCGGTTTGTTTTGTTTTTTTCTCTTTTTCATGTTTTTAAAAGCGAGCTGATAACTGGTAGGTTATTATGAGTTTGCTTTACCTACAGCAAAATGTTTTGCCCTTGATGAAATACAATGAGATATATTACGTATTTACAAGAAAGGACAAAATTATGGCCTAGGAAATTCTGAGTCAAGCATGTTTTCAAGATTTTGTAGTTGATTTAAGATGACAGAAGTGAAAATAGAACTATCTGAATTTATTTTTAAAAATGGAAAGAAAATGTGCTTTAATTCATCTCTTAATACTTAGAACAGCACATGTGTGAAGCAACTCTGCTTTATGCATTTAACCAGAAGAACCAGAAGTAGGATGGAAATACACTCAGGCTTTAACACCAAGTCAGACAGACAGGCTTGAGAATCAGTGGGAAATGAATAAATTTAGATTTTTGTCTATTTTCTTTCCAGCATTAGAAAAAATCTGGGTAGAAGCTATTTCCAGTACTCATTCAGAACAGCTTACATTTATCTCCTTCATCCTGTCTACAAAGAAACTGTTGTCAAAACATTGATTAATTTACAAACCTGTCAGATTTGGTCTCTTGAGGTGGTGACAGAGTTGTCCCATAACGAGTAGTGGGGGTTGTAGGGGCGCTCACACCAGCATAGGGTCGTGGTGAAGAGTAAGAGCTGCTGCCATAGCTATTGTATCTGAAGAAATGGGAAAAAAAGTAGGAGAAAGGAAAGAGACAGAAAGAATCCATCAGCAAGCAGCATGCAACAGTAAATCCTCTTGTTTACGGGGTGCTAGTGATCCCTTACCCAAGAACTTCTCCAACATTCACCTTCTGAAAATGTTGCTCTATTTCCAGCTTTCAAATATGCAGCCTATCATGTACTTTTAATATCAACCATGATCATGAACATAGTGATGCAAACAGTGAATTATTGGTAAGGAAAATAATGAGAGATTTGAATGGTCCTCCCAAGTGACAACTCATAGTAGGAATACTTGAATTACTGCTCAGTTACTCAAAATTATTAGCTGTTTTGGGAGCTCACATCCAGCCATTAGAAAAGGGATCAAACCAGTCCAAGTCAGCAGTATTCATATCCTGTGAAATTAAGGAAAACAGAAGCGTTCCCAAGACATGATCAGAACATGGCCATCCATGATTTGCAAAAACTTGCATTTTAAATGGAAAACAACCACATTCTTTTCAATTAAAGCCAGCAGCATTTTCTTTCCCCTCCCCCAACATAAGTAATAGCTTATGTGCCATTTCTTACAATGCCTGTAAAAAATCATCACCATGGTTAAAAAGACATGTCTCCGGAAGCACGGCTTTAGAAATTTCTATCAGCCCTTCCCTCCATTAAAAAAAACAAAACCATAAACTCGCTTGACTTCAATGGGAGCTTGCTGATCAAAGAGAAATTGTTTCCAGGACTCCTGGAACAGCCACCTCCCCAGAGTCCCTTCTATCAATGTTTTCATCCTGGCTCCTGTACTGAATAGAAAAGGCAGTTGTGTTGCTTTGCTGTGCCTTTTAACCATTGTACTTAATCAGCATGTCAAGGAGAGATTCCTGATTTGGCAAAATGTTAATATTTCTGTTCACAGACAATGCCATTTTACCTCATGGAAAGCATATGATGCTCTGTAGGTCAGTACTCTGCAAGGCCAACTCATCCAAATGACAAAATTAATTTCAGAAAATGGGGAAACATCATTTTTGTTGTTATAATTCATAAGATATAACCTCCTTCACTATATCGTTTCTCTGTTGCTTCTTCCCTCCCACACATCAGCACTCAGTAATTTCACTTGGCAATTTTATTTGAAAAGGCTGGTTGGTTTCCTTCAGCTCCATTTAGCACACTCATCTAGCCATGCAAAACTTCCTTCAAAGTTTCAAGTTTGATTCCTTAGGGTTCAACAGCATTCTTGCCTGCCAAGGCCCACGTTACAATCAGAAGAGATTTCAGTAAGGTGCTTTTATAATGGAAGGGATTGTGCTTTAAAGAATGTGCCCCCTTGGACAACAATTCCAGGTTTATATTTTAGAAAATACCCCACCACCAGCACCACCTATTTTTGAGACCCTATGCTGACTGCCCAGCAATAGGGGAATAATTTTGGAAAAAAATTCTAACATGCATGTTTCTGAGCTACACAAGGAATTTTGCAGGAAATGATTGCCGTCCAGGCCTTCCTGCCCTATAAGAAAACTAACTAGAAACTGGAGACAGTGGCCCACTGGAGGGATGTGTAACTGGGCAGTGTGGAGCTTCCCTGGTAGCACAGTCCTAGCTTGGGTCTTCTCTCTGACTCAGTCCAAAAAACATTCTGCCTGTACCCGTACTGAGTGAGCGATGAGAAAACTCCATTGCCCTAACAAGAATGCAAAGCTAACTTGGTATTTTCCTGACACTAACAGAAACCTCCATTTCCATTTTGATCAACTGAAAGGAGACATTCTTATCAATCATTACATATGCTTTTCTACTCCTCTGCCCCATGATAAAGCTGGCATAGTGCAGAACCCCTTTTCAGACCAAAGGATTTCAATTAGTCCAAACCTAACTCTCATGAAAACGGAGGAAACACACCTCCTACGGACTCAGACCTACAACTACTAAAAAAAATAAAATTCAGAGGAATTGGTCTAGACACAGCATCTCATCAGAGGGAGACTGAGATGCTGGAAGAGTAACATGGCAAAACCTGAACACCACAGATTCACAGACTATGCCGAGTAGGAAGGGATCCACAAGGATCATCAAGTCCAACTCCCTGCCCTGCACAGGACCACTCCCACCAGTCACACCATGTGCCTCAGAGTATTGTCCAGGGTAAGTATGTATCTTGTACATAAAACTTTCTAACCTTCCTCTGGTACTGGATATTACTTTCATTTTCTCTTCTTATCTCATATACCAGTGAAGATGCAACGGTTTTATCCCAGGAGCCTTCACTCTCAAGAAACCCCAGACCTTTACCTCTTTTATGGACATTTTAGTGCCCACATTTTGCAAGCTCTACCCTCCCTTAACTCCAAATAAACCCAGTAGAATTCCACCCTCCCCCCGCAACAATACCCTTGATCCTGTGTGGTAACTAGGAGTGCAAAGGATGGTCAGAGGAAAAAAACAAACCACTGCATAAATATTAAATATAGTAGGTATAGAAAATAAAAAGGAATCTGCTCTCTAAAGTATAACAGCAGCAACGGGAGAGCAATAAACGAGTGTGAGAGGTCTAGAGGAAAATTGCATCTATGCAAGAAAATGTAAATTTACAGGAATTCCAGCATTCAAGTTGTAGGTAAAAAAAAATATGTGAACTAAGTCTTTTGTCAACAGCTGCTTGGATTTTCAGGCTTTTCAGCAATGTGAAAAAGCAACAAAACACACCCACTTATTAGAAGAGAAAGACTGAAAATTAAAAGGATCAAAGGAATCAAAATATTTGTTCACATGCAGAAATTCAGAAAGACTGCTGGAGAGAGGAAAAAATAAATATACATACAATATATGTGTACGTTTTCAGCACCTAAGTCAAAGAACACTCTGGGAGAGACAGCAAAAAATCATCAACCTCTTTTCAAGGTGATTCTTTATCATTGTTTTTAGAGCTACTCACTGTCAGTCTGTTTTACCTGAAAACAATCTAAGACAAAGCAATTCTTAAAAAAAAATTTAAATGGGTGGGATGGGGAAATTAAGATTAAAACCTAAGAGAAATGCAAGAGGAACAACGGAACTGAGCAGAAGTTGTGGGGATAAAACTGTCTATTCTGAATGCTATGTTATCTTTATAGATCTCTTATTACAAACATGAGTTGAAATTGCACATGACACGGACATGCACTGTAATCTAACAACAAATTTGGGATTTGGCAGTTCAGCCTTTGAAGCTGGGATTTCACCCCTGAATTTCAAGTGCTGATCTGACCTCTCTTGGTTTTATAGCAGAAGAGCTCCATTAATTTTCATGAAATCATGTCTTCAAATTATATTGTTTTAAATAAGAGCAAAATGGTGCTCCTTTCTGTGATCTCCCAAATCATGGGTTACTTATCCACTGCTCCATAGAGGAAACCAGGATACTTATCAACCACAGACCTTGAAGAAGAGTAAGACAAAATGAAGGCAACAAAGGCAACAAGAGAATACCAATCAAATCAAAATACGGGCTTATAGGACTAAAACTAACACAATTTTTTTCTGGAAATAATACAACACATAGAGTGCACTATTACCACTATAAAATTCTTGAAAGGTGTTGTTCATTAGCTAAAAATTATTGTCAGTTGTATAGAATCTACCTGTTTTCCCTCATCATTTCTGCTTCCTTCTCTTTCACAGATGCTGGAGACTCTTCGAAGTCATATGAGAAGAGGTGAAAAGGAGTATGCGGTACATAAGGTAATTTCTCCACTGTTGGAGATGCCTTTGGAGTAACGGATGCTGAGGAATTTTGGGGAGAGCTCAGAAATGCTGTCACCGGTGAAGATGATGATGAAAGGACAGAATTATGATGACAGATAGATGAGTCAGACACAGAAGTGGAGCTGCTAGAAGAGCTCTTTGCTCTAGCGCAGGGAAGAGACCTCTCAGCTGGAGAAATGGTACTGGAGACAGCTGAAGAACACTGTGAAAAGTTTCCATTCACAGACTCCCGCACGTCTTGAACCTCACTGCAGGAGGAAAAAATCATGAAAAGGGAAGAAAAGGAGAGAAAAATGGGGAAAAGAGAGATCAATAGAAGTAATGCTTGGAGGGAAAAAAAATCAAGTAAAGGAGTGTCAGACAATCAAAAACGTTCCAAATTTAGACAATTACCACCTCTTTTCAAATAAAGCAAGATAACTCACATCTTTGTATCCCACTAGGATTCTTCTTGGGGTTGGAAATACCAGGGAAAGGAAGCAACTCAGTTTAGAGGAAAGGAGGGTATTTAATCTACAGGTTTCTGAACTAATTTTCATGAATTTTTTCACAAGTATTTTCTGAACAATTTTCATGAATTTCAAGTTAGGTTGTAAGCATCGTCAGAGCCAGTACAAGCGGACTCAATACACTGGATAACATGGTCCATAGAGTACAGATACTTCAAGATGTATGACTGCATGACTTTCTTGAAGCATCTTCAGGTATCTGAGTATCATCCTCCCTGGGGATATGATATTTTTACTAGAAACATTCATCTGTCAAAGATGAAAATAAAAAACTACTCAATCATCACTGTTCTGTCAAAATTCAAGTTTAGAATGATCTTGAAAGCAATGCCTTACCAGACCATTTGTCTAGGTGTGAAGGCACTAATTTCTGATTTCTCTGAGTGTCAGTATCCCATTCTGGTATTCAATAGAGACTTTCAGAGTTGCATCAAGGGAAACAGAAAGCACATCTGCTTTGCTCTACTGAAGACAGGTGTTGGTGAGTGACAGAAGGCACAAGGCAGGTGAAAAGCCATGGCATCTGCACTCCAGGATATCTGTTTTCACTAGTAACTCCAGCAAAAACACTGTGCATTTTTCTTTGGGCTGATCCACTTGGCAAGTGGCTGATTTCATTCTACTGAGACCACCTCTGCAATCCACTGACAGGTATGGAAGGCACGGCCCTTATCTGTGGGTTTGGCACAGCATATGCAACAAAAACACAATACATGTTATATATGTTGTGATATTATGAAGTGAATGATCAGATATATACCAGGCAATTGTTCTCACAATGGAAGCACAATGGGCAATCTGGAAACCTTCATCTGTTGCACCTGCTGTGCTTGACAGGAGACACTGAAACCATGCTAGGCCTACCTGTCCTGACAGCACTTGACAAGAATGGCCAAGGTACAGATCATTTTTGTAATGCTACAGTGACAGTGAAAGGAAGTACTATGAAAAATAATGGGAATAAAAGCCAGTTATCTCAAAGTGATTATCATTTTAAAAGACGCAGAGAACACATTATGTTCTCTGTGTAGATCTTCCTCACTTTTTTTATAGTTTTTTAGTATATTCATGCAATTTACTAATAACTTGTGTCTTTTATTTGACTTTTAAGAATCAGATTTGAGGAAATTATCACTTAATTTTGAAATTTCAGGCAGCCATTGGCAAGATTTGCTAACTGGAAGATATTAATAACAACAGTACAGTATTTTCTTTGGAATTCACATATTAAACAGTTTCCTTTCTTCCTTCCGTACTGTACAGTGTCTGCATAAATGTGGTTTATTTAAAAAAATATCCAATCTCATTTGCTGAGTTGCAAAGCCAAATAATTTAACCTAAATCAAATAGCTGTCTGGAACAAAGAATGTATTTTCTTGCTTCCAGTTTATTAGAATCATGTTGTTAAATGCCAAATACATATATATATCTCAGATCTAAGTAGAAACTTTTAAATGAGAATATTGATAGGTGATTTGCTTATATCTATATTTAGACAGATGGGTAAGTGTTTATAAAATTTTATATATATATATACACACACGTATATATCAGTTTTACCTCATAGTAGTTCTTTGCTATTAAAACATGAACAAAATTGATAGAAATATACGCAGCACATACGCAGCACTCAAAAACGTGAATCTACTGCATAACAAGGTGGCATTATAAAGACAGGGATAAAAACCTAAGAAACCAAGCAACATCTTCAGCAAAGCATTGCAATGTTTCACCATTGCTTTAACTAAAAAGATAAACCTAATCCATGCTTAGAAGCTATGCTTTCTAGTAAACCCTTTGAGATTTGTGAGCAGTACACAAAGGGAGAGAGTGCCGACATGTTTCCATTAACAATGCCACCCCCACACCCCTCCCCAAAGTTTTTAAATGCAGAAACATTTCCTTGGAGAGTGGCTTTAACAGGTGATCTAGGAACGTGAGTGAAAAACTAGATGCTGCTGCACATTGTGCCGGTGAGTTCATGCCAGTGTCTCAAGAAAAGGTGGAGGGACAAAGCTGAATCCTGGTACCTGGCTTTGACCTGCCTATTGGCCTCTTCCTCCCCCTCATCCTCAGTATTTGGCTCTGTGACTGGCTGTTCTTCTTCCTCCTCTTCATACTCGTCCTCTCTGAGGTCAGACCAAGGAAAGAGGCATGCAGTGGGATGGAAAGACAGAAGGTGGAAGAGAAAACAACATGAGTCCCCAGAAAAAGAAATGCAATGAAGTTAGAAATGGAAGGAAAACACTGAGGAGGAGGGAGTTTTGGCTCCTCTATGTTAAACAGAAAGACACCTAAAACTTACTGCTAAGTATGTGCTGGCACAAGGGTAGCTACCGATATAAAAATGTTATCCTCTCCCCTATTTATATTTTTAATATTAATTTTTGAGATTCAAAGATGTCACTGTTTTTACTTAAGCTTGGCTTTCCATTTGCTGCTGCCCTACCTGCAGAGGCATTAATGAAAAACATTCATGACAATACCCATGTTCAACCCATTAGTCATTAAAGCCAGTGTCTTTCTGGCTTAAAGGACAGTACACACTGTGCTGGTATGGGACAGCTGGCATTGGACATCACACTTTCTAAATTAACACAAGTAAAACATTCCTGTTAAGCAACCAATAGCTCAGTTGGAAAACAGAACAGGGTGAACCACTGAGTTAGAAATAACAGAGAGACCAACTCAGTTCAGGACTATTTGCAAATAGCAATATTTAAGTTATCAGATGCCAGTACATGAATTATTTCAGTAGAGTTATTAGTATGGTAAAAGCAGGCTTCAGTTCAGTAGTAATTCTGGCAAAAGAGAATTGTAAGTCATGCATAAAGGCTCCATAACCTACAAACCACATAAGTAAAAAAAGAAAACTATATTAAACATGACAAAAAAGGCTACATAGTCTTGCTTCCTCTCCCTCCCATCTATGCTTTTTCCTCCCCAAACCAAGACTGATGGAAGATTTAGAAAATATTCTCTCCTTGGGCTTCTTCTGCATTTGTAGTTGATACAGTTCTCCACTTCATTTAATGTTGTATACCATTAGGTTATGCTCCATTCAAAAAAGAAAGCATACAAACAGTCATAAAGTCTGTAAGACACTCATATTCCTTGCATTTTCCTGAAAGCTTGTTTTCTTTCCTCTAATTCTGAAGGGATGCTCTGTGGATTTTTTTTTCCATTTAGAATTAATTTCCATGTTATAAGAATAATGAATATTTACAACGTGAGACCATGAACTCACTGAGTGCAATGCAAAGGGTCAATGCAAAACTTGTTGCATTTATATGGAGCTAGTTACAGAATAATCAGGAAAATGGCAGCACCTGGAACTTTTCCAATACTCTGGCAAACATCTACAGGTAAACACTTTCAACCGTTCCTAGGGAGCTATAGTGACATAATCATCTCAGTTGTCATCTCTTCATCTCCCTGTCCTCTCCACAAACATACACCTTCCTTACAGAGACACTTCTCAACTTCCACACATATACCAGTATACAGAAAAAAAGAAAAGAAAGAGTTGACCAGGGAGCGTTCATATAATCCCTTCTTACTAGCAAGTAGCTCAAGACTAGCTTTGCTATTAACTCCTGGGAAGGGAAACATCTGCATCTGCTAGTCCTACAGCAATCACATTTGGGAAATAACTCCTGAAGCTCTGTGGGATCAGGGTTCTCTGATAAGAGCACAATGCATCCTATAATGTTGGCAGCACAGCTATTGCTTAAATGAACAAGAGTGGCCCCATTATTATTGTGTTTTAAGCTCCCACCAGGATTTCAGATTGATGATGTCCAAATTTCTTCCCTCCTCAATTGCCTTAAAACGCCCAAAATTCTAAGTGAAATAACCATCTGATATGGTGAATCTCATAAATTATAAATCTGAAAGGGTTCTTTGAGAATTTATTTCTCCACATGAGGGCATGGTAGTAAGGATGGGAGTTTATACAGTACAGATTGAACTGGAAACCACTGAGTTATAATTGAACTGAACAGAGAAAGAAGCTGAAAAGAAATTTTAGAGATTCTATTGAGATCATTCTTCTCTCAGGCCAATAATTCTTTCCTCAAGTTTCCTTGACTTCTAGATCAAAAGCTTAGAAGAAAATTTGATTGGAAAGCTCTTTTCCTTTGCTAATATTAACTGTAGGAGGACAGCAGCAACAGAGGGAGGAGCTGGCTCTGTGGAGTTGGCTGCAGAGATGATTGGTGTGCACAGAGGCAGACATGCTCTCCAACCTGGGAAAGCCAGTTTGGTCAAAGGAAAACTTGCACAATGGAAATAAGTATGTGCTTATGAGAGATGCTCAACACTTGGAAAGTCCTCTTTCAGCAACTAAACCCACAGTTTCAGACCCCTTGACTTTGCCCAGAAAGGGATCAGAGGAGATGGTAAGTTCCCAAGCAGGAAAGATGTGTGCTCTCCTTTTAACCAAAGCAATAGTAGCAGTTGTTTCCCAGTCTTGTCAGAGAACAGATATTCTGCCCATGAAATCACATAGTATCTCCTAGCTAAATCTTTCCTAAAAGGCAGAAAAGGAAAACTTCCATGTGAATATTTATTAAAACAGGACAACACCAACTACAGACAGATGACATTCAACTACAGTCAGATGCTCAAACAGAACAGCAGACACACTTGTGAATCCATCTGGACTGTTCAGGGTTATGTGTTCATTTTTGTGCGCAATGGAGAAGGGATGATGTAGAAAAGCTCACTGTCCCTCCCAAGTATACATGCAAATTTGGTGTCAATGCAATAGTAGAATTAAATTAGGAAAAAGGATTCATTGGGAGGTTTCCAATTAAACAAGGCTGCAGAAGCCAGCATATTTTTCAGAAGCACAGAGGAATCTGTCCTGTTTAACAAAAGGTAAATATTTATCCTGCAGCAGGGAGGAAGGGCTTCAGCTAATGCTGAAAGATCAGATATATTCAGCTAACCTTAAGGCTATTCCTGGGTTACTTCAGTTACAATGATAAAAGTATCAGATTAGAAGTATTTAAGCAGAAGCTTTATAGCACTGAAAACAAATTTCAAAACAATCACTATGTTTATTTTCATCTCTAAAATGGTTTACTGCTACAGGCTAACACCGCCACTAAACAAATAAACAAAACCCCAAGACCCCACAAATCTTTATAAAATATATCATCGGTCATGGAAACTCACAAACATCTTCTAAGGCACAAGTTTTGCTCAGATGTTTCAACTAAAATTTGATATGAAAGTATTTATAGTCCCTTAAAATAATGTGCATGTTAAAAAAGACCATGAAAGTGCAATTTGTGGATAGAGAACCACTAGGGCAGCAAAACAAAATCGAGACAAAGGATTTAGAACTGAAAGATTAAGTTCTTTCCTTTTAAAAATAAATTAAAAAAAAAAGAAATAAAAAGAGTGCCAATTAAACTTGCCCTGTTGATACTAAATAGCTACTCAAAACTGAAGAGAGAAAAACACTGACAAACACAGACTGATAAAGGGAAATTATAATAAAGGGACTCATCTACAAGTTTAATTGAAGGCAGGGGTAAAGTCCATAAAATGCCCAGCATCGTACCTCATGCACACCTCACTCAGTCACAGTGAGATGATTTTAAAACTAAGGTACTGCTCTGAAGACCATAACTCTTACTTCACAAGAACTCAAAGCACCAAAAAATTCTCTCCATCTCACAGGACTCTAGAGCTGAGCAATCAGTGTGTACAAGGGTTGTATGTACCCTCTGTCCTCTCCAGGCTGTCCCCAATCTCTTTCCTCCACAGAGTTTTGGCAAAGGCAGCTTGAAGGAACTTCAGATTTCTTTGTTGCAGCTTGTAGCCCAGAAAACAAGTTTCTCACTGCCCCCTTCCAAAAAATCCCAAAGGTAGAGGTAACAGAAAAATCAAAGGCTGTGAAGGAACAAAAAAACCTCAAACCCAAAACAATCAAAGAAATGCCCCCCACACAAAGCAAAACAAAAAAGGCTCACCAACAAATTATGCATGATTACAGAAACACACTCTGCTCTGCTCAGTATCAAAAGATATTTTGAAAGTGTAAGATGAGATTTAAATCATTTTAATTTGGGAAGAATTTGATCACTAATGTTTGAATATAGAACAATAGAAAAAAGGATGGTCTTGTCATAATTAGGCTACCAGTGATTTGATCTGTATATACAATGCACACAGAAGTTAACTCTTGAGATAACAGTACATTAAAACATCTTCCTTGTGGTCTGATTCCACTTTGTATAGGACTCATTTAACCTTTTTAAAGTCTTTTCTTCTAAATTTTTCAGCTTACTGGACAAGGCTTTAAGTGTACTTCTGACCCTTTTGCAACCATCCACAGATTTATATAGAAATTTCCAAGAAACACTCAACTTTAGTGAAAATAGGAGTCTTCAAGTTATGAAGTGACTTGGAGAAGAAAGGACTGGTGAACTGTAAAGCTATCGGTTAGTATTCCCACACTATCTGAAAAATCACCTTATGTGCCATTAAATACTAATGAAGAATTTTCTCTCTCTTTCTTTTTGTAATTGAGTCAAGTGCTTTTCAATTTAGCTTCTGTAAATGACTTCCATTTAAACTTTCACTGCCTTTTGATACCCCATCCTTGGAGTGTTCAAGGATGGATAGGGTTCTGAGCAACCTGGTCTGGTGATGGGTGTCCCTGCCCATGGCAGGGTGCTTGGAAAGAGATGATCTTTAGGGTCTCTTCCAACCCAAAACATTCTATGATTCTATGACCAGGATTACAGGCTACATTCAGTGAAGTAGATCACCTTAGCCACTCCACAACATTATTCTAAATTAAATACTACAATCGATCTCACAATTTTTCCTTTCAAGATTGTTTCTCACTCTTCCTCCTATAAAACCTCTGACTGTTTTACCTCTTACTGCATCCCTGAACCCCTAACAGGTGAACAAAGAGGAAACGAAAAATGTTCCATCAAGGAGAGATCTTTACAAGTCACAGTGGATGTAATTTTACTTTCTCTTGCCATCGCTTGCCATTGTCCTCAATTTATGAGTGAAATTCCAGTTTCACAGGTTAGACCCCACAATTCATAGCCAAATTCCTAAGTCATTGTAAAACAAACAAATGCTTTAGTACACTTCTGCTGCTTCTTCCTTTATTCTATCTGAGCTGCCAAAACAGATTCAACTAGTCCTTTATGGGAAAGCTGAAAGTGGTAATAATTTAAATTCATCATTTATTACTCTATATAAAGATATGGCAATATATTTTTCTCTTTCATTAAAAAGAAAACAAAAGAAACAACTGATTAATCCCACTGCAATTTTCCATTCCACTGCCACATGTGACAGACCACTGCAGTTGGTGCAACTATGCAAAGATAAAAATACATGAAATGATCTGGATAACAACATACTTACAAAGCCTCAAAATTTGACACTCTGCATACAGCAAGACTAAGATGCCTAATTACAAAGGTCAAAAGGAAAATGATCCTGGTATTTCTTCCCTAAACAAAGAAAACAGTTCAGATAAAAACTTGAGGAACTGACAAATGATGTGAAGTACATGCACTTACTACACCTTCATATGATGCTATTCTTTAGGCTACTGTTACTTTCTTATCCTTAAAATATGATCAGCATCAGCTTTTCACACGTAAATAATATCTAGGTAACACCTCCACACTTGTTATATAGGACACATCAAAGAAGAGCAAGACAGCAGAGTATTGCTTACGATACTGTCAAGGCTTTGCAAAGACTTCAAGAGTCATAATTCTCTGATCGTTGAACATGATCGCTGTTTTTACATTTCTGTGAGCAGAGGGATAAAGAAACATAGATAGATGTAGCTAGACTTTTGGAGCAATACATACTGAAATGCATACAGAAAGAGAGGAGAAGTGGCATTTTCAGAACTTGGAACTGCATACTGGTTAACACTTGAAGGTCACTGTTATTGACCTTTACTTCAAAGGGAAATGGCATCCTGCCAAACTGCTGGGTTTTTTCCTCCCATTGCATCCTATGTGTTAAAAAAAATTTCCTGGCCTCATAGGGTCATGTTTACAAACACTATTAAACACACTGAAGAGGTGAACTCTCGAAGGCATGTACACTCCACTGCATTAGACACTACCATGCAAAACCAGAGAAATGCATTCACATCCTGGTTTGGCATTGCATTTCCTCAGGTAGTTCACCAAAGCTAAACACACAGTGGAAAAATAAAGTAAAATAATTAGTCTCAGTCAACGCTGTGACTTTATTTACCATGCAGCTATAATCTCATTTGAGCTTCAGTGCCTTCTTCTTTCCTCATGAAGTTCAAACAGGAAAATCTACCATTGCCTTTACAGTAAAGAACATGTCAACTGGACTCTGCACTTATAACAAGTATTAAACATTTCCTTTCATTGAGACCCACAGTCAGCAAAGAAAACCTGATACATCTACAGAGATGTTTTAATTCAGATAAAAAGTGCTACTATCAACAGTAATAGGACCTGTACTTGAGATACTCATCAAGCTGTAACTTTTAAACTTTGTGTTATTATTACTTATGTATTAGTGGGTCAATACCTACCCATACATCAACTAAGTCCTTTTTTATAGTATGGCTTCAAAGGAAAATTTTTCTTAACCTATTTCATGTCTCTTTCTCTACTGCATTCCTTACAGGAGCTTCCAAGATATTCTTACAAAGACAAAGATTACAAATTTCACACTTTTATTCTTTCCTTTCAAGTCTGCACAGGAAACATAATTGTATCCTCCCTACTCCAAACCTAAAAGAGCAAATCAGATTTTGTATGTTACTGCTGTCAAAGACTAATAAAGATCTGATGGTATGAACAAATGCTACCTTACTAAGCCATTTAATTTCACAGATAAATCTTCCCAAATCCACTTCCTTTTTATATTCTATTTACATTTTTACCCATACCACCCAAATAGTGAAAAAAGCTATTAATCTCTCCTATGGCTGATCATATGCCATTCTAGGTCAAAGCACACCCAAACGCTAGGTAGCTCAGCTCATATGTGTGTTTATTAAAGACATTCTTAGCACATCCACAGATACGTGACTGCGTGTTTATCCTGAAGATGTTTTCTTTGTCAAGTTTTATGCCTCAATTGTTTTAAATATCCAAAAGCAGGACCCAGAGATAAACATCAAGGAAAAAATAAAAACCACCCAACATGTGTTTTCTTCTATTACAGCAATAAAAAAGAAATTAACTTCTTCTCTCTTCTGGGCCTTTAATAATCCATACCACAGCCTGAGTCTTACATTAAATGCTGATGTTGAGTCTCCCCACTTTGCTGTTTCATACCTATCCTACCACTCATCGTATTTGACACAGACAGCAACTCTAAGAGATGGGGAATGTACCCATCCTAAATAAAATAATAAAAAACCCCACCCACCACTATTACCAGCACTTTGATCTCCAGCCATAAATATTTATAAAATCAAAACATTTCATGTAGTGTTGTGGAAAGTCACCAAAACTTGAAACATCATGACAAAACCTAGAATTTACGCCGTAGTAAATGCTAGAAAAATCACAGATTAGTTATGGTTTAGGATGCCTGAAAACACGTAAAATCATCATAATAAAAAAGAAGTCTCAGCTGTATTTTGGATGAACCAACCCTGCAGCCCTGGCTCTACATGAAGCAATTTGAACAATCAGTTCATGGGGTCTAATAGTCAAGCTAAGGCCTGTTGTGCTGGTTAGAAACTTGACAGGAATCCGAAGCTAAGCACAAAAAATGCGTAGCATCAGAGGCTCAGCTGTATTAATTGTTTTCTGGTGAAACCAAAATAGCGTCACAATCTCTGCCTGCATCTTGGCAATCCTCAAGCATCAGAAACATGTATTTTCTAACAAACAGATCCTTATGACTTTTCTGCACAGCTTCCTTTATTTAGACAAAAATTTCCCATTTTTTTCTGGGACCATAAAGAGTGTGAAAGCCCTTGAGCCCAGTGTGCACCATGGAATGACACTGTGTCCAGCTAGCCTAGAAAATTGTGGGAAACTTAGGAATTCCCTGTGCTACTCTTTGCTCAGAGGAAGAATTCTACCAGCCTTTAAGGAAGGACTCTAACTAAAGCAAAGTTCATAGATGTGCAGTTCCCTGTTTGTGTCTCTGCTGTTTTTATTTCATAAAACTTTAATCTTATAGAGCTCTTCTGAAAGTTTGTTCAGATCAAAAACTCTTGAAGCCTCAGGTGAACCTGAAAAGTTGGTCTTCCTCATACTTTTTAGCCCCATGGTCTGAAAAGGATAGCTTGCTGCAGCCAGCTTTGGTCACTGATTCAGGATCCAGGCTCTGACGACTTTTTAAGATGTCAGTCAGTTCTTTCACTTGTTAGTTGTCAAACACAGGAATACTGACAAGAAAGTCCTACCCACAGCCAATTTACCTCTAGATGAACATATATAGTGTTATATGATCAGTCTTAGTAATTCTTTGGTGATTTTTGATGATATAAAATTGAAGCTATGAAGAAGAAGAAGGAAGTAGAGAGTCTAATAAAGTGAGGTAAATACGTAATCTTAGCTATTCACAACTTCTTAAACATCAGTCTTTGATTGTAACTAATTCCATATAGCTTTGATTGAGCCAATCACTCCAATGTTGGTAAGAGGTGCTAGTGTAAATCTCATAGAAGCTCCCTTGAGTATGTTGGCTAAGTCTGGATGATACAGCTCTGATGGGACACACTGGGAGAAAGATGAATGTGGTCTCTGTGCAGTACCAAAGAAAGGGAAATGCACAGCAAAATGAGAAACACATTAATCTGAAAAACTGGGAGAAGCCCTTGTTTCTGCTTTGTATGTATAGAACCCCTAAGAGCAGCACTGACAACTTCAGAACTACCTGCTTTCTACTCCTTCAAAGCCAGACAGGACAAGACTGAAGACAGACACACAGATATTTGCCTTTTAATGCTGATATAGCCAGAAATCATTGCATACAATTAGAACATAAGTCTAGTGCAAATTCCATCCCACTCCACAGATTTTTCCCTGACTCTATCCATTGTGTGGCTCTAAAAAGCTAACTTTCTTTAAAAAGAAAAAAATCCCTAACACAACCCATGGAAGAATGTGTTTAAAAGTCTACTGCTTAAGAAACAGCATGCTAGACCACAGATTGAGAGTACTCAATTTGGACCAGGGCAGAAAACCTTAGGAGGTATGCCTAGCAAAGGGTTTTTTAAAACAACACTACGACATGACTGAAATTCTCCACAGGCTTAATGGTTATCTACACCATCATTGTAACAGAAAGCACTTTAAGCAAAGCAAACTTGCTGGTGGTCGGGAGTACATTTTAAAGTACGCTGCAGTAGGTACAAACCCTTAAATCAACCTTCAGCCTTTCCTAGTTAGCATTTGTTATCAACTTCTTTACTCATTTATTTAGTAACAGGCACATCAGGATCCATGAAAACTATTTTAACACAAAGCAGATTTGGGTCCTTATTTGTTTTGAACCACAAGCAAAAAAGCAATACATTTAGTTTGGAAGAAGGCTGCCAAATGGATGAAAAAGGCCTGCAAGTTATCCTTTTGGTCGCCCTTAGCATTTACGGTCAACTTTACCCAGCTCAAAACCCAAAGTCTGCTCTCAATTAGCCTGGCGTAGATCAGAGCAACTCCATTGACTTCAGACAGCTTTTCTGGATATAGAGCATTGTGAGACAGAACAGAATTTGGCCAATATTGTCTTTTTTTTTTTTTTTTTTTCTACAGGCACCATGGATTTTTCTCTTTTTGGAAGACTTATCATTGACACAGAGCAGATGACTGTGGACAACCTGTTTGATGTGGTAAACAAAAGCAAAGTAACTGCCAAAACAGCTGATGAGTTAGAAAGAAAAGAAACATGAACATTGTGGGAAGGAGAATGCTGAGGAAGAACTTGGATCTTCTACTGATTTTGGTGCAGAAGTCAAAAAATAACCAAGAAAATTGCCCAATAAAATTTAGTACAGTGTAAGAGTGTGACTTCAGTCTCTAATCATGTCCATCAAAAGCAATTCTGCTGGGACTAATCCACCGCAAAACCAGACATAAGACATCTGCAACCACACACAAAGTTTAGCAGGAGGAACACAATAAGATTACCATTAGTATTGTTACATGTTTCCTCTTGAGAAAGAAAATGTAGTGAAGGAACACCCATTTTGTTAGGCTAATTTTTGGAAAATCCAGCTCTGCAAAAACTTACTGCCAGCTTTTTTTCATTTCTCAAGAGGGACCTGGATTATGAAGGTCATTAGAGGAAGACAATTATTTCACTCAGGAAGAGAAGTCACTTTCAGTGACTTCAGTGAGCACTTTTTATCCATTTGTACAGATTCCTCTGCACAACATTAACAACGGAAGCAGAAGGGACATAACACACTTTTATTGTGTGATGCCTGCATCATATTTTAATATATGATTTTAAACTTTCAATACAAATTGCAGCAAGGCCTAAACTTATGATACTCTGTTAAGGTCCTTTAAACCAATAAATATGCTGTATTGGAGACCACGTGCTCAAATTTGAAAACTTGATTCCACAAAACCTTTTTCCACTTAAGGTTAATTCTAATTCTATAAATGTGTAAAAACCTTGTATGGGTCATTCAACTTCACTATTTTCTGCCTAAATGTTAATGAATAGAAGTTGTATAGATTTTTTTTTTTTTAGTCTCAGTTTCACTATCAGGTGTAGAGACAGTGTTGCATATGTCTGGACTATTTCACTGAAAGTTGAGACTTGCCGGAATATGATAAAGCAGGAAGGCTGTTTTTCCTCTTCCTACCACATCTACAGATTTGGGCAGATAACAAAACCAAAAATGTGAAGGACAGGATCTGCTTATATGAAATGCTTGTTTACTAGAAACTCAGTGGGAATAATAGAAGATCCAACAGTTGACTAACTTCTTTTTATGGCAACTTTAAAAATCTGACTGGGCATAGAACTTATATCTTCAGGCACTGGTACATATTGTGTAGTCTCTAATGTCCAGTTGGAAAAAATCTTATTTGTTAGCTACAAGTAATACTCCCTGTCTTTCCCTGCTAAGAGGACTGGAGAATAGGTGTGGGGAGGGCAGGAACGTTATTTAACTAATATGTGAAGTAAAGATGAGTGTTACACACATTTGTGTTATAAAGAATGCCTCTTCCCTTACAGAGGCAGGTAAGCAAGTTAGAAATTCCAAATAGAGTTGAAGAGAATCTGATTATTCTCCTACTGAAGATTCCAAGGATAACTGCAACATGAAATTAAATTTGACTGCTTAGATAAAGACTTCTTTCCTGGTTTTAAACTTAAATTATGCTTTAAATTATGTCACTATCCAAGAAGATGTGGACCAGAATCAGATAATTTTTTTCAAAAAGTAGGATAATTATTGATATTGTTCTATGTTGGTGGAAAAAATATGTCAAAGAACTTATGAAACTAATCTGTCGTGGTTTTATTCCCCCTATTTTATTCCTTCTAAAAATCAGCTCAAACAAAAATTTATTAGGAGTTACTGAACACTGCAAAATAAAGCTAGTAAGCAAACATTAATAGTGAGAAAATGTATTTGTAGAAGCTGTTGTCCTGCATGGCTTTTATTTGTTTAATGAATTAACACTAAGAGAATGAACAATTTCTGTAGAGCTGAAGCATTTCCTCACTGCCAATCTAAATTCATCAGTTTAACAAAAAAAGCCAATGATATCTGCTACACATCCATGGATACAGATTCCCAGTCACATTGTTAAGTCATGAAGCAGGGCTCAAGGTCATGCACCAGGCAGAGCAGCTGAAGTCCCCAGCTGTACTCACACTGAAGATGCTTTAAACTCATCCTCAAATGCACTGTCATCCTTGTTATCAGCCTGTAAGACAATGGGGCTCTCAGCTGTCAGCCCACTGAAGACCCGGCCACAGAAGGCGATGGAAAACAAGCACGAATGTGTTGCCAAACGCAAGAAGGAAAATAAAAAAAAAAAAGGAAGAAAATAAAGTGCTATTATGTGGTATACAACATGAAACTACTGTTTCAGTTATCCAGAGTCTTACATTTTCATATTGCCAGAATCCATTAAACTTTAATCAATTCAGTCAACTCAAGTCTGCTTTGCAAGAAGGACTGCTTTACACGTAATGTAGGATTGTAAGGCTCTAAATTCATACCCAGTGCTAACCAACAGAAAACCTCCAACGAACTTCCCAAATGTTATAATTAATACAAGATATGCTCTTCATGGACCCTGCTCCAGTTTTGCAAATTGCATCTTCAGCAATGGGATAACAGTGTCCAGCTTTAGCTATCTGCAGGTTATGTATCTTCACCCAAGCTAGTCAGCCAGATTCCCTTTATAGTCAGCAAAGAGCCAGTTTCAGAGCACGATTAATCTTGAAATTTCAGGCGTGTAGAATACATTAGATAAGTGAAAGCCTACCAGTACTTGCTACACTCCACTGACATCAAAGGGAGTTGAGCTGATCAGACATCTAATTTACGCAAAGTTAATTCCAGCCGTCTTGTGCAGTAGTCAGACATCCTGAGGATCTGCAGCTCCTTTTTCCCTAAGCATGCATAGCCCAAAAAAACCATTATAGGACTGGCAAAGACACCATCTTTGACTGACTCCACTGTTGCAGACTGCTGCTCAACTAGTCATTACTACTTCTCTTCTGCTAATTATAAAACAGTAGATATATTCACTACTACAGTGTAGCCTCAAAGGAAAATATTTATGCTGGAATGGTGATTGTAAAGGTAGAAAAAAAAAAGAATGAACTGCAACATATACAGGACAAATAGCTCTGCACTAATGGTACTATGCTTTTGTTACAATCTTCTGTTATGTGGACATAGTGAATATAAATCTGTTAATGGATAAAATTAAGCTTAGTTCCCACATCAAATGTTCTACCTCATGAGATTTGGGTCAACTTACTTAGGATGGATGATGACAAAGAACTTAGCTATGCAGGTAAGTCACCTACAAATCCATCTCTTTTTAGTGGTGGTGTTTTAACTCTGAATATGCTTTTTTTTCCGTTTTTATTTCAATGAAAAGAGGAAAATAAGGAAAAGTCTGTCATATTAATAAAATGCAATGAACGTAAGGGAAAGTAACGGGAGAAGAATGGAGTATTCCTCAGCTCATGCACTTACCTCTCACTGAGCTCGTCAACGCGCTGCCCATGGCCCAGCATGAAGCTGGACTGGCCACATGGACTCGCAGGGGCTGATAAAGTGCTTTTGACGTTCTGTACCGAGTGCCTGCGACTCCGCCGGCGCTCTAACCCCCTTCGCTCACCAGCACCAAGACTGGCCCTTCTCCGGTCCTTGCGCCCACTGGGAGGGGGGTCAGCACTCTCATCTCCATCTTCATGCCTCAGTGTCATCTGGGAAAGAAAGGAAGAAACCCAAGGCTTCTGACACAGTTCCTTTAGGTACCACAGGTCTTCGCTCCTTGGCTCAAAAATTTACTAGTCTCAACATGATTAACTCCTATTAGCAGTGCTATTTCTACAGCTTTCCCTGTAAGCTGCTGTCTATTCATTAGTGCAGTATGGCAGTATTAATCATGGAATTAAATACCAATGCCTTGTATAGAACACTAAAGGAGCTGTAACAATACATTTATGTATCTCCTAAATTGTGTTAATTTTCTTTTTAATTTTCAAGGAAGTTGAGCAATGTTGGACAACTAGTTATCTGTATTTCCTTCTAAAATACTTATAGGAAGTCTTGTGAAATCAACAATAAAAAAACTCTCATGCATTGACTGATTGAACATTTCCTCATGTTCACACATGACATGTAGTGATCAAGTTGAAGTTACCATCTACTACTTAAGAAAGTGTTGGAAATAGTAGAGGACTAAAGTATGGGTGCAATACCTGAGTATCTCAAACTACAGCACACCATTGACATGCCAATGGGACATATCTTTAACAGAAACAAAGTAAAAGTTGCCTTATGGTACATGAGGAGAGATATCCCTGGCAGAAAGAACAAAGTTACTATTGGATCTCATCTGAAATGCAGCCTAACATTTAAGTAATCCTTATATGAGAAAGATCCACTCAAATAGGCAGAGGTACAGAAGAGGATGATGTGGGTGATCAGAAGAATACATATTTTCTTGTTTCTATTAGTCTTGTTATTCTGATAATTCTTACCAGAGCTGACCTAAAAAAAAAGGGGGGCGGGGAAGTGAGATATCTCTGTTTAGAGTATAAAATCTGTTTATGTGAGTAAGAAGAGATTTTTTGTATCAAAAACAACATTGGCAGACAAAAGTAAGAACCTGCATAGGCATGTCTAGATTTAATCTGGTCATCAAGAGAAAGCTGGTACCCAACTAAGTTAACTGCTAATTTCGTAATCAAGTCTTTCAGTAGGCTCAGCACGCACAAAAGACTTCTGTTTTTAAGATTAATCACCATATCTTAAAAAGTGATTTATAAATCAATGAAAGGATATGGCGCCCTTTCATTCCCTTGTTCCTATTCTGGCCTGGCTCTTCCTGAAAACTGATGTATATAAAACTTAACTCTGCTAAAGTTAGTGAAGTGGTATGAATGTAGAGCTCATGAAGAAAATGTAGAATCAAACCTATCCAATCCTTTGCTGGACTTCAGCAGAGATGAAGTAATTTAATTTCACCACATCAGAACGTGAATTCACATTTACACTACATTAACTTCAGCCTAAACCTCCCCACTCCAACACTTTCCAAAGTCTGAAAAGAGGCTAATTATTAAGAAACTGGATATTCTACCCTTATATATAAATGCTTCAAAAGTAGTTATTTTATACCTAGGTGGTAAATGTGTAGTCAGTCATTACTCCATTGCTGTAAACTGCACAGGATCTGATCCAGTGTAAACTCATAAACAAGGACTTACTGGATATTCAGTTGCAGAACAAGTGATATTTGTGAAGTTGAGCTCAGCCGAACCTTTTTCACAAGCTGAATACTTTTGCATATGGAAAGAACTTCTACTTCTTTCAAAATGTGTAACTAGCAATTGCAGAAAGAAGGCTAGTAAATGTGCTGGTTTGCCTTGGAGTAGGCCCCAGCTTAAGAATGAAATCCTTTTGCATTAAATACAGCTATGTAGCGTAGTAGGTCACATACACAAATGTGTATAATACTTCTAGCAACCAGATGTTTTTCTTTTAAAATAAAATAGATAACCAAATTTCACCTAGGTTACATTCCCCTCCCCTCCTCTCGTCTTTGAAGTTTGCACAAGCTGTAAGATGCATAAAACAGGGCATGTTATGTTACCTCATAAATGTTAAATTGCTCAACTAAGTCCAAGTCTGTTCCTTTCTTGTTCAAGTGTCTCTGTGAAATAGCTTCAATGCCTAGCTCTTCCAGACAATCCACCACATCGTAGAAAGAGTCTTGATCTGGCAATCCTGACAGCGTCTACAAATCAAAAGAAAAACATTTAAATCTGTTTGTTTTGAAAAGAATTAAACAAAGGATTTTAAAAGCAGGTGGCATGTGGTGCTATGCATGATTTCAATAAAGTAAAACCCATGATGTGGGATTAGAGACACCGCTGGAAAATAAAAAACAAGTGGCACAGCTTTTAACAAACAACTCTGTGCACTGTGTAGAAAAAAATGAATAACTGGCAAAACAAATAAATGTTGTTATTTCATACAAAAAAAGTATGGAAAATGTGGGTCTTTAAAATACACAGTTGGATTCTTCCTGACTTCATTCAAGTACAGATTTAAAGAACTGAGAATGTTAAAGCATCAAACACAGAGATAAAAGTAAAGAAGGGAAAAAAACCAGTTTAGCTGAAATGAGTAAAGCTGATTTCCTACTGATTCCTGTAAGTTTAGCTCTTAAGAAGAAAAAGTCCAGTGCACAGCTGTGTGATGTCAGGACAGCAGGAAATATCCTGCACCATGTGCCTACTATCCTCCACACCTGCTGCAGCAATCTTCCCTGTGCACAAGTTGTTTTATATTACAGAGATAGCAAATCCTCTCCTCCTTTTCAACTTGAAAAGTCATACTAAAGGTACCCTGACTCATTAATGCCTATAAAATGTTAGAAGAGTTGTTAATTCCTGATTACATGGTAACCTTTTACCAGTGACAATGTAGAGGAGCTTTTGCAAACTAGAAAATAAAGAATACTAATAACAACGATTATTGAAAAGTAATTGTTTGAGCCACTGATTTCTACTCAGCTTGTGCTGATTTTTTTACTGCTCCTTATGGATGATGCAGAAAAATTAGTGTAATCCTGTGGATGTTAAGCAGAAACTACTGATCATACTGTGCATCTTACTGGCAGAGCAACATTCACGTCCTCACAAGAACCAGTCTGTGCAGAGCTCTTTCTGCAAAATACCTGAGAATACAGACTGGAAGCAACACAGTTATTCTGGAGTAGCTCACCAGAGGGATGTTTATTATAAAGTAGTTTCCTCTCTCCCATTTAATTAGCTAAGTAACTTATCTATATTCCCAGTAGAGAAAAGAAAGAGCAAGAGATAGAGGTGCAAAACCCAGGCCCTTTCCAAAAGGAGTTTCAACTTCTCATGGTTTGGATAGAATGAACTGTGCTCTGTCAACGCTGGTTTTCCAAACTGGCTCTGAGCAGCAAAATGCAGGAAAGAGCAGCTGCTCTGGGCTGCCTCCCTACATCAAGAAGCTTTACATTCAGAAAAAGGGATCTGAATTACATGACTAATGAGAGAGGAATAGGCAGCTGACACATCTGTCCTTTAAATACTTCTTTCCTGTGATGTTAGGCACTGAAATATTTGCATCAACAAGGTACTTTTTTTTTTTTTTTTTTTCTAACTAAACACAACACAGCAACATTTTCTTCTTCAGTCATTACAGGACTATTGCCTGGTGATATTCACCACAACAGGAATTCTTAGCTCAAACACCAATTAAGTGTTTGGGTTATATGTTCAGGCTTTAATTAAAAATTTGTCTCTGTCCAGGACAGTACTTAAGCCTCTGTTTAAAACCCACAGAAGACTAGGAAACTAAAACTTCCTGAACAGTGCTGCAAACAGATACCACATATATTCTGTTCCTTCCTAAACTGACACCTAGCTCTGAGTAAACATTGGAGGATTCAGCAAATGACGCTATCACACTGCAAATTCAATGAAGCTTTAACATGGATATGAAAATATTATAACAGAAAATGGTGTTCAACTATCAGGCTTTCTCTTGCAAATGAAAGATGTAAACTCAAACTATTCTGACCTGAGGGCCTTCATGCATAGTAAGATGTGATGTTTTATTTGCAAAAGAGTGCAAGAGTCACATCTTCTGAGAATTTACTCCTAAAATTATCAGGAAATGGTCTTAACATTGATATGCAGATCACCCACCCTCAAAAACAGCTTTTTTAAAATCCAAGGTAAGGCAAGCTGTAGACTGGAAAAACAGTAGCATAAGGTAGTGTTTACTGGCAACTGCTTTTTTCAGCAGCCTTTTATTAGTTAATATAATTTTAAACCAAACAGCAGTAGAAATCCAATTTTCACTGCATATTACTGGCCAGAACTGGGCAGTCGAACTCTCAGGTATAGAAATCAAATATTTTCCCTTTGCACAGTTTGTCATGGAACTCACAGACCCACTCTCGGAGCCTAAAGCATATAAAATTCAATTTCTAACATTATAAAATGGAATGTAAAAGGGCACTACTGGTGTTGCAATAAGGTCAGTTCAATCTATCATAGGAAAACCACTTTTTCAGTAAATAAACACAAGGAACGTGAAGTGCTTGCATAAATGACTGATTTTAATTCTGGATTGTGATATTAGAAAACAAGAGTGGACCCCCATTTTCTTGGTGGTTTTATAAAGGAAAAAAACCTGCTAACAGAAGAGTGGAGACCATAGATTGGGCAGGTCCTTCCAGAGCCTTTGCTCCTTTCTGAGTACCTGGTTAAATTCAAAATGATACTCCAGTATCAAAATACACATACAAGTCCCAAACAGTTCTTCATGTTCTGAAGACTAAACCTTAAAAAATGAAAACCTGTCTAGAGAATTAAAATTTAGACACTTGGAGAAGCATGTTTAAACCATACTCTGTGGTTTGCTTGCTGAATTTTGTTATGGTCTCGCTATCTTCAACCAAAAATGAGATGTCAAGTCCAAAACTCTTCAGAACTCAGGTGTACAAAGAAAGCATGAATATGAATTTCAAGATTCACCCCTATGCCTCTATCCAGTTTTGGTTTGAGGAAACATCACTGAACTAGGATTTTTATTGGTCTGTTGTGTGGTTTTCCAAGTTGCTTTCTCAAGCCCTTGTGAGAAAGGCTTTGCAGATTCGCGCTCTTCCCTCTCAAGTGGCTATTTCTGGAACGGTGAACTAAATTAAAACCAAAACCCCAGCCCAAAAGTTTTGAGCTTGATATATCCTCTTAACAACAATTTACCAAACCCTCAACAATATGTTCTCCTACCACTACCTTTAAAAGTCCCAGTACAAAGAAAGGTAAGAAAACTAATAAAGTTGTATTAGGAGTGGAAAAAGGAAAAGCTTTATGGTAGTGTATCAGCCAAACTGATCATTATGATCTGATCCTAAATGATGAGACCTACAGACAGAATAATCAGCTGGTAATAGCAGAATATTCTTATTACATATCCTCAGTTATGTCTCTGAACAAGATCTGAGATAAATTAGCCCCAGACCGAAAGTCTCTATGTATTTGCAGTTTTTAAAATGGCTAACACTAGTTAGTAAAACGAGTAATTATGGTGACTTTTGTAATTTACAAAACAATCACAGTACAAAGCAGTGGTGCAGAGACAATATAGACAACAGGAAGTCCATTTGGTGTGTAATGTTTCGTGAAAGTTCAAGTAATATGGGACTCCTGCCCCGGCTACCAAATGCCCAACAAGCTGCACTCCACTAGCAGGCCCATGCACTAGAGAGAGGGACATGACCTAAATCCTACATGTTATGGTGAAAAGCACTACATGGTGAATAAACACACCTAAGGGCGTTAGCCAAATTTGCAGTTGCTTTGGGACAGGAAGTATCATGTATTTGTTTTCCCAGGAACCACAATTCCTAAAACACCCGGTGGGGCCAATGTCAGACACAGGACTTGGGATAATCATTGTTCCAGTGTCGCAGTTGCAATGTTCTCAAGGCAGGTCATCAGTAACTGATGTGCCAGCTGCTGTATTAACACCACACTAACACGAAACAGCTCTTTTTTAACTACAGCTTATGGACTGCTGTTTGGTGGTACTCCAGGCTCCCACTTGGACTAGAAGCTGGTGCCTAAATTCTAAAATTATACTGCACCTTCTAAAAACCATTCAGTGCTTAATGTGGCTATACTAATACATATTAATTTTTATGTACCTTGTAATTATTTTATCTATTTGAAACTATACTGTATGAGAGAACAAGCAATATTAATAACAGGTAAAAAGAAAATCAGTAATTTTAAAACTTACAAAGCTTCCAATGTAATCTCAATAAGGAAGAGGTTTTATAGTAGTTGAATAGAAAGTGAATTAAATGAAACACAGAATTTTTTTCTGCATTTGATAAGTAGTTGGTCAACTTTTTTTTATACAAAGGAAACACAAAGACTTTAATCTATCCAGACTTCAGTAATAAACATAAGGAAGTAGAGATTAGAATAAGATCTAACAGATCATAGGAACTAACCCAAGGAAGATAACAAAGGTTATACCAGAACAATATATAACCAGAAGTATCTGCATTGGCATCACTCTTATTTAAGAGATTCATTAATGCCTAAATCCTCGCAAATTAGAAGAGGATTAATGAAATATTAGCTCAAGTAAATTGGTTAAGCATCAACAAAAGAGAAAGAGAGGATAAAAGGACTGGAGCAATTTTTATGCCTGAGTAGATGTGTTTTGCACTCTTGAGTAGGAAGGAAAACAGTCTGTAAATGTATGCATGGAGAAAGAAGGAGTAGAAGTATGCTTCCTTAAGACAAATCCTTCACGAGGACTCTGCCTGCTCTGAAAGCTTTGATATTTCCTTGCCTAGAGAAGCTAAATCCATCTGAGACTTCTTTGTATTCTCTGCGGGGGAAAAAATTACAACTGTTACATGCTGCTTGCTGCTTTCTCTATAATCATGAAAAATATCCCATTAGAAACATCATAAAACTGCCCATAAGCCAGATCATAATTATAAGTGTGGATTTGTGGGATTCCTCTCTTCCTTCATCTTCGTAACTGCCTTGCTCCTTTGACTGTGAGATGCTTTTTCTTTTTGTGTGTTTTTAAAGAACTATCTTGTCCTAAAAATAGCTTTAAATGTACTGAAAAACTCAGACTAAGGGAATCAGCTATAGGATAATAAAAGAGTCAACAGAGAACAAAATCTTCGAGGAAGTCAAACACTAGGTAGATTACAACTGGGCAAATGATGAAGAGAATTATCTCAGCAAGAGGAATTGGTACACAAAAAAAACTAGGTGTAAAGCGGAGCTGCTAAAGATTGGTCACCTTGCCTTTAATAGCAGCCACAGACAGAAGCATATGTAACTGGCGATGCTTTTTCAGAAAGAGTACAGCAGTAAGACAAGGTGGTCTTTTAAACTCAAGAGGAACTTTACTACCATGGAAGCAGGAGCAAGGGTGACTCCAAGCAAAAGTAGAGTAACGTCAGCAATGTCACCAGGACAGGTTAGTTCCTCTTAGGCATATTTGCTGGACAATATCTGCCATTAAGAAATCATTTTATAAATAATGCCAACAACAGAGCAACTCACAAACCCTACTGTGTAGCCAAGAACCCAATAAACTGGCAGCCAACAAACTCAGGATCTTCAAGGGAATATATTAAGTAATAATAATGATATTTCCTAATACTCCATCCTATTAAGTATAACCATGTACCACACAGTTATTTTGATTTGCCAGTAGTATGCTGATATTCTGTGCCCTTTAAAAATTAATCTTTAATTTTAGTCACCCTAAGATTTGTCTAGGACTAGATGCTGATTATTAAGGTATTTACACTAATACATTTCTAACTTTCATGGACCTTCCATTTTCTCCATCTTTTTCTGCTCAATAGCACAAATGAATACTTCAGAAAACATGTGATTTTACTGTAAAACTATTACTTGTAAATTAGGTCAGCAGAAAATATAAGGAAGTAAGAAAAAATGTAACCTTATTTTTTTAAGCAGAAGTATTCTTATTAGCACTCAGACCTGTTAAATTCATCATACTTAGTTTACATTAAAAACCAAAATTACTTAAACTATCTGAACTAGAAAATTGTGTACAATGCAAGCCTTTGTGAGCATGTGATCTTTTCACCAGCACTTGCTTTCTTTCTCCCGTTGGATAATCAGTTGAGTTAGTTTGTTGAGTTTTTGTTTAGCACTGCAGCATCAGCATTGGGAGAGGAGCCATGTAATACCACAGTTCCACACAGCATCTAGCAAAATAGCAGTTCTGCTCCCAGCCACTGCCTCTGGGTGACTGAAGCACAAGTAACAAGAGTGTGCTGATTGATTACAGCATGTTCTGCAACTTCTCCATGACAAGTCTCTGTCACGTACTCTCAACAGGGAAGTTCACCAAACAGTTGAAAACAATAACATCATGTCCACCAGTTATGCTAACAAAGTAAACAAACCTTGTTAACCAAGGTCATTGTGTAAACCAGTAGCTCGGTATCAACCCCATCCTTCTCCTCCAGTATCTCCATGATGTTGGACCATGGCTTGGTTCCTAGAGAAAAGCAGAAACTCTTGGTTACAGTGATCCAAATGGAAAGCTAAATCATCAGCACTTATCCAAGAAGTAGCACAAGATGGATTATGTGGCAAGAGGAAAGTTCAAGCAGAAAGATCCAGCTTTTTCTACAGTCTCTCCTGCTTTCCTGAAAGTGAAGTTAATGTAGACAATGAAAACTACAGTGCAGCCTAATGCAGGGATCTAAAATACGCCAGGTAGACTTTCTCCAAACGTACCAACTTCTCCTCCTTGATGATGAAGGAAGCTTTGTTAGCCCAGTTTGAATTGACACCGAACTTCTGAAAATCAGGTGCGAGGAATTTTACTGAACCTATCATCGGTTCACATAGGCTTTGATAAATCTTCAGCAAAACCCTATAAGCTATGCTTTCAGTGCTCCTGTTGCTCATATTCCTGGTGCTATGCTGAGTTATGCTGCATTAAGGTAAGTCAGGTTAACAAAACAGTGTGGCAGAGAAACAGTTTTCTCAAATTACAGGCTAAAGAAATAAAAGAAATTATCAATGAGGGGAAAAGAATTTTGCTGTGGTTGGTTCTCATTATTATTTTTATAAGAAACCCATCTACAGAACTTTCAGATACGTTTCTCTCATTTTCCACTAAGTAAGGTCAAAATTTGTGCCTTTAGTTATGACATACTGCTTGATTTGCATGTTGATTTGAATTTGCATATTTATCTGATAATCAAACCCTAGTGGCCTAGTGAGTTATTGTGCTAAAAACATCAGACAGGCAACACACCACCCAGACTCAAGACAACCTCTTGTGTGGAAGGTATCATGTAAAACCATCCTATTTCATTTGGCTAAATGGCACGATGATTGCATCTACTAAATTTTATCTCTGAAAAGTGAAGTACATATTGAAAGACTATAATTCAGTGTTTTGTCTGGAGTGAAGTTAGAGGTGAGGAGGACGAAGTAGAGAGCTAATCCGATCCTAGAGATATAGAATTCAACTACAGAAGTGGCACTGTGAGAGTCTTTGAACTTCAGAGGGTAACATGCAGAGTATTTCAACAGTCCACATCCCCGTAACATTAGAGGGATAATGAGAGTTGATTATAATCAGGTAGTAAAATGCAAATGTGCCATCACAACCACCTGTTGCTGACTGATCAGTAACCCTGAGGTCTAAACTCTTGCATTACTCTCACAGTGATAACAGCCCTTGTTTATTCAAGATGATATCTTACATATACCCTGCTACACAGACATCAGATCTTTGCTCACCAAGGATCTGCCTTTTCAAGGCAATGGCAGTGCACCACATGGAAAACCTGTCTACTAACGAATGAACAGACAGCAATATTTCTCCTGTTTTCTCTCCCCCTTTTTTTGAGACAGCCTCTGATCTTTACTACTGAATAATAAATCAGAGCTTTTTTATCTCAAGCAAGATCAGTGGAGGAGGGGGATTAATTCTCAGCTCTCCAGAAGTATTTATGTGCATTACTAATTAAATGCTAATTCAAATACGTGTCTGTAATGAAAATACACTAGACACCTCTTTACCGGGTTCTCTATATTGCCAGACATTTTGGGCAGTATATGTTCAAAAGACATGTGGAACAAATTCACTCAGCTCACAAATGATATATGATCAGCAGGAATCATATCCTCACTACAAAAATGCCTTCCTGTGGTTTCCTGTGAAAAAATAAAAAATGGAAGGAAATAAGAAAGACAAACAAAATAGAGAAACCATGCAAGTCTAACTTATAAGAATACCAGCTGGAAAAAAAAATGAGTTGGTAACAACATAAAAAATTAATTTTTTAATCCACTGCATTATTCAGTGAGAGTTCTTCTAGAGAAACATGCCTTTATTTTTGCAGGTACATTTTATTCTTAATGGAATAATCCTGGTTTGTTTTTAGACAGCATCCTTGTGTTTAATTTTTTTTTCTTGAATGTCTCAATACTTCTTGATTATCATAAAAGAATAATTTCAGGGTCACCTTGCTTTTTCCTACAAGAATGATATATACATTTCTTCTACCATACTGCTTTTTTGTTTTAGGACTACAATTTTTAAAAATTGTTAACCAGCCACCCTTACCAGTAAGGCAAGTAATAGCTGTAAGGCAAATAAACAGCTGAAAGGCAAGCAAAGCCCTGTAATAGCTCATCTATCTTTTAAAGGCTTTCATTGTGCTGCTGCTAATAAACTTGGACAATTTCCAAAATCTAGGCTTTAATTCCAAATTCTTCATCTATTCCCTAACTACAGTCAAGAGGAGGCAATACTATCAATGACTTTGATAAAGCTACAAAAAGTCTGTACTAGATGAAGCCTTTCCTTTCAAATGATATTTTTTCCCATTATGATCTCAGACAAGAAGTGAACACGGAAATAGCCATAAGGCCATCTACCCACCTAGGGGCAAGGTAGTTCTGGTATGGAAGTTGCACCATGAACTTGCTGTGTTACTGTAGTTGGGTTAATATTCCTTGCTAAGATATAATGAGAGCCAACCCATGATCCAGCAACATATGATATGTGCAGATCGAGAGCAGGTGTCTGCTCTCATCCACTCTCAGATCCACTTTCCAGAGGCTGTACAGTCCAGTATGCTTAAAGTAAAAAGAGACCTGTTCAGATTGAGATCATAATGAAGAAAATGGCATTTGAAAAGAAAGGTTTAATGTGGTACATTCAACTCTACATTAATAGTTCTATCAGAGTCATTGATAGTACTGCCTCCTGTTCATTCTAGTTAGGGAATAGGTGAACCTTCTCCTTCACCCAATCCTGATGTAGAAGAATGATGATGTAGCATCCCAGGGATTCTTCTGGGAGCAGATGGAGATATTCTCATAAGGTTATGACTTTAATGCAAAACTTGTGGCAAAATCAATAGGGGTGATGAAACAGGCTCAATGAAGTAAAACAGCAGGGCTCGAGTTTTTTGTGTGTTCTCCTGCCTTCTAATGGGTAAAATGAGAACTGCTTGACTGCTCTTTACAGGCTTGTCACTGGGAAGAGCTCTTTATTGCAGCCATTCTGTCAGGAGGGCTGGAGCCTCAACCCTCATGCTACTCACAGCCTCCCGAGTAATCAAGCATGGTGCACAGACACACAAAGAACTATGAGGCTGCAACAGCTTAGCCTATATTACATTAATACACTCTATTTATTGAATAGCATTGGCCATTAAGTCTCAGTTTTTTCTCAGTTTCCTCTTTAAATCCTTATTTTAACGGTGTAATTCACGTCATACACAAAATCTTGACATGTCAGCTACAAAGGCTGTGCACAGTATGTATAGAACAGGAAGAACCTTGCACAAGGGCAGAAACTTCACATGAGTAATGCCACTGACTTAGAGAGTGTCTTTCTCCAGCAGACACACAATGGAAAGGGGGTAATACTCTTGGAAAGACCTCAACATCTTGTACTCCAGGCTATTTAAACATGAGTGAAATTACATCCTTCCAGATGCTCCTACCCAGAGCATGGGCATTAATTTAGTGCATACCTAACTATGAATAAAATGTCAGGAAAAGCAGAGAACTGATAATGAGGGCCATTTACAAATAATGTAACTGGTCGGGTAGCAGATACTTAATTCAAAATCAGTACGTGACAGTGTCCAGGTCAGTCTTGGGGCTTTAATCTCTGACCTAAAATATGCTCATGATAAAGTAGCCCTAGACTGCAGAGTGCAATGCTAGCTCCATTTTCCAGAGCCTGTGCAGTCTGGTATGCTTCAACTGAAAAGAGACCAAATTCCTCTGGGGTTCTAAAACAAGAAGAGGCGGGAGGAAGGGGGGAGCTAGATGGAACTGTAAGTAGAAGCTACTTCCTACATGATGAGGGCCATGCAGTTATTCACTTATGGTCTGCTTGCATCTGAGAGTAATGCTGGTACTTCTGTGGATCTCTGTACTTCAGTTTGCATATGGATGTATTCACACATAGAAACCACAGATGGGATTGCTTTGAAACCAGGCTGAGTTATTATGGGGTTCTTTATGTTAATCATGTGTGGTACACATGTTGAAGAATTATGTCATATCTCATCACCTTGTATGTACATGAAACACTGGACTTTTATCAAAGCAGTGCTAAACCTAATTACATACCTGCTGAGATTTATGACAATGGTTCAAGAAGAGGCACACTGCTTTTTTCTTCCTCTGTATTTCTATTCTAGTCAGTCATTAAAGGTTGGTATTCCTCAATTATAAGCCACTGATTTAAAAATAAAAATTAAAACATAGCACACCCCAACTAAAAGTGAAGGGCTTTGACACTGTCTCTGAGAGCACTCTCCTGGAGAAACTGGCTGCTCAGGGGTTGGACACTTGGACAGGTGCACTGTTTTCTGCATAGAAAACTTCTGGATGACCAGGCCCAAAGAGTGGTGGTGAATGGAGTTAAATTCAGCTGGCAGCTGATCACTAGTAAGGTTCCCTAGGGCTCGGTGTTGGGTCCACTCCTGTTTAATATCTTTATCAACAATCTGGATGAGGTGATTTACGGTATCCTTAGTCAGTTTGCAGATGACACCAAGTTAGACGGGAGTGTTGATCTGCTGGAGGAGAGGAAGGACTGATGACACAGGGTGGATCAATGGGATGAGGCCAATTGTATGAGGATCAGCAAGGTCCAGGCACTTCAGTCACAACAGCACTACAGGCTGGGGAAAGAGTGGCTGGAAAGTGGCCTGGCAGAAAAGGACCTGGGGGTGCTGGTTGACAGCCAGCTGAACATGGGCCAGGGCAAGAAGGCCAATGGCATCCTGGCCTGTATCAGAAACAGTGTGGCCAACAGGTCCAGGGAAGTGATCATCCCCTTGTACTCGGCACTGGTGAAGCTGCACCTCAAATCCTGTGTTCATTTCTGGATCACTCACTGCACGAAAGACAGTGTGGTACTGGAGTGTGCCCAGAATTGGGAAACAAAGCTGTTGAAGGGTCTGAAGCACAAGTCTTATGAAGAGTGGCTGAGAGTGCTTATCCTGGAGAAAAGGAGGCTGATGGGGATACCTTAACACTCTCTACAACTACCTGAAAGGAGGTTGTAGCGAGGTGGAGGACAGTCTCTTCTCCCAGGTAACAAGTGACAGGATGAGAGGAAATAGCCCCAGGTTGCATCAAGAGAGGTTTAGCTTGGCTATTAGGAAAAATTTCTTTATGGAAAGGGTTGTCAAGCTTTGGAATAGGCTGCCCAGGGAAGTGGTACAGTCACCATCCCCAGAGGTATTTAAAAGACGTGTAGATGTATCACTGAGAGACATGGTTTAGTGATGAACTTGGCAGTGCTTGGTTAATGGTTGGACTTGATGGTCTTAAAAGCCTTTACTAACCATAATGACTCTGACTATTACATTGATGACATAAAAAGGGAACTAAATATAAAACCAGAAAAAAATCTCTTAAGGAGCTAAGTACAACAACTCAATTAAAATATTTTTTTAAAAAAAAGAAGAAGGGAAAGCTGTATATTTGGGTTGTTTTCAAGACAATCCACCAAACCATGGGTATGAGAATTCCCATAAAACCTCTCATCATGATACTCATCTATCTACACACATCATTTTTTTTCAAGTTTTATGATGCTACTTAAGTTGTTTTATTACTTCAGGACATGTAAATGTTTGCCTAAGGCTGTTCTACAGATACAGAAGGGAATACACAGAGCATGGTAATTTATTTAGGGTCCTCCTTTCTCTTTTTCCTTTAATGAGGTTTACCAGCATGCCAATAGATGGCACTTTGCACAGGTTGAGAATACCAGTGAGTTCATAATGCTGAGGAAATGCTGACTGCAAAAATAAATCATCATGCTCACAATTACATGAATACTGTAATTACATTTATGCTTATGGTATTGTAAGGTTTATTGGTTTTAATTCAAAACAGAAAGCCAACCTGCAGAGTTTGTTGTTTTGGAATTGCCCCTGCCTTCTTCCTTGCCACAAGAGATAATTTATGTTTTTTTCTTCTCAATGCATTCTGATAGCTGAAAGTAAAATCTGGCTCCTTTCTCCTATTTCTGGCACCACCTTTCTTTTTTCCCTGACCCCCAATATTTTCTTGTTTCACTTTTACCATATCAAGTCGCTTAAACAAGTTCAGCATGGAGGCAGTTGCTCCACAAAGGGAACCTTGCTTTCAACCTCAGTGTTTGAGACCACAACAATGGATCTCCTAACCTCAAAAACGCTCCTTGAGGCAAAGGAATGTTTTGCATCAAGAGAGAATGCCCCAGGAGCTTAGTGATGGCTTTGTGGGAAGAACAAGAAAGAACCATTTTTGTTCTATTTATTTGTAAAAAATACAGTATACATATTCAAGTATTTTTCATGAGCCTGAAGGGTAACAGATTTCATAGTATAAAATCTGCTCAAGGGCTTTATTTTAATGTAACAACAGATGGTTTTGCTTTTACTATAAGGCCTGTACTATTACTGACCTCGTCTTTCTCTTCAAAGGGATTACACTGATTAGATATCATTTTCTCTTCTAAATGAGACTGCTGCTTCTCAGAAGGAAGCGGAAAGACGGCCTTGCCTGGAGGAGCCTCTGAGGTTGGAAGATACAAGGGGGTTTACTTTGCATGTGGGTGCAGGGAAGGGGCAGTGACTGTGGTGTGCAGGAAGGCAATCGAGTTCCTCAGCTCTTCATGCTTTACTTTCCCATTATAATTAATTCCTCAGACAACCACACAATATGCTTTTAATCAAGAAATGAATGGTATGTTGCACAAAGCAGGCATCATGACAGTAACTCTAAAACCACTGAAATCAGTGATGAAATGCTACCTTGATCTCAGCGACGCTGGGATTTTGCAACCCCCAAGTAAGGCTACTCACCTCTCTTTTCATCAACAGTAGATACTGCCTGGATTAAAAGCGGTGCGTTGGATTCAGTGTACTCCACAAACACCAGCAGCAGCTTCAGCGCTGTCTTTACCACCAGGCGAAACTGGAAGAAAAGAGTGCAACTTGTCATAATGCAAACCACAGCACTTCCACATGTGTGAAATGACACTGGTCAATATGCAAGTGCAGCAGTCCACATCTGGTAATAACAGACAAACAGAAGAGATTAAGCTGTGACAGCACCGAAAAAATTAAAGGTAGCCAGCTGGCTGAAAATTTCATTCACTGGACACAATGCTCTTCTAGGTAAGTCCCAATAGTCAGTGAATCCAAATGAAAGCTTAACACGGCCACATGTAACAAAAGGTTGAACATCCCACCTATGCATATCCCCAACACTGCTGTCCAAAGCTTGATGTACCTAGAATCTACTGAACTAACAAAGCATATATTTCTTTATTTCTCATCACAATTTATTTCCTCCTTTCTCTGTAAGCCTTTAATCCTGTCAAAATGCTGTATGATGGGATGATTTCTTCCTTACACTTTCTACTCTTCTTATAATGTTACTGTTTAATGCTTACATTATTAAATAGATTGATCTTAACTATTAAACAAAACTTGGGAGGAAGTGTGTTTAAACTCTAGCTAACCCACCCTGTCATGAAATGTGTGATTTACTGGAACTGAGCATTCTGCCTGTGAGTTTTCAAATACAGTTCTTTGTACAGCCCCATGAGAGAGAGTTCATCAAAGATTCAGCATTGGTAAAATGGATCTACTGGAAATCAATAGTCAAACTCTATCTATTTCATCACAGATCTCCTATTTCCAGAGAGGATCATTTGACTAAAAGAGCTGAGTGAGAATTTCTAGGGATGATCAAGTATGAGTGCTTGGCATGACAAGGTATGTGAAAAAACAGCCCCTAACTTAAGGAAATATTTGGAGTTTTTAATAAAAGGAGATGTGAAAGGGAAGGATTTTTTAATAGCCAGGGCTGTACATGCCCATCAGAGAAGGTTTTTACTGCGACACTTGGTTCTAGATTAAATTTGCTATACCCTCAATCTAAACAATGGATTTAAAGCCAAATAAAAAATAATACACTGCTGGCCCCAGAAACACAATTTCCAACCTCCTGTGCTTGAATCAAGCTCCAGAAAAAACTCCCTTGTATTTCCAAGTTTACTGTATTTTTCTTCTACATTGGTCTGCAATGAATATATCCAACAACATGTAAGATTTTTAATGAAATAGCTACAGTAATGTGGACATTATGCTCTCCTCTGCAACTGACAAATTTTATAGATCTACTTTAGGATGCATTCATGTAGAGATAACTCATGTTCCAGGAAGTCCATGTCTTTGTCTCCTTACATTAAGCTCATAGGCACTCTGAAACATAACCACCTGGTCATTAAAATGTCTCACCCAGGGTGGAAGTAAAAAGAAAAAAAAAAAAGAAATCATTATACCATATTGCTAAACTGTTTCAGAGCTACATATAGTTTCTGCCCATATTGGCTTAATCCCATTCCCTCATTTTTTTTCAAGTTCTCTCAACATAACTCTCCTAAGAGGCAAAAAAGTCATCATTAATCATTTCATAGATGCACACCAAGACAGCAACTGTGTCTATTTTCTAAAAAAGTCTGCAAGTGAAACAGGCATAGGCTCAAGCTACTGCATTCACATAGCCACTCATAGAGATGTACTAGAGCTCACTCGAAGGTAATGACCTACATTGTAGCTTGCTGCTATAAACACAGACTTTAGTGTCACCACTGACCCAGCTATTTCCATAGCTTCCTGGATTTTACTCACTCACGTGGAATTGAGCTTCATGCACTGCAATGGCACTACTAGCAATGAGAAATATTCTGCTGTTGAATCTAGACTCTTTCAGCCTTGATGTATTATCAAATTGGTTCCTTTTAGGGCTGACAGCCAGGAAATCCCATCAAAAAACCTGACCAGGTCCCTTATGACACTTTTTAGCCTAATTCACAACTGTACTGCTGCAGTGGTACTTCATAGATAGAGGGCGTAGTCAAAGAAAAGGAAATTGAAACCCAATAACACAACAAATCACTTTCCCCACAATTGCACTGGACAACTGCATATCTGCCTGTGAGGCCAATACCATGGTGTTTCTGCTCTGCAATGACGTTTCCCTTAGCAATCAAGTTCAATTGTTTAATAGACATATTGTAGGAATTTCCAAAAAGTCTCCACTTGTTTTGTAATGTTACTTTGTAACATAGGAGTTATACCAGATTACTGTAAACTGTTCTAGCAGTAACATACTTCCCAGATAACCACTTACATACTAGCTCCTAATCTGATCAGGATCTTTTCCCTAGAAAGGAAATCTTGGATATTACTTTTGATTATTCTTAAAACTTCAAGGCTTGGCCACATGGTGACACTGAGATTCATTTACACATAAATGCTGCATGGCAAAGTTCCCATACCTTTCCATTTGACAGCAATCAGATGGAGATATACCAGGCTTAATTTCTATTTTTGTAAATCTCTTTTTCTTCCAGAAAGAAGAACCTTTGGCAACATCTTTGCTCAAACGGATGCCTGCTGGCCATGGCAGCTGCTGTAATAAGGAGCTAGTCCCTATGTACCTGCTATGTTGCAAATCCTGTGAAGCCTCAGGGAGGCCCACTGCAGTTGCACCAGACCAGCACTCAAGCTGGCTGATTTTGGGTGCTGTCTGCAGGTATCAGCCTCCTGTGCTTAACAAACTTAGCAGATGGTATTGTAAGGAATAAACACCACTCAGTAGTCCTGGAGAAAAGGAGCAATCAGAAGAGCTATGTTTTGGCTGCCATTTAGGTACTAGAAGGACACTCAGTTCCTCAATCAGCAAATTTCCAAGGTTTATCCAACTCCCCCAAAAAATAGTCAATCCATCCTGGAAGGGAAGGTGCTTTCCAGTGAACGTTGCATACCATGGCCACATTCTGCTTGCAATCAGCACAGACACAAGCTTTGAGAAAAGCTGCATTAAAACAATGCTTTTTCCTGCTCAATAGAAAATGGCACTTGAGATCCCTGTGGGCACTTTTAAGCCTGTCTGCTGCTTGGGCAAGGACACAAATAAACACTGCAGTCCTAGACTAGGCTGCACAATGCCTACACTGGGGACTTACCAGCTACCTTAACTCACATAATCTTTGTGCTCATCCTGCAATGCTTCCTAATAGTGCTTCAACAGTGCTTCTTGACAGAAGCATGCAATCATTGAGCAGCTGCACTGCCCTTAGGAGACTGAAGTCTACAACCAGCCAAAGCCCCTCCAAGACATGTGACTGTCTGTCACCTCCAGACACAAGAACAGTCCAGAGCCTGACACGCTCACGCTGAAATCAACTCTAATTATGCACCGTGGCATCAAGAAGTCTCTCTCTGAAAGGTCTGTTCAGGGATACCTGCTGCCAGGACCCATGTGAAGCACAGTGAATTTTTTTACATAGCCTATCTTCTAAATGTTCACTTCACGACTTCACGACCACCTGACCTGCCTGTGGCAGCTCATGCATGCTGCTGGTGACATGTTAAGTGTCTGTATTGCAATGGGAAGGGTCTCAACCAAGACCAAGAATGACTGTTTCACAACTTTCAAAATACCAGAGCTATTCAGAAAGTTCCCACTTCTAATTAACTGTGGTGATTGTCAAGGTGGGAGATTCTCACAGCTTCATGAGAGAGTTCTAAAGTGTGTTTGCAGGGTATACCTTTTCAATTAATTAAATAGTAGATAGCTACATTGCAAATAAATTAAGTAAATCTCAAAAGTGGGAGATTGCTTAGCAGGTAAACAAAAAAAGAGCAGCAACTCTTTGACTTTCTTGCTTCCCTTTGTGAAATCATGGGAGTTTTTGCCAGCCACTGCTACTTTATTTCACATGATGGCACAGCAGTGGGATCAAAAGAAACAAGTTTCATATTTCATTCACAAGTAGGTGAATCACTAATAATTTGAATCACCGTTAAAAACTTCATGAAAGCTTTTAATATGGCTTCTGAGATTTTTTTCTAGTATTGAAGATGGGCTCAATTGCTTTGTGAATCTGCTTCAATAGTCACAGTTCTGTTAAAAGTCCATGGACAATCACACTATTACTTCAAGTAGGACTAGATATCAGAAGGGTCATAGAAGAGTTAGACATGCTAGCTCAAAAAAAGGTGGTGTTATCCTCACTTTGCAAACATTGGTTTTTGCAATTAAATCCAAATTTCCATCTTAAATATTACTGCTTAATTAAAAAAGAAGGATCACTGAGGTAATATACAGACTCATCGGCTTGGTAAAGTGATATTTTTACAGTTTTGAGATTAAATCAGGATTTTGGAATGTCAAAGCACTGAAGTATCAAAACCTCTATTAAGTTAGAAAAGGAAGTTCATATTGTGTTTTTGTATCACGTGCAAGCCAATTTATAGAGAGGAAATGATGTTAGCATCTTCTGGTTAAAGATAAGATGTAGCCAGCAATGTAAAAGGAAGAAAAATTATAAACCTTTTCTCTCCTTCTCACTTCATGTTATACAGTGAAGTTTGGCAGTACCTTTCCTTTTTATCTCTTCATGTTTAGACTATTACAGACTCAGCCAAAGATACCACACAACAGGCTGCAAAACTCATATCTCATGGAAGGGCTTATCCCAGTTGTTAATCACTTGTCAGGAAAGGTTTTAGCCTTTAAAAGGAATGTTGTCACAAAGTACATTGACTTAACGACTAAAGCAATATTTACAAAGTTCAGATTTAAATATTTAGGATTTTTTTTTTTTTTTTTTTTTTTTTTTTAAGGAAGAAAGGAAAAAGAGAAATGATTAAAAATATTTCACTCTGGGAGATGTAGTTGGTTTGGATTTATACTATTCAAATTTAAAGGAGAAACAGGCATTGGGTTTTTAAATGAAGATTTACTACAGCCAAATCCTTCAAGTCCTATTCCAGGTGCAGACATGGATTTACTGCAGGCCACATACTCCTGCTTTTGATAGGATACAGCCAAGCAGAGCTGCAGCTAAAGAAACACCTAGTGCAACCAGTGCCCACTCTGCCGATGAGGGGTGCACAGGGAAGCTGGAACCCTTCTTTCTTGTGAGGTGTAAGAACGTCCCCGACTTCAGATCTAGTGTTGTAGGAAGAGCCCACCGGCATCCTGCCAGCACCAGCAATGCAGCTCAGTTTCGTGTTTCACAAGGGGATAAAATCCCCTTCCATTCATGAAAGGAGGAAAGATCTTCCCGGAATGCAAGGTTTTATATACATATTTAAATAAAACACATAATATATAGTATATATATAAATATATAAATATATATATATAATATATGTATAAAAATAAACCCACTATTCATTATAATAAATAACAAACATAGTATATAAAATAAATATATAGTACTATATGGTAATATTGTAATATATAATATTATCATAATATAATGTTTTCCTTTGTAATAATCAAGAAAAATAAAACATAAATATTGGGCTTGAGAGAATCTCAGAGCAATAATTAAAGTTGAAATGGCCCTAATATGACTTTCCTTCTTATCTTAGGTGAACAAACCCACTTCCCCTCGTCATATATCATGTGCTCCACCCCACCTCACCATCATGGTGAACACCCGCTGGACTCACTCCAGTAGGCAAATATCTATCTCATACTGGGGAGCCCAAAACTGGACTCCTGAACTCGTTGTGCAGACTTATCAGCACCAAACAGGAAGAGGCACTTCCTTCAGCTTGGTGGCTACACTCCTGCCAACCCAGCCCTGGATGTGTTTGGCCTTCATTCACACAATGGCACACTACTCACTTGTGCTCAAATACATATTCTCTTATTCAGAATGAGTAAACAGAATCAAATGGTGTGATGCCAAAAGAAACACCCGTAATTTTCCCTGATTTTAAGAAGAGAAGGAGTAGTGCCTTTAAACTGAGAGTAGGCTTATGTTATATGTTAGGAAGAAATTCTTCACTGTGAGGGTGGTGAGGCACTGGAACAGGTTGCCCAGAGAGGCTGTGGATGCCCTGCCCCTGGAATTATTCAGGGCCAGGTTCAATGGGGCTTTGAGCAAACTGATCTAGTGGAGGGTGTCCCTGCCAGTGGCAGGGGGTTGAAACTAGGTAATTTTTAAGGTTCCTTCAAACCCAAACCACTTTATCATATGACTATACTATGACTCAGTATCCTTATAAGGATAATTTTCAAAAAAGAATCACAAAGAAATCGCAAATTAAAAAGAGACAGAAAAAGAAGGTGAACAAAAAGTGCCTGACAAAACCTGCAATGAGAAAAATCAGTCCTAACAAGATCCATTTGGAACTTGCAACACTACTGCCAAGGCCAGTACAGGTAATGTTCACTTTATCCATCAAAAAGTTAGATGTGCATAAACAAAAAAGCATTGAGATTCTCCTAGGATTTTGTACAACATATCTGTTGCTCTCAACACGTCTCTCCTGTTCAGACAGAGGAGTCAGACCTAAGAACAGCTTTATCTTATTTGCCTCTGGCTAAATCTCATGAGATGCACAAGGATAAAATTGTAAGGGGAAAAAAAAAATCAAAGATCTATAGTAAAGTGTGATGAAAAGTGTGTATCACAACATTTCCAAATTATAACTTGGGATTCAACCAGTTTGTATCTGTTCTGTTTTTCTATCATATTTGTTGTTGATAATAGTTCACAAGCTCTTTCAGCACCTAGTAAAATTACAGATACATACATATACACCACAGACACAGTTGCACATATACAAAAAAACTAGTACATATATTACAAGAATATATATATATTGGAATAAAACCTTGTTTATGCCAGTTTACTATTTTACTTCGGGTTCACACAGTACTAGAAACCTCAGGGTTCTGCTTCAACTTCAGCATTACTTGGATATGGACAATGAGAACTATCTGCTATAAAAGGTTTGCCTCTAACAACCACACAACACAGTGTTATATTACTAAGGCTCTGGCATAAGGTATCTGTATTTTGTGGCAGTTCCCAGAACCGTGCCAGTGTCTTTTTTCGTTTTCTTTCCCTAGAAGGTAAAAATGCACCTGGACTGCGTATGTTCTTGTTCACAGAGAATCGTCTCAAAATCCGAAATCTAATAAGGAAAACAGATGATGATGAGGACAAACAACTGGATCATCTTGTTGATATCCTTTGCATAGCATAGCTTTGCTAAAAATTAAGGTATTTAGAGCCCATAAACCAGGAAACATACAAAACAGAGGGAGGGTGACCCTATTTTTTGACCAGGCAGGCAGTGCCAAGTATGCACACGCGTGGCATAAAAAAGCCCTTTGCCAAGGATGCATATTTGTAGCCAGTCTTTAAGAAATACAGTTTACCTGACACATACAACATCCCAGTATTTTTTGATAAATATTAATTTTTCTCAAATCTCTGGAATAATGTAATTTCAGTATTTCACAAGCTGTTCACCTGTATTTATGTAAAAGGATGTCTTCACTGCATTCAACATCTTACCAGACCTTTCCCACATCCGCTCTGCAGAAAGCCAGGCAAAAGCCCCAGCACTGAATGCACAATCAGGAAGAACCCCCTCTGATTCGATCACTAAAGACCAGCTATCTCAGAAATACGCACGACTGTCTAAACACAGTGAAGAACAGCCACATCTTCAGCAAGAGCTTGGAAATGTGTTGTACAGACTGCTTACATAACCCAGACAAACTGGGGTTTGGGGGTGTCAAATAACGAAGGGGAAAGACACTAGGGGGTAAAACATTTGAAATTCCCTGTTACTAGGATTTTTAAATGCCTTACAGAACACAGAAACAATCCAAGTTCTTTATGTTCTCGCTCTATTCCAAAGTGACATTTGAGGTCAATTACTTCACTCCAAAACCTGGTAACAAGTCTACTTAGTGTTTCAGTTCCTTTTCATTCATAGTTCCTGAATGCAGGAATGATCAGAACAATGAGTTCTTCTGTGTCATCTAAATCAAATGTTCCTAGTCAGTTTAATTTTCCACCCAAACCTTAAGACAGCCTCTTTCAAGGAGAATGATGAAAAATTTAGAAACTCAAATAACCTACAGAATACCACTCAAAACTTTCCAAATGAGTTTAATCACCCTTTTCTAGGAAGGAAAGAAGAGTTCACATGTGTTGGGGCCCCAGAAGCTGCTTTATAGACTTCAATGAAGACATGCCAATTCCTACCTTTGTTTTGCATGGCATAGGGAGGTATCACAAAGCTGAGATGCATGGGAAGCAACAGTTAAATACAGAACACATAATGCTAGGAACAGCAGAGAAATACATGCCTTTACTACTCTTAAAATAAAGTTTCTCAGAACTTTGCAAATATACTGGGTAATGATTATAAGTTCTGTGTGCTGCTACATATGTGGTGTGTATCTGTCATTTATCTGTGGTGAGATTTCTGACATGAAGAGAAATAAGGTAATTAAAAAGAAATTCATCTGGCTTACCAACAAAACACAGGGATAAGCAAATAGTGATTAGTGAATGGTCAACAGGAAGAAAAAGGCTCATGCCTGGAAATTATTATTTCCAACATCAATCATGGTTCAGAAGCAGAAGGAGGAAAAATGAAAAAGAAAATCTGTACACAGAAGCAGGCAATTCATACAACAAATCAAAGCATATTGCAGGTCAAAGTGGTTCTCAGATGAATACATGCAATTCTGATGGCAGCTTTGAAAGAGTATGTGTCCATTTCATTAGAAAAGCCATTTCTAATGAACTCATGCAGCAATTGCCACATCAAATAGACATTGTTTGAAAAAACAGAGCCTGGAATAAGACAGGAGATGCTACAGGGTTTTTGGGGGCATTGCCCTCTCCACCTTTTGGAATAGCAATGACAATCTTGGGGAGGTAGGGGAGGGATTTTCTCGTCCCATGAACTACTCCAAAATGATGGAGTTCTTTGTTTTATGACAGGATGAATGAAAGACCATTTACAGCTTTTTAGGAAAACACATAAAGTAAAAGCAATCATGTCTTGCTTTTCTTCCTTTGAACCAGACCAATCCCCCCGGTGACTTCCTTAAGAACTGTTCATTGAGTAAAAATTGTATGTAATTATTGAGTTAGAAGGGAGGACAGGATAGGACTTGGAGATTATAGGACATAAAAGTCAAACTTCTTTATTCTCAAGTGACTCCTGCACTGGTAACATTGCACCTTTGTCAAGGGCCCAACCGCATACCTATTAGTTATTACACACTTTTGAGCACCTTTCTCTTTTGCTCTTTTAGATATTGCTGAAAAAGAACAGTTTGGTTTCAATTAAAGTTTTAGTTTTTTCCATTGCAAAACACAAATCAAAAACATTTCACTAGTGCAGTTTCATCGTATTCAATCTTTTGATGCTTTTATTAACCTTTCCCTAATGCTGGTATCTTCTAGGACTCACTCCAGGTAAATGAACACTATCAGTACCTCTACTCTGTCTTCTGTGTATGGATAAAGATTGTGATTGAATTATCCTAAAGAAAGTATAAAACACTTAGCTTGAGAGAAACTACAATAGCACAAGAAGCAATTTCTCATTAAGCTCATGCTTGTGAGTAATGTGCCATCAAACAGTTTTTTATAAGGAAAAGACATTTTTATTCTCTTTTTGCTTTCTATAAACATGCACTTTGTTTATATATAGCATCAGTGCTCTAGCATTTTCATGTTATGGATCACAGAGTAAAATTGTCTAGTAAAGTCTTTTCCTTTCATTAGATAACATAACCTTGCTTGGGCACGTACTAAACTAGGCTTATGCAAAAATAAAAAAAACTACCATGATGTGTATAATGTCGTTCTAATGCAACTTAGCATCTGGAAACATACTGTCTGACTAGGCCATTTTTGGTATTTACTGCAAATGCATGAGGTCTGCAGGTCATAACCAAACCAGTTTAAACATAAGGGGTCATTAGGAATTAGTCATATATCTATTAAATAAAATGTGCATTTCTGATGAGCAGAATAAATAGAGAAATAAAGAGAGAATAAGTAGAGAAATAAGCCTGTTTCTCTTGAACAAATCATTCCCTGATGATCTGTTCAGCAACAGATGCAACAGTGATATTTTATGTTTTGGTAACAGTAAGATAAGTAGATAATAAGTAAAAATATATGAAACAGCAGGGAATTAGAATTCCACATTAGAAATGAATTTACAAACTAAAATCAATCACAAGAATGGCATCTGTGTGCCTACATAAGGGAAATATGATTAAGACCATTTGGCACCTCTTTTTTTTTTTTTTTTTTTCATGACAGAAGAGTTACATGCCAAGCCTTCACACCAGCCCTCTAAACTGATGTATGATGTTAGCCTTGAACTATGCTGTCCTCAACAGATGGTCATTGGGCTGAACCTCTGGCAACCGGAAAATTTTAAGAGAATGGTAGTTTCAGCAACTTCTTTTCCTTGGGCAGGGCCAAGTTGATATTTCCTTAGCTGTGTTACAAAATGAATGGGAGAGGAAAAGATTTTTTATGAACTTAATTGCAGATAGGACTTTATCTTCACTCCCCCTCTCCAAATTCCCTTTCATATCACAATCCCTTAGCTTTTGTTATACTGCTGAGTGACATCCTGGTTTGTGAAAACATCTAATGTAATACAAAGTCACCTTACTCAAGACAAAAAGCAATCAATTTTAAAGAGAGAAGGGATTCAATAACCTGTTACTAAGGTAACATCTCATGCAAAGCATTTAGGGATCATGCTACAACTGATCACACTTTATGTATGGAAAAGTTGAAGTACTGTGAACTTAAAAGGCAAACAGAACATGTAACATTGCATCTTACTTCTTTCTTTTTAAGCCTCTCTGTAAATATTTGACTAATGTGTGTTTTCAGAAATATTTTAAATTCCAAATGCAGGGTTTAGATTTAAGATTAAATCACTACAGTATCATTTTCCTGAGTGATTAGAAACTATGTAGAAAGAAGTTCACTTGCTCCATGTCAGTGTTTCATACCAAACTACTTTCTGCCTATTATAGCCAGCCCTCTGATTTATATAGACTAGCGTGCACCTGATGCAAAATGAAATTTCCTCATGACAGCAGTAGAGAATGCTTCACAAGCCCAGACTTACAGTATGTTTGATAGGGGAATTGTGTATAAAGCAGCATCTCTAAACTTGAGTGTCTTCATGATTTTAATTCTCCTTCTGGCCAAGGCACAGAATGGCTCAGGTGGAGCTCAGAGGTCACCCTGTTCCTGCCTGTCAAAGTCATCACCAACAAAATGTGTGGCTCCACTGAATTATGGTTAAAGCCAAAAGAAAACAGAGAAATAAGGAAAATATCAGAGTACCTTCTCTCAGAGTTTTCTTTCAAAATTAAACCCACTCAAACACATGACAGACATGAAGAGCACTGCATTTTCAACCTTGCTTCCTCAGGCAGCTGTGCTGTCCCTCCCACTGCCCACTTGTGGACTAACTCTTTCCTGTTGTTATGGGATCTGAATTGTCTATGAATTGTCTTACTTGACAGTAACTGAGTTAAGTTCCTCCTCAAATTGAAAATGGCATTACAAAAGACACCAACTCATGGTTTTCATATGAGAAAAGGAAGTTTCCAGTCTTTTTGAAGCGGAGCCAGCTAGAAAATTAGTCCTCATGTAGCCTTCCACCAGCCATGCCACAGGCACATTTGTACCAAAGACAACAGGCAAAGGATACACAACAAGACCGAGGGAGGCACCGAGAGCATGCGGGATGGGAAGGAGAAAGCGAGGAAGGAGGAGAAGAAAGATAACAAATTGCTTCATTAGTTCTACTGCTTATGGAGCAACTTGCTAGAGTTAGTGGCCTTGGCGATGTCCTGTTTAAATAATACCAAGGTTGAGTTCAAGGACCCTAGGGGGAAAAACTATTTGAGTCTGCAAGCACAGTTATTATTCTGTGGTTTTATGCACGTGAAATTTGTTCTTTCAACAGTTCCATTAAAAAGTACTCATATGAAATACCAAAACTATGGCTAGGTATAAATAACTTCACCTGAAAAACCCTGTAAGCTTAATATATGGTTGTCAGTCCTTTCCTAACACTGTAGAATCTCATAGACAACATTTCAACAGCAAAAACACAAAATCATAACAACCTATGCATAAAATGCATGGAAATGGTTGAAGATAGTATATCAACAAAGAATCCAAGCTATAGAATATTACTTATTACAACATCCTTCTTAAGCAAATAATTGTTAACAGCTTATCCTTTTTAAGCACCCAAAGCAGCAACATACTAATGGTTTGAACTACCAAAATGATAAAACTGTTGAAAGGACAAATATCACACATAAAACCATGGAACAAACCTACCACAAACTCCTCTTGAAAGAATAACTAATAAAGTAAAACTAGAGAAGGAATATATATATTCATATATTATATATTCCACTTATTAATGGAATGGTAAGAGTACTAGAATTTCACTGCATATACAGACTGAAGACTTTTCTCTACTCTCAAACTTCTGAGCATTATCAGGCACAAAAAGGAACTCAGAAGAAGAGGTTTGATTGCAAAACCAGACACACTTATTTACCTTTAGACAAGTTGCCAAATAAAGTTGAATAAATGAATAAAGATGCTTTCTGAGGGACATCTAAACGTAACAGAAGCAGTCACATTTCTCCAGCAATCTCCTATTTGTCATGGCTTTCCCAGATCTGGAAGAGGTTGTTATCCTCAAATCCAGTTCCCATTATCAGTCTAGTCCAGATGCTTTTTTCTAAACCCACAGAACCTCATGATGAAAACAAAAATGTAACTGAGTGTCGTGGTTTTGCCCACCAGCCCATCCCTGGGGCTGAGGATGGTTTTGTCCAGGTGATTTCCGGACAAAAAACCAATCAAAAAGTTCAGTGACGCCTTTGCTAATTACATCTTTAAGAAAACGGAAGAGAAGGTTGGTTGCGCAGTTGAAATTAGGAGCAGCAGCCATGTAGAAGAGTAGCGGGCCCGAGGAGGGCCAAGGCCCCCTCCTCCCCTGGCTTGGGTTGGGGCGGGGGGGGCAGGTGTAGTACTGAAACCTCCCTTCTCTCTTGTGAGAGAGTGAAGAAAAAAAAGGTTTAAAAGACGAACTGCTTAGACGAGAAACCGCTGCAGAAGAATTCCAGCCATGAGATAACAGGATTTTCAAGGCCAAAGCTGCAGTCACAGGAGAGAGAAGAAAAGTTCGAAGGGGGGAGAGCTGCTGTTTTTCTCCCTTTCGCTCTCCCTCCCTTCAGCAGGGGTAAAGACTGAAAAATAAAATCCCTGCCACCTGTGAAAGTTTGTTGGGGTGAAGAGACCCCCCCGCCCCGTGCGCCTCACAGAGGAGCTTGTGGATGCACCAGAGATTTGTGACTTTAACAGAGAGAAAGCCTTATGCTGGAGTAAAAGCGGCTCAGATGAGGCAGAATCCTGTTGAAGATTTATGACCCCGAGGGGGATGACGACCTATGCTGGAACAGAGAAACGGTTTGGGTAGGGATGTTGGGATCCATGTGTGGGATCCATGCTGCTGGTGCTGGAGATTTGTGATCCTGAGAAAACCTACGCTGGAGCAGAAAAACGACTCGGGTAAGGATGTTGAAGATTTATGACCCTGAGGGGAATGAGAGAACCTACGCTGGAGCAGAAAATGGCTCAGGTGGGATATTGGGATCCGAGTAAGGGATCCAGACTAGACCCATGCCGAGAAGTCAATCAAGGACTGTTCTCCCATGGGGAGGGACCTCCATAGGGAAACAGGGGTGAACTCTTAAACCATTATCCCCTGTAACCCTGTGGAAGAAGATCCATAGTAAGCAAGTGTCCCCTTGCAAGCCTATGGAAGGAGACACTGAGCCTAGACACATTTCCAGCTTCCCACGTGGTGAATTTCTGAGGTGAGTGGAAGAATCTTTCACAAAGCCATTTAGAAATTTGATTTATGGGGACACAAGTCACTGTGTATCAGCTAAGGCACTGAATAATTACAGAGCCCTAACAGTGTCACATTATTCTAAGTCCCCCTTTGCTGAAAGAGGACAGAGATGGAGATGTTTAAAATTTTGGTTTTCATAAGTGCTAGTAGATGTGAAACTTCTTGATACAGAGGGAGAACTACAAGAATACATGATATTATTGTAGATAACAGTACTCTCATATTACGATGATAACTATTTTTTAACAAAGTTCAGTGTTCAAGGAGATAATGTAATCTCTCTGTCTCAAGCTACTTCCTTCTTCTGACTTGTATCGACCAAAACTCATCACATCCACCCTCAGTTTTACAGCAAATCAAACAAACATACAAACTGAAAAGATGTTTTGAATCATAAAAAGGTAAAAGAGGTGCAAAACCACTTCTCAGACTCCTGCTTGGATAATAAAAATGGAAGTGTTTTCATAAAGCACTTCTGGTAACATGGCAAAGACTCCCCAAGTTGGGGTTAGCTTTAACCACACTCATGTTTACTCGTGTTTCAAAGGTTTGCAGATTAGATGAAGTCAGCTTCAGCCCTGTTAACATCCTTCAGAGAACTCTAATATTCAGATTCACCTCCATGTCCAGATCCCAACTGCAGTTGGACTCAAAGGAAATTTCTTTGTTAAAACTCATAAAGCAGACCTGGCTTCTACAGTTTTCTTCAAAGTATAAGGCATGTGTATGTGGGTACCACTACAGCAGAAAAAGAAGGAGGAACTTTGGGTGATCCACTGAAGGGCTGAGGTTGGAAGGGACCCCTGTGGAGGTCATCTTATTCAACTGCCTGCAAAGCATCCTACAGTTAGTTGTCCAGGACTGTGTCTAATTTAAAAAATGTGACTACATAATAACAGATATGTGAAAAACATGAATAAGAAAAAAAGAGGACTCTTAGATTTTTTTTTAAAGCACACTTCATTTTTTGAAGCATGGCACCTGCAACTTACTTTCTCTCTCTCTCTCACACACCCATACACACATATACTGAAAGGGACACATGTGGGTACAAAAAGATTCATAACACTTATTTTCACCAGATCACAGTAATTACTTTATTTCAGTATAACAAAGCAGTTCTACATATATTAAGATTCAGATGCACATACATATGCTAAAAATGTACTTTTCAGCTCACAAATCATGTGAAGACAAGACCTTTTATGCAATGAGGTTCAAATAGTTCTCTGTAGACCAGGTGTGGTCTGGGATTACAGTAAACATTTATGATATTGTAGTTTAAGTGACCTAAATTTTCTCAAGCACTTCAGAGAATACTGAGAGGCTTGCTGATGAACCTCCAATGACTCAACAGAATTTGTGTTTCAGTTCCTCAGCAGTACCACAATAACAGCCATCCTAACTTTCGGACTAGTTCGACCCTAGACCAAAAGGGATAGAAACATGTTTTCTATACAGCAGACTCAGAAGACAGCTACAACAAGTACTCAAGGCTTAGAAACTCATGTTCAAAACCGACAGGTCCAGTCAGGCTTCTGAACTAACCCATCTGCATGTGTAAAGTCTCCCTAAGCCTACTTTCCTGGAAATCTGGATGTGCAGCTCAAAGACGAGCCTGGACTAGGTTTCTGTCTCCCAAGTGAGGGTAGCAGAGCCTCAGAAATAACTAAGAGCATCCTCTTAAATCACCTGAAATGTGACCACAAGCCTAAAAATGCCAAACAACAATGTAATAAGATAACTGAAGTCAAATATGTGCCTGTATATTCCTAGGAGGCTGCATCTACCAAGCCATAGTTAGGTTTGCAGCAGTGGTGACCAAGACAAGGGACCATTTGACCCTTAGTGCTCTATTCTGAACCCAAAGACTAAACCAACATTTGACCAAACCACTGCACAGTGAGATGTGCCTTTATGTGGCATTATTGTAACACATATTTCAGTTTTGTTTTGTCAGAATGAAACATATTTGACATGCAGTATTTAAGAACTGTTCAGCATCTGGGACTCGTGTAGTTTTTAGCCAAATAATTGCCATGGTCATTCAAAGAGCTGAACCCACAGAAGCATGAGATCATAATCAGCAGTGATTTGACTTGCATCATAGATCAATTTTGGGCTGTTGTTTCAGTTCTTTGGGAGCAGTGCAGCATAAAGAGGGAAAGAGAGGAGATGGAAAAAAACCCCAAACAACCCTTTCTTTTTCGTGAAGTAACCACAACAAATTTCTTCCACTTTCTTCTGAAGTCAAGAGTAACTGCAGGCAAAATCAGTAAATACACTGATGCCCTAAAGAGGGGCAGCAGTTCACAAAAGCAGTAAAATAAGCTGCTGCAGAACATGATCCTTTGTATCCCAGAAAGCTGAAGTGAAATGAACTGCAGTAGCTGTGTAATGTCTGATGGGAATAGTTCCTATAGATTCAGCCAAAAGCAAACGTAATTGAGATTTGACCCTTTTAACTCAGTAGAGTACAATTTTTAAAGAGATGACTTTACTGAGAGTACTAAAATCACACTGAACTCTTACTTTTGGTGTTATTTTGCTTGCTTTTAAGAAGTGTTTCATGGTAGGCTCTCACAGCACTTAGGAAGGAACATTTACTTAAACATCTAAAGAGTCTCATAAAAGAGATGAAGCAATTGTATGAATGGCATGAAAGATATTACCACAGTGATCATGAAAACACCACAAAAAAAAAGTTTGGTTTTTTTGGTGGTTTACCCCTCACCCTTCAAGTTCCTGCACGGACACATTTCCTTTCACAAAAGTAAAATGTCTCAGAATATCTGAAAGAATTATTTTAGGTATCCAAATATGGATTTAGTTGAATAGTTCTTGACTACAAATAATAACAACAACAACAACAGTTTCATCAATGCAACAGAAAAAATTAAGAATCTTGATAGTCAGTCACACATTTATCCCAGGAAAATAAGATATCAGAGCCTGGAAGGGACTAGATTTCAGTCTTGCTGCCAGAGATCTCTCTTTACTGCCTCTGAGCTGTAAAGCAAATCTGCCTATATGCGTTAAGGCCAAACTAAAAATCTTTGCAAGCTGAAAGTCCTACTACTCCTCTCTATTACTGAGTCATATTTGTTCTAACCCACAGCACAATCCATAGCAGGCCCAGTGCTGCCCTAGTTCAGCATAACCAACTACAATTCCTGCTCTGAAATTGCATCTTGCATTGCAGCTTTCCTTCAAGCTCTTAGAGAGCCTCCCGCAAGTGGGTATTGACAGAACCTTTCATTTCCACCTGTTTAGGATGGCAGGGTGAAGGCTAAAAGGCATAGAGGCATGGAGACAAAAAAAATTAACCAAATAATAAAGTAGAGGCAATAGGCTGCATACAGATTCACAAATAAATACTTCACATTTGCAGCCCAAAAGCAAACTCATGTTCTGGGCCCCCTAGAAAAACAAACATGTAAAACAACTACTTTTAAAAACAGAGACAGCCAGCAGCTGCAGCTTAACTATTTTATAATACGTCTTCCCCAGCCACAGGAGTGAGACGAGGATGTGTTTGCTGGCCTCTTCAAAATCCTTGCTCTGGCAGTATTCCTCAGCAGGCGGCTGGGTAATTTCTCCCCAACACCTTCGACTAATGCAGACAAAACATAAATTGCATGATAACTAATGCCATCACTCCGGTTAAGCTAATGTGTTAACAAAAATACATGGGGTTAAAGAGCACAACTCCAGATTAGCAAAAATACCCCAAAACTCAGGATGTATTTCTTTAGATATGCAGAGAGATTGATTAGCTGTATGAGAGAAGACTGAGGGGAGACCTCATCACAGTCTACCACTTCCTTGTGAGGGGAGGCAGAGGGGCAGACACTGAATCTCTTCTCTGTGGTGACCAGTGACAGGACCCGAGGGAATGGCCTGAAGGGGAGGTATAGGTTGGATATTAGAAAAAGGTGCTACACCCAGAGGGTGACTGGGGACTGGAACAGGCTTCTCAGGAAAGTGGTCACAGCACCAAGCCTGACAAGTTCAAGAACCATTTGGATGATACTCTCAGGCATGTGGTGTGACTCTTGGGGACGGTCCTGTGCAGGGCTAAGGCTTGGACTTGATGATCCTCGTGGGTCCCTTCCAACTCAGCATATTCTGGGATTCTGTGAAATATCCATAAAAATGCCCAAGGGAAGGACAGTACAGCTCAGCTTGTATCAGCGACCTGTGCTAGGTATTAGATGGAATAGGTGTTTTAAGGTGTGCAGTCCTGCTTAGCATTGTATTCTCCCAGGAGCATTTTGCTCCAGTCCTGTCCTCAGACTGTTTATTCATATCCATCTATGTCTGCTAGGTGGTGCTGTGGGATGGCTTTTCTAAGGCAGAAAAGGCAAGGCAGCTTTTTTTTTTTTTTTTCCATTCCTGTCACTGATTTTCTTTTTCCTTCTACATGAGAAGAGCTGAAGTGGTTTTAGTATCTTGGCTGTACAGGATGGTCCTGCTAGGTCTCCTTTTTTATTCTTTACTTGCTGTAGGCATGCGGTGGCCACCACTAAGGATGTTGCTTCTCCAGAATGCTGAGTGTATCAGCATTCATCTGCATGCATCCATACCCATGCAGGAAAGCAGGAACCTCAGACAAAGGCAGAAGAGATTAATATCTACTCTAAAATCCTCCAAATTTTCATTTTCCTTTGGTTCTAAAGATACAGGACATTTAAACAAACTAATTTTTTTACGAAAAAGGACTAAAATTTAAATGAAACACACAAATTAAAAGTATGATTTCAAAGGAAAGAGTAAGACTAAAACTTCCTGAAGGTGCAATGAATGAAATATCTCCCTTTTTTCCTCTCAGACTGCAACTCACTTCTATGAGGAAAGGTAATCTACTGCAAAAACTTTAGAAGGTAACCCTCCTAAAGGGGAGGTAATGGGTAGGATACTTTTTTTAGGTTTCATTTTTGTTCTGGAACTAACTAATAACTCAATTGGTAGGATGCTATCAGTGCTTTAACATCCATAGTATCACAAATGGTGCAGTCTTGAACTATTCAGACCTGTAGGTAAAGTAAGTCTGGTGATGTCCATCTGTTCCACATAACTTCACGGCTGTTTAGCCAAAGATGACGAATAATTCTAACCCACCCTTCTGAGCAAAAGAGAAGAAAAACAAAACAACCCCCAAGATGAGTAATTGCAGTAAAACTACATTGGGTGATGACATCAGGAAAATCTTGTGCTCTGTTTCCAGATCCTGTCCCATGGTCCAACGCCTTGGGACACCCTCTGAACCCTTGCTGTTCCAATGCAAAAGCCACCCTAGGAAATGGCAAGGCTATTGTCTTTAACAGAGACTTTAATTTCTATGCAGTGGGTTGACATTTTCTGTTTGATGCTGTACTGTGCATGATCTTACACTGCCAGAAACTGAACTTGGGCATTCACATTTCATCCTTGCATCAGAAGGGAATGACAAGGAAACAAGAAGGGAAGATTTTGTAGGCCAGTGACAAAAGCTGAAGTACGTTATGATTCTAAGGAAGTTTGCCACAAATCTTACTATCGGATCCAGAGTTAGTACAGATGTCCATCTGAGTAAATCACCAGACAGTGTAGATCTGGAAGCAAACCTACTTTCCCCCCACAGCCATACAGAGTCCTTACTACAGAGAGTCTACAGTTCCCCTGAGCATAGAAGAGTGGCCCAACAGACACCAAACATGGGAAGAGTGGGTAGATGGAGAAGCTAAACTGCAGTGAGAAAGTCAAAAAGAAAAAATTAGCTGAGCACAAAGCACTGCAAACCACAGAGAGTGGTAGTGACACAGAAGAGCAAAAAATATGAAGTGAAATTCTATCCTCTCTATTTAAAGGAAAACACAATGAAATGAAACACAGTCCCCATGGGATTAACAGTTTTGAGGCAATTCCATACATTAATACCTGTTGGGGTTTCTTTTCTCACTTCGATCTTTCCATTTACATTCTGCAAGAGAGACTGTCACATGCAAAGCTTGACTTGGGGAAGAGGAAGCATTCAAACTGCAAGTTAGTGAAGTGTAACATTTCCCTCCAAAATCACATCAATAAGTGGCATAGACAACCACACAGTGACATTTAAAATGCAGTGTAGAAAAAATGGCTTCTGAGGAGTTTTTTAAATTTTATTAATAAGCTGAAGAAGGTAGCAGTTACACACTGCTGGAAACAAAAGAGACAAAGCATGCATTTGCTACAGTTCTCTGTAAGAAGAGGAAATTCAGAAACAAAAGGGACCAATCTATAGAAATTCCATGCTGGCTGAGGTCTTAACAGTATTTTTTATATTGAACACCACATTCTTGTTTTTTATTGATGTGGTCTTCAAAAAGGAAAATAGTAGAGAGATAGAGGGGGGCAAACCAGGAAGCATCTGAACTCCTTGTTCAATTGCTGTGATCAAAGAGGATCAGAATATGGAAAGAGAGTACACAGCATGCCCAGATGCGACTCATTCCAGTCTATCATGGGAACCAGCTAGAGAACCTGCTGGTATGCTGAAAATTATTCTGAAAAAAAGTTTATATGCTATAAACCGCTACTAGAGGACTGTGGACAAAAAAAAAAAAAAAAACCCACAAAAAAAAAACCCAAAAAACCCCCCAAAAAAAAACAAAAAAAAAAAAAAAAAAAAAAAAGGAAAAAGAAGAAAAGCCTATCAGAGAATCTTCCTTTTGATCTTACAAAAGTAATTAACATCCACATATTTTACCAGACTTCTTCTTTCCTAAGAACTAGTCCTGTAAGTGAGGAGACCGACATAAAATCTATGAGGTAGCCACGATAGTTCTGGGCAATAACCTGGTGTGGGACCTGAGCAGGCTGCAAGTCAGAGGTTTCTGGGGTGCAGTACATGCTGAATATAAAGCCATCATGTATGTTTTGGTAGTTTCCAGTTTTGATACAGCATATTCTTTCCTATTATCCGAGTATCTTCAGTTAGTAGCTGTTGCTTTAAAGAACAACTATATCTAACTAAAAGAATTAGTGATGCCAGAAGAACAGATATGGTAACAATTAGTATTAGGTTCAACTTTCACCTACGTATCTGTCTTCAACACATATAATCTGTCCTTCCACTCCCTTATGTTCTTCCCCCAGGGCTCTAAAATCCAAATACCAATTTTCCAGATGAGGGACCATGGCAAAAAGGGATTTGAAAACTGATTCAAGAATGTGCCTGGGAGCTGGATTCAGCCTGGGTCTCCCAATGTACAGACTCCCTCCCTAGCTGGGCCATTCTTCCAGGCTAAGCTACAAGCAAAACACTGGTATATTAACTGCTGTGTTGGCTGAACTGCCTCGGATCTGGTTTACATGATGCTGCAAAAAATGTTGGATACCACCTTCTTCCCTGCAGGCAGAATTCCACTACTGCAATATATGTATGGGAACGAGGACAGATACTAACTTAAGAAGAAAATTAAGATGAATTTAAGAGGAAAAACAAAGGCAGTGAGGTATATACTAATTTAGTTTCTGCCTCAAGAAGCTCCAAAAAGAGGACATTCAGTAAAACAATTGAGAGAGAAGATTAAGCAGCACAGCTCTGCACAGAAAGATGGAACCTATATGTTTCATAACAGTAGCCACAGAGTACACAGTACTTATTTAATACTATACTTAGTTCATACTTTTGAAGGAGTATGAGATCCTTTCACAGACAAACATTTAAACAGACTTTTTGTGGAATTTCTGCTGTTGTTTCCTTGTAAACTGTACTTGCATTTCTGCAAAATCCTGTAAAAATGATCTACACTAACAGTGTGGTTCTTGAAAATCTTTAATAACAATTCAAGAATCATCTAAAGAGAGGTCAGAGGAAGAAGCAACTTGGTAACAAAGTTTACTATTAACAATGAAAAAAATTAGGTGATTAATAAAAGCATCCTACCCACATCTTTTGAATAATTAAACTATGTTTGTCACAAAATAAATAGTGTAGTTCACGGTGATAACTATATAAAGTTAGCCCAAATCTCTGTTAAAATAAGGAAAGAATACCTGTATTCTTCAAATCTGATCGAATAAATAAAAATTTATCACAATGCCCTTTCTTTAACAGTCATAAAACCCCAGAATGTTAATACCTACTGAAGAATGAAAAAGGTTGGCCACCTCCTTTCTCCTACAGAAGTGTGAAAGTTTTCTCAGCACCACCACTGCAAGCATCCACCCCATTCACCACTTCTTGTTGGCAGAATACCAAAAGCTCTGCCTAAAACTCAAGACACTTAATTACATCTCAGGAGATCTGGATGCCACGTTTGTTTCTTATACTGGTCTCACTATGCAGTACAGGTGAGGCATAAGTACTCAGTACGTCAAGTCCTTGAATGGGAAACATACCCACTTACTATGGTGCATTTTCTTATATTTCAAAGTGATCTACCTCCTGTACCACACACGACGCTCATATGATCCTATGACTGAAGGCAAGATACAAGGACAGAGCACAAAGGATATTTGCTGCTGACATGAGCCTACAATTTCTGACTTTTGATATCCATTTATTGATGAGTGTAAATACATAAACCAGAATCAGTCATTCAACAGAGTGGCACAACAGCTAGTTCAACATACATCCATGTTTGATAATGGATGTGGTGTTTGTTAGATTGAAAATGACTTCCAAAGTCTTCTTCTGTTGTCAGAAGTTGAGTTTGGCAGCACAAGGTATTAGTCTTGGAGAACAAGGAGAGAAAGTAAGGACTGCCAAATGATGTCCTGCTGGGGCAAATGCAGGTTCTTGCATGAAGAGGCACTTAGCTGTGCAGTTTGCATCCTAGTTCTGTCAGAGCGCTCAAGACATCACATAACTCATCAACATGACTGAGTGAACCAAAATGAAGGGAAATTATTATGATTAAAAAAAAAAAAAAAAACAAAAACATGGGGAAATTCAGGGAAGGACTTAATTGTGAAGCAATGATGGACTTCTCGCAAATGCCTTTTTTAACTAGTAAGTAGATAAGGAAAACTATCCCTTGAATTTCACTAAAGGTTTGAGCCAACAAATTTGAGTTTGGTGACATTTCAATAACTAATTATGCACTAGAAGAGCTTTCCCTGCCCTTCATCAAAACTTCCTAATAGCCCACATGCCCTCTGCCAAGCTCTACAGCCACTGTGAGAAAAGATACAGCACTAAGAACGAAACCAGAAAACAGGTAACCCTGCAAACTGAAGCATTATGCATCTGAGGTCATGAAACAGTGCTCCCAGAACAGGTTCAGACAAAACTGATTATTTTCATTTTAAAACACACTTAAAAATGCAGCTTATAAAACTCCTAACTTATGACTAATGATATTTCCACCCTGTAAAATGATAACACAGCTATCCCAAAAGGGTTGGTATAATGACCACAATGTGCTTTATACTGGGCAAGTTGATTTCTGCATTTAGATACTCACAAAAATCTCACGTCTTCTATATCAAAGGACTGGATTATAACTAGCTTCTTTTTATTCTTGGAGCAACTCTTCTGTATTTCTTCTTTCTGTTTCATCTGACAACTTACGTCTTAAAATTTTCTATTTTTCTTAGTCGGGCAATTGATTTCATAGTCAAAGACATTTCACACTGGTAGCTTCAAGCATGCTGGAAAAAGTAGGCTCTTTTTTCTTTACCCTCAGCCCTCAGTACTGCCAAACTGCAACTCAGTTGCAAGACTTTCCAACTGCACCTTCCCCTTTCCCAGCAATGCTGGACATAATGCTTGTCAGAAAACACTAGTAGCTAATAGCAAATATTAAAACCTAGGCTGTGAAGCACAGCCCTTTGCTCACAAATGTGGATGGTAACAGATCTGTGACACTGAACTACTGTGGTGAGATGGACCAAAGCAATCCTAAAAGCTAGCACTGACTTTTAGGTTGGTTTTCAGTTTTTCAGCCCGCTTAATTCTGGTATAACACTTACTTTCTTCTTTTTTCAAGCCTTTCCTTTGCAATAAGAAATTGGTACATCTGCACAGATGTGTGGTTTTTTTGGTAATATCTGGACATATTTCAGTCATTGCTAACCTGACACTTTCTCATACAGATTTAAACAGATGAAAATGAGTGAAAAGTTTGGTCTGAACATTTGCCATGTTGTTGGCAATTAATCATCACATTTTCTCATTCCCCCTTCAAAGAGGTTGAAATCAGATCTCTGATGTGATGTGGAGGGAACTGTGTGTTTTCCGGTATCTTCTTAATCTACAAGAGGTCATTTCAAACACAGAAAAATGTGTACTTATGCCTCCAAAATACTCAAAAGTGAATGAAACAGATGGAGCTACAGGAATATTTACTGCTGCGGGACTCTGTTGCGATCCGATTATTAAAATTATTAGACAGATGCCTCTGCCTGAAATTAGGTGCAAATGAGACCACATGCCAAAGTCAATAATATAGATTCTATTTATCAGTAGAGGAGGGATTCAAGGAAGGAGAAAGAGATAAGTGAAAGAGGGGGGGAGTAAGAGGAGAGAAGGAAAGTAACAGATTAAGTAGAAAAAATATATCACCCTTCCATAGATTCTAAAAATGTCCCATTGGTCCCCTTCTTTTGGTCTTCTTGGTGGTTGCAGACTGTATCTGTTGAGTGATGGGGTGAAAGAGTCTACAAAACTCTTGTTTCATGGGGTTTATATTGTGCAGAGGCTGGGTGGAAACGTCTGTAGCTCCCCTGTATGATACAAAACTGGATCACAGGACACTTCATGAGTCTTTGACGCCTTCTAAGATGTTGCAGCTGCCTCCTACACCAGCTAGGGGAACCAAGCATGGCCCAATATGGTCCATCATCCGAGATGAATAGCTCAGGCCAGATGTGAGCATCTTCAACGCTCCCTGGATAACAGTAGAGTTATCATGTGAAGGAGGACTTTGCCTCTTATCAGCCTCTTCCGTTATCTGGAAGTCCAGTTTGTAGCTTCAGGTATACATGCCCTTCTGCACCTGAGAGGCCACTCTGTGCATCACTAGCAAAGCAGCCTCCAAGCCTTTGAGCCATTAGCACCAGTTCCTTTCAGCATCCAGGGGTTTACTACGGGTGGTCAAACTGAGCAGTTCAATCTCTTACATTTGGGATACATTCTTCTCCTTTGACCTGGGATAGCTGTACCATACAACCACCTTACCTTGTCTCAAGGTCCTTTTGCAGTCCAAACTAGTAGATATATTCAGGAAGGGGTGGCCTTTGGTAGACAAGCAACTGTTTGTAGTTTGCTACAGTGGACAAAAGTCTTTTTTGGTGATCCTAACAATGTCTAAGCCATTAACCATTTCAGTCTCTGACAGATTCAACTACTGCAAACTCTCATGTTTGATGGAAGGACTTTGAAACTTACCTACAAAGATGATTGGTAAGGAGCTGCAGCACTCATAGCAGTCTGTCTGCTGAGTCGGAAAGACCAAAGCAAGCGCTTAACACAGTCTGCACTGGCTAGTGTATCCTATTCCAAGTTTATTGCAACATCCTGATCCTTATCTTCAAAGCATTAGTTAAACGCAATTCAAAATAAACTCTGTTCATGCAACAGTGCTGATACAGTTTCTCAGTGAAAGAGGAGGAAAGCTCTTTGGCGACCTGGGTGAGCATCGCCTCAAGTCAATGAGAGGCAGGAAATGGGAAAGTTCCTATAAATATAGGATTTTGTTTCTCCCTCACACAACCATTTTCATAACAATAGTTCATTGGCAAATGCATAGTAGATTCAATTTAAGAGCCAGTTGCTAAGCTGACACGATTGTTCAGAGCGTCACTGAACTCAAAGAAGTTATACTTGTGCGCCACAGCTCAAGATCTCATGCATCCGTCAGCCCATGGGTGAGATCGTAATGATTTTAGGGCTTGAGAGGAGATCTCAGTTTTGCTCTGAACCATTCCAGGAAGCAAAGGAGCCTGAAAGCCTGTAGGACTGTCACCTAACTGACATTTTTACCTAGGCCAGACCTGAAAACAGAACAAAACTATAGGCTGATCAGAGCTGTGGCTGGATGTAAGAGAAGTGATGCAATCTACGTAGCATAACTTGTGTTTTAGTTGTATGTTGTGTCTCATTTGTCAGAGGCTGCAGGAGAGTTTGTTAATCATGAAGGTCGCAGATTGAGAAGAAAAGAACATGCAACATTAATCACAGTAGGTCTCCAAGCTGTGTAGTTTTTCCTGGATTGTTAATACTTTTAACTGGCCAGCTTTTCTAGATCACCTTCTAAGCTTTTCTAGATCACCTTCTAAACATGTTAAGAATAAAGTGCAGGACAGTTCTACAGCACAGCCTCTTGCTCACAAAAATCAGGCATATTCCTATTTATATTCATTTGTATCATCCAGGCAATGTTAGCTCAGAATAAATCATCCATACACACAATTATTTTTCAAAATATATGGCCAGAAAAATGAAAGAGATGCAAATATTTTGAATTTTCAAGATGCTCAACAATAGGGTATACCATTCAGGTTGGCAGTGGTTTCATTCAACCTGCTGTGGGCTTTAGTACTACTAATGCCACTACTTTAGTCCTATTTGTATCTGTTAAGCCTCTTTGATATGTAACTTTCTTTCTCCATGACTACAAACTAGTTTTAGATATTTATTTGGAGGCCACTTGAAAATCCATTTGTATAAGATCGGATGAGAAATTTTCCAAGGAAAAGAAAAGAATAGAATCAAGTTACATCATGTTCTCAGCTTAGCTTATGACTTCAGTTGAGCACAGGCATGAATGACTTGTGAAAAGGAGACTAATTTAATCAAACTTTTCAACCTCTACATACCTTAAATGATTCATTTGTAAACAACAACCATAAAAATAGGTTTTTGTGAACAGGAATATTTTTCTCTCAAAATTCTCATGAAATGACTTAGTAACCATGTAGGTGTTTTAATTCGCCACTGGTACCATGCAGGAAAAGCAGCCCCTAATGGACTTGTTCAAAGCCAGGTACATGGGGCCCTAAGCAACATGGTCCAGTGGAAGATACTCGTGCCTGTGGCAGAGAGGCCTAGAACTAGATGATCTTTAAGAACCCCCCTAATGCAAACCACTCTGTAGTTCTGTGATCATATGACTTTCCTTTTGAAATCAAGAAATTCACCCACTACAACTACATTCTGCTTGAATGTGGGCTTTTTTTTTTTTGTCTTTTGCTTTGAAATAGGGTTTTTGTGCTTCTTTTTGATTGAATAACAATTTTAAACATCTGAAAAGTCATTCTTTCAATACCAAGGGAAGCAAACAATTCACACAGGGGAAAACTTGTTAGGTAAAGTTTGTACTTAACCTTGTAATCTAGGACCCAGACAGAAGTAAAGTAGAAAAAAAAAATTAAAACAAGATGTGAGATAGGAATCTTTAATCAACCTCGTTGTATCAACTTGGGCCCAACATTCCACCCTGTCTTCTGAGGTTACCCAGCGCCACTTTGAAAATGGATTATTTTCCATGGAAAACAGTGCCAAAAACGGGCTTTAGCTCCCCTGGGGGAAATTAGAACAGCCTGGATCATCAAATGGGAAAAAATAACCATTATCAGTAGCAGTCAGAAACAGGGGGAAAGAAAAGGTGAAACTAGACTCAGGTTTGAGGCCACTGAATGCATTAGATGTGCCTTTGAAAACTGAGGTGGATCGCCAAAAGCCTATGGGCTTGTGATGTAAAGGAACGTTTGCTTCTCTAGAGGATGATTTAAACACCTGTTTTTTTCCAAGATATTTGGTTCAGAAATGTACTTTTTGGAAACAATCAGTAGCTAGTCCTGGAGAGGTTCAGGCACTGATACAGTATTGTCCACTTTCTATTACTAGAGGGATTTCTATTACAGAGGGATTACCAACATATGAAGGTTAACATATATGTTACCTCATACATACTAACAGAGGAAAAATACATTATAAGGACTTAATATGGCTTAATACATTTGACTTGATACCCCTTGTTTTGGGTAAGAGAAATTTTGCAACAATTTATTTACCTGCAGGTGATCTACCTGAGAGCTCCAGTGCCAGCTGCCAGCATAAACAAATGCCTCATGTTCATTTACAACTAGCCTAAATATATTTGCAATAAACCACAAAACCTTAATTCCAACTTCAGCAGTAGTAATGCATAGCTGGCAGAAACACTGAGAAAGTGGTGAAATACCATTTCCCAGACACTGAGGTTGAAACACCCTACATGTGCTACAGCACACGGTCAGTTAAGGCATCATCCTTGACAGGCTAGTTTACCTGCTTTAAAAAAAAAAAAAAAATTAAGGAGCAATTCTGAAAGCACTATTAACTAGCATTTACTGACTCCTGGTTTTGTCTTCTAAAAAAGAAACTCTCTTGCATGAATGTCCCACGAGAGCAACAAATGCCAAAAGGAAACTTGGTTGACACAGATATTTCCTATTTACATAACTTCTAGCTTATGTAAGATGGTTACAGCCTTGGCCCTGCCATAGCCGTCTCTTGCATGCCTACAGCAGTACACTGCTGACCTCAGTTATGTATTGAAGTTATCTGGAAGCCAACAGCATGTAACCATACACCCAAAATTAAGTACATACTTGAACGCTTTGTCAAACGGGGAAAGACCAATGAATTGCTACCTATATAACTAACGATAAAATAGTAGTAATGTACATTTAAATTGGGATTATGCTGCCAATGGTTTATGCCAGGTATGTATCAGCCACTGATGATCAGAAAGCAGTCTACAGCCAGCCCGTGAAAGCCCACTGGCACACACTGGTATGGTCACATATGGTTGGATGCATCTTGCAAAGGACCAGCAGTGGCCCTCAGAGCGTGGGATGTGCCGATAATGCTCTTCTCTTCTAACAGTATCGCAGAAGAATGGTACTGACGTCATCAAACTTCCAATCTAGCACCTACATAGCACCAATCTGCAACAAAAGGTTCTTTCTGTGCCCTATACAAAAGTATTACTAGGTGCATAAAGTGGCCTTGGAGCTGGGTACCAAAATTATAGCTCTTTCAGTGCTGAGCATGCCAGACCCTAAGGCCCTCTGCTGAATCTGTGTGCTGCAACAGACCAGTACATACAATAATACACTACTCAAAGTGAGCAAGGGTGACAGAGCCAGCAGCCCTATGCAAATAGAGCAGAGCAAGCAACCAGGGAAGGGTCAAAACCATTACAGAATTTGATTAAAAAAAAAGTAAAAAATATCTGTGGAACAGATTCAACAGCCTCCACTGCTAAGCATATTAAACATGGTCACAGCTTTTGAGAACTCAAGAAACCATGTGTTGCAGCTGTGGCAGCTGAATAACTATATTCCTCTTGAATCCTATTAGAGGGATTTGTCCCAAGACTTAATTGGCAATTTCACTGTTCATTTTTTGTTCAGCAGTATTAATGTATTTTTCATCATCTTTACTGTGGAGAAGGCACCAGCATACCAGGGCTGCAAATTAGGGTGTAGGTGCATTGCAAATTCCAGGGGTTCATTTTTCACAGAAAGTCAAAACCACCTTTAAGTGCATAATGCAGCTGTCCCACCACACTCTGACAGTAAGCCTACCATACCTTTGGTTAACTTCTGGCACACAGACAGGGACTTAGATCTCTTCCAAGACAGTCAAAGAATAATGAAAAAGCAACTTTGATGCTACCTGAAACCAAACTATTCAAAGCACATTGCCTGCATTCCTCAGCTGCAGGCACTGAGCCAGGACATGGAGATAATCATTCGGGCTACTGATGGGGGAGGGAGAAAGGAGCTTAAGGACCCAAGAGCTGAAGTATTTGGGGTAAAAAAATCTAGACAGAATTTAATCTGTAAGGTAGCAATACAGGTATGTTTCTCTCCCATCCCACTCCCATTAGGTGCATTAGAGAACAAAAATAATTATAAGTATTTTTTCTTTTTTTGCTTTTTTATCTGTTCCACAGAAAATGAGGATCTATACCAAGCAAAGTATTTCTCTCTCATCTTGCACTGCTTTTCCAACTGTGGCAAATATTCCCTGTTTCAAGAGGACAAACAGCCCAGCACAGTGCCCAGACAACAGCAGAATGTTTTCCATGGGGGAAAAGTTTCTCCTCATTGTCTCCCAATCACGAACCATGCCCTTCAAGCCTGAGATTTGATAACTATAATTCTCTTACTTTTACTTATCTACCAGTATAGGTATGTCAACCCAAGATCATCAGTTCTTTCAATACTGTAGCATCTGTTCTTTGACTTAATAATCTGTTGCAGCAGTGAAGCTTGCACATTGCAAAAAAACATTCTGCAGTGGTTAAAAAAAGACCCCTGGGATGTCAAGCTCTTTCTCCCTGAGTTATGAAAGCTATCAGGGGAAAAGGGGAAAACAGCAGAATCTCTGTGTCACTACAGTATCCATCAGCAACTTTCTGTGACGCACACACTTGAGGAAACATTCCTGGAAATCTCTTAGTAACTATAACATGGACTTAACTCGACCAACTACAGCAACTTTTGAGTTGTTAACACTAACTACCATACTGTGTTTCAGGTATTGTGTCATACAGATCTATCTATGTACAGGTCTACATGGCAAAAGCAGCAGCAGTCCCTGGTAGGCCTTAATAAACTTCCTAAAGCTGGACAGCCAACAGACTGGAAAACTGTATTTGGAATTTACCTACCCTATGGCCCCTCAGGGTGGCACATCTGTGTTCTGCTTCCTTTTCAAATTCTAGCAAAGATGGCCTTAAAGGTGGATTGTGCACTAAATAAATCACTATTCCATTGGATAAAACCAACTCAAGCAGAATACATTCTGCCTTTCAGCTTTTGTCTCATATGTAGGCACCAAGAAAGAATACCCTGTACGTAAGTACCAGACTTTGTCTTCTAGGGCTCTTCAGGCACAAGAAAACTTGACATTAGGAGTCATTTCTTTACCAAGGGTGGTCAAACACTTGAACAGGCTTACTAGAAAGGTGGACAATGTCCGAAACATGTCAATGTTTAAGAGGCATTTGGACAATGCCCTTCATAAAGTGGTCAGGCATTTGAACCAGATGATTGCTGTAGGCAACTACTGTATTCTAGTTTAAGAAGGAAGTCACTCTGAATTGTCCTACCCCAGTGCTCAGCAAAGTTGAGCAGTGTACAGTGGTGAGTAGAAAAGGAATTGCATTCATAGTATAGAATGGGGAAATAAAAATACCCCAAAAAGTGCTTCCAAAGAATGTCTTGGGAACTGCAACTAGAAGACTAAAAGAATCTCTCCATAATAAAGTGCAATGGCAGCACAGAGAGTAACAAGAGTATCTTTGGTATTTTTGCTCTTAAGAGCAGAGTATGTGCCAACAAACAAGTATAAAAACAGTAGAAAAGAAGTAACAGCTCAGTGTGACCTGGTTTCCATGCAGAGTGTTATGTAACATTTTAGAACCTAACATGCAGTCCCCTTATACCCCAAAAACATACATAATACAAACAAAATGCATTTAAAGAACAACAGAACCATATAAAATGAGAATTTTGGAGAGTGCCTTACCTTTGACCCAATAAGTGTGTATAGCCATTGGATAGTTTCATTATGATTTATTACTCCATTCATGCCATCAACATAGAGCATTATCTGGCCCAAAGCTATTGTAAAGAAAAGAGAGAAAATATAGTCAGAACTTGTGAGCACTTTTTTTAATTCTAAGCACTGCTAGCAATTTTCTGTAAGTAGGGTTTTCCAGAGATGTGGGGAGCTCAAATAATAAAAGATATATTGGGCAAGACTGTGCTGAACAAAATCCTGGGAAACTGCACTAACTTTACTGACTTAATCTGGACAATATAAGTGTGAATGTCATCCCCCTGTTCCTTTCTAGAAGATGCCACATTTTATGGTCCCCAAGTCTGCAAACAGTACTCTTGGTGTCACAATGGTTCCATCAGCTACAGTGCTTTATATATTGTGATCCAAGACTTTAACCATTTGTTTCAGCACTATATAATGTTTTGAATTAGCATATTTCAATTGACTGTTTCAGAGAATTCCAATAATATGACATTAAAGCTGGGTAATTAACATCAATAAAGACATCAGATATTCACCACTGCACAGGGCACTCTTGCAAATGAGTTTTACATTTTAGTGAGAAAATACAAAAAACAATGCATGTTTATAACAAAGAAGTATCTTTAATAATTTATTCTAAAGTATATACAGCAGAATTTCAAAATATGCTACTAAAATACTTCGTAACAGTAATTCCATAGTTTGCAATCCTGATAATATGAGAGTTTTGAGAAACAACAGCTATTAAATCTTTTTTGACTGATAAGGACAGACATTTTCTATAAGGATTATGAAAAGTGAATTAGTAAAATTCATCTATCATCTTCAAAAGTTTCCACTGTTAGATCTGCTTTATAGCAGGAGATCAAAAGCACAGTGGGATGAAAAAGAAATCACTGATGTAGCACCTTTCAGCACAGCCTGCTGGCATAACAACTCGATTATCTAACGCACAACCTGATGAGCTCCTAGTACACTGCTTAACGGGGGCTAAAATGAAAAAAACCCCAAACCACAGGGTTAGGAAAGTTATGACACTATTAACCTCCCAAACTCATTCTGAATGTTAGCTAACTTTTGCACAGGTTGTGCACAGTGCAGCATCATTTACCCCGAGGGCAGATTTTCAAAGACATGAACGCCAGACAAGCACTTACGTACCCCTATACCTAAGCAGCTAACATTCATTTTCACATTGTTTCTTCCTTTTTTCTTTGCTCTAGTTGGTTGTTTTACAGTTAAAAACCTGAGGTACTAGTTTTAGGTACTTATATTCTCTATCTAATCTATCACACTAGAAGCAAAGTCACACTACATGACCAAGGAGGATTGAGAAAAAGCCAGCAAGGGGTTTACGGCACAGAGATGACACATCCCTTAGGCAGGCTGCACTGTCACTGGGGTATGCCCCTCACTCTCTGCTCCTCCTCTCCAGGAAGCAATCATTCCCCACCCTCTGAAGAAGTGCCTCTCAGGTGAATAAAGCCAGGTGGGAGGGACACAGGCCCAAGTGTTATGCAAAATAAAAGGTGTAAGTCAGTCAGTAAAATGAGATATGAATTACACTGCCTGAATAAATGGCTGCTTTGAAGCATTTCTTGCAGGTAGAGGAAATGTTGCTATTCCAGCAGTAATCAGAGAAAGGTTCTTAATTCTTGTTTTTACTTCCTTACAATGCTAAAAAGATTTGGCACTGGATCAGGATGAGATCCAGTCATGATAAGGTCACCAAAACCATTTTTTTAATTCCCTTGCAAATTATTTGGTGGGGGTGAAGGGATTTAATTTGAATCTGAAACAAATGTGAAACAAATTTCACTCTTGGCGCATGCTTTCCAAACTAATATGGAAATCAAAGACAGCAAGAAGTCTGCTTTTAAAGGGAAAACAAGCACACAGTACAAAATAACTCCACTGCTTATACTTAAGACCAATTAGACTGGATGGCTAAGTGAGGTCTGGCATGCAGTAGTCTTCAGCCTCTTAGATGAGACTATTCATAATAGTAACAGGTTAAGGCAAATTAGTAGACTCTAGAAACAACTAAAAAAATGTTTTGGGATTCCTGAAAATATTCATTTGCTGCCACTAATCTTGCTAAACTTGTTCCCTTCAACCCCTCCCATTACCTTATTTTTATTTTATTTTGGTTTGATTTGGTTTTGATGCTACCCTAGGTATATGGTAGTATCCGTATCTTTTCAGAAACAGAATGGGTCTTCAGGATATTGGTGAAAAATCAGTAACACAAGAAAAACAAGAGTACTGCTGCTGCTTGAACAAGTGGTTAGTAAGTTTCCCAGGGCAAAGAATTAAAAAGGATGCCATGAAATGACCAAGATGAAAACAGGTTTGCTATAGAGTCATGATGTCCACAAACAAGTCATGTCTCGAGTAATTATCTGCCACACATGAAGCTACCAGCTACTGCCAACACCTTGGTGTGGACCTTCATACTGCTATTTCCTGTCTTCAGGGCTCAGAAAAATGAAAGACAAGATGGGCAGGGTTGAGGAGAAATCTCTTTTCATTATGAGGTAGCGTAAGACAGGGAGAATCTGTATGTACTTTGTACAAAGCTGATGCCCCATAAATTCTTAGGAAAGGAATTTCACAAGACCTAAAGGAAGGAGAATGTTAGTTTTCATACCACATAAACTGTCTGTGCTGAGGAAGAAAAGGTAATACCTTCACCATAACCACATAACACAGGCAACATGGAAGACACCACCAAAAACACCAGTGTAGGAGCAGGATGGTGGACTGGAAGTCCTTGGGCCCTCCCAGGGCTTCAGTCTGGCTGAGTAGGGCACAGCAGTTCGGCACTAAATGGAGACTGACTGACCACAGAGAACTCTGCACCATTTTACATTCTTTGCAGCTTTTCTACCTAATTGACAGCTCACCTCCCAGCCTATGACCATAGATGCTGAAAATGGCTGCAGCAAAAGTGCAAACTCCACATGCCCAGAGTGCTCACACACCCACTGCCAACATGCAGGGCCTCCTCAGGGAAGGGTAGGCTAATTTGCAAGGCAGTTTGGAAGGCCAATCTAGTCCAAAATAATTTAAATTCTCATATGTATGTGCCTTTAATCAAACTTTTTTTTTTCTTTCCCTGAAAAACGAGGAGGCTATTTAATCCATTTAATCTCATCCCTCAGCTAACTGGAATTCTTTTTGGAAGTATATCAACAACCTACTTGCATTAGGAAAGTTTGCTATTGTGCAATAAGGGGCTGAGAGAGTGGGGTTTAAATACGGAGCAGACTTAATTTGGAATTTCTTTGTTCCCACTACGCTTGTCAAACCCTTAATCTTATGTGAAAGTAGTGTGTGACTTTACCCATAGCTATTTTCAAGTGGAAAATTGTTGGATTTCTAAGGAAAGGCTTAGGTTGGAAAAGGACAGACCAGACAGAAAGTTCATAGATTTTTGTGAAATAAGAGGTTTAAGAAAGCCCCTAAAAACCTGCCAGTATTGGCACCGACACTCTCCTGGGATATTTCCTACATAAAGGTAACAGGACCAAAGGGGAAAAGCTCTAGCACAAAACATCATCCCAATGAACATCACCTATTAAAGTCTGGTTTTCCCACCCAGAGCGGCAAAAGTTTCAAAGCTGTCCCTTGCCCACACACCTGCTTTTCCAGTATGCTCTATTTGCTTCACATTTTAACACAAGAATAGCTCAGAGAAAACTACATCACTGAATGAGCAAAAAAACCTGTTTTCTTACAGTTTCCTGTGAGTCAAACCACCATTCATCATGTCAAGGATTATGGCAGGGATACACCCTGTGATTGCATTTGTTTCCAACAGTCTAAGCAAAGGTGGAGGGTGAAACAGGCCAAAGACAGAATTTGTCACTACAAGTTTCAGTTCCCAAGGAAGCTTCTGGCCCAAGTTCATCAGGCACTTCTTAACCAGCAGCTGTGGTACATGTAATGTGCTGCATACGACAACAGGCGGGTGTGTACAACAGGCAGAACTGTGATGAAACTAATGGGGAAGAACCAGCTGCTAAAATTCATCTTTTCATTGCTAGCTAAAATCTTATCATCATCAATGAGAAATTAAGGGTCTGTGTGATTGCATTCACTCCATTTGAAAACAGATTACTAGTTTGTGTTCACTATCCTGGGCACCAAGAAGGCATGCTGCATCAAAATACACATCATAATCAAGAGAAAAAATTCCGTATATGTCTAGTGAGGGATCCCAGAAAGGAGATAATAGAGGTAATTAATATACTATTACCAAGCGCTAGGTGGTAATTCTGAAGAAAACAACCATACATCAAATTTCTTTCTTTGTGTTTCCTCATTAGAGAGAGGAAAGATCTCAGCTATCAAGTGGGACTGGCCTGAGCACAAAATCTTTAACTCAACTCAGTTCCAACATGCTGGATGCCAGAAACTTCTACTTGTGCTTGTAGCACATTCCCAGTGTGCTAGCATGCACACCTCAGGGTGGAACACGTCATTTCCGTAATATTCAAGGATATTAGAGAGTGTTTTCCCTGATGACAAACCATTATTAAATACAACTTCTGTACCATCCAGCTACTTGAAAATTAACAAAATCACAGCAGAGCTCCTTGCTTCTGAGAGGTGACATGAGATAAAACAGATGACCTGGACTCTCCTCTACTTCTGAAACTGATCTTGCAAAGCAATACTGTGAAAAACCTTATAACTCACGCTCATTCCACAGGGCTAGAACAAGCTTAAATTTGTACATTTGGGGGTTGGTTTTATTTTTTCTTCTCTTACTATTTGTATGGGTTGGTTTTAGCTTCAGTGCAAAATCTGCTGTTTATACAGCCATTCCTATTCCTTTAATCCTGTTGAAGGTATCTGTAATGTCATCTAGGAAGATAAAAACGATCTTGTTCCTGGCCACAAATGCAAGAATATTTTGTTTCTTATCAAAGTTTCTTTAAATCCCAAATATTTCCTTAATCTTGTCTTTTTACCCTCTGCTTATTTGTTTTTTCTATTATAATATACATCATGGTTGAAACATGCTAAGGAACTAATTTTCAGAACTCCCTTATTAACCATGTACTGAACTTGTACCAAACAAGAACTGAACTTTCTCACAAAAAAAAAATCACACTGCAAAACTAATGTTATGAACCAAAGCTGCAAAAGCAGTTCTGTACAGATGTATTATGTTGCTAATGTACATCAAAAGTTCTTATGCTAGCTAATACTATTTAAAGTTTAACTTTTAGTCTTAAGCACTTTGGAAACTTCTGCAAACTAGTTGCAGACCTAAAATGCTATGTAAAGATCAAGTCTTTTGCAGAGACAATGGATTTCCAGATCAAACTTAATCTTCATTGTTCCCTCCATCTGCTTTAACAGATAATCTATAAAGACACAATAAAAATCATCTGGTTTTCTAATGCTGAAAAATTAGTTAAAAAAGTGACAACCATAATTTTACCCTGGATTGCAGACTCAAGGGGGGCTGCCATCCAGAGCTCAACACTTGGGCAAAGCCAAACAAACCAGGAAGGCTGGATATACCACTCTCCTATGCAATCAATACACCTTTCTGCAGCATGCTTGGGCCCTGCGATGTAAGTCCATGCTCAACACTGGGTTCTTAAACAGCGCAGCCTACCAACAATTTCCACCATCCACAAAAGCCCAGAGAAAATACTGGAAAAGATTTATAACCCTGATAGTTCTGGCACAACACAACACCTTTAGATGTGTTGTTATTATTATTATTATGTTGTACTTAATCGTCCGTCTTTAACAATAACCTTAGTTTTGGTGAGACCCAGAGGCCGCGAGCAAAAGAAATGCTTTCATTTGCTGATTAATACAGGAAAATGAAGGGGAACAGGATGCTAGCTCCAGACTTGGAACAGAGTTTCCATCAAGCAGGAATCTGGGAAATCATGTCAAAGTTTTGAAGCCTCGATGATATTTACACTTATTTGTGCCATTTTTGGTCCTCAGAAACTGGATGTTGATAACACCTTGGCAATAAAGCAGGTGTAGGAAACAGAGAGCATTTATTAGCCTAATTTCAAAGCAGGTTGTGACTGTGCTTTTGTGGGGGAGAGGGAGTAGCAAATCTCCTCTCTAGCACTGTTTCTGTACTGGGAAAGGCACCAGCATGGTCAGTGCCTCCACACCTCCCTAATCTGAGGCTCCCTAACTAGAAGGGCTGCAGTTACCACTTCAATCTCACACACACATCTCCTTCCCTAAAGCCTACTTCCAAATGGTTCTCAGTGTCCCCAAGGTTCAAGTGAAGAGAAATGCTGCCCTGCCCCATAGTATTACAAACACATGGAAAGTCCAGAACTGCAGAAACCTTTTACAGAGGAATTTTCTTGTCTCCATGTTTCCTCTGCCACCCTTTTCCTCTGGTGTTTCTGCCTTTAAAAAACAGTACACAGCAAAATCAAAGGGGATACAGCACCTTTAATCAGTTCACGTTTCATCAAAAACTGGTGCTTTCTACATACCATGTAACATCTGTGGCAGTGCCCACCAAAGCCAAAGAAGCACATCAGAGTTGCTCCTCTTCCAGTATTTCTTATTTCTTAAAATTTACTCAGATGTAAAGAAAGAATAGACTCTCACTTGACTATGTCAGCAGTTAAACTGCTGAAAGCCTTTTCATATGAACTGAAATCTTACTTACATATATGTACTTTTTAAGTATTAAAAAGATTTGCATTAGTCATAATTGTTTTAATCATTATTTTATGTTGCAGCACTCACACTTTAAATACACTATATTCTAGCATGCTTTACAAGATTAATAACACAGCAAAGTACAATAAGCTGAGTAAAGCTTATACAGCAATAGGTAGAAACATTTCCTCGTGAAAAAAAAATTAAAATACATTATTAATAAGTAAGTCAATCTCAGAATTAGACTGCTATTTTGAAAGCTGACTAGAAGCATGGAATAATGAAAGAAAGAAAAAAAGAAGATAAAAGAAAGAATTAATGAAGGAAGGAAGAAAAAGAGAAAAAAAAGACAAAAGAAAACAAAAGGTTAACTAGATGGCTTTGAAAGATGTCCATTAACACTCAGTGCTTCATGAAGCAATACTCCTTTGTAAAAAGAGAATGTGTAGTATCCCTTAATTAAGATGACATTATAAGGCATGCATATAAAGAACTGAATTAAAGCAGCTGCTTCTTAATGGAATCAGTATTGCCTGTAGCACTGAATAACGTTCTTCCAATTTGTGTATGAAGTTACATGTTTTTCTTAGGAATTGAGATTTAGAGTTTTGAAGGATTTTCTGACGAGACTTCCCCACTGGGCCTCAGAATTTAAATTCTGAGGGAGCAGGACATGATGACGAGATTGCCAGATTTTCTTGTACTGAGTATTGATGTTGCAGCAAATGAGACGTGCTTTGGGTTAAGGACAGAAATTAAGACCTGTTTAAGGATTAGGTGTCTTATCTGTTTCAGAAAAGACTTTGAATGTATTTTAAACTTTTCATAATGGATTTATCATGCTTAGGCATCCAAGTGCTTTATAGCAACAGTAAATTTGAATCAGGCTGAATGGCACCTCTAGAGACTCCCTAGACCAACCCCTTGCTCAAACCAAGGAAATCCAGAGCAGGTTGTTTATGACTCTGTCCAGCTGGGTGTTGAATTTAGCTCCAGAGGTGGCAACTGCACAACTTCTTTGGGCAATCTGTGCCAATGCTCAGACACCCTAACAGGTTTTTTATTTGGTTTTTAAGTTTAAATCAAATTTCCTGTATTTCAGCTAGTGTCCATGTCAGGCGTCTTGTCCTTTTATTATGCACAACTGAAGTCTGTCTCTGTCTTTACTGTCTCCAATCATATATGTAGTCTCTTTCATAATATTTAAATTGAATTAAACTGAAGATAAACTAAAGATTAATCCATAGTCAAGAAACAAAAACCTACATACTAAGCTAGAAGTCAGGGAAAAAAAAAGTAACTTCAATTTAAGATTAAACTAGAGAAATTCAGTTTAGAAGTGACACTTTAGCCCTTCTTTTTGTGAGTTAATTGAGTAATTTAGTCTGGCAATGTGCTAGATGTGATGGATTTCAAGGCCTTTCCCTCTCCATTAATCATCATGAACATAAGCCTTCTGTCTGTGTAAACAATACTAATCCTGACTTTGAAGGTACAAAGAGTGAAACACAAACTAACCTTTGCAGAATGGAAAAGATAATTTCTGCAGCTCCCTTTCTTGAACTCCTCAGACACCTATTTACCCTGCACAAAGAAAGGTCCTGCAGGTGCAAGCTGTCTTTTATCAATCATTATCAGTTACATACAGCACATCAGTTTGGAATTCCAGCATCTGCTTTACATGCCGAAAAGCTAAGATTTGAGAATGAACTCAGCATTTGGACTGGGAAACACCATAGAGTCAGAAGTGTTCAGAATAAAATCCTATCAAGACTCAGTCTTAGTAAAAAAAACAGCTTATTTTGATTGTCAGACTCTGTGTTGTTTTGCACCTGGGGCAGAGAAACCCCAAGGGAGTACATGGAACAATTTTTTTATTATTATTATATATCAGTATAATATATACATCTTTGTTGACTTCAGTCAGGCACTTTTGACAGTGACTGTCTTGAAGTTCCTGCCCTCTCTGGAAAGTAAGGAAGTGTGACACAAGTGGGCTGTTTAACAAATGGACTAACACTAGAGCAAAAAAGGACATCTGGTAGGGTGAAAGTGATACTGAACATTTTTAGTCATCAACAGTATTTCTTCTTAGTACAACAGTAAACCTTCCAGAATGAAACCTGTTGGTTTTGAAGTGAACTAATGATAGATTCTTACTGACATATTTTTTCCTCATTTTCTCTTGGGGGGAAAAAAAAAAAAAAAAAAAGCGCCACAACTTCCTAATATTTTCGTTCTTCCTAAATAAAAACAAAGATTCTCAGGGAAGTAAAAAGAGGAAAAACAACAATTCCTAGCATTAGTGTATTCCTTTTCTTTAGAGGAATATAGTAATACATTCCTATACTAATATGCAATAGTCATATGTTCATTTAATTCCTCTTATTAGAGGAACATTGTTGTATTCCACTTATTACAGGAGTACTAGAGGAATATATTCTTGCATTTTATTCTTATTATTAGAGGCTTAGAAGGAAAAAAAAAGACACACTCCTGTGCCAGTTGAAACTTCAAACATTGTTCCGCTGCATAGACATCAGCACAGTCTTTGTAAAGCCCAACACTGATCAGTGATTTCTTGTAGTAACATGTTGTAGCTAGCATAGAACCACAGAATGGCTTGGGCTGGAAGAGATCTTAAAGATCATCTAGTTCCAATCCCCCTGCCATGGACAGGGATGCCTTCCACCAGATCATGAGTGCTAATGTTTCCCACAATTGTAGTTCCTTGTTTTCTAAGCTCAACTTCATTCTCCAAGGTGCAGCCCTGGGCAGGTAAACATGGTTTCAGTCTGGCATCCTGGAATAATAGCATTGCAACTGGTATGGTAACTAAATACACTGAAACTAGTGTTTGGCCAAGAGGCTTACAAAGAATCATAATGATTTCCATGGACATATGAAGTTATTCTGCTCGTCAAAAGCCAAAAGCCAGTCTACAAAATTCATTTATTTGTGGTATTTGCCCAATAAGCCTGAACCTCTAAAATGATTAACACTATATTCCTGAAGAACAGAAAAAAAAGATGAATGGAAATCACTGAAAACAGTAATTCTACCACTGGTGTTTCACATCCCTTCTCATAGAGGGTTTTGCAGGAAACAAGGTTTGCTGCCAAAAGCGACCCTTAGGAAGCCATCTAGTTTTCAGTTAAATTCAAACACTGTTTATTCTAGTCATTAATTTAAGGTGTGCTTGGGGAATACCATGGAAGAGATATACTGAGAACAAAAACACAAGTAAACTTCTCCAGCTATACTCTTTCTATATAAAGCTGTTTTCTTAATCCTCACAAAGTTCCTTCACATGCCAACGTATTCCAAACACTGTTCCCTCTTCTTCCAAAACGAGGGACTGCGTGTGAAAAAGTTACGAAATAAAAGAAAGATTATTTTCGGAAGCACTACAAGATATCACTTTTAGTATTTCTCAATACTTGTTGCTTAAGTGACAACACCTACATGATTTTAGACAAGACCAAAACTTCCTATAAAGGGATGCATTGGTGTTCTTCTTCCTAACAGACAGGAATGTAACAAGTGAACAGACAGCACAGATGTATTAAGATCATTCTGGGACACTTGAGCAGTGTTTGAAATGTTAGCAGCAAAAAAAATACAGAAGCCTTGCATTTTAAAATTACACTTTTCAATATAAACTTAAGCTTTCTTCAATGCTTTTGTCATCTTAAACCAGCTGATTTAAAGGGCACTGTAAAGGAGCATAGAAAATCACATTTTCCTCAACTATATTCCAAACCATCCCAAATCCTTGATGAATAGTACATTAAAAGCTTCCTCCCCTCCTCAGGAAGGATTGACTTAAGAGCAGAAATCAGTAGGATAAATAAAACCCCACTATGCTTTAAATTCAGTAACTAAATTAAAATAGTTCTTAAGCGAAGTGGGAGAAGAAAGTATGTCTGTTCAAAGCGAAGACAAGACTGGATGTAGGGCTTCCTTGCAGTATTCCAGCCTCTTCACCCTTGTGTGTTGGCTAAAAAAGAACCAAATCAAACAGCCTGAAAATAAAAGCTGATTGAATCAAGATCTGTCTTTTCTCTACTGAGGGATGCATCCCAACATCAAATGATTTTACAAAAAAAAAATGCATCTGTGACTTTTAATTCACTAAACTGCCTTAAAACAAACAGTGAGTATATCTTTCTAATTTTCTTCACTGTAATTACACTGTGACAGACACTAAAACTAAATTCTTACTATATTTTTCAGATATTTATCGCTCTTCAGCATGCTCAGCCTGTCTCTAACATTTCAGATAGACTCCACCCTGCAGTAATGTGCATGCCAATAAAGAATTCACTTTCATCTCTTGAATTTATGCTTGTTAAGGCAAATTAATGAAAGACTTTATTCTTTAACTACTGGCTAAACAAAGCCAAAGTCAGCACTAGAAAGCAAACCAATACAACACTTCATTAAATGTGCTTTTTATTTCTTTTTGTTTCAAGTATGTCTGCTGCTATGTGAAATTTGGGGTTATACAGTCTCCTTTCAAACCTCACAGTAAAGAATGTGCTCAAGTCACAAGTTCATATTCCCCATTTGAAGTGGACCTGAGAAAGGTGCAGGGAAGAGATATAATTACAAATCCCTTTAAGTACAGAACTCACACTCTTCCAAAATGTTGATTGAAAGTGCTGTTTCGTGTCTCTGCTCATTCATCTCAGATAATGAGCAAAGATTCCTTCCAAATTAACAGTAATTCTCTTCTAATCCCTCTATTCTTTTTTTTTTTTCCTCTTCAGCATGGTGACAGTGAGAACTCCTTTGAATTCTCAATCCCACCTTATTGCAGCAATTCTTAAAGAGAAACATAGTGAAATCGTCAGTGTCATGCCCAGACTTTTCTCCTCTCTGAATTAATAGGTGGATAGCTAAGCAGAATTCACACCAATCCCATTTTTTCCCCTTCTTAAATTTCTCAGGCAAAAATATATTTACAAAAGTTTATTAAATCCTAATATGAATAAAAGAGATTCAAGAACAAAAGGAAAATATTTGGAGGCATAAACTTCATTTGACCTAAAAATGTAAGGTCTGTCATTGATAAACAGTTGCCACCTGTGGGGTGGTGGGGAAAGACAATCATATAATGGCTGAATAGGAAGATGAAGGTGCTGGATTTATTCAGGTTTGACCACCTCCATTTCTTATTTATCGGTAACTATGTAAATCAGAAATGCAGCTGAACAACCACATTTTATTTATAAAAAATATTTTTGGGTGATTTTATTCCATTTTGCTGATTACTCTACAATTCAGTGACCACAGCATTACTGGTAATCCTCATATGAACCAAACATATTTCTGTGATTGTATTGTTGGTCAGCACCCCATTAGCGGGAGTTACACAGGACTGTATGGATACAGGATACCAGGATAACATTAACACTGAATAAGATAGTGCAAAGACAATTTGGAGACAGGGGTGTTTTACAGCTCCTCGTGTTAGACAGGTTGGAACAAGGTTGCTGAGGTCTGCTCTGTGAGCATCAGGCTCCAAGTGGAAGCAGCTAAATTACTTCCAGACCCAAATCAGTTCTCCAAGTATGATGGACACTTCTGCACAACACTCCTCCAGTAAGTGATGTGGACTGAACCAAAACCATCTGTGCACAACTGGTGTAAAAGTCTATGCACCTATGGAATAATTAGTCCATGAACAAGACAAATCCATCACGGGCCATTAACGGTTTCTGGGTACTTAGAAAGAAGTTAAAAGAACACTAGGTGTACAAATTTCAAGCACTTGAAATTTCAAGAAATACCAGAATTAGGATTCCTATAGAGAACTTTATTCAGCCTACTTTGTGCATAACTTAAGTATGTCAAAATCAATTTCAAGACACATTATTTCTGAGCTTTGGAGTATTACCTCATTCAAAGCAAGTGCTGGAAAATACTGTCTAGAAAGCACTCCCTCTGTGTGTGTGTGTGTGGTCCTAGGAAATTTTTAGTGCAAATCTTCTGTGAAGACAGAATATTTCATCTCCTGCAGGATGATGTTCATCCATATAGTAAGTGTTTCACAGGTCTGAATTCATTTTCTGCACACCAATGAGGTAAAGAAACTGGGGTTTCCATTAGCTCTGGGTGTCACATCTAAGACACCTGATAATCTGATTTGTATTTGAGGTATTTGAGAATACTTTTGATATAATAGTACTTCAAATTTAGATTCAGCTCTGTGCAGCCTTATTTTCAGTGTCTGGAAAACTTGGCTTTACAAACATTATATTAATTTAAGAGTTGGGCTCGATGATCCTTGTGGATCCCTTCCAACTCAGAATATTCTGTGTGATCTGTGATTACCTTTTTTTGCTTAGTTGCTTGGCTTGTTTTGTTTTTGAGCTGGTATCCTTGTTTCATTTAAAAAATAAGAAAAGGGTGTGTGTAAAAAAAATCCTACATCGTGCATAAGTGAATGAAACTGCCAGGTGCATCATATTGCATTTTGCCATTTAATTTAACAGAATAAATACCTCTCCTAAGCAACAAACAAACCTACAAAACATCTCTGGTTTATAGTAGAAGTCACACTGTCAGAAGTTGCTTCCCCAGACATGATTTAAAAAGTTCAGGACATCATTGCAACAATACTTGGAGCTTGAAGAAGAAAGATATATTTCAGATGGACAATAATTCAGGTTGATATATCTAGAGTTACTTGGCAGACAAGTTTTGATATCCTTGAGCTTCCACAAAACACCACCTACATCCATTGTGCACAGCTTGGTCATTCCCTAATCTATTCTCTGGATATGGGACAACGTCTCTCTTTATCCCTGTTTCCTCAATAGCAGCACTGATGAAATGTCACAAGACTCCAAAACTTTCCTACCACCCTACTGAACTCTTAGAGAATGATGAGCACCCTGCTGCTCTTCACACCAAATTCTGGCAAGTGAAGATTAGGAGATGGGGAGAGATAACAGACCTCTGATCTGCTCTACGTCCATCGTTCCTCCAGGCTGCTGCTCCTATAGCCTCCCCCTTGTCCTGGAATGGCATCTTTAGCTCCAAGTACCTAGCCAAAAATCATTTCACCCTGTTTTGGGGCTGGTATCCTTATGCCTGGGAGAATGCTGCAAGCAGCAAGTGCTAACACTTCGATTATCATTACCATCCAGAACAACCTCTACTTGTAAAAAGAAAGGTTGTCAAACAAAATAGGGTCAATTTTGTGCCCACATAAAACTACACTATGAAAAGCATAACCCATGAAAGCGTTCTTGCTCTTCATGAAATCTAAAATCTATCTCTAGGATTCTTAATTTTGTTTCACAGTTGTAACTGGGAATGAGTTTTAAATAATCTCATCCCTTCTGACTGTTCAAGGCCAAAGGGCAGTCTTTCACTTTTCATACAAATTATGAAAAAGTAAAAAAATAAATAAAATATCTGAGTTGCTTTATTGGTGTATAAAATAAAGTGGATCTAAAATATACTCATTTTGATTCACTGCTTGAACCATAGAAATTTACGTTAGCACAAAGTGCAAAAGCAACAAAAAAGCTCAAGTCAGTAATTCACATCTTGCAGTTAAATAGCAGAAAAAAATAAATATAAACAATAGTTATCAGTTAAATAAGGACAGCCGCTAGCTACTATGTAAGAAAATCTCAGAGCTTGACAAAATCAACACTGCAGTACTATAGCTGATATAAACCTGTAAAAAATTATTTCACATTTGCATAATAAATAGTACTAAACTGTTTTACATCTTCACAATAAAGTGCTCAGGCTCCAAAATACCACTCTAAGTGAACCTCCAAGAGCTCCACTTTTGCGTATCAACTTGTGAAAGAGGTTCTAACTTGGTTACATAAATAGGTTGCCTATAATGGATCCAATCCAAGGGGTCTTACAAAAAGAAATAAAATATGAAGTGGAGAGAGAAAGAATCAACATTGCTGGTACAAGCACTAAAAAAATAAAGTCTGTTCTTTCCCGCCTTCCTTAATCTCATTTCAAGTTTAACATACAGAAAGACTCAGAGCCAGAATGCTTATCCAAACTACATAAATCTCTAGACAAACTGTGAAGACTATATGGCCCTGTCCCCATAAAACCTTGCAATTCTTCCTAATGCAGCTTTTCAGCTGGAAAGGCTAGTACAGAGCTAACTTTAAGCACCAAATTTTCAATCAGTCTTTCCATACCACATCTTTCCTTAGAAGGATGAATCTCCTTCCTTGCAATATGTTTATTAAACAAAATGGAAATGGAAACAAGCTCCCAAAACCCTACAGCAACTGGGTACCCCACACCGCTGCTGTGGCCGCCTCTGAGAAAGACCCAATTAATTCCCCTATTCCCTTCCTGAATTCCTGAGCGGGGTCAGAGGGAGGAAACACCATTTACCACCATGCAACCTATTTCAGGCAGCTGGTCCAGCTTACAATGTAAACATGGTAACACCTTGGGAAGGTCAATCAGAGGAAAGGTAGCATTAGCAAAGCAATTAATTTTGGTTGACCACAGACATACTGCCCTTTCACTCTACTCTCCTCCCATCCTTCCCTCACCTTCTGGAAAGAAACACTGGGAGGAGTTTTCACTCCTTCTCTGAGCAGAAATTTTCAAAAGGTGAGAGATGCGATTTTCTTGAACACTGAGAATGTCTTCTTTCTTTTTAGGATGATTTCCAATATGATATTTTATTTATATGTTGCCAAAAGAAACATGTTTTAGGTTTCTCATTAGTCAAAGGGCTTTACTAACATGCTTGAAGGAAATGATCCAACTAACAAAACAAGCAAAACCTTTCCATGCACTTTTCTTGCTACATGAAAAGTGGCCAGTTCATGGAAGCAGCACCTGTAGAGCTAACTGTCTAATCTGAGGTGTGTTTACCATTCCCTTAAAAATTCTTATTCTTAAATGAATGTGAAAAAGTTGTAGATCCTCTACATCTTTCTATGCATCTATTATTTTTCACTAGGAAGTGATATTCAAGGAAAAAGAAAAAAAATATTGATATGCTTTAAACTCTTGAGATTTAACAGTCTCATTTCTTTTGAGGGTTTAATTACATGACATTTCATAAAGCTGGAGAGTTAAATGTAAACCAGAGACACAGTGAGGCACTGGAGTCCCAGGTGGTTTTCCAAGGTCACAACAAGCTTGCCTGCCCTCAGAGCCCTCAAGAGCTATAAAGCTGAAATCAGATATTGCTGCCTTTACCTCCTGTGTTCTTTCACCACCTTTTTTTCTTAAATCTAGACTGCCAACTTTAACAAGGCTTCTGTATGCAGCATACACTGCACACATTTCTCATCTAATTGACATGAAGAATATGAAGTTTATAGAATTAAGAACTCAAAGACTAGTTATGTATTATTCTCTGTGTGTCAGGCTGCCATGGTGCTTTCCTCTTGCATCTCCTGCACTGCATGTTTCCTTGCACAACCAGTCACAAACACCCCAGATTTAGCAAGGCCAGTCATGACCTATGCAAAGAATTGTACCTTCCAAATAAGGTAATATTTTCCCTTTGGTTTTCCAACCCCCTCTACATTAGCACCTACAATTATGATAAAGCAAATAAATTTCAGAGAGCTAGAAGATTAGGAACTATTCAAATGCATTATTAAAGTGTAAATTACTTCTTCCAGATCACTTCTACAGTCCAACAATGCTTTTTTTTTAAACTCCCTGTATCTTTCAGTAACATATTTAGGTATTTTTGTGCACGTATTTTTGCTTATAAATATAAAACAGGTACACAGATGCATAGCTGCAAATAAACATATGTAAATGTATATATCTGAATTTACATATCCCTCTTTCAAAATTCTTACAGTATCATAAAAAGTATCATGGCCACTTCATGATAAATGCCTTCATGAGTGTATAATTAACTTTAAAAAGGGATTGCTGTTTATTTGTACAAGATATTTCAGATAATATTTTCAAAGTCCAGACCTTCACAGTGGTTTCTGAATTCCATTTTTACAACAAAATGCATGCTTCAAACAATAGATAACATCACCTAGTTTAAGGTTCAAGACAATGATATATGTGGAAAGAAAAGTTGATGTTTCACACTGCTTTCATCACCAATTCCTACTAGAACACCATTTCAGTGTCTGCAGAGGTAGATCCCAGAAAGCTCAAGAAAATTTGATTCCTAACTCTAGCCTTTCCTCACCAAACTGCAAATATTTTCCTCTTTTTACTTCCCACCTCCACGAAGTTTATTGAAGTTAAATTTTACATCACTCCTGATGACAATTTCATAGTATTTAGTGAAAGAACAATGGTTCTGCTGCTTTCATTCTCAGAGTTCCAATGCAAGGCATCTGTATAGCCTGAATTTTGAACAGTAAAAAGTCAATCCAATCAAGATCATAACTAACATTGTGACTAAACTAAATCACAGAGGAACTGCAACAAGAAATTTCTAAAACCAAATGAAGGCATATGAAAACAGGTGGTTATCTCACTTTAAAGAGGACTAAATGATACTTTTCACCATACAAATCTGTAAGCAGGAAAGAACAGAGTTTGCAATGATCTCATAAGAAGCAGAAGGTATGATATGCATAACTGAAAGTCAGGAAAAGCAAAGAAGAAAAGAGATACTGGAAATCTGACTATTTCCACTGGTAACAGGTACATGCACACAGAGAGAGATTTATATATATATACAGACACGATACTATATATAGATTATTCTATACATGCTATATAGAAGACTATATCCATTTAGGAGTATGTTTGCTTTTACTGGCTAAGACAAACATCTGATTGATGTACCATTAAGTAAATCATTCATCACTGATGAACCATTAAGCAAACAACGGTGAGCAGAAAACTGAAGTAATGCACATGATCTCCCTGTTCCTGTCTTTTTCTGAATGATTTACAAATTAGCTATAAAAAAGCCATAAAGGAAATGTCAGAAAGTGTAAATAATATGAATCTAGGCTTCCTAATAAGTTAATTACCTCCTCATTAATTTTTATTTTCAGGAGAGAGAATGATAGTAGCAGAGCTATATAGACAACGTAATTAACTTAAATTATGGCAGTCTCTGTTAGTATAGTAGAAAACAGATGCTGAAAAGGGACAGGCCTTTCCTTTGGACAATTTCCAGCAATTATGAGCTGATGGTCTGTTCTCCCCTCCAACCTTCACACGTATCAAGAAAGTGTGAAAGATTCTTCCATTGAAACTTAAAGCCAGGATGTTAAATTATCTCTTTCCTTCCATGAGACAGAAGCTTTTTTAATTAATGACACAAATTAACTTGAACACCAGAAGAGGCAGTCATTATAAGAAACCTTTAGTACACAGAACTAAATTTCACTGACAGCACCGACAAAAAAAGGCAATGTCACAGCTTCACATGCCTGGTAAGGATGCCCTGGTGTCTTGAGGTAAAAACTATAATGAAAAATCACAATCTACATTAATTTCAGGAAACAACTTTGCAAAGACCATCCCTCTTCTACTTGTTGGTTTTACTAGTGAAAGGGACAACCTAGTTAATTCAGCTGATTTTCATTTAACTACTCCAGACACCACTTGAACCTGCTGTTCAGTCTCACAACATGAGATATCAAGTGATGGTTGCTTGTTGCAGTCTACACTATCAGAACTCAGTGCTGGAAAGCAGGATTTCACATTATGTGACCCACCTCATTAGAAGCAAGAAGCCTGGCACAACAAAGGGCAACATGAATAAGCATTAATAAACACAATTTTAATTTCAAGGTAATTTAGTCTTTTTTTTTTCTTTTTCTAAAGAGCAATAGAAAAGTCTGAGGTACAGAGTTAACTGTCATTTTTACAAGTCACTTTTTACATAAGCAGAACCAAGACTGCTAGACAAGAGCTTTATATTTTGATAGTGTAGTCTACAACTCTCTAGCCAGTACAGTGCAAGCTGCACTAAGCTATGAAAAAATAACACACTGAAGAAAGGCAGGAACCAATGGACCCTCCACTGTATTAGGAATACACATGGGTCAAGAGAATCTCTGTTTCTTAGGAGGCAAACTGGGCACAGTTCAACAGAGCAGGCTAGGCACAGTAATCAGGATGGCAGGAAAGGAATTTTGCCTTCTTTCCCAGCCAAATCTGTAATGCACTAGAGAGCTTCACTCTCCTTATATTTTGCATCTTAAAAACTGAGTAAAACTGGATTCAAAGAATAGGTATCCATTTTCCTTTACCTTCAGCAATGAGATTCATTCAATACCATTGCTCCTGAATAGAAAAGAGTTAAATGTCAAATAAAGTGGAACCTAGCTGTAATCTGTGTCTCCTAACACATACTAATAACTTTTGGACTGTTATATTTTAGTAAGACAAAGGAAAGGAATCCTGTAACAACCTTAATCCAGCTTCATATATGAGTACTTAGAAAAAGGTATACGAATTCCTGAGGATATCCACGCCATCCTTTCTCTGACACAAATATTATGCCTGTTATGTATTGTGCCAATGTTTTGAAAGCATTTACAAGTTCATTGGTTTGCTTTAGAGGAATTTCACACTTTCTTCCGAGCACTCATCTCTATAAGTATCAGCTGGTTTTAGGTACTTAAGTGATTACCTGGCTACGCTCCTAGAATATATGAATAAAAACTGTGTTTTGCTCTGCAGGGTTTTCTTGAGTCTCTATCAATCACTCAGTGGGCCTTCTTCATCTAGCTAAGTTAGGTGTGTAATGTTGAATAGCATAAATACTTCAGCTCCGCATTTTTTTCCAAAGAAGAGAAGAAAAACATTAACTAAGAAATTTTCCTATCTTCCCTTTGTCTATCCAGTCTCTAATAAAACTAGTGGCATCTTCCGATAAAAAACTCCAGAAACACAGTGATAGGACAAATTCCCACAGTATGAGAACTTTCCTAAGGCAACAGACTGGCAGAGTTGCTTCCCTGTGCTTCCTGTTACAGTGGGAATATTGCTTTGTAAAAGCAAAACAGTGCCTACAATTTTGATTTGCTGGACCTTATCTGCTGAAAGTAACGATGATGTAAAGAAGATGTGAACCATCAAGGACTGGAAACTAAAAATTGAAATTTTCTCTTTTTTTGGCTAAAAGCTCTCTGAATTTCATTTGACTGGAAAAATAAGACCAAAAAAAAAAAAAAAAAAAATTCCCAAAAATGTGGCATGCAACATTCTTCATCATCAGCAAGAGGAACACAGATTTAAAAGTCTTTCAAGTTATTAGAGCATATAAAAAAGCCCTCAAGTGCAATGTAGCTCTTGTTGGGAACACAAGTGTTGGGGGAAAAGTAAAAATGAAAAAAAAAAAAATGCAAAAAATCACTGTATTTGGACAAATTGCAGTCCTATGTATTGTATATGAAGTATCTAGCAAGACATCTACTGGCATTTCATTATGTATAGTAATGTGTTTGCGTTCTCACAGGATAATCCAGCAATCAGCTGTTTTAATCTTAAGACTTTTTCTTTTAAACTTATAAATAAACATGAAAGAGCACTATTGAAAAATGAGCTCTTCAGCTATAGCAGCACTGCATTCCCTCGACTATTTTTAATGACCTTTTCCAAAGACTTCGGAGCATTTACATAAAAAAGCTTGTGTTTCATGGTTCCTTTAGCAAAGAAAAATGGACAGTAAATGTCAATACAGCCATGCAGGAAAAGTAAAGATTAATTTTTCAATACTAATGTATTTATCAAGATTGCTGTGTTTTTGTTTGCTTGAACATTACATGTGAAGGTAAATAAATATGAAAGACAATGTTTTTTATTGTTTAAGATTCTGGACCAAATTTATGTGTTTCACACACACGTCAAGAGTTAATTCCTACTCATGTCAGTACAATAAACAAAAGCACAGTCAAGCCCATCAGATTTTAATCTAGTTTGAAGTAAAACTTTGCAAATTAACCACTAGTAAGAACCGTCTTGGTTTACAACATTTAAAGACAGAACTGTGCTGGCTTGGTCATGATGCATACACATCATGCCTGTATGCTGCAGCAGCTGTTTCATGGGACATCTGCAATCAGAAGGAACAGTACTTCTTGCACCATCACCTTATCAGGAGCAGGTCCCATAATTTCACAGTAAACTGTTTATGCTTTAACCACAAGCTCAGGTCTAGAGTGGATTCATTAGTAGACAATCTCCCCCAAGCTTTTGAGTAAAATTTAAAAATATTATACCTCTTACATGCAGAAATCATTCTGAAAATGCAAAGAATCCAGTACATTTTCTTTCTAATAATTCAATGTTATTAAAGCTTCTCTTATAATTTAGAGCCCTGGGGTTCATCACGCTCTCCGTCAGTTTTGCAGGCAATAAACTGCTGCTGAGAACACATGCTGTATCCCAGGGGCGTACTTGCACCCTAATTCATACATATGTTTAATTCAAAGGCCAACATCATCTCTGCCATACCCCTCCATAGGCTTGGGAAGAAATAATATTATAAGGCACTGTGTCAGAGCCCATGCACTGATTATGGTGCTGAAGCTGTGCTCAAGTATAAACCACTCCCCCTGGATTCACTCTGACTTGGTGCACGATTCTTCAATATGCCATGCACAAAGGCTAGAGCAGCCATAACACTCCTCTGATTCCCTGACAATTACAAGTGCAGAATGGGGGAAGAACCCATAAGTCACGGATAAAACACATAATGCTTTATTCATATTGACCAGATACCAAGAAATTTCAGATTCTTGAGGCTAATCATTAATTATTCTTCAAGTACCCATGGGGTACTTGAGCACTGCACATTTAGTTTATTACAAATAAGAATCTTCAGTCTCTCAAGTTAACACTGTTTTCCTGAGCCAAATCTATCAAATATATATATAGTACCCGGCATTGGCTGAAGCTCTGGACCAAACATAACTGCATAGGAAGACTGAATCTGGAATGCCCGTGAGAAAAAGCTCAGAAGGGTTTGGTTATTTTACATGCAATCAATAATAACTGATTTGGCACCAAATATGCAGGCTTATAATGTGTTTTCCAACAAGGTTGTCAAGCCTCTAGTCCTGAGAAGGCTGTGCCAGAGCTGCCCCTGTCCATGGTACTTGACCAACCACCTCAGGGCCAACACGGGTCAATGACTTGCAATGACTTTTCCTTTGGGTGGCACATCCAACCATGCAGAGGTTATGTCACATTTGGAAGGACATGCACTATGGTTTTGTTGGTGAAAAGCTGGTTTTGCTGGTGTGGACTAGTGAATAGGATTTGGGTTTGCTTTCCTGAAAGACACACCTAGGACTTTCTTCTACCAAGGCTAAAACCCCTTGAAATGACATCTTGAAATTCTGTTATCCATGAATGCCAGTCATGGAAAGTAACCAAGCCTAGCCTTTGAAAATGCAGGGCTCTTGGGTATTACTGAGTCCCAGTGGAACAAAGCGCAGAACATGGGTCTTTTTTCTGACTGAGTCCTTTTTCTGACTGACCCCCATCTTGATGAGTCTGGTAGTCCCAAGTATGCCAGGACAGTTGTATGTAATGCAAATCCAGTTCCATCACAAGGCTCTTTTGGGTTCTGTCTTGCTCGGGGAGTTTAGCTAACTGCCTGAGACAAGGTACTGGACTTAGGTGAGACAAATCATGCACTGTAGTCCAGTTAAAAGGGATTATTCCAAATAATACTTCCAACATCTTAAACTGTTTTATATTCCAAAAGACTGATATAAAGGCAGGATTCCAGACAATTCTGATAAACATTTACTTCTCAATCAGGTCTTGCTCTATGAACTCATGATGCAGATGTTACACAAGAACTCAACATTTGAACACTAAATTAAAAAAAATGTTAGGTCAGTAACACAAGAAATTTTCTACTTCTAGCCAATAAAGCACTAGTTTCCCATGTACTTTCAGCATTAAAAGTGAGCCTCATGACACTAAAACTGAGCCTCATGACACTAAAACTGAAGGCTCACTATATATGGGTCAGGCTGCTTATTACTAAAATTGCCTGTTAGTTCCCATTAAAACACTCCTGGGTTTACTTGTCCATAGTTTCTTCAAGTTTTGAGTTTGGACTAAAATTTTCAAACACCACCTTCTTTTTCTCATGAAAAATTTCCAACACTTATTATATTTGGGGTAGGTTTCTGCAAGGCAGGAGGGAATGATGAGGAGATGATGAGGAGAAGAATTCTGATCTGAACACTAAAGGAAACAGAATTTAAACCTAGAGATGTTCAAGGAAATGAAAGAGGGAGGAACTCTGACAGAAAACCTGATGAGTGTCTGACAGTTATGAAGAGAGATGAAGTGACTAGGATAAATGAGGGAAATAATGGGAAAGACTAAAAGCTATTTGTCTGGAGGAAACATACAGATTAGGGCTGATGTCAGTGATGTTGAGGAAAGAAATGTACAGGAGATAAGATACCAAAGCTGAGACTACATACTTGACAGTGGCACTGCAACACTGTCCCTTATTTGTTTGTCTCAGGTCAAAACCAGGGTTTTGCTGGTTCAGGAGTTTGTGTCCCACTATTGAGAACTGGAGTAATTCAACAGTACTAAAACAGTTTAATTCAAAACAATAGCAAAATACCCACCTTTTCACACCCATTTTTCAGATTAACACATTCCTGTGTCAAGTTCATTACACTATCACACAAACACAGAACCCAGGACAGACAGCGCAGAGGTGGGAAGAGGTGATGGGAAGAAAAAGCATTTAAGCCAGCTTAAACTGGTAAAGAAAATAATGAAAATGAACTTATGAATATTACTGAGTGGATTGATTATGTAAACAAACTGATAGACTGATCTAGGTTAAAGGAAGCTGATGTGGAAAGCAAGAAATAGATCTGAGAAAGAAAACTAGGACAGGCTGGGCAAGAGTCTGAATAGGAAAAGAAACCCTAAGAGTAAAGATTAAAAAGAAATAAACAAAATATACCATATCCAGTTTGAAAAGCCAGCCCAAGGACAAGTCCCAAACTAGCACTTAGAGTTACTGAATCTTTCTGAATTCAGAATGTCTTTTTCAAATGCCTCATTTTCTTATCTACCACACAAAGATAATGCTGCCCTTTCAGCTCTTGGATAACATTTAGTGACAAACTACAGAAAAATCCATGAGCAGAGCAAACATTTTATAAGTTTGCCTAACATGAAATAAATCCCAAAGCCTGGGGAGGGATAAAACAAGCTATTTAAAAGATGTTCAATAAGTGCACAGGTGCGATGGTGCTCATTAGCTGAAGCAGAGCAGCTGTGGAAAAGCCATACCACTGTGCGATCAAAGGCTGGATCAGTTGCCACACAAAGGAGGCATGCATGCCTGCAAAGTAAGCTCATACAGGTATTTTTTAATTTTCTAGAGTTTTATTTATCAATCTTAACAGTATTCTTAGTGCTTTTGTCCATAACTATCTTAGAGAGCAAAAAACCGTGCTTAAAAGCTGCTGCTTTAAAAGCAAAATTTTTGCTCTCTGTGAGTGGGTTTTGCCTGAGTGAGAAACAGTGTCTGCTTCCAAGACTGCTCCCTGCATGCCAGGACAGGCTACTGAGATTGGGAACACCCAGGTGAAAGTCTGCAGATAGGGACCCTTGTTACTACAGATACTTGAAGCTCATCAAGAGTAAGTGTTGTGAAACCCTGCTGTACCCAAAGTCAATTTGGGGCATAACTTTAAAAATCATAGAGGTGTTTGTTACGAAGGGATTTGGAGTACAAAATTAGGAATCTAGGGGGCACTTGGGGGTGGGTAGGATCAGAAACAGGCCAGACAGAGGAAGTTGAGATCCTTGTCTAAGCCGGTGATAACATATAGAAGCAGGAAGGTTAAGTAGGAGGAAACAGGATATTGCCCAGTATTGGCAGAAGTCTTTAAGACCCCACCTGTCACTTAAATAAACCTGCTTTAAAATACATGCAGTAGACACAGCAAATCCTGAGTAGCACTTCAGTGACTCAAGTCAACGTGCTGTAACAGCAGAGCCATTTAATGGCAGTCCCTGCAGCACACACCAGTATTTTTAGAGTTTCTTCTCCATTTCAGGGAACTTAAATGACAGAAGAAAAAATAGTAAACTCCAAAAGAAAGTCTGTCCATCTCAGCCTTTCATTAAATGCAATGCTTAGGATCTGCCTTTAAACAGTAATCTTTCCTGTGGGATGTCAGCACTCTTTGGCTTCCTGGTTTCCTTCTCCATAAAGAAAGGGAGACCTTTCTTTACAGAGACTCCCTCAGTAGCTCACATACCATTTTCCTTTCAGGTCTGATATATCATGGAGCCCCTCAGTCACAAATTTTAAAATCCTTCCAGATATTTTTAGATTGCTGAGCAAATTCAGCATCAATACATGACCCCTATCCTATAACTTACTGCTTTTAGGAAACACCAATTTGTGGAACTGAAACACTCTAGCCATGGTCTTAAGGTCCACCGCCCTGTGGTCCTCCTGATTCCCATACACTCCAAATAACCCCTCCCTTTTTTCTTTAATCCCTTTCAACATCTCCAGGAGTGTGTGTTGGGAAACCAAATAATTTATAAGGTTGTAGGAGAGAAGAATATTTGTTTTCTTACTGTAAACAAATAAAAATAGGCAAAGGAAAAAAATTACTTATTGGCATGGCACCTACATCAGTAAACTCTCTTCACTGAAGTGTCTTAGAAGAAACATAAAAAAGGGTTAAATTATTGAAAAACACATCCTAAACAACACAGGTACTGTATTTTAAGCAGCTACTGCAATCCAGTGCTCCTGTGTTGCTTGGGTGCAGCAGGTAGGCACAGTCTCCTCTCCTGGCTTGACAGCCCAAGCTTCAGTGTCAGGAATTTAAATGGAGAAAACTGGAAACACCTCACACACCGGAAACAGAAAAAAACCTCCTTACTGCTTGATAATATGGAGAGAAAGAAATCATGTTACAATTAATAAATTAATGGTTTATCAATCCCCACTTTTAGTAAAACTGTAGGAATGGGATAAACTTCTGCTTCCAACCCCCCCACCCAGTAGAGAGGGAGCCCCAAACACAATTCTTGTCCCTCTGGCTTTGCAAAGGGAAGATACAATATCCTGTCTGCCTTTACATGGCACCTCGAATTTGTTGCCTTACCCAGTCTGCTCAGCTCCACCCCCCGTGCTCCACTGACAACCTTCACATACACATGGAGATTGGGAGCATGCCAGCCCACATACTCCTCTTGTCACTCCAGTGCCACCATTTGTGTCTCCAGCCCTCTGTATAGAAGGTGGTGGAGAGGGCAGAGGAGGAGGGTAGGGCTGGTAGCAAGTAAGCTGGTCCTTATACTTCATCATAAAGAAGCAAAACGTTTCCCTGTTTTCTCATTCATTCCATGTACACAGGCAGCTAATTGCTACTTTTGCTTTCCTAAGGGGCATGTGCTACTCTGACTGTGCTCCCTAGGGATGTGCAGAAGAACAGGTAAAGAGAAACCCCCAAGAGCAGAAATAGAAACGTTAATATTCCCATATGTTCACTAACATTACCCCTCACTGTCATCAGACTATGAATATTCTACAGTTTTTCCTAGACACATATGTATGGACACAGTGTTTATGATCAGTTAATAATTAACACACATAAGTCCTATGGCTTAGCATTTAAATTCTTCAATCATCTACAATTTTTTAATATTTGATGCAGTAGTGATCAGAGGCTTAAATGCAGCTCACTGCCTTACAGTACTGAAATAAGTATTTTAGGAGTTTATGGCCCAGTTTTCTGATTGCAGCTATGAGAACATAATCAACAGAAATTCATATGCATGCACATTTGCAAAAATTCCAGAGAGGCAGCGCTAATATGTAACTTTAAAATAATTCTAACATAACTGGATATGGAATTTATCTGAAGATATTTGAAGAACCTAATTTTTGTCACATGCTTATACCACACAATAATCACCTTCATGGAATAGTAGCCAGTACAATTACCCTACACATTTGACTCTACCCCTCCCACTTCTCCTTAAAGTCCTTAATTTTCCCTGCTTCTGTATCAGGATAGAACACACTGTGTGGCACCCAAGGAACTATCATTAAAAATAGCTGTGGAAGCCTCTAATCTTGAAATGGGAACAATCAAACTATTTCTCAACCATATTTTAACATGTTTTATGTGCATATATTCAATGCAAGTAATTCATAGTGAAATTACCAGTAGCCATATTCATGTCTGTGCTGGCTTATGAATGTGTTATTTTCTACACAGTTTTTCCTTCTTTACTGAGATACTCTGAGGCTACAAGATTACTACAAAAAGGCTGAAACACACTATAATATGCTTCTACTAGTTGGAATAGATACATTGTTTTCAAGGCTTGTTCATGAAGTTTGAGTAGTTAAATCATATAACAACCACAACGGCTTTAAAGGCCCCTGGGACTACTTCCCAAGTACTTACTCTTTGCTCACTAGTTAAGGATGTGCATTTTTCATGTTCAGTTCCTCATTTTACACAGAGTCTGCATAGCCTGAGGTGTCACATTTCATGGGAATTTCAAAAACCATAAAAAAAATTACACGGAACTAGAAGATTCATTTTCATAGAGACAGAGAGCCACCCAAAGCCTACCAGCCTCTGTCAGCTTAAAAAACAAGGGAAATCCATAATTTTATGGTGGTGTTATTGCTGAATTCCATGTAGATCATGAGAACCCTATATCCTCCTCACAAGCAGTCCCAACATGAAAGGCCATTTCATATAATGCAGAGAGCAAGGAACAGCTCAGTTTATTTGTAGATGTGTAAATTACTATAGGGTGGTTAAACTTTTGAACTCGAATTTGCTTCAGTGCCAATTCCCATCCCAAACTGGGAGGACTTGTACTGTACGCTGTGTGTGAGGACCACCTGGCTCTGCTTCCAGATGGATCAGAATCACATCCAGGGAGAAGGGAGGGAGGAGGAGGACAAAGGAGAGGGCAGTGCTTCCTCCAGCAACTGAGGGAATGCCTAAGGTTGTGTTCAGTAGGGAACTCAGTGTAATGCTTGCGCAGAATGAGTTTAATAAATATTATTTTAAAATATGCAGAAGAGAAATGCAGAAAGGAAATAGAGAGGAATGCACTTAGCCTTAAAGAGATATTTTCAGGAGTGAAAGAGGATTTAGCCTCCAAGACGAGGATGTTTAGTGTTTATATTATTAATCACAGAGATAGTATAATGTGCCCTTTTTTCTCTGATATAACAAAGAGCATTGTAATCTCATTATTTCTAAAGGGTTAATAAATCAGGATGACAAATCCATTTGTATTTTTTCATTCCATGGCTTTTCAAGAAGAGGCACATCTTGAAGTTTCTGCACATGTAGTAGGAAGAGGTACTGAAACATCAAGTATAGGTCTGATTTTTCTGGGACTGTTAATTTTGAAACAAACTACAACAAATGATACCAACAAAGCTCACTGATGGAAAGCTGGCAGAGTAGTCCATTTCACAAGGAGAGAGGTCATGGTTGCATCCCAGCCACGCTGTAACTCAGCTCAGCAATGCTGCTCATTAACGTGTCTTAATACACTGCTACACTAATCTGCTATTAATTTGCTAACACAACTGTGGTCTGGTTTGGTGGGGTTTGTTTGGGGTTTTTTTGGTACTGGTGGTAGGGAAACTAGGTTGGATCTCCATCTGGAGTTGCCCTGTAGTATAAGGGTATAACAGCTTCCAGGTGGAGTTGCCATCCTATGGTATGGTTTCATGGGAACTGTGGTGTAATGTCAAGCATAAAAATGAAGGATATGAATGTTCAAATCCCCACAGGACAAGTGTCCAACTCTGATAAGCTTTCTGGAAGACAGAAAAGAAAGATAAAGCCAAATTTACAGGGAGACTGTGCCAGCAAGTCTCCCAGAAGAAACATTCCCAAGTAATCAAGCTATAGGAACCCCATTTCTTTTAAAAGCACACACTGTTACTATAGCTACTTTGAGATCAACTGCGAAGTTTACATAATTTTAAAGGACTTGACCTAAGAAAACAAATGGAAAATGTGGAGGTATATACAGGAACTTCACAGTTGCTACCTGCACATTGAAGATTAAGAGAATCAGGGAAGTTTTCATACTCTGCTTCAAGAAAAGAAAGAAATACAAAGGTAAGCCTAATCGAGTGCTGCCTGTTCCGATTTACTTGGGGCTGGGATACTTTTCTACAGCTGGAAAACTTCAAACAGTTCTCCAGTTCACACTGAAACAGGAATAATGCAAAGGTATGCACGATATTCAGTATTAGCTCCTTTTTCACTACTAAATTTACATTACTACCATCTGTTTTACTGCTGTAGTATCAAACAGCAAGACATGTCTATTTAGGAAAGACATAGCCTCTCACAGACTTTTATTTCTAGTCTTTTGTTATTTACACAAACCCTGTTTCACATACATACACTTCCTGCAAATGCTTCACATACATTTACTGCAGAAGAACATGCTTTTCCATGCTAAATGCTTTGTAACACCTAACCTTTAATGCAAAAGGCCAAAACCACATAATTTATCAGGTTGAGGGAGGAAAGTTCAAGAGCACTGGAAATATTCATGCCCTTGTAAATAATTAGGGGTCTTTTTGATAAAAGCAGCAAGCCAATTCCTGGAAATGGATCATCCCCCCCATTACAGAGAGCACACTTACAAGCCCCAAGCATTCCTAGTAGCAGTTGGCTTGATGTAGAAATACCACCAGCTCGCTGATAACTTCATGTCTGGCTTTCAGAACGAAAGGGTTATCAGCAGCAGCTTCCACTGCCTGCTTGCAAAGCCTCACCCTCACCTTCGACTTCCTCTAGCTCCTTGACATCTAGGGGCACACACAGTGTCCTGGTGACAGACAAAAACCAGATGGTCTTTTACCATCCAGCACTGAGTAGTTTCAGGAATTTAATCTGATTTCCCAGAATGTGCAGCACAGCCCTTAGCTCTAAACTTGGCATGCAGGTGGGATCGCATGCCTCTGGCTTTATAAATAGGCATAACTGTTGGTGGCTTTGGTACATGTCAGTGATTGAGCTGTTTGCCTGCTCCTTTAGAAACCTGACACCCTGCCTGGGCATTCATCTGTGGTTCTGACTGACTCTAGTGGCTCCTGTGCATGTTCAACCACCCCGTCAAACATCTCAGCATCTCCTAATTTCAACAGCAAAGTCGCTTTCTGCTTTACAACTAGTAGCTCTTACAGTAATTTCTTTCCATTTTTTATTGTTGTCAGCTATGCTGGACTGTATAATTAAAAGCATATGCAAAATACAGATTTAGAATTAACTTGCTGCAGTAGGAAGCTGAGGTCACTAAAAGGGTAACTATCCAGATAAAGCTACATCCTTTCTCTCCATCCGTCTGTCCCTGAGTAAAGGTTAGCTCCCATTTAGCAGCTAGACAGGTAAGAAATCCAAAGATTCCCACATTCTCATGCCTCAGTGGGGGATTGGAAAGTTTCAGGCTCCTCAATACTCATTGCTTGGCTTTGGGAAGTCACTGCTCCTCTTGGGAACTTCTCCATCACTGGCAGTTCACAACTGTGCAAACAGCAGCTATCAGGCTTGAAGAGGATTGTTTTAATGGATCCGTCATAATTTAAACACATACCAAAGATCAGAATGTGCCTTGGAGTTGCGTCTCACAGGTGATTTTAGTGTTTTAAGATACTTAGTTTTTTCTTATTTACATTTTAGGACTCACATAGGACTTTCCTGGTAAAAAGTCCCTCATAAAATTACTATAAAGTCCTGAAAAGTCTTGCAAAACCAGGAGGAAAAATAAAATAAGAGCATTAGTATATACGCTCATTCTATCTGCATGAAGATACAAGCATGCCTGTACAAATGCAATTGCAAAACAAACTACATTTACTATTTATAAGGAAAAAAATGTATGGCATAATAATAAAGCTGCTGTTCCATTAGGTTGAAGATGATGTTGACTTTGTGTATGAACTTATCAACCTTTAATCCTCTTAAATGGTATGTCATTTTCCCTCAGAGTGTGTCAGATCCTTTACCCAAGACCATTACCTTAAACTTCTGTGCTTGCACTAATATCTGTAGAAACACATAGGACTTTGTCACTTCATCAGAAGTGCAGTGGGCCTGTGACAGGAAATCCCACAATTGGTTCTACTGCAACCTAGTCTTCTGCCCAGATTATTGAATTAAATACAAATTATTGAAATTCTGTCTATACTGTCTCTGGAGGAATTTAAAAGATATGTAGACATGGTGCTTAGAGCCATGGTTTAGTGGTGGATTTGGTAGTGATAGGTTAATGGCCAAACTCAAGAGTCTTTTCCAACCTACATGGTTCTGTGATTCTATTTATCTTTAATTTTAGACTATAAGAATGCTTTGGGGTTTTACGGGAGAGGGGTTAATTTAAAGCACAAATATTACTTCTAATGATAACTCTTAGGCTTCTCCAAGCACTTGCTTTTCTTTATTTATTCTTTAAAAAAACCCCAACACTAAAAATTTAAAACCACCAAACAAAATTGAAACCATCTCTCATCCAGAGTTGAAACTCAAATTCTGATTCCCCATATAAGCACAGAACTCTTAATAACTCAGAGAGCTGCATCCAAAAGCTGAATTTGATTCAAACATGGTCTAGAACAAGCACAGATTGCTGCCCCATTGTTTCCTCAGCCTTAGTTCCTTGAAATTTTGTGCTGTAGCAAGATCAAGGCCTTTGCCTGCTCAGACTGGACACATGGCTTGTGCTTTTAGACCACAAGAACAATCTCCAGCTTTAATCTAATTATGGACACATCTAAATACTGATCTGAATTCATAAGGAGGCAAATAGGGATCTAAGTACACAATTACACTGTACAAAAGAGGCTGGATGACCTTTTGACAACCTCCTCATTGGATCTGAGGAACAGGCAGCACAGGATCCTACCAGGCAGAACTTCTCACATCCCATTGTCAAAGTCATCCCTGAACCCTCATACCTTAGTTATTCAGTATATTTTTAAAACAGTTAAGCCTTGGTCTACACAACCTGCTTTTCTTTCTCACCTTCCCAAGAGCAGTGGCTAAATTATCAGAAAACATGAAGACTACCATGCTTCTAGCAGATTATTTAACTAGTATGTGCTCAGCCATGGCATTTCATGTGTTGCTTTCTCAGTCTGTGCAAGGAACAGGTGATCTCAAAATTATATCCAAAGAATCTTCAAAATTTCAATAAGATTTATATTAATCTCTAATCAGTTGCAGACCTTTCCATCTACCTTTAACCCATTTCCATTTATTTTTGAATATTTAGGTAACATCCACCATACCACAATCTTGTAACTGGGACAGAAACTTTTAAGTTCAATGGTATCAGCAAAGTTTCTTATCCTTACAGATTCTTGTCACCAAAGGAAAAAAAAAAAAAAAAAAAAAGAAGGGGAAATAACAAGAGGAAAACAAGTCTGTTTTCATGGAGAATAAAAATCCTGCAAAACACAGTTTCTGTAGATGTCCATAATAATTAGAAGGAATATTGAAGAATAAATTTAGGCTGAAGAACTGATAAGTAGGAAAGAACAAAAGCTGTTTTCTAAACTACTCTTTCAAAAGAGTAAGTCGAGAGAGAAGTCCTGGCTACTGTTGGTTTCTAGACAAATGGTAACACTTTGGGAAATAGCCCTAGATAAGGGACCTGAGAAGAAATAAACAGTAATTCCTTAGCACTCAACAATAAACTTTCTGGATTTCTCAGTATTATATGTAAAAGTCACATTTACCTTCTCTTCGTTACCCATTAAAGTAACTAAAATTTTCGTGACTCATATTTAGTCATTTTTCTGGCAGCTGAGTCTGGCTTGAACCAAGCCAAAATCCCTAAGCAGAAATTCACAACTAGGAAACATTAGAGTGAAACAATGCAGACTTTTGGAAAAAAGAAAGCAATGTCCTCAAGAAATAACTTGTACCTTGAACACACTGAACCACCTACAGCCCTTAAGTATACATATGTTTCCACCTTATTGTCCCTCCTAGGTACAAAACTATTTCTTGATGAGTACAGGTAAACAAGTTCATGTGAAGCCCTTGGATATTGCTCAGTCAAGATGACAGGTAGTCACATGTGGGTGAGCCCTGGAAGCAATGCCATGCCTAAGGCTGCCACTTAAGGTCACAAGCCCTGCAAGCTGCGTTAGGATTACAAGAGGAAAACACTGAATTACACCAAAGATGCTGGAGAAATATGGAACTAAGGAGACATCTGATCCATTTACGATTTAGGTTAAATGCGGTGAAAATAAGGAGAATATATTCCACTCCGAAAGGATCTGCAGAACAAGAATACCACAGCAGCAAGGCACAAAAAAATCTAGACAACAATTACTTTTTACTTCTCAGATCTCCACTGCTTAACACTGAGTTTAAAGCTTATGGGACCACCTCAGTGCCAACTGTGTACCTTCAGTAAAATTTATTCACCTATTCACCAGTACTTCAGGTTTAGTAAAATGCAGCCCTGCAAAAAATACACCCAATTGTCATTAAAAAAACCCTAACCAATCACTATGATCTTCCAAAACAAATGTATCAGAAACCCTCTTACATGATATATTTAATATGTCTTTTCAGCACCCTCCTCATTGTATATGGATAAGATTGTCTGGCTATACTGTACTTCCAAACCTTTCTTTATCTCATTGCACATGCAGACCTATTCAGAAAGTACATGCTGGCTCCTGGAACTGCAAACCAGCTGACACAATCTTTGAGTTGTAACAACCATTGAACTTCCTGAAAGACGATCAAGACCAATTTAGTTTCTGAAATAAACCCCACATCACACAGAAAAATCATATTATTATAAAAGATGCCAGGATTCACTACCCAGAGAGAAATTTCAGCTTCCCACAGCAGCAAAATAGGGGAAAAAACGAACCTGATTTGAGAAAGTACCAATCCCTGAAAGCATCTTCCTAAAATAATGTTTTTAGCTTTATGGCATACTTCTACATAGTTTTTGTTGTTGTTTTGTTTGTTTGGTTTTATATTTATTTTGAACAAGCTGTAATCACTTGTTAATAACAACGCAACAAGATGAGTTTGCAGTTTAATTAATATGATGCTGTGGACACTGGCATTAAGGGTCTCCTTAATCATTCATTGAATTTAGTGGAAAATTTCTAACTTTAGATTATGGACACCAAGCTCTTGAGAGCCACAACAAGAAAGAGATCGTTCTGTCTCCCTGAATTCTGAATGCATTAGGATACATGGAAGGGAGGGAAGAGGGGGTAGGAGAGGGGAAGGGAAGGGAAAGGTCCCTAGTCTGAAGGCCAGATTGTTCAATACAGACTTTTAATTTACTTCCAGTCTCAATTTTCTGAAAGCATCAATGGCCAGTTTTCTCCCAGAAACATTTTATTCCACATGTTGCTGTGTTCTCGTCTACTATTCAAGTACAGTTATATGGCTGCAGAACTACTGACATAGAACATAACTTCTGTAGTACTGGTTTCTTTCTTTTACACCTCCAAAAGCTGGTTTTTGCCAACTCTTGTTCTCATGAAGCCCTATTTACTGCTTGAATCCTTGTTTTCTATAACTTAGCATGCATTTCTGATTCTTACAAAATCCTTCTACTTATTTTTGGTTTGTTTTTTCTTTTTTTTTATTCTTCAGTTTGCAGTTTGAGCTTTAACAGTTAAATATATCGAAGTGACATTTTTAAATACAGCTATATATGTCAGTCCAAGAAAATTCAAATGAGCAATCCACCACAATTATGTATTCATTAGCACTCGTTAGTTACTCTGAGATCATGCAGCAGCAAAGATCCTTTGGTGTGACGGTTCTCCCCTCCAAATACTGAAAAAATAGTCCAAATTTACAGCCTGGATTTCCTGGTTAGATGAAAAACACACATGTCCATTTGGGCCACAATAGAGTAAATCAGCTTTCTAATCCTTTTCCACATCACTCTCCAAACCTTGCCTTTGTCAGTCATCTTTTAAGTGCAAAGATCAGAACATAAACCTCTTATTACCTGTTTAACTCCAAAATATCAGATATCTAAAAACTGTTTCCAGCCAACTGCCCCAATAAGTATGACTTTCTCACTGTTAATTCCACAGATACTGCATGATATCCATAGGTACTGAGGATGCTGCATTCTGCTGCAGCACGACAGACAGACGAGATACAAAAATACATCTCCCAACAGGGTGATGGTGCAGGCTGGGGCTGCCCCTCCGTATTTCCAAGGCACTTTTGAACAGTCTAAGCAGCACGAAGAAAGCCCTTGCCCTTGGGAGGTCAACAGCCACCCATCACTGCAAGAACAGGAGAGAAACACTCGTCACAAAATGGCTCCATTGCTCAGTACGACCCACTCACAGCAACTCCTTTGTAAAGGTTTTAGAGTGCCTTTTCTTCCTTAGAATTACAGGTCTGCAGTATAATCTCCAAGAAAAGGTGGGCAATGGGGAGACTATCAGTATTCCAAATATTCCAATTCATTCTGCTCAGCAGTCAGTATTAAGCTTCCCTTAATATTCTTACATAACATGCAGGAATCAGGACCAGACTGAGAAGCACGTTCAAAGACACTCAACACCTCAAGTTGCCACAGACCTGTGAGACCTTACAAGCAATAAAAATAAGTTTTTGATAAATTTTCTTTACCTCTAAGGATGTAGTTCTGATAATTTTGGTCAGCCTCTGCTCCCACTTTGATTAAGCAAGTCAGACCTTCAGCGACAACAAATTCATGAACCAAGTCCTTGTCATCCTGTCACAGGAGAAAGGAAAAGCTGCATTAGAATTTTGAAAAATAAACAAACAGGATATATCACAATATAAAACCAAATGCATGCTTGTAACATTAACTTTATGTTTCCCATGATGCAAGCAAGTTGATATGAAAGCTGTTATGCAGAAGACTTCTGTTTTAAAATCAGAATGAAATACATCAGCACAAAGTAAGAAAAAACAAGATTTTACCTTTCAGTCAAGCACAGAAAATTAAAATCTGTAAAATATGAATTTGGATATTTTCCTTAAAGGCTTGAAAACATTCTCTGAGCTACTATAATCTCATCACATCACATAAAAAACATCCTTAAAGCCCTAAAAGGTCAGAGAGAGACCATCAGAGAGAGAACACCATCTCAATGCCTTAGCATCATTCCAGTTTCAGTATTTTAAGTGCGTACAGCACAACTTTGAAACTGGTTTTATTGCAATGCAATATTATATTCATTAACATAATATTAATTCATTATATTAATTGATTATATTTAGAATGGGAAAGTTTGAAGATAAGAACACTAGCAGATAATATTCCCACACTGTGATGGAAAACACAGCAAATGTAAGAGAAGTGACTTGCTTCACTTCTCATGAAGCAAGGGACTCACTCAACTTGCTGACATGATTCACTGTTTTGTAAATATCAATTCTTTACTCAGTGCAGCAGAATGACCCCATATCACAGGTGTATGTGACATCAGGGAGAGGAGGGGTTTCCTGGGCTCTACATACATAACTGCTGTGCCAAGGGACTTCAGAGCATTGTATCTAAAGCTTGCCTTCTCCTCTCACAGAAGGCTTATATAGACAAGCAAGAAGCTACTAAAAACTGGATTAAACAGGAGTTAATGAATTAGTCATGCAAACTAAGTGCAAAACCAATTTAAGATATTAATGGAGAACTACTTAGCAGACAATCACAGCTGCTGAGTCCATTAAGTATCCTTAATTTATGTTTTCATACACAGCAGTGTAACAGATATAAATTTCAGCTTTCCAGTAATGGAGCCCTGAGAAGCCAAGATGCGTACAGTAGATTTGATGAGAGTGATTTCTGAATTCACTGCAAAGAATTTCACACTTAGAAAACTGCAAAGGGAAATAAAATAATCAAGTCCCTTTTAGTGTGACAATTCACTTACTGCAAGTTTATTTCAGTCTGACAGTTTATTTCTTACAAATTTCATTCTTTCAACAGAGATAATTTAAATAATTTTTATAGAGTGACCAAATGGGATATTTAAAACTGTAAGGTAATCTAGTAATTTCTGCGAAATTTAGAAATTATGAGAAGAAAACACCCATTTATTGTTTCAGCAGGTCATTTGTTAAAATTTGTTAAAACAATTAAAAATATTATAAAGTCATCCATAGATATGCAAATTTATCACATGATAAAGATGATTTATCCTTTAAAAAGCATATAAAGAGGAAACATACAATCATCCTCCACATCTTGGCAAAAGTATATCTTAAAAGTCTAAAATACGTAAGATAAAATTCACCACTGTGCACACCTGACCTATTTTCTTTTTATTTATTTCTTAATCTCAATGTTTTATGTTATGAGAGTGCTTTTTTTTTTTATTTTCAGTAGCTAGATACAAGAGCTAAGAAGTTTACAAAGTCCTATGTCAGACCAGGGCGCTACAGATACAAGCACACAGTTTTATGAAGACAACAAATTTCCTTTATCCATTTGCCACACTCAAAAGACAGTGAGATTAATAGAGGGGTAGCAGAAGGGGACATTGCCAATCTGCCTGTTAGACAGTACTAACAGGCAGCACAAATTAACTAATTATGCACTGATTTCTCCATCTAACGGTGCAGAACACCAACCCTGCAGCCCACCAGGGAATTCCCTTTGACATATTAGACAAGAAGAGAAGAATTAAGATATTTGTTTATACTGAGCAGCTCAGGACAGCTTTACAGAAGGGAATCTTTGGCTGGCCCTGAGGCTGATGTATGTTTGGCCAAGTAGCCAATCTAAAGAGCATGTGCTCATGCATGGGATGGGGCCTGGAAAGGGCATGGTCGGCCAGGGCACATGGACCTCTGACTGTCCCATCCCATGCAATGACTTCTGGCAAGGCCCTTCCCAAATGCCACCAGTCAGAGGACTGAACTCTGAATTCTGAAGCAATTTATATCAGTGTAGCAAGTGATGCCAAAATTCACATGGTGAACTTCCAGAACAACATTTCACAACAAGTCTTGGAAAAATAAGGAAAGGACCCAAGATAAAATGCTCTCTGATGATCAAATATAAATTTCAGGTTCATTCGCCCTAAACTTGGGGTACTTGATTTAATATCAAGTAGCTGCAAATAAATGCACAAATAAATATGCATCCCTGCAATACACAGATCCAAATCACGCTGGATAGCAAGCTCACTTTTCCAGGCTCACTTTACATGGAGAGCGACCTTCAGCAGTGCAGGGAGGTAGAATCATACCCAGGGAACCCAGAGGATTCTCCTCCGTGGCTGCCAGGCAACTGCTCCCTCCCATACATCCCTTTGTTATGGTGTTTTTAACTCAAATATACCTGAACAATTTCTTGTTCTTCAAGAATTTTGAATTTTGTTTCTCCTAAAACTCAAGAGAGAAACAAATCCATGGAATCTGTCAGCTAAACTTAATGGAAAATGTCTTAAAGGCTCAGGTAAACTAAGGCTATGCATCATGGTAATTCACAAAGACTTTGCATACCTAGAAGATAAGTTGCTCTATATGTCAAGATCAATGATTAAAAATTCCCTGCTACTATAGAAAGAAGGTGCAAATTTCCCCTACGCAGAATGGGCAGTAGCAGGACCAAGGGAAAGGGACAAATAATGACTAGAGTACACAGAATTTAGAAAAACTAACAGAAATTAGTAGAATTGTGCAGAATCAAGAAAGCTGTGGGGAAAAAAACTCTTCAAAATAGTTTTTCTAAAAATCAGATGACAAATAGGTGTATACTTAGACAACACAGTTGTCTAATTAAAGAGAAACAATATATATAACAATCAAATTGTTGAGTGAAATAATAACCATTTTTTCCAGATGGCATTATCCTAGCTCAAAAACATTTCCTTGTTCTTTAAATACCTTCTGTTGATACTCAAGTATGTTTGCATCCTCCTTGAGTTGAGGAAAAAATAATCTATTCTAGATTGCCACAGTGAAATAAAAAAGACTGAAAAACCAGGAAAAAGGAAGAATAAATGTGGTCTCTTTGGATTCTGACACTTATCAATAGACCTACCATGCCTCTTTGGGAAAAATAAATGGCATTCATATGATCAAAAAAAAAATTGTCCATATATGACAGAAGATAACAGTAGTGAAGCTTCGGAGTCCTTCAGGTTGAACCCAGAAAACAAAATTTTTAACTGCATTATCCATTAAAGGCTGTTGACATTCAGCAAATGATAAAAACTGAAACACCCATTATACCTTTAGGATGTCCTCCATAATCTTAAATAGTGAATGCACATTAGTGCATCACCTGAGGAAAAATTAGAAATTAGCATTTGATTGTCTAAATAACCAAGCTAAAAATCTGGTTTTATGTTGGTGATTTTTTTTTTTTAAAGAAGGACGTTTCCAAAACACATTTTGAGATCTGCCACCTTGAACTTTTTCAATGCAACTAAGTCATAGAGTCACCCTTGACTGAAAGGAGATATATTGCAGAGGAACAGCAGAGGAAATGAAGGGAGATGAGGAACTCTAACCAGACTGCTTTGGGAGAGCATTTAATAAACAAATCAAACCTGAATTAAAAAAAGGCTTTTAAGGTACTTCTCCTTTTCCCAAATAAAAGGGAAAAAGAAGATGTAATGAAGCAGAGAACAAACACATCATGCTCTACGCATAAATCTGAACTCTGTACATTATACTATACCATCATGTATATATGATGAGAGGAAAGAAGCAAACATCTGGAATGTGCAGCGAAAGATGAAAGGCATTGAAGCCCATACGTTCTACACTGAAAGGAGAATGTTTACACCAGTTTTGGCCTAGGATAATCTTTTCAGACCCATTAACTCACTGACTTGCCAAGTTAGGTGACCTTAAGAGTAAAGGGTACTCTCTAGCAGTGGTAAGAGGTTCAGGTTTCCAGGAAGAGAACATTCATTGTACAGAATATATGGCATGTGTGTGACAATGATACATACAAGTATCTGCCACGTGTGTGATAACAGCTAGAAGGAGGTAGAGAAATGCTGTCATTTGCGATGGAAATGGACTCCTCTGCTAATATTGCAAAGATTTATGATCCCTTAATCAGCAGGCATTAAGGTATTGATGAGAAAAGCAGCAAAACACAGGTGAAGCTCTCTAAGTTTCCTGCTAAGCTCCTGTAACCATAAAGATTGTGCAGTGACACAAAGGCTGGCTACTTAAAGTCTTTATGAAAACATACCATCATCCCCATAAGAAACCATATTTTACTCATTTATTCATAGACTTGAAATAGAACATCTTTCTTTAGGCATCTTGGAGGAAGAAAAAACAGAATAATATATGTCTGTGCAATAAATGTCTATTTTTGTGCAACATGTAATGAAGAAAACATCAAATATACTCAATCTGGTGAGTTTAAAGCCTGCTGGTTGACAAAATGCACAAATCATATTTCACCTCCATAACTCAGCCTACCTACTAAAAGAACCCCATAAACTCTGTGATCAAGCAGCCTGTAAACTATGTTCACGTGCCACTAGCAGAAGTAGTGTGTGGGGGGAATGTCTCCTTTCCTACCCATTCTCTTATCTTGTACCATTCAATATATTCTCTAATGCAGTTTTACAGGGTCTTACCTGAAGACAGAGACTGAAGACTTTTTTCCAAGGAATGGCACTTTGCAGGAACGCATTTTATCTGACCTGCAGCTTCCACGTGCAAAGATAAATTGTTTATATACTGTTAAAGATAAATCTTTCTGAAGCCTGCTATATCTGTGGGCCATATGTTTGAAAGCTTTTACCCAAAGCATGATTATTTTAAGAAAGTTGCTTTGTTGCCTAATAAGAATCGAGGTTTTGGAACAGAGTTTCTCAAGAGGAATTTTTTTTTTTTTTTTTAAACCTAAGAAGTTCTGCTGAAAGCTCCATTCGAAGTATTTGGGGAAACTGGATTAGTAACTGAATATTCACACTTGGATATGCATAGACCTATTTTTCTCTTACGTGGCTAGCAGCTGTGCAGAGTACTGTCTTTCCAAGGAATCATAGTACATAAAAAGTTGCATGTCTATAAGATTTCCACCAAGAAGAATCTCATTTGTATGGGCTTTTTTTTGTTTCCCTTTCCTTTTATAAGCTATCCCATTGTTTCAGATTGCTGGAGCATTCCCATTTTTAATTCTACGTTGTATAATTCTCTTGTGTTTCTGTTACAAAGTGAAACATTGTACATTTTATAATGTTCATTTCTTTAAATAAGGAAAACCGTGGGGTTTCCCAGCCTGTGCTCTCCACATGACACGTTACTCAGTGAGCCAGTAATCACATTCTGTACTAACCAAACCTTCCAAAATGCAAAAGTTACTATGATCCAGTCTAGAAGTAAGAGCAGCACAGACACACAGGATACCAGTCATAGCCACGAGAATCTCCTTGCTAAGCTTTGCCTGTGGGTTTGTAAGAGGGAATTGCATTCAAACTGAGCTCCGTCGGTTGATGCATTTCACTCTCAGCTTGAGGAAGAGCTTGCCTCTCTGCTCTGTCACTACAACATCTCTATTAAGAGAGATTTAAACTCTGACTATTAGGCAGACTCTGGTTTTGCCTATAAATCAGAAATGGTAACTTCACAAAGATTACTGCATTCACTTTTTAACATTGTGATCATTCACCTCAGCAAAAGACAAGATGAATATTGCCAATTCTCTGTGCACCGTGCATATGACCAGAAATGTAAACCCTACCAGACTTAAAGTGGAGGAGCATCCTCCTCTGCTGCCTGAAATCCTCCAGGACAAGATGCTGGCAGCATACACAATAGAGAGTCCTACAAGCAGAAAGGGCACGGCTCATTCAGACACTGCCTGGCTCTTGAAGTAAACATCCCTACTTGTTAAGATGGAGAGCTAACGAGATTTTCACTCTCCTATGTTCATCTACGAAATAGTATGCTGGTAAAGTGCACCATCCCCACTCCACATTAATATGCCTGAGCAAGGTCTCTTTGGAAACCCCTCTTACCCAGGTTCCCCTGCCAGGAGTACACACTGCACAGCAAGGAAGCAGAACTGAAGCAGAAACACCAGATGATTATGCTCAATGTGGAAAAAATAAAGTAACTAGGAAAAGTACGTTGATCAATAAAATGCCAGTGCACTTGCAGAAAGTCCTCCCCAAAACACAAATGATGGCTACACTCCTTAGAAGTTAAAGCACATTTTTTCACCACACTCCCCCTTTTTTTTTTAATCTCCTGCAAAGTCAAGACAGGATCACAAAGTTCAGCTGGTTTTAGGAGGATTAAGGTTTAGGGATTAAGCTTCATTCATTTAGGGATGTAAATTAGCAGCAGAGGGACAGCAGCTGACTGGTGAGGAAAGGGAGGAAGGAGGAAGCAGGTCAAAGAGCAAACTGTGCACAACTGCAGGCTTTTGATGGCATAAATCTCAAATGACAATACCTCTGGCACTCCACCACAAGAAAGTAAAATAAAGGACTACCGCCTAATACACTTGAAAATCTTTCTTTATTATTAATTTATTATTACTTTATTACTTACTTTATTACTGCATTTCTATTAGCAATAGCATTGATGACGAGTAGGTCCTTATTCTGCCCTTCCTATACTTAATAGTGCATGGAGAATAGAAACCTACTGATCTTCTTTCCTAAGCATTCCTCCAACTCTGGCAGACCCTCACACATACAAAAAAAATCCAAAACAACATCATACTTTGCTCCTAATCTGACTGCCCTGAGAAGCAGTAGCAATGTAGTAGCACAGGGCTATGACCAGAACACACTTCCATTACCCAAGAGCCACATAATTTCAAATATATATATATATACACACACACATTATTTCCTCATATAATTTCAAATGCTTATACAATGCACCATCCCAGTAGCAATGGAAAATTAGCAGGCAATTCCTCTCAACTGCCCTTTTGGCTGCCAAGCTCTGCAACACCAGAGTCTACATTAGAAATATACCACAATTAAGCCTCCATAAGGTTATTTTTAACTATTGCTACCTGCCTTCAGTATGCATCACATCTGCTAAAGCTACCATCAAAATAATTACTCCCATTGACAAGACAACAATAATGTAGTAATAAAAGAGTTATGCTGTGCTCTATTAGAAACAGAACTCCCAGAGCATTTCTGTAGTCCAGCTTTTTTACTGGCTAAGTGACAGGTTGCATTTTACAGATCAAGATTGGCTTGCAATGTTTGCAGTTAGAAAAGCTCATTCTGGCTCGAAAACTGAGTAAACATAGTCAGGAAGTGATTGAAGGAGCATGGATCGCCAAGATATAATTTATAGTTACTTTCCCACACTTGAAACTATAGTTCTGTTCTTTGGACTCCAAAATTATTGATACAATTAAAATATTAGATTGTCAATCCAGAAGTGACTGATATTATCTAATTCAATTGTCACTGTTTATTTCAGTCCATTTTAAAAGCCAAGTCATCTATTGCAAACAAATCTGGGAAGAAATCATTCCAAAAACATACACACACACACATAATATATACACATACATACAAAAACTGAAGTCCTATGAGTCCCTCAAGATTGTTCTGCCATTTCAATCTCAATTATTTACACAGCTACAAAACAATTCCATGTATGGACCAGATGAGCCATTGGTTAAACAAGCAAGTCTTGTACTAAACATGAAACCTCAGTTCTACTTTGTGTCAGGACATTACTTTTAGAAGATGAAACAAACACAGATCTCAGAATCTTCTGCTGTCAAAAGCAGTCCATTTCTCTAGTACAAGTATTTTCACTCCCTGATACCTGGCAACTCAGAACCTACCCCAAGATAGGTGCTAGGCAAGTTCAGTTGCTGTCTTCCTTATGTCACATTCCCACCAGCACACCTAGAAGAGCAACTTGAGAACAAGGCTGCCCTGGACTGGGATGTCCCCAAACTGCAGTCAGCTGATAGACATAGCTGAGGCAGAAGCATTTTAATGCTGAAGGGCTTGCAAGGACCAAGCAGTCAGTTTGTCTCTCAGTGGAATCTCCTTCCCCTTGCTAAACCTGTAGATTGCAAATGCACTTCACTTTACTGCCCTCACCAGCTGTGCCAAGCTCCCATTCCAAGATTTTCCCTACATTCCTCCTTGCTGTCTCCACTCATTTTATTCTGTCCACCAGCCTTTACAACCTTCCCAACTCATTGCATGTACATCTGTGTAGAAACATGGCCATAACATGACACAAAGACATCATTATCTTTACATTGTTCCCTTTTTTCCTATTATTTTCTCTATTTACATGGAGCAGCATGCACAGAGATTACCAACTCCTGTTACTTTCAGTGAGGTAACATTGAAGCAAAAGTTTGGCTTCTAGTGATGACAACAATGAAAATTCTCCAAGAATCAATTCTACATCCAGGAAGGGATGCCATCCAGAGGGACCTTGGCAGCCTTGAGAGGTGGGCCCATGCAAACCTCATGAAGTGATGTGCAAAGTCCTACACACGGGTTGTGGTAATCCCTACAGGTTGGGTAGAGAAGTGATTAAGAGCAGCCCTGCAGAGAAGAACTTCGGGGTGATGGTGGATGAAAAACTCAATAGGAGCCAGCAGTGTGCACTGGCAGCCCAGAAAGCCAACAAAATCCTGAGCTGCATCAAAAGCAACTAGGTCAGCAGGTCAAGGGACGTGATTCTCCCCCTCTATGCTACTCCTGTGAGACCCCACTTTGAGTACTGCATACACTTCCGGTGCCCCCAACATCAGAAGGACATGGAAATGTTGGAGCAAGTCCAGAGGGAGGACCATGAAGCTGATCAGAGCACTGGAGCACCTCTCCTACAAAGGCAGGCTGAGAAAGTGGGGGTTGGTCTGTCTGGAGAAGAGAAGGCTCCAGAGAGACCTCATAGCAGCCCAGTATCTGAAGTGGGCCTACAGGGAAGCTGGAGAGGGACTCTTACTCAGAAACTGTAGTGACAGGACAAGGAGTAATGGGTAAAAATTGAAAGAGGAGAAATTTACATTAGATATTAGGAGGAAATTTTTTACTGTGAGGGCAGTTAGACACTGGAACAAGTTGTCCCTTCACATGACAAAGGGAGTTGGATATCTTTAAGGTCCCTTCCAACCCCTTAACATTATATGATTCTTTGATACCAATATTTTTTCCCTTTTTTTAAACCAAAACCAAACAACAAAAAACCCCCCAAAACCAAAAATCAAACAAAAAACCAAAACAAACCAAAACAAATAAACAGACAAAAAAAAGAAGTAAGCTTGTCTAATGAAACTAAAGGAATTTCTTACAATAATTGCTGTTTTCTATTCAACATTTTATGCCACTGAGCTGAGAGGGATAATTTCATCTTTTGCACTTTTAGCAGATAGCAGATGCATCAACACACTGTGGATTTTTCCTCCCAGTTAAAAGAAGAATTAAAAATTATGAGAAAAGTCAACTAGAGTAGACACTACCAGGGATGTTTGTCATGGCAGATAAGCAACAGATCAAACAACATTCAGGCACTGTATTACATACCTGAGGAAGCTCAACTAGATAGGGGTTCAATACTAAACAACGCTATCCATTTCAACTCAAAGATTCACAATGAATGAATATTGGCTTCCCAAGTTCTCAGGCTATAGTTGTGGTGGAAGTCGTTCACATTGTAGGGTCCCATTAAGAACTATTTAGGTCTCAGCCTGTAACATTGTCTAGATGGCACTCTACTTGCCAATGAAACTAAGAAACTGATTTTGACATTTAATGTATCATATCTATTTTATTTATAATCTCTAAACAGTAAAGAGACAACTTCTTTGTAAAACAGGATTAAACAGATCTGTAAACTGCCATGCAGAACTCTGGTGAATTCGATTTGGGAAAGAAATGAAGGTTTCTCTCTTTTTCATGACTTAATCAAGAACCCTGCCAAGAGGGCTCTTGAAGGGGAGAGGTGGCAGACAGCCTGCCTCACAAGTGATGACAGCAGCCCCTAAATCAAGTGTCACACAGCTTCAAACCCTAAGGAGTCATCAGTCATGCTTGCAGGAGGGGAAGGAGCAGCCTCCTTCCTTGAGATCAATGAGGCAAACACAGAATACTCCTTCTGCACTCCTAAGGATGATTGATGACTCCTTAGCAGCTGAAGTGTGTGACATTTGATTTCATTCACTGATAAGATTGTGTCTATCCAAACACCTTCTAGATAATGTTTCCAGGGCCCCTACATAGCCGGTCTTTGTGACATTTTACACAAAGCTCAATTGTCCAATGATTAATGAATTTCTCAACAATAGAAGAAAATTCCATAAGAGAATTTTGTAACTGTGTCCCTTGATACTCTGATCACAACACAAAATAGGAATCTAGGCTCCTCGAGAAAACTAATGGGAGATCTCCTGCACTTGTCAAATGACATTTAGTTGGGAAAACAGCCCTAAAAGAAAATTGACTTTTTTCTTCAAGACTTTAAAGCACACACTTTAGGTCTGCTTTCCAGAAAACCTAATGTATTGATAGATTAAAAATATTTTCCAAAACTTTAGGAAGCAGATTTACACAAGATCATAGATTTCAACAGACTTGAAACATGCTTTATAGCTTTCTTGTTTTTCTTACAATACCATATTCTTACCTAGTTATTTCGTATTTTGAAATGATGAAATCAACATGATTTGTAACTATGCTTTGTAACTACAAGGAGCACTTGTTTATAGGTTCTAAAACATGACTGCTTTATATTACACCCATTTGTGTCACAGGACTCACTAAATTAACTTTTTTAATATCACATAGATCATGTAGCCCGATACATGTTTATTATTGTACTCGTACTCAATTTTTTGCTTTTAAGATTGATATTGAATTAAATGTTTTAAGCATCTGTATTTTTAACTCTCTTATCACATCATAATCAGGAAATTAGGTACACTGTTTAAGCCTGATTCTGCAAGTGCCATGTTCAGCTGGATTCTGCCCAATGCCTTTGGGAATTTCAGCACTTCGCACAAAAATCATGAATCCCTGATAAATACAAGAACCAGGCAACTCAGAATTCTGGCAGGTAAGGTTTCGCTCCCTTGTCTACTTCTCTCCCTTCTTTCAAAGGGAGATAAGCTGTACTGGTAGTCAATTATATCTTACTTTGTAAGTTTGTTTGTCAAAAAGCATACTACTAAACCAGAAGAAGAATATTGTAGTATAATCCAGAAAAAGATGATGACTGTGGCTCTCTTAGCCCTTCAAAATGAATGACAGGAGCTGAATGGCATTACTGTCAAAGAAAAATGCTCCACATAACCTTTATCGTTTTGCCAAAACCAGCCCACCAGAAGAAATCAAAGAGAAATTCCAAGTCTGGACTTGCCAAAGGGATCTTTCATCTAAATTTTGAAACAAAGGCATTGCTTTTGCCAAGCATTGCTGAGCTTTGCTGAGGCTTCGCGTGAAAAATCAAGAGCTCCGACTATTTGGAAATCATAGCCAATGTAAAACTTGGGCTTATTCCCACTTAATGTGAGTAAGTCACTGCACATTACCTTGAAGTTCTTTAAATTAAAAATGATACTGACACAGAACTGTGTCAAATTAACTCAACTATAATGAATTGATTATAAAAAACATGAACTGTCTTGGAATTTAAAAACATGATGAAGTCTCCATAAAAGTCTCTCTGAAAATTTGTTCAAATGAAAATAAGGACAGCTTTTTAAGTCAACATTTTATTTCCAAAATATTACACTCTCAAGGAATTTAAAATACTGTACATAATGACATCCAAAATAAAAATGAAAAAAAATTATGTTGAAAACCACATTTTTAAAAAACTTTCAACATAATGATAAATTTCCAATACTGACATACATTCATTTCACAGACTTAAAAAAAAAATAAAAAATTAGGTATGACCTTCTGGACAATGGTGTTTTGTTTATAATATAACCTTACATTTACTTGTGTTTTTCTTCACTAAAAAATTGAAATAGCTTTTCTTTCTAAAACAGATACAAAAACTATCTTATGGTCTCTCTCATGGTTAATTATGAGATAAACTGGAATTGTATGCAAAGGATGCCCTTAGCAAAGCTGGTAACTGTTGGTAGCCAGCAGGCAAACAGTGGTTTACAGGGTCTCATTTTCAATGAAGTGTACTTCCTCAAACACTTGAGCATATTATATGAATGCTCTCCAGCTTGAGGAAGACCTCTCAATTACCCACAAATGAGAACCTGTACTTTAAGAGTATATGAAGATTTTTTTAACAGTATCTTTGTTCAACAAATGGCCACAGTTCTACCAGAAAGAGCTACTTCAGGTGGTAACTGATAATTCCCAAATTCTTTTCCATACCACATACATTAGAAAGCAGGTAAGTTGAATTCTTCAAGGAAAATTATGCTTTGAAACTGTCGTGTATCACTTTTCCCTTCCCTCTCACCACTTTTCAACCCAGGTGATCAGCTGGAAGAGAGAAATTTTATTGGTGTGTTCACTGAAAGCACTGAACACTACAAGCTCAGAAATACCTGCTCAACTTCGAATAACCTAAATGGAAGAGAACATTTATGAATACCCAAACTGGAAGAACTCAGGATAGGAGGGAATGGGAGGTAGAGGATGGGTGGGAAGAGAAGCTTAGCACTTATTTCTAAATATGTGTGAGTGCCCAGATTAACCAGTAGAATACATAAAATCAGAGAAATACAAATATTTCCCAGAAACAGCTGAGCTGAACAAAAAGAGAAGAAACTATAGAAGACTCTTGGAAACCTGCCTGATTTCCTCTGAGCACACAGTCCACCTGCTTGGCAAGCTCACAGGGAAACCCAGCTTGCATTCTTGTGACTCTCAAATAGTCTCTCCCTCGGAACGCCTTCAAGAGACAATGGCTTTCTCAATCTGCAGTGATGAGATGACCAAACTGTTTTGGAACTGGAACTCCTTCTTTGCCCAAAAAATTTAAAATTCAGGGACATTTTTCTGACCCAGAAGGCATCTACAGCTACCAAAATTTTGCATTAAATGGTCCGCCCTTCACCATTCACTCCCATTGTTCAGAAAATCTTAATTGTGGTATTTGCTAAATTCTAAATTACTAACTTTGAAACCTATAAAAAGCATTGTGTGTTTAGAAAATTTGCAATTCTGCAGTCTTGCAGATTTTTACAATGTTATTCTTAGAATAAATGTCTAGGTAAAACAAAGCAAAAAATTATAAACTAAGGGGTTGAAATCCTTCCACCTACGTCCTGTAGCTAAAAAAAGGATTATTGGTTGTCATCCTCCATTTGGATCCATTAGTAAAGGGGGAAAAGTGCTCTTCTTATTGATTTCACTTATATTTACTGATGGAAATGGAATGTGTCATACTGAATTCCATTTTAGAATCACATTGGTATTATGCTCTAATTCTCACAGATGGGGTTTTTTTTCACTTCTCCTGACCTGTTCTCTCCAACAAGTTTCCTTCCAGTCCTGAAGCATTCCGAAGTCCTTCCTATCTAGTAGAACCAATCTGAAATCCAAGCTTTTACTTCAATTACATTTCTTATCATCCACACCACTTGTCTATCACATTGTCCAGTTCCCCATGGGACCCAAAATCCTCCTGATTTCAGGTCTCCTCCATAAGGAACACTCACATACAAATCCACGCCTTTCCTGGAAATGATCAGTCACTACCATGTCCTCCGCATCTCTATGAAGCATCTTTATCACTAGTCAATAAATCTTTTTCTCTAAACTCGGTCTAAATTCAAACACCTTCAGAGATCTCCCAGTAGATGTTGGTTCCTCATCAGATCTGTCGCCTGTCTCCCACATCCCTTCTTAGTTTTTGATGTGACTTTAACCTAAACTTTGTCCATTATAAGGCCAACATTCCCCTTCCAGTCTTCCCAATACAGAACTATGCCACTGTTTAATAAGCAGTCTAAGCTTCCACCTAAGAGTTTCAGTTTTCTTTTCTCCTTTCCTGGCAGGTTTCAGTGACTCACTCTGCCATTATGCCACACCTGGTTCTGCCTTCTGACAGACTGAAGGAACAGGGAAAGGTTTGTAGACCATAAAAAAAAAAGGGCCCTAAGAAGCAATTGGTTAAGTGCACATTACAAGTAAAGTCTTAAAAGTCTCTTTTTCCAGTAAGTTATTCCCAATATTTAAAAAAAAAAAAAAAAAGAAATTAAATTCATGTTCAAATCCTGGAATAGAAAGCCATTATTTGCTCACCTGAAATATTTGTTTCAAGGAAAAAAGTGCCCGTCTCAGTTCCCGTCCATTGGAATTGTAAAGTTTTTCTGCGGGAAAAAAAAAAAAAAAGACAACAGAAAGAAGTTCAGCATAAACGAAACTGACAACATGGCAAAAATGTAGTACAGCTTTCAAAAGAGTCATAGCACCCATTTTCCGTTAGGAAGACTGCTCCTAAAGAAAATAGCTTTTTAAAAAATATATATATATATATATATTTATACAGGACTTCTTATTTAAAAATGTACATGTAAACCACGGTTTAGTTGTCCATAACTTCAGATAGCAGCTCCCAGGTAAATTCACAATAGCTTCAACGAGATCATTGAGAAACAATTCTCTCAGGAGTTTTTGAAAACGCTTGGAAATACTGTTCTTTCTACATTAAGACAAATTTAGGGCTTATTGAAAGTACCAAATTAATCTCAAAAAAATCAGATGAGAGCACTCTTTGCTTTTGTTATCAAAGCTAGAGCCACTGAATCCCATCCTTGACTGCCTTCCCTCTAGACATTCTTTTCTCATGTTCTCATCTTTCTATTGTTAAATCCTTTCTACAATAGCAGTGAATGTTAATACCAGAAATAGTCGGACAGTCTGTTCTAAGCATAATTCAAAACAGTGTTTTATTCTCATGAAAACTGATCTTGATCTTTTTCTAAATGAAGCAGAAGCCTTCTTTTCATCATCCAACACTGAAATATATTACTTCATATATTCCCCTACTAATGCATACTCACATAAATAATTTAAAGAAGACAAAAGCAACTCCTCTGCTGTCTTTCTGAACCCTGATACAATGTTTGTGCCTTTGGAAGAAATCTTGGACTGTGAATCTCAAGTTTATCCTTGCAAATTTGGAAGCAATTTGTGACTATGCAGGGATGGAGTAGAAGGTATGCTCTTCAAATCTTCCTAGTCTACTATGCTTAGCATATCTGATAGAAAGAGACTTTATGCAACACTTCTACAGCCCTAAATGGAATTTTATTACTCTAATGCAATCTGAGGATGATTACAAAGGAAAATCAAATCTTCACAGTCACCTCACATGACACACTTTGCCTCATCCACAGATCATCACGAAAGGACAGTGGTCAGCAGGTCCTGAGATAAAAGCTGGAATGCCCACGAAGTGAAAATATCCTTATAAGAAAATTTAACTATTAAACTCCAACATTTTATTTCTCACTTTCCCTTGTCTATTTCTGTTTTAATTACTGCTTTACACTACCAAACCAAATTAAATTTTATTTCTCTTTCTCAGGAAGTTTCAAAAAAGGCCTAGAATTTGAGTATTCAATACATTTCTAACTCAGTAATCATTTTTTACTTCAGTCAAAGAACGTGGGTTTTATTTTTAGAGAAACATTTCTTATTCCCAACAGTCATCTTCAACCAAAGGAAAAATGAGAAGTAAAATTTCAGGAAAACTGACACTTTTTTTTTTTTTTGTAACTTTGAAAATAGTTTTATTCATCCTTAATTGTCTCTGATTTCAAAGGCAGAACGAGTAGAATTGGCAAAACTATTGTTGTTGTAAGTCGTCTCCTTTTTTGCACTTTTTTTAGATTCCTGACAAAACACTGGAGGAACAGACTTCACTTCAAGCCATAAACTTAGAGGCATGCTTTAATTACTCTCACTTAAAAACACACTGGCACGTGAAACTACATTTCTTGGCAGGATAAAGAGTAATTTTGTCAGGAAAGCCTAAAGAATAATAAAGATCTTCTAAGACCCAGTCTGTCAACTTTACATGCCATTATTACACAAAATATTCCTTTTTGAAAGATACCTCCATCTGGCATTTGTTATTACTAATTTTCCTCTATTCATAATTCACCAGCATCATTATGAGCAGAATGTCTCCAAACAAGGCAGTGCATTATCATCTTAATTAAGAGAGGCACCATTTCTTAAAGTGCTGGCAACTTTGTACATAAATATCAATGTCCTAACAAATGCCATCTGTCGGTCTTGGTCTTTAACAGGAATCATCATCCCAGCCTGGGGTAAAGTCCTAACAAACTATTGTTATGATACCATAACACTGGTTGTTTTCATTGGTGCATGAAGAGTTTTGGTACATCTCAGAGGAACAAAGATGAACGTTTTTCTCCTTGGTTTTTTCACAGAACATAACATCATCCCTGGCAATCAGCAGAAACACTGCTCTCTCTGCTTGTCCGTAGCAAAGAGGAGAAGCTATTGACTGCAGCTAAAAAAGGGGTCTGTCATTAGAGCTAAGAATCAATAACTACTGGAAGTATCAAGTTTGACCAGTCATGGCAAAAAGACAGCAGCACATATCGCAAATGCTTGAGCTGGGTTGAAAACCCTTCTGAGGAGTGGCAGTCCAGGTAAGTCATCTCAAATCTGACACCTATTACCAAAGACATTCACAGGTCCCTCCTCATGCAGAGCTAATCCTGTTGAATCAGCTCAGATATACAAGTTCCTCACCTCTTCACCTTTTATTCTTACACATGGGCAATATACTGTCTACATAAGTCTAGCATTTCTTATAGTGTGGGTAGCCACCAGAAACATGCACAGAGCATAAACCAAGGAGGAAAGTGGGATGGAGTCATGCTTACATTGGGCTACATTAATCCAGGACGAACCTCACCCAGGGCAGGAAAGCCTTTGTAAGCCAAGGTACTGCATGGATACCCTTATAAAAGCCTGTACTTTTACTGTGTGTGATGTTTTTCAGGAAACAGTAAATGCATACAACAGATTTACAGCTCAGGGACACTTCCTAAGGTGCTCTCAAGGCCTTACAGAATTCTGATTTTTCAACAACAACTTTAATACCACAGATCTTCAGGTTTATCCCAAAAGACCCAGACTGCAACTGAGCCTATGAAAATGCATTAGCAGAAACTGAAAGGCAAAAAGCACTTCTAAACTCTTTTTCTGGGGTAGAAAATCAAATTCTAAAAAAACAGAGAGGAAAAGGCACATTTGCTTATGATGTTTTTACACTGTAGACAATTCTGACACCAGATAGCAAATGTTTTTCAATGCTTGTTGTTTTACATGAGCAGTTTAAAGTTTTGCCCTATTAAACAGACCTAGAAATAACCTTTCGTGCTAAAGCAGAGAGGTGACTAATTCCCATGGTGCATCCCTGACAGAGTTGTCTGAAACAGAAACAAATGATGCCTACAGCTTTGAAACAGGAATCCAGCCTGCTACTCTCACAAGGTGCTCCAAGGACAGTCCAAAAGACTCATCTGCTCACTGCTTTGTTATAAGGTGTAGATAAGCTTGAATATGTACACCAGGACTGCTTTATGCCAGAAACCAAATCTCTGAACTTCAAGCAGGAACACGAGCTGCTACACCTCTCCCTGAAACTTCACAAGTCTCTGTCCCTTCGGTAAAACACCTTTTCTGCCCTTCCCCAGCTTAGGTACAGACTGGAGACACAGTACATTCATATACTTCAAGATTTCAGAAGATAAAACAGGTCAGGGAGTTTGTAGGTCAGGGAGTTGGTGACATCTGACTGTATCTACCTATTAATGATGGCGTTTCTGACATTTATGTCCTGATAAGCAGGACATTTGCAGTTATTTTCTACCACTTTTCTTAAAGAAATAAAGAAGTGCATCTGCAGCAGTGAAATAGGTTTCATTGCATATACCAAAATGACACAAAATTATCCTGGTGGTTCCCTCTGGTGTTAACTAACACTAGAGGGCACTGCTTATTTCTTTATTTTACAAAAGCAAACCACTCTTCCTCCACGGGCTTCCCACTGATTGAGGAATACTGTTTGGGATGCTGAGCTGGTACTTTATTATCCCTGAAACCCTGCTTTTAACCTGTAGACTGGAGGACAGCCTAGGAAATTAAAGAGCATCAGCACTGCAAATCTCAAACATTCAAAATCAGAGTCAAATCTTTTGAAATGGATAGAAAACCAGGGCCTGAGTTTTATTTACTTTTTTGCAAAATACAAGAGTCATATTTGTTAAATTATCATCCACATCACAGTGGGTAGGCGTATATCCTTGAAAGACAAAGAGATTCCCTTAGCTCAGCCCTTCTTTCTAGACACAGGGCATAAAAATAACCGGGCTTGTGATAGAGACAGACACATGTGAGAGGCAGCAACCTACAAGTGCCTTTTTTCTTGCAATGGCAGAACTTTGGTTGAGAGAAGGCTTCATGCTCTAAAAGAAAAATATTATTTACTATTTTGTATTTTTATTTGCTTTTACTTTCATGAAAAATAACTTATGCTAAGTGAAAATGGATTTCTGTAGGTAAATTTGGTACAAAGGTAGCCATGGAGGGAAGGCAGTTTGGTTTGAAGTCAGTTTCTTGTCAGAAAGGAAGTCTTTAAAGACCTTTTATTGGACCACTAGCAGCTTTCAAAAGGGATTCTATATTTTCAAAGATGACTGTCAGAGGCTCAAATATCACTGTGTATTCAACTCTTTTGACTACATGAGAAAAGGGACTTTTTAAAGAAAATAATAATTAGTCCTTATATTCTTAATTATAGTACTAACTTTTCTTCTGCCTTCGCTGGGAAAAACGAATGTTTTCATTCCACAATAAAAGAAGAAGCAGAACTGGCTGAATATTGCTTGGTTCAGTCTCACATGTTACACCTGACCTCTGACCGGCAGGGTACCATCCTCCTCCCTTCCTCTTCCATCACACCCATTGAATTAGTCCCTGGGATATAGTAATTTATATAGCATCAGCCTTTTGAGCTGTTGGCAAAGGCTCGTGAACATCTGGCTGAGCACAAATGGGAGTTGCTCTGCTTCACTTGCTGCTGCCTGAATGACCTCCATGTCTCCCATCCATGTCTCTTTTCTTTAAACTATAATTTCAAGATGAAGCTCCTTTCCTTACAAAAACATAAAAGGGAGATTAACTGCACATTTGATTACATTAGCAGGGTACCTGGTGCATATCTACCTAAACGACATTTGAAACATTTCCTGCCATTCATTTCTACCTTGCATGGGACAGAAGTAGCAATATTCTCTGGCTTTCAATAGCCACTAGGAAACCACTCAGTAATTAGAAACTAAAAATTTAATTACTCTCCCTGCAACAATGAATAAAACCTTATTTTAAGTGCTCACTAGGAAGAAGTATTAGTGCTAAAAGTAATAGGCTGTCAGAAATTTAAATGAACTGCCTACCTTTCCAGCAGCACTGATGGGTGGAAAAAAAAAAAACAAAAAACCAAAAAAACAACTTAAAAGAATAAAGAAAAATGTTTATAACAATAAAAACCCTCTTTCTGTGAGTGCCAAGTGCCACACTTCTAAATTTATTACTGTACTATTCCAATTTTAATTGGGTGTTATTTTATCTGAATGAAAAGTCTGAGCAGCACAGCAAGAATTCAGGCATACGGGTCCAATCCTGTGAACAGGCATCAGGAAGCAGCCTGGTAGACTTCACTCGAGTAGGCCCACAGGTACATATAGCGCTGCAGAACTATAAAAAAACTGTATATAACACTAATTAGCGTAGTGTGCCAGTCTTTCACTGCATGTCAAACAAATTAAAGCAGTTCTCTAAGAAAGATCTGGTCCTGTGCCAAGAACAGGCTCTTTTCTTAGTTTTCCTTTTGTCCATGAAAGTTAGTCATAAATGTGCTGGCCAGACAAGGCACTCTACTTTTCTCCCTAGACCCCCTAGAAAATGCATGGAAAAGGAATTCATTCACAGGCACATTGCCCACTACTGCATTAACACAGTTGCTGCTTCTGCTGAGATTATTTCATTTTGCTTATTGCAAATTTCCCTTTTTCCTCAGAATCTGATCTTATTTCTCTGTATAAATAGTTATGCATTAATTAGCGAAACATGTCACATATGAACACAAGCTAGATATTCTCCCACAGATCCAGGGATAAATGATTACCACTTAGCGCAGGAAAGGAGCTTTCCCACAGTAAAGGACCTTAGGCCAAGCAAGTGGCTGCGTACAAATTTCGGGAAGCTGAGTCCACGTCACTGTCAGCACCGACTGCTCTGGAGGAATGTGCAGGCTGCCTCCAAGGAATGCCGCCCCGACTCCCCATCAGAGATAAAACCTCCCTCCCCTCCTTTTCATTCAGACACACAGCAGCTGCTTAGCTAATTATCTGGGACAGTGGGTCCCCTCAGCGAGCAGGGTCCTTTGCCCCCACTGGGAGAGGGGAATCCTTTGTTGGGAAAGGATCCTATTACGCACACATATGAGAAGAGCTCAGCTTCAAGCCTGCATCCTTATTCCCTTTCTCTGTAAAGGACCCGCAGGTGGGGAGTGGGAGGAGGGAAAGACAAAACAGCGTTGGACACCCTTTCCTATCCCATCCCCTAAAGCCATGCTGGCAGAGGCTCAAAGCACAGAGTGCAAAGAGCCACCTGCAAACCCCGGGGAGCCTGTGGGTTTGGACAGACAAGTAGGGAGAACTCCAGGGCAGGATCTCCCCTGGGAATGAAAAATACCCTATAGAGCCAGCACCTCAGAGCAATTCTGTACACTGGCACTTAGGGATTTTCCTGCCTCTTTGAGGGCAGAAATTGGTATTCCTGCTGCTGCAAGAAGTACCCAGCAGAAACAGTTCCTGGATTTCCACAGAGAGAGAATACAGGGCAGAAACCCTGCTTTGGGAAGATATATTGGAGCTGAAGTTTTTTTAAATGTCAAACGTCTTAACTTCTATCACAAGGGAATTAACATAAAACTGTCAGCACAAGAATGATTATACATTTAAGTTCACCGAGAAAAGTATCCCCTCCTCCAGGTGCAAGCGTCCTCCCTAATTCTTGCTCCTGTGTTTCCAAGAGATATGAAATGAGATTCAATCATTTGTGGGAAAATGAGTGGCATATAAGAAAAGTCCAAAGGACCAAAAAGAAAGGCGATGATCCTGAGGATGGGGAATCAGCAACACGCAACAACAGAGAAACAATTCAAAGAGAAGTACGGAAAAGCAGAGGCAAGTCAGTAAGAGCGAGACCAGACAGTAGGAGAGACGAAGGTCTGGAGTGCCATTAATATGAAAACAATAGTGCTTAAAAAAAAGCAGTAATGCCTAAACAATCAGCTACAGAGAACTAAACTTAATGCTTCAGAAGCATGGAAAGACAGAGTGAGAAACCAAGCAATTTGGAAATCATTCTTTCAGTGTAAGTCCTTTTCTTTCTGAACACATCGCTCTTGAATGTCCTGGAGGCTCCCCTGCCCTTGATTCCAGGTTTTAGACAATGCTGGAGGTTCAATATCAACTACAGCAACATGTAAGAAATTCTGTGAGATTTATAAGAAGAAGGTTTTTATACAGATAGTTGGTAGAAGGGAATTTCCAGTCTTTATCATACAGCACTGTCATGGCTCAACCCCAGCTGGCAAACAAGTCCCATGCAGCCACTTGCTCACTCCCCCACTAGCGGGATGAGGGTGAAAGAGTAAAAGTGAGAAAACTCATGGGTTGAGATAAAGACAGTTTAATAGTAAAAGCAAAAGCTGCCCACACAAGCAAAGCAAAACAAGGAATTCATTCACCACTTCCCATGGGCAGGCAGGTGTTCAGTCCCTTCCAGGAAAGCAGGGTTCCATCATGCATAACGGTGACTTGGGAAGACAAATACTATCATTCCCAGTGTCCCCCTCTTTCTCCTTCTTTCCCCAGCTTTATACGCTGAGCACAACATCATATGATATGGAATGTCCCTTTGATCAGTTGGGGTCAGATCTTGTGCACCCCTGGACTCCCAGACTCCTCACTGGTGGGATGGTAGGAGAAGCACAAAAGGCCTTGACTCTGTGCAAGTGCTGCTTAGCAATAACAAACACATTGCTGAATTATCAACACTGTTTCCAGCACAAATCCAAAATACAGTCCCAAACTAGCTACAATGGAGAAAATTAATTCTACTCCAGGCAAAACCAGCACATCCCTTCTGGTTGCCCAATGGGACTATACTGATCTCTTCTCTCAACCATTTCCATCAAACTTCTGTTCATTCTGCTTGGCTTCAAGCAAACCACATGTCATGGATAAACCATCAGCCAGAGTTTCCCCTTCACAAAGCTCTAAATTACTATTCTTTTGCTCCCATAGACCCATCCACATGCATGTGGAATTAGTAAGAACATTTGTCATACTATCTGCACACATTGTGGTAAACAAATGCCAATGATTTATGCTAAAGCAAATGTTTATATAGTGAAGTGCAAAAGGAAACCTTAGTCTTCATCTGCTGGATCCTAGGGTTTACAGCTATGGAAGATGATGTTCTCTGTATGCTGCTCTGCATTATGTTAAGATCTTAAAAACTGATGGTGTCAAAACTTCTTTCACTATTTTTATTTCTAAATTACTTAGCGTATTAAGGCTCTACTTACTCATAAGCAAAAAAGAAAAAAAAAACGACATATAAGGTAATGTGGGCTGAGATCAGGGTGAAAAAAGGGCTAGTACTTTTCCCCTTAGTTTTATATCTCTGCTCACCACTGTTTTCCCAGTTCTCTACTGTAGAAATCTTTGTCATCTGTATGTGGAAAAAAGGACATAAGCAATAAAAAAGCCCAACAGTAGGACAGCACAATGGTAGATTTTACCTAAATTATGACGTAAAAATCAAACTGGGACATTAAAACTCAGAGTCAAAAAGGAATCATTTAACTGTACAGAAAACAACAGCAACAACCCCAAGAAACCTGAATAGCTGAAGAATTTCAAGATTAAAACCCCCAGGGTTTTGAAATTAGTTATATCTGGAGAGAGAAAAAAATGCAGAGGGAGTTCATTGGAAAAAGATCTTCTTTTGAATTGGCTTTCATGGTCAGGCTGGGGAGATTATTGCCAGGCCAATGCCAAAAAAAGCATTTCCTGCCCTCTATAAGCTGAAAACTATGGACAAACTGGAACAGCAAGGCATCTTTGAATCCACTTCCCATTTGGTTATCACCACAGCTTTTATTTCCATTTCCACATTGCTTCTCTTACGTATCCTTTCTGATTTTGCAAGCTAGAATAAAGAATTCACCATTTCCCATTGAATCTGATGCCTGCTGATAACTTTGAACACATGGGGAAAGGCTGCTGCTGGAAACAACAGAGGTGAAGCAGGTACACTGTGTAGGTCCATGCACACAGTACAGATCTAGAACAAACTGCTCAATCAGCTCAGTCTTCCTTCCTCTCTTGAAATAAAAAGCAACACTAAAAAGACATATTAGAAAGTTACAGCCTTTCCAACATATTACCAAAATAAAGAGCCTCTGCCTCTTCAGCCTACTCATGGAACAGGCACCATAGCATACTTCCCTTCAATGATTTATTTATACAGGTCCTCTCCACTTGAATGCAAAAGGCACTAATATGCTCTTCAGTTCTGAAGTTCAGGAAACAGTACTTTGGGTTGATAACTTCAAAGGAGGACACTTCTGCATGTCTAAAAAATGCTGTGACTCCTCTTCTGTAAAAGTCAAAGGGTTACAGAAGGGAAAAGGCTGCGTAACAAGGTCAAATGTTACATCACCATATTAGAGCAACTGGTGATGGAAAAGACTTGAGAAGTCATGTCTTTCTTCCCCTTACTAATGCAAAATTGTTCCCTAGAGAGTAATACAGTAGGAAAATAGTTGTTACACTAAAATATAAATTACATAATGCAAGAGAGGGGGCTGGAGAAAATTCCTAGAAAAGAAAATAATATAGAACTTACTGCTTCTTTAGAGATTACTGTAGCCAGTCTGAGGCTAAAGCATAATTTTAAAAAGTATGTAGAGGCCAATCTTTAATGTTTGTTTCAGTTTACAAATAGGTCTCTGAATTGCTGACCTGTGTGCTCATGTTTGAACAAGTATATCAGTGCCTCCTGCATTAAAAATACTTAATAACAACACACTAGCCATGTGTGTTTTCTAGTTTTATTCTATTTTAAACAGTGTCAAATGATGCCCTGCATTTTCAATCAGTATTAGTAAACAAAAAGCAATAAGCAAATTACAGCAACCTATCACCAAAAAAGACAAAAAAATTAGGCACACAACCACTATCTCTAGAATTATGGATGCCTTACCTGTGCTGACAGCTTGGCAAATGGCAAAATATCTGAGTGCAAAGACATCACAGGTTTGTGCCAAGAAGGTGAAAGAGCTCCTGAGCTTAAAGTTCATACCAAGTTTTACTGTTGCCTAAGACGTGCCAAAATACGTCAGTTGCTATCTCTCAGACTAGGTTGTTCCAGTGATCCCAAGCCCAGTCTCATAAGTGCATCAGGATTTAACTAGCTCTTGGACCTCAGAGGAAGCAGCCTCATAATTAACTGCACACATTCAAGCACATCAATTTGTTCAAAAATTTGGACAGCAAGTATTAACCACTCATCAGATAGCAAGCAACAGGCAAAAGAGCAGCAGCAGCTGATGGTGAAAACCGGATAAAGCTGCTTCTCCTCAGACTGCTACCAGTGTTTGCAACGGTGTTGTGCATCTATAAATAGCCTGCACTGCCTATGTGCATGTGAGACTTCCCATCTCACAGCCATGCTGCTGGGTACAACTGGTTCCAATTCAATGTTGGGGGTCTTTTTGCCCATTTGAAGTGGTCAAGACCAAGAATCCACCACAAAATCCTCACATACAATAGATGTGCCAGTGACTGAGACATACTTTCAGTATTAAGGATTCGTATTTACTAGTATTTCACCAAGAAGCATCAGCCACACAATCATGAAGATCCCTTCTGGGAAGCTTCTAAATGCAGCACCTGAATCCAGCAGATCTTCAGCTATATGATTTTTTACCCCAAAAAATTATAAAAAAACATAATAACAAAGAATTCCAATGAAAATACCACAGCATCACCAGCAAATTTATTTCCATTATTCATTACATTTACTGATGATAATATTGATTTCTAAAAAAATTCTTTTTAATTTAAATTCAATATTTAGACCTCCCCAGTCTGAAAACTCTTGCAATATCTCGATGTAAAAGCCTCTTCCTTATGTCATAAACCTTACTTATAGCTTATCTTTCCTACATATTCTTGTTTTTGTATATATCCTCTAATCAATTTAAGTCCTTAAATTTGCAAACCCAGACACAGGAATTCAACTAAGACTTTACTGATTTTGAGTAAAGAAGAAAGAGCATTTCAATAGACAAAGACTTGGGTTTGGTTTAGTATTACAGTCACACAACAAAGAACAATCCCTTAAGTAAGAGTCTCATAGTTCCTAGCAAACGTGATCTCAGTCAAAAACAATAGGCTAGTTAACCAGCTTTGTTCTAATAACTGTAATTGACTTTTTCCATGTGTCTTGGTGTGTTTTAGTGTTCTTGGAAGAATGTTTCTTTAGGACACTTGAAGGAAATAGTTAAATTAACAGAAATTAAGTTAAGAGAGATGGATTTGCAACAGAGGGGTAATGAAGAAATATTAGATGTGCAGAAGGAAACTCTGCAGCACAAATAGTTTTAGCAGATGTCAAAGTAATTCAGGGTCAGCAAGTTTCACATCATTCTGAAATTGCTGTGACACATGAAATATACACCATTTTGGCAACTGAAAAGAAAAGCAAACCTCACGAATAAATTGGAATAGAACCACTAAGATCTCAGGCTAAATTCATGTCAATGCATGAATCTCAATTGATGCAGATGCCAGATCAAGCACATGGCCAGTCCTCCTGCAGTAGCCTTGGGAGGTTTGGTCCCTGCTATCTGCTGGACAACTCACCTCCCAGCATTTCTACCGCGGCTGCACCCTGCACCTCGCCATCTCCGGGGTCACACTGGCACACAAGGCGGTGCAGGTGGCTGGCACAACGCTGCTCCATCTGCTGTCCCATGTCTTACAGCAAGAGGGACAAGAACAGGCATCCCAAGAACGTGGCACAGGCACTGTGATAAGCTTAACACACTAGGAGGGAAGGTAACACCACAGGGTAGCCAACAGCCCCAAGCTTCACATAACGCACACAACAGCCCTGCAAGAGAGCACTGCAGCTGCTGTCCTGTGCTCCAGTAGAGTTCTGCCCTTCAGTTACTATTTAATTTTTACTACTCAGACTGTTGGGAATATAAAGGCTTCTCCAGTAGAGTAGACACACCTTCATACTCTCTTTAGTAGTCGGATGTACATACCTGTCTACGTACCTGGCTACAAAGATTTAATAGTGAAAGTACTTGGGTATTTCACATCTATATAAAAATGAGGCAAAAGTAGGGTACTTCTCCACTTTCCAAGAACCACAGTTAGGATGAAGGGAGGTATTCAAAGCTACACATATTAAAATCAGGAAATTACTGATGAAAGACCATGTGGAAACTTCACTTTTGGAAATTCTCCCCCATTTTCACAGGTGAAAAATATCCCTGATTTTCCAGGAACAAGACGTATGATACTTGTAGGCTCCACAACAGCATGGTTGGATCTCAGAGAGAAAATACAAAGCAAATATCGAAACAATCGTTTCACTCCCATCAACTGACACAACAACTAAAAACCTTTGTGCTAGATGCTTCTCTGAGTTGCATTTGGGAATCAGCAAATTCACTTAAATGCATTAGCAGCCAGAGAGAAGCTTGTACATAAATCCACCCACTGCTTTGGCAACACATTTTCCTTTTTGAAACAAAAGCTGGCTGATGCCTCTCCAAGCAATGGAACACTACCCACTGGGGCACCAGCTCTTCACCTCTTTTGCTGTCTACAGAGACAAAGGCAAGACAGACCCTCGAGCAAGCCTAGCCTCACTTAAAATGATTTCCTGCTTAAATTCCCCCTCAAACTCTACACATCTCAACAGTTTTTGTAACTGTTTAATTTAAATGAAAAGTCACTCAGTCGGGCTCCTTCCATATGGCTCCACTCTGTCCTTGGTCAGGGCAGCTTCCAGACAAGTTTGCAAGTTTCCAGGGTAAAAGGAAAGGCTATCCTCACAGTGCTCTAACCATACCACCCTACCACACATTTATATTTTCAAACATTCCTCAAGCACAATTTCTGTTTACCATACCATGGGGCACTTGGCCTGAACTTGTTTAACACATGTTTGCATTATTTATCCGAACTCATTCATCACAGTTGTAAAACATCTGACAGAGGATGGAGGTTTTCCAGTATGTATCAGGCCTCTCACTTAATTCAACCACTGATTATTTCCACCTCTAAGTAATTTGACCAAAGCCATACGAAAGCATTCAGCTATACTAAATCTTTCTCTGTTTGTTATTAACTCAGTCACTGGCTGTAAAAAGCTCTCTCTCTGTACTTACCTGATTGATCAGAAGAGTATCAACTATATGCACACATATACTATATATATTAATACACATAATATATACATGCATTAGTTATATATATTACATATGTTTATAGATAGATATATATATGATATATATATTCTACACACATAAATGCAAAGTTTCTCTTTAGGAAGATCCATGTGATAAGAAAAGCTTAACTGACACATTGATTGAATTGCCATTTGTAATATAAATACTGCCAACTACTATGCAAAGTGTTTCTGTGTGCAAAATGTACTACAGCACACATGCTACACACATTCAGCTACTTAATGTGACATTTTTAAATTCCCAGCCATAGGAAAACATAGGAACATAAAATCCACGAATCCACAAATTCATTTAAGTATCAGCATCATGCACACTAAGTCAATGTAGTTTGGAATCAGACGCTGCAACTGGAAAGTAAAAGCTGTTCTGCTTTCTGTGATTACTGAGCACAAGCACTGTATTGCCTTTTTACTTCTTGTCTCTCGCAGAAGGAAAATCTTTCATTGTTCCTTTTTTTTTTTTTGCATACTTTGCATTGCCCATTAATCACACTGACACAAATCTGTAACCACAGAACTAGAAGCAAGCTAACAGCTAAGACTTGCAAGAACATTAAAAGGAGCAGATCCTACCTTCTACCTAGGCCTTCTAGATTCAAAATCAATGTAGTTCAAAAAGTGTCATATATGCGGCAGGAATTCAAGACCCATTCACTGTTCCTGACAAACCTATAACTGTTTGCTGCATTGTTTGGCTGTCTCATAGGTTAGCTTTTTCTCCCTTGAAGAACTATATAAAAAACCATGATGAACGACATCATCACACTTTCACTTGACAGCACAGGTTGGTTAGTGCAGGTTTCAGAGTAAATAAGTAAGTCTCTACCCTTTCTCACATCAGGAATCAGAAGTGTCCTGGGAGAGTGAGTCCCGGGTAGAAGCCAGGGCAGTAAACTGAGAATGATAAATCTCTGCCTCTCTTAGATCAACAGTACCTTAAGAATCTCTATGTTCTGAGAGCTAATATGGATCTATCCCTTTGTCTCCCTCACCTCCCACCCTGTCATTATTTCTAAAGTCTATAAACAGACACTGGAAAAGAAAAATGATGATGGGGGATGAATACAGAATACAGCTCCAGCAAGAAAACAATAGGGTTTGAACATCTGATTATATTATATTACATTCAGAAAACAAGAAAATATGGTTTCTTGGAAGAAATGCAGGATTACCATCTACAGAAAGAAAGTTATGAAGAAACTACAAGTTGCTCAAGGTTGCCTCAGTGGCACTCCTGGTCTGCAACCACTACTAATCTTCCATACAGAAAGCAGACAATAAAGCTGAAGGGACAAAAGACCTTAAGAAAAAAACCAAACAATATGCTTATTCTTTTAACTGAAGAATGATTTCTTACTGTATGCTTCTTTTATATTGCTCTTTTTATGAGCCTCTCTTAGGCTTTTTATGTAAATAAGTGCCCTAGAGCCTACTGTCACATGTTGTATATGAGAGAACCTCTCAAGTGTGTAACAGAAAACTTCAGCTGATGCAGGATTTGGCAACTTGTTTGGTAAGTAGCATTTTAATTCATGAGCATATTAAATACGTGATGCATAATCTACTTGGGCATCCTGCTAGTTTTGAGATGTTAGTCTAGACCTATAAAGCCCTAAATGTCTTGGGACCTATTTATCCAGGCATTGAGCTTTTTTGGAGGTTTTCTGATGAAACAAAAGTTATAATCAGAAAATGTCAGTCACTAAATTAGAAACACTGCATTGAAAGTCACTTGCAACAAGCAAACTTTCTTTCAATCCAAGACAGGATCCCAAGGAAGTTGCACAGATTCATTATAACTGAGGACCCTGGAAGGACACGGCCGTCCACCCTAAGACTGGTGCTGTGGGAAGCTGTGAGTCTGCACCATGGTGAGACAAATCAGAAGAGAACTGCAGGTCCTAAAAGACTGAGAGCTCTCAGAGCCCAAGCTGCGCTGCACATAACCCAGAGAGCCCAATCCTGAGCCCAAGTGCCAAAAAAAAAAAAAGGAGAAAAGAACACTTCAGTCACAATTTTCAAAAAAGGAAAATTTATTTGTACTCACAGTACCTTTCAATATCAATTTTCTGCAGAGGTATTAGGATGGTATTTCCTGAGAAGTTTTCGAGTCGTGCCACAGAATATTGGGTGTGTTTGCGAAAGCTCTGTCACTCCTCACTCCTTGCAACTTCAGAGTTTTGCATGTCTGGAACAATCTTATTTTTTTCCGGTGTTTCATTAGCAGCCCCCTTCTGAGAAATGCCAGGTGGCACCGTGCCCAGAATCGCTTGCCAGCTAATCTCAGAGGATTGGGCATAATGCCATTTGAATTAAAAGAGCTCAGCTCAAACTCACTGATAACATTTAGGAATCAAACCAATAAAATGGGGAAAAAAACCAAATACAAATACCCTCTGAATGCACACAGATGATGGCTTTTACTGAAAATGTATACAGTTATGGAGAAAGAAAAAATAAGAAGCAGTAGTGGTCTTTTCTGCAAAACTTAAAACAGTTCAAATAGGAAAAATTTGCTATGATTTCATGAGTTTCTTAAAAAAACAAAAAGAAAAAAAAAGAATTTGTACATTTAACTACCAAGGTAACGTCATAGGGTTCCCTGCAACAGGGAGCTCAAACTTCAGGCAAGCTGTGCTATTCCACTCACCCTACAAAGTGCGGAGGAGAAAGAGGGAGAAAAGAATTTGCATTTGAAGGGAACAATAGAGTTTCTCCCTCAATCCCTTCATTCTGGCATTTTGACATGTCCTTCCTAAAATAAAGACGACATTTAATTTATGAAGACTAATAAAATCATAAATAGTCAGTTAAAAAGTCTGCATAATCCTAACATTGTCCACATCAACAATAAAACATGGGATACTTCAGTATGTGCACGTAGACGAGCAGGCAAGAACACAGACTAATGATTCTGTAAATCATAAACTGTTTTTCTATCACAAGTTTTTAGGTTTTACAGGCTAGAAATTCCCACGTACAACACACCCCACAGGAGGGGTATGGGAAGGAAAAACCCAAGGCTAATAAGGACGTGACTATTAGGAAATAAAACAATTCAAAACCATTTCCTATAACACAGTTAAAGAAAAATATGGGAGGCAACTTGGCTTACTCTGACTGCTGTCTTTATAAAGCCTATCTGTGTTATTTACATCTTCTCTATTCTTTCAGAGACCATGAGTCAGTAGAGGACAGCTTATTTTCCTTTCACTTCCTCATACATGCCTTGGAGAGTCAGATAGCATCGCTCTTGGACTATTTCATAGCTAATTAACAGAGACAACAGCTAATCAAATTAAATAAGTCATACAGAAAAAACTGTCCTTTTCCTGTGACATAACAACGTCCAAGAAATTTTTATAGGAGAAGTAACCGAGAGGGGAGTTAGAAGGTCTCCCTCCATCTTACAAGCAAGGATAAAGCAGTTTTAACTTTGGTCAGAAGAAACCCCCTACAGTTCAGATAGATGAGGGCTCACAGAAGTCACTTGCTTTTTCAGCTCCATTTGCAAAGCATGGACATTAGCTACAGGTAGACACTTTAGCACCCTCCAAACAGAGGTAGACATTTCAGAAAGGATGCAATCTGGTGTGAGGCGCTTGCCCGCTCTCCACCTTTCCCCCTCTGCCTGCCTTTGCCCCTCATTTGCTCTGCTGCCCTCGGGGGGCTGCAGGGACCTGCTCACCTTGCCCTCCTAAGGCCAGAGGGAGCACCAAGCGTCCACTAGGGCTGCGTGAGTCAAAGAGGAGCTTACATGCAGGCAACTCTGCCCCTTCCCAGCACACTGCGTTCCATGCCTGCCCTGAGCAACCCTCGCCACTCCGTGTCTCCGGCAAGCAGCTGGTGGCAGAGGAAGCAGCAGTACTCCCCCGGCCTCTCACCGCTCTCAGCACCCCAAAGTATCAGCACTCCTGTGCAAGCACTCTGTCCTCACCAGGGGCAGGCCTACTGGATAATCATTCCCATGTTGTTTGGGCTGCTGTTGCCCACTAGGTTTTCCACACAGTGCCCTCACTAGCAATTGCCACACCTACTCTCATCTGACAAGAGCCTTTTCTCAGCACTGTCCTTGCTGTGAGGCCATGACACCTGCATTTTCCAGACTAACTCATTTTCCCATAGTGGCAGCGCTGTTTCAAGCCGCCCAGCAGCCAAAAGCCCAGGTACCTCTAAAACATTCAACTGGGAACAATCAGAGCAAATGGCCTGGCTGCCAGGATGGGTGGCTCCAGGAGTGTGCTCTCACATGTGGGCACTGTGAATTCAGCTCCACAAGCGTTGCCTTGAGGTGCCAACACCGTGCGCTGATGGAGTGGAGACCCAACACAGGGTTTGCTGAAAAAACCCATTGCTGGCTCCTGTGATCCCCATTTTGTCCTGCAGACACAGTATGACAACCCATGCCAATGGAGCACAGGAAATAGAGGAGCCCAGAACTGAACCCTTGAGCCCTCCTTTGTCCTTTCTGCTCATATGGCTTGCAGAAATAACCACATTAAAAACAAGTAAAAAGGCAGAATACTATTGAAACACTGAATTTCATCTGTATTATCTTATTTACAAAACACACATTTCTTCCAATGAGAATCACATTTCACTTGCTATCGACCCAGATAGAAATTCAGTGGGAAAGGGACTAGCTTCTGAGATGCCATCCATAAAAATATTTACTACTCACTTTGGTAGCTACTAATCATTCTGGGATTTCTGGGGTGCTTCATCAACCCTTAGCAAAGTTTGCTCATGAGAAGACATGCAACAAAGCAAAACCAGTACTAAACTCTGCTTCAATGAAAGCAGAGCAGATTGAACCTAGAAATTAATGAAGGACAAGAAGAGTAATTACAGATGACATCTGTACAAGGTCACTTCCATTGCCCAGCAATATGTTTTTATACAGATCTTTTAGCTTCTGTAGGACTGGATTAGTTACAGTGATTACACTGCCAAAATAGATTTTTAAATACTTCCATACATCCGGTTTCTTTCAAGAGCGTTGACACACCTCCCAGAAGTCCTTAAGACATCACATGCTATGGATAGTCAGAAACTACCTAGATTTGTCCTCTGTGTTGTATTGCATCCATTGTCATACTAAGCAGTCATACAATATGAATTTGCAAGAAACATATGCACAGGCATATAATCAAAGTACATTGTGCAATTGCATCTTTTTGATACCTTGAATTTAGTCACACTTCTGATCAAAATATACTGTTGTTTTCCTCTACCAATAATATGACTGGTAATTTATCAAAAATTGAATACCAAAAGAGACACTGAAAAATTTTTCACTGAAAAATTACATGCCCACAAAGATATAAAGCAATACCCACTGCAACTGCTTTTCCTTAGGCATGATGGCCTTCTTCCCATCATGAATGGATGTGACAACAGACAGATTGTACGTAAAATACCTTGGGTAAACAAGTTGGCTAGCTACAAGGGATCAGAAAATCATCTCACTTCAAAAATTTTTGAAGCTAGAAAACAGTAATGAAAAAAAAAGATAATTAAAAAATCAAAGTTCCTGCAAGAAGTGACCCAGGACCTGAACTTCAGACTCAATCACTCCCTAAACCCTGGATTCATAGATGTGCCTGAACGTGGCAAACGTGCTCTTTTTCTAAAGACTATCAGAACAAATGAGACTTTATTATGCAATTAAAATCAAGCATCATTTTTCTGTCATTACATCAGAATTTGCCTAAAGAAATCAACATTCCTGAAGCTGGAGCACTCTAGCCATCCTACATGTGCTGTCGGAGTTAGGTTAAATCAGTTGGGAATCCTACATGCCTAGTATCTGGCTTCAATTTTCCATGGCAGTTACTCCCTTAGCACTAAACTACAGTGAATCAATACACCACCAGGCATATTTCCTTTTCTTTTTGAGATGTTGTCCTATGAAAATCTTAAGTAAAAGAAATCTTTTGCAGGTAGATGGAAATCACTTCCCAGCTACAGCCTTCAAAACATCACTGTACTACCTACCCACCAAAAACTTCTGCCACTAGATGAAAATGTTTCTGTGTCCCTTGGTCATGTTTTTATTTTCTCTCAGTTTGCTTTCGGAAGGACAAAGCAAAGGATTGTGAACAGATTTGTGTAAGTGCTTTGGCAAGGGAATGACTTCACACAGCAGCATTTCCATAGCCTCTCTATGGGGTAGAGCAGCGCTGGTCCAGCAGCATAAACCCATGTCATGCCAGTTTGTTCTGTCTGGAGTCAAACTGCTCTCCCTCCCACTACAGACCAAGCTGGCAGAATCCAGATGGACAATCCTGTCTAAATCTGAAGAGATTAAGTGAGGGCAAAAATGAACTTTTTTTCACCTACAAAAAAAAGCACACACCAAAAAAAAAAAATCACCAAAAAGCTACAGATATACAGTATTCACACACATACTCTTTGAGCTTTCCTCTCTTTTGATAAACCTTTTTGTCAAAAGTAGCTTTCATGACAAGTCCTTGGTTGAAATCCTTGAAACTTTTACTGATTTGGCTCACTTAGATGAAAGCCCAAAACACAAAACTTTTGTTTTCATGTCATCCCCAGCAAACAGAACCAAAGCAAAGACTTGACGGCTATTTTATGTTTGAAATATTGGCTTCAAAGCAATAGGGACAGCACAGTGTGGGTGGGCCTGACATTACAGCTGTCTTAAAACAAAGAGCCTATATATCATAAAAGCTCACAAGAGACAGGATTTACCCGGAAAGGATTCCGTCCAACAGAAATGAAAATGAGGAAGAAGACATGCATGCACATGTGTTCAGGGAAAGCAGGAGGAAAAGGGTAATGGTGCAGTTAAAAACCAAAAAAAAAAACCAAACAAAAAAAATACTGAAGAATGTTCTATCCAATTGCTACCACTGACATGGAAAGTATTTTTGAAAGAGCTTTCTGACTGTATTACAGTAAGAGTACAATATCATAAAAATGAGAATAGGTACTTCAGTTAGTAATAGGGTAAAACACTCAAAAGAGGAGTCACTGTAATTACATGTCTGTATTCAAATGCAACATCTCATGCATCTATAAACTAACTCGGAATAACAAGGACCATAGCATCAGTGAATCAAAATGTCATTGATGTGGCTAAAGTTTAGATCATTCTTTCCATCTGTCTGCTCCTCCTTTGCAATGGATTCAGGGTGGTTTTACTGTTTAAGCAATGAGAAGTAGCAAACATTAAAATATCACACCCACACAATTATTGTCAGCACATATTATCAAAATAACAGAAAGCCCAATTTTAAACAGAAGTGAAACAGGGGCAAATCATTTCCACAAGTATGTCTGTGCCTAAGTTTGTAAATGGAATTTATGGCAAGTATTCTGATTGCAGCATCAGTTTAAAACAAAGAACAGGTTTTCAGGCACCAGGAGTGTAACTTCCCAGAGCTTAGCTTCTCTCCTCTTACTATTCCAACTGATTAAGCCAGTAAGTGTGTTCACACACAGCAGCAGTATCTTCCTATGCCTGCCCAGGGCTCATTTTTGTCTCTCCCTCCTGAGACTGCACGGGACAACACAACACAGCTGGACAGAGCCACTTCACCGCTGAAGGACCCACTCTGTAAACCAAAGTTTATGAAAATGTCATTTGCTGCTTTGGAAAGGCCACCATGGTGCCAATACTGTGCTTCAAGATAGTGTTTCATCAATTCAATCTCAGAGGTAAAGTGGTTCACCCTTGGGACACAGACACTGCATATTTGAGGTGAGAACTGAGGACTGTAAAGGCATACACCTACATGGCGCTGGAATCAATACCCTGACGCCTCCCCCTTGGAAAAGATGGTGCTCTGGGTTGTGCTGCAACACGTCACGCAACACTAGGACCCTCTCCCATGGAGTTGGAATCGTGATGACCCACACCACAGGTACCCACCACTCTCAACAGCAGAGTTGTGGTTTTTTGAGTCAGAGGATCCAGGCAGCCAACAACAAGTAATATCATTAGCAGGGGCAAAAGCATTAATTTAAAGCAACTCGGGATGTATTTGCATTGTAAATCTCTCCTCTCTCTCAGGTTGCACAAAAACTTGCTTTTCATCAGCTCTTCAACAAAGTGATTTGTGTGTAGAAGCTGGGACCCTTTGACTAAGAACAACCATTTTGTGGGGGCAGAGGGATCTACTTTATATCTAGAGAGAAAGGACATCCATAGCTCCAGGCATTTCACTTGAGGAACCTCCACACAGATGAAAGCTCAAAGTCTCTTTTGCAAACCTTGGTTTTTCCCCTTTGTCAACTATGATGGCTCTAGAGTCACTGATAATAAAAGCAGATGTTTACAGCCACATGGGAGGCTTCCCTGTATACCGTGGCTACTGCATTACATCGCGTTAGTTACTCTGTGACATCAACCATATGTTTCACATTGATTAGTAGATATTTTAAATCCCGTTGACAGTGGTGGGATTAGGTGTGCACAAATATTAAAATGCAGACTCCTTCCCTACCTGGTGATCGTAAAATTGGTTCTCTAAAACACTGGTTTCTTTCACGATCCTCATTCCCCCAACTGAAAAGTTTGTGGGTGGTTGTGTATCTTGATGAGAGACAAAAATGAGGTGTTCCTAGTACTTAATATGATTGCAAGATGTATGATGAAACCTTCACACTCTCTGTGACATATTTTAGAAAGCAGAATTTTTCTTCTATTTTGTATATTCCTGGAAACAGTGCAAACGTCTCTGTCACTGAACACGACTGACACCCTAAGTAATTCTCTCTATTTTATGCAACATAAAAAAGGCGCCTGGAAGAAGAAACAAATGTCTTTGAAATGACTCACTGATATGTTCAGATCATTGCTATCTGGCCCTGGCTGGGGAAACTCAATCTGTGAATTGCTTCCTGCCATCTACTTAATTTTGTTTGTTTTCCTCTGGTTCAGTATGGATTATTGGTCTGATTCACTGACTGCTTTCCATCTGACACCAACCCTCTCCATTCTGACCATCAATTTTGCTTTCATCTGTACTAAACCCAGTGCTGGGGCACTGATGTTCTGTCAGCTCCATAATCATTATTACAGCTCAGGCCTGTTAGTGCCAGTATAATTGTTAGGCCACTTGGAAAATTATGGGTACAATTTACAGACTAAGCGTTGCTCTGAAATCGCAAGTACGGCTTTAAATCGGTAACTCACACATACATCAGTGCATTAAACGGAATGGAATTACTCATCAGCCGAGAACAAGATATCCACAATAAACTTGTATTAGGCATTCATGCACAGCAGAATCTGATTACCCTATGCTGATGGAGGCACAGATTTCAACTATCAGATGAGGACGCATACAACATGCAAAACTTTTCTGGTGATGTAATTTATGAAGAAGACTTGGTATGTGATGCTGTCTGGGATCTGGCATTGGTACAATAAAATCTTAAGGAGATGGTTTCCAAGAAAATATATTTTATAAACATCACCCATTACTGCAATGCAGAAGCCAGCAACTCAGGTGTAGAGGAAGGTATAGGAGGGATCAAACAAGTTCTGTGGTACTGACTTCCAATCATGTGCCCATTTCCTATGCCAAGCAGAAATGTGAAATTCTGTATTAATATCTGTATATAGGTTTGGGGGATGCTGGGATTCAGCTATTGTAACTAGTGAAGACCATTTTTAGTGTTCATTTACAGCCATAATGGGAACAAGCTGTTTTCTTTAAAAGGCTGATTTCATGCTCAGCAGGGACTACTGCAGTACATTCATGAGGAATGATAAAAGTAGGTAAAATTATTAGATAAAATCCCTGATCTTCCCTACAAATAACTAAGGTGTTGCAAAATCAGATAAAAAAGCATGTTTTTTTTGATCAAACAACAGGTAACAAACTGGACAGCCTAGTCCACTTTTGCTGTACTGGGTCTCCTGCCCATCTGACTCTGGATCCAAGGTCTAACAAACAGAACAGTTCCTGCTCAGCCACCCCCATAGCTTAGGGTGTTTTGGACCCGCATGTTGGCAGGGCTCCAGGAGGATCTGCAGCACAGTCGGGATCTGGTGAGAGCAAATGCCCGTGTTTAGTCTTGAAATCGTCCTGGCAAAGGCAGTTGCTATGCCATTTCTCCATAGCGTAACAGGTAAAATGCCTGTTAACAAGGGAGTCTCTCCATCTTCTTTCCCTGCCCTCCCTAGGTCAAATGGCAAAAAAAAAAAAAAAGCCAGCTTTGCAAATAAATAAATATATATATTTAAATATATAGTATAGGGATAAATGTTTCTTACCAGATTTCCCCAGAAGATGTGAGCTTCTCTTAAGGATAGTGGTGAACAATCTTAGGGGCAATTCAAGGTTTTTGGTAGGCTGAATTCACTAGCATTGACTGGCTTAAACTCATGAGCAGCATCAAAGTTTCATCTCCTCCAGTACCCTCTTTTCTTAATGTCATGCAAAGCAACTGTTGGGGCTACAGACTCAATGTTGTATCATTGTACTGGTAGTAAATTTAATCACAATTCCCTAGACAGCATTCTTTATGCAGGAAAGATGGAAGAATAGAGCATTTACAGTCAGGAACATTTTCTCCATTCTGGCGCAATTTGTGCTTCGCATTAGAAAACAGCGCTCCATGAAAGAGTGCAACTGTGGCTTTGCCAACTCTCAAGCATGTCAAAGCACTCTGGATAAGTTTTATTTTCACACTAAAAGTGCTTGTTAAGTCTCATTGGGACTTTATTATTAACTATACCAACTGATGGCTCCTGCCAGCTGCAAGCTAATCCCGCTGAGGTAAACCCTTGCTGCAGCTTTCCAGTGAAAGAAGTAAGGAGATGCCTTTGGTTGCATGCACATGTTTCTCCTTACATATCAACTACTTCCTCACTGGTCTTACATTTACACCATAAGTATCTTCACAGTCCTTTCTTCCAGACCAGAATTAATAACAAAGAGAGCGATCTCAGAGGTGAAGAACTGATATGCACTAACCCCAACACAGTCCTACTCCTGCAAGCAGGCTAGACCTGGACCGATAAATTCCTTAGCACTAGTAATTGTGAATGAAGCCCCAAAGTCAAAAGTACCATTTGTGTGCAAAGAATAAGCATTAGTCCAGCAGAATCTTTGCTTAGCTAGTTTTTGCTTGTTTTCTCTTATTTAAAATGGGGAGAATAGTATTGTCATACTTAATAGAAATTCAGATATGCCTTTAGAGCAGGCTACTTCAAGTTGTTTCATGATAGATTTACAAGCACAAGCCAAACATAAATAGATTTCTTAATGGATGCAGGAGGGCAGTAAACATTTGTTACATTCAGAACAGATTAGTTTTAATTTAAAGGGAGCAGAGGCAAGGCTGACACATCATACACAATTATGTAAAGTGTCAATCTCCAGCCTGAGAGGCATGTGATTTGCCACTTAAACCACTTACACCTAGATTTTCAAACAACTGGTTAGTGGAGCCAAATGACTTCACAAATTTTGTTGCACTTGGAACTTCACTTAGTTGCATGGCCAGCAATTTGCTCACTGTACAGACATTGATCAAAGACCTGAATGGCATCTTGCTTTATTACTCAGCAGATTTTAGAGTTGAAAATAATTTTAGAGTAGCAAGGGCAGTGCAGGGGGAGTTGTCAAGATGCTTTAGCTCTGATAGCTATGATCTAGGATTTCAATCTGCTTTTGAAACAGCATGATACCCACACAAGTCCAGAACGAGAAGTTGAGTTCTGTTGTTCAGTGGCACGGCTCCTTTCCCCAGCAGCAGACACTTAGAAACGGCAGAAGGTGTAAAACCCAACTGACTCCAAGTTCTCCTAAACATTAGAAAAACATGAATCTGAAGCTCGCAGCTGCATTTTATCAGATTTATCCATATAAATAGACCAAGCCCAAAGTGGATCCAGACCTGAACTTTTCACCTTGTGTCCCTCTGTGACGAAAATGTATCTCATTTTGTTACTCAGACCAGAAATTCTTTAAAAGACTTATATTATATTTCTAGCTAAGGAATGACGCTCTCATCAAAACCCTACTGTGCTATGGTGCCTAAAATAGTTAGCTCACTAATACTGTCCAGGTTTGGAGGTTACGTTCTGAACAACATGTTTTGACTGAGTAAGGATTTTTTAATAATCTTTTCAGCTTTCTCCCATCATTCATCTTCTTGGAGCATAAGCTGCTCTGAGCCTGGACTGGTTACAAATAACAACGAAGAGAACACTGCTCTCCTGTGGGCACTACCAGAACATGATTAAGAGAGGAAGAGATGTTCAGGAGGATATCACAAGTCTTTTGTCTGGTCTTCAGTGTATCATATACCTTGGAATGTCTCATTAACTCTTGGATAAATTTCTCCCATAACGCATAATAAAATTACTGATGACTGATCAACTACCCTGCTTTATCAAGCCCTGTCTTTCATCAAAACCTGACATTTTCACAGCTCTGTAGTGATTCTTTCCCCAAACTTAAACCCTTTCATAATTCCCTTTCAAACCCATATATTGCAAAATTTTGGACCTCACTAGAAAAAAATAAATTTGTATGTGTATGAAACATGGAAATCGCATGCACTAAACACAAACATTATTAGTATATATGTTTTGGGGGGGTGATTTTAGACCTCAGAAGTTGGGATTTGGGGTTTAAGTAACATATTTTGCTGGAGCCAACTCTCCATTAGTTGTCCTAGTGTGGAATGAGGGAGGCACTGATTTTCTTGTTAAAGAACAAGTATGGATAATGTTACTGCTTTCCAAGTTTTATCTCAGAGAATCAAGCTCAGACAACTTTGTGCTGCCCTCACTACTGCGTTCAGTGTCAAGTTAACAAGAAAAGACAGGGATGTCTGATGCCTGAGCTACTGCACTCCACTTGACTGAAACCAGCCTGTATGGAGGCAGTCTAGGGATCTCCAAGATGGTAACACAATCTGATTAGTTTCTTTATGATGACAAACCCAAGGTGATTTTATCTGGTTTTCTCAATAAATATTTATAGACAGATGTCAGCTTTTCAGACTTATTCAAATGCATCAGTTCAAAGCATCTCCAGGTAACTTCAAATACTGAGGGTCCTTCCTCCTTGACAAATGAAAGAGGTAGGTAGCTCAGTATAAAGGTACTGCAAACAAAAGCAGCACCAGAGGTTGCTATAGCTACTACTGGCCAGTTTGCTGTATTTAATCAGAGGATGGGCCATGCTGTTCAATCACTCTAGATGGGACAACATTCCTCAATATTAGTGGAAGTTGGAGTGGATGGTAGGATTCACAATCTCTTTTTTCCCACTAGGTCTGTTTGAAAATCCATCCAATTCAAGGTTTAATTTTCACAGTTTAATTTTGTGGAGGAGCCCCTGGTGGTCTAGTGGTAAAGGCGCGGCGCTGTCACCGCCGAGACCCGGGTTCGATTCCTGGTCAGGGCCACTCCCGGGCCAGATGGAGCTCGTTAACCCTTAAATAGGCAATCCATCTATGTCCTAAGGACCTCGCTGCCACCGTCCAAGCTTGCTTGGCCCCGGCAGATGAACCTTAGGATTAAAGGGTGGGCTCAGTTCCGCGCACACTGTGTCTCACCTAAAAAATCCAATGCGCAGGCTGGAAGGTGTAAAGACCTTCCCCGGATCTTCGCTCGCAAAGACTGGCCATTATTAATTTTGTGGAAAGAGATGGCAGACACTGATCTCTTCTCTCTGGTGACCAGTGACAGGACCAGAGGGAATGAATGACCTGAAGTTGTCTCAGGGGTGGTTTAGATTGGATATTACAATCAATAATTCTTCACCCAGAGGGTGGTTGGGCACTGGAACAGGCTCCCCAAGGAAGTGGTCACAGTACCAAGGCTGACATAGTTCAAGAAGCATTTGGACAATACTCTCAGGCACATGGTGTTATCCTTGGGGTTGGTCCTGTGCATGGCTAAGGGTTGGACTTGATGATCCTTGTGGATCCCTTTCAACTCAGCACATTCTGTGATTCTGTGATCAAGTTTCACAAAAAAACAACAGTCTTGACTCGTAACAGACGGTTGAAGCAGACTGCTTTCTAAATGAATTTACAGCTTTCTAGACCAGTTCTGGAGAGCATCTGCCATGCCACTCATTCACTTGTTCTCTGATTAATATTTTTCTTCAACTTGAATTCATTACTAGGTTCTTTTTCTTGTTTTGGTAGTGGTGGGAGTCAATCCTACCAAAAGACAGTTTTTCTTTATTACTAACCTTACAAGTCTTGACAGCAGTAAACTTACGTTTGTGTGAAACACGTTTACAGATAACCAGTGTTCTGTTCTATAGCCATACAAAAATACAGGAAGCTTAACATGATAAAGAATAAGCAAGTCCTCAAATGAACTGCGGTGTGTCTACAGGATGCAGTCCCTGGAAAGGAGAAATTGTAAAGCAATTATTTTTTCCATCAACTAATAAGAACAATTCAGATTTCCCAGGTTCCTAAATTACTTGAGATATCTGTCCTCCACCCCTCATATCCAGGCTTTATTGCTACAGCTGCGTCCCCCAAACAGCTTCTTGCAAACTTACAGTATTGACACAATGGGTACAGAACTCAGATGTGCAAAACACTATACTTGGTAATCAAAAGAAGATTCCTGATCCCTGACCCAACCCTGTTGCAAACTAAATTAAGAGCAACACTGGCCACACTGCTGTGCAGCATGCTCACATGTATTAGTTTGGAGATCCTATTCTCATGTTAGCCCATGAATACATAATACAATGAACATTGGATTAAAACATCTCTGACGTAACTCTGGGTTTGTACACGTCATAGGATAACTTTAAACCAGTTAATGCACTGAGAACCAAGAAAACCTCTGTGAAGGACTGAGCTCTGGTTTCTCTCTTGCACTCATTCCTGTACTGCTGCAGTTGCAAAGGCAGCAGGCCCTGCTGAAGGATGAAGGAAGACAAGGGAGCAGCAGATCTCCATTTATGCTACACAGAGAGATGTGGGCTCTCTCACAACAACACATCAGCTGTTTCAACCAAGAACTCTTCTAGTCATCACCACTGCATCATCCATCCCTGAGACAAGTTTGGAATTACCTTAACTACAAAGTGCCATGGTTTCAGTTTGCCATACCTGCTAGGAGCAACCAAGGTACAAACATGCTCCTACATCTAACTCCCCAAAAAAGTATAAAGTTACAGAATCAAAAATAATTTAGACTGTAAGGGAAGTCAAGGACACCCTAACCCTAACCCTCCACTCAAAGCAGGGTTCTGAAAATCTGGATGTGAGCTAGCTGCTGCACTGCATGCAATGAAACCAGAAAATGTCGGGACACCCCATTTCAGCATTCTCTTTAGTGGGACCACAGTTGGCTACATCTAGTTGTGAAGCCTCCATTGTCTTGAAGAAAACTATCAGATCCTCTTTTCTTTCACTGAATGGTTCTCAAATGCAAGGGAGGTATCACTGAATGGCTGGGTTTTTTCTAACTAAAGACATCCAATACACCCAAGAATCTGCAGCTGTTAAAATTGCTTGGACTCCTACACTGAAATAGCTCTGTCTGGCTACTCAGAAGCAAAGGTTAAGACTCTACAGAGTGGTTAAAAGGGAGCTTGAATTTAAACAGGAGATATAAAAAAATACCTACATTTGAGCTGAAAAAGAGAGCTGACCAGAAAGCAAGCAGAAATAAATTTTTGGAAATGAGAGAATAAATGTAAAAAATTATCAAATTACAGGGTGGGGGGGGAGGGTGGGAGAGGAAGAAAGAAGGAGAAAAAGAGCAAAAAATCATTAATGATTGAACTTTTCTTTTTTTTCCAGACTTTGGAAGCATTTGAATAAATACTAAAACACATTTATCTTGAGAGATAAATGGTTTCTATTTCATCTCCTCGTCTTTCTCACTGCATGAGTTTAAAATGGCAGTGCTTCTCAGTGCTATATATAAAAGATAGGGACTTCAGGGACTTGCTTACATGGCCATATCAAGTGAGTAGCTCCAACAGTTTGCAAAGTTTAATCAATTCACATTTGAAGTGCTCCATGCAGGCTTCCGAAAGTATGTGAGTAAATGGCAGAACAAGTGATGTAATCCTACGTTCACTAAAAAGCAATGGATAGCTTCCTATTTGCTCCAAAAGGTTATATATTGCCATGACTATGTGGCTGCTTTACTGGTCTACCTATCTGAATTGCTTAAAACATTTTTTTTTTGCTTTAGAGTTTTCCTCTCTGTGTCCTCTAAGAGTTCTGCCTGAACTTTGGTAATTATTTCATTACTGTGTTGCCAATTACTCTGTTAAGCATGCAGCTTTTTGGATCTCAAAATAGCTTTACAGAAATGAAGTAATCTATACTCCCTGCTTATTATACAAACCAGTCTTTGTGATTTCCCGCTACAGATGTTTTCCAAAGGTATCCCTCAGATAAACCGTGTAATTACACTAATTCTACAGTTCTGTCTACCACAGCCCAGACTTATTTCCTGATGTCTCTCTCACCATTCAAGTGTCTGCTCTAATGAGAGCAACAGACCTTCAGCCAAAGGTTGCTTTGCCACAGGGAATATATCCTGGCATGAAGGGCTGGGGGGTGACTTCCAAGCAGACGGTGACCATGGGTTGTAACCAAAACAAAAAACCCCATGTCCACCTGTTCTGCTTATGGACCCTGTGGTCTCCATTAGTCAGGACAGGATATTTCACACATAAACCCAAAATGCCAATTGTGCAATTCCTTAGAGCAAATAAGCCTCTGGTCACTCAGATTTAGCCCCATCAAACAGCTGCCAGTGCAGCAAAAATAACCCAACGCTCCTGCAGAGCATGAAATAGTGAATGTTATCACATCACATTGGAACCTGACCACTATCAGATGAAGAGAAATCACAAATGCTGCAGCAACACCTTTGGTGAAAGGGTACATTCAGCCATAATTAAGCACTGAAACAGAATGCTGCTATTTAGGTATTGTTTAAAATGTCATGCATTTAAAACGCCCACTTTTGAAAGGTCTCCTCAGGGCACGATAAGAGGAGATCAAGTGTCTCACAATGAGGTTGCAGTTTGGACAGACAAAAGAAGAAACACGTGACTATCTGCAGTTGGATTTTTATACATAACCAGCAGTCCCACGGTGCAGCCAATGCCTCCCCTTTTCAGTAAAGAAGGATGTAATTTAATTGAGAGTAACCTATGAAGAAAATTTCTGGTTCATCTGAGAAACTATCTGGGCAAGCATGTCTGGATCCATGCTAACACTCAAAAAAAAATACTCAGAAGTCATAATGAAGTGAGTTTAGAACCTTGTAAATACCATGACCTGTTTCATTTATGACACCTTTACAATTTAAGCAGTTAAGATTAATGTCATAAAATAAACATCTCACATCAGAATTTAACCATAACCAAGCTCTTACAAAGACAAATTGATATATACCTGTTATGTACCAATTTCAGGTCAAGTCACTATTCAAACTCCATTGATAAAAATTTGTCATGAAATTCTCATGTTTCCCAAGAATCTGGAATCCTTCTAAGGCCATTTTTTTTGCCATGACAACAGTTTGATTCCAGCTCTTCACCTAAAGTTGTAATTATTGCCACATTACTGCTATAAATGCAACACAATTTGGGATTACAACTTTCCCAACTCTTAAATGGCTTGGGTACACTCAACAGTTAAAGCTGGTAAAACATTTTCTAATCCTGCATAAAATCATGTGACTACAGAAGCCTATGGATTTTCCTGTAGTCGAACGTTCTATCCAGTACATTTGAATTATTTCAACCACTCCCAACCTGCTACGAGTTCTTTCAGTTTCTACAGCAATGACACATAAATACACAGTTACTCCAGAGAACTCAGAAGCTATTTTGAAAAATGTTTTCAAAAACCTCAGCAATTAGAGCAATAATTCAGACTGAAAGGTGTAGCTCCCCAAACCCAGGTTTTCACAAATGTTTAAACTTCCTCTCTGCCACAATACTTCCCTCAAAAGCCAGAGAGGCCCTGCTGCAGATTGGGCATCCTGTAGTTGGGGAGCTAAACTGCACCTCTTTAGCAAGCTGGGAATGTAACACAGAAATTTCAGGAGATTCAGCCACTGTCAACAGTGTTGAGGCACACATTACATCTGCCCTTGCATTTCTGCTGATATCTGATGACTGTGTGTGTATGTGAGCAAGTCTGCGTGAAGTTTTCATGCCTGAAGTTCTGCTCATGCTGGTCAGCATTCAGCACATACACCTAATGACATATTTTTAGGAGTGTTGAGAGCCTTACCACAACCCTGCTCTTCTCTGCTATAGCCATAACATGGCACCACAAATAGCTTAGCAGTTGGCAGCACTTTCTATGTCTCATAAAAAGTTACTTCTGATCACAGAATAGGTTTTTCTACATGTACTATTCTGTCCAAACAGGCAAAATATATTGTGAGTGTAATGCTATCTTTCTGGGCAAATATCCTAATTGCACCAAATATTTTGGTGTTGCTTCTTTAATCTTTGCTTATTCTATATTCTTTAGAGAAATTCCACAGCAGGGCTAAGCATAACATTTGTTCTCATCACCTTTTAAGCTCAAAGAGTGATCTGTAGCATCAGATCCAATTTTTAGTTATAGTCTTTTCTAAAATCACTGTGTATCTGTAAGCAGCCTTGGGTTTGGAATATGGTTTAAAACCCCACTCAGATGCAAGAGACTGACAGGAAAATACTGGGAAACTACCCAGGCACAATATGTTACTAGAAAGTAATCAATCTTTTCCTTATTCCTGACCAGTTCCTTTCAATCTTCAGTTACACACAACCTTTTGTCTTCTCCATTGCCCGCAGCAGAATAAAGCCTATGCACAGTCCAGCAGCCTTCCATAGAATAGGGCCTGGAGAAAGTTGGTCCTACAATTGGCTCGTTGTTCAGAGAAACCTGTTTTCTAGCCACCATTAAAACGTAACATCTGAAAAAAAGCAAAAAGCATCAGCCTGAAAAATTTGTGAAAAGTGGCTAGGTATCTCAAGATGCCCATATTGATCACATGCCTGTGTTCTCCAGGTCTTATTTAGTAAAATATGAGAATACATTGAGAAAATTTACCTCAAGGTTGTAAATTATGAAAAGAGCCTGGGAAAACACTTCAAACTGGCAGTGCTTCCTCCAGTGCTACAAAAATGTGAAACAAGACAGCCAAAGAGGGTCTGAGGGTGGGGGTATTTAGAAAAATACAAGTATTTTCAACTCTAGTTTCCCACGTCTTTTTCAGCTCTGAGATTAACAATACATTGAGCTAAACTTAATAAAAGAGAACAAGGAATTGTGTTATCCAGAAGGCCATGGAGTAAAAAACTATCTGTGCCAACTCCAGCACAGACCAGAAGGGACTGAAGGAACAGGTTGTTTTACAGATCGACCACTTACCAAACAAATAACTACCACAACTGAAGAGAAGTACCCACCTGGTTAGTGCTCTCAGAATACAGGTCAAGAAAATTGCCTACACCAAGGGCCAGTAGTCACCTCTTGAGCTGAAAGCTGGACACTGATTCTGGCTGCCAGGATGATCTGGGGATTCCTGGTCCCTTCTGACACTCAGCTTTCAGTATTCTGGGGACAAGTACTTCTCAATCCCCAAGTCGACAAGTCTAGGAATATTACAAGCTACTACAATTTTCAAACAGATCTTCGTTTATAAATTCCCTATGCATTTACCAGATTTTGTCAACAAATGAGGAAAAAGCTCAAACAGATATAAACCTCTTAACCATATACTTATCAAATTCCTTCTTGTTTCTCTTACCTAATAAAAGCAAAACTGACAGTTGACCTGCAATTTCCAGGATTTACCAAAGCTCAACGGTACAATAAAAACTGTGTGTAGGCTTCAGAACAACTTTCTAAAGCAGTGAAGTGACTTAACAGCCAGGGTCAAATCCTGAAGAAGTGATCTAAGATACGGATCGTAAATGCTTAAGTGGTAGTATGAAAGACAAAATTTTTCTTTTCCAAGCCACTGGTAGAGCATGCTGATAGCAACTCAGCAGAAGCTGAGTCAGTTCCTGGAGCTGACACCTCTTTGCAGGAGCTCCCCAGGGCAGTGCTGGACCTGCTGAGCCATGCAGCATCTACCCTTGCACCACTGCCCATGCCCAGCTTGTGGATGGATCCCAGCTTTGGGTATGTCTACAAAGGGAAATGGAGACTCTGGCATTCATGTAGCTTAACTGCTTTTGGATGGGAATCTATCACAAATTCATTGATGCTTTTCCTGAGCTGTCGGAGGCAAGAGAAAGGTATGTACATTCAACATCCCCTTTGCTCAAAGTAGGCACCCCCGAATCTGGACCCAGCCTCTGGGATAAGCTTCAACACTCTCTCCTGCTGGACGTGAGACCTCCAGTACGATCATGATGTGCTCCAGCGATGTTATTAAGCCCTGTGATTTGACTGTACACTTTCCAGACTCATGCTATTGTGCATTCCTGGTTTAGAAAGTGCTTCTTCAGCACTAGACACTAGACAATTGAAACAAACAATAACAAGTTTTTCAAGGAGTTTCTGAAACACGTTTGCATTACGTAACACAAACGATTCTGCAGCACAGATGGAGATAAAACAATCAACAAAGTTCTTTATGTCAGATCTGTAAGGAAGGAGACGTGGTACCCACAGCCCTGCCCAGAAGCTATATTAGTCCACTTACGAGACTCAGGTTGGGGATAGAAAGTCACACTGCAATCATGGGAGAAAGAAGACACCCGCAGAAAACAAATGTAGTTAATACAGGTTACCATTACATGAAAAGTGGAAATGACACACAAAAAGCCTCTCAAAATAGAATACACAACATTCTAATCTGAGGTGGGTGTAAATAATTTTAATTAAAATAACCATAGTTTAAGTTATGCTTTGCACTTATGATCCAGTTTCACTAAAACAATGTGAACATATAGCCTCAGACTACTGAGTAATAATACAAGTATTCTTGAATAGAAGATTTATAGCTATTTTCTTTCTCTTGTTCATCTCTAGAGAATTAAGTCAAAGTAGTTTTTAAACAAACACTGAAGAAAACAGGGAACATGCCTGAAATTCCTGCACTTCAAAATTCAAGAAAAGATGCCCCTTCAATATGAGCATATGAATAGCAACCCTTAGAAGTGCTTTGTACCTCATGTTTTTCACTTTACACACACACACACACACACACACACACACACACACTGTGTTGCCTGAGTAGCCTCTCAGCTAAGAGACAGGACTCCTCAGACATTGCCTTAATGTAGAGAACTGGGCTTCTCCAGTCCCACAGGAAATGCCAACTTCAGTAGATGGCACATGCAGTTAATTCCAGTTAGCAAGTTATTTTCTAACAACACTAACACTTGTACAGAACTCTTGCTCTGTAAAGAAATCAGACAGGACTGCAGTACATTTAAATACAAGAATCTGAACTTTTGAGGTTGAGAGTAAGAAAAGAAGCTACATGAAAAACAGTATTTTGCCAAACAAACAACAAGAACAAAACAGAGAGTAGGGGACATATCTGTATTTTCTGCCTCTGGATCTCACAAAACACTGGTTTCCAGTACTACTTAGAAAGATTCAGCCCACTGACAGCTAATATTAAAAAAAAAATCAACATTTTACTTCCATATCAAGTGAGATGAGCACAGATATTCTGTAAAAAGACCATAAAAGGAAGAAAAGAGGTGAAGAACATGTCTGTGTATTTTCTAACTGCATTTCAGCTATTGTTAAACTAATTTGCTGGCACTTGAATCTTTGAGGAAAAACAATACTTAAAGAAAAGCATGAAGAACTGAGCTTATTAACAGAATGCTACTCAGTTTACAAATTTGATTTTTCTTTGTACTGCTGGAGGACACACCAATTTGCAAACAGGAACAGAAAAGGTGACATCTCTTGTTTCCAGCTGAGGTCTTTACATTATAGATTGGGAAATTTTCACTTGTAAAGAAAATTAAGTCTAGTTGGATAGTCATAATTTGGTATGTTGTCCACATTTGTTTGTTTGTTTGTGGGGTTTTTTTTCACTGTAACCATTAAAATCTACTGAATAAGAACAGGGAATTTATTTCCTCACCTCTTTTCTCCACTGTTGTTTCATGTTAGCAGAAGTATTATAATTTAATAAAACTTCTCTTTAGTGATGGAAAAAATATGGTAAAAATATCTTTTCCCTTTTGTACAGTGTTGCCATATTTGCTTTGAGACAAATAACAGATGCATAGCCCTTATCTGGGGGACAAAAACATAACAACATTTCTTTTATATTTCAACAGCTGATTAAATGCCCAGGATGAAAGTTCTATGACATTTTAATCAAGACTAAGTTGACTTACAGCAGCAGAGCTCATGATGCTAATTTGGCAATCTCTTGAGAAATGTCTGGGCCAAGCTTGGCAATTGTAGCCTCTGGAATCCATTTCAGCCACCAAAGGAGACACAGGGCATGAAGCTCCTTGTATGCCATGCTTTCTATTACATACCCACGGCTTGGTGGCTCAGGTTATGGAGAATAGCTATGTTGATTTAGCATTTTCCAGATTCACCTCTGACTGCTTGTCATACCCTTAGGGTGGCTTCAGCACTGATACTAAACAGGAAAATAATAACAAAAAAACCCACACCAAAACTCTTGTATGGCCCAGGACTGTAAAGATAGGAACCAGAATTTTGAGCAATAACAGGAAGAGGCAAATAACCTGCACAGCATTTGGTGCAATGAAGGAAACCAACTCAAGAGAATCAGGGAATACATGAAGAATAATTAGTCTCCATTAGCCAGGCTATTCTCAGTGGCAGAATAAGAGGCCATGGGCACAAATGGAAACAAAGGAGGCTCTGTCTGAACATCAGGAACCTCTGAGGGTGACAGAGCACTGGCATAGATTGACTAGCAAGGTTGTGGAACCCCCATCCCTGGAGGTGCTCAAAAGCGATTCGAACACAGTCCTGGAAAACAGGCTCTAGGTGTTCCTGCTCAAGCAGGAAGTGAGATCAGGTGATCTGTATTTGGTCCCTTCCAACTTCAACCATTTTGTGATTATCGCTTGTATTTCCCTGTGTAAATACTATGTATATCCTTCCAGACACACTGATGATTGGTTTCTGCCAAAAATAAGACAATGGTAGATGAAGACTAAGAACCAGAAACACGGTCACTGTGAATACTTCTAGACCTAGACTGTGAATACAAGGATAAAAACAGAAGCAAGCACTGATACTTGGGCACAGGCTTCATTTCTCAAGCTTGGACTGGGGCCCAGGCCAAAGTGCAAGAGTTAATATAATTCCCTTACAATGTAAAAATTAATGTAATAGGCCACTGCTGTTCTCATGTGAAAGAGGATATAAGGCAGACTTTGTGAACCAGAATAAAAAAAGTAGACTTAAAATGTATAAAAATTATTATTGTGATTCAGACTAAGGGAACTCCAGCTAAGAACTGGCTGAAGTGAGGCTGACAGACAAAGCGGTGATTGGAGTGTGAGACACGAGCAGAGTAATGAGAAATTCTGAAAGTTTGAGTTTACAAGGCTTACTAAAAGCACACCACAAATTTGTATAAATGTACACTTACGGCAAAAACCTGGAGCACAAACTAGCCTCTTGTGTTGTAAAAGATGCTTGTTGGGCAATTCTATTTCAACCACCAAGAAATACAGAACAGGAATTATTGAGCCAAAGCCCAGCTTGTTGAAGCAATTACACAGACCTGCAGGGCTCTGCAGCTGAACAGCCACGGTCCATTAATGAAGAGCCAAAGGATCCATCCCCTAAGGTGTTGACTAAAAGCTCAACATAAAAACAATCCAAGAAAACACTTATCTTAGGAACTCGAAGGATAATGCTCTTTCAGTTACCAACCCTACGTATCTGGATAAACCATGCTGTATCTGGTAAATTCCCAAAAGGCTGTATCCAGCAATGTGGTGCCGTGGCTTCAGAGCACAGAGGCTCCCACCCAGGACACACATCACACAGAAGGTCATAGAATCATAGCTGAGTTGGAAGGGACCCATCAGGATCATTGAGTCCAATTCCTGGCCCTGCACAGGACACGTCGCCCTCTCAACAGCAAACCAGGACCAAAACGTTTTCTTACAAACACTCTTGGTAGGAGTTGAATGACTTTTTTGCTGTGTCTATGCAATTCTGTGAAGATGAACCACTGGCAAGTCACTACCAAAGGAATTCATGTATAGCCTTACTGTTAGGCATCTTGAGGGGTGGGGAAATGGAAGAAAAAGGAAAGCAAAAACTTTAAAGAAACAAAGACAGCAATCACTCAAAGGTTATTCTTTACAAAAAAAAGATTCAAGACCGTATTTGTAATGGCAATAAACACTTCAGTTTTATGCTTACTGTATTTCAGATTAGCAGATATGTTAGCAGTCTGTCATACAATAGCTTTAGGGGCCAAATAGTTTGCTCAATTCAAGTATCTACTCTGAGACCCACAGGAGAATAAGTAAAACAATCTGAGCCAAGTATTTGTGTAAAATACTTATTTTGCCAGCACCCTAAAGAAAATAAGCAGAAAAATCTCAAGTTGCAATTTAAACATGAACATCTATTACCATTTCCTTGCGGTCTATAAATCTAATCTTGCTGCCCATACATCAGACTTAGCCATGCCTTCTGCAACTTCTCAAGTGTCCTCTCTTCTAGGAAGTCTTAATCTGTATCAACTTTTCTTTTTCATGTGCATTTAAGGTGCAAAACTGCACCTTCCTTCCTGCTATTAAGTCTTCGAAAGACTTTCCAATGACTTTTACTTTCTCCTTTTCCTAATGTAATATATTATTATAAATCAGATCAAAGGAGCGGTGTGGCAGCTGTCCTGTGACAGATTCTGATGATCAGCAAATTTATCACAAAGCCAAAACCAGAGAAATTCAGGGAGAGTAATTTCAGAGGCAAAAAGGGCTGCCATCTCTTCAGAAAACTGTTCAATTCTGCCAATGTCAAATTACCAGAAGATGAAAATTGGTTTCGATGTTAAAATTGTCTTTGATTTTAACTTGTTTTCTGAAATTTAGGCTTTTAAAGCCATTTTTTTAGCCATTTTAGGTCCCTCCATTTTATGGACTGGGACTCATAAAAAAAAGTTTGAACAGTCCCCTCTGAGGAACACAGATAATGTGAGGTTTTCTTAATGGTTAAATTATCAACCTAGTATGACAATGTTCTGCACTCATCTTTATGAATTTAAACATCTTTAACCTCTAAATCTGAAACATTTGTGAAAAAAACACCACAAGCTAGCAATAAAAAAACCCAGACTGTTTAGCATCATTCTTAGATCAATAAATTAATAATGAAAAAATAACCTATCAATTATGGAAACAGCATCAACATGACCACTTACTGCATCTTTAGCTGTATCCTAACTCTACAATTAGCTAATAATAAAATTCCTTTTTATTTCCAGGCAATGTTCTCCTGTGGTCAACAAAGAGTACAGAAGGAAGGATTAGAAAGCTATCCCACAGAAAGCAGCATGTGTGCTTATTAACCTCAAAAGACTGACTCAGAGGAAACTAAATTCCAAAACTTGACACATCCTACTTCTTGTATCCCAACCGGTTCTGTGGTTTCCACCACGATTTCTCCATTCTCCAGCAAAAACATCAAACTATTTGGAACCAGATGCAGTTCAGACACTAATGGAGATCCCAAAACACAGCTTTTCTGAGCCATGGACAGACATCATCATCCAAGACTGGGCTTACGCAGAGAGGCATGGTTAAATGCAGATGTTATTCTACTAGAGATGCAATAGCTTTGAAGTTTTCCGACTCATTTAAGAAAATTGCTACACAGTAAGAATGCTGTCATATGCAACAGTGACACAGTTGCTCACAGAATATCCCAAACCACGTCTTCAAGCTTGTATGCATGCTCTATGTCAGCAGGACACAATGAGAGATATCCATTTTTCTGAATGTAGGACTGTATCTTCCAACAAGTTGAATGATAAGAATGAATTTTATTTTTTTTTCTAGGATACTACAATCCAAACTCCTTATCTGGTACTATGTTTTTGAGGCTTACTACATCTAAAACATTAAAACCTGTATATTTTCTCTTAAAAACAGCGTCTAAGTCACATGAATAGAAGACTTACAAGAAAAAAAATACTGTATCATTTAACAAACACTAGCATGAAAAACGTTTTCAAACTGGAAGTCAGTATAAATATTCTTTAAGCAAAAGTACTTTAGAAGTGTTGAACAACAAAATACCCAGAAGATATCTGTACGCTGAAATATTTTGTTCAATATTCTACCATCTGTTCAGCAGCTGTTTAAAAATAAGTCTCAAAACCTTCTAACAACTAAAATAATTTCATATTTCCACTGAATGACTGGAGAATATATCTTAAAATAAACAGATTCAGCTTCCATTATCTCTGTAGTAAGAGCAGGAAAGGCTCAAGAATGAAGTTACAGGTGGTTTGTCATACATACAAGGTTCTCCATATTTCTAGAATGTGCCTTCATCTTTTTTCCTGAAAAATATGCAGTAAAAGCTAACAAAGGATGGCCACATTTTGGAGGTCAAATTGTGAAACAATCACAGAATTTCACGAAACGACTCGTCATGTTAGATTTCCAGTTACATCAGAAATTGAATGATAGCATCATATAATAGCTTAAGGGGCCTTAAAGTTCATCTAGCTCCAACTCCCTCCCCTGGGCAGGGACACCTTCCCCTAGACCAGGTTGCTCAGAGCCCCATCCAACCTGGCCTTCAACATGTCCAGAGATGAGACATCCACAACTTCCCTGGTCAATCTGTTCCAGTGCTTCACCACTCTCACAATAAAGAATTTCTTCCTAACATCTAATCTAAATCTCTGCTCTTTTGGTTTAAAACCATTCTCTTCTGTGCTATTAGTATCTGCTTGTGCAAAATTCCCTCTCCCTCTTTTTTATAAGCACTCTTTATGTACTGAAAGGCCGCTGTGAGGTCTCTGTGGAGCCTTTTCTTCTCCAGGCTGAACAATCCCCGCCCTTTCAGCCTGTCTTCATAGGAGAGGTGCTCCAGCCCTTTGATCCTTCTTTGTGGCCCTCCTCTGCACCCGTTACAACAGGTCCATGTCTTTCCTGTGCTGAGTACCCCAGAGCTTGATGCAGTACTCCAGGTGGTGTCTCACAAGAGCAGAGAAGAGGGACAGAATCATCTCCCTCGACCTGCTGCTCACACTTCTTATGATGCGTCCCAGAACACAGTTGGCCTTCTGGGCAGCGAATGCACATTGCCAGGTCATGTCCCACTTTCCATCCACAAGAACACCAAGTCCTTTTCTACAGGACTGCTCTCAGAGAGTTCTTCTCACAGGCTGTGCTCATGTCTAGGATTGCTCTGACCCAAGTGCAGCACCTTGCACTTGGACTTTTTGAACGTCATGAAGTTCTTGTGGGCCCACTTCTCAAGTTTGTCCAGGTCCCTCTGGATGGCATCCCATCCTTGTGTTGTGTCATCTGCACTGCTCAGCTTCCTGTCATCTGCAAACTTGCTGGGGGTGCACTTGATATCACTGCCTGTGTCACTGCTGAAGGTTTTGAAGAGCACCCATCCCAAGACAGAGCCCTGAGGGTCAACATTCATCACTGGCCTCAACTTGGACATAGGGTCATTTTTCACAACTCTCCAGCTGTGTCCATGCAGCCAATTCCTTATCTACCAAATAGTCTACCCTCCAAATTCATGTCTCTCCAATTTGGAGATAAGGATGTCATGTGGGAAACGAAAGATCATCCTAATCCATTTTAGACCAGATTTAAAAGCAAATTCTCTCAAATATTCTTGGGTTTCAAAGTTCAGCATTGAGAAAGTTTCTGATACGGTCAGAAATTTCATGTTCATACTAGCAATGACTGCCTTCTTTACAGTAAACACGTACCACAAGCTCCCATGGCATCTAAGCCATGCAGTTAACCACAGACATATGTTGCATATTATTATTTGTGGTAACAATCTGTTTGCATTCATAGTCTCTTATTCTGGTTTATCAGTGAACCTCTGTCACACAATGCATATTACCATCAGTGGTTTTGGATTTTTTATTTTTTAGTCTTCTCTTTGTTAGCTGGTTTCTTCCAGTTTTCTGCAGTTTATAGTTAAAAAAAATAACCTCAAACATTCAAAGAGATAAAATTGTTAAATAAATATGTAGAAACAAAATTATGCTATTGTGAAATTTCAACTAATCATCATATAACAATCTTGTTCTCACTTTTATCCTCTCAGGGTCCTGGATATTCCAGAAAATAGTTTGTTACAGGCCTTATATTTTAATTTGCACATGGTAATACTACCACGTTTCTTTAGTGAACATGAAAATTTTAAATAGTATTTTTTTAAATATTAGGAAAGGGAGCAATAATTAATTCAGCACCAGTTTAATGAATCCAGTCCCATCCTCTTTTCATCCTTTTAATGAACCAGTAACTCACTGGGGCAAATAGTGCTTGCTGTCCTCTTTTCTGGTCTCCCAGTGAGGTCTGGCAGAATCACACTTCTGCTTTGCCATGATCAGCCAGACTTGATTTTTCTGACAACAAAATCCAATGTCGACTGAAGTAAGGATTTCTGAATGAAATCTAGCCAGATGATTAAAGTCACTTCTGTTAAAATGATGAGAAACACTTCATTTCCCTAAATCAGCACCCATGCACCAGCCACAGTGTCCATCAGCAGCTCACCCCAAAAGATGAGATGCATCATCATCTACTTAAGCGCAAGCAAGTAGCAGTCAGGTGGGTGGGATGGGGCAGGGAACAAACTTGAAAAAAGGGAGATAAGGATGTAGGTAGAGCGGATGTCTACCCTCAGTTTTGGTTCCCCATTCTTGCCAGATGCTTTGACCTTGAGGGAAGCAAATAAACCAGAAAGAAATCATCCAGCCTAGTGGCGATGGTCTTCTGCTGCTGCTTTGAGCACAAACAACCTGTACCACAGTTCACTGCTAAAAGTAAAACAGGCAATTTTTTTCACGATACAATCTTATTCTTGCTTTTAATCAAATTTTACACATTCCCACTGTCCTTTTCCAGTTCATAGAGATTACTTCCCTCAGCTTTTCTAACAGCATTGCTTTTGGAAGCAGCACAAGGTAACCTGGATGCTGTCCTGCTTGGCCTGCTCTGCTCTTGCAGTAAATTTTGGGAAAAACCACTACATCAGCACAATTTCAGAACTCAGGTTCCTTTGCAAATCACGGGTAGCAAAGAATTCTGCAAGTTGGCAAAGCATTAGAAGGACATGAACTACAGTCAGGAGCGCAGCAGTTACAAATCACACAGAAAACCCTGGGGACATCAAGGGCTGCATTGCCAAGGGCATGGGTTTTACCACCACAACCAGACAGCAAGCAGACTTTCTAAATGCTGCTTTCTAAATGAGAGCCAATGGGATTTTTCCATCCTGTTACTCAATATTATAGAGTTAGTAAACATTTTTAATTGATATATCTGGTTGTTCCCATCTTTCAAATAACCTCTGTTGACCTATTGCTCTAGGCTGTATACTGAAAACTTTGTGCCTCTGCAGAGCTCTCCATTGTAACACTGCTGGTATCTTCTGCAAATTAAACAAAAACCTTTTAATTGGACTTCAGGATCATCACACATGAAGTTTTTAGTCAAAAACCTTTCAAAACACACACTTTTTTCTCTCTCAGAAAGTACTGCTCAAATCTGAAATACCTACAACTCTTAAATCCTGGAAAGCATTCAGCTTCCCTTTGCCATCACAGTTCATTTATCTTGCAGGAAGTTTCCAAGTGCTTGCTACAGAGAAGAAATTTTTAAAAGGCATAGAGAGAAACAGAAAATGTCATGGTGTCCTATGCTGGCCTCCGGACCTGAACTCTGCACACAGACTGCACCATGGAGAAGCTTGCACTCTGACCTGGAGTGCACTCCTGTACTGGAGGCTGTCATTTCAGTGCAGAGCACCTTGGCCACTTCTCTCACACCCAGAGCCATGCAAGTGTAAGCAGAGGCACCACAAAATTATACACCCATTTTGCTCAGGATTTAACAAGTCTTCCTCCAAAGAATGGTTTTACCTCTTCCTCACCTCCATCCTAACATACAGGAACTTTCAAGATAGCATCTAGATAAAAAAGGCCCTCTAAGCTAAAGTTATATAGAACGCAATGAGCACATAGAGACCCCAGGAACGATTTTTCTATAACTTCCTCTCATAGTCACATCTTTGAAAACAGAATTCCTGATGTTGAGTACTTCCTCCCAATCCTCTCCTCCCACAGGGGAAAAAAAAAAGTAAAAACAGAAGGAAAAAAAAAAAAGAAATAAAGAAAGAAAGGATGCATTGGGATATCTGCTGTCATCATGGCTGAGACCCAGCTAAAGGGCACTTAGCTACTTAAGGGAGAAAAGTACAAACACTGCTCTTTCCTCTGAGGCAGAATGGGCACACAACCCAGGGCTTTCTGTGGCCTTGCAAGTAAAATGTAGAAAAACCGAAATACTATCTGTGGTCACTAAAAATACCTTTTTTTTTTAAATGAAGAAAAACCTCCACCTTCTGTGAAGCTGAAAAAATTCAACTTCAGGCCTTTATCTCAGTCTTCAGAAACCTTCCAAACCTTGTCAACAAAAGAATACGAAACCTTGTATGAATGCAGCCAAGTGAAGAAAATGCATGCAGCTCTAAGGCTTGTGTAACAGTCATAGGTCTTAAATGTAATAGATTAGCACTTAAATTTTAGAGGACTAGAGAGCAACATACTTCATTAACCAACTCTGGATGAATGCTCAAAATGCACACATTTGGGTGTGAGACCCACCAAGACAACTGTGGGATTCAGTTTCGAGAGGACCAACTGTTATCAATGGAATGTAATGGAAAAGAAAAACTATCATCTGGAAATGCATTGAACTTATTTTCTGCTGAGTGAGTTGTTCTCTAAACTAGTTCTGGCCAAATACAGGTATTTACATAGGTCTTGTTCTGCAGCGTGATAATAAGAGAAAGCCTTTACATATGAAAGCTGTTTGGCCGCTGATTACAAGATTTTTTTAAAGAGCTTCTTTCTTCACTTAGCAGCAATTTCATTTTTCACCATCAAGCCAGCCAAACCACCCTGTGAATTGTAATTCACTCATCACCAAGCACAGGCAATCTAATCCTTATCTCGTTAGTTCGTATTGGTTCCTCAGCCTCATTTATTACTTGCTCTGTCTGAAATACTTAGGCGCTGGATAGAATGAGGAATTAATATGGGGAGTTTTCACAGACGCATATAAACATTTAACAAGGCCAAGTGACGTGAAGCTATGGACTGGATCCAGTCAATTAGGGCCAAGGTGTCGGCTTCTGCATACTATCAACGTGAGTATTTGCTGGATGAAGGGGGTCTGAAATGCCTATAAAACACATTCATTTTCAGGAATCTCAGAGATACTTCAAACTGCTATGGCCAAAATCCTTTTTCAGTCTGATATGAAGGAAACTGAGTCCCAGTTCTAAAGAGCCTTTCTAACAAGCATCACTTTTCTTGAGACAAAACCAACACCAGACCCAAACAGCTGCAGGTGGATGCAGTGACACGTGCCACAGGGAGGCAGGGCCAGGGGAAGCGCAGGGTCCTCACTTTCTGACCCCACACTAACAGCCATTTGATGGATTGCCTCCCTATGGGTTCAACTGGGGATGAATCCAAGCCACCAAGCCTAGCTTCCTACACACTCCTATCCTATTACCCTCCTAGTGATGGTACCCCTACACAGATTCTAGCAGGGTCCTCAACCAGCTTACAATACGCATGTAACTGACACGGTGAAGAAAGACAAATAGCACCAGCGCCCATTTCTAAAACCAACAAAGAAACTGAGGAGCATTTGGAAGCACTGGAGCGTCTGCTTGGCTGCCGGTTGTCCTCGTGCTTTGAATGGTGGTGTCCCCCATGCAGTATTCCATGGAATGCTCACTGCATGGGGAGGATTGAAGGCAACTGAGATTGGAACACCTCAGGGATATCAGAATTATTTATGTCCTTCTAACATTTGTTTTTAGATCAAAGGAGGATTTTGTTGTTGTTGTTGTTCTCTTATTTATTTTTTTTTCAGTACAAGGACAGATTTGACCAATTTGGCTAGGCTCTGGAAAATGCTACAAAATTACCTTGGAAGATGGCAGATACATACTGACAATAGGCAAAGGGGCCTCAGAAGGCATACAAATTAGAAGACTGATTTTTTCAGAAGGCTTTGGTAGGGCCAGAAGCCATCCTGGATGACTTCAAAATTACTGTGGCAACCATCCTCAGGAGAAACTACTATTTCTAGAGGGGAAGGGAGGAAAATAAAAGGGAGAAAAAACCAATATCATATGGGGGGAAAAAAATCTTATTTAGGAGGGACAAGTTGCACTTGGAATTTGCAAAAACACACTTCTTTTTTTTTTTTTTAACATGGACCCAAGGTGCGGCGGAAGAGTCTTCTTTCCCATTCAGATGAGAGAAAGTTGCGCAAGATTTTATCTCATAATGACAGAAAATTAAATCTCCTGAGATTTTACCTTTCAGTAAATAAACCTAATGATAATAGTAACTTGAAAAAATTATAAAAACATGTCACAAGATTTAGCTGCATCTTAAATGTCATTCTCATTTAGAGTACATATCTAAATCACCAAAATAAGACCTGAACAACCAAGCTAGGATTATTTAGGAATGATAATTTAATCAAATAATCATACCTGAACACAAAAACTGGTCATTCTAGAATATAATGTTGCAAAATCAGCTGATTACTTCAACATGTTTTCTCCTGTTTTTAATTGTTACAAGGGTTACTATGCCATTGAGTCTGTATTAGCATTAGGTTTTGGCAACTAAAGGAGAGATACTATGCTATAGTGTACTATAATATATTAATATATTAATATATTAATATACTATGCTATAGTATAGTTTTGAAACTACAACCCTCTCAAAAGACATCTCTTACTATTCTCCTTCAAGTTTTGCTTAATGTCAGAGCAGTCAAAATTTGTATTAAAACAAAAATAAATTATGAGAAAAAGTTTCTCCTTTCTTCAATAAGAAAATGACTGTAAAATTCCTATTAAAAAAAAAAAAAGAAGCAATGGGCTTTTAAGGTTTAACACCCTGTTTGGGCTTGCACAACTCTCACTGGAACAGGTAGGGATTGTATGTCAGCAGCTGAACATGAGACTGGGTCCAGGAAAAGCCAACGTGCAAGTATGGAGGAAAAATGAAAGGACTACAGAAAGAAGATTAATAGCTTCTCCAAAAAACTATATAGTGAGCTACACAACAGAATGTCAGCTCCAGAAAAGATAAGAAACTATTCCTTTTTGGTTACAACCAAAGCATAGTCTAAGATTTCAGTCTAGCACAAAGCTGCAAAAAAGCCATATAAGGCAAGAGAGTAGGATATGGGTAAAAATCTTCATTAAATAAATTTCTAAATGTTTCATGAACGAAGGGTTATTTCAGAAAAATGGAACACTCCACATTTCAAGAGGCTTTTGCATCAAGATGGATTTAACCTTGCAGTTCTGATTACGGAGTTTCACACACTGACATGGTGTCCTGGCAGGTAATGCACGCAGGCTGCATCCCCCTGGACTTCTCCAATTTTGGCTTCTATGGAAAAGTAAGTACTCATTTATTAATTTAGCTGTCATTGCCTTGATTGCTTTTGTTTTCTAAAGATGTATAGATTTTGATTTGCTAAAAAATAAAAATAACTGTTACCCAGGAAGGAAAGCAGTATATATTAAAACACTTCTCAGGGAAAGACATTGTCCCTGTACAGTCTGAAATGAGACCTAGTGAGGGAAGTATTTCATGAATGTTAATCCAGGTCCTCTGAGTCTCAATCCAATACCCACAGGTTTGCATACATCAGTTCCACTAAATTACACTTTCATGCCTGTCATTTGAGGTAACAAAAATAATTTTCTCTTCACCATTATGCTGCTCTTGTGAAAGTTATATTAATTTATGCATATTTATTTTCTATCAAGTTCCTTCCATCATTTGTCTAAAAAATAAAAATCAAAAATATTCTGCAGGGTATGCATGGAAAATAAACAAGAGCAACTTAGTGTAACTTCCCCATAAAACTTGACAAACCATGCCAAGAACACTAAAATCAGAGATGGCAGTGGGAGACTTTAATTTTCACTTCCCTTTGTTGTTTCTTACTGAAAAAAAATGAGGATGTGAGCCTTCTAACTTAACTTTCATTCACTCTTCTAAAGACCATGTGCAAATGGGCTTAATAAATATGATTTCAGGGACCTTATTTAATTTTTTTAATACCTGTTGTAACTTGAATCTGGGGTATGTATTTATCCTGAAGCTGTAAGGGAGAGTGCACTAATGCCTCATACAATGCAAGGAATGCTGCTGTCTGCATAGCTGACGTATGAATGGGGGGACAGCAGCTCCTACCTGGAAAGCAAAGACTGCAGAGCCCATGCCTTGCCATGTATCTAAATGTTTGACCCCAACACACACTGAAACCTCAGCAAGTACTCGTGCGGTCAACACTGGCCATGGTTTCAAGGGCCCCAAATCCAGTGGTCAGCAGTCACTGAACCAGAGCCAGATTGGCTCCTTTGAGAAGGCATCCATTTAGTCGAGGATCTGAGCAGTTCTGGAAGAATGAGCTCCAAAAGTCAGCACTGAGAGGAGTCGCTTGCCAAGCATGACAACCAAACTGTCATCCTCAAACAGTCTGATCAGCAGGCATTTTACCGTATCTTTTAGTAGTTGTCCTTTGCTTTCAAAATACTCAGTAACACCTGCTGTACTATTTAGACATCCTAGAAACGTGCTCTGCTTTAAAAAACCCACAATATCTGAATTCCAAAACTTGGAAGAGTCAACTACTCACCATCCTCCCCAATAGGGTGGAAACGCTGAAAGAAAGGGCTGAACAGTAATGACTGGGCAGCAGTGTGATTGAAAATGTCCTTCAGCTTTATGTCAAGAATATTGCATATGCTATGAAGATGGAGATCAAAAGATGAAAATCTAGGATGCAGATGTACGAATTAAACCATAGTTTTAGGACACTAAACCAGAAGGTCACCATTTCCAGGCATGGGACCAGGGCTCTGCTGCAGAGAAATCAGTCTGCAGTGTGCCAGCTGGTGTCATGAAGGGCAGCAAGCAGAAAGCTTCTTCCATCAGGGGCCTCAGAGGTTGAGGAGCAGTTTCATTATGAGAAAATTCAGATTTTAACTGTGAAAGCCACCAACCCAGTGAGTGACCTACAACTAATAATCTCCTAACCATGTCACCTTGTCCCTTCAACATGTACAAAACAAGTTGCCTTTTTTACTTCCATGGTGCTACAGTATGTAAGTGAAAGCGTGCCTTACTCCTATCAATATATCCACATCAATGAATGATTGAGCCCAACTAATTTCATCTAGAGGAAAAAAAGATATGCTAAAAAGGGATCTGTTGATGAAAAACTTGGAACAGATTATATTATCTGTTCCAAAAAGGCATGATGGACCACTTTTTCAGCTGTGTATTCCTTTTACCCATATTATTTGGATGATACATATTAACACATTAAAAAAAATATAATTTCAAAGCAGGTATCTGCTTGCCATAGTCCAGTGAAAATCAGGTTGAAATCAGATTTATAACTGAAATAAGATGTCAAGATTTTTACTATGAATTTTTGATTAAAGAGTGGAATTTCATCTCATAATTCCCTGTAACACTGTGTGCTATTGTCTGCTTGTTTGTTAAGAGGAGAAGTTAAATTTTCAAGCATCATCACTTGTTATCCTGGAAGACCTGTGCATATTTCCTTGAGGTAAAACACACGGACTTCCCAAAGGCAGTCTACCATAGCACCAAGACTGTAATCCAAAGTATCCTTTGTCAGAAGCAAGTGTAACACAACAAAACATATTTTGAGAAATAATATTTAGGTAGCAGTCTGTTATATTTTAGATTGTTCCTCTATGGGCAAAAAAACCCAAAACAAACAGAACAAAACAATAAAGCTCCAACTTTTAACTTGCAATGCAGCGGGTATTTCAGCTCCTCAAAGTATCATATTATCTTACTCTCAGACAACCAAATTGCCTAATGTTAAACTGCCTGTCATGTTAAATATGGGAGTAATTTACAGGCCAGACTTTAGGTCTGGTTCTGCAAAAGCAGTCCCTCAGCAGATGGATGTCAGACTCAATGACTTGGTCACTGAGTGACAACCTTCATCACAAAACAAGAGGAGAAGGGAAAGAGCTAGAGAGAAAAAGGTGAAAATTTTTTTAATCCAGTATTCAAAAATGCTTGTCCTCGTTTTCATAACATATACCTACACAAACTCACCCCTCTCTCCAGTTATATGCAACATTCAGTGGAGAAACAGACTATGCTCTTACATATTTTTCATTTTTTGAATCTCTAGGAGGATTTGAATAGAAATGCTAGACACTGGTACTGTTCTCTTTCATTTCTTTACATCTCTCCTCCTCACATGCAGAAAAATCTCTTAGATGATCAAAGACACTTGCTCATCATGGACATCTGACCCATTTCCTTGGGAGAAGGGTGGTAGACATGAATTTGCTCACTTCAGAGGGCACATTCACTCAGGTGCTCTTGTGCAGCTGGTGAGCCTAGCCAGTGTTCAGTGCTGGGCTCAGACGTGTACTCTGCACATCCATTAGGTCACTGGAGTACTGCTTAAGGGATACAGGTCCCTCAGGTGGGACTGTAATGTTATCACCCACAGGCGAAACAGACAATTGAGACACTACAGCTCTCTCCCTTCAGACTTCACAGCTTTCCCGGACAAGCCTCCTGAACACCTCTGGCTTTGCCAGGATTACCACCATCAGCTGCCAGCAGCTCCTCTGCCCCACCACTAGCTCTTCAGGACTTTCTCCTCCTCCTGTCACCCCTCCTAACAGACACTGACAGAAACAAGGAACACACAGACCTCAGCAGTGTCCCAAATGCAAAAAAAGGCAGATAGCTGGAGGTGTCTGGAGATTCCTCACCCTTTTCCCATGGACAAAAGAGACTCTGAGGGCATTGCAGGCCAAGCTCAGCACAGTCACCTCCAGCCAGCTCTCAGCCTTCCATTTTTATCACATCCTCTTCTGCTGAGGGGCAGGTAATGGATTTAGCTGAACATGGATTTTCTGGGTTAATTTCCAGTTTGGTTCCCTGGTCCAGCTTACTACACGGTTGGACAAATACTGCTTACTGGGAGAAGGAGGACAGAAACAGACAGTGCATTTCTATCAGACTGACACAATTCTGGATCCAACCCCATGTTACCAGGATTCAGCTGTGCCTGCAGTCCAAGTGTAGCCAGCCACACTGAATTTTACTTCTCTCAGGGAACCAAGGCCATGTTCAGCATTGACATGTTAGAAATTTGATTCAGGTTATCAAATACAGTTGTTGACAAACATTCAATACAAAAAAGGAGATATTTTCCTAGTACGTGATAGTTACAGCAGTTAAGAAACAGATGGGAAGAGAGGGTAAGGAAGACAAGGGCTGCCCACACTGGGAATGCAATGGATTGTCTTGGAAGTTCCTCTGAGGAAACCACACTGAAACAGTAAACCTCCAGCATGGTGAGCAGGATCGCGGCTAACGTACAGAGCCGAAGGGCCAAATTAATTCCTTGTGTAACCCCAGTGACTTCAAAGGAGTTCGTCCAGAGATGAATTTGGCTTAAGGAATTTTGAAATGGACCCTGACCAATTCTCCCTAAGTAGGTTTCAGATCTGTGGCTTCTTGTGTTACAAAACTGCCTTAGCTCTGTAATGTTACTGTGTCCTTTATCAGCATTTTTATTCATACAGAATGACTAACGAACTCCAAACCAGTAGCACCACCTGATTAATATCAACCACTCTTCAAAGCATTTGTCTTAACACCAGGGGTTGTTGTTTTTTCAAGCTGGTGGGTCTCAGCACTGATGACTTCATTGTGTGGTCTGTCTGGTCAAATTTGTTGCTGAAATCCAGTCTTTTGCAGCTGAAGGGTAATATTTTAAGTTAGTCATGAGCAGGGTTTGAATGCTAAACTTGACCTCTCCACCTTTTCCAGTGTGTGTATTTCTGTGCTTCCTCTGCAGCCTCTGGATGCCCATGTGCAGTCTGCTTCTTCTGGCTCCCACAGAGACAAGATTAACGTTGCCTTGTCACGTATCGATAGCCAGCAGCGAAACATAAACAGCCCAAAAGCTGTAATGAGTTCTACTTACTATCTTTATAAAAAACAGGATTTATGGTGACTGATCACATTTCCAGCAGCCAAAAGATGTGTAAGAAGTGATTATACAGTCTATTCTGACTCTATGTCTCTGTTTCAGCTGTAATTACACTTTTGGGTGGCTTGGACTGAGCACACCATTTTTACACATCTCTCACCTAATTGTTCAAAAAGCAGCACTTCTGCCAAAATCTAACTCTGCAGCCAGAATTACTATTTTAATACTCATAAATTCATTCAAGAGTGCTGCACTTTTCAGGTAGTACCAGTAAAATAACGGAGGAGAAAGCTACTACTCGGTGCAGGTAAGCACATCATTGTTGGGTCCACAAACATCTACACAGCCCTTACAATATGACCTATATGTTTTTTTTTCAAGGTCTGAGCAAAACTGCATTAATTCCAAAACATCTCTTTCCCATCCTGAAGCTTTACTGTGACGGTGTGGGTGGCTGAAAGAATTGTTTGAATCTAGTTTTTTCTTCCACATCGCTTCTTTCATTGCAATTTTTCTACGTCTCTTACAGGATATTCTGTTTTTCATCAAACACAGACAGACTTTCAAACTGGGTTGCTAAAGCCTGACCAGCCAAACTTTTTTAGAAAATATATATTAAAAAATGGTATGAAGGTAAAACCCATGTTAACAACATCCGTTCCTGGCTCAATTCCAAGTTTTATCATGTGCCTTTTACTACTCTCATTCAAATTCATAGCAAAAATCAGCAGACTACGAGCAAAACAAATCATTTAACAGGGAGCAAAAGGTGTACAAAATACTCAGTTTCTGTGCTCAAAGTGTATGGCAAGTAGGCAGTTAGTTTGGCAAAAGATCTCTTTTCTATTTTGTTAATAAATTCATTATTTCTAGCTCATAGCTTTTATTAAGGAAATACATCTGGCTGCATTAAGGAAATTAGGATGAATATTTTAAACATGATTTTGCTCATCATTTCAGAATTAAGTGAAAATCAATTCACAGTGGAAGGCAAAACTGAAACTGAGGAAGACAGGAATTGCCATATTAAATCAGAGTGGAGGCACTATGGCTTGACAGCTGCACAGCCCAGCTGCTCAAGAGACAGCTGCAAGACCTCCATCACAGACAGATGTGGGATAGTCAGCCAGCATCCTGAGGCACATCTTGATCTCTAACAGATAAGAAATTGGATTATGACAGATAATGGTTTACTATATCTCCATGAACAGTAACCAGACATAGATTTACAGGCGAATGAGGAGGATTCATGGAGGGGGGAGAGCTCTAATTTTGTTCCTTGGATATTTTCATATGTCCAAAATCTTAGCAAAAGCGAGAAGGAAAGACAGCCATTTCCTTTCCCCTCCCCTCCAATTCAGATTTAGAAGAAGCATAAGAAGAGACAGACATCCTATGAATATGAGGATGTCTGGAAAGTCATAACAGACTAAGGAGGGAGTGTGTAGTACTATCTTACTCAGGGGCATATCTGTAAGACCTGTAGAGCTTTTTTCTTCTCTCCACGTGCTCTGAAATACTGAAGGAAAATGAAGAGTGTTTTAGTAGGGAGCTGAAAAAAGACATTCTTCTCTTCCTGTCTCGCTAAACCTATTATCCAAAATCACTGCTTTATACGCCTGCATAAATAAAACTTAACTGCAATTCTCACATACCTAACTAGGAAAACACACATGTGCCTCATTTCACAACTTGAGCTAATCATTTATCAGTTCCTGTAGTGCTGTTATCTACTATCTAAATGACATGGAGAATTACCACTATCAGTGTCCTAATGCTGATATATTATCCCTATCAGGAGTAATTATTTGATTTCACATGCAGAGTTTCAGTCAGTATCTGGGGTCTATGCCAATAAGCACTCAACATCAAATAAAAGGGCAGTCATGATACAAGTAGACCTTTACCATTCTTGTGATAACTACCAGTAAATCTCCAAGAGATCTGTGGCTTTTCTTTAGGACTTTTAGCAAAAGATACTTTAGAAAATACAGAGAGGAAAAAAAAGTCCAAAGTTTATGTGTTCCTGAAGAAAGCTGAGGTTTTTTCTTTTCAGCTAGGTATCTAATAATTCCTGATCTTAGTAAACAAAAAGTATAGTGATCCATTTCAAAACACTGGAGTGCATTAGTCTTTCCTAGTATCCAAATTTAACAAATATACAATGACAGGTAATGATAATACTGTAAAATAAATAGGAATTTCTTATATGAGATGCAAACTGGAATGGCTCTAAATTCTTCTACTTAATTAGCTTAACCTTCTGAAATTCCTAAATCAGAGCTATTTAGAGCTGTTTTCCTGCAAATTCACTTTCACTATCATTTTCTTGATGAGGTCCTAGGGGAAAAAGTCATATTTATATTTATTCATATAAACCAAGTTTGGTTTAATGAAATCAAACTTGACAACTATAACTCTGCTTTCAAAAATCACAAGAAATCCACTGAATGGGACTAAATCACACAAGTTGTTTTGGTTGGTTGGGTTTTTTTGTTGGTTGGTGGTTTGCTGGTTTTGCACATAAATATTTTACTACCAACCCTCTCCTCCAAAATAAAGATAATTGTAAGGCCTCGTTCAGGTTAGCTAAGGGAACAGCACCACTGTTGGACAAAGAAATCTGAATAAGGTGGGTTTATGATGCATCTGTGGAAAAGCTTTATCTCCAGTGACTGGTCTGAATTTTAACATTTTAGTCAAATTTATTTTGGAGAGTCTTTGGATAGGGATGAGCCAAACCCTGTCCCCTGGTTCCTCCAGTCTGCAATCAAGCACCAGAGAGAAAATTAATTCTCACATGCAGAGATATTTTATTCAGGCTAGTAAACAAATGGAGGAAAACAAGTGAATTCTTGTACTCTAGCTATCAAAACTAAGCCTACTGCAAAATGAAGCTTCTTTTCTCTCCTTGAGAGGATTTGCAGGATATCTTCAGCCATCTTGAACACAAAAATAAAAGTGAAACATCGCAATGTTGGCCCCATTACAAGACTTCAGAAAGGTAATCAAGTCGACAGGTAAAATGCAACTCTCAAGAGCTACTTGTCTTTTATGTATTTGGTCCTCTAGGAGACAAGCACCACGTAATTCGTTCTCCAAGTCTGAAATGCTATCTATGAGTTACATATAGCGATCCAAAGAGACTAAAATAAATCCCTTTTCAAAGCATGTAATGATTATCATCCTAGATATTTCCATATATGTAGAAAAGACATCAGGTTCTGGAGACTATGCACTGTATCTTAATCATTATCAATCCCCTCCTCACCATTTAGATTATAAAACAACAATAAAAGTACTTAATGGTTCCTTGAATTAGTAGTTATGAGCTGCATTCCTACCAAGGTCTTCTCCATAGCACCACCAAAGCCAGTGTCCCAGTTCTGCATCTATATTCTGCAGTGCTACGCATCGATGTTTCAGCTCGAGCATTTACACTGCTAGAAATCTTATTTCAGACCCCAGAAGAGTCAGATGCTCAAATATAGCTCCCTTTATGAACTCATGCACTGCCCAAAAGTACGGTTTAAATAAATATTTGACAGACAAGTTTCATTAGTTACTTCCACTGAATCCTCACTGTATCCAAAAAATTGAAAGTCTTAGTGACATTGGAATAAGGTGTCTCAGAAGAGAAAGATTGGCTGGGGGAAGACAGAAAAATGAAGTATAGATTATATCCTATATGATTTACACTTACATTTACTTTGAGCAAAATGGTCCTTTATTCTAGAAAGTTTTATTAATACCATCTTTCCAGAGGGGTATTAGATTTTTACATTGCAAAATATACAACAGTGCTCTAAAATACACAAATGTTCATTTTTAGGTTCCTAGTTGTTAGTAAAAGATGATAAATTAAACATTATATCAAGCTCTGAGAACTCTATAGGGTTAAGATTACAGGGCGTTAAGGAAACACTTTTATTGAGGAACCTCTTATCCACAAGCTCAATCTTTTAAGTTACATATGTGAAAAGACCACAAAGGCAGGGGGTGTATGTTTATGTTATAAATAATGATGGTATCACTTACCAAGTGATATGTTCTTCAGTGGTACCTAACCAGCAGTTTCAGAAATCCGACAACAGAGTGGCTGCTACTGAAACATAATTTACATGCAGGATTTATCTGAGTGCAATTGCTTCATGATCCATGAATGTACGTGCTTCTGTGCATATGTATGTGCAATTATGTAGGGTGTGTTCTACACATGTATTTATGTTGTGTAGTCACTGGTCTATGTTTAAGCTGCATCTTATTCTCTAGCCCTTTATTCACAAAATCTTTTTTTCCATATACTGGAGCTAATGCATCACATTTTGGTTTTTTATGTTTAGGGTAGTAAGCATGATTCAGATTTTGATAATGATTGAGCATGTGACTACACTTGTTTACAACACTAAAATATCAATACATAGATAATTATCAAGGCTGCAAATAATTACTTTCTTTTTGTCCTTCAGGGGATTTCCACAGGCATTAAAATTTCCACAGGCATTAAAATTCAATGTCTCTTGTTCAATGTGGGGAAGTTTTTTGGGGGTGGTGGTGGCCCAGCATATGCCAGTTCTTTCAGTTTTAGCCACTGCTAAGAAGCAGTACGACTATTACTGATGATAAAACAACATACGGAAATATAGTAAAATACAGGCATTTACTTTGTAGTATGTAATTTGTATCTGTTACTCCCATTTCTCTGTGAAATCTCCTCTACTATTGCTTCTTTCTATGGTTCCTCTCAATGCTTCCCTTTGTTTCCCTGCCACTATACTTGATCTATTTGCTTCTCTTTGCACTTGCTATATCCCATAGCATGAGCTGGAAGAAGAGGACCCTCTAACTTAGCCTCCTTTCTGATTTCACTGCCACAGCTCTTGGTCTTAGCATCTCCACCGTTCAGGGCAGAAGCTGAATTCACTGCACCGACAACTCAAGGTACCATAAATGGCAGATCCCAAACAAATGATCCTGATAGCTGCTTCTGCAATTGATTTTATAACTAAAAAGTCAGATCAAAATATTAAATACATTTCCTAACTCCTTGATCATCAGCCTCAACTCCATGGGTGGGCTCTGCTGGTTGGCAGGACTCAAATTTTGTTCACCTGATTTTCCGATTTGTGTAGTAAACTATACAATGAAATTTATTAGATACAAAATTTTATATCCATGATTTTTAAGTGTGTAGGGAAAGTGTGAAGAAAGGTCAAACATGGGAAGACTCTAGAACAACAAAAATTAAACAATGTGAATACATAGACTGAAAGTCTAGAATTCCTCTCACAAAATTTAAAACAGAAAACTTGAGCAAAACCAAGTGAAACAACACCACCAGGCTGCCCATAACTTGACAAATGTAACAAATCATTGAATTTTCGGTCGTATATCATATCATGTATGGAAAAGGATGGTGTTTGCCTGACCTTCTGCAAGGCATGTAATATTACAAGCCAGAAAGTAATCTTCCTATGGCAAACATTGCAGGTATGTGTACTGCAGAAAGACCTGTGCAAATAGTGTCTACTGTAGCCTAAAATAAGTTGTGTACTCCACTTTGGAAAGACTCAAATGGACATGGGAATTAACTTCTGTTGTTGTTGTTGTTGTTGCTGAACAATTCCTAAATTTGACTTTGCATTGTAATATAATTATTTACAGAATAGAGAAAAATTAAATACATCTGTTTACCAAATGAAAGTCAAATAAAATAGTAAAAGCTCTTGTATAATGTTAGACCATTTACTCCCACTACTCCTAAAAAGCTTTTTCATCTGCTACTGGACACTTATGTCACCATACATTAAAAATCAACGACAAGTAAGAATAGTTTGGTTACACTCAAGAACTGAGTGGGATGGCAGCTGAGTTCACTCAGAAGGAGCTGAAGTGGAAAGTTGTAATGATTAACAAAATGAATGAAACCTACACCAGTTTCTGTAAGCATACTTGTGATTTAAAACACATATACTGATGACATAAAGCATGAAAAAAAGGGTGAACAAAAAGAGTTTATTTCACATTCATTATCTGGCAACACAGATATTCTTTTATTAAGACACAAGATATTACATCCAACTCCACTGGAATTCTAGCAGTAAGGATTTGGCTTTATTTCTAGCAGTCCTTAAGTATGTTCTTCAATAAAATTTGCTTTCTTTTGCTACTCGTATTTCAAAGTCCTTACAACATAAAATGCATTGAAGCAGCAGAACTGGTGGTTTGTGGTCAGAACACCAGTGCACATTTTGATAACTGGTTTGTTCTTTTGGTAATTTTGTCTCCTCAGTTATTTCTTAATGATATAATACTACTGCAACCATGAAAATTTAAAGTATTGTCATTTTCAGACACTTTTCTCTACCTAACTAAACTTCTTAGGAGGGGCTTAAAGAGACTAACAGGAAGTTATTTTTAAAAGGGATTAGTTTTGAATATATCTAAATAAAGTAATTTTCCAAAAGAAATTCATTAACTTGATTGAGAATCATTGCAAGGAATAAAATCATTATGGTCTAAAGATAAAATCAGTGGAAAGTCATAACAAAAAGTTGGCCAGAAAACCTACCCAGCACAGGTGCGCTGCCATAATCAGAGTGTTATTGTGGCACTGGTATGTGGCTGGTTGTGGTCAGGTGAAAACTGAGGAATGTGGATTAAGGCAATTGCAGATCAGAATTCCACTTTGCATTAAGTAAACTTCTGTTAACGCTTCTGGACAAATATCTCGGTCACCCCGCTCCTCACATGGTGAAGAAAAAGAAATTCCTCCAGCTTCTGTTCGACTCTACAGCTGTAAAGGACCCTTGGTCTAAGAAAAATTAATGATTGATCTTCTTGTGATTTCAGTGATTCCTGGGTAACTCTGGTTGCTAACCAGAGTTAGCTGTGGGGCTACCCTCTCCTACCCTGAAAGCCCAACAAGCATGAGGAATTATTATGTTTTTGGCTGCTGGAATACCACCAACAGAAATTTAGTCTAGACTGACACTTGGTGATGATATGACAACCTAAATTGCTTTTCATTTACAGTAACTAAGATAAAATTTAACTGGCAATGGTTGGGATGAAATGCCTATGGCTGCAGATGGGAAGTTGGGAGGTCTAGGGCTTCCCACCAAATCCAACACCTGTATTTGGCTTTACTTTTGCTCATTTAAGGTACTCAGCAACATTCACGAGATTTCCAGTGTTAGTTTTTCAGGTCTAGACCAGAAAAGGTTAAGGAAATGGTTGAAACACGTCCCCTATACATGCACAAATGGAAAGACCAGTTGCGAGCCAGGTTTCTGTAGAGGTCTTCATCTGCAGGTTTGACACTCGACTAGAAACTTGGATTCGTTCCTGGGCTGATTTAAAAAAAAAAAGAAAAATAATCTAAGACCTCTCTAAGGTTTCCCCAGACTCACAGACCTCCAGCACTTCCTTTGGTCTCTTCTCACTCTCCTGGCCCTTTCCAAAATGCCTGTCGGTCTTCTGGCACATGGTCAACAACCTCAGACGCTGTAGGCCTCCTGGACTGCTCACCTGCTCTTCCTGTGCACTTCACAAAGACTGAACTTTAATTTAAAATCTCTTTTTCCTTCCATTTTCTATGCCAACCAGCTACTTCTCCCTCCATGCCTAAAAGGAACCAAATTTTTTTTAATCTCTCTGACTCAGAAGTGGAGTTACATGAAATTTCTAAGGGAAACTGGCACTTACTTGTACCTTCATCAAACCCTTATAATTCACTGATTTTACACAGCTACTTTTTTCAATTTCTTTTGATTTCTTAACTGCATTTTCCTTTATATGTAGCTGAATTGCAAAACCAGTTGGCTTTTGAAAGCCAAGTGGCTACACCAGTCCCAGCACTTCACTTGCTCCTGCCCCAGGAGACTGTGTTGGAAACATTAAGCATCCCACATGAATAAACAGAAAATGCTCCCAATATGTGGATACATTTTCAATACTAAACAGATATGGGATTTTGATACTTTCTGGCGTCTATTCGAGCCTTTGATATGGTTGCCTTCTTTGTTTTGTAAGATGACATTAAATCTTGATAGATAGCAAGTCCAAGAGAAAATATGCATCACTGAACAGTATTTCTGCCACTTAAGCAGTTCAAGTATATTAGTTTCAGAAGGCTATATCTGGGCACAAATGAAACTGAACTAACAAACAGGCTTGAAGGCAAACTCAGAGATAAATTTTAGTTTCATTGCAGTCAAACTTCAATGAGATGTTGAATGGCAGGAATGAAGAAGAGATTGTCTTGTCTGCATCTCAGTTGTGGGGGAACAAAAAAAAAGACAACTCTGAAATGTAGTTAGAAAGAAACAGTAGGGATTGGTTCGATCCCTGGGAGTTGAATCCAATTTTCTTGTTCTGCTTTGAAATATGAGAAAGAACAGATTCACTTTAAGTTGGTCCAAGATTGCAGCAAATGAAGAAAATTGTGCTTGTCCATAGCTTCTGACAAAATTGTAACATAAATCTGAGTGTGACAAAGAACACTCCTCTCTTTTCTTTTCCATCTTTGCCTTCACAAGTATTAAATGCACAGCAATACCAACAGCTGGAGCAGTAAGTGATTAACTTCAGCAGAAGAATAATGTAGCCCTAACCCTACACTGTACAGTTTAGAGCTTTCTGCTTGTCTAGATTCAAGTGAGTATAAGATTTATCATAGATTAATAAGGCTGTTGTTAAATCTAGCATTGCTGTGGCTCAACCACGCTACACAAAGATGTCAGAAGAACATTCCCACACATACAGACACTGCTTTCTCACTAAATGTGTGCTCTGAGACCAGCCGTTCACTGCCTTGTTTTGGCTACAAATACATGACAGTGAAGGTATTTGACATCTTCAAATCTTGCCAGTGTCCAGTGGTGTCAAACCCTACTGCTCAGAAATATTAAGATTTTTTTTTTAAAAATCAAATAATCTTAAAATTATTAGAGATTATTTTACTTCCCCTTTATTTTCAATTATTAGAAGACATGCACAAATATTTTTACATGACCTTCGAAGACTCTGACAGTCAAAAATTTTCTTCTAACAAAAATTCATCCCAAATTTTCACCCCATCACCTTGCCCATGAGACTGTTTTTATTAAAAGCAGCAAGCTTCATTAATGGACTTGTTAATATTACCAACAAATATCAATCAACTGTTCTTGGATCTTCCAAGAAGGAGAGAATTCAGATGCCAGCCAGATCCCGGGCATGCCTAGTCTCACACACCCTCCCTTAGGATGGGAGCCGCAGCAGCTTCTGGAGGGCAAAAGGTGCAAGGTCTGTGGCACTTGTGCCACACTTGGGGTTCTACCCACAACCTTCTCCTCTCAGTTTGAATGACCAGCCATTTGATTTAGGGTCTCAAGTATGGAGTTTATTAACTTCATTGATAATTAAAAATACCTCCCCTAGTGAAAGGGCAACAAGTCTTTAGGAAATTGCAACATATTGTGAAATAACTTATTTAACGGGAAGTACTGAACGTTCCTGGGACTTCACAAGTAGTAGAGCAGCTTTAGTACTGAGTTTTGCACTGCTCTTTATTATTGCAGCATCATTGTTTCTTAGGAACAAGCTTCTCCCACAGAGCACAGCCTGAGGGGAGAAAACAGTAAAAGAAAAAGAATGAAAAAGAGAAGAGGAGCAAAAAGTGCCAAAAGCATATTGCTTCTGAAAAGTGTTTTATTTTCCATGTATTATGCTAGGTATTATTCAGCACATTTTCAAGCTGCTGAGATACAGGAATTGTCTGTAGCAGAAAGTGCTTTCTGTGCTACATAGTGCACATAAAGCTACTTGCATTCAAAGGAATGAACTGCAATACCTACTGAGCGTGGTGGTGCAATGCATACAACCACAGTTCCCCATCTTCCCCACACCAGAATACTTCTAACTCCTGTTCCCAGAGCATTGCAGCTGAATAGGGGCAATCTCAGCTACAAACTAAAGGCCCTGGGCCAAGGGCAAGGTCTCTAGCCTGACTTGGTTCCCGTCGACAATACTGCAATCCAGGAACAGTTCCTAAAAGTGAGTCAGACAATCATGATGTCAGTTTGAAAAATATAAATCAATAAACTCTGTGAAATTACTCATTCTGGTTACTATGATTTCCAGAAGAGTCACAAAGTCGAAAAAGATGAGACACATTAAGATTTCACTCACTCCCTTAAAGTCTGATTAAAATCATTGTGAATTCTGGTTAATTACTCCAGTAGAAATGGAGGCAAACTTTGCTCTATGTGTCTTGACTACTTAGCCAATGATACAAGAGACTTCTGAATGCAAAACTCAGTCTTAAACAACAGCACAAAAATATCCACATTCAGCAGCTCGTCAAGAAGCAGAGGCCACCCACTACACTGAACAGCGAAAGTGAAAACCAGGTACCACCCAGCCAAAACTAAGCTTAACATATTACAAAACATAACAGGGTATATGTGAAGAATATATGAGCATAACACGAAGAAAACGAAGCTGCAAACCCAAAACTGAAACCACAATGCAGTTTTGCACAGCAGCCGCAAAATTACTGTATGTAAGGAAAATCTTCCCAAGTGGATTAGCAGCCTGATTGACAGCTGCCACGGGGCTTCTGGCTCTACTAGCCACTGCTCAGAAGTGGAAGTTTAGCTCTCCTTTAAACATCATTTCATATAACAAGAACACAACATATATGCTCCGGTGAAACAAGAGTATGGCATGAAGGCTTTCAGACAGCAACCGTGGAAGCTGGACAGGGATGATGCTTACAACTAAAGGGCATAGAATATGGAAGCTAGCACTGAACTGCATGACACAGAGCTCATAAATACCACTAAATAATAAGCCCATAAATACCATGTAACCTGCTTGTAAGTAAATATTCAGTAAAGCATAAAGAAATAAGCTCTATCAAAAAGTGCAAAAATAAAACAATGTACTATGAATGCCATCAGTTTTGTCTTTAAGAAAAATTAATTCCTAGTTTACGTGCCTTTAGTGGAAAAGCAGTTTTCTCCGGGTTTAAATATACTGCATTGTCTCTGCTTTTTTAGTTCCCATACTTTCTTATGAACCTCCATGCCATATTGAGCAGCTAAGGCCATTGGTGAGCCCTGATCTATCCACTTTGACCAAGATGTCAATGTCTTCCACTAAAACTCAATCTGACACACTTATTTGTCTCTATACTACTTTATAATCTATACTACTTTATAATCTATAATAATTTGATCCATATTCTACCATAAAGGCAACTAAAAAAGGTCAAAGAAATGTCTTCTTTATGTTATTTCAATGAAAAGTAAAGTCTTTAGGAAAACATAGACTATATATACGCATGTATATATATCATGCTATATAACATAGACTATATATATATATGCATGCACTATATCATGCACTATAATATCTTTATACATGTATTAAAACAAACAAACAAACAAACCCATAACCCCAAACCAAAACATAAAAAAATCACAAAACAACCACTAAACCCCAAGAATTTTAATTAAATGGCATTCTGACACACCTACTTCAGTCATTCCAGGCAGAGAAAAGGCTTTTGCAAGGAAATATCCAGTAAATACTTACTAGCCTTCTCCAATTCACAAATTTCCCAAGTTCCCTTTTTTGTAATGTCAGGAAATTGCTACTATAAACAACCTAATCTGCCAAAAAACGAACGTAACTGGGGCCAACTAAATGTTTTTCCTCCCTTATTTTCCATCCCTTGGGAGGTTCCTGCCACAGGGACAGAACTGACCATGAGTGCTGCCTTGACACAAGCAGAGCCAGGGGCTGCACAGAGGTCACCTCCTCTTGCCTGTCACGCCAGGAGAGCTGCGAGAAGGCTGCACAGGCGGCAGCTGTAGGCTGGGACAAGGGTGGGTGCCTACAGCCTGGTAGGCAGTTGTAGCCTCCAGCCAGGCAGGGCTGAAGGTTGGGAGCTTGGAAGCCTCAGCAGCCTGGAGTCTGTTGCTCCCCTGGAAGACCACAGTTTCCCAAGTACTTATTCTGCAGCTTTTCATCTGCCCGTACATAAGCTTTGATTCTTAAATGTCAGAGGCGATGTTACTTTGATTATCTTAAACACAACAATAAATAAGATTCTGCTTTTTTTAAAATTATTTTTAGGTTTTAGCTAACTTCACCTCTAGCTGCAGGTAGATGTGAGAACAACTCAACCATTTCACAGTGGCTTCTTCAAAACTTCAAAGCGCATACATTCAGTGGTTTTATTTACTCAATAGTTCAAAGTTTCATTTCATATCAACATTGCCACAGACAATCCCTTTCATTATTTTAAGAAAAGCTAAAAATGGAAACTTTTCATGTAGCCCCCACTCAGGTTATTGTGGCAAGGCATGACATTTCCACCACCCTGCTAACACAGGCGCTTTGTTACAAACATGGCCAGACAAAGGGAATGCAACAGAGCCCTCATTGACTCCTTGCCACAGCTATTTGGGCTGGCAGCGAAGTCTGACTGACTGGGCAGAGCTTCTCCAAAGACGAGATGATTGTAAGGCGCCAAGGGCCTCTCACACAAAAGATGCTACTTTGCAATGCCAATCAGAACTCAGGTTTTTTTTTCCTCAAGGATCCTAAGTCAGGCCAACATTTCCGCTTACCAGAGAAGACCAAAGACTATTCTTTTCTTTTGGAGGCAGTTACCCAAAAATATGTTCTCCAAAAGAAATCTGCTCTAAGGGAACTGGAAGGGTCCCAGGGATCTGGCTGTGCTACCATTCACAAGGGACTGCCAAAGCTGATACCAAAGATCAGAGCAGAGACTGGGACTCAAAACGACATCTATGCCATAAAACATATTTTTTCAAGAGCTTAGTCATCAGTCAACCAAAAAAATCCTTGAAAGAGATATTTTACAAAACATTCCCTCAAACTAAAATCTTGCAGATGGGAAGGGGGCATCAAGCTTCTTTCTGGGTCTCACCTTGCAAACACATTAATACTTATTTCTGCTCCATGGAACAAAACAATTATCAATAATACATAATATTCATTGTGATAGCTTAGTCCAAATATCTAGCTATTTTCTTTTATAGAAATTTTGCTGGATACCTTGTTTTTCTTTAGGGAATCCTGAACTACCTGTATTTTGTAGGTTGGCACCACATACCAAATGGTGGTTTCTTGTCTCAAAGGAACTTATGACTCCTCCCACACTAAGCAAAAAGTATTTCTGGATGCTACAGCACCTTAAAAGTTATTTATTGCTACAATTTTATAAGCAATTCACAAAGTCTGCCATTGTGTGCTGTTTTGGATCCAATCACCATTAATACTTTTCATTTTCAGCTTTAACCTTACATTTTGCCACAGGTTATACAAAACTTGAATTCATCACATATTTCTTTTTGGCCTCTTATTAGGGAAGATTATTTACACAAACACATTATTTCAGTGGAGTATGATTGAATGAAAATAAATCAGGTAAAATGGTCTTTGATTAAATGATTTTAAGACCTCTTAGATAGAAAGAGGTCAGAGACGCTGGTTTATACAAACAAAAGCAGCAACTTGGTTGCAGTCTGCTCAGTTGCTCCTGCCTTGAGCTTTGCCTGGAATGATCACATAAATACATCTCAGAAAATTCATTTTTCGTCTTCAAATGCCTTTACAAACAGTGTCAGATCCTTCTAACAAACAAGAAAAGCCAACATCAACATATGTAAATGCAGGACAGCTCAGCAACATCAACACAATGGCTTTAGGATTTACTAACATTTTTCCTATTCCGTATTTCCTCTCCCTGGCCATCTCTCTTTCCAATCCTCTCCTGTCTGTGCTATTTTCTGCTGCTTGCATTCCCAGGAGAGTGAAGGAAGTGCCTGAGAGACAGGTTGGTGGCTGGGCCACGCCAAGGTGTGTAGGCAACTGACAACAGAGCCTTGGCTTCCCACCATGGGTAGCTCCTCTCACAGTTGTTGAATTGTTTCTTATTTCACCTCATTCTCTTTCATATCACCTCAGTGTCTTCAGCACCCTCCCACCATCCTTGTGATTGAAAGTTTCCCTGAGTCCCTAAAACCAGCACCCACTGATATCAGTGATTTAGAGGCTCATCTATTCTTCCAAAGTGGAATACATTTGCAAGTTTTAATTACTCTAAAAGCACTGTGTACTCATTTCCATTGCACCTTTCACAGCATTTTAAAACTGAATCTACATTTCTCTGCCCCAGCCTCTATCCTCATTCTGCAGAGGTTGGAATGAAAAAGCTCCATATGTAACAGAAACAGACTCCCTCCTCTACAATGCTCTACATGACATCAGAAAGCAGAAAAAATGTCTGCAAAAATCTTCATCTGCCATGGAACCAGCTGCAGAGAGTCATACAGAAAGGGGAAAATAAGAGAAGATTTGCAGAGGAAGATGGAAGAGAAAGTCAAACAATGTGCAAGAGCAACACAAGAACAGGTAACTGTATGGACAGAGTATGGAGCTGCACGCAAAACAGGATAATTTTTGAGAAATTTCTTCAGGAAAAAAACTCTGCAGAATTCACCTGCCTTTTAATAAGGTACACAGTGAAAAATAAAATTAACAAAAGGGGTTTCATTCTCATGGAGGAAAAAAAAATAACTATTTTGGGCACAACACCCCCAAAAGAACAGAGTTTTATTAAATCAGAAGCGTCTGAAAAGTTGTAAGATTTCTAAAGAGAGCAGAATTTAAAAAAAAAAGGTTTTAAAATAAGAAAAGGCGGCAATTTGTTTTGAAACATGAATCCAGCTGGCTTAGCATCTGATTGAAAGAAAATTATAGATCACAGTAAACATCATGGGTAAAAATAAAGAGTAATCAGAGCCTCTCTAGAAAGGAAAAAAAAGTCAGAGCAAACAAGCTATCCATACAACCAATAATTCTAAGCCACTTTCATGCCAGCTGTAATTGCCACATTGCAAAATACATTTCTCTTAACGATATTCAACTTCTTTCTGAAGTTTGCCAAGACACTATTGGAAAGCAGAAAGAACAGCATGGGATTCTCAAGAAAATAAGTTAGAAGTATCATTGTAAAAAGAAGTATTATCTTGTGGAATTCAAAATATATACCACATGAATGTTAAATGTTAGAGCAAAAATATGAAAGAGGACTGTACTGTTTCTTTCAATGTTGAGAACACGTAAAAATGCCTAAAGTCAAATTTCAACTTACATCAAAAACAATGACAATATTCAGTGACAATATTCCAACCTAAACATGCTCCATTTGCTTTGAGCATGGACAGGTCTTCAGAAAGCCCCACATGCAGTCACCTGGGAGTGGAGAACTGAATCCATACAGTACCAAGTAACTCTACAGTTCCCTCTCTTGCTAGTTTCATTCTTGGCATCCTAAATTACATCAGAAACACACAAATCAATATAAGCATGAAGAAGTTTTTTTTTTCTTTTTGGAAAGCAGTTGATGGTGCAGCACCAGGCTGAAAGGACAAACATTGCACAGTATATTGAGTGTGTATATCGTGTACCATGAGAATCATACAGCACTCAGTTAAATTTTTTGAACCAAATTAAGACTGAACGTAAATTAAGCAGACAGGAGTCAGAAGCCAGCATTTCTTGGGATTCACACAGTCTACAGTTTAATCTCTTACAACCAATGGCTGATTTGCTGTATGTTATCATCAAATACCACGAAGGTATGTGTTAATACACGGCCTGAAGAAGGGTGTCCCAAAGGCTTCACTTGCCCTTAGCAAAGAAAATCACTTCTACTTTCAAGATCTTATTCCTTCTCTACAAACTGCTCACGGCTTCTTCCAGGAAGGAGTGGGATGAGATAGTGTATAACTAAAAGGGGATGAAATAAAAGGGAGTAGAAGGGAAGAATGGCCCTGGCATAAAACTCCCCAATCAAATCTTCCATTCAACTCTTTTATCAGAAGTCTGATATGTGTCACTTCTTCTGCAACCATCTCCATTCTTAGACCTCCAGTAGCACAGCACTTCCTTTTTTCAAAAGGTTACTATTGAGTGTTATAATGGTTTAATCACCCTTGTGAAGATTAGGTACAGAACACAGATTAGATAACACAGATGCAAAAGGCTCTCAAGATTAAGATCTAGGTTTACCATCTTTACATCTGAGGTGCTCAAACTCTGGATTTGGAAAAGCTATGGAAGGGAAACAGTTTCAGGTCTCAGAACTGGGCACTGGTTCTCATAGTGGCAAATGTCTCCAGCCTTTCAGCTGGGACCCACCCTCAGCTGCAAATCAAACAGCTGGCATTAATCAGCATCTCTTCATACACAAGCCTTCATCCCATGGAGGAGAAGAAAAAAAAATGCAGGAAATCCAGCCTTTGTGTTTGCTTGCAAGGCAGATAAAATGAGCTGTCATCCTTTCTTACAGCAGGAAAGAGTAAGGACAGCTCAGATGAAAGTGCTGACAGGCCTTCTGGCGAGTTCTAGGTGACAGGATTTTGAAAGCACTGTGTATTCACAGAAGACCACCAGCCACCAAAATAAAAGATTGTTTAACATCAGGTACATTTAAAATGATTAATTACAACCAGTTTACCCAGTGTTGCTCAGCTCCAGAGAATTATTTTTCCTTTATTTCATATGCCACCACAAACGAATAACTATGAAAATAAGAAAATAAAAAGCTCAGTGCTTTACCAATGTGCTCTCCCGTTCCTTATATTATCTCTTGGTTTAGTGACCAGGAACCAGTTACAGGCTGAACTGCCCTTTTGGGCCACCATCAAAAGTTATCCACGTCACACTAGTGCACACAGAGTGGTCTTGTGCTGCAGTGCCAGTATAATATAAAACATCACCAAAAATGGAGTCAAACCAAGTAAAAACATCCCATAACATAAACTCACAAGTACAACATTTTCCGAGCCAGCTGGACTTTACATGGACTTTTTAGTCATTCATCTAAAGAAGTTTAGTTTCTATCACGAAAAATCTTTGAGGAGAATATTTATCACTGATGAACATTCATCACTGATGGTTTGGGCACAAGCTGAAGACAGAAGTCTGCAAGAGGAAAAGGTCTTTTACCTCATGACATGAGATGAGAAAGGAATGACTGACACTCCAGAAAAGTGTTAAACTATTTCATAAGTATAGGGGGAAAAAATTATAAGTCAGCACCTATGTCTGCATACAAAGACTAAATACCAAAATTAAATTAAAAAATCAGTAAAGTTGCATGTTTGAAAAAAAAAAAGTTGCATTAAAACTCAAATTAAATGTTCACAGATGATTAAAAATTACAATTTTCATGCTATGTAAGCAGTACACTGTGGATTATTTCAGTTCCTTTTTGAGGTACTTGCTCAGCTTAGGCACATCAAAAGTTAGAATTGCTCATTTTAAAAAGAAAAAAAAAGCAAAATATGAACTTACGCTCCCACCCAAAGCTGAGATCTCCGGTAGGAACCCGCAATTCCATGAGCTGTGAATTTAGAAACTGCAGTTCCTCAACATTTCTGACTGAATGACAAGAAAAAGGAGGAGGGAAGTTTTTAAAGTTAAAAAAAAAAAAAAATTAAAGCAAACTAAAAAGGGTGAGGAAAATTGCAACCAAACTTGCCAAGAAATTAGAGGAACTAAACTTTGAAAATGCAGGAGTGCTTGATTGACCTGGGTTGCAAATTACTGTCCCTATTCTTTTCTCTTCAAACTAAACAATGCCTTCACAAACAAAAGACAACCTGTAATCTAAACTGGTTTAAAAGAGAAGTTAAACCATATGTTTTGTGGTTTTTTTTAAAACAAAGAGAAAGAAAACCAACAGATATAAAAGGATGAAATATATGTCTTCCAAGCTCCTTTGCCATGGATTCACTGGATTCACTTCTTCTGCAAAAAGCAAGGAGCTTTTACAAAGAAATATACACAGCGACAGTAAGAGAAGTTCCACACACAAAACCTCTTCCCATTACCTTTGATATATTAAAGAAAAACAAAAAACAAAACAAAAAAAAATCAAAAAGGCTGCAATGCTGAGATTTCCATTACAGTGTCTCCTCGTCCTCTGGCACACAAATGAATCACCAGAGACAAAGGACCCTTCTCCTTCCTGTCCTTCAAAGCTGAGACACAGCACCATTCACCAAAACTCCAGGCACAACATGTTACTGATACTGTTTAGCCCATATAGCCTTTTGCTTTACTGCTAACATAGGTCCCATTACTGAGGTGCTACCAAGAACATGGTATTGCTCAATTATAAGCTCTGTATCTGGTCTGCACCACTCAAAGGTAAAAGTCATCAAATCTACATATGGCAGCAATCCAGCGTGCTCTTTCGACAAGGTAACATGAAAGACTGTAAGCCATTTTTGATCCAAAATGTACCATAACTGTGTAAAAGCTTGTAACACCAGAACTAATGAACTGTAACTACCCACTATGGCAAATGTTTATGTTGTTACAGTCATAGATTTAAGACACTGATCCTCACAAAAACTTTTGCAATAAGACACAATCACAACTTGGCTTGACAGCACCTACATAAGACAACTACGCAAGGACAGTGCTTTCTGAAGAAAGGCAGAAAGCAGCCACTTTAAGGTTTATTCTGTGGAGCCCTCTACAGAAAGCTACTATTTGCAATCTTGAGCTTCAACTACATGTATTTAGGATACAAATGTGTCTTTGGTAGATGTTTCACTGTAACTGCTGGTATAGAGATGCTGCAGGCAGTTTCTCTTGAGTATGTCATAGCTTAGCAGCACAGGTGAGTCAAAACACCATCATCCTCGACCCCCTAGACAGCAGCAGCAGTCAGAAAGGAAACAGATAAAAAATGCCTTCAAAACCCATTTGAGAGTCCTGTCCTTTCCTCCTGGGAACCATGGGACAAGGGCAGCTCCTGCCATCTCTAAGCCAGACATCCCATAGGACCTGGGCTGCTGCCAGCCAGAGCACATGACACTCACTGCCCTGACACTGCTCCACTCCTCCCAACTCTCCTGCACCCAACACAGAGTAGTACCAGGTGAGATGGGTAGAACAACTGCTCTGTTTCAATTCCACTCATCATGTTTCGATCCCATAGGAAGGAATTTGAAGCAGAGAGGTCTCCAGATCTAAGGGCAGATGTGGTTTGCAGAGCAGAGATCAAAACACAGACTGATACTAGATTTCTGTGCTGGCTCTCTGCACCTTGTCCTGACAGTGTGAACACTGATTAAATCAGTAAGTTGAAAGAATGTGGTAAAGCTATGAAAGCCAACAATTTGACCTCTGAGTTAAACAGCAGCACCTTAAAGCTTTCACCTAATTTTTTACATCTTCCCAAGTAAGATAATCTAATAGTTGCTTACAAAATTCCTAGTGTGTATTTGTTTTGTTCCCATAGGAAGCTCACAAACACCACTTCTGAGATTATGATTCTCTCTTTTTTCATAAGAAACCTACCTCCCTATATTCTTTACCACTTCCCAGAATTTTCTGCCTCCTGATCCTAATAAAAGTAATACATCATCACTAATTTAATCAGCAGTTAGCTTTAGAGGGGACAGCGAAACATTTTGTATGCTGCACGTATAAGAACTGCAAGGTGTTCTCACCCCTCAAGCCAGCCAAGGGGAGAGCTGGCTGCAAGCACTCAGTTGCAGCAAACAAGAAGTACACATTTCAGGTAGTTACTGCAGAGTATGATGTAGTTAAGTGATTTTTTCATCTCCACCTGTTTCTCTCATTTTTTGATAAAGGAATTAAAGTTTGACGTGCAAGGGCTGACATTATTTTCAGAAGCAGCAGACTGTACAAGTTTGCCTGCTTTCTCTTTCCCTGGAGTTTATGCACAACTTCCGAACTGCATTAGGGACAGAATGGAGTGAATTAATCTACCAAAACTATTTCCAATGTTTATTCAGTTTTAATGTTTTCTTCTGAGGTTTCTCTAGCTGGCTGACCTGAGACCTGTTTCCCTCTGGAGCCTGTGTTGTGGTGCCAGCCCTTTTATTACAGCAGGTTCACATCTAGCAGTGAGAGTGGAGGAGGAGGAACTGCAAGCTCCCTGCTGCTGCATTTGGTTAGTGGCCTCCTCCTCCTCCCACTCTTCAGCAGATGTTTCTGCTGTTTTACCACAACAGGATCTTTTTATACCCTCTCAATTCCTAAAGCAAACAGCAGCCAAAATCAGAGACCCATCTCCAAAGAGCCACAACAAAAGCACTAACCCAAACTACCACCACAATACAACTGGAATAAAACTCTTGGCCCTTGGGAGAAGAGGAGGTTGTACACAACGTCACAGGGACAGTGACTAATCTTTGGCAGATCATGTGAGAAAGTCCTGAAGTAGCTGTAGCGAGAGAGAACAGCATGAAAATAAATGGATGATTCAGATGTGAATAATATTCCTTAGAAGTGATATTATCAGAAGCTCACATAAAACATTATCCAATCTTTTTACCATTCACAAAAGCCAATGGCATTTACAGCCGTCTTCCAGATGTTGTCCATTTTCAGTTACATGTGTGTCTGTGCACATGTACGTGAAGTCAGCGGGTTCAAAGCAGGTGGGATTTCTAGAATCTCCATTTTTGAACAAATTCCTTGACACCAATAAATGTATATCTCATGGGGTAGGACAAATCAACTTTCAGACAGCTCACTCTGTGCAAGGCTCTTGCAGCTGATGCCGAGTTCACGCTAGGAATTTTCTCACAGCAACTGAACCAGATCGTGGGCATAAAACAGTTACTCCTGGGTTCTTCAGGGCTCAGTTGCTGGCAGGGAAGTAAGGAGGTTCATTCAGATTTATGTATAGCTATGTATGTCAACTAGCCAAGCTACATTCCCTTTAAACTGATGATGTAGGCTTACAAGGTTCTGTATCAAGGTATTCTGAGGGGTACTTAAGATAGTTTCTCCCTATTCCGTGCCCTCTGTCCCCAAAATCTTCCTAATTAAGTCTTACTTCAAGTTGTATGTAAAATTACTCCTATTTGTACATACAGAAATAGACATTGCACTGCTTTGTCTTTTTAACTTTTTGGATGCAAGTGATCTGTGACACTGCTGTGGCAAATACAGCAAATCCTGCTTAACACATCACTGCCTTATATTTCACTTGTTCTGTTCAGCTGGAGAAGAGGAGACTGAGAGGAACCTTACTGCAGTCTGCAAGTTCCTCATGACAAGAAGAGGGTTGACCTCTTCTCTGTGGTGAGCACTGGCAGAACCAAGGGAATGGCCTAAAGTTGTGTCAGGGAAGGTTTAGATTGGGTATTAGAAAAAGGTTCTTCACCCAGAAGGTGGTTGGGCACTGGAACAGGCTTCCCAGGGCAGTGGTCATAGCACCAAGCCTGACAGAGTTCAAGAAGCATCTGGATGATACTCTCAGGCACATGGTGTGACTCTTGGGGATAGTCCTATGCAGGGTCAGGAGTTAGACTCAATGATCCTTGCGGGTCCCTTCCAATTCTGTGATTTACTGTCAGAAGGTGTGTCTGCGCCATCCAGTTCAGGTAATAATCAAAGCTGTGACTGAGCTAAGATCTTTGCTTGCGCTGCACTGCTACTATTGCCTGCTTTGAAGAAGCCGCACGTGAAATGCTATGAGGTGATGGAAACAGTAACCAGACCTTCCATCTGGTTTCAAACGCTCCTACGGGCTGAGTGCATACACATGTGTGCTCATACACAGATGTTCAACGAAACTGCACAACCTCGGTCGCGGACTTGCTTTGTAGCATATCCTGCTGCCATGATCTCCACTTAACACCTGAATGGCAACGATGCTCTGCACAGGAGCATCAGCTGAAACAGTTCTTTCACTCCCTCAAAACCAAAACCCCACTACCTCTTAGCCAAACACCTATGCTTCCTGCTGCTTATACACACATGCTTCCTTAGTATCCTGTGTTTCCTTATTCTTCTTTAAGTGTGTGCTTCTCTTTGATGCTCAGGCTTTCTTTCATCTATCACAATGAGGAATCATCTGTTCGAGGTAAAAAAGCACAGTTCAAGATATTCTTAGGAAAGAGCACTTGGATGCTAATAGCCTCTACAGTGGAGGGCAACTGCAGGTCAACAGTACTATTTTCCTCCTGCTTTTTAGCCTGTAGGTGGTTAAAGGTAAAATGAATGAATGATTTCCTTCTTCTAGTAACATTCTGCAAATCCTGTGTAAACGGAACTGTCTTTGACAAAATCTTGGTGAGACTTAAATTAAAATAACAGTGGTGATGTCCCTGACTGGGTGTTAGTACTGAATGCTTCCTACAGCTTCTGTTGAACTGTTCCATGAACACTGCACTGGGAAATTCCCAGTGTTCTAACCATCTTTCAAAGTCTGCAATTTGATTTCATCAATTAAAAATACCTGAAAAGTTTCTTAAAATAGCTGTTCTTTACATGATGATTAAATCCAGAATCAATAATTTTTGAAGCATCAAACATTTTAAATAATACTGAAAACAGGTATGCTGAGTTTAAAATCTTAAGTGATTATGGTAGAGGAGGTTTATTCAGACAGTTATAAGAAAAATGAATTTTCATCAGTTGCATTGCATAGAGCTGCTAGTGAAGATCTTGAACAGATTTTCTGAAAAAATGCACATTAAGTATTACTTTGAGAACTTCTGCAGTGGAGAATTCTGAGAGCAAATACAAATATTTGCACTATAAATGTACTTTAATCTAGTGGCTCTTACTTTGGGGAACAGATCAGAGTACCACTTAATCCATGGGCTTTATTAGAGGTCAACAACACGGTTTGGGATTTGAAATACTGCTCTTCACAATAGATTTCTCACAGACAAGTTGGACAGCAAGCACCATCTGCAAGAATTATACAGACCCTCCCCACAAGAAGATTAAAACAATTTTTAAAATTGCAGGTTACTTGCAGTGTGAACTGTTTTCTTATTGTATAAATTCTTTCCAGAAGATCTATTAGTGTACTAACAGAGCAAGAGCAAAAAAGTACATTCTGTGCCAATAAAAGATAAAAAACAATTAGAAGATTCAAAACTGACTTGAAAACTCATTAGCACAGAGAAACAAAAAGTGAGCTGCTAGATGATGATGAAGACAATTTGCATCCAACATATAAGCTATCACACAGGAATTCTTCAGGCTTCTTTGAAAAATTAGTTACTCAAAAATTAAAGCTCAATCTTTATTCAGAGGATTAGAATAAGAACAGAAACCTTTTGTCCAAAATTCAAATTCAGTGTATTCTTTAAGATTTTATTTCTGAATGGGTAGTGTATCTAGACTATTTGGGGGCTTTTTTGTTTATTTATTTATTTGTTTGGGGTTTTGTCCTAAATCAGTTAAAGGCTCTTTTGGTACAGCTGTCAAACCAGGGCCACAGTCACATTAGAGATTACATGAGACTGAGGCTGGTCTGCTTCATTCCCTTTCAGTAAGAAGTGATTCCTGGTACAGAATGACATTATTTGCATAAAACTGTGGTTGTGTTTGGTAAGATTTTACCACAGTTAAGCAGTTACATGTGTGTGCTGTGTGGATCTTTAAATTATTGCCAGAATAAAGAGACTGGTGACAGAGAAGGACTCACATACTTGTCTTTATATATGTATCCTACAGAAGTACTGGGCAAGGCAGTTATATCCAGAAAGTAGTTAAGAGCATTCACCTTGGATGTCTGAAACTAGACTGGTGTCCATTTTGCACAAAAGATTCTGTTTCAGTATTTTATTTTATGTTTTAAAACTTTTTTCAACTGGCCTAGACCTGACAGAGCTTGAAAATAAAGTGAAATTTTAGGCACTTAGGTTTTAGGGACAAATCTCACTGGAATCAGGCTTCCAAAAGCAAAACACTAAAACTTCTGAAAATGAAATGTTTAGGATTTCAAGATGTTTCTAATGCGCTCAATTATTAGTGATTTTGCTGCTGTTTTTCCTTTAAATGCAGAATATGGTTCAAAGCAGTGTTTGTAGAGAATGATGGCACAGTAATGGACTCACTTAGGAGATGGAAGGAAACATAGAGGAAATTCAAATGTTGCTTTGGGCCTAAAATAGAAGTAGCAAACTTCCAAGATAAACAGCTTGAGAGTAACTTCTCTGAGTTTAATTTGATAAACAACATTACAAAATTACTTTATAATGCTCAGCAGTTTGATGGCATTGGAGATATCTGGAAATGAGGACAATCTGAGCCTCTCATGAGAAACCTTCCTGCTGTTTGACATTTTAAACAATGAAGTGAAAACAAGGCAAGAGTCCCTAATACTACACTCCACATTCTGTCTTAGATCCTCTATTCTGCTTCAGCAGTGATTAGCAAAACGCACTCAGAAGTATACGTGACAATGATTTTGCAGAGATACTGAGCTGCATCAAATGCAGTATATTTTAATAAAATCTCTTCATTTGATGTAATCGATGAATTTTTGAGACTTAAGTTTTGTGTTTCCACTGCTGTATACTCACAAAGTCAACCTTCCCTTTCTCCATATTAAGTCACTGCTGCATGCAGGCTACGTGTCAGCTCTGGCATAATGGTATTAAACCTATTTAATCACTCAGTGTTTTAATGATAAGCCAAAAGTTCCTCTAAATATATGTGTTTTATTTCTTATATTTATATCCCTACTTTTTAAAATCACATTATCCTACAGTGTATTTTCCTTAATACACCCCAACTCAGATAACCATAGGTTAACTGTTAATACTGGTAAATTTAAAACTATCAACAATTAAAGAATCTGTATTTCCTCCAGACCTGAACTGGACAAAAACTTGACACATGTTCAGCAAATTAAAAAGCAAACATTACAAGGTGAACAACTCAGACATGATACAACTCAAAACTAGCTACCTGGTAGTAACTTGTAACAGAAGACTTGAGAAAGCCCCTTGCCCACTCCAGATCAGTACTGGTACAGCACCGACACCAAGAGTGAATATTTACACTGGATCTTCTGCGTTTCTCAAAATACCATTGGTTCCTGGAGTGTGTGACACAGTTTCATTATGTATTGATAAGCTCATCATTAGTTATGAAAATAACTACAGCCCCGCCCAAAGAGGGTTTTGCTACTGCAAAGTTGCAGTAGCATTTGGGTACTGATTAGGTGTGCAAGAGCATGAGCACTCTCCCAGTGCTTCCATTGATCCTAACTCCTGCCTCTATGCACATCCTGGCTGGGTTTTTGAGGGCACATTCACTGCTGACCCATCTGCTCACACGTAGGTTTAAGTTGCATTTCCTGAACATAAAGAGACCAGTTCAAAAAAGCTGCTAAGTGAAATATTTTATTATTACTATTAAACCATTACTAATGGTTGTATTTATCAAAATATCACCTAAAAAAATTTGCAGCAGTAGGTTTTCATTTCTGTGTAGACATTACTGAGTAGCCAAAACTCATCACAGCGCATTTCACCAAAGAAGAATCAAAGCATGTGATCACTTGGATCATGCAAAAAGATCCATGATATTTTAGAGACAGTACAAAGAAGGGATCTGAATGACAAAATTTCTAAAGTTATTATGAGGTCGGGCATCTTTCTTTGTTGCCTGGACCTCAGAAGACAGAGTAAGTGAAAGTAAAAAGAATAAACAGAAGTAGAAAAAGCACTGTCACAAAGAATTAAGGCACTCACAGTGCCCTATTTTGTATGATGACTGATGCAAGTAACATGTGAAATACATCCAGAGAAAATTAAAACTGACAATAGCAAGCCTGCATTTTTGAGCCATTCAGCTACTTAAGATGTTAACCAATTTCTTTGGAACGTCTCTCATTACTTCAGCTTATTCTTTTCTATGCCTAACTACTATTCACTGAGCAGCAAACAAATACAATAGCACACAGGAAGCAACAAACAAAAGTCCTTTTAACACTCGCTCACACCATTTGCAGAACATGCCAGGGCTGCCCAGAGTTTACTGGTTTATACCCAAACCTAATTTTCTTAAACATGACTTCATTCTGGAAGTCAAGAAAGAAGATATCTTAAAACTTGAGGGGGCAGAGGAGAAAACTGGCAAAACCACATACTGACACAACTATCTTCCTTAATTTTTTCTTTTTTTTTAAATGTTATGATCATTCCCCTGAATGTTCAGAAATAATTTCACTGGAGCCATTTAACATACATTTGCTTTATATTCACTTGCTCCTCTGCTAATACTGACTTTTCTTGGTATTAAACCATTTTCAAAGATGAAGATCACAGACAGCTTGTTTGTTTTCTAGGCTGAGCTCGGAGAAAACTCAGAAACCAGCCATGCAAAATAGTTCCTTCTCTTTGTATGCAAAAGAAATGATAGGTGTACTTAGTAAAGTCACAGAGTTGTCTAGATGTCCATTCTGTGATTATTTTCAGAAATTTAGTTTAACTACATACCTAAAAAAACAAACAAACAAAACCCCTTTGTAAACATTACTACAGTTTTATTGTGATAAAAAGGTAAGAATTTATTTTTCAGATTTTCTTGAAGTAGCAGCATGGTCCATCAAATACTCCCAATGAAAACTTTCAAAGACTTCCTAAAAACATTTCATGAAAGGGCAAATTTCAATAAATATGACTTCAGAGAATTTACTGCTTTGAAACTAATGTATTATAGAAATTTCTCTTGCAGCCTATACCCAGAAGCAACATTACTGAGAGCAGTTAATACAGCAGGCACTTGGATTTAGGTTGCCAGTCCATGCCAAATGCTCTGCCTCTGCCAGGTTCCAGCTGTATAAGCTGTCCTACCCCTCACAGGAGAAAATGTCAGCCAGGGACACACACTGTCCTGGTTTTGCTGGGTGAAGAGAAAAAAGGCATTTGTGTTCTAGTTTTTTAAGAATTACCATATTTTTGAAAAGGAAGGAGGGAGTCTAAACAAAATTAAAAAAGAATTTGATTTTTGTATTTTTATTATGGACCAACATGCTTTTTGTTTTAAATTTACAACATCAATGCAGTAAAAAACATATATAAGTGGCCTAGGATTTGGTTTAGATTTTTTTTCATCTCTGTTCTGTAGGTAATAACTGAGCACTAGCAGTGCAAGTCTCATCCTTACTTTGGGGTTACTAAATTCTTTTGCAAAATCTTGGTATTTTTTGACAAAGTAGATCGCTAAGAAAAGTAAAATGGTGATGGAGTCTAATACCCATCAAAGCAAGGAAGACCAACAAAGAATGTAGCCTCTAACACAGGACACAGGTTAAAAACAAGATCTGCGCACTTGACAAGACGAATCACTCAGCAAATAGTCCCACCACCTCCCCATTTGTGGTGCAAAATGCTATTGCAGCCAAGTAGCTTTGACCATATTCCACTATGTGCCACAAACAGAACAAGAAAATTATAAATGTTTGGGGTTGTCTAGGTGATTTTTGGTTTGCGTTGGTTTTGGTTTCTTTTTAATTCTGTAGCATAGTTTTGTCATTTTAAGGCTTTTAAAAAATAATGTAAGTCACCAGTGAAGTGGAAAAGGCTACAAAACCATGATACTAAAAAACATTTCACAGATGATCAAATTCTACCACATTGTATTACTGTTTAGTTTTAACAGAAATGCTGTCTCATATTTAACCCATGTCTTGGCACTTGAGTGAGATAGAAATCAGGCATAAGATAAAAGTGTCTCCAGCAGAGGGGGGAGGGTGAGGGGGGAATCAACAAACCAAACCTCTCTCACCAGGCAAAAAAAACCCTATTAGACCCGAGTATATTGAAGCAACAATAAAACCACAAAACATCTTACCAAAGCACATTCTGGTTCTGTAAGACTACCTTAATTCAAGCAAGCATCAGTGGAGAAAACAGTTAGGAGTAAAGAAATACCAGTCTTATCCTAAGAACACGAACGGCTTTGTGGCAAGGCACATAAACCACCTTCAGGTTATAGAAATACATCTCCATTCACAGCAGGCTCTTGGCCAATAAATCCCCTAAAATTCTTTTTATTTTTCAGGGTTATTTAATGAAGTAGGCAAAAACATATTCCACCTGTTCTCTTCGTGCCTGGTTTCCTCCCCTTCAATCCCAACCCTCCTCCCCCTTCCCTTTCCTGGTTTTATATAGATCAAAAAGTCATGTTGCCAACCAGCACATTTATGTTAGCGTAAGAGGCATGGAAAGTGCTACCACAAAGTCTTTAACTGAATTATAGTCATGTGTTTCAAATAACAAGGAATGAGAGCAAAACACATGGTTAAGCCCCAAGTCTCTTTCCATAAACATGAGCGGAGCCGAAGGAGGGTTTATATGTTTCTCTAAGACCCTACACAAACTTCTGGGATGAGAGGAATGGACAAGCAATTCAGCAGGGATATGTGGACCTGGCTCTAGCGGAAATCTGGTAGACCCACTTTGTCACTCCAATACCAATGTAAGGGCCAGGCTAAAGGCTCCTTTACCAACCTCAGATGGACTCACAGAAAACCAACATTACTATTTGTCTTCCCAGCGAAAGCAAGACATAAGAAATATAGAAGGATTTGTAGCAGATGGGAAGGACATTTTTGCAGGCCACTGGAAAGCCAGCTGCATTAAGAGCACCCTGAGTTTAGAGAAAGTCTAAGGAAAGTTGGCTGATGTTCAGTAGTTAAAGACTTTTTCAAGAAATACAAAAAGGATCCTGGAAAAGAAATTCCATACAGAATAGATTTTGCAAAATTCACACTTCCCTAGGAAGGACAGCTTCAAATGCATCTACAAGAAAGGTGACCTTTTCCAAAGGCAAAGTCTTTAAAGTCTTGCTCATTAAATTATTCTCTTCACTTCAAGTTAGTGTCTAATCTATGTCAATCCATGAATCTCAAAACACTTTTCATGGCAGCAAGTCAGCCTGCCCAGAAAGCCCAGACCTGAGCTGTGCCACCCCACTTAAATGTTTCCACACTAGCGTTACACCACAAGTACCAGAGATAGGTGAACGTCCAGCTTGTGTTCAGTAGCTCTTTCCTTCTCCTTGTAAGTATATGACAGGAGAAATAATAGGAAGAAGCACAAAATATTACTCAATTTCTGAAGTACACTGCAATAGATGCTAAATACGGTCAAGAGCTCATTCTCTCTTTCTCATACATATACATAAGTAACTTGCTAAAAATCTGTGGATGAGTTAGTGTTTGTGCTCTAAAAAGATGTTATAGCAAAGTTGCGGTTTGAAAAATGTAATTTCAGGAGTGGTTCATCTGTTATAGATTATTAATTCCAACTATGTGTCAGGTTTTTCAGAGGACAATTTTTTTCTGATCAGTTCACCTTACGCAGTAGTAGATATTAATAAAAGGAGGACTTCTCAGTACACCTTTCTTTATAGTGAAAGAGAGGTGCCAACACTCATCAACCTCCTTGATATGCAGCCAGGCAGAGGGAAAAGGACATCCCAGCAATGTTGCTGAATTCCTTTCCTAAACCCCTCTCTTCTCTCTGCCTTCACAATATTTCTCATCAGCTATATGGCAGGTTAATCACGTTACCCCATTTTATTCCTCTCCTTTCCAGGGAGGGAGAACAATAGTGCAGACTTATGATGTGTCAGATCTTGGTAAATAATATTTCATTTTCGAGAACTGCTTGAGATTGTAAAACACCCCTGTTGTCCCTACTGTTTTATCTTAGTTAGGATTTGCATCTTTCTTTCTACATGACAAGTAGACACTGCAGTTTCTAAAGCCCAGTTGGATATGTACATTTAAAACTCTTCCTGCTGCTACACAGAATTACTGCAGGCAGGAAGATGACACGATCCACTTAAAAAGTGGGTATTCTCAGTTTCTGGCACCACAGAAATAAATGGAGTAAAGGCTTCCAAGCTTTTTCAATTAAACCACTGCATGTGAACAAACTGACTTGAGTTTTTTATTTTTAAAACATAAACCCTTCCCTCTTTTCAAAAATATACTTACTAAATGTGAGAATCCAAGTGGATAAAGCCCCACTAGAGGCCAATCGGAGGTTCACTGCAAATCACTGCAGGATCATTACTGCCTAGTCTTTGCCTCTAACCACCCATGGAATCTTTCCTAACGTAAGGGACCTCTTGACAAACAGGAGGTAGTAAAATGTGGGTACAATAAGAATAAAGAGGATAAAATAGAACAACTGAGAATAGAAGATATTTTTCCTCAGGAACCTGAAGTTTCAGTAATTTTCACATAATTTCTAGCAGTTAACACATTCAAAAGAAAACACCAATAGGTCAAGGTTATTTCTCCTTCAACTAAAGTCGAACTAAAAAGAAGCAACTCCTAATTATATTCTCAGAATTCTTCTTGTAAACCAGAGAAGTAACTACTTCTGGTATTCATAATAATTAAAAAAAAAAACCACACACACTAATAAAACTAACAAAACAAAACAGCTCACCCCCCAAATCAAATAAAATAAAAATAGAATTAACTCTGAAAACAAATAAGCAAACAAAAGACTACCAAAATACTTTGCACAAGTAAACCTAAGTGCCACCTTTCAGAAGTCCTTTAAGCAGCCCTTTGCTATCTGTAAACAGCCCAAGAAAAGAAATGGCCACTTAAATGTTCCACCTGCTATCTTACTGAAAGGCTTACACAGGCCATTTAAAGTCTTGACAAGCACTTCCCCAACTTTTTGTTTATCCTGCACACACACACACGCAGGATAGCCCCACACACCTGCAAACAACACACTGCCAGTTTGCAGGACATTTTAAACTGCATTTTCAAGAAGTTTTAAGTGTTCATAGAATCACAGAACATCCTGAGTTGGAAGGGACCCACAAGGATCATCAAAGTCCAACTCCTGTTACAAGAACCACCTTACATTAATTGCAACATATAATGGTGTCTCAGAGAGACAAAAATCTTTATCCAGATTGTCACATTTTCTTAATAGATATTCAAGGTAGCATAACTTCTAATTCCTCATGTAAAATATTTTGAAATCTGATTTGAGAATCTTTGAAAGGCATTTAGAGAATAATGCAATTGTCAGGTACAGTCAACGTGGGTTTAGAAAGGGCTAGTCTCTTCCAAATGAAATGTTATATTAGATTATATTAAAATATTCCTATTGTTCTTAGCATTTTATGACCAGAAAAAGGGGAGAAATATCAATACAAACTAATAGAAAATCAAACACCCATCACAGACAGGGAGGTTCCTCATTCACAGTCTGCTTATGGTCCCAGCTCTCAAGGTGACCCACTGGAGTCAGGTACAGGTATAAACAGGAAATGTGCAACAGGTGCTCCACGGAACAACACTGTGATCCTCGAATTAGAAAGAATTAGAGCTTTAAACCAACACCATAGTGAAGAAAAGACAAACTGTATTCACCACTCAGTGCAAAATCTCAGTAATAATTCTCAGTTGGGAAATCACATGTGCCAGAGGATGCCAACACAATGCAGCTGCCCATCTGCTTCATGCAAGTCAAGACAGTCTTCTGCTTGTGAACTTCACGGAAATTATTGGAGCGTTACAGGAACCTGCGGCATCATAATTAACACCTCTGGAGTATACTATAAGGGCATCCTACTGATTAGGCTGGCTGGACTCTGACGGTCAGCAAACAACATGAATTTCAGAAGCTCTCTGACAAAATACTTGCTACCTACTTAAATTTACTCTTGAAAATGTTAAAGGCATGGACACAGAGAAGGTTATCCTAGTGTGCAACCTTCAAAGTTAAGGAAAGTACAGATGAGCCATGCATTTATTAGAATGGGTCTGACTTCATCCAACACGAAGGAAAATGGGGAGAGGGATCTTTTCCAGTTTGTTTAAAAAGGCTTGCCCTGTGCCAGACTGAGATTTTAAATATTAAGTTTCACCCTGGCAAGCACTGTATATTGTGGAGGGTTTGAACAATACACTTACCACCAATGTTTAGTGCTCATTAATACACCAAAAATTCCCAAGTTTGCAGGTTTTTTTCTTGTTGTTGGATTTTTCTAAACAAATATGGGGCAAAAATGATCAGAGGAAGATTAAAAAAGGCAATTTTTTTCATAAAGCATCCACATAACTTCAGAAGCTCTTTGCTTAAAATCACTTGCAAGATTAGAAGCTCTGAAGACACAGACTCAATCCTGCATTTATGAAAGAAAAAACACAAAACAAACCAGAATACATAAACAAGCCTAAAATTACTTATTTCAATACCTCCCCCTTCCCTATGAACACAAAGTACATCCTACACTTCATCAACCTTGTGTCTTCACTGTAACCTTCTCTCACAAACTCACACTGAAATAAAAACACATAAACAGCATCTGCATTTCTCTAAGAAGAGTTTGTTACATGGAAACTTTGGTTAGTGGTATATCCAAGTTCTTAATTATAGAGAGACCAATCCTCTCAAAAGTGTGACCATTCCCACAGGAACGAGAAGAAACCCTTTCTATTGAAATAAGAGTAGAAAAATAAAATGGAATTCATTCTTGTTTCTGGCAAGAAAGGCATTTTCAAATCCCACTTGGTGTTGTAATTCTAATAGCTTCTTCTTTCAACGTTACATTGAAGTACATGTTTAATCTTTCCAAAACTCTGGCTTTTTCATTGTCTTTAACACACTTATACATGTATTTAACATTAATATATCCATCCATACAAAACATCCCTCCCCTTTTTTTGTACATCCTATTTAATTTTGTCAAATAAAGGAACTGAACTAAATAACAGACTGATTTGGGAATTCAAGGAGCCCTTAAACTGTGAAATCAAACCTGCTGCTACTTGATCAAATAATGCTCATGACCTAACATTTCAATCCCCACCCTTATCTGACTGATACTAATTTTATACTGGCATCCAAAAAGGTCATGATTTCTGTTGGAAATCACCTAAGTAGATTTTATTTTTTCTGGTAACTAAAGACTTTTAACGCTTTCCTGACTAGTATGTACAACTCAAAATTTCCCTGCCTTTAGCATTACCATGACTTGAGCTCCACAGTCAACTTAAATGACCGCTTATTGGTCAGGACTACAAAAATGTTCATCACAAATAGTATTTTTCATCGTTCCTGAACTTTGGGGAAAATGGGAGGATCTCTTTGAACTGAGGCTCAACAGAGAACTAGGAATTAAAAGCAGCAAGTAATATTCAAGGGCTGACACATACAAACTGTTGCAATTTTATTTATATTTCGTAATTGCCAATCAATATTATAATAGAAATAGAGTCAAATGTGTGATTTGATTTTCTCTCATTTTCCCCTCTGAATGTACTATGGTGACATGATACATACCAATGGAATAAGACTACTAAGAGAACAGATAGAATGTTTTTATCGAAAGCTGACTTCAACTGGTTACAACATGAGCTTACAGAACAGTTTCCAGCCCATGTGTTTTTGTCATGTCAACGGTTTCCAAAGATAATAAATGCTCTCCAGTATCATGCCTGGCATAGCTAAGCCTGTGAGCAGGCTGCTAAAATTATATAGAGAACGTACAAGTGAACTCTTCAAGCAGTTCTCTAATGACTTCAACCCAAGAGCAGCACTCCAGTGAAATGGAGGGATTTGGGCAGGAATGCAGACTATACAATAGCCAGCCATAAATAGAAAGCAAACTTCGTCACAGCAAGCATCTGAAGCACGTCTCCACGTTACGCTGCACAATGCTGGCTACACCTCACCCAGCTCCGGCCAGCGCTGGCCAGGGTGGGCACAGCTATGCTACACTCCCCTGTACTTACACCCTACTGCAAGGGCTTTGAGAGATATATTTGTATATATATACAGGCTATTTAACATTTTCTACATTGTACTAGCAATTTTCAAGCTTTGGGCCGTGGACTGTTTGAAATGGGTGTCTAAACAACAGGTTAAGAAAAGCAAGTCTACCGGCAAGCTTAAAGTCATCATGCAGATGGGTGCTCTGGGCTCTGTGCACAGTTGTGCCACGGCCAATTCCTCATCACCAATGACATAACGTGTTTTGCAGGCAATCCTGCTAACTTTAAATTGTACATATATACACTAATTATGAAATAAAATAAACTTATGAATTTATCATAAAATGACATCGAGGCATAAACTAAATATGGAACTCAGGTTTAATACAAACAAAAATTTGGATAAACTTTTTTTTTCTTTATACATAAACTTTTACATACAAGTAACTCCAGCCTTAGGTAAGATTACAATGTAGCTAAAACTAAGAGCACAACATTACAACCCACTGAAACATAGTACTTCACTCAAGAATATTCTTTTCTTGAAGTTCCAGTTCCTGCAATCCAGAATCTGCATACGAATTTTGGCTTTTGTTTTTACAAGACAAATTTTAGCTTAATTAATTAATTAATCAGATTAAAAAAAATATTGAATCACCTCAATCCCTGAACTTCAGAGACTGAATGCATGTTATCCACTTCTGATTACACACAAATACAAATCATCCAGCTCCTGTGAAAAATGCCAGAACAGGCTTAACAACTTTTTATACCTAATTGACTTTGAAGCCTTAAACTGGACAACCAAAGGGCACTCCAGTCCCATGTAAAAACCCATCTCAGGGCTGAATTTGACCCACTGCTAACAAAGGGTTCAGAAATGGCTTTCTCCTCTGACAGCATGGTCCCCTTGAAAATTTCTTAAGGGAACTCAGAAATGCAACTTCTTGAATTTCAAAGCTTTCTCAGGTTTAGCCTTTCTGAAAGCTGATTTGGGAGGGTCTGACCCAATGCTCAGGGAAGCAAGTGGAAAGACCAACTAATTTCAGTAGCCTTTGGATTGGGTTCTGCAGCTCAAGAGCTATTCCTCATTAGGTTTTACATTAAATACAACACATACCATAAGAAGCACTCTAATCTTACTGATCAAATGAAACAAACTAAGAAGACCTTAAGACAAAACTGCTACTCAGTTACCTCCTTCCTCTGACATTTAAAGCATTCAAAAATATAACAGGTATATATATATATACATATATATATGTGGAGCCCCTGGTGGTCTAATGGTAAAGGTGCCGCGCTATCACCGCGGAGACCCGGGTTCGATTCCCGGTCAGGGCCACTCCCGGGCAGGTGGAGCTCGTTAGCCCTTGAAAAGGCAAACCATCTACGTCCTGAGGACCTCGCTGCCACCGTCCAAGCTCGCTTGGCCCCGGCAGATGAACCTTAGGATTAAAGGGTGGGCTCAGTTCCGCGCACACTGTGTCTCACCTAAAAAATCCAATGCGCAGGCTGGAAGGTGGAAAGACCTTCCCTGGATCTTCACTCGTGAAGACTGGCCATTACATATATATATATACATATATATATATTCTTTTTTCCTTTACTCTTTTATTCTCTTCTTTGGCAAGCATCTCCTCTTACTACTACTTTTTTAAAAAATACCACCCACCCCTCTACAAAAAAAAGTATTAATTTAAATGATCTTGAGCATTATGAAGAAGTCAATACTGTACTTTCCAAAACTCATAGTAATTGAAGGCAAGTAAGGTCTTAAAAAATAGAGAGGGTAATATTTGAAACCACTGACAAAGTTAAATTTCTTCCACCTTTTCCAGAAAATAACAAACTGTGCTCTTAAGCATCAAATGGTCAAAAGTAACCTGTCAGAAATATATTATTACAAGACAGCGGTAGTGCCAAAACCTGATTTAAGTTGCTACAGCCTACTAAAATGTTCCTCTTAAGGGCTTTTCCACCTGCAGACTAAGAAAAACACTCTGTTTAAAAAAGTATGGGCTAAACTAGTCTATGCCTTCATCCAAAAAATCAAGAGATGCAACATTTAAACTTTATCCCACCACACAGCTGTAAATGCGACACCATTGATCCTGTCCTTTCACACAAAAATTTTATACAAAAACAATCAAACAGATCATCAGTAGGAACTGTAGTTCCAAGAAACACCTTCTTACTATATCTTTCATCAGCCAGAGTTACAATTACTTCTTCCTCTTTGTTCATTTTTCTTTGGTACTAACCCCAAAGCAATGAACCAGGAAATCTTAACAGATGACACATGCTTGACCACCAGCACAGGCAATACTGTATTCCTTAATCAACATAACCAAATGGCTTTCAAAATGGTTGACCAGAGATTAAGTCTCTAAAAACAGGTACCAAAGCAGCCAGAAAATAGTGTTAAAAAACTTGAATTCTACACACAGCAGCTCAGAAGACCCAAGCTCAAGAATTACAGTGCCTCTTAATTTATATTTTAGATAAAGGCATCTCCCAAAGTTTTACTTGTTTGCATTCAATGGGGATGCATCAGCCTGTCAAATGGCCAAGTGCAGAGTTTATGGGATTTTATGCCAGTTAAATTTGTCTAAAATTAGTCTTAGGAAACACAAACTTTTTTTTTTCTCCTCACAGGATGGTACTTCATTAAAAAGTTGGAATATATGGCATAAATCTCACTCCAGAAATAAAATAAAAAAGGTGGAAAGCAACATTCTTCAGGCTTTCATGACCAAAACTAAATTAGTGAAAGAAAATTCCTCACAAAGAACATCCCTAAAACACCTGAATCACTCTTAGACTTGAATCCAGAAACTTTTTTATGGTATCTTAGAGTACGTGAACAGGTTTTGGCAGCTAAAAAAAACCCAAACCACCAAGCTCTGTGAGCTAATTGAAACTTTAGAAAAATTGTTTCCACTATGTAAGGCAGAATGCCATCCTTAAGGAAGTCTAGACTACAAGCATACTACAGAAAGGTTAGACTTGATAAACATGGACTATATTTTTTTTCACAGGAACAGCTCCAGCTGCAAACTACAGCCAGGCCATGTTTCTTCAGCCTAACCACTAACTCCAGGTGAGTACAGGAGAGATGCTGGAACTCTTCTCTGGTGAACTAAGCAGCTGTTCAGACACAAACTTGCCTATGTTACAGTTCTGCTATGAAATTTGATTAATACAGTATATTATAAAAAGATACTAGGATTTAAAAATATACAACTGTTTAAAAAAAATACAACTGTTTTCCTAATTTTTGAAGACTTATGAAATTATGTAACGGTCCATTGTTTTCCTGTCTTGATTTCAAAATAACTGAAGTATTAATGGGCTCATCTCTACAACATCTAAGGTAGGCTTACAAAAGAGCAGCAGTCCACTTGTAAACTGAAATTGTTTTTAAAATCACCATTAATAAATCATATGAGCTTCAAGTAAACATTTATGGTATCTACTTTCTTCCAATTTTACATTCATTTGTTTTCAGTGATGGGGTAACTTCAGCATGGAGAAGTACAGCCTGCATACTGATCTAAGTGCAGTATTTCTCAGGTTGCCACCTTTTGTCCCTGGTGCAGTTAGGTGACTGCTGGTGGGGCTCAGGGTATAACAAAGCCAGCAGCACAAAGCCCCAACTGCTCTTGCTGCTTTCCCACAGCCCCCTGTGCCAGGGGTGGCAAAGGCCTTTCAGCGGGTGCTCTGGGACTCCCAGCTGCCGTTTGACATGCAAATGGCATCAAAGTTCTTTCAATCCCACCTCAAGAAGGGAAGATAAAGGCTGCAGTTCCCAGAGGAGCTCAGCTCCCAGAGCAGCATCCCTGCATCTCTTCAGGATGTTGGCACTGCTGAGCACAAAGAAATCATCTTCGAGATTATGTGAAAGACTGAAAGAAAACAACTGAGGGGAATTAGAAAAAGGCATTTCAGGCTACAACAATTCTTCTCCTCAAGTGTAACAACAGAATATCTTGAAAACTTCACTTTTGTCTGCTTATAGATACATACACATACTATAACTCCAACATTTCCATTTTATTTAGAGACCCAACACAAATGGTAAAATTCACATCTGAATTATGGGCTCCAATTGCTTCTTGTTTCAGTCCAGCTTCACGTGCTAGTATTTTCCAACCAGTTTCAGTGGAAATCAATCACTGTACATAGCTTCACAGACCCGTAAGTCATCCCACAGGTAGCTTACAAGGTTTTTAGAATTTCTACTCTTATCTTCAACCTGAACAATTATTATATCACTTCTATTATAAACAAAAACCCCAAACCAAAATCCAGGGTTTTTTTCCAGTTTAATATGACCATCTACAGCCAATGTTTTCAAACTGCAGACTGAAAATTTAACCATGACTGAAATAGAAGTTGAGTGATTTTCAGACACCTCAAAATACAGAGATTCGTTCCCAAGATTTTAACCAGAAGAGCATCAGCTGATCCTCATTTCTAAATTAAAGCTATTCTGCTCAGGTTGCTAACTAATGACATCAATATGTTAAATAACTATGTTCTGAAGCCTAACTTCAGGAATACAGGAATATATAGGAGAGAATCAAGGTTAACTAAACTCTGCAACTTGGAAAAACCTGTGGAAAATATGTGAGTATTTAAGAAAGAATGGTGAGAGCAAAAACAGAGTGCATGAACAGATCCTACCCAGCATAGTATCTATTAGAAAAAGAGCTTTCAACTATTCTCATTTTCCACACTTTAAATGGGAATCTAAAAAAAAAAAAAAATGCTTCTTATTTGAAAATTCATTTATTACTTTCACATCCTGTTCATTGTTTTTCAGTCATTGAACTATACATGACAAGCCACTGAGTAACATTAATATCAAAATCAGATGGCAAAACAAAATCTGACACTAAGCAGCATCCCAAAAGTACATTTCTTCCTTACTCCCCATGAGAGAGATGAGATATAAAAATATGTAATATATGTGTAAAGGTATTCATCTAACAAAAATCTTTATCACACAGAATCACACAGAATCAATGTGGTTGGAAAAGACCTCCAAGATCATCAAGTCCAACCCTTGATCCAATCCCACTGTGGTTACTAGATCATGGCACTCAGTGCCACATCCAGCCTCATCTTAAAAACCTCCAGGGACAGTAAATCCACCACCTCTCTGGGCAGGCCATTCCAATGCCTGATCACTCTCTCTGTAAAAAATTTCTTCCTAATATTCAACCTAAACCTCTCCTGGTAGAGCTAAAGACCATGCCCTCTTGTCCTACTGCTGATTGCCTCGGAGAAGAGACCGACCCCCACTTGGCTACAACCTCCTCTCAGGTAGTTGTAGAGAGTGATGAGGTCTCTCCTGAGCCTCCTTTTCTCCAGGCTACACAACCTCAGCTCCCTCAGCCTCTCCTCATAGGACTTGTGCTCAAGTCCCTTCACCAGCCTGGTTGCTCTTCTCTGGACCTGCTCCAGCACCTCAATATCCTTCCTGAACTGAGGGGCCCAGAACTGAACACAATACTCCAGGTGTGGCCTCACCAGTGCTGAGTCCAGGGGAAGAATCACTTCCTTCGTCCTGCTGGCCACACTGTTCCTGATCCAGACCAGGATGCCATTGGCCTTCTTGGCCACCTGGGCACACTGCTGGCTCATGTTCAGCTTCCTGTCGATCTTCCAGCTACACAGGTAGTCTGCACAATGCTGAATACGTAACATAGCCTTTCCATAACACACTGATTTTTCTTTTAATTAAGCTTCATTTCAGTTTAGGAAGGAAGTGTGAAATTGGATGGACAGCCAGAGGTTGCACTCTCCTCCACAGAAGCATTAAACTATCAAGCTCTTCTGCAGAACCTGTGCTCATACACAAAGCAAATCAAGGTCAACTTACTCACACAATATATTGACCAGAAAGAAATAAAATAGATAAGCACTCTCCTCAGCAGCCAGGACTACTGACAACTGTTTACTAGCTCACAACAAAAACTTAGCCTGACTCACCATCTCCTTACAAGTACATACTTTTCTCTGCTTGTGACCTGCTGCTTAAGGTAAAACATAAAATACAGTGATGACAAACTAAGGAGAGAGAAGCAAATAACAAAAAACAGGCCTATACACAGGTATTGCATGAAGTGTCAAGCAATTACACTGAAAGTTAAATTTACTACAGTGATTTTGATATACCAGATTAATCTTTCCAAAGACCATAAAAAGTACATCTTAAAAGCAACACCTTTATAGAAACTTCTGAATTAATATGGGAAAGATTTCCCGTTATTTGCATCCAGGAAAGCAGGAATATTTGATGTTTTGCAGATGTATTTGAAGGTCTACCATTTACACACAAAAGGAGAATTTAAAATTAAACCACACCAAGGAACTAATCACAGTAGTCTACTGTAGAAATTGATACTAAGAAGAATGAGCACTGATAACTAAATATGAGAATTTCTAGTGCCTCCTTAGTCAATATATGTCCTCTTATTTTTGAGTTATTTAAACCTGTTCTTTGCAGTAATCTGACAACTCTTTTCTTTCCCTTCTGACAGGAGCAATTAGACTACAGACAAGAAAGATCCCTCTAATTCTAATAGAAACATTAACTCTGAAGTTGATTATAACTTGATCACTGACCAGGATGAAAATTTTGCTCTAAGGAGTCTCCTGAATTGCCAGGCATATGGAATCACTATCAACATTTGTAGCAAGCCTTTCCTCCAAAAGGCACAGTGCTGAGAGTGCAAATGTCTATGGTTCAGAAACTAAAACCTAACAGAACTAGACCGCTAATTTTGCACTCAAAAAGTGCACAGCAGACTACACATCTTTCTCACAGAAAATGACAACACTTTGGATGTACACATCAAATACAATATTTCTAAGCAACTTCCATGGTCACAAGAACAGACAAGTGCACTTGGATGTCACTATGCAAGCCAAGCGTGTCATCTTTCCAGGGCAATGCTCTTCATCTCCAGCCAGTAAGAAAGCTATCCCATTTTTGCCTTTGAACAGCAGTACCTAAATATTTGCTAATAAAATAAATTCTATAGATCAAGTTCATTTAGAAGAAATTTTCTCCCTTTTCCCCCCTATAAATGCAAACTTTTTGCCATTCCACCCATTGAAACTTACAGCGCAAGTCTTACCATCTTATTGCCACCAAAAAATACTACTAAAATGTTGAAACACCCCTGCAAATTACAGAAAGCCTCTAAATTTTCTTCTGATTTCTATGCTAAGTGTGCACACACTGGTTTGAGCCACAATGGCACAGCTGGAAGATGCTCCTTCCAGGAAAGTTTCTTTCTATGCAGGTCATTCAGACTGAACAAGAGGGATAAAGGACTTAGGGAGTAAGGAGAAACCACAACAAAATACCTCACTAGAAAAGCATCAGGTAGGGGCACAGGAAGGAGTCAAACACAGGACAGTTGACACATCTCCTATTGACTCAATTCAGGCTCCAGCCTTTCCACAAGCTTCAATATTGCTGGACTTGGACATCATATTAGCACTGTCAAGGCAATGCATAAAAATAGTATTTTAAACCTAGAAATAAACTTCCTAAAAATGAGAAATTCAAAGACCTTGGCATTCTGCCTGGACACCATGGTTCATGTATGTTTCTGCAAGGAAACAAATCTGAGTCTGCATTCACTCTATATCTACTTTCACCAAAAAACACCAACCAACCAAAAAAGCCCAAGTCATCCACCTCTCCCCAGCAAAATGAAAACTGAAGTGTGCAAGAGCAAAGCAGATCCAGAATTTAGGGGTGTAGTCCTTTTAGTTACAACTTCTACCTCATTTCAATACAATTTACACATTGCATATTTATAGACAGTGCAAACCACACAACCTAAAAATTAAGACACAGAAGAGATGCAACAGCAGTATTTTTCAGAATAAAAAACAAAGTAGTTGTGAAATATCCGGCACATATTTTTCTCATATGACAGACTCCCACTCCACATTATACATATTTATTTGAAATTACAGAAGTGCTTAATTCAATAAAGCCCCAAACCTCTGTTTGTACTGTTACACAGCATGCAAAGAGAAATTCTGTGGAGTCAAGTACAAATTATTTATTCTCTCATGATTCTTAAGATAAAAAGCCACCACATAATTAAGAGTTGTGTGCTATATAGAGGGTAATACAGTAAGCATGGCAATGCATATATTCAAAGTATTTTTTTTTTTAAATGCACACAAATTACTACCAAGGAAGAAAATTAAGAAGTATGAAGAGTGCATTCTTCCTTATGAAGAAGTAGGCTACACATCATTCAGGTTGAGGCATTTGTGAATGCTACAAAGCAATACTTCTCTCCTGGGAGGTGCGAAGTTATTGGAGTTTGGTGGCATGTTAACTCCACCGAGACCCTGGTCCAAGCAACAGCAATTGCAGCACAAGAGCGCAGTGAGTACAACTGCTGAAATCAGTTCATATGCCAAGGGTTATTTATATGCACCAGCACCCCAGGGATTAGACTCACAGCATAGATCACTTGTAGTCTCTCTGGGTAATTATATAGATGACAACTGCTTCACTTGAAACAGAGAATCTTTTGAGCATGTTCACTGTAATTAACCAACATCAGCTTCTGTCTTTTGACATGAAACTGAAAACAAGTATCTCACATCTCGTTCCAATCTTTTAATCCTTTAATAACGAACTTGACGTGAAAATAGAAACATAAATTTAGTGTGCTATTTTGAGAGATTTTTGCTGCAACTCTCATGTTAATACAGAAAAATATTTATAGTTATGGATCTGCTCTGTTGGATACACGAAGATTTAACGAAAATATGAAGAGGAAAACCTGCTTGTAGAGGGTGGGTGCTGATACACACCCAGGCTGCTTTTACAAAATTCATTAAGCATATGGGAAACACCAGTTCTGAAATAACACTCTAGTTCATGTACTTGCATTTCCAGTCATGTTGCCTAACTAGTAAACACAGCCCAATGCCACAATCACTTGAAATAACAGCCTGGCACAGAAAGGTGCAGGATCTCCCTTTGGCCTGGAGCCTGACAAGAGCTGCAGCCAGAAATGTAAATGAGCAGCACTTCTCTATTTCACTCAGCCAATGGTACCACCTTGAAAATGGTGATAGAAAATTTTCTGGCTGATGGCAAATCATTACCATACCCTCAGAAGGAAAGACATCAATGGCAGTTCTTTGTTGAGCAGCATTTACTTTTAAATTGTTGCATAAGCAACACTGCTAGATGTGACAGGCTAGATGGAAAACCACAGCAAAGCATTTCCATCAGCTGAATTTCTGGAACATCTCTTGACCACTAAATTTGCCTTTGATAGTAGTAGCAATTTTTTGAAAAGAAAAAATCCCTTGCTTGCTCCCACTTATCATTCATTGGTTCGGTTTACAGAGCAGTTCTGGTACATGCTAATATATTCCTCCTTTTGAAGAGATATTAAACCAGAAGTCAGGATCCAGCCACACAACAAATATGTTCTAACTCCTAAGGGCAAAATGAAAGTCCAAATCAATGACTGGTCTTTTATACAGCAGTAAGTGACACACACATTAGGGTGAGACAATGCAGGGGACCAACTAAATACAATTTGAAGACTCCGAGTTGCATATAGTATAGAATTAGAGGCCTCAACATCAATCATATCAGTGTCCAGATTTGACTGTATCTCACCAAATTATTCTTTGTTTTGCACGTAACTGGAATTTGGATTCTAGAGATCCATAAATGATCAAGTAAGAGTCAGGACTAAAAAAATTTTGCCTTTTAAACAGAACATCCTAAGATACCTCATATACATACTGTAAACAAAATCACCCACCTAGATACTCTCTAAAATTATTGATAGATCTCAAAATACCATAAGCCAAGCTTTGGCACAAAGTTTACAAAATCATGACCTTACATTTTAAATTAATCTAATAAACTACTCGTTGTCGTGGTTTTGCCCACCAGCCCATCCCTGGGGCTGAGGATGGTTTTGTCCAGGTGATTTCCGGACAAAAAACCAATCAAAAAGTTCAGTGACGCCTTTGCTAATTACATCTTTAAGAAAACGGAAGAGAAAGTTGGTTGGGCAGTTGAAATTAGGAGCAGCAGCCATGTAGAAGGGTAGTGGGCCCGAGGAGGGCCAAGGCCCCCTCCTCCCCGGCTTGGGCCGGGAAGGGGGGCCAGGTGCAGCACTGAAGCCTCCTTTCTCTCTTGTGAGAGAGTGAAGAAAAAAAAGTTTAAAAGATGAACTGCTTAAACGAGAAACCGCTACAGAAGAATTCCAGCCATAAGATAACAGAATTTTCAAGGTCAAAGCTGCAGTCGCAGGAGAGAGAAGAAAAAGTTCGAAGGGGGGAGAGCTGCTGTTCTTCTCCCTTTCGCTCTCCCTCCCTTCAGCAGGGTAAAGACTGAAAAATAAAACCCTGCCACCTGTAGAAGTTTGCTGGGGTGAAGAGACCCCCCATGCGGCTCACAGAGGAGTTTGTGGATGCACCAGAGATTTATGAATTTAACAGAAAGAGAAAAGCCTTATGCTGGAGTAAAAGCGGCTCAGATGAGGCAGAGTCCTGTTAAAGACTTTGTAACTCTCGAAGGGGACGATGCTTATGCTGGAGCGAGACGACTCAGATAAGCTTGGGATCTCAGTGAGAGATCCATGCTGTTACTGAAGATTTGTGACCCTGAGAGGACCTACGCTGGAACAGAAAACAGTTCGGGTAGGAATGTTGGGATCCATGTGTGGGATCCACGCTGCTGGTGCTGGAGATTTGTGACCCTGAGAGAACCTACGCTGGAGCAGAAAAATGGCTCAGGTGGGATATTGGGATCCGAACAAGGGATCCAGACTAGACCCATGCCGAGAAGTCAATCAAGGACTGTTCTCCCATGGGGAGGGACCTCCATAGGGAAACAGGGGTGAACTCTTAAACCATTATCCCCTGTAACCCTGTGGAAGAAGATCCATAGTAAGCAAGTGTCCCCTTGCAAGCCTATGGAAGGAGACCCTTCAAAACCTGGGTAACCCTCAACCTTTGGTTTTAACCCAGGAGGGGGGTAGGCCCAACCCTGGAGGCCAACACAAAATGAGAGAGAAATAAAGAAGTTGCAACTGCGACGAAACTGCTACAGAGTTACTGGAGAGAGAGAGAGCTGGAATTCCGAGAACAGAAAAAGACTGCTTCTCCTCCTTGGACTGATATAAAGGGAGGTGAGGGGAAAAGTATCTTCTATAAATGCCTAATACCTTTTACTTAAGTAGATATAATTCTTTAGTTTTAGTTTGTTAATAATAAATACTCATACTTTTTTTAAATTCAGTCTCTTTTTGTCTGCATAAACCTTCTCTCAACTGATAGTAATTGTGTGGGGGGTGTAAAAATAAATTGAGCCAGGGCAAAACCACGACACTCGTACAATCAGAATCAATGAAAGATTAGACTCTGATACCAGTTACATGATGATGAAAACTAATTCTGCAGTATGCAGAAAAAATGATCCAATGTCCAAAGCCTTCCAAACCTGCCTTCCAAACTCACTTCACCCCCACAGAAAGATTTCATCCTGTGCACAACCCACACGTTGCCCAAGCCATAGGATAGACTGAGATTTAGGGATGCAGCCTGTCCCCATAACTTCCAGTAGCCTATGCACAGTCTGTTTTTGACTGTCATTGGCAATACTTAAGATTTCTTTGCCCCAAAGGAAGACCTGACATTCAAAACTGAAATTGGGGCAGAGCTTTGCTCCTTAAAATGAGGCACTGGGACACCATGGGGCTGTGCTGACCTCAGCTCAGGAAGGCACATATGGATGCTGTTGCTGGGTTTTAAAATCTGTTTCTACCTTTACCTAATTCCTTTAGATACAATTGCTAAGTACGAGCTCTCTTACTGCTTCCATATCCTTTTGAGAGCAGTTGTACCTGGCATTTCAGTGACTCTTGATACCAAGGAAGACAATAACTCCCTTTTGTATGCAGACCACCTGTACAATACGTCAACCCTCACGGCAGCATTCCTATGTATAAGCTTGTGAGTGGTCACAAAGAACAAACCTATTATAAAAGAAGATCTAAGACAACATCAGAGTTGCATCCAACTTTAACTGTAATTGAAACCTTCCTCCCTTTTAACCTGTTTCTATTTACACAAGAGAGGAGATCTGATTTCTTTTGACAGACAGATAGCCTACTAGTACCCAGCTAATGGCTTCAGCAAGGAACCAAATCTGATTATCTACATTTGCTATCCAAACCCTAAGAAAGTAAAAGGGGTTCAAAGGAAAAAACATCATATTAATTTAACTATTTATTTGTGCTCACTCTGACCCAGGATGTATTTCACTAGTCCGAAAAGCTAGTAAAGGAGGAAGCAATTTAGCGGTAACAGGACTCTCTTGAACTTCAGTAATGTAATGAGCAGATAATTAGGATGCCTGATGTGTGGATGGACTAAAAGAAATATTTCCACAAAGCTTTAGAGAATTTACCTATTGAATATTTACAGTGCTGTTGCACTGCTGTGGTACACCAGTATAGAGTCAGTCCGAACTCAGAAGCTCATTGATTTTGAAGGAGCAGCAAGCTGTCTGATCTCCTCAAAAAAGAACAAACTGTTTCAAAAATAGAGACAAATCTTTACCTGGCATAAGGGTTTACCTACCATAAAGTTTGTTAAAGTTATGACAGAAATAAATCAACAGATTTTACAAAATATAAGGTACAAGATAATCCTAGTTGATAAGTACCAACATAAATTTTAGAACATAGTAGTTACTTTTTCCTTACTTTTAGCTATCAGGCTCTCTTACAGTAAAAAATGCTTTTTAAATTTATATGCATTAAGATTTAAAAAAATCCCAAACAACCAAAACAAACAGAGCAGTAAAAACAAACAACCATGTTGCTGCCTTGCTGTCTCTTCTGGAAGAACCTCTCAGAGAGCTGAACCTGACTTTGGTTCCTCAGCTTAAGAGAAACAGCTCAAGTGTCCCATGCTTTTAGCGAATGACAACAAAAAAGGAGGCAAGGACCATTTCTCCTTCAGATACGGATATTTAATTGATGTCCTCACGTATTGACTTCTTTCATTGTTGTCCCCTTCTGCAAACAGGAGTACAGTACTTCCCGTAAGGCTCAGTATGGATGTATACACAACTGTGTGTGCTACATCTGTACACACAATCCACGTGAACAGGTGATCTCTTTCTAAATGTCACAGTCACTTTGCCTTTTCTATCTGATTCCCAAAACGTGATCTACAGCACCATTGTATACTACAGCCAAAGGAACTGAAATTGGAATACTGTAGTTGAAGTGTGCTTAGTGTAAGAGCTTCACTATGCAGTTGCCTCAGCATAATGACAAGTTGAGTAAGCAGCTTTTATAAATAGAGCTTGGGGATACCCTGTCCTGTGGAGCTTGATTTTTATTTGTTTTTCTTTAAGTTGTTAAGACAGAAATAACATGGGCAGAGAAACATAACTGCTTGGAGAGAACAGTTGAAACTTGCATGCCAGCCAGCCAGACTGACTGTACTTGTGCTGTCAAGGTGGTCCAAGATGACACTTAATAACATAAATTTAACACACTCTGGGGTATGAACTCATCCCATGAGGAGTAAGTTGTAGCTCAGCACAGAACAGCACAGATACTATGTGCCACACACAGATACCATTCAGCAACCTCCAACAGGTTGCCAGTCTGGTCACAGAAATGTTTCAGCGCTCCAGTCCAGTTCTTTGAAAATCTTCACTTGCCTGAGCCCTTGGAAGATGATTGCTCTTCCAGAGTGTTTTCCACAGAAATGCAGCTGGCAGAAATTAGGAAGGAGTGAGCCCAAAGGGGTCTGCAGAACACAGGAATGGCAGGACAATGAAAATTTAGCTTTGGAGAAGTAAATGGGCCTCGCAATGCCTGTAACCATCAGATTGCAATACAACATTTTGCATTTCTCCCAGCTTCTTATTTAATACTTCCACAGAAATCAGTTCTTTGAAATGTTCCATAAAGCATTTCAATTTCAGTAGAAGTAAAAAATGGAATGGATGTATACACTGCTGTGTACATGTCCTGAAAAGGGGGGAAAGCTGAATAGATACAATGAGATACCTAAACAACTAGTGAGCTACTAAAACATGAATACATAAAGTCATCATATGACCAAAAAAAAAAGTTAAAGTAATATAACTTGGTCAAATTTAGATGGCAAAATCTTCAGCAATAATATATTTTTACATTTATTCTAGGATTTCACACATAATTGCATTAATTTTATTTCAAGTAACAATAAAGAATCTTACCTTCAAGTAACAATAAAGTTGCAGCCATGTCTAGAAAAGTACATAAAGAAACTAGAAAACTATATTTTAAATATACTATATCTCCACTTCTGGCTGATTTGCTATATAGGAGATAATACATTTATTTACTTTAATTGAACTGTTGAGTATTTTGGCTGCCATTTTTTGTATCTCAATACAGAGAAGCAGCAGACTTGTATACTCCTTTAGATTGTGAAGTGATGGGGAATGGAGGAAGTGAAGTAATAAATGAAGTTATCCTGAACTGGACCTCTGAGATAGCATACAACCTATACAGTGGTCACCTAGAACTGCAAATAGTAATAATAAAGCCCACAATCCAATGTTTAGCAACTACAATACATATGTTTTTACATGGCACTTTTCCTGCAATAAATTGCCTGCTGGAGGTACTGGCAGTCACATATGGCTTATCTCCACAAGGAGCCCTTGGCAATAACCACCTTTTGGAAAGATATTCAAACAGAGGCACCACTTCTATTCATCATCCTTAGCAACCTCAGAGTGACATTTCTGTCCCAGAGCATCATTGGCAGGTTAGCTAAAAGTCAGTTTGGTAGCTTTGACTCTTGTTAATGTCACCTAATGCTTGTTATTGTAAGACCCTACTCTTTACTGTTTATTTTTTTTTACCCAAAATTTAGCCTTCCGGTCTGCTGCCTCTCCCTTTTTCTCTCTCTCCTGGGAGGCAAAGAGGCAGTCAGGGAAAGATAAGAAGGAAAAAATGGTTTTGTCATGGAAGAGAGAAACATTGCTTTCTCCCTTTTCTCCTCTACAAATAGCTAGAAAATATAGTTACCAAAACAGAAAAACTTGTGGTTTCTAACACACATTCCCTCCAACACCTGAAGATAAATCTCAGTTTGTCAACTTCAACATACTTTTGATGCCAGCAAATAACTGAGAAAACCAGAGGCAAAATATGAGTTCCCATAGAAGACCTCAACCTTTCCCTGCCACCCCTTAGAGCAGCACTTGCCAAGAAGTTCATAACATAGGTTCACCTAAGTCTCCCCAGAAGCCCTGCACCCAGTCCTGGATGACACATCACAGAATTTGACAGAGTCCTTTTCAGAAAGCTTTGAAAGCTGAACACAACTCTTAGACTTCTATGCTGTGCTTAATTAAAACACATATAATGGTGCATCTGAGAACTGCACTGCCCACCATCATTTCTAGGCTGTGATTACATCTCAATACTTCACTCTGCCATTTAATTCCATGCAGAATGGTGAGAAGCATGCCATGGTCCATGGTATATGCTTCACAGGTCCTTCTCACTCAGCATCTAATCCATACACGGGTCAGAAGCTAAACTCCGTCAGCAGTTATCCCTATTCAGCCTCTCCTTCTACAGCATGCATGGCCAAGAAAAGACACACAAATAAAAAGCTCTGAAATATACCATAATAAAAGCTTTGAAGTCTACTATAATTCCATTGTTCCTTACTTTTGAAAGTTTAACTCTTAACCTTGACCGTTTCAAAGATTTTCTGGATGTATAGTTAGGCATTTGAACTACATATCCTTTCCTTATTTAGTTCCCCTTCCCCTAACTTCTTTCTACATTTACGTAGTCAAAAAATGAGTGCTTTGAAGCAGAGATTATCCTTTTCAAGTACTTGGAAAGTACCTTGCATGTAAGCATATAAAATCATAATAGAAATAATGTTTTGTTTCCACTTTTATACTCATTCCTTTTGGTGTTACAGCCAAAGACCTCCAGGAAGGTAACTGTTGATTCTAGCCCTATTCATGTATGTAGTGTCATGCAATATGTTCGTCTCCTGCCCTAATTACCTTACTCTATTTCAATCTCTTTCCCAGTTATCCCAGTTATCCATCTGTTGCAGAAGTATTTTACCTCTGCTACATTGATCCATCCTCTAGGAGTGAGCCTGTATTGAATTAACTCAGCTTCATTTCAACCCAAGTATCTCTTTACAGCAGCACTGAAGGCTTCCCCAATAACATCATTTTTTTTCCTAAAGTAATGAGGAAATCCAAGGGTTCATTTTGGATATGAAGGTGATCAAGACCACTCTAATCTATATATACGCCAACTTACAAATTCCTCACCCTCAGAAGCAGGCATTCCTGTAGAGAAGGATGGGAGGGAAGGGTGAGTTGGCTGGTTTTTTTCCCCCTTGAGTTAGCTTAGTAGCCTTGAAAGTATTTCTATATCCTCAGATTTCATTTTTGGTGCCAAATACCCTACTGTAATGCCAGGGAAAATCTTCAGCAAATTTAAGAGCCTTCACAGCTGTTCCCTTGGAAATCTGCAGGGTATGAAACACGGCAGCATCCAGCAGCAATCTGTATCACAATTTGCTCAAGATAAATTGCTCAGATTCAGAAATTCAAGACTCAGTTACAGACTTGTAGCCTCTTCCTTCTGACCACTCTAGACCTTGGTCTATGTGCTTCTAAAGTTGTCAATATTAAATGTACACATGCCACATACAGCACTCTGCTGTTTAAAACCAATGCAATGAGAATATGCTTAACATAAAATAAGATTTGCAGAATCCCTTGAGAACTGCTGCTGAACAGAAATGTCCCATTAGAAATTTGTGCATGAGACCTTAATTACTCTTCAACTATTGATCTCTACCCCAACTGTGTTTACATTAATTTGATTCCTCCCTGTGATTCCACCTTAGAAGCTCCTTGCTGTTTTGAACCCAAAAGCTATAGAGCGACAAGGGTCAGCATAAGTGTTCCACATCTATACATGATAGAAATGACATATAGGCTGTACTAGCTTCTCAACTGACTTAAGGGAGAATTAGTTTGCACAGGCCGAAGATCTGATTCAGCACACACAGCTGTTCCCAAATTTTGGATGCCAAGTCAGTCAGCAGTAATTAAATATTGGGCAGCAGGGATAGCAGAAGTTCAGTTTTATCCAGGATCCACAGAGTGAATGTAGCAATTTGTAGATGCGACTGAAAGCAAAAAGTGTGGTCATTGCAAAGTTGATGTATATTAAGCAGGAATTTTATAGGGAAGATTCTGTAATGCAGGATAGCAGAGGACTACTCTTGGAGGATGCCCTTAAATCCCTTCATAGAGATTAGTCGAAAATAAATACCTGTCTAAAGTGATTTTTATTAGACATGATGTATTAAACTAACTTTAATACAGAACAGTACAAAATAGCCCTGATTTCCCAGAGCACATTCTTTATAGCACACAGTTCTGAAAGCAAGCACAAATTTTCAAATTAACATCCATAAACACCCCTATGCATAAAAACTAATTCTGCAGAGGATTGGTTCTTTTCTTGTGGAAAGCAATGCTTATACCTCCTGAGCAGCTTTGTATTTCTGATATATGTAGCAGGTTTGCAGAGACTTTTTGTGAGTTTGCATTGTACACTGATTTCCTCTGTATCACCTGCCTTCCCCACTCACTGGTAATTGCCCTCAGCACCCTCATACTTTTCTGTGACATTGTGGGACAAATTTACACATGAAAACAAACTGTGCAGCTTTAGGATTTTCAACCCATTTCACATGGGAATTCACAATTACTGAGCAGCCCAAGTCATAAAACTGAAGTCATCAGCACATTACCTGCTGCTGAACAAGTACCAGTGACTGAAGTGCATAGCTCTAAAACACTGCAAAGCAGAAAGGGAAAAAAACAACAAATCTTAAAAAAAGAATATTTGACAAATAAAGGGACTGATTTTCAGAGAAGCTAAGCTCCCAGAGCTTCAGTAGAAATTAATAAAAGTTTTTGTCTGGAAATGGAAAAATTTGTTCAGAGAGTGCAAAGAACAGGAGGACAAAGAGATCGGGAGATTTAAAACATGTTAGATAAAGCAGGACAAGAAAAAAATTCTCTCAACAGAACATTTTTACTAGTTTGGATGACACAGTTTGCACAGGTGAATGCTGACTGCTTTTTTTTTTCATCTTCAGAAGTTTAGCACACCTGATAAACACTATAATTTTAATTTTTTTCAAAACACAGGATGCTCACCTTTTGTGGTTAAAATTGAGGAGTGTATAAGACATCTTTTACCACTCTGTGCTTGGAGTCCATCTCCCTCCTATGCCAGGACACAGACTGTGATTACTCCCAGGATTCTGCTGATTCAGCAAGAAGCATAGTCTAGCAGAGGCATCCACATGACTGAGATGATGGAAAAACATGGTGGAAGGGCCGGAGCGTGCACTCAGCTTTGGTAACTCTCCCTTTGCTAACCATAACCTCAATGGAGCTAAACCTCAACACACACTGGGTCCTCCAGCTTCCCCAAACCACCAAACTGACCATGAGATAGAAAGCTATTGCTGCATTTCATTTTCCACCCCATATGTGCACAAGGCATGACACCAGTTGTTGTGACACCACACTGACCTTCCTACACCCTAATTATTAAAAATCATCAACAGGCTCAATGAACTGCTGGATGTTTCCAAACACAAAAACCTCCTCAGCAAATGTCTGCAGAAAACTCTTGCATTCAGTCCTTGTGAATGTACTACCATGAGGAAGAAGAGAAAATTATCCCTGCAAATGCTGCATCTTCAGCAGTTCAACAAGAGGAGAGGAAAGCAGTAAAGAGAACTAAAAGAGGAGTGGTGTTATTTCTGATAAAGTAATGACCTTATATAGCAAAGACCTGTTTTCAGTCAAATTATACTCATTATTCTTATTAAACAACAATAACTAAAATTTACTGGTCATATTCAAGCAATTTTACCTAAATGATCTCAAATTTCAGCCAAACATAGCAAACTTTTTTTCTTGAGTCTGTTATGGATCCATGCACAATCAGTGATGAGCAAGCAAAAAGAAGTATTAGTTACATTTTGATTAGAATGAAAAACACATGTGTGGTGATTAATCACATTCAAGTTAAGACAAGCCCACCCTGGCACAATGAACACAAGGGTTAGTTCTGGCTGCTTCAGTACACCTGAACATGCATCAGGTTACACCTTTGTTTTCACATCAGAAGAGAGATATGTATCAGACCTTCATTAACCCCTCAGAAAGTCCAGAAACAAAATTATATCCAACTTATACTTATAAAATTTTAATTCAGGGTCTAGCTAACTGATCTGATGCACGGGCCCAGAGCCGATCACCACAATCATAAAGAACGTGAACAAAAATGGTACATGGAAAGGGAGAAAAGTTTGAATAACTAAGAATGAACAAAGGAGGTAAGAGTTTCAGCTGTGAAGAACAGCCAAAGGAGCATCCAATACTGACTGAGTGATAAAAGTGAGAGATGAAATTCAGTGCAGAGGAGTGCTATATATTTGCTGTAGGGTTTGTTGGGTTTGGGTTGGGTGGGGTTTTTGTGAGTATTTGATTTTTTACGGGTTTCAGTTTGGTTGTGGGGTTTTTTTGGTGGTGTTGGGTTTTTTTGTTTCTTTTTTAGTTGGTTGGGTTTTTTAAATCACCCAAACCTTCCATATAATGACAGTCTTGAATTGAATTTTATCACTCAGAAGTTGCTCAGATAATACCAGTTCTATAGCAACACTGTTTTTTAACTGCTCCAAAGCAAAATGATCCTGGGAATTATTTTAAAAGGAATACAAAACAAAGAAAAAAGTATCATCACAGTACAAATTTAAAGAAATTGGGTACCCACATTTTCAACAGTACATGTAAGACCCTTTGTCTCAAACACTATATATAATTCTCTACCTTTTCCAATTTTGCCATTAATCAACCTTCTCATAGCAGCTAGCTGTTGAGACATTTTAAGAATGTGTAACACAGTGAAGACAGTCCAGCTTCCACTGGAGAAAGTACACCTAGGCCATTCCTAAATCCTTTACAGGCATTTCCCATCCTTTATAGGAATTTCCACCCTTTAAAGAGATGACCTGGCCACAGTGTGGGAAGGGAACTGAGAGAGATGGCTCTTGAGCTTTCAGCCAAGGGCTAAGAGTGAACTGGGAATTTCTTTTCCAATACAGCTACAGGGTATCAAATTAAAGTTTCAAGTCCAAAATAACAAAGAAAGAGCCTCTCCCTCACCCAGATGCAGATGAACTGTTTGAACTCATACCTGGGATATTTTCTGTACACCAAAAGTTTGAAGGGTGTCTGAGATGCAGCTGGGCAGGTTCCCAGAAGGAAAATCCACAAAGAGTGGCCAACTGTGAAGACACCACCTTTGTGTCCCTGAAGCACAAAACTGCCAGAGGCTGGAGAAAACTGGTGAAATACTGGCAGTTTTCTTTATACTCTTTACTTCAGCAATGGTTACTACCTGTTGCAGAAAGAAGCGGGAGGACTGGGGAACTGGCCTAGACAAAACTTTGATCTGATCCAGTAAGGCTATTTTGTTATATAGCCCATTTGTGATTAACTTCATGCTTGCCCACTCATTTTAAAAGGGAAGATAAAAATCTATCAGAAGTTATCCATTGGGAATAACCTAATTAATTTCTGTGAAATAATTCGCTACAAAGTAAAGCAATCACCTTCATAGTTTCTTCTGATCATGCAGGATAACATAAAGTAGTTCTGCACCTACTTGCACTATACCTGTACACCAGATGTGCTTGCAAGTCTATTTCATCAAAGCACAATAGCAAGTCCATGTATACACAACTTCACTACAAACAACTGCTTCCTGAGGATGCTGGAGTTATTTACCACTAAATTATTACCTGCTTATTATTTCAAATCTGCAAATTCATGCTGACAGGGTTAGGTAGTGCATTTTTCTTTCTACTTGGTTGCTATGGGTTAAAAAGCAGTTTCCTTTTAGAAAACAGAAAAAGTTTTTATGCTTTTATCTCACTTTCTACCAAGGAATGCTCCCATAGATCCTGCCTGTAGGACTCCCTGCTTTCTACCTGCACAGTAGTCTCCAGACAAGAGAGAGCAACATTTTTCCTACTGCATATATGGTTCAGCCATAGGAAAGGAAAAGTATAGCAGGTTTCATAAGATTTTCAGAGAGAAAGTATCCTTAAAGAAAGGGGGCATTTGAAAAAAATTAGGAATCCAGGCTGGAATTTTTCAGAGTTGAAAGCAGATAACCAAGTATCTCTAACTAACCAGTATTTGTTTTGCAGCTGCTCAGAGGAGTTCATTCATTATCTGTGAACATAACCAGCACAACATGGCCTTCCTAACTATGGAGTAGCCAAAGTACTAGGCAGATACCCAAATCAAGAGGACATGGAACAATAAACATAAGATTGAGATAACTGGGCTATTCACTAACAGGTCTTTAATGGAAGTCTTCTGAACTAAAATGGAAAAAAAATACCCATTCTCAGCAGAACCCATTTTTCCAAGAAATTTAATCTCCTTATATTTGACCAAGGCTATCAAGGAAGTGAGCCTGAGAAACATAATCCTAATTACCTCAAAAGGGTAGAACTGACCAGGTCACTTGCGGTACATTTGAGGAATCCCCAGAACATGAACATCACCTTGTTCCCCAGCATGTTTTGTTCAGTCTCATTAAAACTCCTGAAAGCCACAAGCAAGTTGGTGATGTAGCAGCCATGAGGCAGCGGCTCAGGAGCCTCAGGTTCAGAGGAAGAAGCCAAACCCTCCCTCTGCCTCCTCAGCACCACAGGATGACTGAGAAAGCTCTAGACCAACAGAGAGAAATGGACACAGCTGTTCAGGCCAGCGCTGAACAGACCAAGGCAGCGGTGAATGCTGAAGGCCGTGATCCACACCAGTTTGAATTAGCCAAGAAACTATCTTGCAACACTAAAACACTCAGTGTCTGAATCGGATATGTTACTGCAAAATAACAAACATATCTGCAAGCAAATACTCCATCAGCAACAGCTACTTTTGCTCCGAAAGTAGAGGTTGATGAAAGTAAACATAGGAGTTTGCCTGCATAATTCTGATGTTACTTGACCACAAGGAATTAATGAAAAGAGAGGTGGTCAGGTGGGATTTTGGGCTCTTCATTCCAACTGCGTTAATGTTTTTCTTCCTAAAGAAGACAAAGTAACCCTGAGTACTAAGGTCGTAATACACTTCATGTACTACCAGTGAGGTAAGAAAAAAAGAAAAATCAAAAGCAATGTTGTCATGTATGAGCAAGCATGTAAACAGCAGCAGTACAGAACCCAAGAGATATAACAAGGTCACTGAGATGTAGTTGAGTTGCTGTAATGCTGACTGTGATATCACATAATGAAGGCAGCATTGACAGGAGTAAGTCACAAATTCACTATCTAACAAGAAAGGGGTGAATGCTGACATGTGCCACAGCCACCTCAGATAAGGTATCTCATTTAGATGCCCAGGACATGCAGCTGTCCTGAAAACAGATCCCTTGTTTTGCCAGTGGGGAGAGAGCAGGTACAGCTACAGCCCACAAAGTGACCCTCTCCTTCTTCCTTTTCACTGTTATCCACAGCAAACATGGAAAAGATCTTTCCAGATGAGAGCTTAATGCCAAAGCTGACTCTCAAAGAAAGAGATGGGCAATAGACTGTGTGCACGATGCCTGCACTGCCTGACTGCCTGACACTGACCCATCCATCAACAGGTGGCACAGGCAGGCAGCAGCCGCCTCCAGAAGCTGCCAGCTGCGTGGCATCAGGCTCAGAAGAAGATCAGGCAATACCAAAAAGTAACAGTAGCAATGGGAGAGACACAAAAAGAAAAGTATTCGCAGCTTGGCACATAACACGGTAGGCTCTGCAATGTGGGAAGCTGCTTGCTTCCTCTGAGGGTGGTCTTGTCAGAAAGACCAGAGTAAAACTTTTTGTTCCCTTGGGAAGGGATGCACCTGCACATGTGATCACCAGGAAACTGGGTGGTACCAATTATCAAAAAACACCATCTGATTTGAGTGCAAGACTGGTGTTCCATAAGGGTAGAACGGACCAATGCTCATCCCAAACCATCTTATGGGAAGTGAGGATTTGCACAGAAAGAGTCTTGTGCTCCAATGTTGATAATTTCTGCCTCAGTCCTAGCAAAGCGCTTGGGTACAAGTGCAGAGCAGACATTTCCTTCTGCCTATATGATGGGCCCTTAGAGCCAGTGGAGCCTGAATTCCTAAATCTTATTTCCTCTTATCAAACTTCTTTCCAGCATAACTTCAGAGGAGTTATTCCAATCAGTAAATTTACATATACAAATTGCATATTAGATCCTGATAGAAACTAGGAAAAATAAATCAGTGCTACTATATTCAGAGCTTGGCAAGGAACCAAATTTCAATAAAAACCGCTGTCATTCAAGAATGACTATCATGACTCTGAAGGCAGAAACCAGAAAATGACAACGGAGTCTCAGCCAGGCAGATCCTCTCCCTGATCTGTTCCCTTTATGGTCAATGGAAAAAGAGTAGTTCAGGGCAGGAACACAACTGAGATGCTCTGACGTGCCCTCTAGGCAGGCTGTGCTCCCTGATGACAGAGGGAGCCCAGTGGCCAATGCAGCCGCCGAGCAGCATGCCTGGCGTGACTGGGAGGCTGACAAGAAGAGCACTCCTGGCAGTGGTACAGCAGCAAAGCTTCATCTAGAAACAGTTTTTACCTACATAGTTAGGAGCAACTCAAGCAAAATGAGGAAGAAGAACTACACCTCATGCCTTGAAGTAATGTGTCAGATGAATTAGGCTTGTAAGAGTCCTACTCACAAAGAAATGAGGGGAGAACTGAGTCCATGCTGTTTTCTTGTTGTTGGGTTTGGGTTTTTTGCCTTGGGAGGTTCTTTAGGTTTTTTGTGGGGTTTTCTGGTTTGGGGTTTTGTTTTGTTTTGGGGTTTTGTTTGTTTGTTTGCTTTAAGAGTAAGAATAGAGGTTCCCAGTCTTCATAAAACAGATACAGTCACAAAAATACTTGTTCTGTGTAGCACCTCCTGCTTTTCTGGTATTTTGTTTTGTCTTGTCCTACAGAGAAATTTAGGAACTGTTTGGGCATTCCTGTGTTTGATTTGCTTCCACTTCTTGCCTTCCTGACAAGCATTCCCAGGGGCCAGATGGAAATAGCAGCCAGCATCACAAGGTAACAGGTAGCTAGTCAAACAGGTACTGCCAACTCACAGATGGTCCTCTGGGTCCTGTTACATGTTACACTGATTCTAAAATTATACATATTTTATTTGCTTTAAAACAAAAAGATTCGATCTCATAGTTGTGAGGTTAGAAAAACTCATCCTACAGTTCTAGTAAAGATCTGTAAATGACTGGATGTCAGCCCGAAACATGCCACTTACAGAACAGAAAACCACACACAACACCTGCAGTACACAGTACAAAACAGAAAGACCATGGTGACTGCAATGTGCAGACCACTCACCTCAGAGTGGGAATACAGGAGACCCAGTCACTGCTACCGGAGTGTCCCACAGCGTAGGGTAACTATCGGTGCTTGTGTACTCATCACTTGTACTAACCTTTGGCCAAAGGCACGGTATGTGTTCACATTCAGGGTGTTAAGGGGCTGTTCAGGGGATCCATATGGCTCCCCTTTCCCAGGGTACACCATCCCTGAAAACAACTCAGTAGTACCTCACTATTTCAGGAAAGATATAGGAAGGATTTCATTTTCTTACCCACTCTTTTTGGATCTCAACTATTTTTTAATATACTGGGAATTTTAACATACTGTCACTAATAAAAATTAATCAATAATTTTTAATATACTATTGTCGAAATTATTAACATGGCAGAAGTCCCTTGTGAGGGTTTTTTTAAAAGGTTTTCTGGTTAGTTACATATGATGCTGGACCTTTCTTGCAAACATACTCATGTTTTTCCTACAGCAAGTTTTTTCCTCAGTGCAACACTAAGCATTTCAGTATAACAGCATACAAAATAATTTTAAAAAAAAAAAAAATAGGTAGGGAAGCCTCCCAGTGTGTTTCTGATGGAGTAACAGGGAACCACTCATGCATTCTCTGAGCAGCAAGAGGCAGAAAGGCAGTGACAGCTGGCTGCCGTCTTGCCAGCATCATCACCATCCTCCCCTGCCTGGAACAGCTCATGTGGTCCCCATACCATGCAGAATAAGCTGTACTGCTAAAAGGTCTGAGGAAAACTCCAGCCCTCAGGCATGGGTGAGATCAATCCCAGGCCTCCTCCTGTGCCCAACCTGCCGAGAAGCTTTCCACACTCTCAGCTGTCCCTACTTCACACAAAGTCAAGAAGTAAGCAAACCTCTTCAGTGGCATTTGATGCTGAACAGGCTTTTAAGTGTCCATTGAACCTAAATTTAGGATTATGGGAAGAAGTAAGGAACACATCCAACATTTATATTTCACTCCTCAGCACAGAAATAAGTTAACTTGACACACCAGTTTTAGACATTCTGAAGTTATAACTGGCCCTTAAAGCTGACGTATAAACCTTGTTGACAGCTACAGGGAGAAATAAACCTGAAGAAACAGGGCTTTTTTTAAGCACAAAGTTTACCAACACACTCCATGTTTTAACAGTAAGACCAGAGCTAAATATTTAATGTCTGAAAGGTTAAAAGAAACTTGATATATAACTTCTTACATACCAGACCCATCTCAAACTGCTAAATATGAACTGACATGGCTTATGACATCCTACATCTTAAAACAGCATGCTGCTCAGCCACAATAACTGCTGGGGTTCTAAATTAAGAGGTTTTAACTTTACCTCTTCAGAGACTAAATTTTTATGTGCCTTATTCAGTCTTAAGCAAGAAAAGAAAGCCTTAAAGGAGCTGTTATCATTATTAAAATACAGATGCTGTACATTAAAAAAACCCAAACAAACCAACAAACCAAAAAACAAAACCCCCAGCTGCAGAAAAGGGCAGCTTATGATTAAAAACACTTAAAGACATGAAAAGCTATGAAACAAAGCAAGTATTTTGTATTACATACTATTGCCAGTGAAACATTGCCATCTCTTTCTCTCCCTTTCCCAGACAGAGATACCATGATTTCCTCAATTTCATCAAGCTCATACAAGTACAAAACCATAATGACAATGCGTAGTGGTTCTTCCACCACCGATGATCACATCTGACCGTGGCATGTTCTGAGCCCAACATGAGGATTTCATCTAAATGCTTCCACAGGTACTGTCACGATATTTTGCATGATAGTAAACACATTCTTGACGCTAGACAGATTTGGTGGATACCTCACCTGAAAGTCTTAGAGAAACCAACATACATTACATCAGGGTACTCTGGCACCTATTTAAATAAAGCTCTTCAGTCTCTGAAGTATTTCCTTCAAAAAAGAAAGAAATTGAGAGGCACACAATTTACAAATTAAACCATCTTAATTTCTACAGAAATAAAAGCAGCTGCACATGAAAAGGATTAAAAGAATATAAATGAAAGAGGAATAGAATAGCTGAAGGCAAGGAAAGAACAGTACACATTATTTGAATGCCAAAGTAAAAATCAACAACATAGAACAACTATTCCTTGACTGTTGAATTATGAGATACTACATTTACCATTACATATCATTGTGGTAAGAAAGTTAATAAACCTTATGAAAAATCAGTCCAATAGATTCTGAAACCCCATGTATTTTATATTACCTTACACTGTGAGATTTTCCAGTGGCAACAAAACTTCATTTTAGTATGTGTAAGGACTGAAACAACATAGCCCTGATCTAATAATATGATACCCATATATTGAACTTGTAGAAAGCTCACAAAATGTTTGCACATTTTGCTCACCATTTTTAAAAACAAGCAGTATGACAATGTTCAAACATACATCTCCTGACTTTGCATTTCAATGACATACATACATTCCTTTTTTTTAAGTTAATATGAAATAAACCATCATAAGATATCAAAAGCAGTACGTGTAATGATGAATTCAGAAGAGAGAAGGGAAGCCTCCTCTCCATAGAAGAATGATTCCCTGCTTTGTGAACTAACACCACTGCTGCCCTTTTATTACACTACATGTATAGGTCCATGCATCTTAGAACACCTCAGAGAGACAGGAACTATATTTACCCTAATTCCACTTAAACAAAATCAGCATCCATCTGCCTTCCTTACAAATAAGACTAAATCAGTGGCAGGGCTGACAACAACATTACAAAGAAATACCAACAGTTCCTATTCCAAACCCACAGCTTTTAAGTAGCAGTTCCTAATTGCTTTTCCATACTTTAGGTGCTTAATTTTGTTTTACTGCTATAAGTTCTGCAGAGTAAAGCTTAAAACAGGATGGAGTGTTGCAAAGCTTCAAGAGAACTAATCTGAATTAAATTCATTTTTTGGTTTATATCTTTTGCATATAACAGGTTTACATGGAGGCAGAAAACAAATCATTAATGCTAATTTATTTTAAGATATTTACTATGAACTTAACTTTCTTTCCCTAATTAAAGGCTTGAACATACTGTACTTCAGTCTACAGCAAAAGAGTTTTGAACACCAGTCATAAGTGAAAAGACTTCATTGTCTATCAACACAAATATCTGTAAAGTAAGTGGGAAGTGCAAATAGCTAAAAATGGAAACTACATGAAAACTAACAACAGGTATTGATTTAAGAGGTTGCATAAAATCTGTTATTTTATTTTCATTTTAAGGAAACTACAAAAACTCCTGCACTTAATGAAATTTAGGATACCCCTTTGATAGACCATACTAGTTCACTACTTTTTAGGATCCCCCACACTAATTTTCCTTCTTTGTTTTATGAGAAGACAGTTTCCTTTAAGGTATCATTGAAGATGACTGAAGAATTTTTATTGTTGTTGTTTCGTTTAGAAACAAGACTTGTTTTAATTCTCATTTTGTTTTCAGAGTCAAAAGTAGATTCCTTCTCCCTTGCAGATTTTTACACATTGCAAAAAAAAAAAAGGTTAAAGTTGTCAGAAAAAAGGAAAAAATGTCAGAAAGAGGATATCCCAATTCAAAGGCATTTCACTCAAATTCTGCAGTACTTCTGTAATTCCCAGTGTGAGTCGAGTCAGATAAGCTTTCACATTTTAACACAAAGCTTCCCAACACAAGAAAAGCATCCCACTAGCACGCTCCACAGCAGCCCTTTCAAACCTGGAACTAGCCCATCTAAAGCAGGAATCTACTACTTTTAATGTAGTAACCATTGCTAACGGAGGCTTTGTCTGCTCTACAGCTTCTTGGTTCTTCTTGTTACAAAACCTATTTTAAGTATTATAATTTAAATTAAATATGCAGAGACTAATCTTGGAAATTTACCTGCTTTGTCTCAAAGTAGGATTCTGAGATCCTACAGGACTGGCACAATATTTTCTCAGTGGAATAACAGAAGTCAAATCACAAGTTATGGGGAAGTACAATGGTTCATCCCCACAAAGGAGGTTGACTAAACACATGCATAAGGAGTAGAACAGAAGTCTAATATTTCAGTTTAAAGAGGTGCACATTTTTAAAGCAAATCCACAAGTTATTTATATGGATAGATTTTTCACAAAGTAATCTGATCTGGGAACGAGGGGATTTTACTTAAAGCATCTGTGTTCCACATTCTCAGGAAAGAAAATTTAAATAATCCTAAAAAGCTGAAAAAGGTATTTTATCATAGCCTTTGTAGCTATTCCACATTCACTCAAACTGAAAGCTTGAGAGCTGAACCAGACATCTTCAATCCCATCTGGAAGCAGGGTCTAGTAAGTACTGTGTGCATTGTCTTAACTAGAACTCAAATTATTCTATTAAAAAAACCTAACCCTTAAAAAAAAATTCCCCGCAAGCTCTGGCATTCCTTTTCACATTTTTTCAATTTGTGTGATGTCAGTTTACATCTAATAAACATGTTGTTTATTATCTTCATTTAAGTCAGGACTTTTACCAAGTTACAGCAAGAGTCACAGGAAGCATATCATGATTACAAATCCATAATGCATGCAGGATCCCTGTGTAGCACCATTAAATCCATTAATCACAGTCTTTTTGGTCCCAATTATGCTAAGAAGATATTCGATAAAGCAATTTCAACTCACCTCTCTCTCTCTCTCTCCTGTTACCATCAGTGCAAAGAAGGCAAAACCACAGCACTTCCGATAAATTCTCAAGGCACCTCTTTTGTTCCCTTTAAATTAAATTCGAATTGGTTGCACATTTTACTGAACTGCTAATGCTCTCCACATGCTCCCTCTCTCAAACTGAAAATGTTTTCTATTAGGAATGCCTAACACTGAACATAAAACTGTAAAATGTCCTTCAAACAACTCAAAAGTTCCTCTCTTTCATTGGAACATATCACTACTCGCCCAGATGAAGACCTCACAGTCCCAAAATTAAGCTCCCTTTAGGAACACTTTTAAATAAGACTCCTTTCCTCAGTGTGTTCAGAAACTCCCTTACCAAAAGAAAGCTGTTTATTTTAAAATCCATAAGTTATTCCTTTAAAAAAGAAAATCAAAGTTTTAAGGCATGAACTAGAGAAAGTTCACACTGTCCATGGCCATGAAAAACCCACTCTGGCACACAGCACACAACAAACGCACACATACCCAGGTTCCACTGGGTAGGAACTTGTTCCTTCACATGCCTGAAGTGCAAGTCCTACCAGAAGGTTCAATAGATGCATAAATAGTTGCAGGATGTAACCGTATCTTCTGTAGCATACGCAACGACTCCACATAATGGATAACAGAAGGGAAAACTGTACAAGGAAAAAAGGACTAGCTGCATAGTTCAGCTATTACAGGACAAATAAAAACAGCTGGCTTCTACTAGCCCCCTAGCTGCAACTAGCTTACAGTTTTTCCCTCAGGTATCCCAGAACAATACAGGCTCGAGAAGATATTTATGGCTACATTTCATAACTGATATCAAGAGTGAAAGGATATCAAGAAGATAATCCCAAGAGCTTTGTGGAAAGACTGGGTTATTGGTGCTAACACCACTGGTTAATGCAGATGCCCTAATAATAGGGGCTAGAAACAGCCACTGTGCAGCAGGTCAGCCCTTGTGTCACAGACTTGGGAATAACCTGCCTCTGAGAACCTGTGGATGGATGGGGATGGGTGGGCATGCTGCAGATCACTTAAGCACCATGCTCTTCTAGCTCTGCAAATGCTCATGTGCAAAAGCCAATAGAACAAGGTTATGAAATGGTTGGAACAACTAACACTGAAGCTATATTATACATTTAGCATGACTCTTGCCATAATATATTTGCACACTGTTTAGGGCCCTCTCTGGATCAAGCTATGTAATGTAACATACACACATATCTATGCAAATTATTTTTAATCTATTAACAGATAAAAAGAAGACTTTGCCTAAATATAGGAAGGAGCTATAATAACAGAAAAAAAAAAACCCTGTAAATTTTATAATGCAAAAACATTTTAAATAACCAACTGGGGGGTACTGTTTGTGTATGTTGGGGGTTTTTTAGTTGGTTTGGTTTGGGGGTTTTTGGGTTTTTTAAATAACAAACTGACATGTAGAGGTAGTAAAATTTAAAATACTGCTTGTAACATTTGCTGACCTTCCAAGATACAGCACTCTAAGTAATCCCAGCTCAATACGTGTACTCAGAATCACATCAACTTTTGTTATTTGCATTCTTCTTGTATTACATTGTATTAACAATTCAAGCTTATGTCAAACTTGTTTTGGCAGAATCATTCTAAGTCACTGTCATGGATTGCTGTTCAAACATCCTTTTCAGTGTTGATTGCAACACTTCTGATTCAACATCACAGATGTAAGCATCTTAGAAGAGGACATGGGTCTCTCTTCAGCTGCACCCAGATATGTAAGAGCAAATGGTGCCTTTTCTCTCAGAAATCACTTCAGATTTTGAGAAAAAAATACCAAGAAGCAATGAACAGCAAAAGCTACAAACAGAGCTGTCCCATCAAGGACGTAATAGCTACACTGCATCACTCTGCAAGAAAAGTGAAGCTTGTAAAGATCTTTAAAGCTTCAAAATGTTGCTCTGACTAAAATGTTGCTCTGACTAAAACCCTCCATTTAGTTTCAGGGACTAAACCTTTTGACACTGTTGGTGTTTACTCTGTATAGCTACCTCCTCATTTACATTAGACTTTATTAAGACCTCAGATAAGCCCTGTAATTGTTAGATATATACAAACTAAAATTATGTTCAGAAACAACTAAATACAAACAAAGTCATACAGCTGCCAAAAATACTAAAAAGACTTTTCCCACAAGGGTAATAACTCGTAATAAAAGTGATTTGAATAAAAGGTCAAATTTGAAAGCTTGTGGGGAAAAAAATCCCAGAGCTGACAATATCTGATTTAAGGATCCGCTCACAGCCCAGAAGGTCAACTGCATCCTGGGCTGCATCGAGAAAGGAATGGCCAGCAGGTCAAGGGATGTAATTTTCCCACTCTACTCTGCCCTTGTACTTCTCCCCTACTCCACTTGCAGTACTGCATCCAGCTTTGAGGTCCTCAGCACAAAAAAGAAGTGGACTTATTAGAACGAGTCTAGAGGGCAACAAAGATGCTCCAGTCCTCTGACCACCTCTCCCATGAAGACAGTCTGAGAGAGGTGGGGATGTTCAACCAGGAGAAGAGAAGGCTTCTGGGAGACCGTAAAGCAGCCTTCCACTGCTTAAGGGGCTCATAAAAAAAAAAAAAAAAGAGGGAGAACAACTTTTTATATGGGTAGACAGCAATAGGACAAGGGGCAATGGTTTTAAAAATGGAAGAGGTTAGGTTTAGACTAGATATTAGGAAGAAATTCTTTACTGTGACTATGGTGAAGCACTGAAGCAGGTTGCCCAGAGAATGTGTAGATGTCTCATCCCTGAATGTGTTCAAGGTCAGGTTGGATGGGGCCCTGAGCAACACAATCTAGTGGATGGCATCGCAGCCCATGGCAAGGGGTTGGAATTATATGATTTTTAAGGTCCCTTCCAACCGTACCCATTCTATGATTCCTCTGCTAAGGTCTCTGAACATCAACAAGTACAAAAATAAATCTGTAATTTTCAATTAGTTATGTTCTCTGAATAAAACTGGTTTCAGCAATACTCTTTTGATATTAAAAAGATTCTAAATATTGAAATATGTATTGAATCCATTTAAATTTACTCCTTGATTAGTCCTGATAATTTAATCAGGATGAAGCCAAAATGGGAAAAGTAGAGAGGTATTTAAAAGAAAATCTTTTTCTCCCTGCTGAAAATCCTTAGTGTGAACATAAGGCAAGAACTCAAATGGAGAGAGAAAAAAGAAAGTATTAATTCATTAAAATGAATGAGATGTTTAAGAATGACTGGTATACAACAGGGTAGAAACTACCACCAACTTCTACACTCAAGTTATTAAGCATTATTCCTTCCCTGTCTTGCTTAAAACAAACAAACAAACAAAAAAACCACACACAAAAAAAAACCACCAAAAAAAACCCCAAACACCAAAAAACAAAAAATCACCCCACTTGACATGGGACTTGCTAAGTCTTCCCAAGTCTCAGAAAATATTGGCCTGTAGTCGATACATCCTCTGACACCAATGTTGAGAATTCCTTGAGATCTGAAGTCACTGATGATGGAAGACTTTATCTGGACATCTGAACACAAATACTTTTGTATTTCTCGCAATTTAAAAGTACAGTGAGCTAGGAAGAAGGAAAAAAACAGTGATTTAACTTCCAAATGGGAAAGTTTATAGCAGGAAAGCTATTTACTTAACACCTCTCAGCTCTTAAGAGCAAAGTAAAACCCTGAATGCAAAGATGACAGGAGGCTGTGCAGAAAGGTCACTCCATAACAAACCACATCTTCTAAGACAGCAGCCCTCGCTATCTGTTGGGAACTTTGCAGAGTAACATTGCTAACCACAATGCTTTCCAAGGATACTGCAAAGACTGAAAGAAAATAGCCAAAGCAAGACAGCTTTAGTCCACATAACACCATCTCAGATTCCTCTAGCTCCAGGCTTCTACCCCAAATATGTAACACATCTTTTAACCTCTAAACCTAATGCTTGCATTTCTAAAGAGATGTTAATAGGCAGCTGATGTGTACACACATGCAAAATTAAGAGAAATAGTACCTACTGTGCCAGTGAAACAACTCTCCTATTTTGTGACAGGACACACATTTAACTGCCAGGCACAGCTCACCAAACAAGGCCAGTACTAAGAAACACTGGGTATCCCCTGACTCTTCCAAACTATCCCATACCAAAAATTAAGGCGTGTTTGATATGCAAAAAAAAATGACAAAGAAAATAAGAGAGAAGAAACTACATTACATCAATCTATGGGCTGAAACAGAAACTTACCCCAAAAATCTAAAATTCAGCAGGGGGGATGGAAATTAGAACCAGAACTTGCATTTGGCTCTTCTGCCTATAACGAACCAAGCCAAAAACCCTTATCCAAACACACCTCTTCTCACAGAGAGAAGAGAGACTCAACACACAGAGTTTGAAATCTGGACTCAGACTTTGTAGCCTGGCTTCCTCCGCACTCACCACTGAATGCATCACTGCTGCCAGAGAGTAACAGCACCTGACAAGGGAAAGCACTTTCATACAGGAATAATTAAGATACATGCACAGTAATATGCCTAATTGCCCACACCGAGCTTGAATGAAAACATTAGAACAGTGCAACCACACGTGGAAGCTCAGACCTGATGTGCTCCAATTCCTCGATGGCTGCACTCTGGAGAAAAAAAATCACATGAAAATTCTTTTTATAAAACCTCAATCCAGGAAACATATCAAGTCTTGTCTTGCTGCACTGGTCTGTTTTGCCAAATATATTTCCAGACCTAACAAGAACAATCTTCTCCAAGCTGTTCCTAATTTCACTCACATTTATAAAATCAGCTTAGACTTTGCAGCATCTCTGTTCCTCCTCTAACACTTAACACGTAGGCTTGCTCTACTGTACTTCCTCAAGTCAATGGTAGTAAAGGAGAAAATGTTCCTGCATGAAGCAGCCTAGAGATCGTTCTCAATGGGAGGTATTTGAAGAATTCTGTAGGTTGCTTATGCTCAGTTCAGATTCTCAGAAATGCCATTTCATAACACGTCCTGGGGGCAGGGGAAAAAAGTTTAGCTGCATTTAAAGCCTCCAACTGCAGTATCACTGTAGAAATGACACAAAATTTTGACTTTCTCCTCCTCCTTTTAAGGAAAATACCTATACTTCAAGGCTTCAGCTATCATCTCTTGAAGCAAGTGCAACAACAAATTAAATGTATTAGAGTGCTGAAGATACCATCGAGAAGTTGAAAACAAAACAGGTGACTGTACCACAGACACACAGGAATTTTACTTTTTTTTTTTTTTTTTAAATAGCCTCCCATATAATATATGATAGTATCACCAGAACATGAACATTAGCTTTGCCACTAACACTCAGTGAAATACTCTGCTCGGTACAGCGCTGGAGAACATATTAACACCATCACAGTACCTCAACCTCTGTTCATTCAACCCTAAAGCTCTTTTGACATGCCCTTTATGACTTTCATCAGACTTCTCCTCGTGACAGCATTGTTTTAATCAGGGTTTTTAAGACACTGACACTATGATAATGACAAATATGCAGCCAAAATCTGCAAGATGTGAAGTAATAAACTTTACATGCTATTAAAATGCATTAGTTAGCTGTCAGCCAACAATTCTTCAAAAGCCCTTCCCAATCCAGAACACAATCTTCTTTGGACATACATAAAGGCTGTGACAAGACAGTTAATCAAAGGTTCTCCAAAGCACCCCCAGCCATCACACTTCACTGTCAAACAAACACTATACTTCCCTGGGATGTTTAACATGCTTTAAGGATAGTGCAACTAATACAACCTAATTTCAGCACACAACAAATAGAATAAAAAGAAAAAATCAATTTATTTGCCAATATCCTCAACTTGGAACACAGCAACTCTGACTGATACTCCCCAGATTTGCTTCTTGGAAATTGATTCTGTAAATTTTTTGTCTTTCAGACACATGGAACTTAACTTACCAATGCAGGCATGGACTCTCACTGACAGCTGGGTCCTCAGAATTATACTGTGCTTCTTGCCTCTCCTAAAAAGAAAAGAGAAGAAAAATATATAAAGGTGTAGGGAGGAAGCAGAGGAGTTGGGAATGAAGCAATGAAGTTGAGCCTAGGAAAAAAAAAGGGTGGGAGGTAAGGGAAGTTATTACAAATTATGTCTTTGTTTCTCATAATCTACTGCTATTTTAATTTGCAATAAATTAATTTCCTCAAGTTGAGTCTGTTTTGTCTGCAAAAGTAATTGGCGAGTGGTCTCCCCATCTTTATCTCACTCAATGAGTTTTTTCATCTTCTATTCCCTCCCTGCTGTTAAGAGAGTAGCTGGGTGGGCATCTGGAAGCTTGACAAGGTCAACCCACCACAACCCCTCTCTCTAGAAGTCTGTATTAGACAAGCACTAAGTGATGACTGCACATTTTAATTTTCACAGAAATACTTTAATGCTATGTATAGTCAAGCATTAAAAGAAAATGCAAGTTCAAACAAGAGGTCGATGACACTTTCACAGATCTAAGCCTAATCAGTCTTTAAAGCACAAAGACAGCTGTGTTTTCCAAATGAAGAGGCAAAACTGAGCTCTCCTTCACTCTGGTTCTCAGTTCCATACTGAGATTCCATTAAATGGAATGAGTAATTAGTTGCTACATACCTCCTTTGTTTTTCAAACAAATTAGTATTAGCTGCACTTTTTCAGTCTGGGCAAGAACACTGTTTTTGGTTTCTAGGTGCTACACCTGCAAACCTGGCATGAGGACATGGACAGCACTTTGTCTCCGTGGCCAAACCTGCTCACCTGAGGGAAGGTGGGGGGATTAAAAAAGCCACATGTCTTTTCTGTTTGCACAGCAGTATATTCTTCCTCTTCTGTCTGAAACTAAAGATGCAATTCCTGGACAAGTGGCTCTAGGCAGCCGAGATGACCTCCAGAGGTCCCTTCCAACCTCAGCCATTCTGTGATTCAGTGAATTTATTGTGGGAAAACATGCATGAAGCCAAACTGTTTTTAGAACACACTTAGATGCAGCTTATTTTGTGTCATGTGAACCCTAGACCCACTTCTTATATATAAGTTTGAGAACAAAACAGCACAACCTTCCTCAGTTATATACTTTGCAACTCTGCTGAGGAGTTTTCAGGGCCAAACCCCTTCACACAGACAATCAGCAGAATTTTCTACTGGCTATAACTTAAAAATTCACAGTTCTCTAGTAGCAACAAAGGTTCTTCCCCACCTTACTGGTTTTCTGCCCACAGTTGTTTTGAGGAACAAAAATATTTGTAATTATTTAAAAAAAAAAAAAAGCAAAATATGCTTTATGTCATTTCCCTAAACAATTTTGCAGGGGAAAAATATTGCTCTTGAAAAATCTTATGAGAAAAAAAGCACATTAAGGAACTGAAAAAAAAAAGTAGTTAACATGCACCTATATCCCTGCTAATAACAGACTTAGTTCCAGTTTCAGAATGGCAACAATTCTCTATAGATTAAAAAAAATTTAGCTAACATAGATTTAAAAACAAACAAACAAACAAAACCAAACAAACCTTTCATGGAAATTACTCTCTAATGGGTCTGCTTGAACACCATTTGGGTAAAGTGCAACTCTTCCCTTGAGAACTTTGGAAGGGCCAAGCAACAACACACTATTGCCCCCACAAGAGCTGTCTGTAGTTTTGACTGTAAAATGTCCTGGAGGAGCTTCAGGTTTAGGACTGACTCTTTCCCACCTAAACTTCTCCTGTCATTCTGGTTGGACACAGTCTTTGCCTGTGCTCACATCCTGCAGATTTTTAACAAGTCTGTGGTGATCTGCTGGAAGAGCAGAGAGCAAGTAGTGCTCAGCCATCAATAAGCGAGTGAATGAACACCAGGACCTAAAAAATCAGGTCCATTTTAAGGCCTGTAAGATTCAGGTCCATTACAATTTCATATAGTCTTTCCCTCTTTTCTAAAGATGTTTCATGATGTTTCCCAATATAAGCAATACCTTCAATACCTTTTTTTTTTTTTTTGGTAGCTCTCCAAGCTTCATCAGTGGTGCTACTTCTCCCTCCCTCACCTCCCTACAAAGACCCCTGAAAACTTAAAGCAAAACTCAGAGCAGCTCTCTTCTACAGGTTCTGTTCTCCACTATTGTCCCAACTGTTGTACCTTATCAGACAGGAAATTCTCACAAACATTAATTTCTATTCTTATCTCCCATTGGTCACACTGGTAATCTTTCCAGTCTACCAAAATCAATATGATTTAAATCCCAGAAATTACAAAGATGAAGACTCATTTGTAGTGGTGCATTCCCCCACTCCTTCCCAGGTTGCACTACGATCATCAGTACAGAGGCATTTCACGGGGTTTAGACATAATCCATATACCAACAGAAGCTAATTATAATAAGACCAGTGACATGTAAAACACCAAAAATGATGCAATTCCCTGCTGAATATTTCTGACTATCACACAGCATGAATAACACTTTTGTAAAACGAATATCACTGAAAATTATTACATCCATTATTATACACACACCAATTTCATTACATTCATTTCAATACATGCCAAAAAAGGGGATACCTTGAAATCCATCCATGATTTCACAGATTCATGAAGTACTGGCCAAATACCATCAAAATAACATCAAAAAGCATGCCTGTAGGCAAGTTTGTCCCGATACCAGGGTGGGACAGACAGACCGTTTGCATTAAAAAAAATAGGTTCATAAATACAATGCAGAAAAGAATTTCCAACAAAAAAGCATCATTTATTAAACCCAAAACCTAGATATGTAACAAAGTTTGCAATCTACTCTTAACTAAGGCTTGTAGTTTTAATGATATGACTTTTTAAATAAACAATATGTTTGAGTGAGTGCAACTGGTTACTATTTATTAAAAAATGCCAAGAAGTAATAGAGCTAATTTAATAGCTACAATTTAGCAATAGTAGAGTAGGTAAATTTCACATATTGTGCTGCCATAGCATTCTGTTAATCTATGTTGAGATTAGAATCGTTATCACTGGAAGATTAACTTCTAGTCCTGGGAAGATGCAAAACATTTCCTATATTCAACACCTCTAATAAATTAATTTAAATAAATACATGCCAACAGCTCACTGAGTGCCTGTCTTATGTAATATAATGTTTTATTTTGTAATTTTTGAAGTACCACATTACAAATAGTTTCAGTCAATTATACATGTACAATACTTGATTTAAATTATATTTTAAAAATAATGCCTCGATTGGTTGTCTTAAACAGTAACTTGTTTTGAAGTAAAGCCCATGACTGAGTCAAGCAATTCCTCAACCAAAACAGAAATACTGAGAATGGTGTTGGGGGAGAAAGGGAGGGAAAACATTATTAAATAAATTATAATAATTTAAAAATCAAAACAAGCAAACCAAAAGAAACCAACACCACACACAATTTTCCTTTTAATGTTTCAAGGAAACTATGTAAGGAATTTTTAAAAGAACCTATTTTATTAGGACACTGACATCCTTTCTCCTCAGATCTACACTAAAGTTTAGTTGCTGGTATAAAAAATCGGATTTTTATGTAATTGTACAATTAAGATCCCTTGACATTATTAGCAAGGCAGAAACAATCACTTCCCTGTCAAAGCTCATCTTTGCAAAATAGGAGAATGCATCAATTAACATAAATTTTCTATTTCAATGTTTTCTTTCTTTCAGGATAGGCAACCATTCAGACTGCCTAATATTTTTCCAAAGACATAGATATTTCAATTCAATAAATTTAGTCCCTTTTAAAAACCAATCTCCTGCTTCTGGAAACACATTATTTTATCATTTAAAACCAAAGAAGAAAAATACTTTTCAAATGTTCTTAATGATTACTTAAACATTCAATAAAAAAATTCATTACATCAAGGGTGTTAATTCTACAGAAGGTTGTATTACATCTTCTGGGCTCCTCTTGTTGCTTTCTACACAATACTTGACAACCAAGGAAAAAGCCACACTTTGATTGCACAGCAGCAGGTAAATTGCAATGGTGTTAATAACATTATAAATATAGTTGACTGTAAAGCAAATTTACTATTCTTCATTGTATTTTCTAAAAAAAAAATCTGTAGCAGACACCTGATTTATCTAAAGGCCATCACAAGCAGAAGTAAAGTCTAGTACTGTTAGAAGACACAATTTTAGTTCAGGAACAACTTACAGCTTTTCAGTTAATGTAGGTAAGAGAGTGTCTAAGGTCTATTCTTTTTTAGGGTCTGTATTTTTTTTATTCCTAAAACATTTAAAGAATATTAAAAAAAAACACCTTAACCCTATAAAGGCAAAAGTGGATCTGAATCTTTGATGAAGTGATACACACATTCATACGGCAACACAGCAATTAAGGTTGATGCATCTTTTTGGGATGCTTCTAGTTTTTTGGGTTTTTTTAAATGAATAAATAGATTACAATAAGCAAATTACAAATACAACCCTCAGAGCAGTTTTAAACTAGCATATTCCCACGACTCTCATTTTACTCTGTTCCAAGTAGGGATTTCATCCATTAAGATTAGTGTTATCAGTCAGCTGTAGATAGGGATAATTCTCGAGGATAACTCAGAGAGAAAAATCATTAGCTGTGCTAGCAAGGACAATTACACAAAACCTCTCGAGAACTGTAGCAGTTTCTTTGTGCATGTATGTGTTTTGGTACTTAAACTAACAAAACTACCCTTTCCCTCAGATCCCACCCAAGTTTCCATCAACACAGCCTAGGTGTGGTGAAAAATGGATGCTAGAAGTTTTAATTCAAACTGGTAATAGCAGTAAAGGGATTGTAAATCTACAGGTCCAGAGCATGAACCTTATAGTTCTCATTGCATTGGGCTAACAGCACAGCTTACTCCCTTCCTCATCCTACTATGAAGGAGCACTGTAAAGAGCAACTCGTTCACAGTTACAGCCTGCATATAACTCATGAAACTCCACATAAAAACCCACAGGTTAGATATGGTTTACCTTCTAAAGTTTCCCCAAATCTGGGAAAATAAAAGGTGAAATCATATAGTGGCAAACAGTATAGGTACCTTGTATATTCAGTTGTTATTAGATGGGAAGGTTTCCTGCTCCCCCAGCCTCCAATTTCCCCCATATTCAGTTTTTTACACTGCTATTAGGTGCAACATCAGTCAATCACTCAGAGTGAAGCCAGCTATGAACCAGTTGGTGTCAGATCAGCCAGGCATACATTAGCCTGGTCCCAAGCATCTCTTGAAATAATTAGATGACTTTTTCATCATCCTTTGCAACCACTACCAAAGTAAAACACAACAGGTTACTGTACCAAGCTAAACTAACACCATGGGCTGTTGCCTCTTTAGTGCAAAGAGGGCAGAGGCTGGATGAAAACTAACCTTAACTTAGCAACACTGAAAATATTTCCAGACTTAGAAGCATTTAACATCAGCCTAACATGACAACTTACCCTATAACAATTCTGCACCTAATTCTGCCTATGATATAACAATGTAACAGTTATGAAAACCTATCTAACATATGTACTGCTTTCAAAACACACACGCATAACACATGCTTCACATTTTGTTACAGCCTCTCATAGCACTCAGGTTTCTTCATGGACCATTAACCATCTCAAATAATCACATTCACATTTTCCAAGAGGAGTAGCTTAATGAGAACAGCATCCAACAAAAATTCCTAAGCTTTAGAAGGAATCTCTAATTCCCACAAAGGAAACCCAGACAACACTATGCCACCAGAAGCAAGTGCGTGGCAACAGAGATGCTCTAGTCTAGAGTGCATTATTCTTGCAGAGGTCTTTCACATTTTCATTTCAGAACCAATGCATTTCCATCTTCACTTGCAGGAAGTGGAAAATGATTCTGCATTGGGGTATTGCTTCACAGTCAGCTGCTTCATAGTTTAAGGTACTCCACATCACCAGTGGAAAACAAACTGTTCCTTGTTGAATGCATAAAGGATGAAATTTTTGCCAGAGTCCAAGCACTTGAATCTATCAGGTTTTCCCTGAAAAAGATCTTCAAGCCAGCACACACACAATAAGGAAAGTGTTTCTTAACCTGCTATTAATCCGACAGCATAAATTCTAGGCTTTGATTTCAAAGCTGTTAAGGTACGGTTTGACTGCAGTTTCACTGTGATATGCTTCTCCATTCAACTGCAGATTCAAGTGATGGAAAAAAAAATTCTAACACTTTAAAAAAAAAAAGTTGTACAAAAGCCAAGTCTTTTGAAAGTGAGAGAGTGCACACGTGCATGCAGAGAGGAATTAAGAATCTCTCTGAAACTCATCCGAAAATCTTACCCAAACAAGTAACCTTTTTGAAGTTTTTGGTGATTATTATCCAAAGATCTAACTGTCATGTTCAAGCTCATGTTATTTCCATTGAATAATGGAAACAAAGGAGCTCAGGAAATAAAGTCAATAATTAAAAAGAAGTCTTTTAAATGCTAAGATTCAGTTCCAATATGCTTCAAATGAATGACAGCACTAGCAATATATTCTGGTACATGACAGGCAGCTGGAGGCAAACATATACACTCCTCCTCATAAGAAGTCAATGGACTTTTCTCTCTTACCTCAGTTTTTCCATCTAAAAACTTATTGTGAAGTCAGAATGCGTCTACATCCTGTTCTTGCAATATACTAGCAAGTCATCTAATTATTTAGGATAGTGGTTTTGTTTAGAGTATTCATGGCTCATGACACACTTACTAAAGTAACAGTCATTTGACAAGAGTGGACAAAAATAAGTAAACAGATAGCAACTATTCAGATGTCTGTTCACTCTTTGTTAAAAAAAAAAACAAAACCAAAACAAAACATGAAAGTACTTAAAACTTTACTAATCCACATCGAAATAATCTCAACAGCATACTCCCTAAACAAAAACTGGATAGCCAAAAATAGGAAATTAGGACTACCTAAAGGCTACTTTGGTCACTACGAGGTGTTTCTATATCCCCTTAACTCTCCCCAAGCACAACATTTACTAGGCAGGGATGCCATTTTTCTTATTTTTACCTCTTTTTAAACAGAAACAAAATGGGATAGAAGGAGAAGGGGGAAGAAAATGAGAAACTCAGAAGCATTGAGTGAAACATTCAAGGGATTCACTAAGTATCCATTATAAACCACATGAATAGCATAAAATTATTTATTACTAATGTATTCTGAGTATATGTCAGTAAAGGTCTGGGTGGAGACTTCTGCATACCTCACCACAAGGCAATAATTTTTGCCAAAAGACAATGATTCAGTTTTACACACTGTGAAATGCAGAAAGTTCAGAACGGGGGAACATTTGTTCCATTTGTCCTTTTTAGTAGCTTATGTACAAGCAAACTTCAGAAGCTGGAAAGTGAGAATCCCCTCCCCACTTCCCCCCGCTACTTTCTGAACATCATGCTGGTTATTTCTCAGTTGTTAATGGCTCTATTTCTACACATTAAAACAAAAAACCTTCTAACAACCCCTCAAATATTTGAGGGCTAACTACTGCCTTCGCAGTCAGCAAATTGACCATTTTTCAAGATCTGTCCTTATTCATGAACAAATCTACGTCCTTTTCACACCCCCAAAGCTCAACCCATATATAACTGTTTTCAGTGTCACTTTGTGAAACACTGATAGCATGAGCAGTTAGATCTCCATCCTATATTTTTGTATTAAGAAAACACAAACTTTATGAGTTGGAAAATGGTGAAGAAAATGGCATTAGAATAGCTCTTTTAAAAATAATATTGTTTCTGATTAAAACAAAATCAAAAGCATTGTTCCCCCATTTCTTGTCAACCTTGCATCATGTTCTTGTGCAGAGACGTATCACTTAATCAATGCTTTCCAGTTCTTAGGTTACAAATTTCCCACGGCTGTCAGTGGCTCTCAAGCTCTGGTTGCACATTCCTCCCAGGAAATCTTTACAGCAGGTAATTTCTGGTCATGTGGTTTTGCTACCACCTGTACTTTGAAGTTCATGTTACATTAGAAATTTAATTTAAAACCTTTTCACACTTGGCAAAACAGATGCCTTTCAAAAATCAGGATTTTTGAAGAAAAATATATTAGAAGAGCTCAGAACCTACAGCACAAGGAGGAAAGTAAAATAACTTAACCTCCTCGCAGCTGAGTCACTTGATGCTTCCACCTCCTCAGGCAAAGGGTCCCTCTAGTGCTCCCAGCCACACTGCCAGACTCACAGCTTTGGTTCCAGGAGAAAAAAGTGCCGGACCACTTTGGGTGTCTGGGTGCATTAGGAAGAACATTGCCAGCAGGCTGAGGGAGGTGATCCTGCCCCTCTACTCTGCCCTAGTGAGGCCACATCTGGAGTGCTGTGTCCAGTGCTGGACTCCTCAGTACAAGAGAGTCACGGAGCTCCTGGAGCAAGTTCACTGGAGAGCTACAAAGATGATTAACAGACTGAAGCATCTCTCTTATGAGGTAAGGCTATGAGAGCTGCGCCTGTTCAGCCTTGAGAAGAGGTAACTGAAAGGGAATCTTTATAAGTATCTGAAGGAAAGGTGTTGAGAGGATGGATCAAAGCTCTCCTTGGTGGTGACAGCCAATAGAAGAGGCAAAGGGCAGAAACTGGAGGAGAGGAAGTTCCACCTGAACATGAGGAAGAACTTCTTTCCTGTGTAGGTGACCAAGAATTGGAACAGGTTGCCCAGAAAGGCTGTAGAGTCTCCCTCACTGGAGATACTCAAAAAACATCTGGACACAATCCTGTACAATGTGCTCTAGGATAAGCTGCTTGAGCAGGGAGGATGCACCAAATGATCCACTGTGGTCCCTTCCAACCTGACTCATTCTGTGATTCTGTGACCAACTTCATCAGAAGTTCCATAGTGGCAGAAGCAGAGGCAAACAGCATCTATGTAATAATTTTCATTCTCACAAAGGCCCCTGCTACCTCACCTAACTCTGACTTGCAGAAGCAAGGGAAAGATCTAATTTTTTTTTTCAAAATTAAAATAAGCAAAAAATGGACTTAGTTTGTAAAAAATAGTTTTAACAAATTTCTGTCAACATTTCCCTTCTAGAAATTGTTCTCTATTATCTTAAGGAAAAAAGCCCTATGATTTTCCAGTGTAATGGATGATTAAATAACAAACTGAAGAGGATAATTGTCCAAAGCAACACAATACATTTCAAAGCAATGTCCTACTGGTTTAAATGTCCATTTACATTTTCTCAGAATGTAATTAATTTTACCAGACTCAGCAAGAACTATTTTAAAAACCTGTCCTACTTTGCAGTAGAGCATACATATGTGTATGTAAGCACATAAAGTCTACTTTGCACTGATCAACATACTACTTTGTGTTTCTTTCTGCTTTTTGGAAGTTTTCCAACAGCATCATATTTGGCAAGGGCTTCTTTGTAACTTGACATACAAATTCTTAAATATAAAACACTGCCCTCAGGCCGCTTACTTCTCCATATTAATTCCACTCCAGAAATGGGCTTTACATTTATTGCTGGGCCATCAAGGCCTTTGCTAGCAAGCACAATTACAGTGCAGTAAACGTGAAATAAATTTCTGTTTTGCTGTGGTCTTAACCCTGGCAGTAGTCACTAGTTTTCACAGCTTCATTACCGGAGATCCTGGGCTAGTCAGAGATTTGCAGAGGTTTAAGCTGTTAGCTCACAACCGGAGGTTAAATTGGAGACAATTTTATCAGAAGCAGATTACCACCTTAGTTTAATCGTTGCTAAAACAAACACACCCCACACACCAAGCACACAGACAAATGAATTGCCATGAATTCCCATGGGGTAAAACAGAGCGTGAGTTACACAAATCTCCCCTGCGATTACCACAGGGTAGGAGCAGGCACAAGAATTGTTGCCATGGAATAGGAAGTGTAGCTAGTTCACAGCTTTTACTAATTACCCAGCACAAACTCACCCAGCTGCCCACACGCTCCAGGCAATTGCACTGCAATACTACACCAGTTTGCACCAGCAGACAGCGAATGTGCATGGTGTTGTTGCTGTCCCATGTTTGGATTCTCAAATCAATGGTTCTAGTTGCCACAGGAGCTGAGTTCAGAGTAGTTCTATAGTGCTTTCTGGCAGCCCTACGTGAAGCCCTGCAGACAATGTGTTTATGGAGAGAGGAAGGGATTTCCTCCTCACGAATTGAAGAGAAACACATTTCCAAGCCTCAAGAGCTGCTCACTTAGCTTATAGCCTCGTCATCGAGGAGGAGGGCAGAGTGCAAACACAGCTATTAAGGAGCTTCAGTGTTAATAAAATTAAATGGTTTTAAATAGAACATCTGGCATCAGCTGTTTCCATAAGCTGTTTTTATTTAAGTTTCCACCATAAAATATTGAACTTCTCAGCTATTTTCACATGTAAACCTGGATGCCAAATTAGGCTATCTCTAAAGAAGTTGTCCAAGGAAAAACTGTAAGAATTATTCACACGCTTTTTGGTTTGGCACTTTATTTGGCCTGGGAGAGAGCTAAGCACAACAATATTTCTGCAACACAGCTTGCAATGGAAATGATTTTTGAAGAAAACCACTCTTATTGCATTTATTTGCCAGTAGTAATCACTAAAATTCAAAAATAGCAGATCTTCAAACATTTCCACAGGTACCTTGGTACAGAGATAGATTTTTCCCTCAACAACAGAGATGTCTGAGTAAACTCTGGGGCAAAGTGGGAGAGAAATAGACAGCTGTTGCAGCATCGGCAAACAAAGTTCTAAAATCATGAGTCAAGTTCTCAAAAAAACCCAACAGGAAAATATGTTCACAAAAAAGAAAACCATGCCCCCCCCCCAAAAAAAAACAAAAAAAAAAAACCAACACAAAAAAAAACACCCCACACAACTCATGGAACAAAACCAGATTGCAGGAACAATTCAGGACATGGGTTAAGAGGACTGTGTCCCTTCACATTTCACAAGTGTGAACTCCAAGAGCTGCCCATGACCTGCCCAAGTCAGGTCTACCAATTCCAGGCTGCTGCTCCGCTCAAACCAAAACCACGCAGAGAGGAAAGACCTCGTGAAGCCTCCTCACCCAAGTCAAGGAAGGCGCTACTACAGATGCTGGCTCCTCAGTTGGAAGGAGTGTGGTACAGTTTCGAAGACTGTGGCACTTGGAGAAGGGCAAAGCCAACTCTGCTTCCCTTTGAAGGACATATTCAGCATATCAGTCAAAGTTAAGACTATGCAGTATCGCCACCTTTTTTTGTATGCTGTTTGGCTGAAGGTTATCCATCTAGACTGGAATGAAGTTGTAAGGTGTATGGACTCCACCCCCATTTTACAACCCCAGACTTCAGCTTCACACCACAGATAGTTGTGATGGCTGTAATTTCTGCTCTTACTGTCACACTCCATCTCCCTGCTGGACAGCCAACCAAAGCTGGGGACCACAGGTTCTTTTCACAAGCCCATGGATCTTACACCTTGAGTCCTTTGGTGCAAGCAAAGTAGCTTGCAGTCTCTGACCCAAATACATGCAGTAAGAGATTTACTTCTACACCATCAAGGCAGCTTTAAAGCTGCATTTTACACTTACACATCAGTATTAATTCTTTAACTACAAAAGTAGTAGTATTTCATGACAAGTAAGAAACCTTAATTCGACAACCATTTCTGCACAAGACATTGTGCCAAGCAGATCCACTGACAAGAAATCCTTATCTCATAACTGATCAATAATTTCCAAGGTAGAACTTTAAACTGTTAATTGTCTCCATCTTACTGTCAGAGCACATTCCTCAAAGCCACATGTCTCATTTGTCAGGCCTACAAAATATATGCACATTTGCATAATTATTTTGATTACATGCTCTGGAAGCGTGAATGCTCAGAGATGCCTAGCCTACTTTGCTCTAGCAAGGAAACCTTCTCTTGGGTTAAAGACAATAGAACAGACCTGTAATTTTATTTCATTTTGCTGTCAAGGGTTATCGCAAAATAACTACAAAAACAAATTTCTACAGTTCCACCTAAAGATTAGTTTCAACATTCTATCTTTTTTCTTTTATAAAGAAAAGAAAGACATCTTCTTAGGATTAAAAATTATGAAGTTAAAAAGCTGCATAAAGTTTTGAAAACATAGGTAGTAAAAGCTACTTTCCACCAACTTTGTGAGGGTATTAAAAAAGCATCAACTTAGTCATGCAGAAAAACAGTGTATTTCATTAGGAATGTGAAATCTTAATCTTTATGGTCATTTATTCTGCAACAGTAAAGTTTTAGCTAAGCATACTTCAAAATGTGGTTCAACACTGTAATCCAATACATGATAGACTGAAATACTGCTACCTTGTAAAAAGTCTTACACCCTCCAAAAATTACCATAACCTCTTAGCTCAGTTTTTTTGGGTTTTGGTTTGGTTGTGGGATTTTCTTCCTTGCTTTGTTGCATGCTTTTTACTGTGACCATTCATTACATTTTGCAGCTTGAGTATTTAGTCAAACTAAGAACTAAATATGACAGAAATCAAAATATTTGCGTGGACTAATACATTCTTCACACCATGACTAAATAATTTCAATAAGCAGTAGCAGTCTCTACTGTTTGTATCAACACAATGATAGTCTTCCACAGGCACTCCCTTATTTTTCTTCCTGTTGGAACTGAGAAACATTATGGAAATGACATCTAGACAAAACATGGAGAGAAATCTATCACAAATTGAGAGCATTTTCTAACATTGAACAAACACAAGTACACTCTGTTCAAGCTAATACAAAATCAGCATAGAATCTACAAGTTTGCAGTACTGTTTTAAGAAATGAGCCACACCATTTTTGTTAGACAAAAAAAACAAATTAACCTTCAAATGCATCCCCAACTTCCTTATGTAAACAAGTGACAAAAAGTTTTCATGTTCACAACTGTGCTATTTGCAAAGTCTAAGGGGGTAAAACACAGTACATAAGCAGGAAAAGAGTATGTGAGATCACTGCCAGACTTCACTGCCTTCAACATTCTGAATCAAGCCCAGAACGAACAGCAGCAGCAAGAGGGAAATGGTCTGTCATCCAACTTAAATGTGGCTCACCCAGTCAAAATGGCTTGAGATAGGGCATCTAGAAGGAATACAAGAACACTAGCACTTAAGTGATTTGTCAGGAGTATTTTAAAACAATCTATCTGCTGAACATAAGTCTTGAAAACATATTCCCTGAGGAAATCTCCACTGTGCACAGCATACCATCTGAAGAAACTGTTCTGCAGTTTAGGATTGTGTTACCTTGTGGGCAACCATTAGGGCCTGTTAAGGCATGTCCATAAAAAGAACTTTAGTAATTCTATGGTAATTTAAATGCATCAACTTCTTTACAGTTCTTGCTTGCTGTGTAAAATCACAAGGAAACACAAAGGAAAGGACCTACCTGTCATGGAAGCAAGTGGAGAAAAAAAAAAAAAAAACAACTGACCAACCCAACAACCAAACTAACCATTCCTTGAACAGAAAGCCAGTTTTCTACATCATCTTACTGACCCTTTCCCTAATTGCAACATCTTCTGCAGGACCAGCTTCATTATTTGGCCACCTCCATTCCAAAAACAACCCCCATAGAAAAATTATCTGATTCTTCTGAATCCCAGAGCTATTCCCAAGGGTACAAATGGCAGCACTAAAGTTGGGGAGTCAGGAAAGCAGTTCCATGCCCACGCATTTTGCTCTCAGACTTAGCCCTAGAGGCTATGGGGACATGTGTGTAGGGTTTTCTCCTTCCTTAAACAGAAGTTTAGATTCTGCTGGAGTAGATGGCAACTCTTTTCTCTATATTCAGTAACAGAAGATAATTCATTTTAAATTGCATGAGTACATGTGTTTCTCATACTGGTTATTTACAGATACACATTATAAACCTCCAGCCTAATTGCCACCATCCTTTTCTTTCCTTTTGAAGAAAAATCCATGTTTTTCACTATGCTCATCCAATCCTTCACAGAGAAAATAAATACTCACAGCCTCTCACACCAATACAAATTTTTAAGAACATGTTTTCTGCTTGTTTTCTTTTACTCATAAGTCTCCTTTCAACAGTGTTTAAAAAACAAATAAATATCTTAATCATTTTTCCCTGGGCAAACAGGAACTTCTGGCAAAAAAGATGCTGAAAACAGCCAGATTGCAGGACATTCCTGTCACTCTGAATAGAAGTTTCCACAGTTGAGGTTCTAAAATTTTAAAAATGCCATGAATATCCAGCTACTAAAGCCTTCACTCAGAATTCAGCAAGCTTCAATGATCCTGATGAACACAACAGCTTCAGTATGGCAGAAAGGCAGGTCCTGAGGTAGCCTAATCTCAGAAAATTAAAAGCTTTGAAGATTAAGAGCAGGACCTTGAAATGACCCAGACAGAAAAAGAGAGAGACTAAGTGGTTTCTGCAGCCAGTCCCTCCCAGACAGCGTGCTGCTGCTAAGCTCCCAAGGCCTGCAGCCGGATGCTCCAGTTTAGGAACCCTCCAGCTCAGCACTTTGGTCTCAGAACTGCAAGGCCCAAAAATTGAGTTTATGGAGTTTAGGTTGCTAGAAACATAGGATACAGAAAGACATTACTGACTGCATTTGTTACCCTATGTCTAGAATATTCAATTTTTCTGAACAAGATCATGAGTTGCATTTACCCTGAAGCAACAATGTTACTAAGTCACAAATAAAGTTCCAGTAGTTCTTGTTTATTTTTATTTCTCTCACAAAACACGGGCAAAAATGGGATGCAGAAATCCAGTTGAATCCTCACCACTGAGGACACCAAGTTCATTGCACTTCAACAGATAAATTCCGGTTTTACACCCTAGGATGGTCCTATGCATTTTCCACAGCACTTTTTCACTGATTTGTTCTGCAGCTCACAGTTCCCAAAAATGTCCGATCCTTTCCTGCCATGCTGTTGACAAGTCAGGTGCCTCCCTTTCTTCATTTTCTGCATGATCAGTACTTGCTTGTCCTTAGCCAGTTACTCCTAAATGCAAGGTTTTGTACTTCACTGACCTGCATCCCACATTAGCAGAGCAAAGCCCTAGGATTTCGGGACTCCAGTATGTAAGTTACCGGGTGTGCACATGTCAGGGAGATAGAACCAAACACCCTCAACCTCAAGTTAACCTCACAACCATCAAGTTAAAGCTTAACCTCCATACTGCTGGGTTAGCACAAGTTTGAAATATTCAAGGCAAATATACCACTTGTACCTACAAGCACCTCAGAAAAGGTGCTGAACGTAGCATCTCCCCTGGGCAATCTTCCCTTCTTCCCTCTGCAGCAGGACACATCTTTTTGTGCTTCTATGTGTTTCACTTGCTGATTTACTTCCCAACATCTCCTTCATTCTTCCTTCTTTCCATTTTCACCACTTCAGCCTTTGCAACCCCCCGCCTATGTAATTTATTACAAAGGTAAGAAAGCAGGGTCTGAAGGAGGGCTGTAGTGGGAGGACACCACAGAAAGATGGTTCACAACTGCTATAATGGCAACATCTAACACAGCCTGTCCTGATGTTGCACCTAAAGCAGGCAGCTGAAAAAGAGCACATCCTATTGACCCACAATTACCGAGGAGAGGGACAACTTCAGAGAGCAGGGCAAAGATCAGTGAAGATGAGGGCTACGTACATGACAACAACAGACACAGTAGTTGTTCTCTTTCATCTCACAAAACTAATTTCAAAAGATAATTAAAATATTTATTTGTAGTCCAAGCTTTTGTTAGGCACCTTTGTGGCACACAGTTTCCTATCTCTTTTTCACCTTTGCACAGGAATGAAGGATCTCATGGCAGACTTCACATTACTCAGCAGGACAAGCCATCGGAAGAAGTAATTACTCAAATGACAACAGATTGCACAGTTAAGAGGAAGCTTGTGCACATATGTACATAAAAGTATATCCTGATTTTTGAGCTCAAAACAACACAGTAAACATGCAACTCCAAGCAGCACACTTAGTTCCATACGTTTTATTTCTTTTTTTTTCATAGGATGGTCACCGCACAGGAAATTCAAGTCATGTTTCAGGAACAATTCCTATCATTGATTTTTATATGCCCAACAGAAGCATAAAAATAAAACAAGGTGTATGGTAGCTTTCCATTTCAGGTGCAAAGTCTGGCAGGAAAAGCACCAAGGGGTCTCTCACTTGCCAAATTGCTTGGTGGTGCCGAATTGCTACTGTGGGGTGTCAAAAGTAATGAAGTTTAAAATTACTAGAATTATTACAGATACACCAATGAAAGGGAAAGAAATGTGACTTAAACATATTGCTAAAAAAAAAAAAAATCCCAACAAAATTTTTCCTTCATCTTACTTGCTTTGAACTCATTATAAAGTCAGTTGGAAATTAGAACTTGCTGTTCTTTGCAGTGATTTTTACCAGTTCTGCATAAAACTGAGGACTAGATCAGCTTCTACACTCGAAACTCCTACATTGCATGGAGAAGGAGGCTCAGTTCAGCTTGTACTGGCTACCTTTCTATCAAAGAACTCTCTTTAACTGGTTTCTAACAGAACAGTTTTTATCTTCCAATGGTTATAAAAACATGCCTCAAACTGGTAGATGTCAACAAGATATGAGCAAATGCACACACGAATATTTGTAACATATTATTTAAAATTCTTCTCTACATAAAACAATCTTCAGAGTCACAGTTTAAATTTGTAAGAATTATTCATCAAAGGCAACACAGTTATCAGAAAAAGTAGAGAAAGCAGTATAAGCAAAAGAACTGCATGTCTGTTAAAAAGCCCTGGCAATTCAATATGCAGTTAATTATCAGGAAAAAGTTTTTCACCCAGAGAGTTTTTGGACCCTGGAATAGGCTCTCCAGGGAAGTGGTCACAGCACCAAGCCTGTCTGAGTTCAAGAAGCGTTTAGACAACGCTCTCAAACACACAGTGGGATTCTTGGGGTGTTCTGTGCAAGGTCAGAAGCTGGACTCAGTGATCCTGATAGGTCCCTTCCATTTCCACATATTCTTTAATTCTATGCTTTTATGAATTTTCTTCTGGAGCAGCTACATTACTCACATGTGTGAAATCTACGCCAAACACACCTATAAAATAATTCCAACTATCCAGTCCAATATAATAACCAGCAAGGCAAAAATAGATCCAGACATTCTGTTCATTTTATATCTTAACCAAGACAACCAGCAGAAAGGTCCAGAAAAAGAAAATTCTTCAAAAAAACCCAAATTGTATATATTCATTCATACAAACACACACTGAAGCTAACTTTTGCTTTCACTTTCAGTTCTCAGATGATAATGGAAAGATGTGTCATAGCAATCCATGTGGGCCAGCAATCATTAAACAAAAAGAAAACAAACAAGGAGAATATTCAAAAACAACATGCACCCCCATTCCCTGGGCTGGCTAAATCAATTCCAGGAATGAAAAAAAGAAATCAATACAGGCTTTTTCTTCAAAAATATAAATGGTGGACTTAAATATCAAGGCACAAAGAAATTGACATTATAACTTCAGAAGCACTACCCCAATATAAACCTCTACAATGACTATTATTGTAAGACAGGTCTCAGAGTTCTCAGAACCAGCCATCCTCATTTATCAAGTTCCAAAGAAATATAAAATCTTACTAGACTATTGAAGACATTCATATTAATATATTTCTCTACAGTATGCCATCTTCTTTTAGAGAAACTGTAAGAGTGAACATAGATAGAGAGGTATAAAATTCTTATTCATACAAATGGGCAGACATATGGGCATACAAAGATCTTTGTCTTTTTATCTTTTCTGTTCCTATCCTCATCTGAACACACTCTCCTGAAAACTCAATGTTTATTTATCTAAATATAGTAAATATTTACTTACCCAGCATCCTCCTGGAAGCCTTCTAATTCATCTCTTTGTTCTGCGAGGGTAGATTCTAGATCCAGATAGGTACCGTTGTGAGACAATTGAAGGGTGCAATCATCAAGCTGTAGAGCAAAATTCAGACCATTAGATTACAGCAGTCATTCTCTAACATTACATTTCCATTTTCTGGGTCCCCAGAAAAACCTCCCTAAAACAAACCAGGTGTTGCAAGCAGATAAGAAAAATGGGGGCTGTTTGGCAATTTATGTAATCCCATGTCCATGTTCACTAGACCACGCTTGGTCACAACTATATCAAACCAACTAAAAAACACAGAAAAATTTATTTCAACATACAGGAAGAGAATAAAAGGGTTTTAGCATGGTGCCTTTAAAGTGCTATACAGAAAGAGAAATTAATTCAAATGTATATGTAGGATATGAATGACTTTTCTTTGTTCATACAGTACATTTATAAGTACAGTTCAAGGCCTCCAGATGATGGTAGAAGGAACAAGGAGGTTTTTTTGTGAGATACTGAATTTGCCCTGAGGAAGGATACAGCCAAGGAACACTGCAAAATGCGGCAGGCAAAATTTGGGGTCCTGCAGCAATGGGGAGTACAGTCAACCAAGACATAAATATTTCTGGCATTCTGTTTTTAAGGCAGACACTAACTGGCCTCAGAGGTTGCACGGAAGACCTTCCGAGGCACTGTGGGGGGAGGACTGGAAACCTACGCCAACTTCCTACAAAGGTACTGAGGGAAGCAAAGCCCAGACCTGAAAGCAGGAACCTGCCTGCAGTGATGCTTAAGAGGAAGGGAGTAATTAATAAACCCTCTTTATTTCTACCTTGTCTTCCCTCATCTTCAAGTTTTCCATTAATTGTTCCAGCTGTTGTTAAAAAGAGCCAGATTTTACCAAAGTTAGTAAAGAAATTTTCTGGGGTTTTTTTTGCAGGGAGCTCATCACACAAGAATCAATGCCGGTGATCATGTGACTACTACCAGTTGCTTATAGAATATTTAGTCTGCCTCTTCATCCTGGTTGGGTGGTCTATAACAGACTCCTACCAGGATACCTGCCCTGTTGGCCCTCCCACTGATTCTTATCCATAAACACTGGACATTACCATTAAGATCAAGACACTCACTAAGATACAGACTCATCCCACCAAGTCTCTGTGGTGGCAACTGTCACAGTTTTCCTGCTGCACCATGGCTTCCAGTTCCTTCTGTTTGTTGCCCATGCTGTGTGCATTGGTGTAGATGCACTTCAGATGGGTAATCAATCCCGCTGCCTTTTCAGGGGGAGAAGCTCCAGTTCCTGCATGACCACTCTCAGAAACTTCTGCAGTTTTTAGCACATCGATAACCCTTGCATCCCTTGCTGCCACATGATCTCCATCCCCTACCTCTAACAAGACAGCAGACCAAAGGACCTCACTAGCACACTGTCTCTCAAACAGTGACAAGCCACCTCCAGGCTTGTCTTCAGTGATCATGATTTTATCCCCTTTCCCCTGAAAAGCTTGTTTAAAGCTCTCCCAGTGAGTGAGGCTTGCTAAGATGCGCAAAGATCCTTTCTGCCCTTTGAGACAGGTGTACCCTGTCTGTTGCCAGCAGGCTCAGTGTCATGTAAATTGACCCATGATCAAAGAACCCAGAATGAAGATACTTCATTCCTCTGGATTTAGCAAAAACAAACTGACAGGTTCTTTGCATGCCTCCATCTACGAAAAGGCAACCATGGCAATGGTGGTGTAACCATACATCCATACTGCAAAGGCCACTTTGGGAAGGGGAGAATATTTAACACCATACTTTACGTAAAAATTCTGCCACAGGTGGCTGCCAATGACAGTCTGAAGGGGTAAGCAAGGGTCTGAAACACCCAGTGACTCAAGGAAAGGAAATTACAAGCCTTTATCACATCCATGGATTTTTCTTTCTGCTCTTTTTAACACCTAGAAAGAAAATCAGTTAAAAACTATCCTTGATGAATTACCTCTTTTAACTTCCCATCAAACTTTTGATTCCCAGTAAGCTGTTCAGGAAAAGCATACTAAGCAGCCACTCTTCTTATCTGGCAGACAATAACTAAACTTAGTCACTCAGTTTCCTGTCACTGATTTATACATGCAAGAAAAGAAGACAAATGGTGTATTCTCGATTAGTTACATTGGAAATACTGTAAAAAAGCTCATTTATCATTAGTGATAGAGTGCAACTTTGGGATTAGTCCACACCACTATGCTTTGCACTGTTCGCAATCTGAAAGAAAAGTTCATCCTCTGAAGAAAGAGAGAGAAGGTCAAGTTGTATTTCAAACTAGCCCACTTTTTTTGCTTTCCTTCCCTCCCCCCACAGCTCCCCCAGGAAAGAAGTCAGTCATTAAGTAAGGTCACATAAGTTTTTATTCTGATTCCTGGGGATTAAAGAAAGCAAAAAAACCTGCAAGCACAAGCCCCTAATATTAAGAATAACAACACTATTGCTACTCTGTCTCTTTCCAAAGGACATTATTAACCTATACTAATTTAAAATATACTCTTTAGATAAGAAAAACTAAATACTACTCTGGGAAACTTTTTCCCAGTAGTTCAGGGTATATAATGAAATGCTAATTTATTCAAAGTAATGCCAAAAGGCAAACTGCTAATTAGATAAATGTTCTGCTTTCACTATGGAGATTAGGAGATTTGCCCACAATTTCCATTTATACTGCACAATTAGGGAAAAGAAACTCTGTTTCACTAATATCTTGTGACTTTAGTGTATAAAAAGCACGATGAGAACAGGAAGTCCCTCATGTAGAAAATAAATAAAAGTAGTACACTCTACCTATGTTCATCTCATTTTCATAGTTTCAGCTGAACATAGTACACATTCAGGCTTTAAAGCACTGTACATTGCATCTTGTATCTGTTAATAGGAGTTGGAGTAATGGGAGAATTGGTAATATCTTCTATTTCCATTACTTAATGCTGAGTCTTGCCAAAAAGCTGGTTTGTTTCTTCTCTTACATGTGTACACACAAAGATGGAAGGGAGTAAAACAACACTTTTAAAGTATTAAGATAATAAACTCTAAAATCCTTCTTATACAGGATCACTTTGCTACTCTGCCTCCAAGCTTCACTTGTATATTTTACAGGCAGAATACAAAAAGAGAAGCCACCTTATGAATTATTTTTAATTAGTAAATTGCCTGCCTTTTTCAACACAAAGGACAGCTGATGTTCACTCATTAGGGCTTATTAGTAACAATTCAGGATGTTGGACTCTTCCCTCTGCTCAATGTTAATCCCATGTTTATCTGCTACACATCACTTCTCCCGTCTCTGGAGACCCTCACAAATGGCCCCATCTAGTTCATTCATTACATGCTTTTCCCATTGATTATAATTCACATTAAATTCCTTATGAACAACCACCTTCTCTTAGAAAAATCAAAAGGCAGAATCCATAAAGACACTGTTTCAAAGAACATTTAACTAAGCTGTATTACATCATCATGGATGAGACCTCTACTCAGTATTTTAGAAATTAGTTTTGTTTATTTCACTCTCCTCTTCTCAAGTCTGTTTAGTCTTTCAGTATTCCTTACTGGCCCAAAAATTCCAATCTCAACTCATTTATAGTACTGTCGAAGAGCTGAGATTCTCCAAGATCAGTTTCAAAATCTTACAAAACTATTTATTCTAAAAATCTCTTACCAGTCCCTTCAAATCATTTATGATTTTTTTCATCACACTTTATTGCCCAGAGGAGCCAAAAGATTCAGAAAGTAATTTACATGCAACTCATCCTGTAGGCTTTACAGCAATTTTGCATACTTTCCTACAGTCACATTAAAAGAATATTACAGATATCATGGAATCATGAACAAAAACACATGCCATCAGATGGGATAAATGTAATGCTACTTCTTCGAATCAAACACAGGGTTACTCCATCATCAGTCTTCTGCAAAATTTCAGGTTTTCTGATTTTAGCTTCAGCATCAAAACCCATATCACAAGCATCCCTAAAGCGATTAAAAAAAAAAAAAGTGTTCAATTACATTCTTATCTTCTCAAATTAAGTTTCTTGAGAAAATATCCATGGCATATTTTTGAATCCCTATGGACATTTTCAAAATCTCTTGTCTCTACAGAGGGTAGGTATACCAAGGCATAGTCTCTTTCATAGGACTGGAAAAACAAAACCACATGTAACAGTCAACAAAAAAACTGTTTCAGTCAGAATCACCAGCTGTGGATAGTCAGAGCTATCCCTTAGGTTTACATGAAGGAAGCGAGGGGAATAAGACTGCCTTTATAGAAGTCTTACTCATTAAAAATGTAACAGATGTGCTAATTATCATCTTCGGTTTCATACTGACATACTAAGATCTGTACTCTGTCATGACAAGATAGGTAGGTGCTTAGGTTCTGATTCACTGATTTGTAGCTGTCTGTTTGGACAAGAGGAGGACCTGGAAAAGGCATTTTAGGTGTTACCGACCTCACTAGCTACTCACTGACCAGAAACATAGAAATAGCGAGAGAATCATATGTTTCTATAAAACAGCCTGAAATGCACGTAGAGCTAATAAATTAAACTAGTTTTTTCTGTAATAAATACTCCAAAACAAGAACAGATTGATATTTGAACCTTCTCAGAGCACAGTTACAGTGGTAACTGGCCCACGCTGTCCGAACACTATAGTACCTATGCTGCGACCAAAACAGACACAAATGGAAAACCATAAAAGCATCATGCACATGCAAATCTAAAAACCACCATCCTATTAGTTCTGTGTATCTATACATATATATATTCCTTTTTTTAATATATATGGGTATATATATATGGATTTATGTCGGAGATGGAGAAAGGAACTGAGACGTAGAAATGAGATCATGATACCTGAGAGAACTTCTGTGCAACTCCTGAAAATCACACCTTCAATACGTTCAAATCATCATTGGAGCTGTGGAGACTTGTGTTTAAGTTCATGTGTTATGCATTATTTATTTGCACCCTTTATTGTACCTTTTGTTTAATCTTTTATATGGAAATTCCCCTTTGTTCTATATTCCATGTTTATCCCTTTTTCCCGGATTTGTATCCCACTGCTGTATTGCAACATTTCCTTACTGGGTTGGTTCTTTCATAGTTAGCAATCCCCATCTAAGGTTAAAGCCATTTCCTTCTATCCTTATATGTCCCTCATTTGCATGCTCCGCCCTGAGCCCACCTACCTTTCCAGCACCTTCTCCCCACATCCTGTATAAACCAGTGCACCCCTTAATAAAAGGCCATTTTTCCTTCTCTTAGTCCGTGGTCAGACCCTTATTTCCCCCAGGCTGTGAGATTTTTAGTATGCATGCATCTTAGATATTTTTCCCTGCAGTTTTCGAAAAAGTAATAATTGCCTGAATTTGAGAGACACATCCCTGAGCCAAAAGTTGAGCCAGAAGGAAAGACACAGCTTTGTTGGACAAGCCAGAGTCAAACAAGTGTACAAAAAGGCCAGAACTTCAGGACAGCATCATCCACTGTCTGCAATCACAACATACTTTTCTCTCCTGCAGATTCCTGCTTCATTCACTTCCAAAACATCTCCAGAAAATGAGACAGGTCACATACACTACTGTGCAGGTGTTCTCACAGCAGAACCATGATGTGCTTTCAATAAGGCAAGGCAAGGTATGAAGAATTAATTAGTATGTGAACGTACCTCTAGTGACCAAATCATAATGTATGTGTCCAAATGAAAAGGTTGCATTTACAGGTTTTTGTTTTATGTACAAGAAATTTGTCTTAAGCGTTGAAATCATCCCCTTGTAAGTATTTAAGATCAAGGCTTTTTTAAAAAATGAAACAGAATGATAGCTACAGCACAGTAGATTTTATTGATGTCCATGTGAGTTATCTCCACAGTGAGAAACTCTTTAAATAACCCTGAAACAGAGTTTTCCCACAGAAAAATGGGAATGTAAGGGAAATGTAAGAAAAATTAAGAGAAAGTACATAAAAAGATCATAAGAGTGTAAATAATATTTAGGCTGTTACATTTATATTACACTTGTTTAAGTTTCACTCAGAGAAGCTGAGCACAATTTGTTATGCAAAATCAAGCAAATATCTGAATTAACAGTTAAAATATGAGAACATTTAAAAGTAGAGCATCCAACTCCCTCATCCTTTGCCATTTAACTCATTACAGGGTAAACCACACCACACAAGAGGAGAAGGGTGTCCTGGCTTCGTTTATAACCAGATAGCAAGGTCAGAGCTGCAGAGCTTGATCCTTGCCTTGCTTCAATGCTCATCCCCACTTCACCAGCACAGCCCTCAGCAGCAAAAGTGCCTATCTGCCAGAAAGCTAAGCAACCCAGTCATGGAAGTGTTCCTTACAGACTGCCAGTAAATCAAGAGCATAGGGCAGAAGTTCAGTTTGTCATCGTCTATCTCAGGTAACCATATCTGACTAGTAGTGGCTAGTCCCAAAATAATGCACACTGCAAGACTATCAAAGCTTAAGAAGACTCAAAAAAGTTCAATAGTAGTACACCAGTGATTATTTTCTTCTTATTTCAAGCACTGACACACAGAAAGAGGTAACACCCATTTTTCTTCATAAAGAAACCCTTGTCACAGTTCAACAGGAAAGCCCATGATTTCTACTCATTTCAGAGTTGAAGGACATGACCAAAAGGAGCAAGGAACAGCATGGGGAAAAAAAGAACAGCAGCAAGACAAGGTGATGATCATCCAGTTACCTGATGCCAATAAATGACTGCTACCATTTTCATAAAATAATTGAATATAAATATAAATAAATAAATAAATATTCAAATAAATATTCAAAGACCATAGAGTTGTATTTTTTCAACAAAAAATCATGAGAAACGCTCTTCCCTTGCCTCCAACCCCCTACTCTGAGAATCTATTCAGAAGAATGTATTTTGGACACATGTCTCTAAATGGCATGACCAGCAGATTGAGGGAGGTGATTCTCCCGCTCTGCCTTTCTGAGACCCCATCTGGAGTACTGCATCCAGCCCTGGGGTACTCAGCAGAAGACGTGGATCTATTGGAGGGGTCCAGGGCAAGGCCATGGAGATGATCAGAGAGCTGGAGCACCTCTCCTATGAAGACAAGCTGAGAGAGTTGGGGTTGTTCAGCCTTGAGAAAAGAAGGCTTTTGTGGAGACCTCACCGAGGCCTCCCAGTACTTAAGGGTGCTTAAAAAAAGAGTTGCATTGGTAGACAGCGATGAGACAAGGGGCACAGTTTTAAACTAAATTAAGAGAGATTTAGATCAGATATTAGGAAGAAATTCCTTAATAAGAATAGAGAGGCACTTGAGAAGATCCCCAGAGAATCTGTGGATGTGCCATCCCAGGAAATGTTCAAAGCAAGATTGGATGGAACCTTAAGCAACATGATCTAGTGGCTGGCATTGCTGCCTGTAGCAGGGGATTGGAATCGGATCATCTTTAAGGTCTTTCTAACCCAAACTAACCCATGGTAAATGCAAAGAAGTTGTTACCAAGTCAGCAACTCATGTGCCAAGGTATACCCAAATGTCCTCTTTATATTAGCTTCTGTTTAAGTAAAAGTGGACATCCTTCAAAAATTCAGCTTAGGCAGTGATCAAGGTTCACATTCATGGGACAAAAGGTCCTACAGTATGAGAGGGGGGGATACACTTGTTTAGTGGTGTTACTACAAATCACCAAAACCAATTGACTCTGAAGCCACTAGCTGAAAGCACAACCAGCGCTCACCAGATTTCCAGTAATTTGAGCTAGAGCCACTGGACAGATTATTTTATTCATTTGGTTGTTTCCAAATTACAGAGAAAGAGAATGAGAAAGGGAGAGATTAGCATAATCCAGTATCAAGCTGCAAAAATGAAAATCCCTCTTCAATTTTAGCTTCTGGCATAGGATCTGAAAATCCTTATCTTACTCAAATGTCTTAGCTCATCATTCATTTAAACATTACTGGGTTACAATTGGTCTTATTAGTGGTGGTGTGCTCCTTTTCCACCTGCAGCATGCTCTGCAGAGTAGGGTTGATGAAAAGCAAAGTTTCTTTACACTCAGATTTCCCTCTCTAAATCTAAGGCCTTGTTTCGCTTTACACATCACAAGTGTGACACATTCACATACTCGAGCTATACAGTTCTTAAACACTCTCCCCTTCTGGTTCAGCTGTTTCCAATACAGTGGGAATCCTGTTACCAAGGCCAACAAGTCTCAGTTTTCCCTTTGCGTTGCCGTATCCTCCCTTCTTTACTAAAACTAATTACTCCATAGGAAAAATCAGAAAAAGTAGCTCTTCCTATTTGCCAGCCCAAAAATATTCCATATTTCTTAGCAAATTGGTACAAACTGATTAGTGTAAATAAATACTAAATACTATAATAAATAAACAATGATTACTGTTTCATTAATGGCCAAGCTTCACACTGAGAATGAACATGCTATTTTCAGAATGCACCATATTTAAATGCTTTTCAAATTTTACTGCAGATCAGCAGATGCAGGTTTTCTGTACTGTCACGTGGCCTGTGGCCCTTCGGTGGCCCTTTAAAACGTAACAAGGTTGCTGTCACTGTTAGTTCTCACAGAGTAATGGAAAATGTAGATGGTCTAATTGCATCTCATAGATCACAGCAAACCCAACACAATATTTATCTGGCTTCAGAGTCATAACCAACTGCTTTCTTGATAAGAGCCTTGGCTTCTCCCTTCTCATGTGAGTAGGTGCTACCCAGTCTGTGCCAACTCATCATTTTGGGCAATGTAAAGGAAAAAGAGCAAAGTGTCTAGCCCAGGACTGATGCCACGTGACCCATCTTGGGGAAAAAGCTCAACATTAATGAGATAAAAGGAAAGCAAGTAATCTGTATGTAAGCCACATGTTAGTGCCCAAAATTAGCAGTGTATACTAAAAACTGCTCTCATCTTCAAGTGTGACAGCAACCCAACACACAACCACCCTAATAATCTAAAAGTCCCTATGTGCTAAATAATGCTATTGCAATTTCTTGAAAGAAAACTAATACTCCTTCCCTCATACCTTTTTTCTTTATAAAGATAACTTTGAAACTCAAAGTACTTTCTACAAAAAAAAAAAAACTTTAAAAATGCAATCAAACCAATACTTTTATGAGGTCAAAATTTTAAAAGTAAGGTTAAGCACAGGCTCTAAGCTTTCTGAATTCTAGCAAACTCACTCTCCCATACTCATTTAGAGTGGGAATAAAAAACTTAATTATTTCCTACATCTGAAACTTTACATTATAACAAGTAATTTAGCATGTAGACTATTCTCAAATTTTTCAGCCCTTGAGGAGTAATTAGCATATCTTGTAGGAGTACTTATTAATGCTAATGCACATCTTATTTATTTTTAGCACAGTAATTGCCATTGTCAAACAACTTCATAAACTTTGTATGCTTTGGAGAGCTTATGGCAGTTGCACTGGCACAGCCATGCCTACACACAAAGTATAATCCAAACTGGGCGTAGGGCAGTCAGAGCACAATTACTTTAAAAAGGAACTGCTACTCTGATATGAAAATGTTGGTATTTTGAAAGTGGCCTGCACTCGTAGTCTGAAACAGCAGCTTTTATCTGTGGCCTGGTAGACACCGCAAAATACTCCTGGGGTCAGGTAATACAGTGCATGAAGTGAAACATAAATGCCACATTAGATCCTCAAGAGCCACTGGAAAAATACACTGCCAATAAAAATATTCTGCTGAAATAACAAAGACATTGAAAACAAACACAGAAAGCTGTTATATTAATATTATGGGTTTCACTTAAGAATAACAAAAGGAAGTTCAGAGTTCAACATTTTGAAACTGCTATTTTAGGGGTCTCTGAAATACAGGCAACACATCACACAGAACATGTAACATGTGGATGCCTACCTGTTGCTGTTCTCAGACAGTTATGTCACTGACTCTCAGACTTTTGGTTCACCATTCCCTTTACCACAGTGCTCCACGGGGAGCAATTTAGAATTTATTAGAGTATCTGCATCCAAGTGTGACACTGTGGCTTTCAACAGCCACCACATAGGCATTGTTAGAAAGCATATGAATGCTCAAAATGTCAATAGCCATGGAAAAGAAAGCCAAATTCATTTAGAGGTGGGTGTTACTGCAATATTTAATATAAACTAAAAAAAAAAAGCTAAGTGAAAACATCAAAAATAATTGAATTTCTGCATGTTGGATGGGGAACTAACATACATTCTTTCCCTCCCACTTAATTCAATAATTTTAAGTTACTTAAATTAGAGCTGACACGCAAACCAAACAGGCAACAGAACTCAGCAAAGTCAAATTTAGAGCATAAAATGCTCCAGCTCTTTAACTAAAAAAAAAAAATAAATTTCTCACAATAAACATAACAAACCTATAGCATGAGAATAACCTAACCTATGCATCCTCTCATAAACTTTTTGGCACCTAGATTCTTCAAATCCCTTTCCGCATCTCTGTTCAGTTTTTCCTATCTAAGAAGAACAAGAGCTAACTCTCCTCACCTTCATGGTTAAGGACATCTTCAGCTGAACAGAAAGAGTGACCATAAGAACAGGATCCTTTATTTGAAAGTATATACAGCTTTTTGGCTGATATGCAGGGGATACCTACAGCTGACATGCTTTCATTACCATTTAGCTGGAATTACTGTGAAGGTATCTAAGGAAATGGAAATAATCTCAAAGAAGAAGATAGATTAAGAAAAGTGAGAGGAGGAGGAGGGAAAGGATTAGTGTCAATGGAGTTTATCATCTGAGGAATCTTTTGTTCACAGTGGGTGTATCTGTGTGTATGAAAAGCACTGAGTTAAAATTTCAGAAATCTTTCTTTTAAAGGTAAGTAGTGGTCTAGGAAGGTAAAAATGGTAACTACTTCATGACAATTCCATCTGGTTTCTTTTGTACACCTGTTATCAAATTGAAGACTGAAATATTTCATATTTGGAAAAGGTTTTTTAAAGTCATGTAGCAGAATGAACCTATAACTTGAAGACTTTTACTCTTAATGCATAACCCTGAGAAAAAGCTTTCTATTAATATCCTCCACTTTGCCTGAGCAGTTAAAAGACACAGGTTGATCTAAGGATTGCATCACTGCTACTCTAACTGCATTTGGGACACTTGGGAACAAGTTGCTCACTATTCTATCACAAAACTGAAATACTGGACTACTTCAGAGCTACTTGCATCATTTATAGATGTGCAGCAAAGCACACAGTAAGTAATAAATGCAATCACCCATTTTCTGCAGTGGTGTTTTCATTGTCATAAGTGACTAAACACCTACTAGACAATACATCACAAAAAGAAGGACACCAACAACTAACCTAATGTGCAGATTGCCTTTCCATCCATATGACCCACATCTGCACTCTTTTAAAAATAGTGCAGCTGAAATGTCAGTCCTGAGATAAGGTGTACTTAAAATCAAGATTTGATAGAAGAGATTATTTGCATCCATGAACACTTCTCTATGGAAAATCAAAGCTAAGGAAAAATGAGAAGGTAGGGACAAGATACCAAGCCATTTGAAAACCTAAAGCAGGGAGGTTTAGGGAAAAACAAGACAGCTGCAGAGGGAGAGGAGTAGGTAGTAGTTCTGAAACAACAGCTACTAGTTGCTTTAACGGCTCTAGTAAAATTCACAGAGTTTTGAGGGCCAGGGAGATGTAGAGTTGATAAGAGTCAAAGACTGAGTCAGTAAAAACAGCAAACACCAAAATACTAGCACAAACCCCTGGGTTATGATACAGAAAAACACATTAAACACATTCACACGAAAGATTTGTGTGAAATCTAAAAGAAAATAAAGTATGGTAGGATTACCAAGGAGAACATAATACACTTGTCAACAGAATCATTTTTCAGAATTAGCCTGAACCTTGGAGGTTTAAATGAAAGCTTTGGTATACTAACAATATTCTAATGAGAACAGTCATCAACTCTTCCTAATAGTTAGACCACCTCTTAAAGGCTTTGTGGTTTCTAAACTAAACATCAATTGGGATGTTATTAAAAGAGCATGATTAAAGTTTGTAAGAATGAAATTCAATATAAGAACACTGAAAAAATGGTGAAAATACATGTACCCTGCAGACTCTCTTTTTAAGGTAGAGATTTTATAAAAGCACAAAGGATCTCAAGTCACATTTTCTACCCCTGAGCAGAATTTATTTGGCACTTGTTCTTCATCATTTATTTTTTTTAATCATTCATTTCTTCCTTGTTTGATTAGCTGCCAAACAGTTTCAGCCCCCAGCTTTAAAACAGTTGTCTGGACTAGAACAGGCAAACAAAAAAACCCTCTGCATTCATTAGGATAACATCTGCATAACACTGAAACAAAAAAAAAAAAAAAAAAGAAAAAAAAACACTCAATGCAGTTACAAGTAAAATAAGTTTGTGGGGAAAGAATGAATACAACACTACCAGTCGTACCTCAACAATATTCATTCCTAGGTTACACTTTGATCACTCTGTTTCAACAGACATTAAGAAAATAAGTAGAAATAAACGGCTTTACTAATAAACTCCTGGTCTATTTTCCTCGTTAGTGGACAGGCCCAAACGGTACCAGAGAAGACAAGGTGATGCCCTAAGAGAACAAAAAGACTGAAATAGTTCGGGGAAATAGCAAGAGAGGATCATGGTACTCAAGAACAATGACACAAAAAAAGTTAATTGCGCTTTTAGCCTGAAAGAAATGCAAAACAGTTTAAAAGGGAACATTCACTAAAGAACAAAATGGGCCAATAAAGCTTATTATTAGAGTTCAAAACTTAGAGATCACATACCATTAAATATTTCTAGGAATAGGAAGACTAATTTTTTGTAATTAAGAGCAAATTAAACATGTACATTTCAAGACATCAGCCATCCAATATCTATTATTTAAATTGGTCCATTAGGGTGGTCCTCAGCATAGATCATAGAATCATAGAATAGTTTTTGTTGAAAGACACTGTAAAGATCAACTTAGTTCCAACCCCCTTGCCATAGACAGGGGCACTTTCTGCTGCACCAGGTTGCTCAAACCCCCATCCAGCCTGGCCTTGAACACTTCCAGCAGGGTTTATCCAAAACTTCTCTGGGCAACCTGTTCCACTGCCTTACCACCCTCACTATAAAGAATTTCTTCCTAATATCCAATCTAAGCCTACTCTCTTTCAATTTAAAGCCATTTCCCGTTGTCCTATCACTACAGCTCCTTGTAAAAAGTCCCTCTCCAGCTTTCTTGTTCCCTCTTTAGGTACTGGAAGGCACTATAAGGTCTCCCAGTAGGCCTCTCTTCCCCAGCCTGAACAACACCCGCTCTCTCAGCCTTCATAGGAGAGGTGCTCCAGCCCTCTGATCATCTTCAGAGCCCTCCTTTGGGCTCTCTCCAACAGATCCACCACGCCCTTCTTATGCTGGGGGTCCCACGGCAGGATGCAGTACTCCAGGTGGGGTCTCACGGGAGCAGAGCCTGTCAAGGTCCCTCTAAATGGCATCCCTTCCTTCCAGCACATTGACCACACAACATACCAGGTGCCGTTGGCAAACTTGCCAAGGATGCACTCAGTCTGAGCATCCATGTCACTGAAGATGTTAAACCCTACTGGTCCCATTACTGACATTTGAGGAACACCACTCATCACTGCTCTCCTCTTGGGCAGTGAACCATTGACCACAACTGTTGAGCACAACCACACAGCCAACTCCTTATCCACTAAGTGGTTCATCCATCAAAACTATGTCTCTCCAGTTTGGAGAATAGAATATTGTACATGACTTTGTTGAATGCCTTGCAGAAGTATGGGTAGATGAAGCTAGCTGCTCTTTTCTTGTCCACCAGTGCTGGAACCACATCACAGAAAGCTACTAAATTTGTCAGGCACGATTTGCCCTTAGTGAAGTCGTGTTGGTTGTCACCAATCACCTCTGGATTTTCCATGTGCCTTAGCAGAATTTCCAGGGGGATCTGCTCCATGATCTTTCAGGGCACCGAGGTGAGACTGACTGACATGTAGTTCCCTGGGTGTTTCTTTCTCCCTTTTCTTAAAAATGAGGGCTATGTTTCCCCTTTTCAATTGGCAAAAACTTCACCAGACTCCCACAACTTCTCAGATGTGATGGGCAGTGGTTTAGCAACTTCATCACAAGTTCCCTCAGGACTCATGGATGCATCTCATCAGGTCCCATCAACTTGTGCACCATCAGGTTCCTTAGATGGTCTCAGACCTGATCTTCTTCTACAGCAGGCAGTTCTTCATTCTCTCTGTACCCGCCTTTGCCTTCTGCACAGTGAGTGTTGTGGCTGGAGCACTTGCCAGTTAAGACAGAGGTAAAAAAGTCATCCCACCATGTCTCATGCAAGTGGCTGGCTCCTGGCTGGTCTTGGCACTCCCCTGGGATTTCCTCATCTCAGGAAACCCCCCATGCATGCTACGATTCCCCACTCTGCTGTGGAACATTCCTTCACCGGAACTGATCGCCTCAGTGATCCCTCTAAACCACCCAGTATCAGCTATTGCAGATTGCTCACATCAGTTGTCACTTTCTTCTAAGCACAAAAGAACTACAAAGTACCTGTACTTCGCTATAAGTATAAAAGTCCATAATACATTTGGGGCCTGTGCTTCCTCCCAATACTTAAAAAAAACCCCAAAACATCTGAATGACCAAAATAAAGTATTAATAGCAGTTTTGATAGGTAAAATGGGTCAAACCCACTAAGACAATGTGGTTTTCTGCACTACTTGATCAAACTTACAGAACTGTAGCTAATTGATTCCAAATGGATTTGCCTGCAAAAAAAGATGCTGAGAATGGTCACAGACACCTACAAAATCTACATTTGTTTATGGCACCTTTATGACATGCCATCGTCAGCCAAGTTGGCACTTGTCAGCTTCAGAGCAAACAGCCTCATATGTGTACTCTAGCCCCCTGTCCAGCAGTTGCAACTTTTAACATAGATCACTTTGACAATCTCCCTCACAACAAATGGTTGGGTTTCCTCACAATGCAACTGGGCATCAAGCTGTCAAAATAGCCCAGGAGCAGCTGTCTGGAAGTGCCACAAACCCATTTTATGGAAGAACTAGTTGAGAATTAGTGAGGAAGGGAAAGACACTATTTTGAAGACTAAGCTGTCAAAATTATTTTTGAGAAGCCTAGTGCTATTGGACAGATCTGGTCCTTAGAGGTACTCTCTTAGGAGTTGGCCTAGACTATACCCATCTCTCCATTCCCAAATTAATTATGCAACATTTTGTACCATAGATAGATAAGTCATTTAGTGGAGCTCAGATGCTCCTCACAGCTGCATACGCCCTGAAGCTGTACGGACTATCAGGTTCGGTATTTCTCAAAAGGTGCAGGAACACTATACTTGCATCTCACAAAACTAGTGACTTGCCAGTGCTGTGATGCATGACTTCTCTGGGAGATTAAAAAAACAAAAAAGAAAAAAAAAAAAAAGGAAAAAAGTCCTCACTAAACACACTGATTTATGATTTTGAGTTGAATGAGAATGTAGATGTGGCTTATGCAGGGAAAGTGGCTGCATGTAGACACCTTTAATACTAACAGCTCAAAAGAGTTTTAAGGTTTTCACATGGAGAAACATGCCCAATATTTGAAGTTTGGAACAAAGCTAGGAGCAAATTTAAAACAGTGGGAAGAATTACACTTCCCAGAGCAGAATCAGCTCTAAGGTGATTAACCCACAGTCACACAGCAAGCTTCTGGCACATTCAGAAAGAGCAAATGTTCTCCCAAGCCTTAGATCAAGGCATTCATCACAAGCTCATTCCCCCTTTCCAAACACGGCCTTTTGGTACTTGTTTTGGTCCTTGTTTTGAGACTTTTGAGTCTCAAAAAAAAAAAAAAAGTATATGCTTTCTTCTGACACAAGAACTAATTATATACTACCTTATGCTAAAAAAAGGATAATGCTAAGTCATCATCATGGCTAGGCTTCGCGAACGAAGATTTGAAAGGGCTCTACCCACGCTTGCTACAAGCGCGAATGCTAAGTAATAACAGTGACTAAAACAGGTTTCTCTTCCAAAAAGTCACTTTAATCTCATTATAAAATATCTGGCTCAAATAAAATGTAAAACTCACTCCTCTGATAAAAACAGTGTTCATTTTGAGCAACTAGTATGAAGGTGAGAGACAGGCATGTCTCTCACTTTACATATTCTCTCTATAATCACAATACTCTCTTCACTGACTTAAAAAGAACAGTAGCACAGCCCTAAAACACAGGAACAAGTAAACAACACATTCAAGAAAAAAAAATAACCGTTACTCTCTCTCTTCAGTATTGATTTTACTATGAGTTACACCACGAACTAATTTATTTTCAGTATGAGCTTAACCACTATTGTACTGCAATAACATAACACAGCTTTACCTTGGAGCTGCTGCTATTCATCCTTCCAGTTTCATTCACTACGGGCAAATGTCTCACATAGCTCACGCTCTCCAGCAGGAGCTAGCTACAATCAAAACCTCTGAAATACGAAGCACAAAGCTCTGTTTTATTCATGATGCTTTTGTTTGGCAATTAATTTGAAAGCAATTCTTACAGTGGGAAGAGTAGCGTGGCTTGCTTAAGCTTCCGTCTTACATTATGCAGTAAAAAGACAGAGGCATAAGTCTTATATAAGAAAAAAAAAAGCATATAAACAACTGCACTTTGCAAAACATCAATATCTTTGGTGCCATTCTATACTCACAATGTATACACTGCTGTAACTTTATCAGCTCTGCATGGATGATGTCATTTTCTCTAAGAGCTTGTAAAGTGAAATAAGAAACTGGTTCTTTCAACATGCAAGAAGGCCCAACTCTTTTGTTTCGCTTTCATAGAATCACAGAATCATTTAAGTTGGAAAAGATCTTTAAGATAATCAAGTCTAACCATTAACCAAGCACTGCCAAGTCAACCCCTATACAATTTTCCCAAGTGCCACATCTACCCATCTCTTAAATACCTCCAGGTATTTAAGACTCCACCACTTTCCTTGATAGCCTGTTTCAGTGCCTGACCACCCTTTCCACAAAAACCTTTTTCCTAATATCTAATCTAAACATTCCCTGATGCAACTTGTGGCCATTTCCTCCTGTCCTATTGCCTGTTACTGGGAAAAAGGATTGACTCCCACCTCACTACAACCTCCTTTCAGGGAGTTGTAGAGAGTGATGAGGTCTCCCCTGAGCCTCCTGTTCTCCAGGCTAAACAACCCCAGCTCCCTCAGCTTCTTCTCAAAAGACTTGTGCTCCAGACCCTTAAACCATCTTCATTACCCTTCTCTCGACTTGCTCCAGCACTTCAATGAATTTCTTGAAGGGAAGGGCTCAGAACAGGACAAAGGACCCGAGGTGTGGCCTCACCAGTGCCCAGTAGAATGGAAAAAATCACTGCCCAGGTCCTGCTGATCACACGATTTGTGATACAAGCCAGGATGCCATTAGCCTTCGTGGCCACCTGGGCACACTGCTGGCTCATGTTCACAGCTGCTGTCAACCAGCACCCCGAGGTCCTTTTTCCACCAAGCAGCTTTCCAGCCGCTCTGCCCAATCCTGTAGAGCTACGTGGGGTTGTTGTGACCCAAGCACATGACACAGAACTTCATCTTGTTGAACTTCATACCATTGGTCTTGGCCCATCAATTCAGACTGTTCAGATCCCTCTGCATGGCCATCCTGTCCTCCAACAGATCAACACTCCCACCCAAGTTGGTGATGTCTGCAAACTGACTGAGGGTATTCGAGATCCCGTCATCACTCGAGATCATGGACAAAAATATTGAACAGGACTGGTCCCAGTACTGAGCCCTGGGGAACTCCACTTGTGAGCGGTCACCTACTGGTTTGTAACTCCATTCACCACCACTCTCTGGACTTGACCACCCAGACCGCTTACCCTTTTTCTTTTAGCGTACAAACCTTCCCCTATTGAAAACGTAGCCCTTGACTATTTATCAAGGGCAAAACAAGGACTGAGTATTGGAGATGCATTCAAAAGACAGTCCATGAAAAAGACAGTTATTTTGAAATTCTCTACAGGTGCTTTGCTGTTGTAGTTAGTTGGGCACAGCAACCCCAGGCACCCAGAGGCATTCCTGTGGCCATGGATACTCACACTTCTCCTAACTGCAGTCCCTCTGGATGACCTTTCACTTTCCAGAGCAAAAAATAAATTAAAAAAAAAGGCAAGAGGCAACATTCAAGCCCATCCTGGCAGTGATCCAAAGGAAAAAAACCCAAACAAAACACAAGCCAACAAACAAAGATCCACAGATTGGAAAACTGCTGACAACCTAAGTAGCAGGAAGGTTTTGATGATCCAAAAGCCATTGTGAAGCCCAATTAAAAAGAAAACAACACGGTTGTTCAGCTTGGCCAGGCAAGAAATAGCTGACTCAATCATCCTAAAACAGGAGAGGAATGCACCTTTTTGTCATGCACGAAGAAGGTTCAAAGTAAGAAATGAAAAATAGGGTTTTTCCCCCCCACAAAAAAAAAAAAAAAAAAAAAAAAAAGAAAAAATTCAGAAAACATTTTCAGTAAGCGTCAGCTCAGTGCAAAAAGCAACTATGCCCACAAGAAGACTTTCCTACTCATCCTTTATTTTGAAAATTATACTTAAATTTCTACAGCAGAGGTATTTCAGGTTGGGCTTTTTGTGGTTTTTTTTCTGAAGCATTTCATTGCTCTTCACTGGTAGAGCAAACATCCTGCTAACTATTATGTTTAAATACACGCTTCAAACATTTTTCAGGTTATTTGGTTTTAGACAGAGAAATAAGCCCCAGATGTTTCACTGAGAAGGTTTTCCACCAGGAAATTCATGGCCCTTCCAGATGTCTCAGATATCCAACAGTCCAAACTTGTTTTTTCTGTGTGACAGGCATGAATACGTTCTTTCCATTAAGTTGCTTATGAGATTATTATAAATGTAGCCATAGGTTATGGGTGAAGACTGAACCAGCTAGATTTAGGACCATTTGAAAGAGTGAGCAGCAATTAAATCTTACTAGTCCTTGCCTCTTAGAAGTACTTTGCATATTCTGTATCCTTGCTTGGCATTTTAAGGCAAGCAAAATTTGACAGAAAGAATATAATTAAAAAACACATAATGTGTATTTGCAATTACATGAAGTAGGTCAAAAGGAGGGCTAGTTTTCATTTCTAAAAACCTTAGATAGTCTTCTTGTAGCTTTAATGATGTGTAGACCCATAAGATATCTTTTAGGTAGTAAGATGCCAAACCCCCGATGGTGAATTTCATGTGTCTTTCCACTTATCCTCATCTATAGGTAACTTTTGGATGTCTTGTAGGCAGTAGCTGTTGCCGCTTCTCCCCACCTTTGCTACTACCCCAGTTATCAGTCATCTTCCCTCTCAAATTTTCATGTTAACATGATCTAGTTAAGATATGAGCAAGTGTTCCTGACATTCAGGCCTCAGAACTACTTCTATTTCAGACCTGAGAAAAGGCTCACATACCCATCTAGGAAAAGAACACTACTTCTCTTTGCAGCTTTGTCTTCTTTTCCTCACAGTGGCACCAGAATTCTAAGCAAGCAACACTGAGAATAAAAATCAATACCATATGCTGTTTTTTTAAACAGGAAATATGTCAGCTGCCATCTTGGGGAGCACTGTACAAGACCAGGTTCACTGGTTTATTTAACATACTCTTGTTGGATTATTCTGGCAGCAGCACCTCCTACTCCTCATAGACACACAGGCATAATTTCCAAAGAAGATACTGGGGACTCTATATGGCCACCTGTAGGGACAGACACATTTTGCACGCGCAGATTTCTAAGTCTGCTACAAAAATATATTGAAAAATATCAAGTAGGAAAATATGAAGGTCCTGATTCTTAGAGTAAATACAAAAAAGTGTTCACTTCAGTGGAAACAAGAGTCACACCTCTATCATACTCATGGTTATACACACCCTTCTCATTCTCACCATAAGCACAGCTCTTCCACAAATCTCCACACACAGTCATCTTCAATATCTCACAGTCTTACAAGGATTTGCTTAGAATATCTTCAGAGTTCTTAAGGTAGTTTATTCTTGTCTCAGCTTTTTTTTCCTGGACACATTCAGAAAAGATAATATTTAAATGATTGATATTTTATTAGACTAAAAGTATGAAGCTGTATCTTGAGCTGCACTAGCAAACATTTTGAAATCGATTTTATCTTCATTGGGGCACAAGCTACTTCTAGTAAGAGAACGAAACCTATATTTCTCTTTTACTCTCTTCTTTTTCAATTAGACATAATGTTTATGATATGAAATTGCACTGTTTATTGTACTGATGAGTAACTAGATGTGTTTTCTTGTGGGTGAAAGCCCTATGCCCCAACAGAAAAGTTTATAATAGACACAGTTCATTTGTCCTGACTGCCCTTACAGAACCATATAAAAATATTGATTACTAGTGAATAAATAGTCCTTCTTTAGAAACCACTTATTAGATAATCGGGGGGAGGGGAGTGTAAACAGCCTAGGGTATAGATCTGCAGTCAATTTCTACTATATTTTGCAATTGTTATGTAAGTGGTAACTTTGTCCTTACACTGGAGGGGAACCACAACTCAAGTCCAGCATTGAATACATAAGCCCAGAATGCTGCAAGTACAGCAAAATGAAAGACAGAAATTCTGAGTGAAGCTTTGGAATTTAAGCTTATTTAGGATCTCTCAACTCCAGCACTAGGCTCCCCTCATTAGCTTTGCCCATGTTGTTTTTCCTGCTGTAATAGACCAGGGGAGCAAAAATCCTCTTAGAGACAGTATTTGCAATCTTGGACACCACAGGCACTGGATTATAAGTTTCAGGAACTTGCCTGGTCTCTACCTGCCTCCCTCCTTCTACCGCTTTGCTACATTCAGCCTAGAAACACGGCCTGTGATCACAGGTCCCAAAAATGCCAGAAAAGAGGATAGGTTAGCAAGTCCTGGCACAGACAATCCCTATCCCAAAGCAACTTTCACATCTCCGATCTCATCACAGGCTGCCAGGGCAGAGGCCAGATCAGCAACCCCCATCTCAGCCTCTGTTAGGGGATGATCAAACTGTGAGTGAGAAACAGTGCCAGCCTATAAAGGCACAGCTGGACACTCCTCCAGAGGGCTGGCAGCAAGGGGAAAGAGCCCACAAGACAAGGGTGCAAGGTCACATCAAGCTAAGTAACACCTAAGTACATTTTTGTTTGTGTGGCTTTTAATTCATTTGTATTTTAGCAGAATCACTTCATTATCTTTGTTGTGGCATCAGTGAATTAAAGATTTCAGCCATTGGGCATATGCAGTAACTTTTTCATCCCATGAGTAGTGAGATGGTTTAGATTGCAAAGGTATTTGTGCACCTTAATGGTCCTGTGAGCTGTAGGGCGAGTAGTGTTCCCTGCTAAGCAAAGGCAACCATTCAAGCAAGGGTGACAAGAAACAGCTCTCAGTTTGGTGAGGCACCAAACCAGAAAACTGAATCCATAAAACAACAAAGTTTACACAGCTTATGGACACAGAGAGTCACATTGCAGAAGGGCAAATAAGACCACCTCAGCATATAAATGTATAACGCGTCTAAGGCTAACCCAGGCATTCATGCCTCCCTCCCATTAGAGCCTTGGTTGGAATTTAACATCAGGTGACACATGTCACACTTGAGAACAGTGGTACAAAATATTCAAGAGATTCTTTTCCCTGGTCATAGGCCTTTTTGGTACACCATGATCATCTTTCAAAGAGTATAATTGACTCATTCGGTAATTTCCACTCCAGAAAGGTCAGCCGTGATTGCTAAACAATGGTGTCGTGATAACAAGCTGACCCTCCCGTGGCTCAAACAGACGTAGCAGTTGCTGAAATCTCAACAGGATGTGAAGAGAAAGGAATTCATTACTGTCTATGGTTGAACTTCTGCTGAGAGGGCTTTTGGTTGACAAACCACTCTGTTGAGTTACCCTGAAACATGTCTAGCTTCACACAGTTCTGTAACCTTTGGTAGCATTTCATTTGTTTGCAGACCTAAAACAATACTAAAAAAAAAAAAGGCAACAAATTCCATGTAAAGCCTATAGCAGTTGCTGGATGACTATTATTACAAGCCTAAATGATGGCTTGTGACAAAACAGCCATTTCAATACCAAATAGGGTGTATTTACTTTTTCCAGGAAAAAGAAAAAGCAGAACTATCAAGTTCAATAGGCAAGTACAAACCAGAAGCTGTTTAGTCTTATATTATGAATACTGAAAAATTTGACAGCATGATCAAAAGCCACTAAGAGAGGGGTAACAGACAACAGAAGTATATAATCACAAGAAAAAGCAAAATAAAGCATGCACAGCAGCTGCACTTAAAAGGCACTAAATGTCCATCCAGTAGCCAAATGGTATCTACACTAACATTTGAAAGAAGTAACTTGTGTTTGGATAATAAAACAATTACTGTAATTTACATAAGGATAATGTTACCACAGAAACTTACCGCTTACTTCACTGTAAAGAGTTCTTGGAAAATAACATTTGAGAGTGAGCTGCATATTAAGGCCATACTCATGGTCCACTGTTCCACTAAATCCACTTCCGATGATTCAGACCTCCAAGAAAAATGTCTCCTCTGATCCATATCTAGAAAACCTCAGTGAAGATAGCTAAGCAAGTAGGAAAATATCTTACAAGTGCCAGTCATTCACTGTGCTATGAAGACATGCAGGAAAATACCAGAATTACTTATTGTAAGGCCTGAAGTCAAAGCATTAGTCAGCAGTGTGTCATCTCCAGAGCATGGAGAAAATATCCCCACCTCTGACAACCATCCCATTACAATCTGCTAAGTAAGACTAAAATTAACCAAAATATATTTGTATTGAGAGCACCACGCATCAAGAGCCTGTCACTACATATGCCAACATGGTCTGGTCCTTCAACAGCAAGTATTTTTAAAAACAAATATCTTCCCATCATTCATATTCCATGTTCTCTACCAAAAACTGAAAATAGTTCAAAAAATCTTGTTCTCAAGTCAAAAGTTAAGATCAATACGATATTTTTATTTAGGTACCCATTTGTATGTTCCTTCTTTACCTTCTTCGAATTTAAATTACTTAAATTGAATAGCAAAAATACATACTGTTTTCTAAACTGACTTTCTACTCATTAATATAATTCCAAAAATCACTAAAATTCTAATAGGAAACATGACAGTTAAAACACTCTTAAGCCTGTTAAAAAAAGCACATCGTAAAGACAAGTCCCATTAACACCTTCCCTGTGTGAACGATAGAATTCAGCGTGCCAAAACTAGGGTGATTGCAGCATGGCTCATACTGTCAAACATCACCCCTGTCCTGTATGTTGAATTTCTATTTTTAATACAGATGTGGAATGGTCTACATTTAGCAGTGACAGCCCTCTCCTGAGAGGTGAGGAGTGGTGAGATAGATCCCTTCAGGCAAAGGAGACTGAACATTGGTAAGAGCCCCATCTGCTTAAGCAAGTATTGACATGACTGTCCTGACAAATTCTGTAAAACTTTTTATCCCCAAAACTTTTCCAACAAGCATTCAACTAACTACTTTCAAATACAAGTGTTTTACACTTAGTCCATTTAGTTACAGTTTTGTCACCCTAACTGGGCGTTTTTACTACACTGAACTAGTATATTAAAACCATAGGTTAAACATGTTTCACCTAAGATACAGCAAAAAGACAGTTTTCCTCACAGCAACTTTAGACACTTGCTGCTCTGACACTGATGAGACCAAGACATATATATCACTTTTCTTCCAGATCAATAAAACAGCTGGACACCAACTCATTCATGAAATGAGTTATCAAAGTTTTCTCAGGGGTTGGTTTAAGTATAACACTTAGTTCAGGGAAGATGGATAGACTTCATATTTTTTGTTTCCGGCAATAGATACACTTCTTCAACCTTATTTTCACTTACAAAATCTTGAAGAATTTAAAGACTACAAAATAACTCCTCTGCCTCCAAATCATAATATAATAGATTAAGCAAAAATCTGTTTTAACCAGAACAAAACAAGGTGCCAGTAGAAGATTTCTCATTCAGTTTCGTACTTTGTTTTGTATGACTTTAGGGGACTATGCTAAGAGCATAGACTCAAGTACATACAAGATTCAAAGTAGAACAGCATAAACAAAACATTAATTCTATAATCTGCCAGCAGCACTGTTGGTATTTAAACTTCATGCCAATTTTGCCATTAGGAGACGTTCAGCTGAAATGCTTCTCCTGGAATCCCAGATGCTGCTCTCCTCCACCCACCCATCCGCTCCTGCACCCAGAAAGCCAACGGTCCATGTTCCAAAACCTCTCATGTTTCTGGGAAGAAGGAATGGCTAGTTTCCAAGACTTGACATAGGAAAGAATATTTGTTTTGCATTCTTCATTCTGCCACAAACATACATGTGAATACAAGAGTGAGGTAGGCTTTGCCTGTATTACAAGGGTTTTTTTGGCTTTTCCTTTTGCACAAGTACAGCAGCTCTACCAGTTCTGCTCTTCTATATATAATGGGCTTCAAGGTTCTAACTTTCCTCTATTTCAAACAGAAGTACTTCACTCAGTGACCTCAAAAAATTAACAAGTCACCTTTATCCAACCCAGTGCAAGCACCTCTGCAACTAACAAGGAGCATTTCCCAACTGTCACTCAGGAACCTGGACATGAGTACACAAGGCTTTCAATATGAGGTTGTACTGCAAAGTTTAAATGTAAGTTCATTAATAGCTTATCTTTTTACAGCCACACCCTTTCATAGCCCTCCAGAAATTGCTTCAGAGAATCTAGAAATAATAATACTACTATTTCTGGGTTTTAAATAAGCACTCTCCTAGAGAAAGTACAGACTTTCTGCAGGCTAGTTTTCTTCCACTGTTAGCTGCAGTGCAAGAAAGGAGCAGGCCCTATTTAAGACAGTTGTCCCATGCACAAAATACTCGTCACGATGGTTTCACCCATCAAGAGTAACAAAGAAGTTATCATTAATAGCCAAAATCTGTCTCTTTGAAGAGGCTGACTCACAGTGACCCACAAACCACCATCAGTTTTAAGCTGAGCCTGTGCCCAGCACAGCCTGCAATACTGAAAAACAGAAAGGGGATGAGTCGGAAGAATAAGGCCTGGCACAAACCATACAGCGTGTTTTGCTACACTGGCCTTTGTAATTGCTCAAACACCTCGATGTGTTTGTATAAACATTCTGTGGTTGGGAATTTGCACTCACCTCACTTCTCCACAAGAAAAACAAGCTAAACACAGTAATTAGCTTCAATAGTATCTGATTACGTAAATACGGTTTTCCGTTTCCATTAGTAGCTCATAAAGGCGGACACTAATATGAGCACTACTCAGGTCATTGCCCAGTGGTGACAGCTTTACAATCAAGCCAAAACAGGTTCCACTGCAACAGCAAAAATGAGAGTCAAATTCCCTGGCAGGACAGGCGCAAGTTAACACAACTATGCTGTTACAGGGTATGGTAAGAATATTCATGCCAAATCACTCATATTTCCCCAAGCAGCCTATCACAACTTCTCACAACAAATCCCATCAACATTTAACAGAGATACCAAAAAATAAACAAAATTTGGCTAGCAACCTGCTCATGATTGTATTCTTGTTTCTGGGCCCGGAAAGATCTATAGACCTTCTCCCTTTTTTTCCTTCTTGTGTATACCATCACCCAACTCCATCAGTCTTTGGCGCTCTCAAAAATCTGCCTTCAGAAATAACTAAAACCATAAAACTTCTTAGTAGCCACATGGAAATACAGCATGAAATCAGTTACTTCTGTTTTAAACTGTCAAACAGCCAGCCTGTTAAAAAGTAACACACGGGCATGGCTTCAACATTAACCTCTTATGACTCACCTACAGAACACAATTGAGTCTTGACTTGTTTTGAAAAAATGGACAAATAACTAATATGAGAAAACAAAGGTAGGATTAACATTACTTTGATTTCATCTACATATACACACAATCAGTCAGGAAAGTAATCTTTTTACAGTAATTATTTGTAGCCTATTTTCCCTTTCCCTGATTTTAGCAACCAAACAAAGAGACTGAGTACCTGTCAGCCTGCATCCCAAGACAGTTCCTTCAGAAGAATTCACAAAGGAAAAAGGTTGTGTTTTTTTTTCTTTTGAATATTTCTTCAAACCATATTTTATAAACTAGTTCTTAATTGTCTCAGACATTTAGATTACTGTTTTCATTTCAAGAAATCTAATTTGGTGGATGAAGCACACAAGAGCATAATTTTAATCAATCTCCCTTGAAGCTTCTTAAAATAGCACTAGCTGATGACTACTCACAAGATAGCAAGCTATTCTCCCCTCGTCAGCTGCATATATCTTCCTGAAATATTTGTTGGAATATCAGTGACAAACCATAACAACATAAAGGAAGTAAATATAGCTCAACTTACACTGCACTGAAAAATATTTCTAATCTCCTTTTTGTCACTCAAATCACACCTAGCTGTAATGATTTCCAAATGCTATGGCCTATTACCAGTGGCTTCCCCACAAAAGAAACATCAATCTAAAGAATGATTTTAAGGCAAGGGCATTCTTTCAACAGCGTACCAGAACGATCGAAGAGCAGTACAGTAGGTCACTTATTTGAGCTGTAGCCATGTGAGCCAAATTCATCAAGTTAAGAAAATACCTTCTTCAAGCATGAAATCCTAGAAATCATTGGACAGCATTCTACCTAGTGCCTTTGTCAACTTTTAATTGTCATGTTACCAACAGCCTGCCAAAGCAGAGTGCAACTGATAGCACACAGCATGTCTGAGTACAGCCTATTTTTAGCCTGCAATTCAATCAGCACTCTTACAATGGCTAGGATTAAAGTCTAAGACAGCCATGTTGCTGTATATAGGCCAGTGCAATTACATGTTGAAACATGTTGAGAGAACATGATGGTGAATTGGAGTCAATGTTGGGAGGATGTCTTTATCTCGCCCATCTTTACCAACAGTCCACAAAGAAAAGTGTTAAAACAAATGACAGTTTTACTCCAATTCCTTTCAATATGATTTAGCACTTATGATACAGACAACATTTTGGCAACCTTGAAAATCAATATCCTTTTACCTTCATTGGCAGCTCTTCAGATGCCTTAACGCTAGAGTCCACTTCAATCCTGCTCTGAGAACACTGTCAACAAAGAAAAAACTCTGTCCTCATCCTGCGTTCTCCTGAACTTTTGTGATGAGGTAGCAGCCACAACATTTGCAAGGATGTTTTTAAACACCTGTCTTTATAATGCTAAAAAAAAACCCAACCAAACTTAAATCTTCAAGCCAATAAATTTTTACACATTCAAGTGCTACCTTTTAAAATGTAACACTCTTGATGACTTTTTAATCTTCAGGAATCACGTTTTCAGGTTTTTCCCCTGCAACTATACAGGTTTTTTTACAAAAAAAAAAAAATCTTGCTGCTTCAGACTTAGGACCAATAGGATCTAATAATTTGAGACTATTAAAACAAAAAAAATTGACACCACAATGCAATCACTTATCCTCTAGAAATGATCCATCAAACAATAATGACTTTCATACAGTAAAACTAGGACTGAATACTAATCAATGATGTGAGGAAGCATAGGGCTGTGTTTCATTACCAATTTCCCAGGACCATTAATCTTTTTTGATACAGCTTCTGAAAACTAGCCTAAACAGTATTATCTTCATGTCCATACAGATGAGCATCAGGAGATGCTTCCTTCGAACCTTTTGATGAGAGAGAGAAAAAGACTACAAGGAACACATACATATTCTGAAGATTTTCAAGCTCAATACACATATAAATTAAAGCACATCTAATTAGCAAAGAAAGGATTTCTATATCTTGAGATAATTCTCTCCATTACCACAAGCTTCCAGATTTCAAACTTACTACAGGTGAATATTTCTCCAAGAGGCACTTTTTGAGTGCTGATCATTTCTCTTTAGCAAGTTGAAACAAAGACACCAGAAAAAAAACAAACTCTGAGAATTTGAATAGTAAATTCAGAAACTCAAAGACATGAGCTTAATATAAATTCACATGTAACTGGTGGCCTTTTTCATCCACATTTCAAAACCAGGAAAAAAAAAAACAAAAAACAACAAGAAGACAGGAAACCTAAACTCTTAATTCATCAGCATCTGAACTGAGAAACACAGTTTAAGTCTCAGAAACCATACTTCTTTAATTTCTAAAAGATCAGGATTTTCTTCTACCAATTCCCACACAACTTTCAGCTTTGTCAGAAATGGCTCATTTTCGTCCCAAGCCAAAATTGAGTCTAAAAGAAGCTTCTTAACGTCAGTAATGCAAACATAAGGCAGAATAACACCCAGTAAACCCACGATACAGTAGCTGAAACAATTCTGCAGACAAATTAAGTTTTTAATTAGGCTAAAAAAAGCACCAATTGAACTCAGCATCTAAACAAGAATATACTTACTATCTATAAGGCAAGTATAACAAATCTAAATGCATTCCTTGCAGTAATTCATGCTCACTTCTGTGCACAAATATATAAAGGGACAAAACCAAGAGAAAATAATGAGGAATACTACACTATAAAATGAAGGCTGAATAAGACAGGTAAGGAATGCTTGAGTCACAAGCAAACAAAACAGTGGATACTAAACCCAGAAGAGTTGCATTTCTTTTTGCCTTGTACAGCCACAGGACAGAAACATCTCATGTATCATAATCAAACCAGAACAAAAAAATTCACAGTAAAGTACAAGTCCTTCAACTGTGACCAGCAGTGATCATTGTAATACATTAATCATTTAGAATGCTAATACAGGCTAAATCAGTCATGTTTATATGAAATAAAATACCACTTTTTTCTTATAGCCTGCTTTTCCACTTGTAAATGAAGCCTGCCTACCTTACTCATAGTCACTGGAGAGTTACAAGCCACCTGCTTTTATAAATGAAGCTCAAATCCATTAATAGCATGGTAGAGTACTTGAAATAAAGAATGACAAAAACATAAAAAGAACACATATAGAGACTGAAAAGCACAAATAGTGTAATTTACCATAGCAGTACCTTTACTTCCTCAGGAACATAGTTTTTCAAAAAATACCCATTTTCAAATCACATTACAGTTCTCTCTAAAGATGCCTAAAGGAAGGAGTTTGATGAAGTGTACCTCATGAGGGGAACGTCTGAAATTCAGAAAGCACTAGCCTTAGGACTAGCACAATATAATAACGAGATGCACGAGAATCTGCAGCTCCTTGGCACTCACCACTATCAGGCTTCCTAGTCCTTGCACCTTTTGAAAGTGACCAACTTTTAAAAAATAAATAAATAAACCCACACCAAAACACAAAGAAAATCCCACAAGTTCACTTGCTTTTGATAGACAATAGTTGAACATAGAGGTCCTCCCTGCCTGTGAGACAGGGTGGCACTGATGTATTTCAAGAATCTGAAATTAAGGTATCCTTAATTCTCTGCCTGGCAAACCTAGAAGGGTCTTCCCCAACACAGAGACCAAGACCTCCTATAAAGAGGGCAGAGGACTCAAGATTTTCAGAAGCCATCTCCCTCACAATGCTAGAGCTGAAGGGGAAAAAAACAACCCTTTGTGTGTGGAGTCAAAGGTCATGCTCCAGGGCCAGCTGCTGCTGCATGGTAATAAACAGAGGGTAGATACGTAGCTTTTTCGATTTCTTCACTTCCCATAAAATGCCAAGTGTTTCCAAGTACTAAAGTCTATTTATGTCTACCCAGAGCTAGAACAGGGTCATCACTGGTGCTTTGGAGAAAATTCAGAACTTCTATTCCACTCTGACAAAAACCAGGCACAAGTCCCCATTTGGCATTTCACTAGCACAGATGACATTCCTGTTGGTTTCCTGATTGCATACCCCACTACTATGCTCTTTCCTTGCAAGCCTTGCTGTAAAACAGCCTCGTAGTAATGAAGTAGGAAAACAGACACAATATGCTTTTTCAAGAAGCTTTACCTTGCGTATGAACTTAGATAAGCAACCTAGGTGGCAGAGCTATGAGAGCTACAGATGCCTCCTTTGCCAGCCCCCAAATCATACCAGGTGGCTCATGTCGAACATGCTGAGAAATCCTACCAGACTGAGTCCAGGAACTTCATCTTCTCCATGCTGATAACACAGACACCAGAAAAAGCTAGATGCAAAATCTCCAGGCATCTCACCAGAAGCTGAAACAGCTACTTTACCTCTGAAGCTGCTACATGTAGCTGCAATACTATATTTACGGTTCTAAAGAAAATACTTTTTTTTCTCAATTTCACTTACAAATGTTGAAGGGCTCATTAGTAAACCTGAAGCAACTAGCTTCAAAGAACAGCACTGAAATGTCTCGCATTTTTATTTTTTAATTAATATCAAGGTTATTTACAATTATCTGTTTAACTGGCATAGCTTCTAAAAGAGAAGACAACACAGAAACCAAGGTGAAGGCAAACTTTCTTTCTTTCCTGAATAGGGAAATACAAGCTATTTGTGAGCACATTTTATTCCAATGTAATCATGCATGCTGTGTACAAGAGGAAAAGTGTATTGCTTTACCTGTATCAATAGAGCTAAAGCAACACAATTGGTTTACTTGCACAAGGTACAGCTTACTACTTTTGTGGCTGATGAACATAAAGTTCCAGACCATACCCACCCCTCCACTACTGCATGTAATCACAGGTACCTCACTTGACTTTGTATTGCAACTTATTTATTTATACAGCTTTTTCTTATCAAGATCAGCTTTTTCTGATATCAAGAATTTAACTGTTAGTAAACACACGACGACACTGTCCAAGTTTCATTTTTCCAAGTATAAACACTTTGCCTTTAAAACCACTCTAGAACTACAACTAAAAGCAGATGAAGCTGCTTTTCCAGTCACCCCATTCTTTGCTGTTCAGCCTGCTGAGCCCTACCCTATTAAATAATGAGCAATATGACCAAAAAGATTAATAATAATGCATTGCCCCTTTTTAACAATAGTAAATAGGAATACAGGTGCAAAAATAGCAATTTTCCAGGACTTTGTAATTGAAATAAATACCGTCTTCACAAAATCGAGGTTCAGTTGAGAAGTATGACTACTAGAGTCAAGTAGTCATACTGAAAATAAAGCAAAAGGTCTAAGCCTTTGTTTTTTGTGGGGTTTTTTAAGCCTTCTTAAAATGCTAGGAATGACAGAATTACTTCTTTTTTAAGTGTTTGGAATTTGAAACAGCAATAAATTCTTTTTCATATATATGTGTTAAGCTGATGACATGTGGAAAGTGAACTTCCAAGCCTCGCTTACCTTTACTTCAATAGTTTCATATGCCAGATGGTTGCAGATGTTTCTAGGTAGCTGGGGCCTACTTGAGAGCTCACTGCAACTATTGTCCCAACTTGTTTCTCTGCTAAAAATATGTAACAACATTCCTTGCTGTCTTATTAATAACTGTAATACAATATAAAGTTAATATTAATCTAATGCAATCCAGGTGGTGTGTAAAGTGATGACAGAGGTGTAAGCAGCTAGCACTCTTTTCTCTGAGCCAGTAACGAAGTAGTATCTTAGCACATGGATACAGCCTACTGAAGCAACATTTGCCAAAAGAGCTGTACAGCCCCACCCAGCCCACCTGGGGCACTGGAAAAAAAAAAAAAAAAAAACACCTTTTGAAAGAGGTACCCACCTGTTCTGGCTAAATTGCACTCAGAGAAGTGGACTGTAAAACCAAGCAGGTTGTTATAAGTGATAATGTGATGGAGGGGCGACTTACAGCCCAGCTGCCTTGCATACATTTGCACTAGGGTTGTAATAGTCGTCCTCACAACCCAGTGAGTGAAATCCGACAGTAAGAAAAGGGACTTTAAATTAGACCCTAACTACTGGCAAGGTAGGACAGCCGTGCAAGCACTGGGAAGCAAAAACTTCCTGAAAGTTTTTATAACTTTTGTTCTTATTTAGAACAACACAGGAAGAAGATGAGATTGCAACATGCCAGGTCCCACGTCTCTGACCATTCCTCCACCAAGACAGACATGGACTGAAGTCATTTCACGATAAGTGAAGCCATTAGTGATCTTCACACAAGAAGAATTTGGAAGAAATGAGGTATCTACAAATTGGTTTTGACAGAAAACAGCAAAATTTGCAACTGCAAGTACAAAACTTGTGGTATTGTAACATCAAGGTCAAACTTCTTCCTATTCATCTCCTTTGTTTGATTCCAAACCTCCAGGAAACACAGAGGGATGCAAGTTTCCAGAGGCTGCATCTGACCAACTTGTGATTTCAAAATTTAGTGGAACCCTGAGAACTACCAGCACATTCACTCCCATCACTCTTGACATTGAGTTCTATAAAGACTCTTGAGCTATGAGCAGCCAAACTGAGTGACTTGAAGAAAGAAGTGTCAAAGTAAGAAAATGAATTTCTGGGACAGATCTGTGCCCCTACATTTACAACACAGCTTTTAAGCCTAGATCAAACAACTACAACTTGTCCAAATCATAACTTGTCAAAAGAACCTTGAGAGAACTTCAAAGGTATTTTAAGTTCAACTGCTGCAGATAAAGCCCAGTACTTTATTATTACTTTGTATCTGTTCTACGGGTATCTCTGCTCTTTTGAAGGCCCAAAACCACAGAAGCTGCTGGGGACCAAGAAGCTTTTCACAGTTGTGTTTTTGGGTGACTATTTATACTCCCCCAGAAAAGTGTGTTTCACACAGGATTCAGATGCAGCTTGTGCTTGAAAGTCAGAAGACAGAGCACTATGCTACCCCCTCTGCCCTCACAAATATTTCCCTATAAAATTCAAGCACATACAGCTACTACAGGGTCAATCTCTTTAAGCATGGGAATCTTTCAGCTCCAGAAATACTTGACTGAAGTCAGAATACCTTGGAAACCTGTTGGAAATAACTGCTATGTTAAATCCTCTCTTCTCTCAAAGGCTGAAAAAAGGCTGATGTCCACCTGCTTCAGGAAGGATATGAAAGGCCTGTATGTCCTGACAGCCCTCAATTAAAAGATTTCCCAGCCCTCAGAAGTGACACTTGCAGAAGATATCAGCCAGTTTTCCCTACCTGTGTGTTCATTTTCCCTGGGACAACGACAATATTCCAGTTTCCATTTTCTATTCTTCAGCTCCCATGAAGATTGTAATGACTAACCCAAAAATGCTCTCTTCAGAGAACAGCTGCTCTAATTACCAGTGCCTCCATCAGGACAAGGCTCCAAACCATCCTTTCTTCTTTTGTTTCTGTCTAGCCTCTATACACCAAGGCATTTCTTAATGCCACTGTGCTTCAAGGAAACCCAGGGAAGAGGAGCCAGTGGGTAGGTTTACTGCTCTCAGAAGACCTGAGGTTGATGCCAGCATACAGCCTGGCACAGAGTGCCATGCAAGAGCTGAGCTCCATGCCAGGACACAACCAGTGGAACAGCCCTTGCTATCAGTTTACATCACACTATGCCCTAGAGTCAGCCTTGGCTTTCATCTAGGGCTAAATCACAACAGCTGAAGATGGAAGTCTGGATGGTTGCTTTATGAATGAAACTCCCGAATCCCTCTAGTGCTCATTGGATTTATCTGCTTATACCACTGTTTTCTGAATGATACTGTTCCTTATTACAAATACTTGGATGGGATTTAAACACAGAAGTTGCCTCCAGTTTTCTCAGAGGGAACATGAGGGAAAAGCAATTATCCTTACAGCACTATATCTTCCCTTTCCACTATTACCACCAGTATACCATATGCATTGGGGTTTTTTTGTTTGTTTGTTTTCCCTTGTCACACAAAGTATTTCGATTCCTTTTTCTTGATAAATTAGACAGCTTGATTTCCTATATTACTGTAAAGTTGGATTTCTTAGAGCCATCCCAACACTGAACAGTACTGTGGGATGTGAAAACAGACTATGGCAACATACTCAGCATACTGTAATTATGTGAATAAGTTATAATGAAGAAGATCTCTAAAAAAAGCACAGCACTTGACATCGGCCATGTATATATAGCAACTCTCCTGAACTACTCTGTGTCAGCAAGTCAGAAGTATCAAGTAACTCAAAGCAATTCAAAACCAACAAACCCAATGCACTGAATTGGATTCAAAGTGCACTATTGGCACTGTGTCTGAGCCACACATTTAGACCCAGTTCTGAGTTTTCCTAAGGTTCACAGAAATGGGCAAAAGGGACATCTGAATTCAGAGTCCAGACTAGATCCAGTTTTTCTTCATAGAACAGACAGTAGGAATGACCTAAAATCCTCATAAACAGTAAAAGTCAAATTCAAAATGGCACCTTAGGCAGCCAAATCATTATAAGCAACTCACAAAAGCTCTGCAACGTGGCTTAGTTACTCAGCAAGCATCTGCAGATGTGGCTCAAAAATACCATAACAGAGTTTTGACACTTCATTGCATCATCAACCAAAATGGTATGTCAGCATCTAGGACCAAAGCACACGAAACCACGGGGGATACCCGAAACAAGCATTCCTGATGGCAGTGCCATGCCCCATGGGACTCAGCATGTATGCCAGGCAGAACTGAGCACAACCCAGGGAACAGCAAGCTGCTGTATGCAGAGATACGGATTTGTAGGGAAAGGTATGTGCACAGAGAGAAGTGGAGAAAAAAGAGTGAGGCAGGAGGTTACAACTAGGCATCCAATTCCAAGCAAAATAAAGATTCCATCTTCTCAGTTTTCCCTATCAACCAGTTTAGGTGTTCCACTTTACTGAGGGTGGTAAAGCCCATTCCAGAGACTATTCAGTTTCTTAACTTCACTGCACTCCTTCACAACAATCTAAAAGCATTGCTGCTTTGCTGCTAAGAAGACACTGTGTAAATCTAGACTTGCATCCAGACTCAAGTAAAATTGTAAGTTTAAAGAGAACTAGTAAAACCAACATGTGAAATTGAGAGTTGTACTTCCAAAGAACTAAACTGAAGAAATCCTGCCCTTTGGAGTCAAACTGTAACATCTGTTGATTACAAAAAAAGCTATTAATGACATACTATGACAGGTCAGAATGTCAAAGCATTTTTCATCTATTTTTTAAATTGTTTACTTCATAATTGGTTATAATGTTTAACTTACATGGACTTGTAATATACAAGTTGTTTAACTAACTACAAAAGTACTGTCGTCACTACTAATTTCAAGACAGGAATAGCGAAATCTGTCACTCACTGAAGTGAGCTGGATTCCAGCTCCTGACTTCATCCTCTCAAGCACATCCCACAGCAGTACAACCTCTACAAGATGTACAAATTCCACAGTGATTTGAAGGCAACAAGCTGACACCTCTGTTCAGAGAATAAGTGAATATTCATCCAAGTCAAGAGATGACAACTCAAAACCTGATGAAAAAAAAAACTAGCACTGATCATTCAAACTCACTGGCAAAAAGGCCAACAGTTTATAAGACTTCAGAAGTTATTTTGACATTGGTGTTACTATGCATTTCATTATCATCATAGAATGGCTTGGGTTCGAAGAGACCTTAAAGTTCCAAACCCCCTGCCATGGGCAGGGACACCATTTGAAGTATCAACTCCTAAGTCTGTTTCAAGATATTTTGTGTTCATCACCATGAAGATACCAAATGGACCATCAGTCCATTAGCTCACGAATTTTCAAAGTAATTAATCAATCAAACCTTAAATGTGTCAATGTGAACTGACACCTGAATTTCAACCCATGCTCTGCTTTGACAGCTGCATTCTTCTGGGATCACAGCGTTTGCCCTGATCTCTGGGCAAAATGGAGCAAAATTCTTCTCAGGCAACTAATGTGGTGATCTTCTATTGACCAGGTGAATATAGTCTTGAGAAAAAGATGCAGAAAGAATTATCCCAAATAGAAAATGGAAAGCCTGTCCTTAGAAAGCAACACAAATCAGAATCACAAAGATGAAATGCTGCTCTAACTGCAAGTGCACACAAAGAACTACTCTCTCAGTATAAGGAATAAAGGTAAACAAGTCTCATCAACACCTTTTTTTTTTATTTTGTAGAAGCCAAGACAAAGCCAAGAGACATAATTAAGGCACTCTAGAAGCAATGGCTCTGCAAACACAAAGGTAACTGCAACCATGTAAGTAGATTTCAATGAGCCTGCCCAAATCCTCACAACAGCAGAAACAAAATGTTTGCAAGAGACAGAACCTCAGATTAACAAGTCACTGGACCAGGACTTGCCTCTAGCAGAGTACTGTGTTTCAATAGCTGGGTTTGCAGCACTTCTGGGGACTTGGGCCATCTCTCACCCGAAGTCTGCAAGTCTGGTTTCCAAACATTAATTAAACTTGAGAAACATTGCACGTGGGAAGACTGGGCAGGAGTTAAGTGTATAAAAGTGGTCAAGGATTTTGGATGGCTCCTAGGACATTAAATCAAGCAACACGGAGTTGCTGGTGGTGTTAGTATTAAGGTTATAAAAAAAATGCCAGAAGAGTATTCAAAGCAAAGTAAATGCAAGACACAACACAGTAGAATAAGCTTGAAAATGAGGTTGAATTAACTCTGAATCCAGATTTTAAACTGTCTCTTTATTTACTTCATTAGGTGTCAGAATCCATCCTGCCCTTCTTTTAATTAGCTCTAAGCCCAAAAAAGGCCTCCCTTGAAAACAATGAGAGCACTCTCTGAATTGGGGATGACTGGGCACATGAAAACAGAATTGACCCAGCACACCAAGAGCTTCCAAAGTTTTTGTGCGTTAGGCAGAGCTCTGTTCGCTGGATGCTGTATCCTTGGCAACTATTATGCAAGAAACCGTTCTACAAATGCAAAACTTCTGTCTACTCCAAGAGCTTTTCTCTGAAATACTTTTATGGGGTTTTGGATATCCTTAAATCTAAGAAGACACACACCCCTTTGTCATCTTCCCGCACGCTCCCATAAGCATAACACAAGAAGTGATGTTAAGAGAGTATTTTCCTTCCACTTCATCACAGAGCGAATAAAAGTTTTACAACTTTTACTTTGTAATAAAAAAAAAAAAAAAAGAAGTGGGTATTTTTTCTTTTTTCTTCGGTGCAGTCTGCATAACTAATGTGCAGATACAAGATAATAATGAAAGGATGTTATTATTACTATGTCAATCAATGGCATTGCTTTGAAAACTAAAAATTCAAGGATCATGCCCGGGTGCCTGACTTCAAGGGCTGACCTACAGATGCCAGCATATGTACTAGAAGAAGCATGCAAAAAGAGATAGGTAAGATTTGACAAGGGCCATGCTGCAGTCCTTCGCAAGAGGGACTAATAGTAACGATTGTTTCAAGGGCAGCAGACACGCTGCTATTTTTACCAAAGCCTTGGCTGGATCTGCCTAGCTCATTAAACCTCACCACGGCAAAGCCCCGGTCCTGCCGGCGCGACCCTGCTCCGCGCAACCCGGCTGTCCCGAACCGCCTTATCCCTCAGTATCCCCAGGCACTCCGGCAACGCTAGCCAAGGACGGGCGCGTAGTACTTGATACCCAACTGGGGCTCCGGTTTGATGAGGTTTTTCTTCTCCTGAGAAATGCCCGCAGCAGCTACAGCTACAACTGCAGCAGAGGTGGTAGCTGCCCTTGAGGGCTTTTGGGAGAACACAGGAGAGCAGCGGAGGGAGCCCCGTGCCTCCCCGCGGGACTTAGGGAAACACTGATACTGCCGGGGCGAGGGATAGCGCCGGTGGGGGCACACGGGGTCCAGCGGGGCAGCCCCGCCGCCGGGCGCTCTCCCCGCACACAGCCCGGGCTGCCGCCCCGCAGAGCCGGGGGCCGCCCGCCGGCCTCTGTTCCCCGCCGCCGGGCTCATGCGGGGAGGCCGCTGCCCTTCGCCCGGTGCCCCCGCCACACACACATATACACACACGTCCCCCTGCCCTCCGCCGGTACCTTCTGCGGGGCGCGGAGCAGGCGGTGCACGCCGGCCAGCTGGGTGGCGAGCGGGATGTCCTCTCGGAAGGTGTAGAGGGGCGGCCGGGTGGGCTCGGGGAAGTTGGTGCTGTTGAAGGGGTCGGTGTCATCCAGCAGCTGCACCCGGCACACCAGCGTGGCCATGGCGCATCCATGCACCGCCGCGGCCGGGCGCGGGCGGGCAGCGGCACCCCCGAGTCGCCGGCACCGAGGTGCTGCCTGCGCGCCCGCCGCCGCCTGCGAGCGGCACTCCCCTCCCCGGCGCGGGCCGGCCGGCAGCCGGCAGCCTTCCCCCGGCTCCCCGAGCGAACGCCGGCCGCCTCACAGCCGCCGCGCCTCGGGGAGGTGGCCCATGGCCCCTTCCCCGCCGGGATCCACGAGTGCAGGAGCGCTTCAGGCCGAGAAAGCGGGAGGCGGCGCCGGAGCTGCGGGGCGCGGGCAGAGCAGCAGCAGCAGCTCCCCCATTCCCGGCCGCTGCGCGCCGAGCGAGCAGCGGGAATGCCGCGACCGGCACGGGCAGCCCAGAGCAACGCCGGGCAACGGGGCGGCCGCCAGCGCCCCCGCGCGGCCAACGGCGGCGGCGCCCCCGACCCGAGGAGACCTCCCCGGGGGCCAGGCGGGAAGGAGAGTCCGCCCGGGATATCCCCCGCCTCCGCCGGCCCAGGCCCGGGGGGAGCAGATAGACAGACAGACAGACAGAGAGCGGGGCCGCGGCCGTCAGACTTTCCAGCCGTATCAAAGGAGCGAGAGCGACTCACCGTCGACTGCCGGCAAGAGTGTGCATGTCCTGGTGTGCTAAGCTCAGTCTTCCTCTCACAAACATCCCAAATGTCCCAAGTCTTTAGTGTAATATTTACCCCTTTCTAAAGGTAATTAATAAATAATTAATTAAATCCAAATAATTAATTAAATAATACCCACAGCCACATTAAAAAAAAAAAAATGTTTTAGAGATTGAGATTAGCTCACTTGGTTAGAGCCTGTTTCTAATAACACCAAGATTATGGGTTCAATCCCGGTTCAGGCCATTCACTTAATGGTTGTACTCGATGGTCCTTGTGGGTCCCTTCCAACTCCAAATACTCTGGGAGTCTGTGATTCTGTGACCTGAAACCAGGGTATTCGACATAAGATTGTTGGGTGTGTTTATCTGTATTTGTACAAAACCCTCTCTGCCATTAGGGTTGTGTAGACTCAGGGTTCATTTGGTTTCCCAGGGCATAGGGCCTGGGCAGACTCCCCACCCCAGACAGGAGATACGTCAGGTGCTGCCTGGCTTTGCACCTTGCCTCTCCTCTTGCTTTAGGCCTTCTTCTTCCTTCTTTCTCCCAGGGAAAGATGGGGGTAAAGTGCCAAGCAGTTGGTTAGGCACAGAGCAGAACACTGAGCTCTTCAAGGTGCATCTATGACATGCTGCCCAGACTGCAGCTTCATTAGTGGGGATCGAGGATGCACATACTCTGGTCTTCGTTCTTGGGGGCATGGACCACTGGAGAAGGGCCATGAAATAAGTTATGGGTGAAATACAGAGAATGAAGGGTCTCCCTGACCTGGCGGAATGGCTGCATTTGCACAGGCTGAGCATCTACCCAAGAGGATGTGCCGTACTTTACAGTCGTGGCTCATAACAACCTATCCTTTCCTCCTTCTTGGAGAGAGCTGTGGGGCAAGACCCGTAGCACTGTGAGAAATGCAGGATTTATCACAGAAATGTGTCTTAGGCAAGAAAGCATGACCTCTAGATCATACTGTTTTCATGAAGTAACAGTTTCCTCCCAGAATGATTTCTGGTTTGGGAGTATTTGTCAACACTGACACAAAAGGGGATTTCTGTCCACACGTGATCTGTCCTTCTGTTTCTGTTCTTCTTGGTACTAACTTGGTTCAGTTTTGCTAAGAGTTATGCATATTTTCAGAAAAGAGAAGTTATATACGGTGAAGTCCTGGTTTTGATTTTTGCAAGTCCTATTTTACAAAATCCCTATTTTACATAGAAATATATTTTTGCATTTCCTTTAGTACCAACAATTTAGAGAAAACCGTATTGCTTATTTATGTTATGTATTTATGTTTGCTTATTTATGTTGTGTGTTTTTGTCACCATGTGAAGTTAAAATTAAACAGGATAGTTTAGGTTTATAAATCATGATTTACTGAATTACCATTTAAATTCCATTTTTGTAAAGAAAATTTACATTTGCTGTTAATCAATAATTAATATGAGGTGGAATTTTCTGCTAACCAATGATTACCATGAGGTGGCATTTTCTGCTAATTAATTATTGACATGAAGTGGTATAAGGTTGTTATTCTTGCCATTCATTGGATTAATCCTGACTTTTGCTAAATTAATATATGGCACTTGTCTCATTGCAGAGGCATTAATACTTGTTGGGCAGTTTTAAATAAATCATGGAAGCCAGGATTTTATATGTGACAGCATCACATTATCTTTCCTCCCGTAATGGAAAATGAAAACAAAGGATCAGTGCAATCCTTGGAGCCAATGGAGATCAGATATCCTAAGGCTCAACATCTAGCCACAGACTCTAAATCCCAGAAGGCACCTTGTATGTTATGATCTTCAACTGTATTCCAAACACAAGGTGGCTAGTGGAAATACGTGTTATGACCAGGAAGGAAGAAAAATAGAGCAAAACAAGCATGAAAGGATCCTGAGTTAGCCAGAGCTTAGAGATGCATCTTTTTCCTATACTTTCCTATATTTCCTATATATTTTTATATATATATATACACACACACACTTTCTTATGCTTTTTCTTAATTGTAAACATCCCCAAAGCCCTATAAACCAATGAATTTCAGAATCTGGATTTTATTTGAATTTGAATTCAATTAATACAGGTAGAAATAGAAAACAGATCTGCTGGATAAAGCAGAATAACATAACAAAGTCAGTGATTGTGAGTGTAGAGGGAGAGATAGGCACCTAAATTCAACATTTGAATGGTTTCCTACTTTTCTCCACACTCTTCAAAGGCTTTCTGAATCTGCAGTCTCTTTCCATCAGCCTGAGCCAGGGCAGCGTATAAACTCCTCTACCAGTCACCAGTTTATGCTTCTGCTACACAGCCGTACCTTGTCCTTTGAAAAGTCCTTCCCTCAAACCCTGTCTGCTTTGCAGACTGAAGGAGAGTGCCCTCTCCTCTCACAAGGTTTTTTTTATTCAGTGCAGCAGCTAAATGAAGGTGAGCAGGCAACTTTCCTTCTCACTGTTCCACTACAACCTTTCAAAAGAGCATGAGATGGCTTTTAAATTACCTTAACACTCAGCACAATGCAAATGAACAGCCAGACACTGCCTCTCAGGAGTGCACAGCACGAAGCACCACAGGCATTGCATCTGGAAGGACAGAGACACGACAAGAACAGCAGATATGATTGCCTCACCCCATTTCTCATCATGGAAGGTAAAGCCTCCTCTCAGAGAGTGAGAGCATTTTCCTCAGTCATGATGAATGAAACCAGTATTCAGGAGCTCCGAGGAATCCTCAGCACAGTCCAGGCTGTGTTCCTCCTGCCTTCGGTGGTATCATGGACTACTGAGTCCCATTCCTGGAGGTGGCAACTGAGATGGGCTATGTTGCTTGCTGACCTTGGGGTCCCCGAGTCCGTCTCACATGCCCTTTCCATGAAAACATAGGCTGCACATTATCAAGTACTCCAGTTTCAAGCTTCCAAGTTCCTTTTACAAAATCATAAGGGGAAAATGTGTGCACACATTTTTCAGGAATGAAACATAACTTAGGAGTTTTCATTTAGGGCTGATTTATTCATCTTAACTCATCCCATTATTGGTATTTCTTAGAAATACCTTGTTGAATGAGTTAAGATGGTGTGTCAAGTTTAAATTTGAATTTCATTATTGTTGAAACCTCAATGTTAAAATAACATGAGGTTTTTTTGTCTTTAATTTCCTCTTTTTTATTAAAAATAAAAAATATATATTTGAGGGAAAGTTATTGAAAGCATATTTTTTAACCCAAGGACCACCCAGACACAACGTAAATGTGCATTTAAGCAGTTTTAAAATATGATACTAGGTATCAGAGCAATTGGCATAGCTCCACAGGAGTATTATTTTTTCTGGTGTATCATCATGTCAATACAGATCTAGACACACGATTGTGAGATTACAGTATAAGTATATGAAGTGACCAGTCCTTTGACTTTATCTTTCCCTGTCAGACAATTTGAATTACTTTCCAAATTCCATTTTTTGAACTTCAAGCCAATTTTAGTTGTGGGAGAACAAAAGCAATTTTAACTTCCATGATTTATTCATTTAACATTAATAAAGCTGAAAAATAACAGTCTATTTGGTAACTGTAATCAAAATGGGCTTGTGAACTGCTGGAATTAAAGTACAGTAATGAAAGTGCTGACAGATCCTTTACTGTAGTGATGGGAACAGTATTTCTGCCTTATCCACACTATAATCTGTAAATACGGCTTCGTTCTCTTAGTGAAGTGTGGAGAGCGATTTATTATCATTGTTAGCATGGACAGGCAAATAACCTAACACACTTCTCAAAATAATGGTGTGTAAGTGAAATCCAGTCTGTCACAAGACCAAAAATAATACTGTAGATTTTGGCCTCATTCATCCAAGGATCTCAAAGTGCTCAGCTACCATTAAATGTTGCCTGATTATTCCTGCCCTTCAACTGGGGAAACTGAGGAGCTGATAGATCAAGGATACAATTCTAATATGATTTCTTTTTTATTAGAAGTATTTTTTTACTGATTGCAATAGAACCTGAACTGGGTGTCATATGACTGGATCACAGAAAACATCCACAGAAAAGCCCACTTTAACAAAAACTTTTTCTTTGATAGCTAAGGACTTACAGTGGTCCCAAAGACTGTCAGTGTCTTCATCAAGTTTGAATTGCGTAATCACACATTCCAATTCTGTTGAGTTGTACTGAAAATTATTAATCTGTAGTGGCTAACACTTCATATGAAGTAATACTATATGCTATTAACACTGGCTAATACTGCAGTTTGGTGGTGAAGGTGAGCTCAAGGTTCACAATTCCAAAATCACTCAAAGATGCTGCACAGATCTGTAAAAACCAAGCCCTGAATCCTTGGATCATACCACCCTAGGAAATAATGTTAAATGTTCTGACGGTGATCCTATAGATCACCCACTTCTCTGCAAGGTAGCCAGGTACCTGAGGTAGCCAGATCTTAAAGATGTGAGTCCTGCTGAAATGGCTGAAAAGTGAGGTTTCTGTGATGTACACGCTGCTCAGTGCCATTTAATACAATCTTTGGTTACACAAATACACTTGTGGTCTCTTACAGGACTCCTGCCTCTTTTGGCACCCAGCCAAGGGGGCTGAATTCATGCACACAGGTATTTAACTTCACCTTCACCGTTTAATGCTCAAGGCCTCCTGCCGTATCCATTGCACGCCACTTAAACCCTGTTCTGATGACGGAACTAATTTCCTCAAGAGATTTGCTCCAGTGCTCAGTACTATAACAGATGATTGCTTTGCAACTATTTATTAATTTATAATTGCAATGGTCGTCTGCAGGGAAGAGGTCATTTTGCCCCCATTTTATGGTTGGAGTGTTACCAGACAAAATGGAGATGAAGACAAAAGTAACCCGTGCTGTTGGCTGTCCAATTCTGAGCTGCCTACAACCAGATTTCAAAACATCCAAGAACACTATGAGTTAGAAGTGCCACGGGGAGTGGCACCTTAGCTTAGGCTGGCTGGATGTTCCACAGCTAACTCCAGGCTACACAGAAGAAGAGGAAATGCGTGCAATGAGACTCTGAAAAAATCACTGGGAGTGACTTTAACTTTGCACTGGAATTTTAGCATGGTAGCATTTATGGGGCTTAACCATGAGATACCTGAATCCTCAAGCCACTGGATTCATTCACTTTAAGTACCTCAGCAAGTGAGGGGGCAAGCTTGAAAAAATAACCTTGACAGCTACTCAGCCCTGATTCTTTCTCAGAAAGAGAAGACATATACCATATGAAGTTGTGAAGTAAAATTTATTCTGAAAATACTTTATTCTGCATCTGTGTTAGCCTTTGTATGCATGTGCAGAACCACTTTTTCAGATTCTAAAGAAAATGCTCCATACTATTTACTCTACACATCAAACCTTCAGCCAAGGACCATCCATGCTTTATCAAATTCCAGTTAACTGTAACTGCTCAAGCTCTCAAGCCCATGGATATCAGCCCATAAACATGTCTAAGGCATATAAGGACATAGGTGTAAGACAATGAGAACAAATAAGCATCAGTTAGGAGCTATTTCTGCTTTTGGGATCTTTTACCATTTGTAATGTTACAGAGCTGTAACTACACATGATTTTTGAAATGGTGACTGATTCTCCAGAGCTGGCCATTAAAATCAGACAAAAACTCAGTCTTTAAATCAAAGTTCTCTTTTTATCAGTAAGGTATGTCTTTTATAGATTTTCTGTCCATTTTTCATTATCCTCCTTTAAAAAATATAAAGGTGTAGGGATTCCTCCAGGTGATATTAATGTTGCTGCTTTCCTGCAAGCACCTGATTAGGACAATGAGGAGGAGGCTGCCAAGCTTGAAGAGTATGAGAAGGAAGAGAGTGAGAGTCCCAGGAGAGACCTCAGAGCCTGCAGATCATGCTCAGATGGAGAGGTTGTTGAACTGGGCCACAGAAACACTGGAAAGAAAACCTGTTAGGGAGGAGAGGAGGAGGCTGCAGAATTTGCTGGAACTTAAAAAGTTAATGAATTGACTGCAAATAGAACTTGAAGTGAGCTCTGACTTTACTCTTTTAGAGCATTGCAAGAGGAGTTGCCTACAAGCATTTTCTATTTCTGTTCTAGACTCCTTACTTTGAATTTACTGGAAATATACTAGCCTATTTCTGAACACAGTCTGACTTTTGACTTGAAAAGCCATTTGATCCACTTTGGGAAGTTCATGTGAGGGAAAGGGGTAGAGAGAGCTTGCCTCTCTCTATTTCTCTCCTCATTCTGTGATACATGCTGTACACTAATGGAGAACAGCAGAATAGTAACAGAGGTTTCCTGGATGTTGTCTTCAGAGAAGGCACGAGGCAAAAGCTATTTCCAGAAGCAAGGTGAACTATGATGGACCAGTTGTCTGCCCCAGTACAGCAAATTCTGTTAAGGATCCCCCCAAAATTTCTGTGTTTTCCTGCCTATCAGTCTCTGAAAGCGTAATGCAAACTAATTTTTTTGGCTCAGTAATGGAACTTGATCATTTCTTTTTGGTAGGATAAAGAATAAAGCACAATCCTTCCTCTCCATTATAAAAGAGCATATGAACCAAAAAAGGACCCACAAGCAGCAGTGAGAATGGTTGGTAAGTTGCTTCTTATTCTTTGATATATGAATTTTGATATAAGCTGACATTTGTTTTATCAAATATAATTGTATCTTGCTAGTACGAGATCTTAGCATAAAACTCAGCTAATTAGTCTTTCTTGGAAAATGGGAAGAAACTCCCATGGACTACATTACTTATCAAGCAAATTATATTTTCAGATGTAATTATTCATGTCACTGCTCTTTTTAAAAATTTTTTTTCTAAATATTAAATCTTATGTTTCACACACATTTGTACAGAAATCATTACAGTGCTAAGAAGAAGGATAAAAAAGGGATAAAGTAGGCTGCCTGCAGACATGCTGTAGCTTTAATGGCCTTTTCTGCATTTTCAGCTCAATAGAAACAAACACCAGACTGGACACAAGCCATACAGACATTTAATAGACAGCAGCCGGGAATGGGGTGGCCATTTGCTGGCACGTGACAATAACTGAGAACATCTGAAAAAGTACCAAGACCCAGTTTATTTTTAAAGCAGTTTCTAAGATAAGTAAGAATAGCCTCCTCTTGAGGAAAACAGAACATCTCAGTTTGAAATCTCAGCATATGAAATCTGCTTTATTTTTTTTTGTTACTGACAGCATTAACCCACTGATTAATTGTTATCACATCACTTTATATCTTATAAAGTACTGCTGAGTGTTGCCTCAGCGACTTGTTTAAACTAAGCTTTGGAGGAAAAAAAGCAGTTCATCATTTTTCATCTTAGGTATCCACTTTGCATTGTGGATGCTTATTTGATGCAACTTGATCTAGAAACTAGGAAGGTTAAAATAAAGAGGTTTCAAGGGGAAAAATATTTATGGAAAAAGACCACAAATGCTTGAAAGTGTGCTTCACAGTTTATCAATCCTTTTGTCAACAAAATGAGCTTCTACAGCTTTAAAACTTGTCTTCATAGTCGGACTTTTGCACCTTAGGTTAGTTAGCTGCTAATTCAGATACTACTTAAAATGTTGTTTCCCCAGTCAGTGTATACACATCTGACAAGTGTATTCTAAGATTGGACCAAGAATAAATATTTGTGGTTTGATGAAAACACAGGGGAGTGTTCATATCAACTTCTATAAACAATTGAAGTGACTGTAGATAATCCAGCACTATTTATTTTGACGTAAAAAGTCCTATGCTGATATAAACATCCTCAGTGCAAAATTACTTGTTACTGCCTTTGTAAATGCAAGATCATAAACAAATTTCTGAGGACAGTGAGACATGGAGAATATTAGGCTTAGTGACCAATATCACCTACCCCAGGTTGAAGAGCAAGAGACTTCATCATAAGAAATGGCAAGATAATTTGTACATGCCTTTTTAATGATAAACACTATTTAGCAGATGATTTTGTATATTCCACAACAGTTTTAGTTTGAAATATTCTTCTTTAATATAGTTTTCTAAGTTCATATGGTCTTATCAGCATAAACAGTCCCTCCATTTTTGGATGCAAGCATATACTGTACCTCACCACCATCTCACAGTATCAAGTTCCAGAGGCTAAATATGGATTTTTTTAAAGCCTTCCCCTTGAAAGTTTGCATTATTATACAACTGCCTAGATACTAATTTATTGTTTTAAACAGTTTTATCACCTTCATTTTTATTCACTTTCTTTGTAAAATAAACACATCTAAGATTTTCTTCCTCTCTTCAAATGGAACTTTTACATTCCTGTGCTATTTTTTAATCTATCTTTGAGCATGCTGTATGTTTGGCTTGTATTTTGGGGAGTGAAAAGCTGAAAATTGGACAGAGAATTGTAAGAGTAAAAAAAAACTGTCTTCATAAAGACATTGTGATGTTTTCCGTCTTAGTTTTTATCCCATTCTTCATGCATCCAAATATTTTTATTTATTAAATTTTTGGCTTTCTAGCCCCTAGTGTACACGGAGCAAGAGTTTCATCTATCTCTTTAGAATAAAATAATGCTATTTTCCTGGAACGGGCACAGTTACTATAGAACCTAATAAGACATTGTACCAGATGCATACTGCTTCTTCCAATTTATAGCAGAAACACATTGCATATTTTAAGTTTTCTGAATAATTTGTTGTAATCACTGGCCTTACCTCATCTCTCTTGTGTACATCACTGTGCTTGTAAATTTGGTCATAAATATTTGCATGCATAGGCAAACAGAACTCCTGCATATTCCATGCTTATGGGAGCAATTAAGTGTCTTTCTCAAGTTGCAGGTGGCCATTTTGAACACTGACTTTTTGAAGACTTGTAAAATAGTTCCTTTCTAGGACTCTTAGTTAAAATCTCCTGCTTGAGGGCTGAATGGCACAAGAATCTTGTTGCCTTTGGGACAGCAAGTTATTTTCTGTTTACTAATCTAAAATATGTTCTACCTGAGTCGTAACCTGAGGCTGTGACTTTCAACTCAGCAAACGTGCATTTTGCTTTTCTTGAAGAAACAGGACGGCATCCCTGTGTCTTCAGGATGGATAGAAACTTTTTGTGCTGGTTAAAGCTTGCAGGTCTAATCCTTGGACCTGTGCCACTTAACACCAGTCAGCTAAGGAGCTTGCCTTTTGATATTGCTTTTCAGTTCTTTCCTTTGGACCTCTGCTTAACCATACAGAAAAAAAAAACCAAAAACAAAAAAAAAAAAAAAAAAAAAAAAAAAAAAAAACCAAAAAACCAACCAAAAACAACACCAAAAAAACCCAAAACAACAAGCCTGCAGGGAGGTTGCTTGTCCATCTCCTTGAATTGAGCTAGATTAAGATGGAGGACAATTGCACTTCTTCAACAGTTTGCTTATAGGCATTGTCAGTGCCAGATAGTCATAACCACCAGGCTTTTCTCCAGCAGAAGCTTCAGTCACCACATAGGGGAGAATGTGGCACATCTTCCTTCTTGCCTTGGACAGGGACTTAATGTTAGAAAGCTTTTGATATGCTCTGGGCCCAAAACTTGTAACTATTCTATTCACGTGAGAAGTCTTTTATCCTAGTGGGCTAGTCAGGCTCTAAGTAAAATGCAGAAGCAAACTTTGTAGGATCATAAATATGTGATATTGTAGGATCAGCCAAGGGTTTGTAGGATGCCAAAATTAATCTCCTAACAAGAAAGAGTGATAGCAAAATCTAAATCCTGTGAGCACTTCATATGCACCAACGGAGATCTCACTTTTTGAAAATAACATCTGAATTGTAACAGCTTTTTTTAATCAAGAGAAAGTCACCTGAAGGAACTGTGTGCTTACTTGATGCTATTCCTAAAACTCCTCTGGGTACTAGCATATCATGCTTACCTACTGAAGTGTTAAGTCAGAAGGCACTAAAACCTGTATTTTAATGTGACAGTGTTTCCTCCTTTTCACTCTGAAAGCACCCCCAAATCAAAGCCATGATGTGTAATTGTGGTGGTCTGGTCCTCACCCCATAACTGCCATCTGCCAGCAGCATCTGAGGCAAGGAGCAGAAATGGACACACCTGATTTAAGAGGACACAGAGCATTTACTTCTCTTGTCACAGAAATAGGAATTGTACAAAATATTTTATTATTTATATTGGAAATGTCCTCTGGTTGGAGATTCATTTGCATCAGCATGCTGCCCTCTGTTTGTTATTTCTTCACTGCAGAAAGGTACTTCTCAATGTTATCTGTATGAAAAGCTTTTAGATTTACTTTATTTAGTTTGTGAGGGTTTTTTCCCTTAACTGCTGAATAGTGCAAATAACCTGTAGATCTATGCTGAGATAAGGAGTAGTGAAGGGAATTTTTGCTCAAGGCCACTGTGCTCAAACAGACCAGGCCAGATCCTACAAAACCATGTAATCAAGACTCAGAAAACGACCTTGACCTACCTCTCCCTTTGAGCCCCCAGGTCAGTGAATGTTAGACTGGATATTGAAAGTTAATGAGGCTGCAGCTAGAATAAGTTGCGTGTGAGACTGTGGATGAAGCACAGATGGCCAAGGAGGATCACAAACAGCTTTCCTATTGGATTGAAGGTTAGGGAGCCAGCAGTGAAGCTCAGCCAGGACCTAGGTAAAGGTAGGGAGAATCCTTATTCCCTGTGGGACACAGGAATTAGGCTGATGGGCTAAGTCTATCAGTCAGCATGAAACAGCTCATTTTCAGTACTGCATTAGCTGTAACAACTACCCCAGTATTTGTACTCAGTGCCTTATGTTGCTGTGGTCGGGCCATCCCTGGATATACTCAGGTGATGAAGTATGACACTTCTACAATGCACAGATTTAATATGCTTTTATTATGAATGTTGTGCTGGGGGAAAGCCTTGGGTCGGCCAAGTGACTGGTCATGGAATCTCTGGTGTTCAGCAGCTGGAGCTGCAGAATCAGTGACAGTCCTTTTTTGCTCTTGGCACTAAGCTTGATATTTACTTAGTACTGATTTTCTTTGATTAAGAAATTGGCTGAGCTATCACAGACGTCCCTCCTGTCTTTCTCTTCTCATCTTAACTTGAACTGACTATGTAGCAAAAATGAAAACAACAGTCAAAATCCATGAAGGACTGTGCTGCAAAAAAATCTGGGGGGGAACAAAAGTTTTAAAATCCTAATAATACACAGTTTCTTTTCTACTCAGTTGTGAGACTGGTTTTCATACTTGCAACATGAACCACTGTTTTCTTCTGTGGTATTCAAGTTAATAGATAGTCAATCTTTAGGGTATTAATAGTCAAAACCATTTTGGAATAGTTTCCTAGACGTGGTCATATTGCTTCCAAAAAAGAACAAGTCAAACTTGAATATGTTTTTTGGTATTAGAAAGGTAATAGATTTGTCTTCCTTTCTTGGGGCACAATCTCAGCATCGTGTTTGGAGATCTGCAGTCAGATTCCATGACAGCAGAGTTCAGCTCAAAAGAAAAAAATAGCACCTTTCAAAAACCTGCTGAGAGTTCCCTTGTTACAAAACACAAGCAAAGAACAAAAGCTTAAATATTCATGTAAAAGTGATGCAACATCAAGAGTAATAACAGCATATGGATATAATTTTTTCCTCTGAAACTGGCAATTATGATTCATGGTCTGTAAGTTTTTACTCTTGCCCTATCTGCCGTTTCTAAAAGTAAAGCAAGGTTAAATGCAGCTGATAACTCTGAAGGGAAAGAGCCAATCTGTCAACTGAATTCAAAAGGTTGTCAAAGCAGAGGCATCATATTAAAACAATTAGAAGATCCACAGCACTTAATTATAAAGAATGTCCTTATAGCTGAGCTCAAGAACAGAGTATTGTTGTAGTATCTGTACAGTCATACAGCAAGCAATATATCCTAATGGGCTTTATAGCTAATGAAGAATGACACAGAATGCAAATCTCTTATTAATCTGGATTAAGCAGAGAAAACAAACTTGTTTTAAACCTAGCCTTATATACAGAAGGTCTAATCCTGAGCCTGCTTATACAGGGGTGTTAAACTAAATACAGTAGAAATGGTGTGTTTGCTCAGTGGTGGAGAACAAAGCAGGAAGCAGCCCTACAGACTGCCAGCAAGGGGGTTACTCTTTGCAGTGAAATATGAGTCACGGGATCACACACACAATTAATAAGCCAAAATCAACACAGGCGGGGAACATTAGGCTCATTTGTTTAATTATTCACTACAGGCAAAGTCTGTTGTTCATTTGATTTCAGAATCTGGGCAGCACCATTTTGCGCTGGATCGGACCCCATTCAGATCTGCCTCTAGACCAAACAAGGGAGTTTCTGATCCAAGCAATGGCCACATCTAAGAACTTTGGATAAAGTAGTATTTAGCTTTTGTCTAGGAGTTATGAGATGTCTGCAAGGTATAATGGTTTAAATTGACACATGCCAAAAGATCACTAAACTTTCAACAGCTGTATTATGTATCAAAAAGCATTTTTATACATAACATTCACAAGGAAAACAATAACAGACCAAAATCAGATTCATTCAAACACTCAGGAATTTGGTGAGAATCTTGATTATTGGTTTTTGAAGAACACTTCTGTGATTAAAATACACCATTTCAGCTACATGGAAACATTTCATGCAGACGTGTCAGTGTTAGCAGATTAAATGGAGCATTTTATCACATTTCATAGGAAGGTTTTTAAAAGATAAAGATTATTGGGTTTGATCACCAGAATTTGTGTGGCTGGAGAGAATTTTATTCTGTGACACACTTCCAAAAACTTTCATTCAGCCCACTGTGAGCAGAAAGATGCCCACACTTCAAAATCTCTCAGAAAAGTGAGCAGTGATCTGTAAGCCACCCCTACAGACCAGTAATTATTTTGCACAAAGGGAAGCTAAGGTATCATTTATCTTTTGACCACGAAACACTGACTGATAAGAAACCAACACTGAATTTACTATTTATTTATTTTCAAAAGGAAAGGTGAAATCAGCTAACATTCCTTGGGAATTAACAGTGGTATCTGGCCATTGAACTGATTCAATGCTTGTATGAGGAAGAGAGAACTGATGGCGAATGTCAGGCATCAGCCTTTCTGCAACAATGAAGAAAATAATGATCACCTAGGTAAAACTGTTGCTAGTTCAAAATATACACTAAGCAGAGTTAAAAGGAAAGATTCTTCACTGTGTTCCTGTGAACATATTCAGGCACTTAGTGCACGTCTGGATGTTCAGGAGTCCTGACCTCTCTCAGCTGGTCGATGGATTTCGGTATTTAAGTAGCTGAGCAGGAGCTTGCAGGCTCAGCACTTCTGTGCATCAGGCCACCTGTTGAAGTGCCTAAATATAGTCCTCTGAGCTTAACCTCAGACTTGACAACCTTGGCTATTACAAACTGCTATTGCACCTCTAGCAGTTATTAAAAAAGCAGTTCAAGGATCCCGTGGGTCAGGAAATTAGCAGGAAGACATTTCCAGCTCTCTCCATGCAGAGAGAAAGGCAAAGCTGAATGCATTAGCAAATAATATAATGAGATTTGGCAAATAGCTGAAGCATGAGGAACCACTGTGTTATCACTTAACACTAAAGCTGATGCCCAGCTGAAGCTTGCCACTAAAGAGCTAATGCAAACTGAACTGTACCCACTTCTTTAAGTGGCTGTATCATGTTTAGGTTATCAAAGCATAAAAATCTAACTGTAGTACATAGCTGAAATGTGAAAACTCATAATGTTTCTTTAGTACTGGATGTATCTCTTCATCCCTCCTTGTAAACATTGATTTGGTTTGGGAGCTGAAGAAGTTACTGGAAAACATATTTTAGTGATTAAAATAAATCAAGTAGTCTCTAAGCTCTGAGAATGTGATTATTATGCCCAGGGATGCTTGCATATGACCATTTGTTTTTTAAACAAGATCGTTGCAGCATAAGTAAATAGATCTGTATATGCAGCTGTAGTGTTATTGAGGAGACTCACACCAGTCTAGTTATTCCAGTCCTGTGGAAATGACCACTTGCAATCTTAAAAATACCCCTTTTATATAGCTAGGTCTGCAGAGATGTTACATTTGTGTACATTTCTGTGTATGTTATGTAAACAGCACTGTTACCCTCTAAGTGAACACAGCCCTAGGATTAGCAATTTTTACAAGATCATCAGGCAGCATCTTGTCAATAGGATTAGCTTGCTTCATTTTCAGAGTAAGAGAGAAAACAAGAATCTGGATTCTCAGAACACTTGGTAAGTGTAAACAAAAATACCATGGCAGTACAATCACTTCTCAATTGAAAAATAATACTGGTTTTTTGTCCTGAATGCCAGAGGACCCACTGAGGAACATGTGACAGAATGCTGGGAAAGAATAGAGTGTTACAAAAGGAAAAGCCAGTGCAGTTACAGTAATCGATGTGCTGCTCTGCTGGGGGTCTTGGTCAGGGAGAACACTTCCAGCTGGTCTTGATTAGGCAAACACTGCCAGCACAAGTACTAAGATCTATTTCCAGTGAGAACTTTGAACCTTGTTTATGGCTAGCTGCCCCCACCAACAACCACCTGACAGTCAGTGATGTTCCACCAGTGTCTGCTGAGCATGCTGGATGCTTCGTAACAAGCAGCTGGGGAAGCACAGCCTCCAGCCAGGAAGCCAAATATTACCACAGGGAATCAAGTACTAGCTCCCATGCCGTGTGCTTGCATACAGCTTTGTGTCCCACGTACTTCTCCATCGTGTTACTGCCTCAGACAGGGCTGCAGACTGGTCATACGGTAGCTCTGGTTTTATACCCTAGAAGTCATTATAGCAGGAGAAAGTTACTTCTGAAAAAATTCTCTGTGAGTACTTTGCACTCACAGATGGCTGCTGGACTGTTACACAAATAATTTCTTTGCTACCAGCTTTCATGTGCAAATGTTTTTCAGTGAACCTTACACTTAAATAGGAAAGATGAAGATCACTCAGAGTCAAGCTGCAGGACCTTTCTTTTCTGATGGATTGTATTATGCCTGGAATAGAGGTTTTGGTCCTATTTTACCTCCAGTTAATTGATTACCAATTAACTTGAGTTAGCTGAATTCAACACTAAGTGCTGGTCTAGACATGCCACAAATGTTTGTTCCAGGACATTCAGAAAAAAACCCACAAGTATTTGAATCCTGAAAGAAAAAATGTGTGGAATATCCAGACTAGCATTAGCAATTGTGCTATTAGGTCAAGTTAGCATTGCAATTAATTACTGTGGGGTAAAGGGTACTAAAAGTGCTGGCACTGACATTACCTAATAAATTTGGTGTTTCAGATTGCCACTGACAGAAAACTAATTCTTTCATATCACTTTGAGCTGGTCAGTAGATATATGAGAATTCACTGATCTCAGAGTATAAGGTTAAAATAAATATGTAAATGCTGTAGGTAAAATAAACTTAGCTACACAAACATTAACAACTTTCTTGTTTGTAATTTTTATGTGTTACTTAAAGTACTAACAATGTATTTACATTACATCTTTGCTTTGGTATGTTAATTAACTTAAGCTTAACAGTCATAAACCACCAGGAATGTAATGAAGAAAGCTAGTATTTGCTTTACTACCTTTTTCCATACTTTAAAATATTGATGTAAGCTCAGTTTTTACATTCTTATGCTTTTCCTGTCATTTAAGTCTCCCCCCTTTGTCTTCTTAAATCTTTGTTCTTCATGGGTGGGAGCAAGCTGCTCCACATCTCAACCTGTTCCAATTAAAGTAATATAAAAAATAACATTGTAACATTTTCTTTGACTGACATCTTCCAGAAGAAATACGTGTTATGATCAAATGATAAGCCAGCTCCTGCCCCATACACTGCACATTTATGTTCTTAGTCACAGCCTCCCACAGCTCTGCTCCCAGCCAAGTGGGATATGTAATGGTATTTGCAGTTTGCACCTAACATTTTATCCCCTGCCTTTCCATGGGCAAACTTCTTAGTTTCCTTGTGTTACGCAGCCACAGTGAAGGGGCATAATACCTCCCCTCTACCACACAGTATTTGTAGAGTGGGAGCCAACCATGTGAGCCTCATGTCCAGAGTACTTGTCTCGTGAGTTTGGGAGAGGAGGCTATCAGACAACTTGCCTCACATCCAGGCTGACCTAACAAATATGGAGATCCCACTTGCGATGCCAGCTTCCAAAGCTCTTTTCTGTCTCTGTCCTGTACATGAGGCAAACTCTCTCAGAAAATCCCTGTATCACAACCTCACATGTTAAGTCCGATGTGTGAAGAAAGGGTTGACAGCGGCCTTTCCTAAGTAGTTAAAAGGGGCTTATACAAAAGAGAGAAAGAGACTTTCTGCACAGGCAGATAAGTGACAAGACAAGGGGGAATGGTTTTAAACTGAAAGAGGACAGGTTTAGATTAGATGTTAGAGGAAATTCTACTAAGAGAATGATCAGGCACTAGAACAGGTTGGCCAGAAAAGTTGTAGATGCCCTATCCCTGGAAGTGTTCAAGCTGGATTGTATGGGGCTTGGAGAAACCTGGTCTGCTGGAAGGTGTCCCTGCCCATGGTGAGAGGACTGGGAATAGATATCTTTAAGATTCTTTCCAACCCAAACCATTCTATTATACTATGATATACGAAGACAATGGAATTCATCAACTAGTGGTATGAGCAAGGCCACTCCATGAGGAAGAACAAGAGGGGAGCTGAGGGTGACTCTAACACAGACAAGAGTCTCACCAACAAAATACAGCCCTTGAGCAGGGGCAGTCAAAGAACTTGAGATCCACAGGGTTTGTCAGCACCCCACTGAACATAAAGAGGTGAAATAAAAAGTAAAGTTCCAGACCAACTCAGGAAAACCAGTAGCAATTTGGAAAGATCACAAGTTGAAAGGAAGCTTACTGTCAATGAGGTACTGATCAAATCTTTATCTCCACTGGCTGCTGAGCTTCTGCTGAAATAAGTTAAAAAAAGTTGTTGTATTTAATAATCTGTCTGCTCATGCCCAAGTTTTTGGGGTGTGTGAGCTGGGCTGGTGATGGAAAAGGTCTGGGTGATATGGCTTTAGCAGGGAAATACAGAAAAACAAGATGGGTTTGCAGGGACTGACTGATTTCAGCAGTGGGATAAGGCCCCATATGAAAATGGTCTGTTTTGGCAGATGATTGAATAATCAGGCTGTATTTTCCAGAAAGCTAAACCTGGCTAACTTTGGTAGCAAATGCCTGGGAATGTGTGCCTGCTGGCCTCTCACAGATTATTTTGGCCTTATTTATGAGGAGAGTGTGAGTCTGGTGAAATTGGGCAAGCAGCCTGTAGGAATGTGGGAAGAGGCTGGAACACTTCAGTGGTAGAAACTGAAATTAGCAAAGAATGGAGCTTGTGGCATGGGTATGTGAATGTTATCATCATAGGCAAAGCTCTGACTTTTGCGGGAGGTAACCCAGCCCTCTTGGAGAAAGTTGGTGTGATGCTGGAGGTCTTGTTAATGGATTTCATTCACTCTCTTTGTGAGTGAAGCAGAAATGAGGTAGAAACCAGTCTACCTGCCTGCTGGTTTCATAGACCCACAGAACACCTGAGATTGAAAGAGACCTTTGGCAGTTATCTTATCAAAGAGCATAGGTCCACATCCAGATGGCTTTTGCATATCTCTAAGGAAGAATACAATTTGGGGATGATGCAGTGAGGATAGGGGAGTTTGCACTTGGAGGAGACCCATGAGTTTCTTCCAGTATCTGACTTTGGTTTGAGCCTCACCAATCATTAACGATGGAGCAATTATTGCCTGTTAGGACTGTTGAGGCACTGACAAGAATCAGGGTTTCCCCAGAGTAAAATGATGGTTATGAAGGAAAGATAAATGATGCTGATGGCTGCTCTTTTTTTCTGAAAGTCAACTGAAAAGTGTTACTTGATGCTATTCTTTAAAGCTGTCATACCTAGACCATGTGTGTAATCTGGGCGATTCCTCCCCCGCTGCCCCCTTTGAGCCCATTGCTGTTTTTGTAAATTCAGGATCAGCTCACTTGCATTTTTTTAGTACTGTCCAGATCAGGTTACCTGTTTGATAACCTTTCCATCATACTAAATTAGTAGCTGCAAAAGCCTTCACATCCCTTCCCTAGAACATATTTGATATTTCGCATTGTTAATTGTATAGCTGTTTTTCATTGAAATATGCCTCTTTCAGAAAGAGAAAAGGGACTTTATAGCTTTGGGTGTACCATCTAAACTTCTTAATTCCCAAGCAATGTTCTTATTTAGCGTCTGAACTGGTGTCATCTGGTAGCTGTGCTTCCTGGAGACCTTGTATCCATATAAATACACTTAATGTTTATTTTCTATGTGACTTTTTTAGACCCTGTTGTATTCTGAATAACAGGTTATATGAATGCAGTGTCTCACTCTGTTATCTGGATTTTGATTTTCTCAGATTTCATTTTACTTATAGGATGGTAAATTAGAGCCTCAGATGGACTCAACTCATTATGAGTCAGCTATTATTTTTTGAGAATAGCAAAAATGCGAAGTTATGGAAGCATCTTCTTTCCCAATTTTGTTATTATCATTAAGCTTTTCAAGCTTAGCTTCATAATAATGCCTAGACAACAGTGGGGAATGGAGTCTCACTAATGTAAGGATTTTTGCAGATGTACATGAGTGTCTCCACTGAAGTGATCACAGTGTAACAGCTAAAATAGACACAAAATATTAAAAAAAAAAAAAAAAAGGAAAGGAAGCAAATACTCCTTCAGGAGCTCAACAAACGTGGGAAGACATGGCAAAGAGGGTAACACGGTAACTACATCCTCAGGTATGTGTAGTAGGATGCAGTAGTCTGCCTACCCATGAGTCCTACCAAGGAGGCTGCTGCCTTCTTATTTGTACTGCAAGTGTCTTTACTTTCCAAACATATGGAAAGGTACTTAAAAATCTGGATATATATTAGGATTTAGATGCTCGCAAAGCTTCAACTCCTAAGTCTGGAAGCTACAGCTTTTTTAACCTAGAAAAACAGGTGTACAACACCAAGGGCTGATTTTCATACATGTTACTTCAGATCAGTGAAGTGCACTGAGTAGCACTGCATGTAAGATGGCTGTGATAAGTTCTTTTTTTTAGATAAGAATCATTATTTACTATTTCAGGGATCAAATGCCACTTTATGCTGCTACTGCACTTGGAAGAAAGGGAACCAGCAAGACCTTACTGTGCTAAAGGTGACTGATTTCTTTACTGGGTGTAGAGTGCCACCTGCAGCACCAACTTAGAAGATGAAAATGAATTAAATAAAGCCATAGCCATGACTGAAGTGAATGTAATATTATTATATTAATAGTGTAATGGACAAATCCACAGGACTGAAATTTGAGAACATTTAAAAAAAGCCCCAAACTGAAGGTGCCACTTATTTGTCTTGAAAATGGCATAGAGAAATTAATGAATAATCAAAATGAATAAATGAATTGATAAAGCCAATACTTAATTTACTAAGAAAATATATTGGGAATTTTTAGGTGAAATATATCCAGAAATACATGTGAAAAGGCATCATGAATGTCAAATATATCTTGCAATTAAATTTATTTTAAGGAGTCCTTAATAGTCCTTAAGATTCCTTAAGACTTGGAAACTTACACTTTGATTAATGTTAATTTAAAAAGTGTATTTGAAAACATATGGTGAGTACTCCTCACTGAAATGGATGGAAACTCCTTCATTCCTAAATAGTTAGATGGGATCTGAGCTTTTAAACAGATTTCATAGTTGCTTGTCTCTTCATATGGGCAAACTACCATCCCATATTTCCATACACTTGAAATCTGAGGATACTGCAGCTTATAAAAATGCTTACTTTAAAAAATATTTACAAATTAATTTGGAAACTTCTCAAACATATTTTACACTTCGGCAGAGTAGTACATGCAGTCATTAAAGTAATCTGCAGATGGAAGGTGATCTTTAAGGAACTCAGGAGTACAAGAAATCTGCAAAGGAAAAGGCAGATGCTGGTTGCAGCTCTGGCACCTTGTGCCTTGTAACCGTTGTATCTCTGGCTTTGGATGCAAAGCTGGTATGTGCCTTAGAAAAGCAAGAAAAACCATCAATTTAGTATGTATACACTGGACTACAGTCATGGCTTCCAGATGCTGACACCATATTGCTGATTTACCCAGAACATTACAAGAAAACTACCATGGTAACCCCAAAAAACCCTTGTGAACTTGGGAATTGCTCTAAGAATTTTGTTTTAGTTACCACCAACCTGACTTTGTTGTTTAAAGGCCAGTGGTAATCTTACTGTCAAGGTACAAGAACAAAGGAATTGGCCTGTATTTTTAGGACTGAACGGAATTAGAATTTTATTTTTTTAAACTAAACAACTTCTTTCCTGCTGTTCTCAAAGGAAAAAAATCGTAAAGAAGGGTATGATACAAAGGCACTCAGAAGTACTCCATTTCAGAGATAAACTGCAGCTTTGAGGTTAAATGATGTTTGTAAGAATATTTGTTGTAATCCATTAGCCTGAGTGACACTTTGTACAAGTTTCCATTTCTTCTGAAATACCCTTTGCACGATTTTAAAAGAAAACAACACTAATCCCCCCTCTCAATATTCCTGCTGGCTTCTGAGCTAAAAAAAAATCCAAAACCTAAATTGAGAAAAACAGTCATTGAGATCATCTTGGGAGATAAGTGTTTTGAATAAGTCAAGAGGACACTGGAGATATTGATGTTCTGTTGATTATGAATTTGCATTTTCAAATTGAGCAAAAAAGTTGAAAACTTTAAAGGAAAATTAAAATGGAAGTATAACTAACATAAATGACATATGGATTGCTACTAAAAATGTCCTCTGTTTCTTAATTTTATAAGGCACAGCCAATTTAATGAAAATAAGTCAGTCATGGTTAACATGATATCAAGAGTAGAAACGCATTTTAAAAGTTCAGTTACTTAAAGGACAGAATGAAGACTCCTAGGTTCTTAATGAAGGATCTGAAGAAGTGATACCATATTTCTGAAATTAAACAGTAGGAAAATAATTTTCTTTCACTCATTCTGAAATCATGAGTGAATTTTCAGCAAATACAAAGTATTCAGCTAAATGTAGTTTTCAATCTGAAGGTAGATTTGCAGGGGAAGATTGAAACACTATTTTTCTTGTAATTTCAATTTTAGCATAATGCTGATTTTTTTTGTATATATACACCCTTGGATTATATTGAGTAATATTCAAGAACCTGAAAGTGCAAAGTTTGAAAGTCTGAGATAAAATATTCAAATCTAAATAGCTCATAGTAGTGTTATAGCTCCATCTCTTACACTGCTAATGGAAAAGTGTGGGGGGGGCTTTTGCCCCATAGGACCTTACAGAAAAAAACCTAAAGTAGCGATAAGGACATTTCAGTCATGTCTGACTGTGGTATGATTTGTACACTTGTCTCAAATTCCAGACTACTCGTTGGAAAGGTGATGAGTTTGAGGTAGCCTAGAATCCTAGCAGACTTTTCTGTTTCTTTTTCAGAAGATGCACAGTTTAAGGAGTGGCAAGGCAGGCCTGGGGAGCTTAAGCCACTTAGGTCGGTGCACCACAGATGGGGAATAATTCGCCTTTACGCCACTTGGCTTTCCCAAACCTACAACTCATCAGCAGTGGTGCACCCATCTTTCCTTTTATATTACCTGAGATACAAGGTGTTCCCAAGCATGTGTGAGAGAAAACCTGGAAATGCTGCTGCAGGCAAGTTTGACTGGGTCTCTAGGGAAAGAAAAGCTACCCTCTGAAAACAGCTGTTTGTGGGCTAAGTCTTAAAATAAGAAAATCTAGTATTAGAATCTCCACAAGAGGGCATTATTAGATATTAAAATAACATTAGTTTCCAGAGCATGTGTGTGAAAGTGCTGGTGACAATATGATTCAACAGATGCATTTTATTTTCACTCAGTTTTTCATAGAGCTACCCAGTGGTAGCTAAGTCAATGCTCTACAAAAAAAATAACCCCTGTCCAGTAACTAACATGAGACTGTGTAATAGTATTTAGTCCATTAGAAGATAATGGATTTACTTGGAGGTATAGGAATGTAGTTATGCAGCTTGTTGGACACAATAGGAGGGCAGCAGGGGAATTTGATCTCATACAGTAGGAAAAGCTAGAGAAACAAAGGTAAATGGAAGAAATAATTAGGAAAAAGTAGATTGTGATGTGTGGGAGAGAATTGTAGCAAATACTGAACACAGTATAAAAAGGCATAATTAAACCACTGAAGAGAAGTTAAGAGAAAAATACAATGAAAATAGGTGTCCTTGGTATTTTAGTTATTGCCAGCTACAGAGAATTGACCATGTCCTTGACTGTGCACACTGCAGGTAGTGTTCAGTGATGGGCATAGGCCCTAGCCTGGAGGACAAAGTCATCATCCTAGGTCCACTCCTCTACCTGATACCTTCAGAGCCCTGTGTCCTTCCATCCCACAGGTTCCTCTTTATTTGCCAGGGCTGTGCATTTGATTGCTGCCCATGGTAGCTCAGCCATGTCAAAGGGCACGAATTTGGAATTATGGGGAGAAGAAATAAACAGAATGATTGTAATAAAGAAAAAGGGGCTCAAGTGGCTCATGTTTATAGAGACTTTACGATTCAACCATATGGTGCATTCTGCTTGTACCAAGGGTTTTTTTTCCATGCAATAAAGGTTGCTTATGACCACCAAGATTCAGGTTGAGATCTGCCACTGGGGTTTTCTAAATTGCAGTATCTTTTTCTCCTCAAAGAAGTCATCCAGAAAAAGCAAAGACCTGAAGCCAGATGATTTTCCTCTGCCAATGAATATGTGTACACAAAGGAGCACTGTGCTGTATATCTTGTTGATCTGGTGGTTTCTTCTTTAGAGTACAGTTAAAGGCACTAACAGGCTCACAGAACCTGAGGAAAATGTTCCCCAGGTCCCACATCACAATATTGTTATATTCAGTTGTGTAGAAACAGCTCCCTACTACACTTTGCTATTAAGTCTTTGTTAAAATACTTCCATTTCTATTGCCCCATTTCCCACCTGATTGATTTGTTTATATATTATTTTGTTAACTTGGGGGATTTAACAGCTTCTGGTGAATATATAGGACTGACTAGACTTAAAGTAATTATTTTTCAAATGAGTTTTCATGCTTGAACGGTTCCCTCTTGTCAAGAACTTCCTTTGGCTCTGAACTTTTTTTGCTTAAAACACATTAGAAAAACAACTTGCAAGAAATGATTGCACCCTTCAAAACTGCTGTTGTAATAACACTTCTAGCAAATTTGCTGTGGAGGAAAATTGTTAGTATTCTTTTGAAATAATTAAAGTGTATAAACCAAACAGGGTCTTTTTTAACGGGAGGGGAAGGATAACACTTAAAAGCCTTGTGTTCTCCTAAAGGACTGAAGACAGGAGAGCGTATACTTTCAGCACCTTGAAGGCAAAGATGGGGCTGAATCCAGCCAGAGAAATAATCATCACATTGGTTGTAAGCAAGCAAGAATGGGTCAGGAAAAAAAAAAAAAATTGAATCATCTTAATTCTAGAAGAGGGCAGAAACACCTAGGCAACATCAAGCATTTGGTGAGCTCTGACCACAGCACGTGGTCACTGAAGAAGGTCACTAAGGACCCACCCACTGGGCTGCCCCGAGGAAGGGATTAAAGTCCTGCTCATTGCTGCTATCCTGCCCCAGGGATACAGGGAAGTTGTGATGAACTATACAAGAACCTTAAAAGACTAATCTGTTCTGCCTGTTTTTGCTGTTCTTGCATGATTTCTGGTCCTAAACCTAGCATCTCGATTTCCACAAGTGCTGGAATTAGCTACTTGTTTCTTATAGATGTGGCAGCAATCACTATAAACACCATTCCATGTACTGTTACCCAGGCACCAAAAGTAACCTAAGAAAGCAAAAAATGCTCCAATCTGTTTTGTCTGTTGCAGCGATGAAGGCCAGTAACAAAATTCTGAATTGTTTCTGGTGATGTGTCTTCAGCAGAAGATAAGAGTTGGGGTTAATTCAACCAGTTGATTTAGGGAGAATTGGAAAGGTCTGGTTTTGACCAGACATTTGATGGACTGTAAAACACGGCTTAATTAAAAAGTGAGACACCGTAACAGTGACAATAGGTGGCAGTGTCGTCTCAGAAAAATCTATTTCTTATATTTTTGCTTCTGCCTGGATTTCCTCTTTTAAGGGGTTGGGAGGGAATAACAACCGTGGAGAGCATCGGAGTCAAGAGTCAAGATGATTACTAGCTTTCATCTGAGGTTAATTTTCTTCCCAGCTTTTTTTTTTTTTTTTTTCAGTCATCATCTTGAAGATTTGTGTGAAGATTTCCTATTTGGAATTGACCTTGAATCCCACAGTTACAAATGCAGACTAAAAGGTAGTTTTTAATACTTGGTCTGTATGCTAGGATTTGAAAGCCTAAGGGGCTCAATCAACTGGAAAGCAATTCAATTGATTAAAGGATGAGTTGAAGCTGTTTAGGATGCTCTGCCTGCCTATCAGCTCTTCTGGTGATTCCTTCAGGTTTGCTATTTCCTGGCTTTGCAAGCAGCAATCTCTTCTCCCCTGCTGCAGTGTGAGACCTTGCAAGCAGCAGCAGTGGGAAATGTCACCAGGCAGATGAACAAAACTATTCACAAAGTTGATAACACTTGAGAAACAACCTGCCTTCCAGACTCACAGAGGTAAAGCTTTCCCTGTCGTTTTAGTTATAGGCTAAAGAAAAGCAATGGTCTGCAGCTTTGAACAGGGTTCAAGGCATCTCTACTCCTTACACTATCACAAATGTTTTCTTGTGCAACCTCTGGCAACTTGCCTAATCTCCCCCTCTGCTGCTTAGTCTGTACAATGGAGATAGCGGTTTAATTTGCCTGTCTTCAGGATAAAGCTTGTCTCTCACTCTGCTGTCCTCTGCTAGAGGTGTTCTGATATTGAGTCAGACTTGTCAGTTGTGTAACACAAATAAAATTACTTTATTCCTTAAGGGTTTCCAGGTTTGAGGGGAGCAACAGAAGCAGAGTAAAGGTAGTACGAGTGTGAAATCACTTAATATGAAGTGCTTCAGTGGACCAGGACCAGATGTGGTTTGATGATAAACTGGAAAGCAGCAGTTAGATGAATGACCTAGAACATGGAAAGATCTAGATGAAATTTTCTGCTCTGCCAAAAAACATTTCAAGTTTCCAAATGATATGAAAGAGCATTGATTTGTAGGAAATGGGATATTTATGGGGAAAAAAGGCTTGGAACCTACTAATATTAATTTTATGCACAAAAGACTGAAAATCATCATTTACTTACATACTTAAAGCCCTCAGATGAGTAATGAGAATTGCAGCACAGATCTTACCTGCTTAGGCTGATGTAAGGAGTGCTGCTTGTGGCTAGGTAGTAAAAGCACTTAGACAGGGTTGAAACTCCACTTTTTTATCTCTTCTGAGGCAAAGAACTTGATTTTGGTTGCCTTTCTGTACTAGTTCATTACACAGGCCTATATTGGGTAAGACCTCTTTTTCCCTCCCCAAAGAATTTGGGCATTCAAGTTGTGCATGGAATTTTTTCCTCTATATTACCACTGGAACTTTTTTCCTAGGTGCCTCCTGGGTTGGGGCTAGGGTCAAGACACAGTCTCCAACGTTGTCTCTCAGGTATATGAGAACCTCTGCTTTCAGTGCACTGTGCCTTTTCTGTATTCATTCCTGGTACTGAATCCGCAGAGGGGGTATAAAAAGCCCAGGTACCAATGCTGCTCTGATGCCTGATGCTCAGCTGCCAGCAAACACTGAAAGTGTTTGGATCCTGTGGTCAATTTAGGTGAAAGAGGTTGTGCTTCACTGACTGCCCTGAAAGCTGCAAAATGTCACTCCGCTCCTGTTGTGGAGAACTGCTGATCTGTATAGCTAAAAATTAAGCTTCTCATATGTTTCCCTCTCAGGATCTTGACGCTACTTGGTGTGCAATGGGAATTAAGTCTCACTGTTGACATGATTGTTTTGAAATATCAACCTGTGAAATTTATTTGCTATGCAGCTCGATGAATCATGAAAAATAACTGAGCTTTTCTCTGGCTGTAAGTATGGGCATTTGTTACTTTTCTGGTTACAGCTGATCTTGGAAATGCTTGGATTGTGGAATTGGTGCACCTTGGTGGAGTGAGCTGACATTCCTATCATCCACAGGTTCCATCCTCTGGATCCTTCATCATCAGTTGGGCTCTGCTCTGTAGGAAAGAAGTGTGTATGAATGTAAATGCCTTTATGATTTTATGTAGCTCATCAGTAAGTCACTGATGAGGGAATTCCCATGTGCCAGGTCCCTGGCAGATAACCTAGGACAACAAACCCATGATAAATATGGGGAATGGAATTATGTAGCAACTTACAACAGCAGTGAAATGTGGGAATGCCATTAGAAGAAAATAACTTCTTAGATTATAAATTTTGAGCAGCTGACTGTGTGGTATTTTAGATAGGATGATTATTATCCAGATTAACAATCTTTCTCCATGCCTGTTGTTTTTGGAAACTGTATCTCCTACTGACAGGACTCCTGAATATTTGCTTCCTGTATATCTACCCTCCCTGAAGTCTGTAGGGATTCAGTGGATAATGACTGTTTTCAAGAGCCCTGAAATGCTTAAATCCCACACCACTGAATTCAAGAGGAATTGAGTACCTAAACATATGCTGGGTAGCTAGGTTCTCAGAATAGTATTTTTAAATTTAAAATCCCAGATATAAATATTCAGTCTTGAATTATTACAAAATTAATAGGAAATATATGATACTATATGAATTATAATAATACATAACATAATAAATTAATCTGTATGCTATAATTCATATCTTTGTTATAATTGCATATGAATTATGAATATGGTGTGGTATGAATTAATATGAAATTTATGGTTAAATTTGCACCAAGACCCCACTAAGTTAGATCTCTGTAAATGTAAGAGATCTCTTTGCCCTATTCCAAGCAGGAATGAGGTAGCAGAAGATAAACCTTAAATATGTTCATTCACTGGTTCTTATTTTCTCATCTGCTGCTGTTCAGTTTGTGTTGCTGCATTTTTCACTATGGAGTGGCTATTTGCAGAGGATGAGCTATTTTCCTGAACTGTGTTCTTATAAAGCACTGCCCAAAGTAAATGGAGACAGGGAAGGCTCTCCCACATGGGTCCTTCTACATAAATGCTGTCAGCTATTGAGATGAGTTAGATACTTGAGCCAGCTGTGGGAACTTGGGTGCCTACTACATATTCCTGCTGCATAGCACTTATGAACAATTTTGTAGTTTTTTATTGCACTAGAAAAACAGGAGCAAGACAGCAAAAACGTGAAATTGCTAAAAACTCCCACCTCACAGCCTTTAAAAATATGACTCCAAATAATCAATATTATCTGATGATCTGGCACTAAACAAATGAATTATTCCTTCAACATTTATGTCAGTCCTTTATGTCTCTGTTCTTTTGCATTATTTCTTTAAGAACTTATTATTCTGCTTTCTGTCTTCATACAAAGTCTGAAATTGTGTTTACCATATGTGTCAGAGCTGGCCTGGAGCACTTCTAGTCCTATCTAAAATCTTGATATATAAAGGAGAATGTAACTTTATCATACTTTCCTCAGTAGAGACAAACACCATTATTGGTTTTCTTTTATGTTGCTTTTGTTTTTTAAGCTGGGGAGTGGGGAGAAAGAAGACTAAATTTTAATAGAAGGTTACATTATGATGTGTACAAAGTCACATCATTCATGTGTTAATATCTGTCCTATTACTAAAATCAAGTCTTTCAAGAGCAAAATAAAAGTATTCATAATACCTCCTTCACCTAATACTTAGAAATGTCAGTAAATAATAGAAATATTCCCTTCTGTAGATCCAACTGCTAGCTGATTATGTTTGGAAATCTCCTAAATCTTTACTCTTAAGAGAAGAAGTATTGCACTTAAAACAGCGAACCTGTAACTTTAATCTTCCCTCATTTATCCCTTAAGTGGTCTCAAATGCCTGTGGCCCTGCCTTATACCATGATAACTTACTGTATTTGGAAAAGTAAAATAAAAAAAGTCAGTATACTCCTGTCTATAGGCAATTACTCTATTGAAGCAATTGTCAGGAAAAAATACCAACAGATGGTAAACCTTTAACTGATTTATCTGTGAGTAAAACTTGTGACAGATTTGGGAAAATACATTGATGGGTGCCTGTATATCAAGAAGATAATGAGGAAAAAGGTGTTATTAAAAGCTAAGTGATTTTTTCCAAACTTGACATTTAATTTTTTATTTTAGGTTTAAGCAAAAGTACAAATAAATACTTGTTCTGAAATAGCCTGTCTCAAGTGCAAATACTGATTCATTCAAATCTCTACATGCCCCCTTGCTCCTAACATACAAACATATTTTCTATCAAACTACTTTCTCCCTAGCTTTTGATTACCAATGGTTCTTTCTGTATCAGATTGATTTGCTGATCAAAGGTATAGGTTGTCTGAATTCTATAGAAATCTGCCCAAGAGACCTTGCTGTGAAAATTAAGGGGGGAGCCTGAGTGCTGGAACAGCCATTTCTATTCATTAATATTTAAGTATCGTCTTAGAGGTTGTTGTAACTATAGAAAGTAAGTAGCTGAAGCTGTTATTTCAAGCCTAAAATACATCCAAATACTGTTCTAGGAGAAACTGCTATCAAACCTGAAGTGTTTGTACAAGCGAGGTTATGTTGCCTATCTTCTGCAAATACAACCTTTTTCCTTTCCATGCTGTTTTCTCTCCCTAATTCTCTTGTTTCCTTATTAAATGACTTGGGGGTATAATTTCAATCTGGTAAGCATTTAATGTAAAATAATCTTCAGCATTTTGTAGAAGTAGAGGTGGTGACACTGGAACTGAACTAGTCTGCCTCTAAAAGATAAAGTTTAAATAAAAGAAATACTGGCTTCTAGTAATTTCCATGTCAGGCCAAAACTACCAGGAAGTTGTTTCAAATGTAAAATGCAGTATTTATATGTACAAATGGGGAAGACTGGGGTTTTGATGCTTTGGACAGCCTTAACAGGCTAACTATTTTCCTGCATTCCAGCCCTCATGCTTCCAAATTCTTTTGAAGAAGTATGAGACTGTTGCTTTTATATTTCTTTGCCCCCTCCCACTATGCCTCAGATAAGAAGAAAAATGGATTTCCTAATGGGCTGAAGTGAGAAGAAAAGGGGAAAATATGATTCAGGAACCAATCTTGGTGTCTGTCAAACTTGGTAAAATCGTTTAAAGTGGCCTCATGTATGGATGCATGCAGATATCAAATTACTGTTTTACTCAAAGCTTGCTTTTTAGGTCACCAGGTTTTGAGCACTGTAGACTTTATCCTTGAAATGAGTCTCCAAGCTCCATGCAGAAGTTGTGTAATAAGTGTAATGGAGTTGTTAATTATACTGTAGTACACATACAGTTATTGAAGTTCCACATGTGATCAAGAGGTGAGGTACTGAAAATAAGCATTTTTTCTCGCAAGATTATATTAATTTCCTTGTTGTAAATACAGCCCTGGATCCATCAAGAAAAAAGCTCACAGTAGGGTTCTTCCATGCTTTCAAAATCTGCTCTCTCCTGCTGTTTCCTAAACAGCTATTCTTTGAGGCCTTTCTTGAGCACCTGTGCAAGAGAAAGGAAAAGCTGATTTGAGATTTAGTTTTCTGTTTAGTGGGGAATGGGAATGGCAGGATGGGAGGGGAAAGGAGGGTGTTAGTCCTTCTCACTATGGCACTAATGAAAGTATGCTTCTTCATGAAAGAAATTTGTTCTGCTTTGAAGTCAGTGGAAGGACTAATGACATGGAAGGGTTGACTAGTGATGTGTAAACCATACAAATGTCTGTATTTTAATCTTTAAACTGAAAGTAATTAGTGTCTTCTGTCATTTCCAAGGAGGTATTTTTCTGCCACCTGCTGTAGATACTGTTTCCAACACATCCCAAATACACATAGCACTTCACGCTAACATAAAGCTCTTGGTCTGAGCATGGTCCCTGAAGACCTAAATTCCAGTATGTGCAACTTTTCCTTACAGAAGAGAGTGTGGACAAGTCTAACAATTTGCTGAAGGAGGCATATTTCTAAAAGAGTGCATTTTCTGAGTCTTTGGTGTTTATCTTCTCTTTTGTCTAGATAGCTTATGCTAGTCTAATGTTTAAGTTCTGCTGTGACCACTAGAGAAGAAAAGAAACTCTTTCATACCCGTTTTTAAGAAAATAATCTGAAGTCAAAGGCAAAAAACCACAGTACAATGCAAAAGGTACTAGTGGTGCTTCTGGCACACTGTGCTGCTTTAGCCAAATAAATGGATACCTGCTGATTGTCACTCATTTAGTGAGGTTTCTCTCTGTTTCCTTCACCTCTTCCCTCCCCATCAGAATGACTATGGAATTAGTTCTTAATTTTTATTTTGCTTTTTGATAGAGGTATCAGAACCAGTTCACCCTGAACCGTTTTTTAAACAATTAAATCTGTGTCTTCCCTTTCTTGGGGGGGGAAATGACTTTTTTCAAGATCAGTCTCCCAGAGAGTGATTTTATCCATGTTCTGGACATATATGATATATAATCCATATATATATATATATATATGATTTTCTTAAAATGTGAACTTCTGAACTGACTTTCTCTGAAAGGCTTGCTTACTTTTTTCTTTAGTACAAATTACAAATAATTCTGTACTGAATTTAAACTCTCAGCTGGATCTAAGTTCAAGCAGGGTTATGAGACTGCCTTTGTCATGTAAAAGACTTTAGGCAAGGTTTTAAGGGGTTTAAATTTCCCATACAATGGGTAAAGAAGAATTAATTCAGAAAGTCTAATTGCCTTAGCAAAAATTGAGCAGCCAAAGAGTACTTTGAGGGTAAGGCAATCAAAGAAAGATGACCGTTTTCTTTAAAGAACCATACACCCTATGCTGATAGGAACTATAGAAAAGTTTTGTATAGTTTTTGCTGTTGTTTTTTTTTTCCTTACAACTGATTTCAGCCATCTTTTTCCTTTGCCTGCCTATTCTGTAGTGGGCAAATGTTTCAACTGTTCTTGGTGACTATTATTTCTAATGCTGCTTTCTTGTGCATTTTAATATGTGTTTTAAAGAAGCACATTTGTAATATTTCAACTGGGAGTTGTTGAATGCCAGTTTATGCATGGGAAAAGTGCTTGTCCCGGCCTCTGAAACATTCCTTCTTCTTATAACATGTAAATGTTTCCACTTGATATTTTACTGGGAGTAGTTTGCCAGTCTTTAGATATTACCAAATGTTTGTCTAGGACTCCTTTCTTAGCAAGATCTCTGTCAGAGAAATTGCTGATACCCGAAAGCTTCCAGCAGCCTCAAAGAAAAGGGAGCAGATTTTGCATGTTTAAGGTCAGGAAGGAAGAAACCTGACTTTAGTCTCCAGTTACTATTGACTTGAACATAGTGTAGTGCTGGAGAAAGGTAGTATACTTACAGAAGAGACATCTTGCAGGTATTTGTCAGCTCCTTGCTCCTGCCTGCCATGCTCAGCCCGGTGGAACAGAGAAACTGAGCTTTTCTTCCCTGCACAACACAGAAACATATGAGCTGCTCTTGAAAGTGGCAAATGAGGATGCTACTTGATTGCAAATGATTGCACTTGAGGATGATGATCAAGTTTGTACCCAGCAGTATCCATGTTTGGATGGTGGTATGTTGCCATCATTTAATCTGGCCAGGAAAATAAGCAGCTGACTAAAGACCTCCCTACAGCCCAGACACTGCGTAGGCTGGCTGGGCAGCAGGTGGGAGTCAGATGTCTGCAGCCCAGGGCGCCATATGCTACTATTGGCGTCTTCAGCTCCTGTGAGAGTGACGACTTAAGCCTGTAGTTGCCACCTGTCAGATCATTGCTGTAGGTTCTTCTCACTGATTTTGGCTTGCTGGCCACAATGGAAGCTAATTTCCTTCTGCAGAAAGGGCAGGGTGCACTGACACAGCAAGCAGTCTTTATTATGCCACGCTTCCCTTAAGGTTCTGTACAACTTTCCCACTAAAACTTTACTCCAGGTTCTCGATCATGGCTGAGAGAGTTACCAACTGTACCAGCATTCCTGTGTTACGTGTTTTTAGATCTCTGTCTGGGCATCTTGTAGGAACTCCTCCAGGCCTGGAGCCAGGTATGTATGCTCAGCAGTGAGAGTACACCCATCCCACTGTGCTCCAGGGGCCTGCACTAGCCAGGAGCAGCACCATGCTGCTGGCTGGCACACATACAGTCCAGAGGGAAACTATAGCTTTTCTGCCTCTAGGGCTTGCTGATTAGTAGGAGTGAGACAGAGATGATGCTATCAGTTCTCCCAATTAAAACTATTTTGAAGCTGTTGTAACAACTTCTGCAGAAAATTCCTAATTGCTCTTCCGGGCGTGAATGAGTGTCCTGTTTCCAAGGAAGGTCACTAAATTGAGATCATTAATGTAAGTTCTTCTTGTCTCTCTGACCATTGATATACTCTTGGCACTGGGAACACACGCATGTGATGATGCATGGAGCATATCATAGCTAGGTTATGTGCAGAAGTGTAAACTCCTGCTGCTGCCATGATTCTTCAGATTGAATGTTCATCAATCCAATTATAGCATATATCCACGCAGCTTGCAATTTCAAGATTATAAACCATGTCCACATATAGAGACAGATACTTGATGTACAGTCCCATCCACTCCTGTAAAAGTTAAACATCTGAAAATGTTTGTGTAGCTGTCTAACAAAATTGTAAATCTGCAGAACTTTCCATTTTTCACACTAGGTGCCAGTAACTAATTTGTTGCAAATGTGCAATTGAATTCAGATCCTGCTTATGACTGGCGGGAAGACGGGGTGATAAAAGAGGAGATTCCACAGTTGTCTTGAGAATAGTGGTTGCTGCTAGAAGCAGTGACATATGTGAACATTTCAAAAAGCAAACCTTGTTTACAGTATATACCTGCCTAGCATCACTAAAATAGCAGAGCTGTCCATCCAAAGGCTGATTCTTTTGCATTCTCCTGGTTGCTGGGTATGACAACAGTCTTGTATCTCTTCCATTCCTGAAGTTCATGATAAAGGCACTACTGTAGCTTGTGTGTACTGTAAGGTGCCAAATGGGAGCTAGAATGCAAACATTATCCACTCTACTCTCTTAAGTCATCACTATCAGATGCTGAAAAGTCTGAGTATGTTATTTCCTGCTCTTATTAGAAACAGTATGGCAAAACCCATGTGAATAAAGTGTTGGATTTGAGCTTGATGAGAGCCCCAATTTAGCAAATCCATGACATATTTTTTGCTTCAAAAGCATTTTAGGCATGAAATACATATTATTTGCTCAATATATTTTTCTCTCAACTAGTTTTAATACACAGAAAACAGTAAAACTAAGATTGTGCAATACAAAGCAAGCAATGTATTTGAGTTCAAAATTATAGAAAAACATATAAACAAACTGAAGGAACTGTAAAGCACCTGTCTGAAACACAAGATCTTTATTTCTTTGTTTCTTGTTCTTGTTCAACCTTGTCCTTTCCTTTTCAACCTCTTGTGGGGTAACAGCCATTGACAGTCTTCTGGTTTTAGGAGACGATATAAAGGCCCAGACTGAATTTTTCCCCCTTCCACCCTGCAACACCAATGTCTTCACTTTGTATGAACTCATTTGTTGGTCAATTTTTAATACCTCTTGGACCATAGACAAGCTATGGGTGGAATAAGAGTAAATTTAAACCTGTGGCAAACCATCAAATCTGATTCCTGAAGAATAAGTAACAAATTCCCCACTTGAGATACTTATCTACATTGTAAAGTTACTGTCTGTCACGGATGATTACTCCTTACATTCACCATATGAACAATAACATATGAACAATAATATCTCCTAGTGATGCTGGCAAAAGGTAAGACTTGCAGTGACAAACTCTCTGTGACTTTCAGTCAAAGCCTCTATTTTCTTTTGACATTGATTCTTTTCTTCTTTTTTTCTTTTTTCTTTTCTTTTCTTTTCTTTTTTTCTTTTCCCAGACCCTTTTACTGCATTTGAGAATAAGAGGAAGAAATACTAGTCTTGGAACAACCTTCTCCAGTACCTGTGTGAATTAAGAGCAATGCAGAGGCAGTAAAAGGAACTGAGTCCCGATTCTCCATCACCTTTATGCATTCTGTAGAATCACTTTGCAGAAGTACCATCAATCTACATCAGTGGCTCCTTGTTGCTGTATTTACCATGCTGCCAATGGCCTTGTGCTGTAACCCCATGGAACTGCCACTGCACTGTCAGTGGATGCTGGATTTCTGACACAGCAGCATCACAGACTTGCTGTGGGGAGAACTGACTTGATTGCCTTCCTTCTCTCTAGGGAGAAAGTTTATAGCCTGCTACCTATTTGTAACATAGCAGTTTAGAAATGCCAGAGTCTGGAAATTGGATCAAATGTGCCATTCATAGAGTTACGAATGGGAATCATTTAATGCTAAAAACGCCTTCTGCTTTTCCTCCACTCTCTCTTTTCTAAAGGTCAAGCTATTTGTAGAGAAACATTAAGCCAGCTGTAGAGAGGTTGCAAGACCATTCCAGCTACACTGTGATGTGATTTTTATCTCCCATCTTAACAGGCAATGTCAGTCATAATTAGTGTTATACATAAATTCCTCACTGGGATTCAGGTTTCACACGATTAGGAACTAAACTATGTAGAGTGCTGCTCTTCTGACTCTGGAGTTTCAATTAACAGATTCAGTGATGAAAAACTGCAGTGAGAGATGATGGCTGAGGTCAGAGGGGTTATCTTTTCTTATAGCAGTTGTCATCTTAAATAAAAAAACACAAATGAAAGAGGGTTTCATTAACCTGACTAAGGAAATGGCTGCCATAGATAGTGTGTCAGCAGGAAAAGCATGATCAGGATAAAATCCTTTCAGTGGCCTTGATCACTGCTGTAATCATCCTAATCCCCAATGGGTATGGTGACGAAGCACAGTACAAGCCTGCTATAGCCTAGCTCTTTTTCATCAGTGAAGCGTGTAAGCAGATTATTACTGGTTTGCTCAGTGCTCTTGCCAATCAAGAAACTTTCATTACTTTAGAGCAAAGCATAAGAAAGGCAGAAGATGAAATAAATACTGCACAGTGCTGGGCAGAGACAGAAATCCAGCGTTGTAGTCCAGGAAAGTGACCCTGGATTTCTTCCTTTTCTTTCAAGGGGCTCTTGAGCTCTGGAATCCCATTCTAAGAAACATTCAAGGGATACAGTGTTCAAAGGAGTAAAAGAAAAAAGTGAAATACAATTATAGGGTTGGCATTAACACTGGAACAGTAGGCCTGCCTGTAGGAGACTATCAGCAGTGGCAATGCACAATGGACATGTTCCATGCTTGGTCTGTGTCTGAGTTCTGGGGAGCTGCGTGAGGTGACTGCCGTGAGGAGATATTATCATGGAACTCACTCAGTTTTGGAAACAGTGGTTGCCATCTTGGTCCTCAGGCCTTCAGTACTATTGATGCACTTCTGTGTTCCTCTGGCCTGTTGTGCCCATTTAGTGCCTGCTCCTGGCTACTTACCGCACTCTAGCCCCTCAGTCTGAGAGGAAGAATGGACTGGGGAAGATGTGGACCAACAACTAACTTAACTCAATTTCTGAGCAGAGCCAGCCCTAGGCTCATATGGACCTTTCTTTCACAAGCATGTTTGCCTTTATTCTGAAAAACATTAACCCTATTTCAATTTTTATCAAAAGGAAAATGGAGGACTGACTGGAATTGCCTTATCTGAAAATTCACAGGATGTTATCCCTTATTGCAAACATAACCTGCTGGCCCACTGCTTGTTGCTAGTCAGATTCCACCGTGAATACCAGGGTTCATGCAGAGTGGAGCCTGTTTCAAGAGAACAACTTGAAAAGTTAAGTTTAAATCCTTTCTGTGCACTGAAAGGAAAAAAAACCCACAACCCCAAATTTTATATACAAATTTTACTATCTTGATATGCTTATGTGCCCCACAGTAGTATGAGTTGTCGCATCAGATAAAAAGTCCAAGACTTGAAGTATAATTTCAGGCTGAGGCCCAAAACATGTTACTGGAAATGAGGCTCAGTTGCTTCTGTGCAGCATGTTAAAAAGTGAGGAAGTTTTCCATATGCAGACAGAGTGCTCTTCAGAAACACTGATATTACCTCTTCTGGTCTATATTCTTTTTTTTTATTTGCTGCTTGTGAGCAGCATGGAGAAAAATGCAAGGAAGAAAATGCAGTTAAGCATGTGAAAATACCTTCCTATGTTAAAAAACTCTCATTTTCCCTGCTGACTTGAAGATAAAATCAGAGAGATGGCATTCATTACCTACCCTTGCAAACATGAACTCAGATAAGAAATCCTGGTAAAACTGAAAAGTGGGTGGACTGCTTAGGTCAATAAAAGTGCTTTTATAAATATTTGCAGATAATTCCCCAAATAATTTAAATGTAGTTACTTTGTGCTTGAGGAATACTTCTAAACTGTTCTAAAATTAGTATTTGTAAAATCATATGCACAATATCTGCAGGGAAAGTTCTCAGGTCAGAACAGGCTGATCAGGGCTTTCTCAAATTGGGTCTTGAAAACCTCTGAAGACAGAGTCTGCAAAACCTCCACGGGCAACTGGTTCTGCCTCTTGTCTGTCCTTATAGTGAGAAAGTAACTCCTGCCCAGCTGAGCCCTCTCCTGGTACAACTGATGCCCTTTGCCTCTCATCCTCCAACCATAAGACACTAAAGAGTCAGGCTCTATCTTCTCCATGCCTTCCTTGTAGGTGCTTGGGAATGCTGTGAGGGCCCCCCACAGCAGTTTCTCCTCCAAGATGAACAAGTCTTTCTCCCTTAGCCTTTCCTTATTGAGCAAGTCCTCATTCTCCAGTCCCCACCAACCTGGTAGCCTCTGCTAGACTTCCTACAGCTTATCTATACCATTGTGAGGTCTGAATGCAGGCTAACAAGTTCTGAGTAGGAGGAGATAACCTTTCTTCCCAGTCTAGGGGCTGTGCTTCTCTTAGTACAGCCCTAGATACTTTGTTAGCTGTCTTTGCTGCCCAGGCATATTGCTGGTTCACGTTCAGCTTGGCACTTATGTAAATCTCCAAGGTCTTCCCAAAAGAGCTTCTCCCCAGCCAGTCTATCCCCAGTCTGCAGTGTTAAAATGGACTCTTGCTTCCTATGGGTAGGACTCTGTCCTTGTTGAGTTCCATCAGGTGAGGGTTGGCTTATTCCTGCAGCCTGTCCAGGTCCATTTTAATGACAGCCTTGCCCTTGGGAGTACCAGCAGTTTCATGGCAGACAGAATCTAGTGGCTAGACTGATGAACAGGACATTATTTATGGTTTTTTTTCTTATTTATTTGGGTTTATTATTAAATTTTTGTGCTGCTGGATTTGTTGCAGTTTCTTTTCAGTGGAATAAATAAACAGCAAGTTTCCTCGGTGTTATTCACATTTTGAGGATGCCCCCTTGTAACGGAGAAGAAACACAGAGATGCAGTAAGTATTCCTACTTAGGCCTACTGTTGAACTCCTCAAACCTAATACCTGGATTGGATTTTCTTCTCTCTGCTAGAGAGAAGTCTTCTAGGGAATAGAAAAGTTCCAAGGAAAGATCACTTAACACACAACTTGGGTATAAAGATGCTGACTTGACCCTAGCATCAAAATCTATTGAGAACAGTCTGATCTTATGGAGGAACATTCTATTTCTCATGGCTGTTTTCACAGCATGAAGCTCCTCTATAGGTCAGCATCTTCCGCCTGCCATTTCTGCTTCCCTCTTTTTCTTCAGGAGACCAGGAGTGTGCTGGGTGGAGGGAAGGGATGTTCATATCTTCCAGGAGTTTCTTGATCCAGATATAGGAGTTAAAAGGCTTTGCAAATATATCCTGCAGATGTTGTCTGTGTGCTATTTGGAAGTTCTTAGATCAGCAGGGAAGAGAAGAGAGTATTTTCTTGTTCAATAGACTCCTCACTACACACACAAGGCTTTGGATATCTCTTCCTTCAAAAATCCCTCATAGGTTGAATGTTAAAATAGGGAGGGAGAAGAGTAAACAATCCCCTCTTCCCCTCAACCTTTTACTCACTGATACACAGTGATCTACATCAATGTCACCTAGTGCTGGTACAGAGTGACTTTCATGTATGCAGATACATCAGAACTTTGGCTGTTCACATCCTTCAGTATTAGAGCTCATTTGCATCTCTGATTGCTTGCCTTGATGATTGCTTTCTGTCACATGCCTGGAGTGGTCTGCAGTTCCTAGTCTGCACCAGCTGGCTCCTCTGGTTGATCTTATACAATCATAGAATCAAATGGTTTGGAAAGGACCTCTGAGATCATCAAGTCCAACCCTTGATCCACTACCACCACAGTTACTAGACTATGACACTAAGTGCCACATCCAGTCTCTTCTTAAATACCTCCAGGGACGGAGAATCCACCACTTTCCTGGGCAGCCCATTCCAATGCCTGATTACCCTCTCTGTAAAGAATTTCTCCCTAACATCTAACCTAAACCTCTCATGACAGAGCTTGAGACCATGCCCTCTTGTCTTACTGAAGAGACCAACCCCTACAAAATACTGCAGAAGGAATTCCAGGCAGAGAGATAGGGCAGCCTCCAACATCAAAGCTGGCAGCCAGAGGAGAGAGAAGAGAAGCCCAAAGGGAGTCTCCTTCTCTCCCCTCCCTTCTCTCCCTTCAGCAGGGAAAAGACTGAAAACTAAAAACCCCTGCCGTCTGTGGAAGACTGCTAGGGAGCAGAAACCCTCCTCTGCAGCTCAAGAAGGAGCCTGCACAGAAACAGAGGAGTGCATGAAGAAGATGTGACTCCATGGGAGGCCTAAGATGAAACAGAGTCCTGCTGGAGACCTGTGGCCCATGGAGAGAGAGACCTACGCTGGAGCAAGTTGGCCCAGGTAGGATCTTATGATCTCAGTGAGGGATCCATGTTGGTGCAGCTGAATTTGTGACCCTAAGGGACAGCAGAGAATGGAAGAACTGTTGCCCGAAGGTGGATTCACACTAGAGAGGTCCATCAAGGACTGACTCTCATGAGGAGGGACCCCACAGGAAACAGGGGTGGACTCAAAAGCCATTATCCCTTGTGACCCTGTGGTGAACATCCATGGTATGGCAAGTGTTCCCTTGCAGTCCATGGAGGACCCCCAGGGCCTGGGTAATCCCCAGCCTCTGGTCTTAGCCCAGGAAGGGATAGGCCCAGCCCTGAGGTCGACATAGAAGAGAGAGAGAGAGAAAGAGACACTTCCAGCTGTGACGAATCGGAGCTGTCATCCTAGAGATAATAGAAGAAGGACTTTCAAGTGCTGCAAAATTATTTAGAAGACCTGTAGCTCTGGAAGTGGAAAAGAGACTGCTTCTCCTCCTGAACTGATACAAGGGGAGGGGTACTTCTGTAAATACATAGCACTTTTGCCTAGTTAGAAGTGTTGTATATATAGTTCTTTAGTTTTTATCTTGCTAGTAATAAATCCTAATATTATTTTCCCCATATCAGATCTCTTTTGTCTTCATAAACCTTCTCTCAACTTATAGCAATTGTGTGGGGGGGTGAGAGAAAATGGTAGGTCGGTTAAGACAACCAATGGAGTGGCAAAGGGAAGTGCGAGCTGGCCCTGAGACACCCAATCGAATCCAAGATCCACCTTTTACGGAAGAAAAGGAGTGGAGCTCGCCATGGGAGGAGCGAGGGAGTGGTTATGTAAATCAAGAAACCTTATAAGGACTCGTCCCTCCCATTCCAGGTGTGCTCGGACTTGGTCAGGAGGCCGATGCACCCAGTGTGCTGTAATTAAAGTTCTTTGTTTCACTTTATTTGACCATCTTCGAAACTTTAATTAGAGATATTCCTCACAGTAACACAGGGAGAGTGGAGAGTGTTAAAAGCAAATTACTTAACGACAGCCTTCCTGACTGTTAGGAGGGATCAACCATACTGTGGGAGAACAGATCTGAAGTTACAGATAGAGAACTGCTTTCATTTGAAAGTAGCATCATTAAAAAAGAAAAAAAAAAAAAGAAAAAGAAATTAAACATCTGAAATACATTTAAGAAAGATAGAAACAAATGTGAGATCTAGTACCTTTGCCAGGAATTACATCAAACGCTTCCGAGCAGACAACATAATGGCCTATTAGAGAAACACAATGTCACTTGTAGGTGGCTAGAAGTACAAAGTAGGAAGATGATAGTGTCACTAAATGCTTTTTCTAAATTGCAAGGATGGGTGTTCAGTGAAATGTTTTCTGGCTGAATAGAGATACAAGTGCAGATAGATGGGGGCAGGAGGAGGCAAATAGGCAGTTTTCCCAAAAAGGCTGTTTCCTGTCCCTTAATCTTTGTTCTGACTCAAGCACCCAAGAGCTGTGAATTCCTTACTGAGGCTTTAACGTCATTCAGCTATGAATAGATACCCTGTGAACACAGAAGAGTGTCCATGTTTGTTTCTCTCTCCCCTTAAAAGTGGTGTCCAGAATGCTATAATATTACTAACATTACTGGGGAGAAAAAAAAAAAAAAAAGCAACAAATTCTGTTTTCTGGTATATGGGGGAATTTTTTAGTTCTTTTATTCTGATGGCATTATGGAAAATGAAGAATATCTATAAGCTGTACTGCAAAATGCAGTGTAGCTTGGGGATGTCTATGCTAATTTTAAAGAACTCAACTTGAAAAATCAGGAGTTATCTAGCTGTTATTTTACATTACTCTGCACGGACTTGTGTTATTAAGGCAAACTACCTATCAAGAGTTAACTCAATAAGTGCATCACCTTAGCAACCAGAATATTAACATACTACAGCAACAAAGATAGCCAGCTTATACTTTGACTTCAGGCACAGGAGTTTGATAGGCTGTAGTGCTGTAAAGGATTGGAATAAAAAGCAATGGTAAAGCTAAAGAAGAACCAAATGTAATATTTATTTTGTATCTAATGCTCAGGCAGTTCTGGTTACTGGAGTGATTTCAAAGTAAAAAAAGTAAAAATAATACATGAGCCAGAATATATGGGCAGATCACTCCACATTCTCTTTCCACTTCTTTGCCTAACCTTCATTAATTTTACATTTTATTTCTTCTTAAGCAAAACCTATCATAAGTTTTTTAGTACCCCTTATTTTTTTCCTGTCATTCATGCATTTCATTCAATATGCAAAACATTGCATAAATGGAAAATACTTCTAAAGCAGCAAAGATGTAGCAAGTGGCAGATATCTGGCAAAACATCATCCAAGAGAACAAACTGAGCACTTAATCTGACTGACAGGCAAGATCTAGTTTAATTTTTAGATGACTCAGTATTTTTCTATACATGGATCTGAAGTAGTGAGAAAACAACTATGAAATGCAACATTGCCATCCAGGGCAGACCTGATTCACCTTCGTTTACTGCTTGCTGCAGCTGTAGGTATACTTCATGTTACTTCCTGAATCCCAGTGTGCCCCAAATGTATTTTAAATGAGACACTGTCTGAACTGAAAATGAACAACTGTATTCCAGTTCTGAACACTGTTGCTTCCAATGCAGATGACCTGTTATTACCATCTCCAGCTTTGGCCCAGAAATGTGAATGTGACTGACTTCCACTCGTGTAGGATGCAGAAAACTACTTTTACTTCAAACTGATATCTCTAATTTTGAGTTGAAATGCAAATCGAAATGAGCATGAGCAAAATCTAGAGCACCCAAATGGCTGCTCTAAAGCCATATGGAACAGCTCCATAGAACTACTCTGATCATCAACTGTGAGACAGCTTTATGTTTCAGTTCTGTTTTGCCCAGATCTTCAGAGCTATGTTGTAAAAGACTCACTCTGGCATTATATCATCACAAAAAATCTTCATTTGTCTCTATGAAACAGCTCTTCGTTTATATAGATATTATGGTTCTGAAAGTTGGGATCATGCCTGTAATTTCGTTTAAAGAAAAATGTGATTTTTTTTTTTTTTTTACATTATTGCTTGTTCATTTCAGTCTTACATGCAAAAAGGAAATCTTATATTCTGTTGTTTGTAGTCTGTCTTGGTTTATGCCATAGATACCTTAACAAAAACCTGACAAAAATTATTCTGTATGTGATATGTTTGTCATATATTTAATGCTCTTTTGACAGCCTCTTTAATATTCTATTCTGGTGATACCCACAGAACTCCAAGCAGTTTGACAAACCTGTGTAAGATCATCAATGAGGTGCAGATTTACACACACAGAAGTAGCTGGTAAACCAACCAGCAGTTCAGGGAGACAGGCATCAGGAAATTACAACCATGTCAGAAATTAAACACTTAGTGTCCGAGGCCCAGTTTCTTAAGTGATGGGAAGTTCTGTATGCAATAGTGACTGCATTATGAAAAAAAAAGGAGGAAAAGGACTATATACTGCACTCTACAGTTGCACTTTTAAAACAACCTGATCACTTAGCACTAAATAGCCTACAATAAGGTCTCTCACAGTGGTTAAAATGCAAAAAACCCTCCCAAACCAAAAACCAAACAAACCTGTCCAAGTCTAGATTTTGATTTTTTTTTCTTTGAAAAATTTTGTGCCCTGACATATTCTTTAACGATTCCACAAATATTATTTACCACTTTGCTACCATGGAAAACACTGAATGTGAGATCCGGAGGGACTGTCTAGGAGGCAGAAGTTAGGATGAGGAGGTCATTATGGCAGGTTAGAGAAGTTGTTGGTTGGAGAGAGAAACTCCTGGCCATGCCAGCATAAAATATCTGAAGATGAATGCAGCTGGTTCATAAGCTAAGAGTAATGTTTCATACAGGTTTTCCAGTTCACTTGATTTTACATCTTAAGTAAGGCATCTGTTACAACAAACATTGCATTCTGAAAGTAACATAAGCAGATCCTGGAAGAAGCAATTGACTTATTTGTGTTACATTCTGTAGAGCTCTTTTCAGGAAGGAGGAGAAGGTAAGGAAACTCCGCTCATGCCCCTGCTTTAAGCAGTCAGGACCCCAACCCTACCCATCTTTCATTATTTTCTCTGTCTTAAAAACTTGTTCTTTGCCTCATTTCTGTATCTTCAGCAAGAAAAGAAGGTCTCAGTACTGTCTCAATTCCTGCAAGTGCACATGTCCTTTTCCCATGTAGGGCAAAGTAGTATTTGGCACCTGTTGATGTCCAGCACCTGTGTTTGTGAAGCAAATTGCTCACTTAAAGGACTCTTGTCAAGTACACTCTCATGGCAATCTTCTTGCCATCTTCTTGCCATGGCAATAGAGGAAAACTTTGCCGTTTTCATCCAAGTGAAAATAAGGGCTAGGGAGAAAAGTTTGCAGGGGGTGAGGGGATTTGTAACTCTGGAATCAGTATGAGCCTTCATATAGCTTGGATGCTTTCTGTAATGACATTGAGACCGTTATTTAAATGAAAATTCTTTGCTTTATGCTAATCCCCTAAAAATCTGGCTAAGACTAATTGAACCTTTTATTTTGGGTTCAGCAGAAAGCAAAATCACAAACATCTTGAACTTTGCTTAAAGCTGAAAAATGCTGCATTGTTGAATAAACAGGATAGTTTCTTCAAGTATGATGGCATTAGTTTTTTTTGGGGGGGGCTTTTTTTAGAACTTGATTTCATCAATGTGCACAGCTTAGTTTTTTTCTATTTTCTCAGCCATTGCTGGTGGGATGGCTGACAGAAGAAGTGTTCCACCATTTATGGAAAAGACAGTGATCTTAATTCTGAGGTTCTAAACAGCTTTTCTGCCCTTGGCCTGGAAACAGGGAACAGAGTACAGACCAGCATAGGCATGATTTTATTGCTTTCAGTTTTACAGGGGCATTCAATTTGAATGCTCTTACCATGAGTGACAGATTTGCTGAAATTACTGACTGTTTCCTTTCCTTTTAATGAGTTCTATAACGTGCTGTATGTTTCTACTATGACATCTTTTTCTTGTATGAATGTCTGGTTTGCAATAAACCCTGAAGATTTGGGTTCTGCATATTAATCCTTGTTCTATAAAAAAACCCCTTAATCTCTGTGATTCACAACTTCAGCTTTTCATCATAAACTAAGCCTGATACCAAGAGTGCAAAGCTAAAATTCTTGAAATAGTAATCTTTTGAGTGTTTGCCAATGAAAATGATTTGCACATAGATTATCGGCTTAGCTTAGTATTTAGTAAGAAGAGAATGCTTCTTTACATGTTCTTTTATTAGAAAATTAGTTGCTTTGAAACATGCTTTTACTTGATACCTGTTCTTTTTTACACCATTTCCCCCAGTTTTATTAAAAAAATGAAAGATACTCTATCTAATCGGGTGGCTGTTTCTAGCTGTGCTTTTGGAAATAATTCTGGTTTCACATCTATTTCTTCTTTTATCTCTGAAGGCATGCAGTTGCTTTCTCAAGTTCTCATGAATCCTACATGGAAGATGTGTATCTGAAAGCTATATTTATGTGTCCCAATAGGATACATTTGGAGCCTAATAACCCTCTGAATTTGCTTAGCAAAAATGACACGATTTACGTGCACCTTTAATGTTTACCATTGCTCTGATTCTGCTTTTTTTCTTTCTACAGCATTAGGGAGATGTCTATAATTCCTCACTGCATGGAAGAACAGAGACTCTTAATCTTTTCTACAGTCCATCTATGGTAGTATTAGATATCTGCCAGGCTGTGGGGACCTCTGCACAGCATAGCAGAGAGAGAACCAACCTGAACTAGACCAAAGATCTGTTTGCTCCAGCATCCTGTCTCTGACGGTGCTAAAACATCAGAGAACAAGAGCAGAACAAGCTCAACCTTCAAACATTTCACAAGCAGCAACACTGAATACAGGAGGATGATCACATCTTTTGGCTGGCTGGTCATGATGTGTTTGGGCTCTGGGCTGCCAGGGCACACTGCTGACTCGGGCTGAGCCTGCTGCTGACCAGCACTACCAGGTCCCTTTCTGTACAGCTGCTTTCTAGCCACTCCTCTCCCAGTTTATACTTGTGCCTGCTGTTACTCTGTCCGAGGTGTAGAATCTGGCATTTTAACTTGTTAAATTTCATTCCATTAGTCGTTGCCCTATACTCCAATCTGTCTAGATCCCTCTGCAAGCTGGTCAAGGGGTGACTATCCCACTGTATTCAGCACTGGTGTGGCCTCATTTGGAGTACTGTGTGTGATTCTGGGACACAAAATTTGGAAAGGATGTGAAGGTCCATGAATACATACAGAGGAGTGCAGTACAGCTGGTGAAAGGGCTGTAAGGAGTGTCCTGTGAGGAGCACCTGGGAACTTTGGTCTTGATTGGTTTGGAGAAAGGGAGGCTGAGGGGCAACCTCATTGCACTCTGGAGCAATATGAGAAGGAAAAGTGGAGAGGGAGATGCTGAGCTCTTCTCCTTGGGATCCATTTGCAGGGTGGATCGGAATGGTTCAAAGCTCTATCAAGGAAGGTTTAGAGTGGAGATCAGAAAGCATTTCTCTACTGACAGGGTGGTCAAACACTGGAACAGGCTTCCTGGAGAGGTGATGGATGCCCCAAGCCTGTCAGTGTTTAAGAGGTATTTGGAATGCCTTTAATAATATACTTTAACTTCTGGTCAGCCCTGAAGTGGTCAGGCAGTTGGACTAGATGATCATTCATCTAATATATAATAGATGATTAGGTCCCTTATAAGTGAAATAGTCTACTCTATTCTTGTCTAGTTGAAGTCTAGTCTAACATTTTTAGCTTAGGGGTTCTATGCATTTATACCATCTCAGTGGATTTATCCATGAACTTATCCAGTCATTTTTTCACATTTGGCACAAAATTTTAACATATAACACATAAAATAGTACATTCTGGTTTTTAACTACATGCTGCTGGGAATAATCAGGCCCTTCTGCCTACTCTAAAAACTAGGCAACTGGCACCTTTACTGAAGGCCTGCAGCCTTCACATTGAGAGGATCAGGAAGTAATCAATTCCTTTCTATCTGTTCCTATCATTATATAGAGATCTTACAGACCTCTGTTGTGTCCTAATTTGTTGAGGTTTTTTGTTTGTTTTTCTTTTAGAAGCCATTGAATATTTTAAATCATTATCAGTGTCCTTCTCTGAACCCCCCCTGGAGGGAAAAGGAAGGCCAGTGTTGTATATGGTGTTTAGCCATGATCCTGCACAATTTGGGAATGATAGTATCCATGCTGCTAATTAATCCTCTCCTAATAATACCTAGCATTAATTTGATTTTCTGACAGCTACTGAGCACTGAGTTGGCAGTAACCCTAACAGCGCATTTTGATGGCTGGAAACCCATTGTTCTATATGTGAATATAGGACTGTTTCCCCCCTGTTGCTTTAACTGTCATAAAGATACTTTGTTTCTCAGCAACTTCGCGAGAAAGCTCAGATGTGGTTGCTTTTGTTTCAAGGGCTGAAAGTCAATTGTAGGAGAAAATCAGAGGGCAATCCTTAAGGGCACAAGAACTGATTTTAAGCTGGGTTTATATTCAGTAATCTCCAAGGGGTGTCATATTATAAAGTCTGTATTTTCCATTTGTTTTTTTCCTCTTTCAAAACTCTGAACTTTTGTTATGCATCTGTGACACTAAATGGTGCCTATGGGCAGCTGTCAATCTTTTGCTGCATTTTTGTGCATTAAATTTTATGTACTGTTAGACGGGAAATGGTGTCATTAAGAGTAAGCGGTCTTCCTCTCTAGTATATTGGATACAAAACACTGAAAAATTGTCGTGGGTTGGAGTGGTACACAACATGGTTTCAGGATACCAGCTCACTTTATTACAACAGTGTAGCTACTTTATACAATTCTAGATGACACATGTATACGCATCACTGGTTTACCACTAACATAACAACTCATGATTGGACATAACCACACATGTCTGAATACAATAGGTCAGTATTCCTAATAGGAAACCCATTCTGTATCACAGTCCTTACTGTCTGTGGTTGAACCTATGCCAGGTGTAAGTATTCCATCTTCGGTATTTCAGCTTACAGAGCCCAGAGCCAGCTGGGCTCCCCCACAAAAAACAAGAAATGAAAATGTGTATCTAAAAGAGACACAGGACTTAGTCTGTGCTAGCAAAACCTCTGCCGAACATTCAACCTTATCCACCTACATCTCTGCTCCTTTATAATCGCCAGCCCTTCTGAAGTGAAGTTCACTTTGCATTGAGACTTGCTCCTGTGTAAATGACAGATTTTGTACCTGTAATGTCAACAAATTTGAAAAAGAAGCTATCATTTTGAGGAAGGCAGACAAAGTTGCCAGGTGTGTTACTAGGACTATTCCTGCACTCTAAAAGTTGTTCTGCTTTGTCAAAGCCCCATCCATGTTACAGGTGTGTACTTCTAAAGCGAGAGAGAAGAAGGGGGAAAGATAAAGGAAGACAAAATGTTTTATTGGCTTCCGAAAGCAGACAGATTTTTACAAAATCTCATAAATAGTTCTGTTCCCAGTGTATGGACTTACAGAAAGATTGGGTTTTTTTTCTCTATTTCTGCTTACAGACATCTGTTCACATTTTCTGGTGGGAATTCTGGGATTTAAACAGCCATCTGCTTCCTACTGTAGCAGCTCAACAACAAAGGGTATTTTTTCAACTAACAAATAAGAATCTTTGACTAATATAAAGACACAGTTATGAACATATGCTACTTTTTGCTTTTAACCTTAGTTAGTATATTTTTTCTGTCCATTTAGATTACATCAGTATACCAAAACAAACTGAATAACTTGTTCAACACTTCATGCAGTGAGTTGAAACTTTAAATAAAGCTTCAAGTGTGGTGCTATTGCACTTCTGCATGAGCATGTAGCTGAATTCTGCAGACTAGTAAAGATGAAGAAATTCCATGAGGTTGTACTACAAGCTTATTTGTTTAAACAAGACGAGGGAAAAAACTACATGGCTTGTACAATAGAAAGCAAAGCAGACCAGTCATACCTAGGAAGCAGAAGGCATCTGGAAGCTGCAGAGCTGTCTGTGTGTACTGTTCTGCTAAAGTCTAACTGATCATCATGAAACATGAGGCTAGCAGGGCTAGGCAGTTTCTGACATGTGAGCTTGTCTCTGCAATAATCAGAGTAGGTATGCTTTATGACAGGTTTATGGGCAACAGGGTGTGTATTAACTTCCTATAAGTGGTACATGCTAAATATAATATTAAAAGGGTCAGTCTTCCCCCTTTCCCTTCCCCCCAAGGGCATTCAGAGTATTAATGACAGTGCTTTGTATTATGTGAATAATCATATTACACTTCCAAGATATAATCTATCCCAGAGCACTAAAGATCTTCAAGGATTAACTCTGAGACAGAACTCCATTTAAAGTAGGTAGCATATGCATTATATATATACTTAATGAACTGAAATGAAGCTGGAAGTTACTGTCAATACAGATGAGATCAAACCCGAGAAGAGCTAAGATGACCTGGAAGAATTTATAGTGATAAAAAGGGAATAGAATACAAGGTCATGAATGGGAATTTCTGCCATAGAGTAAGCATATATTAAATAGAAGCTATAGAGCTACCCATTTGATAATTCTGATTCTAGGATACAATTTTAAGTTATACCCAGACATGTATTTCCACTGTTCATATATAGGATGTCTGTGACCCTTGTAATGTGGTGTATGTTCATTTTATTACTGCACTTGGGAAAGATATATTCCAAACAAACCAGAGAAGAGATAGAAGGCTAACAAAAGAATGTAGCTCAAAAGAGTATAGCCTCTGACTTACAGGCAAGACTTAAAATTAAGTTAAAACTGGCTACAGCGGGAAACAAGCAGTAGGAAGAGTAAACTGAAATAGGACGGTGATGTTGGTACAAGAACAATAGGTATAAACTAACTATGAAAATAATTAATAAAGGATGTTAAGTTCTGGGATAGTTTTTCAGTGGGAGTGGTATAAACAAAGAACAACAGCCTTCATAGAGACTTCAATCAGTTTATGAATGGGATTAAATACTGTATTTTGTTACAATGACCCACAGTGGTTTCCCACCAGAATTTGGGGGAGCTATCACTTCTGCCATGCTGTGATCTGGAGAAAGACTGGACAATGCTTTGAGATGGATTTGCCTTCAGACTATAAAGGTACATGTCTTTTCTGTTGTGAAGATCTCTACCACAGATTTCACCCTTTCTCTCCTCATTTTTTCTTTTCTTTTTATTTTTTTTAATTTCTCTTTTCCTTTCTCTTTTTCTTTTTCTTTTTTTTTTTTTCTTTTTCTTCTCTCTCCTCCTCTCCCCTTCCTTACCCTCCCTCTGACTCTTTGAAAGATCTTGTCTTTTGTTACCAACAAGACAACCCAGAAATAATTATTCATTTTTAACTCTTGGTCACTGATATTCAAAAATTATCTTCCTCTCTGTCCACATGAAACCTTATTAAGGTGTTGTATTATGACAAGTCGAACAGCTTGTCAGTCAGAAGACTGTTACTCTGGAGTCACTTAAAATTAGTGGATGTTGACCAGAGGGTTTCAAGAGCCCTCTCCCACTGGTATTACAGCAAGAAGATTAGGTACATGTCTTGTTTAGGTACATCTCTTTGGTGTTGGACCTGGAGAGAGGAAATGGGAAAAGTGACCTTTTTACTGCACATACAATAAACAAAAATAGTTAGGAGGGAAATGGTAAGCATCTGTTTCAATGAGCAAAACAAGACAATTAAAAAGGAAAAAAAAAAGGCCTCAAAGAATTAAAAGTAATATTTGATGAGACCAGTCCAAGATGCTGCTGGGATCTATGTACATGCACAGAGACCCTGACACTGAATTCTGAGTGGCTACTTAAAATTAACTGTCATTTCAAGACCACTAAAATTGTCCATGCAAATCCACATTTAATATCCTACTGAGATGCATTTAAAACCCATTAGCAAGATAATATTCATATGCCTCATAGAAAGGACATGAAAAGAGTAGATTTTTAAAGAGCTGAATCTTCACTTATTTTGCTGGGAGCTTGCCTAAGGAAGGACAGAAAAAACATTTCACCATTTCTGTCAGTACTGGTAAATTGGGCCAAAGGGCCAATCTGTTTTGGCAAACAAGCCTGGGCATAGAAGCAAGCCTTTGAATTCCTTTCTGTTAAGGAATTCCTCTCAAGCTGCTGCACCTACTGAGTTAAACAGTTTTTTTCAGTGGAAACCCATTTACTCAGCTTTCCATTGCTGGAACAGACTATTCAAGGTCCGTCTTAGGAAGAGCTCAGAGTATGAGGTCACACTTCTTTATTTCATTGTATCTGAGTGCTTCCTAATACATCTTGCTGAAATCTCTAGGGCCTGATCCCTTGCTGGTGATCAGACTCTTTTCACTAGTCTAAGCAAGGGAGGTTTGACTCTGTCTTATTGGTTTATCTTTGATACACCAACTAAACAGAAGAGGGAGAGTCTCTTATTCTTTAACCAATTTATTTGCTATCACAATCAGTTTTAATTGTCTCCATAAACCAAAAGACTGTATGTTTTTCAGTACATCACTTGTTATCCTCTGTTTTTAACTACAGCTGACAAATTCTATGGGGAACAGATTTTTGTAACTGATTTCCCTATTGTGTTCTTATGTTCCTTCAGTACTTTTAAGTGTGATGCTGTCTCAATGTTATGGTCTCATTTGCTTTATATAACCAGCATTCTTGCCCCACCACTGTTTTAACCCTTCTCTGACAGAAGCTTATTTTATCCATTAGGATGTCTTTCTTCCAATTTTTCTTGCCCATATGAGTTTCTGACACACGAAGCAAAACAACCTTCCTTCCTTCAACCATACTAAAAGCAACTTCAGAAGCAATCTGAATAAAGTGCAAAGATAAAATTTAGTCTTATAACCATTAGACTGAAAAATATACTTGAGTTTTTACAGAAATGAAAAACATGCCCTTGACACTAAAGCTGCATGAAAAATGGTTTATGTGGCTGTTTTTCTCATTGATCATTCATTGCAAACCCAACAATGGAATCCAGCAAAAAATCCTGAAATTTCATTTTCTCTAGAAGCTTACCATTCCAATCCAGAGAGCTGAAAGAAAACCAAAAGAGAAACAAGGCTAAGTTCTTGAAATCTGGAGTGGGGAGCTGACATGGTTTGGGAGTTCAGGGTAGATTCCAGACCAGCGGTGTTCGTACAGCTGAGTGGTAGCTCTTCTTACAGTGCCTGGTAGGATCGTAGTTTCTCTCACCCAGAGGGACCGACCGATTGCACTCATAAAACAGGACAGGAGGCAAATTGCACAGGGCAGTAGCTGTAACTGATTCCAGCCGCAGCTAGTCACAGCAGGAGCTGATCTCAGCTGAGGCTGTTCACAGTGGGAGCTGATCTGAACTTTATTTTACAAAATGGAAGGTTTTATAGGGCAGATAAGGAAGGTTCTGGAAAACGGGAAAAGTTATGCAAAACTTGGATAGGGTATTGGTCAGTTACTAGGGATTGACGGAGACAAAGGGGGGATACATGAATCTTCAGGTAACTTTTAAGTACCTAATTGGAAAGGGCAGATGCCCTCCCGGGACACTGTCCAATCAGGAACTGTCTGCTTTCTCCTATGGGAGAAAACTTACAACCTAACAGACTCAGTCTATTTGTCTGATGTTGTCTGGCCTATGTTGCCAGATGCTGTTTCCTTCCACCTTTTAAAGTCCTCTTCATCTTCCTGCTCATCTCCAACAGGGACTGGGTTGGAAGAGACCTCTGAGATCATCAAGTCCAACCCTTGATCCAATCCCACTGTGATTACTAGATCATGGCACTCAGTGCCACATCCAGCCTCATCTTAAAAACCTCCAGGGACGGTGAATCCTGGGCAGGCCATTCCAATGCCTGATCACTCTCTCTGTAAAGAACTTCTTTCTAATATCCAACCTAAACCTCTCCTGGCAGAGCTTAAGCCCATGCCCTCTTGTCCTACTGCTGATTGCCTGGGAGAAAAAACCTACCCCCACCTGGCTACAACCTCTTTTCAGGGAGTTGTAGAGAGTGATGAGGTCACCCCTGAGCCTCCTTTTCTCCAGGCTACACAACCCCAGCTCCTTCAGCCTCTCCTCATAGGACTTGTGCTCAAGTCCCTTCACCAGTCCTGGTTGCTCTTCTCTGGACCTGCTCCAGCACCTCAACATCCTTCCTGAACTGAGAGGCCCAGAACTGGACACAGCACTCTGGTGTGGCCTCACCAGCGCTGAGTACAGGGGAAGAATCACTTCCCTTGTCCTACTGGCCATATTGTTCTTGATGCAGGCCAGGATGCCATTGGATACCAGGATGCCAGTGTGCCACCTGGGCACACTGCTGGCTCACGTTCAGCCTCCTCTCAGTCGGTGCCCCCAGATCCCTTTCCACCTGGCTGAGTTGTGCAGAATGATGGATGAACACCATTTCTGTGGGTGAGATAGTATTTACTTCAGGATTTTCACTTAATAGCAATTAAGAAACTTCAGACTGATTTGGGTATTGAAAAAACCCAAGATGATAAACAAATAAACATGGAAACATTTTTCTTCTCCCTTCCACAGGCTCAGTTTCAGTCTAGTACCTCTCCTCTCCCCTTTCTAGTCTCAATTCCTCTCATTTTTACTGTGACTTATGTTCAGTCCTATCTCAATTCCCTCTGTGAGGCAACAAATGGTGCTGAAGGCTGGGGTCAGTGTGTAATGGTTTCAGTTACTTCTTGCTCCTTACTCTTTTTCACCTCCACTGCTCCATGCATCTTACTTAAAAAACACAGAACCTGGAAGATCACAACAGTTTGAATAAATATCCATTACAAACTCAGTCTTTTATTTCTACACACTAGACTATGTAATAATACAAATTTGCATTACAAACTTATGGCCTTCTTTGTGCAAGACTCACAGCCAAGAGTGCTGCAGCAGTTTCACTACCCATGCATTACAAATTCCACACTTTTTCACTGCAAGGGGATATCTCCTTTGCAGAAGCAGCAGGATTGGGCCATCACTGATCCCAAGGTCATCTTGCACTTGTTAGGGCAGTTTATATAAGGGAAATAGCCCCCAAGTTAGGTCAGATCAATACTTTCTTAAAACCATCATCTGTATCCTCGCAACATCACTTTGGTTGTGACTCGGGGGATGTTGGTCTTTTTTTCCCAGGTAAAATGTGATAGGACAAGAAGAAATGGCCTCAAGTTATGCTAGGGAAAGTTTAGATTGAATATTAGGAAAAAGGGCTGCCATTGCCCCTAAGGGGCCCAGCGCATGGTTCCTGCTGTCCTCACACTCCTCTTCATGCACTCTATCTGGTTCCTCTGCCTGTGGAGGTTCTGAAGCTCGCAGGGCGTTTGGTCCACCAAAGAACCACCCACAGCTGACTGCAGGAGGCCCAAGGCAGCATGCTGTCACCCCTTGCCCCTGTGTAGCCCTTTAAGACAGGGGAGAGGTGAACTCAAATGTCTGGAGGGTATTCTGTGATCCCTGCAATGGGGTGTTCCATAAGGGGGTTCTGGATATGGACAGTGTTCTACTGGCAGTAAACACTGGCATACTCACCACTGGAGTGACGGTGAGCAAAATGGGATGTCCTTTGTCACTGAGCTGAAATAGGCTCTTCTTCCACGTTCCAGAGAAATTCATGCGATATGACAGGAACTGAAGGGAATGACAAAGGACACTTTGGGAGGCCTCTGCCATCAGTGGTGCAGAGTGAGGTACAGAAGACCCTCAGAGAAGCAGAAAGTTAAAGCACAATGTAGAGAACTGAGCAGGCAGCCATTGCAGTTCAGAGGTCCAGTGGAGTGAAAAGGAAACAATCAGCAGTAAAAGGAGTGGGGAAACATTAATTTTTTCCTCAGATCTGTACTTGTGTTTTCCTTTTGCCATTTTGTAAAACTATTTTTGTTACAGCTTTTAGATGGTAAGATACTTTTTCTCACTAGACCTATGTATTGTTAGTAGCTCTTGTGTGATTCCCAAGCTGAGTGCTCCTTTCAGACTACAACACTGGCTGCAGAGTAGTTCTGTGCAATTTCATTCCCTGCCCTGACTCTTCAAGAGGCGATGACAAACTGCTTTCTTGATGTGGCTGTCAACAGAATTGGATCCTTGCTTACCAGTCCTTTAGGTTGCACTCTTATTGATCCTATTAGCTTTCTTAACAATTCATGAATATTTATGCCAACATACAAGCTGCACAGTTTACTTGGTTCCCTTAGAGAGAAAGTTGTATTAAATTGGACATAGTTCAGTGACTTTCAGACATCAAATATTCTCCTCCAAGCTCCTGAGAGATGCATGCCAACAAAGAGAAAGTCAGGCAAAAATGCCAAGAAGAACAAGGAACTCTTGAATCAGCTCTACCTCAAAAAGGAAGCCTACAGGGCCTGCCTTCACAAGGAATTGGCCAAGCAGCCAGGAATCAGGTTAGTGAAGCTAAAGCGCTGCTAGAATTAAATCTGTCCAGGGACATCAAATATAATGGCCAGTCTTCACGAGTGAAGATCCGGAGAAGGTCTCTACACCTTCCAGCCTGCGCATTGGATTTTTTAGGTGAGACACAGTGTGCGCGGAACTGAGCCCATCCTTTAATCCTAAGGTTCATCTGCCGGGGCCAAGCGAGCTTGGACGGTGGCAGCGAGGTCCTTAGGACGTAGGTGGGTTGCCTTTGAGGGCTAACGAGCTCCATCTGCCCGGGGGACATCAAGGGCAACAAGAAAAGCTTCTACAGGTAAATCAGTGATGAAATGAAGACTAGGGAAAATGTGGGCCTTCACTGGAAGGAAATGGGAAACCTGGTTACCCAGTTCATGGAGATGGCTGAAGTACTCAATGACTTTTGTGCCTCAGCCTTCACTGACAAATGCTCCAGCCATACCACCATATTTACCAAAGGCAAGGGAGAATGAAGAACTGCCTGCTGTAGGAGAAGATCAGGTTTGAGACCATCTAAGGAACCTGAAGGTGCACAAGCTCATGGGATTTGATGCATACATCTGCGGATCCTGAGGAAAGAGATGAAGGAAGTAGCTAAGCCACTATTCATCATATTTGAAAAGTGAAGTTCTCACTGACTAGAAAAAAAGAAACATAACCACCATTTTTTAAAAAGAGAAAAAGAAAGACCCAGAGAGCTACAGGCCAGTCAGTCTCACTTGGGTGCCTCAAAAGATCGTGGAGCGGATCCGCCTGGAAACTATGCTGAGGCACATGGAAAATCAGGAAGAGTTTGGTGACAGACAAGGTGGTGTCACTAAAGGCAAATTGTGCCTGACAAATTTAGTAACCTTCTGTGATGGGATTACAGAGAAGCTGTTGATGCCCCACCCCTCAGTGTGTACAAGGCCAGACTGGATGGGGCTTTGTGCAACCTGATCTGGTGGAAAGGGGGTTGCCTTAAGGTCCCTTCCAACCCAAATCATTCAGTGGTTATAATTCTATGTTTTTAAACTCATGTATTTATGCTGAATGTCTCCAAGTAAGTATAAAAGCAGTATGCTTTAGCATCTCCCCTTTTCTCTTTTCAGTTGAGTAGGTCGTCTAGAAGTGCACCTGCTGTGGTGTGAACCTTAGTCAAATTCTGATTTGCTTAGTGAAAAAAATTCATGCTGTCCTATAGGGAGTCTCAGAGGACTGAAAATGGAATGAATTTTAGGCCTACAGTAGGTTTTTTTGCTACTGTTGGTATAGATCTTTAATCCTGGTATCTTTTTTTTGAGAAGAAGTTCAGTTGTTTGAAGTCTCATAGCAAGAACCAAATTGGAAACTAGACCCTTGAACACATAAGGAAATGACACATGTAGCTGACTGAGGACAAGGTTTGTGAATGCAACTGAAAACCATTCCTTTAAACTCCTCATCCTTGGACCTTTTAGAGTATCACTCATCAGCACAAAATTGAAGGGTTCCCTATATATACAGCACTTGGGTTAATATACCCTTCTCAGTATCAACAACTTGTTTGATTTGCATGCAGCTTTAGAAAATAATTTAACTTCTCATACATTTGAGCTTCAGAATGAAGCTTGTAAAGTGTGTCAAACAGACTACACATGTCCTTTCTGGTACTGAAGATATGCACTGCAAAAATAGTGGCAGCAGTTCCCAGTATCTGCACTATAGTGGCCTTTCTGTGTTAGACATGCCCTTATGGTCACCTGAACACCCCCTCCCATCAGCAATTTTTGCTGGGGTGTGCTCTCGCAGACAAGGTTCTGCCACAGATGGTGCTGAGGCATTGCTTTATGAGTCATACTTTGGAGATTTTTGTTTGGTGTAGGAATCTTCTGGTTAACTACTGGGGCTGAGCTGAAGCAATTAAAACTGAGCAATTAAAAAGAAGGGATAGCTGGGAACGCAACCCACAGAAAGCAGCCTGTTACTGCAGTGGTTTCACAGCTGACTGCCTAACTGGATATCTGACACAACAAATGTTGCTTTGAGCTCTGTTCTCTGCTGAGCCATGGCAGTGATTCCATGGAGGCTTCCTTGTGGGTGATTATTATTAAAGACTTCTGATTAGAAAATTAAACCAGCAATGTTCTGACTACTCAGAATCTGCCTTTGCAGAAATGAAGGAAATAACGTGGTGAAGGGGGTAAAATACTGGGGACTGCTGTGGTGAATGTTTCTCAGCAATCTCCTGAAATCTACCACTCTCCTACTCCATAAGAGGAGGGAATGCAGGGGATTTTGAGGGTGTTTGTCAAGCCTATGCTTCACAGATTAAAAGGGAAATAAGAAAAAGCAAGAAAAAACCCCCACCAAAATAAGAAGAAATGGACACACCTCTTTCCAGGAAACCAAACTTGCAGTCTGTGGCGGATAAACATGCCAAAGCCTGTAAATTAAAATGAAATTTTGTAAAATGTTTGTATAACTATACAGGAGAGACCAGAATAATAGAAGGGAACTCAGAACAGAGGCTGGAGGAAACATTAGCCAGGGAAGATGAGGGAACTAAAGGTGATGGTGTATGTTGGTGCTCTAAAAAAAGAGGAAAGAAGCAGGAACTGCCAATCAGTTTAAAAGGAAACAGAAGAATGTAAAAAAATCAATATATTTTATTTGTTCAAGTTATTTTACTTACTTTAACCTAGGGGTTACTAGAAATAAATGTCAATTTCACCCTTTCCAAGGTTACAGTGTATCATTGTCTTGATGAGAAGACAGGTCGAGGCATTGAAATATTTTCTACTTGTCCTATCACAGATGTTATGGGATGACTTTCCTGTGGACTGTTGCAGCGTGTAGTGATGCCAGTCATGATCTCCTACTATATCACAACAGATGAAAAACCCAGAAGGCTTTTTAACCCTAATAGGTAGTGGCTTACATGCACTATTGTCTGAGATACTGCAGCACTGTTTTGATATTAAGAAGAAATAATGACAAATAATGGAGCCATCAACCTGAGAAAAGACTTCTTGTCAACCTGGTGCAGAAAAGCACATTATAAACAGAACAAAAGCTGTCATTTTACAGGAGAAACAATCCAATGTTCTTCCTATTTCTTTTGTAGTGAAGTAGATGATAGTAATCAGTTTGCCCCTCTTTAAGTCATTATTGCCTTTGCACCCACTCTTAATTATGTATTTGGAACCTCTGAATCTCTCTGATGAACACTGAAGCTGTCACTTTCATTAGTGGCAGCTGGAACTTATGCCTCCTTCACAGTAAGCCTACTTCAATATTAATTCAAAAAGGCTTTTGTGCTTTTAGCAAGGGAGATATGGATAAATTTGTCTGAAGGCAGAACTTTAGTAGTTTAGAGTGTCTGGCTTGTCAGATGGAGGCTTGCTCCTAACCTGTCAGTACAGTGAGTACCTGAAAGTGTAATGAAGTAGTGTCTCCTGTCACACATATACACACACACATATATATATATATATATATACAAAAGGACATATGGGCAAAATGGTGTGAGGAGAAGTGTTAGAAAGCTATTTCAAAGTAATACCATAGACAGTCCATCAGCTGTTAGAGTTATTTAAGGAAGTGATGACATAAATGCTGCATTTGGCCTTTGATCTTTTAATGTAAGCTCTTTTAGACAGACTTTAACCTTCCTTTTCTTATAAGTGTGTGTATTTATGTGTGTTCTACTCTTCTACAGTGACTTAGAGAGTTTTTCCTCACAGGAATGGCAGTCCTTACTTCATGCCAAAAAGCCTAAAGGAAGATACATGGCCATGAGTTTTTGAACCCAAATACATGACAGGAAAAACATCAGATTGCAGGAGGGCAGAGAGGGCTCAGAGCTAATTACCTTTCTTGAAAAAGTATCTTCCAGGGATTCTTAAACTAGATATACAAAATTATCCATTTCATTAAAAATGAGGCTTCTATGAATACTTACAGCTAGACAGGCTCTCTGAGCAGTATTGGTCACAGTCTTTGATCCTAGAGATGGAGCAGCTGGGAAACCTTGCCAGCTGGAGCACAGGGTGAATGAAGTCCTTCTTTTTCCTGTATTGGGAAATGAACTGAGGCAGCAAAGACAGCAAAGACAAAGAGAGCCTTGGCATTGCACTTAAGGTAGCTTTTGTCTTTTAATTTTCCTGGCAAAACTAAATACAAACCCAAACACAGCAAAATAATACTTTCTGAAAGTTTTTGAGCTAAGTTCACAACTACAGCCTCAGGTAAATTTGAGATTCTGGGCTGAGGTTTTTCTGAAGAGGAGAGCCCTGAGGACTTATATCATGCAGAATGACACAGACTGTGACAACCTCAGTGTGCCTTAGTGTCCTTCAGACCTTGGTTGTGTCACTGTGTGTAGAGTAGGAAGGATGTGATGTAGTTCCTGACACTCTGTCAAGTTGGTCCTATGTGATTCTGATTTTTTTTTTTTTGGATGATATTGGAATGCCAGCTAATGTTCTCTGTTTTGGAAGCAGCATTGTGAATATAGGTATCTGACATTGTTTCTTTCAGGTCTTCTAGTCTTTCCAGTCTTCTACCATCTTCTACCATTTTCAGACTGTTTTGGTTATGCAATCTGAATAGGAGTTCTCTCTCTGACTGAAGTAATCAGAGATTTCAGTATGATGAACACTTAAATATGGCCAGCAGTTTTGTGGGGCTTTGAGAGGTTCTTTTGCTTCTCTTGGGAGGATTTGGTATCTCCTGTCCAGTACTAGAAGCCCCAATTATTCTGGCAAGAGTTGTCCTTGATGATATAACAAGCTGTCAGATACCCTTGTTAATTAATTCAGCATTTCCTTGGGGCTCTTTCTTCTCTGTGAGAAGACAGCCTGTTGGAGAACAGTTAGCCGAAGTAGCTCATCCTAATAATATGCTATGTGTGGACAAAACCATAACCTAGTGATGATTTTAGTTTTGCTCTTGGGGAGCATCTTGGGGAATCTAAACCATTTCCTTAGGAAGCTTATGCTTTCACCTGACTATTACTGGTGACAATTAGGCTAATCAGGGATTGCACCTTAAGGGATGGCAGCTGTATATCTGTCAGGATGCACTTCCCCTCAGGCATCTTAAGATATCTGGTATCTTTTGTAATCCCTTTCTTTTTGTCTCCTTTTGAAAAAATTTATTACACCCTTACAACAAAACTATCTGATTATGGAGTTTAGTCATTATTGCATAATTTGAGCTATTAATAGGGTAACACAATTAATGTGAGGTTCTCTTATTATTTTGTTAACATAAACCCTTGTAAATGTGGGTTTCCTTTTAAGGCCAGCAGGTTATTTGTTTTCCCCAACATGAATTTTGGAATGTTCAAAATTCTTCAGAATGCTTCAGAATTCACAGATGATGCTAACAACAAGGCTTGGTAGATAGCTGATAAAAAAGTGCCCTTTTCTCATGATCCCTCTTTCCTCCATCCCTTCCTTCACAGCAGCTTTTACTACACACAGTTTGTGTGCTCAGTTTTAAAACAGACAGAAAGGAAACGTGTGAATCAGTTATCCTAAGTACTCCCCTTTGGCATCCCTGAGGTCAAACAGGTTCATTAATTTACAAATCATTATCGACCATCAGAAAATTCCACTGGCAAAGCTGCATAGTTGTCCTGTGTCTTCCACTTATACAGACCTGGTTATACATATGAAAGCCAATTGATGTGGTATATGTGGCAATATCTGTAATGTTTCTTTATTCTGTATACTATCCTTTCACATTTTAAGAATTAGCTGCCTGTATCCCTCGGCAAAGAAAGACAAAGATCAGATAGGAGGCACACTGTGTGCCTGAACTGGGACTTCTGATGCCTTAAGTAGCTTCTGTGGGTACTTATCAGGTTTAAATTACCAGATAGCTTGAATGCAGTTGAGGGGCTCATAAAAATATACTAAAGGCTTATTGTTTTCACTGTGTGGCAGCAAGGTGGATGACTTCAGCTCCTATGACCTAAGTTATGCCCCATACTGTCCAAAGGAGACAGAAGAACTTTTTATTTTAACATAATTTATTTGAGCTAGAACTTAGAGTAAGGCCTTAAAAATACCCTAGTGGTCTCTATCTCTAAAAGACATCTTGTGAGGAGCAGCTGTTAACTGTTCACACATGGGAAGCCCTGGCAGGGTGGAATAACTTGTTTTCAAATTGTGCCCTGTTACACCTGTGACTATGACTGTGGGTCTGCACAGATGCACTTAATTGTCTTCAGTGGGACTATGGTTTGTGGAGAGTAATTTGGCTCAGCAGGTGAAATTCAGGCAACGTGCTGCTGTGTCAGAATTTATATATTCAAACAAGGAAGCTCTCCTTTCTTTGCCTGAAGCTATGTTGTCTTTGCTGTGCACTCGGGAGTAGGAAGTAATTCAGTGAGTCAATTCAGCAAAGATGACTCTGAATGTTCTTGGGAAGCAGGTCTGCACACTGAGCAGATGCCATCTTTGCGAAGTATAATTGCCTTGCGTGGAGACTGAAGGGTAGGTTTGCTGAAGGAGAAGGTATAGCTAAACCTTCAGACTGCTGCAGTGTTTGTACCTGCACTGTGTTTGGCAGCTGCAGGCATGGGAATGTGCAGCCTGCTGCCTCTTCCAGAGTGTGAGAGGTCCCATCCACTTAACGCTGGGCACTCTAAAACTTGGTGCTTGCACATATAGAGTTAGATTACTCAAGAGCCGAAGTGTATGTGTGGTGTGGGTTGTTGTGACTGCAGAAGGGCAGGCAATGTGTTTGTGCTGAACTTTTTGAAATTAAAGGTTCTTTTGGATGGAGATCTGGTGAGTTTAGAAAGCAGCTTGGCTGGAAGGGCTATCTGGGAGCTTACTTTGGAGAAGGCAGAAGGCTGATGTTTTTAATCTGTTTTCACAAGGAAGACATTAATAAATGAAGGGTAAAAGATGGTTTGGTGTAGAAAGCAAATAATCTCTTGCTGTTGCAAAGCCTTCAAACAACTCTGTTTGGAAACATATGTAAAACATACAAGATTTTTTTATGTTTGATAAAAAAAGAATTTCACTTGAAAATGTCCTCCCCTCTTTTTTTTTTCTTTTTTTTTCTGACCTCTTCTCTGAAAGTCCTATCAGCTGGATCGATTTAGAATCCATTTTATTGTAGCTCTTCTGTGTTGCTGTTTCATGAAAGTTGTCACTGTGGCAAGAAAGACTGTTTTCTGCTAAAACTTGATGGCTGTAGAGAAGAGAGGATGTGGTCCACTAACAGTGACATCTATAGTAGACTCAGAGTGCTACTTTGAGGGAAAAGTAAAATAGGGACAGACAGTTCTTTGCCTTTTTTTTTTTTTTTTTTTAAGTTATTTCATAAATACTCTATTCACTCTAAAAACCTCTGGGAACATTATAAGTGAAATAATGATGCCTTTTCATCTTTCCTCAGGCAAGTAATAAACCTTAGACTGGGAAACTGTGGGAGGAGGATCATGGGGCTTACCAGATAGATCTAACACCAGGACTAATAATCACTTCTTGAATGGACTCAGTGGATCAAAGAAGCAATGGTAGAAGCACTTCTCTGTCAAAGCCCCAGTATGCCTGGAGTGGAAGGTTATAGAGTTGCCTGGCTAGTTGGAAATGGAAAAGAAAGATCATCCTGGCTTGGATTGCATAACTCTTCAAGACATTGTTGGTGAGGTTGACTTGGTAGCCTAATAGTTGGGGCCTTCACTCAGAAGAACAAAAATGAATGCCTGATGTTTGAGAGCTTGAGAGATCCTCTTATTTCAGTGTCATAGATCACAGTCTTTAGAGCTGATTGGTTCTTCCTGGTCTGATAATGAACTATACCGACTCTTTCCAGTATTAAAGGAGCATAGGTGGGGCTTACTAATTCTACAGAATGTTCAGAGGAAAATAGATTTGCTGTGGTTAAGATTCAGACTTGGTTTCATTGAGTCTCATGTCTGTAAACTAACATCATGTCTCTATTAGACTATTGCTGATAATTTCTGTGTATTTTCAAAGAATTGGTGTATAGCTGTCTCCTCCCAGACCATAATGAAACTCATTTGTTTTCTCTTGCAATGAAATAGCAGGTGAGCACTCAGGCAAGCACAGAGAGCAATTCACTCAGTGTGTTGCTGAAGTATCTGCCCTGTTTACGGCTCTTCTGCCTAAGAGAAGAGTTCAGTCTTCCCCACCAACCTGATACACTCTTGGTACTCTGCTTCAAGAAGGTTTTAGATATTGTAAGGAAGAGAACAAAAACTCTGGAAAGGCTAGGAGGAATGGTCTGAAAATTAAGGCTCAGGCTCTAATTTAAGTGGTAATTTGTCTTGCAGAGTGCGTGTGCCTCATGTTAGTTAATTTAGAGTCCTGATGCATGTATACACTGCTGGAATGTTGAGTTCGGTGTAGATGAATAATAAATGAATTCAGAGGTTAATTTAAGCAGCATTACATGCATTAGTGAAGGTAGAAAAAAGAAAGCATGTGAGCTTATATTCTGCAAAACTGTGACAGTTGCTTTACATAAATCCTCAGAACCTGTAAATGTCTAACTCAGATGGTGTTCTTGCACACTATGTTCCCTCTAATTTTGATGTCCTGGGCCTCAGTTGAAAGGAATCTGACGTGGGAGTTTTCTATCTCTGATACTGTACACTTGTGTTATAACTTTACATGTGGCTAACCATTAACTATGAAATCATAATGTAGCCTAAATTTAGTGAGGGGATATCTCCCCATGCCTGTGGCTTTTTCCCCCCAACGCCCTCCCCTCTCTTTCCTTCTCTTCCCTTCCCCCCACACTGACATGTGGTTGCTATTCCTAGAACTTTGGACTTTGGTTATTTGTTGTTTTTTTTTTTTCTTAAAGCAAGGAAGACTAAAGCAGGAAGTTTTTCTTTTGCAAGTGCATCCTTGATTAGTCCTTCATCCTGAATCATTCTTGGCCATTTTTTTATAATGGCTTCTTTGTAAAAGTTATTATTTATTACATCTATGTAGAGAACAGAAACACTCTGGATAAGCCTTTCTGAACAGATCTTTTTGTGCAAAGAAGTGTTATTAACATTACAACTGTAGGCCAGCCACCAAAAAGCTTTAAGACAAAGTTGCTGAGCTGAGGAAGCACTTTTTGGTTGGACCTGTGGCATCTATACATGAGTACCTCTCCAAAGCACTGTGTGGCTCTGGAGAGTGGTTGGTAGAGCGACATCTCGTGGAATGTAGATTACAAACACAAAGGGAAGTTAAAGTCAGGAGAGGGACTGTCTTCCAGGTTGGGAACTACTTTTTATCCTGCTCTTGTAACTGTGTGAAGGGAGTCTTTTGGCTGCATTAGTAATGCCACTGTTCCATCAATACAGACTCAGTATGTGGATGTGATTTGCAAATTGATTGCTCATGGCTTTTAAAAAGTTGCCTCTTTGCTGTAAGTTTGACCTCCTACTTTTAAGAAAAATTGAGGAAACCGGATTTGATTCTTTCTGTGCTGCATACATCTTTATGGTAACTAACTGTACTTGGCACAATGAAATGTATGTTATGACTTGCATTTTGTATCAATTACTGTTGAAAGGATAATGGTGTACAAGTTGTGTGGATGGCACCAAACACCTTTTGTGTTTACTCTTTTCTGATATTCAAAATCTATGGCGCTGTGTATAACTGTTTTATTGGTAGTCAAATTGGCACTTTCTGTGTGTGTGTGTAACTTGGAAAGAAAAAAATTATCATTGATGACATATATAAATCTGAAGTCATCACCAGTTTTATTCTACTGTTATGCAAAGTTAAGATGGAGAGACCAAATGAGAATTTAAAACATTAAAAGAAAATTGTCCCACTAATTTGTATACTGAAGCACCATACTTTGCTTGGAGATTGTCTATGTAGAGCAGAGTTTGAGTTCAGCAGTACAAGGGATAGGAGATCTGTTATGTTGCTGAACAAAACTTCTAAAAGTGCCTCAGGAGATACTAATGAAGAAAGTAGTGAATACCAGAGGTTACTACAAAGTGATCTTGACGATGCAGCCTCTGTGGAGCAAGAATGATACTTTCAAAAGCTTCTGTCTAGACTTTTTTCCCTTTTTTTCTGTTCTGTGAATGTTTTTCAAGGGTGTGATTGCCAGATTTTCAGTCATTGCTTGTAATCAGAGAGCTTTGGATCCCATGCTGTGAGGGACTGGAAAAAGGTATTAAAAAGTTATTACTGGCTTGCAACAACTCTGTGTGTGTGAGATGGGGCTGATCAGGTTCTGCCAAGGTGGAATGGTGCTTTGCCCCCTCCATCACCCTGCCTTCTTGAGAGCCATTGGTGCAGATGCTGGTCACTGGCACACCAGGAGTGCTGCCCCACACCACAGTCTCTGGAGCCCCTAACCCAGCCCCCAGTGGTTGGTACACTGGAAGTCCCACCTGGGGGATGACTGTGGACTACAGAGCAAACAAAATCAGCCCCCTGTCCCCCAGATGAGTGTTGTAGTGCTTCCCCTCTGCATGGCCTCGAGGTGTAAAAGAACTGAAGGCCCTTTTAATAAATCTATCAGACTTATTTTTGGAGCCTTGTATATTTTTAATGTAAGACCCCTTTGATGAAAAGGGCCTGGGTGAAAAAGTGGGGCCTCTTGTGAAAAGAGCTTGGGGTGTTACACATGCAGAAGTTATTATTCTATTTACTAAGTGAACAAGCAAGTTTCTCACTTCTTGGGCTTGATGAGCTCTATGAATAACTGAAATATGTTTCTGCTGTTAGTATGTATTTTGCTAATGATGTTTTGAAGATATAGGCAGTGGCAACTCGGAGGCTTTACTTTAATTATGCTATGGAAGAGGTGACCTGTGTGGCATAGCAATTGAGGTATTGAAGGAAAACATAATAATTTTGGAGACTGAAGATATGTGAAATTTAACTTGGATTGCAGTCTTGTCTTTTGGACTCAAATGTTTATTTTTTCAAAGATGAGTTGGATAATCCTTAACTTGGACTTCTTCCCTTCCCAAATAGTGATGGTGAAAAACAAATAATAAAAATAATAATAAAACCAATATTTATTTGCAGCTAATATCCCCATCAAGCATGAACTAGGTATATTGGGCAGTATCTTGTCATTCCTCTATTAAAAAAGGCAATGTGGTATCTTGTTAAGATAGAGACAAAACAGTGGTCTCCAGAGTGAGGCATGTGCATGACAGGGTGTGTGCAAGATGATCCATTGAGGTGTGGGAGGAAGTACTGGAACCTTCATTTATGTTTATTTCTTAGGTTAAAAAAAAAAAAACAACACAAAATTAAGCTTTACCAGTATTTAATATATGGTTTGGTACTGGTGCTCTCACTTGGTCCATATGTCAGATGGCCACAGTAAGGTCCCAAGGTCTCCTCAGGGAAGAGTGGATGTTCCAAAATGCAGAGAGGTTGACAATGATGTTTTCACTTGTTCATTCACTTGAAACATATTGTGATGTATGAAAGTTTACATGTGTCTGGTTAAGTGGACTTAAACATGAAATTATCTACTCTTAGCTAAACTAACCCTCACAAAATCGATAAGCATCTTAAATAGACCCCTGCAAATAAACAGTGGTTTTAATGTTCATAATGTTAGCACAAGTGAACAAGAAGAAAATGGCAGAGCTGACACTTCTACTCCTCGTAAAAGCTCTTTGTTGGCAGCATTATAAGGTAAAAGCAATAATGTCCTTACCAGATCTGGCAAGAAAAAAAAACAAAACAGTATAGAAATAAACTGAACTTTGTACCAGACATTTGAATTACTGCATCGCAAAGTGTTAAATCAAATTTTTAAACTAATGGAACATATTTGATCACATACCTTTCCCTAAAAAGTTAAATTGGAAAGGCAAGTATTTTGGGGAAGAGCAAATTTTTTTTTGGTACTGTTAATAAGTAAAATAATAATTAAAAATATTGATTGTTTAATCTTTAATTCTTTTTAATTTATATTTTTATACGTGATTTAAAATGGTCATAATGTATTTAAAGAGTAGTACATTTATGTAATTTTTAAAGAAATAACTGTGCATGTATTGGGGGTGCATGCTCAAATTTATTTACCAGTAGGTTAGAGACCACTGATCAAGAGAAATAGACACTTCAACTGTAAATAAGAGGTTAGATAATTTGCCATCATTCATTTGGTGTCCTACAACACTCTAGACTGCTGGTGTTGTTGGGGAATGAAAATTTTCCAGTGGTTTACTGGTTTGTTTCACATGGGATGTTTTGAAGTTGAATCAGTTCTGTTGTATACAGAATGCAGTGTACTGTGATGTTGCTGTTAGTCTGAGGTATGTGTTGTGCAGTGTCTGAGTAATGAATTCAGCTAAAGAATCTATGTATTAACTGCTGGTATTTTTTTTTAGTTCATTAACATCTTTTTTTTCTTTTGGTTTTAGCTTTTTAAAGTTAATGGCTTTGACTGGAGTGATTAGCACTAACCTTGGTGCCTGTGGGAAGGTTAAAATGACATAAAATGTTTTGGAACACAAACTTTGTCATGGTCCTCATTATGTGAAATTCTGCTGTATAAGTCAACCAAGGACACCTTGATTAGTCTGTAAATGTCCTTTTATTAAGAGTTTCTTTTTCCTCCACTAACAGATATTTATTAATACAAGCTATATAATGAAGATTTATTCCTTCTAGAAAACTATATACATGTTCATGTATTTCTGATTATATAGCAATTTTTGAATCAATGGTAAAAGACTAATGACCTGAGCAAAGATATGTAGAGATGCAAAACTTTGCCAGTGCTGACTGTATAACATGGTGCTTTTTATGTTGGTTCTACATGAACGAATGTATAATCATGTATTTAATGTGAATATCAAACATTACTTTATGGTAATGAATTAGCACATTATATTTTGAAAGGACTGCACAGTGGAATGTGATCAATGACATTTTGTGTTCATTTCAGCTAATGTCACTGTTTTTATAGTCTTATTTCAGTCTTTTTTTAATCTTTGAAAGTCTAATGCTATTTGTGTGTGAAGCAACTCTAAATCAACATTAGTTAAGGCACAACTTTTCATGCATCCAGACTACTTCTAAAATTTGAACTATAGATGTCAAGTTGGGGCCTGAGATATGATTTCCTTTATGCAGTTATAATTTCTGGGCAATGAGATTGCCTTTGCCATGAGTACAAGAGGAGAAAATACTGTATTTAGTGAGTCTTTTTTTCCTTTTATTTTTTTTCCACTCAAATGCTTTTTCTAGCCTTTTCCATCATACTTGGTATGCTCTATTCAGAGGAATTGGCAATGTGGCAACCCATAGATAACTGTTACTTCAAAAGAAGCTTCCTATAATTAGCATGAACAGAAATTGGAGTAATAGAGAGACAGAATTGTGCAAAAACTATTCAGTAGATCAGGTTTTCCATCTTTTTACCTCTGTGGGATAAGGACACTCTAATTTCTGGAGTTACTTTTCCTTATTTGGAGTTTCATCTTTTTGCGGTCTTCCTGTGCGTTTTTCTTCTGATTCAATGCCAAGGCAGTCCCTTTCCTCTCTGTTAGTTATAAACCTGGGATACCTTTCCCAGTATCACCTTTATCTGTACCTGTGTACTATTTTTTTATGCTTAGGCAATAATTTTGCCCTGCAAAATGGCTGTAAGGAACATACAGACCAAGCATCTCCTTGTTTGCATCCACCACTCCCTGGACCAATTAAAAATGTGCTTGTCCTGGGCACAAAACAGAACTTCTAGGATAGGCTGTATCCATTTCTTCTCTACAGGTGATGTGTCTAATGCTAATCTCCAGTGATGGTGGGTGGGTGTGTGGGGGTCTGGAAAAGATTATGTTGCTGGACTTGCTCAGCTTGTCCTAAAAAGAATTCAGGTATTCTTTCCTGAAAGTAGGAGTAGACCAGAGGACTAACTGTTACTGCAGTTTGCTCACACATTGTGTTGGCTACTGGTGTACCACCACTGATTCTGTTTTCTTGAAAATATACTGCCAAAATTTTCACAAAGGTCTACTGGGGAGTGCAAGGAAAGAGGGAAAAAGTCCTGGAGGATGTAGTTCACCAGAAACTTGGAAGGTTGTTTACTTCTTGCTCACTATTAGGAAGTTTTTCTACCTTGTTACAAAACCCATGGCTTCCAGGTTCCTAAAAATAGTTGTATATTTTTCAAAACTCTACTGTGTGTGTCGGGGGGGTTGCTGTCATCTATGGAAGAAATTGTATCCATTCTTTATTTCAAGACTCACTCATAGTGACTTAGTTTTATTAAAAAGAGTGTTTCTGCTCTCATGTGGGTTAACTTTCCAACAACTTTTTTACACTTGTATGTTTTCTTTTGTTTTGCTTCAGTTCCCGAACACTACCTACTTCAAATTTAATTGCAGTTCTGAGAGGGGTTTTTCCTACTTCTGTTGTGTTAAATATTTATATTAAGTAAAAATGAATAGTAGAATAAACAGACAAATCTGGGATCAGTTATTGTTACCAAATGGTACCCCGTAGATGCAATGAATAAATGAGATGTTTAATATGAAAGAGTGCTCAATTTAATTTCTGTATTATTCAAACATCTGTATAATCATGTAATTTGTCAGGAGTTAGCACAAAATGATACTGGTGACAATGTGTTTGTTATAAACAGATTTTAATTTACAGATAAATGTTCAAGTATTGAGTGTTGAGGAAGGAAATTGAACTCAACTCCTTTTTGCTTTTTTCACAGCTATGTTAGGAGTGCAGAAGCAGGAACATAAATTATGAGTAAAATGTGTTTATTATTTAAGTACCATGTAGTACCTAGCTTTTAAGGGAGAGTATCTGGTTCTGCTTTTCAATTTAAAATTCAATTTTTAAAAGCATGGGCTTTGTGTTTAAAAGTGAAACAAATCTAAGGCCTGTCCTGTAGTTCTTTTTAATTTTGTGAGCTTTTATTTTCATTCAGAATAAAACACTAGTGAACTATAATACCAAGTCTTCGCTCCTGCTGATTCTCTCAGCCTTATTTTCTCCATTCTTTTTTTTTGTTCTATAGTAACCAGGTGTGGTTTTTTAAGTTCAACCTGAAGAAGCAAAATAAGTGCAGATTATCACTCCCCTTAGGCTCCACTCTACTGTTGTGATTCTTGAGCTGAAATAATATGAACATTGAAATGAAAGCAGAAGTGGTACCTCGTGAAGAAAATTCAGTCTGGTTTTCTGTAGCTTTTGTTTTCATAAAACAACACTTTACCAACAATGGGAAAACAGCATAAAAACGGGCAGGAAACCATCTTGACACAGATTTTTGGGGTTCTGGTTTTAGTGAGTCCCACCTTCCATTACCTTTCCATCTTACCTAGTCAAACAGGAGGCTGTTCTGTGTTATGATTAATTTTCCGAGGTTTGCGTAGATTTCCATTTCCTGAAACTTTGCTCAGCAGTTAAGATTCCAGGCTGCTTCTTAAGCTTTTGGTAAAAAGCTAGCTAAATAATATTAGAAAATATAAATAAATATAAATAAAATAACATAATATAAATATAAATTAAAAAATGCCTGAGTTAGACAAAAAGTCTAGTTTTGCGGGTAACTGTGGACAGCTTCATATATCAAGAGTTTCGTATAACCCTGATTAGCTGTGAAGAAAAAAATCCTCCTGACACTTAGATGCCAAATTTCTGTCTCTAGTATCTTCCTTCTGCTCTGATGACGGAGTTTGAGCACTGTTGTAACTGAGTGGCTGTAAGCAATATCTTTGCCATAGTTCTTTAATTTTTCCTTGGTGTATGGAAAATATGAACTATATCTCAATTAAAAAAAAAAAATCTATGTTTTTGCATTTTTAGGGTTTTTTTCATGTTTTAAAGTATCTAAGTGGAGAGTATGGATAGTCTAGACCAATTTCTTTGAAAATGGTGTTGCAGAGTGGTGAGAGTGTATTTCTGGACTGTCGCTGTTCATAAATTTTATGTGACTGATGAATTACACAACAGATAACCACCTCATACTTTGTATTACCTGCTGTAGATGGAGAAACTTTCTGAGCCCTCTCTGGTAGAGAGGAACAAATAATTTATAGGCTTTTCTCACTTTTGAGATTTGTAGGAGGAGGACCAAGAATATTTCTTTCTTTATGACAGGAAACCCAGACTTTACCCAGATGCTTGAATAACAAACTTAGGAAAATGATGTTTGTTCTACCACAGAGAAAAAAATCCAACTATTTAATTTCAATGCAGTTGAGGAAACTTGAAAGACTGGTTCTCATATATAAATGTCATTATGAGAAGCATTTCTCCTACAGTGCATGGGCTGGAACTAGACCCTAAAGTTCCTTCCAACCTAAGCCTTTCCATGATTCTATGAATTTTGTGATTCTATGTTTGTATTTAAGACTGCTGCCAGGAAAAATGGAGTGTAAGCAGCAAGAGCGTCTGCACTTAAAAGCTGAATAATGACTTGTTTGCAGAGTACTTGTTCTCAGTTGTATATCTTTTGAAAACCTTCTATTTTAAGCTTTGTTTCTACTCAGTTTGAAAGACACTGAAATTAGAACTGTACTAGAGAATACCAGGAAAAGGAGAGGATTAAAAATGGGGAACTGGGAGAATCTAGTCTATTTAGAAAAACTCAGAAAACAAGCCTAAATATTAAAACCAGATATTATTCTAATGTGTCAGCCACGGAATGAGTCCTGGAACCCTATATTTTTAAATGAAAAATTAAGCCTTCTAGAGGATTTGGATGATTTTGAAAATAAACTTATGCTTTTAAATTGCTTTACACTTGATATAAATCAATTTAATTGGACACAGAGTATGTGTACTTCCTGGTCTTCATCATGAAAGAAGTTGGAACATGGAGAACAGTATCTCGGCTACATAAAATGTTGTGCAAGACATGCCAAAGCAAGGCCAGAACAACAGGTGTACATAAAATAACTATACTTCAATACATGCATAAAGGCAGCATCTTCTATAGAGACTTTTAAAATTTATGAACTTGGTCTATGAATGGAAGTGCTATCTTCCTAAATATACTGATTTCTATAACTTTCTGTCAGAATTCCTTGGTACTTAATAACTGTCTTTTGAAGCTTTTTCCTGTCATTCCTCTTCCCTCTCTCTATCATTTAGCATGCATTTTACAGTTATAATGCCCTGGAAGTGTTTTTACTGTCTGTCACCAAACTTAAAAAACCCCACCTGTTATGATGCGTATCAGAAAGATAACCTTTTTATTCTCTTGCTTAACTAGCTTATATAGGAAGCTCATTTTTGTATTTTGAATGGAAAAGAGGCAAGACTAATGTATTACAAAAAGGTTACAGCTAATATTCCATTAACTTATTTTCTATACTAAAATAATTATGTTTATCTCGCCTTTTTGTTTTTTCCTTATTGGGAAAAAAAAAGTCTACTCTTTATTCTCTGATTGCTTTGCCCAGATATTTTGTGTTGGCTTCTGTGTTATTCCATCTCAAAAAGTTACTCAGAAGTAAAATGACTGCCTTCTTGCAGAAGCCCTAGGGAAATCCATGGACAACAAATAAAAGTTAGAAGCATATACTGATGCTCTGTTACTAAGGAGAAAAATAAAGGCCACTATTGGCAATGTTAAGAAACTGAAAGAGGCTTTTCTGTTCAACCGACAGTGATCATTTCTCTGTGTATATTTTAAAAATAACCCGAGGTAGAGGATAAACCTAGGTAGTAAACCTAGGTAGAGGATTAGAAAGACTAGGAACCTTAAACCTTCATAGAAACTTGGGAGAAAGGAAAAAATTTTTTTTTTTTTTTTTTTTTTTGTGGTAAGGGCAGTGATTTACTCCTATAAGATTTAATATAAAGTGCATCTCTGAAAGTACTTTTTCATTAGGATTTTCTATGTCTTCGTATAGTATCTACTTACTCCCCTTGCCTCCCTTTCCAGTGGCTTGCTATGGTTGCTGCATTTTTAGTGTGATGACAGAAGAGAGGAATATCTTGTCAAATGCCTTCTTACAGCTAGATGTCATGACTTTGAAAGAGGAGGAAAAAGCAAATGTGGAAACTCTCAAAGGAAAAGTTATGTAGGGTTTTTTTAGAGAGGGGAGGCTGGGAGGGTTGTGGGGGCTGTTTGTTTGAATTTTTTTTTTTCTCCCATGGGATTCTGTGCATGTGACTGCTTATTGTGTTTCTTCTGTAGTAGTGTCACTTTAGGGAAGTTTACTTTAGCCAATGAGACCAAGCTCTTAAAAGCTCACCTCACACTTATTGTACACTTGGATGAATGTGGAAACTGATACGGATGGAATCTATTAAAAGGTGTCACTGGCAGAATGGAAGCTTCAAACCAGGTTTATCAGTGAGACCTTTCTGTTGAGTCGCTATGTGCAGAAAGGACCTTTTTGTTTTCAAAACTCCTTCTCAGAGAGGAGTCTAGGTGGGATTAAGGAAGACAAACTAAATATATTTACATAAATAAAATTAGTTATTTATTTGTATTGGTCATAATTACACAGACACACACACCCTGCCCTACACCCTCCCCCTTTGAAACCCACAGAACCAAAATCCCAAACTCTATGCCCTAACAGTAACCTCTGCTCTTTTCCATAAACGGTCTAGCATACAGAAATTGGATTGGGAACCCATGGCAATACCAATACTTCTTCTTTCAGTAGTGTTGCTCTTAACTGCAGGAAGAAAACAAGCATTTTATACTTGGAAACAATATGTCATTTGAATTTATTTTTGCAATATTCTGATTAGTTAAATCCCTTAGAAGTTGTATTACCTAAAATAATTGCTGACACTCAAACACTGACACATGGAAGATTATATTGCAAACAAAGGAATGCTTTACCTGCACACAAATAGGTTAATCTTCAATCAACCGTAGGATCCATATAATCTGTAACCACAAAGGTATTTTTGAGATAAAGTCAATGTCAAAATCTCAAATTTATCAGTTGTATTACATGTAGCAGGACAGTGCAAATATTTTATGGTTTTTGCTGAAATTATAAGAGACATTTTCAGGTGGTATGATCTTAGGTGTTCAAGTGTGTGGACAAGTGCTGTGCTACTTTCTTCTACTAGAAGTTATTTTCTGAGGAGAAGGACCCAGGAGTCTTGGTGGATGAGAAGCTGACCATGAGCTGGCAGTGTGCCCTTGTGGCCAGAAGGGCCAATGGTATTCTGTTGTAAGTTGGGAACAGTGTGACCAGCAGGTTCTGGGAGGTGATCCTCCCCCTCTACTTAGCCCTAGTGAAGCCACATCTGGAGTGCTGTGTCCAGTTCTGGTCTCCTCAGTTTAAGAAAGACGAGGAGTTATTGGAGAGGGTCCCTGGACCCTATCCAAAGCTGACTGGGGGTTTGGAGCACGCCTCTTATGAGGAGAGGCTGTGGCAGCTGGGCACATTTAGTTTAGAGAAGAGAAGACCGAGAGGAGATCTCATCAATACACACAAGTATCTCAAGGATGGTGCCAGACTCTTTTCAGTGGTGCCCAGTGAGAGGACGAGGAGCAATGGCCATAAACTAAAGCACAATAAGTTCCACCTCAACATGAGGAAGAACTTCTTCACATTGATGGCTTTGTCCCGTATGGATAACACTTTCAATGAGACCTCAATATGGCTTTCGTTTGCTTTTAAAAAGACTGTTACCTTTATCTGGGAGAAGTGCTATTTTAAAAGGAGGCCAGCTAGTTATGGCAAACTACAGACTGACGCCTGGTATGTCTAACTCACTGTTCTTATAGTCTGATGCTGTGCGCTATCTTTCCTAAATAGTAAATGCCTAGACTCTTGTGAAAACAAATTACACTTAATTTTATTATGATAATAAAAATATGTTTCCTGTTCTCATGAATACACAAAAGAACTTGAAGGTGGGATTTTTTTTAAACACCTGTGTTCATTATTTTTATTATCTGTCTGTTTGGAAACCAGTCTTGATTTGTTTATGTTATAGAATAGAACTGTATTTGGAACACATCAGATAAATAATAATAATGTGGTCCATCCATCAAGCAAGTTTTTGACTACTTAACATGGAAAAAAAGGGAATGTACATGCACTTTGCTGACACACTTATGTTTCAGGAGGAGCCTGTTTTGAGTTTTTGAGCTCACTACAAGAATAAATATATTGAAAGTTACGTTAGTGGATTTGAACTTGATTTGTGAGAACTCAAATTCTGGTTTTTATTGTATTTTTGCAAAAAATGTCTGCTTGTGAGGTTCAGAGAAGGGATGATTCTGTGGCTGTTGTTTATATATGATGTTAATTAGCAACAGAAGCAATTTAATGCAATGTACATGATACATTCTGGGGAACAACAACAATATGAGAAGAGAACCAATAGAGAAAAGCATCAAAATGCTTGAAAGGGAGGGAGGAAGAAAGAGAGAGGGAGGGACAGAGACCTGGTAGAAGGATAAACTTCACACAACAAGTTGTACTACTGCTTAAAAATTTTAAGTTCAAACTATAAAACCTCTCCTGACTGTGGTTAGTTTCCCTCTTAATCCACAAACCAGAAAGTGGTTTTTAAATGAATCTCCCTTCACTAAAGCCCACTAAGAAAACTTTTCTCCATTTTTTACTCGTTAGACTTTTCTTTGGAGTTACATTGTGTGCTTTTGACAGATGGTGTTTTATTGAACGTGATTAGTGGGTTTCTGTGTGGGAGTGTGCATATATGGACCAGGTATCAGGTTATATTTTGTCTCCAGTTTTCTTTTGGGGCTGCTACTTCTCTTTATAAAAATTGAATATATCATAAAGACAAGAGTAGATCCCTTAATAAACACATTTTAAAAGACCACCACCAGAACAACAAAAAAATCAAGACAAAGAAAAAAATACAAATATTTATAAATATTATAAAACCAAACCAAGTTTGAGTTATTTCTGGAAAAGTAATTCTTTACAACCTGAACATTTCGTTGAAATAGAAAATGAAACATGAAAGGTGGAAATGTTATTGTAGATCATAGAACCATAGAACGGTTTGGGTTGGAAGAGACCTTAAAGGTCATCCACTTCCAACCCACCTAGTGTGGACAGGGACACCTTCCAGTATATCAGGTTGCTCAGAGCTCCATCTAACCTGGCCTTAAACACTTTCAGGGATGAGGCATCCACAGCTTTTCTGGGCTACCTGTTCCAGTGTATCCACACCCTGACAATGAAGAGTTCTTTTCTAATATCTAAACCTACTCTCTTTCAATTTGAAGCCATTCCCTCTTCTCCTGTCACTACATGCTCTTTCAAAGAGTCTCTCAATCTTTCTTGTGGGCTCCATTCGGGTAAGGGAAGGCCACAATTAAGTCACCGTGGAGCCTTTTCTTCTCCAGGCCGAACAACCCCAAATCTCTCAACCTTCATTCATAGGTGCTCCATCCCACTTATCAATGTGGTGGCCCTTCTCTGGACTTGCTCCAACAGCTCCATGTCTTTCCTGAGCTGGGAGTCCCAGAGTTGAATGAACTATTTCTGGTGTGGGTTGTCATGAGAGCAGAGTAAAGGGGCAGAATCACCACCCTTGACCTGCTGGCCACACTGTTTTTGATGCAACCCAGGACACAATCAGCTTTCTGGGTTGTGAGTGGACATTGCCAGCTCATGTCCAGCCTCTCATCCATCAGCACCCCCAAGTCCTTCTCATCAGGGTTGCTCTCAGCCTGTTCATCCCCCAGCCTATAGGGATACTGGGGTTTACTCTGACCCGGTTGATCTTGTTAAACCTCATGAGATTTCCATGGGTGCTCTTCTTCAGCTTGTCCAGGTCCCTCTGGATGACATTCCATTCTTCAGGTGTGTCAACTGCACAACTCAACTTCGTGTTATCTGCAAATTTCCTAAGGATGCACTCGATCTCTTCTAATCCTCTTTTTTCTAAAATGATGGTTTCTGATTTGCTCAAACATTTGAATAAGCAAATGGACTGGGAGAGGAGATTTGAACTGTTATAGATGTCACTGAAGAGATGTCTGAGGAATATTGGTCTTACTTATATCTATTTATTTTGTTATAACAATTTTACAGGAAGAAGTCTAAAATTATTCTATCAGGTCATCTAGATATAGCCCTTGGTATTTATTTAATTGTATTTTAAAGATATTACTATATTCATCCTGCATTTTAGTATTCACAAAAGGTTTGAGTGTGTGGAAATTAAATATTTTAATGTCTTTGAAACAAATATTTCTTTGAGGTTTTATTAGCTTGGAGACCTAGATACTTCAGCCTTCATCCTGATATGGCATTTAGAAAATATCACTGTCATGGTTTCTTAAAAAGCAGAATGCTTTTCTCCAACTACCATTAACTATAAGTGAGAATTCTGAAAAAACAAACCAGATAAATTTCTATCTGAAACTAATTAATGATCTCTTTAACATATTTAATTTCATTGCTTTTACAAAACTGAACATCCCTTTAGATAATTTCAAGTTGTGAATAGCTAAAAACTCCAAGGGGCAAAGTCAGTACATTAAAATGCAATTCAGTGAAACTTCCAGCTAAAGTTCTTGATTTCATTTAATAATCTTCCTTTCAAAGTTTAAAAAGTTAAAGACTGGAGTCAAGAAAGATAGTTTTTATACTTGCAGTATCTGTCACATGCTTAGAGATAATAAAAAGATCCTCTGAAATTTAAAACTATTCTTTATCTCAGTTGGGTACCTGCAAACTTTTTGTATTTGAATCCAATTTTATGTATTTATACAACTCATTTAATTGGGCTAAATTGCCTTCTTCATTGAAGAAGAGGTATAAAATATTGACAAAACATCAGTGATAAAAATATAAATCAACTCTAATCTGTTTTTGCACAGTTTTGGGAAGTTTTTCTCACTCTTAAGTGTGGACCACATGCAACAGTGTTTGAACAAAATCCTGCTAAGAAGAACAACCAATTGTGTTGTCTGAAGGGAAATCATAGGTTGGTCTCAATAAGCCATGGCCAAGAGCAGTCTGACAGCAGGATGCACTTGGGACAGCTGGTGCCTGAGGCACTGTCCCTGCATCCATGGCTCCCACGCCTCCCTGTGCTGCTTTCCCAGAGGGACACTGCTCAATCTCAATGTCCATCTCCAGGCCCCTGCCCTGTGCTGACAGCCTGGCACTGCTGCTCCTGCTCCCGTGGGCCGCAGGTGCCAAGGAATGCCCTGAGCACAGCACCGAGTGCCCACCTGGACAGGGAGCGCTGTGGCCTTTGGGCCGGGGCATGAACGCCTGTGGGAGGAGGAGATCTGTCCCCAGGGAGATGGGTGGGCACAGGCAAGCTCCTGCCTGCAGCCCCAGTGCTGAGAGCTCTTCCCAGGGAAGAGTGGAAGGTGCGTGGCCAGGGCTGGTGTGTGTGATGCTGCTTTCTGGGATGGCTGGGCCAGACCTGCCCTGCCTGGGGCAGTGCTCGACTCTGGGGTGTGTCTGGGTCATCCCTGGTGTCGGTAGCACCACCCAGGGCAGGAGATGCCCTCTGCAGGCTGCTGACGGCCTCTCCTGCTGCGGCTGTGCCCTCTGCATCTTCCTGTTGAAACAGCTCTGCTGCCATGGTCTTCTGACACATCTTGGGACACTTGGCTTTTGCTGTAATCTTCCCAAGTCTCCAAGGGCACTGGACTTTTGACATCCTCTTCCCACATCCCATGGGACAGATCTTTGTAAATATTGCATTCCCAGTCCTCCTCCTCAGCCAAAGTCCCTGGCTCTCTGGGGCCATGGGCTACAAACCACTCCAGAACCTTCTGTGTGCTTGGGATTGCCTATAGGCCTGTCAGGCCCAAGGTGGAGAAATATGTTCCTCTGGCAGATGAGACAGGAGAGAGAGAGGATGGTTTCTTGAGGACTACTTCCTCAACACAAGTGCATGTCCTGTTTTGTGAAAGCAATAAAATTAAATATGGTAAATAGATAATTAATTAGTTTCAGATAGGAATTTATAGGTTTTGGTTATTCAGAATTCTCACATCTAGTTTATGGTAGTTGGAAAGTAAACTGGATGATGATAAGGATGTCTTAGAAGTAGTTAAATTTTCTTGGTGGTGAGTGCTTGCATGTGCTTATAAGTATTCGAACAAATGCACAAAAATGAACTTTGGAATGGACTGACTGATTTTGCCTCTGTTTTTGAATAGATATGCAGAAAAACCAGTGCTCTTAAGCTGTTTAAGGTAATATTAAGGCAAAGGCAGAATAGGACAGAAGTAGAATGTAAATCAAGTTGTCCTTGTATGTTTTAACTACTGATACAGATAGAAAACAAGACTTCCTAATCAGTAATTTTCTTTAAAACAGTATACTTTCGCAATTTGAGTTAGTGTAGACAAAGTCTTTCTGTGTTTATATATATTGCCTCAAGAGCAAGTAGTGCAAGGATAGTTTGGGACCTCATTGTAATGAAAGGAATGATAAACTACAGGGAACTGTTTTCAGCCCTGGTAGAAACATGAGAGAGCTAGAAACAGTAGATATTCCTAGCAGCTGTTCTTGACTGGGTGGCTAGGAATGATGGACAGATTTATGACAGGTAAGTTCATAAAGGTCTCTATGATTCCAACAGGGCAAATATATTGGTTGTAGGTGCTGTATTTCATAGACATAAAGTCAAAGAAAAGTTATGTTTCCAGAAGGGATTAGAGAACCATAACGTCATATTGTGGTGACTATCATTTGCAAACAAGCTAGGGATATGTCTTAGTAGTGGATTTAGACTGAACAAAACGTGAACCCTTTGACTTATGCTTAGTAATGTTTTCTGAAAAATCAGTTGAAACTCTGAAAAGGTAATTGCAGAAATAAGTTTTTGTTCAGTACAGCACCATTAAAGTTGATGCAGGGAAGGGTTACAAGGGAATTTTGTCACTATTTACAGTTTATGGACACCTAACTGTTATTAAACTGTAATTAACTACTTGAGCTGCTTTACCACCAGGAGCTTCAAAAGTCAGGAACAGTTAAATCCTTTCTGTCTATGAATCAATTAACAAATGGCTATTTACTTTTATTTGTGAACTTCTTTCTTCCTGCCAAAAACCTTCCTCCAAAATTTGCTATTTAAATAATTTCAGACCATCTGACTAACTCAGTGAATCTCTTGTAGGATAAACAATATATGTTGACTATAATAATATGACTTGGTGCTTCATAATCTTTGGGAGTCACTTGAGTTTTGCATTTCTTCTTTTCTAAATTTATTTTGGTATCATTTCTGGCTGTTTAGCTGCTTTCCTTTTATAGACCTATTCCATTTTTATAACAGAAGACCTCTTTTGTCTGTAAATACATCCATCAGATTGGGGGAGGTGATTCTGCCCCTCTACTTGGCTTTCATGACACCCCACCGTAAGTGACGCATCCAGCTCTGGGGAGCCCAGCACAGGAAGGATATTGGCCTGTTGGAGCAAGTCCAGAGGAGTGTCACCAAATTGATGAGTGGGATCGAGCACCTCTCCTGTGAGGCAAGGCTGAGAAATTTGGGTTTGTTCAGCCTGGAGAAGAAAAGGGTTCAGGGTGACCTAATTGCAGCCTTCTAGTACCTGAATGGAGCCCATAAGAAAGATGGAGAGGAACTTTTTACAAGGGCACGTAGTGTCAGGAAAAGGGGGAATGACTTCAAACTGAGAGAAAGTAGGTTTAGATTAGATATTAGAAAAAAATTCCTTACTGTGAGGGTGGTGAGGCACTGGAACAGATTGCCCAGAGAAGCTGTGGATGCCCCATCCCTGGCAGTGTACAAGGCCAGGCTGAATGGAGATCTGAGCAACCTGGTATAGTGGAAGATGTCCCTGTCCGTGGCTAAATGGGTTGGAACTAGATGATGTTTAAGGTCTCTTCCAACCCAAACCATTCTATGATTCTGTGATATATTTGTGCTTGATTTTTATTTTGGAAGAAAAGATCAAAGCATATTCCTTTATGGACAAAAATGAACTTCTGTCCTTTTTGTTTCTTGGGATGTGTGTAATGAGGAAAAAATCTGATCCCCTATACCTTTACACAAACCATCTTCTCTCTTTCTAATAGTTTTTGGTTGTTGTCTCAAAAGATGCTTTAGTGAGAAATCACTTGAAATACAATTTGAACCACATTTTTTGAACTGAATAATCCACTTCCTTTCAGGTTTTTTTGACCTTTTTTCCAGGACAAAAATGTTGTGTTTTCTGTGTCCCTAGGTCAATACTCGGTATGTTTGGTACAGCAAAAAGTGAAACAAAGTGTTTTCTTCAAATTGCTTTTCCTTAGTTTGAATTGACTTCTATGAAGCTTTAGAGTTCTCTTCACTTCCAGGGAGTTTTTTTTTACTGTTGTAAAGGGTCATGAAGAACCAGGTGAGCAGGTGGATTTGTGATCTGCAGTCATCTGAAGAGCTCCACTTCTTAACACTGTTATGATGCTAGAGAGATGAATTCTTTTCATGCCCTGCCCTAAAATAAAATAAAATAAAATGGAATAGTACAGGTCTAAGATCACACAGTGCCTATTTCAGAGAACAGGAAAATATTAACTCTTCTAATTTTAGTTCTGGCAATCCTAGATGTTTAATCTGAATTTCTAGGACAGAAAATGCTATCAACACTAAAACACTGTCGTCTGATACTACTCACTGAATTGATTAGCTAGATTGCTCTGGGTTATAAAAAGTGAATGAAAATTGCTTCATGTTGGGATAAGTATAAACTGCACTGTGGGTCTTGGATTTCGTTGTTACTGACACAATGGGCAGTTGAAGCTGCTCTTGTGAGCACTCAGAGTTTGTTGTATTCTTAAACTCTGAAAAGCATTTATTGCTTTGTGAGTGTTGACCTAGAAAATCAATGTTATTTTTCTGTTAAGTCTGTTGCTACGTTTCTAATATGAGAGTCTCTCACTTTGTTTTCAAGATAATTCACAGAACTGCAGAAGCACGAGTCACTAGGGTTCCAGGAGGCACCAAAATCCTCTAACAGATACTCCTTGCTTTGCTCTGGGGGCGGTAACTGGTAAAATAAATGGCTACTGTTCTTACAGTTACAGTCCTTCAAAATGTTGTAGTTGTGAATAATTAACATGCAGGGTAAGTGGAAATTTATTGTAAATATTTCAGAATTCAGCAGATCTGGAGCGCAAGGGCTCTGAGCAACAAACTACTCTAGCAGTTCAATGGAGTTCCTCTGGTGATCAAAGGCATTATCATCCTAATTAAGGGTGGTATTGGGAGCTCTGGTTTCATGGAGTTCTCCATTCTCACGGGCTTCTCTGAAGTAAGGGGTTGCTCTGTGTTCCTCAGGAGCTTTCTAGGTCTTGGAGAAAGCTGTTGTGACAGACCATAATGTGAGGGCAAAGGAGACACAGGGAGGTAACTAAACAGTAACCTGACATTCAAGGTGTGAAGCTGATATGTCTAGATGTGGTAATATAAAAAGGATAAGGGCACGTTGTTCACCAACACCTCTTTGCTAGAAGAACATCCCTAACCAAGGAGTCTTTTCTAACTCAAGAGCCTTTCTTAATTCCAAAGCAGATGTAGAGAGTTTAACTAAAACACTTACACTTATTTTAGGTACACTGAAGTAGTAGCATAGTTTGAAGGGGTGAGTATGCCACTTTTAGTACTTGTTGAACTATGTCTTGAGGAATGCAGGATGATGGTGAAGGTCTAGAGGGAAGTAATAAAGGTGGTAGAAGGATATTTGAGTGGGACATGAGAGAGAACAAGATGAAGACATTTAAGATGAGGACGACTCAAAATTCAAATCAGATAAAACCACAGTAAGATAACTCTGTTAACTTTGTTATATAGCACTGCATATGAAATAGAAGGAAGAATATGATCCTACTAATCTGGAGACAACAAAATTAATTTGGAAGAGGTAAAAATTAAAATGCTTCCAGTCCAATTTTCCAATTGTCCTTGTGGAAACATTTGGGTCTATTTGAATGACATTACATTGTTTAATACTGGAAAGTGAACTAAATTCCCACAGCAGAAATATGTTTAGATTATCTAGCTTAAGATTTTAGATCTGTCAAACTTTATTTTCATCCAAAACTGAAGTTAAGAGATATTTTCTAACCTCAAGATTTTGACAGTTAAACACCCTTGAGATTTGCTTACATAGAAAATACTTAATGTTTTGTGTTTATATATGTGTGGTTACGTTGCCTGCAGCATTTTACTATCATCTGCTATTGTTGCTGTGAAAAGGTTAAGAATCATTCTAAAAGTATTTTCACAGGGAAGAAAATCTCAGTAACAGAAGAGTGTTTCAGTGAGCTCTGGGAAGAACAACAAGAGCTAACATCTCAAAACTGAACTGATAAAAAAAATAGGCAAAACCCAAATAAACATCAGAACAACAGTTAACAGTTGTTAACACTACCCACAGTGTTTTGGCATCTTTCACACACTGATTGAAATGAATTTCACATTTGGTGTACCTGGTGGCAAGGGTTACTATTTTTGCACTTCTTTTGCTGTACTGTCTTCTGCTTGCTCTGCACTGAGATGACATTGACTAATTTTAGTGCTTTCCTGGACCATTCCATTTACCTTGAAGTCCAAATTGAACCTCAGTTTTCTTACTTGCTACCTCTGGTTTTAGGGGTTCTAGTAGTTACTATTTTTTACTTTTCTCTAAGCAAGTTAACAGCAGCTCTATGCTTTGAATTTTTCTTTAAGAAGAATAGCTGAATTTAATGAGCTTGTATCTTGGCAAAAATGCAGATAGGACTAAAAAAACTGAACTGATTTATGAAGTTTACTACAAGTAATGAGTCTGATTTGACAGTTTAGTTAACTGAGATAAACCCAACCCTACTCCTTTTGAAGACCAAGGTCACTTCTCTCCCCTTTTTCTTTTAGTTCTCTCTAACCCTGTTCCTTCATATTTTTCCCTATTGTTACCAAGTAACAACCAGCAAATGGGGCTTGTCTTAAACAGGAAGATTCTGGATATTGTTTGATAGAAGATGTTTCCTTCTTGCTACTTGACTCTCTTAAGATAGCAATAATGTCTACTTATTTCTATTAGGAATTTGAGATACGCTGAAAGGACTTTTTGCTTCACTGTACAAGTTGTTTCTTTAATTAACCATTAACCTGTGTTGCAATGAGCCTTTTCTTCTCATCTCTTCATGCAGTAGGGCATTCAGTCTCTGCAGACTGCTTTGAAGATTTCTTTTATGCTTGTGGGTTTTCTATTTATTAAATTTAATGAACAGTTCTTCCTCATTGATTCTTCACACTGACACAAACTCTATGCTCTACTGCATCTGCAACATTCAGTGAAGGTGGGGGTGTGTTGGGAAGTGGTATAATGCTCTTTTAAATCTTTGTTTTCTTTTTTCTTCTTTCTTTTGCAGAGGCAATTCCAGTGTTCCAGATCCTTAAACATAAAACCCCCCAAACAACTCTCCCACTGTGTTGAACACAGTTGCCTCTTTCCCTGCAGAGATTGCAGCTGCTGTAATCCAAAGGGTATCTATGAGCCTTTCCACAAGCAGCTATTACCATACTGTTAGAACTCCTAGTCTTTCACTTGCCCATCATCCCTTCTTACCTAAAAAGTCTTTAAAGTTCAGGTGTCTTAGTTTAATCTAACAGTTATGATGGCCTGGGAAACTATGCCAACTTCTAAAATGAATTTCAAAAACTCTTTCTAGATCAACCTTTTCACCTGTAGTATTGCAAAGCCAATAAGTCCTGCTTTGTATTTGGTGGTCTTGTGAAGAGGTTGATGTGACAGCACAGACCTGTAGACTAGAGAGACCAAGACCATGGCTGGAGAGTTGTAATCCATCAGTTCCATAGTCAAATGGGATTATGTCTCAGTGAATGCTGTGAAAGTGATAAAACCTGTAGCACCTTAGGAAACCTTTCCTATTTTTATCAAAATCTCTTTAGCTCTGAAGGAGACTTGGGTAGTCAATTAACTGTGCTTGATCTGTGGAGTTTGGGTGTACTTAGACATGTGCTCTTAAATGTATACCCTCTCAGGAATATTTAGTGGGGTTGTACCAGATAAAAACTCAGACCAAGACAAAATTAGTGACTAGTAAGATGATTTCATGGGCAGGTCTGTTTCAGACATGCTTTTCTCAAGAGCAGTAGGCTACGTGTTCTGCCCCCACCTCTGTAAGAAGGGGTGAACTCTGCTGAACTGAGTAGTATCTTTGCCACTGCTCTGAAGGTTTTGACAGGAGGATCTATGTTTTGATTAAGCTTGACTGATCTTTCACTCTTGTATAAAAAAATTACTTTCCTTATCTATCTCTTTGATAGCTAGCTGTCTTAGACTATTTAAGCAGTGTGGCTCTGTTGGTTTTGGCCAGGATAAAGTTAATTTTCTTTATAGTAGTTTGTATGGTTCTACATCTTGGATGTGCTTATACAGCATCTGTTTCTCAAACTGTCCCAGCAGTGAGGAGGCTGGGAGTGTACAAGAAGTTAAGAGATGACACAGACAGGACAACTGACCCCAGCTGACCCTAGGGATATCCCATACTATATATAATGTTGTGCCCAGAGGGCACAGGGGAAGAAGGAAGAGGGGGAAAACTTTAGATGGAGGGCGTGACGTTGGGAGTGACGGTATTTGTCTTCCCAAGTCACCGTTAGCTGCAATGGAGCCCTGCTTTCCTGGGAATGGCTGAAAACTTGCCTGCCCATGTGAAGTGGTGAACAAATTACTTCTTTTGCTTTGCTAACTTGCATGGCTTTTGCTTTACCTTTTAAACTGTCTTCTTCTCAACCCATGAGTTCTCACATTTTTAATCTTCTGATTCTCTCCCTCATCCCACGGTGAGGGAGTGAGTAAGTTATTGTTCACTGCCCACTGAGGTTAAACCATGACACAGGCAAATTCTTAAAATGAGGGTAACTGACTTGCACTGGCAGTGCCTTAAATACTGTTTTCCATGGACTTCTGTCTAGCACTGCAGACTAGGACCCCAACATGAGCCAATGTATTTTTTAGGCTTTCACCTTCTCACATGCAAATACCTGTCAAGTGAGCAGGTGACAGGGTCCAGCACAAGTATTATTTTTTATTAATTTAGACCTCATTCTAGTGCAGTGGATGCAGTATAACTACTCAAGCAACATATGAAAATGGAACAAGACTTTTGGATTTAGACTTAACAGTGTCTGTGTTAGAGCATATATGTAATAATATACCTGTTTTTTAGTGCCCTTCATATCAGTTTCGTAGGCAGAACAGCTGTATATTTTCTGCTGACATTTTTATGAGAAGTAATATTGGATGACTGTGGGAACTATGTTATGACACTGTATTACCTTCTGAAAGTGGTACTATTACTTATGTCAGGGTAGCTTACTTTGTAGTCTGTGCACATTCCTCAGTGGTAGAAAGCTAATGATTTAAAGATCACTTTATATTTTAAAAGAGACTTGTATGTATGCCATCAGAAAAGTAGTGATGGTCCTTTTGTCATCTGATCTTGTCTTGGGCCTTCACTGAAAGGCCTGAGACACTAAATCATGTCTATGTCAAAGGAACTGAGTACCTAACCTCACTTTTTTGAGGTCTTATGTGAAAATGGTTCATTTTTAATGATTTGAAAAAGGAGGCACTTGAATTTGTAGTTAAAATGTATTGACCCACTCTACCTGAATGTTGTAGAATGAAGTTTGTAACCACCCAGTCATAAATATCAGGCTAAACATAAAGTGTTCCAACTATTACTGATGCTAGTTCTGGAAGATGCTCAGTAGTCAGACAGAATTTATTATTAAAAATCACTTAATCTTTGATGTCCTAATCTTTGTGTCTTCAGAATAACTGCACTAATATCATACAACTGGTGTATTAAGACCAGTTGATGACTCTTTTTCTTGCATCTGTCTCCATCTGTACTAACCCCAGCTTTCAGATTTAAGGAACCTGAGAGTATTTCACCTGTGTGGGGAAAAAAATCCCACAAAACCGCCACACTATAATCAGATTTTTACATAAGTGTGTAAGCACCTACTGGCTGGGTTCATTCCAAGGTACAGAAGTAGCTTTTGATGTGTCCAGAAGTACCTGGGAAGGGAAAGAAGGTGACACATTTCACCCACTGTATGAACATGTAAGATGTAGGAATATGGCATACACATATGTGCATGTTCTTCAGATTCATTGCTGCCACCTGGAAAATTGTAAATCTGGTCATGACATTTGCTTGAGAGATGGATCTGATGTCTGTAGGAAGATTGTGATGACACTTCTTACAATTGTTTTGGAACGAGAAACAGAACCGAGTTGTGGTTTGGAACAGAACGAGCACTCTTTGTCTCCCAAAACATGTTGGCATGGCTAAAATGAGATGATGACATTGCTACTCTCCATTCAGTTTGAAGCTTTTTGGCAATATCTTGAGAGTCCAGTTGGCTGTAGAGATGGGCAGATCCCATGGGCATTATCTGACTACTAGTTTGCCCAGTCCTTGCCTACTCTGTCTTCTTTCACTGATGCAGTAAGTTTTCCTCTAGGCACTCCAAAGGCTGAAATCCCACTTCTATAACTTTCTAACTTGTATAGTAAAACTTTTTAAGGGTTAGCCTGGAAATGTCACTTTTCTGCTTGAGAAACCTTGTTTTTGGGATATCCAACTCTGGTGTGTACTAGAAGTATTTATATTTTCTGACAGAGGTAACTGCTAAGGAATGGTAAAGTACATTTGTCTAAAAATTCAGCAGTTTTCCAGGTTAATAAAAAAAAAAGTCCAAGTAAATGAAGTGAGGAATATTTATGAATTAGATGTGATATAAAAAAAATGAATTTCTTACTAAGCAGCCTGAATTGCTGCAAATGTTACTATATTAGAACTGAATGTCACGGATGCCCTTGTCAATATTAAATCCTTGCTATAAATACTATTTCTTGCATATGTTAGGAACTTGATGGATTCTTCAAAGGAATTGAACTAATCTGTAAGCAGGCATGCTCTTTAAAGATTTTATATGGTAGTGTAGGCTATTCTTCTTAAAGGAGGTTAAGCAAATAACAGGTTGTTTCTTGTAGAATTTTAAGTGTGACTAGTCATTTCTTATTTATTTGCTTTCTACTTCTTGAATACTTATGTCATCTTTGCCACATGTCTGTGACATATTAATCCCCTTAGTCTTATTGGTTAACTCAAAAGGCATCAGCACTTGTGGGCTCAGTCAGCCCTCCTTGAGGGGAAAGTCTTAGGAAGGATGGGCCATGTTTGACTCAGTCTATTGTCCAAGTCTAACAGGTCTTTTTTGGGTGCAGCCATTATATAGACTCTGGGTATAATACCATTATGACAACAGTGTCATTTAGCACTTTCCAGAAGTTCTTAATACCACAACTAAATCAATAATAACAGTTGTGTTTGTGTATTGAAAGGGATTTGTACAAAGGGGTTTGCAATAAATAGACTAATGGTGAAGTTTAGCTAGGGAGATTTAGAATGAACAAGATGTTTTTTATCTGAAGGAAAAAATCCTTTTACTACTTTGTTCTATTCTGTGTCTAAGGAAAACGAGGAAACGAATACTTGATCAGCTCTGCTTTTTTTTTTTTTTTTAAATAAAATGATAGGCAATAAAATTGTAATACTGCTTATCTTGACATTATTTTTCCCCCTAACCTGTTTCTGTGCACTCTCAATTTCTGAGTTCTTTTCACTCCCTAAATTCAGTGTTACAACTCAAATTGTTGGTCCTTTTGGATGGAATCAATAACTCATTATTCTTCTGTTTTTAGTGTACTTATGTCTTGCTGAGAGATCAATTCTTTAAGTATGAAATCCAAGTAGAAATAATGATTGGTGTGTTAAATATGTCAGGTTGGTGGGAAAGATTTTGAGAAGAAAAAAATCATTTCAAAACCTGAGAAGATGCTTGGACACAGCTATTCCTGAATGATGAAAGTAGAATGTATTTACCTGCTGCCTTATGGTGTCCTATTCTTTTTGTTTTGAAGTGAATTGTATAGTAAGTTAACTGTTGTGGGAGGGAAAAAAAAACAACTAAACTCTCTCCAGGAGTTAAAGAAACTCTGTCTCAACTTTCCTTACTTACTGCTGTGGTATATTGATGCTGTCTTCCATTTGTGCTAATTTGTTGGCAAGATGATGTGTGAACACTTAACAAAGAAGACAAAAAAAAAATCTTTATTGAAATAATAGCTTGATTCAGGAAGGAGAGGTGAAATAATAAGCCAATCTAAGAAAAATTATATTTAACTGCTGTTTCTGTAGCTAAATTTTTGTAGCATCTGGAGCTGTGGTTTTCAGCTTGTTTTAAATTGTGACCCTTTATGTACTTTTTTTTTTTAATGATGATGATCAAATTGATGAGTCTGAAAACAGTGTTTTCGCCATGTGTATAACTCTCTTTAAATTCACCCTGTATACTAAGACTGTATACTGATTGTATACTGGTGGTTAAGGGGGAAGGAGTGTTGTGAAAGCTATAAGCACAGTCCTCACAGCTGTGATTTATGGTCCTCTGTAAGTACATGCCCAATGGCCTTATGAAAATAGAGGTCATGTATAGCTGACCAATTTTTAAGAAAAAGCAAACGAACATGAAAAATAAAAATCAGAATATTATATTAGGTGAGCTTTTAAAAAAGAATTAAATGGGTGTTTCAAATTTGAGGTTAGAGGTAGCAGTGGTGGTTTGCCTGTTATTCCAATTATGATCTTGTTGCTTTATTTGGGAAGGAACAAAACTTATCAATAAGGGTATTGGTACAGCAGAGAGAATGTAAATAACTTGTAGATAGTATTTGTGAATTTTACCTTATTTTCAAAGTCAGTTTTATTTGTGAGTATAACTGTTAGAGAGTGGCAAAACTAAGTAAACCAAAAATCTCCTCCTTTTTTCCTATTTCCCCATTGTTTTTATGTGTCACTAGTTTTTTGACTTTTGTAGGAGGAAAATGCAGGGTATAAGTAAGGTTACTCTATGAAGAGCTTGGACATGTTTCTTGCCATTTGAATGCAATATGAAAGAGCTGCCTGGCAATTCAGTATCTTACTTCTCTGCTCTACCAGGTCCAAAGAACAAATCTTGTCTTGGTTTCTTACTAGAAAGAAGAATTTGTGTCTTAAGACTTTAGCCAGTAAAAGATTTACCTTAAGGCTGTACAAAACTTGAGGGTTAATTAGAATTATTGGCTTGAGTCATTAGTCCTTTGAGCTGTACTTTACTCCTCATTAAATATGCAACGTTTGAATTTAAAGTTGGATGGTTTTTCTGTTTGTTGTTTACTGCCTATGCTACACCCTTTTAAGTCAGCTAAATTATTATCTTTTTTGTGTACTTCAAGTTGGTTTTGGATTATGCTTTTTATCTTCCTTATAGTTTAGCTGAGAAGGCACTTTAAAGAACTAGTTTGTATTACATTTTACAACTGCTTACACAATTAACCACTTGTTTCTGTGCTTTGCGAAGACAAACGGAATTAATTCATTCTTTTCCCTCAGTAAATAATCATTTATCATGATTCATACAGTCTTTCTAACAACTAAGTCTTGATTTCAGTGTATACAGTTATTGGTAGATATCTCCAACATGATCTGTATGAGTCACTATCAAACTCTGGTTTAGTTAGTGTTGTGGTTTCTTTTTTTTTTCCTGATTCTCTGTGCTATTTTTGTTGTTATGTAGTCATTTCTTCTCTTGCAGGAAAGAGAAATACTACACTATCTTACTAATGAGAGTGAATAAGCATTCATTTGAAAAATTTGTAAGAATTTTGGGATTTGTGAGTGTTGTTTTTACACAACTTGCTACTACAGTGCTCCTAAATAACAACAAACAAACATCTCTGTGAATTACACAACAAAAATGCCAGGTAATATTTTGTTGCTTAGAACTCAGTTCCAAGGTCCATAGCTTTGTTGTACAGCTCGCACTGTGTCTTTCAAACAGCTGTAACTTAGCTGTAAGGACACATATTGTGAGACCTTAAGTGAAAGTAGCTGTTTACTTATAAAATGTATTTTTGGCAATGCATCCAGGCAATTCTTTTTTAATTTCCATTCAGCAGTTCTTCTCTATTGCTTTGTATCCATGGATTTTTTTTTTTTTAAACAGCAGCTGCTTATATTGTACCAGTGCTGCCAAACATCTCAGTTAAACCCATCCGTGTAACACAGAAATTTCCAGAAAACTTTCAAAAAGATTTCAGAAGTGCTGTAGTATATTTTACCCTATGACTTGAGCATCTTTGTATCTTTTCACTGAATGCAAAGTATGTAATCTGTGAATGTGTTGGACACTGCAGCTTTCAGACAGCTTCCTTTTTCCCCACTTCCAATTCTCCCCACTTACCTTACATGTTTCAACTTATACTCACAATTCTGATTCCTTTTTTTAATATCATACAGTTGGCCATCTTTAAATTCACTCTTTCTTTCTTTAAATTCACTCTTTCTTTCTTTAAATTCACTCTTTCTTTCTTTAAATTCACTCTTTCTTTCTAAGAGTGATTTCTGTATCATTTACCTCTAAAATGGTTTTAAAAAAATCTAATGGAACTTTTCCATCTTAAAAAGAATGGAGTAAGTAAGTTTTCTCTACTTAGTGATGGGACAGCTCAACTTATAAAAAAGGATTTTTTTTTTCTCTTTTGTAAGAGAACAGAATTATCTGTTTAAATACAATGTGTGTTTAAACCAATTTGTTTTGGAAGCTGGGCAGAGGCAGGGTGAGAGAGGAGCACAGAACATAGGAGTAGATACTTAAAATGCAAATATGCAGAAGCCCACTGTTTCTTATGGACCAGAGCAACACTGTGGTTATGTGAGCTGCAGGGTAAAAGGTCTCTGAAAAATTATAACTATTCCATCAACAACTGATCAAATCTTGTTAGATACTTATATGTGGTAAACTTCAGTTTACTGAGGAGTTGAAAACATAAGAACTCAGCTTACACTTTGCAACTTTGCCATGTTTGGAGTCAAACAAACAAAGTGGGTTGACATTTTCCTCATCATTCTGCAGTTTTCTAAGCACTGCAAAGGATTTACTGTCCAATTTAGGCTCCTTGAGATATTTTAGAGTAGAAGTGTGTCGGTTTTCAAAAGATGTGATTGCCCAGATCTTAAATATTTAATAAACCAATGCCTCTGGAAATGCAAGTCCTTCATTTGAATAACAGAAATGGACTATTAGGGAATATTATCAACTGTGCTACATTTACTTTTAGAAAACATGGTATTTGTTTCCAACAATGTGCAGTTATGGGCTTAGTACTAGTAAATCTTTCTTATTTTACATAGGGAAGGTTATTTGGTTTAGTGACAAATAGATTTCATCAGATCCTTGCCCTTTGCTTTTGTCAGATCTGTGCTGTCCAAGGGGAAAGCTTTGTGGGTATACTTGCAAAAAGAAAACATGACAGAAGATGCTTTTGCCAACTAGGTTTTTCCAAAGTAATGTAACAGTATGAATCTGCTCGTGAAAGAAAAAAAGCAGAACTTTATTCAATTATGTGTACCAATAATACATGTCATAAAAGATGATAAATTTGACTTTATGTTGGTATAAATCCCTCACTGATGAGCAGTACCTTTCTGTTAAAGTGGCATCATAAGAGTAATCAGTATCTGATAGAAAAGGTCATTTGAGAAACCAAGAACTTTGGGCATCTGTTTATTATTGACATTCTTTTTTCCTCTCTCAAATAGAAAAAATTTTCGGTCTTTCTCAAATCTCCATATAAATTGCTAGGGATAGCCCAAACCCTTGTCTTCAAGACCTGAAGGTGTTGCTTCCTTTTTTGTCTGCAGTTTCCAGATCTTGGGAGGCTGCGCATGTACTTCCAGTTGGTGCACCCACACAATACAGACACAATTGGTTGTACAAAGATTAAAACAGGCAGGGGAAAACCACTTTTGGGGACATCCACAGAAAAATAAAGAGCATTCACAGAAAACATGAACCAATCTACTGGCCTGGCCTGATTCTCCTCTCTAGCTAATTTGGTTTAATGTGTGCTCATGGAACACACAAGTATTCTCACTTGGCTTGTAAGAATGGTATTATTAATGGGATTACTGTTGATCTTGGAAGATTCCAAAAGATCCCCTACTCTCCCCTCCAATTACAAAATGAATTTTGGTAATTTCTTGAATACCTCCCCCTTAACCATCAGTGAAATCTGTCAACAGATAGATCTTCTAGTGTGCTTTCAGAAACATGTTAGTAGCTTGATATTATCAATTTATCTCCAGCAATTTCTTATGTCATCTCCAGTGGTTTTCCATATTAGGTAACTTAGTTCCCTAACTTAACCCAGTTAGATAATACTTGAGACAGGGACTGGTCATCTGCCTACAGCCTTAAGAAGATTTTTTTTCCCTTCTTTTTGTGTCCACTTCTCTGTATGATACTAAAGGTTTTGCCTTAATTCCAGGCAGCTGTTGAAGAACACCTCCTATGTGAGCCTATCTGATCTGCACTTTCATCTATCAAGTAAATACAATCTACATGTTGTGGTTTAAGAATGGTACTCCCCAGCTCAGTGCCCTCACTGAGACTGTCCCAAACCATATGCTGCTCTCTCAACACCCCTTCCCCTTCCCTCTGTGGTAGGATGGAGTTGGGAATTGGAGGCACAAAAGGTAAAGGCCATGAGTTGGGGTAAGAACAATTTACGGGAAACAACACTGAGATAAAAGAATGGACAGTAACAGCAACAATATTATTAACAAAAGTATCCAAAAGAGAGGGTGATTCACCTACAGAAACGCTCACCGTGGATCCTGAGACAATGAAAAATGACGGATGGCTTCCTGCCCACCTGCCACATATTTTTTTGACTGTAAGTCACATCCTTCTTCTCAGAAGCCAGTGTTCCTTCCCCCATCCCTGGCAATGATGTGAGGTGCTATAGAATAACATCTGGGTCCTGACCATGCTCTCTCAACCATGTCCCCTCCTGTGTCCTGGCTGAAACTAGGACACTCAGATTTTCATTATATTAAAGGATTTCATTTCCATATAAGAGTTTTATTGTTTCAGGCTGCCTGTCACTCTTGAAGCATTTAACTGGATGTGAAAGAACATCATTATTACAAAGGTAATGAAGACCAAATGCAAATCATTGCATGGATCATTGTTGCCAGGTATAATACCTGTTTTATTGACAAACTGCTGGATTTAATGCTTCCAATCTCTTCCTATTACCTATTCCCTTTCTGTTTGTCAGATTAGCTATAATGGAGTCATAAAATGGCCTGGGTTGGAAGGGACCCTAAAGATCATCTAGTTCCAGCCCCCATGTGGTAGGCAGAGACACCTTTCACTACACCAGGTTGCTCAGAGCTCCATCTAACCTGACCTTGAACACTTCAAAGGATGGGGCATCCACAAGCTCTCTGGGCAATCTGTTCCAGTGACTTATCACTCTAACAGTGAAGAATTTTTTCCTAATATCTAATCTAAACCTATTCTCTTTCACAGAATCACAGAATATGCTGAGTTGGAAGGGACCCACAAGGATTATTGAGTTCAACCTTTAGACCTGCACAAGATGATCCCCAAGAGTCACACCATGTGCTTAAGGGTATCATCCAAAATCTTCTTGAACTCTGTCAGGTTTGGTTCTGGAACTGCTGCCCTGGGGAGCCTGTTCCAGTACCCAATCACCTTCTGGATGAAGAAGCTTTTTCTAATATCCAACCTAAACTTCCCCTGACACAACTTCTGGCAATTCCCTTGGATTATGTCACTGGTCACCACAGAGAAGAGATCAGTGCCTACCCCTCCTTTTCGCCTCACGAGGAAGTTATGACTGCAATGAGGTCTCCCGTCAATCTCCTCTTCTCCAGGCAGAACAGAACAAGTGCTCTAGGCTGCTCCTCATATGGCTGCCTCTCAAGGCTCTTTATCATCTTTGTTGCCCTCCTTTGGATGCTCTCTAATAGTTTAATGTTTTTCTTATATTATTTTGTCCAAAACTGCACACAGTATTCAAGGTAGTTCCCCCCCTCCAGTGCAGACCAGAGTGGGACAATCCCCTCTCTCGCTTGGCTGCCGATGCTTTGCCTGATGCACCCCAAGGACACGGTTGGCCACCCTGGCTACCAGGGCACTCCTGACTCATATTCACTTTGCCATTGACCAGGATGCCCAGGTCCCTTTCCATGGCACTGTTCTCCAGCATCTCATTCCCCAGTCTGTACACACATTTGGCGTTGCCCCTCCCAGATGCAGAGTCTGGCACTTTCCCTTGTAGGTGATTTCCCAGTTCTCTATTTTGTCAAGGTCTCTCTGCAAGGCCTTCCCGCCTTCAGATTGAACCCATTGCCCCTTGTCCTGTCATTACATATCGTTGTAAAAAGTCCCTCTTCATCTTTCATGTAGACTCCCTTCAGGTAGCAGAATGTTGCAATTAGGTCACCCTGAAGCCCTCTTTTCTTCAGGCTGAACAAACCCAATACTCTTAGTCCTTCCTTGTAGGAGAGGTGCTCCACCCCTCTGATCAACTTGGCGACCCTCCTTTGGACTCAGTCCCGTGGTTTTATGTCCTTCCTGTGCTGGAGACTCCAGAGCTGGATGCAGTACTTCAGGTGGGGTCTCAAGAAAGCAGAGCACAGCTGCAGAATCACCTTCCTTGCCCTTCTGGCTATGCTGCTTCTGGTGGAGCAGCCCAGGACACAATTGGCTTTCTGGGCTGGAAGTGCACATTGCTGGCTCATGTCCAGTCTCTCATCCACCAGCACCCCCAAGTCCTTCTCAGCAGGGCTGCTCTTGATCTGTTTGTACCCCAGCCTGTGTTGATGCTGGGGTTTAGTTGGAACCAAGTGCAGCACCTTGCATTCATTCTTGTTAAACTTCTTGAGGTTCCCATGGGCCCACTTCTCAAACTTAACCAGGTCACTTTAGGTAGCATCCCATGCTTCAGGTGTATCAACTGCACAGGTTGGTGTCATCTGCAAATTTGCTGGGGATGCTTTTAATCCCTTTGTCTATGTCATTAATGAAAATGTTAAACAGTCCTTGTCTCAATACAGACCCCTGAGAGACACCACTCGTCACTGATGTCCACTGGAATTCTGAGTCCTTGACCACTACTCTCTGGATGTGACCATCCAACCACTTCTTACTCATCTAATAGTCCACCCATCAAATTCATCTCTCTCCAATTTAGCAAGAAGGATGCTATGGGGGACCATGTCAAAGGTTTTACAGAAGTCCAGATAAGTGATATCTGTAGCCTTTCCCTTGTCCACTGATGTAGTCTCTCCATCACAGAAGGCCAATGGGTTGGTCAGGCAGGACTTACCCTTGGTGAAGTCATGCTGGCTGTCAAATAACAACATTGAAACAGATTCTCTAGATCACATTTCTTGGTACTGTGTCCAATATTGATATTTTACTTTTAGTTTATGGGATATGGATTTCAGGGAGTGATTTACTTCATATGTTCAGAAATCCAAGTGATTCTAAACTAAGTACTACTTAGGCTCTAATACTGTTTTGCTTCCTATATCACAAAGTTAAACTGAGCAGAACACAAATTAAGAAAATAAGTATCAGAGGAAATTATGGAATTTTTGATACTTCTCTTTTGGTTGTGAAGGGGAGGCTGAGGAAGGAGGATTGAGAGAGAACAATTGGAGTAAATAGTGAAAAAATCAGTATTTTGTTTAAAAATAGTACATAATTATGTATTTTTTCTAAAAATATGAAAAATCTACATGGCATTTAGTAAGTAAGCAAATTTCTTTCAACAGATGTGAAGATGCTCTTCATCTAAATTGTGTAGCATTGTATGATATTGCTTGGCATTCAATATCTTCCTGTAATTATTATTGAGATTTGTACTTCCTTGCTTGTTTAGAGAAATTTTATAGTTTATTTGTAAAATTTACTTATATTCTTGTGATCTTTTTAATGACCTTATTTATCTTCATGTAAGCTTTATGTATCATATGACAGAAACTGTTTCTGAAGATCCAGTTTCTCTTTTCTTTTTTTTTTTTTTTTAATTCTGGATCTTGACTATAGACAATGCCCAGTGATGTATTACTGGGTATGTGTTCATTGCACAAAAAAAGTATGGTGTAGAAATACTGAGCTTAATGCAGAATACATCACTTCCTCAGGTTTGAAAAGAGCATTTGTTTTTCAATATGGCTGTGCATTTCCATGTATATCTACTTAGGACCAGGTGCTTTATCTCTCTTTCTCATCCACTTCCTTAAATTCAAGTATCTGAAACTGCCAGAAAGACAAAGGAAGATAATACTGTTTCAGACAGCTTTTCAGCAGCAAAATGGGATGAGTCAAAATCTTCTTTGAGTTTGGTTTATTCTAGAGCTTAACTAACTTAAGCTGGTTTTGTAGAATGGGTGCACAACTATTGCCTGTGAACTTAGGTTAGATTTAATTCAGTTTCTAGCAAAGAGAGCTCCTTCATAGACCTTTTCTCTTCAAATTATTAATTTATAGAATAGCAACAATCAATATTTTTTCACACTTAATGAGATAACAAAAATTAAACGTGCACACATCTTGTCATTAATTATATATTTCTAGCACTTTAGTTTTTAACCCTTTAATTGCTTTAGTTCAAACAATTCTCTTAAGGCTTTACTTCCACTTAGTGATCTTTTTGCAATAGTGTTGACTTCAGAATGTTGAGTACATGATATAATAATGATAAATCTTTAAATATTAAATAAGTATAAATATTAAAACTTAGCACTCACTTCACGTAGCTTTGACTGTCTATTTCTAAGTAATAAAATCCAATATGACACTGCAGATTCACAAAAAAATGTATTTTTTTTCTAAGTACAGGTTAGTTACTGCATTGATTAGACAAATTACTTAGTAACTCCAAACTGATTTTTTTTTTTTTAATGTACTCCATTTCCATGTGCTTGTGCTACATGGGTTAGGGAAGATCCAGAAATAGAGAACATACGTTTTAGAGAAATATGTCACTTTTCATAACATGAACAAGGCTTTATTTTTGTAAGCTTGAGAAAATTTCTACCATGAGAGGAGTAAATAATTCACTTAAATGCTTCTAAGAATATTTAGATGCAAGGATCCAGTATGTAACCTCTATTTTCCATCAAGTCAATGCAAACTGACCACTAAAAAGTGTTAAGTTCCTGTGGGACACAGATGAAATGCTGCAATATGAACATGCTATTTCATTCAGTGGGAACATTTCAATCTTTCTCATCCCAGAGGGAGCACTCTATTTCTCAGTGGTCAGGAATGTATAATACATGGGAATATTCATATTCATTATTCAGGAAAAGAATGTTCATTGCATTATGGGGAAGTCTAAGTTACATCACTTTGTGATTCAAGATAGGCATATTCTTGATGAGTTTTTTCAGGACATATATTTTTGAGAGGGTAGCCCATTAAAGCAGCCCTTCTGCAGTACTGTAGAAGTTGAGTGTATTTGTGGAAACACAGGCATTAATAAAATAAGATTTCCATTTACACTTTAAAGTAGGTGTGGTGGGTTGACCCTGGCTGGATGCTGCTTTATCATTCCCTTCCTTAACTGGACAGGGTAGAGAAAATATAAGGCCTGTGGGTTGAGATCAGGATATGGAGAGATCACTTACCTGTTACCATCATGAACAAAACAGCTAGACTTGGGGAAATTTAATTTTTAAAAAACTAAGCTGCATTCTCTGAATTTATTACATTATTTACGTGTCAAAATGTATATTGCGTACCTACATGCAAAATACATGCAGTAGCTTGAAAATTTCTATGGTTTTCATGCTTTCTTGCATGAAAGAAAAATGCAGATGATGATACCTCAGATTACTTCTTAAGAAGAAACAACATTAAACAAAATTGTGCAAAGTGCAAAACACTTCTACAAAGTTGGAGAATAACTCTTACTTTCCTCTCTTCTGAAGTCAAAGGGTTATTTTTTGGGGACTGATAAGATGGGCTAGAAGAATGGATTTAAGCCAAAAGTTAGAAAGTTTGTTTAATAGTAGCTTTGTTATTTATGTATTTAACATTTCAAAAAATCCTGTAGACTTCCACATATTCATTTGTAGACTGCTGTCAAAGAGACGATTCCTTTCTGTCAGCTCATCATTATTACTATAAAAGTATTAGCCTCAGGGCTCTACTTACCCACTCTTAATGCCACTTTTTTTTCTTGCCAGTATGAAGGTAAACAAAAATTAAAATGCATCTACAGTAAATATTAGCTCTGCTGTGCTCCTGAAATACTGATGTAAACTTTAAGAGGAAAGAGAGCAAAGTCATGTTCACTGGTGAGATATAAACACCTCTTTTATTGTAAAGCATTTTTGTAAAGTAACTCTAAAAGTTGCCTGAGAAGATCATATATCAGAGAGTGGATTAGATACCAATTTTAACCTTTTCTGCTAGACATCCAGAGCCTTCCTTCTTCTGAACTTAGCTATTTTCCATGTCTTTGGAATATTGTAAATTAGAAAGATTAGTCCAAGGCTGGACTTGTAGTCACCTTCCTCTGTGTAGCTGTTTTGTGTCCTGACATTGTTAATAACAACGATTCTGAAACAGGGAGAACCAGTTTGTTCTTGGCACAGCAATGACATGTTCTAGGTTACTGTGTGGGTGCAGCTAAGAAGGCTGCAGTGGACATTCCTGTCTTGCTTTCCATGTTTATTGTAAGTAGATAAGGAGCATATTGAACTACTGTAGAGCCAAAATTGAGCTTTTCTTTTAGAGACTCTCCACATGTAGAAGGTTTCATATTTCTGGACTGAAAATGAATAGGAAAATTATGAAATCACAGGTAGTGCTTACTGGCAACTATACGAAACCAAAGAACATGTTTTCTGAAAAGACAGAAAACACTAGAGTGGTAATTGTATGCATAATGCTACTACATAACCAAAACAATTTTAACAATTACCTGTATATCAGAAAACTTGTTATTTTATCTTCGTCAATCAGAATATGAGTGTATCGAAATCAAAACATAGGCTGACTGAAGGAGAGAAAGGGACAGGACTCTTGTTAATGCATCTGCAAAAAGAATTATGGTGTATAGCAGGGGTGACTGTATGTAATGTCATCTACAGAAAATGAAGCTAATTTGATCCTTGCCTGCTGTGTGTACACAAGCAGGTTTGCTGCAAACATACATATCTAGCCACCTTGGAAGCAATGGGTGTATTTTGTGAGATGTTAAGTATTACATGCTTATTGAGAGGTAGGATGAACACCAAAACCAAAAAGTGAATTCATAGAATTGATTTAGGGTGGACTGACCTGCACTCCTAAATGTAAAAAGGTTGAAAAAAACAATCAGAAATGTAAACTTTTCAGAGTTTCTGGACTTGTGAAACAAATGGCTGTGAACACTCTACAGGCTTTGGGTAGAATTAATGAGGAAAACCACTTTCAAATAGTGATTATGCATAATATTAAAAAATAATGGAAGTTTATAGGAACTGCTTTATTTTTCCAAGAATGAAATTTCAGTCTTTTTAAAAACCTTGTAATATTCTTATGGGAACTGCTGTGGTCAAGGACATGGATTATGGGTGAAAGTTTCTTCCCTTCAATAGCCAACACAATGTTTAGATAATACTTAAATCATCAGAGGTAGTGATCATTTATAGTAGCGTGTTAAATTTATCTTCCTTTGTTCCCATGGTAGAGATAAAACAGTGTTGCTAAGTTATCAGTGTCACTAAGTCATCTTGAAGGCAAGATGTCATCAGTAACCCCTTTGATTCTTTAAGAAGTGTCACTCCCTTGCTGTGTGTGTGGCATTCAGAATCAACAGATATGGCCACTTTGGAATGTGTACAAGAGGAGCTGATCAAGTACTGAAACTGCAGCTTTAAGAACATCATCAACAGCTTACAGCCACTGGATCTGCCGCTTAGGAAGAGATAGAAGTTTTACTTTTCCTTTTTTAGTACAGAGTCTCTTACATTTTCATATCCTAATTTCTAGCAGTCCTCAACTCTGTGCAGGTGACTTCTTCTGGGGTAGCAAGAAAATGCCTTTCACTGTGGATTACTCAAAAAACCAGGTGCTAGTTTGTAATGTGACAGATGTTTTTAATGCTAAATAGAGAGTAGGTGTTTTTTAAAGGAGACACATAAATCAGAAATACTGTGTTGTTTTAAAAGGACAAGAAGAAACTGGACTACTTACTGAGAAATCTGTTGGTAGAGAAGAATCTATTGATTAAGCATCCACCTTATTTTCTAAAATTTAGCTTAATTAAAATGTGCATACTGCCATTAAAACTTTTCCAGTTTTATTTTAGTATTAGATCACTATGAGATATGTGAGTCATAAGCAGAATTACTTTGACCCAATTACCAATTAATTGGCAATAAAAGTAGCTAGAGAGAGAAGAAGAATGTCTGAGGGGACAGGAGGCTTTTCTGAAAAAATAAATACCTAGTGAGAAACACATGAAGAATGTGGTATCTCATTACTGGTACTGCAGTTAATACTGATGTTCTAATTGGTTGTATTAATAGCTAAAATGTATGGCACTTATTCCAGGGTCTAATTTAACTTGCAGTTATAATGAATAGAAGAGTTCTTGAAAGTGGCTTTTAGCTGAAGGCTTCAAAGTAGACACCTTTATGTCATGTTAGTTGATCAACAGGACAATCACTGCATAGAGGTTAGCATTAAGACTCTTCTCTCCAGCTATGTGAAATGACTTATTATACTATAGTGTTTGACTATTCTCTCTAAATGGAAATAGGTTTCTTGCATGGTTTAAGCAAAATGATGAAAATAAATTGTGCATAGAGCTCATGCCTTTTCAGAGGTAAAATAAAAACCTAAGAAAAAAAAAAACAGAAGTGGAGAAAAAAACAAAGCCTCAGGGAAAAAATAATTCACTAGCAGATAATCTGCCTAAAGTTTTCAAAAAAGTTTTCAAGGTAAAATGCATTTACCATAGCAGGATATTTTTTTTTATTATTGTACTTCATAGATACAATAGATTAAAATCCATTAGCATTAATAGTTGTGTTCTTTATTTTTTTATTGAATTATGTGATGACTGCCTTACTCTTGGTTAGTGAATGTATGATTATAGAGATCTTGTCTAGTAAATGAATGTAAAATTATTTTGGCATGCTTATTCTATATATATTTAATCTTTCAGAAGAGTCTTTGCATAGCTGTAAAAATCTTTACTGATGGTTGCATCTTTGCTTTTTTTTTTTGCAAAATGTCCGGGCCATCCAGATGCATGTGGGTGTGTGCATATTGTGTATTTTTGTATGGTAAATATAATATCCATAATTAAATCTCTAGAATTTGAGGTTTTATGTTTGAGTGACTCCCTTTTCATAAAAACTCTTTGGTTTTCTGAAGTAAGGTATGCCTTTGTTCTGAACAGCACTAGTTCCAAATCTGTTCCCAGAAAAATCTTTAGGATCTGTGAAACCACAGCATTGTCTCTGATAACTTAAATGCTCCTTTCTACTCTGGCATGATGCTGAATTTTCTTGTGATTTGCTGGCTTAAAGAAAACTGTATCTTGTCCTTTAAAATTACAGAATTTCTAGAAGTATGTCATGACACTTGCAATTTAACATCTTTAGCCTGATTTACCTTAACTTTTAAAGTTGTGTCTACAAAGGTGATATTAGTATTTGGCTGCATTTTGTTCTCATTCTGAAACATTGGAGGAAATGGAAAAGAAAGATCATTTTGATACAGAGCCCTTGATTTGGAGACATTTCAATCATTAGATACAAGGCTTGCCATTCTCGGTGTAATGTAGCTAGGAAGAGGTAAATAGTGAGAAAAAGTTTTTCCATAAAGTCATACTAGGTGCTTACATTACCTGTACATCTTAATATTTGAAACTAACGTTTGGGCTTTTTTTTTTTAACTTGGATTTTTTAATCAGAAGGATTCAATTAATATTGCAACAGAGAAATATAAATTCAGTGCACCAGCAGGGTTTTAAATTAATACAGTGTAAAACTTGCAAATTGGAGTCTGAAATGTAGAAATTCAGTTTACCCTCTGTTCCTCCACAGGCATTTGTATTGGTTGAATTAATATTGCTGCTGAATTTACTTTACAGTTCTTACACTATTTAGTAGTGAGAAGTAAGTGTTATGTGCAATCTGGGCAGTATACATATTTTAGTGTCTTAGTTTAAGCCATAATAGAGCGGAATCTCTTTAATCCCTACCAAGGGGGTCAGCAATGTGCAAATGGACCCCACGACATTATATTCATTTATTAAACTAGGTTTTATGAATACTGGGGCTGTGTAGAGTAGCATCAGAAACTCGTCAGTTAGCTATTAGAAACTGGTATTAGTTGTTGAGATGATTTCTTGACTGAGAATGTAGTAAAGCATTGATTTCATTGGGTTCAAACACCTTTGACTTTGTCTTGCAGTCTCCAAGTGGAGCAAAATGAAACCAATGAAATAAAATGAAACCGAGTGAAACAGTGGGCCATCAGGGGTGTTATAAAGCAGTCCAGCAGGCATGGAGAATGCTGTTTGTGCCATGTGACGTAAACTGAGTTATACTGTTTGCCCTTGGGAGATCAAGAGAGTAGAGAGTATCCATCTCCCCTCTGTAATCAATTTATTTGCAAGCCTCAGTCTCTGAATCGGTAAAATCTGTTACCGTTAAGCATTTTGTTTGCCTCATTGGAGTGCTCAGTATTAATTTCCTTGTCCCATTTCAGTGTCTGAAAAGCGTTCCAGCCAGCAGTACATCTACAAAAACGCTGAGAGTCTACTTTATTGACGATCCTGAATTTGCACAATGTTTATGTTGCAAGCTGGTGGAAGGGTAGAAAATCTCCTAGTTTATTTTATTGTTGGCAGAGCATATGATATGATATGATACAGGAGGAATATAATTAACATTAGGAGAAATAAATTATTTATTTGTATTAAGTCATTATGTTTATTTTAATTTGTTGTAACTTGACAGCAAAACATCTTAAAACTGAATTAAGGAATGATATTTACATACCTGTGTCCAGGATTTAAACCACTTCTCAAGGAACAGGGAGGATTCAGGATTTACAGCAGACAGTTGTGAAAGGAGAATGTAGAGAGAGACAAACAGAGAGAGAAGTTATCAAGTCAAGCAGATGGAAATGCTATAGAAACATATCTGAACTTTGGTTTTTCTCTGACAGAGGAACTTGGAGCAGGTGAGTGCTGAAGTTGCCTATTTACAGCCCCAAACTAGTTTTTATGAGTATCTCAGCCATGCCTTTGGGGACAGGCAGCTATTTTTTCCCTGCCTTGTGGATCTTACAGGAAGGATGCAGAAGTATGATGGCTCTGGCTCTCCTCCCTGGTGCCTGGAGCAGTAGTTCAGGATGCAGGAGTCTGAGCCTTGGTTGTTTTTTTTCTCCTCTGCTCACATCCAAAACAAATTGACAGTCTGTGCTCTCCAGCCCTTTGACTTCATTCTGAAGAGAATTCTTGAAGACATAAACTAGTTTGGGGAAGAATTCATCTCTCCTGTTAAAAACTGTGCTCTTTTTCAGCCGTGAATTCAAGGTTTATGGACCAGAGACAACGTGAGAGAGGGAACCTTACTTGTAGCTTGCTCATAAGCACATCCAAGTGTTAGAACAAAACTAAGGGTACTGGCATGGTTTCTGTGGTGGCTTTTTTATGGTGAATGTATGGACTTCCTAAAATATGGCACCCATTATTAGTCTTCCTCCCTCTGTCACCATCTGACCCTGAACCTCAACATAATAAAACCACTCACATTTTCCAGCCACTGGAAGGAGAAAGAAAACAGTATAATTTTGTGAAGTTGCTGATAAATACCTGTATATTTTTGATGTATCCCACTCAGTTTACACGGTGTCAGTAAATCAAGCTTTTCATATTCCTCTTCTGTGTTTAATAAGAAAGGTATATTGTAGATTTAGACACTGATGTGGGAAACTGATGAAATAGAAGATGATATCTGCCTTTTGTTGAGGCAGTATCACACACATGCCTAACTAAAAGTTTAAACATAAAATTAAGAATGTTCTTGTGTGCTGTTCTTGCCAAGGGGATGCTTTCCTGGACACGTGTCTTTCTACTGATGACAAGTCATGTTGCTCAATGTGGCTTCTTACTAATTTCAAATTTCAATGGTTTTTATTTTTTAAACTTTGTTGTCTCCTTGTTTACTGCATTTCTCAAGTAACTATTCTAAAAAATTGAAGATGCAAGTATTCAGAAAAGTAGGGAAGGCTTACATTGAGGTGGTGCTATAATGCATAATTTGGGCTTAAAGTAAAGTACCAAGTTAAATTTACAGTTTAAAATTAATTCTACTGATGATCAATCATCATTTCACCCCTCCATATGTGAATGGCTATTCTGCTGAGTTTAGAGGTGTTTCTCTTTTCCTGAGTTTTCATTCATAATTTTTAAGGGGACTCTGACTACTCTGTGTTTGAACTGAAAGTTTCCCACAAACTGCTGTGTTTCCCACATACAGTACTAGTTCACTCACATTTCCCTTTCTCTTTTCTTGCTTCTTCCTTCCTCCATCTCTTCCTTCCTTTTTAATCACTATCAACCTTTAAATTGCAGGTTAGGGCATCTCTTCTTATTAGCAAAATAGAGAATAACACCTGCCTGTGTCTTCACACTTTGTATGCTGTGGCAATTTGGAGGTATAGGATTTTTCTAACCTTTGAAGATAAACGTAACATCTTGCTCATGTCTTACTGTGACTGCTACAAAAGGCTATACTCAGCATTTCTTGTTGCAATATCATTCAATGCTTGCCTCTTTGTTCTTTCAAACCCTAGGATGTGTGTGCCTTTTTTTCCCCAAGTTACACAGATGTGATGGGTTTAGAATTGCAAGTATTTCTTGAGGGGACATTGGATGGCATCTATCTCTATCCTTGCGTTCTTTTCCTGTACACATATTGTACGTTTCCTGTGTGCGTTGCCCATACCTAACACTAGTCAATTGATTTTTAGAGCAGTGTAAGAGTGAAACAAAAAGTATGGGCAATAAATGTTTAAAGGTTAAGATCAATTGGAGCAAACTGTTTTAAAAGAGCAGAATCACAACAATTAACTCATTTTAAAAAAGGAGCTGTCCTGAAGACATGATTCTAAAAACAAAGCAGTAGATCAAGAGGGATCCTAAAATTCAAGTAGTGCACTGAAACATCTAAATCACGATTATTTCTCCTATGTATGCTGAGCAGATTGGTAGTGATTGCTGCTGATGGGTGAAAGCCTGCTTCAAAAAGTGGATAAGCATTTTGCCTCTGACACCAAAAAGGGTTGGGATTTTACTGTTTTGTGGGTATAGAATGTTCATGACTTGTTTGTACAGGGAATAGGCGATAAGACTCAGGACTGTTCTCTACCCTGGTGTCTGTCATAAAAATATTCTTTCTTAATGTTTACAAATTGCTTTCCTTCTCCTTTTGCATCTTATAAAAAACAGATATTGCAGTCAGAGAGCACAATGGACTATTTTGAAGTCTCCTGTTGCTAAGACCACTGTGAAGGGACATGTATTGTATGGAGAGAAAAGGAGGACAATTTTTGGGCAGTTTTTCCAGTTTTCTGCAAAAGTAAGGATGAAAGGAAGTCTAGAGAAATGTGTGAATAACCATTATACCAGCTTCCTTCGGCTGTTTTGCTCAGATGTTGCAGCAGTCATGTCCCAGAAACCTTTCTGGATAATTTTTTTCAGAGTCATGAAACAGCTCTAGGTGGCCCTATTTACTTACAGTGAAGTCTGCAAAGGGAAACAAGTTGTTTATGCTTTCTGTTTCTTTTTAAAACAAGTGAAGAAAAGAAAGGGAGGGAGGGAGAGAATAAAATGGAAAAAAACCACTGTGTATTGGTTCTCTGTCCTATGGAATTTGTATGGTGCTAAGCAATGTCCCCTGATAGAACTTGAACAGGGACTGAGATTGTTATTAATGATCAGTACAGGATATTTGAATGTTTAGCAATCGATGTTGAATGTCAGTTTTGTTTAAATTATACCAAGAATTTTTTTCTTCTTTTTTTAATAAGATGAGTTGTACATCATTTAGTTACCCTGACACTAAATAATTTTGTTACACATTGGGTTGTGATTTTACAGTTGCTCTAATGGAATTTATTTACTTTTTAAGATGGTACCTTTCCTGGGGTTGTAATTGAGTCATTTGTTGGGAGTAAGTGAAATTTATTTTCTACTATGTCTCAGCAGAATATATGTATTAAGGGAGATAAAGACCTCTAATTTTAAGCTTGCCACATAAAAAAAAAATCATAGTCATTCTCTATACTCTTGTAGAATTCTACCAGCATAGTACTACAGTACACTGTAAGCCATAAGACATTATCTAGTTCTCCATGTGCACCTGTGTAGGTAGACAACATTAAGTGACCTCCATTTAGCAAAGGGAAGAAGCACCATGATAATCCTCCTTAATATGTAGAAACTCAGACTTAACTCCCAGCAAAATAAATTCACAGCAATATAATACTAAGGAGAATGATTTTTTAGAACTAGACTGCAGACTGGTCTGTTTAAATAATATACTGTACTAAAAACAGTAAATGTAAAATTTCCATTAAGGTAGTTGAATATGTGAAGGACAAAATATGTGAAGGACAAAAATGAATGTAGAAGCATATCAAGAATGCGCCAAAAAGATGATGTAGGAATGCCACAGCATGTGTTGCTTTGCTTATTGCAAACATTGGCCAATAAAAAGATACAGAAACTGTGCAAAGAGACTTCTCTATGAGATCTTTTAAAATGTCTGTGGAACTGCCTTAACAAATGCCTGTTCAATATTTGGCAAATCAAACATTTTGTCAGGTATGAGCAGAGGTGATTCTGTTAAGATTACGACCATAAAATAAACATGTTTTATTCCTCCCTCAACTGCATTCATTTGCAGTATCTATTCACAGAAGAGATACTGCAGATGGAGAACTTCATCATTTAGGCTGGTTAGGTGCTATTTAGGGCTAGTTGCTTACACAACCAGGAAGTACAAACTCAGTGGTGTTATAGTTGTCCTGGTACTGGGTGGCTTCATGATGGATGAACCTGAAAATGTTCTTCTTAATAATGCCTACTTCCAGAGAGTTAGCATCTGAGGTATATTCCTGGCTTCCCAAGAGTCTCGAGCACAGAATCTGACACTACCTCCCTTCTGTTTTTTTTGTTTACTGGAGTCAATACAGTTGGGAATTACAGAGGAGTTACAACTAACTAAACCCAGTTGTTTTCTGCTATCCTAATTTTGTAGTCTCGCACTCCGGAACTGGTTGATTATTGCCTGTAGATGTGATGTGACTTTACTCTTTCACTTGAAACTAAGTCATAGTACATGTTCAGCTATTGCTAACTAAGTTAAGAACACTCATAGTTTTGCAGTGAATTAGGAAGTGCTGAGTAATACATCATTGGTGATTAAAGATTGCTCTGCTGGAAGCAGATTGACTTAACTCTGAATGTCTCATATGGCAACAAGGTTATTGTGCTGACAATATGAACAGAGATACCCCCTGCCCCATTACCTGCAGTTTGGCTTAGTAGTGGCATATTTCAGTGACTAGAGAAGACTCAGTTTTCCTGCCTTCCTACTGGTAGGCACGTGCAGAAGTACCTTTCTGCAGGGAGTCAGTGCAAAACTACAGCAACAGTTAGACCTGGCTTTGAAATCAAGCTATCATTTTTACCCGAGGTAACGATGATGTTCAGTCCCATTTAAAATTGTTTAACTGAGTTGGAAGGGACCCACAAGGCTCAGTGAGTCCAACTCTTTAAGTGAATGGCCTGTATGGGAATCAAACCAAATGACCTGAGCACTATCAGCACCATGCTCTGACAGACTGAACTAACCTCAATTATTAAGAACATATCAGCTTGTATAGAAGTTGAATAATGTTAATTAGAGTGGATGTTCTTTTTTTTTTTTTTTTTTTAATGTGTGCCTTTCTACCAAAGAGAATTTACTATTTGAGTTATCATTTGCCATGTAAAAATCAAAACTGTAGATGTGGGGGATGGTAAATGGATTTTGAAGTTTCAGTGTTTTCTATGATACTTTAAACTAAAATAGATCTTCAAGCCCAGTACCACTAACAAGCCACTTTTTTAATAAGGTGTGGAATCAGAATGTAAACTAATTTGTTATCCCCTTTTTTGCTTATATTTCATTTAATATGAACTCTTAACATTAGACATATGACTGTCCTTCTTCTAGTACACATGTTGCCTCTCCTTAGCAGTAAACTGAAGAACTGAGCCCAGTGACCTTTGACTTGAAAGGAGACTCTTCACTGAAAGAAATAAAGAGTTGCTTAAGAAGTGAGTATGAAGACTTTGGGGCCTTTTGGGACCCTGTTGGAAGCTTGTTTACTTCCTTAGTATCTTATGTCATTATATCTGGCCCTCACAGAAAGCCTCTGATGTTTTCCATGTACATCTGAACAGAGTCACAGCTGATGGACCCTTGGGCAGGACCAATGCCTGACAGTATAATTTTTAACTTTAATTTTTGTCTTACATTTCCTCATATTGGTAAGGGAAAAAAGCTAGAAATCCCTGTTGATGTTTCTAAAGTTCTCTGAGACTCAGGCACAAATGATCTTATGCTGAGTACAAAATATTGTGATTAAATATCTCACAGATAAAACCTGTTATGCATAATTTTCAGAACATGAAAAATATTATATGTTAAATTATATAGCTTTAATTCACATGGGGAAAGTAAAAAATAATGGGACCTAGAAGGGGCAAATAAAAGTCAATAAGGATGTGAATATGAGGATAAGAACTTGAGTTAAATGGTTTATTGGTGATGTATACTAAAGTATAATTACTTGAATTGATAATCCTATTTTCCTTGTTTAGATGTATACTAATCTTTTTTGCTTTCAGACTGAGACAATATGGCAATGTTGGCACACATAAGCACCTGGATCACATGAAATAATACTGACAGCTTGATTGGGAACAATAACTGAATAGCAGACCTGTGGGAGTAAGCTTCATGCTGTTAAAATGTGAATTTATACAATATGTTGCTGCTGGGCTTGTCTGGCATTCAGACAACTTTGCAGATGTCAATTTACCTATGTAATCATACGATAATTTAGTGAAATTAGCATGTGAAATACTTCAGCATCTCCATTTAGTTAGCTCATAATTATAAAGCAAATATGTACTTACCAAGGTGTTTTCTTGCCCTGTGGTCACATAGTGACTTTGTCTACTAGATTGTTGTGTATATGTGGAAGGTGTTGAAGCAGAGGTGTCACAGAAATGTTACTCAAAATACTGTTGAAGGCAAAATAATATATTGTAGAAGGAGGAAAAAAAAGTGGGAACAATCCATATGTCTTCCTGTGCTGTAGTAAACGAACAGTGTCAGCTGATGAACCTGTGGGTGTTTTGCAAAGGACTTCTGGTTTCTCACATTTAGTCAAAAATAGCAAATGTGGTCTCAACTTGTCTGAGAAAGGAGATAGAATTTAGCAAAGAGAATAAGTACAATGCATAAACCATAAAAAGAATTTTTCTTTTTTTCAGTTTCTAAAAGTTTAAGTGCAGTTTCACCTGGACTACTGTTTGTACTTATAGGTACTTCCCCTGATGCTACTGACTGAGTTTTGGAGAAAGGGATGGAAATAATTTTAGTTATCCATGTTAAAGGGTATGGATGAGAATAGGCTCACCTATTTTAGAAGGGAGATTAATGAAAATGGATGGATTAATGATTATCAGGGCAATGAAAGAGGTAAACCCCATGTTGGAATAACTTTCTGTTCTGGGATGTTGATCAGAGAAACTACTTGTCCATATGTAGCTAGAAGAGCACAGCGTGTGAAGATTGAGAGAAATTGTGAGAGTCTCAGATTTTTTTAGAGAAAGTCTCATAATAAACCACCTGCAGGCTCAAATATGGTTTATTTTACACCCCTTGAATGTGGAGAGAGGACTCAAGTTATCAACTGAAGAGGATTAAAAGAATACTTCATAGGCAAGAGAATGAAGTTAATTACTCTTAAAACTTTTTTAGACACCCTGAGAACAGAAAGTGAGATTTTGAATCAGAGGATAAACAAGAAAAATATGCTTTATTAATGTTTTTTTTTTTTAGTGAAATGGGTAGAGATGTTTAAAATATTAAAAGGAAATATTGCACGTGCTGTAAGACTTCAAGAACTGCACAATTAGATTAATTCATGGACTGATACTAAAGCCAAGAAGTTAGCAAGATTCAAAAGTGGTCTTGAAAAATTTTTGTGCGAAAAAAATTTAGGGGAAAATTGTATATCAAAAGACAGGAGCCAAAACAAAGCAAGACTTAGAAGCATGGTTTAAGAACACATTTAGACTTAGTATAACTGTTTATATAGTGTTTAAGTTAAATGACTATATTCTGATCAGTACAGCTTGATTAAGTTTACCCTGGGAGAACCAGGTCTCCCAGGGCACAATGCTTACTCCTCTGGTCAATGCTAGAAAAGTGTTGGAGGACTGTGTATAGGGAGCAAAATGCCAAACCTGTACTGGTGTCCTTCTTGCCTGGGGGTGTCAGCCTGCCCCATGAGGGAGCCCTTGTTTGTGCAGGGGTGTCGACCTGCTGGAGAACAGGAAGGCTCTTCAGCGGGGTCTGGACAGGCTGTATCAATGGGCAGAGGCCAATTGTATGAGGTTCAGTAAGGCAAAGTGTTGGGTCCTGCACTTGTGTCAGAACAAGCTCCAGGCTTGGGGTAGAGTGGCTGGAAAGCTGCTCAGTGGAAGAAGACCCTGGTGGTGCTGGTTGACAGCCAGCTGAACATAAGCCAGCAGTGTGCCCAGGTGGCCAAGAAGGCCAATGGCATCCTGACCTGCGGCTGGCAGGACCAGATTGTCTCCCTGCTCTCAGCACTGGTGAGGCTGCACTTCGAGGTCTTTGTTCGGTTTTGGGCCCCTCACTACACAGAGGACATGGAGGTGCTGGAGAATGTCCAGAGAAGGGCAATGAAGCTGTTGAAGGGTCTGGAGCACAAGTCTAATAAGGAGCAGCTGAGGGAGCTGGGGTTTTTTAGCCTGGAGAAGAGGAGGCTCAGGGAAGACCTTATTGCTCTCTACAACTGCCTGAAAGGAATTTGTGGAGAGGTGGGTTTCACTCTCTTCTCCCAGGTAATAAATGATAGGATGAGAAGAATTGGCATCAAATTATGCCAGGGAAGGTTTAGATTAGGCATTAGGAAAAATTTCTTCAGGGAAACAAGCATTGGAACAAGCAGCTAGGGAAGTGGTGGAGTCACCATTCCTTGAAGTGTTAAAAACACATGTGGATATGGCACCTGAGGACATGGTTAAGTGCTGAATATGGTGGTGGTGGTGGTGCTAGGCTAATGGTTGGACTCGGTGATCTTGGAAGAAACAGCAGACATGCCCTTGAAGCAACTGCCAGCGTCAATGCACATGGGAATAGAAAGTTTACATTTGTCACTCATTTGCATTTTGATAGATTCACAGATTCATTAGGGTTGGAAAAAATCTCTAACATCAAAATAAAATACTCTTTAATTGTGGCACTGGGCAGGCTGGAAATCAGATCAACAGCCAGCTCTCAGACAAGCCTGGCAGGGAGATAGTTTTGTCTTTCTTGGGGAAAGGGGCTGTGCTGGTGTTTCAGTGTAACATACTCAGTAACTGCATGTGCAGAAGCACAGTGAGGCATAAAGCTCTGTTGGGATGAACAGTGTCTTAAATCATTGAGAAGCCTGTGAATGCAGGGCCCACCAAGTGGTGTACTGGCATCAAGACTGATACCCACTATGCTTTGTTGTTCCTTGTTTATTGTTCTTTGTATGAAACAGTAACTTTGTGATTGCCAATTTGTTGCATCTGGTCTTCACTCAGGATGAAATTGCTTTTCCCAGACCCGCTGGCCTGGAGAACGATTTACCTGTACAGAGTAACTCCTTTGCATGGCAATGTCTCAGATGATTTCAATATTTTTATTAGAAATGAAGAAGGGTAAGATAAGGAGGCACTGGCTTTGACCAGTTGAAGAGCAGTGGTACTGTTTCCGGTGAATCCAGCCGAGAGCATCTGGTGGACCCAGCTGGACTATTAGGTTGTGCTCAGATGGAGTAGTTTATAGTTTGGTACAATCATGTGCAGTGTTTATTCAGTATGGTGTGCAATCACAGAATGGTTTGGGACCTTAAAGATTATCTAGTTCCAGCCCCCCTGCTGCAGGCAGAGACACTTTCCACTAGGCCAGGTTTCAGGAAATATTCACAACTTCTCTGGGCAATCTACAGTTCCATTACTCATATTGATAAACTAAAGTGCTTTCATACAGTACAGACATGGCACACTCCTTTTGTGTCACATTGGTCTTCAGGATCAATATGTAAACTGATCAGAAATTTGAAAAGGGAGGAGAAAAGGGGAGTGAATAATATCCCTGAAAAAAAAAATTTGCAGTTTTTGATGAAAGCTCCTGCACTGTTGAAAACGCAACTTGTTTTTTTGTTTTCCTAGTAATCTTGCATTCTGTAATGAAGCCCAGTAGGTAGGACAGTTCTGCAGACATTTCAAAAGAAAATGTTCATCTGTACAATAGAACATATTTTTAAGCAATGGTACTTTGTATAATGTGATTACTTTCATAAATAAAACTGCTAAATGCCTGTTTTGGAAATCATTCAACTTTGAAAGAGGTTGAACGAGATATACTTGTCAATTAATAGTACATTTGAAGAATGTACTCTTGAAGAAAAGTGTAGATAGCAAGAATGCACATATGTAATACCTTAGAAGGTCTAAATAATAATATTTAAAGGAACTTGTAAGATGAAATGAAAGAATAGGGAAATCTCTGCATCAATATCCTGATTTGGCTTCAGAATTGTTATGGTCTATTTGTTGACTCTTCAGGATACTTGGATGATGTTGCAGTAGGGAACCTGTTTATGGTTTCAGACATTTTCTGACGTTGCAACTGAATGTCTTCTGCAGTTCTAGTTCATTTGGACCTTGCCTTGTGACTTGTCTTTGAATCTATTGCTGCACTAAATTGGAATGAATTTTTATTTTAGCACATGAGAGAAAGAACTGTCATTCCAGGATATTTAGTTTGTTGGGGTTTTTATTCCTGCACATCAGTTAAGTATCTTAATACCTAACTGTTATCTGTCAGCAAAGTATGCACGCAATAATTTAGGAAGCAATTTGTAATTAATTAGGAGGACCTGTACTGTATACTAAATGTGAAAAAGAAGATTGGAAAGGAGGAATTATCTCAATGTACAGCATTCTGCTTCTCAAGTTCTATAGTTCATATATACCGCATTAAAAAAAAAAAAAAAAAGACCAACTTCTTCACAGAAATTGTCTCAAATTGCAATAAATTTAATCTACAATTTAGGAATTAATGATAACTACAGCTCTAAATCCTACTAATTAACGTAAGTATCTATTTCCACTTCTGTCTTGTTCTCCACTGCAACTTTGCCACCCTACCCCATCTGTCTGTATTTCCTGTTCCCACACTGAATGCCTTCTGTGCTCTCAGTTGGCTGTTGATTACCTATCCCTCCATTTACTTTGCCCTTACCATAAACTCATTAATGACTTTAATTTTTGGGTGTAATTTTCTTCAATGGTCATTAAGCTATGTCAGTATAATAATATTCACTGATCCTCTTGGCAATTTTTGGCTTGTTAGTCCCAGTGTTCAGTTTTGTATTTTTGCTTTATGTTGTCCAAAGTTGTTCTGTGGTGGTCACTTTACTGACCTGATGTTGGAACACCCCTCTGACTCTAATTTTACTCATCATATCTCATGGTTTTTGACTTCCATCTCCATTGTTCATCCCTTCTGTGATATTTAGTCAGTAACAAGGTGTCCAAACTGTTTGACATTGAAAGTTCACAGGTATGTCCCTGGGATACTGCAGCTCAGTGAGACATCTTTGAATAACTCAAAGTAAAATAAATAAGCTCAAGTAAATTAAAGCAGCCCTATAGAGGTAAGATGACTTGTCTGAGAAGTCACTTCCTGTTTCACATTTTTTACTGAAAAATACATTTCCTTTGGGAATGGTGTGAAGTGCCTAACTTTTTTGTTTCCTATGCTGGTTGAGTAGTAATGTATAGAATTGAAAAAATCAGTGTTGATTCTGGTGTCATTGTTTACAGCACAGTAAAGAGAAGTCTTTCCTCTCATCACCTGCCACTGCAGTCTTTTAAAAATTCATCTGTCCAGCCTCAATCTGTGGCTCCTTGAAATCTCCCTCTATTCATTTGTGATTGTTTCGGGTGTTTGACCACAGATTATCTTTTATCTTTTCTGTATAATTTCACTGTTCAGTCCCTTTTGAAGTCTGTAAGTTTAGAAACTCCCTGTTCTAAAGCATAAGATGTTAACAGAAGAGTGAGCAAAATATGAAGAACTAGATGACCCTTTTGATTTAACATCTATGAATTGTATATAAAATGTGTTTATGGAGAGACAAACTAGCAAGATGCCTTGCTTTTCAGCTAGGGAGTTGGGGGCGTTTCATGTGAACTTTCTTTCTAAAATGGTCGTAAGACAGTAGAGCTAACCTTGGGAGGGTGAAGAGATTCTGCATACAGATTCAAGCACCTTACAATTGTTGCTATGCCTTAGCCAGACTTTAGCTTGGCCAAGGCCCCAAATTTTTTCTTCAGCTCTACTGGTAGTAAAATAATAAAATGTCATGCCATTTTTGTTAACTGCCATAAACTAAGGCAGCATCTATCTGCCACATGTCCTTTCTTGCTAATTGTATTTCATTAGTGAGCACATGAGCAGGGTCAATACCTTTGCTAACAGTGATCTTGCTCATGATGCATACTGAATCTCAGAACACTGAAACTGCAACAACTATTAGAGTCCATGCAGAGTAAACACTGTCTTGCACCTGGAATATTATCCTGCCATGAGCATCACATCAGGGAGTTAAAAAAATGGATAACAGAAGGTGTCAGATCTGTTTTTGGGCAGCACAACTGTGAAACATTTATCAACTATGTCCAATAGTATATACACCCAGTTTAGTTTTATTGTTTCTTTTCAACAGAGTAAATGCTACATATCAAATTATTTCTTGTCTTTTTGTTTAATCATCTTCATTAACAAAAGAAACAGGTTTGCTGCATAAATAATGAAAATATGAATCAAACTAATACAAATGGATTTAATTTGAGGAATTGCAAAGCCGAGTATTCATCAAATAATGTTGAGCATTTGCAGCATGGAAGCTGAGCAAATGCATTGACATATTCCACTCTTGACTGAAAACATCTAGGCTCAAAGATCTAGGGTAAACTCATACCATTTAAATGTGACTCTTTGGACTTTCTGGATTCTAAAATCTGAAAAGACAGCTGAAGTGCAGAGGAAAAATTAAATCTCTTTTGTGTTCTGCATTTTGGAAACATCTGAGGCTGATGCTAAGCCGCAGTGAGATTTCACATATAAATACCCATCCTATCAAATGTTCTAGTGCACAAAGCCTGGCTCTGTAGCCATGTTAGTCTAGTAGCAAAACCAAGATAATCACCGTGGGGATAAAATTAGCTGAAGTGTGGTGTGGTAGAGGTAGAGCTAGACCTGTGCTGCTGCTCACGCTGTTGCTCACACTGCATGTAATGCAATTTTTCTTCACTGAAGTCAATAAACATATTTCCCTCACTCCCCCCCCCCTTTTTTTTTTTTTTTTTTTTTTTAAATTTTTTCTTTAAGCTAAACTTAGGTGAGTTGGTCGGTCACCTTTTTCAAGGAGAGCTTTAGGCTTGTACCTGTAGGTGGAGCTCCAAACTCATCTTCTGCAAAGGCAGACGCACTGGTGTGAAGGAATAAGCAAAGCGAAAAGGGAAACCTGAAAAGACCACTTCTAAATACAGTATCCAATTTGTAAAATTTTACAGAAGAACATGCTTAAAATTTTATAATGGAATGTTTCCAGTTTTCGAAATAATGAGAACTGATAGCAGTTTTATGGTTAAAAAAATCATGTTGTTTGTTTCCTTTACTTGCTCAATCATCTCAGTGAAAGCAATTTCTTCCTGTTCAGGCACCTTATTTAGCCTTATAAAATTTTAAAGCTTAGTCAGGAAAAGAAAAAAAACCCTCTTTATTTTTCCTTCTTTTTAATGGCTGCTCTAATATGAATGTTTAAACATGAAGCTATAACTCGCTTCTTGCTAAAAGGATGTGTCAGAGATCTGGTTTTGTCCTTGAAATGGATCTGATTTTCTTCAGAAAAAAAGAAAAAATACTGTAGATGTAGCAGATGTCAAAGCCTGGGTTGACCTTTTGCATTATAATCCACTATTTAGCAGGAAGTAATTTCAGAGTCACCGCTATCCCAGCGAATACTGTGTGGACTATCTCAGGTTTAATGGAGAGATTTGAATTCTGTCATGAGAAGAACTAGTGCAGCTATGCTATAGAAAGGCTACTGTTAGTCATCCTTGTAATTAGCTTTTTGCTTTCTGTGGAGATTGGGTGTGTTGGAATGTTGCTATGCTGAGATAACTGAACTTAGGTCATGACATGGGAGTTTTCAGGTGATTTCTCACTGATGTGTGTTTCAGGTGTTCACTGAATGCTTCCATGGCCCCTTTTTCGCTTACTGTTTAATCAGAGGAGATAAAAAGAAACGTCTGTTCCTAATGGGTGTTATCGGAAAAACTGTTTTGGCCTTGTGTGTTTTCCAGTAACATAATTTTTTCCATTCAATTATAAAGACATAAATGCTTCAGTTGAAAGAAATCCCCTCTCCATAGTGACTTTATACATTCTTCTCCAGAAGAGTAATGGTGATAAGTAGCTGTTAGTATGCTTGGAAGAACGGATGTGAGTAAACCTCAGGTATTCAGGAAGACAGACTAACAGAACTATACCTATAACTCAGGTATAGACTCAGCAGTGTAGGTACTGCACAGGACGATGCATGTTGACTCCTTTAATGTACTATTAGTCCACTCACATACTATAAACAAAAACAATTCCTACTGGGTCACCAGATTTTTAAGGACAGGCAGTGGATGTGTTTTGAAGCAATCAGTTCTCATATTGCAGTGCCTTTTATATAGTATGTTGATATTGTTCTTTTCTGGATTATGTTGTCAAAAAAACTATTCTTCTCAGCATTTGTTTTGTTTAATTTCTTACAGAAATATCCTTGCAGTGTATGGGACTACATTTATCTGGGTTAAAGGACTACTTGAGTGCTTGGAATAAAGATTTGTCGGAAGAAAAGGAAACTGTCTATTGGGATTAGCTATGTGGTAAGGAAGGTCTAGTTTGATAATAATGAGCTAAAATTAGAAAAAGTGTAGTCAAAGAGATAGGATAAAGGGCAGAATATCTGCAAATGAAGGGAGAAGAGGAAAAAGAGACTCATAGGTCCTTGAGATCTAGGAAGAAATGTTTGTCATATTTTGCAATGCCAAATTATATTAAAAAATAAAGTAGTTTTATTTCTGTTATATGTATGTAATATGACCATTAGGTATTTGGAAAATAAACAATAAGAATGCTGGGAGAGCCATTATTAATAATTTTGGTAAGTTTAGGGATTTTTCTATTTAAACCACTAAGCATTCGTATGCTAACTGTTACCTGCAGTCTATGAGCCATTTTTATTTATTGAGACAATGCAATCGCTCAATGTCAGTGAAACAGTTTTCATCAATTAGGAAAGAGTAGAATGTCTGGAATAAAAAATCCCAGCTATTCTGTTTCTGTATTGTGTCTTGCCTCTGTATATGTGCTAAAAGTTTAAAGTTGAATCAAAATCCTCTGTAATAAGGTTCAACCCCTACCTTGGGGCTTAGGGCACCCACAACGACCCTCGAGTTCAGCTTTTAATAAGGAAAGGTTAAGAGGTTGAAATGTTGAGAGACTGGAAAGACAACTGATTTGACCTTAGAAGCAGAGGAAAGATGGGTAAGTTATGAGGTAATACACAAATACCCCACTTCCCTCCCTAGCATTACTGTTTTACTTAGTTGTTCCAGTTTTTGAACACCTGAAAAAGATCCCATAACCTTGCTAGAAAGATGAAAAATATCTCTTTTCTAATTTTTGTCTCTTTTGCTGTTTAGAGATTTAAGAGCACCAAGATTTCCTGAATGTCAATATGATGTAAGAGGCAGTGTAGTGAATAAAAATTAGATTCTTAGAATAAAGAATTAAAAAATATATGTCCTCATGAAAATAGTGACCAGCTTAATTTTGAGAAAAGGAGGGAAAAAAATGAGATAATAAGAGTAGATGGCAACAACTTTTACCAACTAAAAAGTGACAGCTTGTTAACATAGCTAAAATACAGTGTGATATTTGTTTTCACACGGTTTTGACATTAAAGAAAAAAACCTAGTGTCTCTGGTGCCACTAATTTACCTTTTTAAATACTTGATATATATATAAAATGCACAGAAATATGTATTTCGTGTTGAATTGACAAGGTAAAAACTTTCTATGGTATTTCTCTGACCAAGGCTGTAATTTTAGGTCACGTTTTCGCCAAACCAGTTCTGCTACTAGAGTGGAGACTAGAAGCAAGACTTGTCATCTCAGATCTGCTTTATTTTCTTTACCCTTTCTTTCTTTTGTTCTTACTGTGTTTTTGTCTTTAAGGAGTTCTCTTTACCATGCTTCACTTCAGAAGGAAATAAAAAACAAGGCTGCTTGTATTTCTAGGAGAAGATGTAATATATTCCTTTTTGCCATCTCTGGATGACAGGTTAGCTGATTTTACCTTTACTTTCCTCTAGTCTAACAGTCAGACTGCAAAGCCTCTTGATTGTTGTCAAGAACATGCTGCATTCCAGACAGAAGATTCACATGGTCCGTCCTCCCCCATCAAATTCTCAGTTTTGGCCTGTAACTTACAATAAAGATGTGGATATTAGGAATTTGTGACCTGTGTTAAAATCCTAGAGACTGATTAGGTCTATTCTAATCTTTCATGTTCATTTGTAGCTTTTCAAAAGTGCTGGGACAGACAAATAGATCATGTTAGTGTGTTCCATGCTGATAATCCCTGGAAGCAAGTGAATGCTCTGAGTGCAAAGCCATGTCAAATCTGTTTTATGGGACTGATGTTAGACTATGAGAATGCCAATTTTACTCTTCCCCTGCAGAATGGATGTTTTTGAGGCACTTTGAGGAATGGATGTATTGATATATGGATGACTTGTGGGAAAAGAACAAGAGCTCCAGAACTGACATAAAATAAAAAAAATTAAAATAATAATTAAAAAAATTAAAAAAAAGTATGGGGAGATCCTGCAAACTAAGCATACAAATCAGATGGGGGGGGGTGGTGATGGTAGAAATTAATGGAGACTTATTAAGAGTATATTGGAGATTTTGCTACTCACAAATAAATGTTCCTTTAGTTTCAGAGTATGTGCTAGTTATAGGAATTTTCGTTCTGAATGTTTGTCTCCAAAAGTAGTTATAGACCCCAAGGTTACACAGTATAGCAGTTTGTCTTTTTATTACTTTTTTTGACCAGTTTCAACTGAGTGACATGCTGGTGATATTCTGCAGACTTACTGTAAGAGTAAGCCTAAAGTGTGTGATTTTGATGATATGGTATTGATCATGTTGTAGAAACAGAAACTGAAGGGCTTTTCAATCTCAGTCTCTAATTATTGAGTATTGCATTTTGTCAGTACTACTTCTTGAGAAGGTGAGTTTCTATTATTGGCTTGACATGCTTTGAATTGAACTCTTAATTTTGGTTATCGTGTCCATTTGCATTGGGGTATAATTCCATGTATACATTCTTAATGTGGTTAGCCCATAACAGTGCCATAAGTCACAATGATAACAGCTAAATAATCAAGGATCTATTTCAAAGCCTGTAGAAGTCACCCAAAAGACTCCCATTCAGCACAGCTGTCACTGAATTATGCACCACCAAAACAAAAGAAACTCTGTTAAAAGAATTTCCTTTTATAAGTCCTTATCCTATGATGCAATGTTTTGATTATGCCAAAATTCTACAAAACAACACCTCCTTTAAGCAACTTTATGAACTATTCTTTACAGTTCTATAGCAGGGACATGGGTTATTTACTCTTTATCTCTACAGTCTGTAAAATAGTCACTAATGGAGTCCTGTTGTGGGATGTGAAATTCTGCTAAACATTTCAAATTTTTTATGTCCTCAATACAAGTTCAGAGTAATTTTTGCCAATATTTTCTTGTTAAAACTTGTAGCCATAGATCATTGTTTTCTAATGACAAAAATAATTAACACTAAGACATATTAATGACTGTGTTATCAGGTAATGATGTCTTCATTAATGCATGGCTCCAATCTCTGAAATAACTTTGTCAGTAGCTGCTGGTGGAAGGAATGCTTAGGGAGGAAGGAGTTCTTTGATGTACCCACTGTCCAAATTCATTAACTGCATAAAACTCAATCTTGTCTACTGCATGGTAAAGCTGCATCTCAGGTCTTTAAAGGCCAGGCTTGAATTTCCCTGAGTTTACAGTAGAAATGCTCAGTGATGTCTGGTTTTGTTTAGTATTTGCATACATTTGTTGAATTCAAATGCCGTATAGCTGATCAGTGAGGGTTTATTCCAGTATCAAAGGATTATGGAGACTAACATACTAGAAGAAATCTTTGTTTAGACTTTGAATTTAATTTTGTGTCAGAGCCCTGTTTCTGCAGTGGACTGAATCAGGCTGTTATATCTTGGGCCCTAGAGAAAGGAGAAAGAATGAAATCTCATTATGGATTACAAATGGCTTGGAACAGATGCCTTTTTTTTAATAAAATGTACTTTTCTAGGATTATCATGGAGACTGTTATGAGAACTTTGAAATGACTAATGTTGTCAATGTAGCAGTAACGTTTAGCAAGTTTAAATTGTTTATGATCTTTACACATATATTACGTGTTAATTTGATAGTCGATAGAGCAAAACAAAACAGGGAAATCCTTGTGTAATTAGATTTGCTATTCTTTGTTTAATATTTTTTTTTAAGACTGCTTTATACTTTTGTTCCTTCTCATATTTAACTTACAGTTTTTGGAAATTCTCCTCCAAATTCTAATTGTGCTCTAAATAATAAAATAAGAGCTTTTGTTTGCCATTGTCTTTATAGTAGGTATTCACAAAGCTGGAGCTACATGTCAGAATTTCTATAAGTTTTCTCTAGCTGTAAGAACTTGTTTTCTAAATAAAATAATCACAGTTCGCTATTTATAAATAACCACCTTTCTGTTTCTGATTCTTAAACTGAATATGTTTCCATTGTAAATACCTTTTGATTGCAATGTGTAAAACGTGTTGACTCCTCATAAATACATACTTTTTGAGCATTTCATTGGAGGTGTGATATTCTAAAAGAATAACTAAAGGTGAAAGCAACTTTTTAAAAAAACCTTTTTAGGCTTTGAGGTTTTTTTCTTTTTTCTTTTTTTTTTCTTTTTATTTTGTCCCTACCATAAGTAAGAAAATCGTTAGATATTGAACTATTCTGTTCTTTCACTCTCTGTGCCTAAATGCTTTCTCCCAAGCTCTGAAGAAAACCCAGCCTGAAAGCCTAGCATCCAAGGCCAAAAAGAAGCAGCAGCTTGCCAGGTAACAGATGTAGGTGTGAAGCTTTGTTCTGTATTTTTTCTAGTAGTAACATCTGTCTCTGCTACTTTCCTTATGTTGAAAACCAGTGATCTGTCATTTTTGTTCATGGAAATTAATACCACCACTTACTCCTGTGAATTCTAGATTGATGTTTTTCTTTCATAATGTCAAGTGAAGCATACTTCACTTTAAAAATTACTCCATTATCTTTAATGTAAATCTGCTGTTGCTTTTAAAAGTTTGGAGTGTTCTAGGACATCCACTTGTGGATGCCTTTAAAAATATTTATGAGTTTGCAAAACATTATCAGTAATTCTTGAAAATTGACTGGTTTACTGTTCAGAAATGTTGATTTATGGGTGGTTCTTAAAATGTAAACCAGTCTTTTAGTAGAGGTGATTATTGGTTTTGCCATCTGTCTGTAGTAGAACACTCAGTTTTCTGAAAAGTGTGGCAAACTTCTATTGTTTCTCTTTTGAGGCAATATCACCACTTCAATACATCTCTAAAGAAAAAAAAAGTACTCTTATATCTCAGCAATCCTGTGCCTGATGATGATAAAGAAATGGAATCCTATGTTCTCTTTCCTGTACCTTTTAAAGGTGGGTTTTCCAGAGCTAGTCTTGGGGCCATTTCAGGTCTTTATACTTTGGAGTGTCCTTTGTACTTGACTAAGTTAGCACTGGAAATGGATTTTTTTTGATAGCTTGAATAATTCACTGAGAATGCATTGAAGGCTGATGGCTATAGCAATGTTATACTGATTGGGGAATTCCCCCCCTCCCCTCCACACCCCCGCCTAATTTATTAACCTCCCTTCCTCCAAAAATGAATAATGATACCTCAACCACTGTGGAAGTAGTGTGACGCACTAATGAATTCCACTTTAAGAAAAAATATTGTCAGTCACACTGGAATTTAGAAATTCCACTTTTTACAACTCTCTTAGTATCTAGTATGTAGTGTGAGAATAAGAATAATTAAAAGTGTACTGTGGTGAGAGTGATTAAGACAGGTTATAAGTCATGTCTGTTCATTTGCTGTGGAGGGAGTGAGAATAGCTATAAAGATTAAAGAGGATAAAGAAGAAAGCTGATCTGGGAGAGGAATTATACTTGTGTTTTAGTGAAGCACCTCTAGCACTTTCTGGACTTCCTTAAAAAATATGGTTATATTGAGTGAAAACTTTAGATGAAAAGAGCTTGTTTCTGGTTTGTTCACTCTCAAAAAGTTAAAATTGTGTAGTTCCTTGGAATAACAAGCTGAAGGTTGGGGTTTCATATCATGTGAAATTCACTGAAGACAATGTTTACACATAGTCTGCTGAGAATTCTTTTATCAGTTTCATTATGTTCTGACTTATAAAAGAGATTTCTTTATGGCTTGTAGACTAATTCATAGTTGAGCAAGACTCCTTAAAATACAGTTTACAGGATCATTAGATCATTTATAGACTGTAATTTCATTTGTTGGAATCAGTGGGAAAAATCACACTGTTCCATGCAACATTATCAATCAATTGGAATGCGCTTTCATAACGTAAAATGACTGTGGTTTAAAACAACAGAGAAAATCTGCACTGCGTATTCAGCACATAAATTGTTCTCCTTGTCCTGGAAAATGATAATTATTAATAAAAATAGAAGAGTGAATGAGGAAAAAGATTTTTTTTTTTTTTAATTAGGAGAATGACTCAATAACCTGAAAGTGTAATTACATTGATTGATTGCTATCAAGTCCTGATCTTCACATAGATTTTTTTTATATACCTTTGTTTTGCATTTGTTTTGTTTGTCTGGCAAACAAAAAACCATTCTGTTATTTTCGTTCTTTGAAAGCTTTTTACCTTTAGAGAGAAACAAAACATTCCATGCACCACTTTACTTTGTGCTTTTTATTTATTTTTGGTAAAAGTTCTTCCATATGAGAAATATAGACCAAGTGTTTAATGAGAGGATCTTTTTGTTTTAGAAAGCTTGTCACTTATTATTTTATTAATAATTCATGTAATCTTGTGCTACACCTTGCTGTACTGTTACACAGGAACTTGACAAAGTATTATTAGTCAAAAGTAGGCAAGTGCTCAAGGATATATACTTTTTTTTCACTCTTTATGTGAATGGAAACATGTTTTGGTCTAACTAAGAAATTTTAATTCAAATTGCCTTTTTTTTTATTTCTGGTGAACGGCCTGTCTTCATACAATGTTTTTAACTAATCTTGTTTGGAGTTAGTTAGAAGAGAAACCAGAAGAGTGAAGTCCTTCTCCTATTTCAGTCAATATTCTCTTGACATTTGGAGAATTTAAACCCAGAGATCGGTTTCATAAACTCTAAGATGTAATTATTTTGTGATTTTCCTTTTCAATTGTGTAGTTGGTGATTAGAGCAAATTTAGTGGTGTTTAAACGTTCTGTGATTAGATAACCTAAAACGTCTGAATGGAAAGAATGACAGAGAAAAGACATGAAAGTCATAACTCTGAAGAGAGTGCAGGGTGGTGGCTTTTTTCAAGTCAACTCTAAATTTTTAAGTAAACTCCAAGTATTTTCTCATATTTTGAAGAAATGGAAGTACATCTAACAATGCCTAAAAGAGAGATTCATTCAAAGGGATCCAGGCTGTTTAGCAGGCTTCACTCTTCATTCTCTGTTGTCAGTTCTTACAAAATAACAAAACATTGGCATCCTCAGCATGAGCTTATTGTTGATGTAATGGCAATGTTTCTGTCATCTTAAATTTCTTTTGTTCTAGGGCTCTGGTAGAGGCTTCACTGTCTTCATAAGCATCTTTCTGAATCACTCTGCCTTTTGCAAGAGCTAAACCTGCAGGTTTCCACTGAGTTACTATTGCTTGTTTCTCAAAGTATAAATCTGGCAGAGCAACAACTGAATAGCATACTGTTTTGTGTATACAGGGTATTAAGGAAGAACTACTCTTCATAAAAGGTGGTCAACAAACTTTGTAGAAATAAAAATGTTTGCACAGATGTTGTGGACAAGGAAGCAGAAAGGGTGTACTGAGTGTACAGAGTGCACTGAGCCTAAATTGCTACACGGAAAACGCTAAATGTGGGAGACAAATCCGTCAACCTGGTAGAGATGAGGCAGCTCTATATCCTCAGGTTGAATCAATAGCAAGGCTGAGAATGTGTTGCACACATATAAACATATCTGTACACTATGTACACTCATGTAATGCTCTTCCCCTATATTTTATAATGTATTCTCTACCCCTAGGCAATGACGCCCTCAAACCAAAAGGTGCTCCAGAGAGCTGCCTCTCATAAATTCATCTTGGGTTTCATACTTGGATTATGGGGCTGATGGCACTCCTGGGACCGTGCTGGGTCAGGGTGGACACTCTGGAGAGGATATCCATTGGATTCCTGACTGTGCTTGTTCTTCTGTGCATATCTGAGCTTGTGGAGGTGGATCACACTGTAATCACTGACAGCAATTTGTTAGCCAAAGAAAGCTGACTTTCCTCTACTGGAAAGCCTACTTTTACGTAATGGATATAATCCATGGGTTTTTGATATCAGTGGAAATAATCCCATTGACCTATAGCACAACTGTTACATGTATGAGGACCCTTGAAATGTGATTTTACAAACGGACCCATTGCTGGTGCTTGACTGATGGTTTAAATGTGTGTTATAAACTTTACTTTTTTTTGACCTGTGATAGGCTTGGATGTGCTAATCCTTAAGTCTTCATTCTGTAGATAAATTTGTGCTATTCTCAATCAAGGCAATGTAGTTGGTGGACCTGTGAGGGAGGGTTTCCCAGTTTCTTTAGTCAGTGTATGTTTATTATCTCATGTTGAGATATTCTATTGAGATACTCTATTCACCTTTCAATGCTCATGTTTCTTTTCTTTTTCTTGGTCTGTTTGCTTTCTTTAGCTTGGAAAGTTCTTGGGAGTTGAGGCCATTAGGAGTTTGCGTAGCAATATTTCTTCCCAAAAGTTGCTGGTATCTACTTAGGCTGTAAAGGACTAGTTAATTGTAAAAAATAAAAATAATAGTTAGACAAGTACCTTACCACAACTACCTTTATCTCCATATTCATACGTTTTATGTATACTGTTACTGCATTTTTGTGGGTTTACCATGTTTGCCGCTTGTATTGTTACATGTACCTTTATTTTTTATTATTTTTTTATGCAAGGGAAGTGAGACAGAAAAAAGAGGTTCTGTAAATGCAGCTGTCTCTCTTTAATATGGTCATCAGGCTGCTACTTTTAAATTATAGTAGTGGTATCATTTCAGTTTTCTTTAAGCCAGACAGTGGTAGCAACAGTTGTCCTGCTATAAATGTTAGGTGGGCTTAATGATTCAAGCGTGACCTGATACTCTCCATCTAAACATTTCTGGTTGACTGAAACAGAAAACAGGAGAGATTATAACCTAGGTGGTTGTGGCATGTTCTGTGCACGCATAGACACACAATCTGTCCATTGGTCAGCCAAGTGCAGAGTTCTCTATTTCTAATTTAAAGCACATGAATGAAAAGAAAGATTCACTAACAAAAATCCAAAACTTTTCCTTAAAAACCTGCTTGCGGATACCATGACACTACACAGATGATATGCTTCTGCCAAAGTGCTCAACATATTTACCACTGCTAGAGTGGCAGTAGGTATCCCTGTGCCAGGCTAAATATTATTGTTTAGTTCCTATGGCTGAGCCAACATCTCTGCCAGGAGACGGCATCCAGTCCTGTGGCTAAGATGGACAAATGCCTGAGTGAACCTTCAGAACAAGTTGATAAGGCGCAGAAAAAGCAAGTTACTAGTATTAATCAGACTTCATGGTCATACTATCAAGTTTAGAAATATAGTTTTGAGATGCGAAACTGATGTAGCAGCAGATAAATACTTGCAGCTAATCCTCTAATGGACAACATGTCAGGAAGACTGCATAAAGCCTATTTCTGTGTACAGCTCTGCTTATTCCACATCTTCTTCATAGCTGCACTGCATGTAGCACTTCAGTGCCGTTGTTAGTCTACAATGTAGGGAGTCATTGGAGATTTATCTTTCCTTCCAGCCCGACATTTAAATGTTGTTAGATATCTTTTCAAGCCCTTTCTGGTTTCTAAATGCTCAAAACTGTTAATTTCAGTATGTATGTGCAACTATATAGTTGTATTTGTTGGTTCTGCTGACATTTTAGAAAACAGTATCTGGTTTTGGGTTTGGTTTTGGTTGTGTTTTTTTTTCACTGCTTTATACTAAAAAGACTATTAATGCTTTGTTAATCAACTGTTCAAAGTGTGATTGCTCCTGAATAGCTCTCAAAATCTGGCTTTTTACCACTTACTTTCATTAGTGTTTAATTAAAAGAGGAGATGAAAACTAAAATCTTCAGCCCACTCAAGGATGAGATACTGCTTTTCAGAAAAGGGATTCAGAAAACAGTCTGTGTTTTACAAATGTGTTACAATAATGTACAACAAATGTACAACATTTTCTGTACAGACTAGAAATATCACTGCTTTGTGCCAAGTGGAAAAGTGGTAAAATTGGGCCATCACTTAAATTTGTAATATATAACTTTGGTAGATGCATAAGCAATAGTAAGTGCCTGAGAAACAATTAGTAAATTTAGAAACAAGGATTGCCCCATTAAGATGTTATTCTCTCTGTGCCCAGTCTTCTCAGCTAATATATTACTGCTCTGACTCTCTGCTTGGTGTGGTATGGTGTGCCTCATGGAATGCTAAAAAAAAAAAAAAAAGAAAATACTTGTAGTGTAAAAAGAAGCTTGGAAGCGATGTAGTTTTCTGAGCATCTTGCTTTGTTGGTGCTATTTGTTGGCAAGTAGCTCAAGGGAGCCAGGCTTTGTATGACAAATGTACTGGCTTAAATAACAGATGTCATATTATGGTTATCCTTGTTTGTCTTCTCGTTGATTACAACTCAGAGTTTTACAACTCATCTGATTTCCTATAACAGAATTAAAAGAATGTAAGTCAAAACTGAGTAAGTAAGATCCATGTCCTATGGAGGAATTGGCTGTCACAGTCTTAATGGTTTAACAGGATTAGGATTTGATTTCCTACTTCAGGATTGTTGATTATTTTAGCACCTGATCCAAATTTAGTCAGAAATAAACACTGACTTGTGCTTATTCAACTAAGTGATTGGACATCTTGGTCTTAATTGCATGCAAAACAATATATGGTCTTAATGTTCTATGGAAACAAAAATGTTGTGAATTGAAGTGGGATTCAGAGTGATAATGAAAGAGCTGCTGTATCAAGGCTTGTTGATTTTTTTTGGTCTGTGTTTGGCCCAGCCACCTGTGAAAGTTTTGTTCTTCGCCTGCCAAGTTCACTGATAAGCGAGAACCTTGTCCTTGGAGAGAGAGTTTCTTGTATAAACTGTTTTAATTGGTGTTCTGTGATTGGCTGGTTGTCTGTAGAGGACATTTGAAGGAGAAACTGAAGAGGAGAGGATGAAGTAAAGCCCCCAGACCCAAATAGATAAGACCCCTTGAGTGAAACAGCACATTTGAGAGAGGAATCCCAAAGTTCTGCATGCGCTGAAAGGGTGCACTTACATAATGGGGGGAGGAACCGAAGGCCTCTGGCTGGGCGGTGCTGGCCGCACTGGGAGCTCCCACCCAGGGAGATGTCACCGACTAATTGGATAAAAATGCAGATGGCTCGTTGCTCGGGGCTCTCAAGCTGCACATGAAGGACAACGTTGCCTTCTGCAGGGACGCCCGCTATCTTTGTGAGCCTGCTGACCCTCCGAGGATGCAGCCTCTGCTATGGGGAATTCTGGTTATCCTGGGGTTGGTAAGACAACCTCGTAAAACACACCTGCCCGAGCAGGGGGGTTTCACTGAGGGCTTAGTTCACTCCTCTCCTTTCCTGACTCTCAGGTTCCCATTTACTTGGCCACTTTTGTAATAAATATTGGGTTTATTATTGAGCTCTCAGCAGTGTCTTGGTTTTCAACCTTGGCATCTTTCAAACTCACCCTGTTACAGCTGCCTATGATGGATCTGGGGTACAGACTCAAAACTACATTCATCTACATTTAAAATTTAGAAGGATGATCTTTATTAAGCATGTGTAAACTAAGTGGACATGTGAACTAATGGAAACAGGTACTCTTTCAGATTTGAGAAGGAAATAGAACAGCTTAGTAAACCACTTTGGGTTTTAGATCCCTGAATAATCCCAAGAATGAAATAATATTTGAGATAGGCAACTGACATCTATATAGTTTAATGTATTATATGCTTATTACATTTTGAAAGAAGAGATCTACTTACTCTGTATAGTTCAAAACTATAAGAACACAGCTAATATATTTGAGACCCTGATGATGGAACTTGTGCATAAGTTGTAAGGTGTCAGCCTATTGTGGAGATAATGAGTTGGATATAAGCTTCCTGATTGTTCTTTAGCAAAAAAGAACTTTGAGTTACCTCTGATGCAATATACACGTATGTTTTCCTCTGAACAGTTTTGTTCATACAAAATCACCATGATGAGTGAAGTCCCTGTAGATGACTAAATATAGTGAAATGGATGTAAAAGTTATGCCAAACTAATTATAAACTAATCACATTTATTTTCCCATTAATGGAGTTTTGATTATTCTGGTTGATTACATCATTGATATTTCACAGTACTTTTAACATTAGTAGTGTCTTTAACTATTACAGAACAGAATATGTATTTTACTATTTTCATACTTGCTTGACATTATGTAACAGTCTAATGTAATGAAGAAAACTATAAGTACTGTATTTCAGAATATTACCAGACATTAGAATATGCATGTATGTTTAGGACTGACTTTCGTGTTCTTGTTTCAGACATCCAGGTTAAAATATGCACTCAGGCTTCAAGTAGTTGAGTGCTTTGCTTGTGGGTGCCAATTAGGGAACATTCTAAATGTGGCTTGTTAGTGTATTTTATGAGAACGTGTTTTGAATTATTCTACTCCTCTGTAGTTGCATGTACAAATACGTTGCTTTCTCCTTCCTATACTGTTCTGAGGCTTACCACATCTACCAGGATACAAATAGTCAAAGGTTTTTTAATCTTGTTTTGTTTCCCATTATTTGGTATATTCTTGTTTTAGATAGTAACTAAGGAGAGAATGTATTTGAGAAACTCTTAGGTACCAGACTGTAATGATTAGGTGTGAAAACACATTTAAGAATTTAGCCTGAAATTTGGAAGAACTGACTCTTCAAAGGTGACCTAACACATGCATTAGCTGCATTCATGAGCTTGTGTGGCTTACCCTGTAATTGTTAAATGGGTATTTTGATATAAGCAGCAAGAAATCCCCAGGCAGGGGTAAATTTTGGGAAAAATGGATTGATGGAAACCTCACGACATTCATCAACGAGAAGTGTAAAGTCCTGCAGGATCATCCCTGGACACCAGTATGTGCTGGGGCTACACAGTTTTGCAGAAAATATCCTGGGGACCTTAGTGGACACCAGGTGGAACATGAGCCAGCAGTGTGTCCTTGCCATAAAGATGGTGATATTCTGGGCTACCACAGGTGAAGCACTGCCAGCAGGTAGAGGAAGGTGATCCTTCCTCTTCATTCAGCACTGGGGAGTCTACCCCTGGAATGCTCTGTCAATTCTGGGCGCTTGAGTACAAGAGAGATGTGGTCATATTAGAGTCCAGAGAAGGTCCACAAAGGTGATTGAGGAGATAGAGCATCTCACATATGAGAAAGTTTTGAAAGAACTGGGACTGTTCAGCCTGGAGAAGAGTAGGCTCAGGGGAATCTTGTAAATGGATTTAAATATCTGAAGGGAGGATGCAAGGAGGACAGAACCAGGTTCTTCTTAGCAGTGCCCAGCAAGAGGACCAGAAGCCACAGGCACAAACTGAAACACAAGACATTCCATCTGAACATCAAGAAATGCTTTTTCACTGGGAGGACAATCAAGCACCAACACAGGCTGCTTGGGGATGTTGTCAAGTCTCCTTCCTTGGAGATATTCCAGAGGCATCTGGACATGGTCTGGAGAAACTTTCTCTAGGTGACTGTGCTTGAGTGAGCAGGAGTTTGGAGCATATGACCTCCAGAGGTCCCTTCCAGCCTCAATCCATCTATGTTTTTGCAAAACTTTCTGTAGAATCTATTTGCTGTTTCTTCTTAAAAGACTTGCTGCTTCTTTACAAATTTCCCAATCTGACCCATGGTGCTATGGGTCAGATGCTCTTTTTGACCTTTCAGTGTGGTGTTTGGTTTGTGTTTTTTTTTCCCTGAAATTTTTATGATTGAAGGCTGCATAGCACACTTAGGCTAGCCCTTTCTCACTTTAAATTAATTGGACATATTTTTCTGCACTTAATGGATACTGGGAGGTTTTATGGGAAATTTAATCAGTCAGACTTTGTCAGTTCTCAGTAACAAACCTATGGAACAATATTTATGTGATATTAAACCTCTAGGAGTTAATGGAAAGGCTAATTAAAGCAAAGTTATTTGCTAGTTTAAAGCTATCTTAGACTTTTATATTTCATTCATGTCTGAGTATGTAAATATATGTATAGAGGAAGACCAAAACAACAACCTATGTATGTGTGTATACATTCTATCTATTTAACTTGCACTGTGTATTGTGAACCAGAGTTAATTTGATGTGTGGAATTTTTTATCATGGAGTATGAAATATGTGCACCAAACAGGATCACAGGTAATTAAGCAGGCACTGCTTGGTTTGTTTATCCCCAGTGCCAGAAGTTGTTCCATATCAGCTAATAAAGGATGGAATGCAGTTCATTATGTGTGTTTGTTTCAAACCAACACTTTAAAATGCAAAATTATTTTTTTACATGGGTCAGTAGTATTAAGGCTCTTGTTACAGAATGGGAGTATTTACTTTGCAAAAGATGACAAGGGACTAATGTAATTTGTGGCATTCAAAGTATGACTTTCAATCCTCAGGATTTTTTTGTGTTATTTTACAGGAAGAGATGTTTTTAGTGACCTAGAGATTGGATAACAGGAAGACCAATCTGTGCGTTGTGGACAGGAGTAGAAATGGTGATGGATGGTCTGGCATGACGCATTTGGCTTTCCTGGGTAAATATGCCTATAACTGCCAATTAATTCCTTTCCTCATGCTCTAGATATGTCATTCAGTAAACCATATATTCTCATCAAGCATTCTAATTTTGCAGCAGACTAAAAGCTTAGTGTTTGATGAAGAAAACTGAGCTTAAACATCTTTCTCATAATCAGTAACAGAGATGTAAAAATAATATAAGTAAAAAGATATCTGTAATATATTTTTATTTATGTTCACCTTGGAAAAAAAAAAAAGACCCACAACAAAAAAACCTGTATTGCTGCAAGAGTGAGGGTTGGTGTATGTATATGCCTATAAATCCAAAAAGCTCCTGAATTTTTCACTGCCCAGAGGAATGCAGTTTCTGATGGATTTGACTGATGTTGTATTTTGATCACTTTTCTTGGAAGCATTATAAGTTAGGTAAGCACTGCATGTAGTAATCATCATTTTATTGACGTTTGTATTAATAATGTAGATTAACTTGAAAACAGAATTGATGTTGATATAATCACTCCAATGCTGTGTGTGTTTTCAGTGTTTCAAAAATGACAAAACAAAGGTTACTCAAATATTCATATTTGAAGTGAGGAGATAAACTCTAGAAAATACAGAAAAAAGTAAATACAGAAAATATACAAAAAACCTGATAGACTTTATTAATCACAAAACTTCACTGTAGTTGTGAAATGGTTTCTTTATATATCTTGAGTCTTTACAGTGGCAGTGTTATGTGTCATGACTTGAGGTGAGATTTCATGAAATTTGTTAACTTAATCTTTGGAGTTTCTTCTCCATTATAGCTGGTGTTATGCCCAGCTTATTCCAGGGTTTGATGTCTTTCTGCTGACTTTGTCACAGCAGTACTTTGAATCACAGTAGACAGCTGTGCAGATCAGGTGTCTGCTAAAAGAAACATTCAAATTTTTACCCTAAATCTGTGCCAGGGTATTACAGAAAAATGTACACCAAAAAGTACTGTATAAATTATTAGTGTCTGTTAGACTAGTATTTCCATGAAGTCCTACAGGTTTGATCTCTGGAAAAAAACCACACTCTTTCTGTTTGAAAATGTGGACTGACCATGGCCAGCAGCTAAGCTCCTATCCAGTAATGTGCTCGCTTCTCCATAGGAGGATGGGCAAGAAAGAAAAACCTGTGGGTTGACACAAAGGCAGTTTAAGAAATGAAGGGGAAAAAGAAACATATGAAGTGATGTAAAGACTGTCACTCACCACCTCCCACTGCCAGACTAATGCACGGTCAGCCTCTGAGCAATGGCTAGATTGCAAAAACTGGCATCTGATGGTTTTATAGATGAGCATCATCTTAGAGGTAGGGAATGAGGTTTTGGTCAGTCTGAGTCAGCTGTTCTGACTGTGTCCCCTCACAACTTCTTGACAATGTTACTCCTCCCTCTTTGTCTGTGCTTTTGGGAACCATCACTCTGGTGTGCCATGCGACGGTGGGCAGTCACTTCTCTCTCCTCCAGGTCTCCTTGGTTCCAATTATGTTTTGCACCAGGGGGGCTCAAAGCTTAGCAAATGATGGGTCCAACTGCTGGGATCCCTGTATTTTCAGGGCCTGGAACAGAAAGCAGTGAGGTGGCTTATAAAATCAGGAGGCCACTGTGATGATCATTCCCAGCTACTGGAAGAACTGGGTTCCTTTGCTTTTTGTGTGGTGCTGTGCAGTGTGTACAGCCTGCACGTAACAAAGCCCATGCATCAGGGACTGCTATACCTTCAGATTGCTGCAGATGATGGTGGGAGCTGGCCACCTAAAAGTACACTAACCACCTTCGTCTGAAACCATTCTCTTTTGCATAAGGACAGAGCCCTACACAACCAACCAGGCTGAAGGGCCGCTTGCAGTCTGACTTTCCCAGGCCTGTGGATTCAGTTGCATGGCTTTCCTTCCCATCCTATGTGCTAGCCCCTGCCTGTATTCTCTGCCTTATCTATCCCCACAGCCCTTAGTTTGCTCTTATTCCATTCTTGGCTTTAAGGACAAAGCATCTCACTATTTTTTTTATGTTTCTTGCTTAACTAATTCAGAAAACAAACTTGCTGAATTTGTTTGAAGAATTACAAAAAACTTCTGAATTGGAGCCTGATAACAGGTTTCTAGGATGAAGCTTCTGCTCTTCCAGGACACTGGGTACACAGAAAATGGGGAAAGATGAAACACTATTATTTTTCTATCAGTAGCTGCTTGAGGTAGAATAAGAACAAGGAATTTAAAAAATGAGTAATGAGATCAGTTGAGAAAGGCGTAGAGATATGAACTGGTAAAGGTTTATCTTTACTTTAGTTAGGAGGTCTTTTCTGGATCAGGCTCAGTTATTAAAGTAATCAAAAGAATTCCGCCCTCTGACACTGGGTGTTTGGAAACACTCACTCTTGGGATTAAAGTAGTACTTTTTCCTAGATATGCTGTACCATGTCCCTTCCTCTCCTCATTCCTTTATATTCAGTCTTGTGATACGCATATATATATAAAAAGCTTCTAAGAAAGCAAAAAGATAAACCATCCCTTGAAACCTAATGCTGTACTTTGGTACATATCCTGAGAGATCTGGGAGACTTGGTCAACAAAAAGAGGTTGTAGACATTGTCATCAACTATCCCAAATGCTCTTGCTTTTTAAATACATAGTATACCTTTCACATATGCACATGTGATCATATCCTTGCCTTCCCTTTGCTGTACATGTACTCATTTTAAATTTTAAGCATCTGAACTAGGTTCTCAGTAGTTTAGTTTTACAGTTTTGTGTGCTGACATGAAATCCTTCCTGGTTTGTGTTCTCTTACTTAACTAAAGAAATTGTGTGTATCTTGGAAGGTTTTATTGGAACTTGTGATGAAGTGGATTTGGCCTCTGAAGGTAGGTATTCAAGTCTTTTCATCAGGTGATTTCTGTGAAGTCTTATTTCCTATTTCTGGTTAGCGTTTCCACCTTTAAGGAAAAAAAAAACAATCAAAAACCGATCACATGACATCAAACCTTTTAAATTTAAAAATGTTCAATAAACAGGAAAGAGACATAGTTTTGCAGAAATCTAGATAGTAATATTGCTGAAGTCCTTTAACTTGTTCAGATGAAACTGCAACATGAAGTTACAAATATGGACTAACATACACTTCTGCAAAATGCTTTCTTTATATGTAATCTTGATCTTCCAGTGGCTTTTTAAAGTAATAACTTTGTTCTGTATTTGTTGAATGAAACTCAAGTATGCTATCACAAAATAAGCACAGAACAGATCTAATGGCAAAGCCATCTCAGCTTGGTTTACAATATTGATCTTTTATATTGCAAATTCATGAAGCAGTTGAAGGAAAATTCTCACTTCTCCTGTGTAGCTTGCAAAGTCTTTTCTAATATAATGAGGTAAAATCTGTGTACTTTCATTTAAACTTGCCTCTTTTTGTCCAGGGAGTTTAAGGAGGTTTTGCATAATTTAGATAGTATTTGTACTTTCAAATATCTTCAGTTTGCTCTGATGCTTTTTGCATTGAATCCTTTAAAACCTCCTATCTGGGAGTTCTAAAACTATATTTAAAAAAAACCAAACCTATAAAAAATATTTATTTTATACAGTCACATTAATTTTTTTAAAGTTTCTTTAATGATTACTTTTCCTTCCTCGTTTTTTAAAAGAAGTCATTGAAATGTCTGTCTTCTCTTCCTGGAAGAATCAGCTTTTTGTTTGTTTATTTGTTTTTATATTTTGAAAGGCAGGACAAGTTTTTTTGGCAGTACTTTGAGAGAAAACTGCTGGATTTTCTGTTGTCTGCTCTCTACTGGCAGTGAGATATGTAGGTAGCTCTCTACTGTTAAGTGAGATATGTAGGTAGCTCTTTGATAATGAACCAAATATCCCTTGTCCCTGAGATTTTTTTTCCAAAATGCCCTTGTGTTTCTTATTTCTAAGTTTTTGTATGACTCATCATTTTGAAGTCTTTGTGTTTGAAGACTTAAATACTTGAATTGTAACATGTGGACTACAGAAGGCTTTTTTTCTGGTCGTGATGACTTAATAAGGAGAAATTGTTACACTGAGATTTAACAGCAAGTCCTTGGTGGGGGACAACTAGACCAAAGAAATACAGTCAACAGAACTTCAGAGTAAGGAGTGATGGTCGTTTTTGCTAGAGACCTTCATACTCTTTAAAATGAAGCTCCACCCGTGCTATCAGTTACAGGCAGTTTCATTAAGCACTGATTCCAATAACATCCTATTCCAGTACTTTCAGAGCCATTGAAATCTTACACTCTTGGTGAGGATCCTGTTGAAGCCTTGTGTCTACCCACTTTTATATACATTCTTATTACAGTCATACGTAGGTCACATTATGCAATAGTGGTGTTCAAAAATACTTTCTGGACTGCTTGTTATTAATAGCTGTCAACTTGCAGTGAGGTTTCTGGGAAGGGTATAGAATACGATTCTTTTCAGATAAAGGTTGTAAGAGTTGGTCAGTGTGTTAACATTTTGTGAGTTCTGGTAGTGTTTGTAGAAGTGTTTTGAAATTGGTTTTTTCTATTATTTCATTTCTATTTTATTTTGAGAAAAGCTGCTAATGTTTTCTTGAGATGGAAATTCCTGGGAAAGCAGTAAAGGCTCTGGCAACAATCAAAACCCATTATTTCACTTGTGTTTAATTCTAGGATGATTTGTTTGCCCATGTTTTTTTTTTCAGAAGAAGAGTTTTGTTCACACAAATAGAAGTTGTTAATTTATTTAAGTAAGGGCCGCAATGTTAAGTTTTCTTGTGTTGATAAGCTCATGCTTTTTCCATTCTGGTTGTTGCCTGGCAGTAATGTGTTCTTTATTGTTCTTAATAAAGTGCAATGCAAAATTTAGTTTGCAGCATTGCTGTCTGATAGAACTGTTTATTAAATTGTGGATTTTTTTTGCATTCCTTTGCTAGTCATGTATCACTGCTTTTGGGTTTGTTTTTATTTTGGCATCAAGTAGCATAAGCAACTGGTTGTTTCTTTGATTGAAGCTACCAAGGAAACCCCTGAAGGCTGTACAATGAAACACTTGTATTGTTGCCACCTGTTCCACTGTTCCAGAAATACCAGAACATATGGTTTAGAGTTGTAACTTTAGAGTTGCATTTCTTTGATATTTGTCTAGACTGCACCTGATTTTTTGCAACTGAGGCTTATCAACAGAAGCAGCCTTCTTATCTGTGCTACCTTGGAAGGTTTGGATCTTCAATTTTTATGCCTTTGTTTAGTTTGTATGTTTGTTTGTTTTATGAGTTCAAATATTTCATGCAGGGGGAGGTGATGATTTGACTTTTTCTTTTTTTTTTATCTTTCAGAATCCCTTGAGAATTTTTAGCATTGTGCTTGCAAAGGTGATACTTTGCTCCATGACACAATTTTTGCCATACCAGTGTATCAAAGTGCAAAGTAGAGCATGCTAGTTACAGCACGTCATCCAAGTCATAGTGGTTTCTTAAGTTAAGTAGGCTTTGACTTGCTTGTTTTTTGTGACAGAAAGATAATAGGAGAGCTATGTTTTTAGGGAGAAAATTCATTAAGGCCTTTGAAATCCTTCATGGGACATTTAGGTTCTGTATCCATATATGTTTGTAAATTAGAGAAGTTAATACTTAACTGGAAGGTATAAAAAGAGTAACATATCCATCTTTTGTTGGAACTGCTCTACTTTTCTGAACATATGTAGGAATGCTTAATAGACCATGTACTGGAACATTTCATCCACTCGTACTGCATTTTGTACTCTTTGCCCCACATTGTGTTGAGATGTGAACGGACAATCCTAAAGATGATCTCTTTCCTGTTCATTTTATTCTGCCTGAAGAGAACTCTACTTCAGTGTGAGATCTCTGACTCATTTCCATCCTGTCACTTAAATCAAACTTGACTTCTCTTTAGAGAGATTTTAATAACATGGTCTGGTTCCAAACAGAAATTATTTGAAGAAAATATTGTTAGCTGTGTTTTCCAGGCGACTTGCACACATATTCTCATTCATTTTCTAACAAAACAATTATAGCATCATCTTAGCAGGTGATTAGCAGTTACTTTTATTTTGTTATATATTTTTCCACCGGAGGAGCATTGGTGGCTGACAATGATTATACCCTAGTTGGTAAGGAATCTGATACATGGGTAATTTTGTTCTATATTTCCTTTCCTTGATAAAGCCTAATCTCAAGCAGATATTCTGTGCCTTCAGAGTGATACTGTATAATTTTACTCATGGGGTAGATGTGTGTGTTTTTTTGGGTATGATCAACACAGGTGTCATAGGATGTGTTGCTGTCAATATCTGTAAGGCAGTATTTTACTGTTGATGGTATTTAACTAGTCCATGCAGAGTGAAACAGCAGGCTTTACAGGTTAAAAATGCAACTATTGCCACTTTTGTTGCTATCTCTGGCAGTTTTGTTAGTCCAGACTGTTTTCCACTGACTTTAAGTACAAATTCCTGAAAATGAAAGTTTTCAGCTTTGTTACAGTGTTCCGGTTTATCACGTCCCAAAATGTTGTGTGATTTGAGATTGCTTTTTTCTGAATGATGAAATGGATGAAAACTTCTTTAGGAAACAAAGAGAAACAATTGTCAAGATCTATGTTTTGGTTCAGGAGGTAAACCAAAATGAAAATTTATTTTTTTTGCTCTTGGTCATATATGTTGTGAAAATAGTAAGAAAAATATACTTGTTTTCTTCCTTTACTTTTTACAACCTATGATTTGAGATTTATATACTCCTTTACACTTTGACTTTTCAGAGTGAAATACCCTATTTTGGAAACGTAGCTGTAAATTATGCCAGTATTATCAAATTCCCTCTTTCATTAACACTAAACTACTTCTCCCAATTTGACTTGCATATGTGATTAATTTTTCCTTGAGACAGGGCATCTGATTAATTTACTATTCTCTGATGTGTTCTTTGAACTCTAAAGAAAAAGTCTTTTGAGTTTTGTACCTTTTTTTATTATTATTATTATATGGCATTTATAATTTAATTTGTTCTCCCTTATTTTCACAATTAATGAGTACTGGCAGTTGTAGCCTATATTTATGCATATATAATATGTGGGGGTAGTCTGTTATTTTCAATTTGCTTTGAACCTGTCATTTGCATGTCTAGAATGTTTCCCTCCAAGTAATTCAACTGAATATGTTTTTTCTTAAAAAAAACCAAAAAAAAAACCAAAGAAAAAAACCCAAAAAAACCCACCAAAACCAACTTGCTTTCCCTAGAATGTGTTATAGTCCATTTCTAACTTCCCCTCTAACACGAAAAATGAAACGTGTTTAATAGAACAAAGTAGAATGAGTATGATAATTTAGGAATCTTCCTCTATTTAGGAAGAACAGAGGTGGCCTTTAAAGACCAATGAAACCAAGGCTAGAGGGAAAATTTCCTACTAGAAAACTTATATCTCTTATCAAGGAAGGTATAATAACTGTGCACTTATTCAGGTAGATTCACTCAGTGTCCCAGACAAAGAGGTGTTGAGTGTTAAATAAAGGGACAAGTAAAATTTTTTCTTCAGGATGCTGTATTAACAGTCATAATTCTAATTGTAGAGAAATTTCAGAAGTCAGAGCTGAATGTATAAATGCTAATAATACATGAAGTGGTATTGGTCTGAGCATAGTGAAATTATAAACTGAAACTCCTATGTATACCTCTTTGAGGAACACATAGTTCTAAACCCCCTGCCATTGGTATGGGTACCTTTGACTAAACCAGGTTTCTTAAAGCCTCATCCAATCTGGTCTTGAAGTCTTCCAGGGATGCCACATCTCTAGCTTCTCTGGGCAACCAGTTCCAGTGTCTCAGGACCCTCACAGTAAAGAATTTCTTCCTAGTATCTTATCTAAATCTACTTTCTTTCAGTTTAAAACCATTCCCCATTGTCCTTGTAAAATATCTCCTTCTCCAGATTCCCTGAAGGCCCCCTTTAGGTACTGGAAAGCTGCTGTGAGGCCTCCTTGGAGCCTTCCCTTCTTCAGAATGAACTACCCCAGCCCTCTCAGCCTTTCCTCATAGGAGAGGTGCTTCAGATCTGTGAACATCTACATGACCCCCCTCTGGACTTGCTCCAACACATCCACATCCTTCTTATGTTGGAGGTCCCAGAGCTAAATGTAGTGTTCTAGATGGGATCTCACAAGGGCAAAGTAGAGGTGCAGAATCACTTCCTTCTCCCTACTGGCTATGCTGCTTTTGATGCAGTTCAGGACTTGCCTGGCTTTCTGGGCTGCAAGTACACATTGCCAGGTCATATTGAGCTTCTTGTCCTCCTAATCCCCCAGGTTCTTCTCCTCTGGGCTGCTCTCAGTCCATTCTTTGCCCAGACTTGCATTTGTGCTTGGGATTGCCCCAACCCATGTGCAGGACTTTGTACTTGGCCTTGATGGAAACCACTTCTCAAACCCAAGGCATTACGTATTAGAAATTGGTGTTACATATGTGTCAGTCTGCTAACTTTTTCATTATCAAGGAATTCTTGTTCTCCTATGATGTGAATAATCTCTACTGAATACTACAGCTGTAGTAAAGGAAAGAGATTAACAGGTCATTTATGCTACTTTTCTCTGTTGAGATGTATTGTACAGCAGAATCAGTTAATTTTGTCAAATTTTAGAAATTTTTATAGAATCTGAACACATTCAAAACAATAAATATATTAACTTTAGCTTCTTAGTAAGCTATGGAAATGGCTAGGTAAACTGAGAAAAAAAATCAAAATTTTGAAAGCATTTTACTTTTAAACCAGGAAATATGAAGTAATTGCAAATATTAATGTATTATTGGAAAAGTGTGAGAAATGTTGGTTGTCTTTTTCTTCGCTTTGAAATTGATAATATAATTGTGAAGTTTGCTGTTTAGTACTCCTGGTTTTAGTTGTAAGATTTGCCACTTAGTATTGTTTGCTTTAATTATAAGAACATGAAACACTGTAGAATACCCTTTCTAAATTAAGTTGTTAAGTCTTTTTAACTTACTGTACGTGGCAATACATAAGACAGGTTATCAGAAATGAAATGGGAAAACTTCTGTCTAAATGTTGTATTGTGTATACCACTTTTGCTGCAATTAATGTTGTGCTAGAATATATGCCTTATGTATTTTACTTGAAACAAAAATCTCACACTTGAATCTTACTTGCAAATGCCATGAATTCTAAGTATTTGGTAAACTTGACTCAGATCTCCTACATTTATATTTTATTTATGGTATAAATACAAAGTAGTCACTAGTCAATTTTTTAATCATAATTAGAGAAGTCATGCTTGTCCTTTCATTTGCCTTTGAGGGAAATGGGGGTATAAAAATGAAGGGAATTTGATGTGACATGCATCTTTCATTGATTAGCTTGAAAGAAAGATTGTTGTTGTGGTGTGGTTAAAATAATTTGACTTGAAAATATGGATTCAACATGCCTTTTAAGTAAAATTTTTGTGGTTTGCTCCTCAGGTAGATTGTAACCTCAGTTACCCTCTTGTTGTAGTTTAATAAGATTGCATGGTATAACTGACTTGAAACTTATCAACCTAATGCAAAGCCAGTGGAAGAGATTTGGATTTGAATTGAGTCTTCAGAACAGCAATTTGGCATAGAGAGGAAAGCAAGATGTTTTCATGTTGCTTCTACAGTTCTGCAGTGGTCAGTGTGTACAAAATTCCAGTTAAAAAAAAGCTCTGAGGTAAGGTAAGCAAGCAGGCAGACATATAGTAAACATTAGGACTTTTATGTGAAATAATAATGGATGTTGCTGGTTTGTTTTTCCCTTGTCATAAGAAGGTCAACGACATTTCTATATCAAGTACCATAGTGGTCATAAAGGCATGCTGTTGAAAGGAAGAATTAGTTGCTTATTGACAGAGGTCCCAGTTGATGAGAGAAAAGTGTAAACAATAGCCTCCTAGCTCAGAATGGCAGTCTGTCAGTCCTCATACTCCATTCTCCAATGGTGACACTGAGAGATGCGGGTTAGGGAAGGCTTGTGTACTTGTACGTGTTCTCTGGTCCTTTTCCCTTTTACTTTTCCAGGATCTACAGCTCTATCAGACACAGAGGGTTCATCCTTGTCCAGTCCTTTTAGTCACTGTGAGGGTTCCTGAATTTGACTAATCTGTCATTAAACCTATTGTCTACCTTCAGACCTCCTTGCAGCAAGGTCTGCAAGTTCTGTACTTGCTGTCCAAAGAAACACTTTTGTCTCTTTTGGGCCATCTCCCACTCTTTTTATCAGGTGGCCACCTCATTCTTGTACTGCAGGATTTGCTGAATGGCAGTTTTTCTGTCGCTTTTGTGACTTTATAAACTGCAGTCCTACCTTTCCTCAGGCTTCTCCAATCCAGACTTCTGGGTCCCAGTTTGTGGGTTTTTTTTCAGTCCCTGAGCTCTGTGTGTGTGTCCAGGTTGGCTATCTGTGCTCTGTTTGTGAACATAGAGTGTACAGGTGGAGTCCAACCCTATGGTGCTGGGCAGTCTTGAGGTTACAGGAGTGCTGGTACTGAGTTTCAAGTTTGATTTTTGTGGTGTTGTTAAGTTCTGCCACCTCTTAGATCAGCAAAAAAAAAGAAAAAATTTTTTTTCTAACTCTGTAGAACTTTCCATATGAAAATCTGGAAATGTTTATATACATATTAATGAGCTCTACTTTAAAAGAGCTTTATGAGTGTTGCAATATGAAAAAAAAGAAGCATAATATGTTTCTAAGTGGAAAGTCCTCAAATATACTGTACATTAAGTGATATTCTGCACTGGCTTGTTCTTTTAACATAAACTATTAAATCTGGTTTTATTACATTATAGGTTAAAATTGCTTCAATCAAGACATTGCTTTGGGATTTGAGGGTTTTTTTAACTATGATTTTTTGATTATACTCATTAAATTTGCAGAGTAAAAGTGATTAAAATGTTATGTTCTGCATATGTCCCCCAAGTACACAGAGTTTTTACTGCTTACTAAAATAGGAAAGTTATGACATTATTATGAGGTAGCCTATATATAACCTGTATATAACCCATTTAATATAAAATGATACTGAGTAAATGGGATTTAAGTCAGAGAGCACACTGATTCCTGTATTCTGAGTATTTTTAAGATTTCTTAGGAATCCATGTTGACTCTATTATGAATAGGGTATTTCCTATATTGTTGTTCTTGAGATACAATAACTCTAAATTTTTCAGTTGTTCATCCAAATTTTTGAGAATTTCTTCTTGAAACTTTGGTAAATTCTTGCCTAAAATTCAGGATTTTTCCATGCTTATGTATAATCCTCAAGTTTAATTGAAGTTACTGTAAAGAATATTCTTACTGTAGAATAATATTAGAATATCTATTCTAAAATTAGTCTTATCATCCAATGCCATGACATTGTAAAAGAAGTTATGTGAAACAGAAACATACTGTCTGAACACAGTGTTACTACAAAACAACTACTGAGTTCAGATTTTGATAGAATAGGTTTCTCTAACTCCAGAAATGTTCACAATTGATGATGGGAAATATACTGTGGGTTTTTTTTATTTTGCACACCAGAGCCAATAGGAAAAGGGTGATAAAGGGAGGGCACAAAGATACAACTGTAGTACTGCAAATCAAAAAAACCCTGATAAAAAATTACTTTCTGGTCTTAAAAGACCCTACTTATGCAATGTGAACACCTGTTTTGTCCAAAAGGCACAGTAGTAATATTACACTAAATGACAGTATTAAGATACCTTTTCTTATGTATTGCTTTGAAAGGCATTCATATTCTATGATTCTAGATATCCTATGGGTTTTAGTCTTAATAGCATCCTCCCTTTCAAGTAAGCACTTAAATTCGTGGTGACATTTTCAGCTGGCTCTGTGGACATGTGGAATGGTGTGGAATGGTGAAGTATACAACTGTCCATGAAGCAGAAAGCAAAGGTTATTTCAAGAAGAAATAGATGTTTCTTAGGATGCATCTTTGATTTCATGGCATTATGTTGCCCACAGATGATGCAGATATTTTTGTCTTACCTTGTTTGATGACTGCTTACACACTGCAATTTTATTCACAGATCTTCTCCAAATATCACTTTGTCTTTGGTAGCTTATTTGTTTACTCACTTTGGAAGAGTCTTTGTACATGTGATTTCAGCCTCTGGACTGCACTAAATGCAAACCACTTATCAGCACTTCCATTTATAAAAAAACACTTGTTTGTCACAGGCAGTGCTACAAGTAGAATTTGCTGCTTAAATATTGGTAATGAAGAGATGATTCTCACTATTTTCCAGGGAAACCATTTGGGGTTGGAAGACAGGAGGGATGGAGTAGGGCAGAAAGAAGTCAACTCAGTTTTAAGATACATACTGCTTTTAAATTTCCCTACTGGCTCAGTGCATTAGTTGGCATGTCACATCACATTTTCTGAACTTCTTTGTATTTTGTCACATAACAGGACAGACATAATCTTTCTGACAAATCACAGAAGCCAGTGTGTCAGTGGGGAAATAGGAAACTGACAGTTTTCTGAACTGTCCCATAAAAACATTCAACAGATTTATGCAAAAAGTAACTTTTTAGAAATAGAATTTAGAAATTATATTTCTGGAAGTCTTCTCATCAACCAGACTTACGAGGATGAATTAAAAAACATTAAGAAAAAAGATGAAAACACTGACATGGTAGGGGCTCTGGATGATGCCCAGGAAAAGCCTAGACTGGGATGGGGGAAAAAAGGATCCAGCCCCAGCTTTCCCTTAAGCCCCCATGGCGCAGTTGTCTGAGCTGCTCATGCCTCGTGTCTGACCTGCATTTTTACAGTCTTAAAGCACAGCACTGGAAATTACACTGACTCATGAGTAGCTTAAGAGCAACTTCTGTAAGAGGAGAGCCAAGGAGTGTTTTGCCAACCATACTAAAAAATAAATAGCTGATACTTGCCCTGACACAGAGGTGGACTGAATCAGTAGACCCTCTCTCCCACCCCTAACCCACTTTCTGTCTTTGAACTAAATAGTAATTAAATATTTGGGCTTTCCTTTCTTGTAAGGATTTTTTGTGTATTTGTACTCATCCTTGGTTTGCAGTTTCTATTTCTAAGACTCACCTTTTGCCTCCTTAGTTTTCTATTTAGAAAGTGTCTCTATAACAGGGGGGAAAAATGGTTTTGACAAAATGTCTTTGGTCCTTGGGTGGCACCACTCTGCAGCTGTTATAGAAAGAGAAAGGTATTAGAGGTGAACTTTCACATTTTGAAAAACCTTTACAACATACAGTACTTGGTTTCTGTTTTTTGTCAATTCTGCTTTTAGTTGTGGTATATGCTTACAAACTAATCAAAAGGAACACATAACTTTGCTCATTCTGTGCAAACTTAGAGGTTTTGGGGGAAACTTTGTACTGAAATAAAAAAGAGATCTTATGGGTAACTGGAATTGGTGGGTATTTCCATATCTAATGGCCTCTTTTTAATGTTTTCAGTGGTACTTTCCAAAGAATAGGAAAAAACCCCAAATTCACTACAGTCAGTATTGTTATGTACAAACATAAATGTAGAAAAAAAATTGTTATGTACAAACATTTCTCTCATTGATTTCTTGTACTTTTAAAATTTAATGAAAGTTGAGTGACTGATAAAGCCCTCAGGCTGCTTAAAAAATAATAACGTGTTCCTCTCTGCTACAATTACTTCTCACAATTTGTGTTTTCCATGTTCCTGGACAGCTAAAGCAGTAGTATTGCTTAGGGGTGCTTTATGAGCAATTTGACAAACTCATCTGTGGGTGGCATATCCCCCCTTACTTGTTTTAAATAAATAAAAGATATTGTAGTAGTTCCATTTCTCAGGGCTGTGACTTATACTCCCTAAAATAAAAATATAGTAATTTGGGAGGCTATGGCAACTGTGAATGCTGCCCTAGTCTTCTAGAAGTTATGAATCCCAGGCTAGTCTCCATCAATCCTGTTACAAATCAGTCATTTCTGGTAGAGGGGTATAATGGTCAGTCAGAAGGGATATCTTCTTAAACTCTTGCAGTTAGATACATACACACATATATATGTGTATATGTATCTATATATATATATGCACACCAAGGTCTGTGCAGATTTCAGTTTATAGGCATTTGTATGTGTTAAGCAAAAGTTGTTCTCCGTTGTTGTAATGAAGCTTGAGAGGATAAGTAGTCATGCTTGCTTTTGTAGATCTTCTGTATGTGAATAGTGTCTGCATCCTTATTTTGCACTGTGAGGAGGCTGAAGATGAAAAGGAGAAGTGGTTCAGAGTGCTTTCCAGTGTTTTTCCAGTAAGACCAGTAAGACCTGAAAAAAATGGAGTAATAAAATAGCTGGTTTAATAAGATAGAGTAAGAAGAGGAACACAGATAACAAGTAAATCTTACATCCATTCAGATGCTGGGGACTGCATTTTCATACAGGAACAGATGGATCCTGGATGGATCTTCCTGAAGCATGGTATGCCAAATCTGTCATGGGCAGCTTTCCTCTCTCAAATATCCTTGGGCCATCTTTATGCATCTTCTCTAGGGAGGTTGGGTGTTATCTTTCCATAAAATCCACCAGTGTGCAGTACAGGTTGGCACAAGGCATCCTGGCAGATCCTCTTACAACAGCTACTCATGCAAAAATACAGGTTTCTCCCAAGGTATAAGAACAAATAGAGCAGAAACTGCCTATTCAAGACCCTAAGGTCTTCTGCAGGGTTCTCAGAACAATCCTCTAGTGGATGTGAGCTACTGGTTTTCAAAACAGTGTTTTTAACCAAGGGTCAGGTTAAACATGCCTGGGGAGGAGAGGCTGGAATCCTAGAGAAAAGAAGAAAAATACATTTCTTTCTGGATCCTTCCTGAGGGGTCACTTGTGAATGTGAGAAGCTATAGTTACGTATTTTGTCTACTGTACTAAATCTTCATGATATACAAAGCAATCTCTGATGGAAACAGCTCAGGTATTTTTCTTTGATCATATAACTGCAAACATTGAGTCAGAGATGTATTTCTCTCTTCCCAAATTTGCTTTCTGTGATGATAGAATCAATTGCATTTATTAATTCTGATTCTGAAACAGGAAAATAATTTGTTGGATGATTCTTTCTGATGTCATCAATATTCAAATGTTCCTACAAACTTGTAAAATAAGCTCCTGTTCTTTAGGAAGATATTGCAATGTGTAACCCAACCTGATCAAATTCTGCACTTGTACAGAGGGGAAATTCAATAAGGTGTATGTGCAACACACAAAGTATGTAAGTTCAATATATTTTTGGAGCAGACGGATAATTTAGCACAATCTCTTGTAGATCACTGGTTGTTAAACTTCAACTATCTGAGTTTTGAACCCAACAGCTTGACTAAAATACATCCATCAGACTAGGATCCTCTATTAACTTCCTTACTTCCATTAGCAATCCTATATACATCTTCTGTAAGAGGAAAAAATAGTGTCTGAAATAATAATTTACCTGCATTCCTGTCATTTGATATGTCATTTATGTAAAATGGTTTAACAATGAATAATCCTCCCTCCAAGACAGCTTAATCTTGGGTTTTGCTTGTTAATATTTACAAATAGCTCTCCATTAAAAAAAAAAAAAAATGCTTATGGTTGTTTATGTGTGGTGCTTGCATTGGTAAAGAGAACTTTATTTTTCTTCGTTTTAGTTACCTGATGGTTCAGAGCACCGTAAGCCATTAGGTTCATCTGCAAATATTACAGGAAGGCATGAAAGTTGTGTCTTTTTTCCTGTTGTTCAGCAGGGATGTTTTGGGAGTTACTTTTATTAGACAAGCTGTTTCTTGACCTCTTGTGTTTCCCTTTGGCAGTCCAGGTGTGTGCAATTCTGTGGACTGAGCTGAATCTATCATTTTGCTGAGCTGCTTTCAAAGTCTGTGATAGCATCTGGCATTTGAAATTTATGACACGTCTGTACTCACTTTCAGCAGTGAGTGGTGTTAGAGTCCCTCATTGTTTACCATTCTGTTAACCCTTCTTCCATGAAAATATTAGTTAGGATTGCACTTTGAAAACTTCTGTCAGTGCTGTATCAGTGTACACTGGGGTAGTTATGAGGCACTGTGTAGAACTGAATAACTGTGTCGTGTGGTATGTCCATACAGTTCTATGATACGCTACCATAAGTAACACTTTCCTGGTTTGATTTCTATGACTTCTTAATGTGTTTTTGCAGAATCTGTGATATAATTAATTTCTCCCAAAACCAAGACTTTTCATATTAATTCATATTTCTTTTTAATACTCCTTGCCTTTCCTACTTCATGAGTGCTTCCATTTTTGTAGCCTTACCATGTAACCTTAATTGTATAGGTTTACTACAGCTATACCTAGTAGTAACATGATACACTGAATAATGTGTTGAATTTGCTCTCTTTTTTTTCCTCTGAAGTGGGAAAGTTTTTTGGTGGTGATGCAGTAACAGAAAAACTTTAATAAATATATCATATTTACTGAACACAAATATATTAGAATATCAATGTGGGTTTTCATATTATGGAATTCTATGACAGCTTTGGTGAAGGATATTTGTCTGACAAATGTATAAGAACATCATCTGAAGCTTAACTAAAATCTTAGTACAGCTTTAGGGGTTTGAGACAAGGACAAATTGATTGAAAATTGTCTCTGTAAAGGAAGTATATATATTTTCACTACTCAAAGTACTTCTATCGGTTCTTAATATCTCTGTAGCTGTCAGGAAGTGTAATTTAGTGTTTACATACTTGGCATGTTTGTATACTCTGTGGTCTGTACTCCTGATCTTCAAAATGCCCCAAATGAGGTGCTGTTAAGATCTCACATATGTAAGTCATTTGAAATAGTAGTGTACTTCAAATAAGAATGTGTTGTTAAATATGAATCTTATTTAGGAAGTATCTTCCTCTCATTTATCGATCTGCCTCCCTTCCTCCTGTTTTAATGAAACCCTGAGTGATACTATTTCAGGGATACTTTTGCTGGCTTTTACTTATTTAAGGGTATTAAACCTACAGGATGTGACTGACTGAGCCTTCATTTCCCGTTTGGCTTGGTCTTTCTGCTCTCTGCTTATAATTCTATTCTTTCGGACAAATATGTGTAGCTTGCTTGCACTTTGCCAATTTGTTTTTTATTCCCCTTTTCACTTTGGCAACTGTATTCATGTTGTGAGCTTGCTTGTTAATTCTCTTTCTAACGATCATGAATAATTGAACATATCCCTTGAGTTTTTCAGATTTGCCATTAAAGAATAAGCAGGGAAAAAATATTTTCCTGGGTTTATTTTGTTTTAATAAAGTTACATTTAAAGTAAAAATTGAAGAGATTTTTCTACACATTCTTCTGTGTTCACTTACATACTTGTTTTCCAAACAGTACAAAATTCTGTCTTTTAAATATTGCATGACTGTTGAAGCTGGATATACCTGATACACACTTGCTTTTGTATATCTATTATATTAAATGTCAGGACAATTTTGCACATAGGAAATTCAGTGCATCCTGTTTCCCATAATGTTGAGTTATTATAAACTTTTTATTATTAGTGATCTGAAAGTTTTGAGTAAGCATTACCAAATATATCAGGGAATTTCAGTGTCTAAGGACATGTGTGTATAACAAGTATCAGAATAATCCTTCTGATAATGATTGATTATGCCAGGCTGAATTCCTTTCATTAACATAGGAAATTTTTTAATTTCCATGTTTGTAGAGATACTGTGTTGCAGTGATATCAGCAGAAATAACAGGAATCTCACTGTTAGCTGAGTTGTTGGTGCAATATGGCTTGGTGAAGACCAACATCAGAGCTGGCTGGAAAAAATGGCACTGTTGTGACATCTTTGGAGATTTTGAAAGTTTTCAAGTCAGCAGTGGAAGAAAATCCCAACTGTGTGTAGTTGATAATGTAAAACAGTGGAATATGAACAGTTTCTTTGCCACACAATTTTTTCACTCTCCTGCTGTAACTTAAACCTGTTTTTGGCAAAGTTTTACTGAAGTTTCCAGCAGTTATACTGAAGAACTGCTAATTAAGTGTAAATTTCCATTTGTTTGTAGCAAACCATAATTGATCAGTGCAGCTTCAAAAGCTGGACAGATTAATGGTGTTCTATCTTTTATCCCTGTGGCAAAGTGAGCAAGGTGGAGTTAGAGTGATCTTGCAATGACGTATAAGTCTCTAAGGATGATTGGCAGTTATGAGGCTACAAGTTTTTCCCTCTGCAGCTTTATTTAATACTCTTGTTCCTAAGCTTTTTTTTTTTTTTTTTTTTTAGTGTCATGCAAAGACTTCGCAGCCATTTTCTGAAATCGTGCATATTAAAGACAGTTTAGGCACAAGGGCGTGTTCCTTACCCATTGCTTCCTTACTCTAACTGCTGCATAATGCCTTTATACATGTAGTCATATTCTATTCAGCTTTTATTTTTTAGATGTATACCTTTACAGGACATTTTTATCACATCTTCAAACTGCAGAGAATAAGGATAATAAAAAAGCAGGAGAACCATCTAGTGAAAGGTTTAAAAATTCTCATTGGTCAGTTGATAAAAACAAAACAGGAAAAATAGGAAAGGATGGGATTATATGAATACAATACAGAAATCTGCCTTGAGGTGCCACATCTTGGAGTTTCAAAGTGACATCAAAGTTTCAAGCTCTTTAGTTTTTATTTTCTTATTCTCAGGTCTTTGTTATGGTGAAGCTTACTCTCCCCTGAACCACACAAGTTCTCCATGATCCTTTTGAAAAGATTCTTTCTTTCATTAACAGTCTAAAACAGGACTCATGATCAAACAACTGAACTGAGATATGTCCCAAACTGTACTGGGAACAAGGGCGGGGAGTGGGAAAAAGGGAGAGACACAGGGTAGCTAAGCCTAATCCTTCCAGAGGAAACTGTGTTGGGAACTCCAAATTAGCTGTAACATTACTGTCAGAGTGAGAACATGACTGGTTTGTATTTCACATGGTGTTTAATAAAGGAACCTAAGCTGCATGGGAAGCAGCATCCACAGACCAATTGTATGCTGGATGAGTAAATTTAATAAAATATTATGCACTAGGGTATTTTTGCATACTTCTTTTAATCACATTTTATTTTAAATGTACTTTTGTGTAGTATGTAAACAACTTTTGTTGTATAAATACTATTTATTGTAAAATGTCTTTTAAGCAACTTAGTGCAAAATTTTCAACCATGGTTGTTCAAAGGCATGATAAATCAGGCTCTTACCAGGAATTAATACTTGTCTTCTGTTTCTTTGTCAGTGAGACAGTCTCTGTGGGCTGTTGCTCATTTTGTTCTTTGTTCTATGTAGAAAAAAAAAAAAAAGAAAAAATCATAAAAGGAATAAATTACATTAACTTTCTTGTGCACAAAAGAATAAGACTTGAAGTGATGAAGACATCATTTGTCCAGACATTGACAGTGTGGAAAGAAATGGAGGAAGGCTCATACCTTTGCTACAACTATTTTACTCCAGAACTAGTATTTTGTAGGCAGGATGATTAATTTGTTGTTAATGTCAGCAGATGACATGCCTTCAAAGCTTCTTGGTCTGGGTGTTTACCATGGTTCATGGAAAAGACCTTGTTTTTTACCCTGGGCATAAACATAGAATAGTCACAGTACCTTGATTTTAAACTCCTACTGCAGGTTCCTGTGTCAGGCACAGGGTCTATGCCCTTTGCTGTCAATGAAAACAGTCTTACAATGGCCTAAGCTAAGTGTTGAAAACTTTCTCATTCACTGTAGAAGAAGAAGATAAGATGATGTTTTTATTTAGACAGTACAACCTGGAGAAGTGCATTATTATTTTGGCAATGGTTACATTATTTGAAGTTGGTCCTGGACTTCTATTTTCCATAAATTATTCCAAGAAATACATCAGAAAATACATATTTCCTATAGACAGTTTTTGTTCATTTGTTTGCTTAAGAAGTTATATATGCTGGGTGGTTTTTAACATATTCTGTGCTTTATATAACTGTGTGTAAGGGTAGATAAAAATGAAATTTTGTCTTGAAAATATATTCTCATATATTTATATATTTTATAACTGCTGTTATAAAAAGTCTGGGCTAGAAACTGTTTTTTCTCTGAAATCTCTATTGGGCAGTATCAGCTGTATTTATTGATATCTGCATCTGGCATATCTAAATCAAAAACTGGATCATATTAAGGTTATTTTAAAATATTTCAGATCCTGAAGAGCAAACAAGTTTTGCTGTCAATTTTCTCACCAATGACAACATTAACTTAGTGGTTGTGATCACTTTGTTTATTTTTGAACAAAATCTATATTTTCTGCCCTTGACCCTCTAAAAATATTACTTGAATAAGCCAAACAACAATAAGAAAAAAACCCTTCTGTTGGTTTTGACAAAATACAACTTCTGTATTTGTGCAATGGGAAGCTGAGAGTCTTATCCTGTGCTTTCACTTCAACCCTCTTTGTACCACGCAAAATCAACACAATCTGTGCCAGGAGGCTTGCTCTCAGCACTTAACTTGAGTGACTTGAGGGGGAAGCAGATGATGGCAAAAGGAAGAGCAGCATATGTGTGTGGCAATGCTTGTCTTTAAAAGCAGCTATTCTTAAGGAAGAGTAGAAGGTCGTGTTGGCAAAAGAGGAGATTGCTGATACCATGTGGCTTTTTCTGAATGGAGTGTTTGCTTTTGTTTTCAATCAGACAAATGAAAGATCAATTGAAGACATTTTCTAGGCACGTAGGCTTAATCTGAACTTCTCTGTGACGTGTTTTGTAGCTGGAAAAGGTGTTGAAAGTGCTTGAAGACAAATAAAGAGCAAACCCATTTTATCTGAATCTGCAGCTTTAGTTCGAGGGCTGTATGTGAATAAAGCTGCCTGTCTTGGATGTCAACCTGTGGACCTGGCGAACTGTTTCTGGGTTCATGAGAGAAACATCTGGGAAACTGGGAAGGTTGCCCAGAGACTTTGTGGATGTCCTGTCTCTGAAAGCGTTCAAGACCTGGTTGGATGGGGCTCTAAGTAACCTGATCTAGTGAGTGACATCCCTGCCCATGGCGAAGGAGTTGGAAGTAGATGGATCTTTAAGGTGCCTTCCAACCCAGACCATTCTGTGATTCTAAGCTTGTTGCTTTGCTCGGTGACTATTGTGTTTGCTAATACTCCTTGGGAAACTTTTATTTGTTGAAGTTAAATGCTCTGTTTAGTTGTACTGCTTCACATCCATCTGTCCGAATAGTCTTGACCCTGGTCTTAAGGATCCAAACCAGTGCCAGGCATGGAAGGGACTGATTTTTGTAATGTTTACTCTTGCCTTGCAACTGGGCGATGTGGGGTGGGAGTGTCAGTGTGTGGGTGTTGGTGTGCAGAAAACACATCTGTGCTCAGAATATATCATTTTCAGCAGCACAGTTCTAGCCTGATTACCACATATAACATGAAGTTTGCGGGTGTATAAATGTGTTGTGTGTGCCACCTGGACATGTGAAAGTGTGTCAGAATAGCTGATTGAGTATGGACCTGCAGTTCTGGAGAGAAGGCACTGGAGTTGCAGGACAGCCAGAAGGGGTAAAAGAGAGTAGGTACAGGAAGCAGATTAGGAAATAAAGCAAGAGAAAGACTAGTTGGGAAACACAGAGCAAGAGAAAATAAGTATCTCAGAGGACAAATGGTGCAGAATACCAGGTGAATTCTTGTTCATACTAAAGTCATTTTACCAGTTTCCAGCAGCACTAGGTTCCAAAGGCTCGTGTTAACCTGCCTCCCATTAGCTGAAGAAAATGCATAAGACCTAGACAGCATTCTAACTTGAGAAACAGGCAGTTTATACATTGACTTGTCCTTCATTTCATCTGATATTATGCTATCTGCTAGTGTATTGCCAGTAGATTTTTACCTCTTTGTTCCTGAATACAAAGTTTTCCAATTGTACATAAATAAATGATCTGAAAAGAGCTGTAAATATGGATTGGGCTGTGTAAGAAGTAAATCCTTGAGTATGTGGCCAGGCAAGGATGAGTTCTTTTGAAAAAATGATTGATTTTTATAACAAATATTGGCAAAGGATAAGATAAGCAAGGAAAGAGAATGTGACAGGTGTGGAAGTTTGGAGTGGGAGTTTGGTATATTACCTTAAAAAAGGGGTTTGCTCATGTTCTCATGTCAGACTTTACCTGCAGCTGTGAAAGCATGGAAGTTTCCAGTTGAAACATGGATTTCAGACTGGTTACCATGCTTTAGATCAGTTTTGCCTTTTTTATTTCAAGGGGAATCCCTTCTCGACAAGTGTTACGATACCTATCTCAGTCATCTTCTGCCAGTCTTCTTCCTGTTTACCTACTTAATGAGGGGGAGCATGGAAACTAATCAGTGTTCTGAGTGGAACTTTCCTGTGTGTTTTCCCCAGCTATTTGTTTGTGTAAGAAAAAGGCAGGTAGGGCTCAGTTTGGAAAGGTTACAGAATGCTGCTTTGCCAGCTTACCTAGAGGATATGTTGAGGTTCCAGCTGTTAGAATGAAAGGGAACCACTCACAATCCTCCTTAAGAGACAGCTTATCACCATTGTGCTGAACCCACATGGTTCTGTCTCTGTGGGACTGATAAGAGTGTGCCAGATTACCATTTTAGAGGGTAAGTTTCATACTTTTTAATATAAATGGCATTTTTCCACCTCTAGACAATAAACCTGTCAGAACAGGAGTCACATGAGAGCCAACTTTTATTGCAGGAAGAGAGGTTCATTGAATGAATAGGGAGAAGTTTCTCCCGGATGTCTTCAAATCTTCTGAACTTTCAGGATGAGAGGCCAGAAGCTGCTGAACTCTTATGTTTGAGGACACTCAAACGAAAATAGGTAAGGTTTTCATCCAGCTTCACTAGATCTGTGGTGTACATAGGAAATGGACATATCTCTTATGTAGTAGAATTAGCTCTTCATTGCCTATTGCTGGTTATAGAATAAGCACAGGGGTTGGCTGAGGGCAAATAAACAGGAATAGGGAAGTCATATCAACAGCACATCAAAAGAGTGTTGTATCTTTAATTTGTCTTTGTGAGATAAAATAATTTGCATAAAAACCTAAAAAAATTATGAATGTCTCACCAAGAAGGACCAGAAGGAAAGATCTTTTATCCTTACAAAGCTGCTGTATATTATACTGGACAGTGTTTATGTTTGCAGACATATTTATGTTTGCAGAGAGCACCACAGAAATGTCATCAAACAAGAAAGACAATAATCAGTGAACTTCCTGAGACTGTTTGAAGGGATTTTCATATGGGTTAACTGCATTTTAGTGGTGAAACTGCGTGGTGTCTCGAACAATACCTGTAACTGAAAAAACCTGCAGGCTGCTGGAAAAGGTTCTGTTCTCTGGGGAGAGAGTAAGGGACAGACTTTAGTAAAATATTCAAGAAGTGGCAGATATATTTTTGTTACCGTGTTTTGTGAATGCACAAAATAGCTCCCTGCAGAGATGGAGAATGAGGTGAAGGGAAATCCGCAAAACTGATTATGCTGCAACCAGTGCTGTAAAAGCTTGCTTGAAAGGACAAGGGGTAGTTAGGTGAGAAAGTCTGTGTGCGTGCACAGTTCTCTGCAAAAACAGTTAAGGCCAAATCTCAAGAGCTTTGGGTGACTGAAATTGTATCTATTTTGTTCTCTCATAGTGTCCTTAATCACATGTGAAAGAGGCATTTTGCGAGGTAAAGCTTTTCTCAAATGTTCTGAGGTCCTGGCCTGCACTTCTTTGCTACTGTTTGCCATGGTGATTACCTTTCCACACAAACAAGCATGACATATTTTAGAGGTGGAAATATATCTTTCGCGATATTTAGTGCTGTTCTTAGCTTGCTGCACCTCACTTGGCTTTTCCCTAAAGCTTTTCTGAATTCTTTACATTCAAAATTTGAAATAAATTAAATCCCTTTTATTAAACCAGTGGTTTTAACAAGCTCAAAGTATTAAAGACACTTGTTCCTCCAGCGTTTCAGTGACTTTTTTTCATTTATTTTTAAAGACAAGAATTGAACAAACGTGTTTTACTCTATGCGGTGCTTATTTATGATCAGCTTCTTAATCCATAAGAACAGGTGTACTCTTTGCTGGGTAAAAAACTGGGTGGATGGCTGAGCCCAGAGAGCAGTGGTGAATGGAGGTACATCCAGCTGACAGCCAGATCACAGTAAGTGGTGTTCCCCAGGGCTCAGTGTTGGCACCAGTTCTGTATCAACAAATATCTTTATCAACAATCTGGACAAGGGGATTGAGTAAGTTTGGTAAGTTTGAAGATGGCACCAAGTTGGGTGGGGATGTTGGTCTGCTGGAGGGCAAAATGCTCTGCATGGGGGTATGGAAAGGCTGGATCAATGAAATGAGGCCAGTGGTATGACATTTATCAAGGTGAAGTGCTGATGTATCTGGCTCCTGGTCACAACAGCCCCATGCAGCACTACAGGCTGGGGGCAGAGTGTCTGGAAAGCTGCTTGGTGGAAAATGACCAGGGGCTTCTGATTGACAGTGGCTGAATATGAGCCAGCAGTGTGCCCAGGTGACCAAGAAGGCCAGTGCATCTTAGCTTTTATCAGGAATAGTGTGATCAGCAGAACCAGGGAAGGGATCGTTCCCCTTTGCTGGGCACTGGTGAGTCTGCACCTCAAGTCCTGTGCCCAGTTCTGGGCCCCTCGCTACAGTAAGGGCATTGAAGTACTGGATTATGTCCAGAGAAGGGCAGTGAAGCCAGTGAGGGGTCTGTCTCATGAGGGAGCTGGGATTGTTTAGCTGGAGAAAAGGAGGCTCAAGGGGGACCTTATTGCTCTCTTCTCCCAGATAAAAAGCAATAGAACAAGTGGTAACAGTCTCAAGCCACACCAGGGGAGGTTTAGGTTGGATATCAGGAAAAAATTCTTCACTGAAAGGGTAGTCAGGCATAGGAACAGACTGATCAGGGAAGTGGTGGGGTCACCCTCCCTGAAGGTATTTTAAAAATGTGTAGATGTGTCACTTGGGGTCATGTTTTGGTGGTGAACTGTTAGGTTAGCAGTTGGACTTGATGATCTTAAATGTCTTTTTCAAACTAAACAATTCTATGAGTATATATCCTTGAATTACATATTCAGAAGCCAGAACATCTCTCAAACTACTTTCCCCTTTCCTACAGGACACATTAGAAATAACTTTTAAAACTAATTTATTAATCATTAACAGTAAAGTTTTGTTATTAAAGGATTTTGTATAATAATGTATCTGTATTCCATACTTCCCTGTTTTTACATTCTTAGCATTACAAAAACCAAAGGACAGAGCCTGTGAACTGTATGCATGCGTGAGTATGACAGTAATTCATTTGGCTCCGCATATATATATATATTTTCATTGGAATGTGTATTTCTAGAGTCTGCATTTCACTCTGAATGTGTGTCTGCCACTGACATGTCCTCTCCTATTCTTCCATTGCATAGCTTACTACTATTATTCTCCCATTCCTCATGCCATTGATGAAACTGTAGCACTTATGGTTAAAAATTGAGCTCTTTCCTGTTTCATTGGGATCTCTTTAGTTTGCCCCATTAACTGGCTGAAGGGGACTTTTGTCCTTCAGATGACTCTATCTTTCTTTCACAAAAGGCTCTTAAAGGCTTTTCCCTGTCACAATTGTTTTCTGCAGCCTTTAGCTTCAAAACTCTAGTAAGGCACTTTGATATCCAGAGTACCATACTGCTCTCTGCCTCTTGAGAACTTTTTCCTGCCAATATGTTGGACCAGCAGCCCCTCTCCCAGAGTACCAGCAGTAAGTTTGCCTTCATTTGTCCCTCTCGTCTTGCTCTCTACTCAGTTTTAGTGTTCATTATCATGAGTTATGTGGTGAGATAAATTTTGTTTTGAAGGAAGTGCAAAGAAAAAGAGACCTGAAGACTTGTACATGTGAAACATCAGTATATGAGGGTCTTGAAAAAATAGTTTAAGGAGGAAAAAGTGCGGGTTGACCTAAGTGTCAGAAATGGTCTTTTCTGTTTTGGTTGGTTTTTGGTTTTTGTTTGTTTTTTTGTTTGTTTTTTCTCATTGCTACTAGACCTGAACTGATTTAGGGTGATGACAAACACAGTGGTTTTTTTCTGTGTGATTTGACAAGTGAATGGGCAACTATTTCCAATGCTAGGTCAGGTCAGCTGTGACAGTGTAACCATAGTCCGTGGCTTGAACAATCTTGAAAAGCTCCAAGAATGGGGATCACTCAACCTGTGCAGTAGACCTAAGTATGAACAAAGGAGCAGAAAGCAAATCGCTCTGAACAGTATGGCTGAAATACCTTAATAAACTTGAGGTTTATTGATACTACTGCTAGTGGTGCTAACAGAACAACTTTCAGTTTTGTGACTCACAAGCTTTTTACTGGGAGAAATAAACTAGGAGATGCTTCTGTAGTGTTTATTCTGTATTGGTTTTAGGACATGCATAGTGTCTTTTCCTTTTTTAATATGCACCTATATTTGCAGTAAATAGGTTGCTGGTTATAATCCTTTCGTTTTCTTTTATCAGTTGCTTCGTCATTCAAAGAGTGTAAGCTCCTTGTGGGTTTGTGCTTCAACCAGTTCATCAGCATCTGTCTCACTAAACACATGATTCTGTGGCCACCCAGTGAGCTCTTAGGAAGCCTTGTGCTCAGCATCTTTGAAGAAATAGAAAAAAAAAAAAGCAACTCTGTGTCTTCCTTAAACAAAGCAAAGGTACAGGGATACAGTACCACAGCCGACTTCTCATCAAAATCAGAGAGGTAAAACATTCCTGCTACTGAAAAAAAAAAAAAAAAAAAAGAACACCTAAACATCATCACAGCCAAGGCAGGCAGCAAGTTTTTAAACTCTGGTGCAAAATTGGCAACAAAAAGAACCAGATATATTCAATCATCATAAACTCATTTGTCTCACTGCCCCAATTAACATATAAAAGATTTTTTTATTGTTGTTTTTATACCTAGAAAATGTAGTTGTGGACAAGAACTCGTTGCACTGACTATTTTAACAATATGCTACAGAACAAGGAAGCATTCCCTGACAGAAGTAGAGTTGCAAATGTAAAGACAGATACAAATCCTGATTCCAGGTACCAGTGGGAATTTCAGTGAATATCTGAACACTTGTATAGCACAGCAGATACACAGAGAGAGTTAACACAAAACTCACAGAATGAAAAATCTCAAGTCCAAAAGAGATATTTTGGTGGTTTGGGGTTCTTTTAGATCTGACCTTTAGAAGTCAAACAAAGCTGTTGCATGAGTAACAGAATTAACATCCCTAGGTTTTCTATGGTTTTGTTTCCCATCCCCTAGTTCTTCTTCCTTGTCCCCACTGTAGCCACCCTACCAGATATGTTTGGCTGAGGAGAAGCAACAGCACATATGTACAGCTACAAACTCACCACAGTGTGCTGACTTACTGTCTGGGTGCTGCCAACTGATTGCATAAGGACTTCAGTTACAAATTATTCTTTAATGATCTACTCATCCACCTATTTTTTAATGAAACTTATAAGAATTTAATTAATGTGTTTAAGGCAGCTCCCTTCTGTTAAAAGTAGTCAAATGTGGCTAATATATTCAAAAGATAGAGGGGAGTGCAGTCTCTCACCATAAGGTCAAACTGAATGACAGAAAGTCTTACAAAGCTTCATTTGAGTGTCATGGTGAAGTGTGCTCTTGTATGCTAAAAGTGTGGTGCCAGCTCTTTGGGAAATGAGAGGTAATTAGTGATGCCACATTTTTAAGGGCTTGGTAGCCTTACAGAAGTGCACCTGCCAGAACCAAAAGCAAAAACTGAAGTAAAAAAAGAGCAACAGCTTGTCTCTGAAACTGAACAAAATTATCTTCTTAATTAATAAGACTGTTTACAGAGATGACTGAGGCAGATCTGCCATATAACAAACAGATTTTTCATACACATAGGTTTGCATTAATGTTCTTTCTAACTAAACAGAATAGTTTGGATTTAGACTAATATTTGAATTTTCTGTAGTGATCCATAGTATGTATTCGCTGGCTTTAATGGACAGAAGGAATTCAGAACTAGATAATCCAAACATTCCACAGACTTACTGTCTTACATAAACAGAAATATTCAAAGTTTACTTCAACCAGTCATGTCTTTCTGTAATGTAGAATATTTGTAGTAGTTCTTTCACTGTGTTTGTTGTAATTTGAAAAATTCAAATTTAGTGTTTAGTGGTTTTAGTTGTTCAACACATTGTCTGCAATTGGTTATTTTCCTTCTGTCAGCTTAACTGAGTAGTGGAAAACATAAAAGACAAGGATAAAGAAAACTTGCATGAGCCAATGAGACATACATTTCAAATATAATAGGAAAAATGCAGTCATGATTTTCACTTAAAAGTAAGCTAGTGATATGCTTAGCCATGGTCTGTGGTCTGATGCTACATTTTAGAAGTGTGGTGTATTTCTCTAGCTCTTTGTAGTTTGAGTATCCACAAAATACTTGGTAATTCCCACGCATTCAAAAAGTGACTTAATATATTGAAACATGAACAGATTTTAATGTAAAATAAACAGTAAATAGTGATCACTATGGAGACTCTCCCTTTACTTTGAAGCTAGGTCATGTAAACTCAATTAAAATATATATTCTTGTACTAAGAGAAATCACAGAATCATCTAGGTTGGAAAAGACCTCTGAGTCCAACCTTTGCCCTAACACCACCTTGTCAACTAGACCATGGCAGTAAGTGCCACATCCAGTCTCTTAAACACTTAAATACAAAGTAACTTTCAGTAAGTAGTGGTCTGTGCTTTCTTTGAAATTGCACAGCTTGATTTAAAGAAAAAAATCCCCCGGTGCTCCCCTCAGCCCTCCCCACCTGAAGTGCTTTTCTTTAAGAACTGATAAAAAAGGCATTGGATTGTTTTCACAACAATTTTGAGTCACACTGCGATGTTTATATAACATACAGTTTAAATAAATCATCCCTCATCTGAATAATACTCTTCAGTTCAATATGGATGTGAACAACTGAACAATTGCCTTTGGTGTCACTTTTTGGGCTTCCTTGTTTTTTTATTTTTCTAAATGTATCTTATTCCGATTTTCATGGCTTAGTTTTTGTTTCTCAATTTTGTATTGTTATAATTCAAGTATTTTTTACTGTCATTTTGAAAGCAGTGTAATCAATTCAGTGTAACATTAAAATACTTCATTTATAATTAATTTCATGTCTTTCAATACTTGATTGTGATATGATGTACAAAGTTATTTTCTTTATGAAGTTCAGTAAGTTAAAACTCTACAGAGCTTAATGAAATTTTAATGAAATTATATTTTATAACTGTCGTGTTTTCTTCCATCTTCAGTTTTAACAAGGGTGAGTGGAACTCTTGTATTTCCTAAATATCTTTACAGAATATAAGGGATAAATAAAGGCTCCATCCAGCTACATTAATGATTACTGGCTAATGACTGTTCCTTGCATAAACATATTTCAGCAATATTATTTTTTAGCTTTATTCACATTCTTTTAAACTGGAACATGTGTTTCACATCCTTTAAAAAAACCCGTAGAGTTGGGATTAGATTCATCACTTAGTGTGTTCGTTTTACTTTTTTTCTTTCTTAACTACCTTGTTCCTTGATTAAAAAGCAAAACAAAGATCAAAACAAAAAACCACAACCCAGAACCAAAACAAAACCCAGCAGGAAGTGGATTAAGAGAAGAAATATCTGAATTGGCTGCAGGATGTCATTTGGTTTGCTGATATGTGGGATGTAAAGGACCTTTCTTTTCCTTCCATAACACCATAATAATAGAAATATGCAGGAGTCTCACAAAGCAATGAAGGGGAGGAATGAAATGGAGGGCTCATAATACAGATTTACAAAAAGACAGATGATTTCTATGAACTGATTGATTTTCTGGAGAGTTTCTGAGTGACCTTGTTAACTAGCATGATTTTTTTTTTTTTTTAGTAAAATGTTATTACTAGCACCTTTTTTCTTCTTCCTGAGATGTTTTCCTCAGTGTTTTACCACAACACAGTTTTCACATGTTTTTCACACTAAAATAAAATCTGTAAGTAAAAAACAAAGATAAAACAAAGAAGAAAAGTGGCAAAAACAGGGCAGGAGGAGAATATTTCCATTTCAAGATACTACAAAATCCATATTTTCCAAGATAGTTTTGAAGTCGGCCCCACCTCCATCCTTTTCATTTTTTAATAAAATAGATCTTGCATTGTCTGTTAATCCAAGCTTCTTCTGTACAACTACATTTGGTAAGATGATAGGTCTATTCTTTTGGTATAGGAGGAACTAAGTTTTTCTATTACCAAAGGAGAGATTCTTGCTTTCAGTTTTAATCCTTCATAGTTTCCACCCCCCACCCTTTCATCCCCCTGCAAATTGCACAGAATAATTTAGGTATGTTTCCAGGTTCAGAAGGGATAAAGGTGGATTTGGGGTTTGATTTCACTTTTCCTCACAATTTTGTTCTGAAAGCATGAATGATAATGAACATGATTGCAGGTAGTTGAATCTTGATTTATCGAACTGACAATTGCACTGGTAATTGGATGGATGTGAAGTTAGACCAAAAGCACATCCAAGGTACATTGAACTATTCACAAAAGCATGTACCTCTACCAAAGATATCCTTTCCCTACCCAAAGTTAGAAGGTAACTAATAGCTTGTCATCCATCCCATCAGTTTTGTATTTAAAGATCTGATCTCAGTTTGAAGTCCAGCTAGTCACCATTGTCACAGAAATTAATTACTATTTCTGATCATGCATGTAGACGTGGCACTGAAAGACATGGTTTAGTGGTGGACTTGACAGCACTAGGTTAACAGGTGGACTCAGTGACCTTGAACATCTTTTCCAACCTAAATGATTATATGAATCTATTAAGTGTACTTATTAAGTGCACTTATTTAGTACTTATTAAGTGAACTTACTAAGTGTATTTAGGATACTCACTTATGTCTAGAAAGTGGAAAAACTTGGCAACTCTCATGGAAAGGCACACCATCAAGAACAAAGAAAGGGATTAGTCAGGGCATGTATAAAAGTGGAGTGAGTTTGCAGAGGAGATAACTAAGTATTAAGCACTGTATGTATGGAAGAGAAGGATTAAAAGGTAGTTTGGAGTGCCCAGTTCAAAAGAACTTCTATAGCCATCGTACAAGCTCATGAACGAGAAGAAAGATTAAAGCAGATAGGCAGCATGCAAGGAATGAGTAATTTATTAAAGAATAGCCTTGAACTGCTTTCTGTTGAAAAGTTGCACATGTAGCTTAGTTTAATTTGCCTAGACTCCCTCAGTGTGCAGTGCAACTCTATGGAACAATTAATCTTACAGTTTTTTAAACACCTCTCTTAAAATGGAGCAATTTGTCTTTTGGAGGTAGCTGTTTCTTCAAGGAGGATGTCTTAAGTCGTGGCCTCACATGAACTCCTTAGCCTGTAAGCAGCTGGAGACAGGATATTCTCATCCTAAAGAAGGGTTAAGAACTGGAAGGGTGCCAAAAAAGCACAGGGACAAGGGAGTGTTGATGGGGCTCCTGATTGCCAGAAACCCAAGTTCAGTGTTCCCCAACCTCTGCTTGCCTGCACACAAAAGTATCTATCCTTCTGACCACAGCAAAGTCAAGTTAAACTGTAACTCCAAAGGCAGACCTAATTATGATATAACCTGGAGCATTCTGCTTTCTCAAGAGGCATCCCTGGCTTCTGATAGGATTAAGTATCCTTGTTTTAGTTAGTCTGAAGAGTCTATCTTTACATTAAAGAACTGGTTTTTATGCATTTTTAAGTAGCTAAGATCTCTCTGCTATTCATGACAGTTTTTCCAATGGAAGGAAAGCGCTATTTATTGATCTCTTGTATACCACCTGACTCTAAAATTCTTTTTCAGAGCAATTCACCAGAAACCATACAAGTTGCAAGTAATACACAGACATTTCATGCAATTCAGTGGACTAATTTCTATGAATAATTGAAATATCAAACTTTATCTAAAACTTAGAGAAATATACTATATATTTAATTAAGTTTTCCCCATACTGCATTTCCTCTAATGCTATTTAAGATGTATTTTTGGAAGAATTACATCCCTTGGATCTTTTTAGGTCTATAGAGTGTTTTGTCCAAGAGTGTAAAAGATTGCATTCAACATACATTTTTTTCCCTTCAAATGGTAACTGTTCTTTCACAGTTTTAGGGATTTTTAATGTCACTATCATGCTGAATAACAGAGAATTAGACTATGCTGTAGCAAATTTGTATTCAGTGAGCATAGTTGTATTAATCAGAAAATACACTGGACAAGTTCTCAAAAAATCTGAGAGTTGGAAGGAGGTAATTTTTTTCTTATGTTCTGGGAGAAAAATTCCCCTGTAACACCTCTTTAAAATCCAACTCCCTTTGTGTTCAGAGCTGAGAAGTGATATATTTATTCTGATCATTTTATCCTGGACCTTCAGGAAGAAAAACATGGGGTAAGGAACATGGCTTCACTAAGTCTCTATTTTTCAGTTTTCATCTAGGATAGCTGAATGGTATTGCATAAGAGAATGATGTTCTTTTTCATCCCTTCTGGATGTTAGGAATCCTGACCTACAGTTTTCAGGTCCTCTAAGAATTTCCCTCTAAGTCCATTACTTTCTGTATTATTGGAAAGTTTTACCCATGAGTGACTTCTACATGCAAATAAATGATCTGATAAGTAAGAGACAATTTAATTAAGTGGAGTTGAAGTCAACAGGAACTCCCCTGCACGTGGATGTGCAGATGCTAAAGGGTAGGTAACTTTTTACTCGGGAACAAGGATTAGAAATCAAAAGCAAACATTCATAAAACATACTTGAGAGTTTGTTCTGGTTTTATATTAGATGTGTGTCAGTTCACATGCTATACTCTGTCAGAATAATATATAAAAAATTTTAATTTGCAGACATTTAACATATTTTTTCCTTTAATGTAAAACAGCAAATATAAGAATTTGTAAAAAATCATGAATATTTAAGATTGCACTAGCTAATAAATTTAAAAATATATTTTTAAATAGACACATTCATTTACAAGTTCTAGAAGATTCCACACTGAGCCATATTGGGTCTCATAAAATTCCTGTACAAGATTGATTTAAAGCTGTTTCCAGTTTAAATGTGAGTTGAAGGTCTTTGTGCCATTTTTTATAAAATCTTTGCAGCAAAACTCTTATGCATATGTTCTATCCTGTATTTTCTAAATAAGTACCATTTCTTGTCTATATCATATCTGTGATTTTAATATTATCCTACCTGCTATGTTAGGAAGCTAATCTTTGAAGGACACTGAATTTTAAAGCATTCCAAGACTGTTGAATTTTTAGACATCAGAAAAAAATTAAGGAGATGCAAATCAATCCTTCTGTATTCTTGAATCAAAGTTTTGTTGAAAATAAAATGTTTTCTTCACAATATTAGAAAGAAGAAAAGCAAACTCACAGAATCCAAAGGAAATAATTGTTCAGAACTTAATTGTTCAGAACAAGAAGGACAAAAGGCTCCAGGAAAAATTGGATCTACTTTGCATCAGAAGAACTAGAAATTTTTTTTTTTTGGACATAAAGCCCTGAGGCTCCACAGATCTTCTCTTTTTTCCTTTATCTAGCTGAGTATGTGGACTTGGTTTTTTGTATTAACTGTTTTCACCTTTGCTTCTGATTTTGATATTATCTGGTAAGGTAGATTCTGATTTTTGTTGTTGCTCTGTTAAGAAGATGCTGAACTTTACAAGTTTAATTTGGAGGTTTTTTCTTAGGTCTCAAGACTTGTGTGCTTTTCTGAACTTGTATTTAAAGTTAACTCTCTAAGAATAGCTTTCCACTTCATTTGAAATGTACTTGGGCATCCAAATAAAAACAAAGCAAACCTCATGCCAATAGCATTGTTTAATTTAAAAATGCCATTTTAAAAGATCCTGTAGAAACAGTATCCCAGTTCTCTTGTTCAGCCAGTCTAATTAGCAGAACTGTGTTAGATGAAGTTGTCCTGCATAGAATTCTTGACCACAAATTGTTTAGAGCTGCCTCTGTTTTACAGGTAGGAATAGCTCACCGTCTGTGGTACTTGGGCTGGCATGTTTAGATACTGTACTGAGACAGAGTGTGTTAATATATGTGGTCACAGGACCTGGCTGAAGTACTTATGCTAGGAACATGGTCTCATGTCAGCTGACCTGGAACAATGCTTATTAAGCAAGAAAATCTTCAGCCAATCAGTCCAGTTAATTAAATGACAAACTCTTTTATTAATAGCTCAGAGCAAGACTCAAGTGAGAAAAAGTAATAAGAAAATAGCAGCTGGAGAAACTACTTACTCTTTAGAGCACTTTAAAAAGTTTTTGTAATTGGAATATTTAATCAGAAATTGGAGGTGGTAGTTGCAGATTTGATAAGGGACAGAAAGAATAGGAGACAAAAATTCATAAAAAAAAAATTCAGGTGATGAATTGTGGGTTTTTACTGCAGTGCATGAGCACTTTCTGCATATTTAGTAATATTCTGAAATAAAGCAGTGGTAGAAAATAAGCAAGCAAGTAATAAAGAATAAAACAGATCACTTTAAGAATTATGCATACCAGTGATTATTAGGTGTCTATATTTCATAAGTATATGCATTTGTGTATGCAGACACACATATTTTGTGTCACATATGTAGAAAATAATTTGAGAACCATAGACATGGAAATAATTGTCAATGACTGGTTCATAAAACTATTGACTCCTGTTCTGTTAAGAGCTTGGGGTGTGTATGAAGGCACATGAAGTGTTTGGTTGTACCATCGTAGAAATGCTGAGCAAAATCAAGTATTTGTTTGTTGAGGGGCTATAGAACCTGCCACCAGCTAGGGAAACAGATTACAAACAGCAGATCAGATGGGGCAAATCCACCTCTTCCCAGCCCTGTTATTTCAGTGTTCTCAGCATCTATTCCTTTTCAGTATTAGGTTGAAGTTTAAATGTACATATATTTATGTTGTTCAATAATGCAAATGAAAATGAATGTGCCTTGAATCTCATTGAAAATCTACTAATGACAATGAAAGCAATGCTGTTAATTTCAGTAAACACTGGGGCTATGCTATGCATTAAGAAACACTAAAAATGAGTCTAAGTCAGCTTATATGTATTGAACTAATTCCTAATGCTGCTACTGGTTTAATGAGAAATACGGTCTCACTCAAGATATGTCCCAGGAAACTTTCAATCTTCAATTAGAGTCTTGTGATTTCATACCACATTTCTACACCACACATACACAAAAAAACCCATCCAAAAAGCAGATTCTACATTCATAACCACAGTCTGTTTAATGTTAATGTATCTCACTGACATATTATTTTGAACGTCTAAATTAATCTAATACTTTTAGTTCCAGTTACAATTCGCAGCAAGGAAATGAATTTTAATCACATACTTTCCAAGTATGCCTATCTGATCTAAACCTCCTTTGGTGCAACTTGAAGCCCTTTCCTGTCATTCTGTCACTTGTTACCTGGGAGAAGAGACCAACTCCCACCTCACTAAAACCTCCTTTTAGGAAGTTGTAAAGATCAATAAGGTTCCCCTGAGCCTCCTTTTCTCCAGGCTAAACAATCCCAGCTCCCTCAGCTGCTCCTCAAAGGACTTGTGCTCCAGACATCAGCTTCATTGCTGAATGATGGTTTCAGAATATTGGGCAACCCTGTCATTGTCACTCATCAGCTGTCATGTGCACTATGTTGATATCCATGGTTCCATTTATTCTGTACATTTTTTCATTACTTTACAAATGAAGTGTTACATTATTTGAAACACTAATCCATGGCAAAGCATCACCTCATGTGTAACATAATATACATCTAGTTCTGAACACTGCTGAAGCACTCAGATTGAGATCATGGTGAATTCTACCCTGTGGAAATCTGCACTTGATTAAATTAGCATTTTCGTGACAGCTTAATAACTTCCATAGTCTGTAACTGTTACTTCTGATAAATGCTTTTCTCTTGAGAGAGTGAGAAGTATTTTTAGAAAGCTGAGTTGTGGATGCTTCTGTGCCAAATGCAATACAGGGCACGTGCTCAAAGCAGTTCTATTCCTCTCTGAATAGATCTGTTTAACTTATCAACAGATTCAGCCTGACTTAAATATAATTGCTACTACATACTTTTGGTAATTATATACATAAAGAATGGGCTGATTAGGTACAATAGGCCTTTCCTTTTCATTTTGGTGTCCATTATGCAATGATGGCTTGTTCAAGTGTTGTTTAACCCCAGCCAGCAACAAAGCCCCACTCAGACACTCGCTCACTCCCCACCCAAATGTGGAGAGAATGGGGGGTGGGAAGGGAGGTGAGAACACTGGAAGATAAAAAGTAAGAAAACTTGTGGGTTTAGATAAAGTTGTTCAGTAGTGATCCTCTGGCTCCCAGGGATGGTTCAGGAGGATGCGATTGCAGAAAAGGAGGGCTACAGGCTGGCCAGGGCAACTGGAGCCTGCTGGCATGTGTGAGTCCCACGGATGAGGTGGAGCCTTTGGAGATGATCCAGATAACACAGAATTTAGGGCAAAGGTGTCCTGTGGACTCCATCAGATTTTGAGGCAGGCTTTATGGCAATTACACATGGTTGTACTTGCTGAAAGAATATGTGATCCTTCTTACTTCCCATACCTTTTTTAGCTTTAATGGCCAGCATTTCCATGGGAGAGGGAGGTCTCATTTCTCCCTTTCTGTGTCTGCTATCACTTTTTTCCATTTAGCTTGTACTTTCAGTTCATTTCGTTGCTTCATAAATTTTTTTTGTGTTTATTTACATTTGTATGAAGCCCTAAATCAGGCTGCTAATAGATTATGAACTCCTTATGTCTTTTTAATGGAGGTAGGTTCCTCCAAAAGATTGCTTGCAATACTAGAAATTCAATCTAGAAGTTAATTAAGTGCCGGAGTTCTGGGATTTTTTTTCGGTGTTGCATGCTTTCTCATATATAGCTGTCACATATTCTCTGAATTTTTAAAGATGGCAGAACTGAATAATACAATCTGATGGCTATTTTTATGATGTCTGAAGAACACTCTGAGAGGCTTATTTGTGTTTTGAAAAAGTAGTGGGAAGAATTAACTCATATAAAATTCATGTTGAGTTAATGACTCAAAACCCATCTGTCATCAGATTTTTTTACACTGATAAAAAGTTGGGTAAAGAGCTGTTAGAGGAAATTTACAGGGACTACAAGAAATTAGATACTGTATGTGTAATATCCTATGGCCACATTATTAGCCTTTTTTATAAAATGTCTACATTTAAAAAATTAAAATGAAACACAGTAAATCTGTTGTTTATTTCCAATATAAATTCCACAATTATAAATTTATGTCAGCTTCCTCCTGGAACTCTATTAATGTCAACAATTGTAAGACCTTGTTAGAGTTTAATATTGTTCCCTTATTAAGTGTCATGCATTTTTATCTTTGTAAGCTTATTTAACTTTAGTAATTACATATTTAGCATGGAAAGAAATATTATATAACCTTTCATAACACCAAATGTGTTCTTGACCATTGCCATCTTGTTTGCAGTTTGAAAAAGAAAGGGATAAAATAATACTTGATGGTAACAACTTTGGATTGGGTAAATGAGGAATGCTGTAATGCAGCTTGATATGCTAAAACGTTTCCAGCCACATGCAATCATTGCGATTGTTGCTGCAGTAAGGTTAAAAAAAGTCTCAGGATTTCAGAGTGTATTTGTTTCGTGTATTTTTTCTAACCTCTAGAAGAGCAATCTAAATGCAAATTTTATACATGAATAAAATCAAAAAAGTCAGTATGAATGAGGCTTGAGGGGAAAAACAAACAGTGGTGATGACACTTGGTAAGCTAGTCTCTCATGCACTTTGAATGTGAAAGCATATTATTTTTTTCTTGATTCACATTACATTTATAAATTCATAGAAAAAAATCAGCCTTAATGTGTTGATCATCTAAAATTATATAGATGCACACTGGGTAAACTAGTCAACTGAAGTTGGAAAGAACTCTACTGTGATGCTGGTGTGTTACAGTTTTGAGTCTGTGAATGAAGTGTTTTGTTGATTTCATTCAAATTAAATTTGTAAAACACACGGTTTCAATGAAAAAGTCATAATAAAGAAGCATAAAAACATGGAAAGGGAATTCTTTGAGTTCTAGGTACATGTAGAAGATTGGAGTATATTATTCCAATGCTGTTCAACTCTACTCCTATTATACAGAAAATTATACCCTGGAAATTGGTGATGTCCCTATTTCTTCCTCCAGTGTTTTCAGAAAGATGACTGTTTCCATGCCTGCTAATATATTGTTATCCAGTTATTGCTGGAAACAGTGTATTTTGTTATGACTCCTATTACTGAAGCTCTCAAACCACAGAAGCTTTGAGCCAAGACTTGTTTTGTCACCTTCTGCATTCTCTGCACCAGTTAGCTGGGAGCATGAAGGAGGTATTAAGACACCATGTAGGAAGGTCTCAAATACAATGAAAAACAATTACGAGCAGACTGTTTTTAAATTAAGCTGATTTAAGATAAAATACCATTTAAGATAGTTGTTTACAAGATTTGATACCATATATCACATTTTCTATGGTATAAAAAGATGAAGAAACCAGAGAACACTAATATGTTTTACTGGGATCACACTTAAGTGAGTTAAGTGTTGAGTGGCTGCAGATATCAAAGAATCACCACTTTTCAGCACTTTTTATTGCTTAAATTATATTCATAAGGCAGAACAAGTACTTGGTGAAGAGTGTAGTTTTAACATCTAGTCTTCCTTGGAGTTTCCAGGAGTTCTGTTTACATCTGTTTTTTCTTTAATAAAGCTTTTTTTTGCTTCTGAACTTCCCAGGAAGTATTCTTGCTGATTCTACCCTTATCTTGTGAACTGTCCTTCTTTGTTAGAAATACCAATGTTGTTTTATCAGATCTGTTGTCATCCCTGGGTGAAGACTGGCTGATTGTTCACTTCATGTGGGGAGGGACCAATTTATTTAGTGTCTCAACTTGCTGAACCTGTAGTTTCATTATGACCTATGGAGGGTGAAATATTTTATGCAATTATATAAATTGCACCTTAATCAGTAGCTTTTTTTGCTTGAGATCTGGTGTGATTGTAATTAACCACTGTAAAGCATAACAGTTTTGGGACTCTTGCAACCACTTTTCACAGAACTCCTGGGAGTCCAACTGATAGAGCGTATGTATGCTAATATCTAAACAACTACTCAAGCTCTTCAATTTTTTAAGTGCTCATTTGACTGGAAAATAATGAAGGAATCAGGATGTACCTCTTCCACTTCCTAGGAATGTCTGTACCCTTTTGCTCCTAGATATTCACAGACATATTTTTTTTCAAATTTTATTTTAATAATTTAATTTTTTAATTTTCATTTCTTTGGCTGTTTGATTTGTGAATAAAATATGGTAATCTATCAGAAATGTAGTTTGAGGGATGGATGTAGAAACAAGAAATGCTTTCAATCCCTTCTTTTCCCACAAATGAATGAACCCCCCCCCAGGCAGACAGTATTACCTGTCCCAGGACTGAACACCTGAAGAGGTGTGAAGCTTTTTTTCCTCTCTATAAGTAAATGATTGATTCCTGAGCATACATTATAAAGAGTGAGGGAAGGAAAAGTGCATCATAAATTGAGATTCTTTTTGATAATGTTTGACACATTTAAGTGAATTGGTCTTTTATAAAGAGACAATGTATAAATGAGCAAAGTTAATGACTTTTTTTGTTTCCTGACAAAGTAAGGCTGGCTGAATTTGTTTTAGGTTTTTTTGATACTGTTCTCAAGTTCCTCCACCTTTGCTTGTCATCATATATTCATCTTCCAGACCTACACTTTGCCAATGTGTTAATCTACGCATTTGGTATTGTGAGAAAGAGAGGCTTGGTTTTAATTAAATTGTTGATGGATCTCATTAGATAATAAAAAATGTTTTTAGACTCTGAACTGTAAAACCTGCATAGAATAACATGTAATATAAAAACATACAGTACATTATCATAGTAGTATTTATATTTCATGTCCTTATTTCAATCACATAGCTTATGTATCTTTTAATTTTAAATTTGTATCTACCAACAAACTGTTCTATACTCTTTAGGATTAGAGGAGCTTCCATCATATATTTAGTTGTTTAAAATCTTTTCAAAATGATCATCTGTCACAGGAGAATTAAACCTCTTGGTTTATTTGGTCACATGTACCAAAACCACCAATGAAATCCAATTGGTCAAGCCGTAGTCCTGGAAAGTGAGTGACCTGTAGCTGACTTTGTAATTTTTACCTGTCAAAGTATCCATTTTTGATAAGACATGATATGATATTTTGGCTATTGTGCATAACATTCAAATGTCAAAAGATGTTCTAAAGCTTTTTACCTATAGATCCAATGCTATGAATATATTGCAAAGATGGAAGTCCATCTTGTATTGCACCAGCCTGTATATAACTTTGCTTAAAGTATTCAATGGATTTTTGAGGGATTCTGAAGGATTGTTCCAGACATCGAGCTAGAATTTAACTAAAGATGACTCATCTCTGGTCCTGTAAGAATGGGTCTTTCATAATTTTATCTACTCTTCTCGATTGGTTTGTAGACCTTCCAGATACACTTCTCTTCCAGTTTCTCAGCTCATGGTAAAGATGGTATAAAGTCAAGAAGCAGCCAAGTTTCTTGGTTAATGGCTTTGTTGACTGGAAGTGCCAGCATAGAAACAATTAAAGTTAAACCTTCTGCTATTTTTATTCTATCAATCATATAGAGAAATGAGAAAAGTAATTTTGCATTTGAATAAATGAAAATCTAAACATTAACAACAAAATTTCTCACTGTGTACTTAAATTAAAAAAAAAAAAAAATCTGCCTCTGAACCAATTGGTTGAAGTGCTGTCTCACCAGGAGCAGAATCTGACTCCTGGCTTCATCAGAACATGAACTTCTCTGATATCTTTTCATATAAGGACACTGTGTCCACACTCTTTTTTTTTTTTTTCCCTGTCACTTTGAGCCTCAGCTCTCCCCACAGTGGTTTATGGTACCAAAAGGTCAAAATGACGTGTGAGTCACTTTGGCGTAGTCAAATGCTCAGTGTGAGATCCTCATTGTTCTGACCAGAACAGGGAAATGTAAAGGTAACCTGCTTTTCACTATATGGTTGTAAACAGTGTGGAATGTTGGTAATTAGCTTCAAGGGACCTGTCAAGATTCAGTTTTATATTGAAATGAATTAATTGAGTCTTAAGAATCTTCAAAGGGTTAGAAGTGGAAATACAGACTAAGAGCCTATCTAAGATTATACAACTAGTCAAACCTTAAAGTCATCTGAGCTGCAAAGTGACTGCCTAGGAACAGAGCAGGAGGGTGGGTACAATACATGACTTGAGTAGAAGAAATAACTGAAGGATAACCAGCATGAATTCAGGATCAAACTAGGGGGAAATGCTGAGAGTAAAAGTTGCTCTTTCTCATAAAACAGCAGTAAACAGAGTAAAGCTTTTAAGCAAACGTGTTCTTAGCACCTGCCCTGGGTTTACCTTGTTTCTTTTCAAGGGATATAATTGAAATCTCCAGGTATGTGAAAATTACAGAGTGTAGTTGATCATTTCCTTTCTCTCAGGAAACAGTGGTGGAGTTCACGTTATAATGGATCTGGGGCTGTCATAGAACTTGGGTCCTGCAAGGGTAAGGAGTTTCAGGGCTCTGAAACTTCTATCATCACTCTCAAAAACTGATGCTTCTCTTTTGTTTCTCGAAGATACAAAATAGTGGCATTATATATTTTTTTTAAAATTCTTTTTAATAACAATTATTTTTAGTTGTGTGAGGGACTGTGCATTGGAACAGATTGCCCAGAGAAGTTGTGGAATCTCACTCACTGGAGGTATTTAAGAGAGTTTTAAACCAGTGTCTTTCTTAATTCAGAAGTATGTATTCCTACTTGGTCCAGAAATTTTATTATTTCATTCAGTAACTACATGTTGCATTATAATCTTTTAGGCCTTTCCTGGAACAATAGATCCAAATTTATCAATACTGTGATATTTCAACTCATGTAAAATTTGAGATCATTTAAGGCACTTGGAATTGCCTGACCTGTATTTTCTGAATCTTTAAAGTGGTGTCAGTGAAAGGAATTTTTAAATGTAATGTTTTCCGTAAGTAGTAAAAAAAGATATATTATTCATATCATGACTTTAGGATATGTATTGGTAGTTGCTCTACTTAATAAAAAAAAAATGAACCATCGCTGGCTATAATATATAGTATATTTTTTCTATTACAAGTAAAGACAAATAACTTCTAGTAGTATATACCACATCAATGACTTTTACATTTAATTATAATGCTTAGAGGCACAATCACATCCTTCTAAGTCACGGCCAGGTGGATGGATAGGTGCATAGATAGATTGATTCATTTGATGAGTGACACAGTTTGAATAACAAAAAGAAGGGAAGAATTTGCAATTTGCAACCTCAGCAAAGGTTGCAAATAACATTACTCACAATTTGGATCTCTACATATTTCTCATTTTCATTTAAAAAAAATTGAAAGCAAAATTGCTGTAATCTCTGTGTGTGCATGGTAGGAAACCAATTTTAATTAAAGGAATGGAAAATGTTTCTGCAGGACTTTGAAAGGGAAGAAAAAAATCCCTTGGACTTTTCATGCCATGCTTCCTGTTATATATCTTGTCAATATTGATATCTGGAAATGGAAAATAATGAGCTGTGATTTCACATCATGTTTTGTTCAATAATTTAAAGAAGACGTAAGGGTTTGTGGGGTTTTTTTGTTTATTTGTTTGTATGTTGTGGGTTTTTTTGTGTTTGTTTTTGGCGTGTTTTGGTTTTGGTTTTATGTGTGTGTGTGTGGGGGTTTTTGTCAGCTTTTAAGATGTTTTGGAAATTTAGTGGAGAAAAAATAATTGGATTCACTTGGACTTACAGGATTCCTGAAGATCAAAATAATTAAGAGCAGTTGAAATATAATTTAAGTTAAAGAAAAAAAAAAGAAAAAGAAGACATTTTCCAAGAATTAGGAACTGACCCTGGTAGAGAGCTTGTACAAGGAGGAAATCATCATCATCATGGCTAGGCTTCGCGACTGAAGATTTGAGAGGGGCTCTACCCACCCTTGCTACAAGCACGCTGATGGCTACAAAGGCCAATGCGAGATAGACAAGTCCTGTTGCAGAAGGCACAGCAGAAAGACTCCCCAGGTGATATCGACGAGACTCGATTCTTTCTGTGTTGTCTTTTCTCCTCGAGAGTGATCCTGCGTGTGTTCTCAAAAGCAGCAGCAGCGTTATAGATGGTGTGTCTCCAGGCCTCCCGACTGGAGGCCAGGGTAGACCAATGGTGGTGATCAATATGGCCAAGGCTGAGGGATTGTTTCAGGGAGTCCTTGTACCTTCTCTTCGGGGCTCCTCTCTTGCGGTAGCCAGTGGCAAGTTCCCCATAGAGCATGATCTTAGGGAGGTGGCAGTCCTGCATCCTGGAGACGTGCCCTGCCCAGTGCAGCTGTGTTCTCAGCAGCATGGCCTCAATGCTCGTGACTGCTGCCAAGGACAGACGTGTTGGTCACATAATCCGTCCAGTGGATGTTTAGGATTGTACAGAGGCAGCGCTGATGGAAGCGTTCTAAGAGACGCAAGTGGTGGCGGTAAATGACCCATGATTCAGACCCATATAGAAGAGTAGACAGTACAACAGCTCTGTAAACGCTGATCTTTGTACTTTTCTTCAGGTGTTTGTTTTGCCACACTCTTTTATGGAGTTTACCAAAAGCTCTGTATGCCTTTGCTAACCTGTTGTCTATTTCTGCATCAATCTTACCGTCTGAGGAGATGATGCTACCCAGGTAATTAAACTGGACTGATTTGAGCCCTCTTTCACCAATGGTGATATGGGGATGATGGGAGACTTCCTGAGGTGCAGGCTGATATAAAACTTCTGTTTTCTTAAAATGATCATCTTGCTTCATGAGGACCAGTGCGGTCAAGTCAGATATGGTGACGCACTTTCTGAGCCATTTCCCATAGCCAGTGGTGTGAAGCAAGGCTGCGTTCTCGCACCAACATTATTCACAATCTTCTTCAGCATGATGCTCCAAAGGGCCACAGCAGACTTCAATGATGAAAATGGTGTCTACATTTGATATTGTACCGATGGGAGCCTATTCAACCTAAGACAACTGAAGGCCCAAACTAAGACCTTAAATCATCTTGTCCGTGAGCTGCTTTATGCTGATGATGCCGCCCTCGTCGACCACACAGAAGTAGCTCTGCAGCGTTTAACATCCTGCTTTGCAGAGGCTGCTGAGCTTTTTGGACTGGAAGTCAGCTCGAAGAAAACAAGGAGGAAAACATTAGAAGTATTAGGCAAGTTTTTGAAGTGAAGGAGAAAGGAGGTAGGGAGTAACTTGCAATAAAGTCAAAAGGTAGTGGAAAGATCCACACTGTAATACATTGTAATGTTTGGTAGGAATGGTGAGAGCAAAGTGAAAGAGAAAAAGGATGATAAAAAAAGGAGAAGTTGGTTTGGTTTTTTTTTTCCTTGAGTTTCACAGAGGAAAATTACTAGGTATGGAATTATATATATGTGAGCAGAGTCTCTCTTTCCATTAGGTTTATATATGTAAAAATCATCTAAGCCCCCAGAATTGAAGTATAGTAAATGGAGATGTTCTGCATTTTTGTCTGCTGGCATAAGTTGTAAAGAAATTAAAAGACAAATGTTAGAGATAGACCTTCTTCTTCTTGTATCCTACCTTCCTGTAGGTAGGATAACAACTGAGGAGAATGGGAGAAACTTTAATTTAGACCCAACAGATTTAGTTTTATGGTGTGGTTAGTAGATGACAGTTGGTTGTAAAGACAAGTGAAAGTGTTTTTCTGCATTAGTAGTGATTCATAAGTTTTCATTATAAATCAGCCCAGGAAACAAACAGTAGGTGCAAGAAGACCTGATGCACATCAGGAGTTTGATTAGTCATGATTTCTTCATGTCTCTGAGCAAGCAGATTCAGCTGGTGGTGCTGTATAAGCACTCCTGAATCTGCCTAGAAACACATTTACATAAGTACAGAAAGGTAATTAACCCTTATCAGGCAAGTTACCTGCAGCAAAACCTCACACGCTAGTGATTAAAAATGAAAGATGGAATTTATCCTCTGGCTTACAGGGGAGCCTTTGTTTTGTTATATTTTTCTCACTGACACTAAATATGCTACTTTTTCATTCTAATTAGGTTTTTTACTTTATATTACTTTGATGAATGGAACAGGTAGTACAACAAACTTCTGTTGTATCCTTATAGTCTCAAATATTATATATTCTTATAGTCTCAAAGTCTTCTTTTTGTCTCTGATCAAGCTCTTTACCTCTTTTTACTATGGTCTTGATTCTAATTTGAAGCCTTTTTGTCCTGTTTCTGATCCAGATCAGCAGGGCAGGGCAAGTGGCCGAGATATGTTATTCAATACCACCTTATGTCATTACCAGGCATAGGAAAAAGGGACACACTCTTTTCTGAGAAGAAGGATTCTCCTCTCTGGCTGGGAGAAAGGATGCTGTGGTGGGGAAGAACCAGTCAGCACTTTCTTGCAGGCTTTCATGTAAATAATTTCTTTTTCCTATACCTTTTGTTATTAATCTTGTTGGTGTTACTGTTAATTTTCTTATCTCATTGCCGTTTCCAGTAAGTTAAGTTGTTTTTATCTCAACCCATGGTTTTTGCCTTTTGTGCTTCCAGTTGGAGAAGGATAGAAAGCTAGTGGCATGGGGGTTTTTGTGGGTTTTTTGGTTGTGATTTTTTTTTTTAAAGTGGGACTACTAAATTGGGGAATACCATTCCTAAATCATGACACTTTTCCAAAAGGAATTTGCTCATTTCATTTTTTCTAAAGTCATGAGGCACTTTTACTAGCTTCTTTGGCTACAGGGTTAAAAAAATTAAGCATGAAAGAATGTATGAAAATCAGTATATTTAAGCAATGAGACAGAATATAGAAAAATATATAAATACTTACATGTAAGGAAATGATTAATTTTTGCAACTGCTGCTACAATATTTGGGGACTGAAGAAGGACTGCATCAGTTTGAATATGATGACTGAATATAAACCCCTGCATGTGCAAGGGTTTCTTTTGAATTACTGAATATTAAGAGTTAGCTAGAAAGTAGAAATCTAGTGGTTTTTTTCTGTTTGATCTCATAAATTTTAATAGAAAAAATAGAAAGTTGATTGGATACTGAAAAATTAAAAGGGTAGACATTTATTCAGGTGACACAAATTTATTTTCCCTCAACTTTTCACAGGAAAAGGAGGCATGGAGAATGGGGTAGATGATCACTTGATGTCTTGGTTCTTGTTATTTATCATTATTTTATTTAGGCAATCTCTTACTTGAAGTCTTGAAAATTTAGGACCCCACATTAACTGGACTCCTCCTTCCTTCCCTCCTCACTCAGTTGCAAAAGATTCCTCCTCCTTCCCTTTGTCGCAACTGCCCCAACTCCTCTCCATTTCCTAGTGACAGTGTTTGCATAAATGTGGTCCTAGAATAGAGGGATTTTCTTGTATCATAAGCAGTTGTTCAGCTACTGCCTATGCAAGAATAGGTTGATACTTCCTCAAAAACTAATAATGGAAAGAAGAGCTTAAAATGATATGTTCTTTTGCAGATGATGCTGATGCATTTTCACCTACCTACTGCTTCTTCTTTTTATTTGGTGTAGGTAAGCGTATTTTTAATCAGGTTAGGCTGTGTGATGCAATTCTTATTTTCTGTTATATCCATGAATACTGCTGAAAATGTTGCCATGTGTAGAAGGAAGGCTAAAAATCACTGTGTTTTGCTTCAAGTAGTCTGGTGCATGCAACAATGCTGTTCTGAATGAAGAAAGTTGATAAAAATTGTCACTGACACATGACAGGTACTGGGCAATTTTTGGGAAACAGTTCACTTAAACCTATCATATGCTGGAGAGTAATTATCATTCTTAGTGGCTCAACTTATTAAATGCTTAATAGAATTTATTTTTTCCATGTGTCTCTTATTCATCTATTTCATTATTCCAACAGGTTTAACTACATATGTTTTCTCGGTTTGTATAAAGTTCAGATACTCTTCTTCTGTTGAAGGAAACTTAAGTCTGCCCTCAACTTCAAGATGAAAAAATTGGTCGAAATTGGTCCTGGATGATACTTGAACTGCTCTTAGTTATTTTTGGAGCACTGTTTCACATGTGGTGACTGTCAAGTATCAAGTGCTTGTTTGTGAACTAGATTGTATTTATTTTTAACTTGCAATTTTTATTGGTTTTCAAAATGGTCTTTCATGCAGTTGTAAGAGTAAGGAGAAAGTGTATTCATGGTATGATCTTAAATACAGTTTAGTTCTGTCAAGAGCCAGCTTTATCCTTTTATACTTAAATCTGAAGGCCTTTAGGCCTTAGTTTGTACAATAATTGAACATATACTATATTTAGACTATATTAATATAAATTAATATGTACTATTTTTTATTTCACTGAAGCTCTTTTATTGGTTCTATTGTCCAGCTGGAAAATTCCATATTTAGTAAACTTGTTTACAGAATGTTTTGAAAATAGTTTGTCAAGATTTTCTGGAATTTTGAATGCCATTAATTTAAAGACTCTGTTATTGCCATCTCCTAATTAGCAGTGCACAGTTCGCATACCAAAGTTACTAAGACTAAGCATCAGAATTAATTTCCTGGGAACATTTCTGTAAAGCACTATAAAGCTTCAACTTCATAATTGTTCTGCTGCTGTTCAGCTTTGCACATTCATGTTCATGTATTTTTAAATTGTTTGCTAATGTGGGTTTTTTTATATGGTGTCTGAACAACTACTAGCTGCTGCTTATTTTGATTGTATATAATTTTCATGAGCGATTGTGGCCCTGAGCTCCTGTCTCTCTTTGTTTGTAAACAGCTCTTCAAGCAGAAGAGTAACCAGTATGAATTCAGTGAACTGTCTTTCATTTGATAATTACATTCTATGTGGTTTTTGCTCTTCATTTTTTGTACATAGATGGCTGAAATTTACATTGGCTTTCTTTTAGCTGTCTTTCAAACTGTATGTACAGGGTATCAGTATGGTCTGTATATAGTCTGGGGACATTCAGCTTCATCTTGCCAGTACAGCTACGAATTTGAGTTTAACAGAGGTGGTTCTCCAGAGATTTATGTATCTCTACAATACAGGACATTCCTTCTTAAAACAGTCTGAGAACAGAATAATGAAATAACTCTCTAAACTGCTGATCTTACACTAATTATGAAACTGCTATTTATGCATCAAAGTCATTAAACTGCCTCTTGTCTGCCCAAAGAAAATTGTATTACGAATCCCCAATCTTTGCATCCAGAATTAAATTTCTTAATTTGGCATTTACCTTAAATCAAGTGGGATTGTTGTTGTTAGTGGTGGTAGTTAGTTTTTGCTACAGAAGCCAAACCATTTTCAAAGCATGAGTGTTGATTCTGAGATTCCACTATGAGAAATGCAACATGTCTAGTTAGAGAGTTAAATGTTACAGAAAACAGAAATTCTGCTTGATTGTAAATTCATAGATTATCTCTAGGTGAAAGCCTCACCCATCTTAAGCTCTGAAGAATTGCAGTGCGTATTCTAAAAGACCTAAAACATACTTTACAAACTTTGGAATAGAAATTGCCCTACATTACAACTTTCACTTGTCCTGTAAACTTCTTCCAGACTAAAAGGTCTGCAGGCATCATAAATTCTGCTGTGTATGCTGCTGTATGTTTGGATTTCAGCTAGAATTGCCTCTTTCAATCACAGGTTAAGGAATAAAATCTGGCCATTCTCAACCTGATTTAGATGGTTTTTAGGCTTGCAACTGAAAGAGATTAACCGTCTTGACTTTATCTGCTACATCTTTTTATGGAAATATTTAAACCCTGCCCTTAGATAAATCCAACACAAAGAGCATAGACATCATGATGTGTGTGGTTTAACTTTATATAATTGATTATATTAATATCATCACCCCATAAGAGGTAACTCAAGATTTTTGTGCACCAAAGAATTTGTTGACTGCACGTGTTTAAATGTTCGCAATACCTGAAGTGGAGTGTCTTTCACAGAGAAGGAATAGGATGAGAACAACAAAGGAAGGGTAAATTATGAATGATGGAGAGGTCCTTGTTATCACACTACTTTACCAAAGTTTGTAAAGGTGGTTTAATTTCTTTAGTTGAAAGGTTTGAAAAGCAATTTTTTAGTGTAGTTAAACTGTATTTTGCTCTACTTCCCTAAGCCATGAATTTGGGGACTACGTGCAAAGGTTTGTAGAGAGACAAGCTTTGGTATTTGTAGTGGCTTTGGTTTCCATAGTGTGCACAACATTCTGTTGCATCTGTAGCTATTGCCAAACCTTATTTTGCTACTCAAGATGACATCTAAAAAATCGTGTGAGGCAAGGTAATAATTTTATCACTGTACAAAACACAGGTGGTAGTGCATTCTTTTGATCAAAATTACTCTTAGTAGTAAAATAAATTGGATCAGAGAAGATAGAAGATCCTACAGTAACCTAAGAAGATATGTATATATTATCCTAGGAACTTGCCTAAGCCAACAAATTACCTCTGACTTTGTGGCTGCATATCCTAGATCAATAAAAAAAGTTTCACAATTTTTTTTCTTTGAAACTAAATCTTCAAAATACATAATTTCTTTCCAATGAAATTATGTAGAAGAATGCGATATATATTAATGTTTACAAGCAAAGGATATTAAAACTACTAGGAGAGTAATTATTTGGAAAATTTATATAGGTTTTATTTAGAGGAACAGTTTTTTCAAAAATGTAGAGATTGAGTACACTGTTTACATGGGTTGCTATGACAAGAAAATCTGCTTCCTTCCTATTTTAAGGACAAAGTTTTTTTCATCGGTTTGAAGTGGTTTTAATCACTTATCCCTAGAACTACCTTGCCATGGTATTAAATTGATCAATGTCTGTCCTGGTTCTGGCCAGGAAATTTTTTTGTATTAGCCAGGAAGTGACATGGCTAGGACATGGAGGTTATTCTATAGCACCTTATGTCATTGCCTGGGGCAGGGGAAAAGGACTCTCTCTGAAAAAAAGGGTTCCTTAAGATGGAGAAAAATGTGGCAGGGGGAGCTGTCCAATATTGTCTATTATCGGGATTTTTTCATTATTGTTTGAATTGTTTCTTTTCTTGTACCTTCTGTCATTATTATTGTTGCTGTTACTGCTCATTTTCTATATTATTGCTGTTTCCAGTAACTTGTTCCTTTTTCAACCATGGTCTTTGCCTTTTGTGCCTCCAATTCTCAACTCCGTTGCACCTCAGCAGGAAGGGGGAGAGAGACGTGGTTTTGGAGAGTCTTGGTGGGGCCACAGAGTTAGGGAATACATTCCTAAACCAGAATGTCAGCATATTGAAATGAAAAATATTGCTGTTGGACATTCTTCTGTCACTCTTAATCATGTGATAGCCTCTTTACCCATGGTTTTTATAATTAGAATTCCTTCTTTTTGTTTATTTATCATGAAAAGCATCTTATCATCAAATGGAAAAAAATTACATTTACCCCTTTAAATAGTGTGAGCTTTTCTGGTCACTAAGGGCAAAGGTTGTAACGTTAAAAGGTGTCTGTTCTCTGGCTTTTACTAATTTTCTATATGGGTTCCAGGAAGCAGTAAAAGTTTAATAAGCTAGGCTGACAGAGAAGAATAAAACTTTTATCAGCTTGTGTGATACGATGACCAGATACGGTTAATTACAAGTTCTTTAATTAATTAATTAATTAAAGATCTTAGGAAACAAACCGACACAAACCACTTCCACCAATAAAAAACAGTCTTGGAGTTTATTCCTATAATCTAGCTTTGAAAATATTGTACTAGAAATGCATTTTTTAATATTTAATGAATGTAAAGAGCAAAGTAGAGCTTCAGTATTCATTCAAACTGCAGCAGTATACACTTGGTGTCTCAGAGAAAATTAAAGAACCTTTCACTCCTAGGTCATTTTTTGAAGTCTGGCTGAAGGGATTTTGCATTAGGTTGGGTGGTAGTCTCTGTCCAATGTCTAGAAACAATTTCTGACAAGCAGGTAACAACGATGTAATTGACAGCAGATATGAATTTGTAGATTCACACCTGAAATAAATTCATGAACCCTATCTGCAAGAATATTTTTATATGTGAAATTCTTCTATGTATATTTATATCAAATGTTAGAAGCTGTCAGACTCCAGGATGACGTACATAAACACCGTCTTCAATTTGCTTTAAAAAGAAATTATAACGCAATCCCACACATGAAATCAAGATATCCACTCAATTAAAATCATTGGCTAATTACAATGAGATTAGGGAAAACTAGAAGACTGGTTTACAAAGAGGATTATGTGAATTAAATATGTACTGGTTGATAAGATGTCCACACCTACATTAGATTAAATCTCAAGGAAAGGAGGTACTTACCTAAGCCTAAGAAATACGTTGCCAGTTAAAATATTTCAATCTTTGGTCAGAGTAACAAATCATTCTTCTAGATTGAAGAATTAAGTATGGGAAGTGGTAGAATGAAAATATCTTATTTATTTAAAATTATGTTTGTAAAGGCAGTCCTAGGCTGGGATGAAGGCAACCAACGTGATGCTGTAGGTGATCAAAGTAATGCTTTATAAATTCTTTATTTGTTACATTGGTTTTCATAAAAGATTCTGGTCGTTTTTCGCATGGAAAAAGTTAAAACACCTGTTAGTCTCGGGCTCCATTTTAGTGTATTTCCTCACATGGCATATACTTTGTGTACAGTGTATTCTTATATTTTTTTTAATTTTTTAATGGCCAGTCTTCGCGAGCAAAGATCCAAGGAAGGTCTTTACACCTTCCAGCCTGCGCATTGGATTTTTTAGGTGAGACACAGTGTGCGCGGAACTGAGCCCACCCTTTAATCCTAAGGTTCATCTGCCGGGGCCGAGCGAGCTTGGACGGCGGCAGTGAAGTCCTCAGGATGTAGATGGATTGCCTTTTTACAGGGCTAACGAGCTCCATCTGCCCGGGGAGTGTCCCTGACCGGGAATCAAACCCGGGTCTCGTCGGTGACAGCACCGCGCCCTTAACCACTAGACCACCAGGGGCTCCCTATTCTTATATACAAGACTAGATATTGTATAGGTAGGAGGTGTATGGAAGCCAATACAATCAGCTATTTAGCAATAGAGGCTTTTTACACACATGAGCAGTGTTGTTCTTGCTATTTATATTTGCTGTGTTAGTAGATGGGATCCAGGTAATTCTTTAGCTCCTCATGCATGGTTTGAGATGAAAATGTTAGTCATGAATTCATCCTATCTCCCCAGGTGATAGTTGAAATAGATAAACTATCACTAGAAGGTTCAACATAGGTGAAGTAATGTGCTCTGTGATATGTCTCTGTTATTCTAGTTCTCTTACAGAGTAACTGTATATTGCATCTGTAATAACAGAATAGATCATAAGTTTTCCAAAATCTGGAAGCCTGGGATGAAAGACGTGGTCTGCAAAAGGTTTATTTTATGTCTCCTAGACAGATAGTCTCAATGATAGCCAGCATGCTCCAGATTCTTACAAAATGGATCTGTGCCACATTAACTAAAGAAGTAGAGAAAGATCAATAAAAACTGTAAAAAGTAACTGATAAGAAGCTAAATTGGAGCCACTTGTGCACAAACAAGAAACCCACCCACATTAAATAGGTGAAAAGAATTTAAATGCACATTGTCATACAGTATAACTGATAATGTATATTGTTTCAGGCTATATTAATTTTATGTAGTTCTAACTAGTAATTCATTATATCTAGATTAAAGAGTCCTCCTTTTAAAAGAGATTATTTGTATTTAATGTGCACTGATTAATCATGTAGTTGTGTCTATTTTTAGAAGAATTGATGTATCACAAAGTTAATTAGCTGGCATAAAAAGAGAATACAAACTTGTGATGTGCTATAAGAGAGAAGGGGGTTTTATATTCAACTAGATTTGTTCTGAAGATTTACTTTACAGAGATTAGAAATTGTGCTAATTCTGACTGGTTTTGTCTGAATTAAGAATGAAGGTAACTGTATGAGATTTGAAGTGTAGCATCTGAAAGCATTAGTGTGTATTATTTTGCATTCTGCATTTGTTCCATAGTGAAAACTCACCGAGAGGAAGAATTCAGGTAGTTGCCTGCTACTATTTGTTTCATTTGTCCAGCCAGAGCATCACAACAAAAAGCAAAACTAGACAGTGACTGTATCATGTTAGTGCCATGGTGATCACTGTGGAAAGGGAAAGTAGACTTCCTGAAAATTTGTATTGATTTGCTCCTAGAGTACAGTGCTTTGATTATCTGTGAACAAAGAAGGTTGTGGGGGCTTTTTTGCTCCCTCCTGCATTGACAGAATATTTCAAGGTAAATACAGTCTATGACCCTAAACTTTGAAAAAGTGAGTAGGAAAATATGATCCCAAATGATAATGTAATCTCTGGCTCTTGTCACTGACCTGAGATTTGACTAATAAATCACAGTTGCTTCGAATAAATTCTGTGACAGAGTTTTTAATGGAATTATAGAGTCTTTAATGTTGAAAAAACCTTTAAGATCATCAAGTCCAACCATAACATATCACCACCATGTTCACCATTAAACCATGTCCGTAAGTGTCCGATCCACAAGTTTTTTTGAACACTTCAAGGGATGATCAACTGCACCATTTCCCTGGGCAGCCTGTTCCAAAGTTTTATAACCCTTTTGGTGAAGAAATTTTTTCTAATATCCAGTCTAAAGCTTTTCTAGCATAATATGAGGCCATTTCTTTTTGTCATGTCCCTTGTCATCTGGGAAATGAGACTGACCCCCATCTCACTATAACCTCCTTTCAGGTAGTTGTAGATAGCAATAAGGCCAATCATGAGCCTCCTTTTCTCTAGGCCAAACAACCTCCTCAGCTGCTCCTCATAAAACTTGTGTTCCAGAGCCTTCACCAGCTCCATTACCCCTCGTCAGATATGCTCCAGCATCTCAACTTCTTTCTTCAAGTGACGGGCCCAGAACTGAACACAGTAGTTGTGGTGCAGCCTCACCAGTGCTGAATACAGGGGGCAATCACCGCCCTGGTCCTACTGGCTATGGTATTTTTTAATTTGAGCATTCAAAATTAAAAAATATTCTTTAAATCCTTAGGAATGGCTGATACTTGCAGTAATGCATGTGCTCTCGGCTTTATAGGAAGTGTCAATAAACAGCAACAAACCCCACTATTTTTCCTGATAGAGGAAGTTAAATTTACTGTTATCTGTGATACCAAGCAACTTACATATAGTAAATGATGGTAGTGCTTTGAAGGTCCTAATTTACTGAAGAGGTAGGTACTGATGTTGTTAAGGACTCTCTAAGGTACATCATGGTAGGTTAACATCAGACATCTGGGAACATTTGGAGCTGTGGAATGTGTGGTCTGTTTGATGACACAGTGATGAAATTATTAGCAGGGATAGTTGTCTTCCAACATTGCATACAGGTTGACATGTGTACACTGAGGATTGCTGTAGTCTCTGAGGACTCAGAGAAATGAGTCCTGTTCTATTATTAAAATTAGGCTATACCATTTCTGTACAATTTATTAAAAGGGGTATTTTTTTGTTCTTTAAGCAACTGAGTTTGATGGTTTGTATTAAAATAAAACACTGCTATTAAAAACTAGCAGGTGGCTTTAATAATGTGTATCAAACCATGTAAATATGAATGGATACCCTAGGGTAGGAGCTTTAAATCAATTAATCAGAGATTCCGAATAATTAAGTAATTAATTTGAGATGGGAAAAGATATCCCTTGCCTTCCAGAGCTGACAAGTTGCATTTCAGTTCACTCCCTCCTCACTTCTTTCCTTCCCTCCTCTTGGCAAAGTTAAGTTTTCACTCGCAGACATATGTGTCAGACATACCATCTGTCAGAGTGTTGGCACTGCCTGAAGAGACACTACACAAACACACATATCTAAGCAGTTTAACTAGAACCAGATATATGCCATGCACTGTTAAAACTGTATTCAAACTTGTTTGCCTTTTATGTTATGGTTTTCCAAAATAACAGTGGCTTTAAGAAGGAAAAAAATAACCCAAGCCAACCAACAAACCCATCCCCCAGTAAGCTCTGCAGCTGCAAGATATATTGCACCTCTTGGCAAAGGAACAAGAGTATGGAGGACAATTTGATGATGTCATTTAGGTGATAATGAGATCATTGTTATTTGAATGCTTACAGCATGATAACATATAAATCCTACAAATAAGATGTACTAATTAGGTACAAAATGAGTGTGTGAAGGATTAATGCTAATCTTCTGTACAAATATGACAGCCTCATGGAATTGTGTGTTCTGTAGTGAAAGCTGCTATGCAGAAACAACTTGTTGTGTCTGTTGTATGGTATTATATTCAAGTATACCCCAGCTGAGCTAGAAGTACGCATGCGTGTGACCTTAGCCAACCTTTTTTAGATCAGAATCAGGAGTGACTTTGGCAGAAGAGCTGACTGTAATTGGCTGTTCTCAGCGCCTTCGCAGATGTGCTCAGCACGTATTAGGATCAGACTATTTTGTCTCTATGCAGCAAAACTGCTGAAAGCCACTGGAGGTTTTGCTTGCCTAAGGTTTCCAAATAGGCCACTGGGTCTGCTTTCACTTCTAAGAAATATGTTATTTTCCCATGTATCTTTTTTTTTCCCCTTCAAAATAATTCTTAGGCTAGGTAGTATTTTGTGTGCTGAATTGGAAATATTCCTGAGAGTGAAATATGGTATGTGTTGAATTAGATAGGTTCACCTTTACAATTGAAGAAGGTTTAAGAATGATGTAGAATGATTAAGAGGATGCTCGGTGATGCAGCAGTGGGGGTTTATTTTTTGTGTAAAGACCTGATGGTAATATGCTCCCCAAGGAATTTATTTTCTAAGGAAATCTGTTTTAATTCTATCACCTCATGGGCCTGTTCTGCCTTCATAGTGGTGGTTCTCATAGAATATGCTAAGTTGGAAGGGACGCACAAGGATCACTGAGTCCAACTCCTGGCCCTGCACAGCACACACACAGAATCACACTATGTGCCTCAGAGCGTTGTCTAAACATTTATTGAACTCTGTCAGGCTTGGTGCTGTGACCACTTCCCTGGGGAGCCTGTTCCAGTGCTCAATCACACTCCAGGTGAAGAACTTTTTCCTGATATTTAGCCTAAACCTCCCCTAACACATGCTGTTTCCTCAAGTCCTGTCACTGGTCATGGTTATGGAACACTAGAGGCTATACTTGCACAATATTCTGGTAATTTTAATTCAGGTAGTCTTAACAAGTGTGTTTCTATGTAGTAACAGAATCTTGCAGTTATTTGCAGGATCATTATGTTGTTTAAAACTAATTGGTAGGAATGAGATAGCTCCAAACAGTACATTTCCAGAAGCAGTACATTTTGTAGTGAGTAATGTACAAGGTGTTAAGATTTGAAGTCTCTGAATTCCTATTTTAATATGGAAATCCATTACTACTTCCCCACAAAGCAGTATACTGGAGTGTTTTGGTTTTTTATTTTTCTACTTGAACTAAAGATATGAACAAAAGGTAATTTAAAGTACATTGCCAGGTATATAGCCCTTGAATTTTTCCAGACCAAGAGATACAGCCTGTCTCTAGATCCAAGTAGAAGGAATATTTTCAGTGAGTTTTGGTAATACTTAGAAGAAAATGTTCAACAATTTACTTAATTTGTAATAACAGTGAGTGAAATAAGTGCCACTAAGAATCAGACTGTAATCTGTATTTACAAAAATCTACATAGTGTGATTTGACGTTTCCTGGATAGATTTGCTAAATGTCAACATGAATAGCAGAAACTCCATTCATGCCTAATATGCTGATCAGATTTCCCGTTACAGCTAAGGAAGAGATGAGGTTTTGGCTCTTGCCTTTTTCTTCTGGCTCAGTTTCTGAGCACCAGGCCTTGTACCAGTGCTAATGAGGAAATTACTGATGCAGAAAAATGATCTACCAAAAGCATCAAATCTACCACAGTAACTGGATTTGTGAAGCTGATTTTACTCCCAGTGTTCTCTTGGAGACTGTGTTTTCTCTGCACGCTGTCTTCTGAGGGCACAATTGGTTTTCAGGCGTTCAGCTAATTTTTTAATAGGGAAATTGGTTAAATGCTAGATCATAAGTGATAGGTAACTAAATAACCACATTATATCAGCCTAAGTAAATTGTTGGTTGTGAGAACTCACTCTTGCCTCATATTTGAACTTTGAAGTATTTAAGAGTTCTTTATAAGAATACAAAAAGTACTTAAAATCAGCTCTTCAGGTAATATTGCCTGCATGCACTTATTCCTTGATGACGTTGCATTGAGGACCTAACTGTCCTTCCCTTAAGTTTTTCAAATTAATTCGCTGTTATTTTTGTTCAGAGGGATTTGCTTTAGCCTGTTACCAAGAATCTTACCACACAGTATTGGAGAGCAGTGAGTACCTTTGCACTCATTAATTTTGCTCCCTGAAGATGACTTTAAAAATGGAACTGAACTGTCTCTGTTCTTTGTAATCAGCTTAACTGTTTTTTAAAAAATATTTTATTTTGATTTGATTTTATGCTATTTTTTTTTACTTAGCTTAACTAGAAGTGTGGGAATTGGGCTATGTTCTTTGTACCTCCTGCCTTGTACCTAGTTTCTCAGTTCCTATCTCATGTGGATTTAACACTTTGCTATTACCTTCAGAGGCTTTAAGAGTGAGACGCACTAGAGCATTAGGGTCATGAAGCTACCTAGGTAAGTGTTAGATAAATCAGAATATGTCTTCCCAAAATCTTCTTCTGCCTTTTTTGAATTTTTTGAATTTTTTGAAGTGAAGTGTTTGAAAGGAGAGAGAGAAGACAGTAGTTGGGAGACAATTTTTTCTTTCTACCAGATCTGTCTACAGATTAAGGAGAAACTGATGAAGTAGAACAATGTCAGTGGATCCAAAAATCTTAACATGGTAGTTTTCAGAATTAAAAGAAGACAAAGACTTCTTTAAACTCAGGAAAAACTTTATTTCTTTAGAAACTTCTGATCAGTTCCAGCTATTGTTGCTATCTCTCTTTATCTAAGAAATGACTTTGATATTTTAAACATAGGATGCCAGTACAATTTTTCTTCGACAGTTTCATCTTCAGTAGAGACATATTTCTGTGAAAACATACCTTCTTTCTTGGAAACTAATAAACAAGCTTTTAAAAAACCTACAGTCCTCAAACCTCTCAGAACTTTTGAGGACTTTGAGCTTTATACAGACCTAGTCATAGTTGGTTGTTGTTATTCTTAGAATAGATCAGTTTCCAGCCCGGTATGTGTGGAATCAGACATTTTGGGTCAAGAGTCCTAATGAACTCAATACATTAGGACACATAGCGCACAGGGGAGAAAAAAAAAAAGCTATCTACAGATAGAGCTGGGAGTTCTACCTCAATGTGGTAGGTTAACATCACCCTGTGAATGATAATGGATTCAATCTGAAGCTGGGAAATGCTGTAATCTCTCTTGTGACTGGGAAATCAGGAAGTAAAAACTGCACTGCTGATATAAAACAGGCAGTGTAACAGCTATTACTGATTGCAGAAAACTCATTCTCACACCCAGGAGGTGCCTGGGAGCTGGCAGCGTCTGTGTCAGGTCAGGTATCTCACAGTTCTGTATGTTTTCTTTTTCTTTATTGTGGTGTTGCTCAGTGCTTTGAAAAATTCCAGCTACCTATTTCTTGAGGAAAACTAAGGGACCTATACATTAATGGTTAATAAAATCATAAAGGCAAAATAGTTTCCAACAGAAAGGATAGGAAGCATCAGATGATGCAGATATAATGTTCATAATAAACTGATAATAGTGGTTCTTTAACTTATACAGCTTTTAGGTAAACTCTACAACTCATTGCTTATTGTGAATATTTAGGACTTATGAAAAACAAATAGATAATTTTGTAAAATAGGAAATCTACAAAAATTCTTCCAGTGCTAATTGACACAGTTCTTCTAGCTCGAGATTTCACTAAGTTGCAAATTGGAAAGTGTTCGTAGGGAATAACAATGCCTGCCTGCTTTATTTTTTCCCAAACTCGTGCCTAGGCATCTTCTACTAACTACTGTTGGAGACTGAGTACTGGGATAAGGAGATCTTTGGTGAAATTTTTTGGCTACTCTTTGAGAGCAGTAGTGCATCTGCTAGACTTGGACTCATTGGGCTGTTGGGCAGATGATTTGGCAAGTCTGTACAAGCATATAATTCCACACAGCAGGACAGGATCATTAGACTGAAGCCGAGACACCCTCCGTCTGTGGTACATGTTACTTGGGGTTTTTCTTTGAAATTCTGGACTGAATGTCCCCCTCATATATACAATCATGATATATTTGATTCAGTAATAGCAAATAGATGGTGTTTGGTGTACTCCTGAAGCAGTACTACCAGTCTGATTTCCTGTAGATTTCCTGTAGAGGTAATCTAATTTGGGCTATCCAATCTTTCCAGTGCACTGAACCAATGCACAGCAAGTAGAGACAGCAAAGGTTTTGTTTCAAATTTACACTGATAGTCTGAAACAAGATATTAATATAACTTAGTTCTGCTTAGTCTCGGCTTGCAGACAGATTTTTCCTTCTATTTGTAGATCAGTGATGTTGGTAATGGCTGCTGTTTCTGAGGGACTCTTTTATGATATGTGAGGCTGACCTGATGACCCAGTCATAGAAGTCCAGAAGTTAGTTAATTAGCATTATTAATGTGAGTGTTTAATAGGCATGTCTGCAGAAATAGGAAAATATAGAGTAAGTTCGTATCAAATATTACTAAAGTCCATCCTTTTTCTTGGTGATACAGAAGAGATTTTAGTATGACAAAACTCCTCATTGAAGAGTGAAGAACAAATTCAGCAACATGATGATGTGAATGTTTTCTCCATGAATTTTTGAATTAGATCTCTGTCACATAACAGAGATAGAAATCTGATAACAGTGATACAGGCACCTCAGAGCAGATCTGCAGAAGCTCATTTACATTTAGGTGGAATAATGCTGCTGTTGTGAGGCAGCTGATGTAAGGCAGCAACAGAGGCAAGACCCTCAAGGAAACACTGTCAGAAAAGTGTGGGGCTATGAATTCTGGGGAGATGAGGACCAGAGCACATTTCCTTTGGCTTCTTTGCAGGTAAAGACGACTGAGATTTCCACCAGCATTGCAGAGCAGACTGACTGGTTTGAGAATTGGACTGATAATCAGTGGTTGTGGCATTGGGAGGAAAAATGTGGATGCCACAGCTTTAAGGAGAAGAGCTGCTCAATAGTGTTTTGTCTTTGTCAACAGCTCCTGGTGACTTTTTGCACTCATTGAGGCTGCAGTACCAAAGTAGTCTTTGGGATCTCGTTACACTACAGAAAATGAATGGTGTCATGCTAGTGTGGCTGGAAAGATTGAAGGGGTAAAAACCTCACTTGTGACTTCTGTCCTTTGGTCTTTCACAGATACCCTTGTCTTTTTGAAATAGGGTTCTGGGGAGATTTAATTATGGAAATAAATGTGTGCAGACATACTGAGATTCTTAAAATCTGTAGAGCAACGAGCCTGGCATAATTAACTGAAATAATAGGAATAATCTGTAACGTATTTTGTATTTTTTTTTACATTTTTTTCCTACTTTTTTTGCTTCACTGGAACAGATGACTAATAATTTACACCTTCATCAAAAAAATATGAAGTCATGGCATCTCTTTGCCCTCCATCAATGAGACAATAGACACCATCAGATCAAGACAGAAATAGTATTTTCAGTTTGAAAAAAGCAGTGTAACGTATGTGATTAAATGTCAGTCATTCAGATAGAGACAAAAATTTTGTCTTCATTAGGGATTTTTTTTTAATTTATTTTGTTTTTTAATAATGGTGTTGTGTTTCATTCTGGATTTTGAGAGAATCAGAGCTAATTTAAGGAAAGAATATTTAAGGACTTCTGTGGGACATCATTACTTCTTGAAATCTTTGGCAGTATATTATGATTTATTTTATGTCGTCTTATATTGTTTAGGTACAAAATCCCATGAATTCTGACTTTTGGGGGTTGTTTTCAGGCTTTTATTGTAATGTAAAAGACTGCTAAATTAAACAGAAGGTTAACCATGTGAGATGACAAATCTCACAAATCACTTCAAAAGACTTTCTACAAAACACTTAATTAGCAGGATGAATGAAAACCTTCAACACCCAGTGAAGTCAGTGAAAGCTGAGAGTTTCCTCTGAATATATGTCTGGTAAATTTTGGGTTTGAATTTTCTCTGGAAAACGTATCCGACTGCAAGTCTGTGCTACAGTCTTTTTAATGGTTCATCAAAGATCTAGATCTGACCTTAATTTAATCAAGCTCGGTGTTTAGGTCTTAATCCATGATTCACAGAATTTTTATGTTCAGGTTAAGGGGAATAAAATGTCCTTTACTTTTAGGTCCTTCGATTGGATGATGTAAGAGGCTTCAGATACAAAACGTGTAGCAAATCCTCCTATCCTTCATTCAACTGCACAGACAGAATTTTCAGCATTCAGGATGTAGTCCTAGAATAACTTTGTGGAGTTTCTTAAAACTTAAAACCAACACATATCGCTGGCTTAGTCTAAATAATACCTTGTTCCTAAAAGCTTTTCCACATTAGACTATGATACTCTAATGATTATAGCTGTACTTTACATACAAATACTGTCATAATGTAGTGGTGAAAAAATAAGCCATGCATACATAACTTTGAGTTAATTCTATCTTTCGAAAAATAACCATTAGCAAGCTTATTACCTCATTTGATGTGAGAATGGCTCTTTGTTTGCAGTAATGCTTCTCTCAGTGGTGTAAGATAGAACCCATAGAGTCTATTGGACAAACGCATATGTAAATAGTGGGGGTTTGGTGTGCACTTCTGTATAGATTGTGATGATATGGTAGTCTCTTCCTTCTACAATATGTAATAATCAGCAGAACATTTCATGTATAATAATATTGTGGGTCTGTGTAATGGAGCAGAATTAAACACTTTTGTTTAAATAGGTAATTTTGGACTTGTTACTGAAATTCCCCTTGCTGTTAGTACGGTCACACATTTTGGGAGAGTATTTGTGAATAATTGTACATAACAAACTTTTCAGCTTCTGGTGTAGGTATTGTTCTGCAAGGAATTAAATTCCTTTCCACCAGCATTTAAATTATAAAAGAAAGGAAAACATATCAAAACTCTCCAGTCCTTGCTAAAGCTGCAACTGCCCTTTCATGACAGAATGGATTTTAAATATTTAATGCTAATATATTTTGTGTTTGTTTGTTAAAGATGGCATGTTTATTCTGATTGTGAGGAAAATTTTTGAGTGTGGAGAAAATTTTGAGAAAAATAGAGAGGAAAACTTGAGAAATTATTGTTAGAACAGGACTCTTAGGAAAAGTGAAGGCAAATGTTTGTTAAAAGTTATGGGAATCTCTTTGGCTGAACTAGAGATGTTGAAATGGCTCCCACGTCTATTAAAATTTTCACACATCCACATTTCCAAACCAAAAGTTGACAATACCTGTCCCATCCCAACAGAGCCCATGAAGAGGCATAAGAACCCAGCATAATATGACGATATGCTCTTAAAGAAGTGGGAAAAAGTGCTTCTGCTCTTGCCCCCTTTGATTGTAGAACACGGGACACAATGGGCTGCATAAAGTATAAGAAAGAGCCTTGTCTGAAGAGAAACGCAGTGAAGGAGACAGGAGAGAAGCTGCTGCAAACATTTGACTTTTAGTGATCTAGGAAAGAAGCAGTAAGATGGTAATGGTGGAGGGGAAGGAAGGAAAAATGAAAAGAGGAGAAGGAAATGGAGTATATAAAAAATGCAAAGGGAGATTGGTAAAGATACAGCAAATACAACAAGAAGACATTAACCTCAAGATGTCACCTCTGGTTAATGAGAACGGCATTACTGGAAGCTGAGAGTTTATGTGCAGTAATATTTATTGCTGGTGGCTATATGCATGCCTTTCTGTGCTTTTCTTGCAGTTTTTGGTTCTAGACGTGGTTGTGTTAGGGCATGGCACTTGACGGCTTTATGCAATGATGCGGGAAGGGCATTCTTTTACTCTTGGTGTGTTTTGCAATAGTAGTGAGGAGACAGAAACCTCAAAAAAACAAACCAAACCAAAACCAAAACCCAAACAAAAACGAGCCTCCTTATCACGAACAAAATGCATCCTTAAAATTCAATTTCACGTTTGCTGCCTGAGGATGTGATTTGGAAACTGGCCAAGGAAATAGGAATGACAGAGTCTGAGTTTAGCTCTGGTCTAGCCTCAGGCAAATTATATCATCTTGCCACCTGAATGACAAATACAGAACAAAAAATACAGGCTAGCCTCACCCAAGATATTGAGGGGATGCTTATATCAGTGGTTATGCAAAGTGTATGTTGCATACTGTGTAAAAAATATTGCCATGATTGCATTATTATTAGCTGAACTCCTGATAAAACTGTGATGCACTGGCAGAAGGCCTCTGAGGGTCTGCTGTTAAGGTATGCCTGCCACCAGAGTGAAAGTAAGGTACCATTGCATCAAGTGGAGTTCAACTGTCTCTATTTGTACTGTCAATCATACATTCACAAAATGGAGTATTTTCCTGGCCTTTGTTTAAAATATTTCTGAAGTTCATTGCTCTTTACTGTCAGATCAAATATCATTAAAGGTAAGGAATTTAAAATAAATTTCATTGGGAAGAGATGTGTCTATTCTTTCACTTTCTTTTGCATGTATCTTTCTGTGCAGGCATCTTTATTTTCTTGCATGTGTAAGAAATACAAATTGTTTAATGTATAGAACATTTACATGAACACGTGAAATATATTTTGAGCAAATAAAAAGACAAATGTTGTGTACATGTACACAGACACACACACAAATAAATGTTGGTGTTTATTTGTAGAAAATGATAATTGTTTCCAGCCTGTATCACTTTGTTGTGTCCCATTAAGTCACTATTCTGAGTCAGTGCTGCACCTGGGGAGGAACAGCCCCAGGCACCAGCATATGCCAGGACTGACTTGCTGAAAAGCAGTTTTGCATAAAGTGATCTGGCAGTCCTGGTGGACACCAGCTTGGACATGAGCCAGCAACATGCTTTTGCATCAAAGAAGGCAAATGACATTCCAGGCTGTATGAGGAGTGTTGCCATCTGGTCGAGGATGGTGATCCTTCCCCTGTGTGCAGCCTGGTGAGGTCATCCCTGGAGTGCTGGATCTGGTTCTGAGCTACCCAATAGAAGAGAGATATGGACATGCTGGAGAGGATTCAGTGGAAGGCCATGAAGATGATTAAGGGACTGGAGTATCTCATAGAAGGAAAGGCTGCAAGAGCTGTGTCTGGAGAAAAGAAAATTTCATTAATGAATACCTGAAGGGAGGGTGCAAGAAGAATGAAGTTAGGCTCTTTTCAGTGAGTGCTCAGGGACAGGACTAGAAGAAATGGGCACAAACTGAAACACAAGAGCTTCTGTTTGAACAGGAAATACTTTTTCACTGTGAGGGTAACTGACCACTGGCATATATTGTTCAGGAAGGTGGTGGAGTCTCAATCCCTGGAAACATTCAAAAGCTGTCTGAATACAGTCCTGGGCAACTGGTTCATCAGTGTGACCAACATAGTAAGTATGTTTAACTAGTGAGAAAGCAGAGCCTATTAACGAGAGTAAGTTGGCTGCAATTATTTGGAACAGTAGTCATATTTCTTCTGATCCAAAGGAAGATATGCACACATTCATGCTTTCTGCTATTACTGTGGGACACCAGAACGTAAAGGAAATAACTTGCAGTAGTTTACTGCAATAAAGATAACCCTCTGATTTTTATAAGGCTAAAATAGCAATTTATTACAGTGGAAAAGAAGCAATGAAATTTTCTCTCAGCTTAATTCAAGGAGCTGAAAAGAATGCAAGTCGTAAAAACAAATTTAGTTTTGAACAGGTATAAAAATTCTATAGATGATTTTACATTTAAGAAGAAAGAACCAGTCTGAAGACTCCCCATTAACTTTCAAGGGCCATTGTGCAGATAACAGAACTCATCCTCTGAAACATTTATTCCTTTTGTCTTATAGACACACATGCCTATCTCCAAGTAAAGCAATTCACTATAGAAGGAAAAAGCTGTTTCTTTTGCATAAAGGCCAGGAGGAAAAGTGGCAGAGAGATAAGACAGGGAGAAGAATAAGGTTAAGGCTAGAGTGGGAATATATAGAATAAACAGAAAAAAACCCAAATAAACAAATTCCCATGCCACAATGAACAATGAAAATTAAAAACTACTGGAGGCTTACACTTTTGATGTGAAAAAAACACACAAAGATGCAACTTCAAATTGACAGCCTTGCTTTAAAAAGATGCATCTTTTGTTTTTGTGGAAATCCAGTAGTTTATCCTGTAGATATTGAACTAATTTTTTTTTTAATAGAACTGTGGAAAACCTGATACTGTTTTGTGTCTCTCGTCTGTCTCCCAACCCAGCAGAAAGGTTTAGCATCCTTTTGCTGGGGAAAGGACAAGCCTGCAAGTCTGTGATTTACTAAAACTGACATTGCAACAATTGGAAGACTTCTCAGTGGAAAACAATGAATGTTGTCATTTTGTGTTTTGAAAATGTAAATAAAACAAAATTGGGAACCTGATATGAAAAGTGACAAAATTTATACTTTGAAAATTAATACCGACTTAAGGATTTTTCTTTTCTTCAAAGAAACTAAAACGGCTTTAGTTATTGTAGTGGGTTTCTGTGGCTGGGTTTTGGTAGCGGAGTGGGGGGGGCTATGGGGGTGGCTTCTGTTAGAAGCTGCTAGAAGCTTCCCCTGTCCTGTGGAGCCAATGCCAGTCAGCTCCAGGATGGATTTCCTGCCACTGGCAAAGGTCAAGCCAATCAGGAGTAATAGTAAGGCCCCTGGGATAACATATTTAAGAACAGAAAGGTGTTGTGCAGAAAGAATTCCACCCAGGGAAGAGTGGAGTGAGAATATGGGAAAAACAAAGTAGATACTAAGGTCAGTGCAGAAGGAGGGGCAGGGGGTGCTCCAGGTACCAGAGCTGAGGCCTCTGCAGCCCGTGGTGCAGACCATGGTGGGGCAGCTGTGCCCCTGCAGCCCATGGAGAACCATTGGAGTGCAAAGACCCCCCTGCAGCCCATGGAGGAGCCTATGCTGGAGCAGGTGGATGCATGAAGGAGGCTGTAACCCCATGGGAGGCCCAAGATGGAGTGGAGTTCTGCTGGAGACCTGCAGCCTGTGGAGAGGGAAACCCACGCTGGAGCAGATTTTTCATGGGTAGGACTTGTGGCCCTGTGGGGGACCCACATCGGTACAGCTCATCTGCAAAGGACTGCACCCCATGGAGGAGTGACCCATGGGACAGCAGATTGCGAAGAACTGCTGCCCGAGGGATGGGCTCATGTCAGAGAAGTCCATCAAGGACTGTGTCCCGTGGGAGGGACCCCACGGGAGCAGGGGAAGGACTCCTCCTCTCCCTGAGCAGCAGCAGAAACAACAACTGACTGTAACCCCCATTCCTGGTCCCCTGCACCCCTGTGTGGGAGGAGGGAGAACACAGAAAGAAGGAGGGGTGGAGGGATAGTGCTTTTAAGATTGTTTTATTTCTCGCTCTTTGGCTCTTATCCTGTTAATAGTAAATTTAAGTACTATCCCCACTTTGAGTCTGTTTTGCCCATGAAGGTAATCAGTAAGTGACCTCTCCCAGCTCTTATCTAACTCATGAATCTTTACCTGGCTTTCTGGGTTTTTTTTTACTCTCCTCTGTCCAGTTAGAGAGGAAGAGTGAAAGAGTGGCTTTAGTGGGTACCTGGCATCTGGCCAGGGTCAACCCAATACAATTATCGATAAATTTATCAACAGAAAGTTGCAGAAAAGGGTTTTTAATTTTTTTATATGCAACATCTTCTATCACTTGGAAACAAACGATCCATAAGGTTTTATTCTATAAATGGGTTAGTTTCTCTTACATTCTTTGTGATGACCCTAATTTCACCAACCTTTTGGTGAAGAGTACACTTTAATTTCAGCACACATTGAGAAACTGGAAGATAATATAAGGCACTTTATGTCTAACTCTGTGAGATGTTATGAAACTGTACTGTGTTTTCACAGAGGATAAGTAGACACCATATGTCTTTGAATTTATGCGAAGAGCAACATTTTTTGTCATGGTTTTCTCCTGACCCTCTTATAACTTTTGTATTTGTACAGTTTCAAAAACCTATTCATTCTGAAAGTTTTGATCTACTTTAATAACAGTTAAATGAGCCCAGACCAGTCTCCATAAGCTTTATAAACCTAGATGATCCTTTTAACAAATGCTCGTGTGACTCTGCATTTATTCAGTGTTAGTACCAGTAGTACCATTTAACTGTCTTATAGTTTCTGGCCCACTCGATATGATGTACATTTAAAATTAGGTTGATGGGATTTAGAAAAGAAGTAATTCTTTAAATTATCCAATGTGCATTTTTATTGCTGTTAGAAATGGATGTATTGACATTTCTATGAGTGAATTTTTCTTGTAGAAGGCTATTTGGTTTCTACTTTAAGAAAATGAGAACCAAAATGCATGATTTATTTAATTTTAGTGTATGATTTAAGTAATCTTTTTAGTACTTGTTTTATAGAAATTTATTCTTGTAAGCATCACTCTCCATGTTTCATACAGTATTGACTTGTATGATAAGTTAAGGTCCAATCCTCAATCTTTCAAAATTTTTCTTGTATGCTTCTTCTTAAATGGATACTGTAGGCCTCTAACATTTACAGCTCCAGATGTGCAAGCACATGTATTTGCATAGACCTAAATAGAGAAATTTAGGACATTACTCATCACAGTGTGAGCTTTTTAGTGAAGGAGGACAGCCTTCTTGCCATTCTGACAGACTGAACAAGGGACAGATGACAGCAATAAAGAAACACATCATGTAGTGGTATTTCTGTCTTTGCAACAGGCAAAATTACTGGGCACAATGCAGGTATGTTACATCTTATTGTGTATGTTAGGGAAAGCAGAGAAATACTTTAGATTAACTACATTTTGGTTTTGTTGGTTTGTTTTTTTTTTTTCCTGGTGACACAGCTACTGAGTGCAGATATCATACATAGGTGTATCACACACATAGAGAAATCAAATGGGTCAAGGTGGGCTCATCATGTGTAGCTAGGTACTGTCCTCAGCTGTCCTTCTATCTCCTGCTGCCTCCTGTCTGCCTCTTCCTCAGTGTTTATTCTACCTCTTGATGCTCTTAATCATTTGTTGTCATGACTTGACAGTTTCTGATGAGACTGCACAAAAGGTGACACACACTTTGGACTGTAGGACACCAGGAGAGGAAGAGCAATACTTTAAAAAAAGCAGGTTGTTAAATTTAAACCTATCGTCAGTCTTTATGATTTTAGGAAGAAATTTAAACATACACAAAAAGATCCATGAGTTCCATATATTGTGAGTGAGGAAGATAGACTTAAATGTGTGTCATAAACAATTGCCCGATGTGAAAATATTCTCCTATGCAAAGATATTTATAGTTTGTTTGGTTTTGGGGTTTTTTTTCAAATTTCAGAGATGTGGGAGTTTGTTGGGTTTCTACGGTTTTTTTAAAGTTTGTGGTTTTTTTCTAACTTGGGACCTCCAATTCATGTGTGATAGATTAAATATGTGTGTGAGTCCATTCATGCTCATTAGATATTTCCAAAATGACAGGACTATAAAGAAACTTAAACTATTTACTATGGATTTTTATCTTAAATTAGTGCGCGGTGTCATTATTCCAAGAAGAGGGGTGGCCAAATGCATGTCCCATTTTTTCATTGACATACTGAGCTTTTGGCTGCAAACTGATAAGCTTTGTTTTTCTGATTTATGACAATAACCCCTTTACATATTCATTGTAATATTTTTGTATTGATTTCTGAGAAATTCTGTTCTTGATCAAGTTTTTTGAAACTGTCTGTTGATATCTTTAATTTCAAAAAGCACTGATCCTAGTAAATGTTGACATTTGTTCCCTTCCAGATAGAGGTTTTCAGAACTCGACATCTATCTATAATTGATTTATGAGTTATCAACCCTCCTGTGGATAGAGCATCTTCAGTGCTTGTTCTCTGCTCTGAGTTCTGATGAGATTGTTTTTTAGTGTTAGTACCATAAATAACTTTATTGTTATGGGCACATACACTCTTATGCATTATTAAATGGATTGAAACAACTGAGCGAATTTGTGAAAGTAAATAACCAGCCATCATATACAAATATAACTGATGTAGATTATTATACTGTCTGTGTAAACAAGGTGTATGAACAACCCTGCTGATTATCAACAGGAAAAGAGCTCCAAAGCTCCAGTTGGTATAACTGTTACTATTCAGTTTTTCCTTCACACTTGGTATTGTGCTTTTGTGTCCTTGTGATTTGTGATGATTCATGCTTTCTTAATTTATGGAGATATCAGTGAAATTCACCAGATAGCTCCTCTGTCTGTTGTGTAAAAAAGATGACATTTCTTTCATCCTAAAGGTGAAAAGATAGAAACATAAGGACACACCTACATTCTCTAGTTGTATAGTTAGACCATAGTGTCTGGACGTGAGGTACACATTGCATTTACAGCAGTAATGAAGAACAGAAGTTGAAAATCTGGTATTTCTTGTGTTTTGGTTGCATTATTGTCCCAGCTGCAAGATAGATAGGATTGTGTTTGCTTTTCAGGACCTGAATTATCATACTTACTGTAAATAAATCTTTCTTCTGTTTCTTTTCTTATTGCTCCTAGACATTTGTATCTTCTGCTCATTATACTTACTCTGTGTTGTCTGTTATAGGAACACCACAGGAAAAAAAACCAGATTACATTTTCCTTTACGCATTTTAAACATTACAACTTATCTGTCATTCTTTGCCCAGTCTCTTAGTGTCTTTAAATTCAAATTCTCTCAGTCTGCCATGGATGTGACAGGATGTGAATTATGATGCAATAGCATACTTCTGAAGTATAAGGCTAGAAGTCAAATACCATTAAATGCACAAATGTGTGAATGGTTGTGCCATAAGTCACTTAATAAAATGTTTTGTGATTCTAAGTTGGCCCAGTGCAATTCCATAAAAAAAGTTCATGAATAATTTATTTTTAATTATTTTAAATTTACACTATTGAATAAAAATTCAATGGGTTAAAATTATGAAATATATGTTCTTGTTTTAGATTAACACAAAAAAACCCTATAGAATGATTCAGTTGAAAAAGAGTGTAGCTGTGCATTTTCAAAGCTAAAAGGATTACTTTATTGTGCAGGATGAGGGTCACAGAATGATTTGGGTTGCAGAGAACCTTAAAGGTCATCTAATTTCAACTCCCCTGTCACAGACAGGGACACCTTCCACTAGACCGGGTTTCTCAGAACCTCATCCAACCTGACCTTGAATACTTCTAGGGATGGGGCATCCACAGCCTCTCTGGGAAACCCGTTCCAGTGCCTCACCACCCTCAGAGTGAAGAATTTCTTCCTCACACCTAATGCAAAACTACCCTCTTTCAGTTTGGAGCCATTTCTTCTTGTTCTATCACTACCTTCCCTTGTAAAAAGCCCCCCTCCCCTCCAATTTTCTTGAAGGTCCCCTTTAGGTCCTAAAATGCTGCTGTAAGGTCTTCCTAGAGCCTTCCCCAAATTCTTCCTAAATTGTTTCCTTTTTTTCTCACAAGCAGGTGTGTTTGAGGATCTTGAGCATCCACTCTGCTATAGGTAGTAAAGACAACAGATCCTGCAGTCTTTTATTATGGTTTCTCCTTGCACTGGCTGTTTAGAAATTGATCAAAGTAACTTGGAAGTAACAAGTATTTGATCAAAGTAACAAGGAAGCGTGTGGTAATTTTCCATTAGTAGAAGCATTATTCTAAACCTCAATATTTAGAGCTGTGTAAGATCTAAACCAAGGTGTGGTTTTTTTCAGTTTACAAATGCTTTATGCTTATCTTAAATAAGGGAACTTGGACCCTTTTGATGTGTGATCCACAGCTATATGTAAAGCCAAAAGGTATTGAGTTATGCTGTTCTTAATATGGGAACACTTAAATTCACAGCGAATGTCTTGCAGCTGGTGACATTTAGTAGATGGTGGAAACATGATTAAGAATCAAAGAACAGCTTCACCATCTGAAATAGAGAAATCTTTATTTTGACCCTTTTTTCCTTTATCTTAGTTAACAAAGTAATCAAAGTTTATTAAGCTCTCTTTGGAAGCGTGATACCCAAGACTCATTTTCATGAAGGTGCTCACTGAATTTTAAATATTTAAGTTCCATTTAAGTAGTATCATTCTTCTTCTGACATTTGGATTTAGATTAAAATGGTTCCAAACCTTGTCCTACAGCTGCTTATCAAGTGCTCAGACTGTAGAATTAAGGGAATATTGTCACATTACATTTAGTTGTTCTGAATACTTCTCCTAGGTAGACCACAATGTTACCAGAAAAGCACTTCACTTTTCTTTCTAAGTACAGCACACATGTATTTCTAGTGGTGAGTGGTAATACTTTGCAAAAACCTGACTGACCACATTTGAGAACAGTCTTTTAAAACTGACTCAGATGCTAAGCTGTGCAGGAGAAGGTAAAGGTAGTGCTGCTGTGGAAGGACGTGAGAAAAATCTAGCTTGCATCTAGTGGAACAAAGGTGGAGAAAATATATATTGAGTTCCCTGAACTGGTCAATGCACCAAATACTGAGGAAGAATAAATTCGTTAGGCAAAACAGCAAGCTTAGGAAACAAATGGACATAAATTAAGCCCTAATAAATTTTTAAGCTGAAAACTGGGAGAAAGAATATGGTGATGAAATGAGAATAATAGTTGGGGAAAAGTGAATTAAGTTTGAATTTCTGACATGATTTCTACAATTTCATTGGAATAGGATCTGGTATCCCTTTAGCATTTTGAGCATCTGCAATTATAAGCTTTGCTGAGTAGCTCTTCTGTGTCCCTCCAGAACTCATACAGAACATAGCACGGTAGGACACTTGTCTCTCTGGAACCTCTGAGGTCCAGCAAATTCTGGTGTGAGGAGAATCTCCATGATATATACAATTCCAGTAGTGAATCACATGCATCTTATATCTTGCTTTGTAACAACTTATTTATGACATCTAGAAACAAACTTAACAAAAAATGACAAATACCAGGAAACAAATCACTACAAAGGAGCAAAATGTCACAGAAAGAATATTCAACTGAATGAATGGATAAGCAAAAAAATTGCTGGTGATTGGGAGATTTAGATTAAGGAGTCACAAATAAAGTTTTCAAGGAGATCTGTTCCATTACTTAGGCAGTAGTTAATCGGTTTTTCTCAAAGCAACAAATTTACACCCTGGATTTATCTGAGTATTGATGTGGCTTCCTGCAAAGGAAGTTTGTCTTATGCGAGATAAATGGCACAGACTAAAAATTGCCTCTTTCTAAATGTAGTGTTCCTCTAATTTAAAAATGATTGTGTATTTTGCCAGATGGGAGCAGGCATGGACTGTGGTGAGGCTTATTGATGGCTGCAGGAGTGAGTACTTCCTAAACAATTGTATCAGTAAAAAAAAAGAAAAAAAAGAAATCAATCAGGAAAAAAAAGAAATCAATCAAAAAGCCTCCAGGCAAGAGGCTTTTCCTTTTACCTCTAGTCCTGGAGAAGGAAGGTGCTCCCTCCCCTCCCCCATCCCACCTCGTCCCCCATAGCTCTCTCAGAGACCACAGGATACCAGCAGCAAGATGGGGTGAGCAGGCAGAGAGTTTATTGTTCTGGGTAACTGCTTAAATACCTCCTGGGGGGATTACAGAGTGACCATTGGGAGTTCAGGAGGTCTCACAAGCAACCAATTACAAGAAAGGGTTAGCAACCAATAGGGAGACTTTCAGGTATCTCTCAGGACATTCCAAAGGTACAGTAAGGACTAAAGGGATCTTGGGAAGAAGAAAGGTTTACACAAAGAGTTACAGAGCCATTTTGGGAGCATGTTCACTTTAAACAAAATTAAAAACTTCTACATCCTTTTATATATTGCAAAGTTACCCCAACAGCCCATGTTTTATAGTGACTTTCAACTTAAGCTTTTCTTTCTAAATATTTAATTTTGATACATTTTACCAATTGCAACTGTTTACTTTACACTGGAAGATTAGATGACTAGAAACCATGGATCAGCTGAGAACACAATTTTGTTTCAAATTCAAATTATTCTCTTTTGGGTTTCATTCTCTCCTGTTAACTTAGACCCCTCTTCTTCCTTTTGGCTTTAGTCTTCTTTGAATATTTTCTTACTAAGTCTGAACTGGTGCATTTCACTTTTTTGTAAATTATTATTTATTTACTTTTTGTCGTGCATGGCCTCCTGATTATACTATTAATACTTCTAAATTTCATCTTACTTTCTTTTGCCATCCATCTACTCTGTTCTTAACTTCATATTTCCTCTTTTGTAAGCTTCTTGATGCTTCCTCTTTTGCTCCCGGTGTCTCTTCATAGAATCTCTGTTTTTGGCTGATTCATGATACCTTAACAAGGTTGAGTACTGTTTTCCAAGTGAATAGCTTTATTCAGTGAAAAATGCAGTTTTAGTCAATAGGAAACCTTTGCAAGTGTTGAAAAATAGAGTGAAGACTCTAGGATCTTTAATTTAAAAAGTGCTTCCAGAATAACATTTATTGAAATATTTCCAAAGTATTTCTCAGACTGGATTCATTGGGGATGTAGCAGCACTTATAAAAACAGTTAGATGAGCTATCTTCTTGTAGTCACCAAATTTACTAAGTAATCTTCCACATCTAAGAATATGGATAAACTATGAATGAAGAGACTTTTGAACAGATTTGTCTTGTTCTTTCTTGCTGAATCTGTTTTGTGTTAATAATTATATTCTTTTAATTCAGGATATGACATGAGAATGGTTGTCTGTGCAGTCAGGAACGTCTGGGTCCCAGATGTTATTCCATGATTATTTAGTTAGATACCATAAAGTGAAACTGCTTAAAAGGAAATGGAGAGAAGTCTTCACCAGAATATTTTAGACATTTTAAGGTTTGGGGAAAAGCTCTGAAGGTGCACAGTAGGGATTTTTAGCCTGCTCTTCAGAAGAATCATCTAACCAGATGTTCATAAAGTAGAGAGAACATTGTAACTTTCCTCTCTGGAAGTTTCAGATGTAGCTCTTGGGTGTGCAGGTGTATCTCTTTGTTCAACCAGTGCTCCACTTCAGCCAAAAAACTTGAAAATGTAATGAAATAACTTTATCAAAACATATGGTATCAAATGCAAAGTATCATGCCAATCTTACTTTTGGCTGTGCCTGAAACATATTTTCAGTACTTTTGGCCATTAAATTATAAAAATTAGTCATCCGCTGAACCATAATCTAGATCAAAAGATCAGACCAGTCATCATTTTTGTCAGATTCTTCAAGTAATTATGTCAGCAGCAGCTCTTTGTCTTCATTAGAGCTTTAGCCATATATTATATCAAATGGGAAAGAAAATTCATCTCCTTTAACAACAGCAATTGACTTTTAAATCTCTACCTGCATATAGTCTCTTGGCTGAGAGGTTCCAATGTGCATGAAATAAATCTAACTAGATAATTTGTATAGTGGTTAATTTCTTATTTTTCAGAGGGAACAACTTTGGAAAGCTTGTGGTTATTGCTATTAAAGCTATGCTATGATATTCTTCTGCCTTCTATTGTCAATATGTAAAAACACTTTCCATAAAAATATATACATAATTCTTAAATCTAATTTTCATCCTCATTGAAAAAGAAAAAATTATTCACAGAACTTGAAGGAAACTGAATTTGTTAGCTAGGTTGTTGATAGCATAATCCACAAACCAGCAAGTAGTGTACATGGGTCAGTGATCACTTCATGACTGGAGATGTATGAAAGTCTGCTGAGAGAGCACACCATGCCCTACTCTCATTCTAACATCATAGAGAGATTTCTATTCTCTGCCATATCATCACATTTTTACTATTTTTAACACCAACTTTCTGAACATGCTTTTTCCCCCCCTATCCTGTCCTTGTTCTTTTTTATTTGCAAGAAGAGGTGACTGTGTGGAAGGTACAAAAAATATAACAGTGACAAGATATTGATACAGACAGTAGTTTAAATAATGAGATTCTCCCACTCCTCCTCTGTTCTTGTGTCCCGTGTGCTTAAATAACAATGCATTATACAAATAACTGTACCCGTGTTACTTGGGACATGGGATGGAATAAGCCTCCCTCAGTAAAGCTCAGGGCATTTCTCACTGCCAGTACTGTGATAGCGAGACCTTTGCTTATGCAGTCAAGTAGATTGAAATAACTGCCTGTATTCGGATATAATTAATTTGGTTACCAGAATGTCTGATCATATTTGGATCCACTTACATCTCGTGGGATCCTCCTAATTTACACTCTAGACGCTTTTTTTTTTTTTTCTGGCCACAAACCAACATTAATTGTGATTGGTTTTGTTTTCTATCGTAACATTTGAACAGCTACAGAAAATGCTCTTTTCTCCCCTATTTTGTTGTACTTTAACATATTTCTGAATCACACAGAATTATGTTAATTACCTCTATAAAAGTAAAATTACTAGTCTTTTCAAAAGAAAAATACAGAATAGTAGTCATTGTTAGGATAATGACAGACTTTTATTTAGGCATACATCAGTCACAAAAGCAATGAGAAATCCATATTTAATACTTAGATGAGCAAAGTGCTAAACATTTGCCCTTTTTTAATTGCAAAATGTTGGTGTTCTTCTCAATCCTCTTAGTGAAAAAACAAAACAAGGAAGGCAGATTTTGTTGTGGGTGAATGGCACTAAGTCTGAGTCAGAGGTGGCTGTTTCAATACCAGTATAAACTTCCAGGTTGTGAATTTCAAAACCAGTGTGAGCCTCATTTTTCCCTCTGGAAAACTATTACATTTTACCTCATTGTTTAGCTACTGTGTTAGTTAGTTAGTTTAGTTAGGCTGACTCTGCTTTACACAAGAAGAATCATTATAGGTGTCCTACTTAGAAGTTCTTTTAAAGTACGTTAAGTAAATATTCTTAAACTGATTATACATCATCATAGACGTGCACAGTTATTTGATAGAATGGACTGTGCTCATTGTCAGCTAGGTCCATACATGCATGGAATGATACAGGATTTTTATTCTTAGTGTTTATTTTTAATTCTGAATAGTTAAGTCTCTAAATAAAATATATCTGAAATATTTTATAGATTCTTTTTAATATCCTGAATGGCACTATCATCTTCTGATCAATGGCTCTGCTAACATCTGAATCTACATATAATAAGCTCACTTAAAACTTGCTCAAATAGTTTCTTTTTCATCATATAACTGACAGTTTCTGATGAGATATCTGTTACAGTGTTGCTAAGTTTGTCTTTTTAATTATTTTTGTTCAGGCTCTGTCCACAGGTATTGTCAAATTATAGAAGCAGAGAAGTAGTATACAAAATAATCAACAAGATGATATATTTTTATATTTTCATTTGATTATAAGTGCTTTTGTCTTCTGCATTCAATCTTCTTTCTGCTTGCAAGTTCCATATTCACCCTCAGCCCTTTCCAATCCTTCCCTTTTTTTTTCCTCTTCAGTGAGGGTTTAATTTCAGCAAGTGGAATTTCTGTCAATTCTCCCTGCCTTAAGAGGGTTTTGGATCAAAGCTTCATGTAAGACCAAAGTTCTATTTCTTAGAAGGGAGACTTGAACTGACATATTGAATCTGAGTGTCCCATTGAAAGGTAGGATAATATAGTAAATCTGAACATCTGAAATGGAGCATTTAAGAACTACTGTCCTGCACACTCTATTCTGTATTTTAAGTATTTTACTTTTATGTTTACAGACGATGATGCCATATATATGCATTCAGCTCACATTCTGGAGAATGTTTTGTGAGCTAATTTGGTTTATTTTCTTTAATTGCTAGGCAAGATCCAAGCAATAAAAGATCTTAAATGAAAGATTTCTGCTTACTTTGGCCATTTTGTCAAATTCCTGAATTTTTCACGATTGTGAATTTGTCTGATTTTTTGTATCTCTAGATTTTTAATGTAGCAAAAGTACTTAAAGCACTGTCAAATGTGCTGTGAAGTTAATGGTCATAATTTTTACTTTTAAATTTGGAATTTTTTTGAAACTCATGTTTTTATCAAAGTCGTCTGGATCATCCAAACCATTTGAATTCAAGTAAGGTACAAAGACCTTGTTTAAAAAGCCTTAATTTACTTGGGAAAGAGGAGTAGTAGGAAGATTCACTGCATTCTGTGCCAATAGGAGTTTTCTCATACAGAAGTGGGAGAAAGTCTTCAGGCCCTTCTGTGACTGGCTAACTACAAATTTTAGGCTTACTCTTATAATTTCATTTCAAGTGGACAATTTGAATATATTTTTAGAAAAGACATGTCAAAGAACATTAAATAAATATATAAACCCATAGAAAAAGAATCCAAACCCAGTAGACTTAAAAAAGACAATTTTAACAAACTAAAAAAAAAAAAATAATTGTCTGAGAAGCAAGCACAAAGATATATGGAGTTCAGAGTAGCTGGCACTTCCCTAAAGTGTCAGCTTTATTGGTGCTACCTCTTACACTCCAGATTAGAGAAAAAGCAGTACACAGTAAGGGAAACTAGGTCAAATTATAAACTACATACATGAAGTAGATACACAGAAACAAACCCTGAAAGACTGAGGCACAAGTGTAAACCTGGCTATCAGGGAAATGAGTTTTATAAAGGCTTGATGCTAAATAGTAGGGGTGCATTCAATTCTAAAGACCTTTCATAGGACTGGTACTATTTAATATTTCCAAATTGGATATTGGAAAAGAGAGGCTCTTTATTAAATGCACAGATTATGCCTTTCAGAATGAAGTATGCTGGAAGAGAGCATTAGAATTCAAAGCGAGATTAACAACATACTGAAATGTCCTAAAAGTACGGTGAAATCCATTAGGGTCAGCACAAAATTTCCTGCTAAAGCAGGACTAATCAATTGTGTAAATGCAGGATAGCTAAATAGTAGCTCTGCCAAAGTGGATGCAGGTAATAGTGAGTCAGAATTGAACTGTGATTAAGGTGGTGCAGACAGAGAAAGGAAAAAGCAATATTGTATTGGCGAAGTGCTAATAAGACTAACATTTTCTAATATGTGAATCCATCTGCCCACTGCTTTTGCTCTCTGTAAAACTACAGTTGCAGAACTGCTCTCAGTTTTAGGCTTTGCTACACAAGAAAAACATCTTGGGCCATTGAACTAAAGACTCATCGCCACACACACACACATACATGAGCACAAAAAAACCACAGAAACATTATGGTAGGCAAGGGAACTCTAGTAATTCATCTAGAGGCATGTGTTTCTGCCTGGCTCTTCCCAGGTCTGTCATAAAGAAACTATTAGCCCTCATCCCAGCATGAAACCCATCAAGATGACTCAATGGGACAGGTTCTCCTTCAGCAACTTCGGGACTGAAGGAGGATGTTGCTGAGGAGGGCCTTGTTATGAAATGCAAGGGGAAGAGCATCTCAGGATTGAACATATCCTACTTTGATATATTTAAAGAAGGAAGCAAAATTGGGGAAAAGGAAGGAATCTTCATGGTTTGGAGAGGAAGAAGCTTAGGAAAATTGAGAGATAAGAGGATAATTAAATGAGCCTGTTGTGTGTAGGCAGGTTGCTGATCACTGCCTGCCTAGCTGTGCCCTGAGCCTGATCAGTGCAATCTGTACGGTCTTCCTGTTCAGCTCTATTCTTAAATAGTTTTCAGGGGAAAAAACCCTATTTATTTTCAGTGCACTTCTCTCTATGGAGGTCTAAGTACCAGAGAGTTAAATTGGACCATGGAGGGCCTGTGTATTTTGGTGCCAGTAGCTGAAGAAACCCAAGTGTGTCTGTACTTATGGATGAATGTCAGTGTGTAATCGCTAGCTTGAGAGTCACATCTTGGCTTGGCCATGTGTCTGTAGAGACTTGAGTGATCTATGATCTGACTACTGGAGAGACCAGAATGCCCAAGCCAGCTCCTGAAGAGAGAATGGCTTCTGGGGTACAGCTTCAGGAAGAGAGACCTGGTTGCATATAGTTTGTGTCTGTGAGTGAGGCAGCTGGGATGCCAAGGGATCAAGGATACAAGTATTAGATAGATGGAATATCTAAGGCCAGTTACTGGAGCGATATATATTTTGTATATATGTGTCTATATGTATACAGATACATTTATGCCTAATATATACATATATATGTATGTGTTTTCTGGTAATGGGCTTTCATCCATAAAAGGGAATAAGATCAGGCCATTAGTGCTCTTTTTGTTTGTGTGTTGATTTTGTGTGAGTGCTGATGTTCTTGTATGTGTGTGGCCAGCCACACGTATATATGCATTGTGTGTATGTCTATTCAGAGTACATCTGTCACCTTGCTGATGTCTGTGCATGGGCTGCCTGTAGTGATCCATCAGATTCAGCAATTTTTTACAAGTGTGTTTGGAGAAAACTGAGAGACAGACAATGAGAACCATGGGAATTGTGAATAAATGAGTTTTCTGGGTAAAAGGAGAAGCAAAGGAAAAAAGGGTGTACTTTAGTATGTAAGAGGAAATACATAGGGGAGGAAATAATCTGTAGTGCAGATTCAAGTACTTGCAGCAAAAGAGGTTTAGTTTAAATATTAGGCCAAACTATCTGATAGATGGGAAGGCCAAACATTATGAACTTTGCTTGGGTAAGCTGTTGAACTTCTGTCTGCAGAGGCTTTTTAAGAGGAGGTCCTACAGTCTTCAGTGAGGAGTTTTGTTGTTGTTCCTGCTTGTAGTTATGGCTTCCTTTTTGCTTTCATGTTTTAATCTTATTTCACTTATAAATTTCTATGTGATACTGGATGATACTGGATATGTATCTAGTTAGAGGAACTTGAAGGATTTGCCCTATTCAATCTCTAATATCCTGCATCAAATGATGAATTGCAAGTCTTCTTCAGATGAAAAGCTCAGCCTCAGACCTAAATCTTTAATAAAAGCTTTTGGGGTCACAGTGATCTCTCACCAATGTTTGGGTCTAAAGACTTTTTGAAGAGCTAGAAATCAGGGCCTGAAGACAGATTTTGAAGTTGACTAGTCTTTTGTGTTGACACAGCTCTTTTCAATGTAAATATATTTCTTGTTCTGCCCTTTTTCTGCATCTCTTTCCTTGGATGAACATACATTGCTTTACAAGGTGCCCTTATTCTGTGTGAATTGGCTTGAAGCACTAGACAGATGCTTCTTGCTCTTTGATGACAGACATTTAGAAGGCTGAGAGCTATCAAGGCAGGATTCTTCCAACATCATTGGTACTTATCTGTCTCATCTGAGTAGCTGTGCTAGTGGCTCGTGGTACCCTGCTATATGAAGCGGTAATTATTTATTGATTTATTTCAGTGCAGAAAACCTTCTGCATTCGTTCTGTGAGATGAAAAAGGAATCTTTAAACCACAGGGTCAGAGAAAATATCTGAATGATAACTAGGATATGTCACAGCAAATGGTCCCTACTTCTAGAACTGGACAAGGCTGAGGCAGGAGACTGCTCTGAAATAAGTTTCCTCAGTGGACCTCTTTAAAGCAGGGGGAGAAAAGGTAGTTCTGTTTCTTATGGGAGAGAAGTAACTGTGGAGCCTTTGCAGGATGAGAACCAGGATGTGAGGTGAGGGCAATCTGAATGAGAAAGAGTGAACAGAGATCATGGCAGTCCTTTTGGAAGAAATGCAGAAGCACAGCTGGTCAGGGCTCCAGGAAGGGGAGGTAGGTGTGTGGAGGAAAGTGAGGAATTGCTTAGCCTGGTATCCGTTGCCCTAGTACCACGTTAGAACACTGCTAATGTGGGAACTGGCCTTTGCAGTGTAGTTTCTATAAAGTTTTGCTACTGCTTTCTGTCTGGAAAGCATTTGGTTGTAACTGACCCTGGACTGCACCTAGGCACCTCATAGTTTGTTTCTCCTGTGTCTGCTGGACACCTTCACCAGGGCAGTCATCATTCCCATTTTCCTTCTGTGACAGATCTGAAGATGGAGTCTGGTTTGGTAATGGGGACAGTACCCAGAATCAGTGGTGCATATGAATGAACAACCTCTGCTGCAGCCCATACTGGGCCATACTGAAAACAGTGACAGGAGCTGTAAGAGTCATGAAGCTTAGATAGGGAAAGACAGTGGGAACCTAAACTGTTACAGGTTGAAAAAGAACATATGGTCTATGATTTCATTTCCAGTCCTTACTGAGCATATTTGAAGTGGAAAAAACATGGTGGGATGTAGCCTAAGGCAGTGACATCGTCTGCAAAGAACACAGAATGGAGGCTTTATATACATGTCCCCACTTTCTTGAGATATGTTTCTTTTCTACCATAGTTAAAATAGTGACATTAGACAGTTTGTTACTTTACTGGTTTGGAAGTATCAAATCTCTGTGCTGCTTTGAGAATGTGGCCTTGATGGAACAGTTGGAAGGTGGGCCAGGACACATAGGAGATTGAACTGACATCAAAGTCTAAAACAACTACAAGTAAGAGGTAGCATCATTTGCTGAGAAGACAATATACATACATATCTTAAAAGAACTGTGGATATTAGAGTATCACTATACTGTTCCAGAGGTATAGCTTGTCAATTGATGCCCTCTCACACAACTTCTTTCAGTAAAGTTTTTATGGAAATCATTTAAATAGTCCTATTTTATAGTCTTTTAGGGAGAAAGCTGAGATGGAGTAAGACTCTTGCAACAGCACCACTGTGCTGAGAAAGCAACACACTAATGAAACCCCTAGCAGAAACCTCATTGAGTGTTTCACATGAGACTCCTCAGTGGAATGACTGCTGCTTGATGTCAGTGAACTCACTATGTACTTGTGCCTTGTTCAGGAAGGAACAAGGAGGCAGGAGTACTTTGGCAGAGGAAGAGGCTTTGGTGTTAGTGTTTGCCCTTAAGTAGTCAAGATATTATTGTGAATTACTGTGAGTGTGGATATTACTGTAGGTGTTGCAGCAGTGGAGAGCAAAAACACCTCTAGTAATGAATGTGGGTACTTGTCCTGCCTCTGGGAGGAGACTTTGTACTGGTGCTGCAGCATAAGAAACAGCAAAAAAACCCAATAACAGACACTGTGGTGTGGGGTCAAGGATGGAGATTCGGTTGGCCAATCCTTCTTCGTTAATGTGCATTGGAAGGAATTCTTCTCCTAGCAATTCATCAGGAGAGTTTTTCCTGCCCATCAACCAGTCTGTGTTTGGAAGGCAAGTGGCTGTGGTCTGACCTACAACAGCACCTATTGCCAGCCTAGGTGTATGAAAAGCACTAAATTGCAACAGACAGGAGGGAAAAAGAAGAAGAGATGCAAAGTATGAACAAGGTTCATGTTGCTAAATGTCAGTAATCCCAGATGCAGAAAGAGCTCCAGATTCCTAGTGCCTTATAACATCTGTGTAGTGCTTTTTTCCCATGTAAAATTAGCAACTGGATTTTAATATTTATCATCTTCTGTGGATAGCAGACTGATCTCCAAATGCTGAATTAACTTCAGAGCTGAGACTTTTTGGTAGCTTGAGCCTGTCACTTTAGGCTCCTCCACTGACTCTGAAAGCACTCATTAGAACTCTTCTATGATGTCCTATCCAGGAAGTAATCCAGATTGAGCCCTTACCTCTTCTTACTCCTCAGCAATGCTTCACACCTCTGCTTCCTCTGCAAAAGCACACTTAGTCACACTAACTTTCAGTACACCAGGACAGGATGTCTCTGGATGGAGGGTGAGAAAGTTGGTCTTGGGAGCAAGTGTAGCATTGGAATACAAAGGACAGAAGAATTCAAGGCTAAAAATCCAAAGCTGGTTCCTCAGTGTCTTTACAGATGAGTCCCAAAAATACTGGTGTCAAGATTTTGTCCTGATGTATGATAGATCTCCCTTTTTAGCATCAAATGAAACATTCTGAAATGGTTAAAATTATTAATTTTGATTCTGTCCCAAACTTTTTTTATTTTCTTTGTGGAGAATGGCATGGGCTTTTCTTTCTGATTTTAAATATCTTACACGGCTTTTCTTTAGAGGTCATCCCGTCTTCTATCTATTGTCTACTCACATTGTTGCTAATGCTGAGGGTGGAAAAGATTTTGGTTTTCTTCTCTACAATATCCAGTCTCCTGAAAATCTTTAACTTCAAGAGATATCCTACTGACACCTCAGTATTTTCAGTTTCATAAGCAGAAAAATAGAAAACAGAAATGTAATAAAACCTGTCAATTGGTTATCCTTAAAGACTCACTTAAACAGCAGTCATGCTGGTTTTACCTTAATTATTATATGGTAGCTATCTTTGGCTAAAGAGTTCACATGTGAAGGAAGAGAATTTGTTTAAGTTCTTGTGAGGACTTAAAATTGTTTGAATACTTTATTTTTTTCCCTCTGCTTTTCAAAAAGTAATTTTGAAACCATACCAATTACTTAGCAATGCAGCATTTCTGTTCAACACTTCATCAATTACTGCATCCTAGTTAGAAATAAATTATCACTCCTATAAAGACAGGTGTGTCTTAGATTCACCATTCTGGGAATGCATGACTAGAACAGTGCTTTGAAATAGATCTCACTCATGGAATCAGTGTTGGAAATATCTCCGTGGATACAATATTGTTATCTTATTTGACTGCTTTATGGTAGCATCACACTGGTGAGGCAATGTCACAACTGCTGAAGTACTGATAAATTTATATCTTGATACTTCTTAATTATTTCCACTCAGTTCCATGAGTGACGAATTTGAAAACACTCTTCTAAGCTTTATACAGTATTGCAATTATTCTCCTTTCTCTCTTGTAATGCCACACATCTTCAGTAGGCATCACGTCTTCTTTATGGGCTAATGTCATTAATGAAAGTGTGGAGCAAAATTCCCCTAACATGATTCTTTTAGTACTCCACTAATGGCCTTTTGTTTGTTCATTTTAATCTCCTTAATGTGGTCTGATTCAGTTTTACTTTTTCACGTTTTCATTTCATTCCTGCCTTTCCTGATATCTTTTTCAGAGCTTTCCTTGGTGATCTTTCTCATTTTCTATTCCATTTCCATACATTTACTTTTGGAGTTCTGCATATTACAAATATTAGATATTCAGGTATTAAACTGGATATTCATCTGGCTGGGTTTATGATCTAGGGGAAATTTTCTTTCTTTTCTTTAGATTTCATATTTGAGAACTTCAACTTGAATTTAAAAGGGATTCCAGATCTGATTTCCAGTGAAGTCCAATCTCTTAACTATCAGCCTCAGTTTGATGGCATAAAACCATGATGCTGTGTGTGAAGGTAAAGAGATATTCTGAAAAATTAACCAGGTTGCAGTTGCTGACCTCTGCAAGTGCAATACCCTTACTCTGATCAAGCAAAGGAAGCATGGAACATGTGAGTAGTCTATCGGGAACCTAGAGAGGTTACTAAAGGAATCATTCACCCTTTTTCCAACAAAAGAAACAATCAGAAACAATCTTTTCGTCTTCCAATGAATTACGGACTTTCTATCCTGATGTAATGCAATTTTATATGTGATCTATACATTACTGATGACAGACAGGCACTGTAGCAGCTGCCTAATCTCTTACGTGACAGTGTTTAGATTTTGACATAGGGGAGCATCTTAGCAAAGATCTTACTGAAGAGCTCTCCTGTTACTGCAATGTTTTTTGAAAAGGGAAGTCATCAGAGTTCTCCATGAACTGCATGAAAAACCAAGGCAGAATCCAGTGTGTGTCCATCTAGATTTTCCTGTGACTTGTGAACTCATGCAGTCTAGACTGTTCAAGACTGTTATTTATAAGCTCAGGGAGCATGCACATACTGCTCAAGAAGTATATAGAAACTAATTTTTCTTTAGACAAATCTGTTAATATATTAATACATTCAAGTGGCATAAAAGTGGCATAGCTACTTCAATGTGCAGTTCAGGTTTCTATCAGATAAAAATCTCACACAATATATCCTCACAGTAGCTTTATTACTGCTCACATTTCAAAGCTTGACAAATCAGCCTTTGCTCCAAAGGTTGTGAAGGTCAGTGTTATGTGAGAGAAGGCACCTGACAGAAACACAATGTCCTCCTTGGAAAGTGTGTGTGCTTTTGTTCTGTTAGGAAAGAAAATGTGTTTTCTCTGAGACTAGGAGCGTTGCTGGCAGTCTCAAGGGAAAGAGGAAGTTCTGATTTACACTTCTTCCCTGATGAAGGTCTCTGTGGCAGAGCAGGACACAAACGGCTCCTCCTGCCTTGCACTGTAGTTACTTTGTGGGGAGAACAGATGAGTTTAACGTGCAGGTCAGTTTATCTTTGTGCTAAGGAGTAGATCTCCAGCCTTAGGTAATACCCCTTCTGATCTGCCTGGCAGTGTTGCTCTGCTGAGCAGTGGTGAGTTTGTTGACATGCATATAGAAAACAATAGAAGATTGTAGGGATTTAAAAATATTTGTTTTCTCCCTTGTAATGCCTCAACGTGTCAAGTTATATTCAAATCACATTAAAGACTGTCAAATAGTGTGACACATGACAACAACATAACAGGATCAATAAAATTCCTCTTGACAGGACACAAATGGATAGGTCAAATAAGGATAGGGGTTTTTTCCCCTTTCATTTGCTGCTAAAATTGTTCTCATTCTAGGGAAGGGAACTGCTTAGATTCAAATTAAAAAAACAAACAAACAAACAAGCAGATTTGAAAGTGTAGTAAATACTTTGGACTTTGAAAAAGATATTATTTTCTTTTTTAATAAGTAATATTAACTTATTTATTAAATGAAGTCTTCGTATAGTCTTGGTAAAATACATGTGTTTTATATGTGCTGTCAAGCTCATCTACCAAAATGAGTCCATTTCTGTGCTGAAGAAGATGCTTGAGGTTGGCCAACATTTATTCTGCAGTGAAATACCCTGGTCCTTGTGGCTTCAGGAAATAAATGCTGTTTCGTCACCTAATGCAATGAAAATTGTATATGCATTTGGTCTGTTACCATAGGAAAATGCATCTCCTCTGTGACTAGCATGGTTGATAGTCCCAAGGGAAAAGAATTGGTCTGATTTACACTTTATTCAATGGAAAAGGTTTCTCTGTGTAACCGTTGTATCAAAGTAGAAAAGCAGGGTGCAGGACCCTCTCCCACTATGGCTTGTTCTACCAGCTAATTAATTTTTACACTGGAATCCTTGTAAATTTTCTATAAAATAGTATTCAAATAGACTTTATGAGAAAAAAGTTAAACAAGTTAAATAACTCTGAAAATTCCTAAAGCCTTCTGTTCATTATGCCTAAAACTCTTAGTTGTTTTTAATCCCAAGAATGTTGCATCTTGTTGACTCATATTATTTAATACATGCTATAGTTCTTCTAGGGTGCTATAATTTTCTGAGTAGTCTTTATGATTGCTTTTTATTACTTCATTTATGTGTAGATCTCCATGTGTTCTTACTGTCTATCATGAAATCTGAAGTAGGAATTGCTGAATAAAATCCTTGTGCAAAAGTAGAAAGAATATTGCAAATAAAACCAGATAATTAACTTCTCTTTTTTACAATCTTTTTAATCTGTGGTCATTCAGAAGAGTGACACTTTTTTCTTTTCCAAACAATATTTTTGAAAGTCAGAATTTTGCCACTAGGTATAAATATATTTCAGTGAACACATTAACATCAGAAGTGTTGTGGAGGCTTCTCATAAGTAGTCATGCAGTATTTTAGCATCAGCTGTATTTTGAGCAGAAATTCAGTGTTGAAAGGACCTATTCTCAGAGATTTGAAGCTAAATACAAATTTTACTGCTTCCTTGGATTGTCAATATGGTAAGATATGAAAATGGGAACTTTGAAGAAGTAGAACAGAAATATAACGATTATTATACTGATATTATGTTTAGTACTGGCTTAAACTAGCTGAACAGAAAAGAGGCCATTTATTATCTTGTAGCTGAAACAAAAGAATTAATCAATGAAAACCTCATATATCTTTTTCAAATAATTATGTTCATAGAAATTTTTCAGAATCTGTTCCAGAATTTTTCATATGAATTTTTGTTTTTCCACGATTAGTAGATGTTTTGATTTGGTTCGTCACTATTCCCCTGCCAGCAAAGTAGCTCATGCACTGAGCAGTAGCACAGCTGTATCAGTTGGCAGGGCAGTTACACAACCCAAGCAGTGGCAAAGCAGTGAGTTTACAAATAAACACGAGATAAATGTTGCATGAAAACTCAGAAATTAACTTCCAGAAATAAAATAAATTTCTAGTGAATCTCATGGTTATTCCCCTTCTCCTAGGCATTGTTTCATTGTTTACATTTGCCAAGTACTTTTGTTACATATGAATGGTATCTTTTTTTTTTTTTTTTCTTATCTTTCTTCCTGTTTTTCTCTTCTTTTTACTCCATCATGGCTTTCTGAAGAGGAAGAAGACCTGGTGATTTTACCAACCTCCATTTGGATATGTTCCAAAATCCATCAAAATCAGTAAGAAGCTTTCTGTTGAATTGGGCCACTTACTTAAAGAGTTGGACTCAATGATCCTTGTGGATCCCTTCCAACACAGAATATTCTTTGATTTTGTGATCCTGTGAATTCTGCATCATGCCTCTGATTCCAAGAAGAGTATTGCAACATAAGCAAAGAAATGTGTATTGGTACAAAAGATGTATTTCACATCTACTGATATATTTTCAATAAAGAATAACTACATGTTCATCACAAAACCTATGGTTTAACCACACAGTGTTTAAGTGTGACTATAGTATTATTCTATCCAGTTAAAAAGGAAGTTTACATCTGTTTATTCAGTAGTCAAGTTTTGTGAGATAAGTGGATAGTATGAAAATAAAAGAAAATAAAAAAATACTAGGAAAATATCTGAGAAAATAAAAAATAAATACTTTACTACAGCTGCTTGTATTGTTATATGGGCAAGAGTAACTAGTATTTAAAGCTAATATCTTAAAATAAACTCAGTTATTTTATTGAGCACTGAATGTTTCTAAAGACTTCAAAGGGGAGATCTCCTTTAACAGATACATCATAATTATTAAAGCTGCTGTGCATGAGGCTACCAAGAGGTGACTTGGCAAAGTATAGCTTAAGCTTTTTCAGTCAGAACTCTGTCTGAAGTTATTTGATTGTCTGTGAGAAATAAATTGTGTTCCCGATTACTCCCATGGGGATGGGCAAAGGCATCTCTGTGCAGCGTTCGGTGGACAGAATCTAATTTGCAGTGTCTGCCAGACACATTCAAGCTGATTTTGCCTTACAAGCTGTGAGACTGTGGGTTTAAGATGAGGTCTTAAGCAATCTGTTATTATTTGAGGCCTCAGAAGTAAGTGGTGGTGTGGTGTTTTGTTTTGGTTTGGTTTGGGTTTTTTGTTTTGGTTTGGGTTTTTTTTGGGGGGGGGTTATTGTTGTTGTTTGGTTTTGGGTTTTTTTGTTGCTTTGTTGTTTTTGTGGTTTTGTTGTTGTTGGGTTTTCGTTTTGTTTGTTTTACTTTTTTGTTTTGTTAGGGGGTTTTGTTCTAGTTTTTGTTGCTGTTACTCTTTGAATTGCCTTAAGGTTGAAGCATGGAAAATAAACTATTCTGTCTCCCAGCGTTATGTCCCTGTCTAATTGCTGACTTTCAACTGGAAAGGCAAAATAGAATGATAATGGACAAAACTGAAACTCAAATCTTCCTACAGTTCAGACCAGTCTATGGCTAGCAGATATAAGCATACTTGTTCTCAAAAAGAAAAAACCAGCTACAACAACCACTGCGTGTGCATATTTTGCTGATGTTTGTTTCTAATTCTTAATGGCAGGACCTACCATAATATTACCATAATATTACAAACACTGTACAAAATAAGAAATGCTCATATTTATTCTCAAGTTATACTTAGAGATGTGTTCCTGGAAAAAGTCTGTGGGCAAAGTACAACACGCAGTGGATTATCCCTATCTTGTTTTACTCAAATTATTGCAAATTTGGAGTTACTTATTCCAGATTTGCAGTGATGTATAAAATAAAGGGAAACGAAGTAGATAAACTGTGCTATTAGTGCAATCTCTCACTCTTATATGCTGGTCAAGATCTCAGAGCTCTAAGTGTATGACCATGACAGATACTGTCCTTTGGCAACTTCTTTAACTGAGGTAGAAGATAAATTTAGGATTGCAATTGAACAGTGTCCCTAAAAGCTGAATGCTGACTTTTCTGAAGTGGTTATTTTGAAACTAAATATTCACTTTGATTTGTTGCTAAGTTTCTATTAACTTTAAGCAGTGCAATTTCAAAATGAAAAAAACTCCTTAATCTCAAAGTGACAGTTGGGATAAGAAGTGACCTGGCAAGACGAAAGCATAAAATGGAAGAGAAATTAAGTGGAAATAGCAGGAAAGCTATGGTTTTAGTATTCAAGGTAACTAGGACTCAAAAGAGGTGGTTTTCAGTGGCAGGCTCTAATGACAGCTTCAGCAGCCACTACTTCCCTTCAGATTCTCTGTTTCCTCTGTGCTATCTGTTCTGTAAGGAGAGAAGTCTTCTGAGGGCCAATTATTGCAGGATTAATTATTGAATAGTAGGAAAGAGGGCGAATTAGTGACAAAGATGGGACAGATTACGAGGGTGAGATGAGTGAAGAGAGAAAAATATGACTCAATTGTGAAAACTGGTTAATTGAGGGACTGTGACAAAAGCTTGGGACAGAGTGAGTGTTAATGGAGGGAAGGGTGAAAACCTAAACAATTAGCACAGGAACTGAGAAAAAGTGGGGGAAGGAGAGGCTGGTGAGTAGGACCGATTTTTGAAAACCAAGGGCAATGAACAGAAAAATAAAGTAGGAAGAAGGGAAAAATCAGCAAAGAAATTTGAATAAAAGTAATGAAATTTAGAATAACCCCCCCAATTATTATTAAATGTTTTTATTTATAACTGCGTTTTGAGCAGTAAAAATAGCAACATGTGGTAACCTTTATATGATGTATAAAATCCTTCAAAATCATTATAATGAAGACTTAAAAGCTTAAAAGCTGGATGGGATGGGAAGGATTCACACTCCATCTGTCATCATAGAAATATGAGAAGTGAAAATAACTTTCCTGTATTTTCTAACATACTTATGTTTTTGTGTAGGTATACTGAATTTGGGTATATATAAAATGTAAAATCCAACAACCAGCTTTTGCTTTTGATCACATTATTTTCCACCTGATTAGTATCATAGTTGTCGTCTTGTAAACATGTAATTTGGGAAAATTAGACTCAAATAGGATGCTGTCACTGAAACAAATGGGAAACATTCTATGTCTTTATGAAATATTCCATGCTTCTGGAAAAATGAAAACTGAAAAACTGTGCAAAATGTTAATGCCAAATCTAACCATACCACTTAACAGTATGATGGTAACTGACTTTGGTGTGTTTGAAAATAGGGTTGTGATACTGGTGGGACCAGGGACCACTTTGTCATGGAAAAATTTCCTACCTTCAAACTATTTTCATCTAAATTCCTGGTTTATGCTTCTCATGGCTCATTGCATAACTAACATGCGAATAACTATACAAAACATAACTTGGGACATTTCTGTGATAGTCTCTTTTGATTGAAGGATTTTCTCATGCTTCTCAGTGAAGATGACATTCTTCTTTAGTCATTCCTCTTTGTCCTTTTATTAAGTATTAAAACTGTTTTCAGACCAGACCAGAAGTAATTTTTTTCTTTTTCAAGGTTTGTCTGCTTCTTCACAGGTGCCTATTTATGTGACATCTTTCTGGATGCGTATCCAAGTATTTTTCTGCTGATGCAATCTGTTTCTGGATATAGATTTCCATCTTAGCCCCATCATGTAGTTGTTTGGAGTACAGCCAGTTCTACCTGTCAACAGACCAGGTATTTCTAGAAGTATCAGCTGCAAAGCTCTTGTATGAAGTAACACCTCTTACAGAAAAAAATACTGACAAGTAAAATAAAATACATATGAAGACTGCAAAAGCTTTTCTCTCTGAGTTGACAAGCATTTACACTAGGCTCTCATGTCTTCTTTTTAAAATGATGCTAATTCTACATTTTGGTAAACATTTCTATGTAATGACACTAATAGCATGATGGCAGTGGGTCTGATTTTCTGATAAATTTAGGCAAATAATAGATTTCCACAACTGTCCTTAAATCACTGTGGCTCAATCAAAATACCTCACAGTTGACTCTCAGTGTTTCTTTATAACAATTTTTAGTATCTTTGCTCATGCAGTGGACATTGAGTCCGCATTCTGCATGACTAGTGACTAACATCTCTGCTTGCAAAATATAACATATTATAACTGAGATGAAAGAAAAGAGAATTCTGGGACAAAATCAGAATAAGAATGCAGTAGTTCAGCTCACATTCCAGCAGAAAATATTTTGGATGAAGAGCATTAATTTAATTTTCACTGGGTTATTTTTGAAATCTCATGCATTAATTGAATGTCAGTGATTACAGTGCAAAGATAAAAACCACCTAGCTGCAGATTAACCACCCTTGCACACCTCTTTAGTTAATTTATATGAATAGCAAATACACCTAATTGCTTCAATATTGGATTTGATATGGAACATATGATACATGCCAGAATGCAAGACATGGCATTAGATCTCCCTTATCATGTGTGTTAAGTATGGCAGCACAGTTTTTACTAAGAAATCAATTTGTCTGTAACTGCATGGAGCTGGATTTTAGCAAAGTTTACAAGACTAGTTTAAAGAAGTATTGCTTATTAATTAAAGAAATTAAATTAAAGAAATTAACATTTCTTACTAAATTAAAGAAGTTTCAATATGAATTGAAAAGAACGGATTTACTTCTACCTTTTATTAAGCTTCTCTCCAGGCAACTGCCTGACAATTTAATAACGATGGCATATTATTTCATGTTCTGCATTAGTATTTTTAGAACCAACATTTATAATGATTGCTTTTTGTAATCACAGTGTGAAAAGTTTTCCTGAAATATCTGCCAGGTAATTATTTTTTTTTATTGTTTTCTTTTAAGATGGATTTTCTTTCTTTTGCAGTTCAGAGTAATTCACACAAACTAAAAAGTTATTTTTAACTTTCAAAACACCAGATGCATTTCTGCAATGCTATTGCATGTTAGACAGACCATTTTACTTACTTGAGAATCACAAGGAAAAGATGTTCATTTTACTTCACACTATTAATATTCTTGATGAGTCAGTGTAGGTTTTATTTTCACCTTCCAGATCTATGAATATTATTCTTATGAGTTTGAGCAGACCTGAATATTTGCCCTGTTTCTTCAGAGATTACTTCTTACATGAATCTTTGGCAAAAGCAGGCTATAAATGTTCTTTTTTTTTTTTTTTTGCCTGGGTTCATGCAAGTATGTATTCCCAGGCCTTGCTTTACTTTTGGACCTGGAATAGCTGATGAATTGTTAGGACCTCTGGCAAAAGGCATTGTTTTCAGATAACAAGGGATTCACACAAGGTGCCTGGATGAAAGGCTGGATATCTGTTCTATGAAACCAATCTTGTCTGAAATACTAGAAAACTCTCCCTAGCCGATACAACAATCAGGAGTGAATAGGAAGTCCATTTTCAGTTGTGTGGCATGAGATTTAAGCAGTGCAAATCTCATTAGTATTAATGGAAGAAATACAAACCTCAATCTGTGTGCATTTTCCTAGAGCCTTGCCCTCAGCTATCATGGAGAGATAGAGTTGGGAAAAGAATATCTGTGTATGCTTTGCAATGCTGATTGACAACTTCCATCTTCTGAAGTTCACTTACCAAGGTGACACAGCCCCTTACCAGCAGCACTGACTGATTCTTTCAACCATACTCAGAAGAGGAGAGCTTCCAAGTGATACTGAAGATGAGATTTGATATGAAAATATGATCAGATCTGCAACGCCATTGGAAAGTCAGTACAATACTTCAAGGTTTTTGGAGAGAAGAGATAAGAGTGGAATGTCCACTTGAAAAGCTGCATTATGAAGCTTTTCCAATTATTAGACAGATGTGAAGCTTTTGGATGTTATCAAAAATATGTATTTCAAGGATAGGAACTTCAGTTGTTTGGGTTTTTTCCTAACAATAATGCCTTCTAAAATACACTTGCACATCTGTGAAAACTCACAGTTGAAATAATGCTAACTTTTTTTTTTTTTTTTTTTTTTTTTTTTTTTCCCTCTGAGAGGATTGGATCCTGCTTATATTTTTTCATCCTTCATGTTTCCCAGACATGGTTTTTATTCCAGTAGGCTTTAACTGAAAAAGAAAAGATGTGGAAGAAGGAGGAAGGTGTTGTAGCTTCACCACTTTGTATTGGTGCAAAAGCACAGATGATATTAAAAGGAAGCCGTGCACTTATAGTCCTTTCGACAGACACACTTCTCAGTAGGCAAGCTATAAAAGTAACAAACTCAGTTTGTCCTTAATTTGCACTTCTGCCTTGACAACTTCTGTTCCCTCCCTCTTTTTTAAATTTATTTTCTGATTGACCTCCCACTGCTAGTTCAGAAAGCTCCCGTAGGTCCTGTGTGATATTGATTGGCCCCATGTGGATAGCTAGTATAGAACAGTAGAATAGTTTAGGTTGGAAGGGACCATACAGATAATTGATATGATCATCTAGATGAAGTGGCAACACATAGTCTGAGCGCAATAAAAAAAGGTTTTCAGGGTCTTGAGACATTTGATAAGAGAATCTGGGGAATAACTTATATTCTCATCTGTACTTCCAGTTGAAGGCAGCAACACTGGAAGAATCAAATATGAGTACATTTGCAGTCTTACAGAGATGAGCCAGTGACTCCTGAGGTAACAGAAGCCTACAGGAAAACATCAGGGAAATCTCTCAAAGGAAGGTGACATGTCTGACAGCCCAGCTGAGGCGCACACATCATGGACAACAAGCAAGGGTAGTTAGAAGCCACCGTGCTGCTAGAAAGCTGTGACAGAGTTGCCATTACTGATACGCAGTGGGATGAATTCCATTACTGGAGTGCAGCTGTTGATGCACTCATCACAGGCTGTTCAGAAGAGACTAAAGAGGAAGGAGAGGCGGAGGGGTTTCCGTCTACATCAAGAGGTGTATTGAGTGTGAAGAGTTGTCTCTGAACCACCTTGTGGTCAGTGTCTACTACAGGCCACCTGATCAAGGGGAGCCTATTGACGAAACCTTCTTGCTCCAGCTACAGGAGGCATTGCACTTGCAGGCTCTTGTCTTGAGGACTTCAACCACCTCGACATCTGCTGAGTAAGTGGCATGGTGAGCTGTAGGCAATCCGGGAGACTCCTGGAATGCATGGAGGATAACTATTTAAGTCAAGTAATAGCTCTAACAGAGGGGATGCAATACTGAATCTGGGAGTCATCAATATAAGAGAGCTAACTGTGGACACTGGGGACATCAAGGCTGAAGACAACCTGGGCTTCAGTGATCATACACTGATGGAGTTTGCAGTCCTGAGAGATATGGGTCAGATAAGAAGTAAAGTTAGACCTCTGAAATTTAGGAAAGCAAACCTCCAGCTCTTCAAAGAGATGATCCGTGGTAGACTGCACTCAGGGACAAAGGTTTGGAAGAGAGCTGGCAAATTTTTAAGGAAGTCTTCTTCCAAAGACTGAAAGAGCTAGCAATCCGCAGGAGCAAGAGTTCAGGCAAAGAAGCCAAAAGACAGGGTGGCTGAGTAGGGGCCTGCCAGTCAAACTGAAGGGAAAGAAGCATATGCACAGACATTGGAAATAAGGACAAGTAACTTGGGAACAATAAAGTCTGGTTTGTATGATGATCTAGTTCCACCCCACAGGGGTCCATCCAACCTGACCTTGAAAACTTCCAGGGATGGGGCACTCACAACTTCTCTGGGCAAGAGGTTCCAGTATCTCACCACCCTCATAGTAAAGAATTTCTTCCTAATATCTAATCTAAACCTGTCCTTTCTCAGTTTAAAGCCATTTACCCTTGACCTATCACTACATACCATTGTAAGAAGTGACTTATAAGAAGCATAAGCCAGAGTATCTTAAATGTGAGAGACTTGTGCCTTGACACTTAGCCTGTGCCCACCGTACCCTGCTTCTGTGACTGCTGTGTTTCATTTTTCCCAGCAGATGCAGATAACTGCAGTCTTTTAGGCTGCTTCCCAAAACAGGAGAAATCAGTGATGTTAAGACTTGTTGGGTTTTGAGTTTAGGAAGTTTATAAGTTGGAATAGCAAAGTTTACGTATAGTTTGTTTATAAGCCACATTCCAAGTGAGTGCCTCTGCTAAGAACTGATTTGAATTAGACACAATGAAAAGAGCACATTTTCCTGCTTCTGAATTAATGCTGACAAAGTGCTTCATGGCTAAACCCTGTAAATATCTCTTAGCAACATAGATCATCTTCTCATCTGAGGAAAGAAAATCTCCAAATAGTAGCTTTTGGTGGTGCTAGTCATAGTAAAAAAAAATCTTCCTCAACTGTTTTTCAGCCTTCAATTTGTTTTCATTAGTCAAACATCTTTTACCTCATTACACTTGACCTTTCTAGATTTGCATTAAACCCTTTATATAATAACATTTCCATGTATTTATTTGACCTTTTTCTTCATGTTCTGGTAATTATGAAGATCTAAAGATTATTTTGCAGGGTTTCTCTTGATCTCTCACATTATTTTCATATTGTCTGTAACGTAATTTTTTTCTTATACAGGCTAACCTTCTTATAAGCCCATCTTAAAATCCATTATGCATCATACTGTCACAACTGAAAAATTATCTTGTATATGAATTATTAACAATAAAAGACTCTATTGAAAAAGACTGTAATTGGGCTACTGTGCTTTCAGTCTCTCCTGTGTAATTAATTGCAATTCCTCAGTATGATCATTGCAAAAAAATAGAGAACAAGTAAAAAACTGACTGACTAGAATCAAATCCCTAAATCTATATCTAAACATCTATAAAAATCTACTAATTTTTAAAGTTGAGGAGCCATATAAGAAGTCACTGGAGCCCAAAACTATCTCAAATTCAGCTCATTTGATTTAATGCCTTCTTATTATTAAGAAATGTGTGGTTTAGGATTCCAGTTTTTATCTTCCTAAAATACGGATCTGTGTTGCTTCTAAAAGATGTACCTATGTGGTATTTAGCAGACACATCAAAACAAAAAACGTCAAAAGAGTGTTATTGAGCAACGTTTTTAAAAGTGACACTTTTCAACAACAATCTTCACTGATACTACACAAACAAGTATTTTGATATTACTCACTCACTAAATAAAAATTAAACATTGGTGGTTGGCTATGTTTGTCAGGTATGGAGGTGCCCGCATCAGGGAGCAGCATATTCACTTTTATACCTTGGGGTATGTGAAATTCAGGCCCACAAATGTTAACTACCTTTTCAGCAAGTGCCACTGGGATCCCTTTAGTCAAAAACCAGGATTTTTTTTTTTTATTATTATTTGTTTGGTTTTTTTGTTGTTGCCTGGTAGTGGACATCAGATGAGAAGCAGCTGGACCATTCCTTTGTTATTGGTATATGCCTGGGTCTATCAAAAGGCTGTATAGAAACAGACTTCTTGTTGCTTTCCCTGGCTTCCAACTTACTCTTGGTACTTTCATGTTATTAATCCATGATTATAGACTAATGTGAAATTGGTATAGGTGGCTCATGAGTTTAAACTCTGCTGTGTAGTCAGGTCAGTATTTAACAGGCAGTGATATGTATACTTATGCTCATATGTTCCTTGTCTATGTCATATGATGACTTATTGATCAATTATATATAATGGACTTATTGGTCATAAGATGAAGGCAAAATAATGTGGAAATTGACTTCACAGCTAATTTTCAAAATGCTCTCATGCTTTGAAGTTCATACAGAAAGATTATCTGAACTTGTGCGTTTTATTTTTTGAAGAAAAAATTTTTCCTTGGGAAAATTGGATTTCTTTTCTTTTCAAAATTTTGATAAAATTTAAAGTGAAAGTAAGATAGATAATAGAGTATGAAACAAATTCTCTGCTATAGGGAGCTCTTTATTCCCACACTGTATGCAGCAATGGAATTGCAGGAAGTTTATGAAAACACAAAGTAAACGAATGGTAAGTGTCAAAAATCAGAGGGTAGAAAATACTTTTCTTAATAAAAGAATTTAGCAGTGGCCAAATAAGCTGACTTCTTGAAGGCAGCTTGTCTCATTGTTCTGTATCTACCTGAAGATGTCTCAGCCTAGACTTTACATAAGTATGTTTTACTTGCAGAAACGATTGATAAACCCAGGTGAGTTATAATTGTAACACTTGCACTATTCTCACAGCTTTTAAAATGCAATTTGGATGAAATTTCTTGCTTTAATTTAGCTGTAAATTAGGTGTTACTCTTCTTAGTTTTAGTTCTTATACAACCTCCTGGACTGGGATTTGGACTATTTTACTCATTGTGGTGCAAGGAGTTCAAGTAAGGGTAAATGTCATATTTATTTCTGGAGCATTCACCACTGTAGTAGCTCAATGCTCAAAATGTGTTTACAAGAAATTAATGCACTCTAATTTCAATCTGATCAAAGCTACCAATACAGTATTATCAGTCCTCTGTATTTTTCACCCTACAATCTTTTTCCCTGCTTGTAAGGAATTTGGGCCTTTTTGGGTAGATCATATAAAGATTTTTCATCTAAGTTGCTTAAAAAAATGTGCATTATTACACAGATTCAGTAACATAGAATAACAAGTTGAAAGGGCCTAGGAGGTACTCTAGTGCATGTCATATACTCAAAACCAGGTTGCTCAGGACTGGGGACAATTGGATTTTACATATCTCAGAGGATGGAGGCTTCACATCCCTTTGGCAACCTGTTCCATTGTTAAATCATGCTTACAGTAAACCAAGATTTTTTTACATTTAAGTGTAATTACTTGGGGTTTTTTCTCCATTTTTTTCCCCAGTTTATTATGCTCAGAGGTTCTTGTCATGGTCACCACACAGGAGAATCTAGCTTCATCATTTTTACTATCCATCATCAGGTATTTATACATACTGGTAAAATGTCCCATGAGCCTTCTCCTCCAGATTAATCAATCCCAACTCCCTCACTCTGTCCCCATGTGTCATATGATCTAATGACTTTAATTTTGTGGTACTTCACTTGATTCAGTCCAGTAATACCAGGCTGGTTTCCTAGAATGACATGGCATTTAGGTGATCCTTATGAAGTAGCATAATTCTCCTTTTTTGCTTACCTTTTGAAGTAGTAGGAATCATGAAAGGAAAAACACTGAAACTAAACTGTGCTTCTAGAGGAAAAGATACCTTGCCAAAATAGGTTCTCTTATGCTACTCAAGGTAAATACCAGTCACCAGTTACAGTAAAAACCATTGTATGAGGAGGAGCATATTGAGTCTCCCTACCTTTGCTGGTCCCTGTTATATTAGTCATTTATCAAGGTTTAGATCCTGCAAAGACTTACCACATATGTGTATCTGGAGACTTGCTTTCAAAGCAGATGCACTGCTGATGCATACCTGTAAGTTTTTTCACCACGGGAGAAATAAATCAAACCTTATCATTCCTAAGGTCAATAGCAAAAGTCTAAGTGGACTGAATGTAGCCAAGATTTTTTATCATTTTCTCCTTTACCAAACCAGCTATTTTCAGTAATGACTTGAAACGTTGTTGCTTGCTTTCACTTCCCTAAGTGTCCATTTATATACTGAATTTTTTATTGCTGATAACTGTTTACCATCATTAATCTTTCAGGTTACTTCTAATTTTTTCTGAGTTGCTGTCATCCCAGAGTTGTGCCACTAGATAGAAAATTGGGAGGAAATTTTTGTCCTTTCCCAGAATATGCCCAGATGGGAGCTTGGTAGCTGGAGAGCCCATTAAGCTCAATGGCAAAGCTGCTTAGCTTTCCAGTCAAGGGCATTGTGGAATTGTGAGGCATCAGGAAATCATTTGTCTTATTTATATCAAAGCTTTTTATGGAGTCAGCATTGTGCTGTAGAGCATCCAGATACTGTAGAGTCAGCGTTCCAACATAAGACTCTCCTAGTAAAAGATTTCCAGCTGAATCTACCACCTCATTGCATTAAGATAGAATTATTACAGAAGTGTATTTCATGAACTGTGTAGTTCATGAGCAGTGAAATTTTAATCCAGATGCACAGTAATTTTGAGAACTGTGAGAATGTCATCTTAACTAGATATTCTTGCCACCTTGAGTCCTGGCATATGCTTATGGAGGGAGAACAATTAGATTTATGTTGGCGGAGGGGCTCGGGTAACATATGAGTACGATCTATAAGATCTTCAATATGTCTGCTTTATTAGAAGAGCTCAGACTTTTTATAGTTTCTCTGTACAAGGTCTCGTGACCAGATGCACATAATTGGTTACAAGCTACTGTCCAGATGTAAACATACATTACAAATACACATATAATTGGTTTATAACAGGTATCTAGGCAGAATAAGATAGTTATCTACTTTAACAAACCCCACCTCCTTCTTGGCACAGATTTCCTTTTGTTCTAGCTAGGAAACTTGCAGCCATCTTGGCCCTTACAACTTATAATATCTATAAAGCTATGTTAAAGCAAAGTTTATAAAACTACAGAACACAATATAAATTGCTCATGTATCCATGATGTTCCTCCCACAGATTTACTATAAACTGGCAGAGAAAGATGTGAGAATAAGAGGAACAAAGTTAGTTGATAGAGAAGTTTAAGGATTGAACTAAACCTTTCCAATGTTCTCATCCATTACTCTGTGAAAGAGAAAATGGTATATCGTGCGCCCAGCTTGAATACACTAATCAGCAGTTACTTGGGTGAGAATTGCACTAATGAAAATATATTTTAAGTGACACATTAGCTGGAAACATCACTGTGTGTGTCTAGGCCAGACAAATTCATTCGGAACTTGGGCAATGGGAACAAACATCAGCTGTATCTCCAGCCATGGAGATACATAAAAAGTTAAATAAATAAAATGGCTTGCTAAGGGTTTCTGAGGTGCTTGCAAACATTACCTGTTTTGATTCAAAGGGGTAGCTGTCAAGTCATCGTGTTCTTCAGATGACTTACTGAGTACCAGCAGGTACCCAAAGCACATCCTCTTTGTGTTGTCATGGGCAGAATGACCATTCTTAGCATAAAGTGCACCACATCAGTTTTTAAGATGAATCTGGAAACATTCCCAGACTATATATCTGTTTGTGTACATTCCTTCTCAAAGGGAAAGTAAAGGCTTTTTAAACTACTATATGTCTTTTTCTTGAACATATGCATTTATAGTCAATAATAGTGACTTTCTTCTTAGCTCTCCACTTCTCCAGATAGCCACCCTTCCACCTCCTTTCCTGTGCTAACACAGGGTTCAGCTGAGGGCTGGCTGACTTTACACTCATGTACACAAGTGGAAGAGCCATAAACTGTTGATGCACTGAAAAACCCCAAGTATACTGACCCAGCTGCAGAACCACTTGCTTGCTATATGTGGGTAGAGACAAAGGGGAAAGCTTCTCAATTAAGATATTGCTGCCTATTCATGCAGCCCAATTTATGTATTTTCATGCTACTGTTCTATGTGCTGGTTAATGTATTTTGCACAAGCTATTTTTCATTCTTGTCTTGAATCTAGGAATGTTGGCAATTGCAAGTTTTTTGTTTGTGTTGTAGATATTTGCACCAAAAAGATAAGTTTAGGTGTATAAGTAGGTCAGCTTGTGGATACATTGGTGCTGACTGATTACTTCTGATGGACTGCACCAGGCAGACCCTGACTCTTCCCTAAGTATCTCCATGTCTGCAAAAGAAGGCCTTTAAAAGTGTCAAATTTCAGTATTGCATTCCTTTCACTTCTAGACACAAAAGATGCTACTTTTCAAGTTTATGGGAAGCTTCTCATGTAATGGAGGTAGATGGGTGGAAAGGGTGGGGTTCCTATGGTCCTACCCATAGCAGCATTCATTTCAGAAGTGTTTAGTTTGGATTTTTTGTGGGGAGCAGAGCGTTTATGTCCCAGTTTCATATGTCTCTATAAATTTCACTTATGCAAAAATACTCCTGTGTTTTCAGGACTACGTGCATTTGCTGTGTGCATATCTCTTCTAGTTCTTTTACACAGTTTTTGTACAGGGTGATCAGAATTAGCCACATCATGGCTTAAGCAGCAGTAGAATGACAGTGGTGATTGCTGTTTCTTTTAGAACAATTGCCAATATTTTGTTTGTCCTTCTTTGGTGGAATTGTTAGTTTTCAAAGGGTTCAGGATGACAAGATGTCATTTCTAATTAATATCAGCAGAGTGGATAACTGTAGTGTTGATGTTATTTTTCCATGTGTGTTACTATGTACTTTTCTGTATTGAATTTCATCTGCTCCTGGTTTTATCACTATATTATCTCCTAGCCCCATCAACACTGCAAGACCCTTTGCAACATTTTGGATTCAGCTTATATTTTGGTGATCCTGAATAATTTCTGTCTTCCTGCACAAGTCAGCCCTTTTCCCGGATCATTTATAAAGATGTGGTGGTGAGCAGGTTCATATATGTTTCTCTTGGTAACTGCCCTTCTTCCTCCACAGAGAGAAGCAGTCATATGATTCTACCCTACACTCCTTTCTTTTGATAAATTAAATTAAAAGAGGCTTTTCCTTTATCTCCAGACAGTTAACATTTTAAGCATACATTAATTATTGGAATTTTAAAGCTTTATGAAAGCTCAAGTATACAGTACCGGTTGATTGATTGTAAATGATGCTTAATGAAGTTTTCTTAGCACCCTGTTTCAAATGAGTATCTAGAATATATTTGGAGAATCCAGTTCTGGGCACCTGGATGTGTGTCCTGAAGAATTTGGAAACACTGTTTCTGTAGAAGAATCTCAGTTTTAGAATACTGCTGAGGATTGAATCATCAGTCCCTAGCACAACTTCCTGCAAATTTAGGTATATTGGTGTATCTAAATAGCTATACATATAGAGAAATATGACTGAGATTTTTGTCTGAATAATTCCTGTCTTATTTAGGGGTCTTATAAGATGTAATTTGCTCTCCCATTTCTTGATAACGTAGTGTCCTGCCATGAGTCAAACTCAAACTCCATCTTATGACTTGCAGGTGAAAAATAATAATTGAGGGATAACAAGGTTATGCCATTTATAAACACTAACTTTTTGGTGTACAACTGTGCCCTAGAGTCCTAGTTGAAAAATTACCAAGGGTTTGTTATATATGGGATGCTTTGTGTATATGTGATATTCTTGGGAAAATAGAGGACAGTATTTTTGCGTATGTGACAGAGATGGATCATGCTGCTTAATGCATTATCAGATCAAGACCAGGCACTTGTGAGAGCAAGCTCTTGGAGCATTTTATTGCTTTCTAAGGATGATCAAGTTTTGCAGCCAGAGGTTTCTGATCCATTGGCATTAGGTTACTCAAATAGTGACAATATTTTAAGTGCATTAGTCATTGCACATTTAAGACTTTTATAGTAATGCAAACATAATATAAATTAGACAATCCTCAGGTATTCTCACCTCCTTACATTTTAGGGAAGGAATATTTTTTTTTTTTTTGCTCTATAGTATGTTTTGCTGCTGATTAACATAATGAGAAGAAATGACGTTGAACTGGTACTAGTTTTTACCTAACTGAGCTTCACAACTGTCCTGCAGTGCTAAGCTACCAATCACATGGCAGTCAGTTGCTAATTAAACAGAGCACTTTGATTAATATATATCTTTTCCAATGTGCTGCACAGGTCACTTGATCTGTATTAACTGAAACAACAGTGTTTATTCAAACATCTACTATTTTCACTGTCAGTTTTGTTACTTTTCCTCCTGTTTTATGCACTAGCACTTTCTTTTGTGGTGGCAATTCTTCAGAGACAACTGGGCTTGAAAGGCACTATCTTTCCTTTATGTAAGTTCTTCTTAAATCATGATTTAAAACATAAAATCTCAAGATGTTTCTGGTGAACAGGTAAGGAATTCATATAGACATGTAGAACCTTCAGTATAAATGATCGTCTATTAAATTGACAATAGATGCAATACAAAAAAATCCCCCAAAAGCAAAACAGCAATCTACCTCTAGGTTTTCCTCATCTTATTTTAGGCACAATGGAAATGTCCAAGTTAGAAACCTAGTTAACATACACACCCAGTGTAATTATTCAGTAAAGGGAGAATCATCTCACTCTTTGGCAGAGTCTCAAATGTAAACGGGTACATAATAATATTGTTCTGGGTTTCTTTGTTGAGCCAAAACATTGTTTCAAATTCTTATGAAATGGAGCTTGCAGGGTATTATAACTTCTAACCTGTGACCTGCTCTCAGGTAGCTGTTCTTAAATTTACCTGCATCATTTGTTTTAGAACCCTGCAGTTTTAATACCCGATGATTAACTTAAAACCCACTGAAGTCAGTAGGAACCTCTATTCACTTTTACATGTTTTCTATTTCACTTGCTAAAGTGCAAATTCTTGAAATTTTCATTTGTAAAATTATGTCCAAAATTTTATTGCTTCATTACTGAAAGCCTGCAGTTCTTACAAATCATCATTGAGTTTTAGTGTTTTGTCATTTAGCAAATACTGTCCCTAAAAGAAGTACGATGCTTTAAGAAAATTTACTTCCATTTTTCTTAGAAAGAATGCAGTTGCTTTAGTGGAAAAGTTTTTTGGTAGTCCACTAACAAAAAGTAATAGAGAATCATATATCGTCAAAATTAATGCTTGCATGAAAAGTGCAGTTTTATTGGTTTTTATTTTACTTTTTTTTACCTGAAGAAAAGTCCAAAGAATATCTTGACTGCACTTATTGCCTTTATCTTGGAAAGTAGTGGGGAAAAAGATGTAAACATCCCACTGAGCAAGGCTGTGAATAGTGTTAAAAAGACAATTTCAGCTGGGCAGCAGGCATGCTGACAAATGCCACACCTTCTCAAAATAAGCAAACAGTCCTAACGCAATTTCGTCTCACTTTGTTGGACTGGGGAAACAAAAGTATTAAAATACATGAAAAAAAACTACTGAAAGAAACAGACTAGTATAATGGCAGATAGGGTATCAAAAATAGACGTATATAACTATAAGGAAGCTTTTTAAAGATCTAGACTTAAACTGCCGTGAATGGATATGAAAGCAGATGACAATATTTAGTCTTAATGAAACTTAAGAGTGAGTAGAGATCCCATTTACTATGGAACCAAGTCTCTGGACTTGTTTCTGTCATGTCCCTCATTTTGTGAACTGTAATATTTTTGTTCCCAAATATTGCTAATTTTCTGCTGACTCTGGATTATTGAAGCTAACAACAATTCCATAGAAAATCTGTATTTGTAGGGACAGCATGTGAAAGCAATAATTTTAATTTGCAATGAGGAAATGGTATTCATAGAGTAACCTTAGTTGGAATAATATTATGATTTTTTTCTCTGCACTGCCTCATATTTGGTAACATACTTCAGAATGATGGCCTGTAGAAAGAAATGGTCCCATATGAAACAGCCACTAGGAATGTGATATAAGAAAACATAAAATTTGAAAATGATTTTCTTTTATCTGTAGAAAGTTATTAAAAGATAAAAGTAATACAGTGATTGCCATTTATTTTTAATTCTTTTTCTTCTATTGAACCACGTGATGCTATTTACTGAGTGAGTGTTGAATGTTTGCAGGTTGGTGGGAGGAAGTGGGTGACTATGCAATACCAGAAACACATCCCCCTGCTGCTCAAACCACTTGTGAGGTACATATAGAACACATAGTGTAGGTGTCATTTGATGTTAGTACTGATATTCTGAAGGCAAGTTGAATAATTTAGGCTTGTTCTACAGATTATTGATCAGCAGATCATTTCCCATATATCTCAGAATATCACTACGGAGGTTGAAGTTGGGTGCATCCCACAATGAAAGCCCAGAAAGAACAGGATACCTTTTTCTTTCTTTAACACAAGGTGCAACAATCTCCATTTAATAACTTTAAACTAGAATCATATTACAAGTGTGATTGTCAAGGTTGTAGAATTCTTCTAAATAAGCATTTCTTACTGATATCATGTAGCAGGTACCTTTTAGTTTTGTGCCATTTTAATGTCATGTGCTTTTTCCAACAATGTTTATGATTTCTTCCTGTAGGTGTAGATCAGACTAGGTTATAATAATGTCTCTTTCTGAACTTAGGAGATATAAATCTGTCAATCCTTTTATGCTTTAGTCATACATGATCTAAGGTTTCTGCCTGAGTGGAAATGCTTAGAGCACAGCCAGATGTGTTATGGATGATTTAAAGGAAAATGAGAAATCTTATCAGAAGCTGTCAAGGGACCTTTATGGCTTTGGTACCACAGGACTGAATTGAGACAACTTTTGTACTTCTTGTAGGTTCACTCAAAATCTTCTGATCTTTCAGGAAGCTTCTCATCATTGGATTTCCATTTAGACCTGATATGTCAGAAATATAATCTCCTTTTTATAGGTAGTGCAGTATATGGCCATCATGAATTCTGGAGATATGTTGTCAGGTATTTTTGTTGTTAAGAACACTTTTAGAAGTGTTTATAAGCTTCCAAACTCAGCTTTCAGAGTCCATCCTAGTTACTTGTCTGAAGCTCAAATTAAGATCAGTCATGCTGTGCATGTCCAGAAATCCTTGAAGGCAAACGATTTCTGAAAAAAGTTTGTCCTGTTCATGAAGACAGCCCTCAGACGTGCTGTTACTGTGCATGTCTTTACACCAGAACTTTTTTTTCATGTTTAACGGGAATAAATCTTGCAGTGCTTAAAATCCATAATTCATTGTTCAGGAGCATGGAGAAAAGATTGTTCTGTTCTTTGCAGTTGCCTTTTGTATTTGAAACTGTAATCATTGTCCTCTCTTGTCTTTTCTTTAGGCTAACCCCATTCTTTCAGGTTTTCTTTCCTAACTGCCTATTTACACTCCTGAGTGGGATGTTTATCTTTGCCTCATACTATTGTTGATTCTTTTCTGAAAGGTTGCTATGCAAGTAGCTGATCCTAGTCCTGTAGTTTTGTGATTGATTATTCCTCTCTCAGTTAAGTACTTGCCCTCTCTCATCCTAAAACAGATCTCAAAAAATCTGCTCAGTACATCTTTTAATTTTCACAGGCAAGCAGCCTCCTTGTGTTTACTGCTGAGCTTTACGCCTACCCTCTAGTAGTTTCATTAGGATTACATTTCCCTAGTTAGCTTGGGGGAATGCCAACCAAGAGCAGCAATAAAAAATCCTTTACTAGGTCAGTGATTGCGTGTCTCCCTTATCCAAAAGCCATTGTGTTTTGTTCTAAGGAGAGATATCTTGGTTGCTCACTGCAGATGATGATATTTCAGTTGTAAAATGAACTGCAAAGCAAAGAAATATAAGGAAAAGGTGGAGAAACAGAGAAAGAAGGGGTGGAGGACTGGTTTGGTATTTTAAGGAAATGTGAAAGTATCACATTCTCCTTTGATTTCTCACTGAAGAAAGGTTTGGGCATTTAGGCAAATTTCTTTATCTTTTTTACTGCATTCTCTAAATTATAAAGCAAATTAATAAACCATATGAGTAATTTGCTTGCCATTAGGGGGTTTTCTACATATCCTAATACCAGCAGATTGTCTTTTCAACATTTTTGATACATTCTTTTAGGTAATATACACACTTTTGAAATTTTCTTTCAGATAACAGTAATCAATAGCTCATTTAAGCGTTCTCTAGCCATCATGACAAATAAACATCACAAGATATCATATATTTCAGTATGTCATGAGGTTTCCCTACAGACAACATCATTGTAATTGTCGCCATGCTCTACAACACTGGCTGGTTAAAGCAGTGTATGTATACTTTGTCTGAAGAAAATAGTAAAATAAACAAGGACAACCATAGCTAAACAGATTGTAATTTTAATGTTAACACACTTTTTCATATCCAGGTAATATTAATTAATTTCTGGAAGAATTAGTTTGAATTTTTTTAATCCAATAATTGAATAGAAAAATTTTTTTTTTTTTAATAATATGATCAGTGGCACATTCTCTCTCTCATTGAGAAATGGAATATCTTGGCCAGTATAGAACAACACATGCAATATTAAGGTGATGCTTCCATAGAGTTTTGCCTATTTACACAAGTTAATCTCAGAATATTAATTTTGAGATCTACTAAATTCAGTGAAAGCTAAATTAAGCTTCTTCCAGCAACTGACTCTGTGAACACAAGGTAGCTCATATGCTAAGGCCCAATTTTGTTGCTTCAGTTGACATACTTTTACTACAGAATTGTACTGTGGTAAAAAACATGTTTATGTAGACAATATTCATATCTTGAAGCTGCACGTTACCCTGGTGCCCTTTGACCTGAGTGAACATTTGATTCAGGCATTTTCAGAATAGATTTAAAAAATATTTCTATTGCAGAGGAAAGTTCAAATACTGTTTCATCTGTTTCAGATAAATCTGATGTTGCTACTTTTCTTTCTCAAGTAAAACCCTAAGAGGCTTTTGATAGTCATGTAAATGACAAAATAGATATTTCAGTGACTACCACTGTGATTCAACATAATATGAGCAAAGTTTTCCACAGGTTTAAATGAGTACCTATCTCATTTGCCTGAATGGATGATTTATAAGGTTTGGTGCTGTCAAACTCCACATGAAGGGAACATCAGCTCATTATGGCAATACCACCAACACCAAGGGTTAGTTATTCCAGAAAATCAGGTAGGGCAGGATTAGGCCTTTCATATATGTAAGGCACATCATGCATCACAGACTGTCCTTTCTTTGTCTGCAGGGCAATAGTGGATTTAAAAATGCACTTGTTGCAATACAGGGATTTGAAACACATGGCATAATTCTAGTGACTGAAGAAGGAAAAGATTATTACAGCTATATTTCTTAGTAATTGGAAAATGCTAATTACAGTGATAGTCCTTTTTTCCAATGTGATATTTAACAATTTTACTAAACAACCCTCATAAATATACTCATGTTTGTGTTTTTATGAACCAATTTGAAATTGTTTAGTAATGTATACATGCAAAGCTCTTAAGATAGAGTTTGATTTTATTAGACATCCAATAGAATTTAAAATCTTTTAATGAAAAATTGAATGGCAAAAACATCCTGGAAATTATTTGCAATAGTTTAGTTAGAAGTCATGTCTGGTTTAACTGAGATGACATTCTCTAATTCCCTTGTCAGCCATCGTATTTTTTCCTACTACTTGTCAGTGGTTTGTAACAAAAGTTGCTTAAGTATGTGCCTCTGTTAAACTGACAGGCTGAAATAGTAAATACAATATTTAGGGAATTTAAATTTCTATGTCTCCTAAGAAATGAGGCACTGTTGTGTTGCTCTGCAGTGCTGATTCCTTCTTGGCTTTTAAAAATTATACCGTTCATGTATAAATTTTGTTGCACCACAGATTTCTTTCAACTTGAAAGATCAACTTTATCATTATTGCTATTCTAATTCATCTTTAGGTGAGCCTTCTGACTCTGTTTGAGCCTTTTCTAGCTAACACTAATCCCCTGAAGGTGGCAACTTTGTTTTCTTAATGTGATGTGTTAATACCAATATAATAACACTAACAGTAGGAAGCCTAGATTCATGTTCTCATGGCAATTAAAAAGGATTTAAAGTACTTTTTTCTTAAAAGAGACTATTATTACTATTTACAATGTTCTTATAGATCATAATTACTTACCAAAGGACCTTAAGTACCCTTGCGGCACCTCACAGGGTTTGCGGTAAGTCCTTTAAGTAGACTTCATACAAAATATCTCCAACTCAAAAGAAAAAAAAAAACCAAAATACATTTCAACTCTAGTAACCATTTCTTCACATCTCTCTGGCCCATCAATGCTACAATGTGGAAGAGGGCATGATGTTCACTATAAATTCTTGTTGGGTTGAACAAAAATAATGCTCCCAGTGTCAGGGAACTCTTACAATTTATTGTATAATTGTCTTGACTCCAGCATCTAACCCATATTTAGTCGTAGAAGTGTTGGCTAGTAAGCTCTCAACTTTTACCACAAACTTTACCTAGCTCTCAATTCTGCTCCCAGGAAACCTCAAGTATGGAGTAAGGGGTAGAATATAATTGCCACACTTACTGAGATAAAATGAGAGAGGAGAGAAATAAAGGCAGAAAAGAGAGAAAGAGAAGGAAAAAGGTTACCAGTCCTCAGATCCCATACCTTTCCTGCTACCTTGAAAGAGACTGAGAGAGTAATCCACTTCCTCTCATAATTTCCCTGGTATACTTCTCTCATGTGAGAGATTTTTCATGCCCTATCATTTGCAAGTGCACAATCAGCCCCTTAGAGCTCTCCTGAAAAGTAGGGAGGGGAGTTGGGGGTCTGTGGTTGTCCTGGAGCCCTTTCTATCAGGTGCCTGGGACTCATCCTTCTCCTGAAACAGGCACACTGAGCATGAGTGTCAAGGTAGATTCGCAAACCCAGCACCTGAAAAGGAAGTTCGCTCAGCACAGCGCTGCCCCACCTTGTCGGGTCTCTCTCCTCCATTCACAACTTTCCTGTCGCAACAGAATGTTTGAGGTAAAAATGGTTTATGCCTGATCCTCCACAATTAGCTGGGAAGTTGATAACCTACAAAGCTCCAATATTGACCAGTATAAGTAAATATCAGATCACTATTTATTTGTCCCAAACAGCATACCCCTTTCACTGTCAGATGCACTCTTCATGCTGGTTTTAAGTCCTGTATGTGAAAGTTCAGCCTCCTATTTTTAGGGTCCAGAGAAGGTCCCTGCGAATGTAAATACCTCTGTTTCAGAGGGGTGTGTTAACTCCCAATTACATCCAGCAAATGCATTTTCTTCCTCTATCATTGCTCACAGTGGAGTTGCATTCAGACAAAAGCACCTTTTCCTGCTACAAAAAATGAAAATTGCTTTCCTTTCTACTGAAAGACTTCTTACATGTTTGCCTACCCATTGAGACCTTCTGCAATGGCACAAAGAGTGTGGGACCAAATGAGTGGGAAAGCATCCATTTTTGCCCAGTGGAAGGCGGATGTGCACTACTGTTTCACATTGGGCATGGACATATTTTGCTTCAGGTCCTCCTGAAGCCAAAGGAACTTATTCAAGAAGAGGGAAAGTGCTAGTATATTTGGCTGACTCAAGGTCTTTGTGTGGGTACGTGACTGCATTTCTAACCACATCTTGTCAGTTCTGCAGGTGTGTGTTTGCTAACAGGGAGAAGATTCCTCCTGCCCGGCCTAAACTGCCTTCTCTGGAGTGGCAGGCATCACAGAAATGCACCAGGAAGGTGCATTTAGGAAAAGTCAGTATTTCCTAAGCTTTGTTGGCTTCAAGGGTAGATTGCAAGTCAGTATATATAGTCTGTCTACAGAAGGAGATATGTATTTTATATTTTCTTGTAAATTGTCACTGTAAGTTTATAACTGGTTGAGGACTGATATATTTCACACATACAACTCATTTTTGAAATACATTGAAGTATTTGTAAGGAACCTTTGTTTAAGTTACTCCTCAAAACCAGGATATATGATACTGCAGCTGTCCAACCCAAGATCTCAAAAAATATGAATAATTTTTAAACCGTGTCCTTGTGCTTTGAAATTATTATAGTAACAAGAATGGCAAGTCATAGCTATTGAGGTTTTTTTTATTCCTGAGATATTTCCAGGACACTTACTTCTTCCCTTAAAGTGTAGGTGTGGTTTTTTGTGTGTGTGGGTTTTTTTTGTTTGTTTTTTTGTTTGTTTTGTTTTGGGTTTGTTTTTGGGGTTTTTTTTGTTTCCTTGTTGTGCTTAAAAAATAATTCTGATTCTTGATGTGGCATAGTTTTAAATCTGTATAATATTTCTTGTCAAGATAGGTACTACAAAATATTACCTGTTAATATTTATCTTTTTAAGAATCTTTTAAAGCATATGAAAACAAAAGAAAACTCAGGAAATTGAGGATGAGAATTAACTTGTACATACAATTTTAACCAAAAAAAATTGAATATAGAATTGATGGTATAATACCCAGTTCTACAGTAGCGGCAGAAGCTAACTAGTTTGTGCATGCTCTTCTGAATATTGCATTGCTGTAGTATTTGAAAGCAAAATCCTCGTTCATGTCATGTGTATAAGTTTTTTTCTTAATGCAATTTGAGCACAAAATTTGGTACCAGGTGATGTAAATTTATAGTCTTGTATTCTTTAACTGAACAGAAGGAAATTATTTGAAAATAACTCGGCTTCTTAATGCCTTTTTTCCCTGTCATCTGTTAGGTCTTACTAATGTGGGAACAAGTAATTTTAAAAAAATGCTTTATTTTAGTAAAAAATTAACAAGAGCTATCAAAATTTACATTTCTCTTCACTGTTTTTATGTAGTTTGTATTAATGCATTGCTGCACTTTAACATCATTAAAAAATTGGCACAAATCTATGTTTAAATTTCAGTGAGAACATTTGGAATAGAACCTTGGAACACAGCATGAAACTGGACACATTTGCCTTGAAGTCTTGTCTTTTTCTTAGGTAAGATAAATTAAACCAAAACAAACAAAAAGACCAGTGAATTAAATACATAACACAATTTCAGTGCAAAACACTTGAAAGGGTTATTCTGTACAACTCAAAAGCTACTCCTTTGTGAGCAAACAAGAAGAAAGTCTGGTTTCTAAAATTTCTAGAATTTCTAAAAATTCCTAAGTTTTAAGGAACCTTATGAGTTAAACAGTTCCAAAACTGCTAGCAGCTACATACTTGAAGGCTTTGAAAAAAGGCCTTCAGAGAGGGGGAGGAAGTTATATGTGGTTACTGATAGGACATCTAGGAGTAGAAGAAACACATAGATTCTGTACTACAAAAGCTGTTTCCAAACCCACAGACTTTTCCTGTTGACTTGCCTGTTTTTTTGGAATTTTTTTCAGCCTGTCCTTGCAGTAAGACATCCATGTTATGAATAGCAAGGGAGAGCTTATGCTTTCTTTTCTCTTAAAAAAATAAATCTGTGGTTATTCACATTATCTAGCAGCATTCCTAAAATTAGTTGGACCAACCATGGTTTAAAATGTTGGTACCCTAACTCATTTCCAGTTGTCTTTACCTACAAAATGCATTCTGGTTGGAAGGGACATATAGACCCATTTTTAACAGGGATTCTCAGGGGCACATGGGCATGTGCTGTTTTCAAGGAAGGTGGGTTTAGTTCAATGCTGGGGTCATATCTTAGTTATAACATTGGTTACATGTTTGTCTCTAAATGCCCCTAATTAGAAGAGTCCTAATCTTGTATTGTTGGATGACAACTAGCAATCTAATTGTTGATGTAACCTTGCAAATAGTTGCTTTTCAGAGAACTGCTTTTGTTTGATGAAGGTATTTAAATGTTTCATAAAAGCATATCTCAGACTTGTCAGACAACATATTTTGCACTGTTAATAGCTAAAAGGGATGAATTAACTGTGAAGCCAATGATTTTTAAATTGTGCTTTAGCCTGCTGTGTCCTGTCAAAAGGTATATGCTCTCTTGTCCGATTAAAATCCTATTAAACTCTACATCAGTGACACAAAAACATCTGTATTATCGCTGATTTTTGTGAAATCTATAGTAGTTAAGGTGATTAATTAATATTTTTATATTTTATTTGACATGATTTTATGATTAGATAAAATATGATTTTATCTAGTTTTTACCACAGCACTCTATTTTAGGATTATAGTTATCTCCCGACTGCAATCCTGGCAACAAAACAAAGGAACAAATGCCTGCCTCTCATCAAAAAACAGTGTTTAGTAATAAATCACAATTGTCAAGCAATGACTCTTCTGAGATAATAGAGGAAAACTAACTGTATGTAAGGTACATACTACAGACAGTTCTTACTGGAAACCTACCTCATTCTATGTTGTGCTACTATATCATCTGTACCTGTCTGTTAGTAACATGTTATACATCATGCATAGCATAATCCAGCTTCAAATATCCTTTTGCCTGATTCATATCCCTTGTTGATGGCACTTTCTATGTGTTTCTCCTGCTACATGTCCATGATTTTTCAGGAGCATGCAAGTATCTTCACATTATGCATTGTTAAAAAAAAAAACAAAAAAAAAAAAACAAAACAAAACAAAACAAAACAAAAACAAAAAAAAAAAAAAAAAAAAAAAAAAAAAAAAAAAAACCAAAAAAAAAAACAACAACAAAAAAAGGCAGATCTATCAGACAAACACAATTATTTGTAAAAAAGCAGATTAGTCAAACTAGCACAATTATTCGTACAGCATGAATACCAGAACCCTTGTCAGATTTTTGAGAAACTTCTGAGCAAGTATCTTTTGCAGGAAGCAGTAATGGATGACACTCAAGGCAGAAAAATATGTCAGTGTTTTATAATGATACAGGATATTTTGGGGATCTTTTTTGAACTTAGCATTCTGTGAAATGTAAGAGATTACTGAGTGTCAGCTATTTATATGTAAATATACATAAATAGGATATCTACTGATTCTTGGTATTGCCACAGGATTCTCATCCAGAGTATGAGGATATTTAATCTTATTGGTGATATTGAGGTTTCTTAGAATTGTAATAGGGCAGGTAGAAAGACCTCTTGAAGGTGCAATTTCTATCCAATCAAGACCTTTGTTAATTGACTTAATGGAAATGGAATAGAACTATATCTGTGATGACTTTAATGCAGAATAAGGCATTAATTTAAAACACTAGGTGGTAAAACAATAAGGCATGAGGGTATACTAATTTCTGAGTCTGGAGTCTGGAGTCTGGTAGATTTTTTTAGATTGGGAGATAAATATATACCACTTGTGAGCTTGAAATGTTTGAAATGTTGTGCTGTTTATGAGATCACTGGGGTTCAAACAATGTTCATACGCTAGGAACATTCATGCAAATAAGTTTATTTTTAAAGAATGAAGAAAGGTACCACAAAATTTTTCAGAAAATAGCACTATATTTATTTGGAAGTCACTACATTTGTGAGATTGTATCTGTTATACAATGCCACGTCATTGAATGTCCCTTGATCATCTTTTCATGCCCAGTAAAGAACTTTTAAATATGAAAGGAATAGTTAACTATCACTAAGCATTTACTTTGTAAGCAGACTTGTTTGATTATAGTAATAATGAATGTTAGCTTTCTCTTGGAATTTTTGATCAGCTAAATCTTTGATTAAAAAAACAAACACAAATTAGTGCTACTGTTCAGAAACAAACCTAGTAAAAAGTTTAAATGCATTAAATCTAATCTCTATTATGCCTGTGATCAGCAGGGAAGCCTATGTGCACAGACTTACATTGTTCCCCCAGTTCCTCCAGAATTTCTTCACTTCTGGGGAATACTCTGAATCCAGTTCCCCTTTCAGATTCTTCTGAAACCACCAGCCCCTCTCAAGGTTTTGCTCTGAAGTGTCTCTTTCAAGCTGCAGGGGCAAATTTTGTTGTTGAGATTTGTAGCGGCATTAAGCACAGAAATACTAAAATCGGTATGAATACTGAAGGAAGGGGAATGCCTGGATGTGGATGCAAGAGAAGGAAGGGAAGAAAGGCTTTCAGAGTGGCAGGTGCGGGTGACACTAGGTTACTATGTTATCAAGATCACAGCATATCATCATGCAAATTCTCATGGCACCCCCTGGGGAACTACAGAGAAACTAAAACAAGAGACAGCCTACATCCAGAACAGAGCAGCCTCAAGGCATTAAGAAATAATGACAAAAAGAAAGAGAATAGAGGTGGAAACCTAACATATTCACGCCAGGAGACTAAAGGAAATTCACAGAAGTTGAAGACGACAGTAACCATTATTAGATCAAAACAAGCACACAGCCTCCTCCCTAAGAAAAAGCAACAAATTACAATGAAGACTTGATAGCTAGACCCCCTTGCTTTCCTAGGTCATTACAAGAATTTATGGCCAGACCACTGGCTACAGTTATCTGCCTGTATACTGAACAGTCTGCTTGGACATAACCATTTTATTCTAAAAAGAAACAAGTTTAGCTCATACAGCCAAGCCCTCATATACACTGAATTCTTTTCTCCTCCTACAGCTGATTACACTGAACATTGCTATACGGTTGTATTAATGTTGCAGCATGTGTTTCTTTGCTGTGAAAGTGATTTTTATCTATTTTAATGGGTTTCAATATCATTGTTTGAAATAGAAAGTCAGTAGAATAGAAACTGGAGGACTGGTTGATGCTATGTAACTTCATGGACTGTTTTTCCCACTTCAGCACATGGGGTGGGTTCCACAAGACACCTGTGCAAGATGCTGGCCATGGTGAGAAGAAAGTGAATCATTGGGAATGTATCTAAAGAAGTAAGACAAGGAATTAACACTTGTACATACCAACCTGGTAAGAAAAGTATGTAGATAAAAACCTCTATTCAGGGAATGAAGCAATAAAATAAATAATAAAATCTGAGTGTTTTGAGGAAGAATGTGGGCTATAGATTTGGAGATAAGTTTAGAAAACACTCATATTCCATCATTATTTTAGCCAAAGGGGTATAACATGAATCTTTACCTTAAGTTGATCGTGGAGGTTTTCATCACTAAAGAAAATCCAGTTGTGATGCCTAGAGCATGCTTTCTTTATGGGTTTTTGAAGAGAAACTTGAATAAAACAAGAAATAATATTTTTGTTACAAGAAAACATGAATAAGAGAGCCGTAGGAGGAGAGGAAAAAATGCATTTGTTCCTCATATATCAAAGATACTTTGATCTTCCTGACCCCATAGCTATAAGGCCCCATCGTGCATAAAGAAAATATAAATTCCTGTTACGGTGCATCAGCCTGAGAGAATACAGAGAGACTTTGTTAAGTATGTGTCATTAGAAGATGAGAGATGAAATGGGACCTTAAAAAGGCAAGTTTTTTATGGGAAAAACATCTTTATCCTTCCATCACATACATCTACAGTAAAGAGCTCCTAAACCATTTTGGAAGTCAGTGATTAGTGAAATTACCTATCATTGTATATTCAATTTATTTATGTTTCACCTTTTTACTTACATAACTTTAATGGAAAGACACTCATGCAAACTTTTATAAATAGCTATTCATATGACACAGCTGTCAGGAGTGTGTTGGGTGGGTATTTTTAAAACCCATGTTGGCTTTCCCAAAAATTTGAACTTACTAGATTTTATAAAGCTGAGATTCTCTCCTCTATAAGCACCTAATTATGCTCATGTTAAAATATATTCTTCATATTCATTTCAGGAAAAATGCATATACACAAATTTATGTTTAAAGTAATTTATGTTTAAAATGAAGGGGTATGTTAAAGTGGTTTTTCTGGGGTCTGACACAAACTGTAGTCAATCCAGGTACTACAAGTATTGCAGTAACAAGAAGAGTGAAAGTGTGTTAGAATTGGTACTAAACAACAGTCCTGAGAGCACGGTGACTAACAGCCTGATTTTTAGTGGTTTCATATGTTGTGAGCATGCAGAAATCCTACACCGGGAATAAGCAGCAATGCCAGATCATTGCACCCTTGTTACATCTGCTGTGTTTACTATATACATCTCATGGTTCAGTTTTCCTCCCAAAGTGTGTTCTTAGAAAAACAACTGACAAGTAAATTGAATTTCTTCATTGTAAGCAATACATTCATCACTACACTATGAATGGGATTTTCCTGTATCTCTCTAGATGCTGCTCTGTATATGGATAGAAGAAATAAAGAGCACATCATCAATTGTTTCTGCACAAGTAAGGACAAGTAAATGGTAATTGTTGTGTACCCTGTCTCTACCTATCTGTGTGTCTGTCTGCCTTTCTCTCTTTTTCTATCTATGAGAGACCAAAAATTTGTTGTAGGTATACAGGGAGACAATGCAATCGCTGTAAGCCTAGCTAGCTAATTCAGAGGAGTTTTTAAGATCTAGGCTGAAGATACTTCAGGGCGAGTTACTAAAGCCGGGTCTTTTATGTTAAGGTAACTTATTCTTAAATACTCTGGTTGAGGAGAATATTCCTGGTAGGGAGAGAATGTAACACTATCACTGGAATAAGTTATATCCTCCGAGCCTTTTAAGATACCGAAAAAAAATATAGGTAAAATGTATTTATTTAACAACCCCCGTGGAAGCTTTTGCCTCTTGGCTCATCTGGCTTAAAGCTTTGAACATTAAACTTCTGTGCTTTTACAATCCAGACAGTCTTCCAGAAATACAAGGAAAATGGCCCCATGCACCAGTACAGTCTGGGGGCTGACCTGCTGGAAAGCAAATTTGTGGAGAAGGACCTGGGGGTCCTGGTGGAAAACCAGTTGTCCACGATCCAACAGTTTGTCCTTGTGGCTAAGAAAGCCAATGATCTCCTGGGGTGCATTAGGAAGAGCCCTGCCAGCATGTCAAGGGAGGTGATTCTGCCCTGGTGAGGCCTCATCCAAAGTCCTGTGTCCTGTTCTGGGCTCCTCAGGACAACAGAGATATGGAGTTCCTGGAGCAGGTCCAGCAGAGGGCTACGAAGGTGATTAAGAGACTGAAGCATCTCTCTTATGAGGAAAGGCTAAGGGAACTGGGCCTGTTCAGCCTTGAGAAGAGATGACTGAGAGGGGACCTCATCAATGTCTGTAAGTAACTGAAGAGAGGGGTCAAGAGGATGCAGCCAGGCTCTTCTCAGTGCTGCTGAGCAAGGAGAGGAGGTAGTGAGCAAAAACTAGTGTACTCAAAGTTTCACCTGATTTTTTTTCTATACACCTGCTCTGAATACTCATCTGTGCTCTGTACAACAGTTTTAGAGCAGTACTTCACAGTCTGGCTAGATTACCTCAGGCAAAGAAGACACTATCCTTGAGCAGCAAATTAAGAAAGCAGTATAATGAATCTCCTCTCCTATGTAGTGGAGGATAAAATGAGAGGTAGTTATGAGGATTTAATTCCCTTTTATATGTAAAGAGCTTTGAACTCTTCAGCAGGGAGCCCCAGGGTTGTGCAATTTTCTATACTGATGGTAAATGAACAGAAAGAAAAAATTATATGGCCCTAAAGTCTGTCTCCTGTGCTTTATTCCCTGAGTGATTAGGTTGTAGTGATGGTCGGGATACTAGGCAGCTTCACACTCAGAATGAGCAGCAAAAATCCTCTTACAGCTTGGTTTGTAAGGTTGTGAATTTCATTCAAGGGAGTGGGAAAAGGAAAGAGAAAGGGTATGTGCTATATAAGATGCTATATAATGAGATGGTGTATGATTTTTTAGTTCTTTCTTTTTTGAGTCCGGGGTAAGTACGTGATACATGAACTAGCAGCTTAGCCTGAGGGCTTTAGTTAACTCCACTTCCTTTGATTTCACTTCAGCTGTGACTGCTCATTGGCCTTCCCTTGAAAGATGTCCCTTCCGGGACTTGCACAGTGTGAAAAGTGTCTGTGTACAATTATTAGAGGCAAAAATCAGTGAACCTTTGTACATCGGGATGTCTAATTACCCAGGCCTGGATGAAGCCTGGAAAGATTTCATTGCATAAAGAAAGGATGACAGAAAACACAACCTCAAGAGCAGCTCAGCTTATTGAGATACAAGTATCTCCGTCCTTCTTTCAGAGAATTTTCCTCTGACACAAGGGTATGGATTTTCATCACTTTCTGCCCCTGTCAAGAAGCAATTGCTTTCACAGTAATGCAAGACAGTGCCAAAAATCTCTGTGTCTCACTGTGCCCAAAATGGCTGCATATAAAGTTTCTTTGCATCAATTCAACAAACAAGAATTTAAATTTCTGTGAGGCACTTTACCTAGTAATTTATTTCACACTATGACAAATGTGAGAGACCCTACCCTCTGATGTGTTTCATAGCAAACAATTACTTTATATTTCCTGTGTATTTCCATATGTACCCATACGTAAAGATATATCCATATATTTTCACTATCTCCTAATGCCTCTGATTTTCTGTATTATTCATTCAGAAAAGCTACATCTTAGCTAGAAGTGTTTTTATTGAAGAAATTTGCTCATTGCTTTTTTTCAAAACTCATTGATCCTTTTAACAAATGGCAGGGTGATGCTACTCTGCAGACAACTCGAGACTGTTGGTTCAAATCCAATTCTGTTGCAGATTCATCCATAGATCATCCTGAGTTGAATTGGAATATTTTTTCCCTGAAATTCTTACCTTCTTTTACTTAAAGCTGTTGGTATTTTTGTTTTTTGTTTTGTTTGGTTTGGGGTTATTTTGTTTGTTTTAGTTTTGTTTGTTTTGCTTGTTGTTTGGTTTTCTTTTTTGTTGTTGTTTTTGTGTTTTTTTTTTCATACTGTTTCTTAATTTTATTACTAGAGGTAAAAGGAGAGTTAAAGATGATTACTCTCAAGAAAATCATTAATCTAGTTGAGATATCAAATTCAAAGGAGTGCATTAAGTAGGTAAAAACAGTCTGTTGAAATAAGTCCAGTTCTTTTATTGACAGCATCACATGAACTTTGACTTCCTTGTCCTTTATCTCCTCTGTTATTCTACCTAAGCTTGACTTCTCAGGCTTGGGAGTGGTTTTTTTTCCTTACTATGGTCAAAAAAATTTCTCCATAATTTCCTATGGGTTTGAAAATTTTATCTGTTCTCTTTATGAAATGTTTCCTATCCTTTTGGAAGGCATGTCTTTCTCCTATGGGTCAGAAATGGCCAATCGTTGTAAGTAGGTCATGATCACTCTGTGAATTAATAAAAGTAAAACATAGTAAGGTGAGATGAATTGATAAGATCTGGAGAAGTTTCAGGGTTCGTCTCTTAAAAATGCAATTTCTTAGGTTAAAGTTTATTTCCCTTTGAAGAACCTGTGCAATAAATAGGAGGCATTGCAGAATATTCTTCATTCACATTCCTGTGAACAAGTGAGTGTGGATGTCTGCACTGATTTTGGAAAATGCTTTTACTTGCTTACTTCCTATTAGAGGAATTTTGAGTAGTTGGAAGAATTCATCTTTGCTTCTCCAGTGCAGTGAAGGAGGCAATGAATCTTGGATGATATACAATTTGATTCTGATCATGAATTCTGGTTTAAGGTTGACTTGTTGGTGCACCGTTCTTATTTTCATGAGTATGTTTGTAGAACATGGTAAGAGCTCAGTGCTGCATAAGTCCTGTGAGGAGTTATTGGTTACTTGAACACTGACTCAAAAATTTTTAGTTGCCTCCCTATCAAGTTAGGAGCTGATTTTAAGTGCTGAAGTCAGAAAACCTGGCTCTAAATTGTGACTAAATTAGGAATAGGGAACCAGTAGTCTTAGGAAAATCTGACATGAATTTAAAAAGTCTTTGCCCCTAAAACTGAGGAGACAAAAGGACATTGAAAATTCATTCAGTCCATTTCCCTCCCTAAGGTTTTTTTTATACCCATATTATTTCTGATGAATGTGTCTTTCTTGAAAGACCTTCCAATTTTAAAAGACCGTCCAAGATAAGGTCATCAAATTTTTCAATCGATATTCCAGTATTTTAAGTAAAGAGTTAACCTTAGCAATTGGAAGTCCTATCTGGTTCCTTCTTTGACAATTCAGATGTCTTACTCTTTGCAGTACAAATCATCTTAGATTGTCTGTGATACGCTCTAGAAAGAAGCCATTTCAGTCTGTATCAAATTTTGAATTATAACTTGTCGTGCATGTAGCTATTAATACAAAACATGTGCATATTTTTCTTTTAATTTGAAAGCTGTTGTTATTTCTCCGTAGTCATTCCTCCTGTAAGCTAACCTTATTTCTTTTATTTTCTCCTCTTTTTACACTCTTCCAGTCATTTGCTTTGTTCTTCATTAGAACTCTTTCAGCCCTTCCTCCTCTGTCTGATGGTGCTCCTTAGGCATTTCTGAGGCTGAGTAGAAGGATCAAGCACTTTATTGGTCTGGTTGCTTCTTCTCCTTGTTATATGTGTCAATGGAAAATGTTAATAAGAACTGAATGAAACTGAACTGTACTGTAATATTGGTTCTTGTTAACACCTTATTCATTTCAGTTATCAATAAATTTTGAGATGGGGAAATAATACTTCACACTGATACAGTGTAAGAAAAATTTTGCAGTATGTGATTTCTTATAGTAACTCAGTTATGTTATCAATTTTTGTCAAGTGCATTATGACAAATTTAGTGTTATGTGGGAGGTTTCCATGTTTAAGTAGCTTCATAAGACAGCATCTGATCAATAGCAATAACTAATGGCCTCTAATTCTCCATTGATGACAAGTAGGGCTGGTCATGGTTGAAAGGCATGTGTTAGATATTAACATTTAAGATGGGGTTTTAGCACTTTAGATTGTAATACAGGGTAATTACTATCCCCTTTAGGGTGTCATGATAGTAAATTCAGGAAAATATAAGGTCAGCTTTCTAGTGTCAAAAGTTTCTTTAGAGTCTGTAAATATCAAGTAATTAGGGAAATAAATCTGACAGCAATATGTTTACAAAAAAATATTATATCCTTAAAGGGTTTAGGAAATCTTTTATCATAGCAAGTAATTTTGAAAATTTTGGTTGAATGCCAGCCTTCAAATGGAGCCAACCTAGCCTCTGTCAAAACTATTTTACATTTTTCTTATGATTTTATTTGGCAGGACACCTGAAACATTAGGTTTTATCATATAATTTTATCATATAAATAGTCCTAGCTTAAAATCAAGTATTTCTGAACTTAAGCTGAGCTGGTTTTCTTTTAAAGGATATTGGAAAAAGAAAAAAATAAATGCAACTTTGCAGACTGTCATTGAACATCAGGAAAATCTCTGTGCAGAACCAATGTGTAGAATTGTCCCATGATCTTGAGCCGATCCCATACATGTCATTGATAATGCCATGGGTCTTTATTTAAACGGTCCTGTGTATGGTGTCGCCATTATAATTAGAAGTTTAGAATGTTGCTCTCAGGAGGGGGCTTATGTGCCATGATATTTTGAGAGATTTCACCTCTTATAGAAAGGATTTTGTCTGATTATCAAGCAAAAAGAATGTAATTTCCTTGGTCCTTCCTCAGGGGGTCTTCTACTGATCTATCCACCACTCTGACCAGTCTGCTCTAAGTTACCTTTGGATCTTGGGTTTTATCAGGTATAAAGTATGAGATATATAAAAATTTCCTGGTTTCACTAAGTGGAGTTGAGAAAAGTTATAGAAAGATAAAAGTATACTGGTTTGTGGCCAGGAAATGGAATGTGCACTGGAAGGAACTTGTATTTAAAACAATTACCTGGATATGTTCGAAGCCAGGTTGGATAGGGATCAGAGCAAGATACTACTTTTATAGGAATTTCTTTGAGTTAGCAACAGAAACATCTCTTATTCCAGAAGAAGAATATACATGCATTTTGAATGGAAAGTACCCCAGACAAAACATAAATAATTCTTTACCTCTGAATATTAGCTAGTCCTGAAATAAGATTCTTAAAGTAATTTGTTTTGTTGTTGTTGTTGTCGCAGTATAATAAAGGGGCTGAAGTGACACTGAACTGGCAGTTTTGGAATATTTCACTCCCACTTTAATAGAGTTGGAGGAAACAGTATTTCTGATTGTTAGTTTAAATTTTCAGAATTTTCTCTTGATTATATGCAAGTTTGTGACACTGTGGAAATTCACCATCACTGACTACTACCTCTGGGACTTTCAGTAATTCTGGAAATGAACTCTTGATAGGCTGCTCTTTTATTTCACTATCCCTTTTTAAACATTCTTTACATCTGGCAATTGTTACCTTTGAAAATGCCCTTCTCAGAAATTTCAAGTCATTCCTATCCCACTGTTTATAGCTAGAAATACATCCCCCTACTATAAAATAAGACTTGTTAAGAAGATGTTAAGAATTATATTAGAATGAGCTAAATTTAGAATTACTGTAATAAATGAGCTCAATTAAAGTTTCCCATACATATATCTCTTTATTTTTATGCCCCACTGATGTCTTTAACTCTGTGGGTACCTTTTTTTGTATGATCTGATGAGTCAAATGTTAAAAAATATTTTTTTGATTGCATTTGTTCTCCTTTTTATATTGAAGTTCACACTAACCAATCATAGCAGTTCAACTGGATTTAACATTTACAGCACCATAACTGATAGCCCATCACTGACTCTCTTTTTGCTAACACTAGTAATCCTCATTCTTGATTTCTGGGGATTTTCTTTGTTTGTTGGTTCTTGGTTTCAATTTTGTTTTGTTGGTTTTTTGGTCTTTTTGTTTTGGTTTGTTTTTGTTTGATTTGTTTGATTTTTTGTTTGTTTGTTTTTTAAATAAATTTGAAGCTTAAGAAAAGCAAGCCTTTGCTGAGAATAAATCTTATTGGGAATTAAAGGTTTAAAGACAGACTAATTTTTTAAAAATATCAACTATTTACCTGTTCAACTATTACCTCTTTCTCTTCTCCCATTCCTTTTAAAATGTTTGGCTAAAACAGTGGTTTCCCAAAGTAGTTTATACCTCTTTTCAAAAAGGTAAATATTCAATTATGATTCAGGACAATACCCAATCATCTTAATGTATTTCATAGAAAGAGTCAGCATAATTCCCGCCAATAGATGGTAATTAATGTGCTCATGAACATCCATTCACTTCCATTATAGCTTCTTTTACTGCTCCCTGTTTCTAGCTTCCAGCTATCTAATTAATTTGGTAATGTAAGACTTGACAGGTGGTTTTAATTTTCTGGACCACTGAGAGAGACACATGAGATTACAGTCAGGGAATACAAATATCACCACCATATTTATTTCAATATGATTGTTTTGCTTGGTTTTCTTGTAAATATGTAAGGATATTTTACTGGCTTGGAACAAATAGGGATGAGGGATTTAGGCTGTTCATCGGGTCAGGTTGTAGGATTAGTAGGACAAGAATTCCAAAAAATAATTTTCCTGTGCACTTTACCTGTCCTACCATTTTTGATGTAAAAATATTTTTAATGGACAATGATATAGATCTTTTTGATGCAATAGCAAGAGTTTTAGCAAGATAGAGACCATTTTTTAGTAGATGTTTCACTGAAAAGGGGGCTTAAGGACTTTTAAAATTATACGTGAATAGTATAACAATAACATAAATGCTAACAACTGGTTAAAAGAAATGCTATTCTCTTTGCTCTCCATGATAGTGTCATAATTTTTGCCTAAATGTCTTTAAATGTGTTACAGTGCTGGAATGAGTAATTGGATAGTTCTACCTGTTTTACTCTCACTACTGCAATAGTTGATTGTCTTGCAATTCTGAATGAATTGTAACTAAAATGCGTGTGAGAGGGAAGAATTCCTATTTGCTTATAGAAAATTGAGACATGGCATAGATCAAATGACATCCTTACAAAATGTAAATGCTGGGGGTAATAGAGGCAGTTTTAGGTGAAAAGCTCCTAATCAGATTTCTTGATTGCTGATGTATTTCACTATTCACCAAACCCTCTTTCTCTCTGCAGTCTACCCCTGCATTAAGGCAGAACTAGATAACAATAGATTTTATTCTATTTTATATTATTCACAGAACCTATATTCAGAATTACTTGATAAGCAAATGTTTCTGAATCAGTCTTACTCATATTCCGGTCTTCTGTAAGGCTCTTGTGTGGTAAACTATGTATCTTCTGAATAAAGTAAAAAGAATTAGGAGAGATTTACTACTTGCACAAAGCAGTAGAGTATTAAAAAGGAAAAGAATGACAGAAACAGTCATATAAGATTTGAATTTACAAGTCTTGTCCCTTGGTTTGTGACCTAGTAGCTTATCCACTTCATACAGTCATTTGAGTATCCCAGGTTAAGATAACCTCAGTTACTTTTGGCTAGTGCTACACTTGCAAGAGAGGGAGGAAATAGTCCTGGAGCAAGTAATTTCTTATGAACACTTAAGAACTCCATCATGTGGAGGAGTGGGGCTTTACTAAGCACTGCCTTGAGAAAATGCAGTGGAAGTTCATTCTTAAAATTTCAGTTTCTGTGCCAAGAAATAGGTCTTCCCCTCAAATGACTAGGCAGTGTAGTTACGTGTTGAAATAAATCAGTAATATTTTCTGGTTTTCATGTAGCTCACAATGAATGTATTCTCTCCTTGGGAGAGGTTCCTTTACTTCCATCCACAGAGCTATGATGAGGAAGGAACCTCTGTAGGGTTCTACTTGTCTATCCAAAAATGAAAAGATAACAAATGAGAGAAGAGGATTGCAAACATACCACCATTTCCTGTCTTCCCCTCAGTTACAGTCAAAAAACTTCTTCAAACAAGTCCTATGACTATTCTATCAGTTTGGTCTTGTTACTTGGGCTATTCGTAGCCTCTGAATGCTTCATTCTTTTCTTACCAAAAAACTCTTAATTCTCTTGTTTATGTCTCTTGAGAGGTAATATCCTAGGAATTATCTCCTTGTACCATTCAAAATGGAGTTCAGAAGGGTTTTCACCTACAAAATGTAGTGTTTTCTTGGAAATAGTTTTTTGCACACTGAAACTTATTTGAGTACAAGATGCTAGAATTCCTATGCAGAGCAAAATATCTAAAATAATACCTAACATTATTTTTGCAAATGAAAGAAAAATCTGCATTTTCACAAATTAGTAGAGATAACAAAGTGGGATATAGGTAGATGAGAAACTGTTCCAAGGTAGGAAAACAAGCATATTCAAAAGGTATTTGTTTTGCTTTTGGGGGAAAAAAATCTAGAAATCAAAACAAAACACTTTAGAATGGCTACTAGTAAATACTTATATTACCCTGAGTAATTTCCCACTTGTAATTTTGGTTCATGGTAATTTTTGATATTTCATTTTTTTCTTACCTTCTTTGTTAGGGAAAAAGAAAACTTAAACTCAGTAAGCTTGTGAAAAAAAATTGTATCTTTCAATTCTTTGAATATATCTCTCTTTATACTTTAAAAATATTTATTTCAATATATAAGCTTGGGGGGGCCTCAGTAGGGTTTTTTTCTCAGTATTGTGAAATTATTTCTTGAAACTAAAGCTATGAAGGCTTTGTATCTTTGAAAATCACATTCTATTTGGAGTGTCTAATGTGAATTGAAGTCTAGGCAGTCAGATTTGAAAATTGCATGCCTACTGAGTAAATGGATAACCTTTTCTGCTAGGAGATGCAAAAAAGCAAAAGGAATATAAAAGAATAAAGTGTACTAGATATTTAATGAAATCTTATGGCATTCCAACCGTACATGTTCTCTGTTCATGAGTTTGTAATAGATTAAAGGAAAAAACCCAAAGCTTTGTCAAAAGTGTCACCAGCACATAAGGCTATAATTAACTTTTTACTGTGCTCAGGCAGGACAGAAGTGCTACTTCATTATTTGGGACTTTCCACTGTATTTGAATTGCAACAACACACACAAAATGGTAGAGGGACTCATGAACTCATCTCTAAGACAAGAGAATCCTGTTTCCATGATATAATTTTTTTAATCATCATGGTTGTGTTTGTCATGGTACCTATTGCCATAGGTGTTTTGCCTAAATATTAATCTATTATTAAATATTAATCCAGGGAAAAATTGCACACTGAATCACACATTTGATCAGTGACTCTGCATATACTGCCACCTAATCATGTTTGAATGCATGTTCAGCTTTTAATAGTTCAGCTGTCAGCTTGGTCTCCATTCTCACCTCCTTTCATTTCCCCATGTTTTCTAAAGAAGTGACTTTGTGAAATTACTTGATGACAGTATTCCTTTTCAAAGGTCCTGCCTGGCCTTGATGCACAACCTTAGGTATTTTGACTTTCTGTCTTGAAAGCTTGGACAAGATTACAGCCACTGTAATAACTGTTTATCTGTGGCATAACTGTAATATCATATCTGAATTAATCCATTTAATGATGGATTCTTCAGGAGCAGTTGAACTGCTGTCCTTGTAAACTGAAGGCTGTCTGTCTTTCTAACCTTAAAAATCCCAGAATAACTCTATTTCCTGAAAGACAGAGAGACATATTTTTCCTTAAAGGAGATCATAGAATCATAGAATTAACTGGATTGGAAGAGACCTTCGAGATCATCAAGTCCAACCCTTGATCCAACCCCACTGATTACTAGATGACAAAGAATGACTGACCTGCAAGTAAGTAGAAGGGAAATGGCCTCAGGAATTTCAAAAGGCTGAGGGGATCTAGTTCCAAAATAAAAAAGTTAAGGAAAATCAGTATTTCTTGGAGCTCTTCCTTTCTGAGCTCTAGTGAGTACTAGCTAGAAAGAATACTGAGACATGCAAGATCAGACAGCTGCCTGCAAAAAGGGGTGCATACATAAACCACGGCAGATATTTCTCTGCTGGCATAAGGGTTGGATAGAAATAAGAGTCACCTTTCTCCTGTTGAGAGGCAGCAGTGAAAATGCATGGACAGTGAAGCTAGTAAAGAGCTCTGAACATTTGCTACATGTACAGCTGGCAAAAGAAGGCAATGCAGTTATATTTTTGGGGCCTGCTCTTGTACAAATAAAAATAGTTTATTAGAGATCGGCACTGGATAACTGTTTGCAAACGCCATCTCAAGTAACATTCTGACTTTCCTAAGTTTTCTAAAAAAAGAGATTCTTAAGGAAAATTATGTCATAAACCTTTCCAGGGTAGAAATCTAGTGGTTCTTTTGTCTTCAGAGTATGTAGACTGATATAGTCTGTAGTGTACTTTAACGGTAAAAAACCAGTATTGGTTTCGACAGTACCAACTATTACTTGACCATTCTGCCAAATAGTAGGTTTGGCAAGTAAACAAAATGTGGTTAATCAATATAATTTCTTGACATGAACATTTAATGGATTTTCATATCACTCCAATCTTATTCATAGACTGGCAAAGTATTTCTTTCCATAAGGAGCTACCTTAAGTGAAAAAATAACTCCAAGAGTGCAGAGTTAGGAGAGTGCATGGGGCACTAGAGAGTAAGGAAAAATTACATCTCCTATTTAGAGATGAAAATGTTTGACATGTTAATATAAATTAAGGATGTTTGGTATGGTAATATAAGCTATGGATAGCTGGAAAAAATTCAACTATTGCAACCCAAATGTTGAAATAAATCAGTAATAATTTCTGGTTTTAATGTACCTCATAATGGATATGTTCTCTAATTGGGAGAGGTTCCTTTACTTCCATCCACAGAGCTATGATGAGGAAGGAACCTCTGTAGGGTTCTACTTGTCTATCCAAAAATGAAAAGAGAACAAACGAGAGAAGAGGACAGCACACATACCACCATTCCCTGTCTTCCCCTCAAATGACTAGGCAGCATAGTTACGTGGTTTAGAGGAAAGTAATCTGTGAGAAGCTTTGTTTTGGAGATAATGGGTTCCTCCACTGCAGTTTACCACAGTGTCTGTTCTCCACAGTTATTAACACCTTCTCCACTACCTTAAAACAATTAGCTAACAGAACCATATCTGAGCAGTGCTCAGATTCCTGCTTTTGAAAATGGGGAATATGGTGAAGTGGTTGACATATCTGGTGGTCACAAAGTTTAATGGAGGCAGTAGGACATCCAAGGAGTCCTGCAGTGAATGTGGAAAGAATACAGAGGGGACATCCCTGCCATTGCTTAGCTTTATAGTAGAACTTCTTGAACTGCTTCTTATGTTTTGTTTTAAAAGTTTTTACTTTTCTTAATTTTTTCTCCTAAGGGATTTAGTCTTTTTATGCCTAGTTTTCTTGTTTGAATAAGTCTTCTTTCACTCAATCTGCATTGGATGTTTCCCAGTAATAGCTTCTCCTATGTAAAGAATGAAAGTTTTTTTATGCTGTATTATCTCATGTTGCAAGAAACACAGAGGCAATTATGTCCCACCTTTTCCTTCTTTTTGTTCTGCCTCCTCCCAAGACCTCCAAATGCAGCAGGAGTGGACTTCATTCCACCCCTATGGCCAAATCAATAAAAAATAGTTCACTAAGGGTGTATTTGCAGTTTGAATTATCTCTACCTCTGCAATGATTCATGTCCTCTTAGCTCAGGGGCAAGGAGGCAAATGCACAGTTTTCTCTAAATGGACACATTAATTTTGCAGTTTTCTAACCGGGATGATCTTCTTGGTAATATTGGGTGTTGCTTATTTTTACAAAATCAATAATGTCTCCCTTGAAAATTTTAAAGTGTCAGTAAACTGTTACATGGAGATTGAGAAAGATTAGCATTCTCTCCCCAGCATGACTAAAGGCTGTATAAGGTATCCTTCTCCAGTGGTTTTGTAGGTGTCACTCAGCAGATCTGCAAATTCAGATCTGATACACCTAGATGGATCATGCAATACATAGCAGCATATGTATCTTGCTCAGAATAGTGTAGCAGGTACTGATACTAGTCTTGTAGGTACAAGGTGCTTGTTGTGGGTTCTTATTTCACTATTGCCATTCCTAATAAGCTGGAAGAATTCTAAAAGTAAATTAAATGCCTCTTTTTCTGTGGTGGCGCATGAAAAACTACGTCATGGTACTCTTTATCCAGACATGACTTAGTGTTTCTGGAAAAACAAAAATATCATAATGTAGAGAGGTCAAATATGCTGAGAGGACAGAATAGCTGTGCTTCAAAAGCAGCCTTGAGGAGATGTGAGAAACTCATATACATATTAGTATGTCTCCAAGGATCACTATATGATGTTCTAATGCATGAGATATGACTGACCCAGTTAATCTCCTTCTTCTAGTCCTTGATTCCTCCTGCTCGCCTTTTTTCCTATCACCTTTGACTCTCACTGCCTATTCTGTGGTTAAAGGTAAATCAGCACCTTTGTTTTGTAGTATTACATATATATATATCAAAGCTTAAAATAGTATGGAAGACAAAGATTCTAATTCTCAATTTTACAGTGAGAAGTAAATGAACGCTGGGAAAAAAAACATAGGGAGTACTGGAAAAAAGATAAAAAGAAATTACAGAGAATTCATGTGTTAAAATTTCCAGGCTCTCTTGTAAGCATCATCTGATGCACGTTTCTCTTGGTAAACAGATATAGATGAGGAAAAAAAAAGCAAGAATTTAAGATGTAAATGGCACATGTATTTAATGATTATGTAAATACTATTACATGAGAAATCTGATTAATTAGCACTAATTATAAAATATATTTATGATTTTTTTATTAATTAACAAGTATATAAATAATATTTCTATTTTGAGACAATATTGACATGCTAACCTCTCTCTGAAAACTTAAGTTGTAATTGTATAGTTGATACATATTACAGAAACATGATTTTCACTGAACTCTTACTTTATTTCATCTTTTAATGGAATAGCATTTAATTAAGTGGTCCCCTTTAAGTCTACAAATATTGAAAAAGGAGTATTTTATACATTTATAAAGATAAATAGTAGCAGATGATACCTTCAACTGAGTTCTAAAAAATCCCCCAAACCCTATTTAAAATATGTCTTTGTTTCATAGATATTTCCAAACTGGATGACATCCAATTAAAGGGAGCTGAATTACAAAGAAACAGAACAAAACTATAAACGAACAGTCTAATTGGGTTATAAATTTGCTTAAAGGCTGGTTGGTCTTTCTTTGCCCCATCCCCAAAAATAAATTGGAAGGTGTGTTTTAAAAAAAACCACACTTATTTTAATAGTGATGTGTATATACAAAGAATCAACAAAGCTAACATTATTCAGTTCAGTTTCATCTGTTTCTTTATATGGATGTTAATGGATACATTATCTTAATGGTTCACCTAATCAAAGTAATGTGAATTTCTGATTTTGCCTGATGACAATCCATTCACGTCTTTTGTGAGACAATTATACTGAAGATGTCAGGGCAACAACATCTTTAATTTGAATTGTGTGTATGTGGCTTAAGAACATAAAGCAAAATTGCAGTGATTTATAGTGAAAGCTGTAAAATACAACAATCTTATTAAAGCAACCCTCTATCTTCAAGTAAACAGCCCTAAATTGAAACAAGAGTACTTCTTTACCTTCATAGAAAATGTGCCTCCTTTTTCTTTCTTCTTCTACCAAGTCTGAAGGTTTAGTTCAGGAAATATTTTCTGCTGTCTGTATTTCTGTAAAAGTGTCACAAATTGAGGTTTTTCTATAGAATCAGGAAAGCCATAGCAGGTGGCTTTCATCAATACCTCTGACAGTGTTGTATAAAGGACATCAGGGTTGTTTTTCACAAAGTGGAGCACAAGAGAAGGGGAGGTTACTGGGGAGGCCAGAGGCAGAAACAAAATTTGATTGAGGGTCCTGGTCCCTTGTACTGCTTTTCATTCCCTCGAAAATTTAGAAACAGATAAGAACCTGCACTTGGCTTTCCACTTGCTCTCTACCTGAATTGACTGTACACAGTAACAGGCTTTACAAACTGCCTGTGTTCTAGAGTTGGCTCTTTTGCCACCTGGAATGGCAGATATTTTATGTTGCAGGTGTGGTGAGGCAGCTCTGTGAGAATAGGTATAAAATAGGTTGGAGCAGAAATTTTAACTTCTGCTAGACAAATGCATACAAATGGAACAACAAACCAGATGCTATGCAGCGGCTTCTTTGTATCTGAAACAGAAGCAGCCAATGTGAAGTGAAATCCAGCTTTTCCGTCTCTACCCAGATTTGTTGGTTTGTAGAATAGCTCCAAGATACAATCCTCAGTGGGTAATTTTAGCAAGATTTAGATTAAGCAGTTAGCAAACATAACTACCTTTCCTGCTATCTTAATTCCCTGGTCGACCCTAACCTCCTGCAATAAGCTGCAGCTCTCCTGCGGGAATGGAGGCAGGCGTTGAAGGACAGCCATGGTCAGGCCTCCCGCCGCAGGGAGCTGAAGTGCCGCTGGAAGGCATGGCTTGCAGCAGGTGCTTGAAAGCATGCCAAAGCCCTGGAGTGTCTTGGGTCTTATTTCATAATTATCCTTTGCAGGAGGAGACAAATCCACCTGCAGAGCAGGGTGCACCTGCTAGATGCTGTGTTGTAGTGGGCCAGGGAGCAGAAACCAGTTTTTGTCTTGTGCCTCTGTGTTTACAGTTTCTTATTTCTGCAGGGTGCACAGGCTATGCATGGCATACTGCAGCAGGTGACATTCTTCTCTCTCTAAAACAGCATATCAAAGTGCATTTTTGGATGCCTTGATACAGGCTTCGAGCAGCACTTCAAATGGCCTGACATATTCTTTCTGACCTACAGACGTTTTTCGTAAAGAGTACAGGCCTCCTTTAGGTTCTGTATGATGACTGCAAGCCCCATGTGGATGTCTTGAAGGCTTTAGGATGTGTTTGATGTGATCCAACATCCATATTTAGATACCAGAATTGTTCTGTGTCTGTATTGTTAAGGGACCATTTGCTTATTTGGATTTTATCTCCCTATACCAACTATTTTTCAGTAAAGCCAACAATTCAGCTCAAATGTGAACCTACTTCTGTGAAGCTTGTTATAAAAGCATTGAACCAGGCCTCTTAAGCAAGCACCCCTGCACAGAGTATCACCCAGGTAAGAACTAAATGATTTTGTGGGTGATTATGCAAGTCCATCCTGACTGAACTAAGACACAGTTTCTAAGAGACTAAGAAACAGTAGTTATGAAGTTTTGAGGCTAATCAAATTCTTTGTTTGTAAAGCAATGTATCTAAGAAGGTCACTCTGTTTCCCTTTACACTGGTTTCTAATTTTTGTAGATGTGAATACTGAAAAAGTGAGACAAATTTGATTCTACAGCTTACCTGTGGATTGACTCATGTAGGCTATTTGCTCTTTCTTAATTGGGCTTTGTGCTTGGTTACCTAATTTACATGTCAATAAATTTATTGGCAGCAGAAGCCTCTCCAACAGCAGACTAATCACTGGCAAGTGTTGCCTGGCTCACAGTGGATTCTAAATAATGTATATACCTGACTGTGCATAAGTAGCCTTGTTACATATAAATCAGAATTGTGGCAGGAGAAATGATCACTCTCCAAATGTTTGTGCAAACAAAAAAGGAATCTCCAACTTGGAAATGGAAAACACAGCACTTCTGCTGTGCCTGCCTGACATTGGCCAGTTGGTATGTTTTCTGCTCATTCTGGATAGCTGCTGCTTTTCATTAATTTGGGCTGCCTATATATTTTTGGCTGTGTTTTTCTTTTTCTTCTAATTTTCACTGGCTGTCTGGAACTAGTTTTATTGCTTTTTTGAGTTATGCTTCTGACTGGTTGGTTGTCTTCCAGATATCTTAGTTCAGTTTTGAAAGTATGGATGTACCATTTGATGGGTATTAAAGAAGTGTCACATCTAAAAGTCGCTACAGTGCTGTCTTTGCACGTAACCATTCATTTTGCCTTACATGATATCCCACTATAAATTATATTTCAGTTGACTTGCTTCTGATTTAAACTAGTGTAAATAAGAAAAGAATGTGCAATTGTAATATGCCAGGGTGCAAACCCTCCAAACAAATATCTGGTCTGGGGAAAAATGGTTAGAATCTTTGAAAGAGTTTGGATTGGTTTGCTTATTTCCTATCCGAGGCTCATTAGGATTTGTGCATCATTCAGAGCTACACTGTGTTCTCTGAAAATTCATATAGAAACATTCAAGGTAGATTTTGGACCCTCTGGAGTAGACAGCATTAGCATTAACCAGAAATTCACCATGAAAGCAGCCAGCACACAACACAAATTTATACACTTGCACAAACATGTTTATTATTATTAGCTATCCTTTCAGACCAGATTGTTAACCCTGACTAGCAAATTGCTCTAAGAAATGTTCAAGCCTTTGCTGGTGCCCATTTGTCTATATATTTCTGATTATGACTGGAAGAAAAGGTTACAGAAGAGGCTGTAACTGAGACTTCTTTGGGAGCATTAGCTCCCTCTAGCCTTAAACGTGTACGGAGGAAGACAGAGAGAAAACATGTTAGTCTCACTGTGATTCTGATATATCTCAGATGCAACTTTTGCTTGCCTGGGAAAGCAGCTCTTGTCCACGTGTCCAGTACACAAGAAAAATGAGTCAGTTTGAGTTCCTGGTGGCCTGAGTAGCTAGAAGCTGAAAAGAAGTCTATCAGTAATCTCAGCTAGAAGGTCACAAACACTTCACTGTGGTGGAACTAAGTGCCCATAGGTGGTCAGAGGAATGTGAGTATTCATTCCATAAGACAACTGAGTGAAAGTCAACTCCTCTGTTTTCCTGCAAACCGGAGCAGTAAAGTAGTTTTCACAAAGTCCAGGCTGCTGTCAGGCAAATAATTGCAGCTGCCTCAGCAAGCCATTTGGCTGTAATACCTCAGTTTTAGTGTACTTTCTAATTTATATACAGCAGTGGGGGTGAAATCATTGCCTGAGCCAGCTCTGTGGGCTTGGGCCCAATTCAGATGTATAAGCATACCCAGAAAATTGAACTATAAATGCAAAAATTTGCTTGACAGATCCATGTGTCAAAAAATGAAGAGTAATCCTAAACAGATACTCTCAAAATTAATTTTCTTTTTTCCCCAAAATGATGATTTCAGTAAGATTACCAGAGTAAAAAGTTTCCACTGAGCTTTGAAAGATCAGTATTGCAATATTTGTTGTTGATTTGACATACTCATTTTTGATTCGTTTCCCTCCAGCTGTAATATATACAAAAAATTGTCAGAAATAATGTTTCCTGTGCTATTCCTTTGCAATGCAATGTTTTTCACTCAGTCTTGAAGTATTAAACATGCATTGCATTTAAAATCAATACCAACTTTTAAATCAGTACCAAATCCTAGGAAAAAGCTTCAGGTTATCTCTGGACTCTCCTCTCTCCATGAAAAATAAAGGTGACACTTTGCAACTGCATTAGGGATTAGGATAATGAGTGCTAGCATCACAGACTGTAAAAATGCATTACTTTTGACTAGAGAAACAGCATAGAAAACCAGATTAATCAGGAAAGGTAACATGCACTGGAAATTCCTGCTACTCAAATGTGTTTGATTTTTCTTTTCCTAATTCACTATAATAAACTAGCAATGTCTTTATTTAGATACAAAATAATATTAGTTAAAGAAATTATTATTTTGTGGCTCTACGTAGTTTGTACTCAGATGAGTCCAGGGACAGGATTTGGACTACAGTTGAAAGGTCTCTCCATCTACCTCTACTGTCTTCTAACGAGCATAAATAATCTAAGTGGAAGCTATTCAAGCTGAGGTCTTTCAAACATCATGGTTGAATTGGCAGACATGCTGATGGAGGTATTATCATTGCTGGAACCATATCCTTTCCCTCTGATTTCTGCACCTACTGAGGTGATGCTGAGATGAGACCCACGGCATCACTGTCCCCTGGGGATAAGAGCGGATCTTTCAGGAGACTCAGGAGATGATGGGTCTCAGTTTTATTTTGGTTGTGGATTTACACATTTAACCAACTGTACTCCTAGATAGCTTCTAAAATGGAAAGGTGTTTTACTTTTTTGTCTGTGTTCTTTTAATCTGTTCTAAACAAAATCCTGTTCACAGAGCTTCCAGAGTCGTTGCTTGACCTGAGTTCAGCTGCGTGAGAAGTCATTAGATCTCTGTGCTCTTCTCTGCTGAAAGCCTTCACCACTTGACAGCTTCTCGATAGGCCAATCACCTGCAGGGCTCAGTCATGGAGAAGTACCAAGAGCAAATGAGCAGATGAGTAGCAGAAATAAATGAAATAAACGATCTTTGACTACAGAAAATATTTAGCTGAGCCAGTATTTCTATGAATATTAAGCTTTAGTATAGATTAAAAATCACTATTTCCAGTAGAATTATTATTTCTATATTATTTAGGAACCTTAATTTTTTTTTTTAATAGAAAATAACCCAAATGTTTTCACAGAATCATAGAATGGTTTGTCTTGGAAGAGACCTTTATGATTATCTGATTCCAATCCCCCTGCCATAGGCACACACACCTTCCACCAGACCAGGTTGCTCAGGGCCCCCTCCAACGTGGCCTTAAACACCTCTAGGGATGTGGCATCCACAGTTTCTCTGGGCAACCAGTTCCAGTGTCTCATCATCCTCACAGTAAAGAACTTCTTCCTAATATCTAATCTAAATCTGCCCTCATCCAGTTTAAAGACATTCCCCCTCTGTCCTATCACTACATGCCCTTGTAAAAAATCCACCAAGTAGTCCATCCATCAAATCCATGTATCTCCAGTTTAGAGAGAAGGATATTATGTGGGATAGTTTCAAATGCTTTGCACAAGTCCAGATAGACAGGTGTCAACAGAAAAGCAATGACATTTTCTGTCACACTCTCATAAAGTGTCTCAGGTTCAAACACATATTAGTAACAATTAATAATTAGTAGACTTCTCCTTACGTAAGAAAATCTTTCTGAGTATCAGCTAGAATAGCTAAGTTGGAGTGGGAAAATGAAGAGGAGTCTTAACACTGCATGTTCTGCTATTGTTATTATCTTCCTGAGAGAAATGGAATAGAAAAGATCTTGATATAAATAACTCTATCATATTTTTCCTGAACTACAGTAAATAAAGGCTGTGTCAGAGCCCACATAATCGTTCTGCCCTCAGGGCACTGGTGTTGAGGAATCAAATGCAGATGCAGGGATGGTTATGATACGAGAGTTTTCATCTGTCTGTCCTTTTCCAGTCTATAACTGATGGAGAACAAGAGAAACTTTGTTAGCCCTGTGCCTCTTACATCATATTATATTGGTTCCTTCAGTAAAGAGATTTCTTAAAGATGGTGGGGCTGCAGTATTAGTAGGAAAGCAGTGTTTTTTTTTTTAATGATTGGCAACTCTTCTAAACAAATTCATGTTGAACATGGACTGAGGCTAAAGGCAGCCAGGAAACTGGCAAGATACAAGTGCTGTTTTAAATTTTCATTATCATCTTTTAACAAAAAACAGAAGAAATAAGACATTTCCAAAGCAGCAGAAATTAGGAAAGGGAAGGAAAAAGTAAATGAGAAAAAAGGAACATGAAGGGAGCTGGTGTCTGCTCCTTAATGCCATTAACTTCCATCAAACTCCATCATCACCCTGGAAGAGGCTGTATCTCCTAATGTTTACAGTAAAGTAGAATAATTTTGAGAAATGGAGAGCAGCGTGATCAGCTCAGTACAGCTTGGGTACTAAGAAGATCCATAGTCTAATGCTCTATTACTTATAAATGCAGGTACCACATCGGTTTTCCCTGAATTGTGTATATTTGCTGCAGGTGCAAAAATGCCATACTGAGTTCTAGCATAGAACTCAAAGGGAAGGAGAAAACATGCTACAAATTTTGTCTCATTGATCATCTGCTTTTGCACACAACTTTTGGCAACTGCAGAATATTAATGAAACATCCTCCAATTATGGTCTTTAGCTCAGGAAAGCTCAATAGTTAAGGATTTATTTGAAAATCAGTTTACCAAAATCATGTTTATTTTTGAGTTGTCTTTAGGTCAGTATCACTCACAGAGATGTTATAGGAAGAGCAATGAGGAAAGCTAAGAAACCTAGAGGAACTCTTGGGCATCTCAAAGTGAGAATGGGAGACTCTAAAAGTAGACAGAAAGCATGAGCTTTGCCTCCTTCAGACACACCTTGCCTTTCCTAAATCAACTCCCTTTGTTTCCATTAGTGGAGCACCTATGAGCACTGTCCTTTGGGAGAGGCAGATCATTTTGTCTGGTTTTCTCCAGTACAGCTCTGAAGGGCACTGACCTATCGTTTCCTGACATACTTATCTACTTTCTTGCAGTCTAATGGGAAATTTTTATGAAAGATTTGAAGCATGGTAAAAGGGGTATTCTTTTTCTTCCCAATGAAATTGAGTAAGAAGGTAAGGAGTAGCAAGTGCACTTAATGCTGTAGGCTCTTTGAAATGTATTTCTGGAGGTGACATTGGCATGGAAATTAAGTCTTGTACATTTATTTGACTGATCAGATAACTTTAAAATCAAGTATGTTTAATATACACATATACAAATATAGCTGGAAAAAAAATTCTAGATATTTTTTCCTAGACATTGTAAAATCAGTAAAGATTTTGATTTTCTCCAGATTGCGCTATTATGAAGATTACTGAATAACTATTTTTACTTGGAAATTATTTTACACTGTTTATCATAATTTATCTCCAGTTACATATGCAGCTACCAGTGTACATATTAACTCACCATATATTTCAAGACAATTTATCATTTAATTTGAAAATCTAGAAAAGCAGTAGCAATTGTTTGTTTGTGAACTTTTTTTGAGAGAGAGAATGTTCTGTTTACTCACCTAAAACTGGAAGTTTTAAAGCTAGGTGTTATCTGAGTATTAATTTATCATTTTCAAATTAATCATATAGTTGAGTTCAGACCTGAACTTTAGCTTGTTACATGTTTAATTTCCTAGATATATTATTCAAAAATACTGTCTTTTGGCATATGAATTATCATTTTAGTCACCTGAGTCTTATGGGGAGATCAAAAAGCAACCCAGCCTTTAATGAGGAGGTTTCAACAATAGCCATGTGAAGCATTTAAAAGGTCTCTAGTCCTGACCATGGTCTGGACCTCTTTCTGGGTAATCAGTTTATCTCTGGGAGCCAGAATTCACAATATGGTAAAGTAAAACATTTTCAAAGCATTGGAAGTTGTTGAGTATCAGTAACTTTGCTTGATTTAGAAAACTGTTCACATTCTGCAGTTCAATATCTCAAAAATTCATTAACTGTTAATTAATTCAAGCTTTCTACTTTTGATAACTACAGTGTTTGATATAATAAAAGAGAGAAAATGCTGTTAGTCATTGAAATGTCCTATAAATTGATACTGTTACATATTAAACATAACAACTACATTTGACTCAGGTTACTGAAATCTGAGACTTCTTACACTTTTGCATGAACTATTGATTTCAGAGTTATAGAAAACTTCCATGTACTCACCATTTCTGCATTTATTTTTCTCACAACTCCCAAAAATCACTGGCTAAAACAGGAGAATTCAGTCATGCAACATAATATTTAGCTCAATAAAACAACATAGGAGCTAGAAGGTTCTGGCAAGTATATGACTTCTGTTTTACTGGGTTCAGCAGAGGGTTCTCTTCATTGGAAAGGATGACACTTGCCTAGATGAGTGTCTCCCTTTTTTCCACTGCTATTGATTCCAGTAAACTGACAGGGGAGTTTTGTGGAGAGGCTTTGGTGACCATCGTAGAACTGGGTGTTGATGGACAAGATGGTCTGTACATCTGTACTCCACTTTGATAGAAATATTCATACTTACAGGACACAGTCCTTACAAAATATTGTTTGCTTAAAATGATTTATCTCTAGATGTCTTCTCTCGTAAGATTTTGTGTGTGGACTGTAAGAACCTGAGTTACTTAAAAAAACTCTCTTCTTTTGGCTAAATGTACTTTTAATCAAATAACCTCAATGTTTTTACAACCTTAGTGTTTTTATCTTTTGAAAAAACAAACAACCCCAAAACAAACAAACAAACAAACCCTCAAACCAACTTTCATGGATATTTTTTAAAGTATTTCCATCCACAATACTTATTTATAGTTGTCCTTCTTAGATGTCAAAGCATTCCACACTCAGATGTAATTACTTCTGTCTCTGCAAAAGACTCACACACTTTAATTACTGTGTTTGGATGTTCTCCAGAATTTTCTCAAGAGAAATATGAGTTTTCTGTGTGTTTATTAGTATTCTTACAGTCTACTCTGAAATTGTAATAAATAAAAAAATAAATGGCAGTCTGGCTGTTTCTCACATTTGCCATATGCAGAATGCCATACAGTCCCAGCTCATACTGCTGTTTAATGAGAGTTGAAGGTAGCTCCTACCTTGAGGGAAGTTCTGCCCTAGGGCAAAACTAAAGAATTGCTGTAAATCCACGCTGAGAGCTCTGTTCAGTGATTTTCCAATTCTAGTAAAGAAGCAAGCCCAATTAAGTGGAAAAAGCCAAACAAATATGCTATGGAAAATTTTAAACTGAATATTGTAGAAGGGGTTTAGGGAGTTAGGTGCCCAAGCTCCCTCACCAGAACTGGCATGGTTCTCACAACATTGCACGCACCACCACGAGTGAGGCAGAGAGCGCCCTGTTTGATGCAACTTCCGTTTCCCTATTGAAATATAGGAATGTAGGATCCACTTCCAAGGCCAGAGTAGCTATTTTCCTTCAGATACACCAAAGTGGAGGATAGCAGAGGACAGTAAAGTCATGTAACAATTGTGGAAAAAATCCAAGTAGTTATGTTGCTTGCTTCTGTAGTTATTACGGTTGGATGACTTCAATTTTCCAAAGCTGTAGTTAGCTACAAGTAAGTGCAATTCTTAGCTTTGAGCAGGACTGTAGGAGACTGTTCACTATTATGACCTTAACTGTTGTGGATGGGTTTTTTGGTTGTTTGTTTGTGTTTTATTTTTGTTTGTTTGTTTTTTCTTTTGTTTTGTTTAGAAGATGTCTATTAACCAAGACAATGGTACTAAAGAAAGAACTCGGTTTGCTTGACATTTTTCACTTAGTTCAAACAAACAAACAAACAAACAAACAGATAGAGCCCTAACAAAAAAAAGGAAAAAAACCTCTGTGTTGCTAATGTTTCCTTAAAAAACAACTAATCAACAAAAAACTTATAATATTTGTAATCTTTGCTGTGTCTCAATAATAATAAAAGAAAGATACAAGAGAAAAAGAGAGTAGAAATAGAAATAAGAGATTTCTTTTTAGTTTGGAGGAGATGCAAGTGAAAGCTGAAAGTGAATTTTTAAATATTGGAAGCACTAGTTCTATGCCTAATTAAATAGTTAATATTTAGAATTGGGACTTTCATAAAAAATCCAACTGAAAATTTTCTATACACCAGTATTTAAAACATTTTTTTTTTTGGGTAAGTGTAGCGCTGAAGAGAAATTCTAACTCTAGAAGTCACAATACAATGTATATGTAACCTGTTGCACAATATTTTAGTTAAAAGCCACATTTCTCTTGTGGCATAATACAGTTCAATACTGGTAAATACTTCTGTCTGTTTTGAGGATTTACTTCCTACTTCCATTGATGTATTTCTTTTAATTATGTGAAGCTTTAAATTACAACTCAAATGGTGTTTGAAACTAAATAAGATGTTCTTATTTATTTGCCAACAAATGAGTATGCCATCTTTCCAGGGATTTGTATCATTGGTGATTAATGCCAAGTTAGTTCATTGATAATGAGAATACATCTAATTTTATTTCAGGTAATAATATGTTAGCACAGATAGTTTTCTGTCATGAACACTCTTTCTCAAAGTGCTTCAAATCCTGTGTATCTCCATATGCCTTAACTCTTGCTTTGAAATATTCAAGAATTTCAATAGACTGCTTGCAATGCCATTCAAATCACAATTCCCAGACACCTGAGGTCAAAGTAATTACTTACCACTACTAAATGCAGTGATGTACTTTCCAATGCATAGGTACAATAAGAGCTGGGATATTTAATTCAGTAGTCCTACCTTTTTCATTCAGGAGTCTGTATTTTCAAAAGTCAATTTGGTACACTGAGTCAGTGGGCAGGAAGTGCTATATTTCTGTTATTAATGTTTCAAGAAAAAAAAAGACTCTTCTTAGGATAGGATTCCTCTAGATGAGGCAGAAGATTTGTGACTTCTGTCTTTAAGTATGATACATTTGAATACATTTCTAAAGCTGTATCTAGATATTGAAGTCTAGCTAGGTGTATTATGTTTTTCACTTGGACTTTGTTTTGGTTTTATTCCTCTCCTTTTTTTCTTCTTGACAGCAAGGTAACTAAAGCAAGACCCTGCGTGGTCTCTCTTCATGGTCAGACCATACTCTGTGCAATTCAGGCTGCTAAAAAACTTTAATAAAGCTTGTTGAGGAGTTTGTAGGAATTTAACATATGTCTCTAGGGAAAAGCAGAATAATACTTTATTCAGACTTCTTCACATTCTTCCATTACTTATTCCCTTGGCTTCATTTGGGGGCCCTGTGGGGGAGCTATAGGATAACACTGGGAAATCAATGCTGCTTTGAACACCTTTAGTGGGGGCTATTGCAGAATTTATTTGGGATGATAAAAACCGGCATATATGCCTCAGGCACTGTTTCCCAGATATGTAGAACTGAAAGATTTTCTAACCTTTCTAGAAAGTAAAGATGTAAAATGCCTGAGGACAAGCTAACACAATACAAAGAGGGGTAAATTTGAATATTTGTTTCCTATATTTTTTAAATTTTGCTCTATAATGTGTAGTTGTTTCACAGACTATCATTTGGTGTCCAGAGAATAATCAGTGTTTCATAGGCTAAGGATAATGTTGTACTTGTATAACTTATATAGTACTGACAAAAAATGTCAATCAGTTCATGGTAATGTTTTAACTGTGCCTTTGTGGAAGAAAAGGTAAAAACCAAGTAGCTGTTTCTAGCTACTTCTAGCTGAAGTAATTAGTCTAAGTTGTAAATATGCATGTGACATCTGTGGTTAAGCTTCTCTCTTGGAACAAATTCAGTTTCATGTAACTGAGTGGCAAAGACCCAAGGCAGTCAAAATGAACTGCTGATATTTTTTCTCTTTTTTTCTTTCTTTTTTTTAATTTTTTTTTTTGCCTAAGTATACGAAAAAAAGAACAACTCAATAAAAATGGACAAAATACCAAACCAAAAGTAAACTCAAAGGAATCTCTAAGGAAAATCTGAAAAGGTTAGTTAAATCCAGTCCTATAATACTGAGCAAGATTCTATGGGTTTTTTCACAGCACTTTACTCTCGTGTACAGGAAGAATTTGTCAGGTGCCTGAAAGGGTGAGTGTTCCCTTTCTCAATTACCGTTATATGTAAGGTGGAAGCTGTCACTGCCCACGGCAGTGTGTTGGAACCAGCTGATCTTTAAGGTCCCTCCCAACCTACACCATTCTGTGATTCTGTGATTCTATAAAGGTTGAAAGACTGGAAAACTGGATAGACCAGGGTATGTGTCACCTGTGACATCTGTTTTGCTGCCAAGGACAGTAAAATGGCTCTGAAAAAAAATGTTTATCTGTCTGCTTGAGTGTGGCCAGGAAAAAGTACAAAACCAATCAGATAAGAACTAGGTAGAAAACTAATGTATTGTACTCAGTTGGGTGTCATTACATTTCACAGGGTCCTTTGAGGCTGTGTTAAAGCAATTAGTGTCAGACATGTTAATTCAAACAACTTTGTATTCCACCGTCCCAAGGGTTAGGGGAGATGGGGATGGAAGTGCTGAAGGAAATAAGTCAGACCTTTTCTTCACTAATGGCTAGGCTGAAATATGTGTGTCAAATACTTGTAGGGATGAATTTGTATCACTGCACCATTTACCTTGTTGCAAGGCATTGGGGATAGATATGCTTCCATCCTGACAAGATTCATGCTATTATCAACACTTGCAGTTACTTCTTTCCCTTAAATTCTTCAGCAAACATAACTTGTTATAGAAAATATAGTTTATTCTTGAAGAAGTCCTTAATTCCTTTCTGTTTATTCCTTTGTTTTCTATTTCTGTCCCAAAGGGTATTTTTGCTTTGGTTGTTGTTTTGTTTTATGGGGTTTTTTGCACCTTTCTTTATTTTCTGTTTTTAGGACAGTGCTCATAGTAGTATCATCAAACTGAAATCTAAATATAAAGCTGTCTAAAATTGTATTAAAAATAGCTCAGTATCCACAAACCTTTCTGCTATATTTGTGACCTTTCATATACTTTCATATCCAAGCAGCAAATTCAGAAAAATGCTGTTTATTCATGCTGTGTGCAAAAAGGGGGCAAAAATGAGTAAAATTATTAGTAAAGAAAAAGGAGGTAAAACACTGAGTCAATCATCTGGTCAAGAAACATACCACAAAACAAGACTAAGGGTTTAGACTACTAAGAAGGTGTTTGCTAATTGATACTAACCTTTGCAGTGTCATGCAAGTCTGGAAGCCTGTTCATTTTCAGTTACATAGAATTTGCATGATCAATTTTGCAATCCAAGTATTTTTAATAGAATACCTGAAGAGTTTCAAAGGCAACATTTTTCATGTGTTGTCTTACTTCTTAATTTTGTGTATAAAATTTTACTCGCATTCAGTACAAAATGCAACAAGATATTTTGGTTCCTGTTTTCTTCCCTGAAACGTAACTGTTTCTGTGGCTGCTGTTTTTGCCTTTTGCTTTGTACTGCCTTTGCAAACAAACCTACAGTGGTTCTCCCTGGTCTACAGCAAAACAGGCAGTCAGCCACAATTAACCACAATTAGCTGCCTTCCTCAGAAACCCTTGGGCTGTGTTAGTCCTTTGCCAACCTATGGAATTTTCATTTAAAAGTAGATTCTTTTAATAATGTAATAGAAATTCTACTATATATATTAGGAAATTATTCTTTTTTTGATGAGATCTAAACTCAACACAAACAGAACAGTCTGGATGGTATTTATGATAAGATAATCTATGAATCTATATACATGAAAAAGATATAAATTCAACTTCCATGCTTTCAAATGTTTCACAGGTATTACCTAAGATTAAGAAAATTAAAAAACCCTCAAACTAAAGACAATAAAATGTTCAGGTTTTTTCATAACTGATAATAATAGTATTGATTTTATATCCCACTTATCTCTCAAAATTGCATCTTTGTAATTTCTAAGAAGCAGAATGATAATAGCTATGTCTGCTATTCAGGTTATTGTGAAACTTAACTAGATATATATACTTTCCCCTGTGCCTTACTTACAATTTTTTGCCTCTTTGATTTGAAATTAACACTGGATTTCTGATTGAGCCTTCTCATCCTAAGCATCCACAGGTAAACAGATGGTCTGAAATGATCTTTTGGAACAATATCTAGAATAAAAAAAAAATCTGATAATATTTGATGTTTGCATTTGTTTCACGTTTCTGGGTCCTTTCTTGAGATTCAGATTTACATTTAAATTGATTTTTTTCTTGATTTGTTCTTCTGACTGGCTGGACACAAGGCAAGACTCCTCTGTAAAGCACCAGAGCAGAAAAGTGTTTGGAAAAAGTCCAGCAATTTTGTTGGGTAGCCCCTTCAATCAGGCACTGAGACTTCAGAGCAAGTCTCAACTTCTTGATCATTTCTCCATCTTCTTCCATTTCTTTGATTTTTCCCTTGAATGACAGGCACGTTTCCTTATTTTTCTCTGCCTTCTTCTTACATCCTCAAGGAGAACCTATGAAGAGAATCAGGTGTTTCTTTTCATCTCTGGAGGCCTCTCAAAATCATGTGGAGGGAAGATTTTTTTTTTCCTGTGGATGAGTGAATATATTTACCATGATTAAATATCATTCTCTAGTAGAATCTGCTTGGTACAGTGTGTTCAGTAAGGGCAAAGGACGTACAAGAATAAACAGGAAAAAATAACCACTCTGGATTGGAATTGTAGCTACTTTCTTACAGTTCTGAGCTAGATGTCTCAATGGCTGATTCTCTACATTCTGAAGCAGGTAATTGCTTTTCCCAAAAGTGGTGCTCTGTTAGGAGTACTACTGTCTGCTTCTCTGAAAAAGGTTCAGAAAGGTAAACATCATACAAGGAATAAGAAAAGAGGGCCTGCCTTCCTTCTAGCAAAATTCTGAATTCATCTCATGAATTTTAGTTGGTTGATATTAAGAGTTTCTTTGACCTGTGCATTCGTCAGTTCTTTTATTCCTCATTGCTCACCCCATGGCATGCAACTCCTCCCTTTCTTCTCCTTTACTCAGTCTCAGTGGACAGTTAAATGCTTTGTGTAGCTTTGGGGAAAAAAGTCTTGTCTGAAAGCAAGAATCCTCATAATTTATGACAACTGTCAAAACTTCAGGCACAGTGGTTTCAAAAGTCTCTGCTGATAAAAACTCTAACTTACAATAAGATCTGACCTGTGTGAGTGTTACAGTGAGTTTTTTGAGCTTTGCTTCCATGCCTGAAGGGTACTGCAAATCAGAGGCCTCTGAGTATTGAAAGAAATGATGACTTGTGCCAAGGGACTCAGCTTGTGCTGTTTTTTGGATAATATTCATCTTTTTGTAAAATGTCAAAACTCATAACGTGCCAGACAGAAAATATTTTGATGAAGTCAATTGACATTCTAAGAAACTGAACGCTTTTTTGAAGAGATTTTTTTCTTTCTCAGTTAAAACTTACTTTTTTGAAATGACTTGTGACTGTCATAACATGTTTGGTAGGGCATGTACTGAAGTATCTGTGGTCAAAGTTAGGTGTGTTCATCTCATGTTGAAGGGATGATGGGAAGCAGCTGGTGACAATACCTTGTTGCTCTACTATCTTTGTAAGTTCTTGCTTACCTGAGCTAGAGACCACTGTGGAACAACTGGACTGCTGCAGCCCTTTGGTATTTAGGACTGTGAGGTGGAGAAGAATTCTTCATAATTCATATGAAGAAGAACTTTCTCATAATAAATAAAGTATAATGGGTAAAAAAAAAAAAATCTTTTCGTACTTCTAGCTGTTCTTGAAGTTACCTGTCAGTGGCTCAAACAGATATACAGGGAACTTACTACACTTTTTTTGTTTAAACTGAAACCCTATATTTTTTGCATTCATATATTTCATGATTGCCGTCAGCAGTCCCTGGGATCTCTAGAATTAGGAGTGGATATTTTCACATCTTTGGTGTAGTTTTAGTTAATCTTTCCCTAATTAATCTCGAAGTAGTTTCTACTATTTTAGCTTAGTGTATTTTTCTGCCAGGGCCTTAAGGTCTAACCTTAAAAGCTTCTTTTAATATTGACATTGGAAAGATTTATTGTGGTGGTAATTCTGGTGGCTGGTGATGGTGGTAATACAGTTGGCTACAGTTTCTCTGGTCCTGTTTATGCTCCAATGCATGCATACATTCCACAGTTTTCAAATGTGGTTCAGTAATTTTTTTGTCAATTGCAGGAGCCATTAAAAGTGAAAGATATATGTGGTGAATTAGACATCATATCTCGAAACATAAACTTCAAAAGCTGCCTGATTTCTTGGTGTGTTGATGTAAATATCGAGGCTAAAAAATCCTAGGAAAGCAGTATTGTCATTCACTTAAGTATGACTCAGGACTTTTCCTGAGAGTCATGAGATGGCTATTAATTTCCCCACATATTATATCTATCAGGCCTAAAAGAGAGGAGGGCAGGCATGTCCTTGGTTCATTCTTCCAAGAAGCTCATGGTTAGAGGAGTAACCTGGAATACAGGAGACAAATCGTGAAATTCCACATTGCTTGAGTGGACTTGAGGAGTGGGTTAAGTTTTTCACTATAGTGTCATTAACTCCAAGTAATGGGGTATTTCATGGTTGGCATTCTCTCAGCCTCTGTTACTGAAATAATTGCAAGTCACATGAAAAAAAACTTGCTTATTTATTTTTAGAGTGAAAATAGAAGGGGTACTTGGGTAGTAAGGGTATGTGGATGGTTATTCAATAATGAAGGAGACCTTGTTTTTTGATCTCTGTTTCAGCTAATTTTAAATCATTTTACAGAAAACATAGAGAAGGCAGCTGATGAGATGGAGGAATGCATCTTGATCTCCAGAAAAGTCTACAGCCATACGACTGGGATTAAATGTCAGAGAAATAACCCATAATGAAAGAGAAAGAGCTGAAAGTAACTCGGAACTGTGGGAATTGCTTTAGTCACTAGGACATTATCCCAAAGAACAACCCACAGCAATCAAAATCATTTGTATATCTTGAGTGGTGACACTTGTCTTAACTGGCATCTTTGATGTTAAAAATACTCTTTGCATACATAAAATATTTTTTAATAAGCATAGCTGATAGCCATAAGGAAACACAGTTCTTTAACTAATTTTGGTTTAGTGCAAAATTATTGATCCAAGCTAGGAAATAGGGATGGAACTACGGTCCTGTTTCTCCTCCCTCCATTTTATTGAAAATAATTTGGGCTGGACAAACAGTTTCACCGAGACACTAACAGCTAAATGTAGAGAGCAGACTCATCCAGACCCAGCAGTCAGCAGGAAAAAATAGGATAAGTTCCAGACACTGAAGCTCTTAAAATGTCAGACTCTTGACAAGTGATTTCAGTGCCTGATACTGCTGCATGTGAAGTGATGCTTTAATTTGCAATTGAATGACAAAATCCTCAAATCATCCTTATCTCCTGAGTAATTGAAGAAAGACTTTGCAGTGTGAAAACTCATTATGATTCTTCTGTGTCATTTTGCACCTTTGGAAAGGAATTTGTTATCATTACATCGCTCTCTGGCATATTTTTATTAGCACTGAGCTGCAAAATATGAGATGCACACCTAGATTATGTGCTTGTATTTACAGATGAAATGGAAGATTAAAAAGAGAATTCATATTGCATCTGTGCTAATTCTGCAGACCCTCTCAGCTATTGATCTTTACACCTCATAATAGTTCCTTTCAAGCTCTGATGAGAAAATAAAATATGACCATTCTTTGTGTTATTTGTTGCTGTCCATACCAGAGGAAAAGATTAGTTTAGTCATTTTACAAGTGAGGATTATTCTAATGAAGTAATTAGAGTAAGTTACGGTAAAGTCTATGATGGGAATCTTTGAAATGGGAGACAGAATATTTTCTGCTGTCTGATGTGCAGCTTTCCATTTCCTGGAGTTGGATAATGCTAATTTTTGGAGCTCTTTCTGCCATGTTGGAACTTGAAAGGAGACCTGGAAGCCTTTCTAGAGAGGGATTTCTTTCTTTTGGGAATTTGAAGAAGGGACAATGGCCACTAACTCTTTCAGTTATAGAAGGTAGATAAGGAATTAGCTGGCTGCTCTTACAGAATTATCTGCACATTCAGTGGGCTCGATCCACTGATAGGCTATTGTGCCATTTTGGCTAAGCAAAGCAGGATTCATGATTGCTTTGTGTTATCCCCAAAGTGTGTGAGAGAAAGTAAGACATACCAGCATGTTCTCTGCATTATTTGTGATTTAATTTTCCAAGTTACCATAAGGATACAGCACACACAGAAATGAGATTCACAAGGAATGAGGAGAACGGTGAGAAAACATCAGGACCTGAAGGGTTTTGAGGCCCTTCTTTTGCAATGGAGTTATAATGGTAAAGTTCCATGGCCTGATGCATCTTAAGTCTCAACCTGTGGTTGATTGCATCAATGGATGACTTTAAAGGCGAATGTAGTAGCAGTTAAAGCACATTAATCCCTATGTGAATCTCTGGATCATGAGCTGCAGAACAAGTGGAACAGGTCCCAGGCTGAGTTGTGTAGCTTTGGGGCAGAAGAAAAGCATAAATAGACTCTAAAGTGGTTTATACCCTTATTTTTTATCTCCTTCTATAGCTGGCTTGTGTCCTTTCTCTGCACAAAATGTTTGCACTGACCTCAACCCCTAGATTGCTGGAGTCCAAGTATGTTCCAGATGAATCCTCATTTTCTTTTCTGGTATTCTTCCTTGGGGATAAAACAATAGATCTTCACTTTAGTTTATAATGATAACTTATGTATAGAACTGAGTGTTCCCAATATTTTTGCTGCTTTTAACAATTGTGATAAATTTAAAGCACATTATGTTGCTTTGTGATCAGAAGGCTCTCATGCAGTGACTTCTCTGCAGTCCTTAGGGAATCTGGTCTACAAGTTCTGGAAGTCTATGTGTAAGAGCTGTTTTGGGTGCTTTGAGACTCAGGTTTTCTTCACAGGAACTTCTTCCTGGGAGAGAGCATTATTTTCATGACTGTGCTGCATTGGTCTATTTGCATTGCAACATAAAAAGAATGAACCAAAAGTTAAAAATGTTGCAAGGTAGTTATGGGTTTGGGTCTAATATGTCTTTAGGGTTTTACTTTTTTTGTTTAAAATTCATGACTGCCAGGAACCAGACTGTGAGCATGCAGCATCTCCAAAACATTGCTCAGCACAGAGGAAAAGCATTGCAAAGGAACAGGAACCACTTTGAGATGCTGGTGATGTTTATACCTTCTGTATTCCAGATGCTGCAAGGCACAGGAATAAAGTTTCCGTTTTAACGAGTGAGACCTCAGTTCCCCTGGGCCTGGAATTTCTGCTTGGAAATACCCTGAGGCATGGCCAGGTCAGGACCCTGGCTATGGAAACATATACATATGTTTGTAAAATGCCTTGTCTCTACACTATCTATAGCTGGAGGTTTCGCTTTACCTTATTTAGTGCTAGAAAATGGTTGGCATTTGGGAATTTGATAATCCAGTTCAAAACTGCACCTTTTGACTTGCTGTTTGAATTTCTGTTAATTTTCTTTTCATGTTGTATGATCAGTTTTATTTGGTGGTGGTGGCAGGGTTAGCTTTCCTTAAATCTGCAAATCATGCAGACTAAATCAAATCAAATTAATTTTTAATTCTTTTTTTGTTTATCTGAGAGTAAACAGTACAATATTGCCTCATGGGAGTGATAGCTCTGTGTACAGCTGCCACAGCACATATCCTTTTTGGTAAATAAGGATGGTTGAAAAGTGTGAAGTAGACTTTGTTTTGTTGTTAACTATAGGCACATAATCCTTCAGAAATAATAGTTTCGGAAACTTGAATGATGGGGACTTTGGAAAACTTTTGTTGTTTAATCCCAGCCAGCAACTCAGCCCCACACAGCCACCCACTCACTCTTTCCATTTTGTTGAGGGAGAGAATTCAGAACAAGAAAACTTGTGGGTAGAGGTAAAGACAGTTTAATAGGAAAAGCAAAAGCCACACACAAGCAAAGCAGAACAAGAAATTCATTCACCAATTCCCATGGGCAGGTGGGTGTTCAGTCATACTCAGGAAAGCAGGGCTCCATCATGTGTAATAGTGACAAGACAAATACCATCACTCCAAATGTCTCTCCTTCCCTCTTCTTTCCCCAGCTATGTATGCTGAGCATGATGTCATATAGTATGGGATGTTCCTTTGGTCAGTTGGGGGCCCTGCTGTGTCCCCTCCCAACTTCTTGTTCTCTCCCAGCCTCTTTACTGGTTGAGTGTGGTAAGAGAGAGAAAAGGTCTTGACTCTGTGTAAGCCCTGCTCAGCAGTAAGGAAAATATCCTTGAATTATCAACTCTGTTTCCAGAATAAATACAAAACCTTCTCCCATACCATCTGCTGGGAAGAAAATCGTTCCCAAGATAAATGAGACAAGAGATAGTCTCTCCCTTCTGCCACAGTGACAATGTTAGCAGGATGATAATTTGCCCTCAGATCAGCTCTTTTGGGGCAAGATCACATTTCCCATGACTATCCTGTGTTGTGTTTTCCACCTCACTTCAGGGCAATGTGAGGAAATGGTTGTTCATCCATTGCTGGAAAAATTAATAAAGCAGCTGAAGTTTACGTTTTGTTATTACTTTGGCTTTGAACAGTCTTTACCTCTTAGATGCACTGTGATTTGGGTTGAATTTAAAAAAGATGGGCCAAGTTAATGAATAAAATTCAAGAATCTGAGCTAATTACAAACCTGTCCTCAGTCTGGGTGCTCTGCCGGAGTGTTCTTGCAAGTGATTCCCTGGGTGACTGTATCTCTGTGCAAGGCACCCATGTTACACGCCTTAGATTGCATGATCTGATCCCTGCAAATGTGCTGTAAGGACAGCTGATCATAACTGGAGATAGATATACCCTGCATGGGTTAGAATTTTTTTTTTTTTTTGTGGTCCTAATCTGTCTTTTCATAGTTCTCAGAGACTGTGAGTTGCCTCATGCCTAATAGTTTCTATGGTACTATAAATAGCAAGGAACTGTTGTTGCCAAAAGATTACAAAATTGTTATCATTATTCCTGAAAAGTTGTGGGTTTGAAAAATCAAAGGCCAACAGAAGTATAATATATAGATATTGATCATTTTATTCATTTTTATGAACTTTTTTTCAATCAGGGACAGTGATCTGAAAGCTACAAAACTGGTGAAATAGCGGTGTCTTGTTGTGTTTCCAGCTTCGTGTTTATATATGAGGAGTATTGATTTATACTGAGAATTTCAGTCAGCTTAAGTCATGCTGTAGACTCTTTTTGTCACTCAGTAATGACTTTCTTATCACAGAGGACCAGAAGAGCCCTTGTCAGCATTTTCAGATTTCAATAGCCTCTGGTATGGTAGGTCAGCAGCCAGCACTGCCTCTTCTGGGTGTTCCACTGTCAGCTTGGATCTTCTAGAGTGTTTCTCATCAGAGGAGGTTGGAGCTGCCTAAATCCATCAGGGAGCTCTCATGGGACCCTGCTCCAGTTATGGGCAGAGATCTTTAGGGTCACCGATAGCCTCAATCCCCTTCATTTTTATCTCAGTGTTACCATTTTAAGATGTCTTGCTAAAATTTGGTCCCTGATGTGGCTGATAACAGGCAGTGATGTTCCTCTCATTCTCTTTGCAACAGCAGTGGGAGTGACATACTGAAGATCAGTCCACTTGTGTTGTCAAAATTTAAGTCACTCAGAGGTGGCATGTCTGGCCAGTGGAAAGGCTGGTAGTGCGGAGGTAATGTGAAGGAATTAATTTTCTGCTCAGTATAGGGAAGTAATATTGATAAAGATACATAAGATACAACGTAAAAAGAAATTATTTTGCTTTGTGTGGGACAGCATATTCAGAAGCCCATCTCTATTTAATGCATCAATATTTACTGTACCCAGTTATATTTTAAGGGACTTTTACCAGAGTTGTTCAGCAATCTGTGCTGTTGCACATCTGCCTGGTTTGGTAAGGAAGCTGGGCACCTCCCTGATTGACTGCTCACCTCCAAGTGATTTCTGCACAGCAGAACATCTACTATCCAATCTACAGGAGAAATCCAGGCTATTTCTTGAGTAGGAGATGATGTTATAAAGAACACAGAAGAAAAAAACTACTGGTAATTTCAAAAGGGTAAAGATTTAATCTCAGTGAGTTTAATGTCCATATCTGGGCTTTCCCCTCTCAGGAAGACTGATTTGTCATCACTTGCCATGTTATATGTTCATTGGATGCTCACTAAATTGAGCTTAAGGCTAGAGCACAACAATATGATTTTGTTGAACTACTTGAGTATTTGGCCACCCTGCCCAAAACGCAGCAATTATTATTAAAGAATAGATAAAATTGTAAGTAGGATTCCTGAGAAGGGAATATGAGACTCAGCTTTGGATTCACTGCTGGTTTCGCTTTTTTCACTATCAGTACAATTATTCATCACATCAGATCTTCCATGTGGGTCAAGAAGTTTAGTAGCAGCTTGGTTTTCAGGTTGTGCTCTCATATTTACAGTCATCATGGCTCTTGTCAGGTTCAAGGAACAGAGATTTAGGCTCAGACACAGCAGATCTCAGTTCTATTTCTGCCTTTGGCACTGCCTTGGAGACTGAAATTATGAAACTAACCTTCTGTCACTCTGGTTTTCCTTCCCTCTCATCACTGTGTGCTTTGCAAGTTACCTGTAACATGGCTTTTTGCTCTTTGCAGTGGCCATTTCTGACTGGGACAGGAGTTTCCCTATTAATGAAGGACCTCTGGACGTGATAGTGTGAGGCGCCAAGGCACAGGTGAAAGGTTTGTGGGGCGTGGCAGGAATGGCTCCTCCCCCACCACGGGGCTTGTGCTGTGGCTCTCCCCACGTGTTATATGTGTGCAGGGTTTAGTTTAACGAAGGTCTGATCCTGATGGCTCTCACCTTCTAGGCACTAAGGTAATGTAAGTAACAATCACAGGACCTTTTCTTCTGAGATCTTAAAAATTTATTGCTTTAACACTGAGAAGAGTGTCTGTAACTTTGTTCTTTTGGCTTTGGTGTGTTGGATGAGATTTTCACTTGGGACTGAAAAGACGCTTGAAAAAGGCTCTTTTAGGAGTTAGCTTTATAAGATTATTTTAATCATAGTGCAGCTTTTAAGGCACACTGGTTGTATTTAGTATTTTGAATTATTTTTAATGGTTTCTGTTTTCTTCTTTGCATACTTACTTTTATCATGAGCTTTACGCTGTATTTAAATTGCCTGGGATGCTTTCACAGACAGGTGGTACATAAATAAAGTACATTATTATTTCAATAAGCTGCAACAGTGCAGAAATTAGAAAAGTCTGTATGTTCATATTATCTTTTTAATTGTTTGCATTGCCAGGATTTACTGTTACAGGAGAAAAGTAGAGTGGAAAGGAACTTCCAAGTGGGAGGGAGAAGCTATCCCTCTCTTCTTTAGGCCCACAGAAGAAATATTTCCCTGAAGGCATTAATATAGGTGCAGTAGGTTCTATTTTGGGATTCTAGACTCTGATGAGACCAGTTTAGCGATGGCAATACAGCCATGCAGGAAAACATTTTGAGCTGTGCTCAGAATGTTTGTCATGTGTGTACAAGCAGGAGTGTTTTCACTGTGCCTTGCATTAAACACCTGAATCAAACAATTCTGCGGGGTCAGAAATGTTCCGTTAGATGATATTCTGCTGGTTATTTGTTATTGCTGCAAACCTCTGTACTTCCAAAAGCAAGCTGGTTTTGAAAGAAAAAATATCAAAATGGGGGGGGAATTGGAACTAGGTTATCTCTACGTCCCTTCCAACCTGAACCATTGTATGATTTGGTGATTCTATAAATGCTTAAAGATCAGAAGAAAAAAGTCATGGTGTCATATTTCTTGCTGGAATGCCAGAAATCTCTTGAAAAGTACTGGGTTTTTTTGTGATTTCCAGCTATAGGTAGAAAGTTATAGTGGTACAAAGCTGCAGGTGGCAGACTGCATCAGCAGCAGGCACTTTAGCCAGAACTTAGGCTGTCCTGAGGTTGATTCTTAGCTCTGCAGTGTCTAGCAGTGCTGGCACACCTTCAGCCAGCAAATTCACTGCTGCTCTCTCTTTTTCTTTTTGGTCCAGCAACTGATTCTGAGTGTGTCTTTTTATCACTGTGTGGTACAAAGCAGCCAAGATCTAAACTGATGTCTCAGCTCAACCAGAATTCAAATGATCATTCTGATGTTTAACTATTGTAAACTATAATCATGGAGATTCTCATTTCTGGAGGCCAGTCTTTGATTCTTGTTTTGAGTTTCTGACTTGTTCTATGATCATTTTTGAATTACAATGCCATAATCAGACCAGATCGTGATACTGTGGGCACAGTACTTTTATTTTGCATAAGGTAAAAGTGAAAAACTATACAGGGCTACTTAAATCTTATCGAAATCTGTGTCATCGGATGTCGTATTTTGAAAACTAGTCAAATATTTAACTGTAGTTTCTTTTGTAGTAAAATGGGCATATAAGCATGCCTTCACAGCAATTCTGTACTACAGGAGAATGTATTCTCTTTCCTTTGGAAGTCTTTCCTTACAGCTTTAGTTGTAGACTTTCTTCTCTTTCTTTCTTTAGTCATTAGACCTTTTACATCAATTCAGTAATATTTACCATGCATAAGGTGCCTAAGGCATTTTGTTGTTGTTGCAGACTGAGATATATATTTTCACCAGAGAACAAGATTTCTTTTCCTTGCTGGAATACAGACCCCTGCTTGAAGATTTTAGTCTCTTGTAGGAGGTGGTCAGCCTGTCTGCCTGTTGGGGGCAGTCTGGCTGACCACAAGGGAGTAAAATGTATTGGTCTGTTAATGCTGGGACTATCAGTGATATATCATAGCTGTCTCCCAGCACTGGGGCCTGGTTTCCTTAATGTAGCTTACCTTGACATCTCAGGAACACAGGAGAAAGGTAGGAAATACAGGGTCCCATAGGAGTATGTGGTGTGGCTGGGACCTGGGCCAGTTTTCTGTAAAATTTACTAGTAGCCTGAATGAAAGGTAGAATTCAGCATTTGAGTAACACTGCCTTATACTACAGTTTGGTTTGTGAAATATGGGATTTTTGTAGTTGGTTAAAAACTGGGCTTAATCATGGTTTTTGTTTTGTTTTCCTTTAAGTTTAGAAAACATAGGAAGACAATATTTCTTAACACTATTATAAAACATTTATATATATAATATTTAACATTATAAAATATTTCTGCCTACATGCATTTAAAATGAATAATGGTTTAACTCTAACTCTTCTTGTCCCAACAAGCTGGATATGATATATCTCACATAGCAAAATATTTACATCTCTGCAACATCCTGTTGTTGTCTAGAGAGGTTGTCCAAACGCAGAATAAAAAATGGTCATCGCTCTGAGATTGCATTGAGGTGTAAGTTACAACTAGCAGGTTCAGGCAGATGGGAAATTCAAGTGATCCTATTAGTTAAGATGATAGCAGAAGTGCAACTGTTGTGTTATACAGGCCTCAGGAAAGGCAGCACTCTAAGGAGATTTGGAAAACAGCAATCAACCAGGTTGCAGATGTTTCTGAGATGCTAGAAAGGGGAATGGGATGGAGCACAAAGGTGATTATTTTAAAATTGAATGAGAGTTCAGTGGGGGCTGGCAGAAGTTCAGTACTGCCCAGCCATCCTATTCATTTTTGATGGTGCAAAATGAGAGAAACTTGTTATCCAAGGGACCAGTTGCTATTTCCTCTCCTTCTGCAGCCTCCAGAGGTTGTCTAAATTGTGCCACTTTATTACAAACATCTGTAGGCCATATAAATGGTCTTTCTACCCTTAGAAGAGGTAGAAATGTAAAGAAAACAGTAAAAAAAGAAATTAGCAAAAGAAACACACTATAGCGTCTTCAAAATATTAGAGGGGACAGAGGTGGAGAAGGTAGTAGTGAAGCAGCAGAAATGAAAAGGAAAGTTGTTGTTACACACTTATGATGTAACCTTAATACACGTAATTTGTTTCCTGCAGTTTCTAAGGCTCCCTTGACTGTGTTTTATGGAAAATGGTTATTTTATAGCAGCACAGCATCTTATGGATCATCCCTGTGCTGCCCTCTCTAGCAGAAAGGTTTAACTTTAGCTCATCTTTCTATTTTTTTTTTAATCTTTTTTCTCCTAATTAAAATTAAAAGTCATTCACTTTGAAAGGATGGGCTTATTCCTGCAAGTGGAAAAACAATGTTGTATGTTATATCTTTTCTTAGGCACCTGTACATATAAGGCTTATTTGGTATTGGTACCTTATTCAGCATGTCACAGGGATGAACAGTTACCTCCAGATGACAACGTGCTGTGTTCTTATGACAAATGGTATTGTGTTGTGGAAGCTTCAGAGGCCAAATTTAGCAGTATTCCAGGAAATGTTTTGCAGAATGTAACTATAGCAACTAAACCCTCATCTCCAAATAATAACATAACCTTTGTTTTAAGAAAGAGCAAAAATCCCATAAACCATCTTCCCTCCTTGGTCCCACACTTACACATGCTACACAGTGTATCAGCTGCTAGTTGGCTGACTGCATTATTAGATATTTATTTTTTTAAAAACCTGTAAAAGGCAAATAGGTGCAGTTACCTTAAAAAAAAAAAAAAAAGTTTTATGCCTTTTCACAATAACTTTGCCTCACCAGCCTTATCTGTGTCACTGCAGTTGCTGTTTGGGTTGCAGCCACTTTTTGCTCTCTGTTTCCCATGTGCCACACGGTGGTGCTCCTGGCTCCGCATTGCTCATAGACCTGAGCTGGCTGAGAGCAATTATAGATGCTGTGTGTGTACCAAAGCTGATCTGGGAGGGAGGGCTAGCACACAGCTCTGCAATGAGGTGAAGCATGCCGTGGAATGGGGGATGTACTTTTCTCCCAGGACTCAGCTACCAAATCAGATATGATAACAACGAGCTGAATAACATCAGCCAATAAAAATCTTCAGTATTATGAACGTATACACACATATATACATGTATTCAACCTCTTTTACTCTTGATTGCTATATGAATTTTGCATGCTGGCTTTGTTTTGGTAGCTACCACACCTTCCCGTTTTCTTTTTGCTCAGTAGAAGACTCCTGCAAGTTCACAGCTCAGTGGCAGCAAGGATGACATCCTTTTCTCTAGGTCTGTGATAAAAATGCAGAGAAGCAAGGCAGAGGGAGGGGAGATGGGGCTCCTTCTAGATCTAAGGAGGGGCCAGTACAGAATCAGGAGCTGTCTCAGTGGTCCCAGGCGAGATTCTTAGACTGGAAGGAGGCTGACAGTGGTGCTGGCTTAGTGTCAATTGAAAGATCCCTTTTCCTCATAAGAAAAACTTTGTGTCTAAGTGGACATCTTCATCTGTATCAAGCATACAGCTCAGTGAAATCGACAGGAATGATTTCATTGACTTGCATGCACTTTGAATCTGGTCCTGTGAACTGTAGCAGTCTGTCAGTTAAAGTTTAGCTCTGTACATTTAGAAGTTCACCTCTCACTGAGAGTTTCTGGTAGCTTTACTAAAACTTGAATCAGGCATTTAGATATTTATGTGAGTCTAGCTTTTAAATTGTGTGAAGTAGTCTTTTTCATTAATCCTTATAAAAACAATTGAATGCATGACCTACGGACATTGTTACTTGTGTTCTACTTGGATTATTTTGTAAAAGTTTCATTAGGTTTGTGTAACACTGATCACCTTCATTGATAGATGATCTCAAAAAAGGAGCTTCAGTAAGGTCTTTGTACATACTACTATATGAAATTTTGGGACTGGGAGTCATGTATTATGTAATGTCTTGTTATTCACATAAATGTTTTTTCTGTCTTTGCACATCTTTGGATCATTTATATATGTAACTCTTCCATAAAGCCAAAACCTGGCTGTTTGTAAAAATACCTTAAGTTAGTCTTCGATTTATGGACAAATTCAATAGCCTTATGTGATTGGATCCCCTGAATCTGAGGAAGTTTCTGATATTATTATTTCCATATTTATCTTCTGTGTGTAGTCTCTATGAAAAGCTAAACAGAATTCTTTACTATTATTAAATACTATTTTAAGAGACGCTCCAATGAGTAAGTGAAGGTTGCAAATGGAAGGCAATCTTTGGTAAAAAATCCTTAGACATGATGATCATCACCAGGAGGCACCTCTCTGCATTGCATAAATGGACTGAGGGACCAAGGCAGGCAGCATTAACCCTGCTCATGTCTAACAGTGAAAATTTTTCACTGCAAGTACAGCATTACATATCAAAGGCAAATACTGAAAACAACAAAATTTCATTAATATGGAAACTATAGTTTGATATTTTGAGTGAGTTCATTAGGAGAAGGAAGAAGTAACCCAGGGTATATTTGCAATGAATAGTGTCTCTAATGAGTGATAGGTATGGACAAGAACTAAGTCCAGCAGTGCAGAGATAGTCCCTATAGGACAAGGCTGCTTGTTTACTAACAGGCTTGAAAATTGTCCTGCAAGTTAGCCTTGTTTCTTACCTTTACTAACTGAGCAACCCATACAGAAACAGATGATGTTAGAATAGTCATAAAAAAGGGAGATATTACAATATTTATTCAGTTATTTCATTGCATCGTTTTCCAAGTGAAAGGGCAAGCAGAGTGTGCCAAAGCAGAACCAGCTACTTACATCGTCACAGACTAACATTTTGCTATTGATGTTATTTTGTGAAGTGCTGACTTGATTTTGTGCTCATTGTTAAGAAATCCTGGGTGAAATTTTCTTGTTGAGATGGAATGAAGTGGAATCACCCAGTCCAACCAAGAGACCTCTTTATTGTCTTTATTTAAAAATCATATAAACTTTACAACAAAGTCAGATCCCCACCCATCCAAATCCTAATGAATACATGAAAGCATATAAGCTTTGTCTGGGTCAATTTGCTTTCACACCCGTCACACAATTACTATTAGTTGAGAGAAGGTTTAGGCAGACAAAAGAGACTTGATTTGGGAAAATAATATCAACATTTATTACTAACAAGCTAAAACTAAAGAACTATATCTACAACAGTTCTACTTAAGTAAAAGTACTATGTATTTACAGAAATACTTCTCTCCCCTTTATATCAGTCCAAGGAGGAAAAGCAGTTTCTTTCTCCATTCTTGGAGCTCCAAGTCTCTTCAATAACTCTGCAGCACTCTTGTCGCAGCTAGAACTCTTTCTCCTTCTCTGTGTCGGCCTCCAGGGCTGGGCTAAGACCGGAGGCTGGGGGTTACCCAGGCCCTGAAGGTTTTTTCTTCCATGGTCTTGCAAGGGGACACTTGCCTACCATGGATCTTCTTCCACAGGGTTACAGGGGATAATGGCTTATGAGTCCACCCCTGTTTCCCTGTGGAGGTCCCTCCCCATGGGAGAACAGTCCTTGAACAGACTTCTCTGACATGGGTTTAGAATGGATCTCTCACTTGGATCCTAACATCCTACCCAGGCCATCTCACTCCAGCGAAGGTTTTCCTCAGGGTTACAAATCTTCAACAGGACTCTGCTTCACCTCAGGTCTCTCATAAAGTCTCGGCTTCTTCATGCATCAAATTACTCCAGTGTAGGCTCTTCCACGAGCAGCATGGGGGTCTTCTCACCCCAACAAACTTCCATAGGTGGCAGGGATTTATTTTTCAGTCTTTTCCCTGCTGAAGGGAGAGAGCGAAAGGGGGGAGAAACAGCCCCCCCCCCCACTTCTAACTTCTCTCTTCTTCAGCTGCCAGCTTTGACCTTGGAGGTCCCTTATCTCTCTGCCGGAATTCTTTCTGCAGCTTTTCTCATCCAAATAGTCAGTCCTCTAAAGTTTTTTTTTCTTCACTCTCTTACAAGAGAGAAGGGGGGCTTCAGTGTTGCACCTGGCCCTGGCCCAGGGCCAGGGGAGGAGGGGGTCTTGGGCCCGCAGCCACCTCTCCTACATGGCTACCGCTCTTAATTTCAACTGCGTAACCCACCTTCTCTTCCGTTTTCTTAAAGATGTAATTAGCAAAGGCGTTACTGAGAGTTTTAATTGGCTTCTTGTCTGGAAATCCACCTGGACAAAACCATCCTCAGCCCCAGGGGCTGGCCGGCTGGGCAAAACCATGACAGCTTGGTACCAAGAGATAAAACGCACATTGGTTCTCCTTCGCTTACACTGGTAGAGATTTGGAGGATTTATTCATCCTGTTTCTTTCCTCAGAATGGACTAAAAGATGAGATTTTACTGATCCCAAATCAGAAAATACAGTGGAGTATCAAGATAAAATACAAATATTAAACTAATCCCCAAAATATAAATTCCAGAAGTCATTAAGAATGTGTAAGTGCAGTACAAGTTTCCAACAAAAACCATAAAACCACTCCTGCCAACGTGTCCTGATGCAACCAGGACAGTTTCTTTCACTGGCTTACAGCTGACTTTCAATGCCATTTTAAGATCTTAGTGCAAATTTTTACCAGAGCTTGGCTGTTTTCCCGTCTCAGGCAAGAACTACATACATATAACTGTGAGGACTCCTAAGAAATGCAAGGACCAACATTTCTTCTTTCTAGCCTAGCAGGGTGCACCTTTAGCTGATCCTGGAGCACTGCTCCATTCTGTTTGCCTATATCACTTTATGCTCATCACCTGCTGCCAAGGGGACAGCACATCCAAAAGTTTGCTGATTTCACCACATCCTCTGGCATGAGACAGCTCGAGCAATAAAACATATAGATTGTTTTGCTTACATGAAGATAAAGGGTTGAAAACAAAAGGTTACAAATAAAACAATTTTAGTGCTTTCTTTTCCTGTATGCTCTCAGTTGTTCTGGCATATTTCACTGGGAATGCAGTTCTTGGGGTTAGCAGTTGGAGGTCTGGCCATCCAGGTCTCTCGCATATATTCAATTCTCTTGGTACTGAATAACATTGCTCTCTTTTCTTGCCTAGATATACTACACTCCATTTCTCCTTGATTCACTGCAAATGGACTGTTGAAGACTGGGAAAGAGGGGAGGTAAAAGGGTAATGGTCAGAAGGAGATACGTTGTCTTGGCTGTTTTCAGCTTTTCGCTCTGCTCTCTTGATGCACCTGTCTTGCTCGATGTCTTTGTCATTTAACTTATGATTTTTTCCATGCCTGGATGGTCTTGTGTACTGTACTTTCTTCCACTTTTCTCTCTTTTTCCTTTTTTTTTTTTTTTTAAAGTTTATGATATTGAAATAGAAATGTGGAAAATATCTATTCTTCACAACATCTGTCAAGTTGATGACCTCCCATGCCATACTAATTTTCTAAAGTGATCACACAAATGTGTTTTAATGGACCTATTTAGAACAGATGGAGGACATTGAATTAATTTGGTGAATCCATGTTAGTAAAATCCACGTTCTCTATGTGTTCTTGATGTTTGTGGCCTAAACCAATGTTTTTTTCCTTAGTTCCCTTGGTCTTATTTTCCAGGCAGGGAATATAATCGGATGAAAAAATTGAGAAGGTGTTTGTTTGTGTGAAGAGAGCGTTAAAAATGTGAGGAAGAAGGAATAGAATTCCTTCTTCATGGAATGACGTCACATAGTTGACAGATGACCTTTAACTTATGGCATAACTAAAGCTTACTTATCCTGCCCTGTCTCCTGCATTTCAGAGAAAACATTAAGTAAATTCTTATAAAGTAGTTAAAACAGGAGCACACATAAGAGATAACTGTAAATCCTCTGGTCACTTTGAGCATCCAGAAGTTTTCTCTGTTCTGTTGTCTAATCGAGATGTTTTCTGGATTCTTTATATGACTCACAGGATCATATACAGACAGCAGGCAGGGAACTTCAATTAAACTGTAGATGTTAACTTAGAAGGTGATTCACTTCAATGAATCAACCAAAATTGCAAACAAGGAGAGATAGGAGTTCTGTGGGTAGAGGTTCCTACTCTAGAGGCATCTGTGTGAGTGAAGTCATCATTAGGTGAACCATTAAGCCCTGGACATATGCTGTGAGATGCTTATTTTAAGATACAGAAAGTATGAATTACTACCCTTTCTTTGTTATAGCAGTAGTAGTGTTAACAATTTAGGAAGTCTTTTTTCCACAGAAATGTGGTTTGAAAGGAAGCTAACCATGCACACGTAACCTCTGGGAAAAGTGTGGAAACTGAATGACTAAACTGGGGCTTTGAATGCACACAAATGTACTTAACTATCTCATTTGGGATCCCAGGATTTTAATGTTTAGCTTATGTGACTACTGTATGAACCAGATAAGTACAGCGTCAAGGGAAGTAGATAATGCAATCTGTCCCCAAACCACAATACTAAGCAACTTTAGCTACAAGAACACATTTATTGTTTTCAGTGATAGAACTAGTGTATGTGCTCCTTGCAAAGCAGTTGCTTATTGACAAAGACTTCAAAATCTGGTGGTTCTGCAGTAAGCTGAATATATTTTTAAATATTTCATCCTCATACGTGCACATGTGTATGTGCATTATAAATACGTCTTTCTGTATGACAGATTGAAAAAAATCTGCTCGTGTGTGTTTGTAACTATATACACAGACACACAGATGCAGAGAAATGAACATTTAAATGTTTTGGTCGATGAAATGCATTTTTTAATCCTTCTTGATGAACTATTAGTCTGGGAACTAATAATTATGTTTTAGGTTTCAGTTACATTAAATGTATTCTTTTCAGATGGAGGAGTTTATTACTCCATAAGAAGGCTGTGCCTCTAGCTCTCAAGTATCTTGATAGCTTCAGTTTTCAATGGGGTGTCATTCACAATCATATTGTCTTTTCTGGTTTGAAGATTAGCATTACTGCTTGATCATGTGTAAACAAAGCTTCAAGTTTTATCTTCCATTAATGAAGTTGAAATGAGTTAATATAAAGCAAAGTGCGAAAGCCAGAACCTGCCAATATTAATTCCTTTTTTTATTGCTTCTCGAGTTGGAAAGAATGAAAATGTCCATTATCATCAATTTGTTTTGGTTCCCTCACTTTCCCCTGGGACAGTTAATTTTAATCCAATAATTTGTTTAACATTGAAAATGTCTACAGTTAGTACAAAAATACATGAGGTGGTCAGGTTTAGGAGGTTGTAAGCATACCGTGTTATTTTATTTCCAAAGAAAATACAAAGTCACCTAGTCATGAGAAGGTAGGTCAAGAAGACTACATTAGTATGAGGGTAGTCAACATTCCTGGTTTTAAAATAAACGCTAGTTTCTACAGGTTTAATGCTAAATGTTTGCTACCATTTAATATTCATGGCAGTTTATAAGAATGCTTGAAATATATTGAGCCCATTAATGACAAAACATACATCAGTCTGGCTTCTGCTGTGAGGATTTTGTTAAAAAGATTATCCTGAGTTCCTTATTTATCCCAGTACCAACCTTAAACCAAGCACAGCTCTTTTTTCTTTCCAAGTTCGACAATGGCCTTAAGTACCCCTTAAGAGAACCTCCATTAGCACGTTGTGTCAGGCTGGTCTGACCCTGCCTTCTGGGAGAAATTCAAGTGCTGTTGTGCTGCTGCTTTTGCAAAATGGCTGCAATGTAGTGTCCTGCTCCTTTAGCAACAGGACACCTATCCCATCACACACAGGCTTAATTAACGCCTGATGTAAAGGCTCATTGCAATCCAGATGCTTGCAAATAACTGAGCTGTGAAACTTTTTCACTCCATCCGTTTAAAGTGAAGTGAAATTGCTGCAGTTCAATGTAGGAGGCTACGTTTGCACTTTGTAAAGCCCTATCAGTTATGGAAAGGTTTAGCAAAAACAAAATGAGAGATGAATAGGATCTTGCCTTCATTTTATTCAAGCACAGAGGTTTGGAGAGGAATAAAAGGAGGAAGGAAAATCAAATAAAGGTGTCCAGCTTTTGACTTAGTCTGAGCTATAGCTTTTATGAAATTGAAAAATAAAGATGAAAAGTAATATTATTCTGTGAGAATTTAAGAGAAAATGAATATTTTAGAAAAGTTGTTTAATCTCCTTATATCTCTGCCTCCCTGATAATATCATAATCCTTAAGCTTTTTCACTTGCATCCACACTTTACAAATAAATCTTTTTGGTCATTCTTATTCTTACGGTGGTGAGTCTTTGAAGTCCCCAGCACAAATCTTGACCAGATTCCAACCTATTTTTTAATTCTGCTGTTTCTGAGATCAGAGGAGCATCATTATATTTTAGGGTTTTTTGATCAATAAATTATTGTTTCATGCTGTACCACCTTCCATGCAGATTGGGCACCCTTGCAAAAAAAGCCCTAGAAGCAGTGAGTGGAGAATTAAAAAATGTTTGAGGTGAATGTCTCTGAAATGAATGCCTTACCTAATGGCGGAATGATACATTTGGGACAGAGTAGCTGGTTTTATGTGAATACAGGAGAATAAATGATCTGCTTATACTAGTGATATCTTTCTGGCAGGAACATATGTCATACCTAGTTTATGGAAACACACCTCCAACAAACATATTTCACTCAAAGCTTGTTTATGCCAGATAGCAGTAGTCAGAAAGTCAGGCTTTGGAGGGGTGTGTGAAGAGCTGCCTGCAAGGCTGAGAGTTTTTAGAGATATAAAACTGATGGATACAGCACAATCATATGCAATTGAAAATAAACCAGTTATGCCTCATATGCAGACCCAAGCAGTGTAAATTCCTAGTATCACTGCTATATTTCACTTTTGTGAATAACTGTTTGAGATGGTGGACTTGGTAATGCATGGAAAGTTTTTTTTTACTCGTGGGATGTTTCGAAGTACATTCAGTGACCTTCAAGTGAAGGAAGTGGAGACACTACACCTTAGAGTTAGGGACATGAACAGCTCATTGAGGTAAAAGTCTGCAGAAGGATGTTTTAGAAACCTTTGTTTCTTTTTGCTGTCTGTAATGGAAGATTTATTTTCCTGAGATCCTTCAGTGTGGGTATTGATGGAGTAGAGTTGTGGATGTTTCAGAGTCAGACACTTGAGGCTGGGAGACAAGAGTAAGAAAATAATATTATTATTAATAATCATAATAAACATCATCCCAAACAAAAAACCAAACTACCACAAAATGGATGAAATTTCTGAAATTATTTCCTTTTCTTTTTTAACCTCTGATGTGTAATGCAGCAGCTATTCAGAGCTCCCAGTGAACCTCCAGACTCCAACACTCTCCTCAGCACTTCTCCAAATACCAGCTCTCTTTTCTGAGCTTTTCCTGTGCTGCTAAACAAACAGAAGGAAACAAAAGAATTTTCTTCATGGCATTCTTTATGAACCTCACCCCTACTGAATTTTTAGCATGTTTTCAATATTGGGGACTTCAGTCCCTAATTTGCCTCTAAAATACTTGAAGTAACTCCAGCACTAGAAATGGACATTTGTGGAAACAACCTTTTCTCTTTTTTTGCATCTGTCTTACCTTTGTGGAAAGCTTTTATCTTCAGATTAAAAAAAAGATTATGTTATTGTGCCAATACTCAGACTACATTTAGTTGAAAAGCCTTAGTATGGTATTCCTGTAGACATGATTTCTGCAACTTACTTTTTTTCCATTTAAAATATTTGATTGATGCTGTATTCAAAAGCTGTTATTGTTGATTATTGCTTTTGCTAGCTATAATTTGAATGTCAGAGTTGCATTCAAAAAATTCTTATAGAATAGCATTAAAGAGGTTCTTCCAAAACAAGCATGAAAAACCAAACTAGTTCTTACCGAAATATTGTCAGTCTCTTTCTTTTAAGCTAAAATGGACTACTACTCCATTACTTTGTTTAAACTGTTCTCATACTATAAAAATGCACATAACACCCATTTTAAACTTACAACCTTAGGAAGAATGGAAAGATATACTAGAAAACATAAGTTAAAAAAGAACAAGAGAGAAAACAATAAAGAACAACCTGCCAGTTGTCCCCTATTGCTTACAGTAGTCCCTATGGTTCTTTTAGTAAATGTAGACGTAGGCAAGATGACTTCTGCATAAAAGTGACAGTGTCAGATACAGATTTTTTTTTAGGTTGTTTATATGCATACCTGAGTTGTAAGAGTATTTGAAAAACTAATTTATAGGAATGCTTTCCTTTTTATTTGGTGACAAGAAAATGAAGCACAAATAAAGAATGGACCATTCAGTAAGGTAAGAACTTGTTTTCTTATTTGCTTCCGGTTTTGTTTGTTTGTTTGTTTTGGGTTTTTTTTGTGCTAGTTACACTTAATTATTCCATTTTGCTTCCAAAATCAAGACAGTTAACACCCCCCACCCCCCAAAACAGTGTCAGTAAGACAGCTGATCAAGTCTGGGACATATGGTAAATAAAATTTTAGAAGCAGCTGTAGAGAGAATATGCATAGTGGAACTTTCTTAGTAGAACAAATAATTCATAATTTACCATTACTCAAATGTGGTGTTTTTTTTAAATATCAGAGGAAGAACATCAGCTTCACCTACTGCAAAACATAAAAAAAAGAAATTATATAGATTGGAAGTTAAGAAGAATATTTGCTTGAATATGCATTGGTATAAATCAAATGTACTTCTTTATTTAGGATAGGATTTCTCGGCTAGTTTTTCTCTAGATCTGGATATTAGGAAGATTTTGACTGAGAATCTCAAAGAACATTCACATGTATTGTCTTCATAGCCTAGTGAGGAATACTGAACACAATGGGTTTTCCATGTGCCTTTCCCACATACACGCAGTCTCCTGCTCACTGGACCCTGATAAAATTAATCATCAGATTCCAAATTAAAAAAAAAAAAGCTTAGAATAAACCAAAAATCAATCTCAAACCAACAAAACAAAACACCCCAACAAATAAAAAAAACCCTGGGTTTTATAATCAAAACAGTTATTACAATTATTATTGGTCCATTTTGCACAACTAATCAGAATATTTGAAATTCTATTGATTATACCCTTTTGGACAGGATACTAGGGTCTTATAAATCACCACTAAATACTTGCAACAGCTACAGATCTACACTATCACTGCTGGGAAAGAAATTGTCAAAAGTTACCAGGAAAGTGAATCAAGAAAGGGAGAAGAAATGAAGAGGAAAATTATAGACCTACAGCACAGTAAATTATATCCTCCCCAGTGCAAATGATCTGAAACCAAAATGAAAATGAAAATTGACCTTGTCTCAGATCTATACATGTGGCTATACATCACATGCAAGAGATTCACCTAAGCTTTACAAACCAGCAGTTCTTTGCATTTCAACTACATTCCAGAGATGCTGATATTCCTTCCCCTTCCATTCACAAAGTACATAGAAAGATGATAGATAGCACTTGGCCTGCTGATACTGTAAAAGAGCTTAGAAGCTTTCTTAATGGAATTCATAATTCTTACACAATTCAAAAGACAAGAATTACGAAGACAGACAAGCACAAAAAGTAAGTTTCTATTAAATAACATAGATGGAGAGAGTAAAATATTGAGAGCAATCAATGGGTTCTCAACTAGAGATAGTGAGCCCACTAAAAAAACCCCATCATTCATCCATGATCCAGATGATAACAGCTTCAAGATCTCAGCATAAACTCCTTATGCTTTTAGGTCGAAAGTTTTCAGCTATACTCTTTGTACTGTATTGGATAAGGAGAGATCTGATGTGGCTATATGATTTCAGTGTGATCTGTGATGTAGTATTTGTGACTAAATTGTTTGGCAGCATTAGGAAAAAAAGAAAACTGGCAAGAAGTCCCACCCCACTTCACCCTATCTGGGAGTGTCAGTGAATATGAACATATACGTAGACAGGTAGGATAATTGTCAGTTTGGTTTGAATGGTACTGGAAAGTAATTATGCTTAAATCTGCTTAAAAATATGTTCTGACAGTAGGCCTATGGTATTTCAGGATAGGATGAATTTTTGGTGAAGATATTCTGGCAAAATTTGTCAGCATAAATAAATGCCTGATTTATAGAGTTATAAATTTCAGCTGGTTTTATATATATTCTGTATTTGGCTATAAATTTTAACATAGAATAAATCTCTTCATTTATATCTACACAATAACACAGGCACACAACACCTATGGAAGAAAACAGGTATTAGCAGCTGCATTCAGGTACTGTGGTATGAGTGACTTGCCAGTAATAGCTTCTTGCCTGTCAGCCCCAGGGAGTGGGGAGAGCTCTGCAGGAGAACCTGACAGTACTTTCTTCTGATTGTAAAATATGGCATGTTCTCAAACTTTCAGATGTTTCCTGAATGTTTAAGTTGCTACCTTAAATCTTTATTAAGTAGTATGCTTCTGTGAAGAATCTATGTAAAATTATGGAGGTACTTAGCGAGGACAAACTGCTTTCTGGGGAAGCCTGGAAAACAACATTACGTGATAAGAGAATTTTTCAGAACCCTGGCAGACACCTGCTTCATGCAGTATTGGTTTTCTGTGCAGAACAGTCCTCTTTCTAACATAGGGTGTGACATATAATTAAGTTAGTTTATGCCAGAGTTGCTCAAAGGTGAAATTCTTTACATGTTTCTTTTCCATCCAATTACATCAATGACAGAAAATAAACGTAATTGCATTAAAATTATTCATAGCCAACCTATTAGTTATACTAAGTAGTCTTTATTTCCTGTAGCTTTCTCTATAGGCTCAGTTAAGTTTAATCATCTTACAATGTTAGGAGCATATACAGCAACATTTACCACGATAACTTGACTGAGTTTTAAATTAAATTTAAACGTCTCTCCATCTTATGAGAGCTGTATTATTACAATATATACAAAAGTGGAAATAAAAATACAACAATAAAATATCCTTCTCTTTGAAGCTACTTGAAACCTTTCTTACTTAAGGCTGCCTTTTTCCACACTGCCTTCAAGAATTTGACTGATATGCTGATTTCTCCTCTAGGAGAGGAGCTACTGCAGTAGCTTAGGACATTGGTATAGCAGCAGCTTGGAAAGGTCTCTGCTTTTAGTTAGATGTGACTGGAATTCATCACAGGTATGAGAGTGAGAAAAATAATCTCTGAACAAAAGGAGGTTGGGGTTGTTTTTAGCTTCGTCAGCACCACACCAACACATGGACCCTTATGGGCATTCATGTAATATTCCTCATTAAATTTTTTTCCAAGTTCAAAGCTATCTTTTAACAATAAGACATATAGGAAATATTTCGGGAGCTTCAGCTGTGGGAAATCAACTACTTGAACCATAAATGTGTATATTATGCTCCTAGAGTGAACAAAGAGATTTTAATGCAAACCCAGTACATTTTGTATGTACATAAACAGTTTGATACGTGACTGATTGCATTAACGTAACCATATTCCTCTTTTTAATTCACGAAGTAGGAATCTCGGTGTGGCATTGTTGTAATTAAGTCCCTGCTGGTTTAACTGTTAACCAGTTCTCTTTGGGGCATACTGGAGTTGCTTAGTGCTGCTCAGTCTATGTTAGAACATGCAAAAGAAATGGTATGGGGCTGCATAAGACACCTGTTAGGAGTACAGGTCATTGCAAAATATCAGTACAGCAAAAGAGTCCTGACATACCCTGAAATCCTGTAGCAAAGCTCTCTGCAGTGCATAGATTCAAGTTAAACCTGACTAATGCACACTTAGATTTATGAATTCTTTAAAGGTCCAGTAAGTTTGAACTCATTTGCAATTGAAATAAAGTGTTATTTGAAAGTCATTCTCTAAAAAGGGGAAGAAATTAAGAAAGAAGAGCTTTTCTACTGAAGATACTCAGGCAATTAATTAAACCTCTTCAGGAAATAGCATAAGGGCTTACAAATAAATAGTGGTTATTATCAGGAACAAGAGCAACAGTGATAGAACAACCACATTACTTCCCAGTGACAAATTAATTGATTTTAAAAAATTTGATCAAAGCATAATAATATAAGAGAACCATATAGTTTAATAAGGGAGAAACACAAATTGTTTTATTAGCAGAGTGTGGTTGCTACTGTACCTTTAATCTTGTTCTTTTTATCTTCTTGAGTGGAAAGGTCATCTCTTACTCTAATAGAAAGTAGAATTTTTCAAGGTTAAATTTTAAATTACTTTACAGGGAATTATTCAGAAAATGGATGGAGAACCTGCTTACTTGGAGAGTTTAGGATGTACTACAGATGGAAGTACTCCTACCTTTTTCTTATTTAAAAATGTGGGGGAACAAGTGATGAGTAGCAGAGTTGTTACATGTTACATGGGCTCTCAGTGGTGAGAGCACTGGAGAAGGAACACTGAACTGATAGATTCTGTCACTGACTTTCACTCCACTGTTGTAGAAAGTATTTAATCAGTGTTTTCTTAACTTATCCACTTTCCAAAAACAATAGCACTGTGTAATTAAAAAAAAGCACCTTCTACAATGACTGTGGATATTTTTGTATTGATCAATGTGTGTCCTTTCAGTGCTTTAAATCAAGGTTGTCAAAAGTTTTGTGTTACTGCACCCAGCTCCCAGAAGGAGCACTTTATCTACCTAATAAGTTATATGTCCAATCTAATTTATTTATCCCTCTGGTAAAAAGGAAATCTCTGTTAATTCCACACTGCTGATATTTATTTGTGAAAATGCACTGCAACGGTATCGGGAATGGACACGTAAAGTGTAAAAAAGAAACAGGCTTTCCATAGGACGAGAACTCTTTACCATATGAGTTTCCAGAGGCTGAGAGTGTTGTTAAATCCAGGACCATAACTAATCAGTAAAAATTGGTTTTATCAGTGAGGTAAAACTTAGCAGCTTTTTTAGAACATCTGCCTGCTCTGTCAGGATTTACGTAGCAAATTTATACCTTTTACTTTCCTATAATGTAGCTCTTAACACCATCATTTCTGAGAAGTCCAACCTGTCTTTTAGATTTAGTCTTTATTAATGTGTTGGCCCCTGTTTTCATTATCTTATATTAATTTTTAGTACGCTTCTTTCATTTTATTGTATTTAAACCTTAAATCAATATAAAGCATAAAAGCTGTGTCGTTTGAGATTGGAGGAGCTGTCCAATTTTAGTAGCCTCTTTGATGATGTGATCTAAAACATAAGCTATTATCAACATTATAGCTATAAGAAAATTTTATTTTTTGTTTTTTATGGTGTGGTGTGTTTCTTTATTTGAGAATGACTATTAAAAATTCAGTAAGGCAATGTGGATTGACAAGCTTCATTTTGCAGTATTAAATTTAATTATATAAAACTAAATTTGCCCCATTAGAAGTCTAGGGATAATATAAAGTTCTTTTAACTTTGATGTCTGCTGTAACTCTTGATGAAACATAAAAGTTAAGAGTTTTAGTAGGCTTTTATTTCTTTAAAGAAATACTGCAGCTCAGAAGAGTTTTGTGAGCTATTTGTGTTAGCAAGAACAATTCTTAGTATTGCAGAAAAGAACTAATTTTTTTAGTAAGAAAAGAGTCAATGAGATGTATTTTTTAACAAATAGACTAAGTAGTCTTTCTGTTTGTTTGTTTGTTTTTTCTTTGTTGGTTTTTTTTTCTTTAAGTCAATCAACACTTTCTCCAAAAAAGAAAGAAAGAAAAAAGGAAAGATTGTGAAGCGGTTTATCAAACAAAATTCCTGTCATCACTTGACATTCTTTCCCTGTTTTGCTGTTCAGGTATCTTTGAACATTGGAAATATTAATGAGAAATTAATTCAGTCAGGAAACAGGAACAGCTATTCAGCAAATTTTTCACAATGCTATAGCATGGCAAATACCCCTTGTGATATCTAATGTTTCTGAGGAAATTTGCAGACAATTCTTTGGTGAAAAATAGGGGAGGAATGAGTAAGTAAAAAACAGTTTAGTGTCTCTAGTGCACTAGGTTTGGTTTTTCCTCTTAAACCACTTCATTAAAAACTTTTGAGAGTGTAGAGCTGGATTATGAGTGCAAAACTCAAATCTGGACTTGAAGTAGAACATTAGACAAGCTTATGCAGTATTTCAAGCAGGGATTTGAGTCCAGTTAGTGTTAGGAAGCAAATTGAATAGGTCTGAATGCCATTTAAATCTTCCTCAGTTTGGGACTTTTGATGCCTGAATTCTATTTGAGGTCTGTCTGATTAGATGGGTACTAAGATAAATGTTTTCCAAGCAGAACAGGTAGAGCCAAATCACAGAGTGCACCTCCAAAGGTGAAAAGCCTATGCATATCTGCTAACTTTGCCATGGAGACTACTATAAAGATATAGCTGTCTTCACTCAAAGTAGGGAAGTACTGTCTTTGGCTATGTTTGCTGATAAAAGTGTTCAAGTTGTTTAATGACTTGAGAATGGTTTCTAAAAAGCACAAAAAATTTACTATATTTTGCATACCTTTGGATGATTTTTGAGACCTTTTCTCTAAATAATTAAATTCAGAAGAGCCTTTGATGCCCAGCAGTTAACAAAAGCTGACAGACAGGAGTACAGTGGTAGAAAAGCTTCCTAAGATCTGATTGCTCTGTTCATTGCCTTCAGTTCTGCCACTTAACCATCACCATTATGAGAGATGCATTGATTTATATATTTAGGAAAAAAAAAGGTATTTTTACAGCAGAATACTCTTCTTGCTTTCAATCTACTATGAGTAATAATCTCTGAGAATAGCTGCATATGTGAAACTTCCCCATGATAAGCAATTATGTCACTTCAAGCTTTGCTTGGATTACTAGTTATTTTTCATTTTACTTATAAAGCAGCAAAATATTTATTTTATTCTAGGTGCTTTCAGTATCTTTATACTAAAGTTTTACTTGCAGGAAATTCAGTTTATGTTTAATCCATTCTTGTAGCGAACAAGTTACTTACCATGTCTATCTATGTCCCCTACGCAGTGCAGAATAAAATATTACTTTAAAAATTTGATTGAAAAAAACAAGAAAAAAAAATTAGACTTGGAAGGGGGAAAATACTTTCTAACCAGGTCTAACCATATCTATATCTATATCATTTGTTATCATTACTTAGTGATCCATTGGGAAAGGGAAAAATCAACTTGACATACACTGTGAAAAAGGCATGTGTATGTATACAATGTTAAGAGAAGTTTTCAGACCTGTGATCAACCTCTTTTGTTGTCTTCCCAACCTAAGTGGATTCACTGGCTTGCGCGCACTTGTTACTTCTTTGTAATGTTGTCATACTGATGGCAGCTTCATCTGCATTTGGTGACAAAATTTAAGCTTTCATGCAAGCCATGCAAGCTAGATAATGTGACTGCTCCTCAGCTCCACACCGTCATAAACTGCGTATAAGTTCCTGTCTATTCCCAGCTGAGACTATTGGCACAGTGCTGTTGAGAGTGTGAGCACACCAGCATACTGACATTACAAATATCAGCAAGAGCTGCTTGAGTGGCCTTTTGTTCCATATTGTGATTGGAATCCAGCCTTGAGAAAGACAGCTCAGTAGGAAAGCTTTCTTGAAAGGGTCTCAGCACTCATCTGGAGGAACTAAGTGTGTTGAATATATTAGCATTTGTCATTCTGTTTAGTTTTTGTTTTGTTTTTAGTTAAGAAAATTATGTTCAGGCTTCAACAGTGCCACAGAGATAGTATTAATGGTTGTATATAAATGCCTGAGGTTTATTTGGTTGGCAGTTATGATTCTGTATGTTATCCTTTCATAGATGATACTACTGTCCAATCACAAAATATGCCAAAGGCATGACGTACAGGAATTCTCAGCCATAAGTCTTACTATATTGTCAGTTATAAACACCTTTCTTTCCCATATGAGAAATTAGTATTTTTGCAGTAAAATACTGATCCCAGCAAATGGTGAATATAATCTCCATAATAATGATACTAAAACTTCCAGGGAGGAAAAAGGAGGGTCATAGATTATCAAATCAATTCTTACAGTTTAATTCTTGTTGATCAGATTGTATTCTTAATAGTTAATGAGATAATGACTGCTGATTACTATCTTAAGTCTTTTTTGAGATGCTAAGACTAAATGAGAACAGATTTGCATACTCTTAAAATAAATATTTCAGGTTGCCTCGGATTAATAAAAATAATGGATAACCCCTTCTTTTCACCTATGCATATAACATATTAAAAAAAAATAGTTCTACACTAAGGTTGATGCCTTTCAGAGCTGGGCTGTAGTTCACTGTAAGAAATTGAGACATTGAAAATGAACCCCTTATACCAACTGCACTGAGGTCTGATTTTTATACCCAGTTGTGGTCAGCCATTTGAATGCCCCTGGTATTGAGTCAATTCTTTCACAGCAAATTGTACCTTCGTATAATGGATGGAAGACAACATTTCTGAATCAGTAAAGGTACAAAGGAACTTCAGTGAAGGTGTCCTCATTCTGTCCCACTATTCAGCCTTGCTAGTCCTCTGCCTCCAGTCCCCCAAGGGTTGTCACCTTGTCACAGACAGTTCTGCTTTTCCACTGCAGTTCCTCAGAGGAAATGCCCTGGAAGTAAATACCCTGCACCTTTGCAGACACCTGAAGAGGTGACCTACTCATTAGCTCCCTCTCACATATGCAGCTGCTTTGCTGTACTAAAGGAGATTTTGTAAACTTTGCATTCCAGGAACCTCTGGAAAAAAAAAGGGTTTACCTTTTGACTTGAGATGCTTACTGTGGTTGAAACCTGCAAAAATGTAGACAAGCTAGTTTTAAATTACTATAATATTTAGTTTTAATTATTGTGCATTATCTGAGATGGGGGTTTGTGCATGGAGCAAAGGTATATTTATTCAGGCTCTCATGTGGTGATGGAGGAGAGATCAGAATGTGACGACAGTGTGGCCCAAGGAAAGCAATGTGTGGCCTACCAGTAAAACATTGTCAGTTGTATTTGTGTGTAGCAGCAAAAGGAATAAAGCATGGAACCATCACCTGCGGCCCTGGGAAAAGTCCTGGCCTCACAGGAAGAACTGAGGCAGACACTGCCTCGTTGCTTCATAGTTCAGTAGCATGGTTTTACTGGGAGTCACTCACTGGTGACCTGTAGCTTTCTCCTCGAGGCACCTACTATATATGATTTCATTGTTATTCATCTGTTTGTCTGAATAGAATGGAGGAGTCCAGAGAACTTGTGTGGAAGGAGAGATTGTTTTTTTCTTAGGGGACAGAGGGAGAGACTGTAAAAGTCTCAGCAGAGAGACCTACAGGTCAAGTGCTGAGCCTGGGAGTGCAAGGAAGTCCTGGTGGCAGGAATGGCCTGAGGACTGGGGGGATAGAGCAGAGCTGTTTACAGCTCAGAAAATGTTTGCAGTAACTAAAATGAAAAGTGGAAGCAATACCTTGAAGGACAGTGAAAAAAGGAACAGTATAGCCATCATTTGCATCTATGCAGTCTTTCCATTACTTTGAACTTTCTCTGCTTAAGAAGTTAACTATTCTAGTTCATATTCACATAAAACCTGGGGATTTTTAAGTTTCAAAGTCTTCTGATCTTTGAAGATCTCGCTGATGTGAGCTCCTGTCATTCTGCTCTCTGACATGAACTCTGACATAAGATTTCAGGTGTGGTATCTGCAGCTAAGAATATTATTGCCATTGGTAGCTGTAGCTGTATAACACCAGGAATTAGTTGTCATAAGATGTGGCAAATTAGGGGTAGCAATATGATTGCTGTGCTACTAATCTTTACTGTGTATTAGAAATACACAGATGAGTGGGACAGACTTGTAATTCTGTTTTGTAAATCCCCAGCAAAGGGTGTAAATGAAAATAAATAAGAACATATGGTTAAACTGCTAATCAGATTAAAGGATTTGAAAATATTGACAAATTTTATTAATTTACTTCTGGAATCTGTATTATGATATTACACTCAAGTGAGATATCATTGATAGGCAGTGGGGGAAAAAGATCACATGATAAGCTGAAGGGCTGGCAAAGAGAACATACCCTACCTTTCTGGGTTCTTGATGGTGGTAAAGCCATGTAATCATTACTAACTGTACTGCCAGCCTTAATCAAATGAGGTTGGAGACAGAATATGAGGATCCAAACAGTTTCCCTGATCTCACCTAGAAGACTAGTGTTCAAGTGGGAAGCTGAAAGACCTGTTTATGAAGCACTTAATCAATTAAGTCACTGCAAAAGCACTTAGCAGCAGTTTGCTTAAAAATTATTAGAAATCCATGAACCTGTGTCCTGTGTTCTTCTCCCCTCTGCATTTAAATTAATAGGAAAAAGAAGAAATATTTGTGAAGCTTTTACTGGAGTAGTGCATGGAAAGGTTTTTAAGTATTTTCTAATATATGACCTGTCATTTAGAGTGATTGCTTTCCTGTATATGAATATATATATATAAAATATATATATATGAAATTCAAAAAGTATAAAGGAAATAAAAATTGTGTCTGACCTATTTATTTAGATATAAGAATAAAAAAGCCCCAATATCTGTATGCATAGATAAGGCCATGGATTCTCTTCTACTGTAGTTTTGTTTTTTGACAACTGCTAGAACAGTAGCTGCTGACAATAATGTTATAAGGGAATAAATACACCTTTTGGTGTTTACCTGGGCTTAGTGTATGGATGTTCATTAAGGGAAGGAAGTAGAAAATTGCTTCTAGAAGCATGCACAGCATACAGAAGCAAGCAAAGCCTGCTCTGGTATGGTGGCTGTGGGAGGAAGACATGTCCCTGTTTGGTATGTGGTCTGCTGCTCACACATAAGGGAGCTGACACACAAACTCATGTGAGTTAGAGCAAGAGAGAGTTTTAAACTCTGTTACCCACTGCTACAGAGCTTTTCATGTCCTACCCTCAGGACTACATTCCTACTTTCTTTAACTATACGTGACTCAAAAAGCTATATTCACTAAAAGGTGACCTTCGTGATATAAACAGATAGAAAAAGCAAAAAAGAACCCACACTTTGCAGACAAAATCTCCAGAAACACACAGATTGCAAACAGGCTGCAAACAGAATGAAACATGGGGGACCTGGGGATAAGTGGGTTCAACATTTCAGTCCTTTAGAGAGCTGATGTCAGTGATGTAAGTTACAGTGCTCCAGTGGAGCTCTAGTTTTGTTTGGGATGAAGAAGAGACAATGTTTTTCCTCTGCACGTTGAAATGGAAAATGTTTGGATTTGGGATCTCCCATTTTTGCAAAGATCTGCTCTTTATTCATCATCACCCTGAATTTGTCTAGATTTTCATTTCTTGAGCTACTGAGGCAAGGCTCTGGTCCTCATGCCTTTTGGAACATTTAACTGACTTAGATGAAAATGTCACCAAGATGGAAAACTAAGCACTCTCTTTTTATTTCTCTTCTGGAAAGTGGCTCATTGCAAATAGCTGCAGAAAGATTTTATTGTAGATAATTTGAGAAATACAATTATAGCTTGCAATTTAGTGTTTGTTAATTATTTTATCCAGACTTCTCTAATTAAAAGCTTCTGTCCTTTTGCACCTCTAGTGCTTCAGATAAAAGAGATAACAATAAAATAAGTTTTAATGAAAAGTATAGAATCCAATAAGTCAAGTGTACTTTACCACTAAAATAATGTGATAAAGACTAGCTGAGATAAAAATTTGCTATGCTATCATCATGGTATGCCCAGAAGGAACAAAAAGATGGAACAACACCATCTGTTTGTAGCTGAAATTTCTATTATTAGAAAAGAATTGTGGTGACCTCAAGGTCACAAAAAAAAGAGGTAACAAAAAAATGTTACTATTTCCTCCTCTGCTACTTGAGCCTTAGTTCCTTCAGAACATGCAAAAAACTGTCCCTTATTTGTATCCTCTTACAGTGTAAACATTACCAAGAGGATTGCAGTGATAATTTCCAATATTGTAGAATGGAAAATCCTCATTCTGTTTCTTAAAATACACCAATCAATTCAGTACTCTTACAGGCCACTAAATCACAATGCATTCTCTCATCCTCTTCTCCACCTTCCCCTCCTTTTAATAAGATGTAAATAAGTAAGGAGCTCTGAAACTACACAGGGATTCTCTCTCAAGGTTCAGGAGTCAGAAGTCCTTATGCTCAACCTGTAACCCAGTGCTTGGTGTCTGTTTTTGTGTCTTCTGTACTGACTAATAATGAACTCATCAATTAACACATAATTTCTACTCTCAACATATTATTGAGAGAACTTCCATTTTCCAGTGCCTGGGTGCTAAAGAATAAGTTCTTTTTATGTACAATGATGTCCTGAGACTTACTTTGCTGGAACAGTTTGGGTGTTCTTAGAAGAGAGTTGAAGCCCTGGTGTCTGACACACCTGAGGGATTGTTTGATATGAGAACCTATGTCTCTTTCATGGTTTGTTTTTGGGTGCTTTCTGGTCTTTGCCTTGTAAATTGGCATGTGAGTGACTTGCTTGATACAATCTCACTTTATTTTGGTTGAGTTCAGGTCTTAGCTGCTTTATTTTCCTGATGAGGAGCTGCTCTTTATTGTGTGACTTGCTCCTCTTTTCATGGCACACATCTACACTGATGTTCTGAATATCTTTGGAAGGACTGACAGTGAGTTTTAAAAGGCTTCACTGGTTTATGTTTCATTTTTCTGTCCTTGAGTGCCCTTGTCAACCTTTCCACAGATCAACACTATTGCTGTACATTATTTTTGAAAACAGGCCCCCTTTGCTCAAGTCATGCTGACGCAAAACCTTCTGCCTGCCCCTGCTATGAGAAAAGTTCCAGGCCCTCTCTCTGTCATTTCAAGGTATGCTCTCATGTTGTTCATATAAAACGATTTTAGACTTGGATGGAGGGTAGTCAACACCTTGGGGCTTACAGGGTGGCTGGATCATGATCAGGCTGTTATGCTCATACTACAGAGATAAAGTCCAGTAGTCATGGAAAGTCTTAACATGTGTCTGAGGCATTTGTTTTAAATGGCCTTTATTAATCTCTGAACTAAATGAAGTAAGGTCACCTGCTGTATTGGTTTTATTGTTTTTGAAGTTTAGTCAGGGTATTTTGGAAATTAACAAATATGTCCCACTTGGTAAAAGCAGATAGTCCTAATTTTAAATTATTTAATTTTAGGTTAATTTTCCAGTTTCATTTTAGTGATGTTTTTTGTCATATAAACAATGAAGAGAATAACTCCCATGCCAGGGAGAAAACTTCAGTTATAGTTCATCATGAACTATAAGACTCAAACCTGTAGCAAAACAGGTTAGGGTTGGCAGGGACCTTAAAAATCATCTAGTTCCAACCCCTCTGACATGGGTAGTGACACCTTCCACTAGACCAGGTTGCTCAAAGCCCCATCCAACCCCATGGCCTTGAACACTCTCAGGGATGGTATGTCAGCAACTTCTCTGAAGAACCTGTTCTGGTATCTCAGCATCTTCACAGTAAAGAGTTGCTTCCTAATACCTAATCTAAACCTATCCTCTTTCAGTTTAACGTCATTTCCCCCTGACCTTTCACTCCATGCTCTTCTTCAGACTTCTGACGGCCCCCTTTAGATACTGGATGTTTAGAAATATCTCATATCCTAATATATGAAAATGTTCTGTGTACTACTTGGATTTTCTACATATGCATCATGCTTGGAATATTTTTTAATGAATTTATATTGGCCTAGAGTTTTTTTTTTTGGCTTTCTGTCATCATAAAGTAACTTCAATTAGTTGTGGTTTGATTATTTTCTTTTCTATAACAGTGAAAATTTCAGATATTCCACTTGCAATGTATTCCCATCTCAGTCTTGTCCTAACTACAGTCTTTGGACTTTACAAAGTCCATTTATTTTTGGACTGTACTATGGTTTGACATTTTAATTGTTATTACTCATTTGTACGTCTATTTTTTTCTTATTTATTGTTATTTTTTTAATAGCAAATGTTAGCAAAAGGTTAAATCATATTATTATTTCACTAAACCATATTATACCTTCTAAATCATAGGTAATCAAGGTCTAATATAAAAAATTATTGTAACATTCAGGCTTGGTTTCTATTTGCCAGCAATGTAAAAGAAAATTCCAATATACCACTAAACTGTAAACACTCTATTAGGAAGCAAAACGTTATAGCACTTACTGTGCTGAGAATCTCTGGTTTTCAAAAGCAAAGAGTAGCTTTGGTAAGCTTGTCCAGGCTTTCCAAGCTGTGCAACTGAGGACATTATTCTAGAAATTTTGCTTTAATTTTCTGATAACAGTGAAATGGAAGTTCTGAAGCACTACAGTCTTTCTTCAGGTTTAAAGTAGAAGTGTAGTTTTTGACAGACTGTAAATTAGTCCTCAGATGAAAAAAGAATCTTCTCCCCCACGACCAAATTGTGTGTGGGGGTGGGGTGGGAAGCTCATCTTCAAAGTTTCTTTAATATCTAGAAGGCCAGAGTTTCTTAATTTTTATGTCATCTTTCTGTTAGTCTCAGATTAGTAGGTAATACTGCCTTTTTCCTAGTTGTGGAAACAGTTTAATATAGAATCAATTCAAATTGTAAAAAATAGCCATAATAACAAATTGAAGAATCTCTTTTATTTTACAAACTGAACTTTCCAAGAATGTAGTTCTTGAACATAGATTAATTTTTTGTGGGATTACTATCCAGAGTAGCAATTTCTGTAACAGTAATTTTATAATTAAATTTGACACTATCTAGCGCTCCTGTAGTGAAAAACTATAAATCTATATATGGACAGGGATATATTACAGTCAACTTAGAAATCCTTTAGTTTGTCTCTCCCAAATACTGTTGTCACATCAACAGAAATATTGGGATGGCTGTAGAGGTTTTTTAGCCTTTTTTTTTTTTTTTATGTTTTCATCTAAGACCTGTTTAAATCAACAAAAGGATTGACAGCAACATGGCCAGAAGGGATGTACTGGAGGTGGGTAAAGGACAACTATCCTCCTTACAGTGAATCTCCATAAATGTCTGTCTGGTCAAAATTAGCTGAAAGGGATATTTTTCTAGGATACTTGGCCTGATGTTTAAAATACATAAGAGAATTATCTTATTAGGCCTAGAAAACTTGTTTTATTTGAGTTTTGGTTTGTGTTTAGTTATGCTTAAATAACTGTGTTTCAAAGGACTTGAATTCCAGGTTCTGATCCTCTGTTCATATCTAACAGATGGGAAGTATAACACTAACCTTTTCATAAAATGCTTTGTGATTAAAGCAACAAGCCAATATTAAAATTAAACATTCCTTACTGTGGTGGGGCCCCTGACAAACATGACAGTAGCAAAGGGACTGGGAAGTAATATAGAATAGAAACTATAGTAAGGAAGAAAAGCCTGAAACAGAAGACACGGAAGAAAGACCTTTAAAAATGTCCCTGACGACTTTGAAAATCTCCACCTGGTTGTTAAATGCTTCTGTTGTGAATGCTGATCAGGGTAGGAATCATTGTCGTGATTGGTGATGAGGGAGAGTCTTCACCCTAGAGCCGCAAGATTTGTCTGGGTGGAAAGGGCTATGCTTCAGGGGAAGTCAGTCACCCCCACCCCTCTCTTCCTCCTTGCTCCCTCCCCCTGGCCCTTTTTGCCCAAAGCACACTTTTTCTTTCACTTTTCTGACTCACAAAGCAGTACTGTTGTTTGGGACTCTTCTGTGGCACCTTGAATAACATGTGAGGAAAATGAAGTAAAATTATACAAGCCAACACAACATCTAAATGATAAGTAGCCTTGAAAAGTTTTAACTCAGATAAATGCTGATAAAGGCCTCAATAAAAGTTAATGCTCCTGGTTGATTCTGATGGAAAAAATTGTAAAATGTCAGCCTTGTAATAAATGCACTAAAGGGTGAATGCCACATTTAAATAAATAAAACCTTATGTCTGAAAAGCAAGAACACTAAAATACATGAGTACAGAATAAGAACGTATTAACCTGATGGGCCTCATCTGCTTGCTCAGAGGACTGTGAAACAGGAGTAAATCTGAAGAACTGGGGAAAGTTACACATGCATGAAATAATAAAGATGAAGTGAAATGACATGGAGGAGCTACAAGTTACTTGGACATCAGCAACTGATTTTTTTTTTTTTTTCCAACTGGAAACATATAAACTCTGTATAACAACATTTCTTTCCTTATTTTCTGGCATGTTTACGCATATGTAGGGGGACAGTTTTTCAGCACTGTTCATACCAATGAAGATATTTAGAATTTCAGTATAGCTATAACTTTTGCTAAGGTATGAGCTGTCAGCTGAAGATGTTGAAAATAGTGCATGTTAAAAGTTTGTATAGCTACTTTTTACAGGGGAATTACAATCTGCTTTCAGAAATCACTTTGTGATTAACAGCTCTAAGGTTCATACATTTAGACTGACAAATAATCAAGCAGCGTGAGAAGTATATTTTGAGACTGTATCTCAAGATTTTGACATTCAGGAATGTCCTTTGTTTAATACTCAGTTCACTATGTGTTGCTTCTCATTAGTCAATGCAAATATCCCCCTGCTGTGGTATATTTATTATACAACCTCATCAGCGTGTAACAGTTTGACAGCAATTATTAATTTCATTTTTTCTGGTTTTTGACTTAATTTACTCTTCCCCCTATTAACAGTATTGACTGAGAAAAACCTTGAAGCATGAGATTGTGGTAACAGAAATGTATTTCCCAATTCCATAGAGGAAATATTTATTCCTCTTTGGTCAATGAAAATACTGCTGCCAGCATTTGGTGTGCCTTGCTGGCATAGCTGGGGTCCAGTAGATGCCAGGTGTTCAGCTGTACTCCAAGGAAATATCCTTGTCCTGTTTCAAGACTAGAGAGCCCCTCCTTCATTCAGATCCTCAGAACCTGCTGGAAGACTTTCTTTGCTCACTTAGCTAATGTGAAAGGATTTCTGTTCCAGAGAATTGATTTCTGAGATAACACCTTCTGTGGTTAATCTCAAATGCTCTTCACCGAAAAGTCCTCTGGTATGATGTGTGTGAGATGCCTCTCTCTCCTTGCTCCTTGTTTCTCCCTGTTCTCCACCAGACCATTAAAAATTAAGCCTTCAGGGAGATGGTGTGGTTCCTTTTGAGAAAAATCAGAGTAGAGTTGTATGGAAAGCGATATAGTTACATAATACAATATGTGAACACACAATAGCATTAAAGTTTTTCAAGTGTTTAAGATTTGACAAATATCCAGGAATAAAGCAGCTGTTTACAACAGAAGGCAGAGAGAGTGTGACTCATGGATTTTTGGAGTTTGAGTTTGGGTACCATCTTAGTTGTTTTTCCCTGAATAGCAAACACTTACTCACCTAGCCTGTGTGCTGTATCAGACATTTCTGCTTTTCTGAGCTAAAGAAACTTGGACACTTGAGAGATTACTCCGCTGACTCCTCCCCCTCCCCTACTTAACTTCTAATCTTAGCTTTATGGCATTTGTTGATTTTCAACCTGTTGATATGACACCGATGCTCATTGGATGGAGAAGATTTATTGTATTACTGTGATTTACTGATATGTGATTTTGCATTCTATCAGGAGATTATTGAGATCATAAAATGAAAATCAGTTTTTCATTTCAACCTCCCACTTGCACCCCCTTAAATTATTGAAACAATTCTGCAGAGAATAAAAGAAATTTGTTTCCGGTGTTTTTAAAACAGAAGAGCAGTTCTAAGGATAAGAATAAGTATTTTACAGTTGAGATGAAAGAAAAGTTGAGAAAATGGAAAAATGGATGCCCTCACAGTGTTTTATTGAATATATTCAACTTTGATGAAGCACGAGGGCATTGCCACATATTTTAAGTTGGCAGGTAATACATTTTGAGGGACAAAAGAAAATACAAATTAGTTACTTCTTCCTTCTCTGAGCTGTTGATGAGAGAAATATACAGTGGATGTCATTAAAAAAACTGGACATTATCTATTCATAGTAGTTAAATCAACCAGGGTGTTCATCTGGTATGTTAGATTTGGAAATAACAGGAAGGGTGCAGTAAAGTAAATGCTTAATGGTGCTATTTTGTGCCTAAACAAAGAGATTAAACTGCAGCTAGAAATGCCAGCTAATTATGAGACCATTAAATACATTATTAACTATGCAAATATCTTATCATTTGATCACCTTCTTTGTAATGTAAAAGGTTCCTGTATTGGTTCTCTTTCTGATCTATCTATATTGACTTCTGTTGGTAGGTGTCATGTCAGTGATCCCTAAAGGAAAATGTAATTGGAAATAATTCAGGTCCAAGGTCTGTCATTTTACTGGTTTTGCATGATGCTTAATGTAATGAGGCAGTTATTTTGACTGGAGGTACTGCTATAACTATCATAAATACTGTTCAAAGAGGGACCTACCATCTTCTGTGTGTATACACAGTCTAAAAGACAGAAAATACATTGGGGAATTAAGCAAGTCTTTCAAGTTTTGGCAGTTAAATTAAGGAAGTGTTCTTGTTAGAAGGCATAGTGTCAAAGGAAAACTCAGATGGCTACTGAAGTTGTTGTTAGAAAAATATCTCCAAGAGATTTTGAAATGGAAACATTTCTGAAAGCATTGCCAGATGGAAAGAGCTGCATGGTGCTGATGTCTGCAGGACTTGAAGGAAACAGATGGTCAGCAACTTAAAATGTCCAATATTTGCAAATATACATGGAACAAAAAAGAAAGAGAATAAGAATCCAGTAGACAAACAACCCTCGATGCTCATAAGTCTTCAACTTATTTGAAGTGTGTTAGCCATTTGAAAGCACTCCCATTCAAACTAAAAGCTTTCATGAGAGGACTCAAGGCTCACTAGATAAATTGGAAGCTCATCTGCTGCTCATAAAACTGTGAATTTGTAGATAAAGATGACAAGTTAAAACAGAATTTTAATGGGGTCATACCTCAGAGACAGATAAAAACCTATTAACTGAAGATCTCCTGACCCTAGAGAAGGAAAATAGAAAAGAATGAATACACAGGATGCCTTAGCAGCTAATGAAAATACTGAAAAAGGCCAGTAAGAAGAACAAGCATCTGGATAGTCACAAACACGAACATAAGTGTCATAAATGCTAAATTGATGATCTCACGCTCTGGTAAGGATGAAAAAGTAGGAACACAGAAAAGATGCTCATGTAAGATTCATTCAAATAGTGGATGTGGGTTACATGACTTACATCCAAGACATGTAATGTATGACACATATGAAAATATATGCCTAGAAACAGTGGCTTTTTATTTAATAGTGAACATCTGATAGCTACAAGATCTCATGAGCAAGGAAGTACATAGGAATGATTAAAAATAAACTGGTAATTAAGTCTAGGGCATCAAAAGCTGGCTTGACTTTGGTATAAGCCATAGAAACTGAGGTCGTCATACAATCAGAATGAAAAAATCTAAGCCAAAATGTTCTGAAAAGATCCTGAGTATTTTGCTTTAATCATTTATATGGTTGCCACCCATGGTCAGATTACTGAGATGGAAAACATTAGCTCAGTAAATGGCAGTGGAAACACAGCCAAACAAATCAAAACAATTTTGGTGTTCTAGATAGCCACCAGGAGTTTAACCAGCAGTTTTGAAGGCCAAGTTATTACTGAAGATGAATCACAATCATTAGACTAAATTCCAAGTTTTCAAGTCACTGACTTTCAAAGTCCTCTTTGGCTGTTTTTGAAAAGATTAGAGCTGATATATAGACCTTGAGGATGCTCACTGCACATCTTTTGTTCTGCAGCAATTGAGATTATGACAGATGCTTCCAGCCTCAGAACACAAAGAACAAATATTAAAATGACTGAGAGAAAACTATTGTGCTAATTTAAGGATTGTTTAGAGTGCTCTCCCCCTCTCAATGCATTCCAGTTTTCAAGGTTGCAAACCAAAGCCCTTTGCAATGGTTGTGTCACCTTCAGTGAGCTCACCTCAAGACGTGTCACCAAAATTGCACCAGGGGTCACTCACAGGTTGAGTAGACAGCAGGAAAATGAATTCAGGTTAAGTAAAAGAGAGGTTTCCCTGTCACCCTTGAAATCTTTATCAGCATTAGGACTCAAAGAATGCAAGGAATATATATAAATCGGCTGTTCTCAGCATAACTTAAGTCATTGTTATCTAGACAGTGATACCAAACTGAAGCATCATTCGTTGGATACCAGTTCCGAGGAATACACAAGAGATGTACAAACAGTGAAAATTATGAGATAATGACATCTTCAGACAAAAGGTGTTTGCTTATCTTACTCTTATTTCTGTTTGTTTGGTGAGATGTTTAAACAGTTTGTGAATCTGAGTCTTTTTGTCAAATAAAAAGACTTTAATAAGGAAACTGACATGTACTGGCAAGTACATGGTGTTCCTGTATCCATCACTCTCAATCACTTGCAAAAACTGTAGGCAAAAGTTAAAATTGCACAGAAAAGGAATAAATATGCCATGCAGAAAAATAAATTGTAGGGTTGGGTCTGCTGCAGAATATCTACTCTGTTCATAACTTGACAGATTTCTAAGTAAAATATGGTCATATGAGGTGTTGGCTTATCTTTGCTCTCAAATCTCATAGACTAATTGATTCTTGAGACAAAAAAAAAGGTGGAAAATTAAGATAATTCAGTCAGTTCTTCTCCATCTAATTTGGCAGAAATCATCACCCAACAATACCATCTATTAACAAAATCCCCACTCAGTACTATCACCCTTATAAAATTTATATACAGCTTATTTATACTAATTTTATGCTTTATTTTTTGTTTGCAACCTACAAGATCTGTTAAAACTGCAGTATAGTTTTGTGAATTTTGATGTTAATTACAGCTTTCAAATCTCTAATAAGTAATCTTCCATCTTTTTGGAAGCAATATGCCAGCATATTGCCAAGTTAATAATTTTTAACTTTCACATTCAAGTCTAAGAAAATCTGAGACCTCATTCCCATTTACACTCATAATGTATTTTGTTACATAATGTGTTTTTTCTATGCACTTGATTCTTTTGTTCTCATGATACAAAGTCACATTGCATTAAAATTAGTAGAGTTTTGGTTTTCGTCCTCAAGATTTACTTTGCATACTGACTTATACTTTTAAATTTAAAAAAGTCATGAAACCTATTATCAAGGTTATTTCCAAAACAACTACACTGGTGCTAAAATTAATACTGCTAACAAAATGGTTAATGGTTAAGTGGGAAATTCTGCAATAACTTTTTGTCTTTATAGTTAAGACTAATTATCTTAATTCTCAAGCTGCTATCACTTTTGCATGTGAACATTTGTATTGCTAGTGTCCTTGTATTATTGTATGTTATTATCTGATTATATATTATTATTGTATATTATTATCTGATTTACGTGAATTGGGGAGTCTCATCATAGAAAAGCTGGTGCTTAATCCCATGCTCCTTTTAATGTCCCATTAGATATCTTTCATTTTTGTCTGTTGAAGAATTATTTCTAAACATTCACACCAAATTCTTCAAAAGGGAGTGTTTCTAGATTATCCTCTCAGAACTATGTTTTTTTGCTTTTTCTTTGAATCTGTCAGCTATGACCACAGAGCAGTAGAAATTTAGAGAATCTGTGTTACATATCCCAGGCTGTCTATAACTGGAGCAAGCAGCATACGAAGTTACAGTGTTGTTAATGACTGGTATAGGAGAAACACCAATTAATCAGAAAGGCACACAACTTCTGCTACTTATTTGAGTTTGAGAAAATGTTTATTCCATTTTTCCTGTCCAAAGCAGAAAGAGCTTCCTTCATATCATGACTGTGGTAAGATTACTGGTCTATTATATTTAGTTTGCATTGTGGTGACTCTTGTTCAAATTTTGACTGTCACATTCAAGAGACACTATTTGTTCTCATCAAATTCATGTAATCTCCATAATGAATGGCTTCATTTTAAAAGGTCATAATTCCTCATAGTGAGTACCATGAAATCTGGAGAGTTTTAAGTCATGCATCATTAGAAGTTCATTCTCACCTGAAACCTTTTAAACCTAAAGGCCAATTTCAGTAAAACTGGCAGAAGAGTCATGGATGTTGATATCCTGCAAATTCTGTGGATCTGAGAGAGACAATAATAGAACACTGATAATCCTTATGGAAGCTTGGTTCTGAGACACAAATTCACATAAAGCTGAGATGGTAGTTCCGCTGCTTGTTGAACTACTTGGAAGAACACATCACAGAGTAACTAAGCTGAGTCAAATCAGTTCACCTATTCGTGGCAAAATCAGTCATTTTTTGTTGTGGCTAAAGACAGGTGATGTGGCAGCATTATTCTGACAAGTGAAAGAAGATTGGTGGAGGTTTTTGGTTTTTGTTTTTTTGTTTCCTTCTGAAACAGGAATGCAATTGCATTATTAGGACTGCAGATTTTTGTAGAAATAAATTAGTAAATGAAGTCTTAAAATGTTTGTGAAAACCTGTGAGTTGTGGGGTATTTTGTGGGTTTTGTTGTGATAGAGCTTTTTAAATTCCTTCTAGAAAACTAAATGATAATTGTGTTGACTTGAATTGTGGCATAGTTTTTACATGCTAAAAATTTCAGACTTCAGTCTGCTGAAATAGCCTCTAGGCTTGGCAACATTTTTCCCCTAAATAAAAAATACAGAAAAAAATGTATTTGCTCTATGTAATTATAATAATTCAAATATTATAAAATAGGAACTTTTTTTTAAAAAAGCCAGATATTCTAAAGATTCAAAATTGCAGCATTTTTATTGAAAAATTACTTTTTCAGGAAATTCGCTTTTTGTTTTAAACAAGTTAAAGGAATGTTAAGTTAAAGTTAAGTTAAAGGAATGCTTACATTTTTACTTGCTTCTTTATATTTGTTATAAAATAAAAATGACAACTGAAAAGTTTCACTTCAGAAATCTATCTAGCTCTAGTCCACAGAAAGGACATTACTTGATCAACTCAAAAGAAAAGATGTTACACTATATTTCATCAACCCAAATTCCCACCTTTTTCTTTTCTTTTAGTGGTTTGGGGTTTTTTTTGTTTTGGTTTGGTTTTTGTTTGGTTGGTTGGTTGGTTGGGTTTTTTGTTTTGTTTTTGTTTTTGTTCTGTTTTCACTTTAGACACTCAGTTTTGATCTCTTGAAATGCCAGTATTCTTTCATGGAAATACTTGTATTCTTTCCCGTGACTTCTTTATTTCTTCACTGGGCTGTGGATGTGCTCCCTATTGATTTCTTGCAGGTATTTAACTACAGAAAATACAGATTTTTAATTTTATCAAATAACACTCAGATACAGAGTTTAACTTTGGTCCTTGGTATGTAGAACCATGTTGGTGTGGAGTGGTGTGGATTTAGCCCTGCTGCCTCAAAAGATGCTTAAGTTCATTTCTGAGTGGTAGGTTTTTCTTTTCAGTTTTCCTGTGATAGATTTACCAGATGACTGCTGGCACATCTCATGTCCCCTCCTTTTTAGTTCTATCCTCCTTTTCTCATTCCCTTTGTTCTTGAGTTTTCTTCTTTTCATTGGTATTTACTACTTTCTCACTTAATTCCTCCTGCTAAACTAGCTTCCCACTGAAGTATAAATACAAAATTATAGTGCTTTCAAATATATTGAAAATGCTTCTTTGCATTAATGCTTCTTTACATGAAGGGTAACCTTTATCTATTATCATTTGTTCTTTGTGCAGTGCATCATTAAAATCAGAAACTGCAAAACGAACCAGCACGTTTATAAAGATGTAGCCCAAAACTGTAATTCTGAAGACTTAAAATTATCTTGTATTTGTGCTTTGTTGTACTGAGCATATATATTTTGTAATTTTTGTATTTTGTGTTTTCTCTGACCTTTTCTTGAATCATCTTAGCAACAATGTTTCTCCTCTTGATCATCCCTTGACCAACAGTGACAATTATGGTTTTTCTCTGCCTCTTCACAATTGATAAAAAGTGATTTATGGGCAAAAGACAGCTGCTACAGCTCCTGAATGCTAAAATCATGGCTTATTTTGCAAGGATGGAAGGCAAAAACCTTGCAAGGAGGAGGGCGGAAGTTTTTATTAGGAAAACAAATCCTTATGTTTTAAATATTAGGCACCTGAAATAATGTCCTGACTTTTATTTAATTGTAATATTTCTTGTTTAATTAAATTTAAATTGTTTAATTGTTTAATTAATTGTTTAAGTTGTTTAATTGTTTAATTAAATTGTAATATTTATTTTATTTAGTTTTGTTTAAATGGAATCATAGAATCAAATGGGTTGGAAAGGACCTCTGAGATCATCAAGTGCAACCCTTGATCCACTGCCATCACCGTTACTAGACTATGGCACTAAGTGCCACATCCAGTCTCTTCTTAAATACCTCCAGGAATGGAGAATCCACCACCTCCCTTGGCAGCCCATTCCAATGCCTGATTAAAATGATTTAAATGATTTACAGATCAGGAGTACAGAGTACTTTAAAATTCCATTGTACACAGTGAAGCATCTTAGAAAACAAGTTTGTCCTTTGGTTGCATTTTAATTTTTTAAAGCATTATAACTTTGCTTCTTCCCACATAGGTTTAGGGTAAAAGGGCTGTTTGTGGCATATTCTCCAACAATGGACAAGCAAAGGTCTACATTAATCCTTGGCATCCTTAATTTAGGTAGTGGATTTGATTAAATTATACAATACAAAAATTAAAACTATTAACACAACATTAAAAAATAAATTCTGAAAAGAAGGTAAATTTGTTCACACTTTCAGTTTAATTAGATTAGTTTTTGATCCAGCTGTTATATATTTTCATAAAAATCAATATTGGGATGCATACGTTCTTGTCTGTTTTCACTGCTCCTCCCTATATAAAATTTGTTGCTACTGCTTTCTCCTAATCATGTTGAATGTATTGTTTAACTCTCTGCCTTGATCCACAAACTAGTAAAATGGATTTGATAGTCATAGGTTTCATTTCTATATGTTCCATTTCCATATGTTCCTACTATTTCTCATGTAATGTTGATCTACCTTTACACTGTCATTCTTTATTGCAATATGGGTAGGAAATAACTGTATCTATATTTGCATATTGGTAGAGAAAGTACCTTTTGGAGACTAAGTCCTGAAAAAGAATGATCTAGTACACAGGAATAGCTGCCAAAAATGGTTGATTTTTGGCATAACCTTAAAGGAAACCCAAGCTTGCGTAAATTTAAGAGATTTTTTTTAGGCAGTGCTGTATCATGTGGCACTGTGATCATTGCAATTTTGCTTTCTGAGTTTGTGTTCTTACCACCTGCAATGGTGAGTAGGCTGTCTTTGTGTCAGAAAGGCTGAGATGCTTTGCATGGACTCTGATAATGACCTTCATCATAGAATCATAGAATCATAGAATAGACTGGGTTGGAAAAGACCTCCAAGATCATCAAGTCCAACCCCTGATCCAACTCTAATTACTATATCATGGCACTAAGGGCCATGTCCAATCTCTTTTTAAAAACTTCCAGGGATGGTGAATCCACCACCTCTCTGGGCAGGCCGTTCCAATGCCTGATCACCCTCTCTGTAAAGAATTTCTTCCTAACATCTAACCTAAACTTCCCCTGGCAGAGCTTGAACCCATGTCCCCTTGTCCTGTTGTTGGTTGCCTGGGAGAAGAGACCAACCCCCACCTGGCTATAACTTCCCTTCAGGTAGTTGAAGAGAGTGATGAGGTCACCTCTAAGCCTTCTCTTCTCTAGACTAAACAATCCCAGCTCCCTCAGCCTCTCCTCATAGGACTTGTGCTCAAGTCCCTTCACCAGCCTGGTTGCTCTTCTCTGGACCCGCTCCAGCACCTCAATATCCTTCCTGAACTGAGGGGCCCAGAGCTGAACACAATACTCAAGGTGCGGCCTCACCAACGCAGAGTACAGGGGAAGGATCACTTCCCTGCTCCTGCTGGCCACACTGTTCTTGATGCAGGCCAGGATGCCATTGGCCTTCTTGGCCACCTGGGCACACTGCTGGCTCATGTTCAGCTTCCTGTCAATCAGCACCCCCAGGTCCCTTTCCACCTGGCTGCTCTCCAACCACTCTGTGCCCAGCCTGTAGCGCTGCAGGGTTGTTGTGGCCAAAGTGCAGGACCCGGCACTTGGCCTTGTTGAACTTCATCCCATTGGAGTCAGCCCATCTCTCCAGTCTATCCAGGTCCCTCTGCAGAGCCCTCCTGCCTTCTGGTAGGTTGACACTCCCTCCCAACTTGGTGTCATCAGCAAATTTGCTGATGATGGACTCAATCCCCTCATCTAGGTCATCGATAAAGATGTTAAACAGGACTGGGCCCAGCACTGATCCCTGGGGGACACCACTGGTGACCGGCCGCCAGCTGGATGCAGCCCCGTTCACCAGCACTCTTTGGAGCAGAGGAAAGAAATACTTTGTTTTCCCTGCTTAAAAAAGTACATTGTTTTTTCTACAACTTTTCAAATCTTATTCACCAGGGAAGAGGATTAATATACTTATAAAGTCAACGACTCCATTCTTCCAAATTTTCAAATACAGTCTCAGTCAGAAAGACTAGCTTGGAGCCTACCCATGCACCTCTGTAGTCTAACAGTAATGACATACTTGGTACTAGTGGTAGAGCAAATGTTAAGGTAATTTTTTTCCCCAGATATGGGATTAGAATGGATCTCTTTTACCTTCTAAGGTATGTAGTTTCACATACTGTTTGTGAGGAGACTTTGACTGTAAGGTCCATAAACTATAATGTTTCTTTAGTACCTTTCTACAAGTATTGGCAGAATATTGTCTTCCATAAACATCCACATGAATATGGATTCCTTTGTCAGGATCTATTGATTTGCCTAGAATTTATTTCAGGACATCCTGGACATTCCTGAGGACACTCTAGTTTTGAAAAATGTGAGAATGGCTCACCAGCATCTTGTAAATCATAGATTCTTCATGCTTTCTTATTTTTCTTGCTGATTAAACAAATATCATTAATTTCAATTTTATTTGAGTGTAGTAATACACTTCCATGATTTAGTTTTGCTGTTGGGTTCCTCTGAGTGTAAAAACATAAACCATTTCACAACTTGTGCCCCTTATTACTCATCTGTTCCCTGCACATGCAGAGTTAGTTTTCTTTGTCCCATTACTAGAGTTTTAGCTTTGTATTTCATCAGTTAACAGTTCTTTTGATGGCTTCCCCATGGGAATTACATAGTCATCATCAACGATTCAGAGCCAAATAGTCCAGAAGAAGTTCGCGTCATTCTGTGTCTGAAGCAATGGCATTTTCAAATCTGAGAACTTGACTGAGACAGTGTGACACAAACTTCTGCAGAACACAGAAATTCTCAGGCAACTGTGTGCTTTAATAACTCAGCCTTTTTCTGAGTATTCCTGAGTATTAAGGGTTTTTTTTTAAGTGAGCCACCTTGTAGAAAAAGCAGCTAAATAATAAAAAACAAAAACAAAACCAAAAACAACTATTTGTGTTTTGTGTGTATGAATATCCCTCATGTCATATGTTAATGTACTTGTTTTGCCAGGGTAACTCTGCATTATCTTAAGAAAAATTGTTCTTGCTCATGGGAATCAGAAAAGACTTAGAATATACTCTTCAAGGAAAGAAATGTGCCTGACAGAAGCAGTGAGATGATTTGCATTACAAGGAACTATTTCCTTTTTTCTCTTAAAACAAAGCAGATTGAGTACAGTTTGTAAGTGTGTATCTTGGCATACCAGAGGAAAAATTGTCTTTCTACACAATTAGTAAAACAAACACTAGGTTTATGCTCAAAGAAAAACTTAAATATATGTTTATGTTCAGGTCAATTAATTTCAAGCCTACATTTGGAGTGCCTGGTAAAAAGGCAAACAAAAACTTCTTAAGAAAAGTGCTGAGGATTACAATAGGTCTGGCAGCTACCTCCTTTTTGTAAAAGCCGTGGAGCTTATCAGACAGCAAAACCTTTTTGCTACTCTAAATCCAATGGGCAAATACCTGAGGGAAGGCTGAAGTACTGATCCGGGAACTGCAGATGATGATAAGATGTTAATTACAATGGTCCCCTGGACTTGTCCACAAAGGATTCAGGAGGCCGTGTACTAGAAAAATGTGATTTATACTGTACTAAGAAAGAAGGTGATGAAGGAAAAGTGTTACTTCCACCAAAACTTAAATTTCTCTTAAATTAGTCATACCTTTTTCCAGAGAAAGAGGCATTTTGATTCACCTAGAAGGCAGAAGTGGAATGACATGAAACTGCAGTACTCATTTCCATGGAATGAGTTGATATACTGATGATAAGTGCACCTTAGCGCTGCTGCTGCATTTGTGAGTTCCTACATGGCCCTCTGCACAGGCTTTCTCCTCTCTCTCTCCCCATAGGCATTTTCATAGTTTTGCTCTCCTTTTAAGTGATATTTTCTTCTTTGGGGACAGAGTTTTCAATACCTACTACTCAAATGGAATTAGAGTATTTTACAGTTGTGGTTCAACTCAGGATGTTAACTAATGCGGACAAAGCAGGTCAGGACTGATAAAGTGAATCGAGAATACCCATGTTCCAACATTCCTTTCATATATTATATGATGTAATCAATAAGGAATGCCTTTTTTTTTAGAAAAAAGTGTGTTGTGCTAAGGAATACCTTCTTTTCTCTGGTAGAAACCATTTTCCTCTAAGTCGCTGTGCTTTCTGGATATTTTCTTTAACCTCACACTGTGAATTTCAAGTCTCTGTAGAGCCATAATCTTACCAGCATTAAACATTCCTTTCATTTTACCTTAAAAAGTGCCACTGTGGCATTTCAGGCCTTTAGTAATTTCTACTTCACAAATGTGAGCATATTTTGTTTCCTCCAACAAAGTACATTCTTGGAATCTTCTTTGCTGCTACTGGCAATAAACCCCAATTTATGCAGAAAATCCAAATGGAAGCATCATATTTAAGCATGTTTCAAATTTGGAGATGAGAAATACAGACTGGACATTTGCAAGTATCGTTTTCCTCCATGGCTGCTTTTGTGCACCTCAGGCCTGATCCATGCCTGGTGAGGTAAATTCACCAAAAGACCTCCAGTTCTTTTTCTGGGTTATGGGTTAGGTTGCTCAACATACAGCTCTGTATGCATGTGTACAGATTTTAAAGCCTCATTCTGACATTTGTGATTTTAATTTGTCACTCTTACATTTGCAGGTTAAGACGAAGTGTCTTTCCCTTTGAGGTACGATTATATCACAAGGAGTATCCTACCCTTCACAATATCAACTCAGGATTATTGGCAAAAGCCTTGCGAGAGATTAACAGAGTAAAGCTGCCCTTGACCTATACCTTCATTCTCTTTCAATACATGCTTAACTGGTTCATTTAGTTTTAAAAGAAGTTTGAACAATCCTATTACTTAACCTATTATTGGAAATGTGTGAAAGAGCTTTTAGATAAAGACATACAAAAGCATGTGTTAATACTCAGGATTTTTAGAATGAAAATCTCTTTTGAAAGTCTTGCTTGATATATGTCCTAAGTGGATAATGTAATAGTTTATGTTGTAAAAGAGAACAATAATACTTCACATGACAAAAGCAGAAGATGTAAGTAAGCTTACCCATGTTTGGGGACTGATGTAAGGAGGTATGTCACCTAAAGTAGTTTGTGTGAGGGGAAAAAGACATGGGTTTTAGGAGTAGCTACAGCAGGAAGGAGAGGGATGGTCTGAACTTTATGGGACACCCTAGGTTACAGAAAAAGAGAGTAAAAAAGGGGTAGGGCTCTGTGAACATTGAAATGAAGCAGGAGACAGGATATGTAAGATGTGGACCTTGTACTTCCTTACTGTACCTTCAGTACCTGTGACTATTAGGAGGCATAGTGGGTATCAAGTCATGGAGAAAGAGGCTGGGAGACAAAATAAGAATTCCAGGGAAGAAAGAATGGATTTGTCATAGAAAATGTATATATAAAGGGAAAGAAAGGCACGAAGAGGTGTCTAGGTGGAACAGAAAATGGAAAAAGGGGACTAAAGGATCAAGGGGTGAATTTGAGAGAGATGCATTTAGAGGAATAATGGATGACTTGGAAAGGAAATGATATTTGAGGAATGGATATTGGGATTTTCAAGGCAGGCAAGAATTAAAGATGAAGAAAGGTACAAAAGATGTAAGATACAGGAATCTTCTAGGACAGTGGAAAAGTGAAAGAAGAAGATATATTTTGAGAGAGGTCAAAGAGAGAAAAGACTGTGACAGGAGAAAGAATAGGAGCAATATAAAGGGAGGAACTGAGGAGGCGAACAGTGGAAAGCCGGCGGGTGGTTAACTGCAAGCACTCAAACTATCTGTTTGTGCCTGTGGCTAGCAGTGATATATGTGCTGTATGACTGAGCAGTTTTCATTATCTCTTAGACTGTCAGTTTGGGAATGACTAGGAGTATGACTACTGTGTCACTCCATGTTGCTCTGATATAACTGTATTTCATTCTCATGGAATCTGGGTTGTTTAGAGGCACTAGTTTTCCTTCACTGTATAGCAAGTTCACTAGCTCAGTTAGATTATCACTAGTTCATGAGCTCTATAGTGCTGTGATAACTTACCTAAGGTGCCATGGTTGCAATGCTGCTTCTCTCTGACCTTGCTCATTTAAAGAATGTAAGTATATTGCAATTTTCTTAATTGTGTTAGATGAGAAAATACTGATAATAGTTTTAGTTTTCATTACAACTCTAAAATGTATGAGTTAAAAGAGAAATGGAGAAAAAATCGTAATTTACAAGAATTACAGAATAATTTTAGCTTGGACTGTTACAACTGCTGAAATAAATCTAGCAGGTTTTTTTTAGATCCAAAGCATCTCATGCTTGTGTAAGAGTGCTGCTACTTTCTCCTTTAGTAGTAGTAGAGAAGATCAGTTTGAGTTCAGGCTGGCCTGAAACTCTTTGTACAAGAAAGAGTGAGAGATATAGAAGAATGGAGATTCAAAATATAGCCTTAATTCTCCACATCTTTCCTCTCTGGGGAAAAAAAAAAAAAAAAAAAAAAGAAGTCAATATTCAAGTTTGATGCTTTCTTCTCAGAGAAACACTGTGTTATAATTCACTCAGGTCTCGAACAGGATCCTTAATAGATATTCTCTTGCTCTGTGGAGAGTACTCTTCCTCATGGTCTGTTTATTCTTCTTGTAAACTTGACATGGTCTAGGTTGTTTTTTTGTTGGGTTGGTTTTGGTTTTATTTTCTTTGTTCCAGAGAGACACAGCTGTGTTACATTTTCACTGCCTCTTGACTATGAAATACCATCATGGGGAAGGGTGATACAAAGATGATGATCCTTTTGAGCCATGTTCAGTGTGTGAACATTTCAAGTGCAGCTCATTGTGAGACTCACCTGGGATTGATGTAGCTGTGCTGGAGGTACAGGTTTCTGGAGTGGTCTGGAATAGACAATCATTGTCAGCTTCTGGAAATCATGTCTCTTGTTTTTCCTCTAGTTTGCTCTTCAATTTATATAGTAAGTATTTTGCGGCCTTTATCAAGTAATAATTTCAGTTGCAAATTCTAGAAGGCTGTAGCTACTTCTACTGCTGTGTGTTACTCTCTTACAAAATAAATTGTTGGGTTGTGTTCTAGTGTGGTTGATTTGGACAACCAGATAGACTTCCTTGTTCAGATCTCTATCTTTGTGCGCCTTCTTTCTTTACATGTTGGAGTAGGCTAAGTAGATTTTATTCTGGTGCTAATTTACACCTGTACAATATAAGATGCTTGTATTCTCTGTGTTATATTCTACGATTTAGTATGCAAAGAATATTTCCTGCAGCTATAGCTCTCTCTTTTTCTTTTATACGACTGGACTGTAGTTCTTATAGGCATTAGTACCTTGTTCCAGCTTTTCCTCTGTGGATTTTCTCAGATGCCTGAATGAACTCTGCTTGAAGGATTAAGTAACTCATTATTTTTGTGAAGGTTGTTTTGTTTATTTTTCCTTCCCAAAGCAACAAGCTGGCCAAGCTGAGCTTTATTCTGACAGTGTTAAGAAGTTCCACTTTTTCCAGAGCCACTCTTCAATTTCTCCTTGGGATGTTTTTGCCCTTTACCTTTTTAAAAAATTACATTGTATTGAAAGCAATAGAACATGGTCTTAGTTTTAATCCAATAACTTTTTGAAGTACTTTTTCCACAGTACTCTCACAAATTTTATTTTTGCCAGCTTCAGAATCATATTTACTTCATGAACTTGTTTAAGAGATTAGATCAGTACTGCAAGTTTTATTGTTTTGTTGATTTCTTTTCTGTGGTAATGTAATTGACAGGAGCTGATAAGCCTGTAAACTAAAAAATAAATATGGAGTGCACTTCCAAACTAATAGCCCATTCATCTTCCTCTGCAGTGTTGTCTGTTGTCCCTGTGTAGAATTACTCTGAGCTAGTGGTGCTCCTACTCCTCATATGAACGCTGTTCTTATACCTGTGCACTTTTACAGAAGTGTGTAAGCAACTGTTGTTGCATATTTTCCAAAATATGAACTTCCAAAATCATCATATTTTTAGTTTACTTTACCAGTGTTCTGCATCCTGATTTTCAGAGAGTGACTGTGACTTTCCCCGTTGAATGGCACAATACTCTCTGCCTCTACTGTTGTTGTTTTTGTTTGTTTGTTTGTTTGTTTAATGGCTATTCTGTCATTATTAATCAAAGTTTATTCTGTAGTCCTCCTCTAAATTTTCTTTATAAGATCTTTATAATTTTTATAAGTCATTATGAAAATAAAAATCTTTCAGTTGTACTCAAAGTAGAAAAGGTAGCCAACTTATTTTACAAAAAATTAAATATATAATCCAGGACAGTGCTTCAAAACTACCTTCCATCTTTCTTACTATCATTCTTCTTTGATAAAGCACAGTTTAAATTTGTTTTAGTTGCTACCTAAACCTAGGTTTTGCTTTAGTTACTAGTAAAACATAGGAGTTTTAGACAATTGGCTTTCAGTCTTAATTGAGCCCCTGCTTGACCCATCTTGCAAACCTAAGATTCTGTAGGGACAGTCACTGACAACAAAGGCATCATTCTTCCTCTCCTGTTCATGAGCCCAACTTGTCCCAGTGTAGCAGCCTTCTCTCCAGCTGCTTGCTTGTGTGCCTGACTGAGAATGAATCTCCATCTCCTTTTACTATATTTCTTAAGTTATAGGAAGTGTGTCATAGATATCTCAGTCATTGGCAAATTTGACAGGAATCTATCAATCACTTTTTTAAGGTTTGATTTGTTTTAGTGTGTTTTCCTCATGTTGAGTCTAAATTAAAATAAAAACAATGAAAGCAAAAGTGAATATTTCCCACAAGGAAATAAAAAACTTCCAGTGACCAGTAGTTCAGGATTTCAGAATAAAAGTAAAAAGTTTGCAATCGTCTCTTCACTGTGAAAGATTCTCATAAAGACTAAGCTGTTGGATAGTTGTATCTTAACATATTTAACTTTCCTCTTTTCATGCTGACGCTCTTAAGGGCATCACTCTTGAAGATTAATTACAATCTGAATATTTTAAACTACAGTAATGCCTGTATTTTAATATATTTATTACATGAAGGTTGCTCCTAGAAAATTAGACTGAAAGTAATTCTAGTTTATGAAAAGACCTTCACAGTGTTTATGATATTTAACACTCGCAAAAGGAGGTTATCATTGTACTTCAAACATTCATCGTAATAAATGCAGAAAATAAATCATTCTGACTGCAGAAACACTCGTTTATAGCTATAAATTATTGGACTGTAAATTACCTTCTTGGAAAATGTACTTTTAGTCTGGAATTCTCTTAGAAGGAATCTTTATGATCTCATTAGGTTTCCCCTTTGCAGCAGAAATGTAAATAATTTAGTTTTTTATTACTAATTCATAGCAGAGTAATTTGAGAATGTTTACATTTCATAAAGCTTATCCATTAAATTATTTAGCATCTGATATACTTTCAATAGGCATTTGTTCAATTTTTCATACTTTACATATGATCTCATTAGTACAACAATACCCCACAGTGTAGATACTGCAGAGAAGCTCTCATTTTCAGCAGAAAGATGTGAAAGAATATTTTGAAGCAATATAACATGTCCTTTCTAATCCTATCTCCCCACATACCTTATTGATAATATATACTATATCCTTGTACTATATTTACCACTTCAAATTACTAGCAGTATGAAAACAACCAAATGTATAATACTTCTGACGAGGGATTTATAGTGGCTACTTAATCTTGTTTGCAACAGCAGAACTTGTCTTGTTTTTAGTGAAGTGGTTGTAGAATCAGCTTATAGGTGAAACACAATTTACTGAGGCATCACTGTGAACAAGCAAGGAAATTTGTTTCTTGTAAGTGAATAGGAGGTCAAGGGACAAGGGGTGTATGTGTATGATGGGGATTATTACTTGTGTGATGGTGGAGGGCTGCATAGTCTTGTGTTGGTTAAGATGCAAGCATCAAGCCCAGAGCTTTTGTGTAAGTGTGGTGTAACTGATCAACAGCAAAAAAAGACAATTTTGATTTCTTATGTATATATTGTACTGAGCAACATAGAAACCCTTTCTATGGGCTTTTATTGAAATATAATTACTTCTTAAAAATTGTTTCACTAATGCAAATTAGGAGAGCTTTTGGTGAGGTTCAGTGCCTGCATGTGTGTCAGAACTTGATCTAGGCTGATATTTGGGTTAACTATGTATTTCTGTTTTGCTTTCATTCATTAAACTCCTATCTTTTAATGTGCAAGTCATTAAAAATACTTCATTGATTTTGAACCTAGGTCAAATAATATCTATAGGATTGCTTGCCTAAGATCACACTGTAATTCGTATCATTATTACTTGTTGGAAAAGAGTAGTATTCATAATAATGCTAAAGGTAATTTTGTTGCAAATTATTTCTATTTACTACTTGAATCTAAGATTTGAAAGTACATATAAACAATATATACTGTAGTATAGAAAACCTCTGAAAGTTCACTTTAACTTATATGTGAGCTTTACAGAGAGAGAGGATAGACCTCAAGGGTCTGATCCTGTGGGGTGTGTTTGAGCTACAAGAAAGATTCTCTGTGTGAGTGAAAATTTGTCAGGAAACTTATGTCTCTTGTACTCCACGGGCTGGATTTGCAAATGTGGCATTGTTGTCCTTTCTGTTGGTTGAACATAGTCCTTACTATGTATTCACTTGAGTAAGTAGTAAATTTGTCCAATAACTCTTTTTTTTTTTTTTTTTTTTTTTTTTTTTTTTTTTAATTTAAAGTAAACTTGTGGTTTAACTTCTTGTGAGTTATTTTAGATCAGCTTTAGTTTTTTTCTTCTTTTGACACATTAACATCTTATCAACTTGGGCTACTAATATCTACCTCCTCCCCTGCTTTCAGAGAACCTAAGCAGTATTAGGTCAGTATAGTAACTCATGCTCATGCTTTCACTTATTCGATATACAATCTAGAAGAGTGATTTGTGTAGATAGAGAGCAAACATAAAATGTTCAAAGTGACAGTAGTTTATGTTGTTGTGTCTAGAACTGGCTCAATGATATTTCAAGTAAGATGAATTACTTTGAAACTTGTTTGGTGAAACTTATCTCAATCTGTTTGCAACTTTTCTTGCAGCTGACATATTCTTAATTCTATCATCAGAATTATATGCTAAATTAAGTAATTATTGTTCTTTGTCATAATTTTTAGTGGTTCTTTGTAGGGCAGAGGTATATAGAGAAATGGAATTTGTCATTGGTGATATGGTAGATTGCCACTGCTATGATTCCTGTTTTTGTTTGGATGACTGTCTGTTATAGATGCTTGAAATATCACTTTTATTTTTTTTTTTCCTTCAGTGAACTTCCACCTGGTAAAGTAAATTCTTAAGAAAAGTGAGAACAGCCTGCACAAACTTTTAGTGGAGTTCTTAGTGCTAGGTCATCTGTTTGCAAGTTTAAAATTGTCTTTCTGTAAATATGAAGTAGTAATTGATAAAACTTCCTCATTCCATCAGTGTACTTTCTAATACAGTATTTTTGTTATTTAATTTCTATAAAACCACTGAGAAATAATTCTAGGTAGAAAAATCAAGAAGATTCAAGTGTTTCAGTTCAGAACTATTTGCTCTACTTTGATAGTGTTGCCATATACTTAATCATTTATACATGTAATTTTGAGGGGAATTATATCTCAGTTTTTTAGTTTGGCATGCTTCATATTTCTCTGAGTGAGATACAGAAATATGAAAGTGATACTTTTCTACAATATAGTTTTAAACACAACAAAGAATTAAAAAAAAAAAATAGAAAGAAATCCAGACCATCAGGTAGTTTTGATACTGCTCAGAGAACTGAACTGTAGTTCAGGCAAAAGAAACAAGCATAATTCCTGGGAACAGGGTTTTACTACCTACAAACATAGTTGCTAGGGTATTATCTAGGACAGTGATAACCAGAAATTAGCTACAAGAAGCTTGCTCAAAAGATCAATTTCATTTTAATGGTTTGAATTTCAAGTAATCAAACATCAGGAGCTATATATGTTCATCAATCATAACGGATGCTAATGTATATTGAAAAAATATTTCTTTTCCTTTAAACTTATGAACCTTGTGCTTTGGCAATCTTTCCATAAACCACTTTGTTTTTCACGTGAGTACTTCATAACATGTTTCTTCTTTTATATGCACACTAAAGGAGCTGTACTTGTGGGTTGTTTTGTACTGAAGAGGAGTCCCTAAAGGACGAAGATGACAGGCTGTGGGCAGAGCTTTTACAGTACAGAGTCCTGATCTGAGAGAAGGATGTGTAATACCAGAGGTCAGCTCTGCTGATTGGAAACTGTAGAAAGTATAAAGACCAAATTAATAGTTTGAGTTTGGACTTGTCTGAAATGAAAGTTAGAGGTGCTCAACTGGATATATGTTGGTTTATTTTTCTAAAAAGGGGGAAGAACAAGAAAGGAAACACAAAGCTACCTTTCTGATTTCTATCATTCCTCTTCTCCACTGAAAATAGCTTGATAGAATACTTAATATGTAGCTACACATGGTTTTTTGTTAGAAGAACAAAGTCATATGCTAAATTATAGACCATAGGGTATAAAGTAAATAGTCATCTCTGGTTCATCTGAACAGGAAAAAGAATTAATTTGGCATACAAGAAAACAAAACCACTGTGAAAATAGAAAAGGACAAGTGATAAGTGTGCAATAAGCTCTTTAAAAGTTGTATTCACTTTATGGGAATTTACTCCACATTCAATAGCATGCTAGTGTAGAGCTAGACTCAAGTGTGGGTCAGATTTCTGCATTTCAAAAGCAGAAAATTATAACTGTAGCTGTGCCATATTAATTTTCAGATCACTTGTAAATACGATTGTTTCACACATGTTCAGTGGGATTGTTGTGATAGACTGGGTGTGTAGGTTTGTTTATAATGAGAGATTGTGTATTTTAAAAACTCTGACCTCAGTCCTTACCCCTCACATATTGTAGGACTAATTTAAGAAAACATTAGAAAATCATAGTGAATTTGAAGCCTGGAAAGACTTCAAAACGTCCACAGAGTTCCTGACCAGGAAGATTACTGATAAGGATTTTATCATGTAAAGTCTCATAGATTATTCTTCCCTTTTGGTTTATAATGATGCCATATCATAGGTGTCGGGTGTGTATAAAGTATATTAATTAAGTATAAAAACAAATACTGGACATTTTTTAAGCATTCAATACTTTCCCTTTTAGAAGAATGAGTTGAATATGAAAATATTTTTGTTCTCATTACCATTACTACTTCAGTATCTATAAGGCTAGCTTTAACTGCCCTTATGAAGCATGCTAGTCACTTATGAAGCATGCTAGTCACAGCTTATCATGAAATTTAAATCCTACTTGCATATGTTATGACCTTTGAGGCTTAGCAGCCTCATCTGAACAAGATCAGTAGAGACCGAATCCTTTTCATACACTGCCCTGATGCATTCACTTGTTAAAAATATATGTTACGGGAAAACATGCCACTGAACTAGTAATGCAATTGCAATTATAGGGAAAAAAATATAAAAAATGAAGAGTTTTCCATGACATTTAACAGGAAGCAGTGTACGTGCTTTTCTACAGAACAATCTTGATTGTGTCATGAAGGATTACCAGGTTTTAACTCCTCTGTTCTGAGCCTGAATCCTTGGTGAGGGATTGTAAGTAGAGAAATGAGTTATTTGCAGGATGTACATAGGCACTGTTACTCGTTATGCAGCAGGCTGTGAAACTTGTGTGGTAAACCTGGGGCTTCTGCAGTTTTCCAGGTATTTATTTCAAGTTCTCCTCAGGATGTACCTGTAATTTTTGGCTTCTAACTTCAAAGATATTGAGGATATTTTAAATGATACGTATACAAGTATGTGGATCTTGACCTAAGGCTTCAGTCCTGAAATATCTTCCTCTTGCACGAACTTCATATTGTAGCAAAATTTTTGGACCCAGATAACCTTATAAAATCAGAGTATAAGGAGGAAATCTGAGACTTTGCCATTACCCTAACTCTTAATTGAGACTTGCCATTGCCTTAACCATTAGGGCACAGTGAAAATGTTTGCCTTCGTCTTTTTAAACATACTGAGACCTGTGTGCCATCTCTGCTTGTAACCACAGTTGACAAACTCACAGAAAGCAATAGAGTAATACTTGTTTGTTTAGGGAAAACAAATTTATGAGACTTACTTAAAAAAAAAACCAGAAAGGAAGTCTTTTATCTTCCAAATGTTCACAGTTCTGATTAGTTTTAGCCATGTGAACATGGCTTCATGTCTCTGAAGAAAAAAAAAGGGAATTTGACTTTGATCTGTCGTAAAAATTTGTGGTGGAAATCTGTCCACAGAGGTCACCTGAGTCATTGATTTACATAGATTTTGGACTTTCCTTGGTTTGGATTTAAATGAGGCTATTACTTTTTACTCTCCCTGTAACTTGTCTTATTTGCATGATTAGGAAGAAGCAGCTTGTTCTGCAAACTGAAGAAAATGGGGATCTATTTCTCTGTTTTAATGAACAATTAGCAAGGTGATCTTTTACAGAAGGATTGTTAAATAACATTGTCAAAAAGGCCTTATTTTTGAGAACACTTACTTTCAAGGTGTTAGTGGTGTTGTGAGAATAGCTACAAGATGAAGAAAAAGCTCTTGACAAATGATGCTTGTGTCACTTATTTTCAATTAAAAATAAGAACTTGAGGAATATTTAAAAGCCAAAAAAGCTTATTCTAAGCTATCTCAAACCAAGATGAACACATGAAAACAAAACATGGATATGACTGTGTTTTAAAGTGTTTGCTTTGTGTAAATCTGTACAAGTGCCTTGTTTAGTGAGCTCTAGCCCTTCTGATTATTGAATCAGTTTTTACATGTGTACACAGAAATGTGTTATCAGGGCATATATGTGTAAAAAAAGTCTGATATATGTGTAAAAAAAGGTTGATATTTATGTCTTGCCTGTCGAGAACAGTTTAAAAGTAGCTGTGGCATCACTGCTCTCTATGCATATTTCCCTGACATTATAGGTAATTTGTCTGGGTACCTATGCTGTGAGGAAGCTGTTCTCACAGTGCTTCTAGAGCACTTGAAATGGCAAGGCTGACGTGTTTTCTGAACGCTCACCAATCCTGTCTAGTGTGTGAGTGGCCCCTCTCTGAAAGAGCAGTGCTTGCTCTTCTGCAGTACTGTGAGTAGTGCTCTTTCTAGATTATCAGTTAATTGTTTCACCCTGAAAGTAAAGGACTTGAAAGCATCACTTTCTTGAAAACCTTGAAAATGCAATTTTATCTGTGAAGAATGTCTCTGGGAGCAAGGTTACTATTCCTTGCAGTGAACTAATTGTTTTCCAATGTCAGTCATGCTCTGAGAGTGCCTCTGGGATCTGTCCTCTTAGAGGAATGAGTCTGTCTCATCCCAGCTTGGTTTTAGTACCTACTTATTACAGCTCCAGATAGATACATAATATGAAACATCTCTTGGGTTTAGGCTGGGTACTGAACCGTTAATTATGCTACAATTTTCAACTGGGCAATAGAAGTCCTCCATGTCAGGATCTATGTGCCATCCATCATCACAGCACAAGTATTTAGTATGTGCTAAATGTACTCCAGGTGATGGGTTAGAAGTCAGGATTGCTTTGCTTTTATTTTTTTCCTTCTTTTCCCAGTTGGTATTAATTGAAGTCCTTTGTGGCACTGCAGCTGTGGATGTGATAGAAAGCATTCCTTTCTAGGTCCCAGAGGAGAAACCAGAGAATATATTCAATCTAAGAGCTACTGTGAGTGTCTGGATTTGAAAGGCAGAGTGTGCTGATAATGAGTTATACTTCAGATTGGAAGTGAGCTTTTGAAGTTAACCTCCTGGTGGTCCTCACTTACTGAAATTTGTCCCACTTTATGGAGCTTTCTCAGACTCTGTGAATCAAATTCCTTTGAGGACTCAAAAATGGAAGATCTGCTCCAGGAACATTTGATATTCTTCTCCTTCTAGTGAATATTCAGTGCATGCCACCAAATTTGACCCAGTAAGTGCAAACATCCTGAAATGCATACTGTGCAGTTCTTGGCTCTTCAGCAGCAAACCCCACTTCATTCTGCATCTACTACCTTTGTACTACATTCTTGCTAATACAGTCATCAGGAGAGGACCAATTCTCCTAGAATAAGAGGCACATGAATTTTTTTTTCCATATGTGTTACCCATATGACCTGAGAGTTTTCACTCACAAGGTCTCATTTCATCTAGAGATATAGAGAAACCAAACTGCTATTGTTGGTTTTGTAGGCTAAAAGAGATTAGTTTTACAGAGTGAAAGCCAACAGCGTGTTCAAGATTTGGATTAGATATTGGGTTAAACTGCTTTATTGGAAAGATAAGGCAGCAGTGGACCAGAATCCCATGGGATTTCTAGGCCTTGGTTAGACACTGCTGAGGATCTGATGCTGTCACTCATCCTGCTTTGAGCAGGTGCTTTTCATAGTTTTGACACTGTGTTGGTATATAAGCTTGGGGACTGAGGGGAAACATGAAAACCTGTAGTAGTTTCAGCCAGGCTGACCAGGCTAGAAGAAAGCTAATTAGTTATTTCTCTTATAAAGTCAGTCTTCCATAATTTGAGCTTTATCTCTGTTCTGTACCTATAGTTATCTATTTGATTGCAAAGAAAATATGAAGCTGTACTTGGTTTATACAGCTAATAGGGGTGGGTTTTTTTGTCTTGGGAAAAAAACTATATCTTAAACTGAAATAAGTTACATAAATGAGTTTTCTATACTTTATCTGTATTTCATATAGAATCTGTACTTGGATCTCTTCTTTTTTCGATGCTAAGAGACAATATATAAATACTTTTCAGATTGTGGATAGTTTTTAAACTTTATGTGAAGGCATAACTGCCCCTCTTTAAGTATGTTTCCTAAAGTTTCTTAGTTTAGACACCCCATGTGTTTAAAATTCAGCCCTCAAAACTTCCTAAACTGTTTTTCTTTTTCCCCCTTTGGAGCTTGAGTCATACCTTTCCGAAATTTAGGTTTGGGAGTTCTGGTTTGTAGCAAAAAGTAGTTTATGAACTTGGTATGTTTTAAAGTTATGGAAGCTTGCTAATAGTCTAAGTTGAAATGTTCCTCTAAAAGAGTAACTGTAAGATTTCTTCTTTCATTTACTGTTTTATTGTAAATAAATAGTTTGATTCCTATTCCATAATCTTTGAGAAGGAAAGAGGGAGATAAAAGGTTTTAAGAAGCTGTAACTGCCTTGAAAAGCTGAAAGATGTGGTTGTTCCCTTTCCATCATGGTCTCCTCTACTTCATGGGCATATCCCTAGACACAGTCATGTCTTTATGCAAAGGAGTCTATTTTGCTACAGTCCTATTTATTTTAAGTGCATTTGAATAAAGATGTAATAGACCAAAAGTTAGAAGAGTGAAAATTTAGTACTGTAATGATAACCCACTGCTGTAAGGTTGTTAAGGTCTGAAGCATATTTATTTAGTTGAAATAAAATGTGCAGTTGATTTCTAATTTTGAACTATCATCTCTGAATAAAATAGTCTTACAGCACACCTAAAATAATAGCAGTTATTTAAATTAATAGTGCAGTGTTCTTTAAGATGGCTTTCTTTTTTAATTTTCTTTTGGTATTTTTTCTTCTTTAGAGATACAGAGAGCAATTTAGAATGGTTCTGTTGACATGAGGTTTTTCATTTTAATACTGAAAACTCTGCTCTTCATGCAGAGGTAATTCATTTGAGTATGTATGCACATGGTATAAATAAATGCACTATGAAATATGTAAAAAACAGTTTGACCTATTCAGCTGAATAAATTAAATCCATCGATAAATATTAAAAGAAGGCCTAAAAACTTACAGGTATTTTCCATTGTTTTTTTAAATGACCAGAAGCAAAAGTGTCCTTCTTGTAAGACCCAATCTTCATAAAAATAATCTATTTAATTGTCTTAACTGTTATGTAAGTAACTGGCGAAATAAAAACCCCGAGTCTCCAGGCCAACCCCCTATCTCTGTTTTACTTTCATATGACATTTTGTTGAATGAGTTGACAGACCTGAGCAACCTTAAAATGCGTAAGTATTTTAAGCTTCTCTGGATTTGATAATGATGATGCTTGATTGCTGAATGAGTGCAAGGTTATAATCATCTCCCTTGGCTTTTTTGTCATTCATAAACTGCTTGAGATGCTCTCTGCTGGCTTATGACATTTTCAGGATCTCTCAAGTGGATTGTAACCTTGTGTATGCACACTGAATTACAAGGACTGGTCCTCTAAATGTTCTTTGATGAAACGAGCTTTTATTCCTCTGTTATTTAAAAAAGGATTTCATACCATACAGTTTGATTCTCAATGTCTTAAAATGCTCATAAAACAAGGCTTCTGAATAGGAAATGAAAAGTAATATAAAATTTTCAAGTCCTCTACTTACTGCTTAGAGATTTCTTATCACTTTATATATTTAATTATAACTCACCAAATATGGCTTTAAAAGTAGTTTTGGAAGCTTGGCCTAAAATATCTGAACTATTTTATTATTTGAGATAACCTCTATTTCAAATGATACTCTGTTTTGTCATCAGAGCATTTTCTACAAAAAACAACACATATTGGAGTAAGTAAGATTGTCTGAGCACATAATTTCTTAATTGTTATTGATTTTTTTTATTTTCACCTAGAGATCAATGGAGTATTAATTTTATAATTGATGCAACACCACTATGTAACCCTTAGGTATTATAAAGATATTCAATACTTTCCATAATATCATTATTACAACATACTGATTTTTGTTGTTAGCAATACACGAGCCAGCGTTTTAAAAAGAAGGGGAATTTGTTTTGTAATAGACAGCTCTACCAGAGAGGATGTGTTATTGGACTTGTTGGTCACCAGTGCAAGCGAGCTAATTGGGGAGGTCAAGATTGGAAGTAGCCTGGCTGCATAGATCTTGCATTGATGGAGTTTGCAGTCGTGAGGGATATGGGTGATAAAAGCAGTAAAGTTAGGCCCCTGAACTTTTCAGCGAGATAGTCAGTAGGATTCCTTGGAAGACTGCTCTCAGGGACAGGGGAGTGGAACAGAGATGGCAGATCTTGAAGGAAGTCTTTCATAGAGTACAAGAGCAGTACGATTCCCAGGAGCAAGAAATAGGGCAAGGAAGTCAAGAGTCTGGAATGGCTGACTAGGGACCTATTGGTCGAAGTAAAGAGAAAGAAGCAAATGCACAAGTAGTAGAAAGAAGAAGAGGTAACCTGGGAAGAGTGTAGAGACAAAGTATGATTGTATAGGGATGGGGTGAGGAAGGCCAAGGTAAAACTGGAACTGAACCTGGCAAAGGATGCAGAAAATAACAAGAAGGGCTTCTACAGGTATGATAACCAGAAAAGAAAGGTCAAAAAAGTGTACTCCCTCCAATAAACAATGCTGGAAAATTGGTAACATGAATGAGGAGGAGGCTGAGGTACTTAACAGCTTTTTTGCCTCAGTCTTCAATGACAACTTTTCTTCCCACACCTCTTCAGTGGATAGACAGCAGGATGGGGACTGGGGGAGCAACGTTGCTCCCACTGTAAGTAAAGATGAGGTTCGTGACAACCTGAGGAAGCTGAATGTACATAAGTATATGGGACCTGATTAGATGCATCCCAGAGTCCTGAAGGAATTGGCTGATATATTTGCCAAGACACTCTCTATGATATTTGAATAGTCATGGTAGTTTGGTGAAGACCCTGGTGACTGCAAAAAGAGAAACATTGGACCCATCTTTAAAAAGGGTTGAAAGGAGGATCCTGGAAACTACTGACCTGTCAGCCTCACTTCTGTGCCTGGGAAGATCATGGAAGAAATCCTCCTAGAAGGTATACTAAGACACCTGGAGAACTGGGAGGTGATTTAGGACATCCAGCATGGCTTCACCAAGGCCAAGTCCTGCCTGACCAACCTAGTGGCCTTCTATGATGAACTACATCAGAGGACAAGGGAAAGGCTACAGTTGCCATTTATCTGGACTTCTCTAAAGCCTTTGACATGGTCTTCTCTCTAAATTGGAGGAAGATGGATTTGATGAGTGGACTGTTAGATGGATAAGAAAGTGTTTGGACAGTTGCATCCAGTCAGCAGCTTCTCCCAGTTTTGTATCATCTGCAAACTTGCAAACTGCCTTCCAGTCCTACATCCAAGTCGTTTATGAAGAGGTTGAAGAACACAAGGACTAATGTGGAGCCCTGAGACACCCCAGTAGTGTCAGGTCACCAGTCTGATGTGACCCCATTCACTATTACCCTGTGTTGCTCAACCTGAGAGCCAGTTGCTGACCAACCACACAGTGTGTTTATCCAGCTGTGTGCTGGGCATTTTGTCCAGAACGGATCCTGTGAGAGACAGTATCAAAAGATTTGCTGAAATCCAAAAAATTTACATCAGCTGGCTTCCATTGATCAGCTGTGTGGGTTGCCTTGTCATAAAAGGAAATCAGGTTTGATAAGCAAGACTTTCCTCTAATACCTTAATTAATGATGTAGACAAAGGGATCAGGTGCACCCTCAGCGAATTTGCAGATGACACCAAGATGAGTGGTTGCAGCTGACACAATCAAAGAATAAGATGCTGTCCAGGGGGACCTGGACGAGATTGAGAAGTGGTCCCAAGAGAATCTTGTGAAGTTTAACAAGACCAAGTGCAAGTTGCTGCACCTGGGTCAGGGCAGCCTCTGGTATCAATACAAGCTGGGGGATGAAGGTGCTAGGGGATGAGGGGCTGAGTCAGCCATACGATCTCACAGCCCAGAAAGCCAGTTGTGTTCTGGGCTGCATCAGAAGAGCCATAAGGACTTAAAGAGTACAGTTGCCTATTTTAAAACACTGTCAAGGCCACAGAGGGAACTTGCAATGAGATAAGCCACCACAGTGGGAACTTGAGAAAAGAAATTAAGACAGGAGGGTGCTAATTCCAGGCCTGGTGAGGTGAGATCTGGTTAGCACATCCTGGTTAACACATCCTGACAAAAACTTTAACTGTGGCAAACTGTGGGAAACGAAGGAACAACTCACACACATATCACCCTAAGTTATGGGAACAGCATCTTCACCGTGTGGATGAACGTAACTTGGACTGTATAGAGGAGGTATCTCTAGAAGAAAAGCACTAGGTTCCCCACCAGTGAGAAGCCCAGGATGAAGAAGGACCAATGGGACACTACTGGATCCACGTGTGGTGACTATCTTTTGCTTAATATGTCTCCCTCTCTCACTTTCTCCCCCCCTTTTGTATTTTCTATCTCCTATCTCTTTACCTCACATTTACTGCTAAATAAAATCCATATTATTGACTGGCATATGGTCTTGTTTGCACCTTAATTTAGGCAGAGGCATCTCTCAATAATCTTATCTCAACAAGCAGCATGGCCAAAAAGTCAAGTAAGGTGATTCTACCCCTCTACTCTGCTCTGGTGAGACCCCATCTCGGGTGCTGCATCTAGCACTGGGATACCCAGCACAGGAAGAAGACTGACAAGTTTGAGTTAGTCCAGAGGAGGGCCACCAAGACGTTTAGAGGAGTGGAGCACCTCTCCTACAAGAAAAGGTTGAGAGAACTGGGGTTTTTTCAGCCTGGAGTAAAGAAGGTTTCGATGTGACTTAGTTGCAGCCTTCCAGTACCTGAAGGGAACCTATGAGAAAGATGGAGAAAGAGTATTTACAGGGGTATGTAGTGACAGGACCAGGGAGAAAGGATTCAGACTGAAAGAGAGTAGGTTTAGATCAGATGTTAGGAAAAAAAATCTTTACTAAGAGGACAATGAAGCACTGAAACAGGTTACTCAGAGAAGTTGTGGTTGTCTCATCCCTAGAAGAGTTCAAGGCCAAGTTGCATGGAGCTCTGAGCTACCTGGTCCAGAGGAAGGTGTCCCTTTTCTTGGCAGGGGAGTTGGAACTAGATGATCTTTAAGGTCCCTTCCAGCCCAGGCAGTTCTATGCTTCTATGAATAATAGCAATAAAAGATTTGGTTAGAGTAGTTAAAATAGTATCCTCTTTTTGAACTACTTGCTTATATCCTGGTGAGTGACATGCAGTGTGATATGAAAGACTGTATGTGAAGGCAGTGTCTGTGCCCAGAAGGGAAGTGGAAGCTGGTTTCATCTTGTAGAAGCCAAAGGAAATCACAAAGGGCCTCATGGGTAAAGATGGTTTGAATACACTACAGAGAGAGTATGCTGTAGTAGATATAATTTGGCAGCATCTTCTGCACTGTTGGAAAGTCATGGCCGTGACCTGTCCTTGACTCACAAGTAGAACACTCCTGTCTCCAGGGCTTGTTGAACATGTGAACAGTGCACATCCTCAGTTTCTTTCCCCTTTCCCTTCTTAGTAAGATCAGTTCCTTTGTACAACATCAAATGACATATATAATCATATGATGAGGAATTTGGGTGACTTTTTTTTGCTGCCTGTCCCTTCCAATTGTTCTTTTGTGCTTGGCTATATGCCACTTCTTCCCAAGCAGCTTTGGATGTTAAGCAGCAGTTACGTTTAGCTTGTGACTTTAAAGGCCAGGTTGAATTAAAACATGTGTCAGTTGCATGAGGCAAATTACTTCTGCTGGGCTAATTAAGATCACAGATCAAATTACTTCTTGTGTTAAGTGGATGTAATTCCTTTGGATTTGGCTCAGGTATGTGAGCAATGGATTTGCTCCTCTGTATCTGCTTAAATATTACTGTATTTAAACTGTGTATTTCACTATTTATATATATATATATATGTATTTAATTTTAAGTTGTCTTTTCTCTTTTAAAGGTATATCCTTGCATCTTTTCTATTGCTTTATAATTATTTTGTGTTATCTATTTTACTATTTGATATTGTCTGTCTGACAAGGGATAATACAATTTTGTACAAAATCTGTAAAACTTTGTCTCTTCTTTTCCTTTTTTATCATATCTCAACCTGCAGGAGTTGAAAGAGTATTTGAAGCCATCCTTCAGGAACTGACAGATGCACTGAGGAAGAAAGACTGCCTGCAAGGGAGAAACTCCTCTTGAGTACTGAAATACTCTTTCCTAAAAGGCCTTTGGTTAATCATGTCTGAATACATTGATCATATGTTTTCTTTGTGGTGTCCATAATGAATCACTGATTTTAGTGGTCCCACTGTATATGCAGAGGTTCTTGTTTATATGCTTGTAATAATTTCACTTGTTGTCCTTATATTTGTCTATGGAATTCATTCATTAATGTTTAGGGGCTTTTTTTGGTTGTTTTTCTGGTTTGAAAATTTGGTTGGCAAGACACATGAAGTGCTGTTTCTCAGTTCGGCAGAATGTGGCGGTCTGCTCACTTCCTGGCATACACTGGCTTTAAGGACCTTGGACATCTGACAACCCTGAAAGGGTGCTAGAAGTCTGCCTCCCTGGTGAATGAGACTAGAAGGCTTCAGGACTTACTCCCAACTCTATTTTAGTTCCCAGTAAACTAAATTTTCATCAATTTGAGTCTATTTTGCCTGTGAAGATCATTTGTGAGTGATACCACCACGTTTATCTTGACCCATGAGCATTTTTATTTAATTTTCTTCCCTGTCCTGCCTTATCAGGCAAGGGGAGGGTTTAAAGAGTGGCTGGGTTGGCAGCTGTTGAAGGCCAACCCACCACAGGCGATGAGTGCATTTTTCAATTTCTTCATTAAAATTTATCCTTATATTTTATTATGATAACATATATTATTGATATCCATTATCAATTTGTAACTTGGGGTTAGGCAAAACTTGACCTTACAGGGTTGGCTAGGTTTGCATCAAATTCCTTTTTTTGTGCATCATCACTTCTTTTGGGCTACTTAATATCCCAGAATATGTAGCATTTCTAAAGATACCCATTACATAAGCAAGTGCCAATGGGTATATGAGGCCTTTCCATCCCCCAGTACAATAGTGTCATGTTACATATAAGTTCTCTTCATGTCAATTTTTTTACTTCTCAGCAGACCTAGGTTTAGTCAGACAACTTGACATCTGTATTGCCTGACAAAGTGTGATGTGGAACAGACTGAGCTACTCTTAACAGATTTATAAATAGACTTAAGACCTGTTCAGTGCTCATAAATTATTATGAAAACATAAACTTAGTTTATTCGAAGGATAGTTTAGGTTTATAATTCTGGCTCTTAGTTGTTGTTTTCTGAACAGCAACCATAAGTCTTCCAACTTAAAAGTCTTTGGGGGCAGAAGAAAGGTAGCATTGCTATCCCTCTCATTCCTTACAGGGGAGATCTGATGTAAACAATGTGCATCTTACAGAGAAACTTGTCCAAGGAGAGCCCTTATTGTCAGTTCCAAATAGTTGTTTGTGCACCCACCAGTCACAACATTGTAGATTCACATGATTGCCTTACTCTCCATGCATTGGTTGAAAGTTTTGAATCTAAGACATTTTAAATCTGACTGCATTCTCTTTAGCAGTGTAAATGCACTCAAAGTTCACAGAATTTGAAGTCTGAATATAACTATTACTGTAATTACTGCACTCAGAAAAGCCTGTAGTAAATTAAATCATTCATTCCAGGCAAAAAGTATCTTCAAATTCCACTCAAAGCACAATTAGGTGATGAACCTATTAGCAGTCATGCTCTGGCCATGGTCTGATGAGGAGAACAGAATGTTTTGAAAAATCTGCCTCAAGTTACTGAACAGAAGTTGATTAATTTGATGACCCAACAAAAGGGACTGAATGAGGCTCAGAAGTGGAATATGAACCATTTGGCCACTTCATGTTACATTAGGAATTAATTCTTGGTGAATATTATTTATTCTGGAAAGAAAATAATGTGTGATAGGTCAAGAGAGACAAGGATTTTAAGTGTTTCCTTATATTGGCAAAAAGATGCTGTGTGGTAAGTAGGTTACAAAGGCTTCAGTGAAACCGAGAGACCATACAAGAAAATACAATTTTTCTCTATTCAGATGCAGTTCATTAATGGTTAGAATAAAGTTCGTGATCTAAAAAAGCTAAACAATGAGGAAGGAAAGAAGTAGAATTTGCCCCCCAATTTGCAATTCCAAAAAGTCTCTTTAATATATAACTCTGTAATTTCATTTCTACATAAACAATTTACCTTGAGGATTCTAAATGTTCTAGTATTCTACTTCTGTGTATGTTCATGGCACTTCAAATCTTGGCTAAAGAGACTCATTTGCTCAGTGTCTTTCATCTAGATCTAATCATGGCCTGGAAACTAATACAAACTTTCTCTGAGCATATCTACTACGTACTGACAGGTTCTGGCTTTCTACAAAATACAATTTTTAAAAAATAACACCTGAGAAACCAAGCACTTTCTCTAGTTTAATTTCCCTCTCCTCACTGAAGAAAGTGAAATGTAAATCTCTTCTTCCAGAGCATGTCCTGCTATCATGCTGTGGCCTGAGAAGGGAAAGTCTGTCCTATTCTCACCCTTCATCTTCTACTGTTCAGGAAATATCTCTGAGTGTATCACTGCAAAGAAAGGCCGAGCATGTGGAAAGAAACATGTTTTATGGGATTAGGATTCACCTCCAGAAGGTGACCCTGAGCTCTGGTCATTGCTGCAAGGGGTTCCTAAGGTTTACTGTAAAGGAAAAAGTCACTTGCAATACAGTGTCATAGCTTGGACGTTCCTGTAAGGTATAAAATAATTAGAAAGGATTTATCTTGGCTTTTATCCATGTTGACTGGCTTCTCTAGTCTCTTACTGTGTTAAGAGCTCTGTGCTGGAACAAGGTAAACTTAGGCTTTCCCCTCACTTCAAATACTCTAAAAAAAAAAAAAAAAAGACCGTCTCTCCCTGGAAGAGCTTATAGACATTACTAACTTAGTAATCTTGCCTTCACTGGAATAATGTTAAGACCTTTATCTAATGCAAATTGCGCAGCAGTTGCTATTTATTCTGTTAAAGGTGCACCTCAATTGTGACTAACTCATCACCTCCTGTTCCTTCAAGGAGACAGGGAATAATGCAGTAGCATGCGACAATCTGTAGGGAAAGCAGGAAAACAGGAATTGTTTGTCTTTTCAGCTTTATGTTTCACCAACCTCACCTCATTTCAATGCACAACAGTGTTGACTTCTAAAACTACTGAGGGATAAATGTAATGGATCTGCTTCACGAGAACATTAGCGGTGCCTTATTTGCTATTTACCACAGGTTAATCTGGAAGCACAATGTCAGGAAACAATGAATATTTTCAAGGAGAATTGTATTCTGATTTTTGGTCCTGAGATGATTTTTCTAATAATGACAGATGACTAGACTTTTTATAGTTTTTCATTTCTTCTCTGTGTTTAGAAGGTGTTTTTTCTCTCAAACAGGGACCTCTTTACAATTCCTTTCTCTCTCTCAAAGAAAAAGTAACACTTAGAACATATTAAGATTTTTTTTCCCCTTTAATTTAAATATAAATGAGGGTCAGAGCTCAATCATCCTCAATGAACAGCAGAAATAATGAAAAACCTACCTCGTGGAGTGTTTCCCTTTAATAGTGGTGAATTAGAGCTGCTTCTGAACTGAGTAATGTTTTCTCAATATACACCAGATTCCAAGTCATTAAAGATTTTCATAAAGAAACCTCATAAATTTGGTTCAGCTCAATGAGACATGGTGCACATGTGAATAAAGATGTTTCTGTAAATGGGAATTGATTTTTCTTTTTCACTGATGGTTTTCTTAATCTTTTTGGTGATTAGGAACTTATGAATGCATTCAGTTACTGCAAGACTAATAGAAGGACACTGGAGGTCACAGGAACAAATATTAAACAGCATATTCTAGTGATCCTTGACCCTCATCGTGATATCTGTGATACCTTCTGTTTTTTTCTCAGACAGAAGCTGTTGCTAAGTCACCTTGTTCTGCATCACTGGTTTCTGCAGACCAGTCAGGTAGAAGAATATTAGAATTTTCATACCAGTCCCAACATGAAAGTCTTCTAATTTTTTGTTCTGCTCTTTTATCTATACAAATTTTTGAGTACTTGTTATAATGGATTATCCAAGAACAAGTAATTTTCTGACACATTCTGATCCTGCATTATTACAGTTCAGTTGAAAAATTTCTTTTGACATGAGTGATATAGGACCAAAGTTACTGTTTGATCCCATGATTTAAAAAAATAAATAAAAATAAATGTCAGAGTGAAATTAACCTAAAGACAAGACATTGATTTGCATTTAAACTTTGGAGACACACTTTTCTATTGGGTTCTGAAACATGAACAGTTTTGCTTTTACAGGAAGGTAGTGTTACCATAGTTCTTTCATTTTCATTTAAGGAAAGAACACTAGGCTATTTAGGTTTTGTACAAATGAAACATAAATACGTATAGATAGGATGAACCTCAGCCAACAGGTGTCTGATTCCCACTTTCCTTCTCTAAACTTTTTAATGCAACTGCTAATTTTTGAGAGACATTTTTAGTATGTGGATTTTACTTACTTTTATTGATGTCTGCAGTAAAAACAAACAAATAAACAAAAAATAATTCCTCCTCAAAAAAGAAGACTACAGAGAAACAAGAAGAGAATATGGATTTCCATAGTCATGTAGTTTATCAGTGTATCAGTGTAGGATCAAATATTTTGAAATGCAAGTGACTATGCTCTTTGCTTTGTGTTTGTGATTTTAATGTACTCAGAACTTAGCTCCCATTTAGGTGATTAAATGGAAAAAACAGGTTATGAGAGCTCTTCCTATTCCAGTGAAAGCAGCAAGGAGGTGTTGGATACAGACAACTTTGAATATCTCTTCACTTGAACTTCTATCTCCTCAATTATCAGCTCAGCTGTACAACTGAGTGTGTTTTCTGGGGCTTCAAGACAGGGTATTGCAGCTGAAAGCTCTGTCTGTGCTGTAGTTTTCTATAGCAGCTGGTATTGTAAGGGTTGGATTCTGTCTTAGGGAATGAAGTTTGGTCTCTTACTCAAGATGAGTGCCTTCCAAAGCAATTGTTTTTTAATGTGTCTTGGGAAAGTGGTGCAAGCAAGATTTACCAGGAAGTGCTCATTTCTTTACTTGTAATGATATCTTTTTATGGTCTGTGTGTGGTTTCCTTTTATGATTAGAAAAACATTTATAGTACTTCTGGCCACACTGAGTATGAGCCATATGGTAATATTTAACTAAAATTATATTCTTTCTGATGGCTACTCATACAATAAGACTCTCTTGCCCTCCTTAAAACCCTGGGTATTATGGAGTTGTGATAAGCATTACATATTTCAAAAGACACTTAATTCTTTTTTCCATGCTGAAGGAGTTATTTTCCATAGAAAATAATTCTGCAACAGAAATCAGGTATCTTTCAGTTGTTTTTCGGGCTTCTTATACATGAATAATAGACCTTGAATTTTTGGTTTTGTTTTGTTTTGTGTTTTCTAGGTGATGGTCAAAAAGAAAGATGAGAAAGCCACGTTTTGTAGCCAGACTCTATAGAATTAACTACAGATGAAAAGAGTAGGTATTTAGGGTAATTTCTATATGAAGACATATAGATTTTATATGGAATTAAATGGCTATAGTGAGGATGGCTATGATGCCATGGTCTAGTAACCACGGTGGTAGTGGATCAGGGATTAGACTTGATGATCTCAGAGGTCCTTTCCAACCCATCTGATTCTATGATTCTGATTCTATGATAGATGTTTCTAGAGCTGCAAGTGCAATAAAGAAGTTGTGTCACTATTTATGTAAGGCTGGATGAGGAGATTAAATTTTGTGGAAGCAATTGTACTAGGGAAGAAAAAGGGGGTTATTAGCTGTGATAGTTGAAGTGTTTGTAGTAGCTTTTTGGAGGAGCCGGGGGAGAACAGCTGATCTCAGGGCTTAGAACTGTCTGCTGCAGTGCTGACAGTGCTGGGGCCCATAGTGATCCAGTGTCCTTGGACACTTTACAACTTCTAGCTCAGCTGGTAACAGAACCAGGGCTCTTGTTCTCAGTCTTAGACTTTTCTGAACTTTATGTCAGGATTGTCACGTACAGAAACTTTTTGACCTTGAAATAATCTTGATTAGTGAAGCATGCAGAACCGTAAGTTCTGTGGCTGAGCACTAGATCAAGGTGGGAAAAAGGGGTTCCCAGGGCAAGGGAAACCCAAGCAAGAGCTGACAGCAGCTCTTGTGAGTCAGACTGATGTGGCTTGGGCCTTGCAAGGATAAACTAGGACAGATTTAAATGTCCCTAGGGAGCACGAGTGACCAGGAGAGCTGTGACCAGAGTTGTGGTACATCAGCCAGGGTAGTTTGCATGGTGGGGGACCTATACTGTGTTTGTAGGTCCACAGCCTGGGCAAGTGCTTTAGGTCTCTGTATAATGGTGAGCACTCGCTTCAGAATTAAAATCGGTGTTTCTACAGAGAAAGCCCCTGAGATGTCTATGTTCCACCCAGATGGTACCAGTCAGGAAGGAGAACTCAGTACAGGCTGTAGGTTACAATGAGTGTCCAGACCCTTCTCCTGGAGATAAATGAAGATACAAATGGTACATCTCTATTCCCAGAGAGTTTGTGGAGCCCTGTTTTCTGGAGATATTCAAATTGGATGTAATCCTGTGTAACCTGTTCTGAGTGAACCTGCATTAATAGGAGGGTTGGACTAGATGATCTCCAGAGGTCCCTCCTAACCTCAGCCATTCTCTGTGACTCTGTGACATCTGGTTACTGCTGCAAGTTTACAATGTATGCTTGTAATTTTCCCATTTGGCTTACTTGATCTTTTTTTAATTCACACACACATACACACACACACCACCCAAGGTTTTCTTTAGAGTATTGAAGACATGGGCCAAATAAGGTATTAGAAGAGCTATTGCTTTATGTGGATTGTTTTTTTATTATTTATTTTTAAGGATGGTATCTATCAGAACAGTGGATCGAAAAATTGCAAGGTGTAATACTCAGTGAGAAGGTTCTGGACATAATTTTACAAGAAATAAAATGTTCTCCAGAGAATTCAATTAAAACTACATGGAAGAAAGAGATTTATATCAGATGTTACCAGCTATATGTCTTATGTTGACTAGTGATGTTGTATTGTTATTTTAGCTTCTATTATTTCATTGATATTGTAGAGCTGAGCACAGCTCAGACCTACAGTGTTGTTCTATCAAAGAAATCTGTGTTCATGAAAACTCTCAGGCTCATATAAAAGAGTTTTTTAATTTAACAAGAGATGTTTATAAATCTTTTGTTGCCAGTCTGTCTTCAAGTCAATAACATTACAGTTATAGAAAATAGTAGTTGAAATGAGATTTAGCTTAATATTTTATTTTTGTGTGTATGTGTGTGTGTTACTAAGCATTGGGATCTTCTAGGGAATGCTTTTTAAATCTGGATTATTGCAGTTCTTATTGAATAGTGCTAATTGTCTGTGCTAATATTTAAATGAGAGAGAAATTAAGGGCCATACTTCTTAGTAATTGTTAAAAGAATTAAAGCTACTGTTTAAAATACTGTTAGGCTTTGTTCATTACATGAGAAATTTCCTTTTTGACACACTGAAAATACAAGGGCTGTGCTTCTGACTCTTGACTGCCTTGCAAATGTGGCAGAAGCAATCAATAAAGGCATACAGTTGCTAAAAGAAAGTAAAAAGAGGAGTTCCTTTGAAGTTAAACTTTAGCCGACAAGGTAAATTTTGAAGCTGAACAGGTACTGTTATTTTTCTTTTGTTCAGGAAAACATGGCATGGTTTAGGTTCTCTGTAAACAGGATTATAGTGACTCAATATCTCACTTAATACCTTCTAACTCTGTTTTCTTCTATTGAGGTAAATTCCATACTAGTTCAGTAATAGGACCTTGAGGCAATGTGGTTAAATACGTATTTTTCATTTTCATTGTGGTTTAGTGGTTTTCTTTACTAGGGGAAAACCTTGTGTTTGTGAGACAGAGAAGATTTGCCCACATGAGCTGTTGGATCCATAGACAATAAAGGGAACAGCCTGAACTCATGTCTCTCTGTTTTCTTCCATTGCTTCAGTTGTCTAATATGTTCTTCCCCAGCTTCTGGAGGTCAGTTCTCTTCAAGTCAAACAATTAACATGGACCACTTGGTCAGCTTTGTATTTGCAGAAGTAAAACTTAAGAGGACTGAAACGTGGATATGGTGTTTCTATACTGGGAAAGAAACTCTGAGCACATGTGCATGTTACCAAAAAACAGAATAATTGTTGGAGAAGTGACTATGATGTATTGCCCCACCAGTGTGCTGTTATCTTCCAGATGCAAATATCAGGACAGATCAGTCTGGCTGTGCAAACAGCTTTGAAGAAAAAGTGTTATTTTGCTCTAGAGCTGTAGTTTTATTGGGTGACTGTGACCAACCTGAATTACTAAGAAATATTTAACTGGTCTAAGGCAAAAATATCCAATGTCAAAAAGCAGAGGAGAAATACTTGGTCTCATTAATTTCACTAACAAGGAATGTCATTAGGATGGAACCACAGTATGAATATTAGCATGGGTGGATGGGGTGAGAGTACTTGTAAGCAAATGCTGAACATACTTGACTCTAAGTAAAGTTCAAGATTTGAAGATTGTTGGAGATAGGAAGCCAAACTTAAGTAATGTTGTGTCAAGAACTAAACTAAAACATGACACTTACTATTGTTAGATTAGGGATACAGTTTCACATCTAGAATTTTGAAGCTTTTGTTACTTTTAGATATTTTGCCTAGCTGTTATTTGTCTCATCGACCTCTAAAATTCTGTGTAATTACAAAAAACTTTCCCATTTTCACACCAGGTATGTAAAAATCAATTTGAGTGGAACCAAAGAGAAGCTTGGTAGAAGGGATTGAATTCAGAACACAATGCAGTACATTTTCATATATATCCTATACCCATTATACACCTTAATATTCTGATCACTTTGGGAATCAAATATTATCCTGACAGATTAAATGATATTTCAATCATGTAAGTCCAAGAGAAAGTAAATTAATTGAAACTTGTATTAATTTATTCTCTAGGTTTATTTTCTTTATGGAACCACTAACTGGCTTTACTCTTGGGTACCCCTATTCTGCCCTCCATATCTCAGTGATGGTAAAAGGCAGATGATAGATTGTGACTTTCTATATTCTGTTACTCACATTATTGACCCTACTAGAAACCATTCGTTTTGTTTGCTAAATTTAGTTTTATTTTTTAAATGGTTAATGCTAATGGAGCAGTTGGAATCTAAATACCACAAACATGCAGAATATAATACTGCTTTAGGCTGTTCTCTAGTAAAATAGGTAAGGAAATGTAGGGAAAAATGATAAAAATTTGAGACTAACCATGTAGTCACCTAGCTATGTATGTTGTTCAGTAATTAGGCCTTGTTTGAATCTGATTTATGTAATCCAAAACTTACTGTAGTCTGAAATCTAGCCTGAAATTCTACCAGATCCAAGATTTGGTTCTTCTGTTTCTTTCCTGTTAGTGTTCTGATGCTGGACTTAATGCTCTACTTTTCCTCTAGCGTGGACAAGATTTAATGAATGAATACAGCTTTTTTTACTACTAGCTGCACTGCTGGAACTTTAATGGTTAGTATTAAAATCGTGAGATATATCTGTGAAAGACTTGAACATGCTTTGCTTATCTAAAAAGATATTATTAATAAGAGAGTATTACTTGCAATGTAGAGTCTTTGTTTGGTAATGAACCATGTATGGTAATGAACAGATATTTATGTCCCTGCAGAGGTACAGCACCAGATAGGTGCCAAGGTTGGATACAATATGGCTACTGATAAATGATTCTTTTTAAAGGCTTTATTTAGTGTAGTATATTTTGTAGGAACCCGTCTGTAGGGTGCATAATGAGAACAAGCAGATAAGCAAAAGATCAAGTTTAGTATTTCACATATTTTTTGTTTATTCTCTTCATATCCCCTTCTTGAAAAGTGTTTTGAAGGAAACAAGTCACACTGTAATCAATGAAACCTTTGTATTGCCCTTTGTAGGAAGAAGTTTGACCCATTACAGCCTATAACTGTTAATGTCCATCCTGCCCAGATAAATACTTGATTCTACTTTTGAAATTAAGGAAAAAAGCCATTTGAGCACCCTTTCTTTTCTATCTCTTAAATTAGTTGAAAATTTCTACTCTTGAAAATCCCTTAATAATAAATTTAATACAATCAAAATATTTCAATTGCTACTCAAATCAGCCAGTTTATTAAAATTCTAATTGCTGGGACTTTTTTTAATTGCCAGTGTACTTCAATGTTTTCTTCCCTTCCCAGAGCAAGAACTCTTCTTTTGTGGGTCTTCTGACATTAACCAAACTGCTAATGCATTTAAAGACTGTAACAAAGCTGAAAGAACTTATTTAAATTCTTATTTTTTCTGCTTAAAGATGAGTATTTGTTTTCCTCTTAATTGTGGTTTCTCATGATTCATATGTAGCCAACACAAAAGGTTCTTCATAGATTCCCTTCTTTTGGAATATCACAGATGTGATGCTGCTTTTACAGCTTTGCAAAATTAAATTTCAGGAAAATCAATAAAGTAACAGTGCTGTAAAATTGACATAAGTGATGAGGCTCAACGTGTTCTCTGAAAAATCCTTTTCTAAAAAAGATAAAACAGAAGCATAACATTTGGGCTATTGACTAACATTTGCAAAGTTAAATTTATTTGCCTGTCCTTACCTGTGACTTTCAAGCAAGTTTGAAATGTCATAACAATTATATCATCTATTTTGGAAAGGTGATTTTTCACTATGACACAGGGGTAATGAAGTATTATAAAATTAACTCTTTTGCTCTCACCCGCACTCAAAAAAAAAAAAGAAACAAAACCCAGAACACTTAAAGAAATATTGGTAAGTAGCTAAATGCAGACTTAATTTTGAATGACTTTACGTGGATTTGGAGTAATAAGTGGACTTAACAATGGGTTAATGGAAAACTTAAGAATTTTAACCCAAAAATGCTGCTATTTGGGAGAATTAATTCTTTAAGGGGGCCAGGAGGGAGGGAGGGAGGGAAGGGGGTGGGAAAAGCAGGACGACCAGCCCCACAGAAAAACAATGAAGTGTCTTCTGCTTATTGTTCCACTTTCCTAACATACAAATGTTAGGATATAGTATTTCAGTAATGGATTTTCAATATCATCAGCTTTTTCCATACCTGCCTGTAATACCCTGTGTTACTCCACAAATAATGTTTATTGAACTTTCTTGGTTATTACTGCTAACACTCTGAAGGTTTGAGAAATCAGATACCATATTAATAGAGAGTTCTTTAAAAATAAAATAAAAATATTTTCTGAACTAAGTATATCTGGGAATCTTTAGAATTCTTCAGTTTCAGTTGACTGTATGTACTGTATGTCTGATTCAGAGATACAAATTCTGTAGTTGTTTGGAATGAAAGTTCCTTATAGGCCCCTCCCAACTTGAGATATTCCATGATTCAGCGGTCGTTTGGGGATGGTGTTGCCTTTAGTATAAGTGGACAAATGACTTCTGATGGGGAAAATAAGAAACTGCAGAGTGATAACCTGTTAGTATTCTGAGAGACTGAAATATTAACGGTTAATTACTCAAACTATTATCCATTTGCAAAAGCAGCAGGAGCTTTGCTGGGGCCAGGTTTGCCCCCCACAACTGAAGGGGAGGAGGAGAGGTTTGTGTGCGTGGAGGCGAAACCTCTGATCGGCAGAACAGCCCAGGTGCAGAGAGGGTGTGCATCCACCACCAGAGGATGGCCACAGCAAACTGACCTTTGTTTCGATAAACCAGTTGAGCCCTGAAACTTACTGTGTCCCTGATAACCTGTGTCTAATGCCTTAAACAAGCTGGTTTTTACCCAGACAAGGGAAAAGACTGACAAGAAACAGATCCTGTGGAGGTGGGGTGATGGGTTTTATCATGCCCAGTTCCCTCTGATAAGGCAAAACTGGCTCAGCTGTGCTAGTGAGAGAAACAGTCAAACAGTGGTCATGTCATTAGAAAGGGCCATAAACCACCAAAGACTCACAAATTGCAGCCAGACTAATTTCTGGGGCCTTCTACCAGATGACTGCACATGATCCATAGTGTTGCATCAGGCAATGTAAAATGTCACCCCCATAAGAGGTACCTGGGCATTCCCATATAAACCTAAGTGTTATATTAACCCATTGAACTTTGTGTTTCACAGGCTTCCCCATGCCCAACTGATGATCAAGACTGTGACCATCACTTCAACCAAGGGACATCTGAGTTGCAACAATCAAGTCCTGTCTCTGGATCCATGGATGGTGATATCTTTCCTCTCCACTATCTACTCATCCTTTCTTTCTCTTTCTTTCTTTTCCTTCCAAAGTGATATTTTTATACTTTTATATTGCTATATTTCCATAGGTACTAACCAAAATGGCTACATACTTCCTTCCCACTGCAAATTGTTCAAAAATAAACTTGCTGTAACAATATTTATATGCACCAGTCATTCAATATTTTTTCACTCTAGTCTGTCCTAAGAGATTAATGAGAACCTTCGTTACCTCTCCTCAGTGGTGAGTTATAATAAGTATGTCTCATGGTGTAGTGCTAGCCAGCTGCACACTCCCCCTGGTAGGAGTGGGGAGAGAATTGGAAGTGTAAAAATGAGAAAACTTGTGGGTTGAGATAAAAACAGTTTAATAGGCAAAGCAAAGCAAAGCAAAGCAAAACAAGGAATTAATTCACCGCTTCCCATGGACAGGTATGATGTCTCACTTTGAATGTCTCCATTTGGACATCTCCCCTTCCTTCTTCTTCCTCTGGATTTATATGCTGAGCATGATTTCATATAGTATGGAATGTCCCCTTCAGTCAGCTGGGGTCAGCTGTCCTGACTGGTATCCTCTCCCATATTCTTGTGTATCCCCAGTCTCCTCACTGGTAGGGTGAGAAGCAGAAAGACTTTGACTCTGTAAGCACTGCTTAGCAACAGGAGAACATCCCTGAATTATCAACATTGTTCCCAGCAAAAATCCAAAACACAGCCTTATGCCAGCTTCTGTGAAGAAAATTAACTCTATCCCAGCCAAAACCAGAACAATATGTGACATGAAATCTATCAAGATATATAAGTAAAAATGCTGAGTTTGTGTAAACATGCCTAGAAGTAAATTTAGCTGTATAAAGTTTGACAATGGGGAGAGGTGAAGCAGTTGACTTGTGTCATTCACTTTTTTCTAGTAAAAATGAAACTAGACAAGAAAAAGTGTTTTTAGAATAAGCACTAGTTTAAGTTCAAGTGCATGCATAAGCATGCTGCAAAAGTGGGACCTAGGAAATTAAAGGAGAAATGAGAACGACAATCATTAAGAAATCCAGGCACAGCTTTTGAGAGGTCTGGCCTAGACTTTGTAATTGATAAGGCGACAAGGACTATAAGGATTTGGGATATTTAGAGGGTGGTAGGGATGTAGGTCTGTGCAACATTTAAGAAATCCTTAGAAGAAGGTGACCAGGGAGGAATAAAGAGGGAAAGGCTAGATAGAAGGGGGGCATAAAAAGGCTGGTAACATATAAACAATTGCTAGTTCTTACACCCGTATGGCCTATGCTGGTCACTGCAGTCTGTCCCGTTTTATTGAATCCTTTCTGATCTCTTAGCAATATCACTCTACCCTGTCAGGGAGCAGTGTTAGGACTGAATGCATCCTCTAGTGGCATGGACACAGAGGTATTTGGGGCCAGTAGGTAGAGTCAAACTGGCATGAACGTGCATATGGGCTTGTCCTGCTCAGCTAGAGAAAGTGGGGCCACCCTGTGGGATGTAAGATCTGGGTGGCAGATACTGGAGGGGCTGGGATGTTCATGGTTTTCTACTGTCCTGGTGTGCATTGGGGTTTGTGTGTCTGAATTTGGTAGCAAACGAGAGATTGGACTAGCTGGTGAGCAGGAGGTCTTAAGTTATGGGAGGTGTATCTTGAATGACCTGTGACTGTGAGGTGCTTGTGTTTGCTAGCAAATATCAAGCTGGAATAGCTGGCAGGTGGAGACTGGTGGAGGGCAGTGTGCAGGCAGGGGTGTTGAATGACAAGACTGTTCCTGCTGATGTTCAGAGGATCTCAGAATGTTCATGTGCGTCTAGGGACTGTGGTGATGTATGCTTTCCCAAGATAAACTTCACCCCTAAGCAGGGTGAAGGGGAAAGGGGATTTGGTTATCTATGCTGTGTTTGTGTGAGCCCTGGCAGTGTTATATGTGGATGCTATTAAAAAGGGAGTTCCCAACCTGCAGCATTCTGTAGTTGGTTGCATTGCTTGCTGTCCTCTGTGTATGCCTCATCACACATTATTGGCTGAACTTGCAAATGGGAAAGCAGCAGCTGCACCCTTGGTATGGGATGGAAAAACTGAACCTTGGGTCTACCGGACATGGCTGCAGCAGCTGAAAAGGAGCAATTACAGAGGCAGTAGCAAGAAGCATCCCATAAAGGACACCTGAGCAATCCCTTACCCCCAGTTAACAACTGGGAAAAAAAAATCAAATTGTAGCTGAAACTGGCAATTTAACTTTTGGGGTATTTAAATACTACTAAGAAAAGAGGTTTTAAGGCTTCTTTACTGAAGAATCTAGTAAGTACTTGTATTCAGTTTTATTTGAAACACGTTACGTAAAGACAATTTATATATAAGTAAATGAATCAAGAAAATCCTTTGTTCAAAGTTCAAGGGAGTATTCATTGTGATTGAGAACTACTCAATTTGTGTATGTGACAATAAAACCCAGTGTCTCTAGTGGCACAGTCTCAGATAAACTAGCGGTGCCAATTGAAAAGAAAAGAGAGTAAATTTCAAAATTAAGCATGAAGGAAGAGTAAAAGATTGGTGAAAAAAGACTACTGAATTGCCTAGCGGTAGCATCAAAAGTGTCAAGTCAAAAGAATTTCAGTTTATAACTGTTTTAAGCAAAATAGAGGGAAGAAAATAATTTGGCTATGGAATTCAGCAAAAGTTAAATTCAGAGTTTGTTTTTTGGACTGCATTAAAGAAAATAAGTCTCAAAAAAATTATAACTGGTGCTAAAGAAAACTAAAAATATTCAGGTTTTACAGTATTTTCTCAGCCCTAGTTTCATGGTCTTCAGTGTACATGGAATACAATCTATTACTAATGAAAAGTTGATTTATTCTTTCCATATCAGTATCTTCTAACATTCTTCAGTTCTGCTGCAGGACTCTATATTCCTTGTCAGCATCTAATAATTTTTTCATGAAACAGCTTGGGAGCAAGACATCTGGATTAAGCAAAGTACAACAGCAATTATGAGCAGAGTGGCTGCTGTAGTTTGAGTGCCCTTGCACAGATGACACCACTAAGCAACAGGAAAGAAGGTACTAGTGACAGAAAAAATAGAAGCTTGTACCAGAATGAACTCGATGGATACTAGACTTGAGGTTGAAGTTAATATTTGAAACAGAAGAATAGGTCAAGACATATTTTATTGAAGTGGCAGGGCTGATGCTTTTCAAAATTGACCAGCATGTACATATTCTTATAGAAAGGTGTTTGGCTGTCAAAGGGAGTGGTGCATCTTCCTGCTATACACATGGTTAATTTACAGGTATTCTTTAATGTGAAAAGGGAAGAAATGGAAGAAGCTAAGCATTGTGAAAAGCTGCAGGGAGTCTTCAGGCATTCATAGGAACGTACTGAAGTGTTTCATTGTGAGATCTTAGAATTATGTATTATAAAGGTCATCATTCTGTGGGTTTTGTGACCTTTTTACTTCTAAAGATTTGGCTTCCAGGACAGCAAACTGATTACAAAAATAAATACTCTGTATCTATTGATTTTTTTTCCTCACTGACTTGCACAACTACCATTTATTTCTCTTAATATTTTTCAGTTATTGTATCAGTCGGTTATCTTAATTATGGGTGGTTTCTCTTTATTCCCAAAAACCTTCACAGAATCATCTTTGTGTAAAAGAGTCTCAAAATATTTCAGACTGAAAATATACGTAGTCACTGATAGCAAGTTTCTTATCTAACACCCACCATCTGAGTCCTAGTGCAGTATTTTGTTAGAACTTCCAAAAGCTGCTGCAGAAGCTGTCAAAGAAGATGCGTTATGTTGAATGTAGAAATTAGCATTTTTTTCCCGTCTGCTTGTTGCCAGACAGTGGCTTGGGTTTGAGAAGCAAACTCCTACTAGACTGCTCTTGAGTTGGTATTCATGTACTGCTTTACAAGCTCTCTGGCTGTTGTTTGTGAGGCAATATGTAAAACTCTGGTTTAAAAACAGAAGGATGAAAACTCAGTACTGTACTGGCAAAAAGCTGACTGATGTCAACAGAGAATATTGTTCACCTAGAGTTACCTACCATAATCTCTTTGGACTTAATTTCTATTTTGTGAAAAAAATTTTATCCCGTTTTGTGTCTGATTTTGTTTTCTCACGTGCAGCACAAACAAGACTGTTCATTGTGACCCACAAGTTTCTTTTTCAGTGACTGCTTTTCAAAGGACAGATCCACTCTTTTTTCTTATAGCTTTGCTTTATTTCGTGGTTTATTCTCTATGTACAAAGTTAAATTTAATCACTTCATAAAAACACTATATACAATGGATTCCTCTTAGAGTACTTCTTTTACTGTTACGTATACCTTTCCTCTGATTTCTGTTTGGTGATTTCATGATTCACTGCATTCTGTGAGTTTCATATACAAGAGTTTTTATAATTATATAGTAAGTTTCATGAATGGTGAAAATAATTAATAAAAGCAGTCTCTTTGCTGGTTTTCTTTTTTTTTTTTTGAGATCAGACTATTAACTTTTCATCAGTTAGGGTGTTTTGATATTGTATAGTAATTTAAAAAATTTAAATTACTTTGTGACACTTAGTCAAATACTAATTCTATGCATATCTTTCAATGAGAAAGCTGTATTTTGTTATCTAGGCATGAGCTTGGGCTGTGGCATATCAATATAAACATACTTAATGAAGACTTACAACACAGAATAGTTTCCTACTTGGTCAATTTTCAAGTTGGCTGATATTATTTATACTTCCAGTGAACTAAATCCAATTCTTTGATGGAAGCAAGTTTGGCTTGTTAAGTTATCTCAACTGCTCTGCTGAAATATCCCAGAGTTATTAGATTTATTCAAAATACACATTGGTAAGGTGTCCTCAGTGACCTCTCTTTTTAGAATACTTGAATGCTGACTATATAATGTATTTTTTCTCATTAGTGAATATTTTCAGTGCTTTATGCTTCAAGTCTGTGTCACCAGCTAGTTCAGATGGTGACACAAACTTGAAGAGTTTTAACCCAGAGCAATTGAAATTTATGTAACTTGTTCCTCTGCCTCCAAGCATGAATACCTTTTCCTGTATCATTCTGATAAATATTTATCAAGCCTTTTATTAAGGACCTTTAAATAGACAGATTGCATGACCTCTCCAGGCAATATATTCTAGTGCATCACTCTCTTTACCTCAAAGTTTTCCTTAATTTTTACCTTGAATCTTTTATGTTGTAATGTGAACCCATTCTTTTCCTATCTTCATAGGTATGGAAAACAGGTTAGTTTGTGCTTTGCAGAAGCCATTTATTTGTTTAAACCATGTTTGTATTATCCCTTCTCCCTTTAAGGTAAACTAGATTAATTCAGTGTTTTCAGTTAGATATGCTTCTGTGGACCTCTGAATATTCATTTGCTTCTCTTCTTGACTTCTGTTAGTCCACATTCTTATTGAAGTTCATCACCCAAATCTGGATCAGAGATTCCAGCTGAGTATGAGACTTGCCATGGTCTTACGGCCCTTTCTCCATGATTTTCATCAACAAGTACAACTCTAGGTTTACTTGAGGAAGCTCACCAAGCAGAGCTAACAGAGGAACTTTCTCATCTGTCCTATTCTTTTCTACTCCATTCCCATTCTGTTAAGTGGAACAGACAGTTTATCACTAGTCTTTCTATCGATCCAACAAGCCTAGTTAGATGGTTCTGTTTCCTCAAGGTCAGTCTTTGTGGTTGGTGATTCAGGAGTCATGAGGAAAAGGTTCTTTTCAGTGACTTTTAACTTTATTCTGACAGAGTGACTCCTTGCCTTGTCCTTTACTACACTGTACCTACATGCTTATGCCCCTTTTGTGTATGTGCTCTTAAGAATCTGCCTTTTTTCATTCCATGTATGTTTTCTTATGTCTGGAGTCAGTGTAGAACTCCCTATTAGCCATATTGATCTTTTGATGTTTTTCAGCTTCCATTACAGAATGATTTGCTTGAAATATCTACTTGAAGAAAGGAATGTTTATGATGTTGCTTCTCCTCTGTTTTCTTAGGGTTATTAACTTTTCTGTTTACTTATAAATTTAATTGAAATTAGTTCTTTCACATGACATTTTCCTCAACCACTTCACCCTTTTTGTTCAGAATCATAGCTAAGAGCTCTCTGACTTCTAGATCAAGAAGCATTCACACAGCACTCCAGGAATATGGTAGACACCTTACCTGCCAGAACTAGCAAGGCTGCTTCTGTTCTCAATGAAGATTAGTGGGCCTCTGCAGACTTTGATGGTAATTTCAAGATAAGGAATGAAATATTCTCTAAAACAAGATTTTTCTGTTAGATTTTCAGTAGATACTGAGTTTAGATGACCAGATTAGTTTTTGATTAATAAAGTTTTAGGTTGTTATAGCTCAGTGAGCTGAATAATGCTCTCTACCATTTTTGGTGGAATTTTTTTAAGCAGATATTTGGATAATTGGAATTGTTCATTACTACTAAACCTTACATTCTGAATAATGCTGCCACTGGTTCTCATCAGGGCTTATCTTCTCGATGCTCGTGGTTTTCCTTGAGTTCTGAGTGTGATGGTACCCAGTGTTGCAGTTGAAGGCAGTGTCTATCTTAATCTTTTCAGAAGCTGCTTGCTTAATTGATAAATGGATTGTCAAGCTATTATCTCAGAATTTATTTTTGCTTCTCGAAATAAGAAAATATAAATTAAATAAGCCAATAAACAATCAACAGAACTACTAAGGTGCAGGCCAAAATAATGAGGCACGATGTTTCAGGGAGCAATTTTTTGCTTACATCGTAATGGACAAACTACACCCTTGATTTGTTTTAGGGAAACTATGAAAGCCTTGTTTGTTTTCTTACAAGAATTGTAATGTTCCAGAACCACTTTGCTCCAACCTCACAATACCAAGGTAATTTGCTATAGTGGTTCTTATTTTGGCTGCTGGTAGTAAAATAAAAATATTTTATATCCTAAACAAGTTGGGAATGATAATTCCTACTGTCGACTGCTTCAGCATCCAAGCTGTTTGTCAAGTTGCTGTCACAATAGCTTCTTTGGGTAATAATTTGAAGAATCAATAGTCTTCTCTTTTTTTATGAAACCTGGCAACTTTTCCATTGATTGCTTTTCTTCCAACACTGCACCTGCTGCCTGTGCAGATTCTGATTAATTTTCTAGCATCTCAGCTCATACATGTATTTCAATATAACTCAGTGACATGGATTTCTGAGAACACACTGGCTGTTTCTTCCCTGTTTTGATACTGTGACCTAAGCTGGCAAAATGGACCATGTTTTATGTATATAATACTGTGTGTTATAGATAAAAAATATAGATAAAGGTATAACTCTTTCCTACATACAACAGTAGGATGTTGTCGTGGAAAAAAATAGAAGAGAAACAAGTAATATTTAGTATGAGTGCTAGCTAAACATTTTTTAGATAGTAGTTAATCAACAGTAGTTAATTGCAGTGTCTGGGAATCTCTCTTCTCTCCCAAACTGCAAGTCTTACTGTCTAACTGTTTTCTGCGTGCTAATCTTTCTACTTTAGCTTTTTAAACTTACTTGTATTACTTTTTTACTTCTTCCTGCTGTCCATGTATGTAGAATGTGAAATGAACCAAGCTCTAAATGTCCTTCTAAAGTGTTCATGTTGAGCTGGTAATGATGTCCAGTAGCTGAACAGGGCTGATCTTACTCACATATAGAAACAATATTACTCTAAATAGTATTTCAATACCAGCTCACTGCATGTTAGCAGATTCCCCTTTTGTCTTGTGTGTACGAAAGCTACTGAGTAATACCAAAGCTACTCCATTAATTGACCTTTCCAAGGTAAATACTCTATTTACTTCCTATGCAGCATTTAAGAAAAAGCATCCAACATTGCTAGTAGGATGACAGACCTTAGTTGTCTCTCTGTGAAAATAGACAATATAGCACACCTTTATTGTGTCCTCATAGACTGCAAGAAGCCTATTATCTTGTTTTTATAATCTACAAATTAATGGTGTTGAAAGACTCTTATTAGTATTAATGAATAAGAAGATATAAATAACAAACTAAATTAAGCACAGATTTCTGTGCATCAATTTAATTCACTTGGGCTGAGCCTGAAGTTAGGGATGACATGAATGTATCTTCTGTTTACTTCTGACTGAACCCACTGAAAACTTGAATTTCTTGCTACCTTGTAGCATTGCCTACTCTCATGAAATGTACAAGCAGTTCGACAGAAAACAGAAATATATCTGTATTCTATTTTCACAGTGGAAGTCCCAGTGCAGGCTATGTTAAACAGAAAGTTTAAATCCACTGGTATTTCCAAGTCTTTCTACTCAGAGGAAAACATTTAACGTGTTTTATTTTCACTTGTCTAAGGATGAGAAAAAATATGCATTCAGTTTGTTTAACTTACTGATGTTACTTTCCTCTAATAGGAGCAGGATTTACTCTTTTAAGAGCTGGCAAGTGAATATTGACAGGTGCAGCTTTAAAAATTTGCAGAAAATAGAGTCTCTGGTTAAAGTGGATCATTAACCATTCTTGCTTATCTCTTCAGGGAGACATATCTGTTTAAAAGATAATAGACTGTAGTGTAGCTTACCTGGATAATTCAGGAACCTTTAAAGGTATTTAGAGAATAATACAATCATTGAGCACCATCAACATGGGTTCATAAAGGGAAAATTCTGTTAAACTAATTTGATATCTTTCTATGATAAGGGTGACCACATTGCTCTCTACAGCTTCCTGAAGAAGGGATGTGTAGAGAGAGGTGCTGAGTTCTTCTTTCTAGCACTCAAAGATAGCATGCATGTTAATGGCTCAAAACTGTGCCAGGGAAGGTTAGACTGGACCATAGGAAGCATTTCTTTACTGAGAACATGGCCAAATACTGGAACAAGCTTCCTATAGAGGCGGTTGGTGCCGAAGCCTGGAAGTATTTGAGACATTTCAACAGTACCTTTAACAAAATTCTCTAACTTTTGATCAGCCCTAAAGTGGTCAACCAGTTGCATTAGAAGGTCATTGTAGGTCCCTTCCAACTGGAATAGTTTATTCAGTTCCGATAGAGTAGTATTTCCAAAGTTATTAAGACACAGGCAGTTTTTAAAAACACCTATATGCTTACTTCTAGAAAATTTTCAAGGGGCTTTTATATTTCTGAAAACTCTTACTAGACAACTGTCTTTATTTCTATGCTCATAAAATACTTCTACAGAATAGGTCCATGGGGAATACCATGAGCATCTCCAGCAAACTGTACTATGTATTTTAATGTTAGCTCTACCTTGTTCTGCAATCACAGATGTAATTATCTACTGTACTTAGTCTAAGCTTTTGAATGTAGACATTTGAATTGATTTGGATCTAGAAAAAAGTTACAGACTCTAGTATTTTGCAGAAGGATGGATTTTCAAATACAGCTAAGATTACCATAAACAATGTAGGCAGAACCTTGACTTCTGACTGTGTCTACTGAGTTAGATAGGTGGGCAGATGTACAAATATGTATGTTTTTGTGTGTTTTTGAATTGTGGTTACAGGACAGAATGCAAATTGATTACTACTGAGTATTACACTTGAGAAGGAAAGACATTCTTAAAAATACTCTCTTATGTGAATCCATACTGTATTTGTAGTCATTTCATTTTCTTTAACTGTCTGTGGAGGCTCACCACTTTGATTGTGGGGGAAACAGTGTAGTGTCTTACAATGAGAGACTGCTGCTCTTTCCACCTTAATGTCTTTGTGGACAAGGCACAACAAAGGATACAGCCTTTTCAAATAATTACGGACTGATTCACTAGTAAAATTCAATCCCTACTTTACCTGGAATTTGTTATTATGTAATCAGTCTAAAAGATGAAAAACATGAGAGAACCATGTTTGTCTGAGTTGCTCAGAAAACCTACATCGATGTGAAGTTTCAATATTAGTGGGAGTTTTCTTAGGACTAATGCAAGTACTTCTTCATGTTGGTTACTTTCTGTGTCCAGGTAGCATGTAGCAGGTAACTGAAGTGAACAAATTCCTTGATAATCTGTGAAAGGTTAGCAGAGCTGAGGATTCTAGAGAATTTTTCTATCAGACTTTGACTGGGAAAATACCATATGGAAAAAGGATAGGACTGTTACCAGGAGGTGAAGCAGCACCTCCATTTCTTGGATTATTGCATCCAATTATTCGGGCATTTGGTAAGGGTACAGATAAATCTGAGAAAGCCCAAAAAGAGAAGGTGCTTTAAAGGTACTTTGAACAACAGGATTTTGTTAGTCCAAGCTATATGCATCAACAGAGAACCTGAGTGACACTGATTTTTTTGTATATATATATTTTGTGTATTTGTAAAGATGTAAGTATTTAATGGAAGAGCTGTATAGGAGTATCTTTTTGTTTTTCATTGGCTTGGAAGTATCTACCTATTCAGAGCTGTTTCTTACTGTCATTAATTGCACTTCACTAATCTCAGCTGAGCAGAGATGGAGGTTTCAATCTGCATTCAAGAAAAAAATATTATTTTGAAAACAAGAATGCAGATGGAGCATAATTTCCTTTGCCATGCAGATAAGTACAGCAAGATAAAGACAAAAATTATGCTGATGAAATAAAAAGCTGAATTGCGGGGAGTTAGATGGCAGTATTAGCTTACAGTACACTTCTGATCTGTTGTTCTTTTGTTCAGGTTTTCCTAACACTTGTTACTTTTTCTTTTGAGAATCTCTTGATGTTGTGTTAAGCATCATGACTAATCTGTCACGCAGTTTTCTTTTTCCTTCCTACAGGAGAAATGAGTACAGTGGCATTGTCTTGGTTTTGGTCCTTTTTCTCCTTTTTTCTTCCTACCTCACTTTGATTTGCAGTCTTAATGTTACCCTTTTTTGGGAACTTCTGGAAATTGTCTGAATCATGTTGCTACTCTACAGAGACTTTGAGCCATATTTGAAGATGAGTGATGCAACCTGGGAGACCAGGGGAATTCTAAATCACTGCAAGTTACAGCTTTCTCTACCTTCCCAATAGATCAGCTACACTTAGTAAAATCTCTACAGATTTTTTTAAACACAGTATTTATACTTAGGTTGATTTGTCAACATGTAACTTCCATTCTCCAACTCATTCTCTCTACATGGTAGAATTCTGGTGCTGAAGGGTCTGAAAAGAGGGGAGGGGAAAGGAGGGGAGGGAAGGGGAGGGGAGCAAGGTTATTCCTACTTTAATCTTCTCTTTTAGCACTTTTGCTATGACAGTAGGTGTGACTGATTTATCTCTGTGCCTTTAAGTAAGTTTATTTTGTGACACTTTACTTGCCACTTCACATTTGACCCCAAATATAAATGTGCAGAAACAGTTTCTCTTAACCATTTTAGAGAGTTCATGACATTTCAAAAATAAACACACTTAAGTCTCAAATTGCTTGTTAAAAAAAGATTTAATGAACAAAAAAGATTCCCAATTAAATTGGCTTAGACTAAACATTTACAAATGTTAAAATATGTGCTGTTGACTTCCCTTTGCAGGTGCATACATAATGCTTGCTGAATAAATGAGCACTCCATCTTGGCAGAGGTAAAAGTGTGTCATTGTGTGTTATTGTGAGAAAGTTCCTCAGAGTACATGAAATTATATTTCCAGTGATATGATTCAGTTTATTGAAGGACTGTTTTCTAGAAGGGACACCTTCTCACTGAAGACAAAGGCATGGATGCACTCAAAACAAATGTGGATCAGTGGATGTTGTCGTGGTTTTCCTCTGGGCCAATTTCTTCTCAACCCCCATACAATTAGTATGAGTTGAGAGAAAGAGGTCTGATTTGGGAGAATAATATTAGGATTTATTACTAGCAAGATAAAAACTAAAGAACTATATCTACAACAAATCTAATTAGTATATTAAGGGAAGGGTGGAGTCAGTTTTACAGGGGTCTGGATGCTTGTCAGAGTAACCAGTCAGATTGGATTGTACCATGGGAGTTTCAAACTGCATTCACTTAGAAAAAACTCTCATATTTCCTTCTACCAAACAGAATCTGTTCCTACAGTTATAAAATACTCTCTCATTCTGAGTAATGTGACTAGTTATGCATGCAGACACATACGGATGCTAGTCTCACCAGTTCCAGGGACTGTGTTTGACTCCTGGTGGCCAAAATCATATTTTTGCAGTTTCCACTTGAAAATTTTTTCAAAACAAACAAAAAATAAACAAACAAACAAGCAAACAAACAAACCCTTATAGAGAACTGTATTTTTTTCAGATTGACCATAAGTATTTTCCTTTGTGACTGCATGTGTGCAATATTCACACTCACTTTTGGGGAAAAAAACACCAGACAACTTTACCTTCTCATGGGAAATTCACTCAGTTCTTAATATATAGGCTGACTGCAACATCAGATTTATCCTCATTGCCACATGTCACCGTGAGAATGTTGGATTCAAATGCTGCTGTCAACATGTCACTTGTAGGTTAACTTTGTAAATCTCAGGAGAAGGAGCACAATGAATCTGTAAAAAGGCAGCTTTACTGTAGACTTTGAGTTGCAAGTTCATTTGCAACCTCAACATTCTTCTGACATGCTGTTGTTTATTTTTATTAGAGATGTCCTCAGCTAATAACAGCTGAGAAGAACATGATGCACATATGCATTTTTCAAACCTGACATGTGCTACTATTCAGTCCACAGAAAAGTTGATGGAGGTGTATGTGCTTATTTGGGTTATAAAATCTTCATTAGATAGTTGTGACTTAAGCTGGTTTCCGTCCCTAGGAAATAGAGCACTAAGTATCTTAATTTTATCTAATCAGTATCATGTATTTATTCCTAGAAAGACAGGATGTATCCACACGTGATAGAGCTATGGAAATTTCTTATCTGTTCAGTCTCAACTTAAAAATTGTTCACATCAGGAATCCTCTTTGCAGTGATGAGCAGCACTATCCCTGATTAGTATCTCTAATGAAAGCAGCCATAAACCAGCCTTTTATATGCTTACTAATTAAAGGCAGAGGGCCTTGAACCAGCTAGTCCTAATCTCACGTCACTAATCTGTGTCTTGTACTGTTATTTTCAGTGGCACAAAAATGCAAGTAGGGAGAAAGGGGGGGGAAGAAACGCTTTAGAAGTACATTATGAATTTCATAATGAATTCATAATGAATTCGTGAGAAATTTCAGGAGTACAGTAAAAAAAAAAAAGTATTGTTGGTTACTGAACCTAACAGGAGCTCTTCCACGACCTTGATCTGGCAGGGAATCAGGGTTATTTTGACTGTATGATGACTTTGAAACAAGAGTAGGAAAAACATCAACCATCTACTTTTCAGGAATATGCAAAGGTCTAGGCTGGCTCTGAAGGATATGCTGGGAAAGTATCTCATGATCTGGGTGAGAAGAGAAAAAAAGAAAGTTGGAAGGATGATGGTGTCCACAGCTTTTACAGGCAGAAAAAAATCAGTGTGAGAAAGAGCACTCTATCAAAACTGATATATTGACTGGCATATAGAATGGTGGGGAAAAGATTTACCTTCAAAAACTGGTTATTTTTTACAACCATAGTACTTTTGGACTAACCTATTTAGGAAAAAGCAAAACTCATGTTAAGCAACTGTAATTCTGATCCTTCTGACAGGAAGTATAAAGGGTAGACATTTAGAAACTCCTTGATTTATGTTATATTAATGCCATACAACTACTTAGCCAGTTACATGGGTTGAAAAAGAAACATGATTAAAATATCCAGTGAATCACAGAAATTTCAAATGTTGAGTCTGTTTGGTAGCAAGTTTGAGTAATGCTTTCTGTAGCTATCTAAGTGCTTGGAAATTGTTTTGCTATAATAATTGTCATTGATCAGTAACTTAGTACAGATAATTATAATATCAATCATGGTCTCTTTCTGTAACTAATATATTTTTCTTTATGCTGCTCAAGAAGTGAATTCTTATTTGTCAACAAGTTATTTTGAATAGAAATAAAGAAATAAAATTATAATAACAATTTAAATGTATTATTAGTAATGTGCCATTTTATCTTCAAAAAGATCCACTATATTCATTTTGAGGTACTTCTGAACCAGTAAATGAAAAATTCCAGCTGAATTCCTCTGAAAATCTTCATTAAAATGAACTTGTACAGCCTCTACTGTCCCTCATCAATTGTTTGGCCAGCCCAGGGCTCATAGTTCATACATGTTTAAGCACCTGAGCTTGCTATTAATGCCTGCTACTAATTCACTGATTTGGCAAGAATGAACAAGTTCCTGGGCTCTTGTCATAGGTGCAATATCCAGTCCTTTGCTTGATGTCCATAGCAAGTAAAATATCTCCCACCAATGTAAGAAACTTAAAATGCTGTAGTTTTCATAGTAATTTTTTTTCTGAAGTAACTATAGTGCATTTAGAACAGAAATCTGGTTCATATGAGGACAAAACCAAAACACTCTAAATCTCTGAAGGAGTGCAGTATAAAGGATTCATTTACATAACCTTTGATGATGCTCTCCAAGTGAGTAACTAGAGCGGAAATTATCTGGTAGCTGTGGCAAAATGCTTTCCATGCTAACTCATACCACATGTAACAGGACTGATAGAGTTAAACTTTGCCAAGTCAGTAGCAGCAGAGGCAAAAATGATTTTGAATACAGCAGTGCTACAGGTGGGAGGATGTGGGTAGGGTATTAATCCCTGAAGTGTTAGAGCCAAATCAAGGTTCACTAAATATGAACCTTCTTACTTACTGCTTCAGCTATGAGCTTTCTTCAGAGAGTGTTACAAGTGAAAGACTTGAGAACACTGATAGGGTAGAAAAACTGATTGAGGACTTCACCTATGAGTCCATTTATGCCATCAAATATGAGTTGGTCACAGTGGTGGTGGTTGTGGGGGGAAAGGTCTACAAAAACACTCTTAATGATTCTCAGAATTTACTTCACTAGGATCTGGAGATCGTGGCTTATACAAAAAATGGAGAGACTGCTATTTTTTTTTTATCTCTTTTAATAAATGGAAATTTTTAAAATTATTTTTCTTCTTTAAAATAGGTGAAGCATGAATAGAATACTAGAAACTATGAAATGGTTTATGGAAAAAAAACCCTACACATGAGTTCAAGTACTCCCATCTTGTTCTTAAGCTTAATATCATCATACGTGATCTTGTGCATCTCCAAGGTGTACAGGTAGGAAAGATGTGTTTTGTTCTTTCTTATTTACGGACAATTCCTTTAAATTGGAAGCTGCTACAAATAAGTGCTGCCAGATCTGATACCTATCTGGAAGTTTGGCATGATGAAGCCAGGGAAGGAAGGAACTATCTGCAGTGTTAGGAGAAAGGGGAAGCACGTAGAAAAAATTATCCTTTCTGATATTTTACCAGCTTCTGTCTCCCCCACGACTACTGCTGTGCTTGTAAAAACAGCATGATGTTGTTGCAGTGTTTTGTTTCCCTTATCCCTCTTAGCCCTTGCAGGCTGTGACCCAGGCCTTTTTCTTGCTGTAGTGTGGGATAATGACTGGGGAAAAAATAAGAGAAAACTGGAAAGTTATATTCATGTTCTAACAGAAGATAAGCACTATGGAAATTATAGTGTGAAATGCAGTTCTTACTCCCTAGATGGGATGCAGTCAGCATGCTCAGCTTTCTTGCTGTTAAATCAGCAGTGATGATAAGATCACAAATGCACACCTCCATCCCAAAGGTTACCACAGATGAAATACTAAAATACAGCTCCAGTCCCAAGGGTCACGTGAGATGTAATACTGATGTTACCCATCTCCGAGGTATGCTCACATCCCACTGGACATGATGTATGACCAGCGTCACTCAAGATCCATCTAAACATAAAAATAGTATAAAAGTAGATTAAAAATGGGGAGGAGTTAGGGAAGATTATGTAGTATCTTTGGGGATCAGTTGATGGGCTAAACCTGTCTTCTTGCTCATAGGGACACCTATTGGCTAAAAAACGTATTTTATATGGAGGTGGTGGAGTCACCGTCCCTGGGGGAATTTGAGAAGAGACGGGATGTGACACTTGGTGCCACAGCCTAGTAGATAAGGTGTTGATGGGTCAAAGATTGGACTCGATGATCTCAGAGGTCTTGTCCAACCTAGTTTATTCTATAACTCTGTGTGCTGAATGGCTACCTTGAGCTAGCTTTTTTTAGAGATAAGAGCCTGCTAGTATATTGCTTTGAATATGTTTTTGCAGCCACATACCATCATAAGCAACCTTTGGACCTTAACCTGTCACAATTTTCTCTTATATTACAAAGAGTGTTATTTCGTAAACTGTTAGTGTGAGTACTTCAAGGATGCTAGTTGTTGCCAACAGCAGGTAACATATTCGACTATGGAAACCCAGGAGGAGGTCTCTCTCATGCTGTTGGTATGTGTCTCTGAACAAGTCAGTCAAACTGCCCCCCTATCCAGAGGACTACTCAGTAAGGGTTCCCCATAGCAGGACAGTGGCAGACTGCTCAGGCACAAGACTCTCAGTTTTCGTGGGGTGCTGACAGATTAATCGAACACAAAGGGTCTGAGAAAAGCTCTTATTTCATGTGACACTGTATGATCTATGCCACAAAGCTCCTGTATTGTGGTTTATTTGAGACCCAGTTCTCCAAAGTGAGCAAACTTAATGGCGCTTCTCTCTTTTTCTCTTCCTTCCTCACCAATTCTTCCTTTTCTTCTACTCAGAATGAGCTTTTTCTGACTTTATATTTGTTCTCTAAGCCATTGGCATCTCTTCTTTAATCCTCTTTTTTAAACATCTTTTTTCTTTCTTTTCTTTTTTTTTTTTTTCTTTTCCAAGAGAATCCTGGCACCCTGACAGCAAACCTCCCTGCCTTCAAACTTTTGGCTCAAGACTAAAACATTAGTGGGATTTTACAGGTCCTGAGGCTATTTAATGTTGCAGCTGTGACAATGACTTTGAATGCAGCAGGGGAACAACAACAATTTGGATACTGTTTAGGCATACTGTGAAGAACACCACTGGATTCACTGATGTCTGAAGCTGCCTAAAGATGAGGAACATCTTATTTTGTGATTGTGGGTTTTTTCCTACATGAAAGAGTTTTATAATGGCCAGTCTTCGCGAGCGAAGATCCGGGGAAGGTCTTTCCACCTTCCAGCCTGCGCATTGGATTTTTTTTAGGTGAGACACAGTGTGCGCGGAACTGAGCCCACCCTTTAATCCTAAGGTTCATCTGCCGGGGCCAAGCGAGCTTGGACGGTGGCAGCGAGGTCCTTAGGACGTAGATGGGTTGCCTTTAAGGGCTAATGAGCCCCACCTGCCCGGGAGTGGCCCTGACCGGGAATCGAACCCGGGTCTCCGCGGTGATAGCGCGGCGCCTTTACCACTAGACCACCAGGGGCTGCCAACATGAAAGAGTAAGTGTATACATACCCCATAAGATGATTCTTAGCCAGAATTGAAATCTCGGCTTTGTCAGCCTCCCATGCAAGTGGGTAATGCTGACAGTATGGGCTGTTCTGGACATTAATGGAGCACTAAGAGATGAGAAAAGATTGAACCTTTCCTCAGTGGGACTGATTTTTTGGTTGATCCTTCATTTTTCCTCCCAGTTTCTGTGAATAGGAGGAAGGCAGGCAAGCTTCTGGAAAACTACAGCACTAAATTTTTCTGTAGTGCAGTGTAGTAGCACAGAGTGACACATAAGTTTGGATGTTGTTTACAGAAGTAAAGTTTTAATTTTCAGAGTTTCTTCTGAGAGTGTAGGTTTGTAGACAAGATAACCAACAATGTTTGGAGTAGTTTGGTACAAGGACAGATGAGCAATCAGTTCAACCCTATCCTATTACAGTTGCCCAAGAAATAATGAGGAAATGGATCAATCCTTTCCTCCTGTACCACTGTGTCCCAGGCAGGGTAGACTCAGCTCTGCCAGCAACTCTAAAGCTTGTAACCAGAAAACATGCAGCCAGTGTGGAGCATAGCCTTCTTTCTCTAGGAAAGGCTTGTGGATCAGTGAAAGAAGAGGTGCCTTTGGAGTCAAAGCAGGTTAAGGGCAAGATTGAAAAGTCTGACATGAACAAAACACTCCAGAACGCCCACCCTCTCAAGTGATTTGTCCAGTTATTTCTGTTCCTTTTCTTATGTCTGTATGTCACTGGAGTCAAACAAAAATTGCAAGATTAACAGAAAATGATTTATAGGAGGAAGATGTGGCATTTAGTGCTGTAGTCTAGGTGACAAGGTGTTGATGGCTCAAAGGCTGGATTCAATGATCTCAGAGATCTTTTCCAACCTAAATGATTCTGTGATTCTTTGAAAACAAAGGACAGTTTGGTACATAGGGAACTTGCTGTAACATCTCATTAAGGCACTAGCAAAATCTTCTCTGGTTTATCAGGCAGATTTGTTGCTGTCTCACCCTAGGGATCCAAGCTCGTGTCTTATGTAAGCTCATGTTCAGTGTGAGCAAACAACAATGCTGAGGGACTCCTGTAACTGCGTATGTTGGCACAGCTGTCTGGCCACCAGCTGGTAGACACTAGCAACCTGACCCAGTGCATCACACGGTGTCATGAAGATCAGAGGGCTTAAATTTTTATGCAGAAAATTAGTAGTGATAGAAGTGAGAAGCCTGTTGCTTTGTAACAGACAGCTTCCACTGTGCTTGTTATTCAGGTTTGGGATCACTTGCATCCATGCATGCTGACAAGCTGCCCTGGCATGGGCTGGCTTTTTTAAAGGCTCCCCAGTGTCAGCAGCTCTAAATCTTTATCTCACATAGGAACAGACGGAAATCATTCACACATCTGATCAGCAAAAATCTAGAATGAACTGGGCACAGTTTTTGACATTTGTGTGGCTATTTGTTGGGTTTTTTTTGCTAGTTGTTTTCCAAGGCAAAGTACATATTACCAGACATCTGCACACAGTGGGCATAAAACTATACTATGGGGGGAAAAAAAAAAATCATTAGTCAAAACACCTGGTATAATGGTGTCTTCTTCCAGTAGAAATAATTCCATACTGAACTTGTGGCTATTCACTGGTTCAGAAGTTCAGTAGTAAGATACATCCTGGGGACACACCTTATGGCTTTGTAGCCAGATTTTAAATTTGCATTTGAATGGGAAATGGAACTGCAGAGTGTATTCCAGCATTGCTGTCATTGCTTTCAAAATACATTACCTGTGAAAGAAACCTTGCCAAATGTTACCCTGCTCTGCTTGCATGCAGACCAAGAAATATCTAATTTGTTTGTTCAGTGACAGTCTTTTTAAGGGCTCACCTTTTAAAGTAGCCAGAATATTTAATAGCTATAATGACAAACTATAGAATGAGATTGGAGTGAAAGCTGGAAAGATATGAGTAGTTGCAGGTATAAAAGGGTTGAAGGTCTCATGAAAGGGATGAAGACCTCATGCTCATGTTTTGTTAAAATAACCTTCCTAAGTGAACAAAAGATGCTGTGTTTCAGAATCTCTGATACAGAAATATTGTCTTGAGTAGGCAACAAGTAGCTAGGTAGATAGTTATTTAGTTTCAAGTTGTGTTATAGACTTGCTTTGGACTATACAAGATCTAATTTAAGGTCAACAGTATTCTCTGAATAGTTCATACAGATACTAAAGCATTACATAATTTATCCAATGATTCAATTAATGTAAAGTTTCCACTAGAAGTCCCTTTGGCAGAGGTTCTTAAAGAGTTCCCATGAAGTTTTATTTATGCAAGAATTATCTGCCAAAGACAGATACTGGACTACGTCAAAGACTAAGGAGACTAAGAATGATTGAAATCCACTGAGATGGGTTGTTTTAAACCCTAGTGTTTTACACAAAGGCTCCCACTGATTGCAATGGATTTGAATTGAAACAGAAGGATAAAGGAGAAGATTTGGCTGATGATGAAAATATCAATAAATTAAAAAAGAGAATTAGTATGGTAACTGGAATTACTTCTAATCTTATTTAGAGGTGCCTGTGTCCAGGGGTTCAGATAGAGTAATTTCATTAAAAACATAAAGGCTGAAGATAAACTCTTAATTTCAATCATCTTGAAAGCTGTCTCGTGTAATATGTATTTTTATCTGAATAAGGATGAAATTTGGCAACTTTGCAGTTCTGATTTACTGATAGTAACCCAGAAAATTTTCCTTTAAATTGGTTTCAGTCTTAACTGTTTTTCTCAGCTGCATTATAGAGTATTGTGGGACAGTGGCTGGACTGTAGGATTCTGGCACACTCACTGATTCTGAAGAGATGCGTTCCTGTAGAAGATCCCTCCCTGTCCCTCCCTTCCAAGGGGACTCTGCACAGCAGGGAGCAGCAGCCACCCTTGTAGTTCGTGCTGCTGTTGACACCAAGTGGTCCTCACCTGAAGCAAGGTACTTTGGGTCAGCTGAATATTTCCTGGTGTTTCACTTTGCAAAAAGGTTGAATAAAGCTCTATAGTAGAGCTATTTTATGTGTGTGTGTATATTTTTTTTTCCTGGGAGGGATTTGAATGACAATGACAATTGTTTTAAAGACATTGAAAGTTGCGATTTTGGGGTTTTTTTTTTTCCATGGAAGATCCTCTACTGTTTCTTTCTGGGTATTGCAGACTCTCAAATCCGACTCTAAGTGTCCAAAAAAAAAAAAAAGGTAATAGACTTTCTCAGAAGCATAATTAGCATAGCCAGATCTTTGCTTATTAGCTGTTTCCATTCTGTTAAAAGATGCTAAAATGTTCCTCTGAATGTCCCACATGCAGACCATTTGGCATCTATAAATTAGTGAAACACATCTATTATATAACAATTGTAAATCATCAGTGATAACTGTGTCATCTAGGGCAACAGAAAAAATATGTACTTGATGTTTTATTCAGCAGCAGGTTATTATAATGGCACCTCAGTGCACAGTGAATGTACTTCTCTCTCCATAAAATTTTTATTAATTGCATTAATTAGTATATTTTTATTTTTAAAGCATAAAAAGCTTCTCATGCCAGGCCCTCAATACTTGCATATAATTTAAACTTATCACAAAATGTCATGATAGCCTGTCTACTCATTTAGCTTCAATTACAAAGAAATATGCATAACTAAATGTAATAAAATAGACCCATTTCCAGACCAGTCATAATAAACCTTCTTATCTATCATTATGCTCTTCCCTAAGTACCAGAAAGAAAGACAGTCTTTGGATGTGTAAGGAAATTAGTAACTCCAAATGATATTAGGAGCAGACTGAGAAAGAGTGAAGTTGGCAGTTTAACATCAGTGCAAAGGCATAGTGTTGATTTTCCTGGAATTGGGATTTTAGCGTCAGTGAATGATGTAATCAACATCAACTTTTATAAAGCTGTTGGCATCATCTGTCGTTTATGATCTCTAGATTTCATGATATGCTATTTTGAAACTTTACCTTTGTGTAAGTTATTCTCCAGTTTTCTTGGTAGTTATAACTCCTTCATTTAGGTCATTAGTGTAACAAAAGCAAAAACCTGGGCTAAATGAAGAGAGGAAGGTGACTTTAGTAGGTTTTTGTAATTTATGGTGAAAATAAGGGTTGATTCTCAGAGGCAAAGGTAAATAAGTTTTAACAAGTTCAAAATTCATGTGTGTGTATATATATGCTTTATCAGTATAATTTATTTTTATATATATATACATGATCATAACCATATTGAATTACCCACTACATTCTCTTTTGTCTGTTTTTATGCCTACAATGCTAGTGAAATAGTAGTGAAATAGCTCATTTTTTGCCAGACTTCTCAAAGAATTTAACTTAGTTGTTTTCCACAAGATATTGGTGGTAGCAAAAATACAAGGCTTCTGCAGTTATGTACAGCACAGGATCCCCTTCCCTTGCTGAGGATTGAAATGATTAATCAAAACATTACATCTCCAGAGAGTAGCCCTCTAGCAAACTTCCCGCTAAATGCATCCATTAAAAGCTGGCATACAATATGCAGAAAAGATTTAAAGAATTATATTGGAAAGCTGTCTGGGATTTCAGTGTTTCCCAGAGGGTAGTTTTTTTATGGTATTAACGATCTCCTGTAGAGAAATCTGTGTCTAATCATTCTCCGTTCCTGCATGACTCTGTGCACTGTGGCATTCTGCAGTATATATTGCTGCATATGTACTCTAGGGTATTCAATAGCTGGCAAATTACTTGAGCTTGTTATTTACTTTTGCAGAAGTTATGACTATTTCTGCACTTCAGCTCCTGATGAAATAAATAAGTTATTTTCCAAGGTTTTAACAATGAGGTTATTGTCATACTTGGTTGGTTAAGGTTTACAGTCTTAAAATCACTGTAAATATGCTTTCTCGTATCATGGTGTTTCTTCCCCTTCATGCTAGAAAATCATGACCAGAGAAATGAGTCTGAAGTAGTGACCTAAATCTGGAAAATGAAAGAGGTAAGAAAATCTAGGAGGACAATACAGGTCATAGTCAAACAGCAGCCTTACCATGCTTCCTACTGTCTGGCAGGGTAATGTGTATGGCAAATCAGAAGGCATAAAAATTTAGAATCATTCTCTCCTTCTTTCCTTTAAACCAAAGAATAGGAAAAGTTCTAATCAGTGATCCATAGACTAGGAAGCCAGGAAGGTGATCCCTTCAGCTGCCCTTATCAAGTTGAGGAATTGTTCCTTATGCCAACATTCATCATGCACATCTTTTTGTGCCACTAAGGAGGCTTTTCTGCCCATCCAGCTCTTCTGTCCATCCTACAGCTCTTTACAGAATCCTTCAGAAATTGTAAAATATTTCACCAGCTCATTTTCTGTTGTGGAAGCGATAGAAATGAGAAGCAGATGGTTTCAGTGACATTTTAGTTTGTTTCTGGTTTGGTAAACTATGAGTATCTCTGTGTCCTCTGTTTGAGCTCCTTGAATTTGTAGAAGGCATGCATTGCAGCAATGAGTAGTTTAAAGTAAAGCAAAACTGTATTTGCTAGATTTTATATACAGGTTTTAGAGCGAAAAGAAATCAGTATTGTTGCCACCTGCTACTGTAAACCCTCTCTGATAATCTCTTTTTTTTTATTATTATGTTAATGTAGTTCAATATGGTTCATCAGTGTTTTCAAACTTATCAGGATAGTATGAATGTATTATAGAGACTAGTTTATACTTTCACACTTGATAATAAAGTGAGTGACATTCAAAAGATGTGTGTGGGAGGGAATAAGTAAAGCATTTTATTTATTTCTCCTACTAGCATTTTTTAGTCAATTCCTATTAAAAATGTTTCAAAATTTTATAATATGAATCAACTGAATAAATATATTTCTTAGGTAGCTTTACATACAATGTTGCTGCTGCATATCAAATATACACAGTAGAAGAATTAATTCTTCAGCTGTACTAACCTTCATTTAAACAGACTGGCCTTTGTGGCACAAAATTAAATACTGCATCCCATTTCTGGCCGAACTAATTTTAGAATTTAAGAGCCATAAAGATAAATGAATGGGAAAATGATAGAATCTTTATTTTCCCAATTAAGAAATTAATTAGTTTGTGCGTGAAGAAATAATCTTTTGCAGATCTGTTACCAAGTCTTACTTCAATGCAATCATAAAAGCTGTCTACTCTGTAGTATTTTCACCTGTAGCTCGTTAAAAGTTTTATTCTATTAATGCCAAGCTAATCTAATTATAACTGAGCTACATTTTCTGGAAATCATTTAGCATACCTATTCACAGCATCTATAACATTGCCTTCAAACCCTTTTGCAAGGTAATTTTTGTGTTGCAGTAGTGGGAGAGGTAATTAGAGCCTGCTCTAGTAAGCATTGTGTCATACTATTTTCAATGGTGTGAGAATGATACCTGGAGGTGTAATTGCCCTTATGTTTTTATGGATTCTTTTAAGATCAAAGCTATCAATTATGAGAGACAAAGACATTTAGACAATAAGAACAAGTGTATACATCAAGCAAAGTCAGATAAAGGTAAATCTGAAATTGTTTCAACTTGCAAGAGGAAACTTAATATGTGTACTAATGTATTACTTTAAAATAATTTTTAGAAGTCCTATAAAATATGGATAAAAATCATGTGTTTCTCTTAGATTATTTTACAAACTAGATTGTGGGTTTGGTTTATTTCAGTTAAAATGTTCTTTTTTACACTTGAATGATTTGTATTTTCCATGATAAAAAAAATACAGGGTGATTTCTCTCTCTCTCTCTTTTGTTATTTTTTTTTTTTTTTCTTTTTGTAGGCAGACTTCCTGGAAGAATTTGCTTAAATATTCACTGTGATCATTCTAAAAAGAACTTGAATATTTAACATTTGCTGTAAATTTCTTATGCAGGAACTACATCTGAATCTGCAACATAACTAAACTCATACCATCATAAAAGTGTTTGATTAAAATTAATCCGCCTTGCTCATATTAAGTTTATGTAATTATTTTTTGTCATAAATCCTTCTAGTAAATTTAAGGGGGGAGGGAATTATAAATTAAACTGTTCTTGGTACCAGCGTTATAATATCACCTAGAATACAGTATAGAGTAAGTCTAGGAGATAACAGCTTCGTGAATATTTGCCAGTGGTTCACTGGTTGGCGAGCAGACCATTCTTTCAGTTTGCACAGGCATCATTCAAGAACAAGACTTTTACTGTCTATGGACAGGTGCAATAAATATTGCAGTGTCCCTTGAGAGTTCTCAGGGACTTGCAGTCTTTCAGTATGACCAGACTGTAGGTCCAGCTATGTGTTACACAGTGTACACTTTAACCTGCTGTACTCCACTCAAAGAAGGAAAGTAGTTTAAATTCTTACTTCCCTGGTTTTTAAGTGAAAGTGAATACCTGATGCCATGTGTAGAATAAATATGATGTGATCATCTGACTGTTTTACCTCCTTGAATCAATTTTTGATCTACACAAGAAACATTAAAAAATTTTCCATTGCAGTGAGAGAGAGACTCCCCTGAACAGACTTTAAGGGCAAAACTTCTGAAAGAGTGGTTTTAAATTTAAATTTCAACTTCACTTATAGGTTCATTCAACTGTGAATGATAGGGGAGAAACTGCAAATGTAACAGAATGTCCTAATGGTGAGGCACAGGTGCTAGAATTACTTGAATGGTGATAAATTTACATTGCAAATGTGATAAATCTGGTGTGGTTCTAATGCTACTGTAATGACTATCAGCTGCATGCATGAGGACAGATAAAAACTGTTAAATGCATATTCTTAGTGCATGGAAAATGTATTCTCTCAGCAGTTTATGTACTGCTTGATATTCATTTATGAGGGCTTCTCTTCACACCGGAACTTTCATTTCTATAGAAATTTACTTTGCAACGTTTTATTTGTAAATGACACTATTTGGTTATTATGAATACATGCTCATTAAGCTTCTTGGTAATATGAACATGTATGGGAGTTGTGCAGGGTACTTTCATTTTCAAGTTACTTTCTGTCAGCTCTTTCTTTTCTGGCAGTTTCCTGCACTGCAGCAAAGTCATTGCTGACAAAGCACGAGTCAACAATACCAGTGAAAATGGCAATCTGAGAGATGGCTGATATCTGTAGTACTAAATTCAATGATGCATCTTCAGATAATTGTTTTGGTTTACCTTTCATGTGTGGTGTTTAGCAGTCAAGAGAGAAAGCAAATAAATGATGCACAACATGCTTGAAAATTAGTCCTGTGTAGTCAGCAGAGCCAAGCTAAGGTAGACTCCAAGTGTCTCATATAACATGAGGTTTCCTATACTACTGACTTAAATGTTGAGTCCTTTAGTAAAGATAGCTAGGATATTAATTTTTTATATTTACAAGGAAACCACTTGCCCCAGAGTGGCTCCCCACCCCATGGGAGCACATATGCTTAGCATATGTGGATGTTTGGGCAGCAGTGAAATAATAAGCTTTGTAAATTTATTGCCCTATTTCCAGCTGTGGAAGCATCTGCCTAACCAGGAAGCCTGGACGGAGATGCAGCAGAGCTGGGAGGGCTGGGCATCAGTGGGGTCCCACTGAAGCCTCACATTTCTGGGGTATGATCCCCTCCCTCGCCCTTTGCTTTCTGAGCTACTGCTGGCCTCATCATGGGCAGCAGCTCATTTGCATAAGCCAAGTGTTCATCTGTCTGAATGTGTCTTAGACAATAGGAAGTAGGAATCCCTGGAGGTAGGTCTGCAGTCTGCACATCTCAAGATCTTACCTTGAGTAGGGACACCTCCCAAGGTTACTCCTCGAACTTGAGACATTCCTCGCCATAACAGGTTCTTGGTAAGGGATTAATAACACGCTAACTTTTAAATCTTACCTAAGAGATATGAAGGATTGATTGCACACATATAGTCCTTTAGTCAGAAACTGTTGAACCAGTCTGGACCTGAGTCTGGACCCAGCTGCACATAAACTCCCTTCAAAAAGGAGTTTAGAATTCAAGGGCTTCCTTTCTGAACCTCATGACTTGACAAGAGGGTCTCCCTGACAGTTTTGTCTGACTCTGTCCTCTATGCTGTAAATAATCAAGTGTACCTTGACATCCTATCTTGTTAAACCTGTCACATTTATGATCAAATTTTGTTAAATTGCTGGTTTATTCCAATAAACATACTGCTAGTTCTCTCTTACAAGTGGAATGTATTACTCCATCCACAGCAGGGTCATAGAACAGTTCACATTCAGTGGTAACTTCTAACTTTGATGCATGTGTTGCATCTGTTTGAGTCTTGTAATCCAGCTTTGTAGTTCAAAGCTGCTGTGCTTAAACCTCTTTCCCACCCTCCTTCAAAACTCACTTTGTGGAAAGACTAGGGAGGAGATGACAGAAATAACTCTTCTCTTCTGCAGAGTTGGCTTACTTGGCCTCATTAGAAAATGAGAGGTTATGGCCTTTCCCCGTTGTGGGAAATGAAAGAGATGTAAAGACATGGTATTCCAATGGCAGAGCTTATAGTCAAGTACTTAATGTTGTGGCAAATTATTTGCTTGATGGCTGCATTTTATCACTTCAAAGTAAATGAAATCAGTAATTTGAAATGCTTATAAAGTAATGTATTTCTCCATGTAGGGAAAATGAAACAGAAAAAGGCAACAACATAGTTATCAGCCCTTTTATAGACTGGAAAAATAATCTTGCTATTAATGTTGAAAGTAATTAATGATTTGAGTATAGAAGTTATTCCTAGTTCTAAATTTCTTTTTTTTTTACATTGAAACAGTAATTCAGTGTATTTGTCCAAGCCACATTTCTACACTAAGTAAAATAGCATTGAATGGTTATTCTAATGTTTTCAATGTTTATTAAGGCTATTAAAATCTGATGTTCTTTTTTGATAGTCTTGTTTTAATAAAGCACGTTTGGTTTGGACAAATTAATTTGAGTAAAGTAGACAGTAATATCTCAGTTGACACTATTGCAAGGATTTTACAGGCAAGGTTAATTATAAATATGAGCCTGTAGTTACTGTATTTACCCCACATCTTTACCATGCTTTAAAATAACACACATTGCAGTGCTCCAGAGTGATCTTGCTATTTTACCACTCTCAGAAACTTCCCATAATATCAGCCTCAAATTTCCATTATAAATATTACATAATTAGGTCTAGAGTCTTTGTGACTCTAGTATTTCCCTGATAGTAAAAACTGTGTTGTATCTGGGAACACTTCTCTATTTAAAAAACCTGTGCAAAAAAAAAAAAAAAAAAAAGAGATTATAAAGAACAAAATAATAAACTCGTATTACAGTGTGGTTAATTGAAACTTTACCATCATTAGACAAAATAATTTAAAGGTGAGGTTTTGTAAAAACAAGTCATATGCTAGGAAATACTGGAGCGGAGTAGTGGGAAGACTTCAGTAACTTTGAAAAGTTTCCATGTGAAAGTAGCTCTTCCCTTGTGAGTTGCTCATGGACAGTGCAGGAACCAGCTTACAACTTACTTCTGTGCCTAAATATTCATATTCTCTACTCCAGTGACTAAACTTCTGAAACTGTCCCTCTCAGGGAAAAAACAAAAGAATAATGCACACTTCAACACTTTTTTCTCAGTAAAGCTAGATATATTTCTTGGCACTTCTGTTAAGGTTTATTAAAAGAAGTCAAAAATACTTTAATTAACTATGAGAGGTTTAGCTCATTATTCAAAAACAGTCTAGTCTCATTATATATTGCTTTTTTAATACCATATTTACATCAGCAGGGAGTCCAAATCATTTCTTTCACTACCACTATCAAAAGTTTTGTCTTAATGTGAATCTTTGTTTAAAATAATATCTTGTAAATCAAGGAAAACAATTTTTTTCATAAAAAATAGAATTAGAAGTGAATATGTCACTAAATTAAATCTAGCAGCATTTTGAACCAAATGTATAGGGAGGAGGCTTTTTATTGTCTGAGTTTTATTTTACTTACTTTTAGTTGCAGTACGTAGCAGGCCAGGAGCTGGACTTGATGATCTAACCCAGTATGTTCTGTGATTCTATGATTTTTCAATGCAAGTTTAAAAGCAACGCCTCAAGTAAGGATAGGAGTTCAAGACCACTTAATTTGCCAAAGGTACCACTGAATACAGAGACATAGATTCCATCTTTCTTATTCTCGTCTTTGACTATTAAATACTTGTTAAGCAATGACATTGCTCTGACAGGAGGGACAGGTTGTTTCTCCTTCCAAGAATAGTCTACTCTGGTAGAGTTGGAACAATTGGTGAGATGGAGTGATTTTTAGGACCACCAGTTTCTCCTGCTTGTGTTAGAGAAACCAAGACCACTCTTGAAATTCTGTGTAAAACAGTGACTTTGTGTAAAAAACCCAAAATTTTAAAGTACCATTCAAATACTAAGATTCATATTAGCCATCTCATAGTTTGAATAACTATGTTGCTTCCCTTTGGAGAAAAAAAGGTATAAATATTGGCTTTGCATCAACTTCTCGTTTCATACGTTGGTGCGTGTACTTATGTCTGTGAGGAGTAGAGGGTTTTTTTGTCTTTTTTAATGAAAGCTCAGGTTCCTAAACCCAAAATGCAGTCAAATCAAAATCAAAACACTCAAATTGCATCCTGAAACAGACCAAGTGTAACTCTAATTTTTAAATATGCAGACTTGACAAAGAACAATTAATGAAAACTTTTATTTGCATATAAATACCATCTGTCACATAAAATTCGCAGTACTAGTTTAGGTAGGATGTCATTAGTTCCCCTAGAAGCAGTGAACAGTAGGGAAAGGGAAGTTGAAGAAAATAGGCTGTAATGAAAAGTTTTTGGGAGCAGGCTCTAAATCACCTCAGCTGCATTAACATTCTGTACCTGTAGTAGATTTGTCCTTATTTATTTACAGTTGAGAATACCAAATTGTATAAAAAGTGATTGATTTCCTTTTAACCTCAAAACTGTCTGGAGTAAGAACTACTCTTTCTATTCTGACTGCACAGCTAGGTCAGTCAATATCTGGGATCCCTAGGTACTACTACAGTGAAGGTAAATAATAATTATAAGAATGACTAAATTATTACCGTTTCTAGTAAAAGCTTTTAGCAAAAGAATGACTCTGTAGGTAATTTAAGCATTATAATGATCTGAAGAAGGGGCTAAGAAATGCAAAAATAATAGATGATACAAGAATAAAGAGTGAAAGTAAGTATAGCATTACCATCCATATTGGGAAAACAAATATGGACTGTTCACAGATCTTGTTTCAGAACTAATTTCATATAACATACAACAAAATAAATATATAGCTCTAGGTGTCATTATGGACATCTCAAATATAGTGTTTAGCAGTGTCCATGAAAGTGCCATCACATCTAAAGAAGGAGAATACAGCAGAGATGTTAGAAAATAAAAAAAATGGTTAAATTGTATGGAATACTGAGTCCAATTCTGCTCACCCTATTTCTTTCTTGCTTTTCCTGCCCTCAAAAAAAAAAAAAAAAGAAAAGGCGCAAAAAACCACGATTGAGCCCCACAGAGTCAAATATAATTGTTGTAGAAGGTGGAGTCAAACTAAAATCTGCTTGAAGCTAAATATTTTGAAATTATGCTTAGGTCAGAAGAAAGAATTGTGTAGGAAGGAGATGGGGGCAAGAATTAGTAGCTGTTGCAGGCAAGGAGGTCAGGCAGGTACTTATATTCACTCCCTTTTAATAAGAGACATGTTTTAGAGCATGTTTTCTGTATGAGGTTCTTTCGAACACTGAAAATTTAAGAAGAAAAAGGAAGAATATAGTAAATTGAAAACCGAGTATCAAGATGAATATTAGAATGAGTATTGTTGGAGGTAATACTGTTTTTTATATTTGATTCAGTTAAAAGTCTAGGTATTTTACACAACACCATAATGACCACAGAATTCAAGGAGTTTATCCCAGGTCTCATGTTTGATTTTATGAATATATAGTAGGTTTTGATTTTAGCTGGTGATATGAAAGGTAGAAAAGCTAAATGATACGTGGGACGGGGAGTGATATTCACATATCAAGTAACCTAAAAGTTGGTGGGTTTTATTAAATATGGGCAAACTTGTTTATAGTTGAGTTGGGCAAAATCTCTCACTCCAGTAACCTGTGTTGCAAATTCAGTAAAGAAACATGGCCATGTCAGTATTATGGTGTCATCTATTACATACGGAGCGGTGATTTCAGCTGAAGGGGATAATGGGCATCTGAGCAAATTGTGAAAGCAGTTCATACTCCCTAGAGCCACAAGGACTAGCAATCACCAATTTTTCCATTAATTCTTCTCTATATAAATATTTTTATCTTGGGTCTTGCTTTCCAGAGTCTTACTTGGTGAGAGACTCATGCAAAACCTGACTTTTTTAGGAGATGCTTGCTGAAATGATGAAAGAGTGAATTCTGTTCCTGCTCCACAGAGTCATCCTAGCTGATGGTTTAATCTCTTACTACCTTGACATTGAGCCTGTTACAAAAAGGACACAAATTATAATGTGTTAATCTGATTAATTTAATTCTAAATTTAATTCTAATCTGTTAGTCTAAATCTTACCTGCCTGAAAGATAAAAGTATCAGGACAGGAATTGCCTCTTCACAGATGTGTATCCTGAGTTCTTCCAGGATGGGTCCCAGTTTGGAAAACTGTCCACTCCAATTCCTAACTTGCAGAAAATGTTATCCCTGATGCAGTTTTACTAAAGCGAAAAAAACCCCAAACATCAGCAAACCAAAAATGTTTGCTTCTGAGTATTTGCAGGGAAGAATTTGAGTGTGAAATGATAACAAATCAATTGTGCTTGTATAGCTAGTTCAGTATTCATTGCAGAGTCTGTTCTGCTCTGAGATCAGCCCTTTAGAGTAATGTTTGATACTGCCTGCCCACAGTGATATCAGAATCTGTACTGAAAAACAGAAAATGCATTAGGCAGCTATTTGTTTTCCAGCTGGGATATGGACTCATGTCTTTACAGAGTTCAAAACCAAAACCAAAGAAAGTCAGAAACCATATTATGAGCCTTTAGCTTGTAGATCTTGTGAATTTCAGGTTCTGAGCAGATCTTTGCATCAATATGAAGAATACCAGCATCGAGCTGAAGATTGGTCGTTTATCACTTGCTTCAGTCTCTACTTTTATATTCATGAATCAGAATGTGCAGTGTTCCTAGTTGAACTTCTGTGCTTCTGTACTTCACAGCAATTAACATCCCTGACATTGTATCTCGAAATAAGATGCTCATCTCAGAAGACTGGTTGGAAGTAAAATGCGATCTGTCATGTTTAAGTCAGCTCTTTAATAATAACAACCGATTCTAATAAGGACAAAGTAAGTCCATTTCTTTCCAGTTCCTAACCTCATGTCTTTGTAATTTACATCATAATTGTCATGTTATCAACAATATCACCTGAATATCTCTGGACTTCACAGACTTTTGGAGAGCTAATTAGCTAGACATAACGACTTCAAGTCAACTTGGAAAAATGGGATGCAGCTGCAGCATGCACACATTGTTGATGTGCAACCTGTTCTTTTTTCAGTTAGAATTTATACATGAGGCATTTAAGGAGTGTCAAGGAAGCGGTGGGTCTGTTCTTTTGCTAACACTATTCGTTGCACCTTTAGTTCCAATGAGCATCAGCTACAGGGTCAAGGAGGCTTCAGAAAAGGCCAGCTCTCCCCAGTATTGTTGTGGAGAGGACTAATGACTTACAGTAGTGGGGACTTGTGAAAAGCACATTCTGAAGCAGTTATGGCTGGAAATATTATCCTGATTATAACTATAGTGCTTCCCCCATGAAATGAAATAGTTGGTTGTCAGTGAAGTTTCCAGATGAAATTGAAAAAAAAGCTCAGGTAGCCATCCAGTATTTTACTACTGTTTGGTTTTTTTCTTTCAAGCTATTTAAAGAAGTCAATGACTCCAGAGGCTCCTGGGTCTTCTTAAGTTCCACCTTTCACCAACATGAAAGGAGTTAAAGGGAATGGAGCTTAAAATCAATGCGTTGTTCTGCAATAGAGTCAAAAAATATGAATAGACTTGGGGCAGTATTTGTTTTGGAAAACTTTAATCTATGTATTCATTTACTGCTTTAAGTTAAACAATTGTTCACTTGAAAATCAGCATCATGTAGCTGACTTGAAATAAGCAGTGCAAGTGCATCCTAAACAAAAACAGTTCAGTGACTCCAGATTTAGGATTTCTCTCACTTCTTTCATGCTGTCTTTTTGCCATCAGAAGCAAAGAGTGGCTCAGAAAGAACTTTACATTTTGACAGGCAATCTAAGCTATTATGCACCCTGAAAAGTGAATGAGCATGGGAAACTTATTTTCCCTTTAAGTAAATCTGTCAGGAATGCTATTGATATGTGACAAATGACATTCAGTCAAAGCAGTGGCTGAAATTGCTACAAGTAGCCATAAATAGGTGAGTAGAGCTGGCTTTATTTCATTTGTGACTATAATGCTAAGCTGTCATTGTCTTTAGAAGATAAAGGCTGCTAGAGGATGTGCTACTGTAATCTGCTATATGGACTGTTTACATGAATGTCTATTTCTTTTGGTGACTCTTTCACTGAAAAACCTACTGAAACTAAACTACTTCTTAAAACATTAGGGGGAAAAAAAAAAAAGATGGAAGGTATGACAGTGTTGTTTATTGGCCCAAATACATGGATTGACGTAAAAATTCCTTATCAGGGATCCAGGAAATCTATTTATTTTACCCCCCCTTTCTCTTTCATTTAGTAACCACTAAAAATGACTAAATTTCTTGCTAATCCTGTGGCACGCTTCCGTAGAGGCTGTTTCCCTCTTTGTAAAAGAGAATAGGTTATCCTTTCACAAAATCTATTTGTGTGATAAGAGGGAAACTAAAATATTGTTTTTACTTCATTCCTCATGTACATAATATGGCTGAGGGAACTATTTTATTTTCTAGGTGACTTTCCCTTTTCATATTTCTAAGATCTGGTGGTCTGAGGATTACGATCATATTTTGCATTATGCTTTTTTAATATTGAAAAATTAAATGAAGAATTTAAAAATAATATTTAAGGTCAAAATGTAAAGTATTCATTATGATGTGTTTCTGTAGTGGAAGAACTACAGTTGGAGAATATACTTCTGCTAAAAATGCAAACTATTTAGTAAAGATTGCATTTTTCTTCTTGTGTGAAGGTCTTTTTTCCCCATGTTCATTTAACCATGCACAGAATGTCAGCTGATTCAAAACACAAAGTAAATAATTGTGATTTTTGTTTCTTGAGTTACCAGCGATACTGTATTTCCTGCTTTGTTGGTACTTCAATTTCCTTTTCTTCCTCAAGTCTTACTTGACTTTCTATTACTTTCTAAAGTTTTCCATTGGAAACTTTTTAGCTGCACATAGAAGCTTGTTTAAGACTGGTTGCTTAACTCAGGATAGACGATTTAGAGGATCTAATTCCTATTAAACAAGGTGAAGTGATTTTCATACAATGTTTTCATCCAGAGAGCTGTAAGACAGCATCATATATAGCTCTTCTAGTACAAAACCTTCCTCATCCATTTTCATTACATGCATCTAGTATTTCCTTATAATTTATATGCAGTAAATTTTGATAATATACATATCACACATTTAATATCCTGCTATTATGTCTTTTTTTGATAATTTAGTACTGGATGTACTTTGCATTTCAAATATTTTCTTATCCTGACTTTGTATAACTGTGAGTGGAACTGTGTCTTAGTATGATTACTAATTACTTAGTAAAACATTCCTCTTGGTATTCATGAAATCAGAAAGAGACTTTTGGTTTTGCTATGCATTTTAGAAACTGCATAATGATACAGAAAAATTATAAGAAAAACAAAATAATAAACAGTAACAGACTTTTATTAAAATATATTGGAACTGAAAGGAGAGTTAAACTTTAATACTAGAGGAACCTATTAGAGAGTGTTTGCCAACCACTTATTAGTATGGCTTATCTTACCACAGACTCCCTGCATGGCCTTGTTTAAGATTGCTGGAGCTTGCTGGCTTTATCCATTGTGTATCCTGTTTATTTATTGAAGAGACTGATGCTGTCTCTGCTCATTTCCACCCAGCAAGCTCTGAGGAGATAGATACCCACATTCAAGCACAGGTTTCTCTGAGAAGTGAACTCCCCGAATCTCCTTTCTGTGTTCTTGCAGAAATGTGTTTGATAAGCTACAGTTTATTCCACTGTTGAAAAATATGTCTCTGTATACCAGTTTTTTTAATTTGGCTGAAAGGACTAGTACATTTGCCATTGTCACTGTCAGCTGAGGCTTCACACCATGAACATGTCATCAGCACCCTTCAGGAGAGATTGTGGTCAAGTAAATATATCCTCTGTTTCTCCCAATGGGATTACTTACTAGCAAAGAAATGAAAATCCAGGGTGGTACTGCCTGATGTGCCCAAACAGCAGAAGCTGGTGAAATGAAGGAGGAAATGGTTCCTGCATATTGGACATCTGCAGCTGCTTTTGGGTGCACATGGGGGAAGGCTTCTTCTTCTTTCCAAACATACTTTGGACAGTATGAGAATTACTCTCTGACAATACAAGCAAAGTAGATAGCACTGTACAGACCAATTTAATCTACTACTTGAAAATGAGAGAGGGAAGGAGGAAATAGTATTGCTTTGAGCATGGAAAAACTAGCTAGCTCTCCCTTTTCTTTTTCAACAATTGAAAAATCAGTGTCAATGATGGCAGCAAGCTCAATTTGTGAGTTTTTCTGTTATATGTTCTCTGAATAATATCTGGTTAAGACTAGCAGGTGGAATCTGCTAGCTGTTTTATGAGCTCTGTCAGTGCTATTAATTCATCTTATTTTTATTTTTCTTCTACATGCATCAATAACTCTGGCAGTAGTAAGAAATTATTACCAAAAAATATAGTGTTGGTAATGCTGTTAACATCCTAATTTCCAGTGAACCAGATTTCCAGTGTCACACTGGTCTCCCTTCTCCTCTGAAATAGCTTTTTAAGAAGTTGATGCTGATGATGTTCAGGTTAAGCACAGTCATATATCAGAAGCTCACCCTTTGCTAGAATGAACAGGAACTTAATTTGAAAACAAATGGAACAGGAGACACAGAGAAGCTGTTAAAAGATGACAGAATAACTGAAATGTGTCTGCAACACATCTAGGGAAGTGGAACAGAGGGGAAAAATTTAACCATAAATACAGTGGGAACAGACACTGATTACTCAGAGGAAGATCTTGGAAAACAAAGCATCAGATTGAATTCTTAGATCCTTGCTGCCAGGGTATGAAGAGCCACTGGGTGGGGTTGCCATCAAGTTATATTTTATCACCCTTTTTGATTCTGAAAGGTAGGTTACTTGAGTTATTAAAATGAGGCTTTACAAAGACATTCCCAGGAGCCTTTGACTGCAGTACTGAGGCATCTCTCCTATTCTGCAGACACAGTTGGTGCCTCACTGCTGGCAAATAGGATGTGGGATCACAGTTAATGCCCTAAAGTATCAAGAGGACAAAAATGTTGCCATATGGAAAGCTACAAGGGAGGTTTAGGTTGGATATTAACAAAAAATTTCTTCACTGGAAGAATGTTAAGGTCTGGTTATTAAAATTGTTAGAGAGATGCTTCTGCCCAAATTAAGGTGCAAACAAGACCAGATGCTGAAGTCAATACTATGGATTTTATTTAACAGTAAATGTGAGACAGAGAGAGATATAGAAAGAAAGATAAGGGAGAAGGGAGTGACAGAGAGAGATTAAATAGAAAAAATATCACCACTCCATTGAACCTGATGATTTCCTATAGGTCCTCTTCTAGTCTTCTAGGTGGCGAGTTCCCCAAAATATGGAGTCCAATGGATTAATGTACGTCCAGGAGATGCCCAGGCACCTCCCCTGGGGGGAATTTTTACAGTCTCTTATGACAGACTCTGGATTTGTTGCATCACCTTTATCACATGCAGTCCTCTGGTGGTGGAAGGCCTCAGGAATGAGTCTTGGAGGCACTTTGAGGATCTCTGATGGTTTATGACCCATTCTCAGCTACCTCTCATGTGAATGTTCCGTTTGTATGTGGTCTTCCTGGAGTGGTAGGTTTACTGCTTCTGTTTTGTGTGCAGACATTTTGCCATCACACTCCCAAAACCCTCCTCCTCCTCACTTGTTAAGCTCAGCTAGGGCTGATTCTTAGCACAGCTCCTGAGTTTGGTTTTATTTGAGATATGTTCTTCTTCCCCGAATCTTGTTTACTTCTTAGACCTGAGATAATTAGACGATAGTCTTATATCTTATGTCACAGTACAAATTCCAGTCAAGAGGTGTATTTGGCAGGAGGTGGGTGGGGTGCTTTGGTGGTCGTAGAAGGGTAATTGTTCCTTTGCACTTTGACAAAAAAGTTTTTCTATGATTTTGTCAATACTTAAGACATTAACAATATTTCAGTCTCTTACAAAGGGTGGTCAGGCACTGGAAGTAGCTACCCAGGGAAGTGATAAAATTATCATCCCTGGAAGTGTTCATAAAAACGTGTAGATGTGGTTTAGGGGTGAACACAGTAGTGCTGGGTTAATGGTTGGACTCAATAATCTTAAAGGTATTTCCCAACCTTAATGACTGTATGATTACTTTTGCCCCTACCAGTTAACACTTCTGCCATTGATTTTGTTCCTATTATGAAGGAAGTCTGGGTTCAATTCTCTTGTCTGTTAAAAGTTTGGAGCCTCACAAAGTCAATTTGTTACTGATCAAAAATTATAAAGCTACTTTGTGAATCAGAAGGCTCACTACATAAGGAATAATTTGTTTTAATATCATCTTAACAGCAACTACCAGTTGCTAATCTTTATATGTTTTAAAATTGTCTAAGAATATGAGATTGAGGGGTTTGGATGTTTCGGGATGGTGAGCTTTTTATTTGTGAATCGTTATTTATATATATTTTTATATATTTTTTTTTTTTAAGCAAAAAGTTTTCCTGCACCCCCTTTATATAAACCAGGCAAACTTTAGCATACTGGTGCATATCCACTAAAATTAAAATATCATGAATTACCTTGCTCTATTATTCTTAGAGGATACTGTTCATCAATTTAACAAGAGTGATAACAAACTGAAAAGAATCCATAGGCTTTAAGGTGAATGAGGATTTTTGTATTCTAACACTTAAATACAGAATTTTGTAACCTTTATTGTGCAAATTCATCTTTCCTAATTTTTAATGCTGAGATTCTTCTGTAAGAATGCATCCAGATTTGAATGAAGGTACATTTTTTTCCTTCAGTTGCTGATTGAGTGCATCCTCAGCAAATTTGCCAGTGATACCAAGCTGTGTGGTATGGTTGACACACTGGAGGGAAAGGATGCCATCCAGAGGGACCTTGACAGACTTGAGAGGTGGCCCCTTGCAGACCTCATGAAGTTTAAAAAGGACAAATGAAATGTCCTGCACCTGGATCTGCACCATCCCAAGCACAAACACAGTCTGGCTGGAGAATGGATTGAGAGCAGCCTAGTGAAGAAACACTTGATTGTGTTGATTGATGAGAAGCCCAGCATGACCTGGCAATGTGTGCTTGCAGTCCAGAAAGCCAACTGTGTCCTGGGCAGCACCAAAAGAACTGCAGCTACCACTTTGAGGGAGGTGATTCTTCTCTTTTCTGTGTACAGTTCTGGGACCCCAAAAATAAGAATGACCGATTGAAGTGAGTCCAGGGCAGAGCCATGAGGATTATTAGAGGGCTGGAGTGCTTCTGCTATGAAGATAGGCTGAGACAGTTGGGCTTGTTCAGACTGGAGAAACAAAGGCTCAGGGGAGACCTTAGAGCAACCCTTCAGTACTGAAAGGGGCCTACAAAAGATCTGGAAGTGGACTTTTAACAAGGGCATGGAGTGATAGGATAAGGAGTTGATTTATATTAGATATTATAATAAATAATAATAATGGCCAGTCTTCGCGAGCGAAGATCCGGGGAAGGTCTTTCCACCTTCCAGCCTGCGCATTGGATTTTTTAGGTGAGACACAGTGTGCGCGGAACTGAGCCCACCCTTTAATCCTAAGGTTCATCTGCCGGGGCCAAGCGAGCTTGGACGGTGGCAGCGAGGTCCTCAGGACGTAGGTGGGTTGCCTTTAAGGGCTAACGAGCCCCACCTGCCCGGGAGTGGCCCTGACCGGGAATCGAACCCGGGTCTCCGCGGTGATAGCGCAGCGCCTTTACCAATAGACCACCAGGGGCTGCCATTAGATATTAGGAAGAAATTATTTACTGTGAGGGTGATGAGACACTGGAACAGGCTTCCCAGAGAAGCTGTGAATACTCCATTTCTTATAAGTGTTTAAGGCCAGGTTGAATGGGGCTTTGAGTAACCTCATCTAGTGGAAAATATCCTTTCCTGTGTTGGAAGGGTTAGGACTAGATGATCTTTAAGGTCTCTTCCAACTTAAAGTGGACTAAAACTCAGTGATCTGTACAGCTTTGTGCTTCTTGAGTGCTTTTATTAAAAAAACAATCAAAACAAACAAACAAATTTCCAGATTGAAATCTGACCATTTATTAAAAGTTCCAGAGTTTCTAATGAATATTGCTGACTGGTCTGTACATAGAACTCTCTGTAATTTGTTGTGTATCTCAATAAGGTGAGAAACATATCAAAATAATGGCGGTTTTGCCAGTGTAAGGACATTAATGCTCTGAAAGTACATAGAAACATTGATGGGCATTGCTTATTGGGAGAGAGATGAATGCTAGCATCTTGAGACATGCCTCTTGTTTAAAAATCACCTAAGACATATCATAGTATAATGTTACTCATTCTGGTTCACTAAATCATTCATAATTGAGAATCATTCTGAAACGCTCATGTTATCTCATGGGCAAATCTTCTGTTGGAAATCTAGTGCACGCTCATGGCAAAGCGTGTGTGTTTTTTATTTTACGTCCCTTGAAATGTCCAAACGCTTCTAGAACTCTTGGTCAGGCTTGGTTGCTGTGACCACTTCCTCTGGGAGGCTGTTCCATTGCCCAACCACCCTCTGGAGGCAGTGACCAAAACTGCCTCTCCTTAATATTGTGTGCAGTTTTGGTCACTTAAATATAAGAGAGATATTAAGTAGTTTGAGAGTGTCCAAAGAAGAAGACAGTGAAGGGCCTTGAGGGGAAGCCATATGAGGAGTAGCTGAGGTCACTTGGTCTGTTCAGCCTGGAAAGAGGAGACTGAGGGGAGACTATCACAGTCTACAACTTCCTAGTGAGGGGAATAGGAGGAGCAGACTCCTCTGTGGTGACCAATGACAAGACCTCAGGGAATGGCAACAGTTGTGCCAGGGAAGGTTTAGGTTGGATATTAGAACAAGGTTCTTCACCCAGAGGGTGGTTGGGCACTGGAACAGGGTCCCCAGGGCAGTGGTCACAGCACCAAGCCTGACAGGGTTCAAGAAGCATTTGGACAGTACTCTCAGGCACATGGTGTGATTCTTGGGAATGGTCCTGTGCAGGGCCAGGAGTTGGACTCAATGATCGTTGTGTGCCTTTTCCAGTCAGCATGTTCTGTGATTCTACGTAGTATGTTCAAACCTCTTACTATACCTCATCTTTTGTAGACTTCAAGCTACCTCGTCCTTTTCCTTTAAATTTCTCATATTTTATATTTCTTTATTTCTCATGTCCAGGGAGGCACCATCCTGGTTTTATAATAGTTATTTTAATGTAGTTAACCAGACAACAGAAATATGTTTTTGAGGTGACTATGCAGTCATCAAAACCCATTGTGGGGTCAGGAAGGAAGTGTAATTGTGTTCAAAACATCAAACAAAAGATGTAACTAAAAATGTAGCAGAAAAGTATGTTCATTTGTTCATTTAGTTTTCTAGAATAACTTTGAAGTACAGTTGAGACAGTTGTGCTATTTTATCTTTGTCTTTTGTAATCATCTCTGTCATCTTAATTGTTTTTAAATCTTCAGAATGGATTGTTTCCACTTGAGTGTTCTTCATTTAATATTCTTGTAAAAGGTGAGTCTTATTAGTGCTTATAGGCATTCCAAATATTGCAATTTTTGATCAGTTATTTCTGATCCCAAATGGCTTTATTTTTGTCTTCTCTCATAACATTTGTCCTGGCAATCAGATACTGAAAATTTATTTAAAACAGCAGTTTGTGAAGATCTCATTGGAGAATCTCATTAAGTCCACAGTTTGAAGTTCTACATGGTGCATTTGTCTTTATATTTTGTTGAATATTCATACTTTAGTATCCAGAGGCTTTATTTTTGTCTAGCTGGATTCAGGATTACAAAGATTTATCTGTTCATTGTTATTCTGACCTTAATTTCATTGTCTATTGCATTCATTTTATTTTTTCTGTTGCCAAGATACCTGAAATACTGAATTTCTTTGTTTCGTTTTTATTTTTTATTGCTCAGATTTCTTGTTCATCATTCAACATTTCAATATTTAAGAGATGGATTTTGGGTGGGGGTAGGGCGAGTTGATTTTAAGGTGGTTTGTTCTTTGTTTGTTTTACCCAGTCCAGCATACTTGGTATAAGGCATCTCTGCTGATAATTGAAATTACCATATATATATATATAAATATATATATAAAAATGATAATTAATATATAATAAATTAATAATATATAAATTGTATATATTTATATATTTTATATATATGTAAATTTAATTTCCTAATGAATCATCTAATCACAGTTATGTAACATTATTTGTCAAATTCCCTAATAACCCAGGAATTTATCTAGATTTATTCCATAAATTCTATTAGATGCTTTTTGAAAGCCTATGAAGTCTATGGACAAATAAATGCCATTCTTTTTTTTTTATTTTTTGTGAAAATATAATGGATATTTGATCTTTATATCTCCTATCTGAATCTTGTCTGTTGTAAATTTGTATCTGGTGCTTTTTTTAATTGAATGTGTAGTCTAACACAATATATTTTAATACTATAGTTGACTTGCAATCCATGGAATTTCTGTCCAGATATTGTGTTGCTTAAGATTTCTTATCTCTGACAACTTTATTTTCTGAGAATTTTCCTCCTTATATCATACTTTTCCTCTCCCTATATATACCCTTAGGAAGACTTTCTTAAATGTTCACTACATCCTTTGTGATTCTTTTCTTGAAGTTGTTTTAGTTAGTTATTAGTTTAATTTACATCTCTCTCTTTCTACTCTTCTCTGACAACCATTTTTTTTTCAACATTTCCCTATACTTTTCTCTATTTATCTCTATTTACATATTAGTGTACTGTAATATGTTGCCTTAATTTGCATGTTTTATTCTGGTACAGGGTTGCAAATAAATGCTATATGTAAAGTTGTCTGTTATGCGGTATATATTCTTGAGTCTGAGTTCTCTAAAGCCCTGGTTTGCATCAAAATTCTGGAGCATTCACTGTTCATTTTTATGTTCTGCCAAAGCTTTCAAGCTATTTAAGGTTATATTTATCTATGTATACGTTAATATATACACGCCTAAAGCCACATGCAAATAACATCGACATACATGAAAGCTTTGAGTAGCCATTACCAATTCTACAATAATCTGCATTTAATTCCAAAGTATGGACCTTTCAATGGACCTCACATGTATGTCAGACCAAGTTCTGCCACCTTCATTGAGTCCAAAATACTAATGATTCTACTGTAACGTGGAAAATGGTGGTGAGACGATGAAGATTTAAATTAGATTCTAATCTTTGGTTGGGAAAGGGTATTTTACCTAATGCAGGATAATCAGAGTTTGCCCAACTTGTGCATTAAATAACCTGTGGAAGTGGAAAGAATAAACCTGTGTGAGCTGCTGCTGTACAGTCCAAAGTACTTGGGACTTCATAATCACCCTATCCTTCTTGCTAAAAACTGGTCTTCTGGGTGGTTTTAGTGTCTAAACGATTTCAGTGAAGATATGACAATTCAGGTAAGTTTATATTATTCCAGTTGACTCATCAGGTGGTTGACAAATGTATTAGACTGATGTGAGAGAAATTTCTTCTAGCAAAAGTTAATGTATTTCTAGCTAGCAATCCAAAGTCTGCGAGAGACAAATTTTTTCTGTCAAATTAAAATGCTATAAATAAAAGGAACCTTTCCAGTATATTTTTCTGTACTCCATCACTGAAATGCTGCTTTGCTGTAAAGCTGGATGCATTCAAAAGGAGAATTGATTGAGCCTCTCAAGTAAATTAGTTTCAGCTGAGTTGCTTATATGAGAAGAATTCTTGCCCTGACCTCAAAGTACATTCATCTGAAAATGTGAGGTCTGTGCAAGACATTAAAAAATCCTGTAGGACAAATGAGTCCTGTATTATTTCAAACATGTTCTTCAGTTACACTGCTAGGAAACACTTAGAGCTCAGTATCTGCATTATCATTTATATTTCATGAGAACCTAAAGCCTCAAGCAAAGCCAGGCCTGGAAGCATTTGGAAAAAAGAGATACAGTATAATATGCTATTCTAGTCTCAAACATCTGTCACTGTTAAGATGAAAGAAGTAGAAAGGGGAGCAGTGGCACGCTGACATGTGAAGGATGGTGTGGCGGATCCCTGCCACCATGGAACAGGTTACCTGAGTTGTAGCACAGTGCCTTGTTTGCTGAGACATATTAGTGCTAGCACATCCCAGAAACAGAATAAATAGAGTTTGTGTAAAGTTGAACACAGCTGCCACAAACTCCTCCTCCTCCAGTGATTTTCATAATTTTTTACTACTGTGAAATGTCGCATAGTGATCCCAAGGGTTAATGCACAAGAAGTATCATAGCTATTGTAAATTAGGTTAAGTGGATCAGCTGAACAGTTACAATCCATAACTAGTTCACTGTTCTGTCATTCAGAATATGGAATTGTGGACATTTTTAACACCTCCTTTCTTGAGTAAAGCTGAAGCTATTTTTGCATATATGCTTTATTATGTGTATCTTGTAAGTACTATAAGAGTATTTAAATATTTTAGTTATAAATAGATCTTTCTTCTTTAACCAGCTACACACAAAATCCAAAGTCTGCTTCATCTGAAATGATTAAAATCTGAAGTGATGACTTAATGCATATGGTGCAGACCATATATAAAAACCTGTTTTTTTAAAATTTCATTAGGTTCCTACCTCTGTCACTTAGATAATTAGAATAAAAGTTATTCATATTTTCCCCATTTTGATTCTCTTGGAGCTGTTGGAAAAAAGGAGCAAAACCTATCCTTGTGCTCCAGTATCTCACATTTGTTTTGTGGGTGTTTTGTTTAATGTAGTGATGCATCATGTTTCTAATGAAGTGTTCCCCTGTTTTTTAGGACCCTTACACCTCCCAAGATGCTAATCTGTTCTTTAGGGGTTTTGTTGCTATCCTCTCAATCCTTTCTAACCTTCCTTTGAAGAAATAATAGTACTGTACTATAGAAAATAGGAAACAGTATTTCTTAGACACATTCAAAGCTATTTGCTGAGAGATATTTTGAGGAAAAATTAAAAAAATTAAAATGCGCCTGACCTGCACAACTTATTGGAATACCTGTTTATCAAATCAGCCTCTGTATGCTCTGAAACAGGGAGCTCAAACCATACTGTTGTTTTAAACCACGCAACAGATGGTGTGAGTGTTTTACTTGCATATCAATTTCAAGTATAAAAAGTTTTCTCTTATTACTTAGAAAATGGAAAGAAGTGAATGAAGAAAAGATTAGTTTTGTTTCTCATCTAAAAATATAGAAATTGAGTAGTATTACCCATTAAAACCACAGTTTGGATAGTTGATGGAATTTGCTAAGCCAGGTGTTATACAATATTATTTTAGCCTATTTTTTAAAGTGGTTTTCCTTTAAAAAGTGTAGCTGGGGACTTAGTTTTATTCTAATTTATGCATAATCTTTTAGCTCTGTTTTCACATGTGAACTTACACTGGATAGCTGATACTGTGAAACTAGAGAATAATTATTTTTAAATGTCAAAGGAAATGCTTCCTTCTACATCCTCATCTATCTAAAATTAAATGTGCTGAGGGAAGTGGGTGAGATGTGTGTGACAAATTTATCTTGTATTGTTTTCTTTCTTTTGTACTTTTACATTCTTGAGGTCTCAAGCTAGTTTGGGTTGGAAGGGACCTCAAAGATCACCTTGTTCCAGCCCCCTTACCGTGAGTGGGGACACCTTCCACTAGAACCACGTCCAAAGCCTTGTCCAGCCTGACCTTGAACACTTCCAGGAATGGGGCATTCACAACTTCTCTGGGCAACCTGTTCTGGTGTATCACCACTTTCACAGTAAAGAATTTCTTCCTTATAACTACTCCAAACTCACCCTCTTCCAATTTAAAGCCATTACCCCTTTTACTATTCCCTTTCCCCTATCACTACATAGCACTGTAAAACAAATACTGGGGTTGTGTTGTTGTGTTTATTAATACAAGTAACTTGGTTGGTAACTCGTTTTAAAGACTTGAAGTACTCTGGAGTGAACTGCAGATACATGAATAGAATACTCATTTTTATATCTAGATCTCTAACTCTGCTGGAGGATATGTAAAATGACTAATAAGCAAACCAGACACAATTCATTAGTGACACGATGAGCCTCCTCTGAGTTGCCCACACAAGTAGAAATGCATGGCTTCTTGTCTCTCGAAACTGTACATGTAGCAGTAACCATACCCCTCACCTGAATGGAGGTTAGGAAGGTGAAGCTTCTCCTGTGCTGCAAGGCATAGTATTTTAATTTGACAGAAAAAACATGGTGGGAGGAGGGGAAGGAGCTGCTCTTCCTGTAGTCAGCCTAGTGTCTCCATGGTCTCTGTGTGCACTGAAGTTCTGGATAAAATGACACCATTTGAAGGAGGGCAATTAGGTGCTGTGGAATTTGTTATAACTACTGTAGCAGTCTTGGGCGAAAAAAGTGCTTTAATATTAACCTTGACTCCCTCAAATGTCTCCTTGTGATAAGAGTAAAGTCTAAATATTGAAGATGAGAATGAGAAATGTTTTGGTTTTGCATCAGGGTGAAAAGGTCTAAAAAGACGGTGATAAAAAAAAAAATTACCAAGGCCCTTTTTGGTAGGAAATGGAGTTTTAAAGTAATTGAACTTTTAAAATTATTAATATAGCAATATCAAAAATTGTGATACATTACAGGAAATAAATTTGAGTGTGCAATCTGAACCACCAAATAAAGTCAGGGTGAGAGTTGTGACAGCTGCATCTTTCCCAAAAAGGTGATTTTTTTTTTTTCTCTGAGAGTGAAAGGTTTAAAATTGTCATGTTGTGGTTCTTTTTCTCTCAAAAATTACCCAGAGCAGCCCATTCAAACTCCTACACAGGAATGGACAGCCTGTTGGTCATGATGTGCTCGTATCTCACAAGCAGTCTGGAGGTACTACATCATGCAAGCCACAGTACAGCTATCTGGCTTCTGTGGCTGTGGGTAATAAAACCCATTGCAGATCTCATTACTGGATTTTGCAAGCATGCAGCTGCAGAGGATGTCCTGCTGGGAGGTTGAAATCAAAATCATGTGTGGCTGTGAAACCATCCACATCTCCTTGCCAATAATCTCTTTGGAGTATGTGACAGGTTTTGTAGCCCTTGGATCATAAAAAGTAGGGCCAGGAGTGACTGCTGTAGGTGTTTTAGGTCTGAAATATCCCCTGTTGCATAATGTTACTTTCAATTAAGTCATGTGGTTTTTGTTTTGAGTCAGCTTGTGCCTGAATGCACATGTGTAAGTTAAGGAGAACAAAAATATATGTGATTATCCCAGCTGGGATAAAGCTTCATGAGACAATATTAGAAGGTGCTAATAAAAATTATTTTCTATGACTTTTGAACTACAGGATCCCAGAATCTTTAAGCAGGTTCTTTACAGCTAAGATGTCTACATCTGTATAGCCTTTTTCTATTGCTGTTTTCTTTTTTTTTTTTTTTTTTTTTTTTCAGATTTTTTTCGTTTAGAGCTTTTAAATTAATCCTTGGAGCACAGCACAAACTGTTTTTGCTGCACAATATAGCTTCATAGGTTATTTAACACAGTGGGCTGTGTTTCAGAGCTGGTTGGATCTCAGGAAGTTAAACGAATTCTGATTCCATTTAGATCAACAATAAAATTCACAATTATTAAAATGGGACTTGAAGTTTGTCATTGGTAAATTTGGTTGTCTAAGAACTTACTGATAACTGTATATTCTAACTATATCTACCTTCTGCTTGTAACAAAGGGAGATAGTCACTGGCAATCAGTCATCAATAACTAAATTTGGAACTTAGCTTCAGCTTTTGCTTATTTGCATAAAGCTATATTTTCATGTAACATTTGCAGAAAATAAACTTTAGAGGATAAACTCATAAAATACAGATATGTTGACATACTCCAGTAAAAATACCAGCAGTGATGAAATACCGACTAGTTCTGTAGATCCTTTTCTCTATTTTATTGGACCTATGATCCAAACTCTCCAAGACTAGCAGAGGGATCTTACCATTTTTGATTTATGCAATATATTTTGTATAAACTTGCAAAAAAAATAGCAAAATTTTTAGTTCAGGAAGCACTGCAGTCCTTTTTGTCTCCTCTGATATTTTGATATGTTTCAGATGGTAATCATGAATGCATTATTGCGAAGGGATAATGTCTGAGCATCCATGTAACTTAACATGGAGTGATCCCGAGATTAACTCAGTTGATTAGAGCCTGGTGTTAATAGCAAGGTTTGTGGGTTTGATCCCTGTATAGGCCATTCGCTTAAGATCCCTGCATGTCCCTTCTACCTCAGAATATTCTGTGACTCTAAACAATGTTTATGTCACTTTAATAAAACTCTGTTGAGCTGCACACACAGGACTTCTGGATAGCCAAAGGTATAAAAGTTTACTTAATGATTTTGGAATTGTCTTATATAATGCATACTAGGGTCAATATTAGGTATTCAAATAGCTACATAACATTTTAAAAAGAATAGTAAGAGAGAAACCTTGGTTTATTTCATTGATCAAAATGGTCTTCAGCACATCCTGAAGAAGAAATCTAGGATTCTGTTTTTCCACTGTATCTCCAAGTAGTCATTCCTCTTAAGATTGTTGATTGCACATGGGTTGTTCATGTGGTATTTTATATATGTTGCTTTGCTAGTTTGTAAGCTGAGTCAAGAATTAAGACTTGTGATTTTTTTCCATGTTAAGTTAATGGTTCCATAAGACTTTATTTAATCCAGATGAATACATGTGCCGCAGGAAGAAAGAGGGGTTACATACATCAGTTAGAATATAAATTCTATTTATAATATTTTCTACCTGCATGGTAGCTCCCCTGTAGTTGCTATATATAATTTCTGTTTGAATTTGTGAGAAGACTCATCAAACTAAGAGAAAAGCAATCTTTTTTTTTTTTTTTTTTTTTTTTTTGGAGGCATACCTTTAAAGTTTTGTCTTCTCACAGTTTCATAGGTAATGCTGCCTGTATGGTGGATCTCATTGATTTGTGCTTCTTGAATACAAACTGGTATTGATTCTTAAGTGTGGAAAATGGTAAATATCCTAAGGCAGCTTTTAGTTAATTCCTTGCTTTATTTTACTGAGTGGTAAAAGGCAACATAATTATGAAACAAGTTACTTTAAAGGCAAATCAGCACTGAATGATTTCAAGTTTAGTAAGGTGAATAGAAGAAATAATAAAAAAAAGGAATATTTGGGTTAAATAGAAACAGAAGTTCAAGTGTTTGCCTGAAGTGACACTTGCCTTAAATTACCTCAGGAGAGATGGTATAGAACGATGTGAAGAAAAGTATATATGGTGAAAAAGGAAATTTTTATATATAGGAAGCTATACAGCTAGGAAAGAAACTAATAACAAACCTTTACATTTAGTTTCATTAAAATTTTCACTCTAGCTGGTGAACTGGGAGAGGTAGGCTAAATAAAGATCTCAGCTTTCAGAGTAATGATGTCTTAAAGTTCCTTAGGTGACATGTAATTTGAGGAAAATATTGATTTATTTTTTCTATCCAATTTTATTTTGTATGTGTACATTTTACACACTGAAAATAAAGTGCTTGCGGATGTATCAAAAAATTAATCCAGAAAACACTGCATTACTTCAGAGTGCACACAAATGCATTGGTCTGCTTTTATCGAAATAGAATCAGATGCTGCTGTCGAAGCATCCCCCATTGTTTTCCTATGGAATACATAAAAACTACTTAGTACACAGATAAATAATTGCAGTTTTACTGGAGATCAACCAGAATATTCTGTATATGCAAATGCTGTAGAAATGTTTATTAGAATTGCAGGAAGCCCCTTTGTTGTTAAGACTGTAGACAGCCTTTGCATATCTCTTGAGGAAAGACTTGCATCCTTTTTTACATGCCATTTTCATTATTTTATTTTTGTAGCTACAACCCAGAGAACATGAAAGAAGAGAACAGTATTACTGACTAAAAGAAACAGATGAGTTTTCATATGAAGGAAAGCTAACACACACATTTCAATGAGATTTAAAATGCAATGGTTAATTGAAGTTCCTTAATCTATTTTTGTCACTGTATTTGCAGAGTAGTTCACTCTTCAGACTGAAGGAATTAGTCTGTCTAGATTTACAGCAGAAATAAGCCTTTTGAGACTGAGTTAAAACAGCTGTTAATAATTTTTGAAGAACTACCTTACTATAATTTGCTTAAGAATTCACACCTGGTTATGGTACTTCATACCTCATTCAGTGTTTTTTTAGGTCCCATGGGTCTTTTTGGCCCTGCAAATTGAACACTATTTAGCTTGGGATAGGATCTTGGACTGGTTCAGCCTCAACGGAAAATACCTCTCCAAGTTATATACAAGGATATTTGTTGGGGTATGAGTTGTTTATGCGTTAAGAACAAATAAATACTCGGTGATTAATGGGAGCGGAAAACAGAGAAGGGCGTTACTTTCCTGTGAAATTGGCTATGTTGGGTGAGACAGGACAATTCAACTTCTATCTTATGGATGGCTGTGTTTTGGGGGTAGTGAACACAGGAGTGTCAAAGTATTGTGTGTAGTCGTCTGTGTCTGGAATAGCTGAGGTGAGTGGAGAAGGAGGTCATGAAGCATCATGAGCTTAATCTGACATCTACAACCAGCATTGTCATTCCAGGGGTGCATATATGAATTCACAAACTGTTCCTTTATTATGCTCAGCAGTGGTCTGTTCTCTTTATCCAACATCCTCATATCTTTTTTGTCCTGTGGTAGGCTGATCTTTTTTATTCCTTGTTAAACCTTTGGAGATACAATTATTGTAAATGCAGGTATGAGAAATAAGGTTACAACAAAGAAACAGATAGAAAATTATATAATAATAACAGTGGTTTTCATGCTATCTAAGAAACCAAAATGTGATTATATCTCATGTGTCCAATTGGCAGGTGCTTTTTAAGGGTTAGGTCAAATCTAGTGGTAATTAATTGTTTTCAACAGGATAAGATATTAAATGAGATCCTTAAACTTTGTAGAGAAGTTGCTCATGCATGGTCAGTCCCCCAAAGTCTGTAGTGCCTGAGAGTTTGAATCAACACCGGGATTCAATTAATGACATTTCTCAATGAATACAGATCAATTTTATTTTTTACTAATAAAGAAGGGAGGATAAATATATTAAAAAAAACAACCTGCTGACTCATCTAATTCTGCAGTAACCACACTGTTTTTAAGCTCACCAGGATCCATGCTGATGCTTAATGTACAAGGCTGAGAATCAGAAACAAAGGAAAACAAACAAACAAATAAATCATCGTTCTGAAACCTCATCACTTATAACTCCATCCTTTCTCTTTTTATGCAACAGAACTTTTCCCAACAGTGCTTTTGTGCAGGTTTAGTGGCAGAGCTATGAATTATTGGACCTAAAGCAGCTGTTTTGTATCCCTGAGTCTATTCATTGAGTGTGATCCTGGTAGTCCCCATACGGTACACTGCTGAAGTGCTTCAAACCCCCTTGGAGAAGACTGGGAGGCTGAGTTGTTGCCACTGTTATAACTGCAAGTGGAATTTAGATGGCAAATGATAAAACTAACAGTTTTAAACACCTAAACAGGTGTTTACGATGTTTGCAAAAGGTATTTAACAAAGACTCTAGTGCTTAATCTTTTCAATTAATCATTTCTCTGTAAATCCTGGTCTGAATACATGAGTGATCTAGGCCTTTTGGGTGAGAACCATTCCAGTTGGCTTTAGGGCCAGAAAGCTGACACAGTGACCTATATTTTTGCACCCATCTGGAGAACTGATCTCTACACAGGGCCTTTTCTTTAAGAGTCTTTTGTGTGGAGGGCCTGTGTTCTTGATTCTGTCGCTTGGACAGGGTTGCATGGTCATCTTTGATCCTTTATAAACAGTTCTTATTTCTTCTCTCTTGCTCTATGCCATTTTTGGGTAAACAAATGAAGCTGTAGACCCTTTACAATAAAGATAACACAAAGATTTCCAGTGAGCACTGCCATTTGAATGAGCTAATCATCAGTCAAACACAGAGCAAATGATGAGTGCCACACTTTACATTAGTAATGAGCTTCAAATAAAGCAGCGGTATACGATTATATTATTTGCTTTGTGCTCAAGTCTTTGTGGAGATTTCTGCTAGATAGATGCTCTAAAAATGCTATGGCCTAAGGGGCTTACAGAGGAAAACAGGGGAGACAGAAAAACACAGAATTCAGGTGCATGAGATTGCATAGTAAGAAATGGTACATCTGGGGAAATCTGTCTGCTGACCCTCCACTCAGGGTCTCTGTGCTAAAGCAGTACTGACCAACCCGTAAAGCACTTGTACCCAACAGGCTCAACAAGCAATAAAAGAAGTGGGAAAATGCCAAGAAAAATTCCAAATTGCTAGTATTGAGTTATGGGCTAAGAAGGTTGTGAAGCACTGTCTAGACCACAGAAGTTATATTTATATTCCAAGTTTGTCTTGACCAGCTCCTGTGAGACAGAAATAATAAATCAGCTGTGCTTCCTAAAAAGCTGAACAGTAAAAAGAGTGAAATGAAAATGGCACCACACTGCAGTATTCAGTAACATTTCATATTTTCTCTCTACAGGAGAATACTTTCTCCCCTACAATAACATATCTTTTTTTTTTTTTTTTTTTTTTACACTCATTTCATTAGGCCATGAGGTATCAAGTTAGAAAAATTAGAAACATTATAATGAGAAAAAATAGGTGGGAAAATAGACTATTGACATATTTAATGATCCTGTTCTAGTTTATGTCTTTGACTTAACTACATTTGAATAATAATAGCACATTCTTGGAAGAGTATTTTTAGCTTTTTAATCAATATACCAAAAGGCATTCAGAAAAATAAAAAAGATTGAAATGCACTTTGCAGTCAAAAACTCTTTTCAAAGTCCAAAGGGAATAAATATGCCTAAAACATATTAGGAGTCTAAATGCAAATGTAATAGCATTCCAGGCTACAGACCTTTGGCTATAAAAGTTACTGTCTAGCTTTTGTTATTGCCATTAGGGATGAGGTAAACCAAGAAACTGTAACCTCAGTTTGAATTTTAAGAAGTGTCTGTATTTTTTTTTGATGTATTAATTAACATTAATTAGTTAACCTGAGTGTTCAGATTTTTAAAAGTCTAAAATTTTGCATACATCACATTTGATGGCATTCTGGGACTAATTACCCAAAAGAAGCGCTCTGAGCATCTGAAGACACACCTATATTTATATATTTGCAGGCATATAGATATGTTACTTAATTACAAATGTATTGCAAGATAAGATGATAATTGCTTGTCTTTAAAAAAAAAAAATCAAAACCCAGTAAACCCCAAAATAAGAGAAAAATAACCACCAGAAACAACAACAAAGTACCCCAAACCCAAACAAACAAAAAAACCTCCACAAAAACCCAACATCAAAGGAGCCAGTAACAGACTTCTGCAAAGATGGGAATTGTTGATATTCTGGTTCTAGTGAAATAAACAAATACACCCCTAGACCCCAGAGAAGGCTAGAGGAGTACATAATAAAAAGGCACAGAAAGACATAATTAATGTTTATTTTGTACTTGGGAACCGTATGTGGCTTTGAAATAAAAATGCCAAACTGACAAGTTGCCAGCAGGGATTGTAGCTGTTAACTGTCCTGGTTCAAAGTGCTACAAAATAAAACTCCTCTCTTTGGGAATTTAGCAGTGTAGTCCATGTGACATTAAGGCTTATCTATTTTTATGGCTAGTCACATTTGTCTTTGAAGGTATGTCTATGAACAGAGAGTATGTAACATGAGAAGCAGAGCTGGTCAGATTATTTGTCTCAGATAAGTATTGATTTTAAATATAAAAAATATTTTCTGCAAAGGTACTATTGCATTGTAGCAAGATGATAGTTGATGATTATGCCCAGTGCTGGTAATCACAGAGAACTATGCTGTAGCTGATTCTTCTAAACAGGACTGTAGGCTGTTGATTCCATACGTCACCTGCCCCCAAACAACTCCACAAATACTGGAGAAACACAAAGCCTGAAAGCATTAAAAAACACAGTATGATAAAGACAGAGCAACAGCTTTGCTATTCTCCCAGCTACCGGATGTAGGGAAATTATTTAGTTAACACCACCCCCACATTAAAAAACCCAAACAAAACAACAATAACAAAAAAACCCCAAAACAGTACCACCAAAAGAAAGAAAGAAAGAAAGAAAAAAATCTCCAAACCACCCCCCTTTATTTAGGGCAAATACAACCCAGTTTTGTTTTTTTTTCAAAGACCATAGAAGTCAAGGAAGAATTACCTGGGAATTCAGTTGGTGTTTGAACATGGCATTTCTTTACTAGAAGTGATTATTGGTCACATGCATTAGATGATATTGATTCGACATTTTCCATGATGGGTATCGTAAAGATGAAGAATTGCCAGTAATAAATAGTGGATCTTCAGTAGACGATAATCCGGTTGCAATGCAAACTTCCAGATGAATCATCATTCATGCAACAATCTATTGAACTCTTGGGATTTACAAATATCTCCATGAATGCCTAGCAGTCACCTGAATGCTCATAAATAGTGAATAATGTGGGCTCTAAAAACAAGGTAAATGAGCTGCTCCTCAAATATTTTTTTTCATTCTTTGAAGAGCAGATTCTGAAGAGAGCAAAACAACAAATGAATACCTATTTTCAATGTAGTGAATTAGAGTTAGGGAAGAACTTGTTGAGAAGGGAAAAATGACCTGAAGATCTTTATGCTACTGTAGCTGATAATTACGTAAAATTGCTTAGTTAGATATTACTCTTCTAAAAATTGCTCTACATCCAGTTTTAAACAACAAAGTTTCATTTACTTCTGCTAACAGTTGGGACATAAGTAGATGTCACATTATCTCAAGGGATTTTATTTGAAAAACAGAATTGTTTTTGAAGCTGGAAGTTTAGAGAACTGAAAAATAGAGAGCAGAATTTGGAAGATAAGGATTGAATACTATGAAAATGTAATGAAAAGGGGAAAATGTGACAACAAAATTATTTGGTTTAGAAAGTCTGCATAGATACATGCGGGTGAATACTGGTTTAAGTATTTGTGGATAGAAACGTTTATTTTGCTTTAGCAGTTAGAAAAATCAAACTTTAATGAGGCAATGGTAGACAGTATATTATACAATAGAATCTTATTCATAACCATTTCCAGATACACAAAAGGTATTACATACTGGATAGTATAAGCAATTGTGGCTCAGGGGAACAAAGGAAATACTGAAACAGAACTCAACATTAAATCTTCCTTGTCTGCTATCTTGCCCTTGACGACATGACCATATTTGAGATACTACAGTGAGAGCTACATTCCATACAAATCTGTTTGTCTAGGAAAAATTAAGAACTAAATGAAAAAAGTCAGGAGGTTCTTATTGCCTGAATTAGAACTCAAGACAATCCAACATGTTACAAGACTGAATGCAAATATGTAGCTTACCAACAATGCAAGGTGTAAAGAGAATCTGAGTACAGGGACTATGGAGTATGAGGAAAATAATATAATAATAGTGTGGAGGTTTTTTAATAGACTAAGATTGGGAAGGTGTTTAATATTTGGTTGAGAGGAAGGCAAAGACAGTCTACCTCTGAATATAACAGAATACTTCAGATCTTTTGTGCTGATTCACTAGCACCTCTCTGAGAAAGACATTCTGCAATGATCATTTCATCAAAGTGCCCAGTTACTTTTATTTGTAGACACTAAAAACACCAATTCTGTTGCAGCCAAGTTATCCTAGTAGTTTGGGAATTTTATTGACTTCTACAGGCAGCCAAGTCCATATGATGTATCAACAACTACAGATTTCTCTTATTAAATAAATCATCTCTAATTAAGATGTATGGAATTTGTAAATTACAGACAAAGGAGAATATTGTAAAGGTGGAAGACAGATGAAACTTCTTTCTCTACTTGCCTCTCACAGAGCAGTTCATCTCAGCTGTCAGAATACAGCAATCTTAAATCTCACCTGATGTAGGTGTAGTTCTGTTAATGAAATCAGATTCAGCAAGCTTGAATTGAACCAGTTTTGTGAGGCCTCTTTATACCTAAAACAAAGGTCAATGTTAAACTTGCCATGAAGAATACATAAAATTGCTGAGAACCAACAGGTTCTCATAGTGCAGTTCTGTTTCTGCACTTCCAGTTCAAGATGTGTCTACTCAGTAGCTCTCAGTAAAATCAGTCTAGATCAGCCTCTCTAGCCGCTGGATGTTGATAGTTTGAAAATCTGTCTGCTGCCTTTTCTCCCAGTGTCTGGTTTTGAGGGCGGGGAGGTTCCAAACATTTTAACCGGGGTAGTTGATCAGTGTTCTTCTAAAAAAATCATTGGGAACTAATACCTTTCTCAGTAAGTAAAAAAGTAGTATAAGGTAGATTGAATAGCTGGTAACAGTGTCCTCATATTGAAGATAATGGCAGTGTATAATTACATTCATTAACAAGTAAAACTTCATTATGAAACTATTGGCTTGGTTGGTTTTGCTTTAGTTTTTTGTTTGTTTGTTTGTTTGTGGTTTTGGTTTGTAGTTTTTGTTTGGGTTTTTGTTGTTATTTTGGTTTTTTGTTTGTTTTGTCTTCCTCTAATTTCCAGCTTTATTTCTTTCATGGGTAGTTTATATCCATTTGCTTTGGGTTCTTTAACTTAAAGAGTGTGTTATGTTTTTTTTCTCATTCTCCCTTTCAGTTCTATTTATAGATAATGAACTGATTGTTTCCTAGTATTTTTTTACTAATTAATGGAGATATAAGTAGTTCTTCTGACTACTCCTGATAAAAAATAGTGGTTTATTGCAATGTCTGAGTGTTACTAAATGTCAAAAAGGGTTTTACGTGCACCAGTAAGCTGCAATAAAGTTCTCTAATTTGTTTAATGCTCATATTTTGTGTATCCCAAAACTTTGGCTGGTGTTTCAACTTAGAGATGCCTGTAGTGCTGTGTGCAATTGAGAGACACCATCTCTTCATCACGCCTTACTAAATAGATGATTAGCCAAAAGGTGATGAAAAGTCTTTTTTTTTCCCCTGAAATGAGCTAGCTTGTTTGTAGGCGCTGCACAACATGGACAAGGAACACCAGCTATTCAAACAGCAGCTCCCCTGTTGTCTCTCTTCTTTCTCATCCTAGTGTGCTCTCTTCTCTTTCTTAAAAAGTGCCTGAAAGTGTATATTTCTTTCGATGTTGCTATCAGTTGATGATTTTTGTGACTTAATTGTAAAGTGGCATAGCTTTGGGGTTTTTTTGTTTGATGGGCTGTTTTAAAACATTTTCTGTTGAACTTCCATTGTTAAAACGTTAGTACCGTTATAATTTTACTGGTAAGATAGAATAATGCCTGACTGTTAAAATTAAATCATCTTTTACTTTCGGATGGGCTTTAGCTCATCCCCCAGTCTAAACCTTAGAGATGAATTAGTAGCGCCTGATTTTTCCATACATATGGATGGATTTTGGACTTGCTCACTTACAAATCAAGAGTTGCTGCAGTGGTTCAAATGAGAGGTTTGTGTAGCCTAGAAAGTGCTCTCCAGCAGCATCTTGAGTAGAGGTGAAGGCATATGTGTAAGAACAGAACTAACAGACATGACACTCCACCTGATCACACTAAACATTTCCATTTGCAGAATAACCGGTATGGATCTAGTTTTAACATGTTAAGATGTAATGGACTTCTCCATAAGGATGGAGTCCTCCATAAGGAGGTTAACCCATATAAGTAACAATTTATATTTAAAATATTTTCAGTAGTCTTGCTCCTTGCTTTATTTTTGCTTTACCTGGCTGTAGTAGTAGTTTAGGGGAAAGATAAAGAGGGGTAAATGGATAAAATTAGAGAGAAATGATATGTGGCTGGTGAAGTCTTGACTGGTGATCTGCAGAGCACTGGGTGGTTGGATGTATGAAGTTGTATATGGAAAATGCTGCTTGAAAAGAAGTTCCTGTAAGGAGACAGTAACATATGGAGATGCAGACTCGCATGTCTTGGCTGGACAAGACAGCCACATGTTTTTAGCTCTCTGAGTCAGACCTGTTATGGAAGCTATTGTGGCTGTTTGATTTTTGTAATTGTACTACGCTGATTCTTGTCCAATTGTGAATAAGAACAGTTTGGAAAATCTTTTAGTCTATACCATCTGATCTGTGCAGTTCTACTTAATGGCAGCTTCTCTGCTCCATCCTCCTCCTGTATTTGTCTTTGTTTTATTCTGGTTTATTTTATTAGGACAGTTAAAAAAATATGAAGTGCAAACAAAGTGTCTCGATAGACTAAGTTGCTGGATTGCCTGCTGAAGATCTTAACTGCATTCTTTAAGATCAATTCTGAGTTCCATAACTCTACAGTTTATCTGGTCTCTCTTAATATTATGATCTCAAAGTAATACTACCTGTTCCATTTTGATTCCCTCCTGCAGGTTGCGGGAGTTGAGGATATTGATATTTGAGACATTTAATTCTTTTACTTATTTCTCATTTGTGGTGTTTTTGTTGTTGTTGTTGTTTGTTTGTTTGTTTGTTTGGTCTTTTTGTGTGTGTGTTTGAAAATATAAATTAAAAAAGGCCCAAAACGAAACCACTGAGGTCGATTTTAATGGGGGGAAAGAACAGAACAAAACAATTGAAGAAGGTACGTGGGGGTCCACATCTAAATGCAGAACTATGTGGCATCAAGTAACTTTTTCCCTGACTAAAATGGAGAAGGAATAGATTAGTCCTACTTTACAAAGGAAGACTGTTGGCATGCATTAAAGATGTCAGGTGGTAGTATTGATCTTTTTGTTAAGTATGATATTTCTTACCAGGAAAAGAGATCAAAAGGTACATAAAAATTCAATCTCAGTCAAACTACTTAAAAAGATAGATTTCTGAAAAAACATAACTGTAATGGGTGAGGTTCCATGTAAGCCCTTGTTGTAGAAAAATTTCTGTAGAGTGGTGTACATATAGAAAATAAAAGATGGTCAAGTATGCACACCAGGGACAGTTTCTTGACTTTCAAAGGTGCCTGACTAACAGCATCCTCTTTTGTTGTGGAACCTTCCATAGGCTACTGTGAAAATAATGCTGGGGTGGAGATGTATAAAATGTTAACAACCAAGCCACAAAACAATTTAATGTGGAACCTGCTATGCATCCCTTTTCTGTTTGATGTTGTTGTAGACTGGAGGATGATAAGAAGTATAGAAAACACAAGCACAAGGACAAATGTCTTTCTCTGATGACTTTATGTACCATAGGAAATCTTCCAAAAAAGTTGAGAATAAGAATTTACAAAAAGCATTTGGGAAAAGCAACAAATCAAAATTGTGTGAGAATTACCATCCTTGAAAACCCATGGTCAAGAATGAAAAATGTTTCATGAAATAATTCTCAGATGGAAATAATTCTCGATGGCTGACTTGGTTTGATGAGTGTTTTTTTGTTTTGTTTTGTTGTTTTTTTTTTTGATTGGTTTTGTTGGGTTTTTTTCCTTTGTTTCGTTTTTTAGGTTTTTATGCTATTGAAGATATTAAGAAAGAAGTAATATCTCAAGACTAGAAATACTTTCACAGCATTTAAGCAAGTGAAGAGCATATCAAAATCAAAGAGAGCTAGTCAGCTAAACCGAGAGTTTCTAACTGAATACTGACTTCTGTGGTACTTTACAAATGGATTACCTGCATAAATATTAGTGAAGAAATGATGTACCTTTTAAAGTATGCAGCAAGTTCTTAGCAAAGGAATTTGAGGAAGGCAATCCATCTCTTTGGGGCGTATACACATATTCTTTGAGCCTTTCTATGAAAAACAATAGTTTGAGGAAAAGTCTCAACCAAGACAGACCTTAAAATGAATGAGGATTGGTGAAGAATTAAACCTTAAGAATTGAAATAGTTTTTTTTAATTCATTTTACATTATAGCATGAACACAATCAAGTGTTACAGGAAGACATTTCTAAAATAGGAAAGCTGATGAGACTCTTACCTAAGGACCAGGCCTCTGTTGCAGTACTATACTTTTATCATCAGTTTCCCTAGGTCTTCTTTTGGTATGCTTCACAGTAGTTGCACCAAACTCAAATGCTAAAAAGGCATGACTAGGAAGGTAAAGTTTATTGAACTGTAAGTTCCAAGTCATATTCTGAAAAATAGTTTTCTCTGAAGCATATGGTCTGATCATGTTCTGCCACTGGACTTTCAGAGTTGTAGTGTCAGCACAGGGATGAAAAGCAGACTCTTCTTTCCACATGGCTATGGGAAAAATACAAAGAAGAGGCTTCTTTACTCTCCAAATCTGCTAATTTGATTCTTAATGTGCAGCAACTTCTCTGCACACTCCAAGGCACTTTACAATATTAGGTAGTGTGATTAGAGAGGTAATTAGGAAACTGTGTAATAATGGGACGAGAGAGAGCTGATGCTTTAAAGCCTGTACATTATAGTCAAAGCAAATTAGTTTAATGAATATATAAATCAGATCAATTTCCACTCATAGAGATATCTCGTGCTCCAAGTGATGTTGGATGCTATGATTTAAAGTCAAAGTGGAGGTATGAATCATTATATGACACAGAATGAATTCATTCTCACAAGGCCACCTACAAAACAAAAATGGTGTCTGGCAGCGGGTCAGCACTAAAAGTTGTAGAGCCAGGTGAGAAGAATGAGATACAGTTATTTTTGATAATGTCAGGAGCAGAAAGCTTGTGTACAAACTCTTATGCTTATAGAGAATGAATAAACAAAACCCATCAGAATGGATGGAAATCTTTAAATTTTTTCATGACATGAGAAAATGTGAGCCTCACAGATTGAGAAAGGGCTTTGTTAAAATGAAGAGTGAAGGGGTTCTATCCAGAAATCTACATTCTTGTAGCTTGCTTCTGCAGTTCCTATTGAATTACTTTGAGCTCTCCTCTTTCTTGGCTTTTATACAACGTTGAGGGTGGGGGTACATTAGGGGATGCTAGGACATTTCTTAGCTGGAGATATTTCCATTACATTAGTTTAAAGGTGCCTCTACACTTTCAGAAGGAGATGTGCTTCCCTACACTACTCACAACCTATTTTCTTTACCAATTACTAGCCTATTTTCCATATACCTTGATCCTTAGTTTTAGTCTAAGCTTGCTCCCATGTTTATTGATCCCTGGGGAATAACATAAGGTGGAATTTGCTTTCAATAGTGATCATTCTAACGCAGTAAAAAGAAATTACATTTTCAAATTAAATAAAATTTACTTTAGAGGAACTTTTATGATGTCACAAAATCACTGAATGTATCATGTCCACAATCAGAATGTTAGTGAGCAGCTATTTTGCACTCTGCATGTACCATGCAAAACATGTAAAAGGCTTTTCTTATTTGCATATGTAAGATCTTGAGACACATATAGGAATGACAGTTTCAGTTGACTGCTATAGAGGATATCATTTAGCATATGCTGTGCATACTCAAACAGCCCAGTTTTTAGTAACTATGTAAAATCATGCTGTTGCTGACATGAGAAATGCAACCCAGGGGCCTACTGAAAACCACATGTCACTCTACAGCTTACACTAAAGAGAGAAGCCTCTTTACACAGAAAAGTCATGAAGCCATAACATATAAAGGTGAGAAATTACAGCACAGGATGACATTTACATAGGTTAAAATACAATCAATTTCTGAGAACTTCTGAAAATTTGCAGCTTTCTGAGAAGACATTGATGTTGATATCAGGAACAGAGTTAATTTAAAAATGTATGAAGTCTGATCTGAGGTCAGATTCTATGAGTTGTCAGGTGCCATAAGCTGTTAGTAGGCACCTTGAGCTGAAAGTGATGTTCATCAGAACACGTCTCACAGGGCAGAGCCCTCATTATCTCCTTTCCAGGATCCTAATAATTTGGGACACACTGTTATGCACAGAGAGAGGCAATGGCAGATACTGTATTGTCGTAATCATTTAATGAAGTCTCTTTGCTGTTAAGAACAGGGAGTTGCATACATTTTTTATAATGCAGAACACTGAGTCTTATGTTTAGTCATATTGTCATCTTTTGAAAAAGAGAAAATGGAAATGAGTAATGGATCTAAACTACATTTAGAAGCACTTATGTTAAGCTGCATATTGGAGTTCCCATGTAGAATTTTCATTTGAAAGTTTTGAAATTATGAACATCAAAATATATTTTATACTTTTCTTTGTGTATAGTACTAATTAATTGATTTGGACAAATGAAAATGGGGCTTGTTTGTTGGAGAACAACACACCATTCTTGAACATGCATTTAAATGATACTTTTACCAAAACTAATTTTTTTTCTGTCACATAGATACTATATGCTTCTGCATTTCCATAAAACACTTTGCTATTGAGGGTATGCTTTTGATACTCACTTTTCAGCAAAAAGATTAAACATCTTTAGGTGGAAGCACAGCATACAGAGTTGAGTCCTATTATTTTATCCATATGATTAGTGACAATACAATCAATATGAGAGAATATATGAGTGGAAAAAAGGTATTCATCAGAAAAAGCACCAATTATTGCTTGATAAATATTGCTAATTCCTTTGCTGTGGCAGCAAAACTTGCTGTCCAAGTGAGCTGATTTTCTGTATATGTTTAATTTTGGACTGCAGCGAGGGTCGGAAATATGAAGAGACAATACTGTCAGAAAAGCACAGTTATTAAACTAGCTGACTGGATATTCTTAACACGTTTTCCAGACATCCTAGAGGGTGAATGAATATTTGACACCCTTCCATAAAAGGCTAAGTGTTTAATGCAGGAAGAGAAGTAGCTATGTGTTTTGGTTTTTTTTAAATTATTACCCTATGTCACAAATAATGAGAGTTCCTTTACTTTTCAAGTTTCTGGTAATCATAAGTAGTAGTTCTTGAGGGATATTGTAGTTCAACTGTAGTAGAGCATTACAGCTCATGTAGATATGGAAAAACATGGTATAGTATAATGAATGACTAGTGTTTCCAACTCTTGATTTGATCATTTATGTAACTCCTAAATTTCACTCTCTTACTGCAGCATTATTTATTTATATTGGGTTACTAGCTGAGCTGAAAGTTAGACATGGATCACTAGAGACCTTTTCTAGATTATTCTACCCACTATAGTGTGGTTTCCAGCTAATAGTCCCAGGTCTTACTGGTGAGACCTAAGCACATTGCAGATGAATTTTTGAGGCCATGCTGAGAAACTGTAACTGACTTCTGCAGTGGAAGGGATCATGAGGGAATGGCAGTTGTTCTGGAAATTTGGTACTCTCAGTACACCATTTGGACCCCTGATAGATGCCAAAAATAACTGCATAGTCTAAAATGAAAAGAAGAAAAAAAAAAGAACTGGAGGTTTTCATGTGGCATTGCTCCTTGATTTTTGGTTAGATATTTACAGAAAATGGAATTTCTTACCAAACCCCATTTTCGTTCAAGTTTTCTTAACTAAAGATGGTTTTGGAGTTCACTTTGACAAAATATTTTCTTTATAGCTCACAAGGCAATTAACTAACTGATACCCTAATTTTTAGTGGCTTTGGGGCTTTGTGTGGTTTAGGCATTCCCCTGTCATTTTTTGGGCCATTTTTATTTCTCTTCAAGATGTCACCTAGAAAAGGGAGATTAGGGGAAAGTGTGCACATGTGAAACTCTCCTTTAGTAGAATTTACAGTGCTAAGGCTCTCTTAGATCTTAAAGTAGACTTTATGGTATGAATATTGTGTTATATTAAATTTATGAGATTCACTCAGTGTTAATCAAGAAAGGAACCTGAACCAAATCCAGAAAAAAAAAAAAAAAGGAAAAAAGGTAATTTGCAAGCTTTTTATGATTAGTAGCATAATTGCAGAATAGGTATGGGTGGGCAAATAGATAGTTCTTATTTCACATTATCTTATGTCAAAGCCACTCAGTTATTTTCCTGTTTAGTTTGCTATATCTGGAACTACTTTTTGTTTTGTCACATCCTCTCCAAAATTTTCTCTCTCCTTTTCAGTTATGTCTGTAAGCACCAGAACTTCAGATTTTCAAAAAGTGCTCTGCACATAGATTCTGGACTCTGTTAGTTTGGGTGACTTGTTAAATAGCAGACATCTCAAGAATAATTGCATTTGTGACCAATGGAGCGAGATCTCCAAAGATGTGTAAAGTAAGATTTTTTTTTTTAAGTAATAAAAAAAAAGTCATCTAGTTACAACAGAATTATATGTTCTTACTACTCCAATCAGTACTGTAGATTTCTGGTAAATGCTTATTCTGACCTATATCAGATGAGCACCTGACCTTTTCAAATGTCGTGAAATACTGTTTAACAAGATCACTTGTTATGGTAATATTAAAATTATTATGAGATGTAAGTCAATTCTGCACACTGATAATTTAGAGTGATTGTGATTTAGAGCAGATTAGAATCTCATTTTACTTCACCTAGAAACTTGGAAAACATATTCACTAATAATTATTGATTAGAGCAAGAGGAACTCTAACCATAAAATGAAGTGTTATACATATTTGCAGTCATACTAAGAATTTGTTGTCTATAACTTTTAGTTTTATGCTGTGAGCTAAAGCTCAAGTCATATTTTTTGTTTATTCCATTTACAGCATTTCATACAGCATATTTCATGAGTCCACGGTCTCACAAATACAGTAGAAGGGTGTACTCTTAAAATGACAGACTCCTTCCATAAGCCATCTCTCTTAGGGAAAAAGCAGATCATGTCCTCTTGCAAAGTACAGTGTTAATGCCTGAAAAGAGGGTAACACCTAGCAGTTGTTTTGACATTGTTAGATCCGTTTTCTTGTACATGTGAAGGCAGGTTTGGTTTTGCACCACTAACCTTGTCAGAAAATGTGGAGTAAATGTTTCATTTCATGAACCTGATACTTACATGTCTCTTGTTGATGCTATTTTTTCTTATAGTCTTTTAAAGACTGGATAGATTAACTGCTCCTACATAGTCAGTAATTCTCTAGTTTCTTGTTTTTCTCTATCAATGAGGGGAGGGCTGATTCTATTTTAAATTTTTCCATATGTCATGTATATGGAGATGTACATACTTGAACATGCATAATTCTTATGCTACAAACCTATAGGTATTAAATTAAACTGAGACTTTTCGAGCAATATGAAAAACAGTAACAGAATGTTTCTACTATTTATTATATAGTTGTTGTCTCTTTAAGTATGGAAACAAGTTACATAATATGTTGGTGTCTTCAGAAATCTCAGTGGATGGTATTTCTGTGGTCTTTCCAAAACAAAGGAAAAAGCTTCACATTAAGTGACAAACTTGACAGGTAGCAGTATTGAGTTTTTTTAGATCAATATCCAAGTTATAATAAACACCTTTATAGTTTAGGAATACACTGAATTTTCTGGGTTTTGTGTGAGCAGACTTTTAGTGTCAGTTGAATTTATAAGTTTAGAAGCACTGAGAACCAATGGTACCTTTTATATTTTATTAGCTAAACAAACATGAAGTACTGTTGTGGCACGTTTTTGAACCAGGTATAATCCACTGAGAACCCAAAGCTTGGTTTTAGTACCACTGAGTTCAATGCAGCTATCAGTATTTACAGCAAAAATAAGATTTAGTTTCCTCTGAATTGCCTATAAGAGCTTCACTCTCATAAAGGATAACAATCTCTCTACAGAAAAGGAAATTTTTAGTCCTTTCATTGTGCTTACTTCAAATTGTTTTTCAAGTACCTGGAAGATTATATACTTATACTGCACAAGGACCATTCTTAAAAATAAGTAATATAATTATCTAGTTAATCAGACAGAGGTTTTATTTTTATTTTTATGCTAACTGCTTTTTTTCCTTCTGAGTCAAGTTTCTGCTTTCATCTCTGCACAAAAGGTCTTGCTTTGCTCCCTAAGAGGGCACAACAGCCGCAAGCACAAGTCTGCAAGGTAGATTTAAGGCCCCATTTGCTGGGATGAAATGTGAAGGATTCAGTACATAACTCTTAGAAATCGTATGAGAGAACTGTTTACTTTTTACAAATGTGTGTTTTGAATACCATATGAACAGCTGTGCATCCCAACAGCTGGGGGTGTGTAGGCAACACTGAGGGCAACACTGCTGTTTTCAGGTTCAGAGAGGCAGAACATATCCATTCTTGGCATTCTGTGCAGCTGGACAGCTCCCAAGACCATATTGAGATCTTATTACATGACACTGCTTTGGACAGTAGAGATTTATTTTAAAATGCTGCCAATGGGAAGTATGTCAAAAGCACTTCTCTAGTCCCTCAGACTGACAGCTGCAAATTGATATCTGGATCTTTTGCCAGCTGTTTGGAGCTCTCTGGCCCTTCCATGTGAGAGGATCACACTGGAAACACACACGTTCCTTTCTGACTTTAAAACTAATAGACTCTAGAAGTGAAAAATGAAGGTTCTCTCTAAGAGAATCAGGGTTTGGTACAAGTCAGTTAATGTGTGTTGCAAGTATAACTTCAAGAAAAACAACTCAGTTTGACTGAGTTTGAAAATGGAATATGCTAGCTACTACTTTTTTACTAGGTATGCCTTTCATCACTGTAGAAGCTAGTATCCTTGATAAAGATATTTGGGAGAGTAAGAACGTAAAAAGTGGTGATTTTGGTGCACTTACCTATTTCTCTTGAAAATTTAGTTTTATCACATAATGGCCCTGGTAGTAGAGGTGGGGTTTTTTTGGTTGGTTTGTTTTGGTTTTTTGTTTTGGTTTTGGTTTTTTTTTTGTGTGTGTGTGTGTGTGTGTGTGTGTGTGTGTGCGCGATGGTTTGTTGTTGTTGTTGTGGTTTTGGTTTTTTGTGTTTTGTTTTTGTTTTGGTTTTGTTGTTTGGGTTTTGTATTTGTTTGTTTGTGTTGTTGGTTTTCTTTGTTTGGTTGGTTTTTTGGTGGAAGTGTCCAGCTTACAAAATAGCTTACCAAAATCTGAAAGAGAGCTACCTGAGTAATGGATTTTTATGTTTGGCATCCAGGTACCAATCAGTAACATTTTAGGGCTCAGGAGGCTCTTAAAGATAGTTATTTAAAACTGGGATAGAGAAGGTGGGGTGGTTTTCCCTCAAACAAAGATTTTTTGCTACTTGAAATTATATTTAGGGAAGCTTGTCTCTTTAACGTTAACACTGTAATAAAAATCTTTTTCTGTAGTGCTGTTTGAAACAAACTAATAATAATATATATATTGTTATTCTCAACTGTCAGAATGAAATGTTTCTCTGTCTTCAAAGCCTTATTCTCTGTATTTTAAAGCTGAATTCACAAATAGGCTCAGTCCTTCTGAAGCTGAACTTCTTGATTAATTTGCCATTGCTTAAAAAGTTTTGTCTATCTCTCCTTGGAGCCAAATGTACCATTGTTCCAGCTTAATGTATTAGATTGTAGTAGTTACCAGAAATGCCATGGAGGCTGGCACAGAACTCTGATGTATTGCCAGTGTTTGTAAGAAACTCAGTTTCAGAATTTCATATGTGCTAAACTATTTCATAATTGCCCTTTAGACAGGGATGAATTATTTTCAATTTTCAGAGCTTTTATTTAAGAAAAAGAGGCAAAAAAAATAGAGTTTGTATGTATATATCAGGGGAAATTATTGTATCCAATTAGCTCCTAGTGGTCATCACAAACAAACAAAATGACATTTTATTTGAAGTAAAGAACCAAGAGTGAACTATTGCCTTATGCTTCTTCACAGGGAGAAAATGGGAGGCAAAACAAGCTTGTGATTGGGGCTTCAGACTGTAAATCAGGGAGCAAAGTAGTTTAGAGTAGGTGCAATGAGTGAGTCCACATGATTGTGTGCAGCTGCTATTTTGTAGCCTGTTTCTCAGCTAGATAACTGGATTTTCTCAGTCCTGATATTGCTCTGCAATGCCACTGCATTGGTGTGTAATGCATATATACTCATTTTCTACTGTGGTTGTTGAAGATGGTATTAATTTTTTAATAGGAATTGGCTGTTTTACTCTGGTATTGCACAGTGGGATCTTCAGCTTGCATAGCACTCTTACATACAAAAAAGATATAAAGGCTGCTCCACACTGACCTTTTTTAGGAACAATCTGTATCCAAACTTTTTGCCCCATTTTTATGTTTGTCTCTACTGAAATATATCAAATATACTTTTTCTCACTTACAGACACACATTCAATTTGCTGTGCAAGTGCAGAATAAAATTAATTTTAAAACTGTATTCAGAGAGAATTTAAACTACCTTTTTTCCTCATGTTAGGTTATTGAATCTTTCTGACTTATTAGGAACAGGTTTTAAATTCAAATTGCAGGGATTTTAAGTTTTTAATAGGATTTGCACAACAGGTGCTGTTGATTATTTATATGTTTAAATACTTCTTTCCATTTCTACATACCAGTTTATGTGTAGTCCCATAAAAATAATCAGATTTATTCACCAAGATTGCTATGGGATAGAGAGCTGGAAATCATTTCTGGAAGTTTGGGATTTTCTCTGTTTTCACTGTTGCCAACATCTGGACAGGGTCACGCTCTCCTCCTTGTAGTCTTCAAAACCTATTCACTTCAATCTTCTTTTACCTCTTAGACAATCACAGAATATCCTGAGATGGAAGGGATCCACAAGCATCCTCAACTACAGCTCCAGGCCCTGCATAGGACCACCCATAGAACATGCCTGAGATCACTGTACAAATGTTTTTTGAACCCTGCCAGGCTTGGTGCTGTGACCACTGCCCTGGGAAGCCTGTTCCAGTGCCCAACCACCCTCCAGGTGAAGAACCTTTTTCTAATATCCAACCTAAACCTCCCCCAAGACAACTTCAGACCATTCCCTTGAGTCCTGTCACTGGTCACCACAGAGGAGAGATCAGTATGCAGGCTTCATTAGATCAGCTGTGATTCAGTCAGGAATCAACTCCTGTGTGAATTTTTATCCTGTTGGTCAAGTGATACAGCAGTCCTTCTTCCCTGTCTCTTAATGCTTATGCTATTTAGAATGTGAAGAATTAAAATTTGTACCAGGTCTTTTTGTGAAATTAAAATATAAAATTATAAAATTATGTAATAATGCATTATATTGAGGCTAGAGAAAAAAATACCTATGTTACTGTTAATTTTATTTTGTTTGTTGCTTTAAATTAATTATCATAATATAAAAATAATAGAATATGATAAAACTGCTGTCAGCTAACATTAAAATGAAACATTTTGTCATGCCTGAGACAAAATATTTTAAATTTTCCACTGATAATGTAATCTAAAATCTTATTTTCCTGTGAGGTATTACTTCAGTAAAACTGTACTTTTTGGTAGAAATCTGTCCATCAGAAAATAAAGAGACCAGATATGCCCTGAAACTTTTTTGCAGGATGTCTTCTCCATGGTAGACAGTGCAATTCAAGATGACTACGCCACATTTGGTAGGCCCTTCCCAGATTTGGATTCCAGGCACTTATTTAAACCTGTTGATGTACATTAACAGACTCCCATTAATTTCAAAGATGAAGGAAAAGAGAAGAAATTGAATCTCACACTTAATTTAGGAGCCCTCTTCTCTTGATTGAATTAAGCTCTCTCACTTCTGCTAATTCTTGTGAACTCCTAAGTGATTCTTGAAGCATTTTTTCAGAAATGTAAAGTGTTTTATGCGGCTCCCTGCTGTGCTTATACGTCCTGAAAAACAACACAAAAAAGTCAAAACCCATTAAGAGTCAGAGGTTGCTAATTTTCAGAGATCAAAAGGAAGAGAAGAAAGGAGGTAGTTTTTTTTGATCCAAGACAATAATAAAATCTGAGAAACAGGTATTGTAGAGCTATCTACCTGCAATTATGGCCCTCAGCAGTGATTTGAACATGTTATTTCAGATTTAACTCTGCTATATCTTTGGTTTCTGTATTGTCAACGAGGTCCTTTCCATTCAGTCAAATGATTTGAATATGTTGAATTGTATCAGAGGCATTATGAAAGTTAGAAATGGGTCATGTACTAAATTGTATAGAGCAGAAGTCTACATGAGCTGGTCTTGTTTAGTAGCTTTGTTTAAGGTTTTCTTGTTTCCTTTTTTCAGTTCCAAAAAAAATTGACAGTTTAGTTTAAGGATTGTTTGGTGAATTGTAAGTTGTTTGTGTTTATTTGTCATTGGTTTTGACTATTTGCTAAGGAATGTAAGGAATCTTACTAGCAAAAAATTCAGGTAAAATGTGTGTATTTTTTATAGAGTAGTTCCTCTGAAGTGGGTCAGTTTTTTAGTGGAATATTGCTGCCATGTATGGAAGATAATTTCAGAGGCAGCTATTGTTTCATTTATTTTGCTCGAGCTTCTAAGATGTCAGATTTTGAAAGAATGGTTCAGATTCCTAAACAAAATACGTAGTGCTTTTAGCTCTTTTTGTAACTGCTCAGATTTCATCTACCTCTTAAGAAGAACGTGGATCTCCTGTAGTTCCTTGCTCAGATCTGCTGTATTTTGGATACCCTTGTGTTCTGGAAAAAACACTGCATGTCTGTAGCTAGTCACCTGTGTTACACTGTGTTATTTGCTGAGGGGAGATGCTGATAGATTGTTTGAAGAGACATTCTGCTTGTAAAATGCCATAGTGAGACAATACTTTGGAGTTCAACACCTCAAAGATAGAGCCAAAAGACTGCATTTTTTTCATGTGTTTCCTGAATTGCACTTCTCTAAGGGAATTAGTAATCAAATAAGCTCTTTGCATAGTTTTATATGCAAGAGATTAGCACATTTGTACCAATGTGTGTCTGCTTAGCACTAAATAAGTAAGGTGTTTTGTAGTCAGTGAAGCTGCCATCTGAAGCTGGGTAAGGCCTAGTAATATACTAGTTAGAAGTGCTTGGCTATTTTAGGATTTTAAAGCTACTTTTCTTCTGATCATAATCATAGTTACCCCTCTTCCTGTCTCAGGAAGAATTCACACCAAAAGCCAAGACTGAATGGACCTATTTAATGTTCTTAAGGTCTGAGCAATATATTACATAGATTTTCCATTTTTTTGATGGTTTGGGGTTTTTTTTCTTTTTATCCTATCATTTCCAATGATTTTTCCTAAGTGAGAATTATTGATTCAGCTTCAAGTTGGCCTATATTAAAAGTAGGTTCAGTTGATCAGAGTAGAGAATCAGAGATTAAGGATTTAACAGGTACAGGATATGTATAAATGGATATAAACTTCAGGAATAAATGAATTTGAAATCTTAAATTGTAGCATACATTTGAACCTATACCTAGACCAAACATTTGCTTATGTGTTTAGGAGGGTTATTAGTTAGTGGAAATAAATATGATGGCAATAACATGACAGTGGTGTATGTAGTATTTGATCAAAAGTATTTGGAAAATCAAGTCCTTGAAGTGACCATTTGAGAAGTTCTATCTTGTTCTGTTCAGCTCTCTTTCTTAATTAATGATTTATGCTTGGAATTGGAGGTTCCCTGAGCTATGTCTCCTAAAGACCTTGTTGCTGAATGGAAGTTGCATGTGTCTTCACGAATTCTGGTGTAATAAAATTAATTAAAATATAGCATCATGCTGCTGATCCCCTTTGTAAGCTATTACTTAATGCCATAAAATATAATTGCAGACATTATGCCATTACCTGTGGCAGATTACGTAAAGTTAAGAAGGAAGATTGTCTGTGAGATATCTTACAAGCCACAGCCCTGAAGTTTTAAAAAGTTCTCTTATAAGGATTTTTTTTTTATTTTTCATTTAAGCTTTCCAATATGTACATTTTAAAGTAATTATGTTGAGTATTCACTAGTTTACAAACATTTCTTTCTGCCCTTAAACTTCTACTTTTCTGCAGGCAACTTTCTTTGTTTCATAAATTAAAATTTTAAAAAAGGTTTTTTGATCCTGTATCTAATTAATGCTTTTTGTTTGCTTAAGAGGGCAGCCATTCAGTTTGGCTTGTCTAAGCAAATATTCAAGCAGGAGTAAAATTGTAGCCTACTAATTGTTTTTTCATTCCAGGTGATATCTTTGCCTCTAGGTACTGTGAGTGGTTACCTTATTTGTTATCCATGCTTCTCTTAATTCTCTTTTATTTGCATACCAAATAAGTTAATGATGAGACAGCCTTACAGCAATTAGAGAACCACCAAAAATGTGTTCTTGGGTAACTTTCAGTTAGAACTGATGAGCTGACTCTAGGCTGTATCCTGACTATGTGAATCCACTTCTGGTAAATGCAGACTTATGCCTCTGGAAATTACATTTATTTACATGCAGATATTTCTAAAGCTTTTACAGAAACACCTCCCCCCTTTTGCTTTTGCTTTATTTACTGTGCTTTGATTAATTTATCCATAAAGTCTCCTATTTATTCTGTTGTTTTGAATGTAGTCTAGAATATTTGACTATACATACAAACTAAGAAGTTGAAGAAGTATTTTGAAGAGCACATGGCTTTGAATAGTTTATTCCCAAGACATGGTCAAATATATTCAAGTTCAGTATGTCTTCATTATACTTGAATTCATGAAAATTCACTGTCAGCATTCCATCTCCCTCAAAGCTTAGAGTTAGCTGAACAATTGGTTTTAGTAATACTTTGCTTTAACTGACTTAAGTATTTTCTTATTTTGGTTTCTCTGATGTAAATAGATTTCACTTTCCTTTATGGATTATGCAGTATTCCCTTCTGAGCTTTTTCCTTTTAATCTATGCCTACTGTATATACACGTTTGGATTTGAGGGTCTTAAAGGTCTGTTTGAATCTTAACAATTTTCTATAATTCTGTTTGTACTTCTTCAGATCATTATTGGCTGCACTTGCTGTTTCCTTCTTGTGAGTAAATTTAGTTTATTCCTGTATCTGTAGTTCCACCAGAAAAGTAATAAAAAATATTTCCTAGTATGAAGAACACTAGCTACTAGAGAGATAAACCTAGAAATTCCTACATTTCCCCTTTCTTTTTCTAAAGACTCTTACATTTATTCCTTCCTTCTTTATAGGATACTCCTTCTCTATCTTGATTAGTGTTCATCCCTTATGCATTCGTCCAGCCACCATCTCCTGCGTAGCTGTTCTTTCTTAATTTCTTTTCCTCATGTTCTTCTTTGTTGCCTCAATGCTGCCTTCTAGCACAGTCCAACAAAGGACCATAGAGAAAAGAGAGTGAGCTTCAAATACTTATATTATTTCTTCAGATACCATTTTTTTTTACCCAGCATAAACACATTAGATAACCACATAGACTAATTTGATTAAGGTCAGTTAATGGAAAAAAAGTTACGGAACTTGAAAGTAATGTTGCAAAATACTGTAGCTTCAGAGCAGCATCATTGGTGAACACTACTGCACTTTTGATACAGGGATTTAACCAGCATTAATGTTAATGCAGCCCCAAAAGGCCAGCTAACCAGTCTTTTCATTTAGTAGCATTACAATATCAAAATGTATCTTTAAAGACCTTAGATGAAAGCAACTGAAAACAGGAGGTACATTAATTTAGTCAGGAGACAATGCAATGTGCAATTACACCAACTCACAGTAAATCTGAGCAGTTAAAAGCAAAGTTGTCTCATCCTGAAAAGAAAACCTCTGAATTAAATCTTGGAACTCATGACTTAAAGCTTGGAACTCTGGGATGTCACTGAGCTTGTTAATCAGAGTGACTAGGACAATAAATCTCATTCTGCAGAGTTAATAACAGCTAGGACATTGGAGCTGCAGCTAGATATGAATCTGGAATGCCCAAGAAGTTAGGTTTAGGTGGCCTTGGGATTTCAATAAATGAACCATCAGTCACATCTACTAGCTGAATTTGATGAAGTGTTTGTAAGTGGTATATCATTTAGTTTTAGCTGCATAGTCTTTCTCTAACTTTGAACTATCATAGACCCTTTTTCATGGATTCAGACATACCTGATTGATTCAATTCCATGGCTTTTAGATGACCACATGTGATGTCTCATCAGTGCAGACTTAAAACACAAAGACTCTGTTACAGCTCTAAGAGTTCTGGATGTTGTTATGCACTCAGAATAGTCTACCAAACTTGTTGATTTTTTTTTTTAAATTTTGGATACAAATCTCATTGTGATTAATCATACTTCAGTTATTATATCTTGCTCCACATGGAAAATGGCAAATCTATGATCTTTGCACATGGTGAGGTCTCAGTGACTAGTTCTTACTTTGTTTTCTTCCTGAGTCTTATGATTTTGCCCTTACAAGAGAACACAGTGCTAATAATAGAGATATTGAATTAAGTGTTCTCTCACTGAAATAGACATAGCTGTTTTTTCTAGGAGACATCATTCATCAGAGATATGGTTCCCAGAAAACCAGGCTATCAAACTGGAAAACACCATGTGAAAAACAGATCTAATGCTTAGCTAGTAAAAACTACTAAATGCTGAACTATTAAAATTATTTAACTCCTTCTCTCACTTATCAAGAACTATTTTTATCTCCATTCATCCTGAATTATATCTGTTCTGAGAAACAGCATTTCCTGGTGGTTAGGTACTCTTTTCTAGCTCCTGATTTGTAGTCAGAGTACATAAATTTTTTCATATAGTAATACTGTCTCTGAATATAAGTAAATCTGCTTTCTCCATTTTCTCGTACTTATCTGTTTGATGTATCTCTAGTCAGTAATCGTATCTCCTCTGAATATTCTTTTCAGGCTCAAATAACTCAGCCAACTTCTAGACATCACTTTTTTCTTTATTAACCTTTCTTTTGCCCCTCCTACTGCTGAGATTGGTTTGAAATAATCTTAGATATGTGTGACTTGATTTGTATCTAATATTTTAGGTGAAGTATAACCAATATTTTATTCAGTAGAATTCTTAGCTCCCCATATTTACTCATTTTCACAGAATATAGTGAGGAAGAGACCTCACAAAGATCACAGAGTCTAGCTCTGAGGTGAATGGCCCATGTGGGGCCCACAACCTCAGTGATATTAGCACCAGGCTCTAACCAACTGAAATAATCTCAGGGTCATTTTGCAAGGTTGCATTACAGTTGATTAATTCATCCAAGTCTTTCTAATGTGTCTTGTTCTTCCTGTGTAGTGTGGTGATAAAAGAAATTCTTATTTTAAATCTGCCTTTTGGGTCCCCTCTTTTAATTTCATATAAATTTTGGTATTGTAATCATCAAGGCCACTTAGTTTTCTAAATTATATGTGTACCAGTGTGTTGATGATGCCTTCAATGTATGTGTTGCCAGTGTAAAATTCATAAAAACTAATGGTTTTGGTATAGTAATTAATTAATTTTGTTTTTAATCTTACTAAGGATCTTCAATACTAATTTCTCAGAAGTCTAGAGTCACCGGGCAGGAGTCATCTTTTCACCAAAGATCATCTCATGACAAGGAAGATTATGCTGCATTTGAAGTTGCATTTCACTGTCTGAAGCAAATTTTCATTATTGGAAGTTTAGAAGAGGGAGAGGTGTGGTAAAGTTCACATGCTGGGTAACAAAGGAAGTGCTTTATGCATATGATAGGAATATATGTATTCAGTTGGACTTTGTCTCCTAAATGAGGAGTAGGATAACCTTCATGTCAGTCCTTTTGCTATGTTAGTTATCATAAGTACTATATAATTTGCCTATTCCTGTGTAGATGTACTAATAACTAGAAAATCTGTTTATTGTTTGGAATTGTGGAAAGCAGGCAAAAGTCAGAGAACCATGTAGAAAGGAAAGTCCTCATTACAAGAAAGAAGTGTTGTATTGTGAGAGTCCAAGTGCCAACAAATGACATAGTATCTACCTGCACATGACAACTTACTCCCATTCCTGCCCTTTCTTGAAGTCCCATCCATCTCTTTGCCTCCTGTGATCCATTGGTTCTTTTCCTACAGTCTTTTTCCTCCCTCAGACGATGACTTTAATCTCTTTTTGCCTAAAATTGTGCTTGATGCAAGAGTTATCACAAGGGGTAGGCCCTAAAGTGGAAGAATAGTAATGTTTCACTAATGGTAAATTGGCAAGGTATCCTCTTTGGGTTTTTGGTTTTGGTTGTTTGGGGTGGGGTTTCTCCAGTTTTTATTAAAAAAAAAAAAATTTCAATAAATTCTTATTTTTCAGTTTCTAAAACGGCACAGATTAGTTTTAGGAAAACAATGTGTGTTTTCTATTCTTTGTAAGTACCTTATTTCTGATGAAAAGTCCCTGTAGCACACAAGAGATGATTTGTATTTTTCTACGTTCTTGCTTTATTCTGTGGTTTCCAAATAAGTCATGAGTCTTCCTCTTAGTGGCATGGGACCCTGTTACTTATGGCTCACTTCTTTGTTCAAACCAATATTAGGAACTGTGATGAATAGGGGTAACTTGACAGGAGGAGATATTTTTAGGCTTGCTTTTTTTTTTTTTTTTTGCATATCTGCCTCTGTAAAAATTTTCTACTATCAGGAAAAAACACAAGGCTAAGCTAAGAGTTATTCCTCATGGCATTTTGTTAAACTTATCCCTTTATGATTGTCATCTTGTCACTGAATGCTAGAGTGCTCCTGATGTTGTATCCTGAACATTACAAGCATTTGTCACTTGGATTTGGCATTTTTGCAAAGGAAGCCTTTCCAGGCAAAAGAAAGAGAGGAAAAGTCTCACTTTCTTTCCCCTTTTCAGTAGAGAGCAGTTGTAATCCTAAATTATGCAAGGGGCACACCAGATGGACTGTGGAGAGTGCCTTAGGACTGCATGCAATAATAATAATGCTATTAATAATTAATAGTTGCACTGGACTGGGCCTTCCAGTGTTGCTTTGTTTGAAACTTCTCAAATATTTCTGAATAACATAGGTTCACTCAAATAGCCAGCATGTCAGATGTAAGCTTATTACAAAATTGGCTCAACTTGAAATGGGACTGATAATAAATGTGATGTCAGTCACCCCAGTAGTGCTATAGGGAAAAAGTGAATCGTTTTTTTTCGAGAGTCTGGAACAGCTGCTGAAATTAGAACAAAGTGATGTGTGATATATGATACCATACCTATCCCTAGGAGTTTTCTCAGTTGTTACTGAATTAAAGAAAATATTAGTGAGAGTCTGCGAAAGTTACTGAGCATCTGTGAATCTCTGGAGTTTTTGACCATCTGAAAGACTGACATAGGAGATAGCTAAAAAAAAATAAAATTAAAAATGTCATTAAGCATGCCAAGGTTTTAAGTGCTCTGCATCTTTAAAGGGAGGGAGAAAGTATGGCTTTGTAAGTCTTGAAAATACCAGCAAATTATATTCTAACTAGACAATAATCTCATGCATACTATATTTCAGTAATTATTTCAAGGGTAAAAGGACTTGTTCAATCTCTAACTTTGTGTTGCTTGATCTCTTTTTCATGTGGCTGGTGAAGTTCTTATTTTGCTTTAGCTGTGTCATTCAAATTTTGCTACTTGAGATTTTAAAATCTGATATTATAAACTTGATTTCCACAGCTGCTGCAGAAGCCTGCAAGAATTGCTGTTGGATAGGTTGGAAGCCATGGGGGTTAGGAGAGGTACTGGAGGTTTCAATATTGTAGCTTTCTTGAGCTACAATTTTTTTTAGCATTAGTGCAGACAAGACTGTAAGCACTACGGAAGACTTGTTCTCTGCAAATCTAACTCTTGTTTGAGCAGCACTGATTCCTGAGAAGGTCTAAATGCTGTTTAATATTTTCCCCACATTTGTAGTATTTTTAATGATTTTGCCCTTCCAGAGTCTCTAATAGCTTGTACATTTCTGTTTATACAAGAAGATTCCCCTCGAGAGAGGAAGACTCTGAGTGGAGGACTGAGAGTGGAAGGGTCAGTCTTTTTTAACCTCTGGAATTTGAGTGACATAATTGTTTTTTTTTTTTTGTTCAATCACATTGGGTTTGTGAAGTACTTCTAAAACTATTAAGAAACAGACATGAAGTAATCAGACAAAAAGTCCTCACAGGAGTTCTGGTTAAAAAAATGAGAAAATCAGTTAGTACTGATTAGCTTAATGGAATCTATTTGGGGTGGGGGGTTTTCGTGTCCTGTCCCCCTGGTTGTCATTCTTAGTCTGTGTTCTGTGACTCTGACTGTTTTCACCCTTTCTGTCCTGCTTAATGACTGTAGAATTTATTATCAATTTGACCTGGGGTGGAAATGGCCAGTACCTTTTATTTCCATTAATGTCATTGCAGTAGATGCTCAGGTATATTAATTTTCCCACTAAGCAAAAAGATATAGTCTTTATTATACATCAGAGAATCCACATTGGAAAAAGCTTCAGAAGTGTGCTTTTTTTTTTTTTTTTTTTTTTTTCCCTACTGGTCACAGAATAAATTGTTTTCCTACCAAGGAAAGAATAAGAAAATATTTTTTTTTAATTTCATTTTTTTAACATTTTCAATAAAAGCTAATAGTCAGTTTCCTAAACGTGGTGGCAATGTGCTGTTTTAGCAAGAATGTATTTTGAATAAGATCCTGCCAACTTCAGCTAAGTAGTGCAATTCAGAGGTAAATTCACTGTTTCAGGCGCAATGCCTGAACACACAATAGTGTTTCTTGCAAAAATAAGCAATGACAGCAAGGAAGAACATTTTTTTTCAAGCTTTTTCAATTGTTTCACCATAGTAGAATTTACAGTTCTGGTTGGAAACTTCACTGTGCTTTGAAGGTTTTGTTTACAAAGATTCATTTGCATCTGTATATGCTGCTATTTATATATGTTTGGTTAATATGAAAATAAACTAGTCAGATGTCTGGGAATAGATAATTATTTTTCTGGTTGCTAAATTCCATAGAGTTGTCCTGCACTGACAAAGATTTCGTCAGTGCTGATTTCAGCATGTGGGAGGCCTGTTGGCTCATGCTGCTAAACAGCTGGTGAATTACTGCAATCTCAGGTGACTCCTGTGTGCTGCACCATCATCCAAGTGAGGATGTGGCTTTGCCAATCACTTGAGTCATGCCATTGATGGGGAGGAAATTTAGGTCCTTTCTTTCTTTTGCTGGACAGCCTCTCCCTTGTTGGTTCATCAAAACATAAAATCTGCATTGTGTGCCCTGTGTTGAACCTCACCTTTTCTGTGTGCTATTTCTTTTATGTACTTAAAGAATGGAAAGAAAAGCCATCTATATTACTCTGATAATTTGGTTTATTTGACATTGTTCTATATAGAATTTATTGGTATTTTTAATACCAAGAGATGTAACAAAATAATATTTCATCATATATTTAAATGCTATTGGAAAGTGCATACAATGAAAAGATATCCATGTACCAGAAAAATTATATTCTGTGGAAAAACATGGGTTATTTTTTCACATATTCTCCACACCCAGAAAGTATATTCCTTCTCTCAAAGTTCCCTTGGTGATTCAAAGTGACTGGTACATTATCTGTGAGATAGTACTTGCGGAAAAGTAAGAGTTTCACTTTTTTTTGAGGGAGAGTTTCTCCATATTGTAATCTGAAAAATCTGTCAGAAGTTCTGGCCTGATTTTAACTTTCATATAACTGATGCCACTTATGGAAGTGGAATGAACAGCAACGAGCCCACTAGGTAAGTTCAGTTTGTATTGTTTTTCTAATGAAATTTCAGAAGTACCTAAGAGAATCAGGCATTCAGTTCTCAAAAAGAGTAAAGGAAATTAAGATTCTCTTTAAAGAAGTTAAGGGAGCTTTTGAAAATACAGTGTAACATCTTTGCAGACTGTGAGAGTCCAATGTTTTAGATTGATTTTAATGAGAGAAATAGACCAGAAGGCTGAATATAAAGATTTCTGATGAATCCAAGAATTGTTCTATACTACTGTGGTAGATCTATAAATTATTTTACTTTAGATTTGTTCAGTGCCTGGAGAAAAATCATGTTCATTTTTCTAAGGCCTCTTTTATTTTGGAATTGAAACAGACACCTCTCTAAAAAGCAAAATTGATGATGGTTGATTTCCTACAACTCTCCAAATCTCTGGTACCTAATTGCCCAGCTGAGCTAATTCTGCTTGTATTTCTCTTCTCTGAAAGCATTAATGTCTTCTACCTAAATGCCTTTTCCACATAAATTTTAGCAACTTAATGATTTTGATACCTCAGTTCTTCTCATCAGTTTTGATTGAAAGTGGAGATTTGAGATTTGAGACAGATGAAGGTCCTAAACCTCATTTTCCCGAGAGACTAGATTAATAAACTATGTAGAATTAATAGAGGGATTGGAAAGGAGAAGAGTAAGGAAAGAAATAAAGTGGGTTTAGAACATTAAGTATGAATCTTCCAGAGGACTCATGACCTGATACATATTTGGTAGATGAATGGTGTTTTTTTCAGTAATATTATTCATCTGTGGCTAGACATGCATGACTTTTCATTTTTCCTTGTATCTTTATTTTCCCCTGTTACATGAATTTAGAATTGAAAACAATATGGAATATTTCATCAGTGGCTGGTATTTTATATAGGGAACTTGTCTGAGTAATAGTGACATGGGCTTGTGATTTTCCCTCGTGTTATCTAGACAAAGACTTGTTATATAAACAAAGATAAATAGGACACAGTTTAAATTTATGATTTATGTATGGTACTTTAAAATAAGGTAGCTAATTTGTCATCTTGTTACCCTGTGAATTGATATTATTCTGCTACATTTTCATCAAGCTGTGAAGTAGAAAAATTAAGTTATCTTGTGTATCCAATACTTATTTCTTGTACTGTCTAGGTGTTTTCTGTTTCCTTTTCACTTCAATTTTTGCCTTGGCAAGTGAGTTCTGAGTGGTAAGAAGTTTTTTGTCTCTTCCCATCCATCCCCTCATACCCTCACCTGCTCAAGGAAATCCCAAGGGTAAGAGATTTCATAATAGTGACATGGTAGCATAGTGTGAATGGCTGTTGGTCTTGACTTTAAAAATTATCTCAGGATAAGCTACATTCCTCTGCCAGTGCTGGAGAATGGTTCAGAGGACCTAGGGAAGAAAGGTGAGCCCTAGGGAGTTAAAGTGTGTCAGGGAAGGCATCGATTTGACAAATAAACTGTGAGTAATGGAACCAGGTGGAAAATGATTCAATAATTAAGGGCAATATTTTGGCCAGGAAAATGACCAGAAGAACTCTGGTCTCAAAACAATCTTTAAGTCTCGAAAGTGAAACCTAGTGCTAAGTGAAAGTACATCTGGCCAGTAGTTTCTTCAAAGCAAGCAATGGTGGTGAAGACAACACAGAAGATCAAATTCTTTCCTAATTTTTCTATTTGTGAGGAAGGGCTATACACCTATGAGTTTATGGTTTAACCCAGGCTTCGTATGAGGAAAGAGCACAGATGACCTCAGTGAAATATGTCCTGTTTTGCTACTTTCAGATTTGCTTTTGATATTGCTAAATATAGAGTTAATTGACTAGCAGAAAGACTTTGTAACTCTCACTCAAAGTTACCTACTTGTGCTAAAACTAATGACATGAATAATAGAAATACTTAAGTAATGGAGTTCACGGGAATGGTAACAATATGAATTCTATCATCTGGTTAACGGGTCTCCTGATTTCAGGATTGTCTTAATTGTAATCATTACTCTGTCAATAGTAAATTACCTTTCTGCAGAAGGTATGTGAAGTAACTAGCTAGGGGGTTGTGTGTATGTAGCATGCACAGCAGCAGAGAAGTTCTATATATTCACTACTTAGAGTGAGACCATGCTGAGAGGCCTGGGTGTGGAACATGGCATGTTTTCACAGGTTTGAAGAATTCCTGGCAGACTCATGTGTTCCTAATCTCTCACTGGTGGGAATATGTGGAAGTGCTGAAGGAAACTACATGGTCAAACTGTACATCAATAGTCAGCCCTATGGTTCCCTGGCTATTTGTAAGTTACACGTAGCATTACAAAAACGCAGCTTGAAATTTAAAAAAAGAAGCAATATGAGGGAGTGAACCTTGCTACTGAGGAATACAGTGGTAATGATGTTGCTTATGCAGATGGTATCTCAGGTATGCTTGAAGAGTTTTTAAATTCTTGAAGTACTTCCCAAGTTAGGTTCTGAGTTAAAAGTTAATTCCTGACAGGAATGACTGTATATTGACAGTTCCTGCTGAGGTATAACTAATGATATGAAGCCTCTCTATGTATCTCTGGGACTGTTCATTCACTTCTAAAAATATTTCATTTAAAAATTTTGCATGTCTGTAGAAGATATTTCTATTTATATAATACATTTTGGAAACACATCCATGTTGGGCTTCTACAGAAATTCTGTTGAATGGTTTCATTTATCTTGGTTTCAATTGGGGATAAAAATTCATGTTGGAATGCTCTGCTGTAATCATAAGTAGGACATCTCAGTTAATGTTACATAAACACATTACATTTTCATTTACTTTGAAAAATAAAAAGACGTGTTATCTGGTTTGTTTCATGGATAAATCCTGAACTTTCTTATTCCTGAGATGAGTGAAGCCTTTGATGTTTATCAGGCTACTATTGAACACTTTTTGATGTATTATTCCAGGGTCACAGTGTGTTTGTTTATTATAAACAGTATCACATTCAGATTGTCAGCAAGTTCATCTGGAAATAAATTTAAACATTTTGTTAGTGTTCTAGATGTAAATACTGACCAAGTAAATACTCTTTACATATCAGAGATCCTGAAGGTTTAAATTATTATCATATATACTACCTCACTTTTAATATATTAAAAAGAAACATATCTGCTTAGATAAAGCACTTCATATAAACAACAGTAAAGAATTTTAGAACAGGATTTAGGGAAACTAACTCCTTTCAGCTTGTGGTGTGAATCTATTGATGGGCAGAATATCAAGGCTTTTCTCCCAAAAAAGCTTATAATTGAAACTAACTTGTAAAATGTGTAGAAATGTGAATGGATTTTTTTTTTTTTTGCCTTTACAGCTTTTCCAACAAGCCATAAATGTTAATATGTGAAAAACAATAGGTAGAGGTAATCACGATGTTATAAAAGGAAGAAGTTGCCATTCATTTCAGTAGAAACCAAGTCAAATCCTGAAGAAAGATTTTCATTTGACAGAGTTCTCTATAGGTCATTATCCACCACAAAAAAGGACTTGGGCTTGCCAGTAGGAAACATGGAAGTGTAGAAGGGGTCTGAAATTATACCCGCCTTCTGTGATTAGGTATCTGTCTATATGCAGGATCCAAACAGGGTTCCATGGGTAGGGATTGAAACCTTTCATTTCAAAGGATTCAGAACAATCATCTTTGCATTTCATGATGGAAATGTCTGGAAAATGGTGGATATTTCTCATAGCAGACATATAACTAGATTGTGTTGATAACACACTGGTGTTTTGGCTGTTGTTGAACAGTGGTAGTAGCACAGTGTCTCAGTTTAAGTGAGACACAGGTGTTTTGCTGAGGATGAGTTATGAGGAAGATCCAAACTCCTCCCTCTAAGCAATTGTAAATCTGAAGTTAAGAGGCTCCAATTCAGGGTAAAAACGTGTGGAAAAAGGAAAAATAACAGCCCTTTAATAAAAGATATATGTGTATTGGCAGAAACAACAAAAGAAAACAAATAAAACAACCAAACAATATTCCTGTGCCCACAAATAATCCCCTTCGAAGCAAACCAATAAACAAACAAACAAACAAACAAAAAGTAACTCAGTTTGCACCCTTTGGTGCAATTCTAACTACATTCAACAGGGGGTGCTGTTGGATCACTGGAGATGCAGAGCTTGTAGTGTCCTGTGCCAGTCACCAGGGAGTGCTGTTGGATCACTGGAAATGCAGAGCCTGCAGTGCTTTGTGCTGATTGGCAGGGGGCGCTGTTGGATCACTGGTCGTTGTCACATGGGAGGACATCATCCTGGGTGTGTTGGAGAAACTGAAAATGGATTTCCCTCCCTCCCCCACACTGGGAAAGGGGAGAGAGAGGAGAAAGAGAAACACCAAAAAAAGTCCTCCCTCATGGGAACTCACTCTGTCCTGCTGGCTGAATCATGTGGTATAGTTTTTCCCTCTCTCCTTGATGTGCACAAGAGCTGCTGCTAAGAAAGAAATAGATGGGAACATAGAAGTGGAAAACCTCCCAAAACAGTTCCTCTCCGATGAAAATCCAAGCAGAATCCACAGCCAACAGCCAGCCTGAGAACAAAACCCACTCTGAGCTTCTACTCTGACCTTGTTCCAGTTTCAGCAGCAACCTGAACTCCTCTCCCCCATTTCCCAGGAGATGAGAGGAAATTAAAAAAAAAAAAAAGTAAAAAGGAACTCCTCACCCTTCCCCAAAACCAAGTTTCTGAGGGCCATTAACTAGGAATGTGACCTTACCAGCAGCTTCTTTTGTGTTACTTAACTACTCATTTAAACATCCCCTCCACGCAGTGGGTAGGAGGAAGGGAAAAATTCCTGCTTAGTTTCTAAGAACCAGCAAAAACATGACTCAGAGCATCAAGGCTTTTCCCCTGCTTTTTGCAGTTAGGCTCAGGGTCAGCAAAGGTTGGACACTAACAGACTGGAAAGCTAACATAAATTGACTGAAGGAATTTTCCATACCATAAGATGTCATGTTTATCACTCAGAACTCAAGAAAAGGAGAAGGAAATGGGAGGTTTGTGATTATGACGCTGGAGTTACCAAGCAACTATTATGCATGGTGGGGACCTAATTTGCCAGTGGGGAGTGTTTTACTTCTGAAAGCAGCTTTTGCTTTCCTTATTAAGCTGTCATTAGTTTGACTTCAAGTTTTCTTGCCTTCCTTTTATTTGTGAAAGGTGAGTGAGGAAGAGGCTGGACATGTGTTTAGCTGTTGGTAAGGGTCAACCCACCACACCTAGTGTTAAATCCATTGTGCCACTCATGTTTGTTCATTTTGTTCCATTACTGATTAAATGTACAATATACAAATTCCTTGAGAAAGGACTGGAATCAGCATACTCTTAGCTGCCCTTTCTGGTGAACGTCATGGATATCAGACTATTTTGTGGGGGGAAAAAAACCCCTCAGTCCATTCATATATAGATTTTTCTTTAGGAGGGAAAGTAAGGGGTTTTACTGCCTGCTGCAAAATCATTAAAGGAATCTGACTTAAATTGACGCTGGGCTATGATTCCAGCAATGAGCTCCTTTGTGTGCTACCCAGGGGTTTGTGTATCATCCAGCAAAGCTCAGGCTTAATGAGTGATACAGCATATTTCCTTTGCATTTCCTCTTGAGGCAGAGTGGCACTCTATGCTGATGCCAGAAGAATATACTCTATCCTTTCTGAGTTTCAACTGAGAGCTTCTTTTCCTGATGAAGGACAAAAACAAAATAAAATTTTCATTATAGGTAAATCACTCACAAGGTTCAAGGCATTTAGGGAGCCACATAGTTGCATTGCAATAAATAAGAATATTTTTTCAAATTATTTCTGCCTCTTACTAAAAAGTATCATTGAAGATAAATCACAGTCTGCATTAGCAACCCTATTATAGATGAGCAATTTAAGTACATAAATAACAGATTTACTTAATTTAACCTTAAAAAAAATAATTCTTGTGTCCCTTGAATCTACAGTAAAAAGGATTTTCTTATAACTTTTTCATTTCTACTGTATTTTAATTCTTCTGTTTACAAACAATTCTGGTGATTTTAGATGTTATTTTATTTTTTCATTTTAGTGACATTTTCATGAAAATAAAATGCTAGTTTAAAGAGGCAACTTTTATTCTTAGTTATTTCCCTCAGTCAGGAGTACTTACCAAACATTAATAATAGATTTTCACATCTTGAATAAGGAGTCATTGGCAAAAATAAATGTATCCAAGAGACACATATGCAATGCTAATTGACAACTGTGTACACAAAGAGCTGCCATTTATTTTATTACAGTCAAACATAACCTTTGTAAATGTCAGCTCTGTGTTCTGTTGACCAGCATTTTAATTTAGACATATTGTTCTTCTTTTATAAGTGATTATCATTTTATTTCCTTCACACACATGGTACATTCATATTAATTGCCATTGTGTATTTCATGATTCTTTTGAAAATAACAATCAAATTATGATTATTTTATGGGGAAAATTATATTTTAAAAAAAGCTAAAGAAATCTTTACTTCAGTAGAGGCTTTGTGATGAATGCAGAGGATACAACATTTTTAGTATTCATCTACACAGTCCAAAATAAATTTTACCAATGAAAGGATGGTTGTAATAACACCAAATTGCACTAAAAAAGAGAGAGGTAGTGAACAAAGAGTTACAGATTAGGCATTTCAAACTTTTATTGGTGTCTGCAAAGCCTGACTCAGGAAAGGTAACAGCTGTGAATGGGTCCATGTTGACATATCTGAACAAAGTCTCTGTGAACCTTAATGAGTCCTTACTTAGTACAGAAGGAAATCTCACTCACAAGTGTCTTGGCTGATAAGTTAAAACCCAAGGGGAGGATATGGGTAGCAGCTGTTAATTGTGGCTTCTTCATCCCAAATTGTTTGTCCCTGGAACAAGGGGACAAGCAATTAGCGAGGGGGGGGAAAAAACCAGTGTAACTTGCACAACTCAAGGGCCATATACAGCTCTGTACTGGAAAGCTAACTTCTTACTCTTACCACAAGCCATCATTTCTTTTTCCCAAGGAAAGGGCAACTGGCAGAAAGCTTTGCATGCTTGCTGTTTCCCCTTTTCACAGGGAAACTATTAAGAGCTCTTGCACAGTGCAATAAAGGCTCACAGGTAAGGAGAACCCTTCGTATGTTTTACAAGTCATTCAGGCAAAATGTCATTTGTTGTCATGCTGAATTGCCATTGCATTTTATGAGAACTTGTAAAATTGAGAAAAATTGTTACTCCACATTTATGGAGAAGAAGAAATGTGTTTTGTGTTTCTTCTTAAATTCTGGATGGCAGAGTGCAGCAAAGAATCTCCTTTATTTATATTTAAAAAAAAGAATAATGTATTTTCCCTATCTTAGGACTTGAAAGACAAGTCATGTGAAAAGGCATCTCTTCAAGATTTAGATTGTAATTTTCTGGGAAGACGATAATTTGAATTTCACTGAAGCCGTCTTTTAGATCCAAGTAAAATTGAGGAAAGCTCTGAGTCAGCCCTAGAGATAACAGGCTCCAGTTTCAAGTAAAATACTTCTGTCATGAAAATATCTTTGTCATTTTTGTCATTTTTGATACACTGAATATGGTTTGGATTTTTTTAAAGTCGTGGGAAAACTATTTCTGATTTACTTCTGAATATTTAATGAAGTCTGGTCAACATTTTAACTAGAAAGGTTGTAAGTATTGAAAGTAAAAATACACTCATATTCAACATCATTGGAGGAGCTAGAAAGCCTTTTGAAACTCAGAATCACAAAATAGTCTGCGTTCAAAGTGACTCACAAGGATTGAGTCCAAGTGTTAAGTGAATGGCCCATATGGGGTCAAATCTGTGACCTTGGGTGCATTTAACCTCATAAGAGAGCAAATTCTCAAGCTTACAGGCTGTTCACTATAAGATACATCCTGTTCACCATAAGATAAAGTGAACAGGACAAGGCACAGAGAGTAGCTCAAGTTCAATTAACTCACTCCTGAGGAATATTTTGAGGGTTCTAAAACTGCAACTGTATTCAAAATAACTCTAAAAGTAAACCCATAATGGAAAGGTATATTAAAAGCTGTTAACAAGATGATGTACAGGTGGTCTCTAATTTATTAACACCCTAAACTACTGGCTGCCAAAAGCTGAGAATAAGTACTGAGTGAAGCTTTATTTTTTTACTCTTTCTCTACAGTATGACCTGTTAGTTGTACTTCAAAAAAAGGACACAGGGTTAGAAGGCTCATTGGAAAGGCTGTGCTAGTGCAGGTATTCTATTGGACAATTGAGTAAGGTGTCATAAGTATTTTATAGAGACAGCTAAGAACTTAAAAAAATTAAATGGCAAGAAAAATATTTGAACAATAATGGCTAATGATTTTTTCTTACCACAACAGATTTTTTAATAAGCAGAAGTTGCAGTAACAAATGCTAGACCTTCCAGTAAGGCAACAATATTTATTTTATGTATTGCATTATTTACAGCAGAATATACTAAATATTTCAAGACATTGTTTCTAAAAGTTGGTAGGTAACATTATTGTGTATGGCTTGCTACTCAGTGATGTAAAAAACTAAATCATTTATGGGATAGGATTTTGAAAAATGTTCTTTGAAAAAACCCCATTTTTAACCAGTCCTCTGTTGATTAACACTGGGGGTCATACAGCTGTTGGAAATACTATTTTCAGAAGTTTTAGCAAGGGAAAGTGATAACAAATTTCATAATTATAAAAACTAAAACTAAAATTAATTTCTTTTCTCCTCTGTAATTATTTCTCACACATGGAACATATCCACCCACAGAATACACCCACACTCCACCTCCGTTCAATCAAGCTGTTTCTCCTCAGAGTTTAGCAAGAAGAGAGATGATAATACTTTTTTTTTTCTATTTAAAAATGTTAGAATGTTGCTTAATTGCCATGGAACTCAACTTCAGTGAAGCACTTAAATGCGCAGGAGATGGGCTTTCTGTAGATGGGTGGTGTGACAAATCACACTGAAACTTTTTTGTTGTGTAATTTCACAAATAGCTTTCTATGTTGCATATTCATTACCATTTTTTTAAATGTGGACAGTAATTGGAAACTTTCAAATAAGAATTCAACATTGAAATTATTATGAATTATTCTAGATGATAAATGTTGCAGAAAATAGGAGCATAGGAAATTCACTTGAATTGTGTTCTAAAAGAAATATTGTTGTAGCTATGGAAGTGCAAAAAATATAAGAAAGGAAAAGTGCATGCAGAGAGATAATGTGATTCAGTATTTTAAAATCTAACTGCATTGGTCAGACCATAGGATATCACTGAAGGTGGTGGTAGGAAATCAAATAAAGTCAGCATGCTCTGGGCTCTGACTGTCTTCTGCCAGGTCCAAAGCGAGGTCATAAAATCCGACCTAAATATCACTTAGACACAATGTTTTCTTCAATTTTGTTAACTTACCTTGACCTAATTTATATTAGTTTTTCACCAAACCCATTACAAATCTTCTATGAGTGCTGTAAAACTGCATCTTGTAATTTCTTAGTAAGTGCTACAGATTCCTTTAATTGAAGACTGTATAATCAAGGTTATGTAGTTTCTTTATGATTGTAGGGTAGGGTGTAGCAAGTAATTGTTACTGAAATCGAGGGATGAGAAAGACTGTTACTGATAAGACAGTACCTATACAGATCAACATATTGATTCCTTACAGATAGCTGTGCTTCACTTTACACAGGTCCATAACCTCACGTTAAGCACTGGGGTGAGGTCTCATAGGATGCTGGAGGTTGAAGCATGGGGGTGAAAACCTTGTACTTTCAGGTCAGCATTAAACTCCAGCCTCTTGCTATTCTGATCATAGCTGTTTCTAACTGTAGACTGGGACTATGAAGAAATCACAAAACTAATTTTCTGTTTGGCCTTTCTGGGGTATAGGTTCCCAGAGGTGAAAGGCAGCTGAGATTATTCACTGTAAACGTTACCTTCCACATTCCTTCCATTACCCTTGAAAACTTCACTGTTGCATCTTATATACTGAGTCTGTTTCCATATGCTCTCTCACTTCTCTCTCCCAAAACCAAACAAAAACAGTACACCACTCCCCTATTCCCAAAAATACAAGAACTATAAGATATTTTCTTCCTAGGAAGGTAGTTCTATTTTAATGGGACTAGAATTTTAATAAGAAGAGATTTCAATGAATTGTGCTCAACAGTATTGGAGAAGAAGCCATTTCTTATTATTAAATTCAGTTCTCATACTTCTAGTGAATTTTCAGCTGAACAATTCTTAAATTGCAACTAGTTTGTGTTCTATTGTGAATGATAACTGATATTTCTTTACTTTATTGATTAGTTACCAAAAGCATGTGGTAATCCTGCAGTTTATTTCTTGACTGGTGTTTGTAGAAGTCACTTAATAGGGTGAGAAAAACAAAGGTTAAGTAGCATGATATTTTACCAAGAATATGTATTTTGAGTAAAAGATTCACAGGTAGACAAAGGAAAGTGATCCTATGCTGAGTAGTCTTCATCCATTGTTACCTTAGAATAGGTTTGTTGTATCCTGACTATTGCTAAATTACTTTGAAAAAAATTCTTAATCTTCTAGTTTAAATTATTTGACTGATGCAAGTCACATCTTTTAAAATCAAATTTACACCAAAAATCACTCCTGTCTAAGCAAAAGTCACATGATATTTGTTCTGATCTGTAACAGTAGGAAACCTCAACTACCACTGTGATTTTTTTTTGTTTTTAAAAGTCAGCTTTTCTGAAGGAAGATGCTCTTTGGTTTCTGATCTATTATCTCATTAATTGTCAATGGTTTTAATTTTTTTTGCAAGGTAGTGCCTTGCTGCATTTCATTCTTTACAGGACACAAATTATAGTGCATTTGTTTGTCTACTGAATATTTTCCAACACCTGTTTGTATTTCCGTATGAGTGTTTTTATCTTATTCTTCCCTTCCTAGATATTACATGCCGTGGTAGCTCTAGGAACTTCATTGTAAAATTTCTTTAAAAGGATGGACATATAGGTACACACACACTCTCACACATCTAAAAACCCCTTTAAAATCGAGAGGACATCCTGAAAACTTCCACTGTCATCTCTGTTAACACATTTCTGCTCTTACTTGCCATGGCATGGAAGATTCCACATGACTGGAAAAGGAGTTGCTCTCATAAAGTAGGAAGCTATTAAGCTGTGGTTACATCTTTCTCTGTGAAAGTCGGAATACACTTCATTCAGTAGCTTAGTTGGGGGTGCCTTACAAATGAACATATTTGAGGAGTGCATCTTAGGAATAGATTCAGAACAACTGAAAAAATAAGATTGGAGGCGTGGAAATAACCCAGAAGTAATAACCTGGGGTATTTTGGTAATTTAAAATTACTTTTCATTTTTATTTGGAAAAAATAATGACTATCATCTTGTGTTTCTCAACACAAATTTGAATCACATCAAAGTAGAAAATGTGACTTTCTCTTGAAATATCACTTTTAAATTACATTACAATTCGCCTCTCCTTATTGGAAACCAAAGTTAATTGAAGTCAGCAAGATAAAATTCTGAATTTCATGAAACGACCTGATGAAGAGCAGTGAGATTTGAAATTTTTAATTGATTGACTAATTTGCAAAGACAACATAAATATTCTGTCATCTGAAGATAACATGTTCTACATTGCAAATACAGTTGAAACAGCAAAAAATTCTGCACAATTTGCTAATGTTTAAAGTATGTGGCATCTACCAGTATATTATCTCACTTTTATCTACTCTTAATTTTTTCTTCTCTATTCTATTTTTTTAATTAATTATGTAGTACATATTCTGTAGTTTAATCCAACTTTGAATGTTTTCTTAAAAAAAATTAACAAAACCAAAACTTTCTGTATTCTCCACAGAGAAAGAAACCATTTTAGATGAAAGCTAACAGTACACTGTTTTAAGTAGCTAGATATGTAGTGACTGACCTAGTGATGCTACATTTCAAGTATAAGAGCTAATAACCTGTCCTATAAATTTAATGGACTTTAATCCTTAGTTACTTTAAAAGGTTATGCCCAGGTAATTGAGAACTTAGGAGAATACAATTACCCACTTACAGAAAAAAAGCAGGTATTTTTACTTCAAGGGTAAGATTTGTTTCCCTAGAACTTACACTTAGGTATGAGTGGAAGTCTCAATTTTTTTGCAAAAGTAGACAAAAAATGTTAAATAGCTGATGAGTTAATTATTGAATGGGTTGATCCCTGTGATGAAAAAAATGCAGTCTTTTAGAATACTTTGGTAGGGTTTTTTTGTTTTTGTTTTGTTTGATTGTTTTTGTTAGGTTTTGGGGTTTGGTTTTGTATGAGTTCTGTTTCGTTGGTTTTTTGTTTGTTTTTTAAATTTGGACTGATATCTTTCTTCTTTCTCTGAACTGAAAAACAGAGCCTGATAGGACCAAGGTTGACACCTATCCTAGTCATCTATAAAGTATTTCTGAAAAGGCATCCTAGATGTTTATCATTGTAGATGAACAAAGTCATGGAGATGATATGTTTGTGTGACTTACAGGATTAAATTTTAATTAAATTTTAATCCTCCTCTCTCCATCCCTCCTCCTCCCTTTTCCTTGAATGAATTCATTGACCTGGTAGGTTCTTTGCAAGTTCTGACTTTTGTATTCTCATAAAACCATAGAATGGTCTGGGTTGGAAGGGACATTATGGATCATCTAGTTCCATTCCCCCTGTCATAGGCAGAGACAGCTTTCACTAGACCAGGTTGTTCAGAGCTCCATCCAGTCCGGACTTGACCACTTTCAAGGATGAGGCATTCACAACTTTCCTGGGAAACCTGTTCCAGCACTTCACCACCCTCACAGTAAAGATTTTTTTCCTAATATCTAGTCTAAACTTACCCTCTTTCAGTTGAATCCATTCCCCCTTGTCCTGTCACTACATGTTCTTGCAAAAAGTGCCCCTTCATCTTCCTTGGAGGCTCTGTTCAGGTTCATCAGGCGGTCATGAACCTGATCTTTACTTGCATTCTCATGACTAGTTGTTTTTCTTTGCCTACATTGTCAATTGCTGTCTTTATGTTTTTGTTTAGCAATGTACATATACATTTTAAAAAGAAAGGCAATTTTAACCTGATCAGTAATGAGTACTTACTATTGTCGTGGGTTTGCTGACCATCCGCCCCGCAGGGCTGGAAATAGTTTTTCCAGGTGAATTTCTGGAGCAAAGCCAATCAAAAGTTTTAGTAACGCCTTTGCCAATTACATATTTAAGAAAACAGAAGAGAAGGGTGGTTGCGCAGAAGAAAAATGGGAGAGCCAGCATAGCAGCCGGCCCTGTTGGGCCAAGTCTGGCCCAGAGGAGGGGGGGCAGGCCTCCTTCTCTCCTGTAGCAGAGTAGAGAAAAAAAAGCTTTAGAGAAGAACCTGGATGAGACATGCTGAAGAAGGAATTCTAGGCAGACAGAGATAGGGCAGCTTTCCTTTCTTACATTTTTTTTCCTTTCTTACATTTTTGCATTTCCATAGTTACAACAATATTTCTTTTCAAACACAATTCAAGTGAATTTCCAAGGTCAAAGCTGGTAGGTGCAGGAGAGAGAAGAGAAGCTTGAAGGGGGGGCTTCTTCCCCCCTCCTTTCAGCAGGGAAGAGACTGAAAACTAAAAACCCCTGCTACCTGTAGAAGATTTTTGGGGAGCAGAGACCTTTCTCTACAGCTCAAGAAGAAGCCCACTCCAAAGCAGAGAAGTGCATGAAGAAGATGTGGCTCCATGGGAGGTTTAAGATGAAACAGAGTCCCGCTGGAGACCTGTGGCCCATGGAAAGAGAGACCTACGCTGGAGCAAGTCGGCCTAGGTAGGATCTTATGATCTAAGTGAGGGATCCATATGGGTGCAGCTGAATTTGTGACCCTAAGGGACAGCAGAGAATGGAAGAACTGTTGCCCGAAGGTGACTCACGCTAGAGAGGTCCATCAAGGACTGTCTCTCGTGAGAAGGGACCCCACAGGAAACCAGGGTGGACTCAAAAGCCATTATCCCTTGTGACCCTGTGGTGAACATCCATGGTAAGGCAAGTATCCCCTGGCAGTCCATGGAAGACCCCACAGGGCCTGGGTAACCTCCAGCCTCTGGTCTTAGCCCAGGAGGGGATAAGCCCAGCCCTGAGGTCGACATAGAGAGAGAGAGAGAAAGAGATAGAGACAGTTCCAGCTGCAATGAATCAGAGCTGTCATCCTAGAGGTAATAGAAGAGGAACTTTCAAGTGCTGCAAAATTATTTAGAAGACCTGTAGCTCTGGAAGTGGAAAAGAGACTGCTTCTCCTCCTGAACTGATACAAGGGGGGAGGGGTACTTGTGTAAATACATTACATTTTTGCCTAATTAGAATTGTTGTATATATGGTTCTTTAGTTTTAATCTTACTAGTAGTAAATCCTAATATTATTCTCCCACATCAGATCTCTTTTGTCTACATAAACCTCCTCTCAACTTATAGCCCTTGTGGCGGGGGGGAGAGAAAATTGGTCCAGAGCAAACCCACGACAACTATAGATAAGGCAGACAAAAAATGCTAGCTGGTTTGGGTCAGTCATTTAGTTTTGGATTTGCACAAATAATTCCCAAATCTTTCTGCTTAGATATTTTTGTTCACAGTTTTCTGATACAGCTTCCTGAAACTGCTTGGGGCTGAGCCAGAGCTTGGGCTGCTCCAACAGGAAGGGTTAGAGATGAGGTGTTTTGGGCAAGGGGAAGTTTTCGATTTCTCTGTTTTGCTCAGTGAAAATGTAAGTGGCCTACCATGTGAAGCCATAGAAAAATAGCTTTAGGGAGAATTGCTGCAGAGCTGCAGTTCCTTCACCTTTAGAATTGGAAGGGAGAATTGATCTATGTCAAAAGGGGGCATTGAGAGCAATTGAAAAAGCTTACCTTTTCAAAGCCTATTGAGTCGAAATGTCCTGTATGTATGTTTATAGTTTTACTGATAAAAACCCCAAATTTTGGACACACAAGAAAATTACAGCATTTTGCTTGAGAAATAGCTCCCATCTAAACTATTTCTAAAGGTATAATAAAAGAGATTTGGTGTGTTTGTTTTTTGATGTGGTTTGGTTTTGTTTTGTTTTGTTTTAATTTTGGGACTTTGTCACTACAAAATCCATTATTGTCATCATCTTATTTTGGAAAAAAATACTATTTGATGAAAGTATACATAAATACATATTTGTATACCTTAATTCTCTTTAGTTGAAGAATCAGAATTATTTAGGTTGGAAAAGACCATTAAGATCATCAGGTCCAACCATGAACCTTACACTGCTAAGTCCGCCACTAAATCATGTCCTCAACTGCCATGTCTACACATTTTTTAAATACCTCCAGAGATGGTAACTGAACCATTTCCCAGGGCAGTTGTGCCAATGCTTGAATAACCCTTTCCAAAGAGAATTTTTCCTAGTATCCAGTCTAAACCTCCATTGGCATAACTTGAGGTACTTGAGATAAGAAAATGACACCTGCCTCACTACAGCCTCCTTTCAGGTAGTTTTAGAGAGTGATAAGGTCCCCTCTGAGCCTCCATTTTTCCAGGCTAAACAACCCCAGCTGCCTCAGCTGTTCCTCATAAGACTTACTCTGTAGACCTTTCACCAGTTTTGTTGCCCTTTTCTGGACACACTCCAGCACCTCAGTATTTTTGTAGTTCTTGTATCATTTTATGATAATGGACAAACTTCATAGCAAAAATAATAGAGTAAGCAAAACAATTATCTTTACAGAAATAAAAATTCCAATAGACATTGTGGAGTAAGCTGGAAAAAGAAAGTGTATAGAATAAAAAATCCAACATGAACTGGAGTACACAAAAATATCTACAAATCAGAAAACATGAATTGACCTTAGGACGTTCTATTAAACTGAACAACAAAGTAATAGCTACTACCTTCAACTACATAGAAAAAAATGCACTTTTGTTCCAAGGTTAGCAAACTGCTCATAATAAAGTAAGCAAGATCCCATAAAGTTGGTTTTTCTTCCCCTTTAAAAGAACTAAAATGTAGAAATGTAGCAAAACAAAAACTTCTAAATTATCAGTAGAGGTTACCTTTGATTATTCCTCAGTGGTCCATTTATAACGGAAAAGTCCAAGAAAACAGGATACAAATCAAGAACAATTTACACACTAGCTAAGTATGATTCTGTAGTATATACAACTATAACTGCATATCTACAACCATGACACTGCATAATGAGGTTTTTAACTTTGAAATATCAGTAATGTTAAAAAAGAGTTTACAATTATCTATTTGTTTAGCACTTACTCATGAACAGTTACCAAGAAATCAGTAGTTCTTTAACCTGATATTCTTCATTCCACTAAACTAAACATTTAAAAATATCTTGCTAGCAAGTGTACAAAGAGTAATATATCTGTTTAGTAAAGCTTTAATTATATTATCAGAAAACAAAGAATTATGAGGCTTTGTCAAACTTATGTTTTCACAGTTGATTTTGACAATCTGGAATATTTCTTGAATAAGTGCCAATTTTCAGATGGAAAACCTATTCCTTTGTTATTTCATAGTTTATATCATAGTTTTTGTACATAGCTGTAGACAGTGGGATTTATTAATGTCAGTTTTTCTGACAGAGTGTTTTGTAATTGTTTGGAGTTTTTCCTTGCAGAAGCGTGTAGAATTCTCTTACAAAATGGTATTTTGAGAAGTGATAGGTCCCAGTAGTAAGCTTAGTTATTTTTTCATAATAAGATTTTTAATAAGACCAGAAAATTTAGTCCAGTGAGTGTAGTTTACGATGGTGAAGATTTATACATCCCCTTAAAACTTCAAGTATCGAGTCTGTGATGGTCATTGACACAAACCTGTTTCCCAGAGCTGAGCCCTAACCGCTCTTGGTACTGCTATGGTCCTTTTTTATTGTTATTTTGCTCACATTTACACAGTATTCCATTATTGATTTTCATTGTTCTCTAAGGATTTACGTCAAAGTCTAGTCTATTGATCCCATTTGTACATAAGTCTTCTAAATTGCTAAGCATTTTCATAACCTTCTTCTCTACCCTATCTACTACTTTGCTAACTGGTATTGATTTGTAAGAATGAAAAAAACAAAATTCATAAGGTTTTCTAGAGAAGATTAAAGCTTCTGCATCTTCTATATGACCGCTGATGGATTTTCTCAACAGTTTTAATGTTAAAGGTAGAAAGGGGATACTGTTAGACGCCAGATTAGTGATTATTGCCTCAGAACCACCTTGTGGGGAGTGTGTGTGTGTGAAGAGGGAAGGGATGGGTCAAGCTTCATGGAGGTGGGGTAGCATCATATCCCTCATGGCAGGCCCCTGGAGCCTGCATGGGGAAGCTCTGTAGTAGCTCTCAGTCACAAACAGCCTGGGAAAACCATAACACACCGCACCTCCTGGAGCCCCTAAACCAGGCTCAGATTGGCAGGGACAGTGAGGACACTGCCTCTCACCCTGGCCTGGACCCCAGAGTGGCTGGTGGGTCAGAGAGCCTGCCTGGAGCGGTTGACCACAGGGCCCAGAGCAGATAAAACCAAGGGCATATGTTTGCCTCATGTTGTGGTCGTGGCCCTGCTACCTGGACATGTGAGAGCCAGTCTTCTGCAAGATTCCAGTGGCAACTATTGTTGGGGTAGTTTTGCAATATATAAAAGGATGCAGAAGTTTTGATGTTGTTTAAATGAACATGCTTCCAAAATGGCTTTGTAACTCTTTGTGTAAACCCACCCTTCTTCTTCCCAAGGTTCCTTAGTCTTACCTCTACCTTTGGAGTGTCTAAGAGATAACTGAGAGCTCATCTGTTGGTTGTTAACCCCTTGTTGTCATTGGCTAGTTATAAAACCTCCTGAACCCCCACTGGTCACTTTGTAATCCCTCTGGAGGTATTTAAGTCACTACCCAGAACAATAAACTCTCTCTGCCTCTCTCTCTGCTGCTCGTGTCCTGTGGTCTCTGCGGGGCCCATGGGGGACCACGTGGTGTGGAGGAGGGGGAGGGAGCACCTCGCCCTCTAGGACTAGAGGTAAAAGGAAAAGCCTCTAGCCTGGGGTCCCCCCCCATCCACCCTCAACGTTCATCAAGCTCTCTCTTCCTCTTTCTCCTTTTTCATTCTTGATCCCTCTGCTTCTCTTTCTTTGTTCCTTACTTGATGCTTTGGGTGGCTTGGAGCTGGAAGGATTGGATTTTGACTTAAGTGTTGTGGATTTATTGGATTTTGACTTAAGTGTGGTAGATTAATATGTGCTGAGTTGCTATTGTAGTGGAACATTTTGTCCATCTTGTGTAGTGCCCTTTTTGAACCTTTACAAGTTCCCTTGATTTCTTCCCTAAATTAATAAAGAAACCCCTGGGGAACAAGTCCATGGCTTAGTCTTTTAATGCTATCTTGTTGTATTAAATAACCTTATATATACATACTAAAGTAAAACTCCTAGCTAAGGCCATGACCTGGCCATAGCTAAGGCTGGGGCTGCTGTGTTACAGATGCCCTTGGATTTTCCTCTGATTATTTTTATAGTACAATTGTATTTTTTGCTTTTAAGGTAATTGTTAAAATATTTTAGCAGATGTATTAGATACATTACTAACAAAAGCTGTAACTATTCATGCCTAGGGCTATAAAATCCATACTAGAGAATCAAGAGTACTAGTACTGACATTTGTTACACTTACAATTACATTTACCTACAATCTAATAATATATTAATAAGATTGCATTTGGATCTTTTCTATTTGAGTGAAACAATTTCACTCACTTCTCTGTTGCATAATGCTGAGAAGATCTGGTTCTTCCAGTCCATTCCATGTATGATATGAATGACGAAATGTCAAACTGTTACTTCAGTGAGCAAACATGGTATGCTGAAACCTTCCTTTCTCTAAATTATTTTCTTTAGCTGGTCATTGTTTTGCAGTATCAAAGTGTCCAGTTAATAATTTCTATATAATCTCATTGAGATTGCATTCTTTAGGTATCTCACCAAAAGGACTTGAAAATATGTTATCTTTGCATTAAAGTTCTCTTAGAAATTGGTCTTATAAAATGCATAGATTTTTCTCAAAAGAAGTGAAAACTAATTTTATCTCCAAGATCAGGAATTAAAACCCTTTACCCTAATTAGAATTGCTTATGAGATGATTTACCTTCAAGCTAAAGAACATTATTTGTTTTGTATTATGCCAACGCTGAGTACTGTGTAGGAGGAAGTATTTAAAAATCAGAATTAACAGCCATTTCAGTGATAGTTACTGACTTAGATTTTAACTAGTGGATGGAAGATCAAAATTCATTGCCTTGTTTTTTTATTATTATTTTTTTCTTCTTTCTAGTAAACTAGCAGAATTCTGTGGTTTAGAAACTATTGTGCATTTTGTCTGCTGCATGAAGATCTTTACTGTGTGTTAAAGACTGCTGGAACTGAAGAATGAAATAGAAACTCAGCAGCAGTAATTTTTCTTGTTATGTCATGAGAAATGCTCAGTTAATAATAAGGAGACTATTCCAAGAGCATTTTAATTACCAAAATTTGGAATACACAGTAAAACTCCTTAGGCGTTCAAATTATTCAATATGAGATTCCTACAGTATTTAACGTTTAGTATATGAAATGTTTCTACATCTGTCTGAAAATAAAGTGAGTCTATTTGCATGGTGTTAATCACTTTTATCGCATATACTACTTCACAGTATCCAATTTGTCACATAGATGCTTGTGTTTTACAGTGTTTGGTAGATTCAAAATAGAAAAGAACCTTTCTTGGAAGGAGAAATGTATTAATTTCTGCCAATTTAACTACCATATAATTATCCTCAAATACTGTCTGAAAGGTAAGAAATGATAAATGACTGCAATAAAGAGACATCACACATGCAGAATGAAGGTTCAGAAGAGTTCATTCGACCTCCATTTTACCCGCAGTTTGCTTCAGCCACTAAGCATTACTAATAGATTTAGTATAATCTAGATAAATGGTTAAAATAATAACTTACAATTCAAAGGGACTGAGAGGAGGCCTTGAAAAAAAAGACACCTGCATGAAAACTGCTGTGAGATTTCTGGCTGTGGAACACCTTGCAAAATGAAAATAGTAATTAATAATTACAGTTTATTTTCCTTATTGTAAAATGCAGCCTTGATTTTTCCAAAAAGCCAAAGGCCAAACATATGTTTTGTTTCAGCTTCTATCTTGTAATTGGCATGGACCATTTAAACCACAAATATGGGTCTGTTTTCCATAAAGAATTATACATGTGGGAATCAATTACTATAACAATGGTATGGGATATTTTTTTCCTTGCCCTTCTGGTCTCTCTCAATCACTTTGTGTAATAAGCAGTGGAAAAATATAACTATCTTCAACTCTTATATAATGTACAAGACATTTCCATTCATCCAGGTTAGGTGCTTGATTTCTAGTTGGGTAAGGAAGGGATATAGATGAATGAGAACTGTTATTTAGAACAGCTGTTGGCACTGTGGAGATCCTGAGTGTACCACTACTGGTTAAAGAGAATGCACATTATTTATGCTGAACTTAGTGGCCCCTAAGTCCTGCTTTGTAGGGAAGGTGACCACTTTATTGCTATAATTAGGTGGATGGGGGTTTCAGGAGGCGGAGAACTGCCGTTTTGTGGGAGAACTGCTGGAGCTTCACATCTCTCCCTAAGAATAAGAGGATTTAGTTCATCCTTGGGCTCAGAGAAGAAGCCATCCTTCAGGGGTTCTCTGTCTCTCAGGTTGAAATTGAGCTCCTTAGTAGTGGTGGCCATATAGCAGTTGGTGCCATCATTACAAACTGCTGTTGCTGCAAACAGTAACCCCTGACAGCAGCATGTCCTCTCTTCTCTGTAATAAGTTGGGCAAGCAGTCCACCTCTTCCACTGCTTATCATGGCATGTTTCAAACTGGTTTGTGGCTCCTGTTTCAAGGGAAAAGGTCACTCTTGCCTGTAGCTGTTCTTGGGTCAGGGGGAACAGCACAACTCAACTTTTGTCTACAGCTAGAAACCAAGCTGTGCTGCTCTCAGCTGCGTGGAGAAGAAAGCAAGCAACTTCTCTTGGAATACACTCTTCCTGCAGTACCTTATGTGAAATAAATGTTAGAGTTATATTTCTATGTACCTGAAAACCAACCTAGGATAAATGTTTCTCATAGTTTTCATTTTTACTGTTGCAAACATGCATAATTTTCACTTAATTTAGTGTTGCTTCAGTCATTACATCACTGATATGAATTTTGAGTGTCAAATAAAATGCAGTATGTCTCCTTGAAACACAGTTTATTGTCGTTCTCATGTCTGTTTACTTCTAACGGTCATGAAGATTTTATTCTTCCCTCAGGTCACTGAATGACCTTGTTTGAGGGGAAGAAGGGTTGGAGGTTAAAGGTTATTTTTACATGCCTCTTTTATAACTTACTCTATCTAGTAAGCATACATGAGCCCATCTTGCATAATAAGGCCTATGTTGGGTAATTTGTGTTGTGCGTTGTGGCATTAAGATTCATTGACATGCGTCTGAAATGGTGGCATTAACATAAGAATGGTGAAGAAATGGTAGATGGTGGTGTCAGAAATGACTGATGCTTTAGGGAGTACTGCAACATTTTTACTTTTAGAAACTGTTCATTTGAACCTCTGGAAGGGTGATAAGCACCTACTTCTGAAACTGTGTCCCAAGGCTTATCTTTCACATACCTAGCTAGACTCAAAGGCATTATTCATAAAATTAAGGATCTTCAGAATTTGCTTTAAATTTATTTGAATGGCAAATAACTAGAAAAAGTGAAGTTGGTGGGGTATTTTCCATAAGAATGTCTTAGGTTCTGAGCCTGTGCAGTGCAAAACTTGTATTAAAAAATTATAAATTCTTTTAAATTCCAAAAAATTAGTTGCTGAGTGCTGTTTATTCCCTCATGATAGAGTTTAGTCTTTTATGGGCCTTTCTGTGTTTGTATCAGCACAAAAGCTTTACAGTGTAACTTAACAGTATGATTTTTTTTTACTATTCTCTTCTAGACAGTTCAAAACACTGTCCTGTTTTGAAGTGAAATCTCTACTTTCTAAACACAATAAAGGAGAATCTCTAGTAAAACTCAAGAAACTGGCCTCTGAAGGAGCTGTTCCTATCACTTTTAAATAAGGAAAACATTCTTCATATGTTCTTTAATAGTTGGGACTGTGAAGTAGTCCCAGTTTCATAAGTTTCAGCTCTAAAGCAGCCCCATTCAAATATTCAGAACTGACTACGCTGTTTCCCAAGTCAGAAACACTAAATCTTTGTGCATTTCTATAAATGTGTGCAGTGCAGTTTTTTCAACTGATCATTACTTAATTTCAGCAGATTTTTTTTTAAATGTTAATGAGATGGAAGACATGAAGTATGGCTGGTTTGTAAGAGTAATTTGGATGATCTATATATATATATCTCTAATTTTTACTCCGCATATATTTTTATCCTGGTTTCTATCTACAAAATGAACAAGTTAATGCTTGCCTTGTAATCACTTTCTCTACCTCAGTAAATGTCCCTTTAATAAAGCAAATAAGGTCATGTTAAGCACTTACAAAATCAAAGTGTGCCCACAATAATTTGTACAGTTTGTACTTTGTGTCTTAACCTTTAACAGTTGTTCAGATTAACCTAAACCAGTTATAAAAGTTTTGGGGTTTTTTAAATTTATGATTTACATCTTAAAGACAAGGTCTTTTAACATACAGCTTTTCCATAAAGAATGAAAAAGGAATTCATATAAACCAGGTTAATATTGATTTAAGTTCTGATACCAACTAGTTAAACATTTTACCTAAACTCCTTCAAAGTTATACTGTTATGACCCAATGTAGTTTTGTACAAGTTATCAGACCCTGCAGTCCCCTGAACTGATGGAATATTACTGTTGGACAAGTAACAGCAGGTAGCTATGGAGAGATTGCCTTATATTAGCCACGGGATCTGTGTTGTGTCCATCAGAGTTATCTGAAAAGATGGAAGACTTGTTCTAGGAAGCAGAGATACCTGAATTTGTTTAAGAGATTCCTGTGATAAAAAGACTTAGAAGCTTGTTATTTTATATAGCAAAGCTACAAGGTTGTGAGGAGGGTAAACTTTGACCATATGCAATATGTTGAAAGTACTTAGGGAATTGTACCTGCTTTTGGCAAAAATGGAATATTTTGTTTATTTGTGATACCAAAGCTTAGTTTTAACAATGTTTGTGGCTTGATTATCAAATGGTTCCTTCAATTAATTTAGTATTCAGCTTGATAGAGAAGAGCAGTCTCACTTAATATACTGGGCCATCTGATGACCAAACTTACTGAATTTGGAGCCCCTCCATTAATGTCTTATGGGCTGTTAAAATTTACATTCAGCTCAGCATTAGATGTGGACAGCTGGCTAACAGGAAAATACAGGAGCAATTGCCTACTAAGAGGAAACCTTTCTAAAGTCAAATTACTCAGTGAAACAACTCAAATAGCTCTTAGGGAAAGCCCTAAAGGATTTAACAGGACTTAAGCCAATAAAGTCCTACAGAAATTGCTCTTACTAACCTATAGGACTGAATACAAAGCACTATCCTGTCTGCTGGGTTTGTAACCATATGCTTAATATTCTGTAGAGAAAAAAACACAGAATTTTACCTGAAAGTCTATCCAAAAAAACTTACAAAAAGCAGTAATTTTTGTGCTAATATTATTGGTGTCTTTCTGCTAGAATCTTTCCCGTGTAGGGAAAAAGAAAAGGGAAAGAAGAAACTGAAGAAAGAAATAGCAGTTTATTTAAACTGCCATGTTTTTAGGCAAAGCTAGTAAAAAGATGGTCTTCTGAAATTGTCTCTTGATTCCCACTGAAAGGCTCCATTTTTAATTACTGATAATTTTATCCGAAGTTAGCCATTTTGATTGAAATACTCATTGCAAGATATTCTCGAAATGCTCATTGCAATATATTCTCATGAGGCTGACTTTGAAAATATGACAGTAGAGTTCACCAATTTCCAATGACAGACAAGATAATTTGGAGAGAAAAAAAAAAAAAAGAAAAACCCCACTCAAACCTAAAAGCTAGTAAGTGTGGAAGATTTTAAGATGGTAGCAGGAAGTGAAGACTTTAATGAGGGTAGAAAAGATGGAAAGAAGATATGAGGAGCAAACTAAGACTAACTGGATAACACCTAGTGTGAGATAAGGGCCTATAAACTTGGTCCTGTATTCTGGACATGAGTCCTGTGACAATAGTGTTTGTTTCTATGGTGAAGTGTGCCGTAGTAACAACACATCAGAGTCAAATGGAGTTTTTATCGTCTTGAGTGTCATAAGTGTTGACCACAAAAACATAGAAATTACCTTTCTGTGGTTTCTCCAGGTTCTTATCTGTGTGTATGTAACAAATATCTAAGACTGCAAATATTGTTGTTACTAAAAAGGTCAAAATGATGTTTAGGTCCCCATGGAGTATAAAATTAGTGAAAAAGTTTGCTTCAATGTAATATACTTTTACCGGCTTTGGCTTATTTTTTGTGAGTCTCTATTCATACAATGCAAAGTACATAGAATATTCTGCAAATTACAGAAAAGTCCCTCTGAAGAACCTCATGATACTACTTTTAAGCAGTTATATTTCCTGTCTTACAGGAAATGAAAGAGATCACAGTAAACAGGAAACTGATCATGTTAGTAATACTGAAGATCTTTATACTACACATATCTTGAGATGACTGCTTGTCTCTTCCCATGGGCTAAAAGAGAACTGTGTTTGCACAGAAACATGGAAAATCAAACAAAATGTCAGGTAAAATACATGTGATACTAGCCCAATCTGAATGCTCAACTTTTACATTGAATATTTTAATATTTGAGAAACTATTCTTGTTACTTATGAGTGGTTTAGATGGGGTTATCTGGCAGAGCCCAAAGGGAAAACAAGTGTTCTAATTCCTAGTCCCATGTTACTACCATGGATTCATCTTGTAGTATGAGTTACAACTGAATTATAAGAATAATTTAAACTGTTATTGTCCATTCAGAATGAACAGTCTTCCTTCATATCCTGTTTGGTTAAACAGAGAAATGAAAGTTCATTGTCATTGTCTATGGGAAAGATCTCTGCAATCATTTTTTTAGCTCTTTTCAGAGAAAATATGAGGAAATCCTTTTATGAAAGAAAGGTCTAAGAAAGAGACCAGTTCATTTCAAAGGGAAATTTCAAAGGGAAAGAGTGGAAAAGCCACTTTTTTTTTTTTTGCTTGGGGGAGGTGAATTTGCTTTATAATTAGGGCAAAAATTATGTTCTAACTGTTGTATGTGCTTTGACATTGTTGCTGTGCTGTATTCAGAGAACTGAGTGTATTTTACATTCTCTGAGATTACTTTTTTGGTAACATTAAATGACAATAAAATCAAGGAACCAAACCACAAGTGGCAGTCACTTATGGAATCTTTACACCTCTTTTAATTTAACCTCTGTGAATTTAAGATCTGTTTTAGACCTTGCTAGATCACTGCTCTGAAAAGGAATCTGGTTGGTCTACCTTGATACTGTGGTGATGGAAGTGAGTGTGATGTACACACAAAAGTACATTTTCTATGTAATTTGTGGTTCCTTTTCATGCCAGGCTTCTGAACACTGGTTTGTATGGCTATATGGCCTTGCAGAATAAGGGCTTGAAATCTCACTGATTTTCACCAGTCTTTGAGAGAGCAGTGTGAATGTTTAATTTGGTTGATGTCACTGACTTGAGTGTCTATCTACATGTCAAAGTTCTGTGTTTACTTCTGTAAATGATATGCACATAGCTCTTATTTTCATGTGATAGGAAAGGGCACAGAAGGTTTATGTTCTTTGACACAAGGAAAATAAAGCCACATTTCAAGGGGAGAACATGAAACAAGATGAAAAAAATGTATCTGCCATCTTGACCAGAAAGAGGTGATAAGATTAACTAAGCACAGTGAGATGAAGGGGTGGGAAGACAAAACTTAGGGCTGGTAGCAATGATAGGCTGAGAATTTTTTGGAAATGAGATAATTAATCTTCAGTTCACATATTGTACCATGAAGTCCCTATCAAATGGAAGGCTACTTACTGTTCTAGTAACTTTGCAAACACTGATATTGGTTCAAAGTACTTAGAAACAAAACATTTGTCAGGAGAAAGAGATATTATATAGATATTTAACATACCAGACCATTTGTTAAAAAAAGAACACATCAGCAGGAACAGCAACAGAAAATGGAAGGTAATCCCTTAGGGTAGCTGAGAATGAAATTGCTTCACTTTGCATAACCTTTGCTACAGAGTCAGTATTTGATGTGTCTTTAACAAGGAAAGGATAGGAAAACCATGAAAGGATTTAGTCACAGAGCTTTGTTTGAACATCAGATCTATGAATGAATAATGTAACTCTGAAGATAACAGTCCTTCTGGACAGGTGGAGATGTCACCAATTAAAAAAATATCAAAACACCCTCCTCCCCCTCCCAAAAAAACCCCAACAAACCCCACGCCAAATAAAAAACCCAACCCCAAAACCAAACACAAACCCCAACCAAAACCACTCCTCACACACAACTAAAAAAATAGTTGAATGCAGATCAGAATTTAGAGTTCCAAAGTTCCAAACTGAAATGGGATACCCTGAAAAAAGGGCTGAGCATGCCTTCAACAAACATCCTCCCCTTCCCAGATGGTCATTTCTATCCTTGCACCTTCTGAATAAATTCTTGAATGTAGAGTGGCAGCCTATGGGAATGCCTCTTTGTTCCTCAACGTAACCTGTGATGGTTGAAGGGGGACAGGGGAAAGGACACTGCTAGAGGTCTTGTCCTTTCACCCCTAGTCTTGGAGGGGAGCGTGCTCCCTCCCCCCTCCCCACCACCACGTGGTGCCCCACTGGCCCCGCAGAGACCACAGGACACGAGCAGCAGCAGGGAGAGAGGCAGAGAGAGAGTTTATTGATCTGGGTAGCAAATTAAATACCTCCGGGAGGGAATACAATGTGACCACTGGGAGTTCAGGAGGTCTTACAACCAACCAATGACAATAAGGGGTTAACAACCAATAGGTGAGCTCTCAGTTATCTCTTAGACACTCCAAAGATAGAGGTAAGACTAAGGAACCTTGGGAAGAAGAAGGGTGGGTTTACACAAAGAGTTACAAAGCCATTTTGGAAGCATGTTCATTTAAATAACCTTAAAACTTTTGCATCCTTTTATATACTGCAGCAGTAACCTGCTGATCTCAGAAATGAGCAGACATAAGGGTGAGTTGGAGGGGAAAAAAATAAAGTCTCCCATATTAAATCTCTGACTTCTTTAATGAGGAAAACACACAAGTCTCTCCCCTTAATTTTTCCTGGACCTCTAAGTCACATAACAAGTTACCGATGCATATTTTAAGGGAGTGTTGATTCAGGAGGGAGACAGCGGTTATGACTGACCTGAAAGGCAAGTTGAGGTACTCCATTATGTCTTAAGATAGGTACTTGTAGCTCTCCAGCTATTTTCTGATGCAGCTAATGGATCTGCCTCTCTCCTGTTATTTTTAATTTGTAGGTAGCAATTACCTGTGCTAGTAAACCAACGTTTCTGTAACAGAAGAAAAAGCATTCCTAATCCATTAACCACATTTTGGGAGGTGCAGTGGGGGGGAATGACTGCACATTGGGTCAGGATGGGATGGAGTAAATGTTTCCCACAGCAGCCCTCATAGTGCTGTGCTTTGTATTTGGAATTAGAATGGTGTTGATAATACACCAGTGTTTTGGCTCCTGTTGTGCAATTCTTGCACAGTGCTTGCTGTCTCTCCAATCCTCCCCAAGCCAAGGCTAACCTATCACAGACTGAGAATGGCAATATAACAGTACAAACATCTAGGATAGGTAGTTGTTCTGCTGAGAAATACAATTACTAATATTTTTCAGCAGTTGTGCTTGCTTCTGGAGAAATATTGAAGTAATTCTAGCCCATATGAAGTGCTGATGAGGGACAGTGCTGCTCAGCAACATTTCAGTTCTGGAAAACAGGGATGATCTGTAATTGTTCTTTTTAGTCCTTGCTCAACTATTGTTGATTGCTCTCTAATATGCTATAGGGAGGAAAAGTACTAGCAGTGTGCTCTAACACTGTCCAGGCTTTATTTTGGATATGTTTTCCTATCTACTTATGATTTTTTTAAAGTGCCCCGCAGCATGATATCTATGATAACTCATCAGTGAACAATATTTCAGAAAGATTTTTATTGTGCAGAATTATATTCAGAATGAATCTGAAGTAAAAAATGCATTGCTTTTAGTTTATATGTATTTTTAAATTGGCCTAGAGATTTATTTTTGTAGACCTCATAAAGAATGTATTCCCATGGTTGAAAAATAAAAGTTACAAAACTACCAACATATCTCAAAAAATAACACTGGTAGTTAGGGTTGCTTCAGCTGTAATGTTTTGAGGAATAACCTTTGCAAGCTAAGGAGAAATCGCATGGACAACACTATGTGCCCTAAATCCAAAGAAATCAGAACCTATATAATCATACTATAATTTCACATGCAAATTTTTTTAGTGTACACAGTGCACAAAAAAGTCTGTGTCCTCCAAAGGATGCATAAAGATATACTGTTACTTGATATCTTCCTGCCCTGAAAAATGGTGAGAGGGCCAATCTCATTTAAGCAACGTGAATGTTACAGGTTCCTGAAATTTTAAACTACACTTTCATTCAGATATAATACAGATATTTAGGACAGGGGAAAATATAAAACAAATTAGCTGTTTAAAACTATTCTGTTGAAGACGTAATGAATATCTATTAATCTAACATAAATTTCTGATGGAAGAGTAGATAAAGACTCAATTCCTACAGGTTTCCTGGGGTTTTCTTGCTATGAAAATTAACAAGTTGCCAAAAGGAAAAAATGATTACTCAAGTCTCCTTCAAAGGCTAAAATGTACCTTTTGTCTTTGTGGTAGAATGAAGAGAAGTATGAGGTCATTCTCTGATCTATTCCTGGTGAAATGGAAGTTGTTCCAAGGTGTTTGTCTCCTGGGACCTCTGGGCAGCGCAAGATAGTAAGGCAACCTTTTCTGATTGAAAGATTTGGTTCTTGTGCCCTTTCTGCGAGAAGGGTAACATTGAGTCAGGGATGAGAATTAGAGAATCCCATACCCTCTGCCTCTCTGTCTGATTAGGCACATATTTCTTCAGCCTGAAACTGGTTCAAGAATGTCAACAGCTAGATTAGTTATTTCATGCTTCATAGAAAGCTTCTCATCTCATTTGTACTACTACAGAGTAATTCCACTGGAAATACATTGGTGCCTCAGAGGTTAAAATGTTTTTAATTAATCTGATCACTATTACTGCCTTATATAAATTGCCAAATATCATCTTACATGGCTTCTGTGTGGCTGCATTATTTTTTTCTAGCGTGTTTGGCTACTACCCAGTTAATCCAGTGACAAAATTTATCCAGGAAATCCTCAAGTGATAAAATTAGTACCTACAGTCCCTTTTCATATCACCAGTAAGAACTGATTTGACATTTTCTGAACTGTGCTTGGGATGGTTATCTTCATGTTATAGGAATTTAACACTCAAAAGGCTAATCAGCTTGTTTTAATTATTTGCTTTTTTTAAACCATCTATCATGTTTGAAACAATGAACACTTTTCTTTGGAAAACCATAAATCAGAGTGAAGTCATTTGACTATCCAAATAAGTAACAATATTAGTTTGGACTGAACAAGTTGCATGACTTCAGGATTACAAGGATGAATGTAGAAATGTTTAAATCATGCATACACCTCAAGTGCTAGTGGTCCTGAAGATGATTAATGAGCCTGGGGAACAGCTCTAAATGAAGATGAAGGAGCTCATGTTGGGCTCCTTGGAGGTTTGATGTAAGGGTATGAGTCACTGGCCCCTACGAGAGACCATGGAGCTAGGCTGGGGTGTATACACTTCCAGATGCTTATGAAAAAGTCAAAGTTGTCCTTGCAGAGAGCAGGGGCTAGTCTTTCTGCTTGATACAAACTTTCCCCTTGAATGTTTCAGGTGAGCCACAGAATTTTTCCATAGAAAGGAAAACAGGGAGGAGAGAGAGACTTTGCAAAGATTAGTAAGTTGGAGGCTTCTCCGTGTTCTACTATTATGAACACCGTTTGGTTTTTGGATAGTTTCTACATCATAATACTTTCGTTCTAATATATAATAATTTCCTTATTAAATCAGATTTCTGTAGTCTATAGTATTATTTCAGCTTAAATACAAGAGCAAAATAATGTTCTTTACTAAGCCTTTTTTGATTTTAACTTGTTTTTTCAGTCACACAGTTAAACATCATAGCAAAAACACAAGTAAATCGAGATTTGGAGAAGCTTTACATTTCCAAATGTATAGGCATTAACAGAAAGCATAGATTCAGAGTCACATCCTAACAAAAGGGAATACTTCTATAAAACTCTTCTTGCATTCACTTTCTACGCTTTCTTCATAGAATCATAGAATCATAGAATAGATTGGGTTGGAAAAGACCTCCAAGATCATCAAGTCCAACCCCTGATCCAACTCTAATTACTATATCATGGCACTAAGGGCCATGTCCAATCTCTTTTTAAAAACTTCCAGGGATGGTGAATCCACCACCTCTCTGGGCAGGCCATTCCAATGCCTGATCACCCTCTCTGTAAAGAATTTCTTCCTAACATCTAACCTAAACTTCCTCTGGCAGAGCTTGAGCCCATGTCCCCTTGTCCTGTTGTTGGTTGCCGGGGAGAAGAGACCAACCCCCACCTGGCTATAACTTCCCTTCAGGTAGTTGAAGAGAGTGATGAGGTCACCTCTAAGCCTTCTCTTCTCTAGACTAAACAACCCCAGCTCCCTCAGCCTCTCCTCATAGGACTTGTGCTCAAGTCCCTTCACCAGCCTGGTTGCTCTTCTCTGGACCCGCTCCAGCACCTCAATATCCTTCCTGAACTGAGGGGCCCAGAGTAGGTGTTAAGTACCTCAGCTTTCTCCTCATCTCTATTAACTATGTTTCCCTCTGAGTCCATCAAAGAATGGAGGTTTTCTTTGCCTCTCCTTTTGTTATTAATGTATTTATAGAAGGAATTTTTGTTATCCCTAACAGAAGTGGCCAATTTAACTTCAAATTGCGCTTTTGTATCCCTGATTTTCTAGCTGTCTTCCTGAATTCTTCGTAAGTAGCCAGCCCTCTCTTCCATAGTCAATAAACTCTCTTTTTATCCCTGATTTCCTTCAGAATCTCCCTGTTTAACCAGGCTGGTTGTCTTCCCCGCCGGCTTGCCATGTTACCTTCAACCATAAAAAGTGATGAGCACTTGTCAGGAGAGTCAGTCACTGTGCCAGGAGCACTGTTACTCCAGCAGCATCACTCTTATCATGTACTTGTTTTGGGTGTTAAATAGAAACAAGGACAGAAAGTCAAAATCATTGCCCAAGAAAGTTCTCCATAAGAAGTTGTGTTATACTTTGACAGTATAAGTTTACCCAGTGACTATCCAAGTTTTCCGCAGATTAGTGTGGTTAAAATATACCTGTTGCTAGGAGTTGTTTATAATTAGAAAGAGAAGACCTAATTCTACTCAACAATATTTAGTTTGGCATAGGGAGGGAAGCACTTTTGAGTATATCCCAAGATCCTGGTCACCTTTACTCTGGGTATGGTTTCACATGAGTGCATAGTGCAGCTCCCTTCTTCATCCAGTCTTCCCTCCTGCAGATACCAGGGCACAGAGGAGATTGGGGAGTACATGTCTTAGTCTACCTCTAGGATGTAGGCAATGTAAGCATCTGAACCTGGCCATTGAAAAAGAGCTCCCAGGCCCCACCTTTTTGGATGTAACTTCAATACTTTGCAGTCAAGCTCAAATTTTGCACTTGAACCCAAAGCCGTGTCTTTACATGCACCCAGAGACCAAAGAAAGTACTTCATCATAAAACCGCATTATTTCAAACTGAGCTAGCATGTTCTGTTCATCTCCTCTTCACTCTCTTATCTCCTGTGGCCCTAGAAATGAGTTTCCAGCCCCCCACTGATGTCTGCTGATAAGACGCAGAGTATGAGCAAAAGGAAAAAAACATGAGTTCCAATTTAGATCAGCATCTCTGAACTTTGTTAATCCCAAAGTGTAGAAACTGTTTCATTTTAAAATTATGTGGCTGCTACTTGTTGATATGCACAATGCAGTCTCACTTTAGAAGTCTGAAAAGTTTTGAAAAGTGTGTGCAGTTAGCATTCAGCGAAGAGAAGGCCCAAATAAGAATTGAGCTGTCTGTTCCTATTACACTGCGATCACAACTCACAGGGTCAGATTTCTTCATCCTTATGTCAGTTTTATAGCAACATAACTCCACTGATTTTTATTGGTTACTTGCACATGAAAGGAATAAGATGTAGCTCAGTAGAGTATTTTGTAAGGCAAGGTTTTGAGTCTCCTTTACGTTGCCTGCTCACTGCTCAAATACAAAAAGTCTAAAGTCAGTATAAAAGTGGCAAAGCATTCACTTTTCCACACAGCCTGAAAGCTAATCCCAGTGAGGTGAGGTGAAAGCTAGAGGTGGCTCTTTGTAAGCCAATCCTTTAAAGGGACAAAGCTTCCCTCAGTGTTTTATTTTATTCACTTTTTTTGAAATGCAAAATGGTCCTTTAAAGAGGTCTAAGGAAAAGGAGAAAAACCTAGAACTCGTACTTTACTCTAAGCAGATTTTGAAATGGAACAGAAGAAACAAAAATCTGGATATTCAATTAGTACTGATAACTTTACACTCTGTTTCCTTGCTGCTGAAAAAGTGATGATGTTTTATGTCCAGAAATTGATTATTCTACAAAAAAAAAAATTGATTTACATACATCCTTGGTTGTTCTGAAATACTGAAAGAAGTAATTTCAAAGGTTAAAAAAACCAAGAAATGCAAATAGGTAGTGAAATGTACCAATGTGATTCAGGAGTGCTAACAAAATCAGGTGAATCAAACTCTTCTGAAATAGATGCACTTGTCTTTATTGCCAGAGTCAACACACCCATACAGTAGGAAATCAAGCATTTAATATCTTTACCTGGAATAAAGTAACTCCAATTTAGTTAGCCTTAACCTTTGTGATATTTCAGTTCAGATCTATTTTAACTTGAAAGGCTTGAACTGGAAAGGACAGATGGCTGTTTGATGGAGCGATACCTGGGTGGAATCTGACATTTTGCTAACCCCGTGGCATTCAAGTTGCAGCACCTTGTCATTCAAATCTCCCTTGTCAAATTCAAATCTCAGCCAACTCTTGCCTTATTATTTATTTCTCTGAGAGTTGATTAAAGTTTGAACAGTGAGGTCCAGGAGGATGCCGCATGACTTTTCACCTTAGCTCTTGGTGAATTCTGCTTCTAATCTCAGTTGTTATAAACTGCAGAGCCAACCACAGTCCGGATATAATGAAGGGTGATTTTATAAATATTGCTCCAACCCCAAATATTGGCACAAGAAAATACTAGCTAACAAATTAAATATTTATAATACAACCAGAATAAATATGAAGTAAGGGAACAAGTACATTTTTTAATGACTTTCTGCACTGGCAGGATGGGGGAAAAGCTATTGAAAACAACACCCTTGTTAGCTGTACTCTTTCCTTTTTAGAAAATCATCACTGTTTAGGTAGTGTACCTTAAGGTTTTGAGGCTGTGGGAAGAGACTAATGATATTTATTATTTAAAAATGAGTTATCTAAAAATATAAATAAGACACAAAAAGAAAGCCCGAAAATCAAGAGATTTTGAGGATCAACGCATATCATTAAACCATGGTGTCAGTTATGCCTAGGTAATGCCACAAATCATGGTTCTTGTACTATGATTTAAATGTAAAATTGCAAGCTATAACTACCACAGAAGTGTATCAGATATTGCATAATAGATGAGAAAGATGCATTTTATTTTTCATAGCATTATCAGCCTGCTGTGGTGCATATTTAGTCAAACTACAGAAACACTGTTACATCAAATTGTGTGCATCTATACAATTCAAAGTAGCATCTATACAATTCAAAGTAAATTTGCGTTGTGTTTCAGTTGGTAGCAAGTTTCTTGCAAACCTTGTTCATCCCTATCTTCTTAGTTTTATGAGCAGTTGCAGGAGGCACAGACGCATGCCTTGGGTTGCAGCAACACAGATGGGCAGGTGACACCAAGTTTTGAATTCATATCTCCTCAAGATGAGTTTTTTTCCTCAATGACCAACAGAAGTTTAGACTGTGGTTACCTGGAAGGTGATTAATTTATGAACAAGAGAGAAGTGAAGCTAGTTACACCAGGGAAATATGTAAAAAGAGGGTATTTTTTCCCCAATTTTTTTTGTGATTTCTTTGTCCTCAAAGGCAGAGAATATAATTTTCAGTATGCCTCACATAGAGCTGGAGCCTAATGTGGCAAAGAAAGCTGCTCTTTGCTTTGTTGAAATTTATTTTGTCATAGAATAAGGCAAGTTTTTCTCTTTTCAAGATAATTTGACAATGAACCAGACCTTTTTGACTTGGAATTTAGAATATTGAAATGCCTTTTGAAGAGAGCAACACTTAAAGAGAAGTCAAAAGCTGCATCTACAAAACACTCAGATGATGGCTGTTCATCTGCCAGGTGGAAGGAGTGAGAGGAAATTTATACAACATTCTACATTACACAACACTTCAATATTTGGACTAACTCCCCCTTCTTTTCTGGGTACAATTCAAAGGATTACATTTGATCTGGTCCTACAGAGGATTAAAGGAGGATTAAGAAGATCAACAAGTCAGTTGATGAAAATTTTCCATTGAGTTCAACAAGGCCGCGGATTTCACCTCCAGTGATTGCCCTCTGTAATCAGAAAAATGTGCCTCCTCTTGGACCTGTTACAAAGGACAGGATCAAAAGGATTAAAATTTTTCAGTTAAACAGTCAAATGCCTGTAAGTACCAAACTCAGCAGCAGATATGAAACCATTCCTCTTCTCCTTAATCAATGTGAATAGGAGAGAATCCTCTGACTATGTAACTGTGCACAGGCTGGCTTGGGACGCAGGAGAGAGAGGAGCAGTGAGACCCATGAGTGTGTGAAGAAGGGAGAGATGCCTCTTTGCATTAGAGAACCTTTATTCTACAGAGGAAACTCCAGGCCCAGTTAGTGATCAAACGTAAGTCCTTGGACTATAACAAGGGCAAGTGACAGCAGATGACATAGTTGACCTGCTAAAATTTTGGGAAGGCACTGTAGCAGAGAAGTACAAGAGAGATCAGAGTTATTACTAGAGACCCATATAGCTAAAATCCTCCTTTGCTTGTAAGATGTGTTGCTTCTCAGCTCTTGGGAGCCGCTCAACACAAGTGTTTGTCATCCCAGAAGCAAAGGGGCCAGAGCAGCCTCCTTCTTCACCTCTTGACTAGCAAGAGAGCTATTATCATGTAGAGTGAAGACTCAGCTGCTAGAAAATCTTCACGGGTGATCTTAACTAATCCTTCAGAAAAGTGATCTATCATCCTCTTTTTTTTTAATTTTTTTTTTTTAATACCTATGGTGAGGTGTCTCTCTTAGATGACTCCAAAAATCATAGCTACTTACAGATCAGCCAATGCTTTGTCCTAACTAGCCTTTTCCTTTGAAACAGGAAAATATTTTACATGATTCATTGTATTGTATTTCCATAACCAAACAGCCATGCCTTAGATTACATCATCACCTGATATCTTGATGCTATAATGTAACTTGATTAAGTTAAATCTTTGGGTTTTTAAAGCTTATCACAGAAACAGAACAAGATTAGTTACAGTAAGGGGGGTTGAAATGGGGTGAGAGATCCTTCTGGTCAGTTGTTAAATTTGACTATTTTTGATTGGCAGCCTAAGGAGACTCCTTTTTTAGACTTACAGAAATTTTCCTTTTGGAGGTCTCCAAAAAGAGGGCATAAATTTCTGTTCATAGAGAGCTCATGGAATCGTGGTTGTACTGAAGTGGGTGACAAAACTGCAAAAGAGATAAGTTGTACCTTGATTTAATTAGATGGGCTGGCACTATTTAACTCATAGAGTGGAGCATTTTTTATCTGATTGGAATTGCATTTTATTAGCTTTTTATTTGGTTTTAGCTTTTCTGTGAATTTTTCACTTTTTACTTGATTTGTTTGATAGTAATGTGAAGAAAAATAACAAATGTCAGGGAGAACTAAGATTGTTTTTGCAAGGTGGCAGAGAAAAAAATCTAATTCAGTCATTTATGCCTTTTAAAGGAGCACTAATCTAATATTTATTCATTATAGAACAAAGAATTATACCTTAATTGAATATATTGATGGGTTAATTTTCTTTATTTGCGAAGTAATAAATTAAAACCTAATTTTTATGTCCATTAGTAGAAATTAATGTAAATATACTTTCAGATTCATAATGACATTTTAATGCTTTTTCACAGTTTTCTTTCTTATGTATGAATATTTTCTTTTAATATAAAACATGAATGAATTAATTAGGAAAGGATTATTATTCCATTGAAGACTAATATATTTGTCTTTGAAAGAACTTTGACATCATATTATTTAAGCTTGTCCAGACACATGGTGTATGACATAAGTTCTCATATGTATTTCTAATTAATTTTCTGTAAACATATTCAGAATTTTAGTGTTTTTCTAGTCCTGCAATTTTTTACTGTAATTGTATTTCTTTGTAAATCTGAAGTAAATCCCTTTGTGTAATTGTGGCATTTTTTGGTAGGTTCATCATGCTGTAAATAAGTAAAGATAATTACTGAGGTGAGTTATTTTTACAGGCCTTGAGACTGGGCTTTGTGGTGCCTGTATTGACAAACTTTATTTGACACAGATTTTTTCGAAATTGGTGATTTTTCACAACTTCTTCAAGAGCTGATCAAGGGTTAGTTTAAGTACAAAGTCTAGCTGGTTACAGATAAAAACGGATTTCCAAAAATGCTGTAATGAGATAGGCATACACCCTCCATAACACCTTTGGGCATTACAGAGGGAACATCTCTATGAATATATGTATAGCTATCTGAACGTATTTGAAAATCTAGCCTGCTCATTAAGTCAGCAGAGCTCTCACGTCTCCAAGTCTCTTTCTGAAAATGAGACTAGGCTCAGACCCACAAATGCATTTTCTCCTGAACTCAATGGAAAACAAACCCGTGGGTAACATATGTGGTAAAGGATACTCAAGGTGCAATGGTTTCACTAGGAGAACTGGGTGGAAATTTTGGCTGTGAGGTACCTCAATATCTTCGTAGGAATAGACCTCTAGACTTCATGCACAACTGGGACGTTTTTAAATTATTCTAACAGTGGGGGCCACAAACGTGCATTTTCTACAGTTTTCTCAGTCTCATTTAGGTAAATATGCTTTACTGAAATAAGATGTAGATCTACAGAACCCTGTGATCTTCAAATGGTCTTCTAATATCACCTTGAATCTGCACTGGAAAATTTTTCAGATTAGGAGGGGAGGAATTTGACCTCACTTTTATGAGTTAACAGAAGCCTGTCTATTCTTTAAGACCTTAAAACTCAACAACTTTACTTTCTTGTTGAGTTTATTCTCTTAAAGGAAATTAATTTCTGTGTGTGAGGAATAGGGAAAAACAGACTGGAAGAATTCAGAGGTTAAATAAATAATGTAAAGACAGCTTTTTTCTGCTGCTGGAAAGTGCAGGATTTGAGAAAAGGGTGAGAGGATGAAGAAAACAACTGTATTTGTTTCATAAGGACTTTCATGCTAGATACCATGGGAGTTATGAGAACAGAACCATGCTACAAACAGACCTTCAGCACATAATTCATTGTCTTGTTCATTAAGATCAGGGGAAAATAGACAGCGCATAGCCTGGCAAATATGTTATAAACTCCAACAAAATCACATTAGACAAATGCATTACAGGGAGGGAAGTGATTCAAGTTGTACATTATTAGGCAATACTGTGGGAAAAAATACTATCGTACTTCTCATCCAGTCACATAATGTACTGCTACTGTCAATACCCACAAATAATGCTGGAATCCTTACAAAAATCCACCCCATACCTCCCTGGATTTGCTCACATCCATAATTAGTTATATGTCAAGACATGGTAGAGAGTTCTGCCATACCTCTGTGAAAGTCTCAAAGTCACAGCTCCATACGTTATTTAAATAAATGAATGGGCTTAAGAACAACATGAAAATAACTCCATCTGGATACTCTTAATATAATAAATCATATGAGCTCTGGGCATTTTTCAGGAGTATGATGTCATCACAACCCTTCAAGAGAATTATTTTACTCTCATCTATTATTCTATATATTAACAGAGAAACAGCTGTCATTCTGATGAATGTTCTCAGGACATTCAAAATAATGGCATGTGAAAGTACAGCCAGAATACTTGGCATCAACTGAAACTCATTACTGGGGTTCAGCATCATGATCAACCTTTAATGAATTATGATCAATTTTAAGTGACCATTTATAATCTCATATTGACTGGCACACTAAATCTTTAACAGAATAGGAAAACAGGCCTAATGCCAATTGTTGTCAAAGTCTGTTGTTGACTGAAGTCTCTTCTACATCTTGAACAATTAAAACACAGCAAACTGTGACAGGCATTGATCCCCAACCAAAGGATTGTTCTAACTCTTCTTGCTCTAAGAGTAGGAAAGATACTGAAGTGCAAAATGGAAGTGTTAAAAACTTTACTTTGCTAATATTCAACATGTCCGTAATATAGAAATAATTCAAGTTTTGGAGGCAGTGGGATTGGTATTCCCACTGAAAGAGATATTTTCTATCCAACCAATATTCTGTTGACTTTATTGAGTCATTCTCTTCCTAATTTGAATTTCTCTTCTGTCCTTCTTTTCGTATTCATGTCTTCTTTATTCTGTCTACAACATCAAAATTCTCTTTGATTTTATAACCTCAGTCTTTTTAGTTTCACAACAGATAAGTGGATTCCATGACATATTGATGCTTTTGAGATAGTTAGGCTTTTAATAAAGAAGCTCAGTTCTTTGCATAAATCTTTTGAAATACTGAGGTAAAGCAATTTGGTCATGAAACAAATACTTGCAAACCAGTTCAGCATTTCTTTTCATCCAAGTGGATCTCTATAGCAAATAATACTAGATACAGGCTAGACAGACACCTCAGCAAAGATAAAACCCTTCAAAGCTCCACAAGCTCTTGTTGACATGGTAATGATTTTTATTCATATTACATATATATAAGATAAAACTTTTTAATAAATAAGTTCAGAGTTTATATGTTTATTGGAAAAACCTAAGTGTGCCAAAGTCAATGTACTTAACTTGACTGCAGCAAGTCTCTCAAACTTGAAAATTGATGATGGCAGTGATTTCTATTGCACTATTTATGGTTATGAACAATCTAAACCTGATCTAAATTCCAGTACATTCACTCTGTGTATTCTCTCTTAAAAGAGTCTCTTTCTAATGAAATAGCTGAAGCTTATGTTTAATTGGTCCTGATAGAGCTAATCCAAAAGGAGTTTAATTTACATATTTCTTTAATAATATTGCCAACAAACCCACAACCTTCCTATAAGGAAGTCATTACAAAAACTTCAAATGTGCAAGAGAGCAGACTGATGCAGTCTGCAAAAGTACTGACTTATATGTATATTTATTTGCATGGGTCTCAAATGTAGGAAACACCATTAAGGATGAAGCAGTTTAGCCAAAAAAAGCCTTCCTGGGTGGTCAGCAAAAGAGAGGAAATCAGCAATAATTCCTCTGATTTCCCACTGCCAGTAGTATGCACTTTAAAAATGTACTTGTTTATAAGAAAACTCATTGGTTTCTTCTTTCCTGAAATTGCTTTACTGATATTTAAACTCATCTGGACATTTGGAGTCCACAATACCTTATGGCAATGAGTTTCCATGAAACTCTTAAGCACAGTAGGAAAAATACTCCTTTTCTTAATTTGTAACCTGCTGCCTCATCGCTTTATGTGACACCTCCTTCTTTCTGCATTGTGTGGACAGTGATTAATGCTTAACTTCTCTTCATCTTCTTTATACTATTTGTAATTTTATATCTTTAATCTTTATAACTTAACTTTAATCTTCTTATCCCTCAATCATTCTTTTCTAGGCAGATCATTTTAGGTGTATTTACCATTGCAAAATCAGAGCGCATCTCCTTTAGCTCAAATGTTTTTGTTTGGACACAATACAACAGCATGGAATCAGATCTCTATGTGCAAGTTAGCAATAGAGCAGAGAATTTCATACTACTGGACTCTGTTCTTGTGTTCTCTGAACTGTCAAAGATCAGTTGTGGCTCTGTTATGTACTGTTGGATTTGATATCTTATAACTATTACTGCCATCTACTGCACTGTGAAGTTCTTTCTCATTAACAGCATGCATCACTGTGTCAACCTGAGGAGGCTGCCATAGATTTGTTAAAATATTCATTATTGATTATTACGTGGAAAAGCATGTGGGCCATAATGTTTTATTCAGCAAAATTGTCTCACGGGTACCTGGGGTTTGAACGAGGTGCTTAAGGAGGAAGATTTGCTTGCTGACAAATATCTTCCCTTTTTGTGTGTATTAAATTAATGGGAACCATATGGTAAAGTACATAAAAAACCCCTGTGTTAATATCTCTTGCTAACTACAGCCACCTGTTACAATGGCCAGACTAATAGCAGGCCTGTTGGTGGTTGTTATTAACATATTCAGAGCCATTCTCAGCTTATTTTGGCAGTCATAGAGAATTGTATGTCATTCTCAAAACTGAAAATCCTGTGGCTAGTTGTTTTACAGATCCTCAAGGGCAATATGAGGCAGCCATATTTTCCTACTTAAAAATCTGCTTGATTTAGTTTTTAGTCACCTTATTATAAGTCATTTTTGTGCATTTATATTACAGTCAGCTTTGGAGGCTCACACTCACTAATTCTCGAGTTTTGACATGAATGTGTTACTGTGAAGTTTCTTTTTCAGCTGCCATTGTATTTCACCCCCTTCTCTTTCTCTATCCCCATTCTCTTTGATCATCATTTAGCAAATTCGGTTCTCTAATTTCAGTTGCTTGTCAACATGCCAAAAAACAGTACAAGTGGATTGACTGCTAAATTAATAATTGGAAATGTGAACTCATCCTTTATAATCATATCTGTTCTATCAGTCTTGTTCTTGTGATAAATAGGCTGCAAAATAATTATGTGTAATGGGTTTCATGTACTAGTTAACAATTATTATTAATGTAAGCAACACCTTCTGCCCTATGCATTTGAAGCAGTAGTGGTGCTTCCCTATCAGATTTAAAAGTCACAGGAGTGAATCTGTGAATGAAAAGAGTAAAACAAGTTATAACTCCTTTTTATCTGCTTGGTTGCCTCTGCTCCTTAAAGGTCCACCAAAATGTGTTTTGAAACAAAAGCAATAAGTTAAGAATTGATAAAACTATCAGGATCAAGACTGTGGTTGGGTTATAATAAAATGCATTCTTAGGACCCAAGCCAGGAAAATATTCCCTTTCATAAGGAATAAAAAGAGATTGAAACATACATACCCAAACAATATCCCTAAGAATTTGCCAGTGGACTTCTGGAGATGAAACATATGGCACTGTTGAACTGATCCAGTGTGGCTGGATTAGTTCTTATGAGTCCCTCCTCATGTGGGATCTTCAGGACCCTTATCTTCAGGATTAGATTCCCAAACATTTAGTGATTGATATTGAGGTTAGGCCATTGGCTTTTTAACAATTTATTTCAAGGTACTGCTCTCATGAATCATTTAAGTCACTGAAAAATGACAATTTTTTTATAAGATTTTAGGGAAAAGAGCATTCTTCCTATTCAGTATACCTACATCACAGTATAGGACTGCATCTAATGACCTTTCAGTTCAACATCTGGAGTTTAGGATGTGGTGGCACTTAAATAATTGTAACTGTCATGTATAATAACTATTGATCACAAATATTTCTTAATTTTTTTAATTTTTTTTTTTTTTAAGTGGTAGCATAGCATGAGCTGGAAGAAAGGAGCAGGCAATTCTGCACAGGTGTCCAGCAGCCTTATGTGAATTGGCCAGCTCAGGTTTGGAAGCCCCATATCTTCATTTAGATCAAACTGCACCTCAGAAGGTAAACACAGGGAAGGAAGAGAATTTCTAGTGGCAGTCCCAGCTCCCTGAACTATTTATCCATTTTACGTCACCTGTAAGAAAGTGCAGAGAGGGAGGGATCAAATTTTTAGTGAGACCCATACCGACAAAATTACAGATAGATATTTAACTGTGTTGGAGATAAATTTGTTTAAATTTCCATCATTAATTATTGTCTGCCTTTGTTGTTGTTTCTTCAGCATACTGGAGACTGTAGATAACATTTCTTGTTATATAATTCTTGTCTTTAATGTACCAAGGTGTTAGATGCTTAACTCAGGTATATAAATTCCATTCAGTAACGAATCTCCCTGGTCTATGACTCCTTTTTTGAGCTGTCCCTCTGTAGGTAAAAGTACTATTTTCCTACCTTAGAGAGTTATTATAAGTACATTCAGGATTGTGATTTGCTTGGATAATATTAGAACCTACACAATATAACAGGTCTCTAGAGGAGAACTGGATGAAATAATTTCTCATTTTTGCATTTTGTTATAAAAATAAATGAATACATCTTTGGTGATGCCAAAATACTTTCTGGATCAATTTCAAGCCATTGAAATGTTTGTATTAGGGAAAAATGCAATGTAGAAAAACTCAAACTGAAGTTTGACGTTTTCAGTTTGAATGTCAAATTTAGTATTAGGTTGAGAAGTAGTCTTTTACCTTCTAAAAGTTTCAATCCTGTTTGAACCAAAATAAAGGGTAACAAATAATCTTGTTCGTCTGAAATATAGTTTGTTTGTTTGTTTGTTTGTTTTTTCCTGGTTTCTCAAATTTCCATCTTTTCCAAGAAGGATAATTCTTTCAGGTTACCTACAAAAATCATTCAAATTTGATTTTTTTTTTAACTGGTAGGGAACCAAAATGTATAATATATTGTGAATCCCACTCAGTGGCTAATAATGTCTGACAGTTGTGCTGTGCAGCTTGCTGTCCTTCCAAAGGTCTATTATTTCCTCTGTTTTCAAGGATGTGAATTTATTTACAGTAGCATATAACTGTGAAGGACAGATAATTAAGACATGAGAAGTGTCCCCCCTCTTGACAGGAGTTAGTAGTATTATATTCCTACTCTAAGCCAAATTCCCTAAGGGGCGCTCTATTTAAGAGAATTATAAAATAAATTATTTATAAGTGTAACTGACTTCCTGAGATAGTTTATCGAGAGTTACAAAAATACAAATAGGGTAAATAATAATACTACAACTTTTTCTTCAATGATGTTGTATATTGTTTTCATTGTGTTATGAATTCAGCTCTTTCTTTTTTATGTATAAACAGAGCATTTTATGATATAATATTTTCCTCAGACATTACAATATTTTTACATGTCTTAGTTTTAAATGTATATTTCCACCTTCATTTTATCATCAACCTTGTGTATGCAGGCAGAGACTATTATTACTGCTTTCAATTTCTTTGCTATTTGCTTAATAGCAGGTTTCAGTTGATGTGACCTTTTACTTGATAAAAGAAAATACAGCCAGTGGATTGGTATCGTCAATAGGATACAATTAACCAGGCAATGATTTAATGAAAGAATAATGTCAGAAGACTGTGCTGGAAAAGCTATTTAAAGACCTGGAGACAATTTTATGCAAAAAGCATATGCAGAAAGTAGTGATTTCATTAGCATAGTGCTTAGGAGTTGACAGCAACCTTGATTTTCTTCTCTTTTCTCTAATTTTATGCTTAAGTGATCATTGAGCTAAGTGATGTGGAAAAGAGAAGTACCTCTCCTTTGTCTTTAAAAGATGAAGCAAAACATTTAAAGAGTAAAAGGAGGTTTCAGTTATCTGCTTTCCCAGATTATTGTAGTTGCCAAATAATGAAAGCTGTGACCTCCAATAAATGCAGCATGACCTTTGGCTTGTAGTACCTGATCCAAAGAGTTCTAAGCAAGTAAAGAAAAGATGCCCTGAGCATTGGTTTAAAGGGCACTATATTGTAAACTTTATGACCTTTCTTTTGAATAAAACAGCTCAAAGAAAGTAACCAATGGTGTCTTGACACCAAGGAAAACAGACTTCATTATGGAAATATTTTGTGCTGAAACACTATGTATAAATACTACATATAAAGCTTTCACATTCATTTTTTAATTCCTTTACTATCTCATCTTTGATATTACTTTGTTATTCATATTGGAAATATCTCTCTCCTCATAAGACTCAACGTCTCACCCCACAAAAATAAAATACAGTTGGATCAATGACTAATCCAAGATCGTTCATTCATAACCTTGTCTTAAATCAACTGTACATTTATTAAACTCTTATTCAGACATATTTCCTGTTACTTTTTTTTATATTGTATATGTATTATGGGCAGACAACAATATTCTTAGTTTAGCCTTTTGTTGTAATAAGAATTGCAAGTAAGCATACAAGTATAGTCTCAGAATCCAAAAGCTTGCACATAAAGGGGTTGAATGAGAAAAACATAGCAGAGATACAGGAACATGACATTAAAAACCTCCATATCCTGAAGAAGAATCAGTTATTCCAAAGGTAGTTTGTGCTGGCACAGAGATTGTGTTGGTCTGAAAGGGACACGTTACCTCTCCTGTAATGCACAATGGAGGCATGGAGAAGAGAATGTAGATTAAGTGACTAATTTCAATAATATTGTCAAAAGCCAGGCCACAGAAAATCTCACTCCAACTAAGTATTAATAAGATCACATTTTAAATTAAGAGTAGTTTCGGGAAATATAATAGGAATTATTGTTGTGCTAGAAGAGCACACTGTTAGCCAACAATGCTTCTTTCCCCTCTAAAGGTATTGAGTCCATTTTGGGCATTCAGAGCATGGTGGCTTTGAAATGCCAACTTCAGACTTCCTAGTCTGTACAAAAACATATGGAAAATAAATAGGGGAAAAAAAATATTCCTTGCAAAACTTACTTTTCCTGTCCACAAATAACATCTTGAGGACTGGTCTTCCTCAAGTTACTTTGGTGTGCTCATACTATCACATCTATGAATGTGTAACATTGTTTTCCAACAACTGTAGTGCTGTCTCTTGAAAAATTCTAGTGTAGTCTCAAAAATAATTGAGTCTGTATGAGCTATTTTTGGGAAAATGATTTTTATCGTATTTTGACAAATCTTTTACTGTGTTCTTTTTTGTTTGTTTGTTGGTTGTTTGTTTTTTTTTTTTTAGTTTTCTCCTGCTAGCCCTACTTCTGTCAACTTCATAGGCCACTTGTTTCTACTACAGGACTCATGATCTTACATAATTGCTGAAGAGTCATCTAAAGTCTAATTTACTAACTTAGTTTAAATTATGGAATCCGTTTTGTTTTGTTTTGTTTTGTTTTGTTTTATTTTGTGGGTTTTTTTGTTGTTGTATTTCTCTTTTCTCCTCTGTTGCTCTATATGAGCTAAGAACTATTGATATGTTGTTGATAATTCAGGCCTGAGAAATGTCTACAATTCTGCTTTTCAGATAAAACTACAGATGAAAGAATCAGATAAATTATTAACACAGACAGGCAATGTCTTCTGTCTTTATTTTTTTGTTACTTACTATGTTTCTATGATAGATTAATACCATTCAGCTGGTGTTTTATATTGACCATGACTTAAACTATCATTCTTACAGGAACACAGATTTTGACTTTACATCAATATTTACAATGTATCAATAACCAGCACAACTGGCACAGACCAAGGAGTCATTAAAAGCAAGTCTTCAGCACATTACTAGAGAAAGAAGGAAAGCACAGTAACCTATTATTCTTTTATACTGCCTTTACACTGTTGTGACTCGATGTCAGGTGAGTAATTCTTTATTTATGCCTAAAAAAGAAGAAATACATTTATAGTGCAGGGTAAACTTTTACTTCCCAAATGTAGGGATGTAATTCAAGATGCCTAAGTTAAGAAACTAATGTCTATGGGCACCTGTATAATCAACCATGAGAGAGAAAGGCTGCAATAGTGGGTGATTGTGAGAGCAGGACATTAAATAAGAGTCTCAGGAATGCACCATTTTATTTCCATTTTTCTGTTCTAATTAATATATATATGAAGTGACTCCACTTTAATAATGATGTTCTTTTCTCTTTCTTTCCGGTATTGGAACTTAATTGTGATAACATTCCTTTCTATTTGTTTGTAGTCCAACAGGAGAAGCAGATAGGCTAATCCTACATAATTTTTTACCACATTAAGAGCCAGGAGCTTCTTATTAAAACTGTATGTTCTGTACTCCTACTTGATCTGGAAGAACAGTTTGTTATTGAAGTGCAAAAATGTAAATTCCAAATTAAAAAAAAAAAAAAGTAAAGAGAAAGCAAAGGGACATTTAATTATCAAATTTGCTTCTGGCAAAATGAGCTTTCAATTTTCTTTTTTTCTTTTTTTCATCCTCTGGAAAACCTGCAGAAATGAGATAACCCTTAATCCAAAACTCATTCTCTTTATTTACTCCCACTATATTTACCTTTTTTGTCATGAATTTCTCTATTTTATCAAGTACTGAATATAAAGCATGTGAAAGGCTTCAACCCCAACTCTTTCAAATAGGAGGTGGTTATGACTTTAACAGCTGTGGCATGAGAACACAGTGTGCCAGGGAAAAGCAAGCGATGGCTTATCCCACCCTCAGTAGAGTGTTTAAGGAAACACAATCTACTCATAGGTTCATAGTTTAATTAAGGTCGGAAAAGAACTTTAAAATCAACAAGTCCAACCATGAACAGAACATTGCCAAGTCTACCACTAAACCATGTCCCTCAGTGCCACATCTAGAGAAGTCCTTGCAAAATAAACTGAATAGCATGATTTTAAGGCTAATGATCAGACTGCCCAAAAGTATTCATTAGAAAAAAACCCAGAAGCTTGTCATTCACTTTGGCTTCAGTACTGCAAAGCTACATTTATTATATGTTTTAAGTAAAACCACTTTACTTTTCTGAAGAAATTGCTTTTTCAAAAGCATATACCTGGAAGAAATAACAAAATTGAAAGCTTAAATTTGATGCAGATGAATTTATGTATCCTATCTTCAATAGTTCATCTCATATACTTCATTTCTGTCCTCCAAAAAGGTTCACTTTAACCCTTATAATGGAATACATATGCTATCTCTAAGGTATTTTGAAATTACTTCTTAGTTGTAGTTAACAAACAGCTCGTTAGGAAATTTGTATTTGTGTTTATATTTCAGACAGCTCACACTGAATGCTGTGCAATTCTCAACACATATTTGAGGAATGAAGAAGGATGTTCGATGAACAAATCAAGAGTATTTTTCCAAGAATTGTGTTCTTTCTTTGACATAATTAAGGAATAAGGTTTGTGTATTTTTTTAATCATTATATTAAAAGGTCAGGTTTCTATATTGCTTTACCTTTGCTTCTTACATGCCTATTAGGATATATACCTCTTCCTATGAAATTTTATCTCCCCCATTTAGGGTGTTTATTAGGGTGACCTGTTTTGGAAACAAGAAGAAAATTCATTATTTAACTACTAAGGTGCCAGTAAAAGTTATTTGGAAATTTGATTATAGGAAATATACAGTTTGCAACTCTGGACTTTCTTAAAATATTAAATCTCACTGCAGATAAAAAGAGCCCAAAATTTCCTTTAAAATCTCATGACTGCACTGTGTCACTTGTATGTATTGCTAGAAATGGTGTCAAGGATAATTTTCTATCTGTCTGCAACATTAATAGAAAAAATTAGCTGTAAAATGTAACTTCTAATGAATATATATGATGATATTACAATTATATTTTTGTAGTTCAATTATAGCTAGCATAATTGTAACAATACGTTTGCATTTGCAAGGGATAGTCTATGATTAGAGGTACTAGCAAGTAATGGTTCTTGAGCATTGTAAACATTTTTCCTCCCTACCTTCATTCAGTGAAACACTTTTTGAGACATTTTCCAGGAATCCTTTATTTTTCAGTTCTGACAAGATCTGTTACAAACTCAGTGAAGCAAATAGGTATTCATATGGGCAAACCCCCAAATTTAAATCTCTGTCTGTCATTTGGGGGGAAAAATGAAAAATGAAAGAAGAAAAAAAGAAAAAAAAAGAAAATAAACAAAAAGCTCAAAGTAGACATGAAAATTACAGGGGAAAAATATTAGAATTCTATTTGTACTATCCAGATAGTGTAAGTCAATCATTTATAGGCAGTATATGGACTTTTCCATTCCAGGTTCCATTTAAATAACATTCCATTACAACCTCCTATACATTATTCCTTTTAAGGAGTTAAGCAGATATAAATTAACAACCTAAAAATAATGAGGGATTATTAAAAGGATTCCTTGCTTTTTAACAGGAACAACAGCAAATCTGAAACTAAAACATCTTGCAGGAAAGTACAGATTTTAGTCATTGTTTAAACTATATGTTTTTTTAAGCTAATAACATTCCTTATTTGATCCTTTGGTTCTAGCAGTGAATGTAGAGAAAAATGTTATGTGACTGAAGCTGAAAATTTCACCTGTATTGTGTAAACATAAAAGAAATAACTGGTCACACTTAAACAAGAAATATTAAATTTACATTTATATTATTTTTTTTGCATTCTTGTTAACATTTCAGCTACAGTTTTATACCTTTTTGTAGATATAACAGGAGATGTATTGATGAAGTGGAAGCAAGAAAACAGGTTTAATATGCAGTTTGAGGGAAAACAGGACTATATTTGAAAATAGAAAGACAATCAGAAAACATTCTGCATTAAAAAATAAAAATAGAGAAAGACTACAATCTGGTCGATATGCATGCATCAAATAAACTTTTGTTGTTGTTGTTGTTGTTTTCTCAACCCTTTTGTTGCTCTAGAGGGAAAAAAATTTCCCAAAACCAAAATCAAATTGTTTAAATTAAAGTGAAATTGTCTGCAAAAGCGGAGCCTTTCTCTAGTGATATTACATTCATTAGATTCCAGTCTTATGCCTTCCACTTTTAGCCTAGGTAGTGCACAGCTACACCAGAGTTTCTTAAAATCAACTACAGTGTTTCTATTCCTGAAGATAATGCTATTCTCTGAGGTATAACCAAACTGACATAGAGTAAAATGAAGAATGATGGTATCTCTACAACATTCCCATGCTGCTGAATGTACAGTGAATGCTTAATGGATTACAGAATCACAGAATATGCTGAGTTGGAAGGTACCCACAAGGATCATTGAATCCAACCCATAACCTTTAACAAGACAATCCCCAAGGTTCACAAGATAGAAATTTTTTTAAACAGCCTAAAGTGGAAATAGGGAAAAATAACCTGAAGTGTTTTGTGAGTAATGACAGTTGTACAACTTACAGATTCCACTGCTCAAAATATCTGTAAAAACTTTGATCTGAAACATTTGCTGAATCCAGACCCAAAGGCCAGAAATTATGTAATGAAAAAAATAAGTACTGAAACATAGGAGTTTCCTAGATTTCAGTCTGGAATTGGAAGTGTTATTTTATGGATTTGATTATCAGAACAACATTGAGACCTGCCTATCTACAGGCCATAAACCCTGATAAAACAATCTATCTCCATCTGCCACTTCCCTTCAATTTCTGAATGACCTTGTAAAAATTGATACCAGTTAACTAGGGAAGGGAATGAGAAGTAGAAGGCTCTCCACAGGTAGAAGGAGAGGAGAGCTGAAGGTGGATGGTCCCTAAACTCCCTTACACTCTACTGTAGCTTGGAGAATGCTATATGGATATCTGTGCCCAGCTTTGTTCCCTTTCACTGTCTTAACCTTTGCAAGTTTGACTGCAAGGTCTTTGAGGACAGCCAGTCAATTCTGATTAAAGGATTTGTGCAATATGCATAACTATGGGAATTCCTGTTTTTCCATGATAAAGAATAGCATAGAGTTGGGGTGAAACTAGTCCAAGAGGAGTGGGCTACTTGCTCCAACCCTTCTAACTGAAAACATAACCTCGAACTTTTTTTTTTTTTGCTCCTCTTCTATGCTGAATGCTGCTTTGTTCATGAGGGGGAGGGTGGCTATGCAGTTCTCCTGTGTGACTGGCATCTTACATGCCCTAATGGAAGGGAATGTTTGACTTCTTGGCCAGATGAAGTTGTTGTGGGCTGACCTATGGTGAAACATTAGCTTTACGATAATTCTGCACTTCCAAGGCATGAATTCCACAGAGTGTCTCTGGAAATTACAGGAAAATATTTCCCACGGTGTCTTTTCCCAATTAGAATATAGTGGACTTCTACAGGAACCCAAGGAACTAAATTATGTCCTCAGCCCAGATCAGCACTCCACCTTAGGCTATGGTGGGTTGCTGAACACCTGAACAAGCACTCTCTGGTCTCCTCCAAAGTGCATTGAAGGCAATTTTTATGCTCTCAGTAATGTAATGGGCTTTGAACTATCCTCTAATTTTCCTTTGCTTGGTTCACACTTTCACAAGTCAGTGGAAAGGAAAGACCTGGAATTTTAACTCACCAACCCAGCTATACAAAAGAGTTTTGTTCTGAGAAAGGCAAAAATGAAATTGACCCCCTCTCTTCATCACTGGTATGGCATTTTTAATTCACTCCATTGGTTCATAAATCACACACAAACATGCAGGACATGTGGAGTGGAGAGAGACAACCTTAGAAAGCAAAAGAAAGTATCATTGTGGATCATGTGCAAATTATTTGAAATCTGAAGTCTAACAAGGAGACTTCAGAAATAATTGTCTGTGGACTAGCTTGATGGAACTTTTAGCTCAAGTTTGTTTTTCTGAATCTCTTTAGCATAGAAAGCAAAGATGCGAGGAATAGTTAGACATAAATGCAGATTTATTGGGTCTGGCATATTTTTTGACTGTGAAACAGAAACAGATCCTTTCCTTCACATTATAGTCAATCAGTCAAGAGGGGAATCTATCCAAGCTGCTGTTCACTTTAGTTTCAAGAATTTCTGTCAGTAAAACAACAGCCCTGAAACAATGTTTAAAAGCTGTTCAGAAGAACAACAAGAAAAGAATAAATATAAAGAAGATGTTGAAAAATGCAACATTTGATGAGCAGGACAAATCTTTAGAAAAGAGAACTGCTTAACAAAGCATTTTTAACTCTCATTGCATCCTTCCCAAGATGTAAAGAAACAGTGAGTTTCCCTAAATAACACTGCATTAGGCCAAGTGCTTCATTTTTAGAAATGTTGGGTGTGCAAATTTCACTTAACAAATTACTTTGTCTGCCATGAATAAAAAAAAAGTTCTATTAATTTTTTCATTAAACTTTAAGTTCATTCCAGAGTTACGAAAAACATTTTCTTGCTGAACTCTCCTCTGCTAATTTAGACATTTTAATACAATCTGGTGGAAACAAACAACTTCAAATATTGCAGTGAACACAGTATTTTTTTTTAATACAGGATCCTTCTTCAGTGAAATTTATTAAGATCTCTGTAGAAAAACATAATCATTAGTAGTAGTGTCACAGGCCAGGGTATTGCTTCTGTATCCTGATATTAATAAGACTCCTCTGAACTATAGCAATAGCTAGTATAGCATATGCTCTATGCTGATGGTGCTGTTATTCTGGTTTTATGTTATGATGTTGCATATTCTTCATATCATAAGCCTGTTAACTCCTAATCCTCCTTGCCCCCCACCTTCCACTCGGTTCACCATCTAAATCTTATGAACTGTCACATGTGCACCCCATGAAGGAATGACTGATGACTTGCTGGCTACCAGGCCCATTTTACACCAGCCAGTGTTACTTCCTAAAGGCTGTATTTGGACTACTGTGAAATGAGCTCAAGGTATAAAATAGAGATTATGATCAGGCCTATCACAAATGCATATCAGTTTTCCATGTGTGGGTTGGTTGCACTCTTCAAAGGGGCTTTGAATGAAGGAGGAACTGGATGCTACAGTTTGGTAGGTTTAGGATTTTCTTTGAAAAAGTCAGGTTTTCTTCATTGTCTAAGCTAAGACATTCAAGAAAGGGATTCTATGTCAAAAATCGATGTTAAAAATATACAGAGGCATTGTAATATCTTGGGAGAAATGGTGCGGACTGCATTTCATGCATAAAATAAACTATTAACTATTGAGAAGCACTGATACTATGTCCCTACAATTTCTTGTCAAGTCTTTGCTATTCTTCCTGACTGAATGGCAACACAGTAGTAACATTTCTATATGGGAGTGCTGTTCAGTAGTGTTCAGCCCTGCGATTTGGGAAAACAAACAAACAAAACCTCCCCACATTTTATAACCATAAACATTCTCTTTGGATTTTCTGGATCCGCTAAAAATTTCCAATATTCCGCTTGTCAGATACTTTATTATCTCCTGTCTTCAGGAGATACAAAGACTTAAAACCAGTGGTCTAATGACTGAATGTTTTGTGAAATAATAGTTAGGAAATTTGAAACGCTGAAAAGTCTTTTGTAAATGAGGAGTTGACTCTGAAATATTAATTACAAAAAGAGGATTAAGATATACTTTCAAAAGGAAATGGACAGCTATATTCCAAACTACTTTAGTGATCCTACTAAGGGCATTGATATCTGTTATTTAGCCAGCTATATCCCAGACACAAATGCTGATCATAAATGGTTCAATGATGAATAGCAACAGATGTAAGAAACCCATTGTGTCTGCTAACGCTGATTCATCACATGTGCAAGCAACTATTAAATCAGTGCAGCACAAATTTGAAATGTCAGTGAAAGTTCAAGCTCATATCATCGTCATCATCTTCATACACCCATACATTAATTTATTCTGTACAAAATTAATCTGGCTACATTTAATCATTTACAGTGACCTAATACTGTTTTAGATTCAGCAACAAAGCTGGGAAAGTATAAGTAAAGAGAAACTTTTTGAGGCAAACTACAGCCATGGGAGAAATATTTCTTTTACTGCAAGGCTAAAGATTAAACTTTTAAAGTAACATAAAAGTTAATGTTTATTGAAATTTTGTGGGTTTTGGGTAGAGGTATCTATAAGGACTTTGTTACCACACTTTATTTTAATTGCTGCTTTTCCAGCAATCATATAAATTCCTGGTTTTCCACCTGTCTCCTAACACTTCCCTTTTCCCCACTGTGCTCATTTTAGAACTTCTTGTCTCTATATTTCTGCAGTGAGTGAAAGTCAGTGAGAGGGAGAGAGAAGAAATAAAAAGGTTACAGAAAAGAAACAAACTATTCTTGCAGCTATTCACTAGGTGAAACTATTCACCTGGAGCCATTCAAAAGCAACTTCTTTGAATCCCTTTGAAATGCCATTCAAACTTTTAGTTGCACTCACCTCAGTAAATAATGCTCTTTGAAGCCAGGCTCCAGGCACAGATGAACAATGAAAGAAGATGATACCAGAGAAAAAGCAAAAAACTGTCAAAGCAGAGAGAGATAGAGCTGGAAGGGACCATTCTGGCCATATACTAAAATTTCTTTCCACTGCGTGCAAACACCTTTTATAACTCTTTTTATGTATAATTGAAAATTTGATTTTAAAATCTATTTATTTTCTTTTCACCATCATTTATATCAAAAAATTACTCTAGAGATTCATTAAAAAAAAAAAAAAAAAAAAAGTTAGCATCCTTTGTAATCTGTATTCATCCCTACAGGAAAAACTACTATGACTACATCACATTTACCCCTCTATACCACCAAGTTTTCCATATCCTCAGATGTCTACACACAATGCCCATACCATGCACATGAAATGAAACGTGAACATCAGACTACAAATACTACTCTAAAGGGCTGAAATAAAACTCTCTTATTATTTTGACACTTGGAACTGGACAACTCCCCCCAAAGTAATAATTATGTTTAAACACCACAGAAGTACCACACAGAGACAGGAGGAGGCCAGGCTGAACACCAGGAAGTGTGGACAGGGCCAGTCTATTCCTTGGCCTTGGTCTCAGAGGTGCTTTTCTCTCTATCCTCTCACCTGGGGATTTAGAGGTGACTAAGTGGGGCACTGACCTTACCAGAATAGATACAATTGGAATGGCATCCAGCGACCAGACTTATTGCCTCTAACCTAATATGCAGCCGTCCCTGCCTTCCCATAATTGTTTTACGACTTCATGCACATTTCCCTTTCTGTTAGTACAAACCTCTGACAAAGGCCATTGCCATTTTTACATGGAATGATATTTTACCTGAATAAAACCAGCAAAACTGAAAAGGTTAGTTCCAGGTGGTACTGAATGTTACAAATTAATATGCAAGTAATTTTGAGAATCTTTAATAGTATTTTCCTCTTGCTTACAGCTATATGTAAAAAAACCATAGTTTTGAGAATGAAAATTATGCCAAAGGAATTGGCTACAAAATTAAGGGACATTGTGTCCATATTTGGCTTATTTCAGTTCATCTAAATATATTTTATTTGCACCCTTTCACTGAAACTTAATCAGATTTTGATAATGTTACTGGGACCTCAGTCTTAGAATGAGTAAGTGCTGAATAAAAACTTCAGAAAATTTTTCCATAAATGAAGACATCTAACGAATTACCATAGCAATAACTTGTGAATTAAAGTAGTTTAACATAACTTGGTGAGTAAAAAATAGGAGAGATGAATAGAGAAACTGATTTTTTTTGTTCTGTTTTTAAAAATAAGCTTGGTAAATCTGATACTGTGTTACTTGTGCCAGTTGAAAAAAAGAAAATATTTCCTTAGAAGGATGATAATCCATTCAACTGATTGGTAATCAATTAATTCTTCTTTCAATTTGTGTTCATCTGTGTTTGAACTGAACACACCATCAATCAGTCAGTCAGCTCATGCAGCTCATGCAATTGAAAGGCCATTTAGGGGAACTGCCTATCACTGCAGTTGGTAGGAAAGCAAGTTTAAGGGTAGGTAAGAAACAGAAGTAGAAAACCACATTCTGCATTTGGCTACGTATTAAATAATACAAAAAATTAATTACAATTTGTATAAAAAGCAGATGATTGAGATCCTAAATATATCAATTGCTAGTGCCTAACATATTATATCTGTTCATTATTTGTGTAAACCTATCTTTGTGGCACTTGTCATTTGTCTGTGTTCAGAACATCTGTGTTATACAAAGTAGTGGAAGGTGACAGAAAGACAGTCAGTAGATCTAGTGGAGAGAAAACTGTTCACGCTTTTGGTTTTACTCTCTCAGAATTTAAAAGGATACAGCAGGCCTTAAGTGAGTTCTTCAAGGCCCTATTCTAGCTAGCACTGCAGCTTTGCAAAGGCAGACATGTAAAGTGGAATACCAACAATAGGCACCTCTAGAGGATATACCTGAACTTGCTTTAGTCTAGTCCTGCAGACCAATGTATTTTAGTGGCTGTAGCCCATTAGTTATGCTCCTGGGAAGAATCTCCAGGTCTAGTTTCACATGAAATAAGTCCAGTATGTGCATGGAAATGTCAGCTGAAGTGTGGCAAGGGGGAACATTTGGGAGTTACACATCAGAAGTGTACTTCTGATCTCTGAAGCTTAGCATAAATGCACTGGTAGGCATGTAGTCAGTAGTGAAGTGTCTTGCAAATGCAGTGTTTTCAGAAAGGCAGTCAGAGGATTACAAGTACCATTAATGAATTCTGTGGTCTGAGAATCTATATGCAGCAAACTGGAAAAGCTTAGGCAACCTGAAGAAACCATGTGACCAAACTAAATAAATACATCTTCAGAAGATGTATTTCCAGTTCTTTGTCAGCACAAGCTATTTTGCTTCTTTTAAATCAAAGCCTTGAAGTTTAATATTTTATTGTTAAGAGCAACTATGTCTTTTTCATTTGTCCATCAACATTTTAAAAATGATACTTCAGGTAGAATATCAGATTTAACTTAAGCTTTGAAAATTTCAGTAAAATGTATTGATTAGTTAAAACAAAAGTGAATTAATTCTGAATTAATGATGAGATTTATACACACAGATATTTAAGAATTATTAAGAACTTGTCCTGTCAATGGCATTTTCCCTAGTGCTGAAACTGGTGTAGCTGCAGGCATAGTGGTATTTTGCAAGTGTAAATATATCCCATAAACAGATGAAAATACAGGATGTTCAGTAGAAAATTCAGTATAGGAATGACATAATTTAGGTGTGACAAACAGGTGGATTTGCTAATTTAACTTTCCTTATTGTCAGAGTGGGTGTGCTTTCACAAGAGGTTGTTCAAGGTCTTTCAAGGAACTGATATATATCAATGTCTTGTTTATTGTCACAAAGAATTCTGGTTTGTCAAAACAATCTGGTTTTTTAATTTATTTCTAAGCATATTGAAAAGGAATAGCATCTGTAGTCTCACTTTTATTTAAGTCTGATCTATGAATGATTAATTTTGATGACTAAAATTCCAGTTTCATTCTGCACTCATTTTCTGTCGGTGTAGTCCATGGAGCAATCATATTTGAAGTCTTTTGTGAAAAGTCAGTGTAAGCTACACTGTTGTGATTGTTAACTTGAGAGCACAAACCTCTGAAAAGATATCATACATGTATTACCCAGCCATTAAAAAAATAAGAATCTTTTAAAATTAGACCTCCCCCAAGCTTTATACCCCAGAACTTTGTTAGATAAACAGTGTTCTGTGCAATTTGAAGTTTCTTATTCCTTCTAAGCTTCTGCAGAAAATACAGAATGGTTTTGCGGAAGTGCAGTGCAGTGCTCACTGTTCATAGTGAACATTGGCCTTATGGAGAACTACATAAAAAAAAAAAATTCAAGCTGATTCTGGTATGTTTGTTGTGAGAGGATATTTTATTATAAGAATCAGTTTACAAATTATGGCTTGGTTTCATTCCTTTCTTTTCATAGACATGATTCCATACCTATCCCTTTTTTCACTTCCTCCATTGAAGTCATATTGCTAGTGACATGGTGAGGAAAACCAATAATACTAAACTTGTACTGCCTTTCAAATTTTGGTCAGAATTTTTAGAAAAATTGAAATTATGCATTTGTATAGGTATGTGGCTGTAAAATGTTCACTGTTAAATGTACATAAATACAATTAGCGTCAGGAGTTCTCAAAACTAATTTTTATAACACATTTATTTCTTTAAGGTCGAATCTTATTTGATATGGGAAATGTCAGTATGGGAAAAATGAGCATTCACATATTCTACATAGTACAATGTGTATATATGGATGTTATATTCTAGTCTGTTTCCTATAATTAAATCAAACAAGCAAAAAAATCTTAAGCACAAGCATTGTCATTCAAAGACTACTAAAAAAAATTAAAAATCCTTTTATACAACCTTATAACAGAGAACCTAGTGATTACACTAAGAAGGTATATGTACACATAGATGAATGAGTTCTCTCTATCTCTATTATTTATGAGAAAATAAAATGTTTTTTCAGAAAGAAAGAATTGCCTTTTCTTAGCTCACTAGGGGTTGCTCCCTTGAACACTACTCATGTGTGACACTGTAGGGGGTAATACCTCTATTTTTAATTTAAGTTATCATATAACTAAATCACAGCTCTTCTGAAATGTTAATAACTATTATGATGGGTTTGAAATAATAAGCATCTGTCAACCTGGGGAAGATATCAACAAGGAATACCCACCCTGCAGATGTTGCTACTGCAATATGCACAGGTGGTATCAGTCTACTATGTGAACTGCACAGAATGCATTGAAAAATTGACTCTTTGTGTTTTAGTAGAAAAATGGTTAAAATAATTGCTCAGAGAACTAGCTTATACTTTGTTGCTGTACCTACATATTAATGAAAGGGAGTTAATTGTAATTTAAGAAAATTGTTAAAGCATCTGCAGGTCACACCTGTTTCAGTGGAAATAATTTTTCTTCTTCCTCAGGGATCTGTTTTTTAGTTTATAAAGCAGCAGGTCCTTGGAAGAGATATTTCATGTCATCTGTACTGTATTTAATAAGATGAGCTCTAATCAAGGCTTGAAGTTGTGTACTGTTGCTACCATCAAAGGAAGAAGTATTTTTGATGTTATATCTGTAAATGAATCTAAATAGCTCTGTTCCTAATTTCCCAATTTAATGAAGAAAACCTGGGTTCATTTGCATATTTAATGTTTATGGATACATTGCAATCCTCCCATCTTTAAATACTGGTTGAGAGAACTGAGTAAGGAGTTAAAGATTTGCATGTTATTAACAACTGTCCTCTAAAAATGGACGACATGGCTTGGATCAAGACTAAAATGATGCACTTGTTTACACCACCAAATGTATTTGAAAAAACAAAATCTGTGATCTTGGTGTTTTTGTGCCACCATCAAGCCTAGAGCACTCACGTCCTTGTACCTGTGACCATCAGTTGATGGCTACATTAATCATATCTATATTTCTGTGGTTACGTTTGACAAGCTATCATCTATTTGTGAAATTCAAAGAGGCAGTAAGCTCCATGCCATCATAATTTGTTTTGATCACAGTTATTTACAGGTCTTAGAGAACAGGTGATGGAGTGAAAGGTGGATGTGCTCTCCTATCCTTGGAACTCACACAACCCTAAGTACAGCCAAAGAGTAGAGATACTCCACAGGGTCTCAGTAAAAATGGTACCTGAGAACCAATCCATTATCTTGGTTTCATATCACGCTTGCCTCCTGCATTTATTTCTCTTATTTGTGAAAGGTTTAGAATCTTTTCAAAATGTGCTTTTTTTGCATCCACATTGTCATTGCAATCTGTCGTATATTCAATTTTTCCAACGTTTACATCACTGATTACATTGTGTTTCCATGTAATAAAATTGGCTAGTGTTAATGGTTCTTGGCGCTTTTTTTTTAGCTTCTGAGCCTCTCTTTGTATATTTTGAACTCCATGTTTGTACATTCTGTGCTGATTTATACGACACATTTATCTTTCTGTTTATCTGTCAGACCTGAATTATTTAATTTCTCCTCCAAAATCTTTTTTTATTTAATGTCCCAATTTTGCTATTTTTTCCACAGTTTGTTTCTTGTTTCCTCCTTTATTTTTTGTAGTATATACTCTTTATTCATTCTATATTTTATATACAATATATTTGCAAATAAAAAAATGGATTCTAACTTTCAAGGTCAGGCAATTATATCAGTCAGTATGAAATGCTGTGTTGGTTGATTTCACCTAGATAAATAGCTTGACAAATTGTTGTAGGTGTTCCACAGACAAGGCTCTGTATGACTAATATATCTCACAAGGTATGTACTTTTGCTTGCTGGAAGTTGTTCCGAATTTATAAAAAAAAGTTGTATGCCTTGTGGAAGAGTCAAGCCACAGGACATATTTTGTTGAAACTATTGGTTAGGACATAGAAACTAGTAGGAACCTAGTCTTTTGCCGGTATTTTCTGCAAGTAAGTGGGAAGGAGTATATAAAATAATCCCTTCAGGAATAAATGTGAGAAAATACAGAAATATGGTGGAGTGGGATGGGGGGAAGAATTGAGAAGGAGAATGAACAACATGAAGGAATAGACAGACATTTACTCTTATGTTGCTCCAAGAGGAAGGGCAAACAACTTTAGAAGGTCTTCTCATGTGGTCTATTTTTTCCCAAGATTCCCTGAAGGCCTTCTAGCTCTCACAAAAGACAGTAGGAGAAGAAAGTCTCTAGAACAGTCTGAAAACTTTGTCAGAAAACTCAAAATAAAAATAATGAATAAAATTACCTTACCTTTTGTAAAATATATCACAGCAAATGAAGAAAGCTCACAGACTTTTAGAAGTGAAACCTGTATCAGGTATCTATTATGTCTCCAAATATATGGTCAATTTTTTTCTTCGTCTGGATGCGAATTGCAGAGACCGCTCTTCACTGTTTGCTGAGTCTGCATGAAGGGAAGAAGTGGTTTCTGGAGATCCAACTCAATTCCTATTGATACCAATGGGAGTCTTTTCACTGCTTCAGTGGGAATATGATAGTACCTTGTTAGAATACAATCTTTTCCTTGTTGGAATCATATCAATGGCTTGTTTGTCATGTTCTGAATGTAAATGGATCAGGTGTGTGCGAGAGAGAGATATGGGGAGACTGACAGTGTCAGGGTGTAGGTTGCGTTTCCCAGCTGTGAAATATAAACCTTGAAGTATCTTTGCTTCCAGTGAACCTTTTTCTTCCAAAAACGATGATAAACCACCACAACTTTAAAAAGAATTTCCTAAAAAATTACATAATTCATCAAACAGAAGAGGTGTACTGGGTGAAGGCCTGTAATCCAACATCCACTGATAATACAAGAATAAAATGCATAACAAACACTGTAGCAAATTTAACTAGAAGCATCATCTGTTAATTACTGATAAATGTTTTGTGGTATTCAGCAATTAGTTTGGCATCCAGAAAAAAAATATTCTGAATATGCTGTATGGTGTTACACTGGACTGTTTCCAGTGATAAGGTTTTGGCCATAAATCAAGAGTCATGACTGCAGAGTGTCTCAATACAATGTGACAACACATTTGGTGGTGTCTTTTTTTTCCCAGACTTTTATTTGTTGTGATGCCAAACGTATCAGCTGTTAATTTAGATAGGTACTATCCCACATCTTGTAAAGTAAAAAAAAAAAAAAAAACACTAAAGGAAGAATTAAAAAAAAATAAAAAGGAAGCAAAACTATTTTCTCCAATTTGCAGAAAATAGAATGTTCCAAGTTTGCTTTCCTGTAATTTTACCTTTCTCTTCTCCTATTCTTTTGTTTGATGTAACAATTAAAGTGCTTATCCTCTTGGATAAACAAGTGGATAAAGTCTTTATCCATCCCTGGATGCTCTGGTGTTCTTTGAAGACATGATGGCATTTGTGCCTTGAACTTCATTACCAGAAAAAATAGTAAAGAAGCAGCCCTCAAAAAAATTGAATGCACATTCCATAGAGCCTAACTGCTTTATAGGGTTAATTTGAGAAAAATGTTGTGAACAGTTATCCTTGAGGTTGAAAGGCAATAGTTTTAAGCTCTTTATTTTGAACTTTTTATTTTCTTTTATTACGCAAAACATCAGTCATGACAGACTGCTTGAATTCTGAACACCTACTTCTTTCAGCAATATTAATATGAGACCAACAGATCTGACCTGCTTAGATGAATGACTGGTTTAATCCATTACAGCAGTTCCTAAGTTCTAGGCAATAATTCTAAGACACCAAGGCAGTTATTTGCCAGAAAGAGTCATAAGCAGAGGACATAAGGCCCTTGAACCAAAAGCCAACCAATAAGGTAGGAATGAAATATAGACAGATATCAAAAAGCCAAATATGCTTCCCTCTAATCAGGTCATAAAAATGGAGAGGAATATCCCACATGCAAGCCCCCACCAAAGCACCTTTGGTAAAGGGCAGCAGTTTAATGGCGAATGATGCTTCAGTAAATATTTTTTCAAAGGGACAGTCAAAAATAACAACTTGGACTGGATGAATAAAGGAAAATATTATGTCTAAATACTGAGTTGAATGTTTAAATATTTTTATTCTGAAAACATTATATTCCCCTATCATGTTTGCTATCAAGAATTATTCCACTGATGCATTTTAACTGTACTTGTGTTTATGAGGTGAAGAAAGGATTTCAAGGGGAATTTTTGGATTTTGTTTGTCAGAAAGTAAAAAGCAGTATCACATGACTTGTCTTACTATGCAGTATTCTGCTTTTAATCACGTGCTTTTTAAACATAGGAACAAACCCATTTTGAAAGTTACTTCCAGAATGGATTCACTGAGTCAATACAATTTTGTAAATCAAGAGCTACCCATGAGTCTTTTGTAAGTAGAAGAAGGGTCTGAATTAGTGAAATAGTTGCTTTCTTGTTAATTAGCTGCTAGGCTTGCTTAAAATTTCTTCTTTCTCAGTGAAGGTTGTATGGCACTTTTACCTGAACCAAGCAAATCTTTTTACTGTCTTACTACCAGACCTGTGTCCATCCTTAGCTCACAACATTAATCTTCTCTTAACTTCCAAGGAAACTAAAATTAATATTTCAATTGAAATAATTTACAACTGAAAAATTGTCTACATAAGAGTAAGAAATTAATATCATTAGTAGAGATGGTAAACCTCAAAAAATTCAGAAGAGTAGTTCAGAAGAGTCTTAAAAATCTAATAGATTTTTAGCACTGTTAGAAACATTTTCCCCCTGAACTTCAGTTTCTCATTACTTAAAAATGGTTTAGCACGTACTTCAAAGGCAGAGAAGCTGCAGATTTCTCCATTGTGTTTTCTGGCTTGTGAGTCTTTGAAATGCCAGTAAGAGTTTCTTATATCAAAGAGAAAGTGGTTCTACATTTAAAAAACTCCCAATAGCCTGCTTCTGATTTCATAGAATCATTTTGTTTCAGGTATTGCAAGTAGTTGAATTTGGTGAAGTCTCTGTGAAGAAAAAAGTTAAATGGATACAGCAAGCAGATGAGAGAATGAGGCAGTAAAGACATAAGGAGTTGTACTGTTATATAACTAAGTTAGAAAGTATATTATTTATTGGTACATCTGCAATTTTTTGCATGATGTGCTGAGATATTATAACCAATGCTACTTTGAAATGTTTCCATTTCCCTTTTTTTTTTTCTTCTTACATAGTTCTTCATCTTGATTTCCACAAAGGAGAGTGCTTAATCCCTAGAGAGAGGTCATTGAGTTTTGATGAGGAATCTTTCCAAGTTTTGAAGTGTGCTATCTGGTATGACCTAGCTTCAGTGTTGTTATTTCTGCATTTCACAGAATCATAGAATGGTGGGATTGAAAGGGACCTCTAGAGATCATCTGGTCCAATCCCCCTGCTAAGGTAGATTCATCTAGAAGAGGTTACACAGTATTGTGTCCAGGAAGGTTTTGAATACCCGCAGATAAAGAGACTCCACAACCTCTCCGGGCAGTCTGTTACACCATTCTGTCACCCTCAATGTAAAGACGTTTTTCCTCATATTCAGTGTCCCTTGTCCTGTTGCTGGGTACCACTGAGGAGAGTCTGGCTCCATCCTCTTGAGACCCTCTCTTCAGATACTTATAGACATTGATGGAGTCCCCCTCTCAGTCATCTTTTCTGGAAACTGAACAGGTCCAACTCTCTCAGCCTTTCCTTATATGACAGGTACTCCAGTCTTCTCATCATCTTTGTGGTCATTCACTGGACCCTCTCCACTAGTTACTTCTGTTTTCTTCAACTGGGGAGCCCAAAACTGGACACAGAACTCTGGATGTGGCCTCACCAGTACTCAGTAGAAGGGGAGGATTGATAACCTCCTCAAGCTGCTGGCCACACTCTTCCTAACGCAACCAAAGAATTAATTTACCTTGTTGTCACAAGGCCACGCTGGCAGCTTATGGACAATTTGTTGTCCACCGGGACTCCCAGGTGCTTCTCCCACACCTGCTTTCCAGCAGGTCAGCCCTTGGATCCTGGGGTTAATTCCTCTCTAGGTGCAGGGCCCTACACTTCCAACTTTCCAACTTCTTTTTCCTAAGACACAATGTCTTCAGGCATTTCCATGTTACAACTCTATGGATTTTAAAATTGTCTCTCCTTATTTTTCAAGTCCAATTTTGTCTCTCCCAGGGTGTAGAAGAGTATGTATAAAACCAGTGCAAATCAGATACAGAAAAATAACAGAAAAATGCTGGTTTTCTGCCTGTGAGACAGATGTAGAATAAAGTAACAAAATAACAGAATAAAACTCATCTTCTGTCTCTGTTCTTATAATCTAATAAGAAATTCACTACATTTTTGTAATCTTTCTCCTCAGCTAGGATAAACCCTTGAGTGATATAGAAAAGCTATATTGCTTTGTACACTGTCTTTGGATCTTTCCTCTCACTAGTCCTTTTGTATTCTCTTTGCATAGTGAAGATTAATTAATGAAGATATTTCTTAAACTTCTGATAATTTTACATGAAAGATGTTGATAGACATTAAATAGCCTTACAAAATTTATTTTTCTGGTATTACTCTCTCTGAAACCTAGGCTTGAACTCCCTTAGTATCAAAAATCTGAACAGTGAGGAGGAGAGCTACCCAAAAAATATTGAGATAAGAGACTGTCCAATTTCAGCAGCATATTCAACATTTCCATTGATAAATTCTGATTCAGTTCCAGAATATGTAATAAGAGACTAGAAATCTTTTCTTGGCGTGAAAGTCACAAAAATCTTTAATGAGACTGAGAAGAATTCTAGCATAGTTATCTGTAGAACCCATGCACCAATAAATTGTGTTTTATAATGTGTTACTGTTCCTTCTGTAAGTTTAAGGCTAAAGATCTAATCTGATGTTTTTCTTTCACCTTCCTACAAAATGCCTAATACTTTCATTGTAAACTATATTAAACATCCAATAAAACATCACTGGCCAAACAGGTTTCTAAATCAAAGGTTAATACCAGGTCATATTATAAGTAGAATGCCAGATTAATAGCACTACAACTGTAACTATTAACATAATTATGTAATAATGTAAGAAAAATCATCTGTGCACTTAGGGTTGGGTTTGTCACACAGTGATTTCTGCTCTTGCATGTCGTAGTGCTGGAAAAAGAAAAGGACAATACAGGCCTCAAGTAGCTTCAGTAGATAAAAATCTAAAAGAAAATAGAAGTGCTTGACAAGAACAATATTTCCCCAGGTTTTCTGTGTTTATTGGAGTAAGACTTCATGAACTACTAAACGATTAAGAAATATATGGTCTAGAATACTGCCTAGAATAGACTGTTTTAATGCTTAATCACAACATGGGCCTGTTCTCTTTGCTTTTGAAACTGGTACCACTGAGAGTTTTCATTTCCATCAATAATCTTAGCATTTTAATCCATATAATGCTAATATTCCATTGCCATACCTGATAGCCTAAAGTGAATCATAATGAACAGGCAGGAGAGCCAGTATTTATCAGCCAAGATGGGTATGATGGAACATTACCTAATAAAAAACTATAGACAGTTAATAAGAAATAAAAATCAATATGCTGTCAAATAGGAAGCCAGTGTAATGCAGCTAGGTTGAAAAAAATATGAGTCTTTTTCTTTTAATCTGAGTGAATACCTAAGCAGTTGCATTCCAAATGAGTCAGAATTTATGGACAGCATTCTGGGAGAGACATATAAATAGAGAATTGTAATAATCCTGTCTGGGCAGTAAAACCTATAGATCACGAATGTGCTGCTTTCGTGACCATTTAAGAGCAGGCTATTGAAGGTATCCATTTTGAGAAAAAAAGCTTTTTTAAACAACTAGAATAATGCTGGTAGGACAGTGTTCACAATTCAAAGCCTCCTACACCCATGCACCAATCCTTCTAAATGGAAAGTTTAGTCAGAGTCATATAACAGCACTGAGTAAAGTAAACCCACAGATTACTGTCATCCTTCTCTAACCCATTAAAATAAAAAAAAAATCATCACCTGGTAAAATCTAGGTGTACTCTATTAGATGATTTCATTCCTATGTAAAATGATAGTTTCTCTCACAAAGTACATCACTTTTTCTAGATTTCAATATATTTTAACCAAACAATTAAATGGATGGAAAGGGTGTAGTGAAAACATGTTTTTTTCTGAAAAATTCATTCATCTGCAGAAAAATAATGGAACAGGTCCTTTGGAATAAGACATAGGTCCTATGTAAATAATGCTTTTTCTCTTTTTTATTTTTTACCCCTTGAAGTTAATGAAAATAACAAATAATTGTTTGATTCTGGATGAAGACTTGTCATAAAATTACAAAGAAAACTTTTGTAATAGTTTTGAAATTAGACTAGTGAAAAAAATGTATCATCAATAATGATTAAGAAAAAAAATATTTTCCTTTAACCTGTCTTTCCTAGTATCTTACATTTTCTAACCAGAAAAAAAACAAACCCTCAGTTTAACCAAACTTCCCCAATGGGAGTGTTCCACATGAGCTTTCTTCTTCTCCCATGGGAGAAGTTTTTATGATTGGCTTCACTGGATCTGTGAATCTACAAATCAAAGGCTAGTTTTCTTTCAAGAAGTATTGCAAGGACAGCTTTAGATATATATACTCATTAAGCTTTTTTCAGTGTAAATATCAAGACAGAAAGAATCTTTTTCTGTCATCATTATATTAAAAAATTCCTTGAGTTTTCTCTGTGCCTTTTATTGGAGTTTATACAACTCCAAATTCTTCAGAATACTGTTTCTTTCCTGACATGACAGTGCTTCCTCCCAAGAAAGAGATCAAGGATATAGAGCATGGAGTCTTTTCCATAAGCTTTGAATTCACTTAGTGATTTTCACCCTGCCATGGACCCGAGGTGATTTAATTGAGGGGGTATACTTTTTAGCCCTTATAATATATATAAAAAAGTGAGTGTAATGTTAGTAACTATACCTGATGAGCAATTTAGTTATAGGAATCATCTAATTAAACAGGACAAACACCACAAGACTTATAGAGAGATGTGCAATTTATAAATACCAAATGGCAGTTTTTACAAGCAAATATACAATTCAGAATAGGGACTTGGATATGTATTGGCATATACATGTCTGTTCAATAGACTCTGTTCTGTAAATCTTTGTGTTAATTAGGTGATATCACCCCCAACTGGCCAAGAAAGTAAACGACTTACGTTGCTAGATATGATAATACTGGAAATAATCTTACTGCAAGTACTTCTATTGAATATATTACAAATATGTTATTCTGATCATTTGCTCTGCATACCTCTCAGGCACCTATGCAACGTAACATGATTGGAAGAGTTTAAATACAGAATAAATATGCTAGTGACATGCCACTGCATTAGAAACTTTAAAAATATCATTATCTAACTGATCTTAACTCTAATGAGAAAAAGTGTAAACAATAAACAGGAAAAAGTCAGAAATTCAATGAGCGTAGTGCTTTAAAAGTGCATTTTCCTTAATGGTTTTTTGAATTATTTTCTCAGGGACTGAGATACTTAGAATCCCTAAATAGGTACAAAATTCAAAGATTTCATTAAATATAGCCCGTAGCAATAAATAGGAACACTGGAGGTTGGTTCAAGGTGTGGAAATTGGAAATAGAAAAAACATCATCAAATTCAGGACTTTTTTTTTTTTTGCTTGCTTGCTTTTTCTCTGTCTCCCTGCTTCTCTTCCTCTTTCTCTCTTCTTTGCTTTTTCTCTTTTCAGATGCTGTGACTTTGACTTAGGTTCTACAAAACTTCATGGAGGTCTCAAGTAGTTCTGGTGATTTATCGTGTAAAGCTGCACTAATAAAGTCAGGGAAGACAAACACAGGCAAAGGGGAAAACATAGTCTAAGGTTTATATGCATGCTTTATGCATATGTTTGGTACCAGGAAGACAATATAAATCAAGGAAAGAGGAAGACATTAGTTAATTGTATAGGGATTTAAGATATCATTTGCAGCATCATTTACATTTACTTTGTTTTGGAACTTGTCACCTTATGTCTGTATACTTCAATTTCTGCACTCTGTATGAATAACGACACTTTAGTCTTCCTTTTCCTATGAAGGAACTTAAATTCAGTTTTGAAAAGTACTAGCTAAGTGATGTTTTCTGTATACTATGTCTAGTGCATTTTCTGAGTTCCATTTGCTAGAATAGTGATGATTTCTAAAAAATGAAATCTATACGTTTTGTATTGTTAAACTAATTAGTATTTTTTATCTTTTCTTGAGGGAGAAAGCCTCAACCTCATTTAAATATCACGTACAGGAAGACAGCATACTGAAAGAGCACTGTACTATTTACTACTCAATCTGCTAATGCTAAAATGTGACTTTGTACACTCCAAAGTTCATATTTAGGGATGTTCATTTGTGTATTTAAGCCCACTAGAATATGACAGCACTGTTTATTTTCAAAACCAAAACAAATGTTCTAAAATAGATATATTTCCAGTGCAAAAGGGTGGTATGACAACTTTGTGATAGATTGGTAGAATATATCTAGGTCCAGGCTGCCAAGAAAAAAAAAAAATTACTGAGAAGTTAATAAATGGGGGAAAGATTATTCTTCTGCCAAGCCTCAATCATAGGAGGCCATTCTTCATACTATGCTAGAGAAGGAGAGTGAGTGCGAGCAGCAATTTAACGTGGGGCTGCTTCATGTACCCTGTATATGTGCTTGCTTGCTTTCAATGACTTCGAGGGAGTCTAAGCAATTAGTGGGCTAATGCCAGCTAGGTTTGAATACAGTGAATACTTTGAGTATGCACTCGGAATGATGCTTGAAGGACGTATTTTTCTCTGCTGTCTATACTGGGAGTTGAGACTAGCCTCCTAAATTGGGTGTGGATGTATCGGTGCTGTTAATAACTTTCACAACCTCAAGATAAATTTACTTCTGAGTATATTTTCAAGTGGTAGGTGATAAGATATATATGTGCAAAGTGACACAACCGTAGCCTATTACTAGAAGTTTGGACTCTAAGACATGTCTTTAGCTTTTTCAAGATATTTGCTGTCAGCTAAGTTAAAAAAAACCCCCTAGTACAGTTTTGCTGATTGTCTTGGAGAACAGGCAGTCCACCTGAAGAGACTTGACAATGATAATTTATTCTGTGGTTTATACATTTGCATAGATACAATATATTCATAAGAGAGAAAAGAGAACTATAATTTAAAAAGAGATGTAAAAGATCATCCACTTGATAATGTTGAAAAAAGCTCCTTTTGAGCTTCACTGAAAGAATTGTGTTCATGTAAGGATCAGTATCATTGCTTAGAATTGTTTTTTTCTATAAAACAGAAAGGGTGCCCAAATAGTAAAGAACTTCAGTATGACATGTATGGCAGCTAGGTTCTTCAATAAAAACAGACTTGTATTTTAAAGCTTGATATTACAAAAAAACCACCAAAAACAAAACCAAAAAAAATTTCACCATGATCTTGGTCTACCAGCGTTTCTTCTGAAAATTTCTTTTCTGGAATTGATTACTGTGAGATGTCACCTCCTTTTCTGATTAAATTGCCTGTTATCAATCAACACATCTCTCTGTAGAGTATAATATTAATCACAAGAAGTGAAGGTAGTAATCCAATCCCATATTATAGCTTGATTGTGTGAGATATTCAACATCTTCAAATTATACTGACACTAATGATAATAAAGTATGTTAAACCTTTGACAGCTGTGTTCAGTTCTTTTCAAGGCTGTACTTTCTTTTCAAATATTTTCAGTGTTTACAATGAGTGTAAGGGGTAATATAGAATCAAAATATGGAATACCAGAAAAAAATTAGATCTAGAATAAAAGTTAATGTAACAGGTTTTCTTTCTTTTTCTTTCTTTCTTTCTTTCTTTCTTTCTTTCTTTCTTTCTTTCTTTCTTTCTTTTTCTTTCTTTCTTTCTTTTTCTTTCTTTCTTTCTTTCTTTCTTTCTTTCTTTCTTCTTTTTCTTAATTTAAATCTATTTCCATCTATCTCTAGATCTATATTTATCTAACGATCTATATTTATGCTACTAGAAGCACAACATGTTACATATCAGACCCCAGGGTATAAATTATTAAATTATTACATTCAAGTTAGTTTTAATTTTGCTGTAAACTTCAATAAAATGAATGAGAGAGGAAACCCTAAAGGCAGACCTTATGCAGAAATTTAAAGCATATTGTAATAGCATTCCTTCCTCAATAGAATCCCTTAAAATTTTTTAAAATAAGTCAATTCCATTATTCTTCTCATAACTTTTTTAATCTATGTATGAGATGCAAAATATAATAATAAATCTTAGAACAGGCTATTACAGCTAAGTTGGTATTGATAAAAAAGAGTGAAATTGTTATATTACATGTTGTAAAATTTATTCATATCCCACAAAAATATCACATTAAAAGTATAAATTGCATTACTTTAATCACTTGCAAGTGATTTGACTCTTTCTGTTCAATTTATAGTATCATTTCAGAAGAACCTGCTTCATAAAATGTGCGTGTTACTGATACTATTCTGATGGCTTTTATAGGAACGTTGTTGGAATAATTTATGCAATTGCTCTTTTTAACTAATAATTCTTTTCTTCCCCTTTCCTAGATAGCTGCACTTTTACTTTTTCAAAATCTTTTCTATTATATTATTTCTCCCCAGGTTCACCATTGTCATTTTTTGAGGTAATGAAGTTTTTTTTTTTTTCAGGTAAATTAATCTTCCATTAGGAAAAAAATAAGCTTTAATATTTCTATTACTTGCTTTAATTATAAATCATACAAATAAAAGTTTATAAAATATGAGTGTCTCTGAGATTACACTTCTGTTTCAGCTTTATGATACTACATCTTCTCTTTTTAATTAAGTTTTTATTGAATTTTCCATTGAAGAGTAACAAACAAACCGCTAGATGTGGATTATGCATAAGATGAAGCATTCTATATTAGTCAAAGGGAAAAAGAGTTCATACTTATTCAATACCCATTTTTTTTCTCATAAAGATTATAGATAGCCTTCTACCTTTAAAAAAAAAAAAATATATATGATCTATTCCACAATGTGCATTTAAAATCTTGATCTCTCATCCATATTCTGAGGCACAGGAGCACATAATGTACAGAGAGCTGCATTCAGATTTGATCATGGCCTTCTAGAATAACTTACAACATGAATACCATGAATACCCTGGAGATCAGTTGAAATAAGATTATTCTAAAATCCATATACAAAATACCAGATCCCAAAGAACTCAAATTTGGCAGGAGAGTACAAGATACTCTCCTGGTCATGGATCCCTTAGAAAAGCAAAGATTATATTATTTGGGGTGAAAATGGTATTTGCTTGAAGTAATTTAATTCTATGCAAAATAAATATTAATACTAATTAAATACATATTTTTAAAATTAATAAAATAAGTAATTTTAAATAATGCAATCTATTTAGATTAAAATAACATCTGAATATTCCTTTATTCTTCTGTTTTCAACAGTTTTCTCTTGGATGTGAAAGAAAAGAGAGAAAGGAGAGAATGTAGTCAGGTAACCACATTTTCTCTATAATTCTCCTGCTCTCAAAACACCTTCTCTTTAGAAGTTATTATCTAAAAAGCTGAAATGCATAACATACCAAAAAAAACCAAAAAAAAACCACAAAAAACACCATGCCATATTCAAATCCCCAAAATGTCAAAAAGAAGAAACTGGCCTTCCAGTGAAGCTTAATTTGCTCTGACCCCAGAACAGTCAACAACCATTCAAGTAATACATATTTTTCAATAAGCCATTTGTCCTGGTTCTGGCCAGGGGAGGGTTAATTTTGCAGTAGCCAAGAGGGGGCATGGGAGTTATTCTATACCAGGACACCACTGCAGGACCTAAAGAGATAAACTCTTCTTAGGCTGCTAAGAAACAAGGGTTGGTACTGCTAATGTGGATTTTTTATGAAAGGTAGAGATTTCTTGACAATGAGGAGACATGATTGCACTTCTTACCAAGGAATTAAAATTGTAATTTTGAGAAAGTGTCCACTTTGAAAAGACCTGTAATGATCAGTTGCTATTATTCAATATGATGGAATTATACAGAGATGAGAGAAAGATATTTTGACCTGACTAATTCTTTTTTGCTGACACCATCTAACTATATTTTTCACTGTAACTATATGACTAGCTCAGGTGGGGTAATGCTCTTTTCCTTGACACACCAGCAGCTCTGTCACTGCATTTAATAACATAAAAGGCAACAAGAAAACATATCAAGTAATTAAATCACACAGATTAGGCAGCTAAACTGGAGTAATTGAATATTTCAATTAATCACAGGAAACTTGCAGAATATACCTCTGATGCTTAGCCTAGTTGTGGAGGAGACATGAAGGATAATTTGAGGCTCACTAAGGGGGTAAGGCTTTTACTATTTAATAATTTAAAACAATAACTGTTCCACTGATTAATTTAGTATACATAATATATATATCTATATTATGAAAAAAACCTGATAGCTGTGGTAGTATCTTGCACATGCATTATATCGAGCAGTAAAACCAGACAAAAGTTCTTTTAAACACGGTGTGAAATAAGCAGTTCCACTGCAGTACTAGCTCTGTTCATGTGTTTGGAAACATTTGCATGGATAAAGATGATATGAAAAGGAAGAGGATGAGTGTAAACTATACTACACTACAGTATTGGCTAGGTAACTGTATTATAGATATATTTTATTGAAAGATCTGTAATTCTGTAATTCAGATACTTCTCTCAAGATGAATATGTATGTATCATACTGTTGTCTACAGGTTAATAGATGAATTAAACAAATAGACAAAATTAAATAAAATAAATGGAAAAATATTGTTCAAAATAGTACTGACAACAAACTAGGCTTTACATGGAAAACAATTTGTGATAACAAATTGTGGTAAAGCCTCAGCAGTTCTGTTAGTTTGAGGCAAAGTTGGACACAAAAAGATGAGCAGGAATAGACCATAAGTAGTCTTTCAAAATAGTAATGGTAAATATAAAAAAAAATTCCAAGGATACTAAGGTCCTTAATTGTGATTCTTTAAAAGAGACAGTTACCAACAAAACAGCTTCAGCACAGTCTGAAGATTCTGCCTCATGAATAAGAGCTCAATGGCAGTTAATAAAAAATGTTACTAGGAATATCAGAAAATAAAAGACAAGGAAGAAGGAACTATTCCAAGCATTGAGAAACACTAGGGGGAAAAAGAGAAAAAAACAGGAATCTTCTAAAGTGAGAGAAGATGACAAAGTGAGAGTTCAGAGCAAGTAAGAGCTCTGAATAAGCTCTTCCCATTCTGAGTTATGAGCGAACAGAAAATGAACCTACTTCTAGTTTTAAAGTGTTCTGACACCATTGAATTTATCTGAATATTATGCTGGTATAAATGAGGTTGACACCTGCTCCATCAAAAAAGAAATGTTGTTTTCCTTTTCTTTTTTTGTTGGTTTTTTTTTTTGTTTTTTTTTTGTTATGGAAACATTATCATCCCAGGCAAGACAGAAAGTATGTGCAGTAACAAGGCCATGATTTAACAGTTTAACACATTTGAGAAGTTATCTAGGATATATTTGCTTATGTTAGTTAACCTTCTTTCCGTAACTAGCACTATATATCACTCTAAATGCTTTTCAACCTGTGTTGAGGGATGAATTGTTTGCACATAACACTGTTTTTTTTGTACTGGACTGTCCGTATGTGCTAATAACCACGTAAAAAAATTGAATTATCCACAGGGTCTAGTTCTTCTCTCACCTTCTTTTTCTAGCATAGCACCACTGACATTAGTGAATTTAGAGTTGTTTTGATTTATAAACATGCAATAAGAAAATAATGGAGCATACAGTTCCTTAAATAAATTCTCAAGAAGAGACAATATATTTCTTCATGTGAGGAATTCAGGTGACAAAATTTGGAAACAGAACTTTAATCCAAAATGGGAATCTGAGCATCTTGTCTAGAAGAAGATAATTTGGATGATATTAGATTATCAAAAATGCAGGAATATGCATTCCAGTTCAGACATTTTAAAGAGACACATCAAACATGGATCAATTTTTAATGCAAAGAATGGGTGTTAAAAATTTTTCAGAATTGTTTAAACCCTCACTTGTGCTAGAGGAACTGTCAAGCAAAGCTAAATATTAAGACTAAGCCGGTTTTGACATTTTTAAAGGTGAATAGGTAGACCTTTACACTACAGATAGCTCTGTCTCAGACTCTCATCTCTGTTGCTGCAGATTGCAGTGTCAGTTTTGACAACAGTTTTGGTGATGGGTGAGCAATGGTCAACTGATGATTAGGGGCTATAGCTGGGATGAAAATTCAGCTGAGTCCTGTAACACTAGCACATGATTTAAGTAACTCAAATGTCCTAGACTTACATACGATTGCTGAGAGTTTTGTGAATTACATGCTAGATGGAAGCTTGGTTTTCTAAATTCCTTTTCCCCAGACGAGTATCAAACCTATATAGTGTTTCCAATATGAAGGAAGCTAACACAGTAAACACAACACTAAATTTTGTCCTTTCTTTTGTGCTAAATTATATTATAAAGTGTTTTTCTGCTGCTTTACATTTTTCTGATTATCAATTCAAAACAGAAAAAGATAGAAGCTTTGGGCCTGACTCTGCCTCCGTGTAAATCAGCAGAGACCCAGTGTCTCCCTTACCACTATGCTGATTTATGGGGCTGATGGTTAGCCTCTTCTTCCTAGAAGAATGAAGAACTAGCAGAGTGTTGTAGATTGTTACAGGGAGACTTTAAAGCAGAGGGACCCGTCACTTTGAACTAAGGTTTTCTTCTGTCTCTAATAACAGATGATTCTCTAAAGGAGTTTACTTTCAGCAACATACTTGAAGTCTCCTACTTGGAAATTATCCTCATAAAGACCTGATATTTCTGATAAGAAAATGCAAAGAAAATATGCAGTAGTATTCGCAAAAGAGCTAAAAATTTATCCAGATTTTGTTCTGAAGCTTTAGCAAGTGTCTACAGAAAAGACTTAAAAGGATTTTTCATAGTCATTTATTACAACTTGTAATGAGAAAATGAAACTGCTAAATAGGAAAAAATAGGGTGGTAATTTGGGGGGGTTATTTTGATTTTTTTAGTTTGTCTGTTTGAGGTGGGTTTTTTTTGTTGTTTTGTGGTGGGGGTTTTTTTGGTTGTTTGTTTTTTGGGTTTTGTTTGGTTGGTTGGTTTCGTTTGTTTTGGTTTTTTTTTGTTTGTTTGTTTTACATGAGTCCTGCTTCTAGATGTACATTTACTTTTTATAGAAGCATTTTTTTCCCAGTGTGCTTTTCTGATGATTCATTATTTGAACTTCACTATGGTTGTTTTGTGCCTGGCTAATGTAGCTTGTTTATTCCCACTGGTTGCTGTCGTACTCTCAAGATTTAATCCTTTCCTTTACTTTGTTTCTATCCATCAGGAGAGTTTATAGCATCATAGTTACCATTTGAATTGTATTTCTAGATTATTCACTTTTAAACAAACAAAAATGCTTAGCCAAAGCTTTAAACTATGTTAAGCCATGGATTCCAACTATATTCATTATTGAATAAGAGAATAAAACCATGGTGCTATGTTTTCTTCAACTCTACATATTTAAATTTGAAGTGGTACACATAACTGAAGGTTGCTAAATTACTTATCAGTCAATATCACATGATTTTGTCTTGAACATTTGTCCCTAGAAATATCCAGATATTATCAGAAAAAAAAGGCTTTCCATCATAAAAGCAGCTTTGTCATACTAGCATGGTTTGTTTCTTAGCCTAGAAACCACTAAAAATAAATATAACCTCTCATTGCAGCTAGGAATTGAAAGTAACTGACCTAATATTTCTAGAGATGTGATTTGATTTCAGTCTACTTTTTGGTGCAAAAAAACTTGCAGCAAGACACTGCGATAATGGGAAAAGATGGGTGAAGAGGATGGGTAGGACACACACACAGAAAAAAAAAATGTCACAATCAAGTCTTTTTACTATTGGGAAGCCACTATAGACTTAGTGCCTGGAGCTGAAGGCTATTCAACTCGAAGTCCAAGTCAAGACTTCAGTCAAAGTGGAACTGAAGTGGTGAGAAGTTCTGCTCAGTGTCTGGGTTGCTAAGCTCAAGGTTCATTCTCAGTTCAAATCACGTGGATAAACTGACAGGTTGGGATTCAAGGATGTTTCATTTTTTTTGCCTACATTTCATATTGCCGTACATAAACTGGGCAGAGAGCAGGCAGCGTCCTAAAAGAGGAGAAGGACAGAGGTTCTCTAATGTCTCTGATGTTAAAATTATACTGGTCTTTTATATGCACCATTCTAAATAGCAATAGCCCACAGAAAGAAAAACACCATTTTTTATAGTGCCCATTGATTAGTCTTGAAAATTTCAGCTGAGGAGAAACTTATCTAATGAGAAAAAAAAGACTGATGAGTCTTAAAACTAAATTAAGCGGAAACCATTTGTTCCTTAATCATAGCTGCTTGTTTTGCATAAAATGTCATATCTCCAACAAGACACCAGGGCAATTTTTTATGAAAGCAAAACACAAAATACATTGAATGTTTTCTGGCTATAACCCAGTTTGTGGCTGCATATATTATCTAGATATGTCACTCTGTCTGCCATATTGAAAAAGAAAAAGGAGGTACATTAATCACACTGGGTTTGAACTGTATGAAGTTTAAATTATTTCCTTACAACCCAACACTCTGATATGCTTAGGCCAGACATCTGATTCACTGCTGGGTAGAAATGGGGCTATGTGACTTTTAGGGTTCTTCTCTGCTCTCCAAAACATTCATCAAGACAATTCTTCTGTACAAGGTGATTTACTATGTAGTTCAGCTCTGCATTTTGCTGAGTACAGCACTTGTGAAAACTTCCATCTCCTGTTGATAGAAGAGAAGCTACCCTTTGTACTGATGAAAGGGTTAAGGTGCCCCACCTGTCTGTTGCTCATCAAGGCCATTCTCAGATCTGCTGATGCTGCAAAATGAAGAGTGACTTTGTGGAAATAACAGCAAGTATCCACTGGAGTTGGCAAGTTCATACAACAGTGCAGGGTAGCATTATGGTCCCTTACAGCAATGTATCTGCCTGGATCTCTGCTTCAACACAAGTTGCCTGCTGAGGTGCAAAGCTGTGCTGAAATAGCTATAGTGTTTCTGGTTCTGGAGCAGGCATGGCCTCAGCTTTCTATAAAATTTCTGTACTGCTCTCTGTCACTGCATGATGTAAAAGTGTTGAGGAATATATTCAGTGCAGGTAGCTCAGTGAGCAGCTGCAGTGGGAGCTGCAGGTTGAGATCTGAGGGGCAGGAGCCCAGCCCTGCGCAAGAGGCTGTGAACTGCCAACCTTTCGTGTAAAGGGTACAGGAACCTGTGGCCCAGCCAGGTGACCGGACACTGAGAGATACAGCAGGAGCCCATGACCCTAGACTTTCCCCTGCTTAGACTGTAAGGGTGTAAAAGACCATTATTTCCTTTGGTCAGGGTCCCTCCTTGGAGGTATCCAGCTTGAACTGTCATTTTATTAGTGCACTATGGTTACATTATTTTAAGGACTGAGGTGACTGAGACTCTGCCATGGGAAAGCTGGGGTTGAGTCAGTAAGGAAACCCGGTCTGACTGTGTGAGTGTGGGGTGGTGTAGCCCAAAGGGGCTTTGGTCCCAGCTCAGGTGGTGTAAGAGTGATTGCTGGAGTGGCTCCTGGATGGTCAGGCAGGGAAGTTTCCTAAACAGACGTTCCCAAATATTAGTCCTTATTTTACTAAAATGAAGATAATGTCATGATTAGTCTATAAATAAATAAACTGGGATATATATGTGTGCCTTACACATGGAAGGTAATCAGTAATATAGAAAAAGGACCTAAATGGGCCTTAATTTTGTTTATGAAAATGTTTCCTTTTTAATACCATGTAAATGTTTACATTCAAAATTAGCCTTTTTCTTAAATACTTACAAATTTACATTTTAAGAAAGGATTCAAAGTTCATCTGTTTTAATTTGTGGCATCGTATACAGTAGATATGTAAATCAGGTTGCTGGGGTTTTTTCCCATCTTCCTCATTAATAAAGATCATCTTTCAAAAAGCCCCAAGCCTGTTCTAGTCCTGAAAGTTACAGAGGGTCATTTACCTTATGCCCTTGGCATAAGGTAAAGGTAATCAGTACAGATAACAGTAATAAGTGTAACTAAAAGGAGAAGATTCAGGTCTGAAGTTTTTGGAGGAGGGGTGATAGTGAACGAATATGCTTTGTGGAGCCAATTTTCCCTGGTACTCATGTTGCTGGGAGAAGATGGTTTTGTGGTGTTCTCTGGGAGAACTGATATTTTTAATAGCATCCTGTGAGGGGATTGCACTGGCTGGCAGGCAAGCATAAAGCCTGCTACTCACCTCTCCCCACCATCCAGTAGAGTGGAGGAGAGAAGACGAAGAGCTAGGGTGAGAAAACCTGTGGGTTGAAGTAAAAGCAGGGAAATCACTTTGCAAGGATTGCCACGGACAAAATAAACTCAGTCTGGGGAATTTTACTAAGTTTATTGCCAATTAGCCTAAATTTTTAATTACTGATCAGGATATTGGGGGAAAAAATAACAAACCTAAAAACCTTTAAAACACCTATTACCTTACTGAGGCTCAGTCTCACTCTAAACACCTCTCCTCCCTCTTTATTATTGTCGCAGCTTGGAACAGGCTGTGTGTGGAATGGGGCAGATCCTGACCATTTTCCCATGAGTACCACCCCTGCAGATTTGCCCCAGCCTGCCCTCTGCTCCCAAAACTTTGCTGCCTATGCTAAATAAACACTCTGAGTTCTACTTCCTGTCCTTGAGATGGGATTATTGCAAACTGAAGACTATTATCGAAAGTGCTTTACAGTTATCACTTAGTAATCTTGAATTAGTTAGTTTGGGTGTGTTTTTTCAGTTTTACCATGCATTTTCATGCTTTCATTGGGCTGGATCTTTCCATAAAATGGAATTTTGTAGCCTGGTCTTAGTAAATACACAGACCATATGACAGTTAAAAGAAAAAGAAAACTTTGTGATTCATAGTATTATATTGTTTCACTCTTTTCTCCCAATCTCTCTCTCTTTCAACTGATTTGCAGATTTCTTGCATTCAAAGGGCAACAAAGTGTTCCAACCTTGACACAATGCAAGCAGTTTTTCCCTCTTGTACCTTATATCAGTTTTTAGCCAGCTCAGGAATTCTAGCCTACACCAGCATTTATTCTGAAGGTGCAGCATTAATGGTCACAGAATCACAGAATATTCTGGATTGGGAGGGACTCACAAGGATCATCAAGTCCAACTCTTAAATGAATGGCCCATATGGGGATCAAACTGATGCTATGTCACTGTATTTAGATCACGTGTGGAAAATCATCTTACTTTGGATCAGTGCTACTTATACTGTATTTAAAAAGCCACTACTAGCAACTCAGGGGATTTAAGATACTGCATTTAGGTCAGCTTCCATGTTTAAATTATTTCTGTCAGTGAGTCTTCTCCCCAAAATGACCCAAGACATGCACACTGTTACAAGAAGAATACAGAAATCAGTGTTTCAGACACAATCTAATGGAACTTTTCTATATTTGTATATAAATTATGTATTTTTGTGTATATATATGTATATAATTTCTGTATTTTTGTATCTGCGTTTGTGTGGAATAGGAATTGAAATGTAAAAAACATTATATTTTCAGTGTTGTATTTGATATATGCTGAAGTATTAAATCAGCTTTTCGTTTTTCAGAGGTTAATATTTTCTAGAATGTTTGAGCCTATAATAAGACATTCAGAGCAATAAAGGAGCATGCAAGTGACAAAGGTAATTGTAAGTATTTATTTTTTAATTTAGTCTTTTCAGGAAGAGCTAGTTAATTTAAAAATCTGATAATAGAATTTAAATATAAATGTGGTAAAAGTCCTATATCTAATGTCTTTGTGTACTTACCAATCACTAATCCTTAAACAGTTTTAGCTTAATGAAATTGCCTTAGGTTGATTTTGGATTATTCATTTCACCCCAAGCATGTTCTTTGCTTTTTATTCCAACTCATGTTACTGAATCCAAATGATTGAATCCAAACATTTGACATAATTTGATTTAAATGTTGTTAAACTGTAAATAAATCCAATGTTACTTTCAAGACTGAAACAATCTTGAAGTAGGCAGTTATTTAAATATAAATTATTTTAAAATGGACTTGAATTTCTGTTCACTCAACTAATTTGTAAATGGGAAGTGTGAAAATTAATGCTATAGTAATCTTTAGAAATTGAACTGAATTTTTTTCTAATCTTTACCTTGGATGACACTCCTGTGTATAGTAGTTCTAGTTCTTAGTTCTTCATGCTTATGACTGCAAAACTTGATATATTTGAGTTGAAATATTCTGTACTGGGTGTCTGCTACATGATTTTTTTTTTTTTTTTGGTAAATATTATCTAATTACCCATGTAGTTTTGAGAATATAATCAGGAAAAAATATATTACTTAGGCTATGGTAAGAACAACTTATACAAGTTTTCACTAAAAACTCTGTTGTCCTTTTCTTTGAAGATAGGACTAAAAATTTGGCAGTACATTAACGTTCTGAATTTTGTTGCTCCTATTGAAACATTGTATCTTGAATAGATGTTATATGCCAACTAAATTTTTGTCAAATAAAAAAATTAACCATCTTCTCTGAGCATTGTCCAGTTTTACATGACTCCAACACATATTGTACAGGCATATATCCATGAATTATCTGTGTATGAACCTGTCCAAGGCAGAAGGAGTTGGGCACAACTTTGCAAGTAAGTCACTATTTAGGTTTGCTCTGGAGTGGTCAAGATATATACGAAGAAACTGAAGAATAAAATCATCTGGCTTTTCTAAGAGAGGCCATACTGAGCTTGGATAGCTTGAGAGGAAACCAGTTTGACTTTGCCACAGAAAACACAGGGAGGAGTTAGTACTGCGGTGTTAGGATGGGACTGACACAGAAGTTCAGTCTGATAAGGCCTGGGATTGGCATAGGGGTATCGGGAGCAAAGTTCCAGGGGAACTTAAATAGCAACAATTGGTGGGGTGAGTTGAATTTAACAAGAAGGCAGGAAGAGAAGCTGTCCTGAACTAGGCAGTGACAGTCAAGTACCAGAAAGTGCCTGACACTACTCTGTGACAACTAACTGCACAAGTTTTGTTCCAGAGGTGAAATCCCAAGAATAGCACCAGCACAGATCGAAGCCAGAATCTCGACCTGGGTTCTTAGCCAGAAGTCCACATACTGACATTTCTATAGTACAGTAGCTGAAATTAGAGTTCTAATAGAAATCTGAGAATTAGTTTATAGCTAGATTTTTAGTCTGCTGTAATTAATTTTGTTGAGCTGTCACAAAACATGTTCACAGACTTCAGCTTCTTTAAAGCTTAATTAATATTTCTTATGCTACAGTTAATTTTTCAAAGCTCTCCACGCTCTGTCTAACATAAGTAATTTTGTATATGAATAATTTCTGAGTTTTCTACTAGCATTGACACTTTTGGTCAAATTCACTGTTGCAGCATGTGAATAGACCTTTTCCTTTTTTTTCAAAGATGGAGGTAGGCTCTCTTTAAGGAATTTCTTTGAATGCCATTTTTATGATAAGTTGGTAGAAGAGTGCATGAATTAGACAAAAGCATATGAAGGGAAGACAGTTTGCTGAGTAATATAGCTTTAGCATGGGCTTTGCTCAAGTCTCATGAAGTGAACTTTCACTAAGGACTTAAAACACCAGGTCTACTCTGAGACTCTCAAACTCATGCAATGATGCGAGAGATCAGAAAGGATCAGCGTAAATCCATGCATCTAAATATGCCTCCAAAGAAACCCAGCTATTTGGATTTGAAAATAGCACTCAGAGGTAATATAGATCCAGAACAACCATCCTAAAAAATATGCTTTATGGTTGCTTCATTCTGTGATTGTTTCAAGAATTGACCTTTTGTAACAACTTTCTGCCTTCAAGGACCAGTCTTATCTACAAGTCATGACTCACAAGTTTGTTAGGATGTCAAGGAAAACATTTGACTCTGGAAAATGTGTGCAGTGTTATCAGTTTTATCCTGAAAGGACAGGGACACCATCAGTCACTCAGTCTTAATGATCATCAGGTAAACTGTGCATACTTAGGGGTATCATTGGTTAAGGAGACAATACTCAGTTCCTGGAGGCATAAAAAAGACCCCAAAACTATGGTTTGAGCAAACAGAGCTAACAAAACTTCAAGGCATCTAGGATTTTTTCTGTGGCTGTGTGGGTGATTGGCTGCTGACTGGGCTCAACTTGCTGCATCTCAATGCTGTATAAGGCTGTCTAAAAGCACACCTCTGCACTGTGTTAATTGGATAAATCGATAAAAATGAGACCATTGTGCTTACTTCAGTTTCAGACCATGTTTGTTCAGCTCTTGTACTGGACAGATCTGGCATTAGTGATTATAGGACTTTGGCCAATGCAGAATCTGCTAATATTATGGAGTAATGGTTGTCCTTTCTACCAGATAAACCAAGTTTACGTTACCTTTGACCAGACAGCGACCCCATGGTTAGGAAATCAAGCTGGAAGCTGCGTGAAAGCAGAGAAAGTGGAAAAGTTTAATAGGAACTTAGGCTGAAGTTACTATTTTGCAGAGAATAGTATATTCCAGGGTGGGGAAAGGGTGATCTGTTTTAGAAATCTGTGTGAAGTCTGTTCAGGGACTACAGCTGTACGTGCCCATGTCAAACTGGGTGAAGTGTCTGTAAAAGCTCTTGGTGGTAACCTTGGAAAGGGAGGTACAGTAAGGTGTATAATAAATCACTCTTCACGGAATCACAGAATATACCAAGTTGAAAGGGATCCACAAGTAACCTATGTCATCAAAACATACAGGAAGTTTATTTTTATGCACAGAAAATGTGTTGCAGTGCTGAATCCCAGTGGAGTCAAAGGAAGATTAGCTACATGAAAGATACACTGGAGAGGAACCTAAGGTAGCCTTGGCACACTCATGCAAACAGAGGCTATAATGTGTCTTATTCTTGTAAAGAACTTTCAGTTACTGTAACCTGGCAGGTAGCTCGCTGAATTCTCACCTTTCCCTGAACTACCTTGGCGGGGAGATAATAGATACACATGGGAAAAAAAAGGCCAGAATTCGTTCATTGGTGGGTTACATTTATGATGGTTGTAGGTTGTTTATTTGTAAACTCTGTTCACAGTACAAAGGAGTTAACAATTTCACAAACCAGGAAAAGCTGTATTTACTAAAAATTTTAGGACCTATTTGGTTCAAGTCTAGGTAACTCTTCTATAAAATCCTGATTTCTTTCCATGTGTTCAAATGAAACTCATAATGCTGGGGGGAGAAATATCTTTCCAACCTTTGAAAACATCAAAGACATTGCTTTCTCCCTGATCTTTGAATGTGAAAGTCCCAGTTAGAACTGCAAATGAGGAAAAAAAGTCAGCAAAGGTTGGGACTAGCATTTGAGAATCTAGATTTGGACCATGAAGGACAGATACTGATGGTTATTGAAATCCTCCATGTAAGATAATTAGGATCATACAACTCTAAACAAACCTCAAAGGAAATAAAAAAGACCAGGAAAAAGGAATGACAACACTTCATTTTGTTCCCTTAGAAGTCCATGAATTTAAAACACACACTGAGCAATTTATAACAGCTAAAAGCCACTGCACCAAGAAGCTTGCTACTGAATCCTGATTGCTGGATTTGCTTTTTCTTTTTCGTAAGGCAGAGCTTACTCCTTTCTTTATGCTGCATAAGGAAGGAGCTAGAACAACTTCCTATCATATTAGACTTGAATAGTGATTACATGGAAATTAATGTAATTCTTTATTATTTTCAATTGAGAAGTCTCTATAATTTTTCTTGAAAGAGCCTGGAAACAGAGTGGCCTGTCTTTGTATACTGTCATCTGAAACACTATGAAAATAGATAGGTGTCTTTTGATTATTTGCAGGAGAATTATTTGCAGCAAACATCTATCTATAAATACAGAGGATTCTACTGTTCATTAATTGTAAACAAATGATTACATCTTCCTGGAATATTTTCAATCCCTGTAATTATTCAACAGCTATTCTATGTGAATATATTTCAACCTATAGATTACAGAGAAATTGTTTAGCTAAAAGTATTTTACATTCACCATTTAACCCCCAAGCTGTTTAGATTAGATACATACATCAGAGTTAAAATTCTGTTTAATAATTTTATGAAAGTATACCTCAGAATCAACTTCCTATGTAACTTTAAAAATAACTTTCACTTTAGGTATGGTCTAACAAAGAACATTGGAGAAGAAGAAGACTCTCATATTGTCTTTTGTATGCACTAGTGGCAGAATAAATTCCACAAAATGGCTTCTGGTAATGAAGTGAGATCCATGATACACTACCAAAACATACTGTTGCATAAAAGAGAATAACAGTACAATATATTTATAAGTGACTAATTTTCCTGCTAGATGGAGTTTGTTAGACTGTGAATTTCAATTAGAGATTGAAGCTAAAAAGCTAAAAGCTAAAAAGCTAGAAAGCTAAAATTATATTTAGAGGTAGCCAATCAACAGTTTGTAGATTTTTTTTTTTTTTGAGGAAAAAAGAAAACCAATTTTGCTTATTTAACAACCTTAATTAATTTCCCTCTAATTGTCAAAATGTAAGCTTTGTACAGTAATGTGTATGGAAACAATCTTTCTAGGTTTTAAATATGGATTCATTTTGCATTAATTTGGTTATCCATCCTGAGTTCAGCTACATGGATAATCATGATTAGTGAACAGAAAGCTCACAATTAATAACTTTGCAAAGTAAAAGTCTATGAAAAAAAATTTTTCTTCTTTTCATTTGGGAAAATACACCGAAATCACTTCCATATGTCACTGATGGCTGAATGTCTTTACTATTTTGTCCATCATTTATATTTCTGGAAATACCTGTAGATGAGCCCCAAAAAGGACTTGGGTGCCTAGAAGCACAGTGGAATAGAGCCTAATTCTTGTCTGGCCTCAGAACACAATTTCAAATTCAGCAGATAGTTGTCCAAATGCTGGTGAAACCTGGTCTGGTGAGTCTCCTAAGCCGGGTGTCCCTCAGCACCTACTGGGCTGGTATCCCAAAGAGTCCTGGACGAATCTCAGCTGCTTAAGCTTCCTGCTAGTGATGCAAAAGCTGCTGGGGTATTGTCAGAGCTGAGAAATAGAAGAAAAGATAGGGAAAGGGAGAAAACTGTCTCTTCTACCTCTTCCTCCTTCTTCCCTGCATACCTACATGCAGTGCAATCTTCACATGTATGCCAAACAGCTTGGAGACAGCTCCTAAACTGTCCAATTTGTCTTTTCTTGGACCTGAAGACACCAATATGGTCACTTTGGGGCCCACAGTGTCCTTTTCAGCTCAGGTTAGGACAGACTCTCATGCCCTAAGATTTGCTGTCATTGTCTGAAGCACAGCCCTTCCTCTAGAGAGACCATCACTTGCCCCACTCAGGCTCTGGCAGATGGCATCCTGTGGGTGAGGACATGGCCCATGTCTGCACCACCTAGGCTCCTGACAGAGCCTCCGGAGCAACCCTGCTTGCCCTGTGCCCTGATGTAGACTGCCAAAAAGAGGTGACTAATTCTGTCTTGTTGAGTTTGGAATCCTGAAGGATTCCAAGTCCTGACTCAGAATATTAAAAATCTGTAAATCTGGTTAGGGCTGAACCCTTGCTCTGGCTTGAGCCTACCACGCAACATGAACTCATCTGACGGTGAGGGTCTAAACAGGCCAGCAGGTCCCCCAATAAGAGCTGCTTTATGTGGATTCAGGGGGTCAGGTGAAAACATGTTTATATCTGAAGCTCTGGGGATCTCCCAGGTTAATGAAGCTCCATCACCTCCAACCCGTGGAAATGGTGGCTGCAGCTGCAGTGTGTGAAAAGCCTCAGCATCCCCCAAGTCATCACGTCTGCCCTAGCAGGGGCATGTTTCCTCAAGGGGGCATATCAGTCCTCAGGGAGGTGTATCATGAAGATTGCTGTATTTCTGGATAAAAAACTGCATTTCAGCAACATACTTGATTCTTTGCCCCATCAAGAATGAACATGTGCAAAGACAGTAGGTAATCACCTGAATTTTAATATCTAAAAATAAAGCATATGTAGAATTTAGAATGCAGCTTATCAGAAGTTTTCATGGTTATAACTTTGGATTTTCTCAATCTCTCCCACTCTAGATAGCCCTTGGCACATCTCCAAAACATGATCAGTCAGATTCTTGGTAAACAAAGTGTATTACAGCAAAAAGAGTTGATATGAAATTCTGATCTCTTGGTATAACACAGCTAGTTACTATTGTTTTCCAGCCAGCACATTTATCCAGGTAGTGCAAGTAATCCCTCTGCTGAATGAGCAGCAAAACACCAAATTGTGGGGATTTTTTCATATTTAAATGAGTTCAGGAAAAATCCTTCTGTCATTAAAGTGAGTACTTAAAACAACAGCGAAAAAGCCATTCTTATCCATGACTGTTCTGTCAGCAGGAGAGGACTGTTCCAAGAGTGAGGCTTTTAAAAAAATAAATCATTCTTCCTTGGTAGTCTCTACTATTTTTAAAGATGAAAGACATGGAGTATATTTTATGTCTTGCAGTAAGAGTACAGGCATGATATGTCATGGGTATGTTGTCAGGAAATAGTAAGGGTTCAGTTGTGAAGAGGAGGTCTTTGGCTGTTAGTAGATAATGTGGGCTCAGGCTTCTATGTAGACCAAATAAATAGTGACATTAAAAACTGTGAAAAGAGAAGCAATGGCATTTTTCCACTTTCTCAGAACATGTAAAGACATATGGGTGAGGCAGAGAAGAGCACAACAGAACCTCCACCCTCTGAATGCATTTCAAGAGGGAAAAAAAAAAAAGGTGGTTGCAAGACAGGGGTAAGAATAAAATGCCATAGGAAAAAGCAATTCTGGGGAAAAATAAAGGAAATTTGGAGAACAGAATAAAATATATTTCACAGGTAGGAGGAACAAGAAAAGAAGGAGCTAGAGGAACATTTAGATAATTTTGTAAACTACTATCTGCTATGACAGAACCAGCAAGTGGGCACAGGTAAGAGGTAGATTATAATATAAAGCACTTTCTGGGACAGATTTATTGATGAGCAACTGAAGTGAAGAGTAGTATTATGACCATACTCAGAAATTCACAGTTGCTTTCTAGCACTGGGGTCTTGGTGGTATTTTGCTATGGTTACAATAACAGTAAGTTCACTAGGTAGGACTAGGACCACATGCTTTTTGCCTTCTGTTCTCTTTCTGTTTATGCCTAGGGTAAGGCAAATACAATTTGCAGGGCAAATACTTTTAATAAGTCTTCCAAAATCCTTCATGTAGTACTTTTCGATGTTCTATAAGAGGACTGATTATACCTAGATAGGCAAAAAATCCCAAATCAACAGAACTTCAGACATTAGTTGTTATATGACACAAAGAAAAAACAGTTTACCTTCCTTGAATACTCCATGCAATCATAGTATAGCTGTTTATAAGCAGTTATTATTTTTATTTGATTTTTTCAAAACAGTACTGTGGTATAACTGTTGATCTATGAGTATATTGCTAAGTGTACTGACTAGCTCCTAAGATAAAAAGGAAAAAGCAAAAGTGAGTGTGTTATTTACCTAAACAAAGGTATCCAACAGGTTTCTAGAGATGCAGTTAATTGTTCTATGTACAGATTTTCTAGAGGCTGGCACATATTTTCATCAAGTCGCTGTTTCACAATTACAAGTGACAACCAGCCCTGGGAGTCTTACCACAAAATTTAGGAGCTGAAGAACAACAGAGAACATTGTCAAAATTCCTCAGACAGGCAATGCCTGCAGTTTTGTGCAGACCTACTTTTGCTATTTTTCATCAAGGTTTAGAACAACATATGTACAGCAATTTGATCAGTGCAGACTTCCTGTAAGTACTGCTGTATTTGATATGCTGGCTATACTCCATCTGCACCAGAAATATCACAGTAACTGTAACTACAGTAACTTTTCATATTTCTGAAAATAAGTGCTAAGCCTTTTCACAGTTACTTCCCATAATTACATGCAATAACCATTGCTCAAACTGGGGAGCCAATACCTGTTTGCCAATACGTGAAACTGCAGCACAAAGGCCTGGTTCACCACAGAGCTAAACAGTTGTGTTGGTGTGACTAGTCAGATCTCAGCTGCTGCTGCTGCTGCTGCTTTGGACTTTTCCACAAAGGAGATGTCACCTTCCCAGCAAACCTTTCCTATCACACTGAAATAAAAATGTGTGTATTAAGCAAAACTCATCTGTCTTGTCTCACCAATCTTGTATACACTTCTCTACCATGTGTAGCTGATGTCCTAGAAATCATTTACAGACTGATGAGCCTAAGCAAGAAATTTATTTTCATTTGGTGTGCCATAGTAAAAAAAAAGGCACTTGTATTATGCAGTGTATAGCAAAAGAAGGGAGGAAGAAAATCAGACGGGTTTTCTGTGGGGCTGACCATTCCCAGTTTCAGTGTTTGATCCTCTTTCAGCAGTCTTACATAAGGATAAGAGGCATGTGTGTTTTTCCAAGGAAATAGAAGAAAAGCTGTCTACCTTCTTACCCGTATGAGAACGGATCAGCAAATGTTGGAGAAAAAAAAGAAGACCTTCACAACTGACTTCAACATTCATAAATATAGGAGTTTCTTCCTGAATCAGCAGTAGAAAAATGGGCAGGTGTGTGTATAGACTATAAAAAAATATTACCTTTTTGCTGCAGAATTATATGTTATACTTTTACATAGAAAAGTTTATAGAAATTAGAATACTATATGTTACAATAAAATCCACAATGAAATTCCTCAGTGTCTTGTTAGCTACTTTCAAACTGAATTACCTTAAATACAGGTGTTTTTAACAACACTAACAAATAGAAACCTTCTCATCTGACCAATTTGCACGGGATTTAAGTATATCAATAACTTTGGGTTTGTTCATACAAAAATCACTGTAGCTTTACTCTGAAGAACTGTTACAGATATACTAAGCCAATACTTGCATAAACAAGAGTGCATTAGTAATCTATGAATGAGACTGATTTATCAGCTTCCCATGGCATTTATGCCATCTACATATAAAACTACAAAAAAGTATTCCTAACCTATTAAGGGAACTGTTATGTAAAGTTCCTTTTTTTAATTTGCTAATTACTGATTTTTAAAATGTTCTTCGGTTAAGACTAATTCTTCCTTCAAGCCTAATCACCTATGTTTCTGAATTTAAAAAAAAACGCAGAAGAAAAGTAGTATTTATGTCATAGGAATTCAGAAACAATTCTGGTGCATTGTTTAGGAGAAAAATAGATATAATAACTTACCTGATGGCTTCTAGTTCCATCTAGACCTGATGTCTTCTATTTCTGTTGCTAAGTGTCCAATATACCAAAAATACTTTGCATTTGTTTGTATTAGGGGCTACAAAAAATAGAGCTATGAGAGACTTGTGCTTTGGGAGTGTATTAGTTTTTCTGATTTATGTAATTTTAAAACTGATTTTACTCATAATTCCTAATTCAGTGTTGGTTGTCAATTAGCTCTTCCACTAAGTGGGACATGCTGGCTCATCCAGGGAAACGAAGTTGCCTAAAATATGGTATTGATTTATCTGAAATGCAATTTTCATTGTAAAACGCACACAGTGGGAAGATGTTATGAGGCTCTAGGAGTACTAGGTGACAATAACACAGGAAGACAACATGCGAATATTGTATAAAAAGATTACTGTAAGATGCAAGGAGAAGAAAAAATCCTTTTTATGAGGAGGAAACCAAACAACTTTCTCTTGGCCAATCTGTCTCATAGTGAGCTTTCTGGGATTTATCTGTGCATCCTGTACAAATAAGAATTAAAGGAATTACAGCTTGAACTAGTGCTGATAAAACAAGAACTAGCCTGAACTCTATATCTGAAATTCAAAATAGACTTGAAACAAAACACTTTAGATATCTGAGAGAAAAACATTTTTCATTTTTCTCTATCCCATATGCTCTGATTTTAATTGGAGTCAGAAGCAAAAATATTATTGTACAAGTCCACCAAGTTTCCCAGTGAAGCCCAACTGTCAGTCTTTTAACGCAATTTGCTACAGAGTTGTTTGAACAAAAAGCTCTGTAGACAGGTGACCTCTATTTAGCCCTTAGATGGTTGGGAAGGCTGGACAAGGACAGTAGTGCTTTCTACAGAAAAAAACAGAAAAATCAGGTTTCTTACGCAATGGTAAATGTTTTACCTCAAAGAAGTTGCAGTGGAAATAGGGTCTTATTCAATCCTTTCTCAATTAGGGCTCCAGAAGGAGAACAGAACAATTTGTGGAACAACAATCTTTCTCACTCTGTTGATTAATACTTATTCTTCAGTCTGTGAACTGTGTTCTGCTTTATTTTTCATCCCCTGTGAACTTTATTCCATTATTGAAATGCTGTAGGGTGTTGATTTGATTTTTGTTTCTTTTTAAGGAAGGGGTGACCAAGAGTAGAAATAAAGAACTTTGTCTTTGATATGGAACCAACAATGCACATACCTCATGTAGTTATTGCTGTTCCCAGAAAGGTGGGTTTATTTGTTTGCAAAATAACCCATCAACAATTCACTACTTATGAAGAGAGCACTTAAGATGGGGCAACACTGGTACAAAAGGAATCATCAAGACCTTTGAATAGCTCATAGAAGCCATCACAGATTACACTGACTTTGAGTGAAGCTGTTCTGTTTTTATCATGCCAGTTTCACAGTGTGGCTCACAAGTTTGAGCACTGTTGAAAGTGCTGATCTGCAGTAGGCATGGAAAGCTCAGTTTCAATCTTAAGGAGCTGAGCAAGGGATAGTGAAATCACTCTTAGATCAACTAAGCAGTGTGAAGCAGCAAAACATCAGCTCAGTTCCCATGGTAGCTGCCTCAGCCCTTTGTGACTTTTGGCAAACTATGTAAAGGTAAGACTACTTTATTCAGGAGTGTGACCATCACCGCATTTAACACCAGGAACAGGGCTATGTGGCTCATGAGCTCCTTACTGATGTGAGTAACCTTTCCTTCAGTATCCTATCTAGCTCAGGCACCTCTATTGTATGCTCTAGGCTGTACTTTTAACATGAAAAATAATATTTTAATTATATCAGTAAATACTGAATAGAAAAGGACACTGGATACTTTTCATCAATTTTAAACTTCTTGTGTTTCAGCTTTTATAAAGACACATATTCACAATGTGGGAAGAAAAATGTTTCTTGACCAGGTACTAATACTGTAGTCATTGAAAAGAAATTGGATGTGTCTGAATCACTATTTGCACTTTAAACACAGAATTCCTCTTTCTTGTTCCTCTAAGGCACAGGATATTTTTAAATGAAATGTCAGATACAAAGTCCTAGTGCTGTCCCTGTTGAATTCAAGACAGTATAATACAACTCAAAACTCCTAGAGTATTTATTCTCAAAAGGATATTTGCATTTGTCATTTCAGAAACTGCAATATGAGTGTTTCTTCTCCTTATTTGTAAAATCAGTGTTTGAAACACTGGATGCATAACAATGGTCTAAAGAAAGTGCTGACACACACTTGGCACTTTGAAGTAATTAAAATTTGTTATCATCAACATATTTGGGGAGCCAGCAGTTCCCTGTTAGACTTTTGCACTGATCCTTCAGCATGGCTTGTGTTACGAAATTAACCTCTGTACTTGAACATAGAGGACAAAGAAATAAGAATGTCAGCAAACACACAAACTTACAAAGAATTAAAGATTTTAGGGACTCTCTCCTTTTACCAATAATTATTTTGGAGGTTCGTAAGCAGCAAGAGGACTTCAGTCCTGAACATTGCATTGAAGTTCATAGCAGGACAAACAAACCTGGTTGCTGGTTTCATGGTTCCTGTTTTACATTGACTCTGGGGGCCTCCCTCCCCACTTGGAGATGGATCAGTGTACTAATCCATCAAACTAACCAGACAAAACAAAATTTTGAGATGACCTGCTATGCTGGCAGGGGCTGCCTTGAAAAGAATGAATGGCAGAGCTGGTGAAAAGGATAGGATGGGTTTGTGCTGCAAGGGGGATAGGAGTTCTCTGGCAACCAGTAGCTACTGTGGAGTCAGCCTGGCTGAACAGGAGAAAGGAAGATAGAGAAGGAAATGCCTGAAACACCTGGCTAGGAATTTAGTCCTTATTATTTATTATTTAGTCTGTAGCTGGAATTAACTGCTCCGGAAAATAATTATTTGGGTTTTTTTTCTTTTTTTTCCCCTTTAAATATTGTACATTAAAGCAACATGTTCATGCCATATAAAAGTAACATTTGCATACCATGTAAAAGTAACATGCGCATACTGTCCTTTACACTCCTTTCTCTCTGGAGAAGAGAAGGTTTAGGGAGGACCTTCTCACAGTGTTTCTGTAGTTAAAGGGCTGCTGCAAAGTGGATGGAGACTCTGTCTTTGCAAGAAGCCACACAAGCCTGGCAACAGGCACAGGTTTCACTTGGAATGGTTTTTATCTCATAATGAGATTTCTTTTACAGTGAGGTCATTCACTGGGACAACCTTCCCAGGGACATGGTAGAGTCCTCATCACAGCAGGTTTTCACAGTGTGATTGGACACATTGCCAGATAACTTCCTCTAGGCTCACTTTCCCAGTAAAGTTTGGACCAGATGATCTCTGGAGGTGCCTTCCAACTGGGCTGTCCTCTCATTCTATGATTCTCTAATTATTTTCGTTTCTCAATATTATTAAGTGGAGAAAAACAGAAGTGAAGAAATGAAATACTTACATGTTTCAGCAGCTATAGTGAGACTAGTTACAAGCATATATATATTGTCTGAAAAAAAAAAATTTCCACTTGCCTATGGTAGAAGAATATTTGGAGTTGCTCAGTTATAATGAACCTTTAATGTGTTTCTGACACTTTCTGTGTTTATCTTTTTCAGGTGGCATGTATGCAGCATTTAAGACTTTTTCTTGCAAAGCCCCAGCTCCCAGATACTTTGAATTGCAGGAGAAACAGGGTCTTCACTTGAAAACTGTGACAGATAAAGCTCTAGCCTTGTGGTTTCTGCCAAGCAGACTGAAATTTACCAGCAGAAGGGAAAGACTGTAAATAATGCCCTGGATTGCCCTTGCTTTGCGGGAGGGCTGACCTCATTGACTGCCTCGTGCATCATGGTCTTGCAGTTACACTGCACAGAAGTTTCTCCGTTGCTATATGCTAGAGCATTTTCTACCCTCCTCTTAGCTCAAAAGCCTTAGGATATGCCTAGTGTTTTTTCTTTCAAGCATAAAGAAGCTTTATCTAAAGCCCCTTCATGAATTCTAGATTTTAAAAAAGTGTAAAGTGTTCTCCAAGTCTTTTATAAGACTTGGACTTTTTTCTTCTCCTTGTTTTGTATATTATATTAATAATATTAGCACATTTTCTGTGAGATTACTGTTATCTTAGCTATTTATCTATAATTCTTTTAATTTTATCCTGCAATGCCAGAGTACTCACCAATAGGCTGAGTTTCATGGAGGCTTCAAAAGTTTGGCAACTGCTGTTAAAATTATTCTGAAGTTCCAGACCTATTCTTTCATCCCGATCATTTTCCCCCACAGGCCTGTTTGAAAAAAAAAAGATAAATCAAGTTTAAAATGCAGCACTCAGGATACCCACTGAGACTAAATGTCCTGTTTCCATAGTGAAAAGCTGTTAAAGTTTATTTATTTTTCTTGAAACTTATAGTAATGAAACTATAAAGCTACAAAGATAATTTTACCCCCTCCTCCTTCCACACATTTCAATAGCTGTGGGGTAAATGCCACAATGAGTTTTAAAATGAAATTACCTTTCATTTTCAGAAAATAATAACTTCTAGCCATATCAGCCATCCAACAATACTTTTTTCTTTTTTTTTTCTTAATGAAAATTGAATATGATAAGGAAAGACAACAATGCCTGAAGAATAATACTGAAGACAAACAAATCATTGTGCTGTTGAAGGAAATGACATAAAATCTCTGTTTTGTAAGGTGAGATGTGCACTTTTAAAGTTGAAATACCTGAGACCAACTGAAATAAATGGTAGACATAATGGATGGTGCCCATGCATTGAAGCTGAGTGATATTTTCCATTATAACTCATTCTTTTTTGATTTCTGAGTTACTCCAGCTTTTCCAGTGATGGTCACAAGCCTTTGGGGTGTTTTTACTATGTCACATGAGATTCCTTTCCATCCAAGCTATGTAACTATCCCCTCTGTCTCATGCAGTACTGAGAAAAGAATGGTATGTAAGCAGCAGGCCCAGATGTGTGCAATGGTGAGGCTCTACATCAGACAGCCACGACCTTTTATAGCACAGCTTTCATGGCTGATAAATTTTGCTGCATTGACAACGCAGATGGAATGGGCATCTGAGGTCTGCAGATCAACCCATCTCTTCTTCATAGTGAAGAATCACATGGGGAACTGAGTTTGGAGTAAGGAGGAAGGAGAACGCAGAGCCTGAGCACTGCCCTCACCAAAGCCCTGCACGTGGCGCTTCACCAGCACTGCCTGCTGTTGTGTCTGGATGAGAATATCTGTACCATATCCTCTCTTATGCCTGCAAACCCAAGAGTCTCATGCTACCTTTCTTCTGAATCCAGTGCACAGTGTGAACATATTCTTCCCTCTAAAATAACAGTCCTTCTGCTGCTAGTTAAAATAGCATGGCACACATGTCACTGCAGCTGTACAGAATAGCTGTGCATTTGTATTCCTGTGAAAATAGAAACTAGAAAATGGCATAAATCTACTTCTCCCCTGCAGAAAACTAAAATAATCCCAGAGCAATAACTGTGAAGAATGGCATTAAAAGAAAGTTCTCATAGGTCAAGTTCACATTCAAGCTGCTGCTTGAAGTTAGTTATCATGCATCAGCTGGGCCACAGTAGCTGTATTCTTAACTCAAGGTAAATAGAAGATAATGGCACTTAGCAGGGCCTGTGACAAGACAGTAGAGCTAAGTCACATTACCAAGCATTTGCCATAGTTTCAGAACAAAAGACTCTCTGGCTTAGCTGACATCTAACTTTTAAGTATTAAAAGTTTCAAGCTGTACTTAAATCATTAGTTTTCATTAATATACACATGACAGAGAGCGCCAAGATTTTTCTTCCTATACACCCCTGCGTACATTATATTTCTTAATTGTATAATTACATATTACTTTTCAGACTCAGGCTCCCCTCTGTTTCAGTGCACAGGGCAGATCTGTAGTGAAGAATGAAGACTTCAGGCAGAGTAAAGGTTCCCACTTCACAGTTGAGTAGCTCTGCTGGCTTAGGAAAGTGCAAAATACACACTGGTTGCTCTTTCTGGCAGCTCCAGGGTGATTTACACTCTTGAAAGAGTGCAAGGAATGTTACTTGTGGGTGGCCCACTGTCTAGAGGCCTAAGCCTTACTGATAATGTGGTGAGAAAATGCAAAAAGTTCCTTTTACTTGTCAACATACTAGAAGGAGATAGAGAAATATTGCAAGCAAACACTGTAGTCTCAAAATAAATTCTTCCATTCCCAATGCAATAAAACTAGTATTAGGTATTCATTTCTTTGACTCTACTTCCCAGTTTATTACTACATTAGAGGTTTTTTATTTGTCTTATTTCCAAAACAAAGCCTATCATTAACCACTAGTATTGGTATGTCAGTAATACTCTAGAGGAAAATATTTGTAAACTTAGTAGGCATATTTCAAACCATAAATATTCCAATAGGAAGAAAGATAATTATTACTCTGATGCAATACATAAAGTATATGTGTATATATTATTGGCTGAGTTTCATTATGATCTGTTTTTTTGCTTCACTTCACAGTTTTGAGAAGTAGTTTGTCTTGAGAGGCCAATTTTCATGTAGAGATGAAAAAAAGATTTCTGGGTTACAATATTGGCTGTCAGTGTAGAGCAAATTACAAAACTCTCTTATAAATAGAAAAGCTTTTGAAAAAGTACAATATTCTTTGTGCTTAATTAAGAGTGGCTACTATAGATAGTCCTTTTCTATCTTTTTTTCTTTTCCATGAACAACATTAGTTAAAAATAAGACACTTCAGATGCTGAAACTCTTGAGTCTTTCTTAAAGTCCCATATTTTATCTATTTTCTGTCTTTTATTCTCAGCAACAGAAAAAAAAGTATTTAGGCCTGAACACAATTTGAAAAATAATTACTCCAGATTTTTCAAAGGAGACTTTAGATTATAGGTACCCATATCTTTTTCTGTTTTAATTTCACCCAGTTCTTTTAGAGTTGCAGCTTTAAGTGACAATCCTTTCAGTCAACAGTAGTTACATAAGTCTTATCATTGCTCTGATTCAGTGAAAGATTTCACATTTAATAATTTTCTAGAGTAAGATAAAGTGTTCATGAAGGATTCTTTTTTCTTATCCCACAGATATATTGGCAATGCTTACACTTAAAGTAAAACAAGCTACTAGTTATTCACAGAAGTTTTCTTAGCTGGATTACTTTAAGCTGCTTTAACTCCATCCAGCTGGAGTTCTTGCATGACCCATGGTAGAAATGTGTGTGTGTGTGTGTGTGTGTGTGTGTGTGTGTGTGCACACAGATTCAGAAACAGCCTGGAGCAATGTTCTTTCTGAAAGTATGAGTAATGCTTAAAAACATATTTTGCTCCCATTTGGATAGGTTGTTACTTTGATTTTGTGCTTGTCTGAGAATTTGAAAGGCACTCAAAGAGGCTACAGTATAAAATATTTACTATCTTAATTTTCAGATAGCTTCTTTATGTACAACCAGCAAACTTTTTTCAATGGTAAATGTCAGTATTCTAATAAAAATAAAAAAAAGCAAACAGAATATTTTTTAAATTATCTCAATTATTGAAAGGAGTCTGGACATTTCCAGTTTTGGAGTAGCACAACAAATACACATCAGATTCAGTAGATCAGGAGGTTGTCTCAGAGTGCTTGTTTTATTTTCCTCTGCTGAATCAGAACATAGGCAAATGCACAGCAATATCTTAGCACATATCAATTTCAATTTCCCTTAGTAAATATCTTATATTAACATTAAAGTGGCATGTTGTTATGTCACAAGAGTTTGAAAATACCCTACCTACCCAGAAAATTCTTTTAAAATGTGTGTTTATAACTCATCGCTATGTTTTGAATAATAAAAAAAAGAGATAATGCAAATAACCAGAGGGAAATAGAAATCAATAGGATCTAAAAAGAAATAAGAATGAGAATTTCTCAAAAATGAACTAATTAATGCTACTGTATTTTTTTTCTGAAGTAAAGGGAGAGGATGAAACATTAATATGAGGAGAAAAGATAAAGGTTGATCTCATACCTGACTTAAAAGTTTAAAGGAAGCACTTAAAGAGAATTTAAATGTGACCAGGTGAAATATCCCATTAATGCATTATTAAATAAGACAAGCCATGTGATTAGAATTAACACAAACTTAAATAATGTGTTGAATTAAGCTTTAAGTCTTAAATATACACCAATTTAATTTAATAACCACATTCAAAAGCAGAAAGCTTTGTTTGAAGACAACCTAGAGGAAAACTAGAAGATACATTTCCTAATGGAAACCGGGCAAAATTATATGGATGCCAGAAGCATAGTTCTACTTTCTAATTAAGGCCCATAATTACTCAAACTGTTCTGCACAGTCGTTTTCCTTTCCTTCCTATAGTGCTGGGAAGTCACAGGGGGATCTGCTCACATCCATCAGCTTGCTGCATTCAAGTCTAAAATATGGCATGGCCTACAAAGAAAGAGAATTCTTTCTGTTTTCTAATTAGCAGCACAATTGGAGACATTAGATTTTTGCTCTTTTCCGACCCCACTTCTAGCTAAAGACTATATTGCTAAATCAGCAGTTCCTACCAGTGAGCAGTGCCAGGAGGTGTAAAAATAAGTATTCAGTAGCTACTGCAGGAATAGAGTAGCTGCTTTTTCTGGGAAGATTAAGGTTGCAGCCGTGCTACAATAGAAAAGGGCCCCTTTTGATAAAGGGTTTAACAGAAATTACAGGAGGAACTGCTCACTCAGCAACGTGAAGTGACAGAAAGGACCTCAAAGCTGTGGGTCATCTGTTAGGGACCCAGCTAATCACAAGGGCTGCAGCAAGGGGTAAATCTTCAGCCTTCTTCCATTCACATTTTACTCAGAGCTTGTAGGTGAGCACTGGGTTCTGGCTGTTATTGAAAGTTATAATTTAGAAGCTTCTTTTGCAGTTGACTGCTTCCAGAATGGTGTCAGAAAGTAACACTTTTATTTTTTCTGTCTAATTTGCATTTGAGTCTTCTCAGGAAGGGGTTTAAAGGTAGGTGGTGACCCTGTGTTTGTAATTTTCCCCTCTGGTTTTCTGTGGCTGTATCTTTGGTACTATTTTGACTCCCTTGAAGAATTAGGAGGTCAAAGGCCCCTTTTTTTTTTTTTTATTTTAGGTTGGACTTAAGTGTAAGCTGAGTCGTAAGCTATTTATCATCAAGCATGTAGTACTCAAATTGGGTGTATTTGAGCCATAACTGTAGCTAAGCAGGGAGATACTTAAACAGTTGTTGTGCATAAGTGTCCCTAGAACTAGTGAGTAGTTGTGTGAGGGCTCCTCAGTTTGGTTTGGACTTGAACTGCCAACCGTAGTTGAACTCTCAGGTTAAATGCTGATAGCTTTCTGTCATTTCTATACTTTCTTGTTAGTTTTGTCGTTTCAGTTTTGGTAGATCGGATGTTCCTTATGCAACTTGCTCTGACAGGCTTGGCTAGCTGTAAGTCACCACTACAACCTCAGAATGGTTTTGGAGGTGGTGTAGGTGTTCAGTTGATATGCTGAGTTTGTTGTGACCGTGCAACCTGAGTTAGCTGACAGTTCTAAGCGAGGGAGCATCTCCAGAGACAGGTCAGAAGATGATCAGGGCTGCACTTGGGTGAGTACCAGGAGGGATTGTTGACAGGGCTGTGCGATGGCACGTTCCTGGCACTATGGAGTGCCTCTGCACTCTGGTGCTCTGTGTTGACAGGCTTTTATGGCATGGTAACAGAAGAGGTAGGAGTGGGGATGAGGGAGAAAGCAGTGGGATGGGAGGTGCCACAGCAGAGAACTAATCCTTTACAGAGACTCCAGATGTACGAGTTCTTTACTTCTACGTAGAAGACAAGCTGTTAGGTGCCCTGAGAATCTTTCAGAACAAGAAAATATTCAAGGCATGTGGTGGCCTTATTTTTTGTCATTACTTACGAACTATGCATAAGCCCTTTATTAACAACCATCTGGAGTTTGTGGTACTGAGCAACAAGATCTTTGTTTTATGTGCCCCAGCCAAGAGAACTATAATTGCACATACTTCGGAATATGGACTGGAAATAGAACTCGTGTATATAACATATAAGTGCTGACATCAAGGTGGGATGACTGCATGCGTGAACAGTGTTGTAACTGTCTGGAAAGCTGCTGGTTTGGTGATTCTCACTTACTGGGAGCATCTCCAGGAATGAGAGCCTTTCTTCTGGAAGGAGTGTTGTTGGTGCATATCGATTTGTACGTGGACAGTATCCAACATTCTTTTATTGGTGAAAATAGTAATTAAAGTAAGTCCTACTCTAACCTGTTTCATATCTGGTTTAATACAATCATATCCAGCATATCTAGTGAGTTCTATTTCCATAGATGACAATTTCTGGGCTAGTGTGCATATGAAAAGCCTGAGAAAATGTCTGCTTTACTTTTGACTCTTAAATATCTTCCTACCTCAGAAATTGTACATAATCTTGTTGTGGCTTCCATTTTGATTCAGACTCCTCTCAAACACAACCTTCTTTCTCAGGAAACTCTGTAGACAGGAACTGTTGGTTGTTGGCTTATTTTGGTTTTCTTTTTAATGTGATATAATGAATGTTGATCAAACTGACACATAAAGTTACAGGATAGGAACATATCAGACTTATAGATCAAGGATAATAGTTAATTTGTTTTTATCTTACTGACTGTTAGGGATATTTTTTAATTCATGTCATTGACTGGAAGTTTCTGTATATGAACAGTTACATTACATTGTTGTCTTCCTTTATTAGTGAAAATTTGTATACTAAAGGGAAGATCTTTTGTAGTATTATCTCTAATTAAAGTTGTAAATATACAAAAAGATTCAGCCCCAATTAGTTTCTTTGGTTCTCCCATTGTGCACAGGATCTCATGTAAATTCTGAGAAAAAATCCCCAGTGTAGGCTGCTTCCATTCCACCTATTGTTCCTGAAATGGCAGCTCACAAGAATTAACACTGGCATGCTAAAATAATAGATGAACAGATTTTGCTGGAGTAATGGGGTTTAGTGTTTTCGAAGTCATGAAAGAGAATTATTCTCAGCTAGGTTTGTCAGTGTTTCTCTTTGGCAGGTCAATAAAGTAGCAGCAGTGGCATGTCTAACTTTCATCAGATAACTTAAGCAGTGAGGTACATGGTGAATGCCTTGCTCCCGGGACACCAGAAGCAGCAATTTGTCTTTGTATCAGAGAGACAAGATAGGTGACCTGCTCTAGATGGACAGTTCCTGTTTTCTGTACCAGAAACAGAGACAACCTGGAGGCTTACCTGAAGGGTTCTGTGTTTGCTAGCTAGCTATCTTAGCAAGTACTCAAAGAGTCTTCACCTAGGAATATGGCATGGTAAAGTAGTGCATTTTGTGGGAAGATGTCAAAAGGAATGGAGAGAAGAATGATGGGATATTTCAACCAAAGAGAGAAGGTAGCTGAACATGTTAACTAATGCATTACAAAAAAAAAGAGGGACTTGGCTAAATTCTCTGTAAGGTTTGATAAGCAGAGGAGATCTCATGCTTGCCTCAGTTTAAATTTTCAGAATTGGCAATTAGTTTTTAACATACATAGAACATATTTTTGTTTTCTTACTCCTAGAATTCTTTGAAAAAATTTTACGAATGCATTGGCATATTATCTTTCCCTGCAGTGCTGGAAAAGCAATGCAAAGTTGAAAGTACCAGGGCAGATTGAGAAATCAAGGAGGCAGACGGCTCACATTAATGAGGATCAGGTTCACCCTGGGTGGGAAGAGTATTACAAGAGAACTACAAACTACCATACGCTAGTATTATTAGGAAATGTCTGGTAGTCAAAATTCAGGAGCAGGGTTTGTACAGCGATACTTTACTGCTTTAGTAGCGTCATTAACTGTCAATAATGGTCAGCTCATTAAAACCAGATATGATATGTGTATAGACAACCAGAACCATCTTATAGACAGTAAAATGCAAACAGATACTAAGGGTTTTTGCAGTTTTCTCTCAGGGTTAGTTATGTGAAATGTCATTTTTCTGCCCAAGACTATTTTTGTCACCTAAATTGACACCTTTTATAATTTTCTGTCCTTTAATTTCCAGTGTTTAATGCAGCAACAGGAGGAAAATTGTTTATTAGGTTTCACCATCGAAACAAAGAAGAAATATTCCAGTTGTCTTTTAACTTTGGAAATTAATATATAAAGAAACAGAGAAGGTAAGTAGAAGTGTCTAAAGTTTCTTCATTTTATTTTTTCAAGCTCTGACTCTATGTCCAGACTAGAAAACTGTGTCTTCTGTCCCCTTCAAAACAATGAAATGCCTGTTTTATGTGCTACCAATCTCTGAATTTTCATGAGACACACTAGATGGAGAGAGTAATGTGCAATTAGCTTGTAAATCGATTTTATTTAAAAAAAAATATATTTTGATGCCATAGTAAGGGGCTGAAGACAGCATAATTCTGTGTTATCTGCACCACAACTTCTGTCCCTCCCTAGTGAATGCTCTGTAGACAGATGTAACAAGAAAAATTAGGAATGCTTAAAATAATAGCTATTTAGCTCAATTTTGAAGCCCTAACTAATGAGGCAAGTTCTCAAAGAATAAACCTTTGAAGTCGCTGTAGCATTTTGTGTGAAGGTGAGATAGTCCATAAGCCTTATTTTGAACAGTCTGGGGCTACAGAATCCCATCTGGCTCCAGCTTACTTGGAAGTGCCCCCTGTCTGAACCACCTAGAATTGAGACAATCAAGAATCTGCTCCCTGGGAATATAATTGTACTGAAGTGTGTTTACGTGCTGTGCAGATTAATCTTTCATAATGGTTGCTGAAGCACAGGACAAAGTGCTTGCTTCATTGATTTGACACAGGACATACTATTCTCATCACCGTATGACATGTTCTATAAAATAAAGGATGGATGATTGGTCCTGGCAGGAGAGATATTCATGAAGTGCTTTTCTTCCAGTCTCCTGCCTCATCCTTGCTTTTGAACTGAGTCTTCTCAGTGGCAACTGCATCGCAGCAGCTTCTGCTAATGCAAGATTAAAGACAGAAGGCCTCCTTTATGCTGGATAAGTCGGTCCTGTATTTTATTTGTACACCATCATTCAGTATATCCAGAATGGTGTCTCAAGTTCAAGGTGAAATTGGGAAAGTATATTCACCAGGTTGCTTCAAATGTTACTTTTGTCAATTCTGTTTCTTAAAATTTACTCTTTTCCAGATGTCCATTGCAACAAAACTGGAAGAGGTGGAGGTTTTGTGTATCTTATATAGTAATTTTCATCAATGCAAAAACTACCGATTTTGGCAGAATTGGTAAATAATAGAGGAGAAAAATATTCTTGTCACAGAAAATTTAGTAAAAAGACATTTCCTATAAGTTAACTGACAAAAGTCAGTGGGAGTTTGTGCCTTTTGAAAATCTACATCCATGTTATTCTTGTATGTCTTCATTGTAAGTATATTTTTGGAAATTGTTACTGACAAGTCTTGCATGGTTTTATACCCACGGAACTGAGAAATACAAGATCTAAGCAAATACAACAACCTGAAAAGCAGTCATAGAGGCTGGCCTTAGTTTAATGCACTAATCTTGTGTGTATTCAATAGAAAAGGAGTCAGAAAGGGAAGGTCTATGTTGAGGGTGGTAGTGAAAAATTTATGTTTATGCTGGGGTTTAATTTTTTGGTTTTTTATAATTACATCTAGACTAAAAAAAACCCCATGAACCCCCAACAAAACAAAAGCAAAAAAAATCCACAAAAAACACAAACAAACAAACAAACAAACAAAAACCACAAAACCCCCCAAAAGAGAAAACAAGAAAAAACCCACAAGAAAACAAAACCTGACCAGCCTTCTCTGTGGACTGTAGGGGAGTCAGAATATCTCTGAGAGTTTTGTCATATTGCTTTATTACAAGACCAAATGAGTATGAAAGTATTTGTGTTATAGATAGTAAATGCACTTTCAGAGGCATGATTGACCTTAGGAGTTGAACTTGAATGATCCTTGTGGGTGCCTTCCAACTCAGGACATTCCGTGAGTGAATTTATGTTAGTGTGAAGTGTTTCTGGGGAAGATTGGTCTCTGCAACGTTACCCACTTGTTACTCTTGAGTCCTTACTAAAATAAAAAATTGAATTACTTAATACTTTTCTGTTGACAGATATTTAAAATGGATTTTCTAAGTGTCTTACTGACATATCTTACTGTACATGACTGATTTGAGATTTAGTATTTCCAATAGCATAGCCAAGAAGGAAGTAAAAAATGGCTTTATGCATAAACTGAGAAATTGTTTTTTTCTTCAAAGTGATAAGTGTCTCTGTATCAAAATTAAATACTGCTTCAGCTACAGTAACATTGTGTAATGAAGCACAACTGATTATGCTGTAGTTTTCCTAATATTAACATTATTATTCAAATGCAAATGCTTATGTATCTTATGGGGTATGTAGTAATGAAACTTATTTATTTGCTCTTCTGAGTGCTGTGTCTTCTAATTCAACATTTGCTATTAGATCATACTTTCAGATACCCGAGAGTGCAGTGTCTGCTTTAGAGTAATAGATTTTAAGGTCAGAAAGTGACCATAGACTATTAACCAGTAGCTCCTGCATTCAAGCACAGCAGCTCAAAGAGAGGGTTTTTCAATAGTTAGTTCTTACAAATCCTGTCTAATAGAGAATTGAATGACTTCCTAACCGTTTTCATGCTAATTGCCTATGTGGCCAGTTTTTCTAGTCTTCTTTTCCCAGTGTGTGTGCCTCTATTCACCTAGACAGAGGTGTGAACCTGAACAATTCTCAGGTGTGAGGTTGGTCTCTCATATTTTTTTCTTACCTATCAGCTACCCTAATTCTTGCATCTGGAAGGCAAAGAAGGTTTTGATGGAGTATGATTGTCAGTATTTGGAAATCTAAGATATGACATAAACCTGACCATATAAATAGCCAAATGTGTAAAAACACCTGCCTTAATACTAAGACCTGAAAAACGTGTCCATTCTGAGCTACTTTCAAGTTGGTAGTATCAAGTCAGTGCTAATGTGGAGTTGTGGGATGAATCCTTATGAGTATAACAGACAAAAAACAGATAAGAACAGGTCGAAGGAACACTTACCAATGGTGAAAGTTTGAGAAACAACCAAAGAACAATTAATTTCCACTGGGGCTGAAAACAAGTATTGGAGGTACTTGGAGGCATAGATTCCCAAGTGTATATTGAATTTCAGTAGCTGAATTGCTGACACAACATCATCTATAGCAATCAATTGGGAGTCAGTGGATATAAAAAGAAAAGGGTATTCAATAGAATTTCTGATGATTATGTTGATTAATCCAACGATTGGATTACTCCAGCTTGATAGGTAAGCTAAAAATAATTGGTAAATTCCAGAAAAAACTGCAGCAAGTTGCAAACATGTTTTCTGTTGTGTAGGCTTTAAAAGGGTAAAGATGACAAGCTAAGTGGGAAGTCTTTGCCTTTAACATAATATCCCTAAAGAAGTCAGAAATATAAAATGGTAAACTTGGCCATTAGCTGTAGCTGTGTTATCAAGAGACTTTATATTTTATGAATATTTAAAGACATAGTTTAAGGTATGTAATACAGGGCTTCTGTATCATAGTTGTGATGCAAATAAAGTTCTTACTGACAGCATTCAATCCAAGAAGTTTGCTTTATGAAACATTAGTACACAAAATGTCTGTGGTAGTATAACTTGTTGGAGAAACTAAGTAATCTGAATGATTAGCATCATTCTTGAACAGTATAATGTTATTCTTGTTGTACAAACAGTGGAAGGAACAAATAAAAATCAGTTTGTGTTGGACAAAAAGAAGGAGTCCATAGGAAAGGGTGAAAAGTAGTTCCTTGGTGCAGTGATTACTAAAAGCTGTCCTTTCCAACTTATTCTGCTCCTGAGCTCTGCATGTAAAGCTCAGTCATCAAAAAGAAGGAATCTTCAAAGCTAAGTCACAATAAAAGAAAAATTCGTGGTGTTCTCAGATATGCTTACGATCCCAGAAAGTCCAAAGGTACTTGGACTTTGCTTTTATCATGGCTGGTCTTAAGGGTTCCACAGCAATAAACTTTAACACAAAATTGAGGCAATCAGTTGGCAACTCACACAGCTAACAAATATCTATCTTTAGATATTTCTAGCTGGACTTCCAGCTTTCTGATGATAAGTGGCCTATTTTGGTAGGGTGCTTCAGTAGGAAACTATGTAGTTCACTTGGTGTGTTTGGGTTTGTTTTTTTGGGTTTTTTTCAATCTTTAATAATGGTTGTGTCCCTGGCATATACATGAAATGAATAAAGACCAAGGACATATTTCTTCTCAAGAATAAAATGTAGAAAATACAATGTTGTATTTCAATGAAAGAAAATGTGAGAATAATCTGTACTCACATCTCTCCTCCAAAGGAATTACAGTAGAGAAGGGAGGAGGAAATCCATAACAGGGGACAGGTTTGTTGTGTTTTGGTTGGTTTTTTTGTTTGTTTTGTTGTTGTTGTTGGTTTTTTGTTTTGTTTTGTTTGTTTGTGTTTTTTTTTGTTTTGTTTTTGGTTTTTTTTTTTTTTTTTTTTTTTTTTTTAAGAAGAAGAGTTTATTGAATACATTCTTAAAGCTTTTAAGAGAATCTGCTCTAAAGGCTGTCAGTATAGGATAGGTAGTTAACACTTATCACTTCCACCCCTTTCAGTTTAAATGGAAGGCCACTATAAGTGTGGTAAGGAAGATCTATTACTATTATGGTAGGGAGTGGATGAGCAGATGCAATTTATATAGGACAGGCAGAATCTTTTACAGGTTTGTAGTCCTGCTAATGCAGATATGCCTTCTGGGGATCTGACTCCAAAGCAGCATGTGCAGGACAAGTTGGTTTAGTGAACAAAGCAATGAAGGTTTCAATAATTGGACAGAAGATGTAATAATATCTTACAGTAGCTACAGAACAATACTGAACTTGAGCTTATTGGTTACTAAAAACCCAGCATTAGTAGAGACTTTTTGGTTGAGAGCTTGTGCCAATGAACAATAGTTCATACAGTTTCTTTGTATTTATCTTTAAGAAGTGCAACTATAATAATTTTAATCATAAGTAGTGACAGCATAAACCAATTTATTAGTGAATCTTCATCTGATTAACTGCTATCACCTTTGCCCAATGTATTCTACTATATATAAATCCTGTGTTCTAGGATCATCATGAGCTGTTGCGTCTTTGCTTCTAATAGCAGTAAGTGTCAAAGAGATAATATGTGTTAAAACGAGGCAATACGCTTCTGGTTTTTTCTTGACTGTGCATGTTTCAACACTCTTTTGAATTTGTGTAATGCATCTACTGATAGTAAGATAAAATCTTATTTTGCAAGTTATCACTTACATGTACACAGTTCTATAAATCTGCTATCTTGGATTATGCAATGGGAAAGATATTAGATGTAAATGTCTTGAGTCTATAAAAATGTAGTTTGTACCATCCAGAACAATATTAATTCTTTTTTTTCTTCATATTCAGTTCATAGGCTCATAGAACCATTTGGATTGGAAGAGACATTAAAGACTATCTAGTTTCAATCCTCCTGCCATGGGAAGGGACACCTTCCACTCGAACAGGTTGCTCAAAACCCCATCTACCCTGTCCTTGAATGCTTCCATGTATGGGGCATCTACAGCTTCTCTGGGCAATCTGGTAAAGGGTCTCACCCTCCTCACAGTAAAGAATGTCTTACTATTATGTGATCCAAACCTACCCTCTCTTTGTTTTAAGCCATTCCCACTTGTCTTATTGCTAGGTGCCCTTGAGAAAAGTCTTTCTCCAGCATTCTCTCTTTAGGTACTCTAAGGTTGTTATGGGGTTTTCTCCTAAGCCTTCTCTTCTTCATGCTAAACAACTCCAAAGTTGAGATGAAATTTCATTGAAAAAAAGATGATGTATTTTATAGAACCATACAATTTGAAAGTTTGTTTTAAAAATCAAACCTGACATGACTCATCTCTGAGTCTGAGGTCTTAGTAAACTTGAGGGATTTTTTAAGAGCTCAGATCATCTTGACTTATGAATCCAAATAAATATGGATTTTCTCCTTCTTAGTTGATTTTTTTTTTTTTAGAAATCAAGAAAAAAAATTTTAATGTACATTTTTGTTTGTTTTGCATTCAGCTGAAAACAGAGAGCAGTCCTTCCTCTCTTGGTATTGGAAAAGTTTTCTCTCAGTCTAGGCCTGAAATTCTGGGTTCTTCAAAACCAAATGTAAGGGATATAAAATGATAGGCACATGGAAGTAAAGGAAAACATGAAGTTTAGAAAAACAGGATGTAGGATGACTTTGGACTGTAAAGTGTCAAGTCCCCCTTAGTCCTTTTTTTAAATTTTTTTACTTTGTTTGTTTTGTTGTGGTTGGTACTTGTAAAGAGCTCTGGAAACTTCTGCCCAAAAAGGTAACTTTTGATATGATTTCAAACACCTAGTCCTTGGAGACAATATATACTTATTGAAGAATTTGTTAAATAATTTGCTTTCTGAAAATACAAAGATGTATATAGATACTATTTTACAGTTTATTCAACCTTATACACTATAAAATACTTCCATCCCTTTTGGAAAACTCTTATATGTAATATGAGAGTGTGTTTTGTTGTATGCTATCGATTTTTCTTGTATAAGTGATGAAATGGAGAAAAGTCTATTCTTTTGGAAACCAGTTCAAGAAGCTTCATCAGCACATACAATTTTCTGTAAATGATGAAAGAAAGAGTGATTTCATAAACTATTATCACATTGACTATAAATCAGCTGCTCCAGGTACTTCATGCCACATCCCTGTTTGCATAAACTTATAAACTTTCTTCACTGGTTGAAGTTACTCATGCTTTCAAATGCAACGCTAACCTTGGACCTTGTTGGAAGTTCATTTTACTTCTGCTCCAAGATTCACCTCTGTTGGCTTCTGTTGACATCCAGTGTGGTAGACACCATCCTGGGTTTTAAGGGATGAGACTTTAATAAGCAAAGGAGCACTAGCACTGTCAATATAGTCACACAATAGTCTTCACTCAAATTGTAGAAGTACTCTTCAGTCAGCTATTTTCAACAATGATTGAGGGATATTTGTCAAGCAAAATGAAATGAAGATTTTTTTTGCACAGGATTTCTGAGCTCTCACCTGACATTGGTATAAGGAGTAAGTCATACATTCTAGCTGAAAAGTAATTTAGCATCTTTCCCTGGAGTAAAAGGATGTTAACTACATTCATCAGTAAGCCTGCAAAAGGCACTACTTAATAATGAGAAATCGATTTTGCAGAAATGCAAAATCTCTTTTACAATGACTCTAAAATACTTATTGACACAACAGGAAGAAGTCAGCTAGATAAGCAGAAGACAAACACAATGCCAAGATCACTTACTTGTTAATAAAACACTTGTTCAGAATGAGAATCAAGTTCTTAAAGGCTTTGTTCTAGCTGAACAAGGTGGATATCACTTCTAGCTTCTGATGTGCATGCCTCATTAACACTTTGGTGTAGCATTTGATCTGGACTAGTTACAGGGAGTCATTTCACCCAACACAAAGCAACTAAATGTGTTATCTTGTCTCTCCCTATCGGTAGATCAGCCTGTCCAGGTCACCATAGTTGTATTATGTCTGCAATAATGAAAGAATTAAGGAAAACTACTTGAGCATTTTGACCCAGTTAGGCACCTCACATAAAATGTTAGCTGATGTAAATAATCTTATTAATGGTTCATCATTAATATAATAAGCATATGCCATTCCTTGCAGTGTAGGAATTTTTGCAGTATGATAAAATAGAGCTAGCTACTGGATTTGAGCCCAGTGGTAATTAATACCTGTGAATCATAAGTAAATTTTATAGCTAATTTCTTTAGTCAAGAGAGTTCTCATACAGCATAACATCTAGACTGTAAGGATATCAGAAAAAACTGTTCTGAAAAATGAGTATGACAGAGAATTAGATACAACTTCATTAAACTGTCTCAAAAATTCAACATTTAATTTTCCCTAATATAGAAATAACATTTAAATTCATTGCTTCTAAATATTTCATATGCTTCTAATAACCTAATCCACAAATACATACCTAGCAGTGCCACCTCTCTCACCCAAACATATTTACAGAGACATGTACTTTTTCTTTTTATTTTCTTTCTTTCTATTTTCACAGCATATGCTGTTACCTTCTTTTCCTGAAGCAAAACTTCTTATAGCTGTTCTAGGGACATTGCTGCAAACTTTCATTTAAGTTAAAACATATTTATTTTTTAAAACTGTAGCATATTCATCATTTGCAGTCACATAATGTCCTCTGTGTCCAGTTAGCTTTGTGTTGTGGTGGTCTCCATAGACTCTGCTAGAAAAAGAAGGATTTGACCTCATTCTGATCTGTCCCAAAAAACACAAAAATCACAGGGAAAAGCTTTCATGAATTGGCTTTGGATCAGTACCTATGACAGAAAATTATTTTTTTATTATGTAATTTGGTTTTTTTTCTGATCAGTAAAATGCTCATATCTCCATTTTCTCTACTCTTTGGGATCTCAGAACTTGAAAATTATTTAAACATTTGAAGACTTTTTTCTTTTTTATGTAACATTTCTTGTGGAATTCTTTTTTTCTCTCATTAACTGAGACATTTGGTAATGATAATTTCAAATTTTGGGGGCTTTTAAGAGGTCCTTAATGGTTAAATTTGAAAGCAAATGTTTATTGATTAGCATCAAATGTGTGCCTCCTGGCATTCTGTCAAGCTTCACCTGCCAAAACTCATGTGAAGCTCCCAGTTTTGGAATTCAGCAGCAGCCTTAATACTGCTCTAATGAGGAAAAATATAGTCATTAAGGTGGCTATTGTTTTTAATATTTAAACTTATTCTTGAAGAGATTATTGTTGCAATATTATTCTTACTGACAGAACCCACTGCTTAACTGGTTAATTGCTTCCTCACGTTCATTTTTATTGTTACAAATTGCTTTAAAAATTCAAACAAGAGGCTGGTTGCAAATCTTCTATTAGTGCTGTTTAAGTCTGCATGCACTGGAGATACTGCATTATTTAAAATGTTATTTTTTACTTTCTATTTTCAGATTTGTGTTCTAAGTGGTTTGTGAAAACAATGGAAATTAATGGGCATTTTTAGAGAATACAGGCAATTTACAGAAAAAAATCTCTACCTTAGAAGAAATATTTGTGATTTAGCTCCTTTCGGCACACATGTACATGTATTATGTAAAACTGGATGTAACTGGAACTTTCTGATCTGCTGAATATATTCCCAGGTGAATATTTTTTTAATGTATAATTTTAGGTATAATATATAATTATATGTATATTATATGTATATTATATATATATAACTTTTTCTATTGAATAATATAAATGGAATATGTCCAATGAAAAATATACTAGGTTTATTCAAATAATATTGTAACTTAATGTACCATAACTAAAATGTAACTTACTATCATTATAATACTACTTTGCTGGGGTATCACTGGTACTTCAAATCTAACATATTTAAAGACAGTTTCTAATCTAAACATCTGATGTTTGTTTTAATTCGCATTTCAAAGAAAGACAAAGATACAGTTGTCTTCTAGAAACCTAAATGAGGAGGAAAGCACATGTAGAAAATCTCATGTAGAAAATTCTCTTTTTTTCATGGAAAAAAAGAGTTTTGCTTTCTTAATAAGAAAATAGAAACTTAACTTTTTTTGCAGAAGTCTACAGCAGTGAAGGAAAGCCCTTGTAGCCCATCAGCAGGCCTGACCAGATTCATTGTGATTGAGTTGAGATTAAAGTATATTATCTTGAAAAACTCCATGGACCTGCATTTGTTTTACAAATGTAAATGTTTGTTTGCTTTAGAAATGGACTGATATTAACTTGCAGATGAAGTTACGGTATTAAAGTTATTGTACAGGCAATTCTATCTGGAAGTGCTTGTAGCATTGTCATGGTTTAGCTGGTTCTTGGAAACCAGGCAGGAATTTTTTCCCTTCCCTCCTGCCCACTGTGTGCAGAACTATCAAGTGAGCACTTAAGAGATACAAAAGAACTGGCCTGGTTGGCTAATTGCTCAGAAGTTAGTCTCTTAGAAAACAGGAGGGATGAGGGGTTGTACTGTACTTTTTTCTCTTGTCTCCTGGGAAACAGAGGAAGGAGTTTTGTGGGCTGGCTGTGGGCTGGAACACAGGTTGGAGTGGAAGCTGTGGCTCTTGACCTGCTTACCAGTTGCAGATCCTGCCTGGATTCTTCATCGGGGAGGAGCTGGGTTTTTTTCTGGGAGTTTTCCCATTTCCCTGTTCCCATTTGTTGTTTTTTTGTTTTCCTGGCGGTGGTCCTTGTGCACATCAGGGGAAGAGAGAGGACAGTGCCGAGCAGTTCGACAAGCCGGAGTGAGTGAGGGGTGTCTTTTTCATTGGGAGGATTTTCTTTTTTGGTTGTTGTTTCCCAATCCCCTCTCCCTCTCCCCTTTCCCAGTGTGTGGGAGGGGAAGGGAGGCCCAGTTTTTTTTTGGTTGGTTTGGTTTATCTGGCATACCCTGGTGGCACAGGACACTACAAGCTCTGCATCTCCAGTGATCCAATAGCGCCACCTGGTGACTGGCACAGGACATTACAAGCTCTGTAGCTCCAGTGATCCAACAGTGCCCCCACTTGACTGTGGGTTGGAATTGCACCAAAGGGCGTGAACTGAACTGTTTACTTCTTTCCTTTGCTTGCTCATTGGTTTGTTTTGAAGGGGATTCTTTGTGGGTATAGGAGTATTGTTTGGTTGTTTTACTGGGTTTTTTTCCGTGTTTCTGCCAATACACAAATAACTTTTAATAAAGGGCTGTTATTTTTTTCCCTTTTCCGTAATTTGTTTTCCTTCAATTGGACCCTCTTAATTTCGGATTTATAATTGCTTGGAGGGAGGAATTTGGATCTTTTTCTCATAACTCATCCTCAGCAAAAGACCTGTGTCTCATTTAAACTGGGACAAACATCTTACCAAATTAACTTAATTTAAGATCTGCTGATTTAAGAATAAGAATGTTGATATAGATACAGAAATTTGTGCTAATACATTTAGGCTGAAGAGTAGGGTGGAGAGGTTCAACAAGGCCAAGTGCAGGGTCCTACCCCTGGGGAAGAGTAACCCCCAATATCAGTAGAGGTTGGGGGCTGACCTACTAAAGAGTAGCTCTGCAGAGAAGGACCTGGGAGTCTTGGTGGATGGAGAGATGACCATGAGCTGGCAGGGTGACCTTGTGGCCAGGAGGCCCAATGGTATTCTGGGGTGCATCAGGAAGAGTGTGGCTAGCAGGTCATGGGAGGTGATCCTCCCCCTCTACTAGGACCTAGTGAGGCCACATCTGGAGTGCTGTGTTCACTTCTGGTCTCCACAGTTTAAGAAAGACAAGGAGTTACTGGAGAAGGTCCATCAGAGGGACACAAAGATGATTAGGGGTGTGGAGCATGTCTCTTAGGCGAAGAGACTGAGGGAGCTGGGCCTGTTTAGAGAAGAAAAGACTGAGAGGGGAATTTATCAATGCATATAAATATTTCAAAGGAAGATGCCAAGAAGATGATACCAGACTTGTTCCAGTGGTGCCCAGTGACAGGACAAGAAGCAGTGGCCATAAACTAAAGCTTTTCAAGAACAAGAATTTCCACCTCAACATGAGAAAGAATTCCTTTACATTGAGGGTGGCAGAGCTGCTCAGGAGAGGGTGGAACAGGCTGCTCAGGAAGGTCGTGTACTTGCCCTCTCTGGAGACAAACCAAACCTACTTGGATGAATTAGTGTGTAACCTGCTGTAGATGACCCTTTATGCTGGTTTTGGTTGCGATAAAGTTAATTTTCTTCACAGTGTCTTTTATGGGACTATGTTTTGGATTTGTGCTGAACACAGGCATGTTTTTGTTATTGCTGAGCAGTACTTCCACAGACCCAAGTCCCTCTCTGCTTTTCATACTGCCATGCTAGCAAGGGAGTTGGGGGTGCATGGGAGGTTGGGAGGAGACACAGCCAGGACAAGTGACCCAAACTGATCAAAGGGATATTCCAGATCATATGACATCATGCTCAGTATATGAAGTGAAGGGAAGATGGAAGAAGTGTGGGGGGGGACATTTGAAGTGATGACATTTGTCTTCCCAAGTAAGTGTTACACATGATGGTGCCCTGCTCTCCTAGAGATGGCTGAACAGTTGCCTGGCCATGGGAAGCAGTGAATTAATTCCTTGGTTTGCTTTGCTTGAGTGTACAGCTTTTGCTTTGCCTATTAAGTTTTCCATCTTTTACCATGCTGATCCTCTCACCAATCCTGCTGGAGGGGGAGTAAGAAAGCAGCTCCGTTACCACTTGTTAGGTTGTTGGCTCAGGCTAAAGACTAGATGATCTCCAGTGGTACCTCCCAATCCTAAATATTCTGTAATTCTGTGATATAGTCTATATGAGCAATTATATCAATTCATTACGATAGAATTACATTTTCTTAAGAAAATCCTTATTTTACTTAAGAATACCAGTCTGATAAAGATATTTTGCTTATAGATGTCAATTCTTGAAACCAGTTTTTCCAGTGTGCCCAGCTGGGCACATTGCTGGCTCATGTTCAGCTACCTGTTGATCAACACCTTCAGCTCTTTTTCTGCTGGGCCATTTTCCAACCAATCTTGCCCACAGCCTACAGCTCTGCATGGGGTTATTGTGACTCAAGGGCAAGCCTTGGCACTTGGCCTTATGGAACCTCATAACATTGGCCTATCCATATCCCCTTACAGAGCCCTCCTGTGCTCCAGCAGATCAACGCTCCTGCCTAGCTTAGTGTCATCTCCAAACTTGCTGAGTGTGGACTCAGTCCCCTTGTCCAGGTTGTTGATAAAACTATTAAACAAGACTGAACATAGATGGATGAGGATAGTCTTTTACTTTGATAATAGAGAAGGATGAAGTATTTTTCTGAAACACTCGTGTAAGAGGATGTAGATGTCCTATTTTTAGCCTCAGGTCACTATCAGTGCCTCCCTGCAACAACCATTGATATGATATGATAATATAGTATATTAACCATAAGAAGACTCATTTTATAGTGTTGTTTTTTTTTTTTTTTAATGTTGTATATCCTGAAATAGATGTATGGGTTTTGTATGAGCCTTCACACTTTCTCCCTCCTCTTTATGTATTAGCAAAAGTATACATGGTTGCCTATACTTAGTATTGAGCTTCAGAAGTTTAAAGTTTTTATTCAGCCTTTGTCTCTTCAAGCTAAACCGATTTCTAGTCACTAAAATGCAGTGGCTTTGGCTTCCAGACAGCAATTGTTTCCAGGCAAGTATTTATAGCATTGCAATGCAGTTGGTTTACGTTCAAGGTAGAATCAATGTAGGGAAGTTTTAACTCTGTTGAGCTTGTTACTCATTGAACAAGGGGTTGCATTTATTACAGCAGGACTCCTTTAATCCTGAACACTAGCAGTCTGTAGCGTCTCCCACTTTTGCTAATTTTTAACTGGCACACTTGACAATATTACAAGGGGCAAAATTATTTATGGCTATCAGATGTTTAAAATAGGATAATACCTTGATGTCTGTCCTGTGTTTTAAGCTATATATTCTTATTTTATGGGAGAAGCAGAATTATTTTATTATGATGATTAGAGCTTTAAATCCATGCTTTGCAATAAAGTGTATATGCCTCTACATGAGGTAGCCCCAAGTATTTGGCATTTCTTAATTTGTAGCTAGGGTTTTCAGTTTGTCCAAGAACATTATTATGTGAAGCATGTTTTCATTCAGCCAGGAAATGGTCTCATTTAAGTTTCTATTGAGCAGAAGTAGCTCCTGATTTCAGTAACACTGGCAGACTTATTCTGTGATTGAAGAATTCAAAAGGAAATAGGGAACAGTGAGGTCAACGGGGCTTGCCTACTGAGGAAAAGGTATACTTTCTTTAGTTATCCTCTTAGCTGTGTGACTTCAGAATTTATGCTTACAGAATACAGAATGGTTTTAAAAATGCCATCTAGGAAGACTTAGAGCTTGTATGTAGAGGAGCTCACCAAAAGACTTATCTTGGTCATCCTTAGCTGCTCACAGGAATCTCTTTAGGTGCAAGATCAGAGCCAGATGTAGGTGGGAAGTGGTAGTGATAATTTTGATGATGGGTTTGGGGTTTGTTTCCTCCTCCTTCAAATTCTTGTTCAGTTTAAAGGGATGGAAAAAAGGTTAGCTATATCAGGTTACCTCAATGGTTTACCTAAGGAGAAAATAATTATTAAAAGTCAGAATGAGAGTACATGAGAAACATGTAGAGATATGTATGTAATTCCTGACAAAGGACATGGCAATACCAAAGAACACTGTATTGGGACGCCATCCAAGTTTTAAAACCTGACCACTTGGTTTAAATCCATCAATTTAGTTAGATCATCAGAAGATAAGTTTGATAAACACAGTTGCAAAACTAAAGGCAATTGTTATGCCAGAGAGTATGCCAGTAAATTACTCATTCAAATATTGTAACTGAAGTACTTATGGGGAAAAAAAAACAAACAACAAACTATCATACTACACACTGTTTAAAGTAGATTAAATTAATTAAGGTATCTATTTATTTGAGATGTGTGAAATCTCATTAGCTTTCTTTGATATATACATAAGGTATCCCAAGTGGCTTCTAAAGTAGTTGGAGTCATTTTTTCAATCAACCTGTTCCTGAACTATCATTCTTAACTTGTAAGAGGCTGTAGCTTACATTTTTAGAAAATGTATTCTATGACAGGTTAAGTTATATTTGTGTTACAAATGCCACAAATGTTGAAAATATTTTGGTGCATGCAATATTTTTTACTTTATTTCACTTGCTAATATTAATAGGCACAACAACTGCTGTAAAGATTTGTCCTTCAACTGTAAAAGAAACATTTTTCAAGTGTTCCTCAGTCCTTCGTTTGTCTGTTGTGTAACCATTGTGACTGTGGTTACAAATGAATTTATCCATAGTCTATAGCAATTATAATATCAATAGTAATAGGTAAGGTATAGAATTTTATAGTTTAAGGTTTTGACACTCTTATTTAGATATTAGTATTACTTTTTCGTTAGATTAATGCATATTGGACTTATTCACAGGGTGTTTCCTAAAGCCTGAATCCCACTGAATCAAAGCAGTGTTACATCTAGGTAACTGCCAGAGGTAATCGGCCTGTGGTGTAACATACCAGCTACAAATTACAACTGCATTTGATCTTCCTTGCATTGACTATTACGAGAAAGTTTTTAGTATTATTGTGAAAAAGTCTGGATTCTTGGAAATTTTGGTAGTTTCTAATTACAAAGGAATTGATTACAAATATCTTTATTCAGTATGCCATATTTTCTTTCAATGAACAATGTCCTTTAGAATTTCAACATGTTATTTAAAAGGGTCTTTATGATATCTCTCATGCTATTGCTCTAGTTAATCAAATACTTGCTGCACTCCTCTTTTTTCAATAAACAACCTTCACAATAGTCTACTATCTTGAGTTATGACAGTAGGTGGTGTGAACTCTATGGGACCTAATCCCTTCCTGTGTATGTATGAACCTGATACAGAACAGATTTGTCCTCTGTCTAAGGGCACCTGTACATTGTTATTCTTATTTTTTTATCTGCAAAACAAAACTCACCCAATCCAGTCATAATGCCATGTTTATGCTGGAATGACTTGAGGAAAAAACAGCTTAGAATAACTCCCCAAAGAGTCTCTGGTAACTTAATTGTACTTCAAGGACTGATTTAAAAAGTCTGGATTTTTTCCTTTTTTTTTGACCCATTAATAAAATCTTTCACTAGCATTCTAGTCTAATTCCTTCTGAAAGTAATATTTTTCAAAAGGATATTTCAGTAGTCTCTTAATAAAGGAACATTTATCTTTCTCAAAGTAGATCTATTTACTCAAAGCCACACTTTAAAATGATTCACTGGCATTGCTAGTTCCCTGTGATTTAGGGGATAAAAGTCTCCATTCTCCATAGTTCCTTTTGTTTTCAAGGTAGATAACCCATTTCACAGATTCCTGGGATGGCTATATGAGCTAAATTAGATAGCTCATATTTCAAGAAATGTACAAAATCTGTATGTGAATAAAAACAAATATAAAGAGTTCATAAGCGAATTAAGGAAAAAAAACAAAACCAAAAAAGCATCCCTACTAGGAGGGACCAGACATCTTATAGAAGGAAACAAAATAAAGTAACTGCCATAGATAAGATACTGACATTCACACACTACCCTGCCTAAGGAATTTTAGTAAATGCTTCTTAAATAAGCCATTGCATGCAGTACTTGTTTCTTACTGAAGTGTTGAGAGCAATTACATTTCAGGCTGTCTGGAAGTAAATTACCATGTGGTGATGACTCAGGCTTTTCTTTCAAGTGAGAAAATACTACCTTTCAAATTTAACAAAAGAGATTTTCACTGATTCGTGGGCTCCAAGTTCACTTTTATAAGACCTGTGGTGTAACATGAACTACTCATGAGAGATAGTTCCAAGGGAAAAAAACCACCTTTTTTAAAAAATCTTTTCCCTTGGACTTGTATTAATACTAGCAGCAGTGGCATTCTGAGCAAGTAGGCTTATTCCATTGCCTTTAAGTCAGCTTAGTTCAGATCAAATTGTATCTAAGTTTCAAGTTAGAAAATCACATGATTTTATAAGCACTCATAAATGTCTGTTTCTGTTATAAACTGACTGTTTAGCAAGTGTTTGTTTCTCTTAATTTTTCCCAAGTGAGGAAATAAAAAGAAAGGTGAAAGCAGTACCCATGAGTTGCAGTTGCAAAGATGATATGCATGACATTTCTGTTCAGTGGTCTTATATGCTTGGGAGACAAGATAGCAAGGCTGTGGCGTTGCAGAATAGAAAACAATGTAGCTGCTGACCAGATTTTTAGTGTTAACCTTTGCTTCTGTGGTAGAGAAATTGTTCACATTTGTAGAGATTTAGCACTCTGCTTCTTTGCCTCCTGAGATATCAGGTAACCCTGATGCTATTTACCAATGCATACAGATGGCTCCCAGAGACATCTGCAGGAAATACATGCCTGACTCGAGGGGAAATTTGACTTAACACAGGAGGAGAATTCACTGACTACATATAATAAGGTTTCAGAAAGTGGATTAATTTTTAGTTTAAAAAAAAACAATTAAGAGACCTTTGAGGTCCTGACAATGTAAATGATGAAATGAGCATCTAAAGTCTCTATTGTTGCCTATGACTGTTTGAAATCTTTTATGAAAAAAAAAGATGTTTTGTTGTGGTTCTTAGGCTCATGTACTTGGGATTCAATCCAGAATATTGTTCTTAACTTGAATTTTCCTGAAGGAGAAGGATACAAGACGGCTGATTTGAGCCCATGTTGTTTTTTTTCATACACTGAGCATTGCACTGAAATACTTATTCTTAAATTACAATACACAGTGCTCCCTGAGTATCTTATCAGCCTTCTTCCATAAAACATTACAACTAATGCATCAGGCTTCTGACTGTTGATTATGGGTGATGTTATGACATGTCCCTTTGGGTTATGTTAATATGTTAATTTTTACATGAATTGGCTTTATACAGAACATCTACTTTTCTAAGCAATCTATCAGTCTGTGAGGATAACTGCCATGTTGTGAAGAGAGCAAGTTCATGTTTCAATTTTTATTTTTAAATACTCCTAGCTATCTTGAAGCACATTCAATAGAGCAAAAGAGAACAACGGCAATTTGTAGATACTCTGTATGAAGGAAATGTGGACTAATTTGAAGCAGCATGGGCAACTCAGGACAAATCTGATTTTGGCCTTTCTGCTTCTTCTATTGTCAAACCAGTGTCTCCTAGTTCTTCTTTTTCTGTTTCTGTTGCTTTTTGCTCATGTTCCTCAGGAAAAGCATGTCTCTTGCAGCCATTTTATTTTGCCTTCTTGGTACCAGAGGAGTAGAAGATGAGCACCAAAAGCTGTTGGGGATGTCAGCTAGAGTGATGTCTGACTGGACAAGGGCATTTTCCAGCTATTCAGTAGGAGCCAAACAGTGAGTTCCTCTTGGCAGTGACACCAGCATCTTTGTCAGAGACATGCTTTCTGTTCCTTGGAGAAGACTAGGTGTGCCAATCACATAAGGCAGCTGTAGTAACTGGGTTTGGAAGACAAGCTTGTCCAAGAGAATTCCAGTTTCTACAGTCTCCATCAACACAAAGTTTTTGAAAATGAAGACTAGTGTCCTTGGTGTCAACAAGGAGCATATCTTTCTACCTTGATGCAAGAAGCTTGTTAGGCAATGAAGAATAAAAATCTTGGATCAGTTTATGATTGATGGATGGATACAGGCAAGCAAGAATTGTGGAACATCTGGGAGGCTTGTAATGGAGAGAATGGATTTTTACACTTGAGAGACTCAGGGGAGCAGCTGAAGATTGATATAAAAAAACTTCAGTGGCTGGCAATTCAGAAATTGGGTGCATATATACAAAATGAGAGGGCAAGTTATGTGAAAGGGAAGGATATATAATTACAAAAATGATGTTGGGAAGGGAGAGGGGACAGGGATTTAAAATGGTTTACCATACCTGATACATGCATGCCATACCTGATACATTCATACCATACATGTAAATATGTCATGACTAGTTTGGAGTCTGTGTAGAGGAAGGGATATGGAGGCATCCCATTCTTATTCCATGTGTTGTTGTATCTACTTTTTTATCCTTCATAAGTACATTAGTGTTCCACACATTTAGAAGTTGTGTAAGTCTAATGTTTTCATGTTTGACAACTTAGATAAAAACAACTTTTGTTATCTAAAGCATTCAGAGTATCTGTAATTGTTTGGAAATGAGTTGAGATGGTGCTCCAGTTGCTTGCCAAAGATTATTTCTTTGTCAGATTAGCAGAATATGTGTTATCTTCTAATTTGTGTCAGACTATTTTGACCTTTATGGTGGGGTACTTTGACAGAGTTAGCTCTGTGCTGATTCAGATAGGGGTGTCATAAGTTGAAACCTATGCAGATGGTTGGCTTGGTTTCTGGAGAAGGGGAAGAATTGAGAATAACAGTGTAACACTTAAAATACTGTAAAGAGTTCTTCTTTGTAATAGACTGTCTAAAGCCCTGAAATAAAAGCTGGGAGGAATAAAGGCCTCATAATTTTTGTGTATTTAATGATATTTTATCTGTAAGTCAAAAGAATGATCTGTTGGTATCTTTTAGGATTTAAGTTTGGAGCAAGCAGGTTCTGTGTCTCTAAAGAGGGGAACTATTGTAGAACAAAAGGAATTTAAAATACTCTATGTTTTTTTTGAGTCTTTTGTGTCCATTAGATATTGGGTTTTTTTCCTGGTATGAAAGTTATTTACAATAAGAGACAGAGTTAACAGGCAAGAGACTTAAGCAGAATGTGCAACCATTTAAATATCCAAGGGGCAGGGAGGGGAGAAGGAGGAATGAAAGCACTAACTAAGGTCTTTTAAAGTTGTTTTCCTTGTTCTTCCCTCTTGCAGTTTTACTATTAGATGAGAGCAGCACTAGAGATAAGGGGGAATAGACCAAAAAGTAGGAAGGAGAAGAGAAAAATGGATGTGGTGTTCTCCATCAGGAATACAAGGTGGCTCCCTGTACCCTCTCTCTGGAAATAAAAGTTTGTCAGAGGAGCTATCACCCCACAAGTGAAGGAGACTGACTTCTGTGGATACTATGAACTTTAAACAGCAGAGGCTCAAGTACTGATGAAGGGGTTGGAGCCCCCTGCATGATTTGTGTATGGCACAACTTTCTGTCTGGAGCAATCATAATTAAATAGATGTAGTAGTAGGTCTTTAAATCTGTGGTTTCCATTGATGTTCTGCTTACTTAAATGGATTTGTCTTATTTTGAATGAGTGACAATAATTTTTGCTACAGTTCTCATCACCCCTCCAAATTCCTGGATGAGAAACACTGATGATAGTTGGAAAAGTTTTTGTTTGGTGGACTATGTTTCTGCAATATATATTAAAAAGTATTAGGGAAGGTGGCCAAGTGTCTGGTAGTTGTTTCTGCAAGTTTGTTTTTTTCCCTTCTTACAGTATGTCTGAAAGATGCAACAACTTGTGGCTGTGAAAAGACCTGTTTAAGTTAGTGACTTTTCTCATGATTCTCTAAGCATATAACCTCTTACCTTGTCATGAATTCTCATGTATATTGTAACTGAGAAATTGAATGTATTTCCAGCAGTTGAAGAGAGAAAATAAATTTTCAAGTAAAGGTACGACTGTACCAAGGCTGCTAGTTTTTGATGGTATTGAAACTGAGTTTTCAGCCTCATTGTTGAAACCATGAAGTGCTACTGGCGCTGACATATTTAACACAGTTTACATTAGACAACTTCACTGATGTTTAGGTACAAATAACAACTGCAACTTATTTATTGTTCCCTTCCTATCTGCATTATTCAAAAGATTTTACTGTGTTCAAAGTAGTTCTGCACAGTTTAAGAATACAAAGTAGAAACTGACAGCTGATACAGTAGGTAAATAATTAGTTACTAGCTAATAGGTACAAATGAGATACTGGTAAATTACTAATATGCTAGTTACCCTTCCCTAAGTCAACTGATAAATTGGGTTAGCCTGGTAGTCATCAGGTAGAGGGCAAGATTGGTTCCACTAATCACTGCGATAGGTCGAACAACACTGCTGAGGAGCAGTTTTCCAATTACTTACTTTTTTTCCTTAGTGTTTTGTACATTTGTGTTAGTTTTACATCTGGAATCCTCGAGGTACTGACCACTTCTGTCTTAACACTCTTGCACATGTCCTTAATTTGACTTTTCTTCAGTGGCTCTACTGTGTTTGTTTTCTCACCACTCTTGCTTGCAACTTAGAAGCTTTTCACCCGTCATAACCCAGATTGCACAGCTGTGCAACATTGAAAGCAGGCCTTGAATCACAGAGGCTGGAGTGGCTGGGAGGGGAGTTGCATTATTTTCTGCAGGAGTGGGGTTAGTGTCCTGTTGTGGTTGTAGCTGGGTGCAGGTGGGATACTGCCGGTCTCTGCTTTGGTATGTCAGGATACCTGGATGCATACTTCTTTCCTGCCAGTTCAGTGACCACCTTACACACTGGAAGTGTGTACATTCAGCTCTGTCAGCCCACTTGGTGGAGGGGTCAGGGAACCACTGTACCTCTATTTATGCTGGGTTCTTAGGGTGAAGTGATAACTCTAAAGGCAAGCAGTGCCAAGTAGTGCCAACTAGACAATTGGAAATAGCAACGTCTGAACCCTGATAAACTACAACCAGAACAACACTAAAGTCTGTGCTTCAGCCAGTGATTATTACCTTTCCAAAATTCTTACCTTTTTTACCCTACTAAATAGTTTTGAAAGGATTTATTTTGTAGAACTTTAATGAGATAATTTAATAGTATTCTTGTATCCAATGTCTTTTAAATAATTATGTGAATTGAAGAGGTTATTCCAATAAATATGATTAAAATTTCAAACATTTTTTTAATTGCGAATATCTGAAAGGTACCTAAAAACTTAGGAGACCTGAGGACAGAATCTTACTTTATCTAATTTTTATCTGCAGTTGTGCAGCATGTTAGAAGTTTGTCCTTCTGAAGGTTGAGACTCTTTTGACATAAAAGTTGTCTATGCATATGTAGAACAAAATTACATAAACAGAAATTTTACCTGACTAAGATACCCCACTTGTACCTAGCCTTGCTCACTTCATCCACAGTAATTGCACTGTTTTGTGTAGGTCAGTGACAAATCATGGAATTGTTCCACTCATCTTGTCTCTTCAGAAGAGAGAAGAAGATATTTGCATTTCATTTTCTAATCAAGGTTGCTAGCTTGAGCTTTGAAGAAGAAAAGATGGACACACCTGTTTTGATGCTAGGAATAATTTTGCTCTCAAATCCAAACAAAACCTCTTGAGAAGGTGCATGATGACACATCTGTGTGATAATCAACATCAGGTTGACCAGAATGGCCTTGTCCTACTTTCTTAATGAGTTCCTTGATTAAAAGTTACTAATGTAATGAATAATCTAGAATTTTTTATGACCTCATTCTACGTGTATTCAAATATCTGTAATATTTGTGACTTGAAAATAGTTGATGGGCTAACCTAGATGTAGGCTTTTGTGGTCTGTACTATCAGTAGGTGGAAGATAAAATACAGAATCCTTGTGCTTTAGGGAATCACAGCTCTGTTTGTGATTCACTGTATGCTAGATTTAAGGTGTCACTTATGGATCCCATTTTAAGAGATTGGAAAAAAATATTTTTTTTTTCAAGAAGTGAGTAAAAAATTGCTTAATCTTTTTTCTAGATAAGAGATAACATCAGTAAAACAATTAATATCAGTGAATTCGGGAGACTACTGAAGACTGGTTTAGCAATGCTCTGATAGAAAAGCTACAGAGTTTTGGCATTTTTGCATTTCTCATTTGCTTCTCCCACACTCTCCATTACATACGTCTGACTGTTATATACTGTAAATCAACAAGAAGTCTAAAACCTGTGAAGCTGTTTTATGGAGAAGAATGAATCAAAGAGAAAACTTTTAATTATGCTACAAAAGGGAAAGAACCCTATATAGATTCATATATGGCTAGAACACTATAGAGGTTCATATAAGGCTAGTGTTGAATTCTACTTTATAGGATTTGAAAAAATTTAGTTTTGTCCTATTATTCTTCCTTCTTTCTCTTTCCAGTCTCTGGAATGCATCTCTTTCCATCAGCAAAGTGAAAAGTGGAAAGAAAGAAGAGTTAGGGAAACAAGGTGTTATAAAAGCAGAAAAGGCCTTTCAAAAAAATCTTAGTTTGAAAATACTTCAAATCCTTCTCATTTTTTTTTATCAGCTCTGATGAATTCAGAATCCAGGGCTTGACTCTGAACTTCCAATTTGTGAGCCTGTATGGTAGGTTTGTTTGGTTTATATCTTGGAGTGTGTGCACCCTTTGAAGAGACATGGTATAGGTAGGCTTCTGTATCGTTTGTGAGATTACTGTTTGTGGTCACTTCCAGCAGAAGAATTAGAAAGATTCCCAAGGGGCAGTGGACCTGAGAGTAAAAGCATTTTGGATCTGTATGAGCCTAGTTGTAAGGTGTGGGGGCTGTGCTCATATGTATGGGAGCCTTTCTTTGTGCTCAGAGCAAAACATGCAGCTTTGCATCTCAGACACCTCTCAGCTGGGAACAAGTCTGTTACTCTGATCAGATGCTGTGTGGAGCTGGCTGTTGATTTTCCATTTATTGGAAGATTATGTTCAGAGAAGATAGGCTTTTGGGTCTCCACAGACACAAAAAAATTTAATCCATAAAAAGTATCATTTATGTTAAAAAAGTTAAGACTCTGCTACTGAAATTTACGACTATGTTAATTGCAATTTTGAACTTATTTTGAGCTGTAATGACAATAATGACAATAATAATATTGTCATTATTTGAGAAACTACTTAACAAAGAAAAAGTAGGTGAGCAAGCAACCAACATATTGGAAAATGTCACTTCTTTATAACTCACAAATGCTTTTCCACACATTATTAGTTTTGAGAGACTATTCTCACTCAATTAAGTAGAGAAAAAAACTAAGCAAGTTAATGATTTTTTTTAAAAACTAACAGCATTATCTTAAGTGCTTTCTCAATGCAATATTGGTTTATGGGCTAAGATGACATCTACAATATTATTATCTTTTTGAAAATAATTATTATCAGGAAAGTTAAAAATAAGCTAAGGATTTAGTCCATAGCACAGCTAAAGAATAATATGCATCAAAAGACATGCTTAGTAAATAGTATACACTCAGCTGAAAGGATTCCCTTGGTAGTGAAAAATAAATTGAGACTGTAAGAGCTGAATCCATATTTATTAAGAATAATCAGTTGATTTAAAGTTATCATATTAGTTAATATTTAAAGTAATATTAAAGGTAAGGCAAAGGTCATATTTACTGGGTTTTTCCCCACAGAACTGTAATATAAAGCTAATGACAGACTCTCAGAGGACATGGGAAAAGTCTACTTTCTGGAAGCAGTAAAGGAAAGAGAGTTTTCTGTTGTTCTTTTTCTTCAGGTGTCACCTTCAATGTATATTTTGCATCACTTGTGCAGGTAAAACAAAATGGTTATTCTTTGCTAATAAATAATTTCTACCATTAAAGTATAAAGTCCAATTCTTCACCTGCTATGCTTGATGTAGAACTGATGGAGATTTTTGAATCGATTGTTGAAAAATAGGTCCTGCCAGTGTAAGTTTCTGTCATGTAAATGACGGTTGTTGGAATTTCAGATGTCAGTTCCATAATTTAATGATGAATTCCAATAAAAGAATATCAGTTCTGTGAAAGTTTTTACTAAATTAGATAAATAGGAAAGGAATAGAACAATATCCAAAGGCATGCTCTTTTTAATGGTTGAGGCAGGTTGTTCTTACTGCACATTCACAGAGCAGCGTTGGTTTGAGTTCAGATACGAAAATAAAGCACACACAGACATATTTTGTGTCCATAGAGAATTTTAATTGCATTACCACACAAGTGGTTGTTGCTTTCAGAGATATTAAACCAAAAAAATATTTATTACTGATGATTTGTGATGTGAACATATTAGCTGACTATCTAACATCACCTTGTCAGAGGCTTTATGTTTTACTTGTTCTTAGAAAGTACTTTAGTGGATGTACCTAGATAAGAGTCTAAAGAAATCAGGTGGAACCCCTTCAAAAATTTTGTACTTCTGTGATGAGGAGAGAATTTCTGTCAGCAAGTACAAAGATTGATGGTTTAGTTTAGTTGCGCTTGTGGTATCTCTGATTTGGATGTACTGATTTGGAAGGATTTAAACTTCTTCACTCCTGGCTTTCCATGTCTCATTCACCACATAATACGATGCTTTTTTAACTTTTCTTGGTAGACACTAAGGGTGGGAATTAAGACAAGGAGCTCCTTCTTTGTATGTCTTTGTTCTTGTAATTGGTTTCTAGTTTGCTGGTTTTGTTTTTTTCAATTGGTTGGGGTTTATTTTTTTTTTTTAGAAGAGATAGTTCAAAAGATTTGTTTTGCAACACTTTCTAAAATGTCCTCTTGGTTTTTTTTGAATTATTGTTCATCTGAAATGCAAATGATAGAATTAGACTTTGGTGAGTAGTGTGTTCACTGCTTACAAATGATTAACAGAACACATCAGAAACACAGTGTTTGACAAAGATATTTCTGCTTAGTTGCTATCCTGAATTCACTTATTAGTAGGAATGCTTTCAAATCTTTATTGCTTGATGCTGACGTCCGTGGGTTATTTTATGTCAAAGCATATAGCTACTTTTCATCATCAGCCAAGTGCAAATTCAAATTAAAGGAGTTTTTTGACCTTGTAAAAAATAAAGAGATGAAAATAATCCAACAAACAGAAGCTTGCCACCTTTCTAATCACTGTTTGTAAAATGCAATTCTGGTCTGTCTGGAAGTCATATTACCAGTTTCAGTGAGAAAACACATTCTATGTAGAAAATGATTGAAAAAAAATTGTTTAAAAAGTTCTATTATGTACTTGGCCTCCTATGTATTGCTACTGAAATATGTTTTTCCAGGATTTTATTTTTGTGTCTAATCCTATACCTTTGATGACAAATGATCTGTGCTACCAGTAATCCTGTAAATACTTTGAGGAAAGAATAGACTTTAACATGATGGTAAGCTATCGATATTTTGAATAAGGCATTTGGAAAACTAATTAAACATGAAAAACAAACTGGCAACACTTACCTCAAAGGTTGTAAAAAGTGATTTCTATTAGTTTTTTAGTCTTTATCATAAACATACTGCCCTTTCCTAGGGCTGTGAAGTTTAAAGGTCCATATTGGAGTGTAAAAGATTGTTAGCAGGATTCATCATCTCCAGTAAATCCCATCAGTATGTCTCATAGGAGGATTTTCTGCTGTATTGCTATTTTTATAATAAATTATATTTACTAATGGTCATTAAAAATAGAAATTATTATTCTTTTTGATGAGGATAAGAGGAAATCTGTCTCATAGAAGCTGATAGGTGTAGCAATTATGGGGAGGTGTTCTGCTTCTAATTCAATTATGAAGTACTAAATCACTAAATTTCTAATTTCTAGAGACTATAGTCTCTAGAAGACTCCTAGATTTATTGTAAAACATTTTGTACAGATACATGGCAACTCATTTAGGATCAAAGATTATAGAAATAAAGATTATCAGGTTTTTTGCTTAAAATTTAATTTTATTAAAAATCCCAAATACTTAATAACCTTCAGACTTTATTATTTTATGAGATACACTTTCAATTTTCTCTCCTTAGACTGAGCCTTAGATTCACTTAAAATAGGTGCATGGTTTTTAAGAGTTGTTAAAAATCATGGGTACCTTTTTGTTTGTTTGTTTTTGTGGGAAATCAAACATTTTGATGATCTATAACTTACTTTTACATTTCAGGAAGTGGTTTTTTACTATTCTTGTATTTTGGAAAATACTCTCACTGTACATTTACCTGATCTATGCTTCAGCAGTGAGTTCATGAGTATGTTATGGGACACAGTGTCAAAAACCATCCTTTCCCTTCAGAAAATGTCAGGAGGGATGTTGTGGAGGATTCACAATTTAAACTGTGTTATGCCAGTATAAGATCAATAGGACTTGTTCTTGAGCTAAGCATCTAAATTTTATCTCTTCTGATCTACATAATGAATATTACTGCTCAGGGTCTTGCTTATTTTGAGGGCTCTGCTGCTCTGAATAGTTCATTTGAAATTAAGATGTAGCCTTTTTAATGGTATAAGTTTTGCACTTGGGAGCAAGATATGGCAATTTCTTCTGAGAATGATGAACTTTTCTTTTTGTTTTTTGCTACTGTTGCATGGTTTTGTGCTGGTGGAGCTAAACATAATGAATTTATCAACCACCTCAGAACTCCAGGGGTTCATTTAAGCTGTTTGTCCACTCACCTCTTCAACACCTCTATGCAACTGCAAGTGCATTTTGATGTTTGCCACCCAAGGATTTCAAATAGTCCCCTGCAGCAGCCTCATGCTCTTCTGATACACCTTGATTACAGCATGCATAGTTCTCTACCAAAGAATTGTAGTCTGATTTGGATTTGCACAGAATGAAATCCTTCTTGTATACAGATTTTTCACTGTACATTTCAGAATGTTCTCAACTTTTAAGGTTGGTGGGAAAAGAGAAGTTAAATTAATCAAGTTGTTAGCACTTTAACTTCCTAAAGAAACATGCACACTGAGTAAATTTTCACATTATGCTCCCAGTAGGGACTCTACATCTTGTAAATGCTTTAGTTTAACAGATATGAAAAAGAAAACCCTTCTTTGAACAACAAAACTGTTGCTCAGGTGTTTTAAAAATTGGTTTGATTGCTTTATTCGGCACATAAAATGAAAAATAAAGGAGTACTCACCATTCTCAGGTACAGCTGCTTCTCTGACCTGGCTTTAGGTGAGAGAACATCTTTGCACAGCAGTCTTTAAAACTATGGATTCTGAGTGGTTTGGTTTTGTTTTTTGGTTTTTTTTTTTGTTTGTTTGTTTTTCTTTTCCTCTGCAAAGTTAGAATCCACCACTTCTTTTTTGAAACTATTCTAAACCTCTTACCTAACAGAAAAAATCTTAATAAGGCTCACAGGTATTATCTTATGATATAAATTGGGATTTGGGATCTTGGGGAGTTTTATTTATCTTGAATGTTGATACATTAATATGTGGGTGCTATACTTGCCTACTCTTCAGCAAAGTCTTGCAGATCTTCTGACAGTATCTCTTGCCTCTTGGCCTTTCCCTAAGGTAAATCCACCAAAATCATCAGTCATAAAATGAAGAGTCTAACAAGTGAGTAGAATGACTGCAGAGTTTCAGGCCCAGTGCAGAAGTGATGAAGGCCAGATAGTTCCCCAGAGCAGCACAACACTTATAAGAATCTGTATAGCAGGTCATGGAACAGAGCTGAGACTTGTCCTAAAAGTCTTTATTACTTCTTCAACTTAAAATGGCTGTTAGAGATATATCATGTGCCTTCCTAACTTGAGTAAAACTGGAGTATGAGTGATGATGCATGTAAAATAGAAATAGAAAGAGGGAATGGGGCAGGGGGAGGGGATATGCTTTAGAAATAATGTAGAATCTCTTAGACATTTTTATTCATTGTAAATGAATGAAGAAACAAGAAGCAAATTGTTTAAAATCATTTCCAGGTCACCTTTAAAAGTAGCAGTAATATCATTACAATATATGAGCTGAAACATAAGAGAGAAAGAGCTGTTCATTTTAAAAGCTGAAATAGAGCAATTAGCTGGAAAGAATGTGTCATGCCTTACAATAAAAGTTAAATTACAGTAAAATACTTCCTTTGAAAAATACTCACCATGTGCCAAAGCCCACACATCAAACCACTCTTTCTGCAATCCACAACACAGTAGTTCCCCCACCTGCTCAACCGTGAGAATGTGAGGGATGTCAAAGGACCTCATTCTCTACTGTGCTGTGACACCTTAGTGCTTGTTACAAGACTTTGCTGGAGCTGCTCTGTAAAACTAGACTAATGGAGTATGAGGACTTTGGACTTAAAAAAAACCCCTCTGGTCACCTGAGGATTTAGATAAGCTGTAGATACTGCTACCCATCTTTGGTTGACGGTCATGTCAGTGGCTCTCCATCACTAATGAAAACAGTATAGGGACTTTGTTCACTCCTAGCTTAGTCACAATGTTCTTTTCTATTTTCCTATATTGTAATATGTTCCATGCTTGCCTCCAATAGTCCATCTGTTTCTTTTCCTTGTGAGGTCTCCCAGAAACCATCTCAGAAACTCTCTTACCTAACCAAAAACATGTGGAGACCTATGTATGGTCTACTTTGCTTTATGTTCTTTATACATTCCTGCAGTTTTATATTGTACTTTAACTCCTATTTAGAACCCAAAAAAGAGTACTGTGTTCCATGTGTTACAGAGGTCACTCCCTCAGGGCTGGAACTATCACTTATCTCTTGAGTCGGTTCCTAGTTCTTGACCTGTTGCCATCTGAACTGATATCCACCTTGAAACCCTATGTACAGTATCATTAATGGACATGCACATACTGTGAGGGGAAGGCCAGGAGATACCATACAACTTTTATTTATTTATTTATTTACTTAAGTAATATATTCAACAATTAAAAAAGAAAAGAGCCAACTGAAGTACTCAACACCATTAACTCAAACCTCCCTAAGTTCATATTCTTGTTTAATTGTTACTAACATTTGCACTTAGTCAACAAGTACATTGAGCTCACTTTTAATAAAAGCAAATACTACAACCTATAGATATATATTTGAAAATCAAAATTATGTAGAAGGAAGTTTCTTTTATCAGGAATTATCTCTCATGGCACAAAGGATGACTTTCCAAAACAAATGTCATGAAAACAACTTGCAAGGTGCTTTTTACCTGAGAGATGTGAATTAAAAGACAATGGATTAATACTGCAATCAAAATTGATTTTGGAATAGGAGTTTTAGATATTTAGGAAGCTATATCACTTCTTATGGTCAATATCACTCACTTATATTTGCAATATGCTTTACAGGGCATGGTGGCATTCGATCAAAGGATGGACTTGATGATCTTGGAGGTATTTTCCAACCTTCAAGATTCTATGATTTTATGATCATGAACCAGTCTCAGCCTGAAGTAAATATTAATTGTTGGGAACCCAAAAAGGAATTATACAAGCCTTTTGTCTTATGAACACCAAAAGTAGACACTTCATACTGAATTTGCCATTTATATGCACCCTTTTAAATTAAAAATTAAGGACAATCATGTCAGTGCCCATGGAAGGAAGGCAGAATTTTTCCTGAGAAAGTAGTTGTTAAGGAAGAGAGAGATATTTTGCATCTACAGACTGTAGAGAACAGTTTCCTCAGAGAGGTCTGGAAACCTATGGGCTGAGAAATTTCCAGATTGAGAAAAAGGGACCGCTGAGAGCTGAGGAGACAGTTATCACAATCAAGGAAAATAAAATAACCTTTCTAAGGACAGTAGAGGACCTTGTAGAATTTGCTGCAACTTGAAGTTGTTGATTCATCTGAAATGAAGCCAAGAAGCAAAGACCGACTGGCAAGGACACAGCTGACAAGAGCAGGGACAGTTATACTCCATGTAGTACTATTCTGTCTGAACAAGTCACTTGAGATTTTTTAATTTAGAAAAGTCATTCTTATTTCACATTAGCCTTTAAATGAAGCTCTGTTCTTTTGGAATTTAAAGGTTTTTGGTTGTCTTTACAGATGTTATTGTAGTGCTCTTTTAAGTATTGGGGGGTTATACTTAGATGTACATGAAATATTTGGCTGATTTGGTTCCTCTCATAATGAAGAATTATCAATTTTCCATATTCTGTGTGAGCATATCAAGTCTACAAAAATTGCAAATGGTTACAATGTGTACTGGATACATTTTTGTGCTCTCTTTCCCCAATAATAACAAAAAAAGAACTCCTCTGAGCTGCTTTCAGAGGTCAGGCTTTGATGTGGTCTAGTTGACAAGGTGGTGTTAGGCTAAAGGTTGGACTTGATGATCTCAGAGGTCTTTTCCAACCTAACTGATTCTATGATTGTGTGTGATTCTGTGATTTGGTGCAACATAAGCAGATAGACACGTGACTCTCAATCTAAAATCAGTCTGGCTTTAAAGTTAGAGAGTATTCATGAGGTTCCTCTGTTTGTGAAATACTGAAAGATATTGCTAACTATAATTATGTAGTTCTATTATGAAATCTCAATGCTAATAATATTTTCAAAATAATTAATTTAGGATTTAGGCAGTAATGAAAAATGAGTGGGAGCAGACCTCTTACATCAGATGTACAGACAAGGGTTTTTATTTCCCTGCTCTTTTTGGTTACAAAAAGCAGAAGGGCAGCAGGGCAAGTACTTGCATATTGCCTGTGGCCGGGAAGGACTTTGAGGGTGCACCAATTTTTCTTATTTTCTGAGCAGGTTAGACCACAAATTTCTTTTAAATATGGTGTTGTCAACAATACTATCTGCACTTCTTTAGGGATGAGCCCTTCTCAGAGATGGGCAGTGTAGGAAGAAGAGGAAATGAAATCTCTGAATCTTCTTTTAGTGCCTTGCAGAAATTCCAGTTACTAGGGTTGGAAACTTTATAGCCTATCTGAATATCATAGGAGAGCTGTAATGAAAGAAGTGCAGTTCATCATTTCTCCATATTCCATGAGCAGCATTTAACAGTGATTTCACTCATTTCATTTTTCAATATACTTTTCTCCCTTGCCAATTTCTTAATATCACACAGCTTATTCTATAGCTTACCTGTCTTATGTGATGCTCATGAAACACATGAATCTAGTGTTTTTTTTGATGGAATGGGAAAAAATGGGCTTTTTAACTAGTTACTATTTGTGAGGCTTTTTTTCTTTTTTTCCTAGTACTGGAAGATGATACATAGTTAAGTTCATGCAAGTAATTTTGACGGTGGCCATGGAAGACTACATTTGAGTTTTTCTTTCTATTTTAACAACAAACAATCTTATGCCTTTCTGCAGACAGTTGTAAGGAACAAGAAAATTCTATTTGGTGTCTTGGGCTAATTGTCAATCTATATTCTGTTACTAATGACTGGGTAGTACCAAACCATCTTCTTCCCAGAACTTTTGTTGTGTACCTTGGATACACTCATACAGAAGGCCCAGGTGTGTCTGTACCCGCAACAGTCTTTCAACTTGTAGTTGTTTTATAGCACAGCTGCCATTGAAACTTGGGGACTGAGGGAGAGGAAAAATATTCTCAAACAGTTAAAAAAAAAAAATTAAAAACCATCAAAAATTGGAGGGAGGACTTTGTTCACTATTAGCCTGTGTAGGGGGCACTATGGTTTACAGGCAGTATTGAGGCAGGGTCCTATCTGGAGAAGTTCCTCTCCTGCATTCAGCTGCTGCTTCTTAAAGGAAATGCAACAAAAGATCTATTTTTGCTGCTCTTACCTCAGCTGCTGAAATGTTAAGTGTGTGTTTAGTTCTACTCAATTGCAAAGAGAAAAGAAGGTCAATGTGAGTGGTCAGAGCTGGAAATTATGAAACAAACTGACAGTCCCTGGCATGTTTGAAATCAGATTGCATTTTTTCCCCAGGATGCTTTTACAAGCAGCTAACAGTTTAATGTAAAATGTTCATTCACATTGTAGAGCTGTGAAGACACTTTTTGAATCGAAATATGCTTTCATTTTCTATCTTGAGAGTATTTTGTTGTCTGTTTTTCCCAATGATTTTGAGAGTACTTCCTGTAATTGCTGGATCTAGCCATGGGCTATTTGAAAATAAGTAAATAAATCCTGATCTCTGCAATCAAGAGAGGATTTTTGAAACCTGTTCAAATTTGCAAGTTCTTCAGCTCGTTTGCCAATTTGGTCAGTTCAGTAGGTTAAAGAAGATTATCTTTTGATTGTTTCACTAATAATTGAGTCAATTTAGTTACTCCTGCAGACTTTCCTTTTTCCTGTTAATTTCCTTTTGTTTAACAATTTGAAGTTAATCTACTTTGCGACTATTTTCAAGAGATACATACGAAGGTACACCAGGATTTACTTTGTGATCATAATTATTTTTCCACAGGTGATTCTATGTTTCTCCTTGTGCAAATATTTGAGAGCAATCATATTTCTGAACTCTTAAAGAATTAATAGTCATTATATAAGTTAAACTCAGAATCACTAGTAAGCATAAGACTGAATTCCTTAGGAATAGAACAGCTACATCATCAGCTGTTTTTTAACTTTGGTATCAGCTCAGAATCTGACCCCATGGGTATCTAGGTGGTGATAGTTAATATCATGAAAGATGATCTGCATGCCCTCATGAAGCGAGTACTGACTGTTGTGGTAATTCCTCATGCAGACAGCTTAGTGAATTAAACCTGTGTTCTTTAGTTCCACAAGTGCTGAAATGTGATTTATAGAGCAAAGTGCTGTTATACTTGTTGGAATAGAAGTAAGAAAGAAATAAGAAAGAAAAATTAAAGATTTTTGTTCTCAGTTTGGTCATTTATGTGTCAGTCCCTGGGCCAGACTTTTTGGTGGTTCAAAGTGTTAGTTGCTGCATATGGAAAACTCTTTTAAAGTTATTCATGTAAATGCCTTGTCAGGTCCTCAATAAATTCACAGTAAAGTATGTCTAATGGTGTCAGTAGTCCATAAAAACAACAAACAACAGCAACAAAAACAACACTAGCAATAAAACTTCACCTTAATTTTAATTAATGAAAACACAGAACCTTTAACATCCACAGTTTTTCTATGTGGGAAATTTGGTCATTGATTGAACCTCAGCAGACATCTGAGCCAAACCATTAGACAAACATGACCAAATTCACACTTTGCTCTGAGTCCTTACTCTGTTAGCTACTATTCCTGTCTGCTGAAGGAGGTCCTGAGTTGGGTCAATTAAAGGAGATCCAGGGCCAGCTGGGATGTTGTAGGCTGGGAAGCAAACTTTATTCTATTTTTAGTAACTTGTATCAGAACTAGACTAGAAAGGTCAGGCTTCCAGATGAGAAAATGTAATCAACTTGTTCCTAATATCTGTCTGCAACAAAGAGACTCTAGTAAAATAGTGGTTTGAGTGTGCTGAACTGCTACTCCTATTTTTCAGTTGGACTTTTCTTGTTTTAAGAAACTGGCTTAAGGCAATGAAGGTAATTTTTCCTTCTGTAGAGGAACTGTGCAACAAAGCTGTCATTATAAATAATGGTTAATATGTAGCCTCAAAGTCTTGGAATACACTTCATATCACCAACTGCAAAAATAACTACATTAATTATTAAAAGGTCATCTTTCCTTTCTGTTTCATTTTGCAACTAACTAGAAAAAAAAAAAAAGAAAAAAAACCAGATTGCATAATCTAAGGTATTTGGAATCATGGAATCATAGAATTGTTTGGGTTGGAAGGGACCTTAAACACTTGCAAACCCTCCATGCCATGGGAAGGGACATCTTTGGCTAAAGAAGGTTGATCAGGGCCCCATTCAACATGACCTTGAACACTTCCAAGGATAGGACATCCCTGACTTCTCTGAGTGACCTGTTCCAGAGTCTCACCTCCCTCACAGTAAATAATTTCTTCCTAATATCTAGTATAAATTTATCCTCTTTCAATTTAAAGCCATTCCCTACTGTTGTATCATTTTGAAAAGTCCCTCTCCAACCTTCTTGTAGGCCCCCTTTAGGTACTGGAAAGATGCTTTAAGGTCTCCCTGGAGACTTCTCTTCTCCAGGCTGAACACACCCAGCTGTCTCAGCCTGTCTTTATAGGCAAGGTGCTCTAATCTTAGTGGCTTTCTTCTAGACTCTCTCCAACAGGTCCACGTCCTTCTTATGCTGGTGGCCCCAGAGATGGGCACAGTACTCTATGCGAGTTCCATTATTACATTAACCATTGAACTCAGTGTGAGTGAATGAGATACCTCCAAAGAATTGGTTTTCCAGTGGTTTCTTTCTCAGTGCATTGCAGAAATTCCATATACTTTAAGTACCCTTTGCTGGGGACAAACACCTGTTCTTTGTTGCTCAGGCAAGTAAGTGGGTTAATCTGCACATTATTGCATGTAGTCTTTTAACAAGGTGAATGCTATCTATCATTTGTTTTCTTCTTTACATTAAAAAAAAGAAAAGGAAAAAAATAAGCAATTGCATAGCCTGATTCTGAATAAATAAAGACATCTCATTTTAGTGCATAAATTATGCTTGCAACTAGAGGCTTTTAAAAGGAATTAAAGAGTATTTGCTTCATATTAGCCAATACCCCAAATAGTCTCTTAAAAGTCACACCTGTTATCTTCCTCTCCCTCCCAAATAGGAGAAAATCAAGAGCTTAACACTTCTCATCCCGATGCAGCACCTTGTGTTCCTAGTTGTCAAATTCAACAGTTCCTATTCTCTTGCCTATGTCAGTCTGAATATTCCAGTTCAAGTCTCAGAGCAGGGAGCCCAGTGGCTCCCTCCTTTTCTCCTGGCTTTTTGTCTCAGCTGAGCAGTCTATAGGCACTTTCCAGAGCTACTTATCGGTGACTGTCATCTGCCAGTTGTTTCAGTCTGCTGGTTGTTTTTTTGCGATACTGCAGTTTCTGTCCCTAGGTAGTGAAACATAGTAAACTTTTGTGAAATACGGGTTAGAGTGGTAAAAGGAATTCAGCACCCTGATAGAGTTAATTCATCATTATCTATCTTCATTTGTTCACCCACTTGACTGAACAGTGCAGTATGAGACATGTTCTTTTTTGATTCTAGCAATTATGCTGTTCCCATTACCTTCCTCCATTACAAACTATTGAAGGTGTAAGTACTGCTATGAAAAAAAGATTTCTTGAAAGCTTTTTTTAATGGCAAAAAATTCTGAAAATTGGGAAAAGAGTTTTATGGATCACTTTGATCTACTAGCATGTGCATTGGTAAGCTGCTATTTTGGACATCTGAGTACCCTGAGTAGTCACTACATGCTGAACCTACTTGCTGAGCTTTTTGGTGTGTTTAAAAGAGCAATGAGTAATATGAGACTGACCATGAGCCTCAGGAATCACAGTGCTTTGTAACATAACATTTCTCAGAAATGCAAAGTTAAAAAGGTAACCTATTTATGAGAGCGGGGAGAGAGAATTTTAAAGTTTATGTTGATAAGAATAAGTGATTTAATTTTTTTTCTTCCCTCAGAAAAAAAAAAAGTATTAGTGTCAGGGAAACTTCAAAATGGTCAGAGATTTAATGTGAAAACATAAGCAATGCTCTCAAGCAATTTTCCCATATCTGAGAAACCCTATAAATCCCAAGTAAAGATTAGGGGCTAGAATTTTCAGTTTGCTCATAAAATTATCTTTTATTTGGAGCATAGAAAAAAAATAAAGAGTATATGGAGGTGCACCTCGAAGTTACATCTCCTGCCATTTTGACAAAAAGTGAAGATCCAGATATAAATGTTCTTATTACAGAGGCATTCATAGTAATTGGGAATACTTTCCTTGTAGATGAAAGACTACACAGAAATAAAATTCAGTAAGTGACCTCAGGTTAGGGACAAGACCTGGCAATCATCTGTTAAACAGATATGACTGTTTATTTAGCAAAAGAAGTACACCTGGTTTTAAATGAAAGGAGATACTGGAGAAAATTATACAAGTCCATCGGATATTCTCCACAAACCGACTCACAGAAGTTAAGCTTAAGTAGGCAATAGTCTTTTTCACCTCTTGTGGTTCAGCGCTGATTGCCCATTGTTGATATTTTGGGGTGCTATGTAGCTATTCTCCGTATCTCTGCAATGGAGAGTTTTAAATTTCCATACTCAGCTTTGAGATACTTAAGCTAGAAGACTGCTAAAATGCATGGAGATTGGAACCTGCATTACCAAGTAAGCAAATCAGTATTAGTGAGGCTTCGTTTCTTCACTGAAATACAAAAGGCCAGAAGTAACCTTGTGAACTTTTATTCCCGAAGAATTTTTTTACAATGAAGTGTGTTAGGCAAATGCTGGACAGGTTTTCAGTTAAGTTTCTTTACCTGCTGTTAGTCAAGCTAAGGACAAAACTCAACTTTATTGGTTTTAAAAGCAAAGCAAAATCTTTGTGCTTTCTTAGACATCCAGTTCCTTAGCAACAAGGAATGCTTGCATACACAAGGCATTTTGACTCTGTTTTAACAAAAGGATTTATTTCAATTAGGAATTTTCCAAAATCATGTAAATTTTCAGTTGCACGGAGTAAGCTGTAATTTATAACTTAGATTCCAAGTCTTCTTTTTCAGATTTTTTGGATGCTTTGGGGTTTTAATCTGGAATTTCTTTATATGGTTCTTTAAATACAATATGTTCATCTCTGTGTGAGTGTTCAATGATAATACAAAAATTTTCCCTTAAATGAAATTTGACCTCACCTTTTGAATAAACCATAAGGAGAGAATGCTCCTTAAAAGACCCATGGAAATAATATAAGTACTGAGCAACACCTGGTCCAGTTTCTAAAGAAGACTGTTGAAGAAACAAAATTTGTTCTAACCTTACAATTCCTCTGAGTTTTGAAGAAAATATTACTACATGGTGTATCTCATTTTTCCTTTGGGATAACAGGTATCTCTAATGCGCTTTGTGAATTTTTTTTTTTTAATTGCATGCAAAATATTCTTAATATGCTGTTTTTATGAGAAAAAGTATATTAGACCCTGTCAAAATAATCAGGGAAGCTTATAAGAAAGGGCTACATGCTGGCCACTAGATGGTGTGTTTATTTAATTTTATTAAAAATAGGTAATCTGAGGTATAACATGTTTAATAAGAATAAGAATGTATGTAGAAAGAATCAGTGAAATGTAATGGCCATTAAACTTTTATGTTACTGTTACTGTTTTCAAACAACTCCCCAATATCTACAGTCTGAAATGCAGTGCTTTTTCATCGCTGGAAAATGCTGCACTCCTGGGAAGGCACAGAGGAGGGTCCCAAATGGATAACCACCTACACTTTATAGTCAGTGCAGTGTTTTGAGCAGCTAAAATATCACCAGCAAAAGAATCTCAGGAAAAAATATCTTCCTTTTTAAGACAATGCAGTTTTTATCAGAACTGTTGCAATAAGATTTTTATTGATTTTTGAGAATTTCCTGCCCAAGAAATGATACGGGGAAGAACACAGCATTCATAGCATCAGAAATACTATAGATTCTCTCTGCAGTGGAAAGAAATCCATTTAGAGGGAAACAAAAAATATTTATAAATATGTATTAAAAGATAGGAAAGGTTTCCTTCTCCCTCTCTCCCCAGTTTTGGTGGTCAGAAACAAAATGAAATATCAAAAATTCTGAGTGGTTGGTGGGGTTAGGAGAAAGCCATATGCAGTTATTGTGTATGTTAATGCCAGAATTTAGCATGAATTTTTGAGCTTAGGTTGGTTCTCTGGGCTTGAAGAAAGGGGTTCAGGTTGGCATACCTGTTAGAAACCAAAGCTAAGTGAAACCCAAACAGAAACATATATGAATCAAAGGCTGAATCCATTGTAGCAAGCCATCAACATTTGCTTTGGAGAGTCAAGTCAGACCATAAATCATGAAAACTGAGACCCAAAAAGACAGTTTAGAAACACCTTTGTATCTAGTGTGAAGTGATTTTTCTCTTTATGCTTGTCTAAATGGTGTTCGTGGAACAACACTTGTTTGGAAGAATAATTAGAGTTTGATCTTATCACATGTAAGTGTTACTTCTAATGTTTAGAATCAGATGATCTATATTTCTGTTATCTCAATGGAGATAGAAGGACTATTCTGGGTCTTTGGCATTGCATATAATATTTGATCCACTGTTCTCAGACTATTTTTTAAAATATATTTCTGAATACTTAAAAATAAAACAGTGAGACTATGAAATACTAAAAATTCAGTCTTAAAACACACATTGAAGCTTGACACTCAAAATGGCACTCAGTATTCCAGACAGCTTTTGAAAATTTAACCTTGTTAATGAACAAGAGAAAAGATTGGGTTTTTGGAGGATGAAAAGAGGTTATAAGCAGACTACTATTAATCATTTTATTCATACTTTATAGTCATCTCATTTTGTTTTGCCTCTGAAATAAAAACTTAATTTGACAACATGTGCAAATATTTTTTCTTTCTTATCAATATATATATATCCCAAAATTGTCCAGAACGTAAGCACAGATTCCTAGAAAGTTGGCATTTGAGAATTATAGAACTTTCAACTTTCCAGTATGAAATTTCTTTCTTCAATGGTAGTGCACTGCATACGGGGAGTCTGAGGGCAGCACTGACCTGTTGTAGTCCCAGAGATGGCAAATTGTAAACTCCTGCTCCACAAAGCCCTAGGTCAGGCCTATGTCTGTATATGTTACGTTGTGGAACAACAAACCCAAGAAACGGATCATGTGTAGTGCTGATGTCTATACAATAAATTGAACTCATCACACACATTTTACTCTTCATTGTCACTCTGACAAATAATCTATTCCTAAGCGTGGATAATGTCTTCCTTGAACAATTCATTTATTTTCCTTTTGCCCTTTCTTAGAAATGAAATGTTTGACTTTCACCACTCACAGGTAAATATGTGTCTTGTGTTCCACAGTGAAACAAACTGACTTGAAGGCAAACTTTGATTCCATGATATCATGATACTAAATAATTATAAACATGGGAAGTATAGAGAATGCTATAGTAGTCAGATTTTAATTGGCCACACAACACATCTCCATGTCTTCAAGTCTTGGGATTTGGAAAAGATGAAGTACTTCCCAGCAGTGCTTTGTGCAGAATACTACTTATTGGTTATTGTTAGAGAATGAAATATATTAATTTTATTTATTTATGTACTTGATGATTTATTTCTATTTTGTCTTTCATGATAACTAAATGCGCCTGGATCTACTTATGCAGAAAACGGGAAGAGAAATTAATCCATGTAACAAAAAAGTAATGCTTAAAACTAGATTAAAGCCTCAAATGCTAAAATCCAAAAGAAATGCTGTATATGTTGTATATAAAGTTTTTATTGGCATCCACTTAGAATGACCTGAATAATTTATTGGTGCCTTTCTGCTTGTCAGCAATGCATTCTGATACACCCATAATAAAGCCTTAGTGTCCTCATTGGAAATGCTAGTAGGCGTAAAAGCGTCTCTCTCATATTAAATATATAGAATGTTATAAAAAACTGAGAGTTTCACAGAGTGGTTATAAATTATGAGCTAGGAAATGTAGACAGTAGATGACAAATGAAAATCAGTGGTAAATTCTACAGCAAATAAGGATAAGGAAAAGAATAAACATTTTAGTATCTCCAGGCAAAAAAGGACTTTGATTTAGATAGGTAGCTAAGAAGAGAGAGCAATGTTTCAGGAAGCAGATGTTCAAATAAATACTAATTTAGTTCTTTCAGAAACACTCTCAATGGTGTTTTCACATCTCCCAGTTGACTGTATCTTCTAGTTCAAGAGCCTCGAGAGAAGGTATCAAAGAGCAAAGACTCAAGATGTATATTCAAGGTATTTAATAAATAGGACCTAAATGTAAGAGGAAGACTCATTTGTATTCCAGAGTCCCAAGATGCAAAACACTATGGTGAGGAAAGACATGGGGGAGTGTGAATTCATGTGCAGCTGCCACCCTGTGTCCATTGCCAACCACATTCCCTGTTAATGGGTTGTTTTTCAGCCAGGATACAGGTCCCTTAAATCATCATTTTATGCATGTCATGCCTGGGTGTGGCCACATGGGCAACTTAATAGCAATGAACCTGTAATGAACATGCACTGCAGTCAAGAGTGTGGCACACATATCAATTGCCTTTCAGCTCTCAGTGTGCTTCTCCCCTTTCTGGTCTCCGTCCATTCTTTAGGGAGCTCAGGACCAAGATCTGGATCAAACATCGGGGGCTCAAGTCAAGAAAGATACTATGTGGTTAGTCTATTTCCCTTCAGATCTCAGTCCTACAGTTTCTTTTTTTAGTTACAAAAATTAAATAATTCTAAAGGAATCTGGCATTCAGGAATTCAAAAAGAATTAGCAAGGGAATTTTCTGAGTTAGTGTTGCCGACATATAAGATGTTTTACAATACTGATGATGTTCAGATAATGATAAAAAAGCTGCTCAAACCAAAGAGCTCATGTTTCAAGATGTCTCTGTCACACTGTCTGCTGCTGAAGTCTGTTGTCACAACAGAATCAGTACAGAAACAGGAAAACTTGCAACATAATATCATACAGTTTGGCTGCGACTTTGTTTTTGGCTTTGTTTTCTGAGGGCCTAGTTTCATCAAAACTACATATTGATTTTTGTGTTTTGTTGAATATAGATGGTCTCTACACAACTAGATGGTTATAGATTAGGAAATACAGCAAGTGATATTTCACAACCTACAGCTTTCTCTCAGGCAAGTGAAACTGTAACATCAAGTGGAGCTGCAAGATATTGTGGAAAGACTAAACAAAATTATTACCATTATCCAGTGCCTTTTGGTTACATATGCCTCAAAATCATAAAAGCAAAAAAAATATGTGACAACATAATACACTAAACTTTTAAAACATGTCAGAAGATGGCTTCAGTTGTGATCGCTTTCAGTATTCAATTTAATTCTCTTCTGATACAGTTTGTGAGGCTGCAGAAGTCTGACTTGACAGGCACTATTGGGAAGAGCAGATTTTCAAGACTATTCAACTATAAAAAAAATCTTATAGCATTTTTGTCAAATGTTACAGGTAGCAGATCAGAAAATAGTTTTGTTATCATAGCACCTTAGATCATGAGATCAATGCTCGGTTTTAATTACCATTCTTAGTTCAACCATGGAACAAAAGCTTGATAAATTTATCCAAAGCATCTTCTAAATAAAGGATATATGATAAAGCAGTTATAGTAGAATTCAATTCTACAAAATTAAGTTCATTATAGGGCAATTCACCATTTACTATGCAACAATTCAGTTAAAAAAAACCCAAACAAACCAAAACCTACAAAAACAAAGCAGCTGAGTACAAAAAACTCATTAGAGACTTACAAAGGGGCAATTTGCACAGTCTTTTCTCTTTCATTGTTTCAGCATCCTGGAATATATTGGAAAATAAAAATATCTCCATCTAGAGAAGAACTGAATGAATTTTAGGTCCATGGAATTGTGTAGAGCTATAATATTTTTGTTCTGAACTACTGTACTTGTGAAATGAAAAGGACAATCATATTAAAGAAGTTTAGTAGAGCCCACAGATAAAATACTTAAAAGAAAATTTTGACTTTTTGAGAGGATTCTAAGCAAAATTACTAGAAATTTCAGGATCTGAGTTTTTCAAAATAGTGATTAGCTGTGAAACTTAGAAAAAAAGAGAGTGGTGGTCTTTATATCTATCACAACCATGAGGAAGGGTAACTGTAAGTTCATAGAAAAATGAGAAAACACATTTTCATGAACAAGGTTTTGCTCTATAATTGAAAGCATCCCTGTTATACAAGGAATGATTCAGGGTCTGACATAGAGCAAAGAGAAAAGCAGTTGCAAAAGATAGTGAAATACTGTAAGAAGCCATTTTACCTCTCTGGAGAGCAAGATGTGCATTGACAGTGAGAATATGTCAAGCAACAAATAAGGAAAGAATGACACTTTCTTGAGTCTGACAAAGTTTACAGAGAAGTGCTGTGGTTCACACTGACATACACAACACATTGTCTACACTTGGCATCCTGTCTGTTCTCCTTTCTGACACACTTAGCTGCTCATGGGAAACAGTGAATTAATTCCTTGTTTTGCTTTGCTTGTGTGCGTGGCTCTTGCTTTCCCTCTTAAACTGTCTTTATCACAACCCATGAACTTTCCAGCTTTCACCTTTTCAATTCTCGATTCTCTCCATGATCCTACTGATGAGGAAGGGAGGGAGTGGGGGAGAGAGAGAGGGAGGAAGGAAGGAAGGGAGTGAATGAGTGAGTGAGTGAGTGACAGCATGGTTCTTGGTTGCTGGCTGGGGCGAAACCATGACTACCTGACATGGTAGGAAAAGAATTTAACAAAAGTCTCTGATCAAAGTTATATCAAAAAAAAACCCCTTTGTTCAGCCAACCAAACAACAGTTACTTTGAATTCTAAGTAGCAAATTTTGGACCATCATCCCATTACTTCAATGTAAGAACATAACATTGGAATAGTGAGGGAGGATGTGTGCTGGTGTTTTTGTCCAGCAAACTGGCTTCCGTTTCTTTCCATTATTTGGAAACTAATCTGAAATCTCTCAATTTCCAGCTGTTGTTTTGCTCCCTGTTTTGGCTTACAAACTTTACTATCAAGTTTCTTCCTCTGATCTGCGCTGTGTTATTACCCCTAGCGCAGAGGCATCAGAACTGGCATAATCTCTGTAATTTTAACTTAGTGTCTTAAATGTAAACTGTACTTTTTCTATAGTTGAAACAAATATCCTGGTCTGCAGGGTAAATAAATATCCTGAACTGCAGAAGCTAAGTCTGATTGGAATTCTGCTCTGAAACCATAAATTATTCAAAATGTGATGAATGATTTTTAAAATACCTGGATGACCAAGTGAGAATGGCACTGGTTGATTATATACTGTAGACACAATGTTATGGGTATTGGAAAGCCATAAGTGTTCAGGTATAAAATAGAAATATCAGACATTGTGTGAATCTTATTACTTTACTTTCAATTACCTACAGCATATAATAGTCTGCTTGGAGAGCTGGCAAATAGATCTGTTTGGAATGAAAATGTTTTCTAGTAATGTTTCCTCAATGACCTTTACATGCAGCCATTAATCATCTCTCTGAATTGCTCTTTTGGGAGATAAAAGAATTTTTGCTGTGCACACCCTGATTACATCTCTATGCTTTAAATAGCTTTTGTTTTTCTTTTCTGAATGTTTTTGTGAATGTATTTCTCATATGTATGCAATCTGAATTCTCAGGAACATTTCCTGTCTAGAGTTATAGAAGAAACTATTGGCAAAACTTCATACATTTAATAAAACCCAAAATGCAAATCTTGCTGTCTGTGAAAATCTCTCATTCTGTGTGTCATGGATTTTCTTTCGGTTTAATTGATAAATCATCAGTGAGAAGTCTATTTTTGTGGGAAAAGACCTAATACTACTTGTCAAGACTCTTTTCTAGTGTGACTTACTTTAAATTCTGTGTTACTGCAGTGTTCTTCAGTAGTGCTCTGGCCTCATTATATGAGGGTATAGAAATCAAAAAAGTCTCTATTTGATGCATAGGAGTCATTCAACAAATCATTTTCAAATGAATGTATAAACACTAACAAACTGGAAAAGTACCCTAGTTTGTTTAATGTTTAATCTTATTAATGTGAGAGAGCTACAGTTTCTGTAAACTATCAGGCTATGAGGTTTGTACTTGGAATTTGTAAAGTGGGAGCCTAAAGGTATCAAATTTAGGAAAAGAAGAAATCCTCTCTGCCATAAAAAATATGATCCTTCATATAGAACAAATTCACTTTCTTAAGATCCATTACACTCTTTGGAGCTGTGGGTCTTCTGTGAAATGCTGACTGTGTAGTCTTTACTTCTATAAATAATTCTATTTAGCTCTTTGGTTCTTAAATTTTAACACTTTACATTAAAATTCATTGTACGTCTGGAGACGTAGGGGAAGACTAATGTATTGATTGTTTCTTGTTTCCATGCTTTAAGATGAAGTATATATTGTTGCTGTTCTTTCCAGTAAGTCTCATTACTTCTAAACGTTTTTAGGTTTCAGATTATTTTTCTACTATAGAAGCAATTTTTTGAAACATAAAAAATTGCTATATGGTCAATATTTATAAAGTTTATATCAACATTGGACTTAGTTGTTGAACTACAGAATTAGCAAACCAGCAAGTGGAGTTTTCCTCTTCCAGCACAAAGAATTCTTACATATACCATGTTAAGTGCACTCTAAATAGAGGGGGAAATAGCAGATAAATGACTTGCAATTTATTTTCCTCCTGATTTTTCTTTTTTTTTTTTCCGTTTTTTTCTTTCCAGTTGGTTTGGATAGCAGGCAGAATAAAGACTTGTGTAAGTTTTAATTGTGACTTATTTTCAAATATTGTAAATGCTATTAAGAATAAAAAAAAGTATAAATAAATTTCAAACAAATAACAAGAAGGTATAGGGTTGCTAATACTCATTTCAGAACGAACCGGAAACTGAACAATGTTTTAACTAAGCTTAAAGGAACTATATTGATGCAACGGAGAACAGAGAAAGCCTTACTTCTCACAGGCTCCTGAATTCCCAGATTACCTGTATTCTTTGTCACTAGATAAAATCTCTCACAAATGTGAATTGGAACACAATGTTCCTGGAAAAAGCTACACCAGGCTTCATGCATTCATTACAGGTGAACTGCATCCTTAGGGTGCAGGCAGCTGTGATTATTCAGTGCTAAGAAGGAATAAAAGTGTGCCTGACTCACTTCCCCCTCTTCTTTCCCAAGGGTGTACAGGTGCATTAAGAGATTTTTCTGATTCAGTGTAGTGCTACACCACCTTTTTTTCTTTCTCTCTATTGGTCTAATGGAGTCAGTACTACCTGTACTACCCCTCAGTGGGATTCTGCACACCCTTTTATAACATGCTTCCCACTGGTTTGTTGGGAATTTTGGGTTTTTTTTTGGGTTTCTTGTTTTTTTTTCAGCAGAAACCAGACTACCCGAAGCCTGTACCAAGTCTGAAATATTCCCGTGTGCATGATTTCCTTTTTGCCAATATTTCTTTCTCTTTATGTAATACTAATCTATCTAGACTCAATTTGTAGCAACCACTACACCTAACTCCATATTAGACAGTTGTCAGATGGGTTGCCTTTTTTGTGTGTGTGTTAAAGTAGGTATCTTTCTTCTAAAAACAATTGAATACAGCACACAAACATGGGAGAAATATACCATCTCACACAGATATTGAAAACTCAACTTTTTCCATATGTTGTCATGTTCTAATCCTGGGGATGACACAAATATTTCGTGTTCTCATTCTGTTACATCAGATTCCTCTGTTAGAACAGATTCCAGCTGTTTTCAAAAAAAAGGGGTTTTTTTTCTTGCGTCATCCATACTAATAATGATGAAGTATTTATTCTAGATTGATTATGTCTTATTTACTGAAAGTGGGTTTTATGTGATGTTCCTAGAAAAATGGAAAAGATGGCATGAACTTACAGTTTAAACTGTAGTGGTCCAAGTATGGACTCAGTACAAATGTATTCAAATGAAATCATCTTTACTGATTCAGGGTCATAAAGAGTGGCTGCTCTCTGAGCTGAAAACTATTTGTGGAAATGTAAGGAGAAAAGAGTTCATGAAGTTGGCATTACCCATAGCAACTTGGTCACATACAGTCCATTCACGTATGTGTATCTTACAAGTGACTCACCCCTGTGCTCGTCTCGGGCTGTTGATGTAGACTTTCAGAATGACCGCAGTGGGCCTCCAGCTCAAGATTCTTGTAGAAATAATTTATGTCATCAGTCAAGGAGATATAATTGTTGGTTATTAGAGCAATGTAAAAAACGGAGCCCCTCGCTGCAAAGCTCCTTATAAAGAGCTTTTTTGCCTCTAGGTGACACTGTGTACCTAATACTGTATTCGGTCTCCAAGCCAGAAATGCTGGTCCATCTACCCCTTTTCTTCTCATTGTAATTAAGAGTAGTTGCTGTCTGTTTCAAATAAGCATTCACAACCCTGAAAGAAGTAAATAGAAGACTTCTGTTGTTATTCAAAACAATTTAAAAAAAAAAAAAAGGTAAATCTGAAAGATAAAAGCCAGTGGTGCCATCATCATGGCTATTTAAATGCTTATTTACAGCTTGATCAACCCATTTTGGATTCATACAGTAACTCCTGTTTCAGTTGACATTTTCTCATAATGTCTGGGATGATGTGAGCCCGAAGCTCCAGCATTTCTCTTTTTGAATGCATGTTTATGGTCAGGCTTTAAAAAATTAACTTTGAGCCAAAAGCTGGCATTTAGGAGTAAAGACTATGTGTAAATATTCAAAACTTGTATTGAAAACAGATGGGTTGGGGGGATTTTGCTTTTGGGTTTCATGCATTTGTTTTTCCTAAGCTACTGGTTGCAAATAAAGACAAAAAAAAAAAAAAAAAAAAAAAAAAAAGCAAACCCAAACAGCCAACAAACCAAAAAGCCTCAATGAGAATATTTTTGGTGGAATTTGAGTGTCTAGTTCAAAATAGTTACTATTATAAAGGGAGCATTGAGCTTTTATTCTATAATGATGAATACAGTAGGTATACGGCTGTGATACAATTGGGGTGTAGGCTTACTGCTTATTTAGCTTCTTAGATAAGAGCAGCAGCTTTTTAATTACAGTGGAAATACTTTGATTTTTTTTTTCCTCCAGTGCTTTATAAAACCTTTTTTCTTTATTTTTTGTTTGGTTGCTTGCTTTTTGTTTGATTGGTTTGGGGTTTTCATTTTGGTTTTGTTTTTGTCTGGTTTTTTTCCAATATATATTACTATTTAGGTAATATTTTTATTTCAAATGACCTTGACTTAACTAGGAGAGTTTTCTAATTTTTGCGCACTGGTACCAAGAGGCAAGAGAAAGGTTGTTGGAAATGATGTCTGTCTTCTACAAAATCTCATTTTAATAAGTATTATTTAATATCTTTTTGAACAATTGGAAGAAGACAGCGGATTTTTAATGGAACGCCTGAATGCTACTAAGTCAAGAGCCACTGAAAATAACACTAAGGACAAAACATAATAAAAAGGATTTGGGGAGATTAGACAGGTAGGCAGGAAAACAACAAAATAAGATTCATCTCTTGGAAATGCAGACTGTGGGAAAGTGGAGCAATCTCAGTGGAAGGCAGGAACTTCAAGAGCTGTGGTGACAAATGAGATTTGTGGCTGATAAGGGGCAATAAATTAAATACAACCTCACAGTGAGATAGGTAGGCCTCCCTAGGAGGTGCTGGCATATTTTGCAATGTCATAGTGTAGGATGATAATAACTCTATAGATCCCTACTGCATTTCAAATGAGGCTAGAAATTTGAATGCATTTAAATTGAGCCTTGAATAGGAAGGGGCACAACAATGCCAGTTTTTCTTATAGTGAGTGATATATCCTCATAAAAATATCTTACTCTTATAAGGTACTTTTTTCTCTTCCCTTCTTGATCTTTTTGAGCAATGAAAGTGCGGAGGAGAGCAACCTCACTGGATATAATCTTTTTCCCCACTCATGTCATCTTAAATTTGCCACTCTTCCTTCAGTTATGATTTTAGTTTAGCCAGAGTCACTGACTATCAGCACTTCTAGTGCTAGCCCTGTCAGACCTGTATAGTTCATAGTTATGGCTCCTTTTTAGGACATAATGTTTTACCTGATTGCACTCGTCCTGTCCCCTGTGGCTCTGCAGCACTTGAAGTTTGAATGCCAATGCCAGATGGTTGGTGCCTGCTAAGCCTGCAGTAAGAAAGGTCCCAGACCCAAAAAATACAGTCTTGACACCTCGATTGCTGCACAGGACAGAAAGGCTGCACCTCCAAGGATGGATCGGTACCTGCACATGTGATGGAGAAGAGCTGTTGGATGTGGGAAAGAGGAAGACTGGCTTTTCCTTTCAGCAGCAAGTCAGTTTGCTCTAGAGGATATTTATATTTGTTGTTCTCTTTTTTTGTTGTTACTTTTCTTGGTTTTGTAGCTTACTATTTTTTCAGGAATAGTCACAGGTTTATAAAAGCATGTAATTTTATGTTGAGCTTGCCCAACTTCTTTTATTGTCTGTTAACAGCAAAACCATACATTTTTGAGGAAAATTTGTTGCCTTTTCAAGTTCCCATTCTCACAAATTGTAAGTTGTGTCCTACATAAAGTCACAGAGAACTCCTAAGTGTCATTTCATACAAGAATAAGGGAAAATTGATAGGTTTTTGCTTATACTGTGTATTGTGAAGCCAAATGTGCTTTAAAACTGTCCAGCCATTAAAAATTGAATAATGCTTAGGCTGTGCATAAAAGTTGCATACCCTGTTTCTTGATACTACTGTTAAATGAAAGCTGTTACACTGTTTTAGTTTGTCCATTGAAAAACCCTTGACCTCTTCATATATACAGCTATGAAAAACAAAACAAAACAGAACCAACAAAAACCACAAACAAACAAAAGAACAAACAAAAGGAAAAAAGTTAACCATCAGGTTAGTTCCTGACTTGTAGCTTTTATGTGAGATGTATTTCTTTTAAGCTTGTGTAAGGCATAAAACTAAGTAGCTTTCTGACTGAATTTTCTATTTAAAAATGAACATGGTAAGTAACAAAAAGGCCTCCCAGATTTCTGGAGTCCTGGGAAGGGGTTTAGCTGGGGAGACTGCTCTGCATGTTGTGAACACTGACACTTTCTTTTGAAATATTAGTTAAAATTAGCTTTTTTTGTTTTGTTTTAAGAAATAAATTTTGTCTTTAAAAATTATAAAATTATGAAACTTTTTGAAAACTTTTTTTAAATCTACACATTTTTAAACAAACATGAGTTTTATCTCAGGTGTTCGTCACAAAAAATTTTCTGGGGTCAAATCTGAATTATTTATACAAACTATCTTAAAGCTACCTACTTTATCAATATTATGTATGTGTTACAGTTTTTACTGTTTTGAATGCTGATTTTGAGCTTCCTTTTAACTGATTTTGGGATTTTATCAGTAAGCCCAAATCTAAACTTAACTTATTTTAAACTGAATTGTTTCATAGTACTTTCTTCTTTTACTTTGGTTACTGATTTCAATACAGAAAAAAAATATTTATGTTAATGTTTTCCTGACAAAATACTGAATTTGTATTAGCCTATAAAAAGAGATTTGCCTTCGAAGAAAATGTGACATATAACTATAATGTCCTACCCACTTACATTTTTCAAACTGTGTTTTTCACATGCTCTGAATTCATTAACGTGGCTGTCTCTTTTTGAACATTTTTGTAAAATGTTAAGAAAACTGAGCTAAAGCTATACATAGGCCACATTTTTTTTCTGACATTCCCTTTCTTTCATGACTTTTGTCAGGCAGCACCTCTTTAAAGTATAATTTTACATTGATCTTGCTCTTTACTTTCCAATCTCTTCAATAAAAACAAATAGTACAGTTAGAATATAATTTTCAAACAAGTGAAATTCTGAAAATGCTCCATGGTATACTGAATGTAAGTCTTCCAATTTGTTTCATATTTGGATATCTGCCAGTCAAGTTAAAAGAGTAAATATAGCAGATAGCTGTAATAAGTCATGTAAATGGGGGCTATTTACTGAGTTAGACAAAGCATACATTTTGCAAGGTAAGTTGAAGTAGGAATATTGGGAGTTGAGAGTCTCAGGTTGTACTTCCTGTTCTTTGGGAAAAGCTTTTAAACAGCAGAATATTTCTCCATCCCTACCTCTTATTTACTACTCAGTGGTGGGAACAGTGTCCCCAGCCCTCACACTAAATACCCATCTGCTCTGCATATGGCTTCCTTATACAATATTTTCAGCATCTTGTCTATTATGATAATCTCAACTTTTTTCCTGTCTGTTTCCTCACAGTCTCCACCTGTGTTGTTCTCTCACTGTCCTAATCCAGTTGTTGTGCTATTGCCAGGGTAGATAGTATATTTTTTTCTATTTCTGAACCTATGCTATATTCACCTCTCATTGGCAGAGATTAATTCTGGGAAAAAATGTCTCTTTAACCAAATATTTTGAAGCATCATGGTCAATGCATATTGTTGCCAGTTTTCCAGGGAGCCTATAATGGGCACTATTTGTTTTATTTTGTATTTTCACTACTGTGTTTTATTACTTCAAGAGAAGAGGGACCATGTTGTTCTGAAATGCCTGGTGACAAGGAAATTACATGGCATCCTCTGGTTTCTAGGGAGCTTCCTGTCAATCATCTTCTGTTCTCCGGCCCTGTGCTTCTGCCTCTGTGCAGAGATTCCCCTCTGTATCTTTTCTACCTGCTACTTTTGTGGCACCTTGGGAGCTTTTCTACCTGCAACATTCTTGGCTGCTCCCCAGAAAATGAACAATGTTGTTTGCTCTTCATGAAATCACAGATTTTACTGAAGCAAAGCTCAACTGCAGAAAGTACTCAACTGCAAGGACGTGTTGGCCCCAGGAAGAACTGATTCTAAACCTGCCTCACTGCCCTGTATTCTCTCTCATCGCCTTACTTTGAAGTCTCTGTATTTAAAATGTAAATATGTGTAAAATACGTAAAGTATGTAAAAATGTGACAGAATTATGGTTTACATCTTAACGAAATCTGGATTTTTGGATTGTACATAAGGAAAGACCTGTAAAAAGAAGCCCAGATAAGCTTACTTTACAGCTCTGACTGACTCAGTGTCCCAGTACAGTCAAAATACTGCACTATGAATATTGAAATAAAAATTTTCAGTGGTTGGTAGCTGCGACACACTTTTGTAGGATCCATCATGTGCCTCTTTGAGACGAGAAGTGCCCATGCTAAAATTAAGTCTCCCTTGTGGAGTATGAAGTGAACACTCTTAGCAAACTTAACTCTCATTCTGAGAGCTGAATAAAACAAGATAAATGTGTTTTCACCTGGACTGTGTTCTGCAATGTGCCGTGGTGTTTTCCAGGGAAACTGGAATCTAAATAACTCTTTGATATTGATGTCTGTTCTGTTCCTGTCCCTTTCGATTATCCTTTTCCTTTGCATGGAAATCAAGGCATTGAGATAGGGGGAGAAATCAGCACTTTGTTGCTGTTTCATCTTGTGTTATAGTCATTACGTGGGTATGATGTGATAGGAGAGGAAATTAAGGCAGGCATCTTAGTATGGAAAATTTTGTCTCAGGTGGCTTAATTTACCAAGGTTTAAGCCTCCTAAGGTATGATCTTATCAATAAGAGATCAGCAGTGCTCTGGTGGTTGACATTTTTACCCGCCTTCTCTTTACCTATTTATAATCCCTATGTGGGTATAAACTCTGTAGTTGATCCAGGCAGAAGCTTCAACACGTGCTTTTTAGGTGTGTGAGTAATCCAACATGAATTTTGGTGAGACTCAAAACAACTGAATATTTTTCTGGACTGGAGACTGAGGTTAAAATCATGGTCTCGCTGAAGTGACTGTGTGCTGCATACAGAAATATTGATCCATAACAAATAAACATACAAGAGAACATAAAAAGGCACATGGAGAATGGAGGTGGAGGGTTCATTTTCTTATTTCAGCTGTTCTTCTCAGTTACTTTGTTTCCTTGGTGTTACTTTCCAGATGCTCTTTCCTTATTTATGAAATGATGTTATAAATAGTATCCTGACAGTCATTTTTGGAATTTAAATCAAAAAGACTGGAATTGAATGGGTCAAGAACTCTTTTCTTGTCTTCAAATGTAAGGAATTCTTACATTCTGAAAAAATGTGTTATGAAAATAGTACTTTTTGTAATAAAAAAAAGTATTCTTATTTTTACTAATGATCCAATTTTCTGGTATTCTTGTGTTCCATTGTCTTCCTACCTGCTGAGGAAAAAAAAAAAAAGTGATTTTTTTCTGGAGAAAACAGAAGGAGAATACCACAAAACAGAGTGGAAAAAACTCCATCCGACCAACCAAAAAACCCACACCTGTCAAATAACAAAAGAGGATTCCAGTGCCAATTAGGACTTCACTGACAGAAGAAAGCTGTAGAGGGTTAACATCATCTACTTATGCTTATATGCTGGAAGGTAAAAAAATCACTTTTAAAAGAACTTTCATAAATTAGCAAGATGCAGTATAAATTGTAATCAGGCATCTTGTCAGTCAGGGAATAATTATAATGAATTGGCTTAATTGAAAGCAACATTTTTTGTCTTATTTTCTGTGGTGAATATGAATGAAACGCCAATAACTCTAAAACACATAGCCAACAATTTAACCTTCTAGCACAGGATAATATATCTAAAACTAATTAGCTTGCTTCAAAACACAGTAAAGGTTGTAGGTCAGTAATCAGTTAATTCTTAATGTAACACATACATACATATTGTTATTAGAGAGATAAGTAATAATTAGGTCATAAGACATTTGTATCACTTTACAGTAATTTCTTTATATTTCAGGTGTAAATCCAGATGTACTGACACATGATCATTGGTAACTGAAGACTGAGTTTTGAACTACCAAAGTCAGTTGAAGAAACTTCCACTTAATCTAGCAAGACAAAGATTTCTCTCAGTATATTTAATTTAATCATAGCAATATGTATATAATAATAATTTAAACAATCATCCCTAATAAGAAAGATTTCTTGGTGGTGCAAGTTCCTCTAGTATAGAGCTAGTCTGAATTCTGCATAGACATGGTATTAATAAGCTTTTACCACTTTACATGGAGTACTTAATCCATTTAAATAAAAGAATTGTGTATTATAGAGAAAACTCATGTATTACAAATTACCTTAATTTACATTACATGGTTTAGAGAGAGGTGTATCTTTATGATGTGAACTGGGGATCTAGAACTAGGTTGAATTTTCCTCTCCCTATATCCACATAATTTAATAGAAAATCTTTATAGAAACAAAAACTTTAAATGCTTCTTATATTCCATAAATAACAGGGTAAAAAAAATATGCTGCTAAAAAAAAAAATAGGAAATGCAAAGCCATTTATCCCTGTGTGATTTTCTTAGTAAAAGAGAAACAAAAACTTTTGATATGTAAAATCCTAGAATTTACTGTGATCTGTGACTTCCAATGCAATCTACAGTGTGTGGTTGTGTTATTTTTATTCCCTTTTTATAGACTACAGTTCAGTTAATAAAGTCTGAAAAAACTTCAATTAGAAAAACCTCCAAAATAATTACATAGCTTCAGTGTATAGTTTCATTGCATTCACTTTGAGTGTCTTGGCTTTTAGTCACAGAATGAAAGGGAAAAAAATATCATGATATGGCTGTTACTGATACCCTTTCTCCTGGGGGTTCTGGTGACTTAGAGTTATCAAAAATACTTATTGATAAGGTGCAGGCACCATATCAGCTACTAAGCTTATCGGACTTCAGCTAACTCCACTACATTAGCAGTTACTGTGCACAGCCAGGAGGCGATTAAAGCAGCCTCCTGTTAAATGTGCACCTCTGGGCTGGCTCTGGGTATCTGAGCACTGTTCTCACCCAAATGGCCAGTGTAATATCTTTGTGAAAAGTGCACCTGAGTAACTCCCCAGGGTGTGTGGGTTGGTTTTGAGTCTTTATAGTTTTTCTCTGATCTCAGTGAGGGAAATGGTAACCTCTCTAGGGGAGGAAAAATACTTTTTGGTATGTTTGTATAGCCCTTAGCACACAGAGTGCTTACATTCCAGTGATATTTGAAGATACACATAATTGCTGTTACAACAAGTGAAGGAAGTAGTATTAGACCCAAAGCTAATGAAGGCTGGTTACTGCTTATCTCTGAGCCTCATATGGCTGGATTTTCTGATAGCCTGTAAAGGGAGAGCGCTGAGAGAAATGTTACTGCACTTGAGACATTCATGTAATGACTTTCCATGGTGGCTTGGAAGGGTGGCCTTCAGCTTTTCCTCAAGTTAGCGGATTTCTTGCTCTTTTGTCAAACTTGAGGGAAGTTGACATCTTTGAAACCTCATCTGCTTATCTGTTTTGATTGAAATTTGCTAAGAAGCTTCAAAGTGGCGAGAGAGACAGTGATATGCAAGTGTGTGCACCCACGCACATGTGCCAAGAGAGTCAGAGGATTCACAGGTTCCAGAGCTTATGTAGCAAACCAAGTTTATAAGTAAGCTAACATCACTGTACAACTTGTACTGGAGACAGTAAATTTTTTAAATTTCTTTTATGTCAGTCATTGATTTCACATTCACTGGCAGCACACTTGTAAATGACTGACAGAGAATTTCTGGCTAAAATATATGTAGTTTATCAGAATAACTGTGTCTCATAGTTTTCATGTACTGAAACTATTATCTCTTACCATTTCTGCAATGGGTTTTTAGGTTAGAATCTCTGCAGTTATTTCAAATTTTAGGATATCAACCCAGTTGTTGCTCATTTTCTTTTAAGAGAGAAACTATCACTTTAAAGTGTTATGAGTTTTCCACATTAGAAGGCTTCAAAGCAAAATGTTTAGACTAGCTCGTGATTCCTGTCTTACAGCCCTTGTTAAATGTAAAAGCAAACTACAGACTTCACTAACAAACCACTTTAACTTGGCCTCATGAGGCACAGAGAAAACTGTTGTTCATCTGACCAGTTTGAGGCTATATATATCAAATACTAGTTCTTATCTCCAAACAAAAACTTTCTTCATCATTGGTATCTTCCCAGTGTCAAACTGTGACTGAAGACACAAGGCATAAAGAAAGGAAGGATGGACAGATAAAAGAGATAAGAAAGAAAAGCTAAAAAAGCAATCCTTTCTTGCTATCTCTCTCCGGTCTCCTTTCATCTGAAGACCAGGAGAAAAATAGTACACAAATATAGCACCTAGGGCACAAAGAGTACATTTATTTGGTCCACGGCATTTAGGTAAAAAGGTAAGAGCCTTAAGAAAGCTTTTCAGATGAATGGTTCAATAAGGTTATGAGGGCATGGGTGAAAGTGGTAAAAAGGTAGAATTCACAGTGAATTTTAACTCTTAAAGTTAACATTTAAAGTGAATTTATTTGAAAATCCTTTGTAGGATGCTGTTGCCTTCATATTAGAAGGAGGATGAGCACATGAAAGAAAAGGCAAGAACACTGTTAGTGGAATCCAGACAGGTAAAGAACTGGAGACATTTATCAGGCACAACATTATGTTTTCAGTAAAGACACCACTGTATTAGCAAGACCTTGTTCTAACTCAAAGCTTCTATTGCCATCAGAGTCTCTGGAAGTAATAATAAGAGGAACAACAAAAATACTATTACCAACAAAAAACCGATGAAGTCAGATTCTGGTTCCGCTACCTCAAGAAGCTCAAACAGATGGGGGAGGAAAGAAAAATTAATCCCAAAATCCAATGTGATTACAAGATTATTTTTTTTGTTTTCTCAGAGGTGAAAAGTAAGGCTGAAATAAGTGTGCCAGATCAAAATTCACTGGATTTTATTGAATTGCAGTGTATTCTGTGTTGAAAGAATTCTGTGTTGAAAGAATGCTGAAATTTGAAAGGCATACACTTTCCTTTTGACTGTAAATAGTTCATGTACACACATAAATGCACACTGAAGGAGAAGATGTAGTGATGACCTATGGAATGTATAGAAAAAAGTCTCTCCAAAATCTTCATTCACATTTTAGTCTAGGTGTTATTTAAAAAAAAAAAAAATAAAAAAAAAAAAAAAATTCTTTTTATTTCAGGAAAGTCTTTCATACAATCAAGCATGACTCAGAAAAACTAGTCTTTACATACTTTTATCAAAAAAAATAATTTTAACATTCACATATATTATTTTTCCTACTTTATTTTGCAAATATAAGATTAGTCATTTTAACTGATCTTGCCTCTGTTGAGGGAAAAAAAATCCACGAGATTTGAGTTAGGTTAGGGAAGATGTTACAAGAGACAGACTGAAGTTTAGTGATAACTTACCAGGTTTGCAAGACTGACTTGAGGTTCACATATAAGCTAACATGTATATTTAAACCAAGAAGAGGATTTTGCATAAAATACAAGTGAATGAAGCTGTACATGAAAATAAAGTGTATCAAATGTATACAGTTTATACAGTGTATACACTAGCAGGCACTTCTCTATGTATAAAATGTGAAATGTTGGGGAAATTTGAATATATTTTTCTGTCTATCCGAGTCTGAAAGAAAATGGGCTTAGATTGACTAGAGTAGCTCATTTTAGAGAGGGTGTTATGATGACATTCATATGAAATGTTTTGTTTTTTTCATTTTGTTGGCAGCAGGAAAACATCAGAAGTCAAATTACTTTAGAGGAGCAGACACATTATTTTATATGATCCAAAAATGTTTTTTACAGCTTTGCATGTTTAATGATAAATGATTGTGAACTTAGTTTTAAAGCATTCTAAAAAAAGTAGATTAAATGTTCAGGAAATGAAGCTTTCAGCCTACCAGGAGTGCTAATATGAAGCTTCTCTGCCTGCCAGGCCTATGCCCCCTAAAAAACCCAACACATAAACAAGCAACAAGAACAACAAAGAAAAAATAAACAACAACAAAATCCAACCAAGCATTCTTGGTCAAAATCTGTTTGGATAAATAAACCAGCTAAACACTAATTCACCCTGTTGTGGTGGTGTGCTCTGGGCAGTGAAAGACTGGTGCCTTCTGCAATGATAACTAAGTGGAACAAATCCTTGGGCTTGGGTCTTCTACAGTTAAAACTCCAAGGGAATTTAAGGCTCTACCAGCAGGTTCTGTTTGGGCACAGTATGCTGTGTTCACACAGTCATGGTATCCCTTAGGGGAGCTTATCATAGCAATGTGCTTGACAGTCTGGCATGTCAGAGCACCACCAAGAAAATAATTTCATTAAACTAATTCAGATGAGAATGACCTGCTGGTAAAAGTGAAGTGTGAGCAGAGAAGAAGTTATAATGGGGTTGCATAGTGAGAAGGAGCAAGGTAGCTATCTTTTTGAACCAGAAGTCAGATAGTGGGTGATGAATATTGCTGTAGATACCTGACGATGCTGATAGCATGAATTTTTATAATCTTGTGCTTACATAGAGTTGCTCTAATATTATCTGGAGATATGCTGAGCTTTGAACTGATTTTCTGTGTTTTATTTCATTTTTGTGTCTTACAAATCTGCTTTTAACCGGCATAAAGAGGGTAGTGCTAGTGTTTGCCCCATTTGGTAGTGTAAAAGATTAAAACCAAAAAAAAAGGCATGTTCAATGGTATGAGGAGAGTTGGGCTTCATTTCAGGATGATGTGTCAGTGCTTATGATGCTGATCTAGGATTTGCAAGACTTAGTTTATTCCCCTAACTGGTCAAATGCTCTCCATATAAACAAATCACTATGCCTGATGTTCCATACAGAAATAAATAGTGGAGTCAGAATGCTTAGAACAGCTAATTAACCCTGTCTGAATGCAGTACTAATGAAGCTTATCTGACTTGCAGTAATAAAGCTGGCTGCTGTGCCTTATCTGTACTATCCTTCCTCTCCAGCCCACCCCTTCTGACTAGCAAGCTTGTGGAGTGTGGAATGCAAGGGGTGCTTTCTCTTTCTGTCAGTTCTCAGACTTTGGCTTTCCCTTTCTTGAGCTATCTGGCATTGCTCGCACTCCTCCAGAGCTTTCTCATGCAGACCTCTGGGTGTTTCATTAATCCTTTGCTTTACAAACCTCGTCTTTAGTCTTCTCCAGATATTCTACCTCGTCGCCCAAGGATGCTGTTGTATTGGTGGGAGGTGGGGGGGAAGCAGAAACATATTTTGTATCATAGCTTGTGCATAGTCCAGAACTGTCTTCTGAAGAGACTACTTACTCTGGTGAAAGTACTTCATCCAGCTCTTTAGCTGTGGAGTTTAGTGGGGCAGGCACAAGGTAGGAGTACTATAGAGCTGAGTCCCTCTGATGTGTCCAGATAGATCTCTATGCAGTTTGTCAATGATGTGTTCAGAAAGAAGCAGCAACTCATACATCACGTGCCAGGGGACTTGCCATAATTGTGGAAGGCTTTCCACAGTTTCACTATTAGATGCTTTGCTGAAATTCCTCCAAAGTCCACCTGTTTTGAAGTTGGTCAGCTTTGTTCCTCCCTTGACTGTCTGTGAAAGGAACAGTTATCTGTTCTATTCTTTTACCACAAGGAAGTTACAAAGTTAAGATAAAAAATGTTTTTGTTATGATACACAGTTATTTCTTTCTTTGATCTTGGGAAGGTACAGCTTTTTTACAATGCATGGGGGTTTTGTTATGAATTTGGAACAACTCAGTTGCTTAAATGTATCTTATTTTGTAATATACCCCCTATTCCACATGTTAAAAGAAAAAAATAAGTGTACTATTGTTTACTGATTGCTGCCAACTGTAATTAGCACTTGTCTACATGGGGAAGCCAGTCTTTTTGAAATGTTAGAGGAATACTATTTTACCTCAAAACATTCTTGATGTACTTTTTCTTCAAAGGCATCTTCTCATGAGACCTTACTCCTAGTATATTTTCATTATTTACCATAATAATAAAAAAAATTGATCTTCCTGCTATGTTTCTCCCACTATCCTGGAGCAAGTTAAAGGTAAATTATGAATTTTTCCAGCAAGATATCTTTCATGTTTCATCTTTGAGCACACTTACCTTGTTTACCTGCACGGATCTCACCTTCAACTGTTTTATCATTTACAGAGATACTGTGGTCTCCTTTTGAGAAATGTCCCAGAGTGGCATTGTTTTCTCCCTTATCATCTTTATTTCTCTGTGTATTTTCATTAGAAAAATAAAATTGTGATTAATCATAGCTAGAAATGGAATCCAAATAGTATTCCAAAGGTCCAGAGGAGCCACCAGGATGTTACTAGAGAATTAAACTTCCCAAAGTTCAACATTATTCAACTATGAGAATTTTGTTAAGCACAATCTATCTGCTGAAAAGCTTGTTTATTCCTTCATATATTGGTAAAATCAATAGAATTGCAGTTTTTTGAAACCACCTAAAATTAAAACAAACCCTAGAAAAAGTAACCTGTTTTCCATTTGCACTGTATACTTAATTTTACCTTGAAGATATTCATTACTGATGGTTCTCCATATTTTTTTAAAAAATTGAATTGTCAATTTTAATTTTTACTTCTGGAAATGTTTGTTGTTTTTTCCGCTAGGATAAGTATTTTAACATATCTACACAGCACAGTCACCTCATGCTATGTTACAAGTCCTTGAGCCATTAAGTCGATCTATTTGTAGAACATCACCTCACTGGGAAGAGGTGCTTTGCTCAACCACAGATTCCTCTACAGTATGTACAGTCACATTAATTTGAGGGCTGCACTTATGAGGTGCAGGGCTAGCTAATTACATCAGGTGTAAACTTGCTGTGATTCAGGCATGCAGCTCTCCGCACTTAGCTCCATAAGGGGCTAGCTGCTAATTCTCCAATTAGCTCTCCATTTAGCACTACATAGCAACTGATCCAGGAGGTGCTTGTGGATTTGTCCAGGAGATTTTTGTATATTGAGAAAGCTAATAAATGTATTCTGTGTTGATTTGGTTTTGCTGCTATATTGCACCAAAAACCCACTTAACTTATTTCCCACTTTCAATCCTAGATATCGTTTGTTAGGAATATCACCAGAGAATGGACACTGTAGAGCTGAAAGCCTCTGAGATTTGGCATAAAATAGATTATTTCTGCTGTGGTTATGAAGTTGGATAGTCTTTGTGAAAGATCCCAATCTTTGGGTTGTCATTTTTGTTACATTCCTTCAGTAAATTTGTTCCTGTCATTTGAGTACTTATAGAAAATACTAATAAAAGCTTCAGAAGCTGTTATTTGACCTCAAGCTGCACTTAGGTCTTATTTTAGTGTATTAAAAATTAAATCATACAGCTTTGCTGTTTGTGTGGCTTTTTACATGCATTTTGTTTCAACTGAAAGACTTATTAACCAGCACATTTTATGAGCTGCAAGCACTATGTCACATTGCTGAAGTTTTCCAAAGCAGTTGTCTTATTTCAGATTTCTCATCTGAAATATCTTAAAACACTTTACACTGATATGTAGATGTGGTCCAAAATCTTAGCTTGGGGGGCTTTCTCTGGGTCTTATGTTAATGTATGTATGTTAGAATCAGGAAATGACTACGTTTGCAAAGGCCAAGTAGTCTTCAAGCAGCATATACGTGGATGTTGTAGTAGAGTTGGTATGAGGGTATATTGTAGCTATTGGAGTTACAGAACTGAATTATTTTTCCTTGCCTAATTAACAGTGACCACCTATCCTGTCTCTTTATTAGCACTTTTAAACTGTTTTACTGTGATGTCAACAAAATTAACCTTAACCAAGAGTTACAAACCACTTCCAATAGCGATTCTAGTTCACTCAGTCAGATGTGACATCTCAGATGGGTAACTAACAACGAATAAAAAGACAGTTTTTCAAATACTTGCTCAGGCAAGGTTTACTGCACTAATATCATATTTCAATGTTTCTTCGAAGTAATAAAATTCTTGATGTTAAGTTTTTTGGCTATTAAATGTATTGTTAGTTATTTTAGTAACATAAGGATTAGTTTTATTCCAATGCCAAGTATGAACTTTCACTTGGGAAAAAGTATTTTATCTAGGTTTCAGGTTTCTAGAAGGTGATGAGTTGGAGAGAAATTCCTCAAAGCCTGTAGCAACACCATGAAATTACATTAGCTAAAAGAAATGATAGTAGCATAAGCAGATTTTCTTGTATTGCTAAATTCTTAGTCTTAAATTTTTGATTTCTCTCCTTTTTTCTTACACTTTAGAAGAACTGGGCAGTGGGGTACTTGTATATTAAGAATTGTCTCAGACAACAAAATATTAGCTTTGCTTGTGTGCTGATAACCTGGTAGGATAACATACCCATGTAAATTACTGTAAGAGACTGGTGGGACTTTAACTTGCATGTTCCAGGTTGTTTTGCTGAATAAGGTAACTTGGGGATGAAAGGCTGAAAATTTGCTTGGAAGTTATAAATTGGCTTACATGCAGCTGTCAGCTGTTCTACGTACCATATAGACATTGAGCAGCAGGGGAACAAAAATCTCTTTTTATATTTTGGGGTTGTCAATACTGGAACAACTGCTGAACCTGCTAATGCCGGGTTATTACCAAAATGTAGAAAAACAGTAATTTAAAATAATTGGTATTTTTAAGGTAGATTGAATTTCTACTATTTTTCTCATTGCTTACCTGCTGCGGATGTAAGACTGTCTTTTCTTTTTTTTTTTTTTTTTAATCAAGAAACTTCTAGTCTATCTGTATGCCTGTCTGTCTCTCCTCCTCTCTATTTCACACATACACATGCACACATAAAGAATATTTGAAAATTACTAGGACTGCCATCAAGCCGAGGAGGCTGCAACACATTAATTTGTGGCCTGCTCTCCTTTTTATACTAAAGACAGCAGTTAAGGTAAAAGAGCTGTCTATGAATTTTCCTGTTTCAACTTGTTTCTGAAATGAATTTCCAGTCTCTGAGATGGAAGCCCTCTTTTCAGGGATGTCTTGCGAAGGAAACAGAAATGTGCCAAAACTCAGTAAGCTGCACAATCGTCCTGCTTCAGTGATGGTGGAAATCTCCTCTAATACAGAGGTATTGAGACCTGAATTGAGAAAATTTCGATCAAATTGTGTTAATATTCAGAAAGATGTTCATATAAGCTCCCTCCCCGCCAAAAAAGCAACCTCTTTCCACTCTCCCAACCCCTTCAAGAACAGCACAATCGTAAGAAGATTTAATTATCTAACAAAGACCAGTGCAATCAATTTCCTCCCATTCAATGCTTTTAAAGGAAATTTGTCTTCTGTAGTTTGCCATTTGCTAAAATATAATAATGTAAATAAATTTGTTCATTTATAAATGAAAAAAACCCTCACCAACTCCACCTATAGTCATACATTTAAGGATAACATAACATGTAGGTGGGTGAAAAAAACTAAAATCAGAGACAAACATCTGTGGTTTATTCTGTTATAAAGGAAGCAGTAGAAATTCTGATATTATACCCCCAACAGAATATGAGTAAGTAATGGAGTTATTCCAGATTTCTGACTGTAACTAAATGCTACTTTAGCTGTAATAGAAATAAGAGTAGTGTGATTTCACAGACTGAAGGAAGTTTGGATACAATCTCTAGTCAATGAAACCACTCTATTACATATCTGTAATCCAGCATAATTCTGGTACAGTCACATTATTCCTCATCTCCTCTTTACAGCTGCAAAACCTAAATCAAATCCCCTGATTGTAAATTCATTTAAAATGTTTCCCCTTTACACCTATTTAAACTGCTGTCTCCAAATAAAGTGAAGTTTGAGAGTTCTGTCTGTTCTTTTATCTTGCAAAAAGTCAGCAAATATTGTTCGGTAATTTCCTGTGTAGACTGTATATCATTCTGATGGGAATTGTTTTATGCACTCGCTATTGTAATGTATGCAGATTATTTAGAAAAACTGACATCTAGATAGGCTTGTTTAATTATAAATAATGTGTTGTTACCAACTTCATCTTGAAGTTACTCAACCTTTGCAATGAGAAAGGTGCCAATTTTCTGAGAATCAGATGTCATGTGCCAATCGGACCACATCTGTTCTTCCTCAGGTTGAGAAGTCTCATCGTGTGCTGTAAACTCAACCCAATTCTACTAACTGTAATGGACTGAATTTCTGTCCATCGCCCTGCCCCCATCTTTCCCAAGACTGAATGCACACAACTTTTGAGAGAACAGGTCTTGGCCCATTTGCAAAGGACATGTCATCATTCCTTTCTTTAACACTGGTGAAATGATTTATGAGAAGAACTTGAGTCAGTGAAAGAGATCTCTTGGAGTTCAGCATTGGGAATTGACATGACTTATGTATGTAGATTAAAACTTTAATCTTTTCAACATTTTAAGTAAGATATGTGAAAATGTAAAATTACTAAATACTAATATACAACCATTATATTTGGACTTGACTAGTGCTGTGCTAATGTGAAATATACTACATATTAATAAAATACTGAGGGAAGGAAAATGAATTATTGCAGAGTGGGTGGATATAAACTAAGTAATATATTAGAAGTGTCTGAGGGCTATCTGAGGGGCATGGAAATTAAAATGTATGGTTTAAGAGAACGTTTGAATAACTGATGGGAATAGATGGTTACTGCTTGTTAGAATGAGTTAGCAGAGACAACAGGAAGAAGACAAAACTATACTGATCTTTTCAGGACGTGTATGTAGATGTTTTCTAGGAGAGTAATATGGGGTGCAAAATGGGAATGGCTGGGGAAATGCCTTCGTGTCAGGAGAAGACAAAATGTCCTTGGTAGGATCCAGGAGAAAAGTACATGTAGCTGAGAAAGAGTCAGAGTTGGGCAAAGAACTGGGACAAATGTACCTGTTGACAGAAAAAGACACACACAGGTAAGAGTGATCAGTGGAAGAAGCAGGCCAGTTAATTGGTTAGAGAAGTCTGGGCTGATAATAAGCATTTCTCAGCTACTGTCTGAGCTATGACTGCATACACATTCTCTTCCTAGATGCTTTTTGTCTGTCAAAATCAAAAGAGAAATAGCAAGATCTGAGCTCTCTGGCATTTTGGGGATGTCAGGAATGAAAACTCAGGCCAGCAGCATGCCTGTCATTCCATGCTAGAAGTCATAAAGGCAGATCAGCCTGCAGGTGTGAATACCCTGTGATGCATCTGAGACCTGGAAACTTTGCTGTTGTTTTCTTACTTCATAGTTTTGCAATTGCGATGCTGTCAGCCTGAAGTGGTTTTGAAAATGTCATCATTATAATTAGTAAAAATAAGTAAAAAGGGATTTATTCAGCTTTGGTATCTACTTATTGTTCATGCACAGCATATACCAAACACCTCTAATGTATTAATTTCAGATACTTTTGATCTTGTGCATGCACATGCATGCAAGGAAATGATGGAGACTCACACTTTTTTTGTGTGTGTGTTTGATTAAGGGGGAAAAAGAAATTCTATTTAGGTATTAAATACCAGAATAATAACGTCATTTTGAAACTGAATGAGCTACACTATCAAACAATGGAAACTATGGTAACATAAAAAAATGGGAAGGTTCCATGAGAAACTTGGTATTATACTATTCCTAATCATAAATCTGGAAATATAAAGAACTCTCTGGAGAGAAAAAAACCAAAAAAAACCCCAAAAAAACCACTCAAAGGAAAGCTCAGTGTTTTGTAAAGTATTATGCCTATGTTTTCAAAGAGAGCCCATAGATATGTAGCTAGATTTCAAATGCTGGTCTTGTATCATTTCTTTAGGGATGAAGTGCTAAGCTCCCAAGGCACTAGGGCCAGCTACTGCCAGGGAATCATGCTCATTCTCTGCTGTTGCAAACTGGTGATTTATCTCTCCTTAGCTTAATGAAATAATTTATAAACTATCCTAAAAAAGAAGGCATTATAGAAAGCTGACAATGCTATGTTATCAAAGCCTTTATATAGGCTTTCAGGCAGATTAACCTCATGTGTTGCCTAGGTCTAGCTGTCAGGCTCAAATGATGTAATGTTTTTATCCAGTTGTACTATCCTTCTCTGCAGCTAAATTGTTAATTAATAACTTAGGACACATGTAGTTTTGAAGTTGATATAAGGCAATATTTTTTTAAAATCCTGATTTACTATCATGGGATAACAATAAACAATTGATTTTATAACAGGGCAAGGATGTATCAGTAGGAATCTCTATACTTTTGCTCTGCAAAAATAATTTGTCATTTTTTCAGAAGGTATAAATCAGTAAGGCTTTAAACCATGTTTTATAGTCTGTCAGTGAACAGTAGCTGAAGATCTGGCTCACTTTTAACTGCAGCAAAATAAAATGTATGGAAAAGACTGAATTCTATAGGCTATATTTCCTGTTTTAAATTTCTTAGAAATTAAAATAATGAAACATAAATTTCTAGATATTTTAGAAGCCACAGCTAATACATACAAGGTAGTATATATTCCTTTTTTATAACACTGGGCTAAGTTTTTCAACAGACATATACTGGTGTTATTAACCTGAAATGTATTTGTGTTTGATTTCTCAAGGCTTTCAGTTTTTATAACTTTTTGTGTCTAAAACAAAGTACTTTTAGTGCTTCCTTGTATATCTTCTGTTTCGCTTTTCCTTCCATATCTCTCATGCACTCTAGTTTTACATTATTTTGTAGTAGAATCATTGTTAGAATATATACGTTGACTAATTTGGGGTCAATTAGTAAAAGTCTGTGAAAAGCCCAGATAATACATTGAATGTCTTGTCTTTATTTGCACATTGAGTTGAATCTGTGCTGAAACCTTTGCTGTCGTTGCTCTTTTAACATAAAACCAACAGAACTACTAGGTAGAAAAAAATGTAGCTGACTCACCTAGCACAAAATATTAAACATATTGATTTTCAAGATTACATGTTTTAAAGCAATCTAGGACTCACTGGTGGTTATTATAGTTGAGCTGATTTATAAACATGAATCATTTAGGAAAAGCCAGATCTTTCCTACATTGAGGTATATAAGTGTGAGAGGTGGGATTTGTATGACTAAATGTTACTATATCTATTGGACCTATTCACCCTGAACTCTTTCCATGGTTAATGATCACTGATCTAGTCAATAACAAACAAGCTATGATTTGTCTTACCCCAAAGCAGACTTCTGAAACAGGCCTGATGAACCATTACCTAAACAAATCTACTTCTGACTTTTGTCGTTAAGGAAAACACATCTCGGATAAATCAGTTGTAGACATTTGCCTCAAGTGTTTAAATGAAGCTTGAGTGTGTAGAATACTGTTTTGTCAGTGAGGTACAATGTGACAAATGTGTGTCCTTGTGTAGATACATATTTCTTCTCTCCCTAAAGTGAGGCACTTTTGATGATCAGTTGTGTAAACCAGGTTAGGTACTGAAATTCTGCATGACTGAAGCTATGTGGGATCCTTCTTCCATTCACTTATTTTCTGGGGACAAAAAAAAGACACTATATGTAATATAGTAATACAGAAAAATGTAATCACTTTGTACCAAATTAAATATCTTCTTTATTTCAGAGGCATAATTCACCTGTACTTAACAGTTTTGCACAAGCATACAGACAGTGACAATAATCACATTTCTAAGTTAAAATTCCTGGAGAGTTTCTATGACCAGGACCAAGTTCTAGTTCTTGAATGTTGTTACACGTGGCTTTGTTTTTTCTGTCTATAAATTGAAGTTGCTTCAGTTTTTCCCTGCATGAAAAAAAATGGCCTGTATGAACATTTAGCTCCATGAGAGTTTCTTCTGCTCCATCAGAATTTCTCTTAATTTACATGTCATTTGTGGTTTTTGAAAATCTGACACCACTTCATTTTGTCTCAAGTCTAGCAATATTTCAACTAAGCATCAGGTTTGTTTTGCCATGCAAGGAAATTGTGCATAAAGAAAGATTGTTTTGGCATTTTGATGACCTAGAAGTGTGTTTATTAGCCTTGTTAGCTGACTCTTTTATATACATGCCCTGAGATACTATCTCTTTTAATAACTCTTGAAATAAAAAATAAAAATGTTAGACAGTTGGAAATGAGAGACCCTTTAAACTACCGAACTGTATGACCTGCAGCAGCTATTTTCAGTGTCACCAGTAATATTGCTAAGGATTGCAAAATATAATTCCGAAAATGAAATGCTGAGCACTCTGTGTCCCCTAAGATGAACCCACACAACCATGACAGATGTTCACCAGCTGGAGGACATGATTTTGACATGTAACTTTTGAAAGAAAAAGAATTTAAAGTTTTTTCCTAGGATGATATTAATGAATTTGGAAAGCTAAAGCAGTCTGCAGAGAAATATTAAAATTCTGCATCTTAAAATTTTTTTTTAATTATCACAGTTTTTGTCAGATTCAAGGTCATTCAAAGTGATCATTCAGACAATAATATTTTCTAGTACAATATATACACAGTTAAAACACAGTCTTTTATTAGTTCAGATAATTTAGCAGGCTTAAGAATAGTTTTTGTTTGATGCTATGTAGTGTTTAAGGAAATGAAACAACATTTGACCCAAATTCTTAAGTGCATTAATAAAAATTTACCATTAATTACTAGTGGAAAGTGGGTTTTTATTATTCCTTTTTCTTTTGTAAAGTGTCTCTTGGCTCTACAAGCCCTTTACATTGGACAGTTCTCTACAACTCTGTGACTAAAGCAGAGTACCCCCCTTCCAAAGTGAACCCAAAAGTCTTGAAAAGCAATTTCTTCTTGCCGTGTGGGTGATACTTCAGAAACAATTTGCATGGTTCAGCTGATTGCTTGAATTGAACAGATCAGTCTTGCTCACAGTTTGACCATGACTAATAGATACATGATTCTTTCTCTCTTAATGTTGTGTATGTATGAATTTTCCATGTGTTTTATGTGTTATTCTGTGTAGTTTATAAACTCAGTATATCTTGTAGCCAGCATTAATTTTCTGTAATACAAATTCAGTATAATAAATTGAGAAGCCTGGAGCCAAGTTTTAGTGCCCTTTGAGCCTCGGTATATGGTAGATGATGGTTTAATTCAACATTTAAAGGGGTAATTGCTAGGGTGGTGTAGTTGACCATATAAACACCCTAGAATAGTAGTAAGATAATGTAATCTGTGAGGTGGACTGCTTTAAATTAAACCTCTACTGCTAAATTTAAGCTAGTATGTTTTTTCTTTGCAAATGTATGCAAATATCGAGAAAGTGCCTTAAATTTTAAATAATAACTTATTATCCTGTTCTAGCTTGACTGCATTTCATCATATGCTAAGAACCTTAATTCATACTGAAAGGCACAATGTCAATGTTATTTATTACTGAAATGGCTGTATTTGCCACAAAATCTAATATGAAGGGGCCAAGCTCCCTGTATCCTGCTCTGAGTTCAGGAGAAAATTCCATTTCCTCAAGCTTTGTCTTTTGATAGCTTTTCTTTTCTTTTCTTTTTCCTTTAGCATTTTGCATGAATGGATTCAGGGAACTTTATCAATTGGCTACTTCAGTAACAGTTAGATAGCTATTTATAGGTAGACTCATCTACTGGATTTGTGCTAAAGAGCAGCTGAAAGGCACAATCTTTAGTGTAGTATTAGGATAAAGAGATTCAATGTGATTGTGTTTAGTGCACAATATTTTGTTCTTAGCTATTCTATCACCTTACAAACTCTTTCCTCTGTTTCATAAGTTTAGAGTAAACATAAATGCACTGTAATGACTGAAGAAGGCAAAAGATATTTCCTTTGTATTCTTCACATATCATTGAATCTGCCTTCTGACTGTTAACAAACTGTCTTAGTGAAAAAATCAGGGAAAAAGAAAAAAGTGTTCTGTGAATGCTCTGTGAGAGATGATGGCTCTTCTTACTGCCTGTCTTTTCATTATGAGCCCATCTACCTCACTTGGGTGGCTCTCTGGGATTCCTAATAACCAACAAGAATTTTGTCCATTCTATGGTTTTATCTTCCAAATGTGGATACATTCAAAATGCACTAAACTCACTTGCCCAAATGGTATTTGAAAGAGTTAAGTGCACTCTAACCCCTAGAAATCCCTCTTCTGTCAAGACTGGCTGTTAAACACAATGTTTTCATTTTTCCTTATTTGCTACCCTAAAAACATAAAACATAAAACTTAATTCTGAAATGTAAATCTGATTTACATTTTACTATTCAGTGAAGTTCTGCCCTAGATCACAGCAAAGATTCATTTGGGCCAATATGCTCTCTCTGTCAGTGTCTACTAGCAGGTGTAGATGTATCCTTGGTGGCCAAACACCTCTTGGAACAGCCTGCAAGGTCCTGGCAGGCAGTGATTTAACCTGGAGGTTCCCTGGGTTACTGTACTTAACGCTCCCAGGGGATATGTCTTTTGGTATTTGATAAATGTGTTTCGAATCTATTTATAGACTTAGTCCTCACTATTTCCTGCAATGAGTTCCTTTGTTAAAAGGTGGTGTGTGCTATGCCAGCACACTACTGATTTATTCCAGTGTTACCATGAAAATGTTTATAACTCTGAAAAGTTACTTCAGTAAATGTTTGTGACTTTCTTTATTGCCTTTTTAAATTTCAACTAAATAAAGCCTGAAGCTTTTTAAAAACTTTTATATAATTACACACAGTTTCTGCTTTTCAACTATTTTCTTCTATTCCTTAATTACACTGCTCTTTTGAGATGAAGTTTTTTTACAGATAACATATATTTTTCCAAACACTTCTCATACCACCAGAAGCTGTTACTTTTTGTTAGTGTTTTACTTTTTATAATGAAGTTAAATTCAAATACGGTATGGTCTCATTAGTAGTTACCCCTTAACTAGATTTTGGGCCAAATCCAAGATTCAGGGAGAAAGGTCAGGTATCTTTGAACATCTTTTAAAGAAGCAATCCTGTCTGATCCCTGAAAATGTAAGCTTTACAAACATCACCTAGCGTGGCATTTATTTAATCTACACAGAGATGCTTGTAACTTTCCCCTAGTACTGTTTATTACCTGTCTAATCTCTCTTGAGTTTTCATAGTTGTTTCCTGCAGTCCTGGAAGAATGGTCACACTTACATGATATTGAATTTTACTGAGATGCAAAGTTAATTTTTCATTTCATCTCCCTTGCAACATTTGTCTTTCTCATAGGTTAATTCAGAGTCAAGGTGTTTTATATTTTACACAACCTAATTCCAGACTTTAATGAATTAACACTGTGGAAAACAGAATTGAATGGACTCCTGCAATTCATTTTAATGTACAGTTTCATAATGAGATCAAGCACACAGCAAGTGGGTTTTCGATACCTTTGGATTTCAGAAAGCAACATAGGAAATGGTGCCTTAATATTTTTCAGTAGGATCCTTATTTACGTTTCTGATGACAGATTGTGATTTGTCTTAACTGACATCAGTTAAAAGGGGCCAAAACCAGATGAAACAATGAGAATACTTTCACATTAATTTCCTGGTATGAAACTTACACTTCTGCAATTACTGCGTTTCATACTTAGGTGCAACATTTTTATGTCCAAACTCAGAAATATGGTAGTGAATTCAGTTAATGTAGAACACAAAATGAGAACAGTTTTACCATCCATCATAAATCTAAAGTTTAAGTTTACACTGCATTTTCAAGATGCCACATTTTAAAGCTGAACAGAATGTATCATAAATATGTACAAGGTCTCTTTCTCTTTCTATACATTATTCTAAACATTATTCTATACAAAATTCTGTAGTGATAAAGTAAATACAGCGGATCAGGAAGGATCAGTGATTCATTGGCAGTGAAAAATGTAAGAGCGTTAAACAATGTACATATGCTTACAGTAACTCAGTCTTGGCCATAAATATAAGCTCTAATGTATTTTATTGAGTTTACATTTAATTCACTGCATTGTGGAAAACTCTTTATTTCTAAACAAATATCCTTTTTTTTATAGAGCAGGAGTGAGTGACATGTGAGAGAGATGAAGTAAAGATTGAAGGGAAGGGACAGTCTACCCTACTCTCAGTCTAATCAGCCAGTCCACAGTGATTTTGAAGGAACCTTGGTAATTTTAGGAGGATTGTTGCTCAGCATTACTAGAAACCATACATATTTGGTTATGTTAATGACAAAACACTCCAGTCACTTAAGCAAAGCATGTCCTTTAAGAATTTCCTACAGATTAGGTGTAGACTAGGCTAGGGAAACAGAAAAAGCCTTCAATGTGGACAACTGAATCATGGTTCGGATGCTTTCCAAACTGCCTATCCTATGATCATGGAGCAGGTCTGTGGAATTCTGCGAAGCTGGCCAGCCCTACAGTTTCAGACAAGGTACAAGACTAGAAGTGCATTACTGCACAGAACTCACCAGATGTGGAGAGTGCCTCTTCCTTCTAAAGGGAAGTACCCCTTCTCTGAAGAAATAGCCTGCTTAGCCACAAGGGCACTGGTATACAGTGCGAGGATAAAGACAAGCCTTCCTGAATGCTGTGCCTCACTTCAGTTTTGGAAGATTGCAGAGACTTTAACTGAGATAAGACATGAAAAATTTTAGAAATGAAGCCACAATATGCAAAGAAGTTCTAGTGACCTTCCAGCTGGGACTTGCTGGCAGAGTAAATACCATACCATCCAACGGGGCACATTCTTTGCACTTAGACAATGTGATAAAGTCCACAACATCTCTCTTGCTAGGACTATGACTATATTTGGCCCTTTTCACCCTCAGCAAACCCACAGTTTCAACAGATGAGGCAACAAAAAAAAAAAAAAAGAAAGTTCACTTTTAAGTGCCAACTAGTTTCTCTAATAAGACAATTTCAAACTGGAGAGCCTGATTTTTCTCTCATTACTCCAATCTCACTCTGGGGTAGACTTTTTTAGTTCTGAAGAGCTATTGTTGATTCACATACCGGTATATATGAAGAAAAGCTAGGCCCAGAGATTGTTCTTTGCCAGTGTCAGATAACATTTGAGCACCGTCACCAACGAATAATATGTGCTCACAAAATGGTTCAGACTGCTAGGATAATAGATAATTACAGCCACAATTGTCCAAGTGAAGAAATATCTGAATCTCCCGTAGGAAACTGTGAATACATTGGGACCCATGAGTACAAAATTAAATGCCTGTCTTTAATAAATATGGAAAGAAAACTTCTTAAAAGTTTAGAATGTCATTAGCGTGGGATCTATTGCAGGATTTTTTTCCTTCTACTTTCTCCAAAGCACACCTATTTAAGACTCAGAACAATCCAGGGAACTGCTGCTGCAGTGTGTGGGTAGAGTTCAAAATGCAAAAGCTCTCTTAATTTCACAATGAAAGTGGAAAATAGAATTTCTAATGATTTTTCAACCATAGTGCTTTCTTTAGGACAAGGTATAAAGGTGAAAATATTACTTCAGCAGCTTTCTTTAAAAAAAACCCAACTTTTCAAATAGCCACTAAAAAGAATAAAAATGCCTTCTACTTTGAAGGTGAATTGCATATAATCTTTTTGTTTTGTGTAGTTCAGAAAGATCTGTTCATTATTTTAGTCTTCCTCAGGGTTCCTGAAGTGATGTTTAATGCCATCAAATGAACAGCAAAAAGAGGAACAAAAATGCAAAAAGGAGGTATAGAATCACAGAACAGAATTACAAAACATCCTGAGTCAAAAGGGAGTTATGAGGTTCATCAAGTCCAATTCCTGACTCCACATGGGGCAACCTAAAAGTTAAACCATATATCTTACAGCATTGTCCAAATGCTTCTAGAACTCTGACAGGCTTGGAGCCATTGCCACTTCCTTGGGAAACTTGTCTCAGACTGTGTCACAGGCCTTTCTAAATACAGAGTAAATGGCAGCCTGTATTGGGTTTGCATGGATAGGTTTTGGCAGCAGGCAGCAGGGGAGCTACAGGTGAGAAACTGCTAGAAAATTCCCCTGTGTCTGGGACAGACCCTCTGCTGGCCAAGGGTAAGCCCACCTGTGCAACTGCAGCTGGAGAGAGGAATGAGAACATGTGAGAGAAACAGCCGTGCAGACACCAAGGCCAGTGAAGAAGGAGGGAGAGGAGGTGCTACAGGCTCCAGAGCTGAGATTCCCCTGCAGTCCATGGTGCAGACCATGGTGAAGCAGGCTGTCCCCCTGCAGCCCATGGATGTCAACAGGGGTCCAGAAATCCACCTGCAATCTGTGAAGGAGAGCCAGGCCAGAACAGGTGGATGCCTGAAGGAGGCTGCTACTCCACACTGGAGCAGGGGAAGATCTCCTCTCCCTGAACAGCAGCAGAAACAATGTGTGATTAACTGACTGTAACCCCTGCTCCCTGTCTTCCTGTGCTCCTGGCAGGAAGGAGACAGAGACTGTTAGAGAGGGAGGGCTAAGGGAAAGGTATTTTTAAGATTTATTTTGCTTCTCGTTATCCTGCTCCGATTTTCATTGGTAATAAATTCAACCAATCTCCCCAAGTAGAGTCTGTTTTGCCTGTGGCGGTAATCAGTGAGTGATCCCTCCTCGTCCTTAACTCATGAATCTTTGGTTATATTTTTCTCCCTTGTCCAATGGCAGAGGGGAGTGATAGGGCAGCTTTGATGGGTACCTAGTATCCAGCCAGAGTCAATCCACCATACAGTCATTGCTCTGCCCTTTTTCCATCAAGACGATCATCTTCTCAAAGTAAGGTTCGTGTTTGTCCCAGAACAACTTGTCCTTGGTAAAACTGTGCTGGTTGGTTGTTGATGTCACCTTGTCCTTTGTGTGCCTCCAAAGCAAATGCGCCTTCAAGTCAAGAGCTTATTCCTGGAAAACTACCAGAAGTCCAGGAGCTGCTTCAGATTCATCCAACAAAATGTGAGAGCTCTTTCTTGAAATGGGGAAGCAAAAGACCGAAAAAGCAATGAGAAGCTTTCTTCTTCATATGGGTGAACAGAGCAAGGCTGCATCTCAGACAGAACCTACCTCCATCTCCATGCCCCAAGGACCACCCTGCAACAGCCTCCTCATATCATGCTGGTACAGCAGCCCAAAGAATGTCAGGCCCTTCCCTTCCCTCTGTGCAGAAGAAAAGGCACCTGTCCACTCTCCAGGGGCAGGGCCAAGGGATGGGTAAGAAGTGTCTGTACACTTGGCAATAGGTAGTTCTTTTATTATAAAGTGCTGGCAGAGACCTTGTGCAGGCTGACTGGGCCTCTCTTTGCTGTCAGTGGGATCTCTGGATGCTTTGACCTCTCTCAGCCATTGTGAAGGGCTGGTGTGTGGGCCACTTGTGTGTGCCACCCTGTGCTGGGTCAGAGGGCAGGTCACTGAAGACCCCCTACCCTCCTGGAATATTGCGGTCACCATTTTGTCCAGGGCATGGGATGAGGAAAGGCTAGAGCCTAGGGCTCATGAGGAGAGGTGGAGCACAGTCCCTGTGTGCCTCAAGATGAAGTAGAACGGAGGAATATGGATCTCCTGTTGCAGGGTTTATCTTGCATGACTCTAGCACATCTGGACTACCTTCTGCGACATCACAATAATGGCTGTAAGAGGAGTGCACAGGCAGCCTCTGCACCCACCATTAGCTGGAAGAGGACAAACTCTGTGGAAGGCACCAAACAGAAACAGAGACTATACCACAAGTGGAGACAGATCTACAAAGAACATAATGAAGATGAAGTTTAAAACTATGGACTTACACACTGGAATGGACATCTGTGAACAGACCTTTGAACCTGCTTGACATGGACAATGTTGTTTCACCCCCATTAGTAATGTTAATGCATGTTAAAACCATTGTACCCCAGTTGTAAATTCATATTTTATTCCCTTATAAGTTTTCCCTCATGAACCCTTTCCCCTGATTGGCTGTTGAATCCCCAGTTATGATTGGTGAGATTTTGCCGCAGTAAGGCGGTCTCACCACACCCCCCAGATCATCCTATAGGTTAAAAGTTAATGTATTCCCTCTGTTACTCCCTTATTGGTTCTCCCCTTATGTCAATCACATACTCCTCCCAGTTTCTAGACCCTTCCTTCCTTAACCCTATATAAGTCCTGTTCGCCCTTTGTTCTGGGCAGCACCCTCGCGGCTCAGCGCCAGGAAGCGCCCTCACGCCTCCTGTGCCATCAATAAACCTGCTGCAGACTGCGAACCCCCTTAGTGCTGTCAGTCCTTTCCCACTCGGGCTGCGGCAAAACTCCATGGACATCCTTCCTGCAAGCTCACCTGCAAGATCTCCCAGCAGTAAACAGTTCTTTTGATGATTGTCAAGGGTTGTATGGGCCCTTCTTTCCCATCTCCATCACCCCTGTGTGAAGACTGCTTAGTTATACTGTACTTAATACAACCCAGGATTTGGTTGGCCACTTTGAATTCCAGACTACATTGTTGATTTATATTAAGCCACCAGATCCCTTTCGGTAAGGTTGCTCTCCAAATTCTTGTCCCCAGTCTATGTATACATCCAGAATTACACTGCCTACCAGTGTCGTGGGTTTACTGACCAGCTCTCTCTGGGGCTGAAAATAGTTTTTTCCAGGTGGATTTCTGGAGAAAAAGCTAATCAAAAGTTTTAGTAATGCCTCAGCAAATTACATATTTAAGAAAACGGAAGAGAAGGTTGTTGGGCAGATGAAATTAGGAGCCAGGAGAGGCAGAAAACAGATTAAACCCCCAAAAACCAGGCACAGAATCTGGCATTTGTTTTTTTGTTAATTTTCATGCACTTGGTGATTTCCCACTTCAGTAGTTTTTCCCTTAATCTTTATCTAGGAGCTATGAACCATCCCCAGCTGCAAGACCTGTAGAGTCAACCACTTCTTACACTTCCTTTCCACCTCATCTGCCTTATCTTTCCTGAAGAACCTGTAACCATCCACATAGTACTCCATTCACAGGACTCTTCCCACCAAATCTCACTGATGCCAATGATGTCATGTGGCTGGAGACTGAGTCAAAGTTTCTAGTTCCTCTCGTTTATTCCTCATACTATATGCATTAGTGTACAAACTTTTTAAATCCACTCCAGTGTACTCAGTACTACGTGGAGCAGAGTGAAGGCCTGCACTATACAAGCACCTCAAACACTGACATGCTGTCCCTTAGGTTATTACTTGTAAAGCCTGAATTTATCCCCTTACCCCCTTCAAACCTAGAAAGAAAAGTTCTTTCAAATAGCCCTGCTAGCTTGTGAGCAAAAATACTTTTCCCCAGTTGAGAATGCTGAACTTCATCAGGTCCTAGCAGGCCTGGTGTCACATAGACCATCCCATGATTTAACATCCTAAAATTCTGCTGCTGGCACCAGCCTTGGAGACAGGTATTGGTGAGTTTGGTCTGTTTATCTCTTCCTACAACTTTCAGGATAGAGGAGAATACTTGTACTAGTACCCTGGTACCGCTAGCGTGCCTTGGTTTCAGTTAGTCTGAATAGCCAAAAGGGAGATGTCATCTGAAACTGTTGACAAGGAAAATGAGATAGAAAACTATAACTGTGAATCTTCAAAATCTGTCTCTCCTGTTATAGTACTGGCTTTATATGTTTCAGGTATTTTGGAGATTTAAGAGAAAAAAAAATTCAATAAATTGCTTGTTTCATACATTTATTTTTTCATTGGAAATAAATTGGTTACTGCTGCATTGTCAGCGTTTAGAATTACTGTTAAGAATGTAAAGGAAGGATCTGGGGATTAAAAATAAATTTAACAATGGTTATAGAAAAGAAGTCAAAACCAGAAACGTTAAGACAATGTGTTGCACAACTAAGAGGAAAAAGCTCTTAAAAGGGATAGATGATCTGTTTTTTCCTTAAAATATATATATCTCTGTCTGGTATGTGGGCAACCTGATGTGTTGCCTGTAATTTAATATGGGTAACACATTTAATAAATGTTGCCACTATTAATTCTTTTTACTACATAGAACAAGAGTATGTTAGATTATTTTAGATACACCCTTTGCACAAGGACTACCTGGGTGAAATTGTGTGACATCGCTCTAATATCTGTGAAATATCTCTGCTGAATGCTTAGTGATGAGTAGGCAGTGCGCATCTCTGAGTGGGAGCTGGTTGTGCAGAAACTGTCAGGATTTTTTCCATTGTACATGTTATTAGCTGTATGTACAAGCAGCTGCAAATTCTATCTTCCCTATGACTTTCTATAACTAGTTTATGTAAGAAAACAACACTTCTGTATTGTCTTGCCAGAGCTCTTTTGTGATGATGCCAGCACATGTAAATTTGTAAAAGGGAAAAATTGAAACAAGTTGCAAAAATCCTGTTTGAAGATGGTTGGGAGATAGTGTGATTTGTTAATTTCCTTTGTGTATAACGAAGAAATGAAGAATTTTGCACTGGCTGAGAATGACTTTTCTCCTTCACATTTTAAATAACCCACAATTTTCATTACAACAAAAGAACTTGGAAGTGCTCAGGGAATTTGAACTGAGATCTTTCATGTAATACTGTACAGTAACGTTAGAATCAGGTCAATGGTGTATGGCTTTTGAGGATGCCTTTGTTATTCTTTTAGATACCCTTGGCTGTTTAGATTCTGTTCTGAAAATTGATATTTCTAGATGAAATTAATAGAGTTATCAAGAGGTACTGTGATGCTCATTCTTCTAGGTTATATGGATTCATTTTGTAGATGTCCATTTTTGTCCACCATTTATAGAGAAAATAGACAATTTTATACTTGTTCCCACTATATTTTTGTCTTCTTACACAGCTGCCCATTGATCAAGTAGTGCATGCAGCTCAGTTTCAGTAAATGAGATTTTCCATATGTTGACCTATTGTTACACTACCATCTTTCTAGTTATACTCAGTGACTTGAGGAAAATCTAATAGGATGGAGATGGAAGAATTGATTTTAGCATTTGTTCTAAAAATCACTGCTTTTCAATAGTACCCTGTCAAATTTTGTTCTGAAGTTGTCTGAAAAAAGAACATTTTCTTTGAACATGTTCTCTCAGACCCCCCTGCAATAAAATATCAAGCACTATCAGAATGGCTGATACAAATTTCAAATGTGGCTCCTACAACACTGATAGGAATGCTATTGAAAAAATGCTGAGGAAACAGAAGAATGTGCATGTGACTGCATGCAGTAAATAGTACCAGCCTCCTTACCCCTTCTACCCTTCAGTCCAGGTTCCTTCCAAAAGAAAGCAACACAGGACATCCTGAAAAGGATGCATTCCCAGGTCTAAGGTACTGTTCATGTGAAAGAACTCAAATTGCCAAAAGGCAATTGTGATTACTATTCTAATTGTATTGTGTTATTATGATTCAGTTATGCTTTTGTAACCATTTAGGCTCATTTGTGAAGTAATGCATAGGAGGCAAAATAATTTTTCTTTTGTATGGACAAAGCGGGGTGTTTTAAATAACCTAAGCATAGAGATGACCTCTGGGCATCCGTGTGTGTACATATACGCACACAGAGTAATGGTTGCTGCTTGTGTATATACACAAGCTGTCATTGCTACTTTGTCTTTTGTCTGAAAAATACAAAGGGAAGAAGATCTATTGCTTCTGTAGAGAATGCCTCTCTCATTCTGCTGAAAGAGATGAAAGAATGACTGGGCAAAGTATTTTTTAGTTCACAGAGGAAAAGATCTAATAAAGAAAAAAAGAAACAAGCATCCAGCTCCAAGAGGATCCCCATGGCAAAGGTTCAAAGGGCACGAAGAAAAAGATTGTGAAGGAGTCCTTCAATGCTCTCAAACAATATTACTGAGAAAGGAGAGTCTTCACTTATTTCCTCTGGTTCCACCAAGTATGTAATGAGTTGACCTTTTCTAGTCTTGTCAGGGCTGGAGGAGGGATTTGCTGTATAATCTCTTACATGACATATGTGTCAAAATCCTGAAGCTTTTTGGGAAAAGAACATCCTGAAAGGGCAACAGAGGCTGACATCTGAAGCTCTGTTTAGGGATGCCTGTACCAGTTCTGACATTAACGGTTTCATAAGTTTAGGGTCAAATTAAAAATGGATTCAGTAAGACAAAGAAGTAGGTTCAGTAACTTTCCCTGGGGTATTCTGAGGTACAGATTCTTCCTTTGCCCCTTCTTTCCCCTCATTCATTCAGGAGTTATTGAGAGACTTGAATCTCAGTCCTTCTCACCATGCTATCATCTCTTGCTTTAAAGTAAAAAAAATGCTTTGAAAGAATAAGCTTATTCTGATATGAAATGGAGAGGAAAGAGGACAATATGTACCTGCTTTCCTTTCAAACCACGAAATCTCAGGTCGGATAACATCAGGATCTACAAGAATGAGGCAGATAGTCTGCAGGCTTTTGTGCAAGAAGGAGGTTCCAAAAGAAGACAGTTCTTATCATAGCCAGAAAAGAAGTTTCTTGATTGGGAATAAGCTCAGTATTTTTGAAGTTATTCTACCAAACTTTGCTCCTCTGTAGGATACCAGTGACTTAAAGAGCTTCAGATGGGTGCTCTAAGTATGGCAGGCTGTGTCAGACCAAAGCTTGCCACAGCAAGTTCAGTATAAAAGTAATTTTAGAGACAGAATTATGTTTCTATATTTTATGGCCTTTGCAAAATTTTTTTTTGTGTCAATGTTTTTATTCTTTTGCTAGCTAACCAAATAAAGTCTGGCACTACATTTGTGATAAATATTTTTGCTATGGAGAAACATAAAACTAGCTGGTTTTTTACTGATTTTTTTGTATGGCTGTGAGGAAGAAGAAAGGTGACTGGTTGTTTTATAAATGTAGTGTGATTTCAGAATATCTTGACTCATTTCTAATTATTTCACTTTAAGGGAGTTGATCTCAGGAAGATATCTTGTACTTCTGAGCTGAAGTACATCAAGACTGAAAGAGCAGAGAGACAAGTCTCAACCTTTCTTGTATTTTTCTGCTTTCCTCTCTTCCTTACTGCAGTGATATTGATTTCAAGGTAGGTCTATGTAGATTCTCCGGTAACTTGCAAAAAAAGTGGAGTTTTTTTGGTACTCAAATAGAACTAGGATGAGTTGGATTGAGACAAAACAGATGAGGTGGTTCTTCACGCAGTGAGTGTTAGAGTTGTAAAGTTTGTTGCCAAAGTACATCTCAGTAAAAGTAGAAAATGTTGACAGAGTATATTGGTTTAGAATGCTTGGCTGGGATGAGTAAACTCTGACAGCATGTGTGTTTTTTGTCTTGATCTGTGAAAATTCCTCAGGACTGGGGTCAGGGAAAAAATGTAGAGCATCTTATCAGTATGAGAGGTAATGGCTATGATGCAGGAAAAATGTATTTTCAGCAACCAGGAGACTGAATGACTCAGAGAGCAACCAGAGATGGGTGAAAACTCACAGTCACTTAGACTCTAAGACTTTAGATGTACTTATGTATGTAAGATTACTAGCAAAAGTGGGCAGGAGTGCTTTCAGAAAATCAGAGAGGACATAAGGCAGTTATGTATGTGATTTTGAATCCCTATTAGTGTGAATACAGCTATGAAAGCCAGCTTCCCATTGTTAGCACACAAATAGCAGTATTGCAGTCTTTGCTAGTGAGCTTCCTAGATGCAAAAGGTTACACTTCATAAAGAAATACATATATTTTCTTTAATTTAAAATCCTGACTTCATGCAGAACTGAAAAATATAAGTCCAGTGTTTCTAGTGGTATACTAAATTTTATCTACAGCAATAGTGGCTTTTCCAGCAAGCAAAGAGCAAGCATATTCCAAAGACCACATATTCTAGGAAAAGACAAAAACCACCCCAAAGTCTATGATAACACTACCATTCAGAAAGCTAATATCTGCAGCTGTGTGGGTGCCCTGGGCTTCCAAGGAGCAGAAGCAGAGAGAAAACCCCACTGTATGCTCCCAGACGGGCCTTCTGGAGGGTTGAGAGAAGAGAGAGTAAGCCAGTTGTACGTTTTTCCTCAATCCTAACAGGAACAGATCAGAATGTTCATGTGTGGGCCTAAAAACAATAGGAAAGGACACACTGAGAGATTGCAAAGCTCACTCACGATGGGATGCGGTTAGGGAAAGAAGATGAATGGGGAACAAATTGTCCAGTGATATATTCCATACCATATAACATCGTGCCCAGCAATAAATCAGGGTAAGGAGGATTGGGATTTTGTCTTCCACAATGTCAATTGTTTGGACACTGGCTGGGCATCAGTCTGCTTGCAGGGAGGGTTTTGCCTTTGCAAACTCACCCATCTTCTTTCCAACACTTATCAACTACTTTTTTTTTTTTTGCCCCACAAGTTTTTCTGCTCTTTCTCATCCTGTTCTCTCCCCTGTCCTGATGGAGCGAGTGGGGTAAGGAACATGTGATTGTGGGGTGCCTAGTTGCTGACTGTGGTCAATATGTCACAATATCATGAAGTTATTTAATATTATATGAATGTGTCCTGTAGCTGACTTCATAGCTAAATATACACCAGTGTTTGTATATATTAAGGTAAAGACAGTGTTTGTGCCAACAATAGATGCCAAGACTTACAGCCTGTAGAATTTGACTTACTCTGTAATAGATTCTTGCTGTTATGTTTTTAACTCTCACAAAGGCACAAAAATATCCTTAATTTTAAAAATTAGTTTCTAGAATGAAATTAACACACCTTATGATACATTAGCAAAAAAATAAAATTTACAGTAATTCTTAGGCTGACTGGAATTAAGCAAATTATGTCCTGTCTGGGAAATACTGATTTTTCTCCCCCTCTCTCTCCATTCTAAATATTTTTCTACTTTCTTCCTTCAACGACTCTAAATCTGTGTATTTAAATAGAAAAATCTCCCACTGACTAAATAGCTTTTTTATGTAAAATCAGAAGTAATGAAGTACAGTCTTAACAATCTTACAGAGGTCCTGTTTTAAAGAAGATCTATTAGAGTAGATTTTTCAATGTACAGTCTTGTACTAGAATTACTAGAATTAGACAATTTTATTACAAATAATTTACCTGAATTTTTGAATTTATTGATTAATATGTTTAAATATCTCTGTCCAAGATTGCATCTTTGCAATTAGCAATACATTAATTAGGTATTCTTTTATGTTCCTGTCTTCTCTGCTTTGAAAGGAACACATCAGTGAATTTTTGTCAATGCCACTGAAGAATATAGCGGGGACTTTGACTTTGAATCAGTGTAAGAAATAACAGAGAATAGCTAATTGCTTCTTTATCCATTAGACCAACGTAATTTACATGGCCTGGCAAACTAAATGCACGGGTGAGTACAGTTGAGATGTGGCACTACAACACACACTCAAGGTTTTCGTGTTCATTCTTCATATAGCTCTATTCCTTAAAGGCACATAGAAGCCAAATGTGTTACTGCAGGTATTCTTCTTAACATCTTTGTCAAATGTTTTTTAAGTGATTTTATGTCTGTTTTGCTCACCAGGCCATGTCATTCTTGTGGTTGATCAAATTACCAGAGGTCATCTTAAACCCTCTCATTTAAAAAGTTTTTAAAATATATTAAAATAGAGAGGATTGACATCAAATGTGACCACAGCATTGCAAACTCTGGTGGTTTGTTGTTGGTTTTTTTTCCTGGTTGAACTTGATGGCTTAGGCACTTCGTGTGTTGAAGTTAAGGATTCTCTGCACTGGTAATCAGAGCAGAAGATTAGACTCACCTGCAGAGATCCATGAGCAAAGATCTTAGTGGCCTTTTTTTTGCCTCTGGAAAGGACAGAGACAGAGGAAGCTCAGCAATTAGGCTGGTGATAGGACCCCTCTGTCAGCCTGGGAGTTGCACGCCTGCTGTAATCCAACGGCATAAGTTAATTTGCAGTGAGGGAAAATTGATTCCCCCAAGTATTTCTGTATGTTGATACGAGTAGGCAGAACAGGGGAAATGGAGGTCTCTTAATGTAACCAGAACAAACAGCTGAGTTAAATCAGGTGCTTACCTACAGGCAGCTGGGGTCTGGGTGAACAACTGCATGACCCTCTGCTACTTCTCTGCTACAACAGTGTCATAGTGCAATGCCTATTCATGTTTCCTTGGTCTATCTTTAAAGAACTGTAATTTACTGGAAAATATATTCCTTAATATTACTGTAATAACCCTCTTGAGTCTCTTATATCACTGGGTACAATCGAAAGGGCAGATCTTGAGCTACTGTAAATCACGCCAGCTCCATTGATTTCAGTAGAGCTCTATTGATTTACTGCTGCAGAGGATCTGGTCTGAAATATTTCTGTGGTATTGTGTGCATTTAGAGTTAGAAGATTTAGAGGCTCTATAATAAAGCTAAGAATCCTCAGCATAATCATTCTCAAAGACCAATGTATTTCTTTGTCTTAGTATATAAACAATTAACATCACCAGTCCTAGCTGTGTAAGGTAGGAAAATTAATATCTGGGATACTATATTGATACTAGCTGCTATGAAACATCCTAATCAATGCTAATGGGAAAACATTTCTTCATTTATGTGTATTATACTGACATATTCAGGATGTAGGGTCATACTGCAAATGTCTGAGTCTCAGAATGGGAAGGAAAAAGACACTCTTGACTGACATGCCTCCTAGTCAGCTGTATAGCATTTACATTTCAGAGTAAATGCTTTTAATGATAATTAACAAAGTTATTTGTACCAAAAAAAAAAAAAATAATACCAGATGAGGTGAGAGGAATGAAACTTCAAATGCTGGTAACTTGTTCACTAATGATTTTCAAAGGTCATTTTGAGTGCCATAATGAATTCTGCTTAAAAGCTTGTTTGAGTGTATGCCTTTCTCTTTCTCTACAGATACAAAGAGTGATAGTCTTTGTTGTAGGGAACAGCAGTGCACAGACTGTTTTATCAGTACTTTAAAACAATTGGAATGTAGATGAGAAGGTGTTAGTCATAACTGCCTAAAACCACAGGTAGGTGTCTTGTGAAATTGACTTAATTTTAGATACATCAAATGGTTGCAATTTCCATTGTCTTTGTTTGGATAATATCTGGATAACTTTTATATGTATGTATGTAGTGTGTTGAGCCAGAGTAAAAACTTACCTGCACAATAGGTAATGTTGGATCCCAAAATATGATATCTGCAGAAAGAGATTTGAGTGGACTTTGCAGAAAGCCATGGGCTATGAGAGTTGGGGAAAAACATCCAGTTTGAGAAACAAAGGAGATATTGTTGGTCCACACCTTTGATTTCACCAAACCTCTGCAGAAGACCTATTTGTAGCTCATCTCTCCCTTTGTGTTCCATGAATCCTTGCATCCCCCTGTAAATCGCCCAAGATAAAGTGGGTTTTTCCCCACAAGGTAATTGCTAAGACCCCAGATTTGTTAACCTGGGTATTCCCCTTATGTCATCCCCTGAAATCCCCTGCTTGTAATAAATTGTAATAGTTTGAATGTGTTGAATGTTGAATAGGTAGACCCTAAACCCTTGAAATATGAACTTGTAAGTCCAATAAACCATTCCAGTTTCTTGCCTCTCCTGGGGTCCTCTTAGTTTTATTGACCTCCACAGGTCACCTGTCCTTCCCTTCTTGACCCTGATCCAATAGTCTCCTGCCTTTCCATGGTTTTTTTGTAGCTGCTTTGTTCTCTTGGAGTACTTAGTATGCATGCCACTTTAGCTCACTAAGCCAACAGAAAACTCAGTGGGTGGGAGGAGGAGAATAAATAGTTTTCTTTTGGCTTACTTGAGGCATAAGAAGAAGGGCAGAAGTAGTAAAAATACATAGGAGAAGATAACAAAGCTGGGAAGAGAGACGAGGCCACACTTCTATGAAAAGAAATTAACTGTCAAATACACTCAATTGTTTTGTCTAAATGAGTCATTCTTTTGCAGTATATCCTAAACATCATAGACTGAACACTAGAGAAGCATTAGTTTTATGTCTCTGAGTGTCCACACATTTAAATACTCAACAATATTTCTGTAGTTGCAGAAATATATTTAAAATGATTAGCACTAGAAATAAAGATTGTCAGAATTGGAACTCGCGTGTTTCATAGTAGCATAGTATATAAACATATGATATTATCATGGGTAATAATGGTCCTTGATAGCTGTTGTAATACAGTTGTCCAAGCAGCATGAGTTCAATCTTTTTCTAATGTTCATAGAAATTTGGAACTCAAATAGTTCATCTTAACTTCATCATTGCTAGTTTGAAATGGAACAAGTCTTATGTTTTATCACTTGAAATGACCTCTGCTGATCCCACTTGCTCGTTAGAATTCAATTACCTTTCTCCTGAAATATAACTAGCTTAGATTGTCCTACTGTACAAAGCATGTCAGCCACGATAGCTAAATCTTGGAGGGAGGACAAAGAAGAAAATTCAAAATTAATCTGAATGTAAGGAGGAAAAGCAGAATTTTCCAGGAGGTCATAAGCTAATCTTTGACAAAATATAAAAGAAAATTACAATACGTGCTCTCAGAGCATTATACCTCTGAACAGATGAACTCTCTAAATGGCTGTGACAAGTCAGATAATCTTGCCCTCAAGCTAGGAAAAAAGTAACTATAACTTCCAAGATACTCAGACTATTGTCTGTATTTTCATGTCATGGATTGTCATTTTGACTGTAGTATGTGTGAGAATTCAGATGCAATACTTTGTTGGTTTATTTATTAGAATAATAGAAGCCTAGTTTCTAATAACTTGAAAATTAATGTCCTTAGGAAATGTGAATAGCAATGCATACATTTCTGGATGATGCATGTGCAGAAAAGCTATAATCACTGATGTCTTAACTTGAAGATCATAGAATCATGAAATGGTTTGGGTTGTAAGGGACGTTAAAACACAGCTAGTTCTAACCTTTCTGCCATGGGCAGGGACATCTTCTATGACACCAGCCTGCTCAAATCCCCACCCAAGCCAGCCTTCAACACTTCCAGGGGTGAGCACCCACTGGGCAACCAATTCCAGTGTATCACCACACTCCCAGTAAAGAATTTCTTCCTAATATCTAATCTAAATTGACTCTCAGTTTAAAGCAATTCCCTTGGTCCTCTCACTTCTAAAAAGTCCCTCTCCTGCCTCTCTAGGTACTGGAAGGCTGCAATAAGGTGTCCCCAGAGCCTTCGCTCCTCCAGGCTGAAAAGCCCAAACTCTCTCATAGCAGAGATGCTCCAGACCTTTGATCATCTGAACCCGCTCCAACAGGTCCACATCCTTCTTATGCTGAGGCCCCAGAAATAGATACAGTACTCTACGTGGGGTCTCACCAGAGTGCAACAGAGGGGCAGAATCACCTCTCTTTATTTGAGATTTGGATTGAGAGTATGATATGTTTTGTCCTGTGAATGGAATTTTAGTTGCAGATGTGCCATCACGGAGTGCAATAAGCAAGGAAAGGACAATGAATGAGTTTTTGTTGATCACAAAGGCATAAAACAGTTAAGTAGGATAATGATTTATAACAGAATAGAACTGGATTTTCTATTTTAGGAGAAATTCTGCAATTTCAAATATAGTTTATACTTCTAAAATGGAAGAAAAATAAAAGAAAATAGGAAAAAATATGAATTGCTTTGGGCTAATACTAGTATATGGAAAACTAAAATCCCTGATTCTCAGGTAGGCCTTTGTATTTTTTTCTTTATACTTATATACATATAAATATATATTTATGTGTGTATGTATGGATGTATGTATATTTAAAAATGCATACTTTCTTAAAATGTCTCACAGCTTCAGAAATTGAAATTATTCTGTCTGAAAGGTGACTAACCAATATGAATGAAATATATCAATAGAATTGAAAACAATTTGGAAAACTGGTAAAATATTCAAGGTTTTCCAAAATATGTTGACAAGAAATAGAACTCTGACTGATTTGAATAAAAGTAAATTGAAGAAAAGTGCTTATCATGGAGCAGGCTTTCCCTTATTTTTTCCCCTCTTGCTGACCTGACTTGAAAGGACCCCACAAGGGTCTGAAGTTCAGTTCCTGGCCCTGCATAGGACTTCCCCAAGAATCACACCATGTTTCTGAGAGTGTTGTCCAAACACTTGAACTCTGGCAGGCTTGGTGTGGTGATCACTTTACTGGGGAGTTTGTTCCAGTGCCCAGCCACCCTCTGGGTGTAGAACATTTTCTTAATATCTAACCTAAATCTCTCCTGTCACATATGTATCATGTGTCTGGTGATACAACCTGCTATAAAGATGATAACATGCAGAAATTTGAAAGATAGCATATTAAACTTAAAAACTCTGTTGTACTGGTCACTTGAGTTATAGATTCAACTGAAGCAAGTAAATATCATCAATTTTGTTTTTTTGTTTTTCTTTTATGGAGTACTTTTTGGGCCAATATCACTCCATTACAAGCCATGCAATTCCATGGATCCACAAAGTACGCAAGACCCACTCTTTTTAGTGCAGCCTGGTTTGGAAAAGCTCCGATCACTTCCCTGTTTGAAACTAGAGGAAAATGGAAGGAAGGAAGCTGTACACATAACTCTTTGCCCATAACTATTTTAGTTCAAGAGCTTAGTTTGTCCATGGCACTGCAATTTTACTTTGAGAAAGTGCTGGGACAGCTGTTTGGTGTATAAAATATTCTTTGTCAAGAGTGCACATCAAATTTAATAAGGTATTGGGTTTTTTCCCCCCAAGGAAAAAAATGAAAATATTTATGACTTTGCAGAAATTTCATGCAGCGTTGTTGTTTTAGTCCCATCTTTGAACAAGAAGTAACTTCCAGAATTATAAAATGCATTTGCTGAAGCTGGACAAAAAATGAGATTTTTACAATGAATATGAAAGTAATCCATTCTGTAAATATTTGATATCTGCCATGTACTGATATCTTTTACTAGCTTCTTGCATGGTGAGTCAAGATTGCTAATGTGTGCCAGTCCTAATCCTTCACTGCTGAAGATAACAGATCTTAACTGAGGCTTATTGGAACGTTACACTGTGAAGCTACCATTAATATTGTCCTTCTCCTGTTTTTTTCATTATTATATTAGCCTGAATTCACACTGGGCTTTTCTTTTACTTCTAAATGCTGTTTTCCAACATAGTGATTCCCAAACTTTGTGATTCATACTGCCATATAAACTAGTCTAGCTGGCTCATGAAGTTTAAAAGAAAAATCTGCAAATTGTCAGTCTCAGTGCACATGTTGATCTAGCAAGAAGGATGAGTGTTTGAAAATCATTCTGTGGTTGGAAAATAGGGGAGCCACTAGATTAAAAAGCAGGAATAAAAAAACACATAGAGCAACAGGTTAAAAATTTCAATACATCAAGCAAGCATTTTATTCCTTACCCAGAAACAACTGTGAAAGAACCTCTCAGGTGCCTGTAATAACATTCCTGATGGTATTGATGAATATCTTCAGAATAAAAATCATTGATTTCTTTTTTAGGGAGGAGTGAAGTCAGGGGAGACGGAAGAACTGCTATATAATCTAACAACATTTTTTCTCGTTCAGCATAATTTTTTCCTTCTTCATTTCTGCAGCTGAGAGCTGGCATTTTATCATTTCAGTGTGTCAGACTGTTATACTGTGCAATGCTGTTATGCATTCAAATGTCAGTTTCACCTAAAAATTGAAAGTTATGCCACACACCCATTTTCAGCTAATAAGGTGGCTGTTACTTCCTATAGCAGATTTCCAAGGCAATAGGAAGAGATGAGCTTATATGAGTACTGTTATATATTATTCACATATCTCAAAATATGAAGGTAAACAATGTTTACCTTCCAAAGATTAAAAATTTTTAACCTTCCTTTTCCATAAAAAAACTTAATATTTTTTTAAAAATTGGTTTTGTTTAGTATAAATGAGAGTTTCTTCCATGGTAGAATTGTTCCATATTCCATAGATTAGTAAATAGGAATATACCTTGTTACTTAATATTTTTATTTCCCAGCATTGCTTAATAAATGTAGGACATGTCACTGTGTGATTATGTCTCATCCAATTCTGTTTCATCCAATCTCGTGAATGATAGAAATAAGGTCTGAACATGAAAAATGCTTTCTTTGGCAGCCTCCTTCATCCTTTTTCTTTTTTTCCCTTCTCTAGGGCTGAGCTGTGTGAGGACCCATAAGGAATTGGGTCAACCCCAAACATTTCTCACTCCGGTGTTCAAAGTCAATAACGAAATAAATCTGTGGCAGTTTTGCTAAAAAGGAATATGTAAAGTATGAAGGTTTCATCTGTACTTCTTCCTGTATTTAATAATTTCTAAACTCATCCAAGGAAGAGTATGACTAGTAAAGCTGCACCATTCCTCATAGTTTTTATTAGTCTCAGTGTTGAGAATGGGTCAGTTTTGTGGATCCAGTTTAATCCAGGCTTTTGAATAAAGTGTAAGTTTATTTAATGACTGAGAAAATTATTGTGTAACTTTCTTGTAAATATTCATTGTTAGTATGGGTTATGAGTACTAATAACTAAACCAATCCCAGAATCTCCAAAAATCTATATTTCAGTGCTGCAATACAGAGGAAGCAAGAGGGAATGGAGACTTTAATAAAGCTTAAACCACGGATAAAAAATTATAGATGCTCTCCTCTGCAGGCTGATTGAAGCCTTGCATTTTCTTCTGGCCTTTGTATCTTTCACTATCTTTCTTTTACCGAAGTAGTGTCTTCTTTTGCTGCATTGAAGGAATTAATTAATTTCCTTAAGAGGGTAGCACTGAACTGAAGTAGGATGGCTTGGTGTATTTGAGTTCTTTTAACAATAGAAGGTCTCTTGGATTTTGCTTGTTGTCAGTGCAAATTGTTTTGGTTTCTTCCACAAACTTTTCACCACTACTTTTTGCAGGTGTTAGCAGCGGGAATGGGTTCAGGGAGAAAGAAAAAGAATCTACTGATTTCATGGGAAATCCATATTTCCATCTTAATTTCATTAAGAATGCTGTGTTACAAACCCCCAAAATTTCTGTTCTGTTTTATTCTATTCTTTTTTTTTTTTTTTTCTTTCCTGGAAGGAGTCATGCATAATGCAAAGGTTAAATACTCACACTTACCAGTATGGTTGGATATCTTCTCTATTGTAGAGTGTAACCCAGGTAGGTCAGTCAATAGAACTGCCCCCTTATGGTGAGGTTTTTTTCAAAGTCATATACATACTGTATATATATATATATATTGACAAAGATCACTGAAAGCTGTGTTTGTATGCCTTTAATACACAGTTAAGATTCTGAGTCCTCGATTTGAACAAAGACCTTCTACACAAACATCCGAACCCCTTATTATATTACACTGTCTCTCCATGCAAGTTTAGTCTGAGATTTTTTGATAGGTAAGTGCTTTAATTTTCTTTTTTTTTTTTCCCTTTTTCTTTTCATTGAAGTAGGAGATTACACTCACAGGTGATTCATTATTGTTTATCATGTGTTTTGCACATTGTGTCCCCACAAATAGATATAGAATATAGACCTTCATAAATAATTTTATTACACCTGTATTTCATCCTAGTGTCATCCTACTCCAAAGAAGGTCTTACTCAACTTCACATGAACTAGGATATTACTGCAAATGGACAAATCACTGCAGTCTGTTTCTGTGCTGTTTAGTCTTCAGTCAGAGATGATGAGAAAAAAAAGGGAATTGCTCTTTTATAGGCGATCCTGAGCTGTGGAGTCTGTGGTTTGTGGAGTCTTTACATTGGAATTAAATGTCAGCAGTCTGGATACTCTGGCAAAGGATAATGGTCCATTTTGGCCCATCTCTCTGCTGGAGATCCTAAACAACAGATGTGTCCCTGGGCATCTGGGGAACTGGAGAGCAAGCTCAAGGCACTCTACCAGCCAGCCTGACAGAGTGCAGACCAGCAGCAAATCAAGCAGCCAGCAACAGGATAAGGCATTTGGCCACAGGAAGAATGGTGGAGGCTGTCAGGAATCTGGGAGCTAGGCAGCAGGCAAGCTGGGAAGGTGCCAGCCATGTTCTTGGCCAATGGGTGAGAATTTCTACTTGCCAGCTTGGTATCTCGCCAGATGATCACTTGTCATTCTGCTGAAAGTCATGAGGCCATTTTGCAGCTTAGAAAAACTAAGGGAAAAAAAGTTTTATATTGTGTTATTTGTTTTATTGTTGATGAAAGACTGAACAGGTAATTGTCCAGCTTTTCCTCACTACTACAAAATTTAGAGGTTTGCTAACATTTTAAAAATGGCAAATAAGAGTGTGATATAGGCCCAGAGCCACAAATTTGAGGAATGACCTACCCTTCAAATCTTGTACAACTGGGCACCTGTAAGTAAATTTCAGATACATTAGTTCATTTTGCAGACTTAACTACAAAATAGCTTGCAAAATAAAACCACAGATAATGGCTTAAAATCACCTATCTCTCTAAATACATTCTGCTTCTAAATTCTGAACGTGGGCTAAATGTAAATTTTAAAAATGTAAAGGTATCAGAAAATAAAGGGTTACTTGAAAATTGATGTCATATTTTAATCTTTCTGTTCTTTCTTTGGACAAATCTGATTTCTGGAAATACTTACATAACATCACTGGTTGGGCAACATTGTAAGTGGTAGCTTTTTTTAATTAGACCTAAGGGATAGAGGGAGGAAAAAAGGTTTTTCAAACCTTCTTGAGGTCTAAAATAGAATCAGTAACCTTCAAAGATAAATACAATTTTAAATCCATTATCCAGCATGATTCAGGATAAGCATTTATTGACTAGTCAGCAGTCCATATTCAGCTACTTGAACATTTGTGAGAACACACTGAAAAGCTGCAAACTCAGCCAAAGCAGAATCACATACACTTCCTATCTGCAAAATAGTTTTGGTAGTACTTGGCAAATTCCATTTAAGTGTTTTCTCATAATATTAGGTTTAAACTCAGCCTTGTGCCTGGAGACTGCAGCTATAACTCTACCTAGATCATTCTGTATGCATGGGAGAGGTTAGAGTGAGACAGATGGAGATTTCTTTTGAGTATAGGGCCCAAACCTTAGAGAGCTGTGGCAAGCTTGATTAATCACTCTGCATCCTACTTCATAACTATTACTTATGGTTTAAGAATAACTGCTTTCCTTTGTCCCTGCTCCAGACTGGAATATAAAAGTGTGTGGAGGTGTATGCTGTGCATACAAGGACAGTTTCTGTTTTAACCCTTCATATGTGTCTGCAGGTTCTTTTTAATATATGACAACCTGAAGGACAAGCAGATACCAGACAATGCAGCTCTCTGAAGCACGTAAAAAAGAAATCTAATCCAGTTAAAATCTGGAGTCCAGCTATGCAGGATAGTCATTTGCACCTAATGAATCAATACAAGTCCACAGCTCCAGCACGCATGATGATAATCTTTATGTCCACTTTGGTAGATACGTTAATCTGACTAGAGCAATGTGTCAGAATGATTGACAGGAGCAGATTCTTGGGGCAGCAAAACAGCTTTGCTTGCTTTTTCTCTGCCAGAGCATTGAAAAGTTTACTTTCTTGTTGAGAGCTGTGGGAGCAGTGGATATTTTTTGACCAAGAAGAGGAGACATACCCCACTCATAGTTCTCCATTCAGGACCAGCAGGCAGGAACAGGATTTCCAGGAACTGATTTTCCAGGACTCACATTTTGACTCTTCCTCCTTCTCCTTTTCCCACTGACATCTTATCTTTAGGAAGGCTGTGTTCTGCTTTGTCTCTTCTGAGAAGCTGTGATATGGTTTTAACCATGACAGAAACAGCTGATTGACTTATGAATAACTGTTAATGTACCTGAGTTAGACTGCTGAATATATGGCTGAGTTAGGCTTTGTCCATATGACTCAACTAATACAGAAGTGACTGATACCTATTTTGTCCTGTTGGGTTGCTAATGGCAGTGTTGTAATAGCTGAAAAATTACTTAGTGTGATTCATTCCTCTTATGTATGTTTTAGACTAATGTGGTAAGAAATAGTTTGCACTATTGCAGGTAGAAGGGTAGCCTTGATAAATGTTCTTTTAAGTCTCTGAAAACATCTGACACATCTTTCTAATCAACAGAAAAATGTGTTAACTGAACTGGAAACAGGATATAGCTTATTTGACTAAAGAATACAGTCATTAATAGGCAAATGAAATATATTAACCTTCTATTTGTTATTAGCATAAATGGTATACTTGTTTTTTTTTTTACAAAGCACAACAATGCTGGAAATTCTGTAGAATGTTTAAAATAACATGTTTAAAGTAAATTGTAGTATATATAAATCTGAGTAAGGAATAGCAGAGTTCAAAGTATGGTTCAAAGTTCAGATGACAGGCAGGTATCTGGCATCCCAAGGCAGAAGTTTATTGTTGTCTCATTTCTGATTTAATCTGTGGCTTTGAAATCCTTTCTAGTAGTGGTGTACAAGGCATGAAAAAAAAAAGAAAACCAAATTCAAAATTAGTCTAGTATTTTGTGTGATCTTTCTGACCTTTTAAACTGCTTAAGATAGATTCTGGTAAACAAAAAACTGCTACAATCAAAGATAGTAGAAATGAAATTCAGAACAATCCAGGAATGTTTTCTAAAGTTGGCTGCAAATCTTTGGAGAGGTTAGTTCAGTTAGTGCAGAAACTTCTGACTAGAGCCTTTTACTAGTTCAGTATCTGGTGTGTTAGGTTTAAGAATTTGGTATCAGTTTGAAGTTCTACAATTGAAGGACAAGAACAATTCAATATACATTACTCTAGGGTAGAACCTAAAAAGCAACCCAATTGCACATGCAGGAACCCAAATATGAAAGATAACTTCCTGTTGCCTATGTGACTTTTTCAAATAAAGTCTGCAAGTCACATGTAGATAATACTCTCCATTCTGGAAAAAAACCAAACCAAACCAAGCCAATCCAAAAAACACAAACAAACAAACAAAAAATCAAACTACATAAAAATTAAGAAAATAGCATAGGCAGTATGTAAAACTAAAGTAATCAAAACTCTGCAAAGTCTCTGATCATTAACTGCTAAGTATTCTAAACTTGTGATTATTTTTGACATAACCCATATGTGGGGCTGTTGAATTTGTTTTCATATTATTAGTTTTAAGCATGTGTTTTCAAGATATGTTCTTCAGGCTGTTTGTAGAGTCAGGTTATTTGTTTGTTGATTGTGGTGACACAAGCAGAAGTTTGACTAAAACATTTTTATTGACTTTGGCCCGTTCATCTGTGAATTCATTTTAGTAGTGTACATGCCTTTTTTGATAATCAGGAAGCACTAGAATCATTTTACAGTGTTCTTATTAATTCATCAAGGACAGTAGTCCATCATGGAGACCTAATAGAACACTGAGAACCCAGTTCTGTACAGAACATAAGCAACTCGCATTTGACTTGAGTAAAAGTTGTGAACTTAAATTATTCATCACTTCATAATATTTAACCATTAGGGAGCCTCACATATTTCAAGGGTATCACCTCTTCTCTGCCTCACTGCGTTTTTTGATGTTACCTCATATAAGCAGAATATGTTGTATGGGAAAATGTAAACTATGGACCTCTCCTCTTCCCCACTATAGGCCACATGGTAGGAACATAACTGTATGGTGAATTACATGATGGGATGTCAATGAGAAGCTACTGTAGGAGAAGCCTCATGTTTCCATATGCTGGCATGGTACAATAGCTTGTCCTGGGCTTCCTGAACCTGCAAAGTGGGAAGTCAGCCTAGCACAAGAAGAGATATTGCACTGGTAGTACAAAGCATGCCGTGGCCCAAGACTCAGATAAGGCAATGTTATGGAGCAGAGAAAACACTTAATTTATGTGTTCTTCCTGGTAAGGAAAGAAAAATATGAACTCTGTATAAAGGCAAGTATATAGAATCATAGAATCATAGAATAGATTGGGTTGGAAAAGACCTCCAAGATCATCAAGTCCAACCCCTGATCCAACTCTAATTACTATATCATGGCACTAAGGGCCATGTCCAATCTCTGTTTAAAAACTTCCAGGGATGGTGAATCCACCACCTCTCTGGGCAAGCCGTTCCAATGCCTGATCACCCTCTCGGTAAAGAATTTCTTCCTAACATCTAACCTAAACTTCCCCTGGCAGAGCTTGAGCCCATGTCCCCTTGTCCTGTTGTTGGTTGCCTGGGAGAAGAGACCAACCCCCACCTGGCTATAACTTCCCTTCAGGTAGTTGAAGAGAGTGATGAGGTCACCTCTAAGCCTTCTCTTCTCTAGACTAAACAATCCCAGCTCCCTCAGCCTCTCCTCATAGGACTTGTGCTCAAGTCCCTTCACCAGCCTCGTTGCTCTTCTCTGGACCCGCTCCAGCACCTCAATGTCTTTCCTGAACTGAGGGGCCCAGAACTGAACACAATACTCCAGGTGTGGCCTCACCAACGCAGAGTACAGGGGAAGGATCACTTCCCTGCTCCTGCTGACTACACTGTTCCTGATCCAGGCCAGGATGCCATTGGCCTTCTTGGCCACCTGGGCACACTGCTGGCTCATGTTCAGCTTCCTGTCGATCAGCACCTCCAGGTCCCTTTCCACCTGGCTGCTCTCCAGCCACTCTGTCCCCAGCCTGTAGCGCTGCAGGGGTTGTTGTGGCCAAAGTGCAGGACCCGGCACTTGACCTTGTTGAACTTCATCCCGTTGGAATCAGCCCATCTCTCCAGTCTATCCAGGTCCCTCTGTATATGCATGTGGAATTTTTGTTGTACAGATTATTTCAATCTATCAAATATCTGTCCCAGGTAAACAGGGGGAAAAAAGAAACCCATGAAGATGCAATTTATGCCTGTACAGAGAGACAGTACAAGACATGTACTTCAGCTAGAAATATGAGTGACATATATGCCTTTAAGTGTTTCTGGAATACTGAAAGACATATAAAAAGAACATAAACTCCAAACTGGAATTTGGCCAGGAACATAAGCCAATGATACTTCTGAAATGGGATGCATTTTTGCTTTCATTTGGTTTTAATGCAGATGTAGTACTTCTAAACTTCAGACAGTAGCAGTATTTCTGAACTTCAGATTAAGCTTCTTTTTCAGCTGAATTATAGTATTTCTAAAAGGAGCTACTAGATTTAATTATGTTCATTAAAGTAAGATTCAGAACTATAATTCTAAGATTTATTGTGAAAATTCTTCAACTTTTTTACATGTTAGGTTTTATGATGCAATTAAACATTGGCTGTGAAGTTTATTGTCATGCCACGTTAATGTTTTTGTCATTTTCAAACAAGCTTATAATTAACGTGAGAAGTAAAGACATGTGAAGTATACGGGTAAAAATGTAACATAGTTCCTGTAAATCTGAAGGTGTTTACAATCTGCAAGTATGTCTGTATTATTTCTTTAGTTAGATGTAGACTATATATGTTTTTAGGATATATTGAACACAACTAGTCACTAACATAAAGTACAAAATAGCACAGTATCTGTAGTTTTTTGTAGATTTGTGACTGCTAATTTTTTCAGACGTGGTGTAGGTGTCTGCATGTTTTTTCATATTAAATGAAAGATGTCTTTTTTCATATTAATTTAGCATGTAAATAGTTTATAAATGGAAGAACTTAAACCCCGGGTTTAGTGTTTCTATCTTATGTAAAAATTCTCTATTGTCAAACAATTTTGTTGGGCTTAGGTTATGACCTGTTCTTTCCTTTGGGGCTTCTGCTTGACTACCTGTTTTTTGTATTTTTTTTTTCCCCTGATGCTAACAAGGACCTTTAAAGATCTATCCTGATATCAAACATAGGCCAAAAAAGTAAAGAGTTAAGGGAGAAGTAGATAACAGACCTATGATTGTTATGACTACCTAAGCTTTAATTCTGTTTGCACCACTGCAAGACACAATAATGTGTAGCAGACACACTAATGATAGCTTTTGCACTTCTTGAGCTGCCACACCCAGTCCTCCTCTGCTTGTGTATGTGTGTGCACACAGTTTCTCAGTGTGACAATTGTTAACACAAGGGAATGCTTTTAGCTCCAGTGCCACTAGTGGCTTAGTATGAGGACCTCTACATACATAAAGACCTGTCTTCCTGCAGACCTGTCTTTCCATTCTTCTGAGTACCCACTGACTTTAGTTTCATCCTTATTTTTTTCCCTGTTGCATTCACAGATTGTCACCTCATTCAGTTATTGATCTCTCCTGTGCTACAAATTCACTCGACACTGCTATCTCTGCCTTAAAATTATTTCCATGGGGGGATCTTGAATCTATTGCTTTGAACTTAATTGACTTTTAAATTGATTTGAAGGAAGGAATAAAGTTCTATATCTATTCTGTCTGGTTTGGTTCTTCTGAGCTAAAGAGAGAAAGATAATTTCTGTCATCAAAACCAGGCAGGCATAATGCTGAATGCATACAGACTGTGTTGTCTAGTGCGTAGGTTATATTTTACAATTTCTTCATCCTAATATTGCCCTGTCCCTACATGTTCAAAGGCAGAAGTTCTATAGGAAATTTGGTAGTTTATTTATTGAATTCTCAGCTATTGCTTCCTAATTCTGTTCAGGAGGTCACACTATATGTCTGAAGTCCTACAGTATGCAGCATGAGTAATTTCCTTCTTGGACACAGTGGGGTTTCTAGGCACAGCTACCTTCTTTTAGGCTTTCCTAAAGGGAAAAGCCCAGAGTACTGCAAAGGTTAAGTGAGCTGGCCTTTGGGGCACAGCAGGAAGCTCTCCAGCCCATGTTTGTCCATTAACTTCTGTCAAAAATAGTCCAGCTTTTTGCTCTTGTTGGCTTCTCATTCCCTGAATTTTGAAAGAAGTGTTTGTAAGTCAGGCACAGATTCTGTGCATGCTAACATGACAGACAAGTATTTCAGGTAGCTGTCCAGTCAGCTAGGTGACATTGATTATATGCTCTGCCAATAACAGAAAGTACAAATTTAAGAACTTCACTGTAAACTGCAAGCCATCTTGGCTATTAGCCATACCCATCCTAGTTGTACAAAGCACCATCTGGTGATCTTTTCAGCAGTCCTTCAAGTTGAAGAGTTTGCTTTTTTAAAACAGAACTGTAAACATCTAAGCTGTTTTGCAAATTATTCTTTGGTTTTTTTTGATTTTTTTGTTGTGGTTGTTTTAGGGTTTTTGTTTGTTTTGGTTTTTGGATCTTTTTGTGGAAAAGACAGGCTGATAGAGTTTGGGCTGTTCAGCCTGGAGAGGAGAAGGCAGAGGAGACCTTACGGCACCTTCCAATACCTAAAGGGAACCTGCAAGAGAACTGGAAAGGGGCTTTTTACACGGGTCTGTAGCAAGAGCAACAGGGGGAATGACTTTAAACTGAAAGATGGTGGGTTTAGACTAGATATTAGGAAGAAATTCCTTAATTTGAAGGTGGTGATACACTGGAACAAGTTTCCCAGAGAGGTTGTGGATGTCTCACCCTCGTAAGTCGGCAAGGCCAGGTTAGATGGGGTTTTGAGCAAGCTGGCATAGTGGGAGGTGTCTGTTCCCATGGCGGGGGAGCTGGAACTGGCTGATCCCTAAGGTTCCCCAACCCAAAACATTCCATGATTTTATAAGATAGCTTGATTCAGCTGCAGCAAGTAATTATGGTGGCAAAATTGTATGTATGTAGTGATTGCTATATTAGGAGGCTTACACACTTCCTCCTTTTTACATTTCTTTTCACTGCCTTTAGCATTTGTGTGGAAGAGATACCTGAAAAAGCATGTCCTGGACTGGGTATGGAAGTGGCAGTAGCTTCTGCAGCAACGTCAATCTTGTGCCAAAATTCACCAGAGCACCCTTTGGTGATCAGATTTATTATCTGCTTTGCTAGGGGATAAGTTTGAGGTTTTCAATTTTTTTAACTTTGACACGTGGAAATCTGTAGGATATGTTCAAAATTGTCTTTATATTAAATGTGCAGAACTAGATTCCATAACTGTCTTAGGAAATATTTAGAGATCTGTAAGCTGAAAAAGATTGAAATTTGTTGCTTCACAAATACAGCTCTGTAACATGAACACAAGCCTGTCATATTTTGAGTAGAGATCATTCTGACTGATTCACAACTTTTCTACTGACAGAAAATCATAGAATCGTAGAACTGTTTAGGTTGAGAAAGACCCTTAAGATGATCAAGTCTAACTATAAACCCAGCACTGTCAAGTCCACCACTAACTCATGTCACAAAGTGCCACACATCTCCAGGGATGGTGATTCAAAAATGTTTTTAGAACAATATAAAACCCCAATGATACAACAAACTATAAGTATAGCGAAGTCAGAAAAAAACCCTTCTCTTCTGATACTGGCAGAAAAATGAGGGGTGAGAATAGAAGTGATAGGTATACCAGGAGTGTCATCAGGTTTACTTTACTGTAATAAGTGTAAATTTACATCCAAGGTTTTGTATGGTGCTGCTGATGCTTGCTGCAGATACCCACCACTGTATGATTAAGAAGTCTGTAGGAATCTCTCTTTTTTTCATAAACTACCCTGCCCTTCCTATCCCAGTTTTTAATTATTTATTATTCAGACTTCTTCAGACTTCTCCCTTGTTCTTCTGTATTCCTGTCTCTAATATCTTTGCTTCAGAAAACTCACTAAGCTCATTAGACATGCATGTACCATTTGCTTGCATCCTCAGTAAATGCCTGGGAAGCCAAAGTAAGACAGATGAAAACTGGAAAAGGTACTGAAGAGGATTTAAATTTAAACATTTCGATACAAAATTGAATATACCTTTGATTGTTCATGGTCCAAACTCATCTGTAGTTTCCTCAAATCTGCCCTTATTATGACATCTAAAATCCTGTAGAAAGGAATGTAGTGAACATCAACTCCTCTAGTAAACATCAGCTAATCTCATTGCCAAGTCTTTTCCTGCCCTTCAACATGCCTCTCCACTCCCATCCCCCTTCTTAATATGTGAGGAACAAAATCAACTTCATGGAGCTCTCTTGAGGTTCAGGAGTTTCACTGGGAGACAGCTGCTGACTCCAGGGTTTGAAAGTACTAAGACTGGGAGAAAAAACTGCAGAACAAAGAATTTCCTGCCCTTCTTTGTCCTATTTCTCAGATTCGTTACAGAAGGATGGTTTCTATACCAGCTATTACTGCCTCTGGGTTTTTTTGTTTTCCAGTTGTAGCTCTGGAACTGCTGAGGAGCCAAAATCTTCCTAGCTGCTCCCAGTAATGCAATCTGTTGTTTATATCTAAAATTATTTTAATTGTCTAATTAGCATTTAATCACCTATACTTTGGTCTTGTGTTCTGGATTTTGATGAGTTGTGTATATTCAATTTTGCTGTCACTTTCCTTTTGGTCTTTCTTTTCCCTTCATGTAGGCTAAGAAAGTGTTTCAAATGTGCTGAAAAGTTCTCTTTCCTTTTAAAATTATTTCAGTATCTTCAGTTACTAAATGAATTTAAAATTTCTGCAAAATTTTCTTTTTTAAAAATTCAAAATCAGATCTGAATTGGAGAAGGTCAGTGTATTAATCCATTAATCATGTGATATTAGTAGTTTGGTCTTAGCAGTTTGGTCATTGTTGAATACAAAAAAAAAGGAAAGGCTGAGAAGAAGTACTTTTTCCAAAGCCAATTGACAAGAACTAACAAGCTTTGGCTGTAGGAGGTTATCTGAGGAAAGGTAGCTTGACATTCAAAATGTCTATATTTTCCAGTTATAAAACTTAGCCTAATAGCTCTGGTAACATATTCAGTATGCATCCCATTGGGATAAAAATTATTCACATGCCATGTCTTGATTATGGACAGCTAAATATAAGAGAAAGAAAGACATCATAAACCCAAGCAAATGTTTATTGAAATAATGTATTTTAGGTTTGGGGGCCTTTTTTAATGCTCTTGTTCAGGTTATATATCAGAGTGGTAATCAAACTGGTGGGACACAGCCGTTTCCTCACCAGTAAATTGTGCAGAGGTGACTGTATGGAAAGGTCAGACTGTGGCTGGAGCCCATGTTGGTCCTGGGAATCCCTGCCTGTTTGTTCAGGTAACATGCTTAAAGTCTCAGATCACCATGACTTCTCCATTATGTCCCTGAGTCTCACTGGACTTCCAGCAACACAGAAAAAAGCTGTCTCCTGCCTGAGCTGAGCGGTGGTTCTGCTTATAGTTCTGTACCAACAAACAATAATGGTGTCTGTGGATTGGTGCTGTTCCTCTGCTGTTTCAGTTCAAAGCTAGGTAAGATAATCTTCCTTTGATGTGGGGTGATGTACTTGTTTTTAGACCAAAAATGCAGAGAGATGGAAGCTCACACAGTTAGTGTTACTCTTTCTAGGGGGCCAAGAGCTGAGTCCACAGCCAACCTCTCCCTTCCTCCTTTCCTCCCTCCCAGTGTTTTGTGGTCTGGCACTGCAGAGAGAGAGCATTACCAGCCTTAAGAGCATTGTACATTAAATTTCATTATTATCACATCTATGCTGCCACAACCATTCTTTACCACGAGAGGTATTTACTATTATCAAAATAATAATAACTGTAAGGGCCTAAGAGCATTGATTTTCAGTTGAGTCTATTGAAATCTATTGAAAACTGTCATGCAATGGCTAAAGCCACTGCTATTTCACCACCTGTAATAGCAATTGCAGTCTGTACTCATTATCTCAGCAGAATAACTAGCTTGCTGCTCAGTATAATTGCTTATTGTTCATAAAGTTTACCATAAACTAGTGATCTATAAGCATCTAGAAGAAAAGTATTATTGATAGCTGCTGGACAACTTATCATTAAATTCAAATAACCAGTGAAACCAGCAAAAGAATTATAAAGGTTATTTACTAAATGAGAATTAGAAGGGTGATGATTGAAGGTAATGACTAACAAACCTGATAAGCTTTTCTTTGGGACAGACTCTGTTTTAGTCACACTGGAGTGAATCACTTGAAGTAAAAAGGGTAACTTTGTATTAAAATCTAAGCAAGGATTTGCTTCCTCAATGTTTAGTAATTAATGCTACCATATGTAGACCTGTTTGTATTTTGTCAGGGATTCCCTTTGCCCATTTTGTAAGGTGTAATTTTGAAAGGTTGGAAAAATAAAATAAATTAAATTTACCTTGGAGTCCAGAACATGTGTCAAATTCTACTGCTTATAATGACTTTAGAGAGATTGGATATCAGAATATATTAATCCCAGTTTTCATAGCAGTAGATGAAAATAAGAAGAGCAAAATGTGTTGCAGCATCCATCATGGATATCTATATATCTATCTATATATCTATCTATATATCTAGAGTTGCTATGTAGAATAATATATTGGTATTAAAATGGTGGTAGGAAGAAATTGTATTATTGTGATTTTAGAGCTGATTGTAGACTAAGAAAGTTCCTTTAGTACTGACAAAAGTATTAAAATGAATATTTCATTAGATTTAGTCTTAACACAGAAACTTGATCTTACAACATTTAATGCTTAATTTTCTCTCATAGATTTGGAGCTCAGTAGTAAGATATATTTTGTGCAAATTTCATATTTCATAATACATTATTAAAGATAACTAGATTTTTTTGCTTTTAATATTGGAAAAGCTTTCTCTTGCAAGAACCTTCAAAAAGTCTGCATTTTTTTATTTTTAGCTGCTGCATGAATGCCTAAGTTATGTGTGTCAGAGCAGAATTCAAGTACTGTCCTTAGCCTTGCATCTCTAGGCATCACAATTGTGCTCTTAGTGTGCTTTTGACACAAATATTTTTATATTTATGAATCAAAATGTTTTAATTTTTTTAATACTTATTTTTTATCACTTTTTATGAACTCGTTACATTCAGGGTCAGAAGGACCTTTTAGATCATACAATCTCTCACCCAAAATATTCCTTTGTCTAACTTGGTTATATCTTCTAGAAAATATTTTAAAAGGTATAAGGAATTCACTCAGAAGGAAAACTAAGATATTGCTCAGAAATAAAAACATTAATTACTTAATTTAAAAGATTAGTCTTGCTTCTGTTCTTAATGTACCTGGGTTCAGCCACTGGATCTTGCAGTTTATTTTCTTACATGCTTGTAGGCTCTTACTCTCCAACACTCCTTTTCCACTCATTTGCACATCAATATTCAAACACCACTTTTCAGATGAAGATTTCCAGATATGAATCCTCATTTCAATTCATATATCTGCACCAGGAACATGTCGCCTTTTAAATTTGCTCATGTTGTTCTTACATGTTTTAGGTCAGATCCTGAGACGCTATCTCAGTAATGATCCAGCTTAGTGATTCTCAAAATAACTATGCAAGACTTTGTGAGCAATAACCTGGGGAAATTATATTTCTGGGTGCATGTTCCCCTTTATCTTTCCAGTTACAGAGAATGATGAGGGAAGAAACAGGAAGAGCCAGCAGACGGACACCTCTCTGAGCCTGGCATCACCAGCAAAATTTTGGGTTTTTGGTCAAGAAGCAGTCTGCACAACACCAGGCCTGTTTGCAACAGATGGAGTACACTTGTGTCAAAGTGGAAAAAAGCATCTTTTCACAGGAATTGGCAGGGCTCATTGATAAAACTGATAAAACTGGGAGTCTGTATAGATCACTCAATGAGGATGAAAAGGCAGATGAAGTATTGTATAAGCAGCTAAAAGAAATCTCATGGGGGACTTCAACTTCCAGATGTCTGCCAGAAATGCAGTGCAGGTTGCCCAGGGAAATGGTTGAGTCACCATTCTTGGAGGTATTTAAAAATGTGTAGTCATGGTACCTAAGGACATGGTTTAGTGGTGGACTTGGCAGTGTTGGATTAAGAGTTGGGCTCAGTGATCTTAAGGGTCTTTTCTAACGTAAATGATTATATGTACTTTCATGTATTATCCATTGCAACAGTTTCTAAAAGAACCCCTCCCTGTTGAACAACTGTGTAAACAACTTTCTTCTGCTCCACAGTTTGCATATATCAAAGATTATAATTTTGAAAATGATACACAGATTTTGGAAGATGTTTAATCTTTACTTATTGAAAAATAAAAAGAATCTATTTCTGCTTTTAAGGTGTGAATGCATCAACTGAGCTCTTAGACATGTTTTTTAAATACTATGCCATTAATCCTAGAAATCCCTACCTTTCTGTGGTATGCCTACAACATTAATAGAGCAAAGACAACACATTGTAGCAATGTATTTTCAGAAATTTTCTCAGAATTAGATAGAGATCTTATGAAGCAGAATTTCTTAAGAAGCCTTTTGGAACAAAACTGGATTATAATTGTAATTTTGAAAGTCGTATATAACTTTTTCTGAGCACTTCATGTTATTGTCCAGTACTAGATCTATTTAGTTTGACACCATAATTAAGGGTTGTGTCCCATCTATGTGTTTTGCTGGTTGGAAAATAACTGATCTCCAAATAAAGAAGTCTTTTTTTTTCTTCCTTGATTCTATTTCTGAATGGATTTTCACAGCAAGGCACATTTTTCTTCACTTATTTTTTTTGACATGAATTCTCAAGGAAAAAGGTTAATTTCTAGACCGATGCAAACACGACAAAGCTAAATGAGCAAGTGGCCTTTTCTACTGTTACTGTCTTTTTAGCTTTGTCAACCATTAACTCCAGGACTTCTGCTGTACAAGTTCAGGCTTCAACAGCACTGCACAATCTCTGGCCTTTTTGTTTAACATTTACTGAAGGTGATATCTATGATTCTGTCCAATCAAAGCTGGCCAGAACGAGCTTTCTGTAAGATTGCCAAGGTGAAACTGCTTAACTGCATGTTATTCCCAAGAAATTTTTCTGTCATATATACTCATGTATACACTCCAGATTTATCATTTGTGGAACTGGACAAGAGCCACCCCTGGGCATCTGTATGTACTTGCTACGTTTTATAGGTGATTACGTCTCAAGAGGCCATCAAGTCTCGTGTTGTGACTAAATAATCCCAAGAGAGACAAGAAATTCTCACTCATTAGCACTTAATTTATATAAGAGTATGCTTGAAGTTAACATAAAATTTTAGGGGAAAGTTTTGTCTGGATAAGGGTGAATGTAAGACAAGATGTGACCATTTAGCTGTGTAGATAGATGATTTAGAAGGGTCACACTCTGATCAAACAAGCAATTCAGTTCATGTTCTTCTCCTTAGCGCCCTCTCTCTTGAATATTTCTTGAGCAATGTGAGTCCAGAGGCTTTGGTAGCTGCAGTCTGACTGCCATTGCAGTGCTGCCTGTGGTATCTGGTGTGTTGTCGAGTGGCTAAAGGAACTATGGAGCAGAGCAGCTCACAAGCGCACACGCCCTCTTGTGCAGGTGCAGTAAATCTCACACCTTCAACACATACTCAGTGTCTGTGTTTAGTGGGGTCAGTCCAGCATCCAGACAGGTAACCTTGACTCTTAAGCTCCTGTGAACCTGATCATATGAAGATGGTCATAGAGTCACAGAATATCTTGAGTTGGAGGGGACCCGCAAGGATCCTCGAAGTCCAGCTCCTGACCCTGCACAGAACTATCCTAAGTGTCATGCCATGTGCCTGACAATATTGTCCAAATGCTTCTTGAGCTCTGTTACGCTTGATGCTGTGACCACTTCCCTTGGGAGCCTGTTCCAGTGCCCAGTCACCCTCTGCTTGAAGAACCTCCTCCTAATATCTAAACTAAACCTCCCCTGACTCAGCTTCATGCCATTCCCTTGGGTCCTGTCACTGGTCACCAGAGAGAAGAGGTAGGCTCCTGTCCCTCCACTTCCCCTCTTGAGGAAGCTGTAGAATGCTATGAAGTCTCCCTTCAGCCTCCTCTTTTTCAGGATGAACAGACCAAGTGACCTCAGCTGCTCCTCTCACATCTTCCCCTCGACCCTTCACCATCTTTGTAGACCTTCTTTGGACACTTTCCAATAACATATACCTTTCTTATGTGTGGTCACCATGCATCCCTTCCTGATATTAACCAAGTTACGTTTCTGACCTTGCTGGAAAACTTAGGTATCACTAATCTAACATAATGCTCCATAAAAATAAGAAATATTAGAGATTTACTCAGTATTCACATATTCAATCCAGTATATTGTGCCTGAAAAGAAGTTAACTTGCATTTATGCTAGAACATATCCATCATGGTCTCACATAGGAATTTTCATCTTCCCTTGGTAGTTTATTCTAATAGCTAATCACATGCACTTTTATAAAGTGTATATAATTTTATTGGTTGGGTTTTTTTAGTAATTCCTCTGTTTGAAAGTGCTAGTCCTTCTCTGACACAGTTAGGAGCACTTCAGTAGCCAAGATTCCCCTGTAAAATGTAATTTTCTAGTCATCTTTAAAGTCACCGGTTTTTTTTTCCTGCAGTATAAAGTGAAGTTCTAAGTAATTTAGTTTAGTCTACTTTTTCAAATACTCTCTTTGTAGTGCAGAACCTATTAAGAGTTTTTGAGTGCTGGTGTCACACGTGGTCTCACTCTTTACCTACTATCTTGGTTCTGTGTCCTCAGCCTTGTTTTCCACTGCACTGCGCTTGACCCTGTGTTCAGTGACTTATACCCTGTAGCCTCCAGTTTTTTTCAGAATTACTGATTTCCAAGAAACAATCAGTTCTCCTGTTCATAAGTGTAGCCTGACTTCCTTATTTGCAGATGAATGTCATCAGTCTTGCAAGAAAGGTGCTAAACTTCCTCCCCCCCTCGATTTAATTATCATTACTTACTGCTGAATCAATTTTAAAAAATCTGTCATTTTAATAATCTTATATATCACAGCAGTTCCTAAAGGGGTGAACAAAGAATGAGTTCTTTCTTTTTGCTAGGTGCTGCATAAACACAATCAGACAGATTTCGCCAAAAAGCTTATTGCAGAAATTGACAGTTAGAGGAAGGGATGGAGTACAGCAGAGAAAATATTAGTGAGTATGAGAGATGAGATTGTAATAGTTACAGAGTGTAATTAAGAAAGATGAGTCTTTCTAGAAAAAAGTTTGAGGAAGTCCAGGTGGAAGACAGAAAGGTAATGTGACACAGATTTAAACTTCTAAATTTTTTTTTAATTTCACAGAATGCTAAAATTGTAATTAAAATTACCCTCAATGGACTATCTATTTTAATATGTTAATGAGCATTTACTTGCCATTAATAATAAGTATATTAATATGATATGCTAAGATATACTGAGACATTAATTTTCCATACATCTAGACTGTATTACTTATTACCAAACTCACAAAGCATCTCCTAAACAAAGTGTATCAGTCTCAGACACACTAAGTAAACCACCAAAATCCTCTGCTGTTCTCATGTTCCTAAAAAATAAAAGACCTGTTGGCATACATATACATAGTTTATTATCTATATGCTTTTTCTCTTTTGTGTAAATTCGAAAGAACAGTGCTGAAGTGACATTCCTTGTCACTTGGTAGAAAGCTGAGAGAAGTACTGATGATAACACTTCCATCTTAGACAGTGTGAAGATCTGTATTGTTATAATTCCCATATGTAATTAAAAAGAGAGGTTTGCTATAGTTAAATTGCCATAAAATATCTGAATGATTGTTGTCTGTGCTAATAGCTATGTACAAAAAAAAAATAAAAAGTGTACTGCAATAAAAGATTATTTAAATCAATATGGCTTCTTGAACTGAACTGACAAACTGAAAAGGATTTCAAGTGGACAGTGACTTTCAGGTATGTCCTGTGCATTTACAGTGCCTGAGACTTAACTTGATATTTCTGCAGTTTTCAAAGCCATTCTCAGCTAATGTTAACTATTTTGAACACCAGAAAGATTGAAACTAAAATAATATAATCTTTCCACAATACTTCACTTTCCAGTTAACCTTATCTTGTATGAGTATATAAAAAGATGGGAGAAGATAGTTCCTGTGGTACGGAGGAAAGGAACTTAGAGCAGTGTATGGGTCAAAATGTTTCTAAGCCTTTTGAGGCACTCATGCAGTTTATTTAAACAGAATCTGTATCTCAGTGTTTTGAGAGATGAGGTAAAATATTGAATTATGTTACACACTAATGATATCGCACACAACGCTGCATAATTTTTTCGTAATTACTGCACTGTGTTGTCCACAAGCTAAATGGTAGTATTAAGATAAAGTTAGATGGAAAATCATCATTTATGAACAGTGACTATTTCTAATTAAGTCTGAATTGAATTATTGACCAGTTACAATCTTGGGAAATGGTTAAAGAAAATGTGGTATACAAGATCCCTAGAGGATACCTACATTTTAGGTTAGATACTCTATTGCTTAGAATTCTTAAAACCATATAGACATTTAGGTCAGCACTGACAATGTTTATTTTCAGTCAAAGAATTTACATGCTCAAATAAGGAGTTATATATTTTTCTCCAGTGAAAATATATTTTTCAATGAAAAGAAGTAACCTTTTTCCAGCCTGTGGATCAGTGGTAGTCTGGAGGTGGTTTGTGAAGCATGTGTGTGTTTAAAAATTTTACTGGAGACTGTAGTTGACAAATACTGACACTTGCAATTGCATAGATACAACCTTAAGCATAAAAAAAGAGAAAAAAATAATCAAGATTAGCTGTTAACATCACTGTAACCCCCTTAATTGTTAACTTGAACAAAATGCATATACTGGAAACACTAATAAATACTGATTTTCTGGACTCAGAGGATTTATATTACCTCAATTTTCTGTGTGAGCATTAAAACACCTAATTATTGCAATGGTAATTGTAAATCACAGCAAAATACAAGTTTTTGATTTTCTTTAATTTCTGTTAACTATTTTCATGAGAAATTTCAAATAGTAATGGCATACTGCTGAGGCAGAAGGATGTAAAACTGTTTCTCATGTCAGACTGGATAACGGCAAAGTATCTAAAGGTCAAGAAGGGTGCTGGGTATATTAATATAAAAAGGTATCCTTAACCTAAGCTATTACCCAAGCATTGTCCAAGTGATGAGAGAATATTCCACTTTGAGCAAGGCATAATCTATAAGCCTTCAAAGGGTTGATACAATCACAAAAGTTGAGGTTTAGAAAGGACCCCAGGAGGTCATGTAGTTCTTAACTTTACTCTGAAAAAAAAAGCTACCTGCTTGGAAACCCTCTGTAGAGATGCTGATCTTATCCATTCTTAAAATAGATAGAAAGAAGAGCATAATAATATTCTATTATTGCTAGATACTGTGTATAGAGAGTAGTAATTGAAATATCCTATTGTTGCCTAGCCTGCTGCTTGTCTCTGTATCTCACAGGAAAAAGACAAGAGGTGCCTACAAGGGCATTATGTTACAGGCAGTAATAACTTGTAAGAGAAATGCAAGGAAAGAACTAAATAAGTGTGTCCTAATCTAACCAAGTTTCTAATTTTATGAGTAAAAAAAGGCTGGGGAGTAAGGCCAGGGACCCTGTGTTTAATTATTATTTCATCATACTCTGGTATTTGATTAATTCCTTAATCCTTTGCTTTATTTCTTATATAAAGACTAATTTTCGTTCCTAGTCAGATTCTCTTTCATAGTCTTTTCCTGGTGATCATTCCATTCTGGGACTATGTCTGAAGACTTCCAGTTAAATATTACAGAGGGTTTTGTTCTTTATAAATCAAATGAGATATGAAGAAGTTTATGGAGAAAGTTTTCTTGTAATTCAGAGTTTGGGCTTTTGTCTAAATAATCAGTTGTATATCATAGTGAAATTACTCATACTGATATTTTAATAACACCTCAAAAAATTAGCTTTTTCTTCTTCAAGCCAGCTAAAGTGAAAGACAGTAAATCCCCCATATCCCAAACTATAATCTGTATGTTGCACCTTCAAGTTGTGTCAAACTTCAAGCTGTGACAACACTTCTCATATTGCAAAACCAACACCAATTTTGAAAGTCTCCTTCTAGTCCACAAAATGTATGATAAAGTCCCATTGCATATCCAGGTGAATCAAGAGCTTAATATTTTTAAAGATGGTAAAAACTTACTGATTTTCTTAATAATTAGTTAAGGAAGATGAACAAACTCCACAGTACTATGTGGTCTTCTAAATAACTTCTAAACTTGAAAGATACCTTTAACATATTATGAAAACAATCAGATCCTGTGAAAAAAACCCACGTTATTCCTCTTTTCACAAGAAATTATTGATTTGCAGGAAGTGATTACCTGCAATTTGTACTAAATTTAATTTTTAAATGTTTTTCTTTTCTTTTTTTTTTTTTCCCATAAAATTCCATCTGCAAAAAGTCCTTTGAGAATCAAGAATTTTGGTTTAGTGTCCATACTTCTAGGTTGTGAAATCTAAACAGAATCATGATGTTTCTCCCAAAGAAACCTTTTCTTCCCCTAGTGGCTCATTTAAAAGTAACTTATGTACTGTAATGTCATTGTGTTTCGAATAATTATCAAAAAAAGTGATAATAGAGTCCATGAAATTTTCTTTTTAAACAATTCCTCTTTTATAGCTTTTTCTTACTTAGAGGCAAACAACACAGTTTTAATTATTACATTAACAAAAACAAGTTAAAGAACAAAGTTGTATTTACTGACACTTATAGCCATGTTAATACCTTTTCACATTAAAAAAAAACAACAAGCAAAAAAAAAGAGAAGTGTTTCCCCTTGGAGCAGACTAATAAAACAGAAACTCATCAAATCACTGTTACAGAGCATAAGCAAGAGCACCTAAACATGTTACAAGGGAATAGATATGTGCCTCTTATGAGAAGTATGAGTTCATGTTCTGCGAATTTTCCAAACAACTGAAACTCTTCACACTTCAGATTTACAGTGTAAGCTGAAAGCCATACTGTCTCAGTTTAAATGAGACACAAGTGTTTTGCTGAGGGTGAGTTATGAGGAAGACCCAAACTCCTCCCTCTAAGCAATTGTAAATCTGAAATTAAGAGACTCCCACTGAGGAAAAAAATCAAAGAAATAAACACACAAAGAAAACGTAAGCAGTTCAGTTTGGGCCCTTTGGTGCAATTCTAACCACAGTAAGCAGGGGGCGCTGTTGGATCACTGGTGGTTACCAGGTTAGGGGACACCCTCCTGGGTGTGCTGAAGAAACCAAAAATGGAGGTCTTCCTTCCCCTCCCACTGGGAAAGGGAGAGAGAGGAGGGAGAGGAAAAAAGGGTCCTTCCCAATGGGAACTCACTCTGTCCTGCTGGCTGAATCCAGAGGTATAGTTTTCCCTCTCCTTTTGATGTGCACAAGAACTGCTGCCAAGAAAGAAATATGGGAATGGAGGAGGGGAAAACCTCCAGAAAAAGTTCCTCTCCGATGAAAATCCAAGTAGAATTTACAGCTGGCAACCAGGCTGAGAACAAAACCACCTCTGAGCTGCTACTCCGACCTTGTTCCAGCTCTGGCAGCAACCTGAACTCCTCCCCCATTTCCCAGGAGACAAGAGGAAAAAAAAAGCAAAAAAAGAACTCCTTACCCCTCCCCAAAGACAAGATCCTGAGGGTCATCAACTAGAAATGTGGTTCTATCAGCCACTTCTTTTGTGTTACTCAATTGCCTAAGCCACAGTCAATCTGCCCATGCAACATCCCCTTTAAAAGGTGGGCAGGGGGAAGGAAAAATTCCTGCTTAGTTTCTAAGAACCAGTAAACCCATGACGCATACCTTTGTTAATCTTCCTTAGACCAGTAATACTAGTCATATCTAACTATGATCTTGATTTTTAACTTTAATATTCACATTATTTCACCATTTACTAGACCTCCTTTTGAATTATAGCAGTATGAATGTCAATAGATTCAGGAGTTGTTTTTTGTTGTTGTTTGTTTAGTTTTTTTCCTAGGGTGTTTAGAATGCTCCTTTCTTCTCATCTTCTCTTCAGGAAGGGAACAGATGGCTTCAGAAATTCCTCTGGACCAGACTCAACATGTTGTTAATAACACTGTGAATCTTACTAAGACTTACTCCTGTGTTTAAAGGCACTAAGCTTAATGTGATAATGGATGTGTTTGAAATTAAGCATGTGAATAAGCCTTTGCAGCAAGAGTATAAAGAGTATAAACTCTTATACCAGGACAGAATGCTTGAAAATGAAGACTGGAGAACGAGGTCTGTGTTCTTGTTTTATTTCAAGAATGACAAAAATCAATCTTCTCTCCTCTAGATTAATAACCTTACAAAGAACAATTCCACTTTTGGTCTCCTTGTGTTGCTTTGCACAGTGCACCTTCATTGTTGTCACGTCACAAACTAATAAATCATGGAAACTGCTTATTCCTATTATATATACAGCTTTGTGAACTCATTTTAGAATAACAGTTTACAAAAAAAAAAAATAAAATTCCTGTGCTGTTTCTTTGGAATGGGCTGTTGAATATTTGGGGGCCTTTTATAACCATAAAATTTACCATGATACTTACTAAGGAGGGTTTATAAAAGGTAATCATGTAAGATAATTTTTATACAGGGAAATATTGAAAGATGTTTCTAAAAAGGAGCAACAAACCGCAATATGTAATTCTCTTAAGCAATAATAAATTGCCCATATAGAATTAATGATCTCCAGACATTTCTTTTAAAAGACTTGAAAAGAACTAATTAATGTAGCACATTTCAAGCTAAGCAAATTGCAATGATAAATGGGGTTACTGGAAGCTATAAATGCAATTTGTAACTGAAGGAAAAGAGCAAAACATCACTCAGAACATTAAGGAATGCAATTAAGCAAAACATTTGGAAGTACTTAATTACATCTGCAGAGGATAGTTAAGTGAGATCTGGTGCCTTGCATTAGTAGCAATATCAGAGCTTCAGAAGATTGCTTAAGCATAAAGCAAGTAGACCATTTGCTATCAGGATACTTGATTTGACATGCAAAAAAAATAATTCTTCATTGATAAATTATTCAAATTTCTGAAAAAATAAACAGGTTCTTAGCAACGACAAATTTTGAATTACAGAAAGAAAAGACAGGTAGATAATAAGTGCACACTTTCTTGTTGATCCAAATGTCTTCTGGTATAATTAATGTATACCAAAATAAAAAATATGTGAGAAAATGCAATGGACTGTAAGTCATCTAGAGCTTAATTCTGCAAATTGCAAAACTATATGGTCCTAATTAAGCAAAACCATGACAAATTTTTATGCTTTCATCTATTTCACATCCCTTGTTATAACATTCTTCATTGGAGTTTGAAATTAGACATTAATCTAATAGGTGAAACTCCTAAAGACAGGTGTTAAATCATGCACTCTCTCTTTCACAGAAAAGTAAAAGCTATCTTTGTGAACGTACCAGGGAGTGAAAAAGCCTGAGGAGTATCTGGCATGGAGTGGCTTATATTCATATTGTTCAGAAAAAGCATCCTCTGGAGCAGATAGGGAGTGTTCAGTGTGCATACCAACCAGGAGAGCTCTGGTGTTCTTTGCATCTCTAGTGCTTGCAGGCAATGGACCTTGGCGTGAGCCATCAGTTCAACCATACCTGCGTTTTCTCTTGTATGAAGATCTCTGCACAGGAGCTCAAATGTAAATTGAAGAGTATCTGAAGGGTGGGGCAAGCTCACTGTGTGACTAGATTCCCCTTGCCTGCCTAGAGCTTATTCCTACTGAATAGAGTGGCTACACCACCTTTCCCTCTTCTTCTTGACCTGTTTTCTTCTTATGATTTCAGCAATGAATGTTTCTAGCTGAGTCTTGGTGCTTAAAAATGTCACGACTGAGATATTACCAGACATATATGGAATCACAAGTCTAGATTCACTGCTTAGTAACTGGATTGTCAAATAAAAGGGCCAAAAGCAATGTGTTCTGCCCCTTCACCTTTCTGAAACAGTAAAGTGTCACTTAAAAACTATAACTGTTTGAAACTTAGTTGATGCTTTTTGAATATTAAATATTTATGTCTGTGTAGTCTATTGATGTCTTCTGACAGAACATTATTGAATGATAAATGAAAATCATAAATAAGGCTTTTTTTCCCCTTTCCTTGCAATGTAAAAATTCATCTATAATAGTATTTATTGCCTGACCAAGCAAGTTGGTCAGTTACCAATGAGTGTTTTAATATTTGATGTTTCTATCCCCAGGACTTTTAGTGCACAATTGGTTTAATATCTTTTGGTGTACATCTAATATAATTGCTTTTATTGGTCTGTTTCATTGATCACATGGATAACATTACCATTTTTACTGGTGTTGTTAGGACAAAGCACTGCTGAATAAACAATGAAGTCTTTGTTTAATGTAATATATAAATGTGTTTCTAATTAATTTTATTTCTTCTTCATGGACATTGTTGTGACCTGTGTTCATTATGAATTTTATACTCAGCTGCAAATTCTAAAATTAAATAAGTAAAATAAAAGGAAAACTAATTGAAAAATAAGGATTTGTCAGAATTACAGTTGGTGAAATAGCACTGTAAAAATAAAGAGTATATAAAAGACTAATAATTATTACAGAAAAAATATCAAAGATTACATGAATAGAGGAAACTTATTTTTAAGTTGACAGTATTAGTGTTTGATTAAAACAGTTCCAGGTGGGAAAAATGTTTCTGTATTTCTTATCTGTGTATGTGTAAGGTTTTGCTGCTCTCAACTCAAAGACAACTTCCACCAGAGGAGTTTATTAGGAATGAATAAAGTTACATAAAAATTACTTTTGTATTATTTATTATTATGCAATAATTTAATGAGAAGTTTGAATGAGACTTTGTAATCCAAAAATGAAAGAAAAAGTAGCTTGTTTTTACTGAGAAGCCTGTTTTCATGACCAAGTGTATAGTCCCTCGTTGTGACTGCTACGTGACTAACTGTTGGATGCCACATAAATCTATGTCAATGCTCTGGTCTGCCTTTTTGAAACCCTTTTATACCTCCTGACTGCTTTGATCTTAGATTTCTCAGATAAATTCTCCCTGTAGCAGCCTCTTAGATATGAGGTCTTAAGATTTTACAACATCTTTTAATATTGTTTGTTCTTTCCTTCTATTCTTCAGTATTTCAACTGCACTGTACAAGGTAAGCGATCTGGAGCACACAGAACTAAAAGACCATAATTCTTTTTTTCTGGGTAATTTTTAAGCCTGTCCAATTCCTCACTCCAGTTTGAAGCATGGCAGTCTAGTTTGTGGTTTGTAGGGAGAGGAGCGAAGAAGCCATGCTTTACAACACCGGGCTTTAAGAGGCTTTGCAGCTCTGGCCCCTGTGGTTATCATGCAGTTCTCCTTTAGAGGAAAACCTGTGATAAGGTCATCAAGAAGCTTGTTTATCAGTATTGGTAGTTAAGGAAACAGCTAAGGAAACATAGTTAGATACAGGACTCTCCATCAGTAGCAATGGAATACTATTTTTTACACAAAAAATACCCCACCACCCCCCCCCAAAAAAAAAAAAAAAAGAAGAAGAAGAAGGGATAAGTATTTAATTGTAATAGATCTTTTTGGCTAGATTGGAAACAAAATGAGATTTTGCAGAGAAATTTCCTCTACCTAAAATATATTAAGTTGCAATATTCTTCCTGCTACAGACACGCTGACTGGCCTAGCAGCAACATTCCTCAGTTTTGTTGGAAGGCGACAGATTTAGAAAGGAGTAAAAAATAAAGACTGTCAAACTTGTAATCTGCTTACCATCTAGACTTTCAGATGTTAGAGGCTGTATCCTAGGATCAGTCTTAGAACAAAGGAGAGTAATCTGCTTTCTTCTCCTCCTTTTCCTTTTTGAAACCCTATTTGCTAATTTTTACATTAGTGATCTCTTCTGTTTGCTAGATCATAGTTTTTCAGATATGATTAGTAGTTTACATAAAAAGCTGAGCATGCAAAGATTTGGCTACTTCCAGGAATGTTTAGCTGAAGAAAAGAGATCTCAGAAATACAATGCTGGCAGTGATAAACTGCTTCAACTGCATCCAGATGATCAAAGGAAAACAACCAGTTGGCTGCACCTTTAGAAACTGGAAGAGTTTTTGTAAGTATTGCAAGTCCTTAGATTTTTTTTACACATTAAAGATCATGTATCTTAATTTTGAAGGGGATTCTGGATGTAGTGCATGGAATCAAACTGGGCCAGGATTATTGATGGCAAAGTAAAACTATTTAGTTAATCCCCGGCTTAATTAGGAGGTGATGTCTTTGTAGATACATGTAACTCAAGTATTGAGTGTTCATTTCCACATTAATTAGTCCTGCCTCAAAATTATATATGTTTTACTGTACTGTAATGACTTAGTTTTTCTTTACCCTTCATACTCTGAGGAATAGACACATATACCCATTTTTTTTTCACTTTTAAAAAGGAATAATGGGAGAATGTTGTGTAAACCTTCAAGGACTTGTGACAAAAGCTGCAAAGACCAGATAATCAGGGCTTTTCCTTCAGCTGTACCTGTAGGTTAAGTTTAAAATGCTACTATATGACTACTGCTACAGCAAATATTACAGTAATTAAAACACTTGAATGAGTACTGCTGTGAATGCATTTCATGGGACCCAAAAAGGGCTAAATGCACACCAGTAACTATTTATAAAAACTATGCATTTGTTTTTGTCTGACTCAGCATAGGACCCTCTGGACTTATTTGGAACAGAGGAAAACGGATGGCAGAGTTGTTCTTTTTATTTCCAGCTATATAGTGCAAGCAGATGGGAGTCAAGCTGATGATTCGTTTTAATGATTTAGTTGGCTAATTTGTCCCAGATTTGCTCATTTTGTTCACGGTTTGAAGAACCTGCAAGTATTTTTCTTTGTGCAATAAAGAGTAAAGTAAATGCTAGTTGGGTCAGCCTGGTAGTTCTCTGAATTTTGTCTTTAATACCAGCAGAAAATTCATTCTCTCCTGTAGTCACATTTGTAGAACTGGAGTTTAGCTGTCTGCTTTGTTTAACTAACATTATAATTCAAAGTCAGTTAGCATAGTAGTGTTTCAGTTTCCCGTTTAAAATCATGACAAAACACACGTAACTATAATGGGCTACAAGTTTTATGTTTCAAAAATTATATATTTTGTATTGCATAACTGAAAATGATTATTCTCTCAAAAGAGAACATTTACATGGGAAGAAATTGCCAACATTAAGTTGGATATTTTTCCATAAGGGAAAGAGACCTTTGAAATTCCTCTTTTCATCCAAAGTCTCAAACTGGTTCTCTGTCTGGCTCTCCTTTGTGGCCACTACTTTTTTCCTCACTGTATTCTGTTTTCTTCTACTCCATTCATTCAGTCAAAGACTAGCTGTTAGTCTTCCTTTTCTTCTACTTTCCCTCCTGTTGCCCCTTTCTGCTATCCCCATCCTTCACTGTCTAGTCCAAGCTGCTGCTTCACAATCAATCAGACTCTATGTAGCTCTGCACTGGTCTCTATAGATACTCGACTAGACTTACTCTCTAATGAAAACTTTTTTCTCTTTCTTGAATGAACATAAGACCTAGTTTTCCTTGAGCAGGTAGCATGCATCTTGAGTGCAACCTGATTTTAAAGAAAGTACTTCTCTTGAGATTGCTTTCTTACCACTGCGTGCATCTGCAGTGCTCTAGCAATGAATGTGTCTATAACTAAACATGAAACTTATCTTTCCCAAATAAAGTCAGCATTTTCAAAGGTTTAACAGAGCATGTTTACTGTACCTTTATACAGTAAAGTATAAAGATATACATGTTTTAAACTGGAGCGTGCTTTATCATTAATGTTTTAAGTAGTTTTTAATCTATACAGATAAACCTTTATGAATTTGACTGCACAATTTCATTTCCACTCTAACGCAAACACAAGGAAACTTGTCAGGCTGAAGTATGCGATCTGAAAAACAATGGCAAACACCAGTAATCATCTTTTAAAATATTATTCATTCTATATGAAATGTATCAGACTGACGGAAAGCAAAATTTTCTATCTACCTCTTTGGTCTGACACAAGGAGGTGGTTAATTCTTCTTCGGCAAGAGGAAATGATGGCTAATGTTTTAAATGAGGCATCTGCCCACTCAGTAGGAAATCTGCAAGGTAGTGGCAGCCATATCATCACCAGTTAAATCAGTAAACATTTTTGGTTTTAAATAGGAAGATGTAATACAGAACCATTTCCATGTGCTCAATGGGTAAGCCATGAAAAAGCAGCAACAAATATGTTTTCCCCATAATTTGTCTACTAGCTATTTCTCTTGATACTCAGTGACATATTCAGGGTGTCAACATCTCTGCCTGGTGCTGTCATGAAAAGAATTAAAGTTATTTCTACATGCTGTGAGAGTATGCTTTTCAGTTTTTCAAATCAGTGTCTTCTTAAAAATGAATCAGAATGAAATGCAAAAAAAGACTGAGTACAGAGTAAGAACCAGATTTTAATTACATTTTACACCACTTTATACAGAGGATCTTTTGTCTCACTTGAATAAGAAGCATTTTTGTGATTACTTTTTGGTTTAGAAGCCCCTTTCAGAAGCTCTGCTTGAAACAAGAGCATTTATGGAAAGATAAACATTTTGTAGCAATCTTAGTAATACAACTGAGTATCATAATTTTTTTAAAGTGATATGAGTCAGATATTTTCCATTGTTACCCTTTTGTCAGTCTGAAATAATGAATTAAACTTATTTCCTCTGACTCAATAGAAACAGTGTGAGTATACACGTTTCACTGGAATATGCTTCAAACCTGATTTATTTTTTCAGATAACACTTTTTACTTTTTTAGAACTTAAGAGAGGTTCTTTGATGCCTTTTATGCATGATTTATTTTTTTTCATTACTTCCTTTCTTTCCTTTTACTATTTTTTATGAAAAAGAAAAACAAAACAAAAAACCCCAAACAAACAAAAAACAAAACCCCCAAAAGACTTAAGAAGAAATAAAAATCCTCTGTCAAGTCACTTGGTTGTTTTTGTCTTTCTAGTGGTCTCTTTCTGCCCTCATTAAAGTAATTGGAAAAGCATCAATTAATTTCAGATGCCCAGGATTTGAATCTGATGCTTCATGTGTCCTGAAAGTTGCCTCACTCTTCATCTGTTACTACCAGGTCTGAGTCTAAAAATTCCAGCACCTTGTTTGATTGCTAGGTCATGTTCTGTTATATTGCTCTAACAACTCTACTGAGGATGAATGAAAGGCACCTCACCCAAAACAGACAAGCAGCAATATGATTTATTAAGATAAATAATAATTTGGCAGAGCTGAATAAAATCAATGGAATTTAACAAAGATTAACAGTAGTTTACCAAGGTTCAGTAAGTTTAATGGCAAGGTTCACCTTATTAATTACTGCATGGAAGAAACACTACGGAACATTGATTTAGAATGTGCAGTGGGGGTTAAAATGTATCTGTCACACTCCACCCTTTGACTAGAATCAACTTCCTGCATGTCATAGGCTCCTAATACAGTCACTTCTCGCCTCTTTGCTATAAAAATTTGATATATCCTGTTGGCACTCTTGAGGATCCATGGTAAGAAAACAGCGTTTAGTATAAAATATTACTATGAATTTTATGCTATTTTTGTTTAGTATTGGGCAGATTTCACACGACGTACAAGGAGTATTTGCTTTGTTAAGTACCAAAACTTTACATGGAAAGATTGTAAGTAAAAAACATATTATTGTTAGAGCTAACAAAATAAAACAGGATGAAGGATTAGAATCAAATTTCTTGTTGCTGTTAGCGATCATCTGAATTAGGTTTCCCACTGATTATGTTTTCCATCCTTTTCACTCTTTTCAGATGATATATTTATTTTGTGTCATGACGAGCAGTAATCAGGATTATTTGTCCATTTTCTTGAACTTTCTTTTCCTGCAATCAGTAGATATCATCATGTTGTAATAGTTTTGTTAATAACATAGGATTTGTTCCAGTGGAGATAGGTAGATCTTGATGCAATGTATAGTTAGATTGTAATAATTGATGAGAAATTGGTAGGAGCTGAATAGTTAAAGTCACAGCACATAATTTCAGTAAAATTAAATCTACAAATATTTGAGTGATTACTTCTATCTAGAGTGATATTGCTTAGAAATATAAAATCACAGAGGGTTCTCATAACAAACACATCAATTTCCAATATACAGCAGTACAGTTTCAGAGGTTTTGTCAGGATGGATCTCAAAATGGCAAATACTTTGTTCAGTGTCAAGACAAATGTCTTGGGCTTTAATGTCATTGCTTTCACAAATCCTTGTTGTTCTTGCACAACACATATATCAACACCAAGAATCTGCTATTTATTTCCCTTTTGTTGAGCCCATATTCTGTGTTCTATTGTTCAAAGTGCAGTTCCGTTATGATTTAATTTCAGCTCAATGATGTGGTATATAATATATACCAAAGCCTTGGATATTGTTATACTAAAAGTTGTGGATTTATTGGCAGTAGGGTCATAGGTAAAATTGACTAGACACCACCAGGATTGGAATTGCCTTTCAAATTCAGTTGCATTTTCCTGGATCACCTTTTGAATTCTCTTCACCTTCTCTTACAATTGCTGCCATGGTAGATTGTACCCACAACTGAGCCTGAATACAACTAAGAGTGAGACATACATCACCTTGGGCTGCACCTAGAACGTTCACAGTTAGTTGGTGGTCCCTTCCCCACTGGGATAATATATCAGATAAAGGCTGTTGGTTAGTTCCTAATGCAACAGAGAACATTGTAATGGATGTTCTGACTTGTGTAAATTACTTATTACAGAGCTTGTTTGCTAAAGCTTCAGCATTCATGCTATGTAATACTCCTAACAGTGTTCCTGTGATATGAGTCACACCCCTTCTTGATTGTTTCAGAGAGGTGAGGGTTCAACCATGCAACCACTCTAACCATTCTGCATGGGACATACTTAAGAATAGTGACCAAATAGGTTTAACTGCTGAGATATTAATTTGTGTTACCAGTTTCACTCATTTGAGGGAGAATGGTGAATTAAACAACACTCACTTGTTGGCCTGTGTATTTAATAGCATAAGCTCTAATTTCAGTAATTCGTGAGGATAAGGTTTGGTTGACTCTGGGACTAGTAAGATAGTAGATGGACATGCAGGAGGTGTAGATGTTGGTGTACTAGTGTTGGTGGGAATCAGGGACACACTAAACTGCTTACTGCCCACTGTGGCACATGAACCATGATCTTGACAGTTAATCAGCACACTACCTCCCCATAATGAATCCAAATAGCTCCATTCCCATTGGGCATTGCTGCCCATTGTTGGGTTTACCTGGTATTGTTACATGTGTGCAGTTGTCTAAAAGGAGAAGATTAGAAGGTCCTTCAGCAGTATCATGATCAAATTACCATGGCAGTGCCTCCAACCATAATGCAAGTGTTAGTGTCTCTGACCCATCTCCAGATTCCTGGATACAGACTGCTAACACATAGGTAAAACATAAGGTTGATGTGCATGTGAGGTGGATGCCTTCATACTTGCTGCCTCACTGGTGGATTTTTGATATGTTGGGCTTCCCTGTACATGCTAAGGTAGAGATTACTGTCTCCTGTGAGTTTTCTTGATTACTGCATTGTGTACACCTAAGTTTGAATGTAGCATTCTCAGTAAGGCTTTTCTAAGGAAACTTTCCTGTTCAGCTTTCCAGGAGCCACTCTGGCAGTCACACTCATACCATCTGAGCTGGGACCAAAGCTCCTTCACAGCAGGCAGCTCCAGTGAGCCAACAGGTACCTCACATGACTCCCCCACACACCACACTTACACAATCAGATCAGATTTTCCCACTGGCTTGACCCCAGGTGTCCCATAGATGGGTCTTAGATGTCTTAATCCTTAGAATACTTTAATCATGGTGCAATTACAAAATAACAGCTCAAGCTGGGTGCCTCCAAGGAGGGACCCCAAACAAATGAAACTCTGTTTTTTTATACACTCATAGTCTAAGTGACGGAACGTCTGGGATCTTCCAACTGAGTCTTCAGCTCTTCTTGTGGCTATGAGTGTCTGGTCACCTGGCTGGTGCCACAGGTCCCTGTGTCCTTGGTTATGCAAAGGGTTGGTGCCAGTTCACGGTCCCATGCCTTGGGCTCCCGTCACCCAGAGCTGTCTGCAGCTGGCACTGCAACTGTACACCAAGCTACCTTCACTGAATGTATTCCTCAATTACTCCTCAATAAAACTGAGACAGTGTTCCAAGTAGGCACTGAAGTCATTATGATGGATTTAGTGACTCTCAGTGATATCATTTCTAATGTTATGTTACATCCCTTTTGAGTGTTTCATCTGCATGATACTGCAACATCATAATGTCCCTTCACTATGACATGTATTGAAAAATGACTTTTATTACAGGTTTTCCTATATGGCATGTAAGAGTTATTGTGAATAATCATGACATATATACATAAGTCCTTTATTAGCCAGTGGTCATGTTTTGCAAGTCATGTTTATATTACTGTCTGTTACTAACAAAACAGGTGATTTATCTATATTGCTACAATAGTGACTGATCTCTTGATGGATGATTGAGAAAGGTGGAGAAGCAAGTAGGTTAAAATAGACTGGTCTTGGGTTTTTATGGACAAATTTCTCTGTTTGAAAGAAGGAAAAATCCACCATGCACTAATTCTGTGTTTTGCACCACTGCTATCAGTACCTTTCTAGGAAAGCAGACCATGAGGGTTAGTTAGAGCAATAGGTACAGTTCCAATTTGTGGTAAATTTGCAGGGTTTCCTGACTGTAATACTATCAGACGTTTTCTTTCATCAGAAGGTGGAGCATCAAGCTCAGTTTCTGCAAAGAATGCTCAGCTCACAGGGTTCCCAGTGGGCCCATATCAATTACTCAATTGATGTAGTACTTCTTTGGAAAATCAAGTATCCCACTGGGCCTTGGTGGCTTAAAGCTCTTGTTCAATACGCCATTAGCTCTTTTTGCCATCTCATTTGATTGGCGATAGCATGAGATGTGGAACACACCTATTGAATTTCTTCTTGTTTTGCCCATTCGTGCATTTCCTTGCCTGAGAATTGAGATCCGTTATCACTTTGGATGGTGTCAGGAGCGGCTAGACTTGAGAACCAAAATAATAGCCCTGATTCTGAATTTTTTCCTCTGTCCTTTTAGGATTTAGTCACCACAAACAAGCCGAAGACTACTTCCACTCCTGTGAAGATAATATTGATATTACGCAGTGTTAAAACGGTCTGATATAATCAATTTGCCTTGTTGACCACAAAGTTTTTCCTTGATTGATATGTAGGAGTGGTGCTTTAGCAGGGTGATTGGTTTGTAATTTTAATCTACATTAAGGACATTCTATGAAAATAATTTCACGAGTTTTTTCTGTTTAGGGGCCAACCCTTGCTCTGTGCAGCAAATGAAATTGGTTCTTTTCCTGTGTTATCTAATTTTTGATGTAGTCATGCCCTCAGCATATATCACTGGAGATTTAAGGAGTTGGATTTTATTATTTTCTTAATTTTAGTCACAGCATTTGCTTTTTGGTTTCAATTTGTAGCTGGTTTGTTGCTCTTGGCATGAACTTTTATCCATCCTATCTTGAATGGTGTTTATCTGGCTGTATTTAGTAATAGTTGCCAATCTTGAGTTCTCCAAACTGGAGATCTATTTACTTCCCAGTTCAGGGATTCCCACTGACGGAGCACCTTCTATTATTTGTTTGACAGTGGTAATGTTCAAAGAAGTAGCCTTGCATTGCCATTTACTGTTTAACCTTTTTGCTGAGGCGTCAGTGAATTGAATGTCTTCTGCTGGTGTTCCCTCAGTGAGGGTAGGTGCATTTAAAATTGGTGAGGTTTCAAAGTTTGTTGTAATGCTAATGGATCTGCATTTAAAGACAAAGAACATTGAATCAGAATCAAGTTTCACACAGATACTGGAGATGTAAAGGATAAGGAAGACCATCCCCTTGAGTCACGAGGCTCAAAGTGGACCCTATTGCTTTCTAAACTTCTTAGACAGCCTAGGTGAAGTTAGGTCCAATCGTAGTCTCAGACTTGGACTACGGTTTATATCTCATGGAAGTATCTATACAAACTTTACAGTAATTAATAGATTAGCTGCATAGAATAGTATTGTTTCATTAGTATTAATTCAGCATGTTATCATTCACTTACCAAGGATCTACTGCGAGTAAAGGGACCTTTCTACCTTGGGCAAGTTTCAGTTAAGGGATCTCAAACTTTGAGAGTTGTCCCTATTCAAGGGGAGAACCACTTGCATGCAGCACAGCTGCAATGTAGGGAGAGCTCAAAACTGGGCTCATCTTGATGCAAATATTTATAGAGTGAAGTAGCTGCCTGCTAGTCAATAGTACAGACAAGGTAGATGTCTTTATTTTAGCTCTAATGTCTTGTTTTGTTCTTTGGTTATCTTGCATTTTTGGGGCTTCAAGACCATTTTTCAAAATATTTTTCTGACACACCTTCACTCCCCTGTACATAAACGAGGAGCCTTCCAGCTCACAGGTTCTCTGCAGGGCATGAAGTCTGTTGCTCTTCAGTCAGCCTGAATGAAAGTATAGCAAGGGGCCAAATGCATCTGTCACAAACTCTCACACCATTCAGGAGCCAAAGGAGTTGCAGTGATTAATCGCTGGAGTGCCTTGGCATCCTGTGGGTCATGCCACTGTTCATATCATGGCAAATATCAACAGGAAAAGTGAAACTCAAGGAAAAGGTGGCTAACTGAGCAATAGGAAACTAATAATTAGGAGCCTGTATACCTGGTGAGTTCTTCAGTGGCTACTGGGAGATCTACTCTGAAATTATGAGCTCCCTTGGAATAATGTTTCCAGGGTGTGTGCAATTACTGCAGTGACTGCTAAGCAACTTGTTCAGGAGAAAAGAGATGAAGCCTACTTTCTCAGTATTCTGAGATTTACTTTTTTTCACATACATACTCCTAAGTAGAAAGCGTATTGTTCATTTTTATCACTTGTAAAGTCCTGTTTTATTTTCTGTTTGGTAAGTATCTCTTTTCCTCTGCAGGACATGTAGACAAGCAGTACTTCCAAGATCATCATGAAGATGACACTCATATTTCTGTTGGCATTTTAGACCTGAGTTAATTAACATTTTTATAGCACCAATAATTAACATTTTATGAGCTGGATTTCCTCATCCCTTGAACATACTTTGGCTTCACTTCATACTGGAACATATAAGTGGGTAATGTTACAAAATGCTAATGTTCTGTCTGAGTTTAAGGGCAAAATGCACTTCATAAATGCTGCTGAGTTGCAGTAACAGCACAGAGCTCTGTTTGAGCACCAGTCCAAAATGCTACACCAACACTGAATAATAATTATTCTCCAAATGTTATTCTGTCTGCACTTATGCTGGCTAATATTGTCTTAGTGGTATGACAATCCCTCAACTATCTGTATCTGTGTTGTTTTATAGTTAGATTGTAAGTGAATAGGGGCAGCCTTCTGTGGTCCAGTGACACTGCTAGCAATATGGCATTTGGAGTAAGGTGCTGAAGTGCTGTTCTGACAGTAAAAATTTTCATTGTAATAAATGATCCATCTGATCACGTGAGGAGATGTCTAGGGAAGCAGCATATTTTAATGTCATACTTATAACCTAGATTAGTTGCTCTCAGTAGCACTCCGAAGTTTGTTCTTTATGCCTGCAACTCCATTGTTGACAACAGCAGACACAGCAAAGTAAAATTGAAGCAATAATAGCAACATGTATATTAGTGCCTTTTCAGATACAGCATCTTACATTGTATAGAAAATGCAATGAAGTGGGTATCTGTTATATTTGGTTCAGTTTCTTCAGTGTCTATGCTTTGCAATAGTGGATTTCTCTGTAAGGTGTCCCATTAATTTAAAAAGAACAATTATTGTCATTAGTTCTATAATTACAGAATGGAATCAGATGAAAGACTTGGTTTGCTGTATTAAAATACAGTTGAAATGAGACAGAAATCTGTATCAAAATTCAACCATGTTATGTTCTTAATGTTTTTATGAACTGAAAAACATATTTTTTTAAGATTTCAATTCACAGAGAGAGGTACCTGTAATTATATTCTCTCAAATGTTTTTCTTTATCAATGCAGTATTTCAGTGCCATTTCTTTTAGCTCTCTGGACCTTGGTTTACTTGTGATGAGTGATCTGTTGTATGTGTTGTGCAAAATACCTTTCCTTGCCACACAAGAGAAGTATCTCTTTGAGGAAAAATCTTATTTTTTCAACTTGGAGATTTTAAAAATAATTGAACTCTTGAGAATTTAAGGTGTTCAAGATTTATCTAAGCAAGATTTAAGTCCTTCCTCTTATATTTTGCATGAAACAGAGAAGTATTGGAGGTTTGTTTAGCTACACTGAGTTTTGCATCAAATGTCTCTTTCAATCTGTTTTACCTGTCTCCTGATACTGTTTGAAGTAGTAGGAAGCCTGTGCACAGAAAAATGCACAGACGGGCATAGTGGAAAACAGTGTTATCTGTATTATCTGCTGGAGAGATCACATAGAATGGAGCATTATGTCATTTAATGTGTGTGGTTTAAGGCACTTTCTTAACTCCAGCTGTCTAGGACAAATGTTCTCTTCCAAAGTCCCCTTTACCTAACAAGCACCAAGGGGGTTAGATAGGGCAGCAAAGAAAGGCAAATGAAATATATGTCCTTGTTTCTAGTTAGAATGCTGTGGACTGAAAATCAGTGTAGTTTCTGCAGTGTTACTTCATGTGCAAACACTGGACAATTCGTTGATGAAAAATAAAGAAGTTAGGTAACAGGTGATTGCACATGATACTGGGGTAAATTACTGATTCAACAAATATTGACAAGTAATTGAATATTTCAAAAGTCAAGCTCTTTAATCCTCTTCATCTGAGTTGTAATGCCATCTTAAAAGGCATTACACTTAAACTTTTTAGTGCTTCACCTTTGATAATACATGTCAGAAGAAAATACATCAATGTCGATAATGCTGAACAGCATGCATTTTGAAAAGAAAGTTAAGTGTTTTGCACAGTAAAGGGAAAATACTACAAGTAACAAATAATTTTTAAAAAAACTTTAAGGAGGAAAAATTCACCTTTTTCTAATGATCAGAGGAGGTTTAATGAATTCTTTAGATGTCTGTTTGCAGCTTAGAGTAACAATCTTAATGACATGCCTGTAAGAAATGATGTAAATGGAAATCTAATAGTTTTTTTACATATTCCCATGGCACAAAAGAAAATTAAATCTATATTTATGTAGGTTGAAGGTATCAAAACACACCTACTTCAAGATCCTGAACTGTAAAATCCATGAGCAGTTGAAAAGACATGCTATACATAGTTTCTTTAATCTTTTAACACTGTTGAAATACCTAGCACAAACAAAATCAATTTGCTTATCATTAACATCTTTACAGACTCCCTCTGAGAAGGTAGCTAGTCTCTCAGGAGAGTAAACACTAATACCAGAGCTGGCCTAAATGGCCACTGATGTTATAGCTGTTCAGAGTCTGATATTTATAATGTTGCTCAAAAAAAAAAATTTCTCTTCTGCAACTTGCTCAAAAGATTCCAAAAACTATGATTTAAAAAAAAAAAAAAAATTTCAGCATTTTGCCTGGGCAAATAGTCATTCGCCTCTTCCACCTCCAGCTGGTGACTGTAGTTTGAGCATTTGATGCATATATAGTGATGTTGTGAGATCAGCCCTTCCTCATACATTTTCCTGTACCAGTTTAATGCTGGTGCAAGAGAACTGAAGTAACCACTTGCCACTGTGACTGGTATACAAGTTGGCTGAATTCAAATGGACCACAGAACATAAGATAAGGGTGTTGCTATAAGTGGACTTACTAAACATGTTTGAAAGTGCCCCATCCATGTGAAATCAGTTGTGTTGTCATTCACCACGGAGAAAGATTAGATCTGGGATACCTGACAGTAGAAGTCAGTCACAAGACATCTCCAGGTCTGGAAGGTCTGGAGGCATGACCTAAGGTATGTATAAATTAGGTAGAAATATATGTGATGAATACAGGCTTTGTTCTCTCGTGCCTACATTTCAAGTTGAGCTTCTCTCAGGAGTGTAGAATGGCAGTCTTGTGATTTTTCCTACTGTAGTGTGAATTCATTGGTAATGACAAAATTACAAGATCTGTAAATTCATTAATAATGTCCCTTTCTACCAGCAGAAGAATAAAGTCCACCAGAAGAAGTGTATAACCTGTCAAGTTTATTCCCGTGTTTTCAGTCTGTCTGAGCAGATCAAGAATATTGTCATCATACAGTTTTCAGAGAACCACAGAAGGTGGAAGGGTCCTCTGGGGGTCATCTGGTACAAACTCCTTTTCAGTTTTCCAACATTAGATTAGTTCAGCTGTGGTTTCGTCCTTCCAAGTCTTGGAAATCTGCAAGATGGGCACTCTTTACCTCTGCAACTGGTTCAGTGCTCCACTACGCTGCTAGTAAAGAAGCTTTTACCTATGTCCCATCTTAACATGCCAATGTTATATTTGTGGCCATTGACACTTGAAGACTGATTTGGGAAACTAAGCTGTCATGTCCATACTCTGTGGTGGGTAATTTTCTGTAGTTTGTGGTTGGTAGACTGTCAGTTGAAAATCTGGAAAAGCTCATCAGGGATACAAACTGTCTGGTCAGCAGTGTATTTAGTTACAGTGTGTCCGGTTGACCTCAGTGTTTTTTCTGACATGATGTAAAGATCAGATAGGAACATGATTTTTCTTCTAACTAAAGAATATGCCATGAGTTTGCCACGCACCATATTTTTATATCTTTAATGCACCAATTCTTAAGCTGGGAGGGAGTGTGGAAAGCACAAATCAGGGTGGATACATGGCAGGGACATAATGACAGCCAGTGATTATACCTTTGCCTAGACAGATTTAGATTTGATATTCATAGGGATCAGCTTGAAATGTCCTGTAGGACACCTGTGTTATGTTTCATAGGACTTATATGCTTAAGATATTCCTAGAATCAGAGGGGGAAATAATGTGTTTGTTCATAACTGCGATATGCTTATTTTATGGGATAAAATTTAATTTAACTACTGTTGTAAAGTTATGCTAATTTTGAAAAAAGAATCTACATCTTTTGTAAGTATAAAAATAAATGTACACATGTGTGTATGTACAGTGTCAGCAGTTGTCATTACCAAACTTCCTTTTCCAGATTTATTGTACATCTTGGCATTTACATGAGAAATATAAATATGTGCGTGTATTTGTAATATGTTTTTTCCTCTATGAATCTGACCGTGTGCCTGTCATTCCACTGTAATATTCTGTCATTTGCTAAGATTAACTGGTATTAGTTGTGTCTTCTTAGTTCTACCCCCTGGTAAATCTGTAAACAGAATGCCCTTTAATCTGAAAATTGCTTGTAAAATTTAGTTGAGAAACCACATTACCTTGGTTTTATAGATTTATTTTTAAATGTGTCCAGAACTTAGTATTCCTCTAAATGGAGTGTGTATTCAGTAAGTGCATGTTTATTATGCAGTTGGGTATTACCTTGGTAGCTAAGGAAGCTTTCCCTTTTGTTCCTTTATGGGTGCTAGACCAATACCAGAAACGCTTTTCTCACTTCATTAAATCTAGATACGACTTAATGGTTTTTAAATCCATGCCCCTAGTAATAGTAATAATACTGCACTGCATTTTTTACCTTATTGCAATTAACTTTAGAATAAACCTACTGTTTAGTGACCTTGCTGTTAGTGTTGTGTACACTTATATTTCTTAATTTGCAAGCAATTTTAATTTTTAGATAAATTCCCTGATAAAATTAAATGAAATAAAAGTAAATCATGCTGGAAGCACACACACAAAAGATTGGTTTACTGGCAATAATGTGGTTTTGGGTTTTCCTTTTTTGGTTTCTTCCTCGGAAAAGGAATGGAGAGAGAGTGTACTGTGTTTGCTGAAAATATTTTACATTACTAAAGGATAATAATAATAGGAAAGAAAACCTTTATCCATATCACTTTTTCTTCTGCTATTTGAACCCCATAGATTAGGACAAAATAATGAATGCATCCTGTTTAGAACAAATGCATTCCTGAGGGGTATTGCAGACATTTTGCAAGGATTACTGTTTCATAGAATTTTATCAAAATAACTAAAAAAATTTTTTTAGCAATGTCCATATAATGGAAAAAACCTAACATTTGACTTATTTCTCTCACAGGCTTTGCAGACATTTTGCTTGGTTTCTGTAAATCAAATGATTCTGCAAGACATGAAAGCTTGAATCACAGCACAGCATTAGGAGAATTATGCTTGTGTTATTGTATGTGCCTATCTTTACTTTATAAGAATCCAAGTACCTGTTGCTTCAAGGGGAAGAACTGTCTTATACAATCAATGAAATAACTGCTGAGAGTAAAATGGGAAGGAGAGGTCGTAATTGGACACTGAAATATTAGCTTGGTAAATTGAACTTATCTGGAGGTGATTCCTTAAACTAAGAACAGATCTGTTAAGATTGACATGAAAAACCTAATATGTAATTATTTGTTTTTGTTAAGTTGCTCATTTAAGCAAACTAAATCCCTCTTTAGAAACCGGATGTTTTAAAGACTTAGAATAGTCACTACTATGTGTCATATTTTCAGTGCAACAGACTATTTAAAGTACTGATTTCTATGTAGACATCTTATTTTATCTTTCATTAATGACTCAAAATCTCTCTGAATGTTACAGAGATGAGTTCAAAGGAACCAGCTACTTGTGTAGTGGCTTTTTGTGTGTTCTTGTAGTTGCAGTGCTTTGTCTACAGGTATGGAAGTTGCTGCTTTCCCTTCTTTCTAATAGCGTTTTAGCATAAATAATTAAACTGGAATAGTCTGATCCCAAATATAAATTATAATGAAAGAAAATGCACTGCATAAACTGTATAATTTCCCTGCCTTCCTACAGAATATGTGGAATACTGTTGCACAAAACAACCTTTTTTTTGTTTGTTTGTTTCCTTTTGAGGTAACTCTGAGCAACTTGGTTATCATTCCTGGTATAGAATCGAAGTGCCATAAATGGGAGTAATTTCCCTAGCATACACTGATCAAACTTCTGAGCAAGTGAACCTGAGTTTAAATGAAGATCATATAAACTGTTCTGCTGTCTGTGTTCAGCCATCCAAGAACCCTGACATTTACCATGGAATACATTATAGCTTTGAACTCTCAACAAATATTGCAGCAATTAAAAAAAAAAAAAAAAAAAAAAAAAGTAAATGCTACTGAGTATTACAGCACGGCTATGAGAACAAAGTTACTGGGTTGTAAGACATGGTATATAATTTTTAATTGATTAGTTTAGAAAAGTCTAAATATTTCTAATCCATCCATCTCCAAAAACAATCTCAGCACAAACTCTCAAGAAAACCCTAGCTCTTGCTTTTCTTATTATTGTTCTGAATTTTTTACTTGTTTGTTTCCAAGCAGTATGTCTTACATACTACTTTACATTGATAACACCATAGAAAGCAAACCAAAATTACAGTCCAATTAACCTACTAAGACTATAATAATCAGTGTGACTTACAGATGGAAATTCTTGGGTTTTGCCCTGAAAACCTCTCCACATTAACGCTTCTGCCTGCTCTCTTGAGGCAAGTTGATGGTTTCTGCTCTTATTTACAAAAAAAAATAGAATAATTTTCATATTGCTTTGAAACAGTGATTTAAGAAAAACTGAATATTCAATGTAGAAGAAACAAACCTTTAAAATCTATAAATGGATACCAGTGCCATGCCTTTGTTTGATCCATGAAGCCTTCTGTCTTGAAATGTTGTTAGCAAGCTGCTACCTACTGCTGTTTACCAGTGTAGTGCTTTTTTTAACGGCATTTCCTGCTCTGCCTTCATGTTTCTTTTTTTAACATTTATAATTTATGAGCCATTAAAGATGTTGTTTGATGTAGGTGCAGTACAGAACAGATTAACTGCTGCTGTAAAACATAAGTTTTGGCAGTGTCAATCAAATTATGCTTTCTGCATAGTAATGTGAGTTTTAATGGTAACTGTGAGAAATTGTTTAACTCATTACCCCTATGAATGCCAAATGACCCTATAACTAAGATACAGTTATATTATAGTTTAGATAACAAGACTCTAACCGTGTGGGTTATGCATATTTTACAACAAAAGTCTTTTTAAACTCTAGTTATTTTTTTGATACTGAAAATATTCAGACCTGAGAATTATCAGAGGACTTCCTCAATGATACACAACAGTAGCTCATCAAAATCAAGACTGTTTTCTGCCCACAGATAGTTTTTAACAGGACACTGTCTCAAGCCAAGGGTGTTTTGACTGACAAAAGAGTGAAATGAGTAGAAGTGGACAATAATCTCATAGTGATGATACTGATTGCACCTTTTTCACTACAGGAGTAGTAAGTTGTATCTAAACCAACTGATTACTGAGTAACCACTTGCTAGTCTGGGCTTGATCTATTACTTTTCCACCAGCTTTGTTCAGTGAGCAATGGTTAGAGCTGATCAGGTTAAATTACGTACCGCAGAGATTGCTGTCTTTTTCCTCTGTTCTATGTGCACTCATGCAGCACATCATAAGTGATATTACCGTCTTTAGGATCTCTTATTATTCCTGTATTCTGATGTGTCATAAGCAGCAGGTGTTTTTTTTTTTTCTTTTCTTACCCCAAAAATAAATTAATTTGAATATAAGTGATCACTGCATGGTAGAGTTTTTGCTTCTTGGAGAAGTAAGGGGTTCAGCAGAACTGTCACCCTGGATTTCAGGAGGGAAGACTTTGGCCTGTTTAAGAGGCTGGTTGAGAGAATCCATTGGGAGGCAGTCCTGAAGGGCAAAGGAGTCCAGGAACACTAGACATCCCTCAAAAAGGAAACCTTACAGGTACAGGAGAAGGCTGTCCCCATGTGCCAAAATAAGAGCTGTAGGGGGAGACTGGCCTGGCTGAACACAAAGTTTTGGCTGGGATGCAGAGCTAAAAGGAGACCTCTGGATGAAGGTGCAGGCAATTGAAGAGGGCTATGAGGATACCATGAGGTTTTGCAGGGAGAAGAATAGAAGAGTCAAAGCCCAACTAGAACTTAATCCTGATACTTCCATAAAAGACAATAAAAATTTCTTGTAAATACATCAGAAACAAAATGAGGGCTAAAGAGAATTTACATTCTTTCTCTGAATGCCCTTGGGCCACAACAATCCCATGCAGCTCTACAGGTTTCAGGCAGAGTGGCTGGAAAGCTGCCCATCACAACCCTAAAGGGGTGTTAGTTTGTTAGTTGAAAGCTGTCTGAACATGAGCAAGCAGTGTGCCAGCTGCATTCTGGTTTGTATCAAAACCAGTATGGCCAGGGTAAGCATTGTCCTCCTGTGCTTGGCACTGGTGAGGCTGCACATCCAATCCTGTGTTCAGTTTTTGGCCCCTCAAGATAAGAAAGACATTGAGGTGTTGGAGTATGTCCAGAGAAGGGCAATGGAGCTGGTGAAGGGTCTGGAGCACAGGTCTGATGAAGAGTGGCTGAGGGAGGTGGGGTTTTTCTAGTCTGGATAAAGGAGGCTCAAAGGGAACCTTATCCCTCTCTACAACTACCTGAAAGGAGTTTGCAGAGGGGATTGGACTCTTCTGCCAAGTAACAGGACCAGTAGAAATGGCCACAAGTTGCACAGAGAGAGGTTTAAATTGGATATTAGGAAAAAATTTCTTGATGTAAGGGTTGTCAAGCATTGGTGCAGGCTGCCCAGGGAAGTAGTGGGGGTACTATCCCTAAAGGTATTTAAGGAACATGCAAATAGGGCACTGAGGGACGTGGTTTAGTGGTGTACTTAGCAGTTCTGGGTTAACAATTGGACTCAATGGTCTTAAAGGTTTTTTGCAACCTAAATGATTCTATGGTTCTATGATTCTATTAATAACTAATGTGTCAGGCTTTTAAATATAGGCTTAGGGGAAGCAAAGGCCCATAAGTTTCGATCAAGAAGAAAAAATTTTTCACTTTCTTAATGCTTATATTATGACACACTGTTAAAAAATGTGTAAAAAGATTCAGATTAAAACCTGCTTGTGTCACTCCAGTCCCATCTATGCAAAAATTGCTAGCAATAAAAATATTTCTTAAGAGGGAGCTCTTAATATTTCTTTTTAATGTCCTCTATAAGTGTAGATACTTTCCTTTCACCATCTAAGGATACAATAAATATCCTTAACTTACTCTGCGTGTCCCTTTCCTCTTTTACATATTACTTCTCTAAAAATTACATCTTGAGTCATAATAATAGTGAAAACAAGCAAACAGAAAAACCTGAATATATTAAGTGGTGGCTGAATAGACCAAAACTAAAGGTTCCTTTTTTTTAACTGTTCCATGAAGATCATAGTGTATCTCAAGCAAAAGTAAAAGGATAAATCACTCCTTAAAACTGAATTTCAGCAGAGGATCAGTGGGAAAGGGGCCTACCTATTTTCTGCCAGCTGTGCTCTCTCTAATTTAATCTCTTGGGTCATTCCAGAGGTCATGTAGATTCCTGGCTCTGTCTTTATCCAGCATTCACTCTTCTTCAAAAGTCCAGTAGAGATATCTGCACAAGATTAGAGCAGGGCTGGGGCTCCATGACCCACCTGGCCTTGGTTCCCATAGAGGGATATGAATGTCATAGGCGCTGTCCTACCAAATTAATGCAGCCAAGGTATTGCACTGTTGCTGACAGTGACCATTGTCATGACCTGCAGAGGGGGAGGTTGTAACAAATCCTGAGTTCAAAAATGTGAAGCAGCCTGCTCACAGGGACACAGTGTTTCGCATCCCTTTTGGTAAGAGGTTAAAAAGTGACATATGGTCCTTTAAACTTATCTTTTTCTAAGTGTTCTAATGATCTCTCTCTGGTCTGAGGTTTTCCTGAATCCTTCTAAGCTTTTACATAACTTCTGCACTTGCTTCTAGTCAGCTGCAGAGAGTATATTCTTTGGCATGTAAATATATCTCTCAAAATTTAAGCACACAGAGAATCATGCATCAGCTGGCCCATGAATTGTGCATTAGCTTTGTGCGTGCTGAAGTTGTTGGCAAATTGTTGATTTATTATTTATTGAAGCAATAATGGCCAGCAGTTTTAAACAGACCTTCAATCTGCATTACTTAATGTGTCTTGGAAAAAATCTTTGCCATCTAAATTGCTGTAATGTATTTTAAGCATATCTTCCTCTGTATCCTATATATCATATGGAAAAAAATGCCTAATACCAATGTATATAAAATATGTACAGTATATTCTAGTTTTCTTGCTGAGAGGTTAGTTCCTTTATAATTGTTGAGAAGGACTCCATTCTAATTGGATTTATTTTCAATAAACTTCATCTTTCTACTAATTTTATATTTTTCTGCACCTTAAGTATCATAATTATCCTTTTCTGCTAATAGAAGTTGTTTCTTTTCTTGTTTTATGCGGTCTATTTCATCATACTTATTTTTTTATTACTTTTGAACAAACTATAGCAACACAGCTTGCCATCTGTTATGATATTTTTCTTAGAAAAACAATTTTTCTTTACAATGTGCTAAGTAGTCTTACTTTCTGCTAAGAATCTTCCATTATTTTATGTATCTGTTTCAAGCCTGAGAAAAAAAGCAGTTTAATATTCCCTATCTCCATTGCCCTCCTCCTTCCTCTCTCCTATCCTCTTTTATGCCTCATTTTATTTAATTTTATTTTATTTTAAGGTTTTATATTTATTAAACTGTTCTTAACCCGCAAATTTTCTGACTTTTGCCCTTCTGATTCCCTGCCTCATCCCACTGTGGGGGAAGAGAATGAAAGGCTGTGTGGTGCTTGGTTGCTGGCTAGGGTTACAGAATAACACATGTAGAAATTGCTCTCCCTTTTCAGATATTCAGCTGAACTGTGCTGTCTGCCATGTTTCCAACCCTCCTGACAGCCTGGAATCTTAGTCAGAGAAAGGCTAGTGGGCTAAATTTTTACATTCTTATAGTCCCTCCAGTATTTGTCATGCTTTAATGGGATTAGAAGCTGACTAGCAGTGATTTTTATTAAGAAAAAGATAAAACAAACAAACAAACAAAAGCCCAAAACATTTCCAAGACAAAAACTGTGAGTGGCAGATGTTTTTTCACTTACTGCAGCTCTTTTTGCAGGGTCTCCACTCCCACTATGAAAAAGATAATGTTCAGAAACCCATGAGATTTCATTCTGTATTTTTTTTTACAAAAAATAAATCAGTTATTCTGATTTGTTAAGGTAAAAACTGATTCTCTTGTTAGAAGTCATGGAAAAAGCTTCTAAAACTGATCATGCATCTGATAATCCTTAAAGCGTAATTCTCATAAAATAATTCATGCTCTCAGAGAAAAGACTTGAAATTTCACACCTATTTGTCATTCTTTCATTACAATATTAAACATATATGCTTTTGTACACTTTTAGTCTAAAATCTGTCATCAAAGAATACAGGACTGGACTCTGTATGTAAACACACTGAAGCCTGACTTAGAGCCAGTGGTCAGTGCCTGTAATGCTACTCTCAGGGAGGCCTATAATGTCTCTCCTGTTGCAAATTAGGGGCTCACACAACCTAGAAAATATGAATATTAGTGGTCTCTATAGTGAGAAAACATTGCATTGTCTCCATTCAGGAAAGTTCTCTTTCTAAATAACACAGTAGCTGTAACCAACAGACTTGCACAAGATGCAACCATAAAAAGCAGCTTGCAGGATGCATTTAGAGCTATTCTTAGTCTACCAGAAGGTTTTAAGTAATAGAGAATGAGGAAATTGGTAATTTTTGCTGTTGATAATCTAACTGCTACTGGCAACTAATACTAATTTTTGCTAATTTTTACTGGATATTCCAGCAGACCATGGTATGCACTAAGGTGGTAGTGAACTATGTGCTAGGTCCCATGGCTATTGTTCAAAGTATAATTTATGATCCCATTTTAAAGATGGGAAGACTGAAGGGTGGAGTGCCGACAGCAAATGAGTCCTTCAGTGTTGTAGCCAAGAAGAGAACCCAGACCTCCCTAGTCACGTCTGTTCTTTCACCTGGACAGAGAGTGAGGGGTTTGTCATGTTCTTGTCATTGATTTAAGTGACAATATGTTTCTGGATATCTGTCACAGTGGACCTCAGCCTCTCCGCAGTTACTAAATAGCTGCTTCTTCAAAATATCATCCAGAGGCATCAGAAGTGTTCATAGTTGTTGCTGAGAAACTTAAAAGGTACAGATATTTTAATTCTTGTGAGAATGTTCACAGCTGTCAAAATTTTTTGAGCCTTTCTGGGAAACATTTAAATTTGATTTGCTTCTGAGTTCTTGGTATTATTATTATCAAACACTTTGTCATGTAAAGCTGATCAGTGAAGCAGTTGCTTCCTTCTGCTTTGCTCCTAATAGAGACCAGGGTAATAAAACTTTCCTCCCTTTGCCTCTCTCCTCTGCTCATGAGGGGCATTCTCCACCAAGATTATATTCCGGTGTGAAAGTACAAGGTGGCACGAATCATTTTATGGGCACTTCAGTATTTCAGCTTATGCCATCTGTTCAGTACACTAATTACAAATTTAGACACAAACACTGTTTAGAGGCACATCATAAAAAGTTAGCTGGAAGTGATTTGTATCCATGTATACTATATGTGCTTTATTCTGCACACCATGCAGCTGTTACATTTGATGATTGTTCCAGAGTCAAACTGGGGGCAAATAGTGATTTTTCTAAATCTGTTTACTGCAATCAGTGCTGTTTTGTGTGGTCATACAAAAACATGGGGTATTCACATCTAGGGTACTGTTTGAAGGATAGAACTGTAAAGGGAAACTGCATTGATACTAGTTTGAAAATATCCAGGGCCTAGATAATTCTATATAAATATATCTAAAAATCTTGTAACTATTACTCCCAATATTTTCAGGAATAATTTGTTTAAAATTCCTTAAGTTAATAAACCAACTACAGTGCAGGGATTTCTTTTTCCATTTTAAGGATTACAGTGTTTGATGAAGACAGAAGTAAATATGTAATTTGTACACTGATACATGGGTACAACAAATGTCTGCCCACAGTGGACAATATTTTTTCCTCCCTCAGGAACTGTTTATTTTTTTCCTCTATTAACTGCTTTCTGGAAAATACAGAAGTAATTCTTTGAATAGGGTTTGTAATTCACATCTTTAATTTCTTTTATTGATAGATAGATAGGAAAATTTTGTGCCTGCCTTCTATCTATCCCACTCAGCCAGATATAACACAAAGTTTTTGATAATACCCATATCTTTGTCTCTGTTCCTCCCATACACACTTAAAACTGTGCCCCTTAACAGAAGAAAGGTGTGGGCTAGACACATTTGTGACGGAAAGGATCTGAACACTGAATCCCATAAGGAGGGGTGCACCTTTTGGTAACCTGTGTAAAGTACCTGAACTCTGTAGAGCAGCTGGTCTGTAAGGCATGTCTTGCTTCTCAGTAGGTGTCCTGTGTCACATTCAGATGTGTTGACACCTCTCTGTAGCCATGGCAGGGGCTCCAAGCACCCAAAGCAAGATTGTGCTGTAGGGCACAAGTACCTAAGAGCCCAGACACAAACAATATTTTATTCGCTACTGGATGTCGAAGTCAGCTCACTCTTAATTTTGAAAGTCCATGAAGGTGGCGATATTTCCTTTCTCATGCACAAGTGATGTGGTATGCCCATTTTTCTACTGCCTAACCCTGTACCAGGCTTTCAAACATATGACTTTCATCTCTTGAGTGAATGTTTCTAATTCTAATTTATGAGGTATTACAGAATAGAGCTCATTAGATGTTTCTTAGGTTTCTCAGTTGGAAGACATTCCCAAGCCCCATAAATATTGAAATGTTTCAAACCTAAGTTCTAAACATTAACTCCAGAGAATGAAGATGGACAGACATTTCAACATGCACTTTTCAAAGTTACCAAGTGATCCAGATGTTGAACCTGTCATTTGCCATCCTCTGCATCACAAATATTCTATCAGTGATGAGTCCCTTCAAAAAGCTGGAGGATTCATTTTTTAAGAGCACTAGGCTCCAGCTTGTGTTGCATCCCTGACTTTTTTCCTAATGCTTGTGAGGATTTAGCATTTTGTGACTCATTATTTACTCTATTGCAAAACATATCACTATTTTAAGTTCACAGTATCACTGCAAAGAATTTCTATTATCAATTTAAACATATGTTTGTCGTATTATGTGAACATAGTTTTACAAGTCTACAGGTTGGTCCATTATATTGTCATCCAAGTGTGCAATAAACACATCACATTGTAAGAAATTAGGCTTTATCTTGGAAAGAAAAAAAGTAGTTATTTGAATCATTGTATTTGGATGAGCTAAATTACCTAGTAGAAGAGATCCAAATGTTAAAACAGGTTTTCATATGAAATGGGAAGATTCTCTTGTAAACCTTCAAAATTCTATTGCCTACTTGATATTATTTATCATTAACTGAAATCATCTCTGTACCAGCTACCAGTAGTTATTACACAGGATGATATGACTGATCACGAGTACTTATCTGGAATTACATGTCAAAATGCAAAACAGAAAAAAAAAATTGCTTGATGTAGATAGAAATTAGCTGAGAAATACCTTCTTATATCAGAAAAGTTTTATAACATTTAAGTAAAAGATAAATCAACTGAATGAGGCCAAACTGAAATAAAGCTGGAAAACAAAAAGTTACTGCGTAAGAACTTCACTGAAGTACTTAATGACCTTTTTTTATTTGCATTTTCTGCACTGTCATCTTTATAAATAACCTGAATTTCCAAAGAGGCTGAGTACTTCAGCAGGAGCTACTCAGTGTCCAGAGCTATTCAAAGTCAACCTAATAATGATACACCTTGAATTATTCACTTTCTTCACTCTTTTGTAATTTGTAGCCATCAGTTGCCTTCACACTTGAGATTTGTATAGAATTCTTCTACCCTCACACTCTCAAAAACAGCAAATGAGGAAATGTTGAAATGCAAAGAAAAAGGGCAGAACAATTTCTGGAAACTTTCAGAAAAAAAAATTGCTTAATTTCTAGTATTCTCCAGCTAATTCACTGAGTCAGTCTACTTCCAAGGAACTGACCTCATTTTGCTCCTTTGCCTTCTCAACCTTAAATCTTCTATTCATAAGTCAAAGATGCTGAATCAAAGATCACATAGAAACTAGTTCATCCCATCTAAGTGTAGACGCTTATTATCAGTGTACTAAAATTTCTAAATAAAGAACAACAGTAATTTAGGGAATGAAAGTGAACCTATGTCCCAAATACCCAAACATATATCATGGAAAAGTCTCTGGAGGTGGTTTTAAGGATAACATAGTGGAAACTGAAGCTACAGCTGCAGTTGGCTGTCAGGACTGTGCTCATGTGCATGTGCAGTGTGCATTCTCATCACATCCTTGAGTGGTCTAGGTGCTTGCCAGCTGTTCTCCACACCAGTGAAATAATGGGCTGCCTTAAGACAGGGTGACTGATTAAGCTCCTGTCTGGCTTCTTGAGGAACTCTGGCTTATCGCTACAGGAGCACCTGAAGTGGGAATTTCAGACAGTCCTGTAGATTTCTTCAGGCATCTCCTGCTGTCCACAGGCCAAATGACAGGCATGATTTATATGCTTTAAACGTGCTGATTAACATCCTGGGTAGAGCACCTAGATATTGCAGAGGCTTCCTCAGGCAGTTCCTGCTGTGGAATTAACCAGATAATACACAGGAAAGTTGCTTGCCAATACTCTGCAGAAACCTTCTGTAGATGCAGACATACTCACTTGGAACAGTCTTTTGCACACAGAAAATTTAAATATTTTGGTTATAGGTAATCAATAGAAATGGATCGTGCATGCATGGGGGGATCACATAGGATCACAGCTCAGCTTGCTTATAAATACTTAGTAGTTTGGGAATTCTCTCCCTATATGAATAAACACCCTTAAAATGGAATATCATCACCAACTAACTGGAAACGAGATTCCCCATCTGAGTATTATTCTATGCAAAATATCCCAGTAAAGTAGTGGGTTTGGTTTTTTGTTTTGGTTTCGGTTTGGTTAGTTGGCTTGTGGTTTTGTGGAGGTTTTTTGGAGGGGTGGTGTGGGTTTTATTTAAACAGTCTGTCTTCAATTGCCTGTGCTATAGTGTAATCTTCTGATCTCCTTCCAAGTTCTGATAGGGTTAAATCACAGACATGTGCCTTCTTTTTTTGCCTATACGGGGAAGGTATATATATATTGAAGCTAGAAGAAGTCAGGGTGGCCTTCAATCAGTATTGGTATGTAGATAACCAAGAAACAGAATATTGAGGTGTGCTTCAGAGCATAATTGCCTCCACAGCATCTCTAAACATGTATGTAATGTACATGAAGATAGGAAGACAAGACCTGCACAGGCTGGCTCAGATAAACAGACATACAGCTCGCTTAGCAAGACCATGACGGAAAGGCTCCTACTGTTAAGGGAGTAGCTAATATGTTTAGAATGGGATGGGAATGGACTGGGGAGAGAATTAGTGACTCATGTTGATAGCAAGTGGAAAATTGTCCATCTCCTTGAGTCAGCAAAATTTGGTTTTGACTCCTGCCATCAGAGCATGGAGCATGCACCAGCAGTGTCTGAATCAGATTTCCTAGTCAAAGTGGCTGAAACTATGTGAGTTGAACCAATGACTTATTTAACCTAAGGTCATATCCCATCCTAAGTCAAATGACACTATCTTCCCTCCCTTATAACCTAGAAGTTTGTGGCAGGGAAACCTAAGGATCCTCTGCCTACATGAGGTAGATGATGTTGGGAAAAATATTCAGACATGAAAAGAGGACATTTTTTTTGGAAAAGGACTAATCAAACCAAGAAAAGAGCTTAACACACATTTTCTTAAAGAATAATGCAAATGTTTTGTGTATTTTTTACAAGTCATTTTACAATGATTAAAATTTTGAGGATTTAAAATTTAACCTAATAGGAAACTTATTTGGAGATGTGCTTGAATAGTCGTAGTTTAATTTGTCAGTCCACATCATTCTACTTTCACATATTTTAGACTTCCAAGACAGGAGAAAAACAATGTCATATGACCAAAAGCAGTCAATAATGGACAGTCAAAGCTGATATTTCATGGGTAATCATAAGATGGTATTTATATTATTAAACTACTTGTCATATGTATTCACAGAAATCAAAACTTATTAATTAATCATATACAAACAGAAGAGCTACATTTACACTATAGTATAATTTGAGTAGCTCTAAACTAAAACTGATATCTAGGAGGTTTTGAAAGAGATTAATTTAAAAAAATGAGAAAGAAAAATCTTTTAGAGCAACTGAACTTATGGTAGGCAAAAGAAGAGTAGAGCTTCAGGTTAAATGTTGTAGTAATGCCCAGTCTGGCCCCAGTCCCATAATTTCAGTAATCAAATACTATTTATTTATACCATATCTCTTCTGCACTAGTCTCATGCATACTAAATATTTACAATTCAATCTGCAGTTAGTTTATAGTTTCACACTGGCAACAGCTTTTTAAAATATTTAATAAACTACTCCACTTAGCATCTTATATATCATTTGGGAATAATGCAACAGAATAGCTGGCAAGTTATACCACCTCCTAGGGTGCTTTTTCATTGAAGAATAAACCTGACTGCCATTACTCTAAGCAGTATTATAACCTTATATAATATCTGAGAGCACATTGAACCATGTTACTCATAGCAGTGGATTCCCTATTCTGATGTAGTTGTGCATGGAATGGAAAACGACTATTTAGTCTGATTCATGATTACTGTTCTTTTTCTTAGGCAAATATGGACCCTGTTTTTATTAGAAGAGATAAGACTCAGACTTACATCTGAGCTGTATCTTTAAAACAAGATTCAACAGTATTTTAGAGTGTAAATTCTCTTGAGCCTTAACTTTGCATGGAGAACCTTGAGTTTTACAAAATGTAGAGACATTATTAATTGAGCAATTACAATAATAAATTTTAACTAGAAGGAAGGATTTGCTAAACTCTTGAATCCTGTTAGATTGCTTGCTCTTAATAATTTCTTTTCCAGTGCTGCAGCATGGATTGAAACATGCAAAGTGACAGAGAACCATATGCAGCAATCTAACAGTGTAAAGGCACTTGTCCTCTTCCTTGCTGTCGGGAACACTGAGTTTTAAGACCAGAAAATCATTCAGTTCTCAGTACTTGCTAACTGACTGAGCATTTGACTAGTAGTCCATAGCAAGAAAGAAAAAAAAAAGGCTGGGGGTGGGGGGAGGGCAGGAGGGAAGATTATATGGAAAAGGCATGTGCAAATCAACTACAGCCTTTAGTTTGCTGGAAGCAGAAATGTTAATGCTCATGTAGTATCAGTTCTACAGTATTCTGAGATTTTGCAACTGTGAATTGTTTTTGCCATGAAACCAACTCAAAATTCAATATTTGTTTTGGAAAAGGCCAAATCACTAATTGCTGCAGAAATCTTTTCTCCTCTGCTTACTTGGGAGGGGAGGGGTCTTGAAATGTAGAATAGTAAGGAAAATCAGAATTGTAGATTTTTAAAAAGTAATCAGGCTTAATTTAGCCATTCTTGCACTGTTGAAAGTTGGGCTTTTTTTGCATATGAAAGATTATTTTGCTTCTGGCTCTTTTTAATAAGTCATGTTGAATGTTTAATGATTTTTCTTAAAGATGTCCATGTTAACTAACCATGACCCCTTATCTAGGGCAAGAAAAGAGAACACTTAAGCTAATGACCCAATGCCTGGGGAACCCTATTTTCTTTAAAGTACAGAACAAGTAAGGACATTTATAGATCTGGTGGGAGATAATAAAAAGTGCCCGATTTACATTGAAAGTCAACAGGAGTCCTCTATGGACCTCTAAAAAACTCCCCTTTTATCAAATAATGGGAGTGCACACAGACTATATCATAAAGTTAAGTGCAGAGATAAAGGCATCTGGGAGGGAAAAAAAGTATCCTGGACTCTTCACAGGCAAATTTTGACTTAGATGGATAATTTTGTGCTTCTATAAAATGCCCCATCAGTTGTCAACAGAGTAATTTAAAATTGCTCCATTTGTGTCCTCAGAGAATATGTGGCATGGCTAATTGCTCCTGCCTTTCTCAGCAGTTTTAGTTTTTCAGTCTGGTCTTAGTACAAGACAAAACCTTGTACTTTTGCAAGGAGAGATAAAAACCTGGTTCTTTGGGGCTACAAACAGCCTTTCCTATCATGGTGAACTGTTCTCCTCACCCTGTATTCCTCCCAGTTCTCTTCTGGTCCTTCATGAAGAGGTCCAAGCAAGAAGCCTAGTTGTCCTATGGTTACTGTCTATAAGCACTGAAAAGGAGAGAGGCTCCTCAGGGGACAGTAGAGCCCACTAGTGATTTATATCACGTTTTGTGAATGTCTGTCACTCTGGTTTGTTGATGGAGGATGCTGTTATGGCAATGGCCTTGGGAATAACTGAGTTCAGTGTATGATGTGGAATGACTCTGGGCCTGCAATTCCTTTCCTGGATGACTGCAGAGAAAGCTAGGAGGTAGTGACTGAGTCATCTTCCTGGTGAACTTTTGTCTTTTACATGCTTAAAGCAAGAGCTTAATGTAAATTAACTTTAAGAAATAATACCGTAACTCTGCTTCTTGTTATAAAGTACTGAATAAAACATTAGTTTTATTGAATTACTGAATAAAATATTAGTCTTTTTAAATCTCATTCTTCATTATTGATACATTTTAAGACTGAAGTTAACTTATTCAGGAAGTTCAATGTGATTTCTAAACACTTGTGAAACTTTTGGAAGCTATCAATACCCTACGAAAAGATCATAAATATGGTTACTATTAGTAACTTTATTGATAAACACACATAAAACAACTGAGGTATTTCTCTTGATCTTTATGATCCGGGAAAGGTCTATAAATCCACTAATGCACAAGTTCAACCGCCTCTTTTGATTATAATGCATTGAATGGTGGTTTAGCAGGACAGAATTCTTTCTTTAGGATCTGTATGAAAGGTTTTTTCTCATCCAGAGAACAGATGTTTCCAGACAGGAACAGAATGTTGAGTTTCATTAGAGACCCACACAATAACTAAGCTGCTTCAAAGAAGTAATTCATCATGTATCTCTTACCTTGAAATGAGACATTTGGGGGTATAATTTCGAAAGCATCTTTAAAAAACCAGAAAAAAATATCAGGACTTTCTGTTTTATCAGGACAATTATTCCCTTTCTAATAGTTCATTTCAAGTCAATTATGGGTCCACTATTCTGACCAAATGGGATTTGTTGAACACTTTGTCAAAGCAATTTCTTTTAAATGAGAAGAGACTTTGCAGTTAATTTTTCCAGAACATGAAATTTCAAAGTCAAATCTCAAAATTCTTTTTTTGTTGGTATCTTAGCAATTGACCTTAACACATGCACACATGCTGGTATATTGGTTAGACCATGGTGCTAGCAATGCCAAGGTTGTAAGTTCAAATCCTGTATGGGTCATTCACCTAAGAGCTGGATTTAATGATCCTTTGGATTCTCCAGCAGAGGAAGGATATCAACCTGTTGGAGCAAGTGCAGAGGAGGGCCACAAAGATGATCAAAGGGATGGAGCACCTCTCCTATGAGGAAGGGCTGACAGAAGCAGGATTGCTCAGCCTGGGAAAGAGAATATTCTGCTGACAACTTAGATAAACCTACCAGTACCTAGAGGAGCCTACATCAGAGCTGGAGAGGGATATTTTGCAAGGTCACATAGTGATAGGGCAAGAGGGGATGGCTTTAAACTGAAAGACAGTGGGGTTAAGTTGTATATTAGAAAGAAATACTATAATGTGAAAGTGGTGAGGAACTGGAACAGGTTGCCCAGAGAAACTGAGGATGCCCCATCCCTCGAAGAGTTCAAGGCCAGGCAGGATGGGGCTTTGAGAGACCTGCTCTAGTGGAAGATGTCCTTGCCTCCAGCAGGGGAGTTGGAAGTAGATGATCTTAAAGGTTGCTTCAAACCCAAACCATTTTATAAGTCTATGATTCTCACTGGTTTTCATTTTCATTTTCATTTCTTAGATCAGCTCACACTTAAACAAATGGTCAGAATTCTAGCCAGAATCCATGGAATATAGCACTCCTTCACATTAAGTTATAAATGTTTTGCAGATATGTTCAGCCCTTCTCTGCAGACAGTTTTTAATTTCTTTCTCAAGAGCAAGCAGAGAAAGTCTAATATTATGTAGATAATCAACACATCTTTCAGAAAGCAGCCAGAGTTAAAGTGAGAGATTATGTTAAGGTTTTCTGAGGTAATCAATTACAGGTTATTTTCTGAAGTGTAATGGGTTTGAAATTTTTTAACTGTTTTAATGCGTTATTACAACTTACAAATTCAGTTGCTAGCTTTTTGTTCATTTAGAGGTCTTTAATGTAATTCCATCCATTCCATTTACTAACATTTAAAAGAATACATATGGAAGTTGCCAGTACATTTAGAAACTAGTACAAATTCAACTAGATTATGCATAATGTAATTATATCATTTAACTATTGCTTTTTTGTTCCTTTGGGTCCCTTTTCCTGCTCATCTACTTTTCAGCCTAGAAATTAAACACATTCTCACTCTTTTTCATACTAATACATTGGACAAAGTTAAAGAGTAGGATGTAACATATTGATAAATTTCTGAAGATGAGAGGAAAAAATTATAGGATTGCCTGGGGAAATCTAAAGAGAATATAAAGGGAGTTTAGATTAGTGTAATATGCATATTAATGAATCAGAATAAGGTATCCATTTATATCATTCCAATGCCTTCAATCCATTTCTGAAGTTGGTCCCTGGTGAGGAGGCTTAATTTAAAACATAGAAATATTCTCCAAGTTCCTGAACTCAAAGAGAAAGCAATTAACATCACTTGCCAAATGACTCCATTGCTATTTTTTGAGGCTGTTGGCAGAAGCACAGGTGCTTATGCTGAATCTCCGAGATCAGACCACACCGAAAGGTGTCCTGTCCATTGCTCTTTGCCACCACAGTTCTTAGCTATTGAAGATGTAGTAAGACCCCAGGCCTGGAGCTATGAGATCATCCAGGAGTTCTACTTTTAAAAAATATACAAGGCTACAAAAATTCACTCACTGAACTTTTGGAGAGCCCTCAGTTCTTTAATATCTTGAGGCAGCTAAAGAGAAGATGCTGTGCACATTTTCTCAGGATATAACTTTACTGATAATGGAGAAAATAAGGGAAGTTGGCAAAAGTTCAAAAGAATAACATACAACCAAGACAGAGCATTCCCCAAAGCACTGACCCAACACATGCCAACCCACACAGTCTAGCAAAAGCAAACCCAACTGGTTTCAAGTTACCCAAAATGTTAAGAAAAGAGATTAAGAGAAGAAAAAAGAGTAAAGAAAGAGAGAAAAAAGAGATTAAGAGAAGGTAATAGCTACTGCCAGAGAGTCCTGAGCAAGTCCAGCTTTCACGTGGCTGACGTAGGTCTCAAGAGAAAAAAGAAGATGTGTGTCTCTGTTTTTATGTGCCTCCTGTGGCCACCCCTCCCAGGCGGGACTTCCAGCCCACTGACCACTCTGTGGCTCCAGGCCGGAGCAAGGGGTGGTGTAGTCAGTCAGAGGCTGGGTAAGGGGTTCCAGGGGGCGTGATGTGGATGGGCTGTCAGGCTGCCTTTTGACTGATGACTGCTCTGAGGCTGCCCCCTGAGGCTGCCGGGGCTACCATGTGGGATACAGCCTGACCTCACCTCTGTGATATTTGACCTGAACCTCCCTCCGGACACACGTACACACTTAAGTTGGTTCTGACCCAATAATATAATAATCCAGTGTCTCATACGTGACCAACAGCTCTTACATGTAAACTATGAAGTAAATAACATATGGATTTATATGTAAAATACAAAGAAGTAGCATTAATATTTTTATTCAAACAAAAAAAAATCCCATACACCAAAATATTCAGTGATCACTACTATAATAAAATAATGGCCTAAAGTGTAACTGATGGCGTTTTCATAATTATTAAATAGGTTGAGGATGGATGAAAAAGTTGGGTTCCTGTTTAAAGATAACTATTAGCAAATTTTACCATTGTAATATTGACTTCTGTTCCTAAATCAAGACTTTGCATTTAAATTAGAAACATAATTTCTCATAAAGGAAAATGAGTAATAGAACAAGTTTCTCTTTTCATCTTTTTGTTCCCACTTTCAACCCAATTCATACTTTCAGTGATTAAAAGTAAGTTTATGTTGAGATTTAAATGCCTTGTACAAAAGATGTTTACACCAGCTTATTTAAAACTGGTGAAAATAATATAGAATATTTTTCTTTTAATCACTTTTATATTGTTTATTTTTCTAGAATGTTTCTGACAGAAATGTTGCTGTCTTGAATTGAGGAAGATCAGTTTTTATTCAGAACGTGTTTTTGTACATGAAGTTTAAGCTAACTCCAGATGAGAACACGCATTTTTACTCTGTGATCCAAGTTGTGTCTCTTTGGTTTATGTTAGATTTCAGTCATTTGATCAAGTGTCAGAAATAGTACTCTGATTTAGGTAGGTGGTTATCCAGGTTTGGATAATTTCCAGTTTAGACATCTACCATGCAATATCTCCACAGCAGCAATTTCTTTTCGGTTACCTTTACAGTAACGGGAAAAATGTCACTCTTAGCAGTGACATCAACATAAGGTCAAGGTAAGATGTGCGTTAGCCTAAGTGTAGTAAACAGATATCTTTGTAGACTTAACGTTTATTCATCTGGCCATATTATTACAGGCAATATTGAAATGAGTGATTTGTAATGTTTGCTAGACTGAAATCTTATTTGCCTAACATGTTTAAAAAGTTATACTCAATAATTGCAAAGAAGTCAATATTTGTTGCAGGATAATTTATATAAATGAAATGAGATTAAATTAAATTTGTTAAAATGCTTACTATACCATATCATAAAGCTTCTACACATCCCCAGCAATATCATTTGCACTGGTAATAATCAAGAATCTCTGAAGAACTATCAAGGACGGTATAGATATAGATTAAAACTTGCCCTCTTTCTGTAGCAGTCATTCCTTTTCTTCAGGCCTGATACATACTGGAGGATTAAGGGGGTTTGCAGAATAACTGTCTTTGCATTAATTATGTTGATGTCCTTCATGTTGTTAGGAATCATCACATAACTTTTCCTGTACAATACAGTCTCTTTTTTTTAATCCTCCCTTTTGTCTTGTGCAACATTTTGAATCTTATCTTGTTTTAATTTTTCACAGAATTGCAGAATGGGTAAGGTTGAAAGGGACCAACCTGTCTGCTCAAGCAGGGTCATCCTAGAGCACATTGCACAGAATTGCATCCAAATGGTTCTTGAATATCTCCAGGGAGGGAGACTGCACAATCTCTCTGGGGAACCTGTTCTAGTACTTGGTCACCTGCACTGTAAAGAAGTTCTTTCTCATATTCAGATGAAACTACCTGTGCATCAGTTTCTGCCCATTACCTCTTGTCTTATTGCTCGGTGCCACCAATTTGTACTAAGCTGACCACCTGTGTTTGTTGTGTCTGAGTTGAGAAAAGTCTTTCTGTTCCCAGCCTTTTACACTGACAAATCTGACTTCCATTTTGTACTTGGCTCACTTCACAGAAATATTTGTAAATAGCAGTTGTGCAAATATATTTATTTATTTTCACCAACCAGAATACTGTTTAGTCAAACAGTTGGAGGTAATGACTTTGAAGCAAAGAACATCCAAGAAATGTAAAAGTTTGTCTGATGCACCTGAGTACTACTGAAATGAAATGAAGGTCAAGTGCCATCCTTGAAAATAAATAGAATGACATCCTTCCCTTTTTTCATCTGTTTCTCCTCCCCTCCCTCCTCCCCTCCCCTCCCCTCCCCTCCCCTCCCTCCCTCCTCCTTTTTTTTAGTTAATCTGAAAATTGTTTCATGTAAAGGCTGGTTTGGGTTTGTTTTTTTTACCATTGTAAAAGAACATTTTTACCCTTTTTTTACCATTGTAAAAGTTTTCTGTATAATTTGAAATACTATCTACAACTTTGCAAAAATGGGACAAGATTAGAGTTAAATTTTCCTCCAAATGCCAGCCTTATTTTGCTGCCACATCTTTATATTTCTCATGCTATTAAAAACCTATCCTTAATTGCATTAGATTATTGTAAGAGGAGTCATGTAAATACTTTTACATAATTATTTGCTGCATTAAAAATGTGTTGCTGTTACACTGTGTTTCTCCTCAAAATTTTAGGTTCTATCCATTTTTATAATAAAGAAATTGTAATACAAACGGTAGAAAAAATCCCAGCATTAACAGTAATCGATTACTTTCCTAGGGAACTATTTCAGGATTCCCAAATCTAGCTCTTACCTTCTTCACTGGTACAGTGTGGCTTTGCCATGTCCTGATGTCAGACAACTTGTATTTCTTACCAAAGTTTTGGTTGGTGCTGTGCTCTGTGTCGTGCAGTGGTGTTTAGGGGGGAACAAAGCCTTTATTTCAGCTCAGCAGAGAAGCTGTGGGTGTGAGGAGTGCTTCTTACCTCATAGGACTGCAAAATCAAAGGCAAGCTCCATGTGCCTGATGAGATGTGAGTCTGGACAGTTCTACCTGGTTTGAAATGAACTGCAAGTTCTTCATCTGTGAAACAAGGATGATTTTCTCTTACTCCCTTGCTCTGGGAAGATTAAATACTTCAGTGGTTGAAGTTTGGTTTAAAGTAGGAGTTAATCTTAGACATTCTTCTGCTGTTTCTAGTTCATTTTTTTGTGTAAGGAACAAGTAGGTATTGTTTGTCTGAATTTAAATTAGTATAACAGTAAGTTGTCAAAACTCACTGAAGGCATTTATAAATGTCCTTTCATTATGATGCACACATACCCACTGCAAAGCTGCTTTGAGAAGCTTCTGATAAGAAGTTGTAGTAGCGCAGGTGTGGAAGACTGATTTAAAATATGACAGTTCTAATAAGGTTCTTGGTGCTGAAGGGATGGCTAAGCTTAAAAACATAGCACAGTAATAATGTCTGTGTAAGGAACTCTCGGTGAAAATCAGTTCTGTGCTTCTCTGGATTGAGTGGTCTTCAAATGAAGACTGAGCCCACCAGTGATGTTACAGTGCCATGGAGCTATACCATTACTAGACTTTAATAAGCTAGCTCAGGTTCTTGAAACAGTATGAGCATACAAGAATAACTCTTTCTGGGCTATTTAGTCCTGCTGAGAAGTAGGATTGTTGCTTGGACAGAGAATGGTCACGGCTTCCAAGACATCATTTGTCTCCTTCAGCTTCACTGAAATGTGCCAAATAAATATCCAGCTATCCCCTCTATAGGAAAACTGGCCCCATCCTTGAGAGAGAATTTTAAATATACTTAGTGTGTAATTCACTGTTGAAAAATACCCCAAAATATGTGTATATGAACAACCATTGGTTGAAGATCATGTAGAGTTTCCTTTTGAAAATACTGATTTATCAAATGAATCACATTAGGGGTAAAGGGAGTGGAAAATATGACTTCAAGATTTTTTCAGTTGTTCTGGGAGCCTCCTTTCTATTTCTCCACAGTTTAAAAGCCCTATTACCGTGATCACTGCAAAGTTATCAGTATTTTATCTTTATTAGCATTTCATTAGTGCTGGAACCTGGTGCTAAGTAGAAAAATGAAATTATTTATTTAGGGTTTCTGGCAGACAAACCACAGCATACTACTGCCCCTCTTCTGACAAGAGCACTTGGTGATGCATGCAAACGACGTCTGTTTTAATGAGCTGCTGGCCAACAGGAGGCAGCAGAATTTAATCTTAAGACTTATGTCCTCTTGAACATATGGCGCTAAGCAAGAATCTTGCACTGCCCAACTAGTAATGAGAACTAATCTAAAATGTGCTAGCAGCAAACTGCAACAGGCTGAATAGGAGGGTCATATTTCTCATTTTTGGGGAAGAGTTAATTGTATTTTTAAATTAAAGTACGTTATTGCCATTTCAAGAGGTGGATATGAACAAATGGAATTTCACAAAAACAAGAAGGCCAGGAGCAGTCAAAGAGTAGAAGCTTTTGGCATAATAAATACTACCATTTATACATTTGTTTATATAACACTTCACTTGTACTCATCCATATCATGACCACTGCAGCATAATCAAAAATCTGTTTCTAATATGTCCTGGAAGCCCTTAAAATGTTTTCATCTTGCATACAACCTCCTATTGAGACTCAAATGCAAAGGCTGAACAGAATGAAATTAGTTAATATCACTGTTCTTAGATGAATATTTAAACCCTTACACATACAGAAATTATGACGGAAAGGAGAAAAGGAAGATTTAATTGGTTTACACACTAAAGCTGAGCAAATTCCACATCCTTGAAGCTGTTTCAAAAAAGTAGGAGTGCCTGAGACCTAAATTGCATGGATAAAGTATTTTACCTAAGTGCTGTTAGCACAGATACTTGTCAAAACATTGTTCAAAGAGAAGACCTGAAATATAGTCAAAAGGACCAGAAAATTAGGTAAAGCTATTTTGATATTAAATCAAGTATTTTGTAGACATCCAGCGTAAAAATACTAAGTATTTGCAAGAATATATGCTTGATCATTGTCCTGCAGTTGAAGACCAGGTGTGGTATTGCTTTCTTCACTGATTGCTAACAGCAGCTGAGAGTCCTGCTCTTAAAATATTTTATCTTGGTTGTTATAAGGAATAGAAATATTTCTGCTATTCCTGGATTGCAAGAACATCATGGAAACAATAAAGGCATATCTAGGAAAATTGCAGAGGTGACAACACTTGTATAAAGATTCAGTGACATTCTGGATGTGTTTGCATGGTAAACACCTAAGGTCTTGGGGAAGGGGAATACATACACACACACAAACACGCAGACATATATATTTTAGACATACAATCTCTGTGGTCCAGACAGGTTCCACTCTTTGTAAATTTCTGTCTTCCTACTAGAGATTTAATTAGTTCTACATTAGTTTCTGTTCAGGATCAAAACAATTTCTATTATTTCTTTATTTACATCTTTTACAGGCTTTTAGAAAAAGGAGATTGAGACATATTAATTTTGCTTTTTCTGTACTTACATGATAAAAAAAAGGAAAAATTATTTTCAGCGACTTGCTTTCTAAAATGCAAGCCCAACTGCAATTATTGTACTGATTTCATGCTGCTGGGATTAAATAGAAAACTAGAAAAAATTAGTACTGGTGGTAGATGTTAGATAAAAAACCAAAGGCATGACAGAAAAGCGGATGAACTTGGTGTGTATTATTACCATATTATACCTCTCTCCATAGAAATCGTATGTTCTTTGAATTTAAAAATATATACACATCAAATTTATCCAAGACATTACTTAGCTAGTTACTTTCAAAGTATAACATTTAGGTAGCACAAATTCCTTATTTGCCTTGTAGTTTTTTATACTATCTGGGTTAGGTTCTTTGGGTCTACTTGGCCAATAGAAAATATTGTACTTTAAAAATTTAATTATAATCTCATTCAAAACCTGTGAATATTCCTGCTTATGTAAGTAGCTGAACTGTACCCATAGTGCTTAAATACGGTGAAATCCATTCAGTAAGCCTAGGAAATCTACCTTAGAAAAAAGTGTTGGTTTATCACACTCTTTTGCCCTTCAACTCAATGCTCACTTTTTCTTGTTATAAGTTTATTTCCACATTGATAGATATAAACAGGTAAGCACATGTAAGAGCTGTGAAGCTGTTACAGACATTGATTCCTACTTAAACACAGGGAAGGAAAATGGGGTGCATGCATATAAATGCATGTATGTATGTGCATTTGTAAATATTGTATGTATTCTTATAGTGGTAATGATAGAGAATCATAGAATTATTTATATTGGGAAAGACCTCTAAGATCATCAAGTCATCAACCATCATCCCACCACTACCATTTCGATTACCAAACCATGTCCCTCAGTGCCACACCTACATATCCTTTAAATACCTCCAGGGATGGTGAGTCAACAATTTTCCTAAGCAGTCTATTCCAATGCTTGATAATCCTTTTGGTGTAGAAATTTTTCCAAATATTCAGTCTAAACCCCCCTGGGCAAAACTTGAAATCACTATGGTCATTAGTTACCTGAGAGAAAAGACTGACTCTCTCCTGGCTACAATCTCCTTTTAGGTAGTTGCAGAGAGTGATAAGGCTCTACCCGAGCCTCCTTTTCTCCAAGCTAAACCACCCCAGTTCCCACAGCTGCTCCTCATAATGGTTGTACTCAAGGCCCTTCACCAGCTTTGTTACCCTTGTCCAGATTCTCACTAGCACATCAATGTCTTGTAGCGAGGGACCCAAAAGTGAACACAGGATTCAAGGTGCATTGTGTTGAGATATAGTTTAGTGCTAAGCAACATTATCTTGTCCCAATAGGACCATGTCCTATGATCTTAAACAAACAGCACGAGGCTATACTATTGTCCCTTGGAGGTTTCTTTTATTGTTTTTATCCAGGCAAACATATTTTAATTTGGATACGTTCCAGTGAGGCAATTAAAGAACTGCATAAATTTTGGTGTATTTTAATTTGTTCTTTAAAGCAGCACTTGCTGATGTGGACTAATCAGTTTTTATGTGCCAGTGAAAGCACAGAACATGATGACAGATGGCAAGCCAGAAAAATTCTTGTAGCTAAATACTCACTGTCATTGTTAACCTAGAGACTGACAACTCTGGTGTCATTTTGTACAGGATATGAGAGTTTTCCTTTAGCTATAGCTAAGTGCTCAAAATATTGGGGACTGCCTGTAGCATAGTGTGTTTAAACATGAAAACACCTCACTGATGTATCAATGAGATAGTCCTGATGAATACTATAAGTTCAGATTGGCAATACATAAGGTTTGTGGCAATGTCACTATGCAATGTCTAACTTCCTAATGAGTTCATCTGTCTTTTCTTATCCTCTTGTAATGTCCATCAGTAGCCAGTTAATGACATTAAACTTGTGGGGAGATATTTCAGCTGTCTCACTAATAGTGTAGGGGGGAAAAAATTAAGCAAGTTCTGCTTATATTTCTGCTCAATATTTTAATGGATCCACAGAACACACTCTATTTTATTTCAAGAAATATGTGCCTAAGAATCCTTTCAAACAAATGAGCTATTAACATCAGGAGTATCAAAGAGAAATGCACTTCAAACTTATGTGCCTCCATCCAGAATTTAATGCAACTGCGTATGTTTTGAACTAAAATCTCAGCAGGACAAAGAGAATTCCACTCTAAGAATTGAAATACTTGCAATTTTTTTAAAAGCACTTGTTCTTTTATTGTGATGTTTTAATTGTATTTTAGTTTATAGATTAAATCATTTATCATATAAGTGATAGGGAAACACTGGCTTGTCTGTCTTTTAGAGAAAAAAATAACATTAAGGTTTAGGGAAGGAGGGTGGGAAAAGGAAGGTGGTATAATTTCAAAACAAAGCCAGTCTGAACACCCACCTTCTTCTCAGACTACCACTTATATTCCATATATACATTTGGTACACTGGAACTGTCTGGCATCACTTTCTGGTAATTCTGATGATACAATTTATTTTGAGATGAAGTTTCTTATCTTCTGTGGGTAAACATTTCATAGGGTATAGCTGAGAACCCTTTATCTTCATTGAATGTGTTCAGATTCTTTTATTAGTAGTAAACATTTGATCTTTTTGGAGCTTTTTGACCAACTCATTCTCTCAGATACTGTTTTCCTAAATGATTTCTTGCCTCAATCCACAAGAAACAAAAGGTTTCCCAGAGAAATCACCTACATATGAAAGCAAGTTAAGTAAGAGCTTTAATCTTTTCTCCTTATTCTGTGCACCTGATAAAAATACAAGCAAGAATAATATCAACTAAAATTCCCTCCCATTAATCCCAAGTGGTTCTCTGATTTCCACATTAAATTATTTTTGTGCAGCAGTCTAGGGGAAGTATACTTTATTTATGCTGCCTGATTGCAGAATTAATGCTACATGAGAGAAAAGAAATAGAAAAGGAGCATGTTACAGGCTTTGCTAATAAGCTGTGGTCTTCCAATTAAGGTCTCCAAAATAAAGTGTTCCTCATTTTCATACACAAAATATCTTTATGCATTCTTTATGGAGACACTCTCGACTTTTCTTGAAATATGGCTATGATTGTCTCATCCTTTTATAGGGCTCAGATGGCAACTATTTCATGCCAGAAAACTTCCTGGCTGGAAGATTTCCATCACTTGTGTGTTGACCTAAGAACACCTGATTTAATCCCCACCACCTAGTTTGCACTATGTCTTTTTATTAAGCTCCGACTGAGTGTTGCATTTCTGCATGTTCAGCTTTTCTGAAAAACACAACAGCTCTAATTCTTACATTCAGACTGGATGCCTATATTATCCCACTCCCTAGACACTATTGGATTGCTACAGCACTTTTTGTGCTTTGCTTAATGCATGTTTGTTTGTTTTTAAATATGTGCAATTGTCTGGAGGGTTCTTTTTTACAGCTCACAGTAGAGTTCACACACAGTTCACACACAAAAACCCAAAGCAGCCAGTCAACAATAAAAAGGGACAAGCTACAAGGTACTAGGTAATTGTCAAGTAAAATATAACAAAGGATTCTGAAACATTTCAAATAGATTGTTTGAATGTGTGAAATAATGTCTTCTAACTCTTCTTCATTCTGTGATAGAGGTCTATCCAAAACAGCGTGTTGGACAGGAAAGAGAAGCCATCCGAAGATTTGTACAAATGTCACACTTGGAAATTACTTTCTACTCATTGAAGGATCTTCAAGTCTTCCTGATAAAATGATGAAACTGTCCCAAATAGTGCCCTACTTTTGCTATGTGGACCATTTTTTACCTCCAAAATGACAAGACTCGCATAAGGAGGATGCTACAGGTATCTCAGCAAAAGAGAGGAAGAATCTGTGATGAGCAGAGCTGGAGGGAGAAGAAAGCAGCAGTGAAGCAATATAGGCTCTGTATGGAAATAAAGACTGAACTGGTATTTTAAACAAGATCTAGAGCTGAACATTTTTGTCACATGCTCAGTCTGGTGTCATGCTTACCAGAATGCTTTTTTTCTGAGACAGGTTGTATCCAGGTTTGCAGCTTGACAGTCAGATACCTCTTTCCTTGGAAGTAGCAGTTCACTTAGCTGCCAGCTCAGTAACATTGCCAATAATCTCTTTGAGAAGGTCAGTAACATTATCTGGATGAGGATGGATGTTTGACCCTAGTGAGGCTGGGGTTTTATTACATGAGCTTATTTTACTGATTATTCTTGTTTCTCAGCAAGATTCTAGATTGTGCATCAGTTCCTTGAATCCACATGCCAGACCTTGGCTCTGTGTCCTGATCCTCACTTCTGCCTCCCTCCCCCATCATTTAATTAAGTTTACCTCCTCCTGATCTTAGATTCTTCTACATGACGCAGGATTCTTGACCATCAGCCCAACTCCAACTTCTGTTTTGCCCTCTGTGTTTCTCCCTCTGGATTTACTTTCTTCAGTCATAAAATACAAAATACATCTCTGAAAAACTGATCTGCTGACTTCAGAGAGTTTTGCAATGTGTTAATAATTTCAAGATTTGAAAATTGAAACAATGTTTCAAGAAAATCTTGAAAACTATGTAAGCTTTTATATAAGAGATATCCTTTGTTTCCCTTGCAAATTATTTTGGAATTTCATAGCTATAAGAAGCAAAAGGTGAGGGCATCAAAGTAACACCAGCTATTCTATACATCAAAAATTTCAAGTGTCTTCTCTGCTATTATTGTCAAAATTATCAAGCAGTGATATACCAGTTTGGAGGACTAATCAACAACATTTTTTTGAAGTTCACCAAAAAAATGGAGAAGAAGGGTTTTTTTCTTCATTCTGATGGTAATCACCTTCTGGATACTTCTAAATCATCTTTGCTCAAGGTTGACCTTTAAAAGGCACTTGTCAGAAGACCATCATCTTGCAACTGACTTTCCAAGTCATCTGGCCCCATTTCCTGCTATTGCAAGCCAACAGAAAACATTTTGGTTGGAAAGTGCAAGAACAACAGTAAAATATCATAATCCCATATCCTAAATTACTGAGAATTTAGTTTTCCCTCTATTTTTGAAGAAATAAAGGAAGATTGAGCATATCTAAGGAATACCAGAAACACCAGACAATGATTTTTCTCAAGAGCCACTTTTTTAATAAATTTAGATTATGTGTTGAATGTGTGGGTACTATTTCTATAGAAACAAAAAGTGACAGGCAGTTAACAGTTAGGTCTAGTTTTAGATTCAGTGGATCTTTTTGTATGTGTCTGGTAAAGTCCAGAAAAAGGTGTGTTATCAACTACTAGCATTCTAGCTTTTAAAGAAAGACAATAAATATACTGCTTTTTGAAGAAATAAAATAAGAAATAAAATGTTTTCCTCTTAATTATCAAAAAATAACAACTCAGATTGAAGATGAGGGCACTTGACCTGAACCTTTTTTCTTCCTGATGACTTTAGGTTTTTACAGGTTACTTAATCTGCTACAACTTGAAAAATCGATATCTTCATATTTTGCCTTAGCTACCCAGTGCTTGCCTCTATACATCTTCTTGTCAGATAGAAGGTTGTGAAGGTGATAAAGAATCTTGAACTTGGATTAGCACATTTCACAATGTAGATGTGTGATAAAAAAAAATGACACACCAGGTCAATCAGTCTCCTGCAGAGAAGAGAATTTCATCTAATTTTGGATTTGGCAAGATTTTGAGGGTGGTGGGAGAACCTAGCCCATTTTTACATTTTTGTATTTGAATGGAAAAAGATGAAAAAAAATAAGGAGACAGTGTTCACTGAGCTTCATTTCAGCTAGACTTATATTTGAGGTAATTGAGTAGAGATTCAAAAGTAATGGAAAAATTATGATCTCAGCATGTGAACTGGCTTGTATGATTGTATAAGTTTCCTGTGTCTTTCCCTCTATCCTACTATATCACAAGAGGAGTAGCAATGTCCACAGAAAAGATGGCAAAACCTCTTCTCACACTACTTTGTGCTTTTTTGTACAGCTTTGAGTACAGTTTTTTATCTGTGTCTGGTAAACTACCAATAGTCTGTGATAACGTTTTGAAAATATGAGTACTGTGTTTCAGGAAATATATATGATTGCCACAATCTCAGGATCAATAAAATGAGATCTGAATGCTTAAACTTACTTAGTTTCAAAAATCTATCAATTGGAAGGGATGAGAGAACTTGTGTTCAATGCTAGCACATGAAAAAATAGCAAATATGTGTGATTGAGGAATATTATAGATTTTATTTATATATATATATATATAACTATGGCTATGTTGCTATGAAGTGTATTAAGGATCAAAAAAGCTATTAATTCTTTATAGAAATAATTATTTAGGTTCTCTTCCTACCATTTAGCTCAGCAATATTCGGTGTGGAAGTTGGATATAAATCCAAATTATTTGCTTGTCCTTTATGCTACCAGTTTGTATAGAATCTGCTAATAGGACTACTAAGTTATTTCCCAGAAGTATTTTCCTTCTAAAGAATTTTATTTTTGTTCCCATCACTGCAGTAAATCTTCCTTTATTTTGAACAGTGATCAGTGATCCTATCCAAACCATTCTTCATTAAATATGATAGTCTTTTCATATCTTTGTTATGTCTTTCCCAGCCTCTGTGATTTAGTAAATACAGATCTTCTCTTAGCAAATTAAGGACCTTTGAATAGTCATTTTCAATCACAGGAATCACTATTTCTTTGTCAATATAGAAATCGTATACCCAGATCTCACACTAGAAGCCTGAAGTAGAGGCCACACATAATGCAGAACTTAAAATATTCATGCTTGGTTATCTTACGCTTAATATTCATGGAAAGATTAGCCTTCTGAAACCTGGTCATTTTTATTAATTGCTTAACTAGTGATTTAGTTTACAATAGATTTAGACAGATTTTAGTACAGCAAACACACCACCCTTGCAGTGACTTATTCATACCAGCTGGCTTAAAGGTGACATGCCTACCCATGGTGTTCTCATATCTTCACATTTTTGCACTGACTGAAACTGCTTATAACTGCAAATTTAAATCTGTAAATCTAGAGGCACTCATGTACAAAGCAATTATTCACAGTGCTAATTTGGGAAAGAGTTACTGCTATTTATTTTTCAAAATATTAAGTATCTAAATTTTTTCGGTGAATATTCCAGGTAAATGATTGGCAACTCTGTTTTATTCCTGTGCTAATATACAGTTGATAATTAATTTTCAGAACTTATAAAGCAGTTTCATGGCAGGGAGGGAGGGAAAAGATTCTGTTTCCTTTCTGGATAAGCAAATATTTATAACTGGTAGATGTATTCTAAGCATATGATGCCACTGAAAATATTCAGTTTAAATCATCAAACCCCCATATATAGTTTCATTTCCACAAATAGTCACAAACTGGATCTGAACTGTAACACTGTTTTGTTTTTTATCCTAATTACAAATATTTCCTCCTATCCAGAGTATGTACATAGGTTGATAACATATTTCAGGATAAAAATATACTTATTTCATTAATTCAGAAAAAGTGGTTCCTCAGAGATTTTCATTGCATATTAACAACTGCTGACCTCTCCAAAATATTTGTGGCTATGTTTATTTGTATGTCTGTATTTGTAGCAATAAAGCCTACAAGATTCTAATAATAAATTTTAGAAACAACGGAGAATTTTAACCCTGTGAATCTCAACTATAATTAGTGAGTCTGACACATTTATTGTTCCAAACTTCTTTTTCAAAAAAAGTTCAACTATTTTCCTTCAATTTCTGATAAATTTTTCATCTCTACTCTTTCTATTCAAATATTATGAATTGACTTTTTTCTACATCCCAGAACTAAAATTAGAATTACCACCTTTGTGCTCAGGCCAAGTGGCTAAGAGCTTTATAGAGTCATCCACCACCTGAAAACCTTGAAACATATTATAAAAACCATTCAGGCTGTATCATAAACCCTCTTTAACAGCATATTGCTTTGTTAATACCTATGCAAGAGATTGTTTTTCTTATCTAATTTTAGATGCAATTCCACATTATACAGATGTTGTGCTTTTGTTTTCCTCTGAAATGCACGTTTGAGGGCTTTTTATTTTTCAGCTGGGTTTTTTGTAAGGAAAAATGTGTTTTTCCTACTGAGCCACCAACAGGTGTTACTGTGGAAATGCAGCCAAATGAGGCTCCTGATGTTTTAAAGATATTTTTACAAGCATATTTTGCCTTTTCATAACTCAATCAATTCTTCTAAATGACATTTTTACAGCTGTTTATTTGGGTTCCAAGTTTATACTTTCATGCATTACATTTTTTTCCATATCTCTTTTTTCTCTTTCAATTATAAATGATTACCATTTTAATACAATTTAAGACAGAAAAATATCAAAATGTTAGCATCTTTTATCTAATAATCTCGAACTGTTTTGTAAGTATGAATGAAGGCCAGTTTACAGATTTTTTTTCTGGTATAGATACTCCTTGTCATTTCAAAACATTTAGCAGACTCGAAAATAAATATACAATACAATTAAGTAACTTCCTCAAGATTAAACAGTTACACAGCTACTTTCTTGCAAGTAGGAGGAGCACAGCTAGATATATTTCCTCTCTCTGTGTGAAGGGAGCAGTTTATGAATCAGATGAGTACAGGCTTAACAAACAGTGTGCTTCTTTTTGTCTACAGTCTTTAATGGGTATCTGTAAACCACAGGTGGTAGAGTGCAACCTGGCATCCATGACTTCAGGGTATGTTTACACTACAGGTAATGAAATGACTGAAGCTTGAATTTACAGATGTAAATTTGAATTATCTGTCTGGGACAATGAACAGCAGTATAGCAGTGGTGACATGGCTGGCTGTGCAGATGTTGAGCAGGTTTTTAGATTGGCTGAGCTCTGTCCTGTGGTGTGTACACAACTGGAAATGCAACGATTTGACAAAAGTTACTCCATGTGTATCTACAGAAGGAACAGTCATTCCTTGGACTGAAGAGGAGAGTGAACTCCAGGGACTGCGCTCCTTCTCTAAGACCTCATACTCTCAGGAGACCCAGACTCCTTCTGAAACTCCCAACTGGCTCCAGTGAACTGCAACAAGATTGCAACAAAGTCTTGTGGACTATTACTACAGTTCACTCCCCTCCCTGATTTAGACATCACCATGGGCAGTCTTATAAACAGGCCCTGGTGAACACATCGTAAATATACTGGCACTAAGTCAAAAAAGAACAGCATGGAGCAAAATCATAAGTACAAGTTACTTTTTGCATCCTTTTGCTGTCTTTCCTTCTGCATGTAAATTTTTCTCCTTTTGTTCCTGATCATAATGCTTAAATGCTTTTGATTTCAAAAGTATTTGAATCAAATTAGAAGCTAAGTGAGAATAACTATTATTGCAGTTTCTGCAAGAAATGCACAAAAGATAGAAAATAGTGTACATGGATGGGTGGACGTTATGATTTTCTTTAGCTATTATTATGACATCTGATGTCTAGCAAACTGTAATTATGGAGGACATGATAATTATTTTGATAGGAGGAATTATCTTGTTTTTTCTATTTATATTATATATCTTTCCAGATATCCATGGAGCAACATTCTCTTAGGGACTGAAATCAAGATCCATCTTTCTTTCTCTGTTAAATCTAAATACCTGAGAGTCTTTCTATTTATTTTTACCATTGTTTTGAAGAAAGAAACATAAAAAACTAACAAATATATCAAAACAGAAAGACTTAAATGAGCATACAGATCATTAGAAAATACTGTCTTGTGATTTGGGAAATAATTGTGATGCTATGCTACAGAAATGGATGGTGATGGAAACAAAGAAGGAATTTTTCAGTGACTGTAGGACAGAGCATTCATGTACTGAAATGGAGATTTCTGGCTTCCAGTCACCTGCACTTAATGTCTGGCAGAACTGGCCAAGCTGCAGCACCAATTTGTGTAGTATAGGTACACAGTCAGGTGGACAGGCTTGCTATCTTCTCCACCTCCTCAGTTTATACTATTTTCCTACCTATAAAATTTATGTTTGCTGTTAAAGGAAAAACCTTTTTGTGTATGTATCTTTCGTCTTAGTAGCATTTGGAATCTAATTCCAACTTTTACTCCTTATTTTCATGTAAAAAGCAAGCTAGTATGTCGGTACTTCCTCAAGTACAGCTGGAGTAGCTATCAACAGATCGAAAAGATATGTAAGGTTAATTCTTCTGGCAGTTTTTCATCATTACCTCTGTCTTAATTTTTGTGGTTTAACAGAATTGTAAACGTATTTATCTGGGAAAGACTGCAAGTGGAGTCAATAAAGAGGTTGAACAACAGTGCAAAAGCCAGAGGTTTTCTTGAAAGAGAAATTGAATTATTTCTGCCTTCTGGTGCTAGGGCATGGGATGCCTAGGACTGAAAAGATGGATGACTAGGCAAAGGCATTGCAGTGGACAGAATCTATTATGCAAACCAGGGAGACTTTGCTCCAGAAAAGTAAGAAATTTTGGCATATTGCCATCAATCCCTCAAGCATTATGAATTGGTAGTGCAGAGAGAGTAGATCTGTGGAAAATAAGTTAACTTTTTATCTATGAATTATCAGAATATTCTAATGCTAGTTTAAAGGACTGACTGCATAAATGTTTCACGTTTCTTGAATATACAGTGTATATTATATGAGTTACTCAGCGAATAATAAACAGACCAAGATGCTTCAGGCTTTAATATAAATTCTGTTTAAAACTTAAGCCTCAGATGCAGTCAATCTAACCATATGTATAAAGTGAAATATTTCACAAAGGACCCTCATCACCCTAAGCTATCTCTCTAATCAGTGCACTTCCACATTATGAATGTGATGGCCTGAATTACCTGGAGGAAGTGCTTTCTTCTCTCTACTGACTGTAGAGAGACCCTGTGGAAGCTAGGCATCTCAATTTAATGCCTATAGTTAGAAGAAAGCAACTTAACTCTGAATGCACCAAAAATTTGCATATATCTTGGATGCTCAGTGTATAACTGACTTCACATCCTATTCAGACATCTTCTTAAGATGGAAACAGTGTAGATTTCCAATACCTTTATATACAGTGAAACTAGATACCCCCTCAGGTTTCACAATAATAATCTATATTTGCCCTGGAGTCTACCCATATTAGGTAATGAAATTTTAAATGGTGGAGGCAGATGCTTTTTCCACTTTCTTGGTAGGATTTAGTACTGATTAAAATGATTTTACACATGCCTTTTGATTAAGACATTCACATGACAATATTTTATTTCCCCATTTAGTGTTTCTCAAGCTTTACACTGCCAACATTTTTCTTCCAATACTTGCATTTCCTTGAGGGGAGGATTTGTAATCTACTTCTACTACAAGTCTCTTCCACTCTACCAGGTGATTCCTCCCTTTATTTTAAAGATTTCAAAGAACAACTCAATCTATGACTAATTTTAGGAGGGCTTATTCCATTTAGGATAGCTTTTTGATTAACTGTTAGCCAGTTTCTGTGGTACTAGCCAGAAGTACACCCTTTTGGTTTTTCTTGGGGTTTTTTTGTTTGTTTGTTTTGTTTGTTTTAAAAATATTTAATTTCAGCACTTTGAGCTCCAGTTCAACCCTAAAATTAGAAATTTGACAAAGCTTCAGGTTTCTTTCTATCTTAGTTGAAATCACTAAGCCTTTTCTGTATTCTAGTGTAACAACCTAAGGTAAGATGAAGCCTTCATCTTTTGGTCCCGTAAACTGTTTCTTTTGTCATCCTGTTTTGACAAAATGTGGAGGTAGAAGATGATAACAGGAATGGAGACAGAGCAATAAAATCTACAGAAACTACTATCAGACTGTTTTTTTTCCCCAGATGCATGTTAATTCTTTCAAGAGCTATCTCAAGCAAGTTAAAATAGAATGTAAGTAGTTATGTCCTAACAGTGAATGATTATGTGAAAAGAGAGACACACTCTAATTAAATTAGATTCTAATTAGGTCCTTAATTATTCTATTTCTTAAAATTACTTGAAAATGTCTGAACTTGAAAGGACTAAGACAAGAAGCATCAATAATTAGAACTGTATTTAAGAAAGGCCTGGTTTTGATATAAAAAATTTTAGTGTAGAGTAAAAGAAAAGGAGAAAAAAAAAGAGAACAGGATAAGGACAATTTAAAAGTGGTCCCTCACATTTTATTTTTTAAAGTATTAAAATTATTTCTTAGTTATATTAATATTATTTCATATTATACATACTATATTAATTTATTATAACAAAAATTTTATTATCATACAATAGCATTACACATTAATACATAATAAATAAAATTGTAATAAAATAAATAAAATTCAATAATTTTTAAAACTAAATATATTATTAAACCTAACTTTTAAATAAAACTTAAAATGTTTTGCAGAATATTGGTGTGTTTTCTGAAAAAAATAAAGCCACATTTGGAAAAGATAATAGTTTTGCAAAGAAAGCAATAAAGATTCTGTATTTTCTGTGTGAACATCACTCAAAGCTTTTTCTCAATCACATAATTGGTTAGTTGCCATGAAAGTATGCTGACCCTTACTTGCATTACCAAGGGACCATCAGCCCTTAAGACTTATTTAGCTTCATTTTGAAATTTATGTGTCCACACTTAAATCAATTAGTTGGATTACTACAAGATTGTCTAATTAGAAAAAGACCTTGGAATCTTTTCTTTATAATCTGCTTTCTTAGATATTTTCAAATAACCTTTTAGACTTAAAAAAAAAAAAAAAAAAGAAATGTTGGGTTAATAAGAACTCTGAAAGTGTTTATTCAAAGCAATACTGAACTTCTGAATCAACTGAGGACACAGACAATGAGAATATCATGAAACACACTGGGGAGCACTGCTGCTAGTTGTCTACTACATCTAGTATGAGAAAGGACTGCTTGAGAAAACAGAAGAAAAGAAAAACTGCATGATACATAAAACTGAAATTTCTGAATGTTGATTGCCCAAAATTTTGGGAAAAATTTATCTGAAAATCTAAGACTTTTATGTCATGGTATATTTTGATTCCAGTGTAAAGGTCCCTCACAGAGTTTTTTCTCCAGATGGGTTTATTTACTCTTCTTCTCTGTTGATCCCAAGGCCACTTTCATTTGGTCTCTTTTAGACCATCAAGTCATTATACACAGATGTTTAGGAACATCAGCATTTACAATTGTATTCAAAATATGTAATTGAAACACTTAATGAGATCATAATTTTGTTACAGTTATATCAATGTGCTATATTAATTACTAGAAAAATCTGTAATTTTTGAACCATTTGTTATCAGCTATGTTGCATAAGAAGTAAAGGAAATGTTTGACTTTATTGAAACACATCCTCTAAAAATATTTCCCTGTGAAAGCACTATTGAAAACTTCACTTTACCAAAATATGTTTTTTTATCAATCTTTTCCTGACAAAAAAAAAAATATATATTTTACCACTTTAAATCCTTTCACCAGCTGTTTTTTTCAGATGGTCTTCATGTGTTTCATAAGGCCAGATTTGCAGGTGCTTCAGGCTGCTAAAATGAGTGCATTCTGTCTCACCAAAGTAATAAAGGTAAGAAGATCAATGGGAACTCTATCATGCCAAAATGTTCAAATCAGAAAGGTAAGCATTCATCATGGTCTTTTACATGACTACTTGACTGCATCACTATCTGAGAGATACCTGAGACCTGCATCATCAATTTCTGTTAAGTTATTAAATCTAGAGGCAATTGATTTCTTACACTTTCCTACTTTCAGAATTATTCATTTACAGTAGTTTAATTGGTAGTATGTTAGGCTTCTAGGATTGTCTGAGTAGGGAGATATCATACATTTCACCTGTAAACTTTGCTGAGAGTAGTGAATGAAATATGTGAGTCAAGGCTTTCTTTTTTCTTTTTTTTTCTGCCAGTGCCAGTGATACAACCTTTCAACTGAATGAAAACTTAAACAGAAAGCACATCAAGACATTTACCTTTAGTCAATATAATTACAGTGCTAATCTAGATAAAGTGTCAGAAACATTACAGCTATTTCACTATACTGGGTTTGATTTTTTGTTGGTTTTTTTGGGAGGTTTTGTTTTTGTGTTTTGTGTTGGGTTTTTTTTTTGGTTTGGTTTGTTTTTTTTCTTGTTTATGCTTCCTGTCAGGACAATGGCTGGGATCAAGCCAGAAAGAAATGCAGTAAAGTCTCTGGACAGTAGCTGTAGTTTAGATATTGCATTTCCAAGCTTTGAAAGACAGCATTATATTCACACTGCAGACAAAAAAATAGTGTTAATTCTGCTGATATAGTCTTCCAGCAATAGACTGCCATACTCATTGGTAAAGGTGTGTAGTAATTTTGGGATTTTTTTTAGATATTTTCTGTATTATAGTCATTATTGCATCATGATGTGGGTTAAGAAAGTAGATGCTACCTGAATGGTATATACATGTTAGATTTCAGACAGCTTTAGAGAACATAAATATTGCCTAGAAGGCACAAGTGGCATTGCTCTAAGACAACTGCCAGAATTCAGTGAAACAGAATAAATTTATTGCATATACTTACAGAATCACAGAAGTTTTGGATTAGAGGATAATCTAGTTCCAACTCCCCTGCCATAGGCAGGGACATCTTCCTCTTGACCACGTTGCTCAAAGTCCCATTCAGCCTTGCCTGAACACTTCAAGAGATGGGGCATTCACAGCTTCTCTGAGCAACCTGGTCCTGTGCCTCACCCCCCTCACAGTAAAGAATTTCTTCCTAATATGTAATCCAAACCTACTCTCTTTCAGTTTAAGGCCATTCCCTCCTGCTTTGTCCTTGTTGTCCCTCCTGTGCTGGGGGCCCCAGAGTGGGATGCCTCACTCCAGGTGGGGATTCACCTCCCTTGACCTGCTGATCACACTTCTTTTGGGGCATCCCTGGATACAAATGACTTTTTGGGCTACAAGCTCACGCTGCTGTGTCATGTTGACCTTCTTGCTGGAATATATTGAGAGAATGTGTTATCAGTCCTAAGGAACTACTGAAGAATCATTCTCAAAAAAGAATCATTTTAGCCTAAAAAAAGGTTAAAAAAAAAGAGTTCAATACTTCTGTCTCTACTAGATGAAGCACAGTAACAGAGTTCCCAAAGTAAGATTAAAAATACAGCTTATGGTACAAGTGGAAGTTGATATTAATCAAAGCCATAGCACAGAAACTCCTTGGAAAAAGCTCGTATTCAACTTTGAAAATACCATAGTTATAAAGCTGTTCTTGCCTGCAGCTTGCAATCAGGTATCTAAAAAATACTGGAAATGTTTCTAAAGGAGGTAGTAAGACTTGCAGTGTACTTCTGAGTTCAAATACTTTGAATGCCTGTAGATCTATTTTTACTTCATGTTTCCAGGTTTGCCTTTTCTGTGGAAACCATGCAAATTAACTAATATGGATAACGTGATATGAACTTCTGAAGAAGATTATAAGGAGAATCCAGTTATTTTCAAAGTAGGCATTAGTAGGATCCTATTATTTTATCTCTTTCGGCTTTGCATATTAAGAGTTAGCCATGTTGCCAGGTTCAAAGACAAATGGATCATTGACCAAACACTGACATGTGTAGGAAAAAGAAGTAGAGGCAGTGAAGGATGATTCTTTTCATGTGTAGCATACCTGATATTTTAAATATCATATCAGTTGTTGCATTGGACAAGGTAAATGCTGTCATTTTCTTTACCTGTTTTATCAGTCTCCAGTTCCAGGAAATAATCTGATTGGATTTTATTGATCCTGAGGATTATCTCACTGTTCTTGGAGAGGGCAGAGGTCCAGTTTCTTTGTTAGTTTTATACACACATACAGAGAGGACAGACTGATCTCACTCAAAGACTTCACCAAAGCAAACTTACCTCTCTTGGTGCCACTGGTTCTTGCAGTGAAAAGAGCCTATGAGAGAGGCATCCAGTGTCCCTCTATTTCAGAAAAAGTACGTGGAAATCAAGAATGTGTTTCTATCAATGAAATATGCATACGTGACCATGCAAAATGGTAGTTAATTGGCACTTGAATGAAGCTGGTCAGTGTGGTACTAGGGGACACATTTGATCTTTATCAAAAAAACTTTTTTACTGATCTCCATGTAGAGAGACTGTACTACCTGTGTTCTGTAGACACAACTGTACTTTTACATGTGAGTTAAGATAACAATCTATTTCTAAATATATACTGTTCTTCATATTAACTGTTTTAATACCCCACATTTTGATGACATTAACATATAGATTAGAAGAAGAGCTACCAGTGAAGCAAGGCTGACAACAGAGAATCATTTTCTAAACAGTTATTACTCATCAATTTTTTGCTGTGTCCTTTTTACTGGAATAGGAGCTCCAAAGCGGGTGTTCTTCAGACCTTTGCAGAAACGTTTGCTATATTAAGTTAGAAGGCAATGAAAGTTGTAAATCAACCCAGTTGAAATAGTTTATGGAAGGTGCACAGCACCCCCTGTGCTATCTGCCTCTTGTTGTGCAGTGAAAAGATGCTGGGGAGAGAACATCTTCTGACAGCACTGGTTATAAAGATTTCTCTCTTTTTCCTTCCTCTCTGTGTGTGTGTGGCTCATGTATCTCAGCCCTGATCAAATGTTTCACTGTCAGCAAAAGAAACTGTTGAGTTTAGTGAGTATAGTGTCTAACATTGCTCTGAAGAAAAAAATCATGGTAAAAAAATCATATGGCTTATAAAAAAAAAAGTTTCTGCACACAGCCAAAGTACATTCAGTTGCCCAAACATAAGTGACTAGTTGTATTTCAACAGATGTGGGATATCTGACCAAGATGCTGTGCTGCTGTTCCAAAGTGCACAATTCTGTGAGTTCTATATCTTCTCTTTCAGACCCATACAAATACTCCAGATTCTTTAGGGCATCTCCGATGACACCAGATGTTTAGAAATTGAATCCCACCTCATTGTAAGTTTTTCTTTTGAAAGCATTTATCCATCCAAACTTAATTTAACCTTGGACGAAACACCCTTTTCAACTCTTTTTTTTTTTTTTTTCATAATCAATATTTGCATGGGAAATATTGCATCTATTAATAGAATATGTATTGCAGCAATGTTTACGAAATCCATGCACAGTCTGATTAATGCATTTAGCATGTTTACAAAAAGGTGACGAAAGGAAGGGAAGATAATAATTGTGTGATGAAAATGCTCAGCTCCAACAATCTGTGTGATTATTTCAACTTCATTAGATTATAGGTTTTCATTATATACTTAATACTGAAATAATTTAAGTGCAAATTATATTTCTGATTAATAAGAGAAATATTTAAAATAGCTTAAAATATATTCTTTCCTTGACCCTTTTGAAAGGAAGAGAGGAAGAAGGAAAGAACATCTGAAAGGACAATGTTTTTCCATCAGGTAAACTTTTAATGTGGTGAAATGTTTGAATTTTGAGAGAACAAAAAACTGCTGGGACAAAAGAAAAAGTCATACACTGTGTGAACTGTGCAGAAAATAATAAATGTACTCACTGTCTTTGTCATTAGCAATGCAGCTTTAGAGGTAGACAGATCTTTTGGCTAAATTTTGCTTAATAAATTCAGCTGTGGTAAGAAAGCTTTAGAAAATAAGTTGTATTTGACCTATACTGAATGTTCTTCTTTTTTATTAGCTAAACAAACTTAAGGCCCTCAAGATTTGCTTTGCAGCAGTAGGTGCCTGTACATTTTTATTTGTATTCATAGTCTCATTAAAGTCAAGGCATAATTTAGCTTCAGAAAAGCCACTGCAATGGGTGATGTTACACCTTAAATTGTTGTGATTGCAGTCTAATATAAACTCACAGAAAACAACAGGGATTGTAGCTTTCATTTTCTAATCAAAGACATTCGACACATCTGGTGCTGATTATTATATCAGCAAATATAATTATATTTTCTTAAAGTTAAGTGAGAAACAGTACCAGAATTATAATGCCACAGACATAAAAACGTACTTTTCAATTTTTTTAATGAAAGTCACCTTGTACTGGATAAGAATAAGAGTAAGCTACCAATTGATATTTTGAGTTGTTTCTACTAAAAAGAGACTCATTATGTAAAATCATCTGCTAGGAACGGCATAATACAGTTCTGCACTTTAAATGTTATTTCTGAAATGAAAGATTTTGCCATTTTGAGAAATATTACCTAAATTCTCTCAAGCTGCCAAGACCCAAATGTGGAGCAGAATGTGTAATAAAACATGAAAATTAGAGAAATAAAACAATTACAAGCACAAAAAACATAAAACACTGAGAATAGTTACTTTTTTACAAATAACTCCACTTTTATCACCTCAATTCCATGAATCTTTATTTCTTCTGTGAAGAATTGTCTCCAGTGAATGTCAAGGGACGACAAATTGGCCAAGACCAGAATAAATTTGAGAATGCAATGAGGGATGTGGTATATATGAGATGTTTTTAAATTGGAAAAAAATATATATAAGCAATAACAGATATATCTTTCAAGACAAGGGGGAAAAATAAATAATAATAAAAAACAAAACAAAACAAAAACAAAACTTATCAAGATATGCCCATTTTGAAAAAAAAAAAAAAAAGATCTTCAGCCTCCTTCCATGGCTAAATGAGACAAATGCTAGGTAGATAATAAAAGACTCTACTCTTTAAGGACAAAGCCCAATCTAAATAATGCACTACTGTGTATCAGCCACAGAAAATTCTTTGATGTGGCAACTTCATTTTAAAGATTAAGATTGTTCAGAGCTCCTTTGTGTGCCCACATTCTTGACTCTGAAGCATGAGTGCAGTGCTACAAATAAAAGGTATCTGTCTAGAAAGTATAAGATTAATGCAGTTTAATATAAACTTATCTAGAAAGTTATCAAAAAAACATTCTGTGGAGGCTGTTAAAAATGCACCACTCTAACTATATTGACTTGAACAGTACTGTCAAGTATCCAGGCTAGACCTAACTCAGGGCAGTGAAAGGCAGGTGAGAGGCAGCATCAAAGAGCTACAGCATGGCTCACGTGCAACAGGTTTAGATCTACTAACAGGATTGGATGATCAGGCTGGTTTGTTTTTTACTTCCATCCCAATTCAGAGAGAATGGACATGTGCTATACTGAAGGAACCTACTCATTCCTCAGGAGACAGAGTTTCCACATCAGCAATTCAATCATTGTAGGGCAGGACTAATGTGTTTTCATTTCAGTCCAGGTAGAACTGGTAAATCTAACTTTGCCAGATTTGGGGAGAATTTGGTGTCCGTAAGAGGTCTCTGTAATACCAATAATGATTTTGCTTCAGAAATATGTCACTAAAGACAAAAGTTTGATTTGTATAAAGTTTTCTTTGACTTTGAAATGGCATTGAATGAGCAGGGAAATGAACTCTCTCAGTAGAAAAAGAAGCTCGCACTTACCAATAGTTGATCACTCCATTATAGGAAAGGGAAATTATTTTACTCAAGGAAAGAAAAAATTGTGTTTTCCATAACCATTTCACTTGTCTGAAAGGAGTGCACTAGACCATGTACCCTGAGTCACTGTCCATTTTGTGAAGTAAATGCACCCTCATTGGATGTAATGCTGTAAATATATGAAAGAACAGAAACAGAGGAAAATATTTTCAACTTTACAAGCATGAAGGATCCCAATTTGGATGTTCAAGATAAGGTTAATGAAACCTAAAAAGCTAAGTGAATAAGGAAATAATGTGGTGCAGCTGTATGAACGAACACCTCAAATAACTAAGGAAATGTCCTTATTTACCAGTACTGAAGAAAGAGAGTTATAAAATAAAGCTTCTGGCATTTTTTCATATTAATGCAGAAAATTTTTGACTGTTGGGATTTTTTGCCATGATTTTAAATGTATAATGGTTTTATGGCCACAGATTTATTGTTTTTTAATTTATGAAATAGTATTAAGACCTGTTTGAGCTGTCCAAAATACTTCCTAACAGTTCTGTTTACTTCACTCTATAAAAATCATGGAATCATAGAATCATAGAATAGCTTGTGTTGGAAGGGACCTTAAAGATCATTTACATCCTACCCCCCTGCCATGGGCAGGGATACCTTCCACTACACGAGGTTGCTCAAAGTCCCATGCAACCTTGCCCTGAACACTTCCAGGGATGGAATCTCCACAGATTCTCTGGGCAACCTACTCCAGTACCCCACTACCCTCACAGCAAAGAATTTCTTCCTAATGTCTAATCTAAACCTACCCATGTTCAGTTTAAAACAATTCCCCCTTGTCCTATCACTGTGTGCCCTTGTAAAAAGTTCCTCTCCAGCTCTCTTGTAGGCCCCCCTTCAGATACTGGAAGACTGCTTTAAGGCCTCCCAGAGCCTTCTATTCTCCAGGCTGAAAAAAAACCCAGTTCTTTCAGCCTGTTTACATAGTAGAGGTGCTCTAGCCCTCAGATCATTGACATGTCCTTATGTGCATATGTGTATGGTTAAGGATATGTATGCCCAAATAAAAACACATGTAACTTTTTACTGGAACACAGGTGCCATATAAAACTTGGAAAATGTGTTTGTATTATGACAAAGGAAAAAGCTTGAAAGCTGATTGATGCCCAAGACAAAGGGAAAATAGCAGAACATGTTGTGAGTAGGCACAATGTATCCTTATGCATACGTTTAGGCAAATTAAATACCAGAACAGCTTGCAATAACTAAGAAAACCTCAGTACTTCAACGCTTAAAATCCCTTCACATGTAGTATTTATTGTGGTTTGCACATGCTGTGTGATAATTTTGACCTCCAATAATACATTTTTCTACTTATAACACGCAAAGGTTCCAATATCTCATAAATAGCCTGCATTTTACCTGATTTCTGATTTTACTGTGAGCCATAATGTATCTGATGTTTCTTCAGAGATGTCAGCCATGTAGTAATAGGTCTTACTTCTTTCAATAAAGGCAACTTCTTCATCCCTCCACAAAATGTAAAGTTTCTGGGTCTTCTGAATGCATTACCTAAATGTGTAACAGTGACAAGCAACTAAGAAATCCAAAGGAATGCATTATCCTTTTCATAGATTTTCTTGCCAATAGCTGTGTGCATGTGTGTGTGTATGTGTATATCTTCTGAACGCTGCAGATTTCAGAAGATTATCAATTACCATGCCCATGAGGATTTCCTTATACGTTAGACAGCCTTAATTATATGATTTGAGGTCCTCTAGTGCCTTCTCTAACATTCATTCATTTCCTTATCAGAACATCAAGATTAAACTGCCTGCTAGAATGAAAGTTATGTTGCTGTGGATTATCTGCATTCATCTTGATTCATGTGCCAGCATCTCAGTATGAGATCCATGTGTATCTCATCTTGCCCATACACTACAGAGTATGTACCTTTCTTTGTTCTTCTGCAGGCATTATCTATTTAGAAAAAAACACACATATTTGGAAAGTTTACATTAAGGATCAGAAAAGTCAAAAGAGGTAACCCTTGATTTTAGTGGTGTACTTTCTGCATATTCATAGTTACTCTTTATTCAATAATTAGAGGCCATTTTCAGTTGCTAAAGAATTCTACAGAACTGTAATACTGCTGATGATGGAGTTTGTTGATGCCTTGATCCTGATATTGAAGTTTAGTCAATGAAGTCTTATAATCCTCTCATGTGCCAAATACTACTGCTCATGCTTCTGAGATTTCTTATAACATCTTACCATTTCACTGATTTACAGAAAATCAATTTGTTAAGGCCTCCTCTTGTATGCAGTTAAAATCCAATATTTCTTGAGATTTCTGGGTGAGAATATCCCCCTTTTTGGGAGGATCTATATTGTTTATCATCATTATAAATTGCTTACTTGGACTTCACATGTGATATAAAATTATATTTCATACTAGTCTGTCAGTAAGAAATACTGACATGTACATATAATCTTTTTTTATTCTGATTTGCATCATGCCATGAAAGATAAAAGGATGATGTCCTTATTTCCCTTTCTTTACATCTTCCTCAAAAGCATCAAAACATCAGTCCAAAGGAGCTGGAATAGGAAAGAGAATAGAAAAGCTTTTAGTTCTTGACACCTTAGAGTGAGAGGATTAGGTGAGTTTTCTCTTGCCACCTCATTATCATCACAACATTTTTTAGACTCTCTTTGTTAACTACTTATAATGTGAGTAGGTTGCCCTATGCTGGATCCACTCCTTATCTTCTAACATAGCATTAGTTTTAATTTTATCAGATGTTTGGGATTTCAGATCTCTTTGATCTCTAAAATAATTTTTTGACAAGGTGATAAAATTAATGAATTGCAAATCACTTTTGATAGCTCTGAGATTTTAATACAGGTATTAGGAAGGGTGATACAATACTGCACATGAGGTTGAAGTTTTTTGAAAAGCATTGTGAAGCTTCTTATTAAGAATAACATTCCTAGAGAAGAACCTAATTGTCTGGGAAACTAGTGCTTACAAGCAGATGGACATGAAATTATATGAAGTGAATTAATTCTAACACTGCAATGCCTCTGTCATGAATGTACACTTATAGGTCCTGAGGGCACTGCGGGACCCAGTGGCCCTTTCCACCAGGGCTCCCCAAATCCTGTCCATGGCCCAGGACCCCATTTCATCCCTCTCAGAGCATGAGTCATTGCCCCAGTGACACTACTGCAGGGCCAGTCTCCAGCTGCCCACAGCCCTACCCTTCCCATCTGTGGGCCCCACTGAGCCAGGTCCACTTCTGGGGCCGTGTCCCAGCCCTCCCTTGACTCATTCCCATCCCCAGTGAGGTGCCCTATGCCTGGTATTGGAACTGTCTAGTGCCCCCTGACTGCCCTGCTCCTGTCTAGGATGGTGTGCAGAGAGTGGCCCTTGTGGCACCCTGACCATATATTTTCATTGGCTTTAAAATTTTTCAGTCAGTCAAGTTTTTAGATGAACTGATGGAAAGGTTATGAGAGAAGGATGGAAAAGCAGAGGTAACATGTACAAAGGGAGAGAAGATGTTTTTAATTCTTGCGTTGTTGCCAGATCTACAAAATCATCTTGGAAAAATTAATATTAAAAGCTGAGTTTTCTGAACGGGGGGACAATGAGCAGCATGGATTGAGATCTCTGGAGGGATCTCCTGGAAGGGAACAAGCTGCTCCGTCATACAGCGTGTATTTTAGACATGTTAACACATCACTTTACCTATCCACTCTATACTGTCTCCACAGACTGTTTTCTGAATTAGCTCTTAAGCATTTCTTCAGTTCATCTGTGCTTTTTCTTCAGTTACTTAAGCATCATCTGCAAAGCTTGGACTGATTGTAGTGACATTTGTCTTAATGAAGCTTAAGACAGTCCTAGAATATTTAGTTTTGTTTGGTGACATAGCAATGCTTTCATGTCTTTATTGTTATCTTCAAATAAAATTTAAACCATCTAAGTACAACACAGAACAATACTATAAAAAATTTGGGGTTTCCTTGTTTTTGGCTTTGAAGATTTCAGTTTGATTTTTTGTATTTAGTTTGAATTTCATGCCACATTTTATATTAACCCAATAATTCAGTGTACTATATTTCTGTTTGTAGTTTTTAGTTATATATGTTCTAGATCAGTCTGAGCATTATTAAGATCACTCTTTACAAAGAAATACATAATTTGTTCTCATTTTTGGTTTCCAATTTTCATTATTTTTTCTCAGAATGAGAGAAGTAGGGTTTGAGTACTTAAACCTGTCATTAAATCAATAGGAAAAAGATAAAATATTCTTAGAATGCATCAAAAGCAATAGAGACACATCTGTTTTGTTGGATTTTACTTCTATGTTCCTCTCGCCTTAAATGCATTTAGACTCACAGCCATAGGTGCCCAAATAGCATTTTATTCCTGCAAATCAAATATTGTGATATTCAGACCAAATTAACAAAAATTGAATGTATGATTAAGGTGAGACACATCTGATTGTACAGACTCAGTCTATCTGCCATCTCTTGTGTCCCTAGGCAGAGCTCAGAGGGAGCCTATGCTGAACTTTTTACAGCCAACCTGGCTACTACAATTTAATTTACTTCTTCTCAGGACTCCGTATCTCCCAGCAGTAGCTGGCATTGGAGAAAAGTGGAAAATGGAAGCAGGAGGCTTCATGGGCAGACTGATCAACTCCATCATCACAATGAGTGCTTTACAAATGCACTTAGGAACTTCTGTGGTGCTGCAGAGAGCCAGAGAATAGAGTAGTATCTACAAATATCTAATGAGTTCCGAAGAGGTTGTTCGCATGATAGAAGATCATACTGTTTCTCAGCAATACTATAGCCACCGAGATTTTGACTCTGTTCAATTCAGAGGTGCAAAAAATAACTCTTCAAATCCCCTGATTTGACTTGCAAGAGCAAAACCAAAAGAGAGAGCTCTACAGGTGACACAAGTCCAGGAAGATAGGAAACAGACTCACAGGAAAGCCCTGACCCCTCAGAGAAGACAGTCTCCTGTACATTGCTGACTGTCCAACAGTCATCATCTGTTTCCCCTCACTGCAAAGGTGTCATGGTCACAGTAGTGAAGAGTATCTACTTTATTATCTGGTTGCTCCATTGTGTGCTGTGTCTTAAAGGCAAACAGGTCAGATGGACTGTTGTAAACAGAGGCAGTGATTTTTTCTCCCATGGAAGCCACCAAGCATGCAAATGGAAAAGAATATTCTAGGGAGAGTCTAGAGGAGATGCATTCCTTTTATCATAGGAGCAGAGGGATTTTATGGAGTTTGGTGGGACCCAGAATACCATTAAGTATAATGAAATTTCTGCTGGAAGCAAAGACATACATTCACTGACACAGTGAGTTCCTTATATGACATTCTTATATTTATTCCACATGACATAATTTTGGAATTTCTTTGTTTAAAAAAGCTAAATGTTCTATTTATATTTCAATCAGTCCAGTCTTTTTTTTTTTTTTTTTTTTTTTTTTTTTTTAAATCCTGTCGAAGTTACCAAGGCAAAAAAGGAGCTATAACCTCAGGGCAAGAATACTGTGAATGAACCTGGTCAATTTTTGCTGTTTCCTGTGAAAAAATGGTAGTGGCACAGGAGGGAACAGCTTCCATTAGATCAGAACTATACTCGACACAATGTTTTCAGAGAAATTTTCAGAGCACAAAGAAACTTAAAAAAAACCAGTTTTGCACCATTCTTTCTTCCTGCCTTTTCCACTATTGTAATAGGTCCCTTGTTTTCTCCCAATATTGGGAGAATATCATTGGTCTGCTTCAGAAATATATGCGTAGGTCACCTCTTCCTTTGGTATATGAGCATCTATTCAGCATCTTCTGAATGAGCCTAGTGGGCCAGGGGGCTATTTCTTGTTACATACCTGTATCTTATACTCCTGGGGAAAGGATTGTTTGAAATTAGTTATCCTTCTTGACCATCCCTGTCACAAATGGCGGGACTTTTTTTCTCTTTCACAAATGTGTACTATTTTCTCCTGCTAAGAGTTTGCACCTTTTGCTTGTCTGGGAGTGGTAGATTTGAAGAGAGGTATATATTTTAGAGACTAAGAAATATAACAGACTTTCAAGGAAATATTCTAGATGTTTTCTAGACTGAAAGGTTCTGCCATTGGAGGTTGCAGGAGAAATGTCCCCATCCCCCATTCTGATCATCCTAACACCAGTGGTACTCTTAGTAGCTACTGGACAACAAACTGGATACAAAATAACTCTCTCAAGGACTAATACAGGTGAGAAGGAACTGAAAGTTTTTGTACCAAACTAGTTAAATAATTTCACTAAATGAAATTGTCTTATTGCTGAACTGTTACATGATGTTCCTCCTAACTAATAAGCATGAAATATAAAACTTCATGGAATCGAATGGTCTTCCAGCCTTGTCCCTGCATCCTGTAATGTATGTTCAGCAATGACTCCTACCCTTTGAAGCTAGGAAATCATGCAGTGAGTGGAACTACCTTTAGTCTCTCAAATCTAAGCAATTTGGTAGAAATTCCAGTTATTGCATGAACTTACTCAGTGCATTGCAGACCTACCTTTAAGCTCAGTCATGCTGCCACAGCCTTCTACACTCTCATTCAGGATAGGTTCATGGTGATCATGGCTTAGTCTCACCTAGCCAGGAGACTGAGACTATAACCAGTGTATCACTAATATCTCTTAGAATCTCAAAGAGCTGGTGTACACTGTTGTCTACAACCAAAGCTGCTCGTAACTACCAAACTGATCAGTGCCAAAACTCTCTACTGCCTAGTGAATTAAGTCTGTGATTTGTTTGAAATGGTTTGTCTGCCAACACAGTTTGTACCTAGAGATTTGACCCACTCAGGTGGAGGTAATTCTATTTAGCGGAAAGAGTTTGAAACAGCACTCTTAAAAGTGTTTTATTTTCATACATTTCACCTCTAAACTTTTTGTTTAGTCCTTCAAATCAAACAATGAGAAGAATGAGAAGCTTGTGAGGCCAAATTATGTGGAAAAAAAACCAGGTGATGACAGATTATCAGTGTCCATCGATATACTCTGGTGAGACAGAAAATCAGGATTAACTTGAGGAGATGAGTGAAGTCTAAAAGGGCACTTTTAGAGTCTAGATCTGATTAATTTCCAGCTTGGAAATTAAGGAAAACTAAGAAGATGATGTTTTCTTATTTAATAAACACCAAATGCATAAATGAGATATGTTGCCAAGAAAAGGGCTGCATAGTTCAAGCATTTGCTAAAATTTTTGTGACCATCATTTTACACTCAAAAGTTTTACATAATCCTTTATTCTATCCTTCCATCTATTTGGTTACTCATCCACTGTTTTCCCAATTTTTGCCAAATTATTTTGCAGTTATTCCTTAATAGTAAATGATCTAAATATCTGTAGATATGTGTTTCTTGCCTTAAAGCAGAGGACTTTATGAAAGAAGGCAATCTCTTATATTATCAGCTTTATAATTTTTTTTTTTTAATTCAAATCCCATTCATATTGAACTGCTCTAAAACTCAGTATCTGTTGGGGTTCATTACTTTACCCAGAGAAGTGAGATTGTGACACTTCAAACATGAGACAACAGTTTAAACCTGTGATTAACAAACTACTTGGTTCTTAACATAGAACTTCAGCACTCATTAAGGGTCCCCTCTGAATTTATTTTAGATAGAAGGCTTGTGTATATATTTTCTTACTTAAAATATAGATTTAGTATTTGAAGTCTACCAGCTGATGATGCTTGAATATGACTGTGTGTTATGCTACAAAATGCCAAATATGCAGTGCACATACATTTTTTCTGATAGTCTGTAACAAAACAACATATTTTTTTGTGAACTCAAAACACTGCATTGCAAAAATACATTGTCACTGTAGTGATGTTCAGGTCTATCACATGACTTCAAAGACAAGTCTAACTGGAGGATATATTTGACTGTACAAAACCAGCTATGATAAAATAAACAAGTCTTGTCACATTACATTTGCCACAAATAAATCACAATACTGAAAGCTTGTCTTTCCTGTTCTCGCAGCGAGGAAAATGTTCACTTAGAGATGCAGTCATCAGCAGTGAATCCCTAAATAAACATATAAATGTGTAAATGTTTTCTTTTTGATCTGTGGAAGATCCAGAAGGATTTTCCATACGTGTTGTAATCTCTTTCACTGTTAATAAAACTCACTCTGACTTGCTGATTTGGGGGAAAGAGTAAATGTTCAGGACATGATTTCAGCTAACTCACTTAGAAAGTGTCGTGTTTCTCTGATAAAGAGCCAGTTGATACTAGTCATTTTGTATTTATGCAACAGTAGGTAAGCTCTACAAGAGTTGGTAAGATATTTTTGCTGCAAGCTGACAGAGATAAGTTTATATTCACTTTTTTCCCCTTATTTTTAAAATGTAGTTCACAGTAAGACATTAATTTGACTTACATTGTGTTCCTTCTATTTTTCTTAACTTCAAATCTATCTGTATTTTCTTTTACTAGTTAATTTTCAGAGGGTAGCTAAACCACAAATGTACTGCAGTCGATCTGATTCTACTCTCACCCCCACCATTGGAAAACCATGGGGAAAAAAAAAAGTTTCAAGATTTTAAGAGGTTTTTCTTAGTAATATATGTCATTCATGATAGATCAATGCATGTTATATCAGTTAATAAGTCAATGATATCTGATCAAATGGGATCCATGAGGTTATCTTATTACTTATTTTGTGCAAGACCCAATTTAAAGATGCTTCTGCTTTTTGACACACATCTCAAAAATCAGCTGAGATGGAGAGATGCCACAGGATTCACTATAGAAGTGTCAGCAATAGTCAGCAATTATTACTAATAGTCAGCAATTGATCTACTTTTCTGTAGATGGTATGGTGCCTCTTCCCAATGGTCATGGACCAAGCTGAGGCAGTTTGTCCTCATCTTCCAGCCATGAACACAGCCCAGAGGTGTGGGAGTCAAAGTTCAGGGACATATTCTAGACCAGAAGTATAATGGCTTCAGAGGTATTAAAACTAGTATAAGGTACTTCCCCACATGAGTAAATACAGTTATATCAGCTGCTTTTCTGGACTTAAACTCTCAGAAATATCTTCTTGCTCTTTAAAAAACAAAATAATTGAAAAATGTCCTACTATTATTTTCTGTATTGTAGTATTTTCCTCATTTTGTCCTAATCAGGCTGAGAATAAAAAGTGTATGTCTCATTTCTGAGGCAAAACAAAGTCAGTGAGAGATCCTAGAAGAGTTGTATATATCTGAGTTGGCCAAATTAGTAATGATTTGTTGTTTGTTTGTTTGTTTTTAATTTTGAGGTGAATGTTTAAATGGAATAAAACAGAGCTGAACTATTTACTTAATAGAATGTATATTTTCTTGAGTGTTCAGGTAGAATTTGGTTTATATTACTGTCTTGAACAGAGCTCAGGAAACTAGACAACCTGCAAATATTTTCTCATTTCTGTTGCTGTTTATCTACACTAATGGTTAGTATTCTCAATGAAGGTTTAAAAACAAGTTTTACAATTCTGTATATTCTAGTTTATTCAGTGTTTGAAGAAGTGACTTTAAATTTAAATGGAAGCGATCTACTTATCAGGGGAGATAAAGAAAGGTAAGTACATAATCATGTATCAATATACAAGTCACAGAACTGTATTTCTCAAGAATAAGAGCATTATAGTTAGCAATTAGAAGAGCAGTAAGTTAGATATGAGTTCCCTAGCTTCTCTGGTACTCATTTCAGGACATATTTATAGTTAGGAATAGTTCCCCTTTCAGCTTTCCTCTAGCAAATGTAAGCAATCGAATCCCATTTGGTCTCTTCCTACAAGAGTCAATGAATAATAAATATAAGTTCACAGGTCCCACAGAAATAATTAGTGGAGATGCCTGAGTTCTAGTCAGGTTTGCAAACTGTTATGAGTTAATTGTTATGAGTTAATTGTATCATTTTCTACTTTGGAATGTGAAAAAAAATATTATTTTCTGTTCTCTATTGACTTTTTTTTTTTTTTGGTGAGATTCAGGATGTCTCTACCACTGTAATTCAGGCTATATTATAAGGCAAACAAAGAAAATGAACCTTTAAAAAGATTGAAATTCAAATAAATGTACGTGGATGATTTCTATTGGAGCAGAGGAATACAATTTGCTGTGCAAGAGTTACCAAGCTAGTAAGGACGTCTTTTACTACTATTTGTATATATTAAGTTATACAAATTGTTTGCTACTTTTCTTTTCAAACAGATGTAATAAAAATTATCCTTGAATGTTGCCTGGGGCTTTTGTATTCCTGGCACAAGGTTTGTCCAGCTAGAGCTGTAATGAAAAAGAAAGCCTGTTTTACTTGCAAATGAAGATCAGTTGCTAATTACTAAAGATTACACTATCATCCACCTTCATGCTATATAGATTTTTTTGAAAGATACTTAGTAAGAAATATAAATGTATAGGTTATCTAAATAAGGGTTTACATTCCCAAAGCAGAAATTCCCAGATTTTGGTGTCTAATGATGGTAAACATTAATTTAGATTGCCTGTGAAATCACCACAGTAATAAGGTTAATTTTAACTGTCTCAGAAAAGATTAAGGCAATACAATAGTACACTTGAAATTACTCTTATTCCTAATATTTGTAAGCATTCTTATTTTTAGTTCTGCAAATGTATTAGCTGTTACTGACTCCTATTTTTAAATATACACACTGGATTAGAAATAGCTAATACTTGCTAGAAGTAGGACAACACCTGTGTTCTTCCACAGAATTTGATTTACTTATTATCTGTGGAGTAGGGTAGCTCAACCTAATGATCACAATCTGCCTTCAAATATAGAATTCAAACGAAAAAAATATTTTAAGTCCTTAATCTACTTTTACAGAAGAATATTCATGGTTTTGAAGTAACATTTATCTTCTAATATGTCAATAAGGAAGTACTTATATTGTAAAGAGATACCTTCAAATTTCTCTTCAGAGGAGAAATAGTTCTCAAGGGTCTAATTTAAACTAGGGCATCACCAAACTAAGTGATGAACAGTATATGCAGCCAGAAATGACACTGTCCCAGACAACTGTCATTTTATGGTCCCTGATATATTTTTTATCCTTAAAAAAATTCTGCCTCTACAGAGTCTCAATATTTCTCACAGCTGTTCAAAAAAATGATGAATATTAATAAGAGGTGTATGATTGAACCCCACTATTTCAGTATTCTTTAATTCAGGTGAATAAATTAACTCATTGACTACATTGGTATTTATTACAAGACTATATATTGATTAAACTTGAAAATATATTTCAAGCTGTAACTAACTTTTTATTTTGTCTTATTATAAAATAGTTATTTTCCAGTTTAAAAAAACTACTTCAGTACTTTTACCAAGAAAAAGAAAAACAAAAAAACACACAAAACACTAGTAACCATTACAATGATATAATACAAATTTAATTCTAAGAATAGAACAGACATGACAAATTTGGATTAATGTGGTTTTAAAAAAACATTTTTGTTTTTGGGGACAGGAAGTTTCATTTTATTAGTTTGGTTTATTTTTATATTACTGTACAAGAAAAACATTTTCAAGGCTGAATATATGTCTATTCTCTTTATGATTTATGGGGTTTTTATATGAACTTAAAGAACTGCCCAAGCAATTTAAGCCTGAAGTATGTACAAAAACACAGATAAGTATTAAAAATGAAGTAATACTCTATTTTTTTCCCAGTAACCCTTTGCTGAAAGATAGGTTGTCTAACCATATCCTATGGAAGTGTTAATAACATGACCAACATGAAAAAAAAAAAAAAAAGAAAATGTTTGCATATCCGTTAGTAACAAACACCAGTCAGAATGTAATCTCTTATCAACAATGTGTCTAGGAATTCAGATGCTCATTAAATCATATAAATGTAGAATAAGTTGGAAAATACTTTTCTTGCATAGTAGAGTCAAACAATAAGGAACAGTTTTTTTGATAATAAGATTTCAGACAGCTCTTCAAGCACTTGGATTTTTATGTGTCATTATATCCCGTTCCATTGGGAGCTAGAGTCTGTGTATCTTCTTGCTCAATTCTCTTCTGTAGACCTGGTTTTCCATGAGTATATTTTCTGTCCTATAGCACCTCTCTCCATGAAAGGAGGCAATAATTTCAAAAGCCACAGCATGCCATGAAAAATAAGGATTCTGTGCAGAGTAAAGATGGCAATATGGTCTGTGTAGTTCCCATAAAATAATTAAATGAGCACTAGAGAATATCTGCAGGTTTAATATTTCAGAATAATGACAGCATTTTCCTTGGGAAGAAGACAGTGATCCACACCAGCAAAAACGATTGTTAGAAAGCCAGTTGGTGTATGGTGGAACAAAACACCAGGCCAAACTCAAGAAAACTACAGAAGGCTCATGAAAAACTTCAACCAACCCTAGTAAATAAAAATGACACTTGACTGTGCTATTTTCTGGGTATTTCAGTTCTATCTCAAGCTATTTGAGTTACCATGGAATAAAAATGTGAAGCTAAAAGCAGGACACTTTCAGGAATCATAATCTAGGCTCTGATTGTTGCACTATAAAAGAAAATACTGTCTTTCTGCATCAGGCCCAAAACAACATTGGGGATGATGAAGGGGAAGCTGTCCATCCCAGAGAATTCACTCTTTGGGTTAGATAGGTATAGGGATTTACAGAAGAGAGTCAATCAAAACAAAGAGACTTGTCATTTATTTGTATATGTGTGATTTCATTCACACCTTTGTTTATGTAATATTACTTTGTTATAAGATTTATGAAACAGATGCTGATAAAATATTCTGCAAGCACTTCAGTTATAACACAACAAAAAAGGAAAAACTCTATTAGTGGCTTCTAGCAATTAAAGGACAAATTATGAAATTTCTTTCTATTATAGCAACCTATTCAGCAGATGACCTACGACAAAGAGTACATTAAATTAAATTCTTCCTAATCATACTAGAGTAAAACTGCCAATTTGGGCCATAGCTAATATAAGCAAAATTCACAACCTAATTCTGCAGCTGTCAGACTTACTGTGTCCGTGTGCTTTCCACTGAAAAAAAAAATGCCTATTTGAGAAAATACTCATTTCAAACCCAAAGAGTTCTCATTTTTCCTGCAGATCAAAAGGTATAACCTAAGGGCATAGCACCAAATCTGTAAGAATTTGCATTTCTGGTTACTAGCAATTCTCTCCTCTGTGGAAGTGCAAAGAGAAACAAAACTCTCCCACCTCCTGCAGAAATAGAAAGAGCTCAACTTCCTGTGAGAGATGATCAGCTTCTTTTAGAGTCACATTTTATATTAGATTCTTACCTAACATATGAGTTGAACCGACTACCACTGCAGTCAGTGCTACTTTTTTATAGTCTTTAAGAATACCAGATTATTCAACTGAATTGCCAATTCTCATATTTTTTGTATAGCAGACAGGCTGTAGCTCTGTCTCAGTTCTCTCTTCCTTCATGTTTAAGTTTGCTTTCTACCTCTTACACAGTTGATCTCAGTCCAAGAAAACAGAACGACTTTACTATGCAATTCACAAAAAGACTATTAAGAATACTATAAGGGAAAGGGTAAAAAACATCTTGACTGACCTTCACATTCCTTGATGAAACTGTGATAAAAAGAATTTCTTCAGGCACCTCAAAGCAAGAAACTTAGCTCCCTCTTCATGGTACATGACTCAAGGTTTGGTGAGTACACTCATCACTTGGGAGTGAAGTAGAGGAATGTTGAACATGCTGAAAATAGCAGGTGATGTAAAGTCACACTGGTTTGGGCTAGGGTAGAGTTAATTTTCTTCGTAGTATCTGGTATGAAACCGTGTTTTGTATTTGTTCTGAAAACAGTGTTGGTAATGCAGAGATATTTTCATTACTACTGAGCAGCTCTTACAAAGAGTGTAAGCCTTTTCTGCTCCTCACCTCACCCCACCAGTGAGGAGGCAGGAGGTGTGCAGGGTGTTTTGGAACACCCTGATGGAGTCAACTGATCCCAAATTACCAAATTGGGAAATGATCCTTATCATATAGCATTATACTCCTCATATAAAGTAGCAGGGAGAATGAGACGGAAGGGAGTGATGTTTGGAGTGATGGCATTTGTTTTCCCAAGTCACTGTTATATGTGATGGAGTCCTTCTTTCCTGCAGATGGCTGAACACCTGCCTGTCCATGGGAAGGGGTTAATGAATTTCTTGTTTGCTTTGCTGGCATGCATGGCTTTTGCTTTCCCTGTTAAAGTGTCTTTATCTCAACTCAAAAAGAGTTTTCTGACTGACTTTTCCTATTCTCTCTCTCATCCGACTGTGGGGAAAGGAAGTGAGTAGCTGCATGAGGCTGAGTTACTGGCTGGGATTAATTCTTAACATAGGTATAGTAATAATATTTGCAAGAATAAAATGACAAGCATATAACTGATAAATTCAGTGGATTTGAAACAGGTCCACAGTATGCTAAACTAAATCTTGCCTGCTAAAAAGCGGGCTTGTTCTTGTTGTGTTTCTCCATTTGCCTTTAAAAGCCTGAAGCAAACAGATCCTTTTCTAAAATCTGTTTGAACAGTCTACATAAAACAATAAAACCCAAAGCAAATAATTGTACTTTAAACGATAGAAAAGTATATGTTTATATTTGTTTCTCTGTCTTTATGCAAATTACATTTTTTCTGTCATAACTTATCTACACAGAAAAAAACTGAGCTATAGTTATCTGGTTTGACCCTATAAAAGTGTACAAAATTTGAAGTAAGGCTGAGTCTGTTCATAACTCATTTTAACATATACATGTATGTTTTTCAGAACAAGAAATAACAAAGAAGTCAATCCAGGAAAAGTGTAGTTTTTTGCTTTGGTGTACTTGTTTTTTGTTTTTGGTTTTGGTGTGGTTTGGGGTTTTTGTTTTGTGGTGTTTTTTTTTTTTTTTTGGTCTTGACTCTTACTTTGTTTTTCTTATGAAGTCAAAAGTAGATTCTGTGGAGTTTCTTATTCCACATATCAAGAATCAGATGAACACCTGCTGTTATAGCCAAAAAGAGCTGACTAGTTTATTCCCTTGTGTGAAAGGCTGAGTTTACTTCCATAAGCAGGACTTAAAGTAGCTTTAAAAACTCCTGCACTTACTAAAGGAAATAGAGCACTTATTATGGGTAGTAGTTTCTTAGAAAGGTTCTCTTTTCCCATTAATAACAGAATTCTTGAATTATATCTGTGCATCTCTTGAATGGTGTCTCGTAGAAAGCAAGAAAGTTGTTGGAGGTTGGAGCCCCATGTTATCTTCTTGCCAGATGTGTTGAGAAGCTGCACATTAAAATATTTAGAAAAGCAGAGGGAATGGATAAAGTTTAAACCCTGATAGAAACTATATTTGTGAAGAACTAATGGCTGACTTAAAAAGACATTTAGGTTCCTTCCCCCTCTTTCTTTTCCTAGCAATGTAAAAGCATTGTATTCCACCAAATCAGTAAGAAAGCTTGCTTCTGGGTACTGTGCCTGTATTGCTATCAATAGCAATAGTAAAATTAATGCAATAGTAATTACTTGATTATCTCATTACTCTGATAGTTTTGGCAGTCAGAGTAAACTTATTTTATGATGGAACAATTTATCCTCTGCCTTGGAACCTGTATGTCCTGCTTAGCCTGGATGTCTAACATTAAAGTAAGGTTAGTTAAAAGTATACCTTGGGTTATTATCCACAGTTATGGACTACAATCTTGTTGTTGTAAGCTCTCTCTACACAACTTTAATGTAAATATAAACAAAGCTATTATTTTTAATGTAGCCCTCTCCCCTCTGATACTATTGCTGATCCATTGTTGGTGCATGTGTAAATATTACTTTCTGTTCCAAATTTTGCCGCACAATGTAAAAAATATAATGGTTTTTGAACTTTTGTTCTCCATCTGTTTTGCTTGTTTTATTTATAAAAACTGCACCTTTAAGATTTATTCTAAATCTTAAAGATGCAGTTTGCTTTCCCTTCAAAAGTCCATCAGGAATCACAGCGAGGAACTTAAATGTCCAGACTCTACCATTATGAAGCCAAGCATAAAGTGTAGTATTTCTGACCAAAGTCATCCTATACTTGAGTGAAGCAGAGAAGTCTTGTTGACAAAGCATTACCTGTTCAGTCTGGGTGACTGCACTGCCACATTTTCTAGACTCATGTGCTGGGTAAGGAGCATGGACTGTCACTGCTATGGCTTTTCATTCAGAAGTGTTTACCCAGCATTCCCAGCCTTGTGCAATGCCTCTGTGGGTACCTCTGTCCCTGATGTTTTTTGAGTAAAGGCTACTTGTAGAGCTTCTAAATGGGTCTAGCCCCTAGACACTGAGAGGAGTATAGAGGGTTCAGAAAATACTGAAATCAACATCAAATAGTATCAACACAGTAACTGAAAATTACCTCGTACATTATGACTATAAACAACCTCTTAAAAATCTATAATATCAAACCAAGTGAAAACTGTAGTCAATAGCAACTCAGAACACTTTATAATTAATCATCTTTCCAAGTGATACAGCCATGGAGCCTATTAAAAAATTACTGAAATAATTTAGGAACTGAACCAATAGCAGCTGATAATGTTTATTTTTAAAAGATAGATTCCAGAACTTGAAAAGCTTTCTAAATCCAAGTCACTCATAAACTGTGTAATGACAATGTGAGACACAGTACATTATGTTCTATCCTACATTTTATTGCTGATTCCAAGATGGCAGTCCAGTATTACTAACATTTCCTCTGGCTTTCTATTCATTTTGTCTGATTTGAAAGAAGTGCCTTTGAATTAATTTATGGCTATTCCTGAGAGTGAATTAATCACCTCCATAACATTAAATTTATTTGGAAATTCAGTAGAAAAGATGTTTAAAGTTAATATCCCTTGAATAATTTGCTAAGCAAGTCTTATATAATATAGCATATCAGATGTCATAGCTAGAAGTATCTTTGCTTTTTCTTTATGATGTGTGCAAACTAGAACTGTGTTAAATTACTTGCAAGAGAGTAGAGTTAATTTCTCCATAAGACTTCCTAAGGACACCTAGGTAGTAAAGTTGTCATATCTCTTATTTATTGATAAGTTTAGCAATGCCTCTTAAAAGAATTAAACATACTTGGAAAAATTTTTGTGACCCACATCTTATTCTGATAAAAGAAAAGCTCAGACCTCACTGAAAATCATCTTATTAAATTGTTAATTATATTTTGTGAAGTTTCCTTGAGATCTCCTGGTTTTACTTTCCAGATTTTCAATATAAATCACAATGTGATATGGTGTCGACCATTTCAATTCCATTATATGTACTTGCTATATGTATTTACTAATTCAATTAGGCTGATACAGACTTGATCCAAAGAATGGCTTACCAACACTTGTCATTCCAATGTCTGACTTCTAGGCTCCAAAATCAAAAGCACACTAGAAACAAGCCTTTATACATTTGACCTAACAAGGTATTTTTCTTCTGCTGAGATGCAGTCTAATCATAGCACAGCTCTGGGACCTTAGGAGTTAGCTTGTGGATTTCCACATTATGTTCCATTTGAAAATAAAAAAACCTCTATTGGGAATGGACTACTGTATAAGCTGAGGACTGAAAAATCAGAACAGTTTCCCTAGAGGAACAGAGGGTCAGAAGACAATACAGTGGTTGAAAAATCTAATGAATTTCAAATTTCTTTTACTGAATATGATGTAGTTTTGTCCAACAGCTGAAAATAGATTTTACATATTCAAGACATTTGGGATTAATAAAACAGAAAGCAAAATCCACAGTACATTACATTTCTATCAAAAGTTCCTGATCAAGAGGGTTGCTGTATGCAAAAGAAATTAAAGACATGTTCAATAAGACTGTGTTATATCTTGTCAGTGTGTTCAGTTCACCAAACCATGTTTGTATTCATTTATAAAATCATGTCCTTTTTCTTTCAGACCAGCCCTACTTCTACTCCCTGTGCAGACTGTTCTTTACATGAGCTAAACCGAGTATTCTTCTGCCTTGTAACAACAAACAAGGACGTTATATTGCATGTTTATGAAGTTGCTGACATTTATTTCCCTTTCATTTGTTTCCTTCAGTTTTCCAGCTCATTTCCAACATATGTCTATGTCCATGTAGCGTCTCATGCTTAAGGAGAAGAGACCACCCAAGATTTGTTCGTGCTTGTGGTTGAAAGGAATGAAAAAAGTCAGAGGGTGTGCAAAAACTTACAAAGTTTTATTAGTAAATTGCACACTTGGCATGGAAATTGGTCTAAGATAGCCCCATGATCTCTCTGCTATAACCACACGGCAGTGGGATTTCGATAAAAGGGTAAGTTAAAAGGGAAGAGAGAAAGAGAAACAAATTAAAGAGTGAGAAAAAGAAAGAAAGAAAAAAAGGAGAGAGAGAGAGATTGCTGCTCCTGACTCCGTCATTAATCCAGTTGATGGGGTCTCTAGGGTCCTGGGTACATGCATGCTCAGGCTTCATGGGGGTACCTTTACGCAGTTAATTTTACCCAAACTTGGAGAAGTCTCACTTCTATGCAAAATAATTATCATGTGCAGTCCATTCTTCTAGACCTTTCTGTTTTCTAGAGAAATACAAGCAAAAGAGGACAATTATGATGAGTCCTTCCAAAAGCAGAGTTTTAACAAAAAGTTATCTGTCTCTCTATGACAGAAAACTAGTCTCCCAATTTCTTTAAATTCTACCACAACTACTGGATTACTCATGAGACTGCTGTAGACATATTAGTACAAAGTTTCAGCTAAATTGATTTTACAGCCTTTTTTTTTTTTTTTTTTTTTTTGGCAATTAAGGACAAAAAAGCTTTGGAAAATAATAAAATTTAATCTAAAAATTTCCTATGAGAAAAAGACACAAGATTATTGTGCCAAAGGTCAGCCCCTGGCATTCTACAGTTATCATACTGCCATAAAAGTGCAGGTATGCTTATTTACATACAGTTTACCTAGCTATCCTTTGCTTTAAAAGAGGCAGGGACTATGGTATAAGGGTTTTTATACTTGTCACTATTCCAGCTAATTCACTCATATCATCCCTGAGCTGCAGCAGTAAGAAGGCACTGTGGTATAATAAATCATAAAGATGACTCCTGGAATAGCTCCAAGTCCAGATGCTATGCAGGTTTTGGCTGCTGGAATGATTCTGGGTTTTGGGTAAAGTTGGAATACTTAGTTATATAGCAGACAAGTGTGAACAGTGAGTTTCAGCCTAAAGTGAAGAGCAGGGCTGAGAATAGGGCAGAACAGCACAATTAATGACATAATGTACCTTTTTTCCAACAGTGTAAATCCACTGCAAAATGAGCTAGAAGCAGAAGTTTGTATATTATTTGGAGCACAGAGGGGTATGGGTGGTAGAATATTTAGACTAGTACCCAAATGTTGTCACAAGCTGACTGGTTTTACTCTGATAACAGGTTTACAGGCACTGAAGGTGGTCACCTCCTACCAGTGAATGGAGAGTTTCCTTTGCTTAAACCTGATCTTCTTTATCTACAGTGTTTGACATTATCATTTATTAGATTTAGGGTATTTAGTTTAGGGTATCCACACAGAAATACATTCACAAGTAACGATATTAAGTTGTAACTCTGTGATTAGGACCTTTGCTTAAGAACTCTCAGAAGCATCTCTTGTCACAGATGCCCTGCCAATATCCTTGTTTACTGATTGAATAAACTGGTGATATTTCATGGATTCTGGTGAGTAGTGTAGGAACGAACTGTACTGTACTGTGTATTAGGGCCAAAATGATTGATTACTCAATCAGCATTGGTTCCTGAGTGAAGAGCATCAAGCTGAATATTAGGTCAATACTGAGTCCAAGAAGGATACAGTTGATGAGCATGCAGAGGAGATTCTTCAGAAAGGTAGGCCCTTTAGGGGCTACTTTGAATGATGGGGGTCTGAGCAAATACAAGAACAGACAACCCTCAAAAATTTTGAGGTGCCAGCCAAAGCACATAGCTATCTATTTTCCTCTAAACCTTTAGCACTTTGTGTGTGTGCTTTGTGTGTATGAATCTATTAATGAAAAAAATTAAAAATATCTTGATCAGAGAAATATAGCGAATGAGAGGGAATCACTTATGACAAATATTTGCTAGATCACTTAGTGAATAACTTAATAGTGCTAATATACTGTAGAAAAACTCAGTAGAAGTACCAAAATAGAACAGAAGTATATTGACAGATTATCTTTTTTCTTTAAATACTTCAGGCCAAAAAAAAATGATTCACCAAAGATAATAGCAAAAAACCTTCACTTGTTTCACATCTCATTTCTTTAAACAGTTTCATCATTGTCTAAATGTTTTCTTTTTTTTTTTTTTAATTTAAAGCTTTTTGTTACATTCTGATTAGTTTATATTTGTCACAATACAAATGATGATTGGTCAAAATTTAAAGTGTAACATATAGACATGTATAACTTAATGAGTCAGTGAACCAGCTAATTGAATATGAAAATAAAAAAGGGCCCTCAGAATAGATGTTATTGCTGTCTGGAGGGTGAGAAAGTTTCTATTAATATTTTTAAGTGTTTCTGGAGAAATACAAATAAATAAAACGTCTTAATCTGTTTTGTAGTTCTATTGTTTCTACATGCCTTTGTGATCTATACCACTGTTTCCTCTATAGAGAGAAAACTAATACAAAGACAGTCATGTCAATATCTAATTGTCAGTCTAGGAAGAAGAAGAAGTATGTGTGAATTAGAGGGCAGTGATATGCTGCACCATTTGTGAAAACAAAATACTAATAACCAAAGAGTGAGACTCAGTTGTAACTTCTGGGATGGATCCTGCCATAAGCAATACCCCCTCTCCTGCCTCACGTGGTTTATGCTGAAATGGGTCATATTGGCCAGAGTGGACTCCCATCACCCCAGGAACAGACCCAGAAATGAACTGCAATGAGAGAAGTTCTACTCTGCTCTGACACGAGAGGGGATAAACCCCAGTTCTGTTGAAATGAGGTGATGCACTGTTCATCTCAGTGAAAATTTAGGTGCTGAGTGCCTTTCAGGACTGGCTGTATTTGTTTTCATCTTCTTCACACTTTCCTTGACTTAAGCAGCAGCAGAGAGAGAGAGAGAGACAGAAAACCTTTAATTTTGTGCTCTCATGCCTTCTATCTCCTTATGTTTTCTCTCAGCTGGAAGCACTCTTTGTTCCCTTTATGATTCCCACCCAACTCCATGGCTGAGCTCACGCAAACAGAGGATCAAGCATCTTCACCTCTCATATGTCTCCCTGAAGACTTTGAAATCATATTCATTTTAAGTTGTTACCAAAGGTGAAGCTAGAGAATCTTGTGAAGATATTTTTACTAGGGATATTTTTTGAAAACAAAAAAGCTTCATTTCTTATTGTGTGTGTGTGTGTATATATATATACATATAGGTTTTTTATGGAAGAGTAATGAAACCTTTGTATGATGGCATAGAGACCAAAGAAAAAAAATGGGTAAAAAATAACACCACCTTAGTGCCATTGCATCTTAATAAAGCTTGTTATCTCAGACAAAATGTTATACACCTTACAAATGAATAATGTCAAGATGGGACATGCCTATTTTAAAAAGTGCAGTTATTTTTAGCTCTGACACCAGCTATTAATTTTACAGCAAATGTCTGAAGTCAGTGGAGTAAAGAAAGTTATAAACACTTTGCTTCCTCAAGTTTTCAAAAGGAGCTTAAATAGGTTCATTACCTCCAATTGCTGTTGTCATATTACCTGTGGGGTTGAGGAGCATGAGCAGTACCAGGCATAAGAACCAGATGAGAGGGACAGAGACGTAAGAGTAAAAGGTCTGTCCTCAGCAAAACCAGTGGCGTGATACTACTGATACTATTTCTTTGGTGTGTATCTCAAGCGAGAGGCTGGGTAGGAAGAAGGCTAGAAACAGGTAAATACCTCTGTAATACAGACAAAAAGAAACAGAAAAGAAGGTGTGGAACAGTTAAAAGTGTTTCCTTGGTCTTAGTGGCCTATTTTATACAGTGCTTTACATATGTTTAAAAGACCAGAACCTCCTTTGCAGCAAGGTCTGTCAGAAAGAAATGGCCTGATGTAACCTGGCTTCTTTGAAACATCATTGATGGACACAGATGGAGAGCAAGAGCATCAGTCTGGAGCCCGGACCATTAGATGGGTTTGGGACATAGAAGCAAGTCCAGGGTCAGGCCAGGAATATGGGTCATCATCACATGTTGTCTGCTCAGTTGTTGCAATCTCTTGAATGAATCTTGCAGTATACTCCTAAAGATCTCCCATTAAAAACTTCAAACCTTATTTTGTCATCTCAAAAAAACTGAGTTTCAGTGACAGCTGTGAAGTTTTGTAGATATCAGTATTTTGTTGGCCATGTCAGAATAGTAAAAAAGGGAATCTGCCAATAAAACCACTTTGAATTTGAGCATTTGGGTTGGAACTGCACCAAATTGAGTCAGTCTTTGAAACGCTTTAGGGAAACTAAACTACACAGAACAAATGTGTTCAACCCCACATATATAACTGAGTATTTTTCACTCAAAAAGAAACCAAAGTAAAACAGCAAACCTATTTTCTGTTTAACAAGCAGTTTAGTGGTCATTCTGACTGAACTCTGTACATTTGCTCTGTAGTATAGTAAAAGCGAATTATACCAAAGTTTAAATAATTTTTAAATAATTTAACAAAATACTAAAAAAAATATTCTACAGTCTGCATTCCAGAGATGAAATACCCTGACTTGCTTATAAATGTTCACAAATCACAGGATTTTTTTAATGAGAAACCTGAAAGAAACATTAGCAAGGATAAACACTAGTTAGTTTCCATTGAACTGCTTATTTCCTAGAATATCTTTTCAGACTTTTGTTACAGAACAGGAAAATGATAACTAAGCTCACTTCATTTCTTAGTGAACCTAATTTGGCAAAACATTTGACCACATAATTGAGTCCTGGGAGATTATAACTGCTTGAAGTTAAGCATTTATTTAAGACTTTGTTCAGGTCGGCATGATTTGATTTCCAGGTACCGATCCCATGGTGTTTTTCTCTGAGTTCACAGGAAATGTGCATATTGCACAGAGGGCAGAATACATCATGAAGTGTTCCTCCATCATGATACAAGGATATACAATGGCCAGAAATGCTTCCCAATTTAGAGTCTGTCTTGGGATACTGAGATGTTCCTGTATTTGTTCTGGGACACTAAATTCCTAACACAATGCATTCAGGGAGGGAACAAAAGGAGACAGAAAAATAGTTTAATCCAATAATAATCACTGGCAAAAGAAGCCAGGTTTCCAAATATCTGGTCAAAGAGAGCTTAAGAAGGTAAGAGAGCAAATAACTGAACAATTTAACAAAAGTTTGTGTTTCATTGAGGTTTTTTCCCACTGTGAGTCTCAGAAACCATGTCCAGAGCTACTGAAGTGATGTACAGCATTAAAGAAGTAATAGACTGCTGTAAGCAAGACCCATTGTCATTTATCCACCTGCATTTCCCAGGCATGCAGGAGAAACTGGACACTGCTGTGTAGAGTTTCCTGCTAATGGCCAGAGTCCATGCAGCTTGTGTATTCAATGTTTATGATGGATCTATGTATTAGGTTGATTTCTGCCTACCCTTATTAGTGTTCTGTGTGTTCTGAAGTAATTCAGTCACATGAACATCCATAAAATTTTTGTCTGGAGAGTAGATAAGAGACCTACAAGGAACATAAATTGAATATATATAATTTTCACTGAAAACAACCACATTACCTCATTCTGTAAAATCCATAGAGACTCAGTAATCCAACAATACTATGAAGATATTTAGAAGCAAGAAAAATAAGAATTAGATATTTGTTGCTTGCTTCTTCAGATTCACTGATAAAAATACCCAGTTTATTTTTGTTATTTGTTATTTCTTATGATTATAGTACCATTAATTTACACTATTTTTCCAAAGTTCTCTGACACAGAAGAGTAAGAAAAATAATATTCAGATTTGAGCTGGTGGATAATAGAGTTATGATTTACTGTGTAATGCAGTGCCCCCAGTCTGCAGGCTATGTACAAAATAAAGAAAAGATGGATTTTTAAGGTTATAATATAATCAAATGGGAATTTGAATGATGGATGTATTTTTCTTAAGATTGTACAAATAATAACAAAAGGAATTGTGTGTTTTTTCAAGTTTCGAGTTCCTTTAAAAATGATACCATTCTGCCCATATTAGGACAGCTAGAGTTTTTGTTGCAAACTTTCTGGGACAAATTAAACAAAAGGGATTCAGTAACTTTCTTGCTATGATCTTTCACTGATTCTTTTCCTTGAGACATATCTAAATATTAAAAAACTTTGACAAAAAAAGACCTAATTCTGTATAGTCCAGACATGCGTGTTGATGACTTGGACATTTCCAGCTCAAATGACACTTTAATATGAACAAATAGTGTGACAGATGATGCTTTTAAACTTAGCAAAGAGTAATATTTGGCAATGGGGCTGAATAAAAGGATTACATTTCCTTAGGATTTTACTAGGCCTTCTTTCTTATTTCCCATCACAGTCCTAGTTCGTGATCTCCTCAAGTATCCTCTACAATCTCCCATCTTAGGAAGTGCAGAAATACCTAATTTTTAAGTCATGTTTAGCAACACTCAGTGTTTAGACCACAACAAGCATAGTTTGTTTCTTTGTGCTGCCAGTCTACAGAGGTCAGAAAAATACTTTCTCACTCTTAGCCTGATTCAAACTGCAGATAAAGTTTACAGACATCTGGGAACAGGCAAACACTTGGCCATCACCTGCTTATGTGGCTATCCTGATCCCCAATTCTGTCAGAGTTGTTTTAACAGCCTGACAGCTGGCTGAAATTTTCATTTATTTCAGCAGCTTGGGAACTGATTGCCTCTGTTGTGTGGCAAAGACAGCTTGTCCTGGTATTTTTTTATGCAACCATGATATATATTCATTTTTAGCAACTTAATTCTAAACTTCAGTGTATTTGAAATTTGTCAGTCCCTTGTGCTTCTGCCTAAGTAAAAAAATTGGTGGCCAAGTAGCACTGAAAACAGGTGCATATTTAAACAAGCCAATAAATTTACTTATCCGATGTATAGAAGGATGTTCATCAGCACAAATGTTCTTGAAAACAAAATGTAAATACTGGTATATTCATGAGAGGTTGTTTTTGTGATATATCTTAACACCTCTCAGCCTCCATATGTGTATTTTTCTTATTTTTAATTAATTTTTATTCACTTGGGTACCTAACTGGAAGAGTTTTAAGTTGATGCTTAATGTATGTCTTTTGTTTTGAGAGCTCACTGTTCACAAATGCATAGGAAAAATCTTTGAAACTCAGTGTAAAGAAAACATCATTGCCCTCAATAAACAATATCCATCATAAATTCCAGTGTTTGTCAACTTCCTGTATGAGTTCCAGCATCTCAACCCCCAACACATAACAGCAGCTCTTCTTCCTCACACTTTGGGTAAAACCAGCAAACTTCAGCAATAGCTGGGGGGGAAACTCTTGCAGAAAGTTAAACATTATGTAGAAAGTGTAAGACAATCACTCATGACAAAGCAACGAAGTTCAATCTGTTAATGGTCAAGACAAGAGCAGCGATGGTGCCTGAAGGTAAAACTGGAAAGTCACAAATACAATTGGGAAAAAAATTTGAAAGGCAGAGGGAAAACTGGAAAACAGTGACACAGAAAAGGTCCCTGGCTTTGTGCAGCTTATCATTTGGCCTCTAAAGGAACTCTTAAGACTCAGGGAAACTCCATCCACCCCAGCCCTCCTGGTTAAGCATAAAGCAGTCCTCTTACAAGCTGCAAAGCTTCAGCCTTGAAGACTGCCAACCATAGGTGTTCTGAATGCCTCTCAGCCCACCCACCAGTTAGCAATTAATGCTAAAAGAGCATTGATAATGTTGACACCCACAAGTCTATATGAATTACAATACCCAATCAAGATAAATTAGAAAGTAATTTTAATCTTCATTTCCTATCCTTAGTATATATATATCTCTATACTGATGAGGAAGTATTTTGTCTGAATATTACTTATCATCTATAAAGTTGACTTAAACAAAATGGGCTTGCCTTAGAAGAATATAGCCCAATTTAAAGCGATATAGCAAGAAGTGAGTGACTATATGTGAGTACAGAGCCATCTCTTCAAGTTGAAGTCAAACACCTGAAATCTATAGCTCACCTTATGGCAGAGCACACATTGAGTTCAGCCAGATGGACTGGCAGTATTTTAATAAGAACATTCTGTTTCCCTTTCGCTTTTTTATTTTGTTTGTTTATTTTGTTTTAATAGCACATTTTAGATTAATCTCTTAAAAGTAGATGCTATGAAGTATATATAGCAGATCTTTTAAAGTAATATGTCCTTGAAGTAAAGAAAGACAAAAGAGAAATAACAAAGGTTGCAGAACTTGGAGTTAACTGGGGCAATGTTGTGCTGTCTGAAGGCATCCTCTCTCAAAGCTGGACCTATCATTCAAGTGAGATGCTGAAAGGTCATCTGCACCAAGAACTTCTGTTTTGGAAGAACCAAGTGGCACTAGATTTTTGTTTGTGTGCTTGGGTTTTTTTATTGTTTTTCATAATGCCAGATTTAAATTTTGGTAACTTGCACATCCATTTTGACACTGACTTTGAACATTGGCTTGGTACTCCTGGAAAGTTATAGCTTGAACACTAGGCTTAAATTCTATGAGAATTAGAATTTATATTGTGAAGGAACATGAGCTATTTTAATGAACCCATTTAAGTTCAAGAGAAGGTTAAATGAGTAGAATTAATCCAAATGTCTGCATTTAGAGCTATGAGACTGAGATACTGCCATACTGAATGAAACCAAAAGTTCAGCTAGCTCAAAAATCCATCTCTGGTATAAGCCAATAGCAGTTGCTTAGGGAAGAAGACATCAGGCATGTGTAGAGTAATCCTTTCCCTGACAGCTTTTGGCAGTCAGCAGTTCAGGGACTTCCAGAGGCAGAGATTACATGCAGACCAGAAAGTTTATTAGCCATGAATGGGCCTGTTCTTCATACAGTTGTCTAATCCCTTTTAATCTCATTTGCACTTTCAGCTACCAAAGTCTGGTCATGCAGTGAGTTCTACCATTACTGTGTTATTAAAAGTACTTCTGTTTTGCTTCAATTGAAATCTTTTGTCTGATAATTTTAATGGCTTCTCATGAGTACTTCTGCTGGAAGGAAGGGCAAATATTATATCTTGGTATGATATTTGTTCCATCTTTACCCCCTGCATACAATTAATGATTTTGTAGATCTCTATAGTATTTGTCTTCTTTTTTTATTTTTCAAGCTAAAAATCTCAGACTAATGCATATTAATGAATTTTGTTTCATATAATATCCTCTCCTTTTCTTGACTTTGTTAATTTTTTCTTTTATAATTAGGAAGGATGAGAACTACATAGTGAATAAGTGATTTAGGCTTACCATGTATTTACCAAATGGAATTATATTCTCTTTCTGCTCTGTTACTTTCCAAATAATTTCCAGTATCTGCCTTTACAAATTTGACTCACATTGGTCCAATGAATTCAAAAACCTCTCCTCAACTGAATCTAAATTTGTTGGTTTTTTTGGTTCTTTTTATTTTTTTTTCTTTACATTCAAAGCATTAAATACATTTCAGTATGACTTGAGGGGAATGTATACAGTGACAAACACAAATTTTCTCTGTAATTTTAGTATCACTAAATGTGCCTTAAATATATATAATATTTTCTAAAGGTAAAATTTCTGTAAGGATAGCAAATATAAAATAAGGTTACTGAAGAAGTGAATTCATAAACTGTAAATTAGATTTATAAGTTATAAGTATTTTATTTAGAAAATGCTAGAAGTGCATGTCGCAAATAGCATAGAGCATTTGGCACAAAGACCTTTCAAAATCTATCTTCTGGAAAAAGCTTTTCATCGGCTCCTATTAAAACTCTTCCACAGCAATGAAATAGCTTTTAAAACCTCTTAGCATTGCTCAATATAATGAAAGCTATCGATGTGCTGTATATATTACTTCAGTGTACTTTTCAGTTGAGTCACAACAACATATTCTAAGATATAAAGTCCAGCTGAGAGGATTTTACAGGGCCAAGGAAGAGTTAGTTATGTGTCATCATTGCAGGACTTCACTATATGGTTTTGCAGTTATCCAAAAATCTGTAATAATTCACATTCAGTGAGGTAAAGTGCAACAAAATGCTAACATCTCCTTTCTAAAAAGAAAGAGGAAATACAAGATAGAGCAGATAAGGAAACATCATAAAACGGGCTGACCCCTTCAGTTCCCTTCAGCTTACTGATGCACATATATTTACCTTGGGTGTAGAGGCACAGTAAGGAATTGAGGGCTGGGAAATCTGGTCAGCTTGGACCACAACTTGTCCAGGAGAGTCAGTACTGAGTCATATTTTATGTTTTAACAGTAATGTGCTGGTTTATCCTAGAATAAGGACACTGAAGAGATTCAACATGCTTTCCTGCAGTTGTCGATTCATTCAGTTGAGTATGGTATACATGTAGAGACATAGATTTCACTTTCCCTATTTTAAATTACATATGGTTTAATAGAGAACCCACATATTAACAGTTTAAACTTTTCCAACATTTTATGCAAAATAAGAAAAAAGGTAAAATGTTTGTAAATCAGAGATCTTTGTTGTACTAATGTGTTTATTTTCAATTCTCAATATTTTTCTTCCTCATTACTTCACTAAGTAATTTAAGGAAAAATATTTACATTCCTGCTGAGAAAACAACTTCATGTTTTGGAATTCGGTTGTTCTACTGAAAAGTCAGGCATTAAAACATAATTCTCTGTGAATAATATGAGATTAGAAAGAAAGAAAGAAAGAAAGAAAATTACTTTCATGTGAAGGCAAATGACTAATTCTTTTTAGATTAGCACATTTTTATTTTTTTTTTAACTCCAGTCCTAATGTTGCTCTTTAAAACAATGAATTGTTAAGGAAATCAAATAGTCAACAAACTGATCCATTGATTTTTCAGGGTGGGGTAAGCTTTCCAAAAACTGATTATGAAAAAAGTTAAAGACCTCAGATTACTGTATTGTTCAATATGCAAGCAAATATGTGCAGTGTTAGGCCTATTGATAAATACTTTCCCTTGCAACTGCAAATGTCAAAGAATGAAGCCAGAAGAATTTGGAAATAAAGGTGTTTGAAAGATGTCCCTCTTAACTGAAAGTACAATAGAATGATTTGTGTTGGAAGGGACCTTAAAGATCATCTTGTTCCAACCCTCCCACCACGGTCAGGGATATCTTCTACTAGATCAGATTGTTCAAAGGCCATGGCTTTATTATCATCATTTTTTTTTAATTTTGTATTGGTGCTGGAATATCAACAATAACAGCTCCCTCCATAAGATTTGACCTCCTGTATTCTGTGCCTCTGTGGTCATGTCAATGACCGTTCTTCATAAGGATAGTGTTTTCTACATGGTCACCTTCACCACTATGAAGAGATCAGAGTCAAAACAAGCTTTCTCTCTTCCATTCTAGTGGTACTAATTAGGAGTTACATTACTTTTGGCGGTGTGACTTTGGAGGGAAAGAAATGTCTCATGGGTGGTTTATTAGGATTAAGCTCATCTGTAATGCAGTATTTTGTTGGGTATTTTGAAGGCTTGGAATGGTATCACTTATCACCAGTGCACATGTAGAAAGTAGAAGCAGTATTCCATTGATGACAAAGAAAATGTTAAAATGTCTTATTTAGCCTTTCTTTCCCAGCCTTATTTTTTTCTGTTAGGTCTTTTTCCCCATTCCTCCTTCTTCCCTCCTCTACTCCCTCTGAGCTCGGATATTGAGATAACAGTGTGTTTAAAATAAACACAGCATCCTCTGTAAATTTTCATTATTGTGATCAGTTTAAGCCATGGTAATACCACGTGGGAGATGAAAAATCACTAATGGAGTTGACTATTTTTTGCTTGTCTTGTTTTTCTACTGTTTGCTTCTTAGATGAAAGCAACGAGAGCCATAAAGAGACTGTGTTACACTTGGAAACCTTTATTTAAGAGCACATTGTGTAATGTCTCACCAAGAGGCAGAGAGGATCCACACTGTACAATTAAGTTGTGTTATTACTTTGTTGTTCCCGCCTACCTCTAATCTTCTTCCTCCCTGTCTCCCTTCCTCTTTTTCACTGTGACTTAATACAGTAGTAGTTAAAGCCTGCTTTGACCTCTTCCACGAAGAAAAAGATTTTTCCTCTAATTCTGATTATTACTTCTCCAGCATTCATTTAATTTATGTGTTCTTATTAATTTAGTAAGAAAACTATTTGTCAAGAACAGTTCTTCATGCCTGTGCTTTTTCAGCCTAACTTTGAACTATAAAAGGCATTAATTTGTAAAGCTGACCCTGCAATAACTATGTACTGAGATACTATTTTTCCATATTTTCAACTTCCTTTAAAGGGAAGAGGACTCATGATTCTGAGCTTTATTTTCACTGTTGTGAGCCTTTAAGGAAAAAGTGGCAGGTCCACCAAAACTCTACTTGTTCTGTGAGCCACTGCTCCATGTCAGTGGTCAGTGTAATACCCTTCTTCTTAGGAGGCCTCTGAATAGAGCATTGATCCTTAATTTATGCTAATATTTCAGAGGAAATAATGTAATTTATAAAAACATAAATTTCAGCAAGCAGTGTTTGTTTCTTATGGAGAACACTATGAGAAAACTAGGGCATGAATATTAATGAGAAAGGTGTAGCTCCTCATTTTTCCATTCCAGCTCTAATAGAAAATAAATAGTCACCATTATACTGGATTTGAAGGGATAGCAGAATTTTATAGCATGCATTCAATAGGAAGGCTCTTGATTTTGTCAGCTAGCAACAAGCATAACAACACATTTAACTGGGGACATGCTGTCTGAACTATGGTTGGGCAGGAGAACTTACATGTTTAGGGGTGTGGTGCTCCTTCCTTTGGGAGAAGAGAGAATAGGTTTAATTTAAAGAAAGTTATATGCTTATATAGAAACCAAGTAGTAAATATTATCAGGTTTTCCAGATTTTGAAAAAATGGCATGGTTATTTTATGGGAAAAGGGAAGAAGATTGTGTACCTGTTGGTTGTGTGGGGTTTGGGGTTTTTTGTCCAGGATTTTGTTTTTTGTCCAGAAATATATAATTCTTGTAGAATTTTCTCTCATGTGTTGTGCAGAAGAGTAATTTTTTCTTTTTTCTGCAGCTTCACTGAATCATTATGACTTTTTTTTTTCCCCAGAAATGTAGGGAATATTCAGTAGTTAAATTAATTTCAAAAGGAAATGCACCACATGTAAGTGAATTCATTCAGTCTGAATGACAGGACCTCTGCAAGCCACATCCTTAAACAGAACATGAGCTCACCCAAAGTGCACACAAGTAATTAAACTCAACCCTAATTTTCTTAAATGTAATTGAATTTCATGTTGTGTGGAGTATTGTGAGGGCACCTACTAGGGGTTTCAATAAGCTTTGGCAGCATTAGAGACAGCATGTTTATAGCATCACAGTGGGAAGTTTAAAAAGTCACTGATTCCCTAGATGCTAAAACATATAACAAGCTTTTTTTCATTTCTTTTGAACAGTCAATTCACATCTGCACACAAATACCCTTGATGCTGCCATGCTTTTTTTCAGTGTCTTCTGTTTGCTAAAGGGTAAAAAAAATGATAATTTTGCTTCTCCAGAGTGTTGTTCTGCTTGAAACTGGTCTCATCAGCAGGTGAGAATTCTTTATGGATTTAAGTGTCCTTTCTCCTGGTGAGTTTTTGGATTTGTAACTGTTCTTCAAGAGCCACTTAAAAGATAACCATTTTGGTGCCTTGGTTGTGTCAATGAACTCTTTTGGGTGAACAAAACGCAAAACATGCAAAGGTGTACTTCTTTCGCTTTTACAATAGTTTCATAGCTGGAAGGATTACCAATGCTGTGACATGAAATATCCAAAATTTGGAATATGCTCATTTGTTGCAATGTGTTTAAGATGCTAAATTCTCCATGGTTCTTTTAATTTCCCTTTCCCCCACCTTCCTACCATGATGGATGGTTGTAGCTCTACTTCAGAATTAAAGCCTCTTCTTTTCAGGGCTGTCTGGAAAAATACATTTTTGTCTTAGATATGAGAAAAGATTTTCTACATCCACTGCAAGTGGTAGCAATTTTTAGGCAACTTTTGCTGCAGCCTTGAGTGGATGTGATTTGTACATCATAGAACACAGAAGGCCAAAAGTAACAGAATGTGAAATATGACAATACGGCTAATGTGCCAAATCTCATGCCCAATTCATTAATAATCCTTGGGCTGTTACTTATGTCCAACTGTAACAATACTACAGATCAGATCAAGCTGATGATTAAGTGGAAAGATTAGGATGGAGTGGAAAATCATGGATGATTAAGTAGAAAACCATGGAAAAAATAGGAATATAAATGTCTAAATATATCAATATTAGCAATATCTGAAATGGTAGGTAATTCTTCCATCTGTGACAACTCAAAGGAACAAACAAGAGGAGCTTGTATCTTTGACCCAGTTCCAGAGATTTGACTTCACTGGTATAAGTGAAACTTGGTAGGATGTGTCCTGTGATTGGAGTCCTGTGTTGGATGGTTACAGACTTTTCAGGAGGGATAAGAAGAGCAGGTGAGCCGGGGGGTGGGGGGGGGGAGGGTGTTGTAATGTGACGGAAGTGGTGGACTATATGAATTTGCATTTGGCAAGGACATGGCTGAGAGCCTGTGATTAAGGGACAGAAAAATAATGTGGATGTTATTGCGGGAGTCTACTATAGACCACCTAGTGAGGGCAATGACATCAGGGGTCTGATGACAGCTGGCCGAAGGAGGTAATTGTTCCACTCTGCTCTGCAGTGGTGTGGCCTCACCTTGAATATTGTGTGCAGTTTAGGGTACTGCAATATTAGAAAGATTTAAAGCTATTAGAGAGCATCCAAAGGAGGGCAATGCAGATGATGAAGGGTCTGGAGGGGAAGCCATTTGAGGAACAACTGAGGTCACTTGGTCTTTTCAGCCTGGAGGAGGCTGAGGGAAGATCTCATTGCAGTCTACAACTTCCTTGTGAGGGAAAGAGGAGGAGCAGACACTGATCTCTTCTCTGTGGTGACCAGTGACAGGATCCAATGGAATGGCCCATAGTTATGTCAGAGGAGGTTTAGGTTAGGTATTAGGAAAAGGTTCTCACCCAGAGAGTCACTGGGCACTGGAACAGTCTGCCCAGGGAAGTGGTCACAGCAACAAACTTGACAGAGTTCAAGAAGCATTTGGAAGATGTTCTCAGGCACATGGTGGACTCCTAGAGCTGTCCTATGCAGGGCCAAGAGGTGAACTTGATGATCCTAGTGGTTCCCTTCCAACTCAAAACATTCTGTCATTCTGTGGGGCTTTTTTTCAAATAGTATTGACTCCTTCCTAACTGCAGGTAATCTGAAACTAGAGTATGACATTTGTCTAGGAACAGCACAAAGTTCTGTCACCTATTGAAGGGCAATCTGTACTTGCTTTGAAGGCTGTTGTGATGCAACAAGATTTCACATGTGGAGGGGTTTGGGTAAATATTTTTTGAGCCTAAAATTGTTTTCCTCATGTTCATCATCAACTAGGAGTGAGGAAAACATTAATAAGAAAAATAAAACATAATAAATTTTAGGTACCTGAAGAAAATGCCCTACACTGATGTCTGTGAAAGATTGCTGGACATTGGCTAGACACAACAGAGCAATTGTACCCTCATAGTGTCATTTGCGGTAAAATGATATTCCATATACTTCATATGGTAGTGGATTTACAGCTTGCATAGTGGTGATTTTTCATAAGCTATGGAAAGATTTGAAAAAAGATTCTCAAAATAAATTCTTTCACTTCTACACTAAAGCAGAGAACTTCAGTTATTTAAACAGTTCAAATTTAATTCAAATTTCTTAGTCTGTTTTCTATCAGTTGAAAAAGTTCCATTGTTTTACTGAAGAATACCCCTCTGTCAGCCTGTGAACTTGTTGCAGCAATTCTGAAAACAGGTAACCTTTGTGTACCATAAGTTTCTGTAAAGAAGAACAGAGCTGAAGATCCTGGAAAAGAGCAGGAAAATTCAAAATGTACTTAATACAAAAGTATAGGCCTTGCAGGCTACAGTATTTTTGGTATCTTCTCAGTCTCCTTCTGTCATATGATAATGTCAAAAACTTATTGCCTCATAGCCAGTGAGGGCTATCCAAGTGTAACAGTAATCAAAATCTGCTTTCCATTTATCTGCAGTATTGTATACATATGACACTTAAACTACTTTTCTCCTTTTCTTGCATTTAAGCTACAAAGATTACTTTTCCCCTTCCTCTCTATTATTTTATTCAGCTCCTGTCTTTGTGTCTCTCCAAATTCTGCTCATGAAGCGGTTTTCATCTCTTTCATCAGAACACAAATATCTAAATACTCTATTGGGAAATTCCCCCATGCATCTGTGCTCAGGACAGGAGTATTTTTATTGCTTCTCCTTCAGAATGATCATTAGTTTTTCTAAAAATGTCTCTTTGCCTCTAGAACAAACACATTAGCATCAGCCTTATAGATAAAGTGAATATATTTCATACAGAATACAAAAATCTGGAATTTGATAATAATAATGGTTAGTATCATAAAATAGTACATACTTTTTTTAATGGTTTAGATGTTTAGAGTTAAATAACTGTGTTTTACAGCAACATTATTTCCTTAAGACTTTAATAGTCAAAAATGGAACAAGTGCATGGTCATCAAAAAAGAACTGGTGATTCTGCACTTTAATGTCTTTGAATAGGACTTGTAATTTGCAAAATACTGTGAGTCACACTGGACAGTAATGTCTATACTTGTAAATCAGAACCACACATCCCATCAAACCTTATGGGAAATCTTGCAGATAAAATCTGTGCAATAACTCAAATACTTACAGGTACAAGACTTCTATAAATTACATATTTAAATTATGTTCTCTGTCAAGAAGCAGAAGTTGTTTTAACTGTGACCACTTCTGTAGATATCAAAATCTTGGGAAAAAAATGTGAAAAATATATTCTACCAGCTTCTACCTTTTTTTTTTTTTTTTTTTTTTTTTAAAGCAAATTTAATGTGCATTATAGTAATTGAAGGCCAGACAAATAAATGTTGGGGTTTTTTTTTGTTTGGTTGGGTTTTTTTTTTTTAGGGGGGAAAGGAGCAGGAGGGGATCAACTATTTCCACTTCAGAAACTGAAGAATATTAAGATGTATATTATATATGTCTATGTGGTGGGGCATCCCTGCCCCACTCCTTCGCTTGCACTATGATCTGAGACATGCTCGTTAGGCCTTGGCCTTGATGAACAGCACATGGGCTGAGCTCCTTTTGAGCTTATTAGAAACACTGTTCCCAGGAATTAATGTTGTCTAACAAGCTCCTTGTTTCTTAATGAACAGCCTTGGAAACTTTTTTTTGCTTGAATAACAACCCAAGTGAAATCACATTTTTGTTCTCAAGCTTTCAAAGAAAGTTGCCTACCTGAAGTGTGGCCAGGAAGAAAGATAATTATGATTAAAGCCCTCTCCCTTGTTAAGTTAAATTAAGTCAAATGCTGTTGGACCTTTAGGCCAGACTCCATTTATCCTTACACTCTACTACCCCTTTGCTCCCCACTCCCTGCCCTCCCCACCCCACCCCACCCCAGCCTCCACATAAATAGTGTTGGTGTTTATTTTGGTTTGGATTGATTGACTCTGGATTTTTGTTTGCTTTTTCTCAGTTTGCTTTAACCATCTAGTAAGTAGTAGAGTGAACCTTGCCAGTGACTTTTGTCTTGCTGTCACTTTTATATTAAACCTGTTTTTTCCTGATACCTTTGCCGGTGATTTTCTACGCAACCTTAAAACACTCATTCATGACAGCCTGTCAAAGTTAAAAGAACTTTTCAGATAACTCAGCTTGCTGATCAAATACAAGACTGAATCAGCAACACAGGAGTTTATCCTTGGTACTACTCACTGCAAATCCTTACCTGGAGTGTGCATTTCTGTACAATAATAGGAGTCACACAGTAAGCGAAGTAAGAGCTGCACTGAAAGTTTCAGTATTAAATGACATTTTTGTTTGAACTAATAGCGTTTTATATAACATACAGGTGGCAAGGCAAGTTTGTATATCAATACAAAATGGTAAACCTAAACCTCTTGAATCTTTTTTTAAAAAGGAGAGAATAACTGTATACAGTCTGTAAAGGAAAAGCCCAATGGGGTTTTGGAATGAAAACCACCATGGTTCTACCAAAATTCCTGTAATTGACTAGCAAAATAATGGAAAGTTTTGTGCCTAATGCCTTATCTCATCTTTTAAAAAGAAAACAAAACTAACAAACATGTATACCCTGACCATCTTGTTCTAATTAAATGTTCCATAAAAGACATTGTGATTAGACAACACTTTTTAATTGAAATATTTCCAGGTGTCATACCACTACTAATGAAATAATCATTACAACATCCAGGAAAATTAAATATTGCTCAGAGAAACTCAAGCATAGCCTGATTAAAGCCAATCCATTCCAAGATGTGCTAATATTCAAAACCTCATTTCAGTCCCACACTTGAAACATTTATTGTGTCTTGTGGGGACTTGGAAATGAGATTAAGAATTTGTTTTTAATAAATTTTGGGAGCAATACTAGTAAAGTAACTTAAGAAATCAAACTTTTAGGAAGCTTTTCTAAAAGTAACTTATATGCTTTTGAAACAGTCTCCCTGAAAGCAAATTTATCTTAGATTCTAAATTAAGTATGTTAATGGAAGTCACCTGAATATTACAGGCCATCCAATAAGAGGTACCCATGCTCCTATACACTTCCTCTGACATGAATATAAATTACATCACCCAACGCAGTAGAGGAAGGGACTCTTCCATCCCAGTGAAACAAAAAAGCAGCAAGAAGCACCTGGTTCTCCAGAAATACGTCTTTATCTCAGGTGGGTTTTGAAGACTTGATCTTCCTCAGTAATTTTGGTAATCCAGTAATCCCTAATACTCAAACTACCCCCCTTGCTCTGTTTGGGAAAAGCATTGTGGAATTACACCCTGATCATTGTACTTCAAAAACAGTTTTCTCCAGCTTTGTTTTTAAACCCCAAACAGGGCAAGGATAAGTATCTGCTAAAACATTTCCCTTGCAACATTTACAATTCTTTTCTGTTTCTGAAGAAAACTCAGTTTTAGCCTGGGGAATCTGTTGTTAGCCTGCTGTGGCTGTTTGTTGTGCATTAGCCACAAAACCTTTGCCCACCTTTTGTTAAAAACTGTTAATCTCTGAATGCCACAGTCATGATCACTGAAGTAAGGTCAGGAAGCAAATGTCAGAGGCTTTATTCTGTGTAGCATCATCTTGCAAGGAAGTTCATTGTTATTGTTGAAAAAACTTTTTTTGTGGGTGTTTGAAAAATGTCTGCTCTATTTAGACACTCCTTCTACACCATTTCTTGCCACAATAGAGTGAAGTTGACAGAACACCACTGGATTATAAAGGTTTTTAGAGAGGTAGAAAGACCCAAGATAGTACTTTCATATGGTATCCAATGAATTACAAAATAAATATACTATCTAATAGTAAAGAATCGACAAATATTCTTTGGAAACCTCCAAATAGTCTGAGGCTTCACAATAAATGGAAATGTTTTCTTTTGTTTATTTAGTAGGTTCTCCTGGACAATGTCTTTGCAAATTACTATAATAAATGATAAAAACATCCAATGTAATTTCTCACATACTTGCTATCTGCAGAAAGTTAATGATTTATTTTAATTGAGACTGAGTTCGGGACCACCAGGACAAATAACGGTAGGAGTGTTCATGCTGTCATCATCATCATCATGGCTAGGCTTCGCGAACGAAGATTTGATAGGGGCTTTACCCACGCTTGCTACAAGCACACTGATGGCTAAAAAGGCCAATGCGAGATAGACAAGTCCGGTTGCAGAAGGCACAGCAGAAAGACTCCCCAGGTGATACAGACGAGACGCGATTCTTTCTGTGTTGTCTTTTCTCCTCAAGAGTGATCCTGCGTGTGTTCTCAAAAGCAGCAGCAGCGTTATAGATGGTGTGTCTCCAGGCCTCCCGATTGGAGGCCAGAGTAGACCAATGGTGGTGATTGATATGGCCGAGGCTGAGGGATTGTTTCAGGGAGTCCTTGTACCTCCTCTTCAGGGCTCCTCTCTTGCGGTCAGCCAGTGGCAAGTTCCCCATATAACACGATCTTTGGGAGGCGGTAGTCCTGCTATGGTCCTACACACCAGGTTCAAAGCCCATTACTCAGTGCAGATGGCCAAATGCTTCTCACAGATAAAGTTTCCATCTTGAATCGATGGTCTGAACACTTTCAGACTCTCTTCAGTACTAGCCGTGTAGTTCAAGACTCAGCAATACAGTACATTTCACAACAACCCTTGAAAACTGAACTGGACACTGCCCCCATCATGGGAGAAACTCTTAAAGCAATACAGTAGGTGAAAATTGGCAAGGCAGCTGGGGTTGATGGAATCCCACCTGAAATCTGGAAGCACGGTGGCCAAGCACTCTGTGCTAAGTTTCATGAATTTTTGGTGGGCAGTTGGGAACGAGGTGAACTGCCTTCAGACCTTTGTGATGCTGTCATCGTCACCTTGTACAAGAGGAAAGGAGATAAATCAGACTACTCAAATTACTGAGGTATTACTCTGCTCTCCATTGCTGGTAAAATCCTTGCAAGAATTCTTTTGAACAGATTAATACCCGCCATAGCAGAAGATCTTCTACCTGAAAGCCAGTGTGGTTTCCGAGCCAACAGAGGTACCACAGACATGGTATTTGTTCTCAGACAACTGCAAGAGAAGTGTCGGGAATAGAACAAGGGACTTTATGTTCATGCTGTAATATAATGGAAAACTCCTATACCTCAGAACTGTGGAAAAATCCTTGTGTGACTCAGAAATAAGAAATATTGCACTGATCATCTTGAGCAGAGTTGCTATTAGGCTGCCGATGACGTGATTGTGCAAATTGGCGGTTGGTAGGCAATGGAAGTTTCCAGGAGATGCTGTGGGCAATCCGATAATTTTGCCATGGGGATGGTCCTTGGTGCAAAAGAGGAATTGCTATTGGTACCAGGTTCAGAAATAGTGATGTGATGTAATACATATTCTCCATGATAAACTTTGCTGCCTGCCTATATCCTGGGCTAATAGGTCTTTTCTCAGTATATGTTCCTTCCAAGTGATAAACATGAACTGGACAAAACAAGAGCCATTAGGCACAAGGAAAATAACTTTTTCATAAAGCAGGCCATGTCCATAATGTGATTATTTCTTGTAACGTATACACTTAGGTTGCTAAAAAGGATTTTTTTTGTTTCTTGAACTCCACTATTAGAGCTTGTTCTCCTGTTACTGGATGTGATCCGCATGGTAACACTGCCATTTGTTGCTATGGAAATGAATGTCAGAGGTTGCAGGGCTAGTGAGAGTGTGCCGGGTAAATCACTTAATGGAACATGACATTGTCAGACATCTATTATCTTTCATGTAGAGCAGTTTAATTTTCTCTCTTGCTTTTCTGGGCTGCTACCACTTACTGATTAATAGCCCTGGTAAAATGAGTATTTTTTAATGTATTGTGGCTTTATCAAAAACCTTTACCCTTGTATTATCCAGATACTTGTTACCCAGGTCTAAAATAAGGGGACATTACAAGGAGTGGACTCCCATTCTCCAAGACTCTGTATCAGTTTGATTTTCTTAGGGAAATCTATAGGAAGATCTAGGTGTACTTCAGAAAAATAGGTAACTAATATGTGGTTTTTATGTCATGTAAACTAGGTTAGGCTGTGATATTGATTATATTATTAGAGAAATTTATTCAAATTTTCACTTGCCTTTCAATTCTATATATAATACAATAAAAGAAGGCTAAAGGTTAGTGATAATAGTGTATGGTACCATGGAAAAAGAGTCATGGACATTTAAATTCAATGGACAAAATTATAAGTGATATTTGAAGATGCATCCTATTTACTGAAAAGTGGAAAAAATCTTAACTACAGAAACAACAGGCATGAGCAATTTTAATAACATTTGTTTTTGAGAGAAGAACCAACCCTTTTTTTTCTAGCAGGAGCTAGAAAGCTGTCCTTAGATGCATGAGAGATCTGAGAAGGGTTCTTAAGAACCAGAAGCATTTCTTTTTGCTCCTTTCCTTGTTCATTCTTCCCTCTTCACAGTCATGTTCTCTGTGGGAAAAAGTGTTGGAGTGACACTAAAATAAGCTCTTCTGAGTGCTTCACAGCTAAGGAGCTGACTGCTATTAATCTTTATCTTCAAAACAAAAAGCAACTATACCTGCTCTCACCTAGGAAGTACAAAAGTATGGCATTAGGAGTAGAATATAATTTTACTACACTAGTCAACAAGTGTATCACCTGGAATAATTTTTTTTTTTTTTAAATTGCATGATAATCGATGTTTAGTATTTCTTATATATCAACTTCAGATCAATCACCTAATATCAACAGTAATTATAGGGCTCATTAATCACAGTATACATAGAAATACTGACTCAGACTTTATGGCCACCTAGTTCAATATTCTGTCTTGAACCTTGATATTTGAGGGTATTAAGAGTGTATTGGGAAATAAAATAAGCATTTGGTCATGTTCTAATTACCTGATAGAAAGGAGCTTGAGACCTGAAAGGCATTTATCATCCTTTTGATAAGGAAAGAAAATTCTTTGGCAGAAGGCTGGTTAATTTGGTGAGACAGGCTTTAAATTAAAGGGGGCAGAAGTACTATAGGACATGGGAAGAATGGTTGACTGACTCAAGGCAACCAGGTGGAAAGCAGGGAAAGCAGTAGGGGAACAGGAGAGCTCTGTGTAGATGGGGGAGTGCATTGTTCCACCACCCCTACCCTACTCTGCTTCATGGCAGTCAAACACACGGAGCTACTTCAAGCCCCAAAGTGGTACCAGGAACATTCTGACACTGTGTAAAGCACAAGTGGGAGACTTTGTTGCTTAAATTCGCATAGGCCTGCCTAGTGGAGAGCTCACAGGACCAGAACTAATAAAGGGTTGTGAGATATGTGCCCTGTGGTGCACTCCACTACCCTGGATTTAAGAGCTGCTGAAACAAGCCTGGATCCTAGGGTGGTGACTGTTTAACTTTCTCTCCTTTTTTTTCCCTCTATTTCTCCTTCTTCTCCTACCTTCTTCTTCTCAAAATATATTGCAAAATATATTGATGAAAAAATCCAGTCAAAGCCTTACCAAGTGCCTTATTCTATCTGAATGTTCTAGAGTTTGCAATTAAAAGTTGTTGTTCACTGAACCTCCTGAGAACTTTGTTGCTTCTCCCACACACTACCCAGAGTATATGCAACTACCTTCCCCTAAATCCATCAAGCTCAACGGGTCAAGTCCAAAGTAGCAAAGCTCCAACTGGGGAATAAGGCAAGCCAACTAGAGCAGCAATAACTGTTCCTACCTGACTATCGAGAACCAGTCGACCAGCTATCTTAAGTGGTGGTCTTGTGTGCAACCTGGGGAACAAACAGGAGGAACTGGAGCTCCCTGCCTGGTCAGAAAGTTCATAAGAATGAGAAATATCATAAGAATAATTGAAACATGGTGGGACAACTCACATGACTGGAAGATCATGATAGATGGCTTGTAGAATTCTTCATAAAGATAGACAGGAAAGAAGAGGAGGAGTTGGAGTATGTCAGAATTCGGATTTTTAGCAAGGAATTTTTCTTTCCTTTCCCCCTACCGTGTGTGTGTGTGTGTGTGTGTGTGTGTGTGTGTGTGTGTGCTCTGTATATGAGCCATTAGTTGAACAAACGAATCGGCTGGAGCCCACTAATGGCTGAGATTAGTTTCCTTGACAATGAAGGGGGAGTTGGCTGGTGTGTGACTGGAAGGGGGTGGAGGCTAGGGGGGAAGGGGAGTCTCTCGCTCTGCCCTGAGGAGAGCCGGCTGCTGGCTGCAGACACTGCCGGGTTCCTTTGTCTCTTTCCCGTCAGAGGGGAGTTCTGGCTGCTGCTCTTGGCTCAGCTGTGGCTGGCTGCAAGCCCTGCTTACAACGGACCCTAATCAGCTGAAGTTTGTGAGTTTTCTTCCATTGGGAGAACTTTCTGTTTTATTGCTGTTGTTTTCCTTCCCCTTCTTCCCCCCCCACCTGGCGGCAGCCAAGGATCTCACAGCGCTGCCTGGTGACGGGCACTGGACATTACAAGTTCTACTCTTCCAGTTATCCAACAGCGCCACCTGGTGACTACAATAGGACACTACAAGTTTTTTACACCTTCAGTGACCCAACAGCGCCACCTGGTGAATGGTACAGGACATTACAAATTTTGCATCTCCAGTGACCCGACGGCGCCCCCTGCTGACTGTGGTTGGAACCGCACCAAAGGGTGCAAGAAATTGAACTATTTTCCTTTTGCCGGTTTATCGGTTTTGTTCTTGAAGGGGATTATTGGTGGGCATAGGAGTATTACTTAGTTATTTTACATGTGGTTTTTTTTTTCGTGTTCCTGTTAATACACACATACCTTTTAATAAAGGGCTGTTATTTTCCCTTTTCCATAATTTGTTTTCCTTCAATCGAAGCCTCTTAATTTTGGATTTATAATTGCTTGGAAAGAGAAGTTTGGGTCTTTTCCTCCTAATCCATCCTCAGCAAAAGACCCTTGTCTCATTTAAACTGGGACAGAGTCAGAGTCATGTTCTATGTTAAGGAGAACCTTAAATGTCTAGAAGTAAACTCCAGTAATTGTAAAACCATCTCTGGATCAAGATCAGAGAGGTATCTTACGGTAAGCATCTTCTTCCAAATCAAGACAATAAACCCAACTAAGCAATATTTGGGTCATTTGAGAAAGTTTTGGGTCAACAGAACATGGTTGTTTTGGGTGACTTCAACTACCCAGAAAAATACAGCAGCTTACATATCATCCATCAAATTCCTGGAATGCATAGAGGGCTGCTTCCTCATATGTACGTTAGATGTGCCAACCAGGAATGAGTCACTACTGGACTTGCTGCTCACAAAGAAAACCTTCTTTGCAGTATCTTGGTTAGTGATAGTCTCAACTGCAGCAATCACTATATTGTGGAGTTTGGGATCCTGCTGAACATGCTGAAGATGAGTACTCAGACAAATATTATAGCTTTTTAGAAGAGAAAACTTCAACTTGCTCAGAGCTCATCTGAGAGGGATTCTGTGGGAAGCTACAGTCTACAGTTTCTAAAAGGCAGCACACTTTAGTGCTGTTAAGCCAAGGGCAAATATTTAGTTATCAGAAAACCTTAGTGTGTGTTTCCTACCCTACCTTCCCCATAGACTATAAAGGAACTAGTGAGAGCTAGGAGATTTTGAAGAATACTGGAAGCACAAAAATGGTTGGTCATCTTTAAGGAAAGTAGGCAGAGCAAGAGATCCTCTTGACTTAAGTGTGAGCTTCTGAGTCTGCTAAAAACCAAAAGGAAAGTGTACCAGAGATGGAAAAGCAGACAAATGCCTCTTGAGAGCTACAACGCCAGGCATGCAAACATGAAGTTAGAATTCATCTTGACTTGAAATTAGTCAGAAACATCAAAACCTACAAGAATGGGTTTTTCATGGATATGTAAACAAGTAGAAACAGGAGGAAAATACGGGCCTTCTGTTAAACAGTAAGATTGAAATATATAATTCTTTCATGTATTTTATTTTTAAAAACAAAAAAACCAACCTATTAATCATTTAGTACTTGAATTACCAACCTTTTACTTACCTTGGATGTGTGTTTGCTCTGATGTTAAAGAGAAAGGAAAACAGAGACCTTTGATTTATCATATAAGTGTTAGTGGATGCTTCTTTTATCAGAAACATTGTTTGCCAGTCAGGATCTCTGTTGTTAACTAAGTCCAAGAACACAAGAAAGAAAGCATTATTGAAATTTAACAGATTACAATGTACCTATAAAGCAAAAGAAACAGATGAGTTCTGAAAGAACAGTAAAGTGAAAAATGAGGTGATGAGCAGTAGTCAGATGGCTGGGCTGCTTATCTTGGCTGTCCGTGGGAGTAGGCAGTGGAGTTGTGTTTTCCTGTAGACTTAATACAAAGGTGAGTTTTAGTGGTAAAACTGGAAGGAATCACTGAAGTATCTTTATAATGATAACTCTCAAGTGTATGTGTTAAAAATTCAACATGAAGGATGCAGTTTGATTACAATATTTTTTAGGGAAAATGACATCACTTCATGCTATGTTCTAAAGTAAAAGCACAAGATTAGATATTAGCAAAGCTGTAGTTGGAACAGTGTTATGGTATGAGAAATAAGGGCAAAGGAGGCAATGATGTTGAAGAATGCAGTTTGTGGAGATTCCTCTGCTGGAACAACTGTCAATCTTCTTTGTGCAGCATTCAGCGGTTGTGATCCCTGTTCCTCCAAAACCTTAGCCATTCTGCTGAAAGATGTGGTTTTGATTAAACAAACATACTTCCTGCTGGTGGTTCATACAACTTTCTTGGAAGAATTATATTCCACAGCAAGAACATACATTTTTGTGGGCCTGTCAGATGTGGTCACAATGAAAATTGTTGATTCTTTTTCAAGATGCGTAACTGGAACAGTTTTGGGGTATTCAAGACTCGAAAGATTCTCCTTGTCTTTTCAATATGGATGGAAAAAAAGCCTAATTATTTAATTTTCAACACAGAGCTAAGTTACAAAATAACTTTTTGTCTCTGTCCTGCCTCAAAACTTGAAGCATTGCTTTTCCAATGTTTTGATTCAATTTCTTTTCCAATGTTTTGGTACAAATGCATTTCCATATGTTCTATCTTCCCAAGTGAAAGTGAATCCAAACAACAAAAACAGACTGTGGAATGAAGTTTTAGCATTGTGGGTTTTTTTTTTTTTTTTTCCTGCCTAATATAATATATTTGTGGTGAAATCAACAACTGAGGATGGGTTCCTTCAAGAAAAGATCTTTGGATATATGTAAAGCAGTACTTTCCAACTAGAAAATTCTGGTTTATGTTTTGACAGCTGTAACTGGCTTTTTGAAGACTTGGCAAGTGGGAAAATGAGAAATCTAGAAGAAATATTGAAGGAGTATGGGTATGATTTTTTTTTTTTTTTTTTTTTTACTAGCAGACATCAGACTTTAGCACTTCATGCATCATCTATGGCTTGTGTTTACTTACTAAATTTGTCTTAATTAAGCATTTGGAGCCTATCCTGATTGCATGTCTGTACATATTTTCTTTGAGCTCATATTGAGAATAGTTTTGAGTTTCCCACTGAATGTTTGGGGTTTATGTGTTGTTTGCTTGTTTTTGTAACAAAAAAACTTTACTTCCCTTAGGACAGGTTTTTCCTTGAGCAAATGTCAGACTAAAATTCAAGAATTCAGTGGAAGGGTTTATTTTTTCCTTTCCCCACAAAAACCCCAGGTCATGTATTTCCAATGAGAACCATGAAGCATAGGATGGCATTATTATTCACTTGTTATGTTTTGGAGAGAGAGCACAGGTATTTGATCCTTCTTCTCTTTTTGCAAAGCTCAAGACTTGAATTACATCCCTATATTATAAACTCTGTAAGATGAAACTCTTCATCATAGGAAATGTGCTTTGCTCAGGGATTTTTACCTAAGATAGGTGAATAGAACACAGTCTACAGTTTCTATAAGGCAGCACAATTCAGTGCTGTTAAGCCAAAGGCAAATATTTAGTTATCAGAAAACCTGAGTGAGTATTTTCTACCCTACTTCCCCTTTCAAAATTATCCACTTCTAACCAGCTTTGCTGATAGCAGCATATTCTTTATTTCTCTATTTTGTGAGTAGTCTCTCTTCTCAAAGCGACTCATAATATGTACTAGAAAGGAGGAAAAAATGGTGTTTGATGGACTTTGAAATTTCTTTCTTACATTCCTTGCAAGGGAATCACTGTAAGAACAGAAGCACATCTCGTATTCTCAATACAGCTTCAGTATATGCATCCAGTTTGCTTTCTTATACTATTACCTCTCAATTATCTTCCTTCTGTTCAATTCATTTTTGGAACACCAGGATGAAGACCAGCCTTCTGTTCTACCAAAAATAAAACAACCTTTTTTACAAATTGTATCAACAACAGGGGTTTATAATATAATGTTTCAATATCTTGATATTTCATATTTTCCTTGTGAATGTGAGTTGGAGGGTTGGAGGGGGGGTTGTATTTTTGTGGGGAGGGGGCTTATTGTAATTTTACATGCTTTTTTGCTTTGCCTTTTTTACTTTGACATATATGTGAAAAGTTTCTAATGAGACACACTTTCTGTTTCAGAAACTAGTTTGAAGAGAGTCTATTAAGTACTCTATGAAAGTTGCCACTTTACAATAGGCAGTAATTGAAAACAGAAATATAAAGAGAGTTCTATTAATTCTCTTGGTCTCCATGTATATTAAATCTGGCTGAGGGATAAACCCTTGAGGCATAGAGATACTCTTGTACAGGGTATTAAGGTTATTTTTAATTATTTCTTAAATAATTAAGTCCAGGAATAAAATAAAGCTCAATATTACAACTTTATACCTTGTTTTATAACACTAAAAGAACATGTGTAGTCTTCCTTGAAATATATATCCCTATACTGTTATAGAGTTGACATACACTTTTAAGGACATAAAAAGAATGAGCCATTCTCTCCAGGCAGAGAAGCTCCAGAAAAGGCAAATATAACTGTTCTCATGGAGCACCAAAACAATCAAGGAGCTGAGAAAACTGACTTTGGAGGAAACACGGAAGGAACTAAATATGAATGAGGGCTTGGCCAAGGGATGACTAACAGGGAAGGGCAGAATCAGAAACACCTCAGAAACATAAACACTGTGTGTGGAGAAGAGTTACATAGTGCAAACTGGTTTTGTCTATAAAGGGCATAACTAAGAGCAATGAAAAAACACTGAGAGAATGTCACAGAAGGCCTGAACAGTGAGTTATGCCAGACTCCAAAATAATCTATCTCAAAAAAAAAAAAAAAAGTTTTACACAATATACAGACAGTAGACTAAATAAAAAGAATTCTTTAAAGCAGTGTTGTGGGAAAATATTTGTGATATATATTGTGATATCACAAATCATATTTGTGATAAAGAATCAGAAGCAGAACAAATCTTTGAGATTTTTCTCAGAGTTATCAGTCTATCTGAATTTGATAAATGTAGTTCTAAGAACTTACTGACATAAAAATTCTTTGCAAATGAAGAGATTCAAGTGTTCCTTGTTTTTAAAGAACAGATTTTACTTATGATACTCTTGCAATGATATCTGGGAAAACTATTTTGATTTTATTAACACTAATTTTAAAGGGGAACGGAGAGGAACTTTGTCTTACAATAGTGATTTGTTTGTTTGTTTTTGTGAAGCATTTCTAAAATATGTAAAAAGCTGCATAGTCACTGGTATTTGATTTACTGTTTTATTATTACTCAGGCCAGGGTAGGTTTCTATGCTAGCTGTAATTCCTAAATTTGAAAAACTTTATAATACCTAATTTTCATAGTTTTTATAATTTTTTTTGGAACTTACTAGTAATATTGGTTGGAAATTCTGCCAATTTTGTTCTGTCCTGTCTTGGTCAAAATTTAAGTTGGAACATTTAACATAAATTTTCAGGGGAAGAAAACTCAAAATGCTTTGCTGATACACTGTGTCGTGGTTTAACCCCAGCTAGCAGCCAAGAAACACACAACCACTCACACACTTCCCCATTAACAGGACAGGTGAGAAAATCAGAAGAGTAAAAGCTGGAAAACTTGTGACTTGAGATAAAAATTGTGTAATAGGGAAAGCAAGAGACACTCACATAAACAAAGTAAGACAAGGAATTAATTGACTGGTTTCTATGGGCAGGCAGGTGTTCAGTGATTTCCAGAAGAGAAGGGCCCCATCATGTGTAATGGTTATTTGGGTCTCTGCCATAATGGTGAGCACTCACCTCAGAGCCAAACCCAGTGTGTCTACTCAGACAGCCCCTGAGAAGACTGCTACTCAAGCCCAGACTGAACTGGTAAAGAAGGAGACATCAGTACAGGTGGCAGTTTGCAATGGATGCCCAGATACTTCTACTGGAGAAAAGACTGATACCTGCATAGAGTGTGCCCAGGTTGACTGTGTGGCAGGTGGCTGAATTACAAGACACAGTTAATAGGCTAAGCAGTATTAGAGGGACTGAAACAGAGCAAGATACATGGGTTCAGAACCATACATATATGATGGATACCACTGAGCTTGTGAGACACCTTGGACCCACAAAAGCAGGGCTCCAGTTCAACTTTCAATCCCTAACATCCAGACCAAAAATGGATATGATGATTTATTTAAAGGCTTAGAAACGTGGGAGGACATTGAGGTGGATGAAGAACTGGTTGAATGGAAGAGCTCAGAGGGTTGTGATCAGTGGAGTAGAATTGAGTTGGATACCTGTAGCAGTGGCATTCCCCAGGGATTGATATTGCACCCAGCCTCATTCATCTTTTTTATCAACAACCTGCATGGGATAGAATGTACCTGCAGCAAGTTTCTTAGTGATACAAAATTGAGGAGAGTGTTTGATACACCTGAAGGCTGTGCTGCTATTCAGTGGGACCTCGATAGGCTGGAGAGTTGGGTGAGGAAAAATCTAAGGTGGTTCAATAAGAGCAAGTGCAGGGTCCTGCCCCTGTGAAGGAATAACCCCAAGTACCAGTACAAGTTGGGGGCTGACCCACTAGAGAGCAGCTCTGCGGAGAAGAAGCTAGGAGTCTTAGAAGATGACAGCAGCATGCCCTTGTGGCACAGTGGAGGGCAAATGGTATCCTGAGGTGCATTGGGAAGAGTGTGGCCAGCAGGTTGAGGGAGGTGATCCTCCCCCTCTACATGGGCCTAGCGAGGCCACATTAGGAGGACTGTGTCCAGTTCTGGGCACTGTGGTACAAGAAAGACAAGGAGTTACTGGAGAGGGTCCAGGGGAGGATGACAAAGATGATTAGAGCATCTTCCTTATGATGAGAAACTGTGGGAGCTGGGTCTGTTTAGTCTAGAAAAGAGAAGACTGAGAGGGGATCTCATCAACGTATATCAATATCTCAAAGGCAGTTGTCAAGAGGATGGTGCCAGACTCTTTTCAGTGATGTCCAGTAATAGGACGAGGAGCAATGACCATAAACTAAAACACAAGAAGTTCCACCTCAAGAGGAGGAAGACCTTCTTTACATTGAGGGTGGCAGAGCACTGGAACAGGCTGCCAGGGAGGTCACGGAGTCTTCTTCTCTGGAGACATTCCAAATCCACCTGGACATGTTCCCGTGTCACTTACTCTGGGTCACCCTGCCTTGGCAGGGGAATTGGACCAGATGATTTTCAGAGGTCCCTTCCAATCCTAATGATTCTGTGATTCTGTTGATACCCCTTTGGCCACTTGGGGTCAGCTGTCCTGGCAGTGTCTCTTCCCAACTTCCCATGCACCCCAACCCCCTTGTCAGCATGGCAATACAAGAAGCAGAAAAGGCCTTGGCTCTGTGTAAACACTGCTCAGCAGTAACAAAACCATCTCTATATTATCAACACTGTGTTTAGCACAAATGCAAAACACAGCCTCACAATAGCCGCTGTGAAGAAAATTAACTCTACCCCAGCCAAAACCAGCACACCATGTCCATTTAAAATACTTATGTATGAAAACATCGTCTTACACCAATTCATAAAAGAGCAGCTAAAAGTAAAAACAAAAATTAATTGATTAAATTTACTGAAATGATAATTTTAACATAGTTTTTAATACTTTTCCACAAATTATATTTTGATTTACAGGCATATATTGCTTCTTCTGATGTATTCTGTTGTCCTAGTCTGTAATGTCAGAGTATGAAAAATTGTGAACTCTATGTGCTTTATGTATCAGAAATAGCCCCATGGGGAGGTTTTTACAATGCAATGTGTATTGTCTTATAATGGCTTTTTTTTTTATTCTTTTTGAACCTAAATATGTGTAAAAGTGTTTGGGGGTACATGGAAATGCTGGTGAATAAATTATTTGAAATTTGCAAATATTTCCTGAGATTATCAACTGCAGGGCTGTTATCTGTAATTTGCAGATAGTACCTCTTGCTCAGCCTGGAATAATTCAATTTAATTAACAATGTCCCCACTAATAAATTGATTTGGGATTTGTTGTATGTAGACTGTTTGCACAAGACTGCTATAGAAATGTTACTGAATTTATTCTGGAAAGTTCAAACCTTAAGAAATGTTTGCAGACTCATTTTATTGTAAGAAGGAAAGGAAACCACTGTGTTTCCATGCTGCACAGATTCCAGTTCACATTTACACTGGATGAGCTTACTCGTGCTGACCATACACAGCTGTTGTAGCTCCTGAAGGGCATTTCGGGATTGATTAGCCATCTGCTGATTCTCACTGTAACAGCTCAGTGACAACAGCATGAGGAAATTTGCTTTAGATAATCTGCAAAAATGTGGGCACTACAAATATTCCTTCTCCAGCAGTTGCTCTGATTGGTATTCTTGCTACTGCCACTGTGTAATAGGATTTGGATTCTATCTGAACTTTGGAAGTTTATCTATGTTGGGTTTGTATAGAACATCTCATTTGCAGGTTTAACAAAAGGACTCTTGATTTTCTGCAGTGTTACAGCTTGCTTCTTTATGCAACATTATCAACACAAGAATTGATTAAAATATGTTGCATATTAATAAAAGGAAAAGGTATATTTGGAATTTGCTGGGATATTTGTAAAGTTAACACTTCATAATTTTACTGGGTGAACCCAAGCCTATGCTGGGATATTTGTAAAGTTAACACTTCATAATTTTACTGGGTGAACCCAAGCCTAAAAATGCAAAGAGAGTTTTCTAACTGAAGTAGAGTCAAAGTACTAATTAGGAAAAAAAGGGGAAAAAAGATGGCTGTTGTGTTACAATATAATGGGGGACTTGGTAGTTCTCATGATTGTTATTCAAAATAAGATAAATATCCATTCTAAATGAGAGCTGGACATATGGTGCAAAGTTTCTCATGCTGAGTGGAAAATAGCTGGCCAAAATCTGCAATGTGCTACAAAGCTAGAAATATGTTCAGTTTGGCAAATGTGTTTTGACTATTTTCTCTCTCTCTCTATTTTAAAAACATAGGATTTTGACAAGAATCATGGAAGGTGAAATAATAGTTTAAATACACTTTTCTCTTTCTAATGCATAAATATATATATTTTTCAGAATCATAAAAATAGTTATGATACAGAAATAAAATAAATAGCATGTGTTGGGGAAGGTTAGTGATGGATGAAAACTGTACGGTAGATATGTTGCATATAACAACATTATTAATAATAACTAACTTAGTTCTAAAATAAATAACTATTTAACTGAACAGTATGGTAATGATTTAAATTCTCTAATTTATTATGTAAAAGAAGGGGTTTAGACAGACATATAGAGTTTGGATACAATCCATATGGTACAAGAAGATTTTAAAATTAAAGTTCATCAAATTCTCAGACCAAAGATGAAATAATTAAACCCCCTAGTCTTTGACGCTATAAATGGCACTCTTGTTACCAGTCACTTTCATCTCTCCAAAAAGCAAAACAGATAATAACACTTTATTATTATTAATAAAAGTACTTTCTAATGTTTTTAGGGATTTTCTATTCATGTGTCTTCTGGTTTATTATGATGCTATATGTCTACAAACATAAAAGTTACATATCTAAGTATGAATTGTGAACTGGGTATCTAACAGGAGATGGAGCAGCACTGTTCCATTTTATTGAAATAGTGCTTGAAATGGATGGGGTAAGCAAGCATTGAGAAAACTACTTTCCTGAGTTTCTACCAGGGAATTTGGTATGTCACAGTGCAATCCAGTCTAAAATGTGACTGTACCTTATGATAAACTATGGAATATATTTGGAAAAAAGCAATGTCGATAATGGTTCTGCCAATTTATTCCAACACTGCTACTCCTGTAGAGTTGGGGAGACAGTACTTCCTGATTTGTTTCATGTCTACGTCTAGAAGGTGCTGCTGAATCATCTTTTGCCTGACTTACTCTCACAGAGACAGTGCAAATTTCCTAATAAACCAATTACATTTTAAAATGTCCTTTTTTTCTATGCTATAATTTAAAACCGTTTGCTTACTTCTAGCAAACTTCATTTCCTACTTTGCATTTCATTTTCCTAGTTGTATTATCCAAAATTAAATTCTATTTCTAGATGCTCAAAATGCAGTGGGTTTGATTGCCCCATCACAAGTGCTGCTTTGCTTGATTTAAACTCTACCAAGGGCTAGCTGTAAAGAGCAGTTGTTTTTTTCATCACCTGTGTTCATATGAACAAGATATCCCAGCTGCTTCAATAATTCCTTGTGTAGTTGCGTCATCATCTAAACAGTTTATAGACCATGAAAAACATTACAATCAAACAATGTGTGTGAAGGGTGAAAGTATCTGCCCATTAGAATCTTAGAACCACAGAATATCTGAAGTTGGAAGGGATCCATAAGAATCACCAGATTTAACTTTCTGTTCCTTGCAGAACTGCCTAAAACCAAACCATATTAATAAAAGCACTGTCCAGATGCTCCTTGAGATCTGACAGACTCGGTGCTCTGACTGCTTTCCTGGGGACATGTGCCTGTGATCAACCACACTCTCATTGAAGAACATTTTCCTAATGTCCCATCTGAACTTCCCATAATGCAGTTTAATTCCATTTCCTCATGTCCTGTTGCTGGTCACCAAAGAGGAGATTGGTGCCTGCCACTCCACTGCCTTCCTTGAGGAAGTTATAGACTGCGATGAGGATTGCCCTCTCAGCTTTCTCTTTTCCAAGCTGAACAAAGCAAGAGATGTCAACTGCTCCTCACAAGCCTTGCACTTGAGGCTTTTCATTATTTTGGTCACCTCACTTTGGATACTGTCTAATAGATTTATATCCTTTTTCTGTTATGGTATGTACATCCAGGGTTGCCCCACTTACTCTTGTTAAATTTCATATGGTTGTGATTACTCATCTCTTTAGTCTATCCAGATCTCTCCATAAGGCCTCTCTACTCTTGAGATGGACCATTATCCTTGTCATTGTTTGGTTTCAGTTTATTACAGTACCTGTAATACTGTTTTTTAGCATCTAACTCTTCCCACAGAAATAATATCTTCTGCATTTTACCTCTGTCAGTTGAACTGTCTCTCAGTTTCAAATCTGTAGCATGCTCCATAACGGTCTTGGTGGAAGAAGGGGAAAATTTTGTGAAAGTCGATAACATTTTTGCCACTTGAATGATGGCAGTCTATTATGATAGTTTGTGCTTCAAACTGTTCTGCTGAATTTTCTTGTGGGAAATTATGCACTCTGAGTTCAATATTCTGTTTTCTTGTATAAAATATGTTTACAGCTATAAGATTTTTGATATAGTAAATGTTTAAAATAAGGCATTCTCCAGAAAGTTGAGAAATAACCAATATTCTGTTACATAATTTGATTTCTTTCCTTTCTTTCTTCTCAGTAGTGCAAATATTTTAAGTGATAGAACAATTTTAATAATTACAAAGTCTGTACTTGATATGTAATATACTTAAACTTATATAACTGGTCCCAGTTTTTACTCAACATTTTAAAGAAAAGAAGGCTCTATATTGATTTTGGTTGTGCTTGTTGAAGGCATAAATTATTTTCAAAGTGACAATGCTAGCAATGGAAAAGAGTTACACTCACTGGAGGAAGACCACTATGGCTACATTTTGGGAGCTTTTGCTGGAGATTTTGCTACTGGAATTAGACATGGCAGATTCCCAGAGATTAGTGATTTAGTTTCAAAACATAAATGACTAGTTCAGAAGGAGCCAAGAAACTCTGATAAGATTCAATTTTTCTCAGTACTGGAGAGTGAAATACACATCTTAGATGACTGACTTTTGTTAAGCTGTGGTAGTGTAAAACTGTGTCAATAAGATAGTACAGCACAGAAGACTTTTAAACTCTTTCTTCTAAAAACTATTGAGAATTGATGTAACTTGGCATTCTCCGAAAACTGAGAGTTTTTCTATAGGAACAAGGTTAGATGCATATAGAATAACTTTTAAAATCTGCACTGTTACTTTTATGCCACTTTAACTCTTTCTATGCTTTAGAAGGAGTATGGTGTATTTAAGTATGGTATTTTTATCTTGGTTCAGCTGTATGCAAACAAGAGGTTTTATGCATCAGTACTCTAGCGATATCAGTTGTCCTCTGTTTTTCCCTGGCTCAACATGCAAAATAGTTATATTAGAATTTATACTTGCTACCTAAGCCTTTAAGGAAGAAACTTGGTGTTTAATGACATGCATCTAATTCAGCAAAAAACCTTTCATAAGTCATCTCTGAATTCAGTCACAGGGAACAACATAATTACATTTGAGTTATTATTTGTAAATAATAAAGTGTGGTGTCCAAATCACAATTACACATGCTTACAGTGTGATACTTGTGTCCAAAGTATATCTAAAGCATTCTAAATATCCATTGTCACTTGCTTTTCCCTCTTCATGTTCTTTTATTTCTCCAAAGCCCATCCCTTTATCTAAGTTTTCTAAATTCTCTTTTAATTCACTTTTTCACTGAGATTTCCTTCCGTGTTATGCAACCTTGTTAACCATTTTTTGTATTGTTGATATGTCACTTATTTCTTCATTGTACTCCTGGCCACTTGCCAAGACAAACTGATCATCATCCTGATATCCCAGGAGTCCGTGTGCCTGCCTTTGCCATTGCTGAGTTGCAGACATGTCCGAACTGAGCTCAGAAGCTCCGTTGCAGTTTCTATCAGCATTTGGCTTTTTGGAATTTCATAAACATAGTGGTTTAGTTAATGTATGAGATTCTGAAGTGGAAAATTCAGTTTGATGAAATCTATGAATAACTGTGTGACCTTCTGAAAGTTGTTTTCTTCCAAGGAAACTATGTCCAGTTATCTTTTACCACTGGTCTGATCTTTCTTCTCTGTTTATTTCCTAGAAATGTAGTCTTATTCGCTCTTGACCAACTCATAGTATTCTTTTGGCAATCTCGGCTGCCTTTGGTTGTTGTGTCTGTTCTTTTCCTGAAGAAAAATGTCTCACAGAACTCCTCAAAACAGCACACTGCTTGTCAGTCTGGAGCATTCACCAATTTTTCTGACCCATTTTACTAGCAACAGTTGCTTCTCCATGCTGGAGCAAACAGAGAAGTACAAAACATCTTGAAAGAAATACTCATTTATAAACTCAGTGGAGAGCTTTTGCATTCTATGACAATTCTTGTTGTTGTGCTCAGTTTGTCATATATTATAATATCATCAGAACTAAAACAGTCCTGGGGCTCCTATGGAATGTTTTATCCAAAATATACCATACAGAACATGGAAGGTTTTTTTCTCCACTGCTAGAACTTCTGTACACGTAAAAGTAGATCTTTAGTCACTTTTGTTTGTTGCCTTAAGATCTGAAATATTCTATCACTATTCATACCTAAAAATGCAAACTGTTTAAATAAACTGTGTGAAGCTTGATATTTACTTTTGTCTCCTCACTTCATTATCCTCTGTAGTAGCATAGTAACAAGACAAAATCTTTTATGATACAGTCAAGTGAACCACTATTTCTACAGAAAGCTCTTATTGTATTTTTCAATAATCATTTGTTGTTGATGTTCAGTAGCTCCATTTTATTGAGTGCCCGGTCCTGGCCTTGGGTCAAAACAACCCCATGCAATGCTCCAGGCTTGGGGCAGAGTGGTTGGAAAGCAGTGCCATGAAACAGGACCTGGGAGTGCTGGTCAATAGCTGGCTGAACATAAGCCAGCAGTGTGTCCAGGTGGCCAAGAAGGCCAATGGCATCTTGACTTGTATCTAAATAAATGTGTTTAGCAAGAGCAGGGGATTGATTGTCCCTCCCTACTGGGCACTGATGAGGCTGCATCTCTAATCTTCTGTTCAATTTTGGATCCCTTACTACAAGGACATTGAGGTGCTGGAGAGAGTTCAGGGAAGGGCAACAGAGAGGGTAAAGGATCTGGTGAAGAGACAACATGTGATGAACTTACCACAGCCCCTATTCCCCACCCCTCTGCACTGCTGAAAGCAGAGGAAATTTGTGGTAAAATTGAGCCCAGGAAAAAAGGGATAAGTGAGTGGGATGGTTTCAGTATACTGATTTAAGTATATGTCTCACTCTACTCTGAATTGACTGGCAATAAATGAAATTATTTTTCCCACTTTGAGTCTTTTTGACCATGACAGTAATTATTGAGTGATCTCTCCCTGTCCTTATCTTGACCCACAAGCCTTTTCATATATTTTTTCTCCCCTATCTAGTTGAGAAGGGGAGTGACAGAGTGACTTCTGTGGGCACCTGCTATCCAGCCATTGTAAACCTCCTGCCCTACAACTTCCTGAAAGGAGATTGCAGTGAGATGGGTGTTGGTCTCTTTTCCCACATAAAAAAATGATAGGATAAGATGAAGTGGCCTTGATTTTGTCAGGGGAAGGTTAGATTGAATACTAGGATAAGTTTATTCACCAAACAGGTTATTCGAAGGAACAGCCTGCTCAGGGAAGTGACTGAGTCACCACTCCTGGAGGTAATTAAAAGAGATGTATATGTGCCCCTTAGAGACATGTTTTAGGGTGGACTTGGTAGTGCTGGGTCGACAGCTGGACTTGATGATCTTACATGTCTTTTTCAACCTAACTGATTCTGTGATTTTAGGACAACAATTGCCAGAGTGACACATGTTTCTGCAGAGTGTCAGAGTCTTCACCCAGCAGTGTAGAGCTGACAAAGTAGTTGAGGTACAGGGGAGAAGCTTTAGAACTGGTAATGTGCATGCAGAGAATGTTATTAGAGAAAGACACCAAATACAGATAACACAGTAACTTAACAAGGTAATCTTCAGGAAAAGGAACAGAGGGTAGTGATATTCTTTATTCCTCTTCTCTGGTAATGTACTTTATTTTCTCATTATCAATTCAGGCATCTATGAAATAACATCAAATCTGACCTTTTCACTAACCTAAAGGCAATTTTTAGACAGATGGTCAAGCTCAATTTAAAGAGATTAGCAGGATTTCTAGTATTGAAAATATATATGTGTATGTGTTCAGCATACCCCATATGAAATTCCATAAGATATGTCTTTTACTCTCCCTCTTTTCCCTTCATATCACTTTTTGGCATGCTTGCCATTTGTGACTGTTTTCCTCTTTTTCCCTATTGTGTTCCTTCATGATGATGCTTTCTGGGTTTCTTTGTATTTCAACTTAGTAACCTGAAATCCTGAAATCTTTTTTTCTTAAAGACTAAATATACTAAAAGATTTGACCTTCCAGCTTCTCTTGAGTTTCTGCTCATATATCTTCAGGTTTTCAGAGTTTCTCAGGTCCTGGATCCACATTTTTTTATTATAGTGCATTACTACAGTGCAAGTAGGCATGACAAGACCTACTTGACTCCTAGGTAACCTTCTAAATTCTCCTACTTCACAAGTGGTAAACATCACAGTTTGTAAAATGGGATTATTCTCATGTTCTGCTGCAGATGTTTCAGTGCTGGCTGCGGTTACAATTGGCATTTGCAGTTCCACAGATGTACCAGTTTGTTTTATGTAGAAGAGGTCAAAGGGGAAAGTGCAGTCTTTATATGCTCACTGGTGGTACTTGTCATCGATGACCATTATCCACAGCAGCAAAAGTCTGTTTTGCGTTTTGGCAGTTGTTTTTTTTTCTCCCTTCTGTGTCCTCATTTATATTATTCAAGACAAAGGAAACATTAGGGGACTGTGTTCTCACTTGTCGCTGTGAATTTCCTATTGCTTTATTTCATTCCTCAATGCTCATTCAATGCTTAATGCTCTTTCCTAATGCTCAGCCTGACTTTTGGACTGCTGCTGAGACTTGAGACAACTCTTCACAAGTATTCCAAGAGATCTCGAGTCTATCACTGTGCATGGACACTGTATTGAAAATCTTTGCAAATAATTTAAAATTTGTTTTTCAAGGTAGTCAAAACTGTAGCAATCTTCAGCTAATCAGTGGTCATCTTTATCTAATTTTTCACATAGCTTAAATATGCAAACACTTAAAATCACAATACAAATTCCATGGTGTTTGGAAATAATCACCTGTTATCCTCATGGAGGCTTGTGTACTCCTCATGATTTCCAGAAGATTCACCAGGCTTCTCAATATCATCTTGACTTCTACATGCTTTCAGTGTCTGCAGCCTTCTTATATGCATTTGTTCCAGCATGTTATGAAAAAGAAATGGAGATATGGATTTTTGTTCCCAGTAGCTTGATTTTCAAATCCTTCAGACACTTGTGGAACAAGTGCCAATTTGTCCCACTGTCACTGTCCCTTCTTAATTTGCATTTCAGTAGACTACTGAAAAATTATGAAACAGATAATTCCCATAATTCTGACCATATTTTTGATAAAGTTCCTCAATATAACGGAAATAATCAACATCTCCTGAAACAATTTAAAAGACTAAAGAAAGAAGTTGCTCTAACTCTTTGTGTCCTAGGAAGAAAGATGCTAATATAAACTCTTCTTCTGGAGCCTTTATACTATGTTACTTGGGCTGTGTTTGAGGTATAGTCTAGCTCTGAAATTGTAAGATTAGTAGCAATAATTCAGTTAGTTTTTCTCTGTACTGTCTTATGCAGCAAATGGTAAATTCCTATTTGCAGAGGAAAAATTTTTCTTACCAAAATAATTGTGGGAAAATGTAATGTAGTTTTTAATAGCACTGCTTACAAAAAATGAAATGTCTTTACTTTCAGAAGATTTAGAATATACTTGCTTCTATTCCAGAACATTTTCCAGCTTTCTCATTTTTTTCTACAAGAAATTGAGGTGTCATAAGTGACATAACATAAAAGCTGTAATTATGACAAATAGCGATTGATATCATGATATGTGCTTTCTTAACAAGATAAGTAATTTTGAATTTCAAGATAGGTAGTGTTCTCTCTGTTTTACCTGCTAGATGAAAGTAAAGTTGGGTTTCATGTTTCCTGCATAACTGATAGTTTTTACCTTTCTTGGTAGCTAGAACAACAGAAAATTTAATCTCAGATATCTAGAAATCGTCTACTTCTATGACTGTGCTGACTTCTCCTTAAGAAGGCAGCAAACTTCGTTGTTTGTTGTTTGTTTGTTTTTGAAACGTGTGAGATGTTATGTTTCTACCAACCTCGTGGTGATATAATCCCAGCATGGATTTAGGAGGGGCAGGATCAACCCTATCTCCTGTTATGACCACTTCACCTGCCTGGGGAATGACAGGAAGGCTGTGGATGTTGTCTACCTGAACTTCAGGGAAGCCTTTGACACCATCTCCCAAAGCATATGGTAAGTACTAGAGAAAACTGACTTATGTAAGCATGATTTGCAGGGTCCAAGGCATGTCACCATCCTGGGTTATTAGAAAAATCATTGCAGATATGATGTTATTACTGATGCATAATGTAAAACATTTTTTCTCCAATGCAGCTCTCAAGTAAATACACTACCATTGTTCTTGACATATATATAAAGTCTGTATTAGATGTTATTTCAGAATAATAAGGAAACTGTCTCATGGTTGATTCTATTTCTCACGAGATTTTTGAACTGTCACAGAAACTATTAGTCTTCAATAAAACACACATATATATATATATGTGTATGTATGTATGTATGTATGTATGTATGTATGTGTATTCAATATTCCTTTCTCCAATAAGATTCTTCAGCTATTCATGCTGGGTGTCCAGCTAGGGTACTAATGCAAGGAATAAATAGTTAAAGGTTTAAACTAAGAGTTCCTGCTAGATAACTGGATAATTTCTCAGTGAAAGTATCCCAGTGAAACTTAGTTGTTTAGGTCACTTCTTCTTTATGAAGATCTTTGGGTACAGCAAATCCCAACATGTACTTTGTAAGTTTTATTCCTCAGACTCAAATGAAGATTGAATTATAAGAGTACATGATATTTATCCCTCTTTCTATTGCCACACCTGGTGAATCAGTTCATTAAATAAAATTTTAAAATGAGGCTGATTACCTATTTTATAAATAAAAATATAGTGATGATACTAATCCCTTTTGAAAACTTAGCTCTGTGTCTTTCAATTTCAGGAACTAGAGGGACCAAGTTTAAAGGAATGTATGGACCTTCCATGTATATTATATCCTTATATAGCCAGTGAATGCTGTAGCAGATAACTAATGCATAATTATTGGCAGAGGTGTGGATAACTTCTTAGTACTATCTTCATTAAAAAGAGACTAAATACATTAATAATCATGCATAACAAATTTAAAGTAAGCCCTCAAATGAAAATATACAGGCAGAAGTTTTCTAGACGTTACGTTGATCAATGAGGACATGTTAGGATAGACATCAAAGTTGGGGGGAAAAACATAATGCATTAGAAGATAAATTTTCCCTACAGAGAATAATTTTGACTGTGTAATGTTTCAACAAGCATACTTAGTGAAGCAATCACAATGCATTAATAAGGAACATTTAGATTATATTAAGTAGGTAAATATGCTGTTTACAAAATGAATGTAAAGTACATGACCTTTATTAGAAACCTTAAAAATTCATCCTAAGAGGCATTTCTAGAACTGGATGAACCTAAGTTGGAAATCCAGGGATAACTCATACATTCTGCTTTCCTCTTTGCACCCTTGCAATGGTGTAATATGAAATAATCTTCCTTTTAGTTTGAAACCTTTTATTGATATGCTACAGGGACTCTGGACATTTCAGTATATTTTCAGCTTAAATGAAATCTAGAAATGTCACATTTGTGAATTCCCATCATATTTTATAAGTCAAATTTAACTGTCTTTGTACTGACAATATTTGATACCAACTGCCATTGCTCTCTGTATAACATAGAAAGCTGATTAACTACCCTTGAGCGTTTTATGACATTTAACTATGTAACTAACTTTATCGTAATTAGAAAACCTGCATAACCAATTAATGTGTAGTACAATCTTTATTTTGTAAATAACTGTTTGGGGCAAAAATTTATATGTTTATATGAAATTTCATGTAGCAATTGAGAATGTTACTTTTCTTCTTGTCTTTTTCCTTTCCCCCTTTTTTTTTTTTCCTGAATTATTTTGGTATTTTTTCTTCCAAAAAAAAAAAAAAAAAAGCCCTTAAAGTGAACACCAAGCTGCATGGTGCAGCTGACACACTGGAGGGAAGGAATATCATCCAGAGGAGCCTTGACAGACTTAAAAGCTAGGCTTAAAAGGTAGACCTATGTGAAAGTCATGAAGTTCGACAAGGACAAGTGCTATGTCCCTACACACGGGTTGTGGTAATTCCAAGCACTAATACAGTCTGCTCAGAGAATGGACTGGGAGCAGCTTTGAGGAGAAGGACCTGGGGATGCTGGTGAATGGGAAGTTCAACACGACCCAAAAATGTTCACTTGCAGTCCAAAAGGCTACCTATATTCTGGGCTGCATCAAAAGGACCATGGACAGCAGTGATTCTCCCCCTCTGTATCTCATGAGACCCCTCTTGAAGTACTATTCTCAGCCCTGAGTTCTCCAGCACAAGAAAGACATGGAACAGTTCAGGCAGGTCCAGAGTAGGGCCATAAAGATGATTAGAGAGTTGGAGTCCCTTTCCTATGAAGACAGACTGAGAGAGCTCATTTTTTTCAGTCTGGAGAAGAGAAGGTTCCACAGAGACTTTGTGGAAGCCTGCTAGTATCTAAAGAAGTCCTGTGGGAAAGATGAGGAAGGACTCTTATTAAGGAGTATAGTGATAGGATGAGGAATTCTTTGCTGTGAGGGTGATGAGACACTGCAACATCCCAGAGAAGTTGTGGATGCCCCATCCCTGGAAGTGATCAGAGTCAAGAGGAAGAGAAATGAACATTTTTATATTTAGGAGTATTGACCTTATCTTGTGCCCATTCCAACATCTCCATCTGAACTGTGCATATGCTGAGATGAAATGGAAATTTGCAGCAGTTGTTACTTTTGTTCTGTCAGTAATACCAATTGTCACTGAAGAGGTGCTTACATCCCATGTTTGAAGCATGTGTGACTCAAAATTTAAAATATACAACATATGTATATATGTATATACATGTATACGTATATGTCATGTACACATATATGTGTGTGTGTATATATATATATATATGTATGGGGAGAAGGGGAGTGACTACTTGGAACTTAATTTCCAGCTGGGTTTAAATCACAACATGTATATAAGTTGCCATTTGTCCAGACTTTGCAAGAGTGAATTTATCTTGCTAGCTAATCACAGATATTGAAGAGTATGAGAAAGAAAGAAAGGAAAAGAGAAAGAATAAGGAAGGTAATTTCTACAAAACACATACTCTTCATTTCTTTCTGTACCACAATTAATGAAACTTATATTTAATTTTATTTTGTATAAGGTTACCTGGAAGAAACATGCAGAGCTTTTTAACTGAGATTTCCAAGAAAAAAAATTTCATATCACAACATCTTACTCTGTGATTTATTCTCCACCTATTTGCAAAAAAAGTTTGAATACATTGACTGAATTAAAGAAATCACAAAAAAACTATATTTATACAAGTTTTCTGAGGACTGATAGTTGTGTAAAGATGAAACTAATGGCTGGGGTGCATTGGTACTTACTTTGTCTAAAAGCTGCTGGTTGGAGTGGCCAACCTGTCTGCATGTCAGTCCCAGAATAGATGCTGCATCTGCTGCCATTTCCTAGCAAAGCTGACAAAAGAACATGACCGAGAGGACACAGGACTGATGTATTGACAGGGCTGTTGATTCCAGAAAGCATGACATAAATTCACTGAGTGGAACTTGATTTTACTTAAAGCTTGTCTGAGACACAAGGAGAAGACCCTATTGAAACACTATTTCATTTGGTAGTTGTGAAATTATTATACATATTCTTGAAGGTGTGTAAAAGAGTGAAAATCAATGGTGAATTTACTGTTTCCTAAATCTCTATCTAACAGCTGCCAAATGAAGCTTTTGGAATTCTAAAGCATTTGGTTTTTTAGTTCATTTGTGATAATCAAGCAGTACATTCATTACAGTTTTGGACACTAAGTTGCACAACAACAGAATCCAGCCAAAAGAAATTCTGACAAAAACACAATTATATAAAATAATTGAACCAGTAGGTATTCTATATTCTTACTGATTGTGTGTAAAAGAAACATACAGTGTGTTTTGTAAAAATAATTTATAAACCACACAATGTTCTGACAAGAATAGGGGCTGTAAAAGTAAACTAATAATAAAACAAGTTAGGAAGGAGACATTTGCATTTATAGCAATAAAGTTTTAATTTTATAATCATCTTAAATCAAGACTTATGAAAATCTAATGAAGTCCAATTTACTGTTAATAGTTGTTTCATTTCTCTGAGAATAAACTTTTTCTTGCATTTCAATAATCTACAATGATAGTAAATAATTTAAGCAGCATGGTACAACAGATAGTGTTATATATATTTTAAATGAAGCTGTTTAAGGAAAATAAAAGTAATGGCTTGAAGAGCAAATCACTTTGGAAAGATAGAAACCATAAAAGTAGCCTTAGAGGAAAAATAAACAAGTTTCAAATGTTTTGCAAATAAAAAAAGTTGCTCACAGTTTTACATAAGCATTATGTTCTCCTACATGCTGTCTTTGATCTGAGGAAGCTCTATGGCTGTGATCAGTACTGTCCCTCTGTCCAGGTCCTGAGGGCACTGTAGGATGTACTACCCCTGTGTCCCCAGTTTGCCCCTGCACCTGGTCTGTGGCTCAAGAGCCTATTTCAGGCCCTGGGGCCATTCAGCAGTCTTACAGCAGGTCTAATTTCCAGTTTCCAACGTTCTGGCTCATCCTTGGCCCACACCCAGGGATGCGCACAAGCTCTGGGGCTGGGACTGTGCTGGTGCCCTCTGGCTGCCTGTCACCTGGATGAGGTGGTGGGATGGGCCCTGGCTGGCCATAGGGAGCTTCCAATGCTCCCATCCTCCAGCCCACGGGGAGAAACTGGACCCTGTGGGATCCTGACTGCATGCTTAGCTGCCTAACTTGAATTAGAAACCGACAGATACTGCTGTGGATTTTCCTTCCCACATTACTCTATTTGCTTTAATTGCAAAGTCAAAATATTTATGAGGCATTTATTTTTGCCAGATCTCAACCACAGAAAAATTCTTCTGTTCTTCTTATAAAGATAAGCGCTTTTGGTAACATTTGTTTTTTTCATGCTTCTTCCACTATGCTATTTTACAGTTAATAGGTGGATGGAACGAGATAGGTACCATTGATTTGCTTTCAGAGTAGAAGTAGTATGTAAATAACCTCAGAAATCAGGATAAAGCATAACCTTGAAAGGTGCCCTGACAACTGAAAACATCCAAGATACCTGGAAAATTCAATTATTCCCTCATCCTGTTGTAAATGTATCTTTTAAAATATTTCTTATAAGTCCAAATTGCAACTATTTCTGCACAAAGCTACATGCAAATTGTTATATTCCATTTAAAAAAAAATATGCTTTTTGTTTCAAGACACAAAAGTGCAGAATGGAAAAATATACACTATATTTAGAACATACACATTATAATAAAATTTACTTGCATTTTTCCTCTTCTTTGGTTAAGCAAAAAATAGATTTTTAGTTTGTAACTGGTACTCAAAAGGGTGTTTAAACCATATGTGACAATATTCACAGTTTTATGTCAGAACCTTGTAGTATTTTCCTTAGCCAGATAGGTTCTTAAGAGGTACAAATATTGGTCACTGACACTTCAGCTGACCACATATCACTGCAGTTGCGGTCAGCCTAGACAAAACTATATGTAAAATTTCAGCTTTAAGAAGTACAAGTGATTTGAGGCTTGTCACAAAGCAAAGGTGGAATCAAGCTGGTTTTTTTTGTCATCCAAAAGCAACTCTTGTAATACTATAAACCTTTAGCTCCCCTGAAATTGCATTGGCATATGGGTTTTAAAGGTTTTTATGCATTCAAGTTATTTTCCAGTCTTATACAGGACAATGTTTTCACGTTGAAAAAACTACTTTCTAAATTCTAGTGTTTTTCCATTGTTTCTCTCAAAAACAAATATACAGTCACAATCTGAAGGAGAAAGTGTATTTATGTACGTTTGAATGCATGGCAAAAAAGCACAAAAAAATCCATCTATAAGTCAGTGAAATTATTGCCTGAAAACTTAGAGATACTTTAGAGGGTGTCATTAAAAGTTTACATGTAGGAAAAATCACGAGCCAGGATCTTGTTAGTCTGTATGTCCATGATTATTGGTAGCATAGCATCCAGAAGGACTATAGACTGTATACCTGAATCTTCAAAAAGGCAAATTCTATACCTTTGAGACCAGTTTGCAGAAGTAAATTTCCTTCACTTTTATCTCAGTCTGCTCCTATACACATAAAACTTTTGTTTGTTGACCTGAATTACTTCAGGAAATAAGGAAAAGGAGGAGATATTCTTCAGGCAGGCTAGAAAAATTGGCTTAAATATTTCTAATAGAGGAGGAAACTGAATCAACTTTCATCCTCAAAAAGCTCTCCAATCATAAGTTAAATGGGCAAAAGAGGGCCATTACTATCTTTTCTTCATGTGCCCTCTGTTTTTAGCCTTGGAACAAGTTCTGGTGTCCATAAAGCCAAAAAAAATGTTATGCCATAATTCTGGTGGACCAGAATTAGACTCTCAGAACACTTGTGGGTGAAAGAGCAATTTTTCAACAGCTATTATGAAAAATTCAGGATGAAGAAAAGTTTTAGTTTCACAAAGATGCCAGTATGTAATTTTACTTTTTTTCTGCAATGTAAATTTGGGATCTTTTCAGTCCCTCTACAGTTCTACCTGGCAGTTTAGCTTTACAAGTTAACTTCCTTTAAAATTAAGCAGCTTCCCTGAGACTACCCACTGCTTTATAGCTGTGAAAGTTAACACTTACTTAACAAAATATAACCTCTCTTTTTCTAATGCCAATACACCTTCTGTGCTGCTCCCAGGACATTAAGCAGGCTCTGTTAAATAGTTGGCTGTTACTATTTGTCTGGTTAAGAAAGTGCTGGTTGGAGTTCTCTCTACTCTGGTCATGGACATAGGAGTGAACAAAATTTAAAATTCATACTGCTAAAAAAAGAAAAATTATCACAAAAAGAAAGTTAGTTACTTCTGATAGAGAAAAAGCAAGGTTAGACACAAATTTTTGTAGTTTGTTTGTCTTTCAGAGACAACAGAGCCTTCATCAGTTAAACAGATGTGTTTTATATCAGTCTGAAAGTCTTCAGGACACCTGTGAACCCAATATATTTCATCTTGACCACTGTTTCTCAGACTCCTTTGCCACAATCCACCTGGTAGGTTTGCACCAGAATATTAACTGTGGATGGGGAAGGAAAAAAATGTTTATGTTTCAGTTGAAGTGAAATACTCCAGTGGTAACAGCACCCTTGTAAACACACTATTTTTAGCAATTAAACTCTGTCTTTAGTGGAATATGTGGTGGCCCTTAAGAAGCACTACTAAATGAAGCCAGGAATGCTTGTCTTTCTCTAGCAACTATCACAAGTTAGGGCTTAAGTTTTTCCTTGAATGTCCTTTCAGACCTGAATTATTTTATTTTGCTTCAAACCTGCTTTTTTTTCACAACCTAATGACAGCCAAGTTGAAGACTGATTAGATTTAAAATGGGCATAAAGCTATTAGATCCATATGTTAGATGATATTCAGCTGAAATAAGCAATTGTTTACATGACTTTGAATGCCAATAGCACAACAAAGAAAATCCCTAAGGCTAGCTTCTTCACACACTGCATTTGTTATCTACTGGAATTAGCTTACTACACAAATCTCAGCTCTCATATAGTGAACTCTGAATGCCACAATTTTTTTTTTTTTTTTTTTAAAGGGCTTAAACTAGTTACAGAGTTCTAGTTCAATTCTGGACTCCACAAAGTGTCCTGATGAAAGACTCATCATTAAAACCCCTCAGAAACCAGCACACTATAAGTTTTGAAGACTGAAGAATTGGTGTAACGCTACTTGTAAAATCATTTTCAGCTGGATTGTATTTATATTTGTATTTATAGAGTTTTCTGAAAATAAAATTCCAGTTAGAAACTGAGAGTCTATAGATGTTTGGGTTCAGAAAAATTGAACTAATATCATCAATGACACTTTTAATATTATTTTTGTTATTAAAGATAATGTTAGTTAATATTACCCCATTTCTACTAATAAACAACTGCCTCAGTTTTTGTCTTTATCTAGGAACTTTTCTGTCTTTAGATCAAGGAAGCAAACAAGACACTCTTAGATGTTGGAAAGTGAAGTAGAAGTTTTACAGTAGTTTCATTTTTCATGAAGCATCTACCATTACCAGTCCTAAGGGAAAATAAAACAGTTCCAATGTAAAAGAAAACTTAAGAGAGCTGTAATAAGAAGCTATAAAAACACATAAAGCTTAGAATATCCAGGAGATAAAAAGCAAAGCATTTCCAGAAAAAGAAAGAGGCTTTGGATGATACAAATTTTATTTACTATACTGAAGTTACCCATTTCTAACCTCCAGGCAGATATGCAGTCTTAAATTAGAGGTAAGTCTTACAAAAAATGGAAATGAACCATGTCTATTTTCCCAATTTTTAGTCAGAGAACCAAAAATAAATGGCCTCATATTCCAAATGCAATATTAGTGTTCCAGTAAAAATGCCATAGCTGGGATTGTTTACTGCATGGAGTAGAGATAGTCTTTGTTATTTATTTTTAAATCTGGAATCAATTAAAAACACAATAGGATACCACAAGGAAATAAGCATTGATTTTAACAATTGACTCATGGAAGCATTGCAGGAGAACTGTTAAGTAGGAAAAAATACTTGCATAGTATTGGAATTAGAGCCATAATTCCCTTTGTGAAGTGTTCAAGGAATTCCTCTGAGTTTCTGCTGATACTTGGAGCACGCTTATTAGCAAATACAGACAAAGCCTTTGATTCAGACACTATTTCTCTGTAATTTCTTCTTATTTTGTTCCCATGAGCTGTATTGTTTGTGTACATGACCTTTATGAAAAGAGAATCACAGGTTGGCCAAGATAATTTGGTGCTGCTCAAATAATATACCCAGAAATGGGTATATCTGAAGAGATAAATCAATCTGAAAACTTGAGAAATACTAATACTATATAAGAATATGATAGAAGAGTTAATTTAGTGGTTTAACTTAGCAGTTATCCACAAGAAGAATTGTTTTCAAATTCAGGGACAAAGTTAAACATCTTAGAGGTGTCTGAATAGCAAGAAAAATATATAATAAAAATAATACTTTTTCCACTTTACAGGCAATGGAAACCAGATCAGCAAAATTAGGATATTATCTTAAGACAGAGTTTTATTATGTCTACTGCTGTTTGGGCCCGGGTGTACCCCCTCCACCCTGACCAAATCTGACCCGGGCTGGGGGGAGGCCAGACCCCCTTCTCTCCTGTAATAGAGTAGAGAAAAAAAACCTTTAGAGAAGAATCTGGGCAAGACGTTCTACAAAAGGAATTCCAGGCAGAGATAGCGCAGCCTCCAAGGTCAAAGCTGGCACCCGAAGGAGAGAGAAGAGAAGCCCGAAGAGGGGGCTCCTTTTCCCTCCTCTCTCTCTCTCCCTTCAGCAAAGACTGAAAACTAAAAACCCTTGCCACCTGTGGAAGACTGTTGGGGAGCAGAGACCCTCTGCAGCTCATGAAGGAGCCCACACCAAAGCAGAGAAGTGCATGAAAAAGATGTGACTCCGTGGGAGGCTTAAGATGAAACAGAGTCCTGCTGGAGACCTGTGACCCATGGAGAGAGAGACCTACGCTGGAGCAAGTTAGCCTGGTTAGGATCTTACGATCTCAGTGAGGGATCCATGTTGGAGCAGCTGAATTTGAGACCCTAAGGGACAGCAGAGAATGGAAGAACTGTTGCCCAAAGGTGGACTCACACTAGAGAGGTCCATCAAGGACTGTCTCTTGTGAGGAGGGGCCCTACAAGAAACTGAGGTGGACTCAAAAGCCATTATCCCCTGTAACTCTGGGAAGACCACAGCGAGGTAAGTGTCCCCTTGCAGTCCATGGAAGACCCTACAGGGCTCGGGTAACCCCCAGCCTCCAGTCTTAGCCCAGGAGGGGGTAAGCCTGGCTCTGAGGTCAACACAGAAGAGAAAGAGAGAAACAGTTCCAGCTGAGACAAATCAGAACTGTTGTCCTAGAGATAATAGAAGAGGAACTTTCAAGTGCTGCAAAATTATTTAGAAGACCTGTAGCTCTGAAAATAGAAAAGAGACTGCTTCTCCTCCTGAACTGATACAAGGAGGGAGGGGTACTTATGTAAATACATAGCATTTTTACTAGTTGGAATTGTTGTATATATAGTTCTTTAGTTTTTATCTTACTAGTAATAAATCCTAATATTATTCTCTCCACATCAGATCTCTTTTGTCTGCATAAACCTTCTCTCAACTTATAACAATTGTCTGGGGGGGGTGAGGAAAAATTGGCCCAAAGCAAAACCCATGACAGAATAGTATGAGAATCTGTCTCTATCAATAGTTTGTGGTCAATATGAATTTTCATTATTTACTGAGAGAATAAAACTACTTTCGAATGGTTTAAGAGGTCTCTTCTACTTATGAGGTATGAATTCTGTTACACAGAAAAACCCAACAAGATTCTGACCTATCTGACCCAGGATCAGAGTAAGGCCAGGGAATTAGCAAGATGTGATTACACATAAGAGAGTTTGCCCTTGTTTCACAGATGTGAAACTCTAACATAATCCATAATAAATTCTGTCACAACAAAACCCACAAAAACATTTGATTGAGATATTTCAAAGATTAAATTAGTCCTTGTTTCAACTGCCAAGAGTCTTTAGTTGAACAAGTAAGACCTTTGGAGTTTAAGTTCTTTTCAAAGTTGGAAAATATTTTGTGTGTTTTTTTTTTATTTTGGTAAACCAGTGAGCTGTGGAATAATAGATTTTAAGCAATATCATGAATATAATGGTCCCAGACAAAACATACAATCTATTTGGCATAACTGTCTTACCTAGAGTCTCTGAATCAAAGTTTCAGCATAATCATGACAGCTTTTTCAATTACCAAAACCATTATCTATGAAACCTATACTGAAAATAGTTTACTTCATTAAAGAGATAAACACACATTAATTCTTTTCTTCTCTCACCTCCATTAAAACAAACAAACAACTTATTTCAATTAGCTATTGTAGATAACACCCGAAAATAAGGATATAAAATATCATCCCATCTGTCCTGTTAAACCTATACACAATGGAGTGTGTCAAAGACAGAGTTTTATTTCGAATAAAACTTTTAATTGCTTTACTTTTATGGGATTGTTTATGTTAAACTTTCCTGTCTATACAAGACATGTGCAATTCCCATTGATGTAAATGGAAAAATAAGAGTTGATATAATAACATATATTTCTTGTTCTTGCAGTATTGAATGCCTAAGTCTTCACCTTAGTTATTCTTACCTTTTTCCTGTACTCATCGCCTTTAAACTTCACAGTCAGATTTTGCAAAATTCACTTACATGTAGAAAAGATGCCACATTAATAATTTTTAAAGCATTCTTTTCTAATGTCTTTGATTTTTATCTTCAGTATATATTTATTTTCATACCACATTCCAAGTAGGAATATAATAAATTATTTTTTTTAATAAGGCAAATATTACTACATTATTTTTCAGCACAAGCTAATAGGGTTTCTCTAGTACTCTGTCAAGTCTGTCTTCTCTTACTGATTGTAATGGTAACAGCAACATCTTGGGAGACACAGGAACACCTCCACGGGGGATATCATCTGTTGAAGAGTCTTTACTGTGGCCAGAGTCCTCTGGTCCTACTTTTAAAATTTCACTGACTGATTTTTCTGCTATGGCCTAGAAGAAGGAGTGTTTTGTATCACTGGAATACACACGCACCTACTGACCAGTCATCAGAAGGTACTTTATTTGTGTAAGAAAAACTGAACTAGTTACGCCTACAAAATGACAGATTCAGCCAGTATATGTCTTCCATTATGTTCCACAAGAGACAAATAATCCATAAAATGGTGATGATATTACAAAAATAAGTAAAAATAAGTATTAAATTATAATTTAAACCTTGAAGTCAGAACTTTAGAGAAATAGAAAATATTAACTTTTTTTTTGTTTGTTTTTGTTTTTGTTTTTAAATGAGAAAGCATCTTTTGCACATGACTGGAGCTTACCTGTTTGAATGCATTTTCTTTGTGTGCTTACTTTTTTTTGTCATCTCAATTTTGGTACCTTTCAAAGCTCTCCTGAAAGTATAGTTTAGTCTTGCCCCATAGTAAGTAGTTCTTCTAAGTTTGCTCCACATTCTAAAATTCTGGAATCCAGACTAAATCTTTTGTAAATAATCCAATATATCCCAAAATTATGTAACTGCAGTGACCAAAATTTATTTCAACAATATTTGCCTGCGTATTTCAGTGAGTGATCCAGATAAAGTTGGAACCATAATTTTTTTTTCCTCCTCATTTCCTTCATTAGCTAGATCAATGAGTACAGCTGTTAGGCCCCTGTAGCTAAATAGGTGAGAGCCCATCATTCTATGCTTAATTTGCCTTGGGCATCAGAAAAAAATGGCATCTGCTGCCTGTAACAACAATGCAGAATTTGCCAGTATAATGCTTTCTTTCCTTCTTAAGTTTAATATTTTAATAGAGAATGTACATTTGATTCTGTTCCTATAGTAGGCTAGACTGGACACTAGTTTGAACTGATAATAGTGATGGACAGAACTACTTATTAGCGTGGAAGATTTCCCATATCCTTGCATCGATTCCCAAACTCATTAATACACACTTATTCAAAAAAGATCATACCTTTACACCTAAGCTTAAGTACTTACAGAAATTCTTATTTCTTTTTATGCTTCAGCAACAAGACTTTAAATGATGCTTCCTACTTGCTGCAAAAGAGCCAAACAACATGGTTATTAAGCATGGCAAAGGACACTTTTCTTTTCTGAAGCTGTGTAACTTTGTGGAAAGGACTAGATTCAGAAGGCCTCTATCTGTTTAAATACATAATGCCAGTGCTTCTACTGGATACATGTCTCAGCAACAGAAGGCACTCCAAATTCAGCATGAATGAGGAAGACTGGACCAAATTTATTGTTTTTTTTTTTCTGGGATGGGATCATGTTTCTTTTGGATGCTGTCATGTAACAAGGAATAGTATGAAATATTATTGCTAAAGGGCTGACTCCTGAATAAATGGGAAACTGTTGAATATGCCTGCAAGCAGCATCCCTGCCTAGGATTCCATGCACATAATGATGCAGAGTAGGTGAATGAAGAATGTAGATATGTAAAATTACACACTCTTTCTTTTCTTATAGATATAAGTTCTTATTAGGATGTAGCTTTTAAGGAGTAAATTCGAAATAGGACAGACTTTTTGTAGTTGAATGGACTTTTACAGAATGTCATGTATCAGTTATTCATCTATGCTTTATTCTGATGAAGCCAGGGAAATATTAGTGCATTACAGCAGTACAAGGACAGAAGTTTGAAAAAGAGATTTGCAAAGTATTTCAGTGAGTGGAAAACATGAAGAGAATGGACCAGAGTTTTATTCAAAATTTACTTAGATGGGAAAAAAAAAATAGTGTTCCTACAGGCCTATAAAAATCTTATTGTGCATGGCACTAAATTTTAGCTGACACAAATTTAGATGTTAGCTGACATACCAGCACTCTGAGTTAACTACTAGTGGCATATTTCAAATTCATTGTGGACAGATATGTTGACTTTTTTATCATAAAATAGGAACAGCCTTCTTATTTTAATAGGGAATTCAGGGGAACAAAAAAAAATTAAAGGTAAGTAAGCACAGGTTAAGGAAGGAAGAATTTCTTTTCATATTCTGATGCATAGCAAAGCAGTTTTTATAACAGTTTCTCTTCAATTGGTTCCTGTACTAACAGGACTTCAATGTAGACAGCCCTTAATCATTGGGATTCACAGTTCTTTCACAATCACTGTGTTAGTTTTGATAATACTGGGAAGGAAAATAAAATGGTTAGTATTTTTTGGCCAATATTTTTGACCTCATACTTTATTTCCATTTGATATCAGTAGCATTGTCTTGCACAGGATAATTTTTTTTTAATAATGTAGGGAAAAATCAGTCAACAAATAATTTCAGTGCCATTGTTTTACCCTCTTCTGTCTTAGTAAGGACATTATTCTTGATCCAGAAAGATCTTATCTTCCAGCAGGTGATATTTTTACAGTATACTTGTAATATTTGGTTACTGGCATTCTGTATAATGCAGTTGTAGCCTTAAAAAGACTAACCCCAAGAATTATTCGATAGAAATCCTCTACTTTGCATTAACTCACATCAGAAATGAGCTGGGCATTAATACTTCTTTGGAGTGGGGTTCTACATTTTAAAGAATAAGCTCATAACAGTATCCCATTCTAAGGTGTGGGAAACTGTTTGATTAATGAGAATTCAATATTTTCAAGATATTCTATTTCTCTTTATTAATTTCCAGCATTCTGGATAGTAGTGTTCTGAAGTTTGCCAGGGATTTTGCTCATTTAAAGCGGGGAATGAATTAATGGTTCAAAGTTTAGTATATATATATTTCTTCTTTCTTAACAAAATACCATACATACAGCAACCAACTCTAAATATTTATGTCCTTATTCACTTGTATGTTTTCAACTCTCAATATATTTCACATTCTTATTAAAGTTCTGTGTTTACAACTTCAGCTTAATGATACAAACATTGATTTTCCATTATCTGTGGATTAAATTTTTATTGTGCCCCTAATACATGGCATAGAATTCCACAGAACTTTCCAAAATAGAATAAACTTCATAAAATAGGTCTAAAAAGGAGACCTTATGTAGCCCTTGGAGTAAAGGCATAGTGGCAAAAGATAATACACAGATAAAACTTAAATTCATGTAAGTAGAGGCATGTGATTGACAACAGAAATATTTGCGCTATGACAGGTACCATAAATCAATTCAGTGTTCCTGAGACATTAAAAATCAAATTCTCCAAGTGCTGTGAAATGAGTCTGGCTGGCAGCTAAACTCTCAGTGGGCGAGGTTGAGGTGTGTGTTGGGAGAGGTGGTGCAAGGAGTAAAAGGAGTAAAACTTTTAAATAATAATTTAAATACAATATTAAATAATAATTTAAATAAAATAATAATTTAAATGATAATTTAAATAAAAATTATCTCCATCACAGCCAAACTCAGAAATCATATCTTGAACAATAGTTCATGCCAGCGTCAAAAAAGCTTAAAATAAGTATACCAGAACTATAAGAATCTTGTAAGCAAATATTAAATAATTGGGTGCCAGAACTATCTGAATCTGTTTTTTTCATTTACTTTTTTCTGGTTGTTCAAAACATTGAAACATTCTGAACAGAAGGGTGATGATGTCTGGTGTGTGTAGATTTAGTGATGTCTAATACCATAAGAGAACACAGTATTTTCAGCAATTATAATATTTATATATTCTTTTCTTTCTACTTAGATATGTACTTGACTCACACTTACAAGAACATAAACATCTTTAAATTCTTTATCCTTCTGAGGTTTGCTTCATGATGATCATTAAATTATATAACTACTTAGCGACCTGTGAGCTCATACTTACAGAGAGCATGATCTTAGGGAATTCACTTCTTCTAGAAGCAGGCTGATGCCTAACACATTGAAGGATTAAAATGTTTTCAGTGTTAAACTCAACTCCAAACTTAGAAAGGCATAATCAACTGCATCCAGTGATTTCATGAGTCACAAACTGCTGTCATACTATCATCCAAAAAAGAGATTATACTAGGATGAATGAATAAGAATATTGTTTGTCAGTTGTAAGGACTTCTCTATCTAACATTGTAAGACTCAAGAAGTCTTGATCCCATTTTGGTCATCACATTTTGGGAAATAGTCAAATGGATAAATCTCAGAGGATGTCAGTATAAGTGTAGTCAGATGCCTAGAAAATGAGGCTGGTGGGAAAAATGGAAGAGAACAGGGAATGTCCTAACTTCAGAAAAGAATCCAGGAAGAGATATGATGGTAGTCCTCAGATAGTTAAAGATTTATTTTTTTTTTAAGACATGGGCAGTAATCACTTCTCCAAATCTTTAGGACAAAAGTAATTGCAGTAAGAGAACTTCAGGATTCAGAGATTATTAAGTACTCAAATAGATTATTTAAAGATGACTGTGTCTCTATCAGAAGTTTCAAAGACCAGACTACATCATGATTTATCAGAAACGACCTTGGTATGATTAACCTTGCTTTAGGGTACAGGCGATATAAAAGAATCTTTGGTGTACTGTTCAGTCAGATTTTCTATAAAACAGGGGAGGTGATGGGAGAGAATGGAGAAACTGTCAGAACACTAGGTTAAATATCCATAGGATAAATACCATCTTTCCCTGTGTGTAGATGTCTATAGAACTGAGCCCCTGTTGTACATTTCTTCTAACATATGGATCACTAGTTTCACGAGACTTCACCTTAGCAAGATGTAACACACAAACTGAAAACAATGGAATCAAACATGTGGGTATACTTATACCCTGATGACTAAAGCAGCTCAGGATGGTAAGTAAATACATTTGAAACTCAAAATAAAACAAATTTCCTCGATCAAACAAGCCCTGAATAAGAAACAAGAAAGGTTGAAGGCATTCTGTCTTTTTTTTTCATGCTATGCTGAAATTGTAGCTTTTTCACAATCTGTCATCAAAATTATTTTCCAAATGCTGTTCTTTGAAACATACAGTATCTTCTTGCCTAGAGTGGGTCTATTAGGTGTTCTTACTGCTTTTGCCCTAGTAAATAAGGAATGTCAACAATTACAGAAAGCACAAAAGTAAGATAATTTACAACTACTTCTCTACGCCTTTTTTACCCCCTTCAACTTATTCATCAGTTACCTTACAGCTACCAGAAATAGCTGGATTTGCTGTATTAGATTTCAATATGCAGCCAATACAAAAGCTCCATCTGTCTTTCCAAGCTCAAACAATATAACATTTTTCTTGTTCCAATATTTAGTCAGACTCAGACAGAGATTAAGAAAAGCTGCCTGAGCTAAACCATATTAAAACAGAGATTATAGAGATAGGTTGTCTTCAGCACTGCAAAGTACTATCACCACAATTCTGTCTGCATTAGCAAGGACATCTATGTCTTAACAGAAGCAAATGTCTGAATTTAGCCAGAAACATACAAAATATCAGGTTAGAAGGAAGGAAAAAAACTTTGTGCCAATATTTACATTTTTTTAAGATAGTGTAAATTCTTTTTTTATATTTAGTGTCTATAGGAAGTGACATATTTCTTTGCATTTTAATTATTTTCAGTGAAAGCTCTCAGCAGCTTTCATTGATTTTTGACATTACTCACTAGGCAATCAGCACTTTAGATTGCTAGGAAGCATTCTAGGAGCTTTCTTTGTAACAGTGCTCAATCCTTAGCCAGTTCCATTTTTCTGCCTCAGTACTAGTGGAGGACCATGTTTGAAAAATTGGGCCTGCAAATCTAGAAGTTTAGAACATCAGTTTCAAAGTCCTCCCTATTGCCTGTTCCTTACTGTTATGGTATTCAATCCACTGTTAAATAGCACAGCTTTAGGGAAAAACAATCTCAATGAATATGGATTCCTACATGTTTGTCTACCCATTTTCTCTGTTAGAGGAAATCAGAAGAATAAAACAAGAAATTATGCCACCACAAACAAGTACATATTATTTACTCTTAGTTTTCCCCATATATGGATGTTACTATTGTTTGGTGATGATGACAATGACAGCAATGGTGGTGGTGCTGGAGGAGGAAGAGCAAGGGGAGGAGAAGAAGAAGAAGAGGAAGAAGGAGAAGAAGAAGAGAAATATTAGATGAATTTTAGTGAACCATATTTGGAAATCGGTAAATGTTGGGGCTCTTGTTTTGTTCCTAGAAACGTGTAAAATTTGATAATTTATTCTCTAATGAGTCCAAATGAATATCTCAGCAATCTATCTTTTTTCCAGAAACTCAGGCAATGAACATGTTTTCTTGATTCTTGAAAAAAATTTCAATATTTTTACTACTAAAAATGACTAAAACTTTTAAGAAAGAAAATTAATTTGGGATCTAGAGAAAAAATTAACACAGATTAATGTCATAATCTGACCCCTTATTTTCAGGGTTAAATTAATACATCTTATCTTTCTCAATTTTTTCATGTTTTAAATAATCTTAAAGCCTGCCTTTTCAGTTGTTGATAAGTTTCTTTTAAAAAATGTTTGATTTTACATGCATAATAGACAAACTGCTGTCAATATGGCTGATGCTTTACACCATTTTTACTGAAAATATATATGAGAAGAAAATACATGTTATCAGAGCAAAGATTATTCTGGATGCTTGGGTTTTTAGCCTTTCAACTATTCTTCTCATTTGCTTTCTTTCATTGAAAATTCAGATTATTTTTCTTGGCTGACTTAATAACATAAATCTGGGGCAAAGTTCTTGAAATCAGTCTTTAATTATGCTCACTTAACACTTAGGGAGCCTTAGTGAGTGCTTTTAAACAGTGATTGAGTTTCTTCCTTTCCATTTTTAGCAGAGAACTTCTCCGCTATCCCTATTATCCTAAGGTCAGAAGCCCTGGGTGGTATGCAGTTGCAATGAAATTAATTTTGTCTGTGCTTCTGATCCAAGTGGTGTCCAAGGACATGTCTTTGGACAACTGGACTTTCAGTGAGGAAGCACATCTAGGACTGTTTGGTCTGTTTTGATTTTTTCTCTAAAGTAAAATATGGCCAAATCAATACCACTGCTTTCTCTGCAAGCAACAACTTTCAGTCTAAAATGACCACCCTTCTTCTGAAGTGTTTGTCCATTACAATACAGTAGACAGCAATGGAACTGGGTTACACAGAGTCACACCAGTATTAAGAAGCTATTACAAAGATCTCTCTGTGTATTAATTGTAATAAGACTGAATGCTTTAGAAAGAAAGGCAACCATTAACTTCTTTGCATAAAATCCTTTTGACGTGATGAGATGGAAATGCAAACAAAAGATGTAATGGTAGCAATCTTATTTTCTGCTTATTCACATCAATTAAACTGCTTTACTATTGTTTTAATAACTGTGAGGTTTTGAATGAGTGGATGTTTAGGCTTATAACTAAGGATGTTGCCAAGACAGTGCTGTGCTTTTGTTCCTTAACATTTTATGATCAAAGGTTGGTCTGCTATCTTGCCCTTACCATACCAGGAAAAACATCTTTCCTCCACTCGTCTTGCTTCTTTGTTTCAATGGAAAATTTACATGCAGGTTGCTTTGAAATATAAGATACCTAACCCCACGTATCAGTAGTTGACAATCTCTTTGGTGTCGTCTTTGGAAACCATTTACAACCTACCTTAAAGATGTGATGCAATTTGATTAGTCAAGTGGTGGATTCTCTATCCCTGTAGGTTTTTAAGATGAGACTGGATCTGGCACTTGCTGCCTTGGCCTAGTAACCACAGTGGTAGTCAATCAAGGGTTGAACTTGATGATCTCAGAGGTCTTTTCCAACCCGACTGATTCTATGATTCTATGATTTTATGAACATGTCAGCCAGGTAAATATCTCACTGAAAACTGTATGGTTTATCTCCTCCTTGCTTAATTAATTATTATTCAGTAACTTCTAACACTGACAAACTGATTCAACAAGTACGTTTTATGGATTAACTGAAATATTTGTTGCAGAATTTTTGTCTCTTTTTATTATGAGTTTTGCAATTTTATTTTTAGTTATCATAAAAAAGGTCCAATATATCTCTTACGCTTCCAATAATCAGAATTATTCATAGTTTATGTGATATGGAGCAAGTTTTGTTTCAGTGGCAGTTCATGACGTTAACTAATTTCCTACCATTTCATAGCAAACCTTCGAGCTATAATTTCCCTTCTCTTTATTTAGTTGTGTTGCTGATGAGGAAGCTTGGAGAGCATTATAAAAACAGAAAAGTAGACAAGGCTAAGGAATGTGATATTGCAAGAGTTAACTGTGTAATGTCTGACACAAAATCTCATGCAGTGAAGATTGTGAACCAACCAATCAGAGTTGCTATCATCCACCTGTCCCCATTCATTTCAAAGCTACTGATTAGAATGGAGGGGAAAGATTAAAATTCTCCTCTGGAGTAATAAGAAATGTGTGGGGCAATTTACTGGGAATAAACAAAAATGAAAGACAAAGAACTTGAATGAGAGTAACATGCTGCATTGCAGTATTTCAAGATGCTAGTTGTGCCTCAGTGTAAAGTTACGACAAAGACATTACAATTCAGTACCAGGATTCCTTTTATCCATCTGTGGCTGTTACAGATCTTTCTACTCAAGGAACAGTTCTTCGGGGTTTAGTTCTCTTCCTGCCTTAACAATTTTTCATGGGAATATTTTCATTGTTATCTCTTATGATCAACTGTGTAACCAAGAGTTTGTTCTCCGAAACAAAATTAGTTAATAAGAGGTAGTAAAAGTTTTGACTCAGCACAGAAATCAGAAGTTTATAGAAGACTGAAAAAGAGGAAAGATATAAAAGAAAAGAAAAGAAAAGAAAAATATTTTTTATTAGTCACTGACTTGAAAATATTGAAGATCATAACAACTGCTAAATATTATTATTTAATTTTGAATTACTTATAACTTAAAAGGAAAGAACTTTTAATTTGAATTTCCTTGCTACTGTCTTTGGGGTTTTCTCCTCATCTCTGATAATTTTCCTCATATTTTTAATACATATTATATAGCTTCCTTTTTTAAAAAATAATAGTTTTAAAATCTCTGTCAAGGAATCTTTTAGCAGCTGTTTTCCTTCTCATAAAATTTTATTCTTGTGTTGCAGGTGGAAAATTAATCTCTAGAGTTTTTTTCTAGTGTGAATTGGGCTCAGTAGTCTTTGAATGCTCTTAGACTAAGCAGAAAGAAGGTTATTGAAAATTTGTTTATTTCTGACTCTGTTTTGCCTGAGCAATGTGAACTACCTTTTGAAGGTAGAAATACATTTCTACTAGTTTTTAAAACTAGATTAGCAAGCTTGCTGCAGCCAAAACAGTGTCTTCAAATAATATTCAAATGTATGTTTAGCAATATTATTCACACTATTTTAAATGCATATATTTCAATAGGAAAACAGCTAGACATTGCATTATGATGTTCTTTGTAAGTCATATTTTTCTACCTTAAAGGAAATGCAGAACAATTTCAGTTTCAAATGTCTACACAAACACATTACATTATATCCTGAACACATTTTTCCCAAACTTGTAACACACTCACAAATTATTAAATCTAAAGTATGCTTCATCCATTGGTACAATGTCCCTTTTTATAGTTCATCTACACAACATCCTATCAAAATGCTCTTAAGTCAGTGGATCATAATGTATTTGATGACAAATGCAGGAGCCTAGTTTAGAATTCAACATCCTTTCAATTTGGAAATGCATTATTATAATGACTGGATTGAGGCACATTATGAACATAGAGAGTCTCAGGGAAGTCACCTTTATCAAGAATGACAGAAAATAATTGTAATCTGAGCCCCATTTTCACAAATTAATGGCTTTTCTGCTGAGGCTTCACAGGCTAAGTAATCTTATGTTTAGTAACACATTCTTTAAGGCATGTCCCTATGCCTTTTCTGAACAAGGACCACTTATGAGTTTATAATATTGTAATTAAGTCAATGGCCACTCAGGCATAAATGAATCTTAGTAATCAGTGATTAAAAATTAAGTAGTATTTGCATGCTTTGCATTTGCCAGAGTGTTAGCATCCTTTTAAAATGAACATCATGTCTTATTTAAACCTCTCTGAACAGTTATGTTGAACATTAGTGAGGTTCCTCCTGATTGGTAAATCTCCACAGCCTCATGTTGAGCTTAAGTAGTAAAAGTTGTAAATTAAGCGAATGTAGGTACTGTACTATTGATAAATGACAGGACCAGTGTAAAAGTTATGTAAGAAGTATCTCTCCATTCTAAAAATTATTTTTTTCCCTCCGAACAATAACTGAGAAAACAATTCACCTTAGATACAGCCTACAGGTAATTAATAGAAAATGAACAATTCTCAGTTACAAAATTGACTGTGACTTGTCCAATTAGACTTTTTGAAATCCTATAGTTATGTATAATAGGTTGGGAGGTTTTTTTTAGTTTTCAGTGTGATATGCTGATATTATGTACTTTTAAGCCAGCAGACTTGTTTGCACTCCTCAGAATACCTGTCAAATCATAACAAATGTCTGTCAAATTACTTTGTTAATCTTTTCAGCTGGTCGACTTATTTACAGAAGAGACACATGAAGTATATCACCAGCCAGCAATGGAACTGGTTAGAAACTACTTTTAACTGGAAATACTAGACATTGATGGATCATAATATAGGAGTGCTTTCAAACTGATAAAACAAAATAAAAGAAGAAAGAAAAAAGTGTATAACAAAGTGAAAAACCACAAATATGGAAGTTCAAAAGCAGTTGGTTACAACCTCAAAAAGAACCAGACAGGCTGAGAGTAATGAGATCCATAGTATTTCTGGAAAGGAAGCAGTTTGTAGTTTTTTATTACGTGAAATGCAAGTGAAAAACAAAACAAAACAAACAAAAATCCAATTTCAGTTACTTTATTTGTCCCAGGGATAAAAAGGTAATGTCTCTTTAGTCAGGATGTGTTTGGGGAAAAAACTGCATCTCCAGGTCAGGGTCACAGCTTGAATATCCAGTGTATCTTCTGTAAGAAAATATTTTAACCAGGAGCAACCAGTACGCTTCAGAGACCTGAGCCTTGCAGACTTAGTTTATATCTTTAATTTTCCTATTTTCCCTTTTCCAAAGTTATTCTTTTTTCAACTGATTTCTTCAACATGTCTACTGGATGGAGTTTAATATCAGCTGCCAGATATTTGACAATGATTTTGATTGGCTTCAAAAAAGGCAATGACTCTCCCTTAAGCTGTTAGTGCACTTCTATGCCAGTTTTAGGCTTCTGCACTTCAATGACCTCTGCATCTTTGAGATGTTTGCATATCTAGCTTGGTGAATCTCTTCAAGACTGTGCTTCTACTATTTCCAGTTTTCTTATCTATCACCAGTTCCTGCTGACACTTGTTCCTTCAGGCATTCCTGTGCTGCCATGAAAGAGTGTTTAAAAAAAATAAATCAAACACTGACACAACCACTCATTCATGCAACTGATCTCTTACTGATGTTGAGTCATTACTGACAAATGTCCTATAGCAGCAAAGAAACTAATGGTTGTCATCCCTTAAGAGTGAGGCCCCATCATGAACAGGGACATTATTCTGTTTTCTAATCACTGTGCAATGATTGCCTCTTGCTGCAGACAGCTGATATATCATCATCTGTGATGTACTACACGGATGTTCTTACCAATTGACATCTCTGTCTTCAACGTAATTTCCTAAGGGACTAATGGAAGAAAACCTTACTAGTCTAGTTAAAATTATCTACTCTGATAGAGTTGACACCAGAAAATGTATAATTCTCTCTTTCTTTAATTTCCTTAGATCTTGAGGATAATTAAGGAATCTATTTTGTGTCATTTTTCATCATGTCAGTTCAACAAGGTCTACCTGGAAGGTGAAGGTCCTTCATCATTCAAACTTTTTTCTAATAACTTGATATTATGTAGAGGTTTGGGAAGCTCTGGATGAATCAACCTTTTTTGCCTGACTGTCAGGCTTGCTATGTGAATCAGGAAAGGACACACAAGTTTATGGCAATAATTGACACCAAATACCTAGCCTACTTATCCTGTGCGTTGTATTGTGTATTTTCTTGCTTTACTGAAAAGTCTCCAAGAGCTTCACAATTTAATGGCATCTTTTCTGTCTTGCTGATGTCAAATTTTATCACACTGATATACAGCTAACCTTTCCCTTTGTTGTCTACTTTTGTATGTCTAATACATGTGAATCCATATCTGATAGCAGGGTCCTATGCTGATAAACTAAAACAAATATTTTGACTTGTGATTTTTAGGTCTGGGTCAAAATTCTCTAGTGAATCTTTTATATCTTTGATTTTCTTATATAAGTACCACAAGAAGTACATACAGAGGCAAAGAGAATGACTAACCAAATGATTTCTTAGCATCAGAAAAAGCATGCAAAATTTGTCTATGGGTGGAATATTGCTAGGTTTTTAACCCTCAGTTTCTATAAGCACTATCTATAAATTGTTGAAACAGTCAAAAGGATAATAAATATTGTTTGATATCAAATCCTTTATACCTTTATCCTTTTGGGGAATTCGTCCTAATCAAGGATTTGTACAGTTACTTTTTTCTAAGCTCACACATTTATGCACATCGACTTCTTTAAAAATTTGCACAGAATACTGCAGGTGTACTTATTATCTGTTTATCAACTCTGACTATTACCATGGATGGAAATGTTTTTCATTACTATGGAGAACTAGAAGGGTCAGAATTACATAAAACTGGCTTGCTAACCCTCCTATTTTTTCTGGTGGGTTTTTGTTGTTGTTGGGTTTTGGTGTTTGATTTTTTTGGGGTTTTTTTGTTTGTTTTTAATTTCGAGGTTTTCTTATTAACATTAATTTAAATTATAACTTTTTAAAAGAGTAATTGTGTTACAGCTATTTAGAATGTTGGTATCAATTTGTACTTTGGGTTTGCTTTTTTTGTGTGTGAATGTCTTTCTTTCTTCTTTTAAGTAAACATATCACCTGTCATTGGTTGACTTGAATGTGACTCCTGGAAATACAAAGCCTCATTCACTTTCAGCTGCCTGATGTCACCTCAGTGTCACAGCATAGCAGTAAAGATGGCTAACCAGTTAGTCAGACTGATTTTGCATCTGCTTTTGCAACACTGAAGAGAATGAAAGCAGTGGGTCCACAAAAGTTAATCTGGTCCATAATCCTTTACACTCGGTATTTGGGTAGAGGTCTTAAAGATTATCTGCCACCCACTTTTGTGAGCTGGTCAATATGGTGATTCAAGCTCATCTTTGAATGTGTTGGCAGGATGTCACAAAACCATGTGTGTCTCTGTCTATCTGTATATAGCTGTATGTTTATAACAGCCCTGAAGGTTATATTTAATGCTTCTGCTGCTGCTATTCTTATGTTCTTTAACAGTGAGGTCAGATCAAATAGTTTAGGTAGTTTCTAGTCAATAACATAGACTGTCATAGCTCTTTTCCACCTGGCTGATTACACTGTTTTCATTCCTGGTTCCAGAACTGTCTTTTGTTTTGTCAACCACTTGGGTTTGGAAAAACCAAATCAAGTTTTAGAATCTTTCTCATAACAAACTAGCTTGCCAATAGATTAATATCTGTATTTGTCCAATCCAAAGAGAAACAAACAAAACCTATGAAATACCTACCCCACTACAAACTCACTTCAGATGCTTGAAAGACTGTAGGTAGGCAAGTAGTGAATTCCTCTGACAATAGTATAAAGTCTAGTTTATAACATTCTGTAAACAAACATACCTATCCCACAGCTTAAGTAATTACCCAAAGCTGAAATGCACGTATGTACTCTGCTTCCAGGGCTCAAATTCTATATCCAGGCCTTTGAGATGCAACATGAAAAAATACAGAATTAAACTAACATGAAACTCAGTCACTCAAGTGGGCAGAATTGAAGTGCCAAAACCACACTTCAGAAATGATTGCTTAACCTGTGCTCATTGAACACTTCTCTATTTGGTGGTAATGCTCTCTGTATGCTCAGAGCCCTGCTTCTAAGCACACAAAGAAAGAAGAGCTCTTGGAACTTGTGGTTGCTCTTTACATTTTTTTGTTTGTCCTTTCTTTTTTCTTTTTAGTCTCAGATCATTGATGGTCCTGAACTGGTTCGTGATATTAGACCAAATCTGTCTCATACAAACAGTATTGTACCTGTGGCAGAGAGCGTTAGATGAAACACAGTAGTAGTCATATTCTTTCATTTTTTTTATTCTTTTGCCTAGGCCTTTATGGAAAAAGCTGGGAGGGGGCAGAGCAGGGAGAAAGGGAGTTGTGGTGAGAGTAAAGCACTTGTACCATGAAAAATCTGCAGACTCAAGGCATTGTCTTCTACGGTAAGTTAAAAGAGTCTGCCCTGAGGTAGTGTTATGATCCAGTTATAAACATTATTAGAAATGCCTCTCTCTGAATTAAGGTGCAGATGAGACCAGATGCCAAAGTAAATAGTATGGGTTTTATTTAATGTAAATGTGAGGCAGGGAAAGAGAGATAGAAAGAAATAGGAAAATATGATGGGAGGGGGTGTGGAAGTAAGAAAGTTAGAGATTAAAATAGAAAATGTATCACCACTGTGGTACCCAGTGGAGTCCCATTGGTCTGGTTATGGTCTTCTGGGTAGTGAGGGTCCCACAAAACATGGAGGTCAGTGTGGGAGGGTGGGGGTGTGGGTGTTACTCTGTTTGGTTGGGGGAATTTCACCATCACACATCCAAAACCCTTCTCCTCCACCACTCCCTGGGCCTTTTTTACTTTTTCTCAGACCTGAGATGATTAGACAATAGCCTTATCTCAAGGACCCCTTCACAGTCCAAATTCCAGTCAGGTAGCAGACAGATAGTTGCTTCTTTGTAGTTTGACAAAAAGTCTTTCTATGATTTTGACAATGTTTAAGACATTACTGAAATTTCAGTCCATCACAGGGAGGACATTGCCTCTTTTTGTCTTTGAAGCTGTGCAACTGTGAAGCAGGAATATAATATTTGTGTTTACTATTGCAATTCTCAAGACCTAGGTTTGAAAGACCTTTATGCAGACAGGAAAATGGTCAAACAGTGGGTATGAGGGATAGTGATTACAGTATGGAGAGACTGTTTTATGATGAGTCTAAAGGAACTTGGCTTACTGAATGTATGCAAATGAAGATTCAGAAGAATAAAGTTGCTATCCATATATACACAGAGAGTGGAATTCAGCATGAGAAAGAAAGAAAGCAAGTTGAAAAAAAAGACAATATCAGCATCACAACAAACAGATGAGAATAAAGTAATTCTGAAAAACAAGACTAATTGTTTCTACCTGTTCAGGTTCCTTTTCCACAACCTTTTCCTAGTCTGTATCCTCTTGTTCCCACCTACTGACAGACCCACTCTCATAATTTGTAGTACTACATAATCTCCATAAACAGCCTTAACTCTGGGATCCTTGTTCAACTGGTCTGGCCTTGATCTCTAATAGTCTCTAGAGGTTATTGCCTGAAGTTTCCATGGAGGCAGCTCATCTCTTTCCTGGGTCTGTGTTTCAGCATCACTGATGAACCCTCTTCTCCATCCTGCATGTTCACCTTTGTCTCTTTCATCTATCTCTGTTCAACTATTTGATTTTCAGATCAAGCCTTCTGACTCAGTCTCTAATTCACTTCTACTTCCCAGTTCTCTTACTCTTGTCACACTTTTCTGTATATCTTTTCTTCTCTTTTCCCTTCTTTCTACTACTGACAGAAAGTATGGTGACATGGACACATCCTTGCAGTGCCCACATGCAACCAGGCCCCACCTGTGAAAGGATTTTGTAAGGAAATTCTTTACTTCATCTTGGACTACACTTGTGGCTTTGGGGCAATGGAACATGTGAAACCTGTCTAGTTGGGTGATAAGAAATGCTAAGGAGAAAACATTAACATTATTTCTTTGCCAAAATAGAGTTCTCTTCTCATCTTTTACAAAGACCTTTTAATAAGTCCAGATTTAGGCTCATGCTTACAAATGGGAACAGATCTCTTGGTCTCTAACAAAACTTTACTATCCTGGAGCAGTAGGGTTTTTTTCTTAGTTTCTCTTTTGGAAGTGGTCACTCTAGGGACTTTCATTAGGCCTTTAGATTTTACATTAGGTAGAATCAGACCTTAAATTCCTGTGAGAAATAGATGCCTAAATTCTTACTAGTTTTGGGGACAAAACAGGAATTAGGAATGGGATTCTTCTGCTTTATTTAGTTATCAACAGTGCCACCTTCCAAGCCAGTCATTTTAAGATCTTAAGTTTTTTTAATAGAAATTCAGAATAATTCAAGGAATTAAATAGTTGAAAGTAGTAGTGTGCAATTGAAAGCTAATTTTCATAATATAAAGTTGGACAGTTTTACTTAGGTAATACTGCCACAAAGTATGTTTCTGTAAATGTCAGTTCAGTTCTCAAGAGCTTTTTATTTTGCTTTTAGGAAAAATATGGTCACCCCTGCTGCCTCTGTTGTCCTACATTTTTCCTCTTATATTTTTCTCCCTGATATTCTGTATTTAAAGCATCTTAGAAGAATCATACCAATCAAAAATCTCAAAAGGGTGTTGGGAAGGATATTACATAAAGTAACCATTATACTACTAAAGAATTCCAGCACAGTAATAAGTTACTAACTCAGAAAAGTTAAATGAACCAGTGATTTTATTCATATGAATGAGCATTAGGAGACAAGTGCACAGAATAAGAATTTAAGAATTCCAGTGAGGGCTTTAACACAGAGATGTTTTGCTTTAAGAGGAATTGGTTCTGTAACTGTTTCTAGTAAGTGACAATCCTACAGCTATTGAGGTGTAACTACTCCTAAGGCTCAGGTGAAAAAAAAAGCTGCCTTTCTCTTTCATCTGTGAAATAATTTTTACAGTGATATGGTAAAAAAAAAAAAGAAAAAAATTAGAAATATTTGGAGGACTGTAAGAAGAAGCTTTATGTCTCATAAATTATTTCCAATGGGATTTGAACTTACAAGATATCAAAGGCACTAAGGTTTTCAAGTACCTAAATTCCTATGAGTTTCAAATAGCAGCAAAATAGAAATTGGGGTTGAGATTCATCTAACCTTGCCATAAGTATCCATAATAAAAGCTTTTCAGCAAGTCTTCTGAGATTCCTTTAATTAACCAGTAGGGAAAGCTGGTCATTTTTGGGGTGAAGAGCTGGTGCCCATCATTATTCATTTAGAATCATCGAGTTTGGAAAGACCCTCCAGAAGTTCAACGCTGCTCAGAACAGATCTAACTAGGTGAGGTTGCTCAAGGCTGTGCACAGCCCAGTCTCCAGGGGCAGAGATTCTACCACTGCTACGAGCAATGTGTTCCAGTTTTCCAACACCATAAAAAATCTAACACCTAATCAAAATTCCCTGTGTTCTAACTTGCGCTCATTGCTTCTCATCCTACTACTGTGAATCTTTGAGAAGAGCCTAGCTTTTGGTCTTTGCTGCAAGAGTACAGAAAGGTTCCCACAGCCAAAGCCAAAGCCAAAGTCCTCAACAATGCCCAGGAAAATGAATCTATTCTAAAATTGCAGATCCTTTGCACTCTCACAGCAGATGATTTAAGACCTTACCCCAGGGCTCAAAGCTGATGAGTGCCCTTCTGGAATAACAGCTAGGGTTCATGCTGTTTGCCAGAGGTTATCTCTAATACTTGAATGCATAGCAAATAGTTGGGAAGTGACTCTATCAGTCCTTGTTCTTCTCTGGAAATTCCTCTTCAAAGCTCTTCAGTGAAGATCCTTCACACATTGTGCTTAACATTAATTCCTCCTCTGTATGAGATACCTCTGTTTTCTTCTGAGTAGTGAAGTAAACTAAAATTTTCCTTTGAACTATATTTACCCATTCGACTCCCATTAACTCACCATTTGAAGGAATATTCTTATATTAAAATCTTAAATTTACACTGCCTGTAATACATCACAGGTTATGTACTGTGAGAGCAGTTGGGATTTTCAAAGGAGTTGTAAAGTGCAAAGTGCTCTAATGCTATTGGTGTTTAATGGGTGTTTATCCTTATAAAAAAAAAAAAAATCTGTCAAAACAGGATTTAAATAGACTTGCTTGGGTCTATCGTGTGTTTGAAGTCATTGATTGTTATTAGCATTTCATCATCATAAATTAAATTTCTGCTAAGATTAAAAGTGATGGGTTTCATTATCTTTTGCTGTTAAATAAGAGTCATCAACTGCACTATGTGGGCAATACCAAAATAAGATTTTTACCTATATCTATGATCACTTATAAAATGGACTTTGTCAGTTACACCTCTGTCCTCCTCTCACTAATTATAATGTGTTTCTAAATTCAAGTATGTTACATATTCTACATGGAAGCATATTCTCCTGAAAAAAGATACTACTGAGCAGAGATCAGCATAAGCTAGATAAATGAAGCTGCATTGTTAAGTTCAAATTTATTGAAAATAAATTGAACATATATACGTAAATTAGAAGAAATTACAGTGTAACTTCAACAGAAACAGAAGTCTTAGGTGTGTTAACCCAACTTATTAAAAGAAGGTCTATATAGTTTTTAATTTAAAAAGGTGTTTGGTGATCAGCAAGTTCAAGGAAATGAAATCTCCTCTATTTAGAAGAACAATAGTTAAAAAGAAACAAACAAACCCCAACCAACCAACCAAAAAAAAATCCCCACCTTCCCCACCTTTTAAAAGTAATAAATTTAATGGTTCAGATTTCAATTAGTCCTAGTTAGAAGTGCTTTGAAAGGACCTAGCTGGCAGCAAATGAATCTTCAAAACTCTTTGAAACATCTAAGGACTGAGTCTGGCTACTCAAGAAAGCTTTCGCCTATTTGTAGATTTTATGGTTGTAGATTGTATGATTGTCAGTATAGGTCCTGGTTCTATTAATGTTGTTTAAATGACTAAGCAAAAGCTTAGTTTGGATTTTAACCTCTGTATATTTCTGCTATTGATGACGTATAGGATCAAAGAGAAAAAAAGAGCAGGGATGTACACTGACCTGGTTAGGAAATGATATGCAACACACTTCCAAGAAATGAGAATGGAGTGTTTATTCTAACAGCAACTGGTAATCAGGAATAAAAATGTGATTATTTTGAAGTGCCGCACTAGCTCAGGGCATTGCATGGGAGGATATAGACCAGGGCTGACTCAAATAATAAGTAGTTTAGTGAACAGTAAAACACATGTGCACAGATCACAAAGTAGAATATAGGGTGGCTACTGAAAATTCAGGAATAGCTAATACCAAAGCACAGTAACGAAAAAAACAATATTTTTGAGATACTTCCAGGTTATTTAATCAGAAAAACAAACAAATTATGGACCTCACTATTAGAAAATCAGATAGAAAACTAGCATGTCATCATCTCAATAATTCAAAGTATTTAATAATTTATTTATGAAGTATTTAATAACTTTAAAATGCATATAGTAATATTTTAATTTATAGGTTAATGTACTACATCATAAAATGCTTTCAAATAATCCATTATCTGTCATGTAATATATGAAAAGTCTATACATACTATGATCTCCATTGCATACTCTGACAAGTAGTAATATATTTCATGTCAAAAACTACTTCTGAATGTCACCATATGCTGTAGTATATCCTCATGGCTCAAGTAAAAATGGTATCAAAAATCCACTTAAGAACGTTTCAATAATCTGTTCTGACTTTTGAGCCTTCATGATTTAGCAGCAATTTTAAGGATATGTCAACCCATAGCACAGATCAGTGCTTCACAAAGCAGTATGGCTGTCTAGAACCATTTATCTTTTCTTTTATTCAGTCTTATTTAAAACTAACTGCAGTGATTTCTTGTCTAGCATTGAAAATACCAAAGAAATTACTTCACAAGAATATGGGTCTGAAGGGTAAAGGAAAGAGTTTGACTGAAATATATTAAAATTGAGATGTGCCTAGAGAATAAAAAATAAGCTAAAATATTTATTTTTATGTTAATTACAGATGGGATGTTTCCCAGATTGAGTATTAACTCTAGTTATTTTGAGCTATGGGATTTATAGTTTTTTTTTCCTTGCATGCAATCACAACTCAAAGGTTTATTCATGCTCGGTCAGAACAAGCAATTGTCCCCATAGAAATAAGCCTGTTGTAATGCCTTCTGGAAATTAGTTACTTAACTACTACTTTACAACCTTAGTCTTATGAATTTCTGTAGTAGTGTGTTGTTACATTGTGAGAAAACTGAATTAGAGTTCATAAATATGGTGTTTTCTCTCTTGAATACATTAAACAGATCTGCTGATCAGTGCTGATCAGTGGCAATGTATATATTATAGGGTGAGATTCAGAACTGGGAGAGGCTGTTGCTTCATTTGGATTCCGTGCTGGAGAGTGGTAGCAAAGCACAGAAGTAGAGGGGGGAAAAGGGTAGCTGATGTTACAGAAATCTGTTAAATTGCCATTTAAAATACACAAATGTTTGTTTATTATACAACTGTGCTATGAGATTCACAAATGTAATCCTAACAGCACAAAGAACCTGTGATACTAGGGTGTCTGTAGTATGTAGTAATTTCAGTTTAAAATCTTGTGACCTGGAAGATAAAAAGATTGAGGGTGAACTAGGAAGTCAATTTAAGAAAACTCTTATTCTGTTATTTGACCTCTGTTAAATAGTCTACATAGTAAACCTGCCAGGCCTGGGAAATACTCTCACCTACTGTTTTTATTCTGGAGATATGCAAATCTAAAATGGCTACCAAAATGTGAAGAAAAAAATAAATTAAGGAATAATAATAATAGGGAATAAATTAAGGTGGTTCTTCTGGTGATTTTGTTGATGCTTTTTCATATTATTTTAAAGAATAATAGGGAATAAATTAAGATGGTTCTTCTGGTGATTTTGTTAATGTTTTTTCATATTATTTTAAAGCTACCTAAAACATGAGTATTAAACAAGAATTGTCTATGATTATTAATTCTAACAACTGCCTTGACAGCAGAAGTTATCAAGAATTTTTGTTTCTTACTTTTCTACCCACTGATTCATCACTGCCAAGTGTCTCTGTGCTAAAACTCCTACACAGATGATAAATCTTCTGTCTTTCCATTCAACAGTTGGAAGTTTTCTTCTGGTTTTGACCTTATATGATAGAAATCAAAAAGAACTCAGCCCTAAACCAGTGGTCATTTTAGTATCTAGGAGAGTGGTATTATTTCAAGCATAGCTAGAAGCATCCAAGTGTTCAGTTTGAGTAAAGGAAAATAAGCTTAATGAAATTATTATGTTTGAATTGCCTTAGCTGGAGAGAAATCCTGTTGGGTCCAGTGAGCTGCTGAGGGTTCCAGTGAGACTGGACAACTACAGAAATTAGCAGTAAAAATTTGACTGTTCAGTTAGTCAACAGTTGATGAATGATACTAGAAATGTGAAGGGGTGTGCAGTGGTGTTTATGTGAAAGCTGATTACTGGAGTTGGAGGAGAGCATGTCTGATGTGTCAGAAAAAGCGCAGGATAATAGATGTTCAGGAGAAGACAAGAGGGTATCTCACTGGATTAAAGCCAGAATCAGATTGCAATGGAGGGCAAGAGCCTGAGATGTGTAGATACAGAGGTTTATACTGTCAATTACTACAATGTCAATGCAAATACAACCCATCGGGTGATTTTCCAGCTGAGCACTTTTCTACTGAGAGGACATCAATATTGTTCTATATAGTGTGATTATGTGGGATGATGGATAGAGTTAAACCTAGAGGGGATTCCAAATTTTAAGGTAAAAAGCAGCTGCAACTCCCTGGACAGAGAGAGGTTGACGTACTCCCTAGTACAATGATAAACATCTGCTCAGAGAAACAAAACAGAATGTGGAATGAAATGGAGAATATGTGATCCCCCTCCTTTCTAATCCCAGCAGAATGGAAGAACATTGTGGTACTAAGACTGTAAAGTACCTGTCTGGCAAGGAAGAATCAAGATATTCTGCTGCTGAAGACAACAACCATGTCAAACCCTCTTCTCAGGTGCCAAACCACGACCACCACCTCCCTCCTATTAGGTACAGCAATCAGAAATAAAAAGTATTTATGACTAAAGCCACTCAAACTCCACTCAAACATAAACAAAATAGTATAAAAGTAAGTTGGGAAGAGAAGGAAAGTGGGAGAAGACCTGCTGGGATCAGTTGACAAGCTGAGTCCATCTTTTCGCCCCCAGAGGGATGTCTTGGGCAAGAACTATACTCTATTAACGTTAAATGCTGCTTTTAGGACTAGAACTTTTGCTTGTGCTTACCCCACAGAATATTAATTAGATTACTTCGTATCAGAGCTTGTGCTTGCTTAATATATGTATCAGTAGATTACTTTAAATCATATTTTTGCAGTAGACGCTATCACTGACAACCTTTGAACCTTATTAATCTGTCACAGTTTGTATTAATAAAAAGTGTTATTCCACAAACTGTCAAAGTGCCTTGCAACTTTCCTGGGGGACCGATGAGCAAAAACCTGAACTCCCACCTTTCATGTGACAGATGCTATCTTGATGATAAATAAGAGTCATAATAAAATTGCATTCATCACATCTCTTCAACTATTTCATTGTGTTTACTGTGAAGTCATGCACTTTCCTCAGAGCTGCATTTAGTAAAGAAAAATCTCTTTAATAACTTCAAACGCAAATATGCACCCTCTTTAGAAAGAAAATAAGTTTGCAACAAAAGGTCTTTGTTGTTGTCTTTTGAATGTGAATTTCTTCTTCCTGAACTAGACTATCAAGTTGAACATCATCTATTATTTTATGCAGACCTCTCATATTATGAAAGACATGGTTGTGTATGTGTGGATTAAACAGTTGATCTTATACTTGGTCATAAAACAGTAATAAGTATTAATTAATGTGCCGGGGCTTTCTATTGATATTTATTTAATCATACAGTACAAAAAAATGTGACTGCTAACGATGTGGGTTAATGGTGTGATGTTTAACATTGATATTAGGTTGAGATAAGAGTTAAATAGCTGACTTAAAACTAACTTAATCTTATTTATCTGTCAGCAATGATGACTATTCTATCCAATTAATACCTATAATAATTCTATCCTGATTAATACAGAAACACATAATTTTTACTGTCAGTGTATGTTTCTGCAAAGCCATGTGTACCCAAAATAGTATACATGGAAAGAGAATGGGAATACTGCACTCTTAATGTGCAGTTAATATGTTTGTTAAGCAAGAGAGTTTCAAAGATCACTTGGCCCAAGTATGTAATTCAGAGTTAAAGTGCCCTGACAGTGTGAGGGTTGTCTTCTTTACTGCTGTCTTCTCCAAGTGCAACAGAGGGGAAGGAGGACAAGCCTGGAAATGGATCATCAAGAAAAAAATTACATTTTCATATATTTGAAAAGGGAGAAATCCAAAGGCAAGTAGTATGTGTAAGCAGTGAGAAACGTTTCTAGCCTTAACTAAGTCTTTCACAAAACACCTGTCTTTTAATCTGAAAAATAATTTAATATACCAGATATTCACTGCTGCCAGACAAATCTTCCTAGTGTTGATTATCTTGTGTTACTTGGACTTGTGCTCTGTGCCCTAGGCTGACAGTCAGGAACAGCTAGATAATAAGAATTTTGTTCCTGTCATGTTACAAATTATTTTTTAGTGAAGCACAACTTAATTTTATGGACAGTTTGCTCAAATTTATTTTACATCTTGGTAAAGCAATTTATAATTCCTATGAACTATGAAGTATTTGATTATTCTGTATTACCATTTTTCGTTTGTTCAAATGAGAGTTCTGTTAGCAGTTCAATCCATTAAGAGAGAAAATTTTGTCTGGACTGGACATGTTACTTGCTAGTCATTGAACATATGTACTGTCTTCTGAAACAGTTACCTGGTAAATTGTGAGAATGAAGATAGGAACAGATGGAGTTGAATAAGAATGTTAAACATAATAAAAATTTATATAAGCTTCTTATAATTACTAGAACAAGAAATATCCTTAAGATTTCAACCACATGACAGCATCCTAAGATAAAATGCATTTGATACAAATTCCATTTAAAGAAGGTTAAAAATATCTTTTGTTTTTAACAAAAATTTGGATTTTCATAACAGATAAAGAACTATTTGGTTTCCCTGTAGATGTTTATCAGGCTGTGGCATGGAGTCTGAACTTGAGGCTGCGGTCAGGATTACTGCATTATTTTGGTCTCCAAATAAAGAAAGACTAATCCTGTAGCCTGTTGTTGAATACAACAAGGCAAAAAACTCCTCATAACCCAGCGAGTATATTGCAAGAGCTACATGGAGCAAAGCTCTGTTCCAAATATGCTGTATTTTAGCCTGCTGTCACTGCATTTTAGCCTTTCACTTTCAGTACTTTTGTCAGCTTTTTCTCGGAATAAGGACAGTGAGAAGAAACATCTGCTTACTCAAAAGAAAAATACAAATATTTTACATTAAACAACACACTCTGAAAAGTAGCTATAACTTCTACAGTAATTAATATTTTATATCATGTATATTAAAACCACAATAATTCATCTTTTTCCTTTTTTTCTTTTTTTTTTTTTTAGGATGACAACTTGTTTACTAATATTTGAATTAATTTCTATAAGATTACATAAAAGAAAGAAAAGAATACTGATAGAATGCACTGTATATCTTTACTGTTCAAAGCAGGAGGAGGATTTGTCTTCTCATGATGTACCTCAGCATATGGGTGTAGCAGGAAAACATGGTATACAGTATACTGAATCTACCTCTTACTTTTAATAAGGTGCAAACAATTTCTGGGTTTTCTTCTGTCTGTTCCCTATAGCTATACTCTTTAAAAACATTATTTCTACTGAATTTATAAGTTTCTTGATGTAAGAAGTAAAAGCTCTTTGACTGCATCCTTATGGTTTGTGGTTAGTGATTTAGCCTTTAGTTAGCGTATAGAACTTGTTATCTTGCTGCTCAATTCTGTGTGATGGTGAGAAGTTTCAATGTGAAATAGTATCATAAATTTCTCGCCAACCACAAAAATAAGGAACTAAAACATGTGGTTAAAACTTGCTTAGTTAAAATGAAATGTAGAATTGGAAATCTTGCCCTCAAGGTAGGTGGTCTTTCTAGTGAAGAAATGTAAAAAATTTAACTCAAACCCAGTTATAGCCAACATAATTTTTTTCCTGGTAATTGCCGTATTTTCCAAACTGTGCTGTCTAGATCTTTTATATTGTCTGTCATATCAGTCACATTTCTCCTTTGGCACCATAATCTTTGTTATGGTTTCTTTTTTAAAATAAAATAGTGAAGAAAGAAAATTTAAAATATCAGGGGAAAAAGTGCATTCCCTCTCCTATTCCATTCTTTCATGGTTTTTATGGCAGTTCATAATCTAAACCTCTTACTTCCTGAGAAATTCCTGTCTGATCTATTTTCCTTTCTCACTTTCTCATAGGTCAACAGCATATGAATCATCAAAACAGACATTGTTATTCTGTTGTTAAATGACTGTAGAGCTTGGTAATGACATTTACAGTGTCTATTTGGCATCAAACAGGATGGGAGACTTGGAGAACAGCTGTAGTACAAGTGTCACAGACCTTCCTGTTAGCAGGGGACCACTGCTGCTGCTTGCCTTAACTTCTTAGTGAACCCAAAATTTTCCTCGCTTCTGGAAGCAAACTCTTTATCTTGCTTTGTAAACAAAATCTCTTTAGATTCATCTCCTATTTCTTCTCAATAAATTCTAAGATATTGTATCAGAAATGGAGCCATCCTTGAGTAGTTGTGAGGACAGCTTTTATATCATTTAGCTGTCAGAGTAGGAAATGTATGAGCTGGTGGGTGCTTACTCTTTCTTATTCCTCATGAGCAAGTTTTGTTCCAGTGTAATCAATGAATCAGTGTCTTACAGCAATATAAGAAAAAGCAAAGACACAAAACTTTTTCTTACTCTTTAATGTAACAGAGCAATTTTATTAATAAGAAGAGATATCAGTGAAGAATCACACTCAAAAGCCTAAGATAAATGATGAATCTTCCCCTGCCTCAGATTAAGTTCTTAAAAGCTCATTACTGTCATCTGTGCTGACTCTATAAACTGCCAAGATGTCTAAAGCTTGGGAGGAAGTCATTGCTTTAGGTTATTTTACTGTAAATTTGCCTCTGATAAGCTCTGAGAGTTTCAGAAGTGTAAATATGAGGAAAGTTTTCTTTGAATAACAAAGAGATCAGTATTTGCTCAAAGTGAAAATTAATTGTTACAAACTTTTTTTCCACCAAATATTTAAAGTTAACCTTTTAAACATGCATTTATTTTTTGAAAGACATCACCATTTTACCCTGTGCTTTTATATGAAACAGGCTTTCTCAACAGTTTCAACTTGTACTATGTGATATGATACAGCCTCCAAATTGTTTATATTAATTAAGCTCTTGTTATACCTTCATGGATAATCCTGATTCTTGATTCATCATACTTTAAGCAAGAAATTACTGATTTTCCTTAAAAGCATAGCCTTTCACTTTAAAATTTTGCACACTTTTATTTGTACTTAGCATTTTCCTTACATTTTTGCATATATTTTTAAAAATACATGTCTACAGAAAATTTGTGAGAAAGAAGTCATGTAGCATTGCTTCTTAAATCAAAACATAGCTAACTAGGGAGCTATTGCTTATGATAATTGATTTTTTTTTGTGCCAGAAAAGACTTGTTACAGAAGAAGACCCCAAATCTTACGAAGATTAGCCACTCATTAAAATGACCACCCTCCCATTATTTACCATGGGAACACAACCAGTTTACATTCTGAACAGAGTTCAACTTTGCTGACAGGCTCTCAACAGTGCCTTGGTCAATCAAACATTAGAGGAGGTTGGAGACAGAATGTGGAAGGAAGGCAGCTGGTACAGTTAGAGGAACTTGCTAAGTAATGTAATTGTTATTTACATTCCACTATATTTATCTCAGAAACAAGTTACATCAGTGTCTACCTCAAATTAATCAGTTTTAGCCTATTCCCCTAGAGGGTCACATTTTACAGTGTTAGAGTTTGTGCTTAACAGAAAAGTTCATCATTAAAATTTTTCTGTGTGTATATCGGGGGGTAGGAGTGGTTCAGTATACCATGTTTCTTCTTATGTACTACCAAAACCTTATGGACAGGTTTTGGTAATGGAGGAGCTACAGTGGTGGCTTCTGTTAGAAGCTTCCTCCATGTCTGGCAGAACCAATGCCAGGCAGCTCCAAGATGGACATGGTGCTGGTGAAGTCTGAGCCAATCAGAAACTGTGGTGCTAACATATTTAAAAAGGACAGACAAAAAAAAAGTTATTGTACAGATGAAATTGTGGCCAGAGAAGAGAGGAGTGAGAATATGTGAGAGGAACAACTATACAGACACCAAGGTCAATGAAGAGAGAGGGGGATGAGGTTCTCCAGGTGCCGGAGCTGAGGTTCCCCTGCAGCCCATGGTGCAAACTGTGCCCCTGCAGACCATGGAGGACACCAGGGATGCAGAGATCCACCTGTACCCTGCAGAGAAGACCCACACCAGAGCAGGTGAGTGCCCAAGAGAGGGCTGTGAACACCTGGGAAACTTGGGCTGGATCAGGCTCCTGACCAGGACCTGCAGACCTGTGAAGAGAGGAGCCCACACTGGAGCAGGTAAGCTGGCAGGAGTTGTGACCTTGTTGAGACACCTACGCTGAAGCAGCGTGTGCCTAAAGGACTGTACCTCATGGAAAAGGGATCCACGTTGGAGCAGTTCATGGAGAACTCTTGCCCATGGAAGTGGACTGTCTTCTGTGGGAGGGAACCCCATGGGGCAAGGGAAGGACTCCCCTCCCTGAGCAGCAGCTGGTACAATGATGCTGTGATGAACTGACTGTAACCTCCACTCCCCATCTCCCTGCACCAATCAGAGCAGATCAGAAGAAGAGTGTGCAGCCTCCACGCTATTTTTAACTATGTGCATGTTCATTGTAAATGTGGACATACTAGGTTTTTAAGTGTTTGAACTGCTTGATAAACAAGGATGTTTGCTGGGTGCTGTAAGCTGAAGTGAAACTTAAATAATTATTAAAGAAGATTCCATTTCAACTGGACAGTTATTCATGGCTAGGCTTCACGAACGAAGATTTGAGAAGGGCTCTACCCACGCTTGCTACAAGCGCGCTGATGGCTAAAAAGGCCAATGCGAGATAGACAAGTCCGGTTGCAGAAGGCACAGCAGAAAGACTCCCCAGGTGATATCGACGAGACGCGATTCTTTCTGCGTTGTCTTTTCTCCTCAAGAGTGATCCTGCTTGTGTTCTCAAAAGCAGAATATTATGTAATTATACATATGCACACAGCACAAAACTAAATGCAATTTCACTTTATTTTCAAATCTGGTTTGGAGATCTATTCCATATTACCTGAACACAACAATGAAATGAGCACCCGAGTATCATTAAAAGGTTGGTTCTAATTTTGTCTTGCTAAAAAAAGTGATGAACAGAGGCTCAGTTGATCTGGAGGAAAGTAAATCTTGCCTTAAAAACCTAAGTGAAGTCAGATTTATCTGAATCTATTGGTGCTGTGCTTTTCAACTCTTGAGAAATTATTTTTCCTACAATGCTTCCTGACATCAGTCTTCTTTATGGGAGGTATGGTATTATATCATTAAAAGCATCAACTCCTGCTGGGAGATGCATTCAATTCCTTGGAATGCTGTAAGAAATAGGTAGGGTTTTTTAAAGCTGTTTTTAGTGAGTTATTTACTAAGTAAGAATATATTTAGGTGTCAATGGCAATTAGTCATTCAAGTTTTTTTTTTCTTTTAATTAAAGCTCACACTTTAAAACACTAAATCAAGGTAAGTCATTCTGAAGAGGAATACTTTGTCCCTCACATTTCCTACCAGGTGGAGATATTTTCAAGACTCTCCAAACAGCAGGCTGTCTTTCTTCTAATCTGTTAACTTTACGCACTTCAATATCAAAGCACCACATGTGGGCTATGGACCAAGCTGATGTCATGGCACTATAATTACTAGGCTTTTGTAAATTTTAGATGTAGACTTGATCTTATTTATTTATTTTAAAAATATGTTTATTTCCCATTTGCAGATATATATGTAAACAAAATATCTGTCAAGGAATTGTTTGAGCTGACTGTAAATTATGAAAACTCCTTTTAAGCCATTGTTATCTATGATTAACTACATATTTGAACAGTCATGAAATTTCATAATTGACTTGTAAAGAATCATTTATTATGTAAGTACTGAGAGGGAAGCAAAGGAAGAAAATTTGTCTCTAATTTTTTTAATGGAAATATGAAAATAGAAGGAAAAAAAAAGCTAGAAACTACTTTCTCCATAGGGTACTACATGGTCAAGGTGCCAAATACTTGGCAGCAACAAAGGACTTGTATCACTCATAAGGAATGTACCTATTTTGACTTAGCCAAATTTTTCAGCTGAGAAATGCAACATAAAGGTCTTGGGTCTTTCAGCTTGGATGCTAGAAGTCGCTGAAATCGCTGACCTTAGATCAGTCTTACCTGCAAGAGAGAACAAAGTAGCTTCCTAGCAAAAACCATTTACTGCCATTTTACAGATGAGGTCTGCTCCTCAATCATAAAAATAATGATTACCTTCTTTTTTTAAAGTTTGATTATCTTCTAATTTGAATAACATTAAAATTTTTTTCTTTACACTTCATCAGTCTGCCTCTCATATCAGGAAAAAAAAATTCAATTTGGTAGAAACTAGTTTATTTTACGTGTTGATTTCACTTTCTACCAAAGCCAGAAAAGAGAAGAAGAAAAAACAAGCTGACAAAATAACCTCAACATTGGAAGTAGTGAATGGGTAAAATCAAACAACCTTGTTGAGAAAACACATGTGTAACACTGAATTATTTTCTCCCTTTAGAACTAGGGAATTGAAACTGGCCTTGTACTAGGAGCATATTGAGTATCAAGATGAAAGTATGGCTGAGGAATGAAAAAGATCTAAAGGTAATTTGGGAAAAAAGAAGCACACATATTAACTTTAATGCAAGGGACTGTTCAAAGTTGAGATTAAGTAACTGCAAATGAGGGTATCATCTGCTTTTATACTCGAGAAAATACAAGTAGTATAATCAATTTTTATTCTACAGAAAATAAAAAAATATTCCATCTCATTCTGAAAAGCATGGACTTGTATTTTTTTGAGAATACTTAAGGTTAATAAGCATTGTTTCTCTAGGAACCATTAGCTGCATAACACTCCTCAGTCACACTCTGACAGATATACCTTGAGTATAACTGTCAAAAAATTGCAAAAATGTAGCAACGCCTTTTATAATATCCTTCATTTTCTAAACCTTGCATGTATTTATGACAGTAAATGCATGTATTTATCAAATTGGCAGGCACCGAAAGTACTTAAAAAGAATGTTCTCTCTCACACTTTATGAAAACTTCAAAGTGATCTGTAATAGCTGGATGTGCAGTTAGTCAACGAACAATAATAGACTCATTGCTGCTATGTATCTGCCGGGAAGAAGCAGAAAATCAGTTCAAATGTATAAATCACTATAAGGAATTCAAATACTGAATTTTATATTTTTAAAGCTGATTATGAAAAAGCAATAAAGGTGCCACTATATTTTGTGAATTTTTCCCCTGAGACTAAGAATTACAGTCTGTTTATTTAGTGATGGTAGTATCAACTGCACACATTTTTTATCTTAATTAAATTTTATTTTGGTGTCACTTTAAGAGTCAGATGAGTAGAACTGAATTTTGAGAATCTGAGGTTTTTTTCATCATACTGCAGCTGAAATTATTTATTTATTTATTTATTTGAATTCATCTCACATGACTGAGCTCTAGAAACAAAAGCAATATAACCTTATTTTCTTTGTCTTTTCTCTGTACAAAGTAAGATGGACAGGTAGGGGGCCAATAGATAAGCATCCCCACAGATGGTTGTTCAATCCTTTTATTAAAGTGTTAAAAATATCATATAGTTGTTGTATGTTGACTGTTGCATTTATTTAGCATGTTGGGGAGGTTGTTATTTGGGGTTTTTTGTTTGGTTGGTTTTTTGTTTTGGTTTGGGTTTTTTTTTAAGTATTAGGAGCACCAAAAATCACAGAGTCACAGAATACACTGAGTTGGAAGGGACTCACAAGGATCATTAAGTCTAAGTCTTAGTCCTGCACAGGACCACCTTCAAGAGACACATCATACTACAACAGAAATTATGGATAATTAAGCCTATAGGAAAATGGAAAATATGATAAACCACAGCTGAAGAAATATGAGGAATTAAGAACAAAAAAACACACCATTTTTTTGTTAGTGCAGTGTTTAAAATCAAACAGAAATTATTGTGCAAGGCAGTGATTAGACTTCACTTGAGCAAGTCAGACCATCCTTTCTGGAGGAGGAGGCAGTAGTTGCTAACAGGCAGAGACGGCCAATTTGTGAAGATCTAAGCAATGGTGCACTTAAATATTGAATGGCTATCAAAACACTCACTGAGAGAGAAGTTGAATGTTTTCTGTAAACCTGTGCTGAAAGAGAGACTAATACTGAAGATACAAAATACTGTTAGAGTAAAAAAGTCAGAAAAAACCAGTATAAAGTACAGATTACTGTACAATGAGGAGGAAGGAGATTTTTGAAACATACAGGAGGGAAGCAATGTATGTAAGAAAATTCAACTTAAATACACATAAAAAAAGAATTCAGCGATATTTAAAAGATTGGACCGTGACCCATTATGTCTTCCTCTCTGTTATTTAGTTTTTCCATGTTGTACATGGTACGTATCTGTTGTTTAGATAGATTTGAGGATCCCACAAGATGGTGGGACACTTAAATTTGGATATTGATGTTCTCAATTTTAAAACGTGTCTATGAGTTGTGCATGCAGCTTTTGCTGACATTGTCATAGATAACTCTAGATATACTTTCCTTATTTTGCTAGCCTCACTGTTTGTTTAGATCTTCTGCTCCTCATGTGCCTGTAAGCATGCCTTATAGATGATTCTCTCAGATATGACTTTACAATATCATAATTTCTTTCATTACTAATCATTTCTAGATGGTTCCAATGAACTTTATTGAGGCTTATGATGTTAAAATGAGATGCATCATAAGTAACTTCACAAGACTGTGAATTTTTCTCTTTAACTGGTCTTTTCAAAGCTTTGTCCATTAGGCAGAAAATAAAAATACAGTACTGTATGTACTGATATCTTTTTTCATCACAGTTATTGAAAAATAACCAAATAAAAATATGATATAAAGCAACTGCATAAAGGCAGTTTTAGGGAACTGAAACGTGTAAGTAATGCAGAATTCAAATCTCACTTAATAAAAATGAAGCTGGAATTAAGATCCAGAAGCTAGCAAACTAGTGTTTTCCTTCTGAATTATGTTTCCAGAATAAGCATTTATGTTTGCCTTTCAGATGTTGACAAGTATGTACATTACTTATTTAAGTTCTCCTACTGTAATGGCCAGCACAGTCTAAAGACTGGAACTATTCTTGTCTGTCTTAGTCCTCCAGGTGGTCCTCAAATTGAAATGAATTATTCTTCGTATATATATATATAGAGTATATATTTTCTAAACTTAAGAACATAATTATTTTCTATAGCTGGAAGGCACATAATTATAACTAAGGATTGGAAATGCTTTGCAAAAATCTAAATCCGCCACTGTTAAAATGACAACTTTTGCTGTAATATTTTCTTTGTTTATTTAAATATGTGTTTATATTATTCTAATGGCTAGATATCTCAACTGTTGGAAAAGATTCATGTTTCTTCACCTCTTAATGAGAACCAAGAAAATGTGAATGTCTGACAAAATAAACCACTTCATAAGATGAAAAAAATTTAAGGAATAAAATAGGGAGAGCTACATCTATAAAAATTCAGTTCTCTGTTTGTAATTTTCGCTGTTAAATTACATTGTAAAAATGTCATAATGCAATCCATGGTGGAATGGTTCAGTGAATTTAAACACACTAATTTCTTTTTAAAGATTTTATGATTTATCGAGGAAAATAAAACCTATGTTGAATGAATAATTAAATGAAACTTGAGAATCTAAAAGGAAAAGCTTATTTAGCTTATAATCAACAACATACTTCTTCTGTCAAATTAGCACACTTCAGGTTGGAGGTCTCTTGTCTTGATAACAGATAAACCTTCCAAATATGTGACAGATGATTCATAACAGAAACAGTATCATATACATGCAGTTATGCTTTCTTAAATGGTACATGTTTTAAGCTAAATAAAACAGAGAACAAGACAATTTTTTCTTTAAGTAAGGTAATACATGCTGGTGAAGAATATTCTCTCATTAAAAGACAGTACCCTCTGGATCCAATCCCATGGAACTTCAAACAAATTTTTTCCTGAAGTTACTTTAGGTAATATTGAAAAAAGCACTCCCATACAGTTCAAAGTAACTTTGCTTATACATTTTAGACTGAGTGAAACTGAAATAATCTATTGATCTTAGACTCAGAAACAGACAAAAATTATGCTATCAGTTTTTTCTTATACTTAAAACCCAGAAATGATAACCTTTATTAATTTGTTTCTTGACAAAAAGCATGAAAAAATTTCTTTGAGATTTTCAGCAGGTTGAGTCTACAACATGTATCTGGTGGTTGAAAACTTCATTTAGTATTCACAAGAAGTTATTTTTTTCTTGGTCCCTAAAGGGGAACTTAGTACATGTGCTTGGTGGGTTAACCTTGGTTAAAGGCAAAACTTCCGCCTGCTCACTCACCTTCCCTCCTCAACAGGAAGGAGGAGAAAGTATGATGAGAGAGCTTGTGGATCAAGATAAAGGCAGGAAGATCAACTAGCAGTTACTGTCAGAGGCAAAACAGACTTTCTCACTATTTTTGTTCTCCTCTCACTATGTGGCATTTTTCACATATGTTTTCCCCAAGGCACTACACCTGGGGCTGATGGGCTCAGGCATGTCCTGCAGTGGGGCTGTTGCAGAGGTGTCTGGAACTCAATGTGCCCAGTGCAGGGCAGCCCCAGCCTCTCCTGACAGAGACCTTCCCTGCAGCTCCTCATTGCAGGCTCCTCCATCAAGATCGTGTACAAAACTGGGGTTTTAGAAATAGGAATGTAGTATATAGGAATGTACCAATGTAGTCAAGTAAAAAAAAAAAAAAAAGACCAAACCAACCTTGTAAGTGTATTCTTTTAGGATGTGTAATGTCAAACATAGCTGCAGGGTGTATTAGCTCATAGTCTTAAAAGTAAGAGTTGTTTATGCGGATGGAAAATTCAAATCATTAATCAAAAATCATTAGGAACTTTGCACAGTTTTCTTTCTTTTGTCTGAACATCTGTTTTCACATGACAATTCACACAACAATTTCTGAAGTATCTGCTTGCTCGGCTAAGTATTCTGAAATGATCAGGTGCTGGAAAGAAATACACACAAAAGATCAGGCTTTCTATAAGAGGTCAGATCACAGGCAGAAAAATATACACTCAAGCTAAAGTTGTTTTTCAATACAGTAGGTGTCACTGGGAGAATAAATAGGAAAGAGCCAGTTCTTATTTCCAGAGGAGACCCTGTCTGAGGTTATGCGAGATTACAGTATAAATGCATTGGTCAGGGCTGGCTAATAGGAATAAGAGTAAGGCAAACCATGGAACCAGGTCAGCTTTAAGGCATTCATGTTAATCTAAGCTGGTTCCAGAATTTGGCTTTGGCAAGTCTGCAGCTACCTCAGCAGTTTCTGCCTATATCTAACCTGAAAATATAAGGCAAATGTTGACTAATTGGGGTTCTTCAGTCACATTCTCTTTGAACTTTTGATATGAGTGACAAGATGGAAATATCTAGAAATTAATTTGTGTCTGAGAGGAGGACAGAATGGGAATTTTAAATCTCTAACAATGTGCCAGCTAAAATAAGGTAAAATACCCATAGGAAATTGCAACAGGGCCTTTGATCATAGGTACTAGAAAGTTAATGGTTAGGTATAACAGTATCTCACTGCACTTTATCAGCTTATTAAATGCTTGTGTGTATATATGACTTATTCTAGTATTGGTAATGCACTAATTTCTTAGCCTGATTGTAAGTCTTACACATTCAAGTTTCTCAGAATTCTGTTAAAGCAAAATCTAGTATCTTATTCATGAATGCACAAAATGTTACCTGGATATGTCTTTTATTCCTCATAGATGTTGCAAAGATGACTTCTTAAACTCGATGGGATCTCCTGGTTCATCCACATTCTACTTACAGCAGAAAAAATCAGACCTCTCCTAGTTTATTCCCGATATAAAGTTAAGTGACTGAAACCTGTCTGTGTTCAACCCTCAGAATTGCATTTCTGCTTTTCTTTAGCTTCATCTTGGAATCATGGGTGTTTGTTCACTTGGATTTGAGGGAAATCTGAATATAAGCCAAGATTTACTAAATTAGCTGTTAAGTCAATATGTTGGAGTAAAATTAAATTAAAGGCAGGTTTCAGCCGTATCAGCCTGTAGGAAGGTTGACTCTGTGTAGTTCTCCAGTTTTCAAAGAGTAAAAGTCTGATCTGTAAATAAATGTGGTAAGGTATTTATTATTTTTTTAACAAGATTATTTTTTACTTAATCTCAATTTATTTGGATTCTGTTTCTTAATCTGTATCAGCCAATGTATTTCTACATTGACCTTACTAATGTTTTTAATTAAAAATATTAGCGAAATATGTTAAAACCCTTGGATAATAATTGATAGGTATCAAGTATCAGATGTTTGGGGTTTTGTTTTAATGGAAATCGTGTAATCAAAAGAAGAGAAATAGGATCGTTTTCCAGAGATGCCTGGTCAAAGAAAGAAGACATTTAATAGTTTTTAAAGTTTCTAAAAGCTGAACTGCTTTGCAAGGGAAAGGAAACTGTGAGCCAGAGTGATATAAAAATCGGATTTAGGTTTTCATGGAATACAGAAGGATTTAGATTTTCCATGTTAGCAAATATTATTCTATGAACTACATATTATTTAAAGATGAATCATAGTATTATATAATGGTTTGGGTTGGAAGACACCTTAAAGGTCCTCTAGTTTCAAACCCCCTGCCATGATCAACCTGCTGGCCATGCTGCTTTTGATGCAGACCAGAGTATGGTTGGCTTTCTGAGCTTCAAGCACACCTTGCTGACTCATGCTGAGCTTCTCATCAAGAAACACCTCCAAACCCTTCTCAGCTGGTCTCAGTGAGAGCAAGTATGAATCTGTGTTATCTCCTGCTGAGCTAGTTTCTTCTGTGGAGGTGTTCTGTGTCTCCACCCATTTATTCAAATGACCTCCAGGAACTGCAAGGTTAGCTAGACTAATTATGACTGGTGTGGGGGTAGTTTCACGCTCAACTGCAATTTAGGCAAGGCTTTGTTCACAAACTAATTAATTACCTTTTGGATACCGTTCCTGTGGTTCTGTTTTTAAAAGTAGTGCAGAATGAGATTTTATTCTATTGCTGTCAGTGTTCCATCTATTTGTTTATTTTGCCCATTTTAGAAACTGCCTCAGGCCAGGTTCTGAGATGGTATTAGGAGGATGCAATTACACTACATCCGTACAAATCAGGATTGAAAAGCCACTTCTGCTTAAGATGGGCTTCATTTCAGTATTATGAGGACTAGGATTTCTTGTTCTTTCTCCTCCTTTGCTAAAACTGTTCTGTATAGTGCACTTTCAAGAGCTATAATTGTTTGTATTGGATCTGTTCACTTTTAAAAGGATCCAATTGACAAAGGCAGCAAACAGAAAGGCTGAACAGGCAGATAACACTAGAATCTGTAGTAACTTTAGAGACAAGCATTAGATGTGGTGGCTCTTCCTAGGTTACAAATTCCAAAGGAAATAGGATCTGTTGCCTTTGACAGAAAGCTAGATTCTACCCAGAAGCCAATTAATAAAAGTCAGGGAGTCCCTGTCTCCTCCTGAAGTAGTTTACTACCACTCTGTTATCTGGTAGTAAAGGATCTCTTTCACTGCTAGCACTTGCCAGTTTCAAGAATTATCAAATGATGACATTGTATATAATAAAGGAGAGAGAAATAATTTTTTTAGCAGGTCTCATTGACTAACCCAGACAAAACAGACTCAGGTATAAACTATGTGTATGGTTTAGAAGAGCTCTGGCAAAACAGTAATCAATGTGAAGATTCACAAATCAAACAGAAGCTTGGATTATAACTCCAAACATTGAAAATGGCACCAAATCATGGAAAGAAATAGCAAGTCCCTCTGACTGCAAAATTTGTTGCAGTAACTTCTACACAGAAATATGAAAAAACCCTGCATTTAGGATGAGCACTAACCACAAAGTACACACAATAAGGAAGGACCCTATGCCTACTAGGAATGAAAAAGAAGAAAGCTTTAGGGCTTTGTAAGAAGAAAATGTAAGATTTAAAGTTTGAAATGTATGTCCCTAGAAAATATCTTTGCCAACAGTCTTTAGTGGCACTTCATACAGGAGAAAGAGTGCTAAGGTCTAGGTTGCCAAATGATCTTCCCTGAGCTAAAGACATTTGTTTAGAGTGTCTGACAAAATATGAAAACGGTGTTAGGATTTTAAAAAACATCGTTAAGAAAGAAAAACAAAAATCAGCAGTAGTTCCAGGTAAGCCAAACCAACTGGGCAGCAGTCTACATCTACAGGTTGTTCTTGCCGTGATTAGGTTAGGCATCTCCCAATTCTGAGCTACTGCCATTTTAGCAGGATAATAATAATAATAATAATAATAAATAATAATATAAAAAGATAGGAGTATATAGCAGAATATGAACCAGATTAGGTAGATAAGTATATAGATGCCTTCATTTACCCTTTACTAGAGGTGAATTTACTAGGTTGAGACATGCATTTCTAAACAGATAGCTTGCTATAAATCTGGATTATATTATCTATCACGATCAAACTAGTGTTGTTTTTGTTGTCTCCAGATTTAAAAGTCCTGAGTTTAGTAAAAGTTCTTTTCATGCTGCAAAGGTATTTTCAAAATATATGGAAAACCAAGTCATCAGTCTGGATTTCATCCTTCTCTTGCTTACACTTGACAAATGCTTTGCAACTGAATTTTAGGAGGAGTTGGATTTTAAAAAACTCTAACATCTCTTTGATATAATATGATAATATTTGCCCAAAGCCTTCTGATTTTTTTGGAAGAAGTTCTGATGCAGAAAGGGTAGGCTAGTCAATCAGTGTTTGTTTTCAACAGTCTTGTAAGGATAAAAAGTGTCCTATACCTTTTCACTTTCTGTCAACATCAGAAAAAACCAGCAGATAATGATTTTCCCTCTAGTGTTTTGAATACACTTATGTGAACTGATTTGCATTCTGATCTAAACTATGAATCTGAAGTGTGTGCTCCTTGTGCTACAAGTATGAATGTCTTCATGATGTAAGTGGAACATCTTCCGATCAGGGGATAAAGCTGAAAAAATTATTCCTGGAGCATAATGTTTTGGGTGAATTCATAGATTCCTATTTTAGTCCTTTTATTACAAGCATTAAGCTGTACTATCCTGAGACTGCCTTAGCCTTTTGAAATATATAAGTAGAGTTACCCAGATTTTTTTTCACTCCTGTAGAGAGGAAAAAGATAATGGAATGAAAATGTAAGCCCTTCTTCTAGTCTCCAAAATGATTGGACTTTAAAGCTGCAACTCAACAACCTTAATCTCCCCATTCCCTTTTACATTAAATAAAACTGTTAGTAAGTAAATAATAACAATAAAAGTAATTTTTTTTAATAAATAAAAGGATAATGAAGCTGGCAAAAGCTATCTAATATTAACATTAGTGGGAGGACAATTGTTTTGATTGACACAAGAGAAACAGAACAAAGAACTTTTGAGAGGAAAAAAATAAAAAAAGTCCTATGAACCACTGAAAATGGAGATTGAAGTCAAGCTACCATAGTTAAGGACTGTAACAGACTCAAATGATACATGGAGTGGATGTTAGTGGGAATTCACAGAAAAGTTTTGACAGGAATACAGCCTGAAATATTATTCATTCAAAATAAACCTCTTAGGAGTCACAGTAATCCCACAGCCCCTTATACCTATAGTTGCATTTTGGCAGAAAGGGTAGTCAAACATTCCTCAGAGGCAGAGATTAGAGACTGCTCGTGAGGTTGTTTTCTTTCCATCTTCAGTGATATTGGAAATTTTAGAGGCATGTGGAAAAGTACCAAGTTGACAGACACATGAAATATCTTTATTAAAGGAGTGACTACAGAATCTGAAGTCCTCTCCAGGGAGAGAGGACTGTTCACAATACTCTGTAATTCTACAGTAATAGGCTGATAATTTTCACCTATGTAACGTCTACCAAAGGCAGTGGGAGGAAAACACATAACTGAAGCAAGAATGGAAATGTTTTGCCTTTTTTTTTAACTCTTGTTTAATTTGTTTTACCAGGTTCTGGGTAGTGAAAATAAATCAACCACTTGTCTGCCTGCCATACTGGAAATGAATAAGTGACTTGCACAGTGAGCATCATTTTGTGGATTTGTAGAGAGGTAGGAATGGGAACTTGGCAGCTGCAAGTTATGGCTGGAGGTCAAAGTTGAAACTCAGTGGCCCTGTTGATCTTTTAGTTCCATGCAGCAAAGGGAAAAGTGGTCATGACCATACTATTTCTCTTATTTTCTCTTCAGCTAAAAACTCTCTTGCTTTTCATGAACTGCAGCATTCTTGATTTTGCATAGCATGTTCCATAGTCTTCAGAATCCCAAGTTTTTTTTCATACTTCATCCATTTTATCCTTCATTTTGTCAATGTTAAATATATGCCACAGTTAGAGCCACACAAAAAAAGACAATCATTAAATCATGCAATCCTAAAGTAATGTAGTTTGTTAATAAGGTCCTCTGAGCTGCAGTGCCACAGATAATACAATGCATATACTAAATCAAAATGGATCTGTGTGTCATTAAAGCAGTCCAACATTTACATCTCACATAAAGTAATGGATTGTTGTTTCCTAAGTGTAATAGGAAGGGGTTTCATAAAAGATAATACTTATCTGACCTAGGAGAAGAGTACATGCAAAACAAATGCTTCTTGACAGAACAACCATTCTAGTAATTTAAAAAAAAAAAAAAAAAGTCTGAGAAGCCATTTTGAAAAAAATATGTGAATGACAGAACCATGGGCTGAAAAAAATGTCAAAGGAACCTAGGCAGTAGCCATGAAAACATCTCTAGAGGAGATGCAAGAGTGCTTCTCCTCTGCATCTGAAACGATGTATAACACATAAAAGAGTTTCAAATATTTTCTTCTTTATTCCGAGTGTTTCTACTAAAACCCCTCCAAAACAAACAACAAAACCCCACCCCAAAACAGCTCTCAAAAACCAGACCACATTTTTTCCACTGCACTATAAACACAAATTATTTTGGAGTCTGATATTAACATCTAACTCTGTGAAATGGAAATGAATTGACAAAAGTAATAGGTATGGAAGAGATCTATTAGTTTAAGAGATGCCATAGAATATAAAAGCTATCTAACATCCCTAAATTAAACAGACTTTTCAGAATGAAGTATATATATCTCAAATAGTTTCATATAATAAGAAAGAGACATCAGATATTTATATGATATATATTGTTTGCTCACTAATGAGAAGCATTGCCAGGATTATGCTGAAATGCTAAGAACTGTGGTTATTGCACCTGGAACATTTTGTACTACAGAAAACAAAATTCTTGTAGGTTTTATTGACTGAAAATGGATTTCAGATCAATTCTGAACCTGAAAAATAAAATAAGCTGAATATAGATTTTTGAATAATGAATCCTTTGGCTACAATTACTAATTTACTTTTTTGCTGACCTAATTAAAGTAACTGTATTGAATTACAAGAATATATAATTAGCTTATTGGATTTTTAGGAAACATGCAATCAAAACTGTAAAAACAAAATCATGCAGTATAAAATGTCATATTTGTCTTCTTCATCCCCTTCCTTCTCAACATCAGTTTTGCATCTGTCACCTGTGTTGTACCACCTGGAAGGTTTCAATTAATTTTTCTACCTTTATGCTGAAGTGTTGACATAAATTTTTTGAAATATTTATCAAGTTACTAGAACAAATATGCCTACTATAGTTTGTATATTAGATGAGCAAGAGTGCTGCACAACAAATGCATATGGGTGGACACACACACAGAGTAACCTATTGTAACGTGATTAAACTGAAGGATTTAATTAAATTTTTACTGAATCAAAACTTTTCTTAGTTTTCAATGAATTATGGGAAGAAAAACAGTTATCAAACTAACTTTCCTAGACTATTCTTTAGTAAAAATTACATAGGCTCTGTGGGACATCATAACAAAAGCAGCTTGTGGAGCTACAATAAAAAGAAATCTATGATGTATCCAATATATCTAGACAGAGAAGATGACCTGATTTTCTCTACTAGATGACAGTGATTAATACTTGAAGCTCCTTGGAAAGCAATCTCACAGTGTGCTATAAAACCAAAAAGATGTACAGAGAGAAAATCACATAGAGCCCTGAGGTGCAAAATACTGAGGAATGATGAAGTCCTCCTTCATCCCTGGGAGACTGGGACCACTAGCACCAGCTTCAGCATTCAGTCAACACAATAAATCGGGTCGCAAAAGAATAAGGAAGGGAGACGGAGCATCAAATTATGTGAACTTAATTTAAAACAGTTACTTTGGGACTCTGCCCACAGTGCAGAGGAGATAGTATTTTGTTTTGAAAGGTTTTAGACATGAATCAATGGAGGGCATTTTGCCTTCTTTGTGAATTCAAGCCCTGGAGCAACTTTTGGGGCATACGTTACTTCTTTTTGTGAAGCAGAGACACAATTCAACCTATAAGGATCAGATGAGTTAAAGTCCTCCTACAAATTTCTTTCTGCAGACACATACTGTGAAAAACACAGATAGGAGTCTGGACCAGTAAGCCCAGAAAAATTAGTCAGATACACTCAGACACACTGAAAGCAGTGATATCACATTATTTAAAAGATTTTTTTTTTTTAAGAAAACAAACAAACAAAAACAACTCATAGCACTTCTACAATTGTCCTTTATGCTGTCCCATGTGTCTGAAGTATTTCTTCATTACAGCTATTTTGAGCAGGGAATGACATCTAGCATCAGCTGCAGAAATCTTCTCTCTTATGATTTCTGACCAGTGTCAGGTATACAACAAGAAGCTAATATTCTACTTGCAACCTTTGGTCTGCTCTTGCTATTTCAGTTAGAGTTGTCCTACCTTATAACTTGGAGACACCATCTCCAACTTCTGCATATTATTTGCAAGTGTAGAAGAAAGTAGACTAGAAGCAATTAGTAATCTGAACTCTGTGTCCCTGTTCAGGGAGCTGTATGTGAGCAAGACACAAACTAATTGCAAGTTTGAGGCATTTTTATAGCCAAAGTTTTGCTTAACTCTTATTTGAGCATGTGCATCTAGGGGCAGAGTACAGAAGCTCAAGGAGAGCAAGACTGCTCCTAAGGTTCTTACAGTAAGCAGCTTAGAATTTCAAAGAGAAAGTTTGGAGGAGCTAGGTTTCTTTAATCCTCTCCCTCTGTGCTGCTTCAGACAAGTGAGCTGAAAAAGGGACTCATGATTCACCCTTAAGTCTTCAAAAAGAGGTTCTCTATCCTACATCTCCTAGTTCTTGTAAGATTCTCACTTTGAGGGCAACTCTGCAATACTCACGAGAACGTGCTTTTACTCTTTATAAGGAGGAGATCATTGGCACAATGGGCATAATAATTTTTAGCTTAAACCCATGGATAAGCATGAAGGAGAAGAGGTTGCTTTTGCAGACTAGAAGTAGTTTGGTTGTTAAGTGCTACCTTCGATTAGTCTAATTGTCCTTTTTCTTTAGACAGTGTTGGAACATTCTGGATAATAAAATTTAATGTATTGTTGTTCATCAGCTGGCCTTCATGGAAGCCTTCTCTTTGCAGCTTTGCTAACCATGGGCAAACCAAACAGAACTTGTTGGATGTTTATAAGTGTAGGGCAATGCTACCTAACAGCTACATTTAACAAGTATTTGAAAAAGGAGTTCTTGATAATCTCAATGAAATTAGAAGGGTTCTAGCATGAAGGACACAGAACACTAGTTTCTCTAGAATCAATAGTAGAAATACTAAAAGGAACAAATACAATTATACAAACTAGATTAAAGTGCTTAATAGATATGAAATACTATCTTGTTCATGATTAACAGGGCAGGTACCTAATATATATGAGAAGGCTTGAATTATCTAGATTTTCAAAACAGCACAAGTTCTTTCTTCTAACAGACCTTCATCCATCATTTAACTGACTAGAACTGTGTGACTCATTATTTATTTGGAGCTGATTTTTAGATTTTACTACGTTCACGGGATTTTCTTTGGTTGCTGACAGACCTGAATGGCAGGTGATCTAATATTTTCTCATGAGTATAAAGAATCAATAGAATCAGTTTTTTAAAAAGACCCCAGATAGTGGACATAAATTAAAATGAACTCATAAGATTCCTGGATCATCAGTTGCTTAATTAGATGCAGAGTTTTTTCGCTTTCTTTTGGAAATAAAAATCCAATCTATTGGTAACGATGTTATTTACAGTACTGGTTGGTTGGTTTATTTGGTATTTCAGTAAATAAAAATAACCAACTACCTACAAGCATACTCCCAAACTATATGATTTTGGGCTGCAATCATTAAAAAGTTTTTAAAACTTTAACACTGAAAACCAGGCTGGACTTTGGAGACCCTAGAAGAAACAAACTGCAGCTGATGTTGTAGGTACTAGCAGTCAAGCCTCATTAGTTTATCTTCATTTTAACAACCATTTGCTGATTTTGCTGACTAGCAGTATTTAATGCAAATGGTGATCTTCTATGATCTAAAGAAAGAGAAAAACAAGTATCTTGATGGTTTTGTACTGTTATTGCACAAGATAATTTGAATTTTCAAAGCAAAGAATTTAAAGAATTTCTTAATTCAGTATTTTTTTTCTAGCTTTAAATTTCAAATTCTCAAACAAGCATGTTATTTTAATTAAGGACATGGGATTTTTGCATTAGATATATATAGTTATATATTATCCAAATATTGGATACAGGAAAATGAATGTGGATAGAATTTAATAAAATAACAAAAAATTGGTTTTAATATATTTCCTCTGGACTATGTAATGTAGCATAGGATGCATTTGAACTACTTCTTAGTATAAAGTTATATGAGTTTTACAGGCCACATTTGCAAAATATAGGTGTGGATACTTAAAAAACACCAACTCTGAATGGTTTGAAGATAATCAGATGTTAGTAGAACAGATAATCAGGTGTTTAGGAAAACAGTAGTTTGTAGTAGTTTCTTAAAATAAGCAATTAATACCATGGAATATTGAGTAAGAAAATTTGAGTTCTCTGTGTATCCTGCTTGCAGTTGCAATGGAAATACTCTCAATTTTTGTGTCTGTGCTCAAAGTAACTGTATTGAAAATTCTAAAGGTACAGAGAAGAGGTGTGAACTTAAAAAGAAGAAAAAAAAAAGGCTTGGTGAGCTTGAACATTTCTCATTCTGAGAGAGAACTGCAGGGTGATCAGTCTACAGGTAGCTCAGTGCGAGCAGATGAACTAATTTTTTCGATAGGAAATAAAACATAGTAAGGGCCCATGTTTGGAAGTTAGATTAATACAGAGTAGAATTGAAATATAAATATGACAAGATAAATTTTTAACTGTAAATCATTGATTAAGCATGATTTTGGTGAATTTCCCATCACTGGAATTCTATAATTGAAGATGGGATGTTTCTCTGCTATGCAGTATTTAGTCCAAAAAGGAATTTATTTGCATTATAGAAAATCTCCTGTTTACCTGTGTAGTAAAATAAATATTAATAGTTTCTTACAACTCTAAAGTGGAAGGCAGCTACTTAAACAGGACCAGTAACTATTAAGTCTAATTAAGCTTAAATAAATCCATATCAATATTTATAGATAATCTTGCTTTTTAACATAGTATGAGCTTCTTGTATGATATTGTCCTGAACAGCTTTCATATGCTATATTGACGCTAAGAACATAAAGAGAGAAAGAAAATAGGAGAGAAAGCTAGAAAAAGAAAGTAGTCAGGGTTTTCTGTGCCAACATTTTAAGTCCTTACAAAATTTTATAGGAAGAAAGCAGACTGGTACTCATTACCTAGAAGAAAGCTCTTCATACCACAGTTGTCATGTATGGATTTAATCATTACATTTGTTTTGACCCTTAGGTGTAAAAAACTGTCAACACAGACACAGAGAACAAAGCTTTTAAGTGGACTTTTCTATGTTGAAAGATCTGTTAGAGTGCTTCCCAAGTACATTCTTAAAAAGAAAAATTAAGTTACAGAAGAGCCTTCTGATTAAAAAAAAATTATTGTACTGAGTCTTCTGAAGAAATCCAAGTGGATTATTTTGCAAAACTGGCCAATTTTAAAGGAGCAGTTATCACAGTGGGAAAAACTATAAGTTGTAACTATAATAATATCTCTACAGGCATGATAAATGTATCTGTGATTGGACCAATTGGGATTTCATGGTCTGAAGCATTATGAATTTGTCAGTTCTGTTCAATTGTTTCCAGCAAAGTGACTCCATCATATTGTTCATGTTATTTGAAAGAAAAAAAATAAAAATCAAAATGAAAGGGTTTAAAATTAGATTGTATACTGACTCCAGGCAATCGGTCTTTGTCCGGAATCATTTTCCTATCTGTAGATAGATTCTTACTGTAATATTCGCAATCCATTTGTGGCTAGTCACAGCCCATTAGCCATCTGTTCCTCTATTAAGCAACTTTCTTTTTATAATGTAAGTATTTAATTTTAATAAACTCTATCTGCTAAGCATTTATCTTACACATAATAAGGAACTGTTTCAAACATGGTTATTGGGCCATATAAAAGTAATAATTTTTTTCATGGACTTCCTTGGTTATAAAAGACACTATTAGAATAGCTTGAAAATTTGAAAGTATTTTAAATATACATTATTGTAAATAAATGCTACTTTAAAGTATGATATGATCAACAAGTTTTGGATGCTGAAACATTTTCCTGATTTACCAGTGCATGAAGAGAAAGTGAGCTGTGGAGTGTAGCTTTGATTTTACAGATTACACCATGCAGCAAATGTAAGATCTACTACCAGCAATATTTATTAAACACTTCAAACATGAGATATAGATGTCTAGTGTGTTTTTAAGAATCCATTTACTTGTCTTGCTTCTTTAAGACGTTTTGACAAATATAATGAAAAACATCAACCAACAGCCATGGAACTTTTTCCATGAAATTTAAAAAATGTAGGATGCAAGAGGCAGAAAATAATGGAATAAGATTGCCAGAGTGACCTTCAGTTTCAAAATGTACACATAGGCATTGTAATAATTTGTGCATCCAGTTGTGATGAAACTGATCAAGGGATAAAGGTCTTGAAGTCTAAGTTCCAGCACATTTTGTTAAAGTAAAGGGCTGTCATAAAACAGAAGCTTCAACAAAGATGCTGCTGAAGGAGCTTAATATTTTGTCCTAGTTTCAGCTGGGATAGGGTTAATTTTCTTCTTAGTAGCTGGTATACTACTGTGTTTTGGATTTAGTATGAAAAATAATGTTGATAACACACTGATGTTTTAGTTGCTGCTGAGTAGTGCTTAACCTAAATCAAGGACTTTTCAGTGTCTCATGCTCTGCAAGTGAGGAGGTGCACAATAAACTGACCTGAACTAGTCAAAGGGATATTCCATACCACAGGAGATTATGCCCAATATATAAACTGGAATTAGTTGGAAGGGGCTGATTCTTGATTGTCTGGGCATTGTTAAGTGGGTAGTGAGCAACTGTATTGTGGATCACTTCTTAGTATTATCATTATATTTAACTTATTTCAGTTATTAAACTCTTCTTATCTCAAACCACAAGTTTTACTTTTTCACCTTAATTCCCTCCCCCTCTCGCTAGGATGGGGAGGGAAGTGAGTGAGCATACTAAATGACAAGCTTACTTACATGACAAGCTTTCTAAAAATTAAGTAATATGGAAGATTAACTGTCTGTCACAGAGGGAGACAGTCTTCATTTTTTGTGGCTCATGGAATTATTAAATTGATTCATCCTAATTTTTTTGCTTTTCATTGTGGCCAGTTACGACTTCAGAAAGCAGAGAAATCAAACTGAATATGAAAGAGCTATGCTCTCAGCTGTAAGACTGTTTAGTGGTTTAGAGTCTTTAGTTTCTCAAATTTCATCTTGTGTATAACTGAACTTTCAGAACAAAATGCCAGTCATTTAATGCTGTATTTTATTTTTTTAAACTCCTATAGGGTTTCAGCAGTGAGACATTGGTGTAGTCTGATTTAAAGGTTTGATGGTACCTAGAAAATTTTGAGTTAATAACAAAACTAGAAGAAACCAATAATGCATTGGGAAAAGCACCATACGTGTCTAAATTTCAGAAACCATTCTCTCCATCAGTTGTTCCTGACCCATTGCATTGTGCGTTTTTGATTATTAGAAGCTCATGTCAGGCTCTTTATCTTTCTTAATGTCTATGGACTTGTAAATGTAAAACATTCTTCTTCCCAACTGGCTGCCATGGTAACAAGCACCTGTCTATTTTGGTGAGCAAGAATTTTGCACCAATTTCTCATTAAAGGAGAAAATATATTGCTAAAGAAGTTTTGACATTTTAAAGTTATGATACTCTTTATCTTCAACACTGTATTCAAAAGAAAAAAGAAAGCATGTTATCACCTCTCAGCTATATTGCAATCAAGCCAATACATGTAAGGTGGAATGTTATAAAAAGAGATAAATATTGTAAACAATTTCAAGCAGAAGGTGAAATTGGTTGAATTCCTGAGTACCCTCCAAACTCTTTTCTTCTTACTTTAGATTTCATTCCACCATTTCTAAGAGGGGAAAAAAGCTGAAAATTGAAAGAAAAGAGTGCACAGAATCTAATCACTTAAAAGCCTAATCACTTTTGACATCTGTATATGTCTATATACTTTTGTTTTCCTAGGCCAATGTAAGTAGTGTTGGAAAGCTCTGCAGTGGACGTGAGCTGCACAAGCAGTTTGGAAACCTGTCCCAAATCTGTAATTGAAGTACTGTGTATTTGGAATTAAAATCCATAGCTTATTCTGAAACCCACTTCCTATATAGATTTTGTTTCAGAAGATATTTCTGCAGCAAGGCATAAAAATATACCATAGTGATAGTTAAAAAGAATGTTGGTTCCAGGCTAAACATAATCAGTTCTAAGTAAACTATAAAATATATGGTTGCTTGTTGTTTTGGTTTTCTTTTTTTTATATGTATTCAACAATAGTCCTTAACATAAAATATTTTAGACTACATTCTGAAAACTGAGTGTGTAGACATGTACTTATCACTGTCAGGATAGGGACTTCATCTTGAACATTCAGTGGAAAAATGGTCTGAACCAAATTCAGTTTTACTTGGGTTAATATTGATTTAAACATTTGCCATCTTCTTGCTTTCAGAGTTGCCCATTCACTTCAGAGAGTATGATCAAAAAGTTCTCTCATCCTGAACGAAAGTACTATTCACCTCATACAACATGAAGGGCCTCGGCAGGTGTAAATTGGCTTTGCTCCATTGAATTCAGTGAAACTGTGTCAGTTTTCCATGACTGGAAATGTGGCCATTTTAACTTACAGAATAGGTTAAGTTCAAAGAGGTCTTCAATCACAAGGTTTAACGAAGAATTATTCTTTCATCTCAATGTTGCCTTAATGCCAATCTTGGCTGTCCTTCCCTGAGCTCTATAGGCAGCATTAGTTTCATTATACAAGCAATGATCTTTTATTGCTTTATACAGTTGTTAACATCAGGTATTTCACAACTAAAATAAGAAGGTTTTTTGCTTCATTTATAGAGTGTTTATAAATGAAATAGGGTTTGGGTTTTTTTTGAAGGTTGTTTAATAGACTTTTCCTGGTAGTTGCTATAGAAACACAGTGCAATAATTGAACCTTAAAGGTGACGTCTCATTTAAGTTGAAAGGTAATGCACATAAAGGGAGAGAATAGAGAAGTCTTTTTGCTAAATCTTTTAGGGTCTGTTTAAGAGGGGTCATTAAAAGTGGCAAAATTCCTGATTTTTTTTTTTCCAGGTTCTATTTAAGTAAAACATGAATGATATGAAGATCTGTTCAATCTTTTTTTTTTCCTCTCAACTGTTCAAGCAAAATGGAACACAAATATTCTTTGACTCCAATACAGAATTTTAAATTTTTAATTTAAGCTGTAAATTCACTCCAAATTTGATTCCCCAGGAATAAAGTCTGCTTTATCTGTAAGTGTTGCTATTCCAAATGGCTGCACGTCCATGTAGAAAGTTGTAGTAGAAACTTGTGCACAAGACCATGAAAGAAAGAGCTTTGTTGAACACAGTGATGTTCAGAAGTTGTTTGACTTTAGCTAGCTGGTATCAGTGACAAGGCTTGAGCATCAGTTGTGCCTCAGCTAAGACATAGCTGAACTGAAAAAGTGTATATTTTCTACGTTTGATGTCTAAGGGTTGTACTGTATTTTTATCACCAATATCAAAAAAACTAGGTAGCCGGATTATGACAAATTATATTGTCAGATATTATACCTCATCGGAATTATTTTCATCTATACATCTAGGCAAATTCCATTAAGTTATACCTGTGCAAACCATTAATTGAACTCTTTCCATAAGCTCCAGTATATACAGTACCAAACAATACTAAAACATATTAAAGAAAACTTGGGGACACAATATCAGAAAATTAAATGGAGTTTATTTACTGACATTGCACCTGTTTGAGTCATTGATGAGATAGAAATTGCAAGTTAGGTTTCATTTAGCTGTAGTTCAGAAGTCTTGAACTACACGACTAGTACTGAAGAGAGTCTGAAAGTGTTCAGACCATCAATTCAAAATGGAAACTTTATCTGTGAGAAGCATTTGGCCATCTGCACTGAGTAAAGGGCTTTGAACCTACATTTCACAACAACCAGCGAAAACTGAACTGGATACTGCCCCCACCATGGGAGAAACTCTTAAAGCAATACAGCAGGTGAAAATCGGCAAGGCAGCTGGGGTTGATGGAATCCCACCTGAAATCTGAAAGCACGGTGGCCAAGCACTCTGTGCTAAGTTTCACAAATTTGTGGTGCGCTGTTGGGAATGAGGTGAACTGCCTTCAGACCTTCGTGATGCTGTCATCGTCACCTTGTACAAGAGGAAAGGAGATAAATCAGACTGCTCAAATTACCGAGGTATTACTCTGCTCTCCATTGCTGGTAAAATCCTTACAAGAATTCTTTTGAATAGATTAATACCCACCATAGCAGAAGATCTTCTACCTGAAAGCCAATGTGGTTTCCGAGCCAACAGAGGTACCACAGACATGGTATTTGTTCTCAGACAACTGCAAGAGAAGTGTCGGGAACAGAACAAAGGACTCTATGTTACCTTTGTTGATCTCGCCAAGGTTTTCTATACTGTGAGAAGAAAACGTCTGTGGCAGATTTTGGAACATTTAGGATGTGCCCCCAAGTTCCTCAAAATGATCATCTCGCTTCATGAGGACCAGTACGGTCAAGTCAGATATGGCGATGCACTTTCTGAGCCGTTTCCAATAGCCAGTGGTGTGAAGCAAGGCTGTGTTCTCGCACCAACTCTATTCACAATCTTCTTCAGCATGATGCTCCAAAGGGCCACGGCAGAACTCGATGATGAAAATGGTGTCTACATTTGATATCGTACTGATGGGAGCCTATTCAACCTAAGGTGACTGAAGGCCCACACTAAGACCTTAAATTATCTTGTCCGTGAGCTGCTTTACGCTGATGATGCCGCCCTCGTCACCCACACAGAAGGAGCTCTGCAGCGTCTAACATCCTGCTTTGCAGAGGCTGCTGAGCTTTTTGGACTGGAAGTCAGCTTGAAGAAGACAGAAGTTTTATATCAGCCTGCACCTCAGGAAGTCTCCCATCATCCCCATATCACCATTGGTGAAACAGAGCTCAAATCAGTCCAGCAGTTTAATTACCTGGGAAGCATCATCTCCTCAGACGGTAAAATTGGTGCAGAAATAGACAACAGGTTAGCAAAGGCATACAGAGCTTTCGGTAAACTCCATAAAAGAGTGTGGTGAAACAAACACCTGAAGAAAAGTACTAAGATCAATGTTTACAGAACCATTGTACTGTCTACTCTTTTATATGGATCTGAATCACGGGTCATTTACTGCCACCACTTGCGTCTTCCATCAGCGCTGCCTCCGTGCAATCCTAAACATCCACTGGACTGACTATGTGACCAACACGTCTGTCCTTGAACAGGCAGCAGTCACGAGCATTGAGGCCATGCTGCTGAGAACACAGCTGTGCTGGGCAGGGCACGTCTCCAGGATGCAGGACTACCGCCTCCCTAAGATCGTGCTCTATGGGGAACTTGCCACTGGCTGCCGCAAGAGAGGAGCCCCGAAGAGGAGATACAAGGACTGCCTGAAACAATCCCTCAGCCTTGGCCATATTGATCACCACCATTGGTCTACCCTGGCCTCCAATCGGGAGGCCTGGAGACACACCATCTATAACGCTGCTGCTGCTTTTGAGAACACACGCAGGATCACTCTCGAGGAGAAAAGACAATAGCAGAAAGAATCACGTCTTGTCGATATCACCTGGGGAGTCTTTCTGCTGTGCCTTCTGCAACCGGACTTGTCTATCTCGCATTGGCCTTTTTAGCCATCAGCGTGCTTGTAGCAAGCGTGGGTAGAACCCCTATCAAATCTTCGTTCGTGAAGCCTAGCCATGATGAGTTCAGAAGTGATGTTATGGATCTGGTGGTGTGCTGAAGGACATGACTGTATGGTACGCATCATTTAGGAGGGCAGTCAGAGCTTTGGGTTTTCTATTCTTACAAGCTACATAACTAAAGATATGAATTTAGAGATATGCCAGGTCACAACTGGAAAGAAGGGCAGAGCAGAGATACATTAAATGCTGTTAAAATTGTGAGAAACATGAACCGTGAAACATCAGTTTCTGTCACTCTGAAATTCTTTTTTCATTCAAAATTCAGTCATCCACATTCAGCAAAGAAACATGATGCTGCAGCTTGTAAAAATGGGAAGTATACAGGTTCATGTAAGAGGAAAATCATGGTGTTTTACTGTACTCTTTCACAGATTAAGAGTATGAGTGGAATCTCAGAAGATGTTACAAAGAAGAGAAAGGAATTAAAATACTTCTGCTGATATAAGAATTATCTGAAAATAATATTCTTAAGTTAAATCTTTATCATTCTATAAATTTATTTTATAACATGAGTCCTATACTTGAATAGGATTTTGAATTAATAAAAGAAGATATGAGACTTTTAATAAGGCTGATGATGATAAGGTGAAACGATGCATGCTGATTTTCAGCTTCCTTGGAAACTCTTAAAATTTATCACTAATAACATTATAAACCCCTCTTTTTTTCTACAGCATGACCAAAATGATAATCTATTTTGCTTTGGAATTGTCTCTGGTGGTTGCTGCCAGCATACAGACAATATTTTCCTCTTCAAGAGAAAGTTGCAAGTAATTTTGTGATTTTTCTGAGTTAAATGCATTTGTTTCCAGCTTTCTTATAGGCTCCCTTTAGGAGGGAGCTATAGAAGGCTGCTATAAGATTTTCCTGGAACCTTCTCTTTTCTAGGGCTGAACAACCCCAACTCTTTCAGCCTTTGCTCATAGGAGAAGTGTTCCATGCCTCTTACCATCTTCATTACCATTCTCTGCATTCGCTCCAACAGGTCCATGGCTTGATACCAATATCCATCAGGATATGGAACGTTGACCACAATCTTCTTAATAAGAACTAAGTTGCCAGAGTTATTTAGGTACCCTGTATTTTGTTCAGAGTCTGCTGGAAATCTTATGCAGTTCAAGAAGGAGAAATGCGAAGTTCTACACTTCAGGCAGTATAACTCCATGCAGCTGTATAGACTGGCATTCACTGGTGAGCTAACAGCCCTGCTGAAAAGTATTGGAGTTTAAATTTAGTATGAGTGAACAGTGTTCACTGAAGAAGACAGACTGCATACTGAAGCTACATTACTGTGGCTAATACATCAAAAGAAGTTATTATTTCTTTTTTTTCAGTGTTACTGAGGTTGCATATGCAATACTTCCTACGCCTTTTCATCTCCTAGTTCAAAAAGCTGTTGAGAAACCCAAGAGGATCCACTGGTGGAATATCAAGATAATCAGAACCAAGAAAATATTAACTAGGATAAGAGGTTGAGAAAGCTGGGCTTGTTTAAACTGATGCAGTTTATTTAAGGGTAATTGACAGCTACATGAAGAACAGTTACAAAAGTCACAGACAAACTTTTCTCAGTGGTAACAGGAGAAGTGATGGGATGATGGCCATGAGTTGCAGCTTGGAATTAGATATTAGTATATTTAGATATTAGATATTGTCCTTTACTAGCCAAGATGAAGGGGATGGGGTGCATATATATATGTATAACATGTCAGTTTACCGAGAGATGTCATAGCACCTCCTGGGAGATTTTTAGGACTTCAGTAGGCAAAACCATGGCTGATCTGACCTAGTGCTGTGCACAGGTTCTCTTCAAGTAGAAATCACACTATGCGACCTTCAAAGATCTTTTTCAGAGAAGTCTTTTTGACCCCACAAGCTGCCTGAAGTTCTTTTACCAGCTGCTGAACTGTATCTGAAAGGACAAAAATATCACAGTGGGGAAGTTGTCAGGAAGGTAAAAATGGCTGAGGAAATAATAGCCTCTTCCTATGTCCTCCACCTATTTAAGTAGTAATAACCAGAGGAATGTGTCCCTTTAACCAGACCAGAAGCAATGTGTACATAACTGAATAATATTTCAATGTATATATTTTTAACCGATTGTTGATTGGCTGTCAAGGGGTTTGCAGACTGCTGAGGCAAAACATATGAGAACTGAGTTCTACCTGATACTCCCTTGAGAAGGCACTCAGTTTATGTACACGTGCTACATGACTTGGGAGATGATAAGTCATGGATAATTTTACCCTCTTTCAATTTTTTTTTTTTTTACTTGCCAATGGCTTTAAAATATATGTGAAAGATAGTGAGTGTATACTTGGTTATTGCTTGTTCCATCAATTTTCTTGCTGTGGGACAAGTAGCTTCATTTTACTGTAATTTTGCTTTTGAATATTGAACTTCCTGTTGAGAGAGAGAAAAGGATGAGACTTTAAATTTCTACTTACCTGTAAATAAATTTCTGCTTACCGTGTAAGTAATATTGATTACATTTTTGTTGAGAAAACAAAAATCAAACTTTAGTAGGCTTTGTTTGCTAGGTGTCTTATTAATCTAGGGCAGGCATTAACCAGCTTTGATAGTTCAAGGAAAATCAGAAATTTTTTTGCTTCTTATACTCAGTCAGTTACAACAAAGTGAAAATACAAGTTTCTCTGGCATTTACATTCCAACTTCTCTCTGAAGACTGAAGACAAATGAGTGATCAAAGGCTTTTGCTCAGTGATTCTCTGGATGATATTTCCAATTGTATAATTAGTTTAAAATGCTTTTAGCTTTTATTAGGTTGTATGTTTAATGTGTGGTCATAAAAAAAAAAAAAAAAAAAAACAAAAAAAACACAAAGAAAAAGACTCATCAAGGATCAGATGACCAGTGACATTAGGAGAAATGTTTTTATCTTACTCCTAAGGCTACCATGGGAGAATAGTCAGCCCCATTCATCAATGTGACCCACCAAGAGGTCTCCTTCAAAGAAACTCCTTTCCTGGAATGCCTTTCAGGCTGCAAGGAATTATTGCTACAAGGCTATAGGAGTCATTATAGGACAGAAAGAGATTTGGGGAGTATGCAAAACTTACTATGGCATATTTTAAGGGCATGGTGTGAACGTGGGAAACTGATTATGGAGTTCTTAGGTGAAGGAACAAAGGCAGGGAAAGGGACAGCTAAAGGTAGATCAAGAAAGAACAAGCACATGAAAACAGACAGAAAGAAAAATGTAGGGGCCAGTTGACTGTAAGCATATGTTTGGCCAGCACATTTATCCACTGTGACTGTGATTGTGCTGTATCATGTCTTCTTTTTAAACCTTATTCTTCTTTTTCTGTGTGGAATATTCTAGGTGTGTGCAGCACTACTGAGATAATGAGGAGATTGACGTGAGAATCAGCTGCTGCAGGTCCCATAAATGCAAGACAGATCCCAGAAAGACCAGGGAACCTGAAGGTGAGCTATGGCAAAGATCACTGGTTTAGACAACCTACTGGAGATAATTGTTAAGGGAGAGCAGCGTGTATATGTGTGCATGTATGCATGTGTAATGAGAAATCAAGTACCATCCGCAGCAGTGAGGCTGTAAATGTCAGGTTCTTGTATGTCCAGTTGCCAGCAGATAGGGAGACTCAGGATATCTGGGTCAAGCTACTGGACAGACTTGAGTGTCTCAGGCCAGCTACTGGAGCAATCCATATTGTCTGCTCACTTCTGTGCATATATTTCACCAGCTGACTTCAGTGCTGAACAGATGGAGAGGACAAATAGGACTGGCCCATGTGTGCTGTTCACATTTGTGGGAGTGCTACTCTTTTTTTTTCTGGATGCATTTTGGTAAGGTAATGTTCTCTGTGTGCCCAGCTGATATGTACATGTATCCACATATGCACAGTACATGATGTGCATGTCTGTGTGTATTTAATGTCACCCTCACTACTGGCCAAACCTAGAGACATGTAGCTGCAACAGCATTACATGTATTAATCTGCTGTTTTTTATAAGATTCAAGATGGTAAAGTAAAATTAATAAAGCTATACTTCTTCAATTCTGAAATAAGTTGAAATAAGTGAAAACAAAACAACAAAGTATTAACTTGTGAATGTTCAAAAAAATCAAATACTAACCAAAGATGACTGGCAGAGTTTGAGACTCCTGCAATTTTTAAGAGGAAAAGAATAATCACAGAAGAATGAGATGGAAAAAAAAAAAAAAAAAAAAAGGAAGTCAATTTCCTCCAGATGTATAGACTATTTGTGAACACCAGAAGAAGGGAGGAAAAAAACCCTTTAAATATTGTTGCATACTACATTAAAGAGAAATTTTAAACATTGTAGAATATTGTAAAATTATTTTGACCACATATGAACCAGCTCTACTAGAGAAAAAAAACAATGGATCAATATACTTTTCAGATGAAAAGTTCATCTGAACTTTGTTGACAGATGAAAGTTCATCATCAGAGACAGAAGTGCAGAGTATAGCTTAAAGATTCATCAAGGAGTCACTGAAATTGCCTGTCAGACACTACTGGGCAGTGAGGACCACCAACAGAGAATAATTCAAAATATATTAGTGTTACTCAAATGTGGGCCTAACAGACACAGTTAAAAGTTTAAGCAAAAGACTCCAAAATCTCACATTACAGCCTTCTCCATGCTTCTCCAAGTTCAGGTTCGATTATGTGCTTTTTATTATCCAACAGTGGTACTGCGAAGTGATTCTAGTTGCTGGTGCAGACTTTGGCAAAATCATCTTTTCTGTATGAATCAATTTCAAACTGTCCCTTTTGCTTGGCAGTAGTGTACTTTGCTTGTTTGTTTTCAGGAGTTCATCGATTGTTTGCACGTTCTCCAACAACAGCCATGCTAATCAAGCAGTTATGTTTCTATCCATGAATGAAAAGCTAAGAAAGGAGACAAAAACACTTCTGTACTTTGATTTCCTGGACTCCTGAAGTCCCTTTCTTTCTCTGTCCATCTCACTTAATTGACTTGATCTCTTAGTTTGTCACCTTGTGATATGTAATTGAGTACCTGGGCTACAGGGCCAATTCTATTTCTTGGTTTCTGGGTTGTTTTTTTTCATGGACTGAGGTCACTGCAGGGTCAACTTCATGACCTGTCCTTCTAGCAAGTATTACTTATTTGTCAAACCCATGATAAAAGTATTGTCAAGGGCAATTTCAGAACAATCAGTTATTGCATCCTTCCAGGGATTTGGCCATGTGATAAACTGGTGAGGAAATTCTGGTAGTAATTTGGGAATTTAATCTCCCATAATGAAGTAGTTCCAATATTAGTCCATAAACACTCTCAGATCATATTTCAGTCTGATTCTAAGATTCTATAGCACATTCCCACCACAGCATTAGCACATTATTCTTGATTATCCTTGTATAAAATGATATAGTCATATCTGTTACATCTATTATGCCTAGTTTCTGTGTCATCTTACACATCATTAGCACATAATGTTGACTCACTGCCTCTACCCTTTTACTGGCTTACCAGGCTAGAACACTATCTTTCAAAACCTCCCTCCTGTCACAATTATTTCTCAGCATGATTTGTCATGAAAAGTTACTGTGAAATTCATAAGGAAAATTTTGTCCTGTACACTTGACTCACAGAATCCCAATATAATACTTCCAGTTACATTGCTTAAATTTTACAGTGTCTGCTATTGTTCTGTCAACTAGTGCAGAAACAAAAAAAAAAAGTGTTTGAAAACTGAATATTTTGTATATGTGACTTTGATATTATTTACTGAAAGTAATTTTATTCATATGTTTCAAGTTTAAAACACAAATGCACTTTGTTTCTCCAATTATACTATTCATGAGGAATATTAACAGTGTTGCACTGGTAGCTAATGTAGCTGAAGGCAAGTGTGTAAGTGTTCAGCTCAAGTATTAGACATGAATATGATTTTGTTAATAGCAGAATTGTTTCTTATCCTGTTGAAGTTAATAGGAGAGTTATATTGAATTTCTTTGAATCATGAGCAGACCTAAAATGTTGTCATACTTCTTAGAAAAATACTGATTCATGTATTTCATGTAATACTTTGTCTTTGCTTGTGCTGTTGCTTAGCCAGAGGCAATAGCTGTGCACTTACAACATTATTTCAATCAAAGCTGCAAGGTCGCTTTTTCTGGTTATGTATACCTCTTCTAGAAGGAATTGCCCTGCATCTTTCTGTAACATCTGATTGCCTACAAAATCAATTAAACAGAGATTATAAGACAGTGGGAGAATGAGAGGACTCTTAAAATTATAAGGAAAAACCAGAAGAAAATGTATGAGGTAATCTGCTACAGATTTGGAATTTGCTGTAAATGTTATATTATGTTGTTAGTTTTGTGCATCATTCTTCAAATATAAATTTCTTAAATGCCTGCATAATCACCTTTCCCGAGGCAGCCATACCACATGTATGAAATATATGTATGACATATTCTAGTTTATTCAGAAAATTTGAGATTTATATCTCAAATATATATATATTATATATTATATATATAAATTCTTATACAATCTATTATTCTCATACAATTTATAATTCTGCTTTTATTTCTTGGTAGAACTTGCTGGAAACAGTATTAAAAAAATATTTTGTGGTTAAAATGAAAAATAAATGTTGGAGGGAAGGAAGAGTAAGGTATTCTCAAATCTTCTGTGGTGTTCTACTGGTTCTGGACAATGATGTAAACTTAGACTCATCTTTCAGAGCTAGTAGGCAGTACTGTGTTATGCAGTTGCCGTTTACCTATGGAGGAGAATGTTACAGAGGAATCAATAAACCTTTCTACTAATTTGGTCATCAAATTGCATGTTTCTGCAGTGTGTGAGGGTTTTGTCATGATGGTATTTGTAGCAATAAATAAGATTTAATTTTTTTGGCCAGTTCTTCAAGTGAGTAAAAAAGGTCATCACTCAAGACCAGTTCTTTTAAATCAATTGCTATGATTTAAATTTGTATAATGGGCTACATTTTGAAAAGCATAGAACTGCATGATTTCAAGAAGGTCTGTGTGTACATAGATGTTTCTCTCTTACTGAATCCTTATAATAGGATTTACAACTATGAGTCATGATGGTTCCTTATAAAAATGGTTTAATCATCACTAGAAATACTTTTGTTATCTGACTATACAGTGACACAGAGACCATAGCTTCAGAGAGAACCTGTTACAGGTTCTGGTGACTGACTTACTTCTTTACCCAGAAACACAGAGGAAGACATCTCTGCAGCCAGGGGGCATTCAGGCTTTGTGCAGCCACTTGCCTATGTCTGAGCTGACCTGCACCAAGAAGGATAGGGTCAGAAGTCAGAAGCCTTCTTGTTCTGATTTCTAGAGTGGACAAAGTGGGCAGAAGACAGAGCAGAAGGTATTTCCATCATCCTCTCAGCTGGCAGCAAGGTCTAGTTGAGGTGTATTGGTACTATATTGCAGTTCAAGGCCTGGGAACAGATTGCTTGAAGCATGGTTCTAGATGATACTGCAGATCATTGTATGACCTTCTCAGAAACAAAGAAGAGCAGTGCTGGAGCAATTGAGTTTCAGCTCATGAACAAAACCAGTACTGACAGCTGAGGCCAGTGCCGGACTGGCAATGCCATTCTGTTCAACTTACAGGAGATACCACCTTCTCTTCACTCTTCACCACTGAGATTGTTTCCCCCATGAGAACAAGGGGACGGAGAAATCTTGTGCCAAGAGGCAGTCCTCCACTTGAGACCAGTGGCAGTGGTGTTATGCTGCTCTATTCCAACAATGCTGAGCAGATGAGCTGCTCTGTGGGAGTTACAAGCACAGTAGTGTGCTCCATCTCTTCCCTAGCGCATACCACCAGTACTCATCACCTTAACCTTACAACTGAGACTTGAGTCTGCTTGAGCAAGAATTGTCAAGGAGCTTAAGTTAAGCTGTCTTCAAGGAAGCATTTTCTATTGGTACTTCTGCATGTAGTCTGAGCAAACTGAGGCTGTTTATGCAGGCTCTGATATGCAGGCTCAGTCTGTTGTCTGGTCAAGATTACTGTGAAGATATCTTTTTCCAGACATTTAGGAGCTAATGGACAAGAAGGTATCCTGTTTGGGGTAAAAGACTGGAGAATGTTTCCTGGAAAATGGAAAACTATGTGTCTCAGAACAGGCTTTCAGTCTATGAAATGGGATTGTAATAATTGTAGATGCTAAAATGTTTGACAGTGCTGTAGTACAAGAAAAGGATACCATTTAGTGTGATGCACTCAACACTAGGAGTAGAAGGAGTAATGGAGAAGGAATTTAGATTTACATGAATTTACAAGACATCCTGTTTTGGCACACAGTAAGAAGAAAATGCAGTACTAAGGAGTTGTTCAGATCTACCATTAATAGATACTGCTCCAGCTGAGCAGTTTAATTGACAATAGATGTTAAACAAGCGTATGTAGTGCAGGGACTCATGTTAAAAGTCACTTACTATCCCATTAGCCCTTTGATTTTGTTTGTTCCTGTTTCTTTAAGCAGTCTATTAAAACCCTCTGGAAGGAAGATGGGAAATTGCTCTTTTTGGAGCCACTAAGCTTGCTCAAGGTGCAAAATACTTAAAAGATTAGAGAGTAAGGCTAGAGGATAAATTCCATTTACAGTTAGAAGCCTGCATCTCATGGATGTTGAGAAATCTCTGCAGACTGGGAACTGAGAGCCAGCAACACTAAAGATAGCCTCAGCTATCCCAAGTGGCTGCAACTTTGAAGAAAGGCTGTAATAAAGGCCTTCACTTCAAGAGTGCAACATGGAGTACTTGTTAACCCTCCTCTTTTTCCCCACATTGCTTAGAGTTTTCTTTATTTAAAAGTTTAGAATTTTTGTTAAAATAATCTTTGGGGCTTTCATGTTTTAGAAATCTCTTAGTCTTCTGGGGGAGGTCCAGTCACAGTTGTGAGTACCATGCAAACAGCCTAGGAACCAGCTGTCAGTAAGATTGTTTGTGCTGCCTGTGCACACTGTTGTGGGTCAGCTTAGTTTTGTCATGAAGCACAAGCTTGTTGGAGGCAATAGAGATGGAGCTCAGGCTTTTTGCTTCAGTCATAGATCAGTGTATGATGCCTGAAACCAGAGTTCAGCTGAAGGAGGAAAGAGAGCTGCAAGCAGGCAAAGGATCTTTATCTACCCTATTCACACACACTGCCTGCTCCTCTGTTATAACTCTTCTGCTGTACTCTTCTGCTGTACTCTTCTGCTCCCAGTGGAGCCATAACATGAAAACCATTGATTTGGAGAATATGAAGGGCTAAAACACTCTTATGTTTCTCAAATAAATGTCATCTAAAATAGACACACAGAGAGGAAAGCCTGTGATGAATAGTGTTCCTCAGGGGTCACTGTCGGGACCAATTTAACATCTTTGTCAGCGACATGGACAGTTGGACTGAGTGTACCCTGAGCAAGTTTTCCAATGACGTCAAACTGTGTGGTGTGGTTGACATGCTGGAAGGAAGGGATGCCATCCAGAGGGACATTGACAGGCTTCAGAGTGGACCCATGCAAAACAAACCTCATTAGGTTCAACAATGCCAAGTGCAAGGCCCTGCACCTGGGTTGGCGTCTGGTCTTCTCCATCAGAAAGAGGACATAGCAGGAAATATCTTTGAACTAAATTGTTACATTTTGAGCTTTAATTCCCCCTCCCCCCCTTATACTAATGTTGCACTTACATTCTTTGAAAGATCTGCTATCATTTCTGAATGTGCCTTGTAGTGCAGATTTGATTCCTTATGGTTCATATTATAGAATTAATTAAATTTTGACTAGTGTTATGTACTTTACATATGAGGTTCCTCAAGCCAATTTCCCTAGGTTCTTCTATTCAATCATCTAATTTACAGTAAGCAAATTAGTTTCAATCAAAAAGATAGATAAGTCATATAAATATTTGTTCCATCTCTTGTGCCTAGCTTAGTACATGGTGGGACTGCACATGCTTTATTTGATTCAGGATTCATCCATTTGCTTAAGATCTTCCTGCATATTTGTCAGGCATTTTAGGTTCTGGTTGCCACCATCAATGGTGAAGTCCTGCACCTCTACATCATTTTTAATTTAGCTTTATTTTTTAATTCTTTTGCAATAGTAGTCAAAAATCCTTTGTTCTCTTAAGGCTTGTACATTAATGTGCTAACAAAGACAGCTCAAGTTGATGTTTATTCTAAAACTTAGGTATTTAAACAGTAGCTGCACTTATGGTAAGGAGTTGTTCAGCAAACACATCCAGAATGTGAATTCAGGTTTTTCCTTTCATACATGTGTAAATCCGCATGTTATAAATGTATACTGTGGATTTTTACCACTTTAATTTGACACATAGCAGTGATTTCTTTCTTATTTATCTTTATGTGTAAGGTTTCATTAAGAGAAGATTACCTGACACCTGGATACGTGTAGTTGCTTAAAAAGGTTCATTCTGTATGCCTGGAATGTGACAGGCTTCAGTAAAAAACTTTCAAATCCTATACTCGCCCTATAGAAAGAGTTACATCCCTAGGATCTAAGTCACAAATCACTGAAGTTAATTAGACCTCTAACTGCCCTGGTTTTCTAATAGCGTTAAGAGCTTAAATTACTTTGAAATCCACTCCTAACAATGACAAATTTCAGTCCAAAATATATCAGGCTCACTTTAGCAGAGAAATTTGGTTACAGAGAGTATTAGCGTCATTTGGCTGAGAATAGCCATGTTGTACTAAGTAGCTCTTAAACCCTGAAGCAAAGAAAATCAAGTTAGGTATAGAGTTTGTTACAAAATGGAGAGAGATAAAAATAAGGAGAGGATGAGTAACAGGGAAAATTTGTGATGCTAAGAGATAATGTGGTTGTGAATATAATGAAAACCCTTTGATTTGGATCCTAAGTGCTGCATAAAAGCTATAGAAAACTGTCCTGTGTCTGCAAACAAATTGACCAGACTAGTAAATAAATTTGTTCCACATCCAGCTTTTGTGGGGAGATAACTGACCTGTAGATCAAAGAAGTAAATCTGAATTTCATGTCACGCAAAATCAGACTAGTCACAAAAACAAATAATAACAATAAAAGAAAAATCTTTTTTTATGGTGTTCATTAATCTCATGCATTTAATTTTATTGTGGAGTACAGACCTTGATTTCCCATGCAATCATTTGGGATGTCCTCTAGCTGATTTGCAAACCTGAAAGTAATTGTATTGTAAGCAATATGTTAGAATGGAAAGAAAATTTTTTTCTCCAGCAGATTTGAGTTTTTGCAATTTGGAAGATAATTTTATCCTTTACCTAATCACACTGTGTTCCCAATAGCACAATATCAAGATAAAATGATACAATGTTATTGCCAGCTTACAGCCACAAGACAATTGTTGGTGATAGGTTAATTTCTAATGTCATTACCCTGAAAGGCTAAGGGGCACTCGGTCACCGTACATCTTGTTCGGTCATTGTACATCTTGTTACTACATCTTGACCTGTAGTTTATGTGCATCTGGCATTGCATTGTTTCTAAACAGCAACCAGTTTTCATCACCGTGTAGAAACTCCAGACAGTGTGATTTAAGCACAGCTAAACAGTGTTGTCAGCGCAACTCAGTGTAATGTAACTGGTGTTTTAATTGTATTGACCCTTTTCCAGCTATAGCTCAAGCATGCATGCATCAGTAGTGAAATAAATTCTTCTCCTGTCTTCTTTGGGTTTATGAGATCTACAAGTTAAATCAGCAGCTATCTTTATTGAAAATAAAACTTAAAATCTGTATTATCAGTCTTGAGGTAGTGGAAAATACCTCTGGTACTTTTACTGATATCTTGTAACTTCCAACGCAAAAGATGTCTTTTGATGAGTGCATTGGCAATAAAAATTGGGGGCAATTTGGAATGATTATAGCCATAAAAATAGTCTTACAAAAAATAGTCAGATTCTCCTTTTTAACAATATATGCCTGATGCTACATATCTATATGTTTTTGTGAAGCTTCATGAGAATTTTATACCAAGTCATATTGAATTTTGCTGTAATTTCTTATGGGTAACACCAAATTATTTTTTTTAATGTTCATATTTGAGACTCCCAAGAATATCTATACAGTATTAATCCACAGAAATTTAACATCTCTAGAGCCACTTCAGTCCACGTGGAGATGACAATGTGAGATTAAGAAAGAGCAAGGAAGTGCCGGGAGTAGCCTGCATAATTTTGGCAAGCAGAACTTATCTTCATAATGCTCAGACATCTCAGTCCTCATCAAGATAGTTGAGCATCAGGAGACTTTGTTGACTAAGGCAATGGTGTCCCTGGGCTGCAAGTGGAGGGCTTTTCGACTGATTCCAATTTTTCATACTCACAGAAACTCTACTTCTTCACACAGAAACTTTGAAAGAAAAGTGTGAAATGCAGTTTTCAAATAAAAAGATTTGCAATGCTGCAAAATATTTTGAGATAATTTAGAAGGTTAAACTTTCATAAAAATAATTCTCCTTACTCTCTGCTTCTTATATGTATTACACTTACTGAGGCACTTGCCCTTAATATTCCATTTAGTTCAAGCCCTGAACTTGAAACTTTTTATCTAGTTAAAATGTTCCTTCAAGTAAGCATTAAGTAAGCCTGTTTTTAGAGTGTGTATCTTCATGTTTCAGTCTCTTCTCAGCCTTTAAAGAAATACATTTTCATGCAAATTGAAAAAAACTGCTCAAGGTAAAAGTTCAAGAGTATCTAATGTGTTTAAGTACTGATGTATATTCCATTGCAATTTTTAAAATGTTCCTTGCTGGAGCTCTGAGGCGCATGCACAAATCAATTTAAAAGCACATAGAGAGTCTTATCTGAAAGTATGGAAAGAGGATCTTCAGAAGAACTATAAGACTGAGGAAGGTGTAGTCTTACTAGCTAATTGAGAAAGGTATAGTACAATATATATATGTCCATTTGTGTTTTCCTCTTGTAAACTTAAAATTGAAAGTGGAAGGTCTTTATGACATTTGGCACAAGTAATAGAACTGTAGAGAAATTCACTGCTAAAACTTGGTAGCATTTTGGTAATGTATTTGCATTTATCCAGTATAATGCAGTATAATTAAATAGTTTTTTAGAAGAACAAAATATTTTTCTTAAAAGAATATTTTATATTGAGGGAAATTTAGCAGGGATAGTATGCCAGGGTGTGAGCTTAACTCATTATCTCAATTCAGAGGGGAAGAATAGCCATAAGACTGCAGCTGTAAGGGTAAAGTGGGGCTAGTCCCAGTGTCCTGGGGCATGTTGTCCCACAGAAGTCTTTCAGGGTTCAATAAATAACTGGGATTTAGTGCAGAAACCTAGTCTTTGCTCTGGAAATACTGTCTTCATCCAGAAACAAATGTTGATAAAGCTAGGCAATGGTTATGGTGCCACTGTGTTGTGTTGATTTTACTTCCAAACTGTGACCTTTATTGTTCTGGATCAGATATTATGTTAAAATATGTAGGATTCTCTTTCAAACTTAAGGTTATGTAAGTTTCAGTGCTATTAGCCATTTAAAATATGTAAAATATTTAAATTAACCCTGTGTGTTAATACCAGAATTTTAACAGAATTAGCTTTCTTATCTCTTGATATTAGATGACACACTGTAATAGATTGAAGTCCACAGTTTAACTAGTGGTGATTATCAGAAGAATATCCATGAATGTATTTCTTTATGATACATATTTACACAGTCCACAGTCACTTCTCTGAACTAGTTTAATGAACGGCATATACATGTCAATGATGTCAAACATAATGATTTAATTTTTCCTTAACATGGAGTAACAACACTGTAGATCTCCCATTATGTGCCTTAAATGAGACAATCTGCACCTCATATGAGGTTCCAGGTTTCCAGTGGCATAGTATGCAAATGTGGGAAGTACATCTCAATCAGTCTGTCACTGGGGATTAGTTTTCACTTTTTAAACCTCTAAGTCTGTGTCTATGATAGTAGATCAGAGTCAACAAGCATTTCTTGGCACTGGAAAATGATTGTCTATTCCATTAAACTACTCATATGTTCCCCAAAGGTAAAATAGCTATTCCCAAACAGTTCCTTGGCACAGTTTCTTGGGGTTTACATCATTCCAAGGGCCATTCCCAGTGCTCAGCTTCCTAAAAAAATACCTAGGGTGACAAATAAGAGAATTTGATCATAACTTTTGAATGACATAGATCAAGCAAGCTACTCCATGCTACTTATACTTAGGGAAAATTTCTGAGCACACAAAATTAACTCGTGTAGTATGGACATAGTACTTAGAGTCTTCCTTATGCAAGAGATTGAAAGTGAAGGAAATCCTTATTCTGTCCAAACTATATTTTTTAGAAGGTTTGGGATCTAAATGAGAGCCTTTTCTAACTTTCTCATTAGATAAATTGGACTAAAACTCTTGTATATTCCTACTGTTGAACTAAAAATGGTTCCTTTTAAGCAAACTGCCTCCAGAGTGCAGCAATAATAGCAACAGAGAATAAACAGACCTCAAACATCATCAGATTCAAACCATACCACTCCTATGATATAATGAAATAAGTTTGATGTTAAACCATGCTAATTGAATGGCATGAAATAATATGATTTGGATAAGAAGAAAATGAGATACAATAGATTCCTTGTGCTTTTTACTCACAGAAAGTATAAGGCTTAGAAGAAAATCAAAGCTTCCTTAGAACATTCTGAGGTTGTGAAAAGTACATTTCTTACAAAATCATTCTGATTAGAAAACTCCTGTCCAGCTTTTCCTTTGATGTGTATGTTCCAAATACTTGTCCAAATTAAACTCATATTTCAAAATCTTTCCCTCTTCAGAGTCTTTTTGTAGGTAAGAGATTTTCAGAATATCAATAAAATATATTCATACTGCAATATCTGAAGTTATTACTGTGGGATTAAGCTCTTTCTTTTTTCTTTAGGTAGGCTTCCTAGGATAAAAGTAAAGAGAAAATGATTCAAAGCCAAGATTTCCACTAATATGTGTGTGTTTGTATGTGTATTTATCTAAAAATTGTGTGTGTTAAATTATGTTTGTTTATATTAATTTAAAATAATGTATTTTAAACATCTAGGGGTTTTATCCCTTCCAACCAAAATACAGCTCTTACCATGCAATGATCTGAACAGAAAAATAATTACAGATCTGCTAAAAAAATGTAATTCTCTAAAGATTACGTTTTTAGGCTCAGGAGTAGAGAGATGTTTTATATCTACATATATGTATAAATAATTGAATGCCAGTAGATGGTGCTCACTGTGTAGTATAGTCTCTGGGGTTACTAAGACCAATAAAATTTGTTGTTGTGCAGTGAAACGGGTGTCTGTGCAACTCTTTACAGCTACTCTGAACAGATGGTAGGAATGTTCTGTCTAATTTAGTGTGTAGTACTAGCTTGAATACAGATCCATACCACATCAAGATTTTTGAGAGAGTCCTTTTGCTGGCAATAGGAAAAGATTTCTATTGCTCTTGTGGGTGACAGTTTGAAGTAAACATGTTGGCACAACACGGGAAGATATATTGGGAGGGATTGGAAGAAAAAAGATATGAAAGGACACTCTTGAAACAGCAGACGACTAATGCCAAGAAGAAGAAAACAAAAGATACCAACAGTGCATTGAGTGCAGAAAAGAAAGTTTTAGGTAGGGGGTTTACAAGATTGAAGGAAATAACAATGGGGGTGGGATAACAGCATTAGAATTGCAATAAATAGAGATGAATATGGAGAAATTGCATAAAAAGAAGGAGATATTTAAGAAAATTAATAGAGAAATATAAGAAGGTAGATGTTGTTGAGAGAATAATGAATAGAAGGAAAAGAGTCAATATGAGAAAAGGCAACATGTAATGAAATGACTATGCATATTACTAAGTAATAAATACTGATATTTTTATTTCACATGTACCAACACTACATTGGTATAGGGTTTGAACAAGAAGAGTGAGGATTAATGCCTAGCAGTTCTTGTGTTCAATGCACTGATTGTGCTCTCATTTAAAAATTTGGAAATATTAAATTTCTCTGGTTATTCTGGTTTGAATGTCTTGGGGTAGGTCTATGTAAAACGTTGCTTTCTGTCTGTCTCCTAGCAGACTGTTACATTTAGAGGCATATTATAAATGGTATTTGTGGTCTCTGTGTGGTAATTTGCTAGGTGATGCCTTTGGTTGTGATTTCGGTCCAAAGGACACTGCCTGGTGTACCTCATCAACAGTCTGGTGACTCGATTTTGCCATGAGACATGATCTTGGATTGATATCGCCTGCCTGACAGTAAGGTTGATAGATCTTGTACATATCAGATGAAAACTGCTACCAGTTCATTCAAAATGTGCCATTGCACCCTCATTTTGTCTTTCTGTGATGGAATTTTCTTCACAGGTGAAGGCAGGAGGGTAGCTATGGGCCCAGAGGACTTCAGTGCAGAAAAGTTTCACTGAGAATAGGGGAAATAGGGAAATGAGTAAGGCCTTCTTTCTTTCTTCTAGGAGTTCACCTATAGATGGAGGTAAAGATCCTTCCCTAGACAATCTACAGTCAACTTAAGGTTCTCTGCTTTTCAGTCCTGCAGGGCTGAGGTTATGACACAGAAGGAGCAAAATATCTTTGCGTGGTGGAACAAGTGATGAAAGAGAAATGGGATTGTGGAGAACAATATTACAAGAGATGAGAATGTCAAAGCTATTTGTTAGATCTGTGTATACTAATGCAACTTCATGATGTGAAGAGGTAAAGAGTTTCTATTTAAGACATCATTTTTGTACCTAGAACCCTAAAATGTTCCCTGTTTACAAGATTATTAATTAGAAATTTATTTTAAAAAAAAATCAGAAATGGAATGCAGTTTTGTTTTACAACTGTTTCCATCTGTGTCCTGCTTTATACGACATGAAATTAAAGAACCTATAAAAAGAAATGTAACTAACCTATTGAGCAAATCAACTGTAAAATACCATTAGTATTGTTTACTAGAAATTCAGTTGTAAGAATATCTTTAAACCTACTGTATCTACCAACTCCTTATTTGTCTCTGCTCTTTGTGTAGATCTACTAAGAATTACTAACATCTAAATCTAGTGAATACAGATGATTATATACAAATTTACGATCTGATATATAATTCAGTCCATTTAGGATACGTTATGGTGTTTAGCTTTAACATTCCCAGGGACCTTGGTTGTAGCAACAGAATAATTCTACTCTGAACAGGGAAACAATGTTCCAAAGATATAATCTATGATTAGTCAAATTTGAGTTCTTTCTGCATATTATTAATAATTCTTATGTTACATTATGAATTACATGTAATTTTTCTTTCATTCTGGTATTTATTTAGCCGACACCTTTAGCTGATTGGCAATGCACAATTTTGTGCATTTAGAGGTTTTACACAATTATGCCATATAAAGATGCCTTAGCATGCACATACCATACCAGTTAAAGTAATGGTGTTTATCTGTCTAAAGGTACACTGCATCTGTCTGGCAGCCCATTGTAGACTGCGCTATTATGTTTGGGACCTGAAACTAGCGCCCTTTCATTCAGCCTAGGCAGTTGTTACAAACTGGGTGTGTGGTGTGAAGTGCCAGTATCTGGGCTGGAGAGAGTCTGAGCCCTGCTCCAACTCTGACTCAGTCTGTCTTTCCCGAGTGTGCCTCTCATTAAAGATGTAAGTACTCCCTTAGAAATCAATGGGACAATTCATGCACTTAGTCAGGCATGTACTTTAAGTAGATTGCTGAACTGGGACCATTCTGCACCATCTAAAGGACTGTACACTCTTCGGGACAATGGAAAATCAGTCTCATAGTTATTTTAAATATGACTCAGAAAATGATTAGATTTGCCTGCAACTGTCTTCTGGTGAAAATGAATGGTTCGAACAAAATATGGAGAATCATCACTCACAACACTGGAAAAACAAATATAAAAAATTTTTCTCAGGTAGTTTTGAAATGTTACACTTGATTTGTGGTGCTGTATCAATAAAGTTAAAGAAGTGAATTTTTATTCAGGCATTGCTTGTTTGGAGTACTATAGAGAGACTGAATTTCTATTTACAAAGTGCTTGAAAGAAAAGTAAGTGGTGACTATTCATGTTTCATCTTTCAAAAGACAAATATAAAATTGTGTACCCTCTGTAAATCTAAACATCTGCTGATTTTCAGTACTACTTTTCTTTCCTAAAGGATGTACGGTTCACTCTGTACCAAGCTCTGCTCTGTTTTCTTGCAATGGAGACTGTATATTAATTCTTAACAGAGATAAAATTTGGTATAATAAAAAACTTAAGATATTTTCACAACACAGTTATCTTGTTAGCAGAATAAATAACAGAGCTAGCATAAACATGAATATAGTTTAAATTAGAGTTCACTCCTATGTTCACTTAACCAACCAGTGATTTTTATCAAAGGTTGTTGACCACCCTTAACAAATGTAGCCTAGTGCACTATTTAACTGAAATCTGGAGAAAATAGCATAATGTGAAATATCTGAAATTAAAGACTAGTGTTATCTTTCTGTATCTACTGGACTCATTGTACAGTCTCTGTTGTCTTGGAGTAGCAGAATTTACCAGAATTTACTTACTACTCATGTATACTTGGATTTTATGACTCTTAATTCACTTGTTTCATTCCAGCTTCTGCAATTTTCTCATCCAGTAGATCAACCTGCATTTGCAAAATCAATTGCAAAAAGGTCAGGTTTTTGTTTTTATTTTTCTTCAGCAAATATTATCTCTCTATTTATATCATTTTACTTGGTAGCTAATGCTTCCCATTATACTAGACAAATTTTTATTTATAATATCCTCTTGACTTGTTGAACTGCTCCCACCTCTTTCCTTAATTGTCCAAATATAATTAAAGGTCTGGATAAAACAAATCACCTTTGTAAAAATTCACCCAGCTTTATTGCCAAATTCATTGCCTGAGTGAGAGAAAAATGCTATACTGGCATATTTGATTTAAAACCAATTCCAAATCTGGCTGTGTGTAGTATTAATTTTAAACTCTGAAGAGTGATTAATTAACATGTATTGTTGTAAACCCTTTGTGATACACTCCAATACTAAGTGTATCAGGCCAAACTGTGGTTCAGCGCATGTATCCTAGAAGAGAGTAAATTATCAGTAGTCTCTCTCCATGGCCTTCTACAAGGAGGAGAAAATGGGATAGAAGCAGTAAATGTCTAGATGTTATTTTTTATTTTCTTAACAGTGGACAAACAGTGGCAGGAAAGAGTAAAGAGCAAAGATTGATAACCAATATGTCTACACGGAGTCAAGAGGGACCTAAAACTACTGCAAAGTGTTCTTTAGCACTTCAATTAAATGATAAGAAAGGAAGGAGGGCAGGTCAGGTAACATCCTCTTTGTTCCTGTGTGTGTCATTCTTTCTGCCCTCAGATGTCACCTGAGGAGGTTGTTCTGGCTGTGCCTGAAGTTTCTGCAGTGCCTTTCAGAGCATGAGTCCAGTACTCAAATTTGGAAGAAGATTGGGGTGCCTCACCTGCGCTGCCCAAGAAAAATTACGTGCCTGTTGGTGTAATATCATCAACTCTGCCATTAATGGAGGTGGCTGAGACAGAACAAGCAAGGACAACTCAGAAGCTTTAGCTGTTACAGAGGGTCTGTGCTACAGAAGGTCTGTGCTAAGAGATATGGAAATGTGGAAAAAGGAATAGGTGGGAGAAGAATTGAAAGGAAAGGAAATGATAACTTTAGAATAGTTAGGAGAGTAAAAACAGAAGAAAAACTGAAACTCAGAGATATGTGGTAAACAACTGGAGAGAAGTTTTGGGAGGAATGAAGAGATTTTCTGCAGCAAATGGGAGATATAGTGAACAGATCTCTTGACAGTCAAAAGAAGCAAAGTTATTCGAGAATTCAAGTAGAAGGGCTTTGGAACATCACCTGACTCATCCTGCAGGATATTAGCCTAGTTGTAGTATCTCTTTCATCCCACTTCATCCTCTGCAAGAAGTATTATGAAAGTGGTAGGTGAAGAAAAGGAAGTGCCTTTAAAAAACACAGTTGTTTTCTGGGGGCAGTACAGTTACCCCGTCATCTGTTGCTGTGGTTCAGTCTAGCTCCCTACACTATATTCCAGTTGTCCCTAAATCAGCCTTCTTTCACAAACACAGATGATTGGACATTCATGCTTGATAACTCACACCTATGACATAATCTTTTTGAACAATTAGATCTCAAACAAATAACATTCAGTTTTTGGGGACTCTTCACTGTTCCACTGCACCCTGTTGTCATAATTACATGACTAACCCATAGTTCCTGTGAACTTTTTAGTGGACATTTAACTTTATCTGACATAATTCTCATCCTTTTCTAGAAAGGAGAGCCTTTTGTTTTGTTTTCCTTTAAATATGTACTTTTGTACTTTGTTTCAGTAATCATATCAGTAAATATTCAAATGTCTTCAGACCTGAGTGCAAAAAGTTGATAGCACCTCTAATTCTTGAAATAGCACTCACTGAAAGGTTCCTACTGAATTCAACTTCATCTTTAGCAGGATGTGTATACACAAGCCAGAAATTTTTAAAGGTGCATGTCCAACCTGGAAAGCCAAGCCACAAGTAGCAAACCCAACAGTGTTTACAGAATGGATTAAAAAAACCATACAAGGCCTTTTTATCAGAATGCTTATACAGAAAAGGTTCAAAATAGACCTCCAGCTTTCAGTAGGTTTTACTAGATTTTTATTTATAAATGTGAACTAAAGTATTTTAAATATCTTCCCAACTTTTTACTTTTATTTTTTACTTATAGCTGTTTCTTTCACTTCTCTTATGCATAAACATCTGACAAAAAATAAACATACGATTTGATAATTTTCTGCATTCTGACAACTTCCTTAGAGGTTACATTAATCTTCTATCATTTTTATATTCATAAGCTCAAAGATGATTGTAGGAGGTGTTTTGATTGTGAAGAACATGCTCTCCCATCTGTGGTAGTCTACAAAAGTGTCTTCTTATAAAAGGGTTTTTTAGGGTTCTTTCCGGGTACATAGATACCAAGATGTGTGGGTTTATTGGTGAAACATCCTAAAGTGAGGAGAGATTGTAACATAATTGCATATTTTCCACATCCTGCATAAGAGATACACTTCAATGTATCTGCCCTTGGGTAGGTTTAGTTTCTTATGATGATTTCATCTGGAGCTTCTTTGTGAAGGGTTTGCATATAGAATATGACATTAAGCCCCAACATTTCTGAGTTTCATTTGTCTCTGTTACCCATTAGGAGAACAAGAGCTAGTATTAGCTCATCTTTACAGAGGTTAGATATGAGACAAACTAACCAAAGAAGAAAGATTCTTAGACTATTTAACACTTATCTCAATTCACTGATAATTCCATTTACCATTTAAACAGTTATGAATAATGTAGATAAAATAATGAATAATATGGAGGAGTGATAGAAAAAAAAGTCCCATATACTTTTTTTTTGTATGGGTTTTTCAAGTCATTTCAGGTTTTGCATACTTTTCTGTTTCTCAGGAAAGAAGGAAAGTGGCAATATCAAAATATTTGTTTTTCAATAATGCAAGTCTAAATTGCTAATCTAACTGTACCAGAGGTCAAAAATAACATTCTATGAGCATTCCTTAAGGATGGTAAAAACTGGTGTAAGATAATTAATTCAAACTTGAAGTTCTCATTTTTAGCCAACATATTAGCCAACATCTGCATATTTGCAAAAGTAGAAATAATGAATGTTCTAATGGTTTAATTTTCACAGATCAGAACTGAAGAAGGAACTTCAGGTTATTAACTGAAAATATTTGCTTCTGAGGTGAGACTCTGAGTCATGTATGACAAACTCTTCCATAGGTAGCAGAAAAAAAATTGTTGTAAGGATATAGCAACTAAGATAGCCTAGATAAGGCTTAGAGAGAAAGTTAGATTAGAAATCTGTTACTATCTCAAACACTAGGTGCCTCACTTTGGATGCCAAAAAGGATTGTCTTGTTTAACCCCAGCCAGCAACCAGCTATAATGCAGTTGCTCACTCACTCACCCACCAGTGGGACTGGGGAGATTGTCTGAAGAGTAAAAGCAAGAGAACTCATGGTTTGAGATAAAGATAGTGTAATAGATAAAGCAAAAGTTGTACACTCAAGCAAAGCAGGAACTCATTCACCACTTCCCATGGGCAGGCAGGTGTTCAGTCATTCCTAGGAAAGCAGTCACATGTAACTGTGACTTGGAGAAAAAAAGAGTATCACTCCAAACAGTTGCCTGTCTCCTTCTTCTCTCGCTTTTATATACTAAGCATGATGTCATATGGTATGGAATATCTGTTTTCCCACTTGGGGTCACCTGTCCTGTCTTTGTCTCCTTCCAGTTTTTCATGCACCCTGTTTGCTCAGCAGGGTTGCAGTATGAGAAGCAGAAAAGACTTTGGCTCTGTAAGTACTGATCAGCAATAGGAAAAACATCTCTTTGTTGGAGCAAGAACATCACTTTGTTCAGCACTAATCCAAAACACTGTGAAGAAAATCGTCTCTGCCCTAGGCAAAACCAGCACATCTGTGACCATTGATTGCTGCACATCTTGCAGCAGTCAACATCAGTTTGGGCAATGTTCTCATGTTCTTCATGAATCTATAGTTTTTTGAATCAAGATTTGTGTTCTGACTGGTAAGAGTGTTGCAGGGAGTGGGGCAAAGTGAAGTTCTATTTTGTATGGGCTTATGAACAGACATATTTACCTTCTTTTTAGGACTCCTACTTCCATTGCTAGTGCTATTAGTCTTGCAGACTAGACTACCTTGACTTTATCACCATTAGAGAAAGCCCCTTTCTTTCACTTGAAATTAATATCTACAGTCAGTAACTTTGTCTACAATGACAAGCCTCTGGCAAGGCAAAAATTGTAAGGTTTTGCTCATGTTGTAGACAATTTCATTCCATCAAAAATTAAGTATGCATATCTGCTACTTTGTTCTCACATCCATGGAAAGACCTGAAAAAATATTTCTCTAGAGCTAAAAACTCTTAGAATCGATAGAGCAACAGATATCTTGCAGCATTAATATTGACATCTCAATGCATAAAAAGGTAGAACGTTGGACTTCCCTGACAGTCTTATTTTTCTATAAATATCAGTAATATACCTGGTTAAAATTTATGCTAAAAATTGTATGCTGAAACAATGTGTGAGCACCATCATTTTTGCAAGCTGTCAGAAAGGTATTCTACTTTAGCAAATGATTAATACTAACAATTTGGATGTGTTTTCCATTGTAGAGGCAAATGACAATTATCATGAGCAGATTAAAGTGGAGTTAGCCATTCTTGGAAGACCAACAGGACACAATTTTACTGTTGTCTAGAAAACAAAAACTCAAAAAAATTGGCAAAAGAATGCTTACTGACCTAAAATAAGAGAAGATACTTCTGAAGATCTGAAGAGATTAGGTACTTTCAAGACTCAGTCTGGACAGATTTTCAAGAACTAGAGTCAATTTATGAGCGAAAATCAGTGTTTTAATAGCTAGGCAAAACTCAGGCTGCCATATTCCCCACTCAGTTTTGTCAGTGTTTTGTTCTCTGCTGATCTGTTTCGTCAAATGAGTTTGCTGACTGAAATGAGGAGATGGGAGCAGGGGGAGGAGTGATTGTAAAGCTGCAGCAGTGCTAATGTAAATTAGCTGACGTGAAGGAACCAAAACCTCAGTGTGGTAAGTAGTGGAGAAAATTAAGACTCGAGGAAGATTCCCATCCTGGCAGGAGATGAATTGCTTCTTTGAAAGGAAGTGACTTGTCCTGGGTAATTATCATCATCATCATGGCTAGGCTTGGCAAATGAAGATTTGAGTAGTGCTCTACCCACGCTTGCTGCAAGCGCGCTGATGGCTAAAAAGGCCAATGTGAGACAGACAAGTATGTTTGCAAAAGGCACAGCGGAAAGACTCCTTAGGTGGTATCAGCAGGACACATTTTTTTCTGTGTTGTCTTTTCTCCTCAAGAATAATTCTACGTGTGTTCTCAAAAGGAGCAGCAGCGTTATAAATAGTGTGTGTCTATGTTTCCCAATTGGAAGCCAGAGTAGACCATGGTGGTGATCAATATGGCCAAGGCTGAGGGATTGTTTCAGGCAGTCCTTGTATCTCCTTTTCGGAGCACCTCTCTTGCGGCAGCCAGTGGTAAGTTCCCCATAAAGCACAATCTCAGGGAGGCGGTAGTTCTGCATCCTGGAGACGTGCCCTGCCCAACACAGCTGTGTTTCAGTAACATGACCTGAATACTCATAACCGCTACCTGTTCAAGAACAGACATATTAGTCACACAGTCAGTCCAGTGGATGTTTAGGATTGCACGGAGGCAGCACTGATGGAAGTGTTCTAAGAGATGCAAGCAGTGGCTGTAAATGACCCACGATTCAGACCTATATAAAAGAGTAGTCAGTACAATGGCTCTGTAAACACTAATCTTAGCACCTCCCAAGGCCCCAGCCCAGCCTAACCCCCCTCAACCCCCAGAAAAACCCACTACCCACTTAACCTTACCCTCTCCCCCACCATGTCACCACAGGTACCCCTTTGCACTGCCCACCTGCTGCCCTCAAAATGGACCTGCCCTGCCCGCCCTCCCACCAGTCCAGGGATCCCACAGGCCCACCCAGCCCCCCTCCCCAAATGGGGCTGTCCCAAGCCCACATCCCCTCATCAGTCCAGGGATTACCCAGGCCCGTCTGGGCCCCTCCCAGCTCCCACCCAGCCTGACCCAGCGTGGCCCAGCCCCATAACCCAGCAACCATCCTCTATGGCAGGCGGCCACCCTGGTTAATTATACTGGGAAAGTTAATGAGTAATAAGACTGGACATTTGATTAGAAAAACTTAGAAAACATAAGTTTCATCCTAAGCATAAAGTAAGAAGAAAATTGAAGCAAATAATGGGAGAAATTATTTATAATGAGGTAACAAGGAAATTTAAAAAAAAAAGGGAGAGATAAAACAATATATTCTCTATTGATTGGACATTTTGGTTTTACTTTTGATGTTCTTCCATGTTGGTTGGTTTAGGGTTTTTCATATAACTTTCATTTTATTAGCAAAATATTGATGTCTGATGTCTTAGGCTTTCAAAGTCAGTAGCTTGACACAATTAGCTAGGAAGGATAAACTGTTGCATATAGAAGTCACTCCTAGTGGGTGAGTTTGCCATTGGGATGTTTAAAATATCAATGGCATTGCTTGGGTTTGTCCTTTGACTGCTCTGATTCAGCCTGAGCTTGGTGTTCCACCAAAGAGGAGCTTAATGGGAACTTGTAGTCCAAAGGGTTGCCACTCCTTCTGCAGACTGACAGCAAGATTGAAATTCTCAGGTAACTTTTATGATTGTATTGTTCTTGCTCCAAATTAAGTAATCAGAGTGGGATTCTTACAGCATTCATAGTGGGCAGAAAAACCCCAGCCCATTCCAATTAGATGTGTGTGTTTTGTGTTTTGGGGTTTGGTTGGGGTGAAGGGGAATTGCTGTGAGGGAATTAACAATTTTTGAGTGATCATTTTTTATTATCACTAAGGCAGTTGAAACAGATGATCCCAGTTCTCAGAAAGATCCATTCTGTAAGATGGCAGAGGAGAAACTGTCAGTGGCCCCTGATTTGGATAAATATATATAATATATATATTATATAAATAGAAATAAATAATATACATATATAATATATATATGTATAAGTATACAAATAGAACTCACAGACTTATACTTTGGAGAACAGATCTTTTTTAAAGTCAGTCACACCTGCATGAATTAGTAAATAGGAGTCGTCAAGAGGTTTCTAAAGCCATAGAATTCCTGTGCTTGGAAAAAAATTAGTTTTGCTCCCTTCCTTGATCCATGAAATAACAAGTGATTAAGACAAATGAGTAAAATGTATTGTTGGGGAAAGCTGCAGTAACAGTTGTGAGTAAAAAAATTCACTTTTTTTTTTTTTCTGAATTCTCATTTGGCCAGCACTACACTGACACATAATTTGATTTTACTATATGGCATTTTGAAGCCATATTAAGACACTCAGAGAATACAAATCTTTTATTTTTACACAACTTCATGTAGTCTTTACTTTTATTATACACATCTTATACATTTTAGGAAACTGGAAGTTCAATGAAAGGTACTCTAAAAATATTTAAATACTTGCTTCTCCCTTGTTCGCTTTCAAAAAATAAGAATGAAAAAGAAATCTCATGTTACTTGGGTCTATACTCTCCTGTATTTTTATTCGTTCCTCCAAGATTCAATCAGTTTGAACTCAATCAGCATGTCATGGATATATAATGGAGGATTTTCAAGGAAAATTTACAATTGTGAAGTGACGTAATGTTTTCTTTTGGAGTACAGGATGTGTTTTCTTTTGGAGTACAGGGTGGTAAGCAAGAATTGTGGTAAAGATTTATCCTGCTTTTCCATACTGGTTGCATTAATAGGTTCTATTTGGAAAGCTAAGAGGTGTAAATCCAGCAGAAAGCGTGTGAAAGCTGCTGACAATACATAAGTTATGGATATTGTTATGTAGAATAATCTGCCATTGAAGATTAGAGTAAGACAAAGTTTGCCCAGTTTTATAGCCTTTAATACGGTCTGTATAATTAGTTGCTTTTTATTTATTCATTAGTTGTGATACAGTTGTATTTAGACTCCAAATGAGAGTAGGACCTTATTTTTATATTTTACACTCGAGAAATATGTACCTTAACATTGTCCCAAAAGTCTGCAGGGTAAACAGACCAACAAGAGGCTAGGAAGAAACTGGAGACACAGCTCAGAAGGTCACACAAGAAGTATCTTGCTAAAGACAGAATACTGATGGGAATCAAGTATTTAAGAAAAACAAAAAGAAAACTCCACCTCAAAAAACATAAATTGCTGGAATATAGGAAAATCTGGAAAAAAAAAAAGAAACATCAAAGGTAATCTTATGCATCCATGTATATGTCTACCTGATAAGCCTGCAAGAAACTAAACTGATTTATAGTGTTATAAAGATGACATAATTATTTGCAAATATAATTAATTGAATTCTGTTTCTGAAGAGGGGAGCTTTTCAACAGTTTAAGTTGCTGGTGTTATCTGTTTTTCTTGGTTAGGAATTGTATTCATTATTTCTTTTTAGTAAAGATAGAGAGGGTTGAGGAAGAACTCGAAAAAAATGCAGGATACAGTACACTTACACAGTAACGTTGGGCTGGGCAGCTAAAGGGAGAAAAGGTTTTCTAATTTTTCAAAACATAAAGACATTGAAGTCTTCATTATGGCAAATGTATAAATACACATGCATGTATTTAAACTGAAACAAAAATTGCGTATTTCTACTAGGCTTTTCAAAAATTCAACAAAGCAAAAGAGAAGTATATTTAGCATTACTAAAAAACTTTAAAAGAAATTCTGTTAAACTTCATGGTAAAACTTCAAGTAGAACAGGATTTCCTGGTTTAGTCATGGTGCCCTGCTTAAGGTTAGTCATTAGTCAGGTTTATTACTAAATTATTAACTGAGAAAAATTCAGAACGGCTTTTAAATTCACTATTCCACACTTCATTGTAAACTCTAATTGGAGATGGAAAATCTTGACAGGAAATCCAATGCAAACCACCCATTTTGCATGCTTCTGCATTTCATTAGTTCAAAAAGAAAAGAAATGCAGGTTTGTTACAGGCCTGCAATAAGGAAATAACTACAATATAATTGTGGAGTAGAAGAGTAAAGTCAGGACCCTGAAAGCAAACTTCCAGCTTTCAAGGAGTCAGTCACTGGACCCCCTGGAAAGTTGAGCTCAAGGACAAGGGAGCACAACTGAGTTGGCATATCTCTAAGGACACCTTCCATAGAGCACAAGGGTTTTCAATACTCAGGTGTAAGAAGAAATCTGATACTAAATGAAAGGAATGCAAGTATGTTGAGTTGAGACCTGCTGGTGAAAATAAAGAGCAAGAAGGAAATGCACTAGCAGTGAAAACAGGGACAGGTATCCTGGAAAGAGTATAGAGATACTGTACAGTTTTGTAGGGACAGGATCAGGAAGGTCAAGATGCAGCTAGAGGAGAACTGGTCAAGGGATGCAAAGATTAACAAGAAGGTCTTCTTCTGTCAGCCAGAAATGGAAGGTCAAAGAAAGTGTACATCACCACCACCATTTCCTCTACCCTAACCCTGGCACCGATGAGCAAGGTTGGCAAACAGACAGGGAGAAGAATGAGGAGAAGGCTGATGTGTCTCAACAAATTTCTTCCTCAGTCTTCAGTGGCAACCTCTTCTCTCATACCTCTTGAGAGAAGACTGCAAAATGGAAAGTGGGGGAGCAAAGTCTCTCCCACTGTAAGAGAAGATCAGATTCATGACTAGCTGAGGAAGTTGAATGTACTTAAGTCTATGGGAACTGATGAGATGCATCACAGAGTCCTGAAGGAATTGGCTGATGTAGTTGCCAAGACACTCTCCACTATATTTGAAAAGTCATTGCAGTTTGGTGAAAACCCTGGTGACTGGCAAAAGGGAAACATTGTACCCATCTTTAAAAAGGGTAGAAAGGACAACCCTGGAAATTACTGACCCGTCAGCCTCATCTCTGTGCCTGGGACGATAAAAGAAGAGAACTTTCTTGAAGCTATGCTGAGGCACATATAGGACAGGAACGTAATTCAAAAGTCAGCACAGCTTCACCAAGGGCAAGTTCTGCCTAACTAACCTAGTGGCCTTCTGTGGTGGAGTGACTACATCAGTGTACAAGGGAAAGGCTACAGATACCATTTATCTGGACTTCTGTGAAGCCTTTGACACAGTCCCCCACAACATTATTCTCTCTGAATTGGAGAGAGGTGGATTTGATGTGTGGACTGTTCGATGGATAAGGAATTGGTTGGATGGTCACATCCAGAGGACAGTGGTCAATAGCTCAATGTCCACATGGAAAACAGTATCAAGTGATGTCCCTTGAGGTGTCCATATTGGGACCAGTACTGTTTAATATCTTTATCACACATAGACAGAGGGATTAGGTGCATCCTCAGGAAGTTTGCATAGGATACCAAGACAAGTAGTGTAGGTGACAGTCCTGAGGGGCCTGGACAAGCTATAGAAGTAGGCCCATGGGAGCCTCATGAGGTTCAACAAGGGCAAGTGCAAAGTGCTGTACCTGGGTCAGGGTAACCGCCAGCATCAGTAGAGACTGTGGGATGAAGGGAGTGAGAGCAGCCCTGCCAAGAACTTGGAGCTGCTGGTGGATGAAAAGTTGGGCATGAACCCAGCTCACAATCCAGACAGGCAACCAAATCCTGGGCTGCAGCAAAATCAGCATGGCCAGCAGGTCAAGGGAGGTGATTCTGCCCCTGTACTTTGCTCTCCTGAGAACCCACCTGCAGTATTGCATTGAACTTTGGGGTCCTAAGCACAGGAAAGCCATGGGCCTGTTGGAATGAGTCCACGTGAGGGCCATCAAGGTGATTAGAAGGCTGGAGCACCTTTCCTATGAAGGCAGGTTGTGAGAGTTGGGGTTATTCAGCCTGGAGAAGAGAAGGCTTCAGGAAGATCCTACTGAAACTTGAATGAGGACTACAAGAAAGGTGGAGACAAATATTTTAGCAGGGCCTATTCTGATAGGACAAACAGTAATGGTTTTAAACCAGAAGAGGGCAGATGGGTATACAGAACAAATTTTTTACGATGAGGGCAGAAAAACACTGGAAGAATTTGTCCAAAGACACTGTGGATATACTATCCCTGGAAACATAAAATATTAGCTGGGTGAGGCTCTAAGCAACCTGATATAGTTGAAGATGTCCTTGTTCATTATATGGGGGTTGGACTAAATGACTTGTTAAAGTTCCTTCCAACCCAAACTTTTCTATTATTCTGTGATATCATCCACAATCTCTGTTTTTTCCATAATTCTGACTGTTCCCAGAAAAATACTTAACTGCTACATATGTCAAAATGACACTTGAAATGACAATGACAATTTGAAAATAAATGTCTTCTAAGTAGTATTTATGTAGTAGTAGTATGGAATAAAAACCTTAAGAATGAAGCTTAGCTGTGAAAAATATCACAGTGTTTCAGCCTTGTAAAACACTGTATATCATTATATACTGGCAGCATGTTTTAAATATAACTTTCCAGGGAAAATAATCCACTTCTTTTCTGTGAAGTCTGGCTGATACTTTGCCTGCTATTTTTCCAACAGCATCATTGTCTTTTGGATAAACTGTGACTTCATTCTTAGTCTCTACACATCAATTTCAGCTCCTGTGATGGAAGTTAAGCTTAGTGCATGATGTGTTTGTATGTATGGAATTGGTTGATACCCAAGAAAATTATGATTAGTGGTGGTCTATAGCATGCTCTCTAGCACATGTCATTACTTGCTAACATACAGAGATATAACCCAGCTCATCTTTCATTAAGGTGTTTTAACACAGGCTACATAAATTCACATAAAAGCTTAGAAACTGTGTGAAAGTTACTGTAATTTAGGAGATAACATTTGTGTCAGTCTGTCATGACAAGATCTTCCATATCTTTCCTTGTTAATTCACTAGAGAAAGAGAACACCATTCAGCTTTGTCACCTCAAGCCATAAGTTCAAGTTGTGAAGTAATGAATTTGCTTAGGTTTTGATGTCTGCTATAACATGTATCATGCAAATATAACCTGCTTTTTTCAAAAAGCAATTGGTGTTTCCAAAGACAATAATCACAGATTTATTGTAAAAGAAATTCCATTCTAAAGTAATATTGACATCTGAATTACTTGTGTTGAAGAAAGCATCGCAATTTTGTGTTTCAGCTTTCCTTGCAATATTTCTCATTTACTCAGTATTTTCTCATTTATGCTATACTAGAAAGAACAATCCCTCTGACCATTTTTAACAAATGAGTATCTTAGCTTGCTCCAAGAGTCTCTAGCAAAGGTATCAGCAAAACCAGCAAAACCACTCACCAGAGTGACAAAATTCATCGCTCTACTTACTAGGTGGTTAAAGTACTCAGAGAAAAAACAGACTAAGGTTTAAAATCAATCCATCTATCTAAAATGAAAATCAACCAAAAATGATCAATTTGGAGGCTAGTGATGAGAAAAGGATAAGGATGGGAAAGGGTAAGGATAAAAAGGAATAAGGGATGCCCTCCCATTGAAACTGCTGGTTGCCGCCCACTGTCGTGGGGTGAGCTCAAAGGGTCCCACAGAACTGATGTTTATAGGGGTTGCAAGAGAGCTGGCTTTAATCATAGTAATTTTCCATCTTGGCTGCAATTTGGGCCAGTAACTTTCTTTGAAAGTTTGATAACATAAAGGTTGCACTTGGGTTGTTATTCAGGCACAAAAAGTAAGTTATGAAAGCTGTTTGTGAAAAAACAGGAGTTTGTAAGACAGCACTAGTTTCTAGGAACAGGCAGAGTTTCTCATAAGGTCCAGAGGAGAGCTTACCCTGGGTGCCATTTGTCAAGGCTGAGGCCTAATGAGTATTTCTGAAATCATATCTAGGAAAAAGGAAAGGAGGTGGGAGAGCATGCACCACCACAACCATCTTTGACAGTTGTCTTTTCTGTCCTAACAGAAACAGGAAACCTAGCAGAATGTGGACATAATGTCACTAATGCAAAAATACAAGAAAAAACCTCAAGGTTCACTTTCATATGGAATATATTCTTATCAGATTGCATCATCTATTCATACTTAAAATAAATTCTACTGCATTGGAGAAAAAATTATAATACTTCAAGATATATTACGTAAGGTCTTTTGAAGATCCCAAATGATTCAGTTTTAGCTCTTACAGAGGCAAATCAGCATATCCTTATAGTCACTGCCAAAATTCAACTACTGCTATCAAAACAAATCTATATTAATTTATTCAAGTGCTTACAGTAAGTTTAAACAATTCACTGCAACTGTTTCCTTCTAAATAAAACCAATGAAATCAGAATGCTTCAAATTCTTGCTGTTTCATACAAGCCTAAATCAAGCTATATTTGAAAAAGTTAATAAAAAGTAGTAGTTTCAAACTTTTATCTTTCATTTAAATAACATTTTCATCTACTAACTTTTTTTTCACTAAACATAAAAGCCTTAGTTTTTTTCTTTCTATCTGCATTTCTTTCCTATTAGCATTGTTAGATTATCCTGTTCAACTAGGAAGAATGTAAACTGTGGACTTTCCTTTCTTGCAATAATTTTTATAACTATTCTTTTAAATTTTTACAGTTTTACACTTTAACAATGAGTTTCCTTTCTTCAGACTTTCCTTTTTTAAGAGTATTCAGTAATGAAAGGTCAACATATTTCTGTATTTAATTAGTATTTAATTACTACTTCTAATATGTGATTAGATAGTATATTCAAAACTGAACCACTGTGTGGTTTTGAAAAATAGTTATCCTTTTATGTTCATATACTGTTTTTTTCTCTCTCTTGTAAATATTTTTCTCCTTTTTGAGCATCCAGTATAATCCTTTAGGCACATGTATAAACCATAAATGTTCAGCTGTCCTCAGCCCTATCAGTTAATGGACAGGATCATACAAAAAATGGAGTCCTTGTCCCAGGGAGCAGTGGTCTGTATAGGACTTGGGGCTGCATTCACACCAGGAAAAGGGTTAGTGTGTCAGACTGAGGATACCAGCAAAGAAAATCCTTGTTTTTAAATGGTCATCTATTTATTCTTGTTTGCCAGAAGTGCCTATATATTCTAGATATTAGCAGAGAACTTTAGTTTTGTGGTGATGCAGCAAGAGCTAAAGAGAAAAAAAGGAAAAAAAAAAAGGTTTGGGCAGAGCACATGAATCAGTGTGCATGTATTAATGCTTTTAAGTAGAAAATGATTGTTGAATTTCATTTACAATCATAATGCCTGGTCTTGAAACGTCCTTCTAGAGTTCTTCACATTCAGCCTTCATTTTCATGATCTTGAATGATCTAATATCAGGTTTATCCCCTCCCTATTTACCCAATTTTCTTAATGATTTTATAGTTATTCTTGACTGCAGAACTAAGGGGGCATTCAGACCTTGCTTTAAGAAAACTGGCTTTTAGTTCCTATCTGTTGTTATCCTGTCTTCAACTAGTTATTTATTCAAGGGAGCACCTTTTCTTTATCCTGCAACAGCTTAAAGATTTTTTTAAATTTTTAAAAATTTTTCCACCTTGTGGAAATTTAAGTTGACCAAACTCACCAAATTTGCTTGTTGCATGCTTGTTTACTTTTTAAAGGAACTCAAATACATCTGTAAGGCAGAAATGTCCTGCAAAAGCAGTGTTTCTGTCCTAAAGCTCCTGGACAGCAATTTAATCCTGCCTCTTCTGTGTGTTGCCAGTGAATACTGAGAACAGTTCATTTCTTTCCCCACCTGCATCACTACCTTTGAGTTTGTTCCTTTGAAAGACTGACTAGTCTTAAAAGGGCTTTTCCTTTGATTAAAAGACTTTCTCTCCCTACTACCTTTTCTCTATGCATTTGACTCTTTCCTGATTACCTGTGTTGTGGAGAAAGCAATGGATTCACTGCATCTACATTCTCCATTCTCTTTTATGCCAACAGCAGTGAATAACTCACACAGAAAAGTAACAGGTAATTATATATCTTACCTGACTGTAAGTTAACTAGTTCACAATGAAGTCCTTAACGAAAGGGAACAGTTACCTAAATGAGTTCTGTATTTAATTTCTTCTTGGTCAAACTCCAATTATGAGTCTATGTCAGGTTTTCTGCAGCATCAGAGGAATACTGATACATTTAACAGTGTATTATCTATAAAGCAGATGTCACAACAGTAAAGATGACCATTTTAAAATCTAGGTTTGTGTATGCTGATTTGAGTCATCAGTTTTTCAGTCCATTTTGTAGGGTTAGTAAGTATGACCTCAAGTTATTTTTAATAAGTAAGATTGCTAATATCCCTTATACTATCCTACCTCTCAAGAACTTGCACAGATACTTCATTTAATTGCTGGCCTTGCTTTGTTCTTTGCTTGGTGCTCTTCCCATCTTAGTAGTTAAGGGGAGAAGTTAGAGTTTCCAGGACCTCAGAAGTTTGGGCGGTACTTTCATTGGCTGAATTTACCTTTTATTCTCTGGTAATGCTGTTAGTCAGTACTGAATAGTCATTGCAAAGGTATTATAACAAGCCAATCTTACTTTTTCTCCTTCTTAGTTGAGGAAATGTCAGTAACCAAACACAGTGCATGGAAACCAGTTGATCAGTCATGCTGTCTTCTGCAAAAGTGCACCTCAATCTTGAGAAAGAATGGACAATTAACATGCATCTGTGAGTGTTATTCATATTCAGTGACAAAAAAAATATGTGTTAAACAGGTGAAGAAATGACAGAAAACGTATCCCAGGGTTCTTTTCTCCCTGACTCCCTCCCCTTTTGCATCAAATTTAAATGAGTAGTATTTTCCTGGATTCTAATTCTTTGTTTCATTCATATCATTTTTAGTAAGTACTAATTTTCTAAAAAAAATTATGCAGAATGTATTATGTCTACACATCATTAGATAACTAGGGAGTTTGATGTATTCTAGGACATCCTTAGGGAACTACAGAAATGTCATAGGATTTCATGAAGAGAACATTATTATTAACATATTCATAATTTGGTCCCTCTTTTGTTTTAATCAGAACTGCATAGTTATTGCAGCATATTAAATTAAAATCTTCTGGATACTTAACATTATACCACAGTGGGAAGATATAATCAATGTCATTAAATAGATTTTATTTTATTCATTAAACAACTTTTTGTTTTCTTCTGCTAGTGTATTACTCCTTTATCATATTTTCATCTAGATTTGAGGGATATTGTTTCATTAATGCACATTTTATTTTTAATAGAACCATTTTGTTTTATTCCAGAATAGGCTGTTCCTAAACAGGACCTGATATAATGGGATATGTAATAGCAGAAATGTTGCAGGTGCCTTCAGGGCTCTACTTCTCTGAGTAAAGTATCTAGGGCTTCCACGTAAAAAACAGGTTGAATGAAATACATGTACTTGCATGACCATATGTATGTGCAAAAAAATTCTCCAAATTGCTCATAAGTGAAGGAGAATTTGTAGCCAAAAAAAACATTTGTCACAAACAGCTGTAGTACCCTAGTACTGTTGCTTGCAGTCTCATGAATCAAACAACATCTGGCTCTGTGAATATTGGGTTGGGAAGTTCCTAGGATGTTTTGAGGAAAATAGGGCTGTGATTGTGACTGAATTGTTATTAAACATGTAACTGATGTGCATGTCTTAAGAGCTCAGTATGCTTCCCCTGTAGCAAATACCAAGAACACTGCAACAATGACTCTGTCCTTTTCGTCATGGTAGAGAGAAGAAGAAAAGAATGTGAACTCCACAGATATTAATTATTAATTATTAACAAGAACCTCATCTTCTGGGGCAGGTCATAACACCAATCAATTCTTTGTTTTTCATGTGCCTTGGCACATGAGTTTCCGGGATAATCTGCTTCATGATGTTGCTTGGCACAGAGGTGAGTCTGTAGTTTCCCGAGTCAACCACTTTCCCTTTTTAAAAATGGAGATTATATTCTTCTTTTTCTTGTCATCTGGAACTTCATCTGAGTGACATGATTTTTCAAAAGTGGTGGATGGTGGTTTAGCAACTTTGACTGCCAGCTCCCTCAGGACTCTTAGATGAATCTCATCAGGTCCCATAGATTTGTACATATTCAGGTTCCTTAGATGGTCTTGAATCAGTGGGCTTAGGGTCATAATGAGGAAGGATTGAGAGTCATTGTCTTTCACTTGCATGAGACAGCAGTTTGTTTTGGAGACTGAGCTCTCACCCTTCTTTTAGTGTTTAGTATTACTTTAATGAATATTAGAGGCAATCTGAGACAAAACTTACAGAAAATATTGTTGAAGACTAGTCCAAAATTAACTTTGAAAAATAACATGCAAAACAACAGTGACAGGTAGTAGTTTATTTGTTATTATGTTACAAGTTTCACTTAAGATTTACTGTGGAACCAGGACAGTAAAATTTCTTTGTCTTAGTTTTTCTTGTTCCAAAAAGCAGTGATGACAGCATTTAATGTTTTCAGGTATGTGTTTAAAAGGAGGTGCTGGTCTCTGGAGTGAAGAGAGAAATAACAAAGGAAGTAGATATAAGAAGTAAATGCTCTTACTGGAGGAAGAAATAAGGAAAAAAGTTGTCTTCATGACATAACAGAGAAAGTATTCTGAGATGGATCTTCATTTGATTTAACTCAACAAGGTTTCATAGGATTTATTGGTCTGGATGGTTTATCCTTGTTAATGTGAACGATGAGGTATATTTTTGCCTGACTAGATTTTTATGTTTCAAATGGTACTTGACTGTAAGAACTAATATCTCTAGAAAACTACCAAATTTTATTTAGAAACAAACTAGTGAAAACAAGCCTAGTAAGAAAATACATATTCTTAGTTAAAATACGTTGTTGATTCTTGTGACTCTTTTTGGTAGGATCTTTATTGTCAAAGAACTAATATTTTCTGATGGTATCTTAGTATTCTGAATAATCCCTCCACTGAGCCTCACTTTGTTATAATAAGTTAAGATTTACTATTAAATGTAAGTTTTTGCATACAAATAATTAAAAGTGTTTGCTGTAATCTGAGAGCCAGACACATAGTATGCTGTCTCAAGGGCTAGACATGTATGCACATTTTTTATATATGTAAACATTTAAGCATTTATTTTATGTATCTATGAATACTCACATTTGTGCATCCACGTACAGAAATTCCTTGTTATTTAACAAAGCAAAAAAAAGTGTGAAAAGTTGTGAAAAAATCTGAAGGTAATTTTTTGTAAAAGACATATCATAATAGTGCTATCCCTTTTACTTGATTTGAGTCCCATCTTCTAGTCTTCTCATTTATAAGCCTTTAAATTATGATTATGATAGGTGACAGCAAGTAAATCAGTTTTTCTTAAACTTATGTTATATATCTGTGTCAATCAGAACTCTGGGAGATACAACAATATAACTCAAAACCATCATGAAGCTCATAATAGAAAACAGCCTTGACTATGATGATGCATGATGACTAATAAATAGTAGGTCTAGAAATTTGAAAATATACACACAAAATATACTTTCTTTTTTTTTTTAAAACCTAAATCTTAATGGGAAATGACAACATTCTTTCAATACTTAGTGATGTTCTTTTTACAAGGCTTTCAAGTTTTCAAAAGCTTTCAGATTTTCAGTTTAAGGCTTCTAACCTTTAATTATATATCTGAATAATAGCTTGAGTTCTTCTCTCTCCACCAAGCTGAGCAGCTAATGCTATATCTCATGGTGTTCAGTGTGTGGACACAGACTGCCATTATATATGCACCTAAATATGATTGATAGTAACCCATTTTTACAGTTCATGTGTTGAAGTAACTAGTTCTGTTTTTGTTTCTATTTATGCACAGTTCTGTTTACTCAAGAGACTCTCCCTGACTTTCAGTATTTCTAGAAAGCTTAACCCTTTCCAGTGCTGAAGTGGCTGATAGTGCTTGGCAGGTCACAGAATCACAAAATTGCAGAATATTCTGAGCTGAAAGGGACCCACAATTCCATCATCAAGTCCAACTCTTAAGTGAATGGCCCATGCAGGGGATTGAACCCACGATCTTGGCTTTGTTAGCACCAAATTTTAAGCAACTGAGGTCCAAGAGCTGAGTCCAAGGGTTACAGTATTTGGTTTTATTCAAATACACGTAGGTATTTAATGAGTCCTGGTTTTTTGAGGTCAAATTGTGACAAAATGGATATTTGTCCCCTTGTATATCTGTAAATGAATCTCAAGTAAGATTCTTCCATGCGAGGGAACTGAAGAAGTTATGAGAGTGATGAATGTGACTTTCTCCTTTCCAAAATATTTTAAAGTAGTTAAACAGGAATCTGCATTGTGAGTAGAAAAGAATAATCTATTTTTGATGGAAATAAGAAAAAAAGAGAATAGATTTACTTGACTTTCAGTGTTGCATTTACGTATTAGCTGAAATTGATTTAAAATAAGAGGACCATGTCTCAGGATGCAGTTTGCATTCACTGGCAACATTTTCAGAACTGGTGGAAAAAAATTAAAAACAAATGAAACATTCTGAGAGTCACCCAGAGGAGACAGGAAGGTTACTAAAGAGTAGGCTTTGATGTAATTGGCTGCTTCCCAATAAACCTTTTCATTTACTTATCCATTAAACATCTAATTTTAGTATCTTGTTGTTTTGATCTTTGCAGAAATATTTGTTTGGATTCTTTGACCCTTTAATAAACTAAAGAACCAATCTTTGAGTTGGGCATTTGAATTCAAGAGATGTAAGCCAATTTTCCTTAAGAATTAATAAGCACAAACCTTTAGTCATTACTAAAAGCAAATCTGAATTTGCTGATGTTGTGGGTTAACCCTGGTCAGTAGCCTGATGTCCACACATTAGGCTGGCGCGGACTGGAGGATGGGGAATGGGTGTTACAGTCTGTCTGTAGCCACACTGCTGCTCCTTACCCCTTGCTGTACATTTCTTGCTGTGCTCCAATATGGACAATCCACAAATCATAATTCCATGTTGAAATATCCAGATGCTCCATTATGGTGTTCTTCATGGGCTGCAAGATGGATATCTATTCCACTGTGGTCAATTACATGGGTTGCAGGGAAATAAATTGCACCAGTAAGGGCTGCAGGGGAATCTCGGGTATGTCATCTGGAGCAACTCCTCACCATCCTTGTCAGACCTTGTTGCTTGCAGTATTGCTTCTCACACTTTCCTGCTTCTCCTCTCTCATTCTTAAACATGCTATGCCAAAGGAACCACACACATGACTGACATCCTCAGCTTTGTCCTGCAATGGATACATCGAAGGCTAAAACTAGCTGTGTCTGGGACAAGACTGCTTCTGATTTCCTCCCAAAATAGCCATTCTTGTAGCCCCCATGTTGCCCAAAATCTTACCACCTTCACACAAAACAGGTGGTATTTCAGAAATATATTTAGTTTTTCAGGCTTTTTGCAGGCATTAGAGATTGGAAATGCAAAATCTTTAATCATAGTATCATAGAATGATCTGGGTTGGAAGGGACATTAAAGATCATCTAGTTCTAACCCTCTTGCCACAGTCAGGGATACCTTCCACTAGACCAAGTGGTTCAAAGCCCCATTCAACCTGGGCTTGAACACTTTCAGGAATGGGGTATCCATAGTTTCTCTGAGGAAACTATTCTAGTACCCTCACAGTATTTCTTCCTAACATTTAATTTGAACCTACCCACATTCAGTTTAAAACAGTTTCCCAATATTCTATCACTACATGCCCTTTTGAAAAGTCCCTCCTCTGCTCTCTTGAAGGCCCACCTTCAGGTACTGGAAGGTTGCTATAAGGTCTCTTCAGACCCTGCTCTTCTCCAGGCTGAACAACCCCAACACTCTCTATGACTGTCCTCATAGGAGATGTACTCTAGTCCTCCAATCATCTTCATGGCCTTCTTCCGGACTTACTTCAGCAAGTTCCTGTCCCTCTTATGCTGGGGACCCCAGAGCTGGATGCAGAACTCCAGGTGGGGTCTCAAGAGAGTAGAATAGAGGGGCAGAATCACCTCCCTCTGCCTGCTCACCATGCTGCTTTTGATGCAACCCAGCTGCTTCCTGGGCTACCAGCACACATTATTGGCTCATCAACCAACACCCACAAGTCCTCCCCAGGGCTTCTCTCACTCTGTTCTCTGCCCAGCTTATATTCGTGCTTGGAATATCTCCGACCCCAGTGCAGCACCTTGCACTGGCCTCAGTGAACTTCGTGAGGCTCACATGGGCCCACTTCGGAAGGCTGCCAAAGTCCCTCTGGATGGCATCCCTGCCGTCCACCATGTAAACCGGACCACTCAGCTGGGTGTCACTGGCAAACCTGCCCTCAATCCCACTGTCTGTGTTACTGACAAGGACATCAAATAACGTTGGTCCCAATATTGATCCCTAAGGAACAATTACTTCAAATTGCATGAAATTATGATAAGGGGAAGAACTTTGGGTGTATTTTCAGCCTCGTGTCCTTAATTTCATTGAGTGAGGAAAATTTTCTTAAACTGAGTAGAGGTCTACCAGTTTACGCTATTCTATGGATGTGTTCAGGGCTGTCAGAGATGGCCCAGTTTGCCCACAAGTACTTTTCCCAATATCAAAAATTATGCAGACCTGTTTAAAAGTAAGAATCAACTTCTCCTTTTTGAGCATTTTCAATTATTAAAAATGTTGAACAACTAACTCAGAATTATTAGGATATGCACTTGATATGTGGGAAAGTCTGATACAAGCTCCAGCTCTAATTGCAGCAAGAAGATGCTACAATGCTATGGGCTATTTTGCAATGTATGTCTTTCCTTCATTTTTGTATCTGTTCTACTTTTATTAAAGATATATATTTGTGTATGTATATACTCAAATAAAAGGAAAAACATATTTTGACAGGGTGTTTGGAGAATTTACACGTTTCCATACTCTGCTATGATTTTGGGTACATGCCACAATCTGTAAAATGTATTTTATTTTCTTCTTTATAATGCATAGTGATTTTACATAAATTCTAAGGAAAAGGAATGTCTTGAGACTGAGGAAAAATCATTCTATTGAATTTTGTTAATTTAGTATGAAAAAAATGGACAGAGGTTGGAGCATTATGTATAGGGAACGACCATTTTAATGTTTGTAATTTTCAGAGACTTTTCCAGGCTATTGACAGCAATATAGACTACTTTGAAGTAAGGCCACTATTAAAAATACAGCTGTTGGAAGCATTTGTTAATAATTAGATTGTTACCAACATTTTAAACCTAAATGAAGGAGAAAATAAAATAACAAGATGAATAATCCTGAGAAAGGATTTCTGCCTAAGCTGAAATCATTAAACTATGAAACCTACCTTTTCAAGGTCCTTTATTGTAATCCATTATCTTTCATTCCCCCTTGTACCACAAAATTGTCAGTTTGATGATATATTACACGTAACAATGTCATTACATTGGCATAACATGACAACTGGGACTCATTTGAACTTTTAAAAACTTCTAATTCCTAAAATAAATTATGAACTGAGAACATTTCAGGCATAAAAAAAATAAGTCACTTGTTAGAAACAATAGGATTCTCCACACGTTTTGGAGAATTACACTTTTCTAAGCCATTTTCTTTTTCCTTTTTGTTTTTCCCCCTGATCCATATCATAAACTTATCAGGAAATACAGTCCACAGATGTCCTTAGGCTTCTTGTCCTTAGGGTTACTGAAATATTAAGTCCTACTGTAGGTAAAAACTCAAATCTCATCAGATCTTCATTAAGTTTCCTGGAACCAAAATAAGAGCTTTGCCATAATTTTGATTAGAAAAATTGTTGACTGGTTTCCTAAATGTTCTTATGTCAAATTTTTTCTTACCATAAAACTTTTTTCTGTCACTCTTTCTTTCTAACTTGATGAACTGTTTTGATTCTTTCTTTGCAAGACTGGAAATCTGATTTCAGGCAGCTTCAATTTTAGTCCAAAATAATTTTCTTATAATGTACAGATATAAAACTCATAAAATATTAAAATAATAATATTAAAAATATGGTATCGTCTTTCTTCTATATAGTGATTATCCATTTGTTGAAGGTGTGATGCATTTTGGAACTTTGACAGGTATTCAGGGACAAGTATGGTCAGCTTTTGTTTGTACTTGTAGAAATCATACTGTTCTCTCAAAATACCCTTTATGTCATTTTATCTGCATTGTTCTTTCCCAGTGTCCGATTTTGAGTATTCAGAGGGGCATATAGCAAACAGAAAACAGTAGACTAAGGTACTGGGGGTCATTTAAGACCAGATGCATGCAGCCTCATTGTTTCCAGCCTGATTAGCACTTGAATTTACAAGCATAACCTTTGAAATGTTGAAGAGTGTAACCACAGTGCCTTCTGGTCAGTCAGTACTTTGGGTCTAACCATTTGCAGCAATGGAAGATGCCTATCTTGATATTTCTAGGCATCTTTCACTGCTTTCAAGGAAAGGAAGATTAATCTCTTTGTACAGTTAGTGAAGAAGGAATTCTATGGGTCAGCTTCAGGAAGACAGGTTAAGCTCCTCCTCTGAATTGCTTTCTGGAGCAGTATCCGTAACAAGGATATCTTGTCTTTGAAGTCGTCCTGGATGCTCTCTGAGATTTAAAAGGCTGAGGTTGTTTATCAGTTTTTTGCATGTTTTGAAAGCTGTAGAACTTCTTTGGGGCTTTCTGGTTGCATGCAATGGTCTGTTTTGGGACAACATTTGAATGTGTCTGTGTAGCTTCTATTACATTTATTCTCTTGTGAAAAGAGATAGTTGATGTGTGTCAGAACACTGGCCAACTACATGTTAACACTTAGGCATTTTGGATTATAGGAGATTGAAAATTGAACATGTAGCTAGAAGTGTAATAGATATTTTTTTAAGGTCCTCTGCAGCTAGAATTCTGATGCAGACAATATGCCTGTTTCTCTTACATACTACTTGTTAATGAAGCATTTTGTAGATATGTCTTGTACTGGAACATGAAAATAGTTGACCACTCTGTCAGGAAATTTTGCTATTTGCAAATGTGCTATCTCTGCACATTATAATAATGTGATAAAAATGAAAGGCAATTCTATTCCAAATAGCTGTGACTGTAACACATACTAGGTTTGGGTTTTATTTTTTCATTTTTAATACTAGAATTTTTACTCTGTAGTGTATTGTAAAGTTCAGCAGACATCAGGAATATTTTTATTCTCTTGGTTTTATGAATAAATATAAAATGTGTATTCATTTTACATCTAGTATTTTAAAGCTTCTCACAGATTTGTAAGATGATTCAGCTCAGTTTTACCATTTTGCTGATTTAGCGTAGTTGGTAAGGAAATAGCACTTGTTTCCATCAAACCCCTTAGTCTTTCAGATTTCCAGATCTACTTGAAGTAACTGTAATGTGTGTGCAAAAAAAGTGAAAATGAGGAACTTGGCAGATACCGTCAGCATTGAAATTTTTTTACCTGGTGTTAAAATAGCTGCAACCTACTCTACCTATAGGATATGGGTTTTTTTTCAGAAATACATCCATGGAGAAACCATATTCTATGTATTCTTTTCTAATGCTTTTGCTTACATGTGACTGTTTCACAGTTAGCAGCCCATTTGGTGATGTGTGTGGTATGTATGCCCATATTTTACCTTCCTTGGAAAGGATATCTGCAAAAGATTGGCTAAAGATATTAATTTTCACTTGAGGAGGGATGATCATAGTATCACACTGATGTTTTAGCATGCACTTTGTGCTGATACATTGCTGACTTCACAGTTTAAGGGATATGTTCTCTCTGTGAACAGATGCTCCAGATGATAGCCTGAAGTAAAAGGAATCCTTATGAGAGTAGTTATTATAGAAATAACTGCATTATATCAAATGTTTCTTTCATTCCATACTTGAAATTAATAATGTTATCCACATAATATTCTTTTTAGGATTAAGTATCATAAGGCTAAACAACAAAGTATAAAAATATTTTTTCTTCAAATACCTGCACAAATCTATTGACCCCTGTGGATTCTTTTTAATTTTAAATGTTGGTACGTACAAACAGAGAAAAAGTGTATGTAGAAGGAAAAAAAATGTCTGTGGAATATTATGGGGGAAAATGTTCCAAAAGAATATCAGGTTGCATGAGTTTGACTGAACAGGAAGGTTACTTCCTAGTGTTGAGACACTAATAAAATCTTTCCATAGAATTTTGCAGGGTCTAAACTTAAATTTCTGTTCTCTTAAGGGCAAATAAATAAGTAAATAAATCTTATATAAGTAAAGCCAGTAATTCCTTTGTGTAATCCAAATCTTAAATGACTAATCAGAAAACATTCATTGCTTCAAATTTGTTACAGAGAAACAAAGAAAAAACAACTGAACGAAACCTCCTGTATTGTACAGAAAATCAGTAATAGTAATAGAGTGAAATTATTAAACATGGACTTCTTCATATCTACCCTTTTCCTTGCAACTATGTTCACCCTTCCACTGCCCCTTGGGTTCTTATAATTGACAGCTTCAATTGGACATGGAAGTTTTCAGTATCCTGAGTACATTGCTGGGAGCAATATGATGTTAATGATAATTGCCTCCTCCCCACTGTAGGAGCTGCTTATTTTTATATGCTTCCTAACACACATTGCAAACTTTGCTCTTTCTTTGCAGATCGTAAAGTCCATTCAGTTAAAGCTAAATTTACTGCATAGGAAGCATGCTGTATATACTGGATACTTGTTCTCCTTGTTACCTTTGACTGGTTTACCCAGCTCCACATCTGCATTTAACTGTCCTCCTCTACACTGCAATCACAGTCCCTGCTTTTAAAGCCTCTGCTTTAAAAACCTTTTAAAACCAGTCTTCTATTTCTCTACAATACACAATTATGGTAGAGCCACGAATATTTCATTCTACAGAGAATAACTGCTTGTTACAACATTATGAATGGGGTTACAGTTATACAATACAAATTAACCATAGCCACGTAGCCAGGTTGTTATAGCTAAACAAGCTAAAACAAAGTTCCAGGCGTGTCAAGAAAATTTCACAGTAATCCTGGCAGTTCTGAGGCCTTGCAAAGTCAGTACAAAATTCATGGCCTGTTCCTAGTAATACTGTATTTAGTGGGCTACAAGGTTACATTGCCTTCTCTGTAGGAGAGCTGGAGAGCAAGAATGCAGCTTCTGAATTCCAACAAAGGATTTACAGGTTCTTCTTTTATATCCTGAAGAGACAGAACTCTTTTACGCATTTTTAAAGTCTATGGATTGTTTTAGTTAGTTAATCAGTTAGTTAGTTAGTTAGTTTGTTTGTTATTCTGAAGTATAAGCATTTCCTGAAGTTCATTTGCTGGCATGACATAAACTCAGTACCAAGTAGGTTTCTTCCCTTAGCAGTGGTATTCGTATGCCTTACTTGTCTTCTGATCAAGATGGCTCTAGTTAGTGTATTTTACATGTAAAACACTTTTCTGTGAAATATTTTATATACCATACAAACCATAGTAATGATTGCTCTTATAAAATATTAGTTACCTAAAACATCTTAGAAATAAGGCATAAACAATGAAGTTTTTCTTCTAAAACATGTGGTTGACCAATCTATATTTACAAGCCTGTACATTTACTCTTATGGAAGTTTAAGCATTTGAATGATTGAAAAGCAGACACCATTTGGAATTTCTGTACTTAACGTGAAAGTTTTTTGCAGTGTATGCACCAAATCATAATATTCTCCAGTATTCTCCAAGTACCATGTGTATAAGACACATGCATGCGTTTCTTGTAGTTGTCAATGATTCATGCAGAGCCATAATAACTTTGAAGATGAAAGGGTGTATTATAATTTTCTAACTCACTCAGTATTGAAAATTCAGTTTTACTTGTAATTCCACTCATAAGGTTAAGAACAGTTTTAGTACCCTTGGTCATCTATCTCTCTAAAAACAGTGTTTAGCCAGAATAAGTATTGAAAGGGAAGACTGTTCTCAGGCCCAAATAGAAGAGCTGGGCCTTTAGAGAGATAGAAATAGTCCATCACTTATACTTTTAGGTTTATCTCAAAACATTTGCTGTTATTAGATACTTAAAGACTAGACTTGGTACTTTAAAGCACGGCATTCGGGATATGAGTTATTCTATGAGTTAGGAGGAGAAAAATACCTTAACTTGCAAGCCAAGCTTATGTGGATTGCAGTACAGTGATGTGTAACCTGCTGATGCAGACCAATTTTCTCTGTAACAGACCTGCTATACCCACCTAGGTCCTTAAATTGGTTTAAGTCTTTGAACTGGGGTTTGAGGTAAAAAAAATAAACCAACTAAAACATATATACACTTATATAGTAAATATTTAATTTTATTTTACTGTCACCTAAGAGTAGAAGGCTGATTTATGTGTTTTTCGCAAAAAAAAAAAAAAATTAGCTTTGGAAAATTTCGAAGTGCAGCATGAGATAGAAGATACAGATCTTGATAGAAGATAAAACAGTATATTGTCTTATTTAGAGATACTGCCTTCCTTTGAAGGTAATAATTTTAAGGCATTGGAGGTTCATTTGATGAAATGATTTACTACCCCTGTTTTTCTGTGACTACACCTTACTAAAAGGAAGCTTGAAAATTCCTGTTTAAAATACTGTTAATGGCATTTATTTGTGTGTATTGTACTGAATAATTTATTATTGTTAAGTCCCCCTCTAACTAATTTCAAAGCAGAAACAATAAGGCCTCTTAAGTGGTTTTCTTTAAAGACCTAAAAGGTCCATCATCTCTCCTCCAGCTTCCTCTTGAAGTCTATTTTTTTAAGTTGAAAACAAGGTGGATGATGATGTTATTAAATACTGAATAATATTTGAATTCTATAGCTATGTTTAGAAAACACATTCAGATTGCTGTTGTATACTAGCAACCACTTGCAGGCAATAAAAATAATAACAAATAAGAAATATTTTTTTTAAAAAGCATATGCTGAAGAAGTGCTGTAACTACTTATTCTGTTTGACTTTGAGGAGTCGTTGGGTAGATGTCTTGCATAACTAATTCTGTTTGCCAGATCTACCAGGTGAGCTGAAGGCAAACATATATTAAAAACTGAGACTTTGAATGGTATAACCTAATATAGTATTTAATCTAATATCAGAACTTCTTGTATGAAGGCCTAGATTCCTCCTTAATGCCACTTTTATGAGTGTGTTCATACCACAGTCTTTACTCTGCATGTAATGAATTCAATTTTGTACTGAATGCCTGTGGTCAACTTATTAGTTTTTTTCCCAATTTTTTTAATCACTCCTTAGATATTCACATTTTCATATTTAACGTCCCCACCCCCTCACCTTTGTTTTCCCTCTTAAAAAAATTAAATCCCCTAATTCTTGCTTTGGAGGGTAGAAGAGTAAGGGAGGTTTTTGTGGGTGTTGGGGGTTTTGTTTCATTTTGTTTTTCTGGAGTGCAGGAAAGCCAGTAGGTTGCAGCCAGTCAGATTCCATTCTATTATATAATTAGTTTGAGAGTCTTAAGTGCCCACTAAGGACCTAAGAGCACTCAGTGAAAAAGTCGTGTTGAGGTGTGCTGTGGCACCAAAAGGAATAAAAGATGCTTTGGATGCTGTAAAGTTAAACTGATTTTTACAGTGACAAGTGACAGCAATAGATAAGGTCACTGATAATTTTACACTTCTGTTTAGTGTTGTGTCTTTGACCCAAGGCAAATAATCATCCTCTGTCCTTATGCAAACTATGGCTAAATGGAGATTGACATATCTGTGGTGACAGAAGTTAGTCTTTTCACCTTCCTACATGCTTATTTCTTAAGTAGTATCCAATAGTTGCAAATGATTCTGAGAAGTTATGTCAAAGAATGCTAAAATGTCTTAGGTAAGCATTTGAACATGATTCAAAATTCATATTACTTTTAAATAAGAATGAAGGGCTTCGTGGACTAGGCATTAGATTTCACCAAAAGTCTCCAGGGAAACTTGAAAAGCACAAGTATTTCATCAATATATTTCTTACAAGGGATTCGGTTCTCAAGATTATCATTTATATTGTAGAAAATCTCAAGCAATGCTCTTCAGGAACTAGTATTTTACTCTTGTTTCAATTACAACTGCTCTCCTGAACACTTGTAATTTTTCATAGATCAATTTACAAGACATAAACCAAATGTTAAAATGGTGTTGTTGCCTATTTAATGGTTGAAAGAAATGTAGGTGAAAAATTACAATTCAGAGAGCCTGTGTCATTAAAAACGTGTGTGAAAGAAGTTTAATTAACTTCAAGCAAAAAATGCATTTGAAAGATTAGAAAGATTCTTAACTTTCACTTAATTCTCCACTATGGGTCATACTTAGTACAATATTTTACAGCTAAATTTTGCACATATGTTGAACTCCTTATTCAACAAAACACTCTGGCCTTGTCAAATTGAAGCTTTCGATACTCTGTAGTAAACTCTGTGTCCTCAGTCCTGGAAGCTTTTTAAATTCTTAATGCTTATTGATTTCATTGAAGGTTATTCTGTTACTAGATCATGCTTTGGTGTGCTTACAGAAAGCCACGTTGTTAAAGTAAAACTACACTTCCCTACATATTTGTTTAAAAGCAATACTAATTGTGTATGAAATACCTTATATCCAGTTTAATAAGTCCAGAGTCGGTTTGTGCAACTCACAGCTGCTCATTAGCAGTTGGAGTGCTTCAGTTGTTGATGTATTTTGCAGTAGAACTAAAGTAGGTGAACAGACATGGTCTGTATTTTGACTCTTCATCATTCTGTGTAAATGTATATTCTGCATTAAGCATATGCATTTGCATTTTATGCATTTGAGGAGTTTATCCTTCCTTAATGTCAAAATGTCACGTGACAAAAAATTTTAGCATTGTGCAAGCTTCTAAAAAAACCCAAACAAAATGAATATATTAATTAATGTTTTATGCTTTGCATTATGATTTTCAAATCTGTATTTAAAAGTAGGTTACTGAAGTAGTAGAGCATATGATATCATATAAATTGCACAAAGAATGGTTACAAAAACCTCTCTTATTCTTTAACATGCACAACTTGCTTCATCTGCCCTTTTCATGGCTCTGTAAATTCTGTCATTTACCACAGTGGTTTCCACTAGGAAATTAGTTAAACCAAAACTATTTTTATAATCTAATATAAAATGAAGAGTTTATCTGCTAATTTTACTAAATTCTACTGAAAAGTATCATTATACAAGGGTACTTTTTTAATTGTATAGAGGTTTCGTACTGGTTGTGTTGATGAAGATGATTTAGATTTGACTTTTTTTAACTTTAACTTGTCATCATTAACAACAAAAAGCTTTCATATTTTATTTTTAATGCACAAATAAGTAACTAATAAGTTTAAATACAATCATAAATTTCAGAAGTGTAAACAATTTTTTTTTAAGTTACTCATCATTTTAGCAGTGTTGTAATATAATTACTGTTTAGAATAATCACAATAACCTGCAGGATTGTTTGAGATTTTGTAGAGAATGGAAAAGTTTGTCACAAACATATGTGCTACATGTAAAATACTAAATATTTGTTCCTCTGTATTTTATGCACACATATGTAACATCTATGCCATTTATGAAAATTTGGAGGGGTTTTGGGGTTTTTGTTTGTTTTGTTTTGTTTTGTAGAGCATTGTGACTGTAGATCTACTTAGTACTTTATAATTATATTGATTAAATAGTAGAAAATGAAAAAGACCTTATTTATGAGTTTATATTACTCTGTTAAGCACAAAGGATTTACAAATAAAATAACCTAACAGAGGATTTGAACAGTGTTTTAGATTGTAACATTTGAGAAATAATATGAAAATTCTATGTTTATACAAAATGGCACAGGTGTCAGGACCTATTTTGACTTTTTAGAGAAGGTAAATGTAGAGATAATACAGAAATCAAGAAAATATTTTATTTCTTAGTATAGGTCTTATGACGTGATGGCTGAAGGAAGTGGTAAATCATTTATCATGGAGTGATTAAATTTATGTAAAATTATTTCCAGATGAATATTCCATTCTACAGATGCAGAAATTTAAAAGTGATCTTCTGTTTTGTGTATAACAAATAATAGGATGATAATTAGAATAGTTCAGTGTTGATGCACCTATGTGTAGGAAGTCACCTACATCTACGAAGCTATCTAAAGGAAGATTGCTTTCCACTTTTCAAGTAGTCAAAAAAAGTTGAGAAATGTATTTTTTAATGAATAGTATCAAATCATGTACTAGGACAATTACATAGCTGTAACAAGAATCCTTATTAAATTATGTTTGGAGGTGTAAGTTAGAAAAAGTACTTTAGACCACTAGCAGGAAGACTGTACTTAAGCTTTAACCATCTTTTTTCAGTTCCTTACCAACCCTGCACTTCATTCATATGCTGACTCCTCTTTCTACGTCCTGTTTGTATCTGTGTTGCATCTTCTGAAATATCTCAGCTTTGTCTATCTCAAGGTTCACATAGTCCTTTCTTCTGATCATCTTCTATTCTCACTCATCAAAGACGCAGCCTTGCCAGCCATTGGTAGAAGAGATCAGTAAAAGGAATTTCTCTCACGTGTTGACTGTTGAGATATCAATGTATTCTTTTGTCCTCAATCTTCTCAAAAGTGAAAATACAGATCCCCATTTTTTCTGATGGATAATTGTTTCAAAAATACCTTTGGTACATCAGAATATTTTGCTTGAATAACATTAATACTAAACTGCATGTTCATCAAATATTTCTGGTGACTGTTAAAGGCACTGGGTCAATGTCTCTTTTATCCCATTCTCCTTTATATTTTCTACTTTCTTTTGTCCCAACTAAATGTGTAGATTACACTGAACACATGCTAATTTTTCATTTCACCCTGAATTTCTAGTGGGAAATATTCAGCAGAAAAGTCCCTCCAGAAACCTCTTTCAGATAATGAGTTTGGATGAAACCACTTTTTCTTTGAGAGAAATGTTCTATGAATGCCGTGTAGTTACACTATACAGAAAATCCTGTGGAGATTAAAAAAGAAAGTAGATTCTCAAGTCTGGTTATGGCCCTTTGGCTCCACTGAGACTCTTTTAATGACTTTATCCAGCCATAAATAACCAGAGGAACATTTTCCTGCAGGCACATCTGTGCCACTGATGAGACATTAGTTTTTCCCCTTAGGCTCCAGTGCTGGTAGGAGGCATGTTGAGAGTGATACAGCTGACCTTCATCACTGCAGATGACTCCTGTTTTGGCATTGGCTTCATTAAAGCCCTGGTGTCACTAGCATTAGAGTGACCATGGAGTACATTGTCAGATGAGGAATACCTGCTCTCTAAAGCCCATCATCATTTGCACTGAGTGGGAACCGTGTATTTTGGTTGTAGCTTTATTATGAATCCTTCCATATGCAAGAGTTTGTGGGCCAGTCTGTAAAGTGAAGTTACTTGCTCAGGACATTCTCAGTAAGGAAATTTGCCACTTTAGTATTACAGCATGAATACTCGAACATAACCAGTTACATTTATTCGCAAAGACTACTGCTTAATGAGGAAAATCACTACTTTTAATGGAGAAATCTTCAGATGAAAATGGAAATTATGCCTTTGGCTGCCTCATATGAGATTGATTCTGTCCACTTACTTTTCTAAGAGTTTTCTGTACCTCTAAAACTGTAATGCAGAGCAGCGTATGCTGAACCACTGTGCCAAGTGGCTCACAGCCAACTTTTGCTGTTCCTTTTTCCCTCTCACAGTACTGAAACGGTCCTTTCTCACAGCAAATGAAACCATCTATCAGCATGATTGGTTTTTTATGTTCCCCAAATAATAATTCTTTTGAAATGTTTTTGTTAACCAAGGAATCCTCTGAATTGAGTTTTAGGTTAGTCTGAAGGAGTCTGCTGTTATATTTTGCAGAGCAATCTTCCTTCTCCAGCCTTCCTGAACTTTATCAACTGTACATTTTGCAGTGGTATTTTCACGGCTAAAATGCAGCCGTTTCTGGAGTTTACACTGAGTAAATGCAGGTGAAATCAGAAGCTGGACACTTAAGAAATCTTCCTTCTGCTCAAAGTGAGCTTTTCAGGAACTAAACACACAGTTAATAGTTTATTTTTGAAAGTTGAATTCCGTAACATCACCTCATCTTTGTCATCTGCTCATTGGCTATTGCAAGCGTGTAACCTTCTAGGTTGTCAAGGCTTTCTCTGGCTGAACTGAGCATTTTCTCAACCAGGTTGTCTTTGAAGACTCTCAGTGAACTGGGTTAGGTTATACTATGTACTAGCCCCTCATCAACAGTGTAGTAATAGACTTTATTTTCCCCAAATTTTAAAAGAGTTTTCAAATTGTTGGCTCTGAGAGTAAATTACCTTAGAGCTAAGGGTCCGCAGCTATAGCAATTTTGGCTGTTTTCTTGGGGGAAAAGGCTAATCAATCTCATAACATTCTGCAAATCCATTTTTGTTTAAAGAAAAGCAAAATATAAAAGTCAAACAAGCCAGCTCAAGGAGAAGGGTGTGTGAAAGAGAGAGGTGTAGGGTTTTTTCTGGATCTCAGTAAGAAAAGTCTGACAACAAATGGCTCAATAAAACAGCTGTTTTAATAAGACAGAGTAAAAAGAGGAATACAGATAGAGAGTAAATCTTGTATCCCTCCAGATGCTGAGACCCCTGCTTTCGTGCAGCATGGGATTGATCCCAGATGAGTTTTTGCATTGCATGCTCTGCAGATCTTGCCTGTGGCTGAACATCCTCTTTTTCGGTCATTCAAATGATCATTGACATACAGCGGTTTTTCAATTAGGATCACTAGAGAGATACTTTGTTAAGCGCCAGTACTGTCAGGAACAAATCAGAAACATCAGAAGGTATGTAGTTCAGTCCAAGCTGGTGGAATTGCTATTTCTGAAACACAAGTATTCATGTCAAAAAGCTACCGTATTACAGTAAAAGAGTGTTTTATAGCCTACTGAGGATTTTATGCATGAGGAGAAAAGCGATGTTTAATTCCCTATGGTCTAATAAGTAAAAGGTTGTTAAAATAGGGTATGATTTTAGTTTTTTTAGAGACAATGACAAATCTCCCATTGATTTATATGAGTGAAGTAAAATTTTTATAGAAAAGGCTGACTAGCACTTCCAACAAAACATATTTCTTAAGCTTTAAATTCTAATTTAATTCTCAAGGTTAAATGCTCCTAGAATTTCTCAATAAAATCTAATTATAGACTGATTTTTTGCTAATGCCTGTTCTATTAGCAAATATACAAATATGTCTTAGAAA